>NC_045428.1:458433986-460877376 GCF_902635505.1 Sarcophilus harrisii | reverse complement strand
ATTGTTCAAATCTGGTACAAGCTTCAAGTAAAGATAGAAAGAGCAAGTAGTATGTAAAAATGGAAATTTTCTGAAATTTCAAGTGAATTTTGGGTTCCTAATTTGATGCTTTTCTTAGAGTTCTATCATTAATAGGATTAGATACAGAAGGTTTGAGCTGGTTTTCAACTTATAAACTAGCTACTGGAAAATCAAATTTAAGAAGTTGCTCTGAGTCTTGTTACTAGCAGATTTCAGCAGAATTACTTAGGAAATTGCTTAGGAAAAATTAGGAAGTTGTTTAGAGCCAGAGAAGCAGATCTGTTAGGAGTAGCTTTAAGAAGTAGGCCTATTTCAAAATGTTTAAGAAAAAATAATACTAGGGATTAGACAATTGCAAGGGACACCTGGTATTCAAAATGTGTTGATTAAGTGGATGTTGGGAATGGGTTATAAGGAGACTTGATATTATATAATATTGATGATTAGTATTTTATTATTTTGATTTTTTTTGTTTCGTGGTTTTTATATTTGCCTGGGAAAGAAGTATGTCCTAAGTCTTTTTATTTATTATTTGGCGATCAGGACCATTCTTACTACAATTTTTGGTCTCAAGCTTATTTTCCATTTTTAGAGAAACTTAACTAATGTTTTATAATGTTAACTATATGATACTCCTCAGGTCGAAGGCAAAGATAAATTTAAAGCTCCCCAAGTTAATTGTGTAAGAAATGATTTCTCTAATACTGTATTTTTTGGGTTACCTTAGTCATTTGTAAATCTCCCTTTTCAAATTAGTCCATTGTTGGGACAGCTAGATGGCACGGTGGATAGAGCACCAACTCTGGAGTCAGGAGGACCTGAGATCAAATTTAGTCTTAGACATTTAACACTTAAAACCTATGTGACTCTGGGCAAGTCACTTAATTCCAATTGCCTCTCAAAAAAAAATCAAATTAGTCCATTATGAACTCTCTAAAAAGATTAATCTATAACTTGACTTAATTGACCTATAGAATCTTTTTAAACAATGTTTATTTCTGAAATCCCATTTAAAATAAATATAAACAAAATAAAAGATTTGAGTGTTTATCTGCCAAGACAAACTTAGGAACTTTATGAACACAATTATAAAACACTTTTCACACAAATATCTAAATAATTGGAAAAATAACAATTACTCACCTATCCTTTGATCCAGCCATGTCTCTACTGGGTGTATATCTCAAAGAGATCATAAAAAAGGAAAAGGACTCACATATGCAAAAATGTACATAGCAACTCTTTTTGTAATGGCAAGAAATGGAGTGGATGCCCATTAGGGAATGGCTGAGTAAGTTATGGTATGTGAATGCTATGGATTTTATTGTTCTATAAGAAACGATCAGCAGGATGATTTCAAAAGTACTGGAGAGATTTATATGAACTGATGCTAAGTGGAGCACAACCAAGAGAACATTATGCACAGCAACAACAAGGTTTTTGATGACCAACTGTGATGAGGTGATTCAGGACCGTTCCAACAGACTTGTGATGTGGAGAGAGCCATCTGCATCCAGAAAGAGGAATATGAGAACTGAATGTGAAGCACAACACAGTGTTTGCACCTTTTTTGTTCTTTGCTAGCTTTTTTTCTTTCTCATTTTCTCCCTTTTTGATATGATTTTTCTTGTGCAGCATAAAAAATATGAAAAAATATATAGAAGAATTGTACATGTTTAACATAGATTATCTGCTGTCTAGGGAAGAGTGTGAGGAGAAGGGAGAGAAAAAAATTTGGAACACAAAGTTTTGCAAGGGTAAATGTTGAAAACTAGCTTTGCATATTTTGAAAATAAAAAACTATTTAAAAAAAAAGATTAAAAAAATCAATAATAGTATCAGATCTTAAACTCTATAAAACAGCAATTCTCAAAGCCATATGGTACTGACTAAGAAACAGAGTGATAGATCAGTGGAATAAGTTAGATACACATGACACAATAATCAATGAATGTAGTAATCTAGTGTTTAATAAACCTCAAAATTCCATCTTTTGTGATAAGAACTATTTCACAAAAATTGCTGGGAAACCTGGGAAATAATATGTCAGAAAATTGGCATAGATCTATATCTCACATCCCATACTAAAAGTCAAAACCGGAATATGATTTAGTGTAAAGGATGATACTATAAGCAAATTATGACAGCAAGGGGTAGTTTACGTATCAGATCTTTAGAGAAGGAAGGAATTCATGGCCAAAGATTAGAGAACATTATGAATGCAAACACGAACAACTTTGATTACTTTAAATTAAAAAGTTTTTGCACAAACAAAACCAACATAGCCAAGATTAAAAGGGAAGCAGAAAAACAATTTTTGCAGCCATTGTTTCTGATAAAGACCTCATTTCTAAAATATATAAAGAACTGAGTCAAATTTATAAGAATACAACTCATTCCCCAATTGATAAATGGTCAAAGGAAATGAATTGACATTTTTCAGATGAAGAAGTTAAAGCCATCTATAGTAATATGAAAAAATGCCCTAAAATATTATTAATTAGAGAAGTCTAAATTAAAACAACTCTGAGGTACTACCATATATCTCTCAGATGGCTAAAATGACAGGAAAAGATGATAAATGTTGGAGGGCATATGGAAAAATTGGGACACTAATCCATTGTTGGTGGAGTTGTGAAATGATCCAACCATTCTGAAGAACAATTTGAAAGTACTCCCAAAGGCCTTAAAACTACATACCTTTTAGATCCAATAGTACCACTACTGGGTCTGTATCCCAAAGAAATCAGAAGAGGGAAAAAAGACCCACATGTACATGTTTGTAACAGCTCTTTTTGTTGTGCAAAGAATTGGTAAATGAATAGATGCCCATTGGGAATGATTGAATAAGTTATAGTACATGAAAATAATGGAATATTATTGTTCTTTAAAAAATTATAAGCAGGCTGATTTTTAAAAATGTAAAGATTTATATGAATTGATGCTGAGCAAAACAAGCAGAACCAGGAAAACAACAAGCAAGACTGTGCAATAATTAATTATGAGAGACTTGGTTCTTAGTGGTTCAGTGATCCAAGGTAATACCCATAAACTTTGGATACAAAACGTCATCTGTGTCCAGAGAAAGAACTATGGAAACTATAAATCAACACATGTTAAGTTCACTTTATTTTTATTCTTTTTTTTTCCTCTTGTGGTTTTTCCCTTTTGTTTTGATTTTTCTCTCCCAACATGATTCATAAAGAAATATATAAAAAATTAATATACTTATGAACAGAAGTATTATTTTTATATGTAACTAGGGAAAATAAAAATTAAAAACAGACAACAACAACAGAAAAATGATGTTTCCTTAAAGGGAAATGTAAGACTGGCTCTGTGAGCAATTTTTATAACATTGAAAGAAACATGCGCTAACGATTCCTGTGATACTCATGGCCACAATACACTTTTGCCCCATAGGTTTAAGTCTCCTAATTTACAGTCATCAATACTTATTTAGATTGATCCTTCTGATTATGACCACATTCCATTTGTCACTAATCTTACCCCTCTCCCTCCTTAAATGACTTATATGAGATTTTAAACAATATGGATGGTAAGGAGGATGATTCCATTAGTTCGCTTTGACATCTTAATCTAATTTTTTTCTTCTATAATTACTCTTTCCTTAACATGAGAATGTTGGGCTTAGAAAATCCCCAAAGAGGAAATTGTGGGGGAAATGATTTATTATGCTGATTAAGGAAAATTATTATACTGTTTAAATCCAACCTTATGTTATTAAAGGTTGTCCACACCCAGAATGTCTCTAGATCCCAGTAACTCTAGGCACAGAGACAGGTATTTCCAATTCCTTCAGGCCAGAATTCCTGAGGGGTCCATCCCAACCTTCTGTTTTGGTTCACAATTGCTCATATCTATTTCAATCTGCTTTGTTTTCAAGCTGCCCTTTCGGCAAAATTGCTTAACTGTGGGGAAAACCTTTGTCAAAATTCTATTAAATCTTGATTCAGGTCTCACCCTAATCAATGAGGCAAAATCATGAGGAAAAAAGGCAAAAGTATTTTATTACCACACCAGGGCATTAACCAGTTATTGTGATTTGGGGGAATCCATTGTATAAAACATTCTGTTAACAACTGTTAACAGAGAGTATTGCCATTGCTTAACTTTCCTGTATGGGAAAACTTTGTCAAAATTCTATAAGTAAAAAGTAAACTTTCCAGAATCTGGACAAAAGGAGGCCACACCTCCTTTCCATGGCTCTTTCCTGTACAAAATGACACATTTCTTTCTAAAAGTGTTTCAGATTTTGGGGTCTGTTCTCACATATAATATTGACTAGTTCAAACACACTGATGAGAAATTGTCCTACCCTGTTTTTCCAGTCAAGAACAGTGTTACATTATTCTTTATTTCTTTAGTGAGCTCAGAGCATTTCTATACTTCTGATCAATATAACTGTTATTCTTAGGCACTCTGAGGATTATAAAGCTAGGTACCAACTCAGATACCACATTTATTGAAGCTTAGTCATATCTGAGATGTCCATTCCCATATAATGATCCAATTTGAGATTTTTAGCTCTTACATAGTTTGGGACATGGGCCACAGGTTAAAGAAAATAGAGGGAGAAAGTAGAGCTGGTATTTGAAATAAGGAAAGAGAATCAGAAGACTAGGTTGAAGGAGCTAGCAGGGCCAGTAATAATACCAAGAGATAGTACAAAAAGTGTTGCTCAGGAAAGAAGCTAAAAATGAAAAGTAGGTCTTGGAGACTAGGAAGGGGATAAATGTATGCTGATACATTTATGAGATGATAAATGGAAGCTACTCTGTAGTCTTCTGGGTTGGAAATTTCATGTGTCATAGAATATATGACCCTAATAGTTAATAGCTCTAGGCAATATGAAAATTCATTAATGTTTTAGTAATGATATTGATGGTGATATTGATATATATACATATACACATTTTTTTAAAACTATTGTGTTGTGCCATCCTGTTCCTCATTTCCTTCACCTCATACGACTGACCCACATGGACCTTTATAATAGAATTTGTTGTTCATCAGAGTTGAAAAACTTGGTTTGACTAGAGAAATATTTATGCAATACATATTTGAATCTTGGCCCACAGAAGTAGCAGGGGTAAACTTGGGGCCACTCCTTTGTTCTTCTTTTTCTCTTCCAGCCCTCTCTGGAATTGCTCTACAGGAAGTGGGGCACTGATGCTTCTCTAGAAACAAGCTGCACTGAATTGATGAGCTAATTATCCCAGTTACCTCCACCCCCTCTTATGACACCATTCCCCAGCCTGTTGTACCTGCTGGTAGGCCTGCTTTAACTGTGCTCATGGGTATTGTGGCACCTTGCCAGGGTGAGGTATATGGGTGATTCACTGGAATGGTGCCCTAGCTGGCTGTTGCTCCTACATGAATCCCACAGTGCTAAGTCTGACCTCTTTGAGTCCAAAGACCTGAATACTTACTGAATCCTAGGAACTGAGTTGGAAGGAATTTGAGAAATTATCTAATTTAGCCCCCACTTGAATAGAACTGCCTTCTAAAACATTTTTTAGGGTAGGTATTTTGATATTTATTCTTAAATATGTATATTTATTTATAATAATTTTTTGTTTTTCCAAATATAATCTAAAGATAGCTTTCAACATTCATCTTTGCAAAACCTAATGTTCCAAATTTTTCTCCCTCCTTCTTTCCTCCCTCTTCCCTAGATAGCAAGCAATCCACTATAGGTTAAACATTCAGTTCTTCTAAACATATTTCCATATTCATCATGTTGCACAGAAAAATCAGATCAAAGGGGGGGGGGAAACATGAGAAAAAGAAAAAAAAAACAAGCAAACAACACTACCATCCAAAAAAATGTGAAAATACCATGCTTTGATCCACATTCAATCATCTCCATAGTTCTCTCTCTGGATGCAGTTTGCTCTTTCCATTACAATCTTTCCATTGTTTTGAATCATCTCATCTCTAAAACATTCTTAACAAGTTTCATCCATAGCTTTGGACTTTTTACACTGCCTATAGAGGCAGCTAATGAATTTTTGGATAGTTCCTATTATTAGGAAGTTTTTCTTTATACCTTTCTACACTTTTCATCTTTCTTCTCATTCCACCTTTGGGCAATAAAAAGAACAAATCTAATCACTGTTCTACATTAAAATTTTCAAATACTAGAAAATAGTTATGTTTCTCTTCTTCAATAACGCTGAGATTCTTTTATTTTTCACATCCCCAGATGTTTTAATAGGTTTTCACATGGCGCGATGGCCAATCCCATCAGCAATCTAGCCATGTTTTCTTTGAATTTCTCCAGCTTCTTAAATGTCTCACCTAAAATGTTGTATCCAGAATCAAACACTATTTTTGAATTTTCAAAGTACCTGATTTCTCTATTAGGAATTCTTTTGGGGAATACAAACCTAGGATGGTCCAGTACTATTACTGGAGACTAGATATTTCTCCTCTGGGTCACTGGTCATGTATGATATCCTATGGCATAATGTTATGGTCCCCAGGACAATCCAAAAACTGAAGACCTAGTAGCTAGGCTCTATTGTGGCTTGTTTGATCAACAAGCATTTACTAAGTTCCTATTATGTGCCAAGCACTGTACTAAGTGCTGGGGATACAGCTAGTCAGTCTCTTAACAAGTGTTGAGTCTGCTACTTGTCAGGAACTGTGCAAAGCATAGGGGATACCAAAAAAGGCAAAAAAGAGAATGCTTACTCTCAAGAAGCTCACAATATAATGAGGGTGACAAGCAAATATGCACAAACAAGCTATATAGAGGAGAAATGGGGGAAAATTAAAAGAATTGAGTAGTTGGAAAGGCTTCCTGTAGAATATTAAATTTTAGATGGATTTTAAAGAAAGCCAGGGAAATCAGTAGGTAGAGAAGAGGAGAGAGACCACTGTAGGCATGGGATGTATAAAGTATGTACAAACAAGATTTATACTAGATAAATTGGAGATAATCAACGAAGACTATCTATGGCAATAGTATATAAATAGCTATTTTTAGGTGCCCAACTTTATTAGAGTAGGAAGGAATCTATAAGCTACATAGAGATAAAAAAAAAACCCTGGATATAGTTTTATATTGCTTCATTTACATGAAACATTATTTGGTTACTTCAATTTTTTACATCTTAGGTTATCTAGCTTTTCCTGTAATTCTATACTCTGAACCATTATTCCTTTATGCCTTTTCTATACTCCTTTACTCTCTTAGTCCCTAAGAAAGCAATGTTTTTCCCAGGTCTGACCCCAGGACTAGCCTCCATTTTAGGTTGAAATTGTTCTTTTTATAGCCTCTTCAGAAGATATGCATATTTCTCAAAATAAGAATTGGAAATTTTTAACAATCATGTGGCAGAATGTTTCAAATCTTTAATAATAGAAATACAAATTTAAAAATCTGTGAGCTTTTACCTTGCACAGAAAATTGGCAAAAATGACAAAATATTGAGAACAATTAATGTTTGAAGGATTATGAAAAGAGGAGCATGCTTATAAATTTGTTTTTTGGAATTGTGAATTTTTCTAACTATTCTGGAAAGCAATTTAGAAGTGTGCAAAGAAAGTGACTAAAATGTTGATATACTTTGACATAGAGATTCTACTTAAAGAAAGACAACAAAAAAAGATATTATACACACTTAAGTATTTATAGCAGCACTTTTTGTATTAGCATAGAACTAGAAACAAATAGATGCCAGTCCATTGTAGAATGACTAAACAAATTGTGGTATTTGAATGTTATTGTTTTGTAAGAAGCTTTGAAGAAGATAAAATATAGGGGAGCAAGGAAAACCATATGGATTAATAAAGACTGAAATAACCAGAACCTGGAAAATGATAAACACAATTACTGAAACAATGAAAATGAAAGAGTAACAGTAAACATATATAAAGTTCATAATCACCAAGCTTAACCCCTAGAAAGAGCTTTGAGAAGTCCCTTTTAAAATTTCCTTTGTTATGTAGTCTTCTCCAATTAGGGTATAAACTTGAAGACTCTTATTATATTCATATTCAGTGCTTCCTTAGCTCTGTGTCAAGCCCTTTGTATTTAGTAAATGACTGTTAACTTGACCTTCCCCTCTTCTTCTCACAGGTCGGGGAACTATAGATGAGGAACATTTAAAATATTAGACTTTTTTTTTGATGTGGTGTTTAATTTTTCTAAATGTTTTTCCCCTCCTCTTTATTCTTTATGATTCTCTGGAAATGAGATGGAGCGGACCAATATAGTGGGAAATACAGTAATGTAAAAATCAAAAAATATCAATAATTTATTTTGGAAAAAGAAAATAAACCATATTGTGATCTAGCACCAGGGTAATACAAGATCCTGTTGGGAAAGTGATTTTCCCATGCAAGGTGTTCAGATTCTTGTCTCAAGCAGACAGGCATTCATAGTGGGGAAACGACTCCAAAGAGAAATCTACATTTTCTCATTTTTCTATGTTTTATTGTGCCCCTATCCAGAATTTAACTAAGAAAAAAATCTCTAAAACAAAGCTTAGTTATGTCTCAAGATTAAAGTCTCTTTAAAAATTAAATATATATATGCATATATATATACATATGTATATAAACACAATACATATGTATATGCATATATATGTTCAATAGACTTTAAAGTTTAATCCACATTAATAAAATCCTCTCCATTACTTAAGTCTAGTCAATTAACAAAATAACAAATTAAACCATATATTGTGGCATTTGCCAATTTCTGAGATATAAATGTTCACATTGAAAATTTAATTTTGGGTTCTGGCAACCTGATCAGAGCTGTCTCCTGAAAAACTCTGGAACAGATATTAGACTTAGATCAATATCTTACTCCATATGCCACATTAAATTCAAAATGTTTACCTGACCTAAATATTAAAGATCATAATATAAAAAGTTGAAGAAAAGCAGATCTTTCACAATTATGTTGTTCATGAGAATAGAACCCAAAATCTGAAATAGTTTTTAAAATAAATTGATTAGGGTATTTAGTAGAAGAGAGTGAACTGGAAAGGAGATGTAACTTCATATTCAAGAAGAGTTGTGTTATGTAAGATTTTGACAAAGGTTTCTCACACAGGAACCTTACATACACAGGCTACACAGGCAAAGAGAAAGCCGGAAAGCAAGGTAAATTGAAATGAGTAAGTGTAAGCCAAAATAAAAGCTTGGAGTAGATCCCCTCAAGAGCTCTAGAGTATGATAACCCAAACCAAGAACATTTCGCATGGAATCTGGGCATGATAGAATCAGAACTCCTTTGTAGCCATCTCAGGTATTCCTAGAGAGTGATTAGGACCTAACAATATAATCTGGGTACAGACAACCTTTAATCATATATGGTTGGATTTAAACAGTTTTTCCACAACTATGGGTAGAAGTTAAATTCTGAAACACAGGATAGAGGCCATTACAAAAGATAGAATCAATAATTTTGATTCCATGAAATTGAAAAGTTTCTGCATGAAGAAAATTTACATATCTAGGATAAGGGAAGCAGTCAACTGGAGGAAAAAAATCTTTGTTTAGAATTTCTCAGATAAGAGTTTGATACACAATACAGATAAGGTAGACATCTAAGGCTTGAAGTCATTTCCTAATTGGTAAGTGGTCAGATATGAACAGTTTCCAAAAGTACTTCAAACTAATAACTATATGAAAGAATAGTCAAATAAATAGGGAAATGTAAAAATTTTACCTGAAATTTTACCTCATGCCTAAAAAAAGTTGACCAAAATGGGAAAAGATGGAAATAATATTTGTCAAATTGTGGAAGGGTAGGCACATATATACATTGTTTGTGGGGCTGTGATTCATTACAACCATTTTGGAAAACTATTTGGAATCATTTGAATAAAATAACTAAAATATCTATATCCTTTTATCCTGAGATTAAATTGCTATATACCTCAAGGAAATCACTGATTTAAAAGAAAAAGAAAAGAAATGAAACCCCATATGCACCCAATATGTGTAGCAGCACTATTTAAAATCAATCAATTAACAAGCATTTATAAAATGACTGAGATGGGCTAAGCATTGTGCTAGGTATGGAGATACAAAGACAAACAAACTATCCCCTGCATCAAGGAGTTTACATTCTTTTCATACACACTTACTTAATAGTATTTTATTTTTTCCAATTACATGTAAAGATAGTTTTTGAACATTCATTTTTGTAAGATTTTGAGTTCCAAATTTTTCTCTTTCCCTTTCTGAGAATAAGTTCAGAGATAGAGGTTGTACATGTAAATCATTTAAAACATTTTTCCATTTTAGTCATGTTGTATATCAGAAGTTTTTGTGCTATCAAAGAGCTGGAAACAAAGTTGATACCCATCAGTTATGAAATGGTTAAATAAATGATGACACATGAATGTAATAGAAAAGTACTGGGCTGTAAAAAAAAACAATTTGATGGACACAGAGAAAAATGGACTTACATGAATTGATACAAAGTAAAGTAAGCAGAACCAAGAAAACAATATACACAATGACTACACCAATGTAAATGGAAAGAACAATCACAAAAAAATTAATGTTGCAAAATTAAAAAGAACAAAGTTAGCCACAACACTAATATAAGGAGACACTATTCCCCCATTATTTTGTAGAGAAAGGAGGTCCAGAAGTGTGAAACATAGTCAGATTTTTTCAATATATTGATGAATTTTGTTGATTTTTTTCTTTTCTTGTTTAGAAAAAAATCTTTGTTATGAGGGGTGACTCTGGTGGTATATATAGTGGGAAAATGTAATATAAAAGCAAAAGATAATATATTTTCAAAAAATAGTAGTTAATAGTCTCTTGTAGAAATTGTAAGCATTGTATTAAATAGACATTGGGTATAAGGCAGAGTCATTTCCTCCACCATAAAATAAATGCTTAAAACACAAAAGACTCAAAAGCACTTATTATTCAAGACATAAAAACCATAATCGATTACATCTATAATACGTACATATATATGTATAATATGTACATATATGGTTTTTCTTATACATGCCTCTACTCTCCCAGGAGATAATAACTTTGCAGTACTGATGAATAAATATTTCACTCTTAGCTTGAATCTGGACCATCTCAGCATCTCACAAGATCCAAATCTTCTGACTGGCCAGGCATGATTCTTCAATCCTTTCAAGTGAAGAACTATTGTGTTCACTTCTAATTGGCAATGTGTTTCCAGAAAGCGACTCCTGTCAGGCAGTTGGTGCTCACTCAGGAACCAAAGAATTCTTTGGATCACTGATCACTGGTCACCTACCCTGTGCTCTGGTAACTAGAGATAGGTTTACCTAAGTAAGCCTCTGTTCTTGATATCATGTGCTTATAACCACCGTAGTGTGAGGGAAGGTGAAAAAGAAATCCTTTCTCCTTCATATCTAGAAGTCCATGGTACAGGGAGCAGTGGCTAACTTCTAATAAAAATTTAAAAAGGGAGCAAGGAAGAGAAACAAGGCCACCTTTTTTCAAAATGCACTCTTAAATCCAGTGACATTGGCCACCTGGCTGTTTCATAAACAAGACATTTCATCTCTTAGCTCCAGGTATTTTCTCTGACTGTCCCCCAAGCCTGGGATGTTCTCCCTCCTCATCTCGACCTGCTGACTTCTCTGGCTTCTTTTAAGTTCTAACTAAAATTCCGTCTTCTGTAGGAAGCCTTTCTCAATTACTCTAAATTCTAGTACCTTCTCTCAATTATTTCCCATTCTTCCCATAGTTAGCATATTTGTACCTATTTCATTATGTTCTGAACTCCTTGAGGGTAATGATTGTTTTTGCCTCTTTTTTGGAGCTCCAGTGCTTAACACTGTTTTTGCCATGCTGTATGTGCTCGATAAATATTTTTTGACTGTTTACTGACTGACTGATGTGAATTTAATTGAATCTTTACAAATGCACCTGGTCCAGAAAAATATAAGATCACATGATGTTTATTGTCTGATATTTATTTAAAAGGGCACCAAAGATGGCACAGTGGATAGTGTTAAACTTAGACTCAGAATTCATCCTTCTGAGTTCAAATCAGGCCTCAGAGACTTTCTAATTGTGTTACCCTAGACAAATCTTTACCTTAATCTTGTTTACCTCTATAAAATCTGTAAAATAAGCTAGATAAGAAAATGACAAACAACTCCAGTATCCTTGCCAAGATGATCCAAGATAGACTCACAAAGAATTAAACACTACTGAAACTGAAGAATCATGTGATTCACAGAGCAAAATACAGTCTTAAAAGTATCTCACCTATATGCTTTAAGATCATTCAAGATTCTTTAATCAATGAATCAAATATCTATTTAATGATTTGTCAGTGACTATCACTAGTGAATAAAGGCATGAAATAAGGACTGGGTGCTTGAAAAGATAATATCTATTTGATGATTTATCAATAACTATCACTAATGAATCAAGTCATAAAATAAGGAGTGGGTGCTTGTGGCAGAGTTCAAATGGAAAAGGCATTTCCTGTAGATAATCATATCTTCCACGTATTTTAGTGGATAACATTTTGCTGATTGTATCAAGCTCCGGAATACTAGAGAGTACCCCAAATTTCACAAGGACTCAAAAAAAAGTTTTGTCTCATACACATAAAAATGCCTGATATTCATACTATGAAATACAGTTGGATGGGCAGACTATTAAGCTGATCTATCAGTATATAAATCTTGGATAGATATTGTATAAGAACAATAACTTGTGCCCAGAATTTTACAGGAGGAAGAGTACAGGCTGGATTACATTTGAGAAATTGAGCATTGTTTCTAACAAATCCAAGCTCTTTTTTGAAACAAAAATCCATATTTCTAATACCATTGTTCTTTAGGTGGTACTAGATTCAATGTGCCCAGAGAATATTTCCAGGTTGACTTGAGCATTTTAGAAAGTTTTGATTAGGGATCTTCAGGCTTTCTGATGAAGAAAGAACCTGGAACTCTCTTCTGGCTCTCCTTGAGAATTTCCCAAGTACTTCAGTTTTCTTCCCTCTGGAGGAAATCTGTCGCCTTTCAGAAATGACAGGAAGTTATTTTATTCTTTGTTTTAACAAGCACTGAATGACTTCAGGACCTGGTATTCTTATTGTCAAGAATATTGAAACAAATAAGAACTGACCTCTACTCTCAAGGAGCTTATAGAATAATTTGCTTTATTAATCACAAAGTACTACAAAAGTTTGAGCTGCTATTATTAGCTACAGAATAGGTGGTAAAAACATAAGGGATATAGAAAGTATTCTAGGAATTTAAAAGATGAGACTACTAGGAAGATGTTATTGGTACCCAGAGGAAAAAAAACCCAATAAATTTATAAAATGCATGTATAGAATGATTTTGCACATATATGTATGCATATATTACATTTTTACATACATATACATATTTATGTCTAATACGAGCCATCTTTAGGGTGAGAGAGAGAAGAAAAAAGGGAAAAAGAATTATACATGATAACTAATATATATTTTAAAAAGAACAGCAAGTGATACATAATAGATTTGCAGTTTCATGCACAGTCATTTTTTAAAAAGTTATACTATGTTGTGGAAATATTTAGTTTATTCCATAAATTAAAAATTAAATAATTTTTTAAAAGATGAGATCACTCTTAGATAGAGGGAATAAAGCACAGGGTCAGAGAGCTGGTGATATTTTAGCTGGGCTTTGAAAGATGGGCAGTATTTCAACACTTGGAAATGATGGTACATTAACAAAATAATCTATTTAAGAAAGACACCCTAGCATAGTGGACAGAGAGCTGACTTGGTACCAAGAAGACTGGGTTTAAGTACCTTCTCTGAGATATACTATGAGCCAGTTTCTGGACAAGTTGCTTAAACCCCTTGGTAAGGCTAAGTAAGGCTTAGATGATAATTTTTAGAGAAGGTGTTGACACGTTCTTGGAGGCAATTCCCCAATCTGTGGGGTTCCAGTATTACAGAAATCACAGGCTCAGTACCTATCCCTTTATCTGTCATTTGAATATACTCCAATTTACCTGCCAATTTAAGATTTACAGAACACTTTATTTACAACTCTGAAAGGGACAAGCATTTTTATCCTTCTTAAATAGTTGATACATGCTCAGGATTACATAGTTACTAAATGGCAAAGCTAGGATTTGAACTTGGTCTCTTCAGGACTCTATATGATACCATGTAACCTCTCAAGAATACATAGGGAATGGTGTGAACAGAAGGTCAGAGGTAGGAAATGGACAAGATGTTGAGGTAAAGGCTCTCTGTAATAGTCCAGTAGTGTTGGGATGGAGGATAAATAAATGGGACTGATAGATAAATCAGGAAAACAAGTCTGAATCTAGATCATGAAGTGTGACTTGGCAGATATGATATAGTAGACAGAGTACTTTCAGGAAGGCCTCAGATTTAATGACCTCAAATATTGACTAGCTGTGTGACCCTGAGCAAGTCCTCTTCCTATTCCTCATTTGTAAAATGAAGGTTTGGGTTCCATAAGTTGTAAGGCAGTGGTTCTCAAAGTGTAGTCCAAAGAATTGTTGGGGTCTCTGAAACCCTTTCAGAGAGTCTACAATTTCAAAATTATCTTTTATTTCTAATATAGTAAATAGCTATAAATATAACCCATGTGAACAAAAACTCTTTGAACAGATCCTTGATAATTTTTTAACATGAAGATACTAAGAACAAAAGTTTGAGAACCACTGCTGTAAGGTCTCTTCCAGCTCTACATCTCTGATACTATTAATTCATTCTATAGGCAATAAGGGAGCCAAAGGGGGAAATAACTGCAGAATTTTGAGCACAGAATTTATTGTTCAATTATTTCAGTCTTGTTTAATTAACTCTTTGTGTCTCCTTATAGGATTTTTTGGTATAGATATTGGAGTGATTTGCAGTTTTCTTCTCCAGCTCATTTTACAGATGAGGAAATTGAGGCAAACAATATTAAATCATCCAGAATATGAGTCTTCCTGATTACAGCCCCAGCATTCCATCCACTGTGCCACCCAGCTGCCCCATGAACAGAACTAAAAAAATTGTAAAAAAGATTATAAAAATGTAGTCTAACAACAACAGGTAGAAAGGATATGGAAGGGAGGGAGTAAAGATAGAGAAGTTGGGAATTTAATCCCAGGCAAGAAGTAATAGTGACCTCAGGTTGGTGTCAGAAATGAAAATGAAAGTAAGAGAATGCATTTAAGACATATTAGAATTAAAATTTCGGGGACTTAGGACTGGTAATATATTGTGAGATCCAAGGAGAAGGGAAGTATCAAACGTCTATTGGATAACAAGAAAAATAGTGGTAATTGACAGAAATGGAGACACCAGTAATAATTTGCAGGGGAAAATAATTTGGGATTGGGAGATGGTGAGTTTAAAGTGCTTATAGAGACCCAGAGGAAGATACTCAATTTCTCATTACAAGAAATAAAACAAGTTTGTTCATTTATGATTTTTTTTTGCAAGGCAATTGATTTAAGTGACTTGCCCTGAATCACATAGCTAATGTTAAGTGTCTGGGGTCACATTTGAACTCAGATCCCTCTGATTCCAAGGCTGATGCTCTACCCACTTCACCATCTAGCTTCTTGCTTATTGTTTAAAGAACATTGGCACCATTAGCAAAATTTAGATCCATTTTGTCAGCTAATTCCTTGCTTTTCACATTAGTAAGTTCTATGTATTAAAGAATATTTTAAATGAAAGAATTTTTGAGAAGTTCAAGAATAAGTATACTTGTCCACCTCAGAGAGAGAGAGAGAAGAATTGGGAGATTCTTTCCCTTGTGAAGACAAGGAAAGACAATTGCTGTCATCAGTATTTGGAGCTTTAAACATATATGAGCAGCAGGAATTTGTTTAGTCCTTATTAAACTCTGTTTCTAGAAGTTTCTTTGTTATTTTGTTTCTTCAGACATCTTTTATCTTTTTTTCATAAAAAGGTCTTTTTTTCAATTATCAAGTTTTTCTGTTTTTTTTCTTCTCTACCTATTGCTATAGTCCTTCCCCACTGAAGTATAACTATAATTCTTTTAAAAAGTACAGTATAATCAAAGAAAACAAGTTTCCAAACTATGTCCAAAAATTAGTGTTTGATTCTTCATAGTAGTTCACTGCTTCTGTTAGGAGATGAGTAGTATTCTTCATCATTGGTCTCTAGATTAATAATTAATCATGGTTATTGATAGTAGAGTTCTTAAGTCTTCCAGAATTATGTTTTTACAAAATTGATGTTATATTATAAAGTTCACTTGACTCTGGTCACTTCACTCCATACCAATTCATATACAACTTTCCAGGTTTCTCTGAAATTGCCTCTTCATTGATTATTGAATATTTCATTATATCCATAAACCACAATTTGATGTCCATTATCTAGTCAGCCTTGCTTGCTTCTGGTGAGAAGCCTCATGATTCTTCTGAAGGTATTAGCCTTCGATTTTTGAACTTTAATTTCTGACTTGGCCACCCAACAAGTTTTCCCTGTCCTGCTCCTCTGACTCCATGATTATTACATCAAGAATTTTTTCTTTTCTGACAGCTAAGTACCTAGGGCAGGGGTTAAATAAGACATTTTTCTCCCAGCATCCCTGAGATAATCAAAGGTTAATGCCAAATATTAGAGAGTCTAAGGAGAGTTTCCACATGGGCCAGGGTGCTGGTTTTATGAATGAGGAAGCTATTGGGGAGGGGTTTGACAGGACAACTGGAGCCAAGATTGTTAACATAATATTGCCAACATATTTCTGGAGAGGCCATTGCCATGCTTAATCAATGAATCCACAAGCACTGATTAAATACTTATTATGTGTCAGGCATTTATACATTTAAATAATATTTTATTACATTCATATACCATAACTTATTCAATCATTCCCCAATTAATGGGCAAGTACTCATTTGATGAAGACATTCTCAAAAAGGATATTCATCTATATTTCAGAAGGTTTTCCACTTTTCCTAGGTATATAGAACTACAAAGATAAGAACTTTTAGAGGTCCTCAGTGGAAGGAATCAAGTCAACAATCATTTAAGGATCTTCTGTGTGCCAAGCACTGGGCTAAATGCTAAGTATACAAAGAAAGGTACAAAAACAAGGAGCACGTGGTCTACTGTAGAAGACAACATTCAAACAACTCTGTATAAACAAGATATATACAAGGTGATTTGGAGATAATCTCAAAAGGAAGGCATGAAGATTAAGGAGTACAGGAGAAATGCCTAGGGAAAAATCTCCTAGAAGATAGGACTTTATCTGAGGCTTGAAGTAAATTAGGAAGAATCTAGAAAGCTGGAAGCTAGAAAGTAGAAGTGAGGAAGGAGGGAATTCCAGATATGATAAACACTGAAAATGCTTATAGCTGGGAGATGGAATGTCATGTTTAATGAACAGCTAGGAACCCTAGATTGCAGAATATGAGGATGGAAGATGGGTGGAAAGAGAAAATAGGGTCTAAGAGAATTTCAAAGGTAGGAAAAGGCCAGGTTATAAAGCAGTTTAATAGCCAAATAGGGGGTTTTATATTTGAGCTTGTAGGCAATTGGGAACCACTGGAATTGACTGAATAAGGAGTAAGACAGGTAAAATTGTACTAAACATAAAGATACCAGGATTCTTCGTAGCTTTTTAAACTAGCTATGTGGCTTTGGGGTTGTCGCAGCTTCTCTGGGACTCAGTAAAATCAAGGAACTGGATAATCTGTAGGGTTCTCTCCCTTTCTCAGAACCAGTCATTCAAATTTGTTAGAGAGTTGAGATCCCCTATTTCCATTCTAAACTGCCATTTCCTTTTTAAATGTTAGCTAGAAAAGGCAAAAATTATCCTTAACCCTATCTGAGTCTTTCACTTCTTTTACTACCAAATTTTAATCTTTTCTTCCTCTCTCATATTTTCACCCAAGAATGTGAGGGAGGAATGTGAAAGACCAAGAATAGTGAGAGGATGATTGATTTGGGGAACTGAATTAGTGGGATGACAATGGTCTCATCATTAGAAAAGGGAAAGTTTAGAGGAGAAATAGGTTTTTTGAAGGAGAAGACATCCAGAAGAACATGATGAGTTCTATTTTAAATATTCAGAGTTTGAGATACTAATGGAAGGAGATAGTGATGTCTTGAGATGTTATGCTAGAATGCAGGAAAGAAAAATGTTCTATAGCTGAAAGGGACTCTAGAGCTGATTTGGTTCATTTCTCTCATTTTATAGATGAGTATTCAGACTGTCTTCAGTACACTGAAATAAAGTATTTTATTCTATTCCTTTATAAGAGAAACAGCTCATTTTAGTGTGCTTTCACAGGTATTTACTATCAGTGATGTCTCTAGGAATATATATGTATATATAGTTTTGGTTTTTTTGGTTGATTTATCCTGTCCAATTTTTTGTGACCCTATTTGGGGTTTTCTTACCAGAGATACTGGAATGGTCTACCATTCCCTTTTCATTTTACAGATGAGGAAACTGAGGCAGGTTAATTGTGACTTGCCCAGAGTTACATAGTAAGTACCTGATTTGAATCCAGCTCCTCCTGACCCTAAGACAACATTCTATACATTCTGCCACCTATTCCTTCTCTTAACTTGAACTTGGGTCTTCCCAAGCACTTGGGTCTACACCAAGCACTCTATCAACTGTACCACTTGGCAATCTCAGAACTAGATGACATGAGTTCGAGTCCCATATCTGACACTGATGGCTGATTTGGGGACTTGGGAGGGGGGTTTAAATCAAGAAAGCCTTTCCCTACTGGGTTTAGAAATTCATTTGAATCAAACCCACTTTTCGGTACTTGATCACTTTGTCCATTCAGCTGTCAAAA
Organism: Sarcophilus harrisii; assembly: GCF_902635505.1. Lineage (NCBI taxonomy): Eukaryota > Metazoa > Chordata > Mammalia > Dasyuromorphia > Dasyuridae > Sarcophilus > Sarcophilus harrisii. Next base: position 460,858,533 of record NC_045428.1, on the reverse strand, counting down.
GCACTGGGTGGGTAGAATTCAATGGCAAAAAAGAGATGAGATCATTTAGTCCTGATAGCATCTGAATGAACATACTTTCATATCATGACTTCAAGGATTTGTAATTTCATCCATGTGGGTACTTTTACTAATGCAAACAACACCCCCCCTCTATGACTTAGTAGAGAGTTTAATGAGTTGTTATAGCCAAAAAAGATAAAACCCAAACAAAACAAAAAACAACGCTTCATTGCCTGGTGACCAGCAAAGGCTAGAGTCAAGAAGAAAATCCCAGATTTTAATGTATCTGGTCAAGAAGAAGAGGCTTCTTTTTACTTGGAAGCTCTTGATGACTTCTCCAAACTTGGGCTGAACTTGGATGACAGATTTACCACCATATGGGCCATTGTCAGGCCTTTATTCTTCCAGCTTGTGCTACCAGAGTGTGTGGTACATGGCACTGCCTTTGAGAACCTGATGCCATTTCAATGCCATGGTCAGACTTGAGACTAAAGTGCTTATAATGTACAATATACCTTGCCACGTACTGGAAATACCTAAATGAAATAAAATATAGTTACTGCCCTCCAGGAACTGACTTGCTTAAGAATGCTGAAGAACAAACCCAACCCAACACTTTTTTTAGGGTTCTTATTCTTATCTATGTCATCATCTTTGATCCGTTAGTGATGGCTTTTGGATTATTTTATTTGTTACTATTATGAAGCTAAGGCCTAGTCTTGTGATTTTACTGGAATGTTTGGAACTATTTGGTGAGAAAACTCCCTCTACCTAAATAGGTCAGCAACTTGTTTGTAAATTACCTTAGTGAGTTGCCTAGTTGGCTGAGAGATTAAGTGATTTGTTCAAGCCATCCGTGTCAGACATGGGACTTGAATTCATGTCATCCTGGTTCTGAGGCTTCCAGGTGGTACAGGAGATAGAGTCTTGGTGTAGAGTTAGGAAGATCCAAGTTCAACTATGTCCTCAGCAGACCCTTATTACTTGTGTGAATGGGGGCAAGTCACTTAGCTTCCATCTTTCTGAATCTGTAAAATGGGGATCATAAGTACTTACCTCTTATGAGATAGTTATGAGGATGGAATGAAATGCTATTTGGTAAAGGATTTAGCACTGTTCCTGGCACATGGTAGGCACTTAATAAATGCTTTCCCTCCCTTTCTCAGTCTAATGTAAGTGAACTTTTTACTGTACTGAGGAGAAAAACAGAAATGTGTATACCCACTTGGTTCAGCAGTTAAATTAGCCAAAAGGTCTAAAATAATTAAAGACTTAAAAGGCTTATATAGTTTCTGATTTTTATTTGTGTGTGCTGATAATTTGGGTCTTTGTATGTTTGGGCTGATATGTTGTTGCTCCCTTTAAATAAAACAAACAAACAAACAAACAAAAAAAAAAGCAGAAGGAAGAAGCCCAATTCCCCTGTTTAACAGATAAGGAAACAAGCCCAGGGAGGTTAGAGGGTTCCTTAGCATAAGAAAAATGGGGAATTGAAACTTTTTTTCTAGTTTAAAATATTTAGAGTTTCACTTTATGTCTGGGTGGTTCCTCTGAATTTTATTTCTATATTCTACTATCCTAGGCTGTGGTATTCTTCCATAATTCTCCTTTTCCAAGGGCCAAGTTCTTCAGCAGTATTCCATTTTCAGTCTTCCTTTGATTTCATTTGCACTAAGCTATTTCATACAATAACAGTGCCCATTACTTTATTAAATTATTTGTATCCTACTTTACTCATGCTTTTCTTACTTCTCTTCCCCTTTACTTTTCTCTAGGCCTTTTTTTTTTTTTTTTTTTTTTTTTTTTTTTTTTTTTTTTTTTTTTTTTTTTTGCTGTATTAGGTACTACTGACTCCAAACTAAGCAATCTTCATTTTTTTCCCCCACCCTGATCCTCCCTATTTTATAGTTGATTCCTCCCTTCTTCAATGCTCTCTGTCCCAGATTTGTCCACCATTTCCTAAGAATCCCACTAGCTTCTGTTCCTGGAGTGCCTTCTTTGTTTCTATCCCTGTGCCCATACTTTTACCAGTCTGGTATTTACCCATTGAGTTTTGTAACTCTATAATCTTTTTCTGTTTGGTCCTAAGGGGCTAGTGCCAACCAAACTCATCATTTAAGACCTTTAAGCTTGATAGCTGGAGTTCTTTCAATGGGTTTATTGCTTTTAACTACAATGTACTTTCCTCCAGCATTTCCAGGAGAGAAGGATAGAAGGGGGAAAGGAAAAGGAGGAAGAAAATAGCAAATTATTTCTCTCCTCTTCACCCCATATTTATGTAGACAATCTCTATTTATGTGTGAATTCTACCATTACTTCTGTGCGGGACTCAAACCACTGGCCTAAATGCTTGACACCTGTTTCCCACAGTTTGTAATCTTTTTTACAGATACATTTCTCCCCAGAAACCCGCAGATTATTTTAGAGGTCCCCCTTTTTTTCTCTTTTGGTGTCCCAGAACCCTTTCATTCAGAGAGTTTTAGAGTCAAGAGGAATGACCTACCTGCCATAAGGAGGTACATACACTAAGTTTTGGGGTCTCAGTTTCTCATATGTAAAATGGGGGGACTGCTGAGTGACCTTTGTGCTCCCACTTTAATGATCTCCACTTTTTCTGATCCCACTTTAATCTGGCTTGATTCAGCGTTCCCAAATCCCGGTTTCTGTGCCTTGGTTTCCCCTGTTCCACCCAGGAAAAATCCCGTGTCTTGCTTTTTTTTTTTTTGGAAAGGAATAGGACCATTTATCTGGATGCAGGGCAGGCACTTTATGGGAAAGATAATGCTGGTACACTTAAGAGCAAAGGGGCTCTGGGCTGAAGAGGGAAAGATCAGAGTGAGTTAGGGTTGAAGCCGGGCAGATATCAGACGTCTTTCAGCCCCAGAACCAGGGGGCGAAAGTAAAGGCCAACTTAACGCAAGTTACGAGACGAAGTTTGGATGCGGGGGAGGGTAATAGGAGCGGAGAAGGCTGAAGCTGAGGCGGGGCAGTTGGGCCTTGACCCAGCCTCTGGGGGAACCGTCAAGGGGAGGGACTAAGCTAGGGGGCCGGGACTGCTAACTTTTTGCCTTGGGGTCCGGGGCGGGCCGAGCGGGAGGTGTATTTAAATCCAGCTCAGCAGCCTCACTTCAGTAAACTTTCCGGGCTTCCCGGCATCTATTACTTCTTCCACTTCAGGCTGGTGGTCTGCCTCCTGACTGGGCACTATGCGGTCCTCCCTAGCTCCCGGCATCTGGCTCCTCCGTGCCTTTTCCAGGGACAGCTGGTGAGTGGGATTTCTGGGGAGGAGATGGGGGTCATCTGTGGGCCCCGGTAAATTAAAGAGTTTGCAAAAGTCGATCCTCGCCCGCTTTCTTCCAGATATGACCTCCTTTGGCTGGAGAGATCTCTGGAGATGTGGCCTTGTTTGGTCCTCTCTGATAGATATCTAGACCCCCTATCCCGAGAAGACAGTGGGGCTCCGGAGCTTGCAATTGCTGGGATGGGACATTGTGTGGGTGTAGCGCACTTTGGGAGAGGATAGTGGAAACCCAGAGGGTGAGGGTTTTGGCAATCTAGGCACCCTTCTGTTTGATGATTTCCAAGCACCTCCTAACCTGCTGGCAGGGAAACAGGTTGTAGTGTAAGTGCTTAAGATGGCTCTCTGGAGTTCTGCTTGGCCAGTTCTTTGATGTCCCTCTTGGCCTCTGAATAAAACTGTCTAAGGTAGGAGGAGGGGTAAGACGAAGGTGAAGAGTCAATGCTGATTTGATGTGAATTGACTCGCCTTGGAGCCTCATGTCCATTGATTAGAAAGCTGGAACATCCCCAAAGAGCTCAGATTTGTCATCGGGAATGTCGCTCCCGCTTCTCTGCTTGGTCCTTACTAATTAACTGGCAGTATTTGGTTAATTCACTTTATTTGGCTCCTCTAGCCACGAGAGACTGTGGAATAGGAATTTCAAATCTCTTTGTCGAAAAAAAAATCTATCGTCCACTTGACTGGTGAGGCAACAGCAGCAGCAGTCCACGTTTAAATAGTGTTTTAAAGTTTACAAATAAGTGTTTTCTTCAAAGCAAGTCTTTAAAGTCAATAGTATATTATCTTTCTTTTACAGATGAAATTCAGAGAATGACTTGTTCAAGATAGTATAGGTAGTAAAGATCTAAATTTTGGCTCAAGTCTCCTTATTCCAAAGTTCAGCACCTTTCTTTGTTGTTCAGGTGTTTTCAGCCCTGTCTGACTCTTCTGATCCCATTCGGGATTTTCTTGGCAAAGACATTGAAGTGATTTACCATTCCATTTCCTTCTCGAGATCATTTTACAGCTAAGAAAACTGAAGTAAACAGGGTTATGTGACTTGTCCAGGGTCACACAAGTAGTAAGTGTCTGAGGCCAGAAAGATGAGTCTTCCTGACTCCAGGCTGGTCATTCTAATCCATTGCCTTAGCTAGCTGTTCAGCACATTTCTACTACCCCACATTTGTTCCTTAAGGAAGTAGTAAGACAAAATATTCAACTAGACTTTCCTGCCAACACATATGCACACATTGCTATCTTTCCAGGACTCCTAGTCTTCCAGTTTTTCTCATCCATACTGAATACATCTTCACCTCAAGAAGAGTTCCTCAGGGTTAGTCAGTCTTCAGTTGATTAAAGTGAGTTGGGGGTGGAATATTGAAGAGGGGGTTGAAAGAAAGCCTATTCACCAGATTCACTTATCCTAATAGATACTTCTACATCTTTAAAGGAACAGATAATCTGCAATGGAGAAGATTTAGGGTAGAAGAAGAAAAGGAAGGATTTTCTCCTAAGATTCTTGTTTTGCACTTTCTTTCTCTGAAGACTTTTAGGTATCTAAATCTTTTTTCCCAGAATTTTCATCTGATCAGGCTGGGTAGTGAAGGGATATATCAAACTCTGAAGAGTGTCAGATTAGAATCAAGCCATAGATATTTAAAGTCTCCTTTGACTATGGTCAGGATAGAATTGGGGCTATGAGAGATATGAGAGATAAACACAGTGCTCATCCTAAATACACACCTAAAAGATAAAAAATGACCTAATTCTGCACCTGTTACTGGGAAAGGTTCAAGCCTCCAATAGATAGTAACATAAAGGGATTCCGTTTTCAAGGCTTGTTGGCGTACACATTTGTTTTGTTCAGAATTTGGGATCGGTCCATAAGCATAACTAGACAGGTAAAATAAGACCTGCATTTTGCTTTGGGGAAGGTTTACAAATTAGAATGATGCAGATATAATTGTAGAATTAAATGTTATTTGAATTGAGACCTGATTTTGATTTCATATACACCTTAAACTCTTTGGAAACAGCAATCAATAGGATTTAGGAACTTGGGTGTTGTGACTCTGGGAGTCTAGAATTGCTATTTAGTTCTTCTATTTTTAAGGCCTTAAAACCTCAAAAATACTATAGAGAAAGGTGGAATTTTGTTTGTTGTTTGGTACGTTTTTTCATCCACTAGATCAGGATGGCCCAAAGGAATCCTGGTAGCATAATCTGGAAATCAGAGAAAGGCACCTACCCACAGGGTTTCTGTGTGGTCAGTGGAAGTGAATTGCAGGCTCTTCCACCTTCTTCCATCTCTGGAAGGAGCTTGGGGACAATCTCTGATAGGGGAACTAGATCTTTGCAGAACTTTGTGTTAAACACAGATTTAAAGGCAGCTTGATTATTGGCAGATCAGATTATACTCCTGTGATCTACTATGAAATCCAGTGCAGGGAGCAAAACCAAAAGTGAATGCGTTCCCTGCTGGTGTTCCCAAAGCAGTTTAGTTTTTTTTCTTGTTTTTGTTTTTGTTTGTTTTTTTGTTTGTTTGTTTGTTTGTTTGTTTGTTTTTGCCTTGGCTTGGGTGGAATACTGAAAAGGGAATCGAAAGAAAGCTGTCCACCAGATTCACTTATCCTGATAGACACTTCTAGATCTTTAAAAGAACAGATAATCTGCAGAAGAGAAGATTTAAGGTAGAAGAAGAAAAGAAAGGATTTCCTCATAAGATTCTTGTTTTGTAATATCTCAATCTGGAGAACTGTAGGTATCACAAAGATTTTCATCTGATCAGGCTGATCAGACATATCAAGAGCTATATCAGACTCTGAGGAGTGTCAGATTAGAATTAATCCACACATATTTAAAGTCTTTTGACTGTGAACAGGACAGAACTGGGGCTATGAGAGTCGCAAGAGATAAACACAGTCTTCATCATGTACACATACCCCAAAAGAGAAAAATATGAGGTAATTCTGCATCGTGCCCAATAAGTGATATCATCAAAACCCAAGTTTACATAAAGTTTTACAGTGATGGAATGATGTACACACATTATCCTATTTGAAACTACATAAAACTTTTGTGTCAATGCAATATATGTTTTTATTTTCAATGTAAGGAAATTGAGGTTTAGAAGTCATTGCCACCAAATCCAGAATTCTCATGATGTCCTCTCATAGTAAGTGTTATGGTGTATGGGTGTAATTGTCAGGGTGAAAGCAGAAATGGAACCTGAAATGAGTCAAGAGGTTAGCCATCTGTGGGACCTTATTGCTAAGCTGTCTTCTTCTTCTTCTGAACGTGGTAAAGGAGTAATAAAAGTTTTTTTTTTTAATGATTTTTATGGATGTCCTTTTAAAATTTTCTTATCTTTATTTATTTTTATGACCAACTATTCCCTCTGCAAAACTCCCAAAATGCTATTGCACACATAACAAATGACATTTTAAAGAAAATAATGGAAAAATCAGCAAAATTGACTAACATATCAAAAAAGTCTAAATATATGTGCAATGTACAAAACTCAAAGATTCCTCCAACTTTGCAAAAGAACTGGGTATACGTAGAACCTTATTATTTCTCTTCTTTGGTGTCAAGCTTGTTCTTTGTAGTTTTGCAATATTCACTTTTAATTCATTTATGATTCTTTGCATTTACCTTTTTGTGGTTATTACATGTTGCTGTTTTCTTAGCTCTGCTTGCTATATAATCTATAATCTTGCTTTGTATGATGTTCTCTGTACTTGTCATGTTTTTTTGTTGTGGGGGGGCAGTAGAGAAGTGGTAATAATCATATTACTTCTACTGTACTATCCATTTTACAAATATTATCTCATATAATTCTCACCATGTGAGGTAGGTGCTCTTATTATCTATATGTTACAATTAAGGAAACAGAGACATACTCAGACTAAACAATTTGCCCAAGATCATATTAGTAAGTGCTTAAAATTGAATTTGAATTTGAACTCTCTGACCCCAGATCCAGTGCTCTACTCACTGTGCCCCTTAGCTTTCTCCAGCAGCATGGAATAATATTCTATTACATTAAACAGCAATATTTGTTTATCCATTCCCTCATTAATGACCATCTACTTTGTTTCTAGTTCTTTTCTACCACAAAAATGCTGCTATAAATATTTTGGCCTGTATAGGGAATTTAATCTTATCAGTGATCTCCTAGGGGTTTAAGCTAGTGATAGAATCTTTGAGTCAAAGGTTATGGACGTTTCAGTCCCTTTGTTTGACTAATTCCAAATTGCTTTTCTAAAAGTGTCTATTGATCCACAGCTCCATCAATCCCATACTTCCGTGCCTATCTTCTTACAACCCCTCTGACTTGAACTATCCCTTTCTTTTGTCATCTTTGCTAATTTTCTGAGTGTGAAGTAAAGCCCCCAGGGTGGTTTTGATGTGTATTTCTCTTATAATTAGTGATCTGGAGCTTTCTTTCCTTTGGTTGTTAAGAGTTTGCAATTCTTTTGAGAACTGTTTGTTGATTGTCTTTAATCACTTTTCTTTTGGGAAATAGTATTTTGGTTTAGTTGTCTATATCTTGAATAACCAACCCTTATTTGAGAAATGTGATATGATGATTTCCCCCCCCCCCCATTTTCCTCCCTTCTTATCTTAGGTGCTTTAAGTTTTGTGTAAAACCTTTTTAGTATCACATTATCAGTTATCTATTTTATCTTTGTCAATTTATTATTTATCTTGGCCTTCACCTCTTGTTTGGTTAAAAAAACCACTTGTCCTATCAATAGGTATTATAAATTTTTTATGGTATAATCTTTGAAATTAACCTTATATATCCCTTTATAAACTATTTTGGAATAGGCTTAAGTTTTTGGTCTAAGCCTATTTTTTTCCAAGTCGTTTTCTACTTTTTCAATAGTTTTTTTTTTTTTAATCAAATAGGGAATTCTTTCCTAACTTACTAATATTTATTGCTTGATTGGTTTATTAAGCATGGGGTTAATTGAATTGCATTGTTTCTCATTCTCCCTTGTCTAGACTTGTTTCTTTACCCACTTATAATTTTTAAGCAAATATCAAATCTTTTTCATGATTGCTGCTTTATAATATAATTTGAAGTCTGGAAGTGCTAGACTTCTTTTCTCCCTCTCTCTTTTCATGATTTCTCTAAAAGATAAATTCTACATTCCTTTTTATGCTGCCAGGTAAAATGGCTCTTTTCTAGGGCATGAGCAGGATTTCACTGATAAAGGAAGGGAAAACTTGCTTTTTGAAGAGGAATGAAGAGTTAAAGGAAAGGTTTGGAGTTGGAAGGGGGAAAAGTAAAGAAAGGCTTGGGTCTACTGTTTCGGTGGAATAATTTTTCTTGGACAGAAAGCAGACACAGGAACACTGGGGTAAATGGAGTGATGTCTCCAAGCAAAATGTACAATATCATTTTGTCTCTTCCCTCCATTCCCACATTAAAAAACACACACACACACACACACACACACACACACACAGGTAGCCTTGCCAGGGGTCCCTGTTTACTTGGCCCTATGTCCTCTAGGAGTTAAGTGGAGGCAATGGCTACTAGGTGGCACAGTGGATCATTTTGGACTTGGAATCCGAAAGAACTAAATTTAAATCTTAATCTCTCTTATATTTGTTTTATTCATTTATTCATTCAACAAGTATTCATGCTATAACTGGAGGTTTGGGGAAGAAAGGGTGTTGTTAAAGAAATGCATATGTCCATAATTCCTGCCTTCAAAGTTAGCTCCTAGTTGGGGAAGTGACATTTACATTTAAATCACTGCTATACAAAGGAGATAGTAGTTGATAGCTTCGGGATAGATGTGCTATGCTGAAAGGGAATTCAGAGGAGATAAAGACCTTTGCTGACTTTTGAGTAGGGCTATAGAAGAGTAGAGTCTTAGTAGATAGAAATATAGGGTGAGAAATTAGAGGGGAGTGGGATGTAAGATGCTGCTAGAAGGAAGTAAACTGGCTGGTCTAGGGAGTGGCCCAAGCCCCTGAGATTGCAAATGCCAGGTGTGTTTAGGGAAGGGCTGGAAGTCGAGTTTCAGTGTAGTAGGTAGGGTTAGTTTATGGGAATGTTGGAAAGAAAGAGTGGTTGGAGTCTGATTATGGAATGACCTTCTCTGTGCAGGAGTAACTAGAATCAGCTAAGGTCAGAGTTAATATTCAAACGCTTCTTTCCAAGATTTCCCCTGTTATTCTCTCCCTGGAGACCATGATTTCCTCTGTATGTAAATGACGTTTACCTGGAGAGAGGAACAGTTTCAGATTATCTGGATTATCATTCATGTTTTTGGTTTATAGTAGGTGGCATCTAGTTTCAGCTGTGAGAGCCCTAGACCACAGACAGGGTGACCGGTGGCACCTAAGTCATTATCTGGGGGGAATAGAAGACTTTGGCATTCATTAATGAATGAATTAATTGTAGATCTGTCGCTGCTTCTCTGACACACCACTATCTTAAGGTGAGCTGCCTAGAATGCCTCTGAAGATCTATGTAGTTGATATTTGTGTGTCTTTTTGGCCTATGTGTCATCCAATATGCCTCTATAGGGGAGAGGGTATAAAGGTTTAGATAGGAGACCAAAGGGAGGGAGAAAGAAAGAGATTCACTGAATTCAGCAGTAAGGGAGGAGAAGGGAAGCAGGTAAGATGGACAAAGCTAAAGGCCGGAAATGCCCATTTTAACTCTGTCCTTCAGAAAAGGTCCAGATTAGGCAGTTGATGTAAATGAATCTATCATGTGAAAGCTAGAAGACTGAATCTCATTTGATATTACAGGACCCAGTTAAAAGCCATTCTGGTTTCCCCTTGATCCCTGCAACGGGAGCCTAAATTCAGAACTGGGAAAGACCTGGGATATCTTCTGGCCCTGAAGGAAGGGAGGCCCAGAGAGATGAGGTGACTTGTCATTGAGACAGGAAGTGGTAGGGCTAGAGTTTTGGTCTGTTGATTCCAAATCTTACATTCTTTCCAGGACACAGCATTGCCTAAGTGAGAAGGCCTTGTTAGTGTTATTAAAAAAAAAAAAAAAAAAAGATGGGGGGTGGTCTGAAGAGGAAAGAGAAGGACTTCTTTTGACCAGATTTAAAAGATGGAAAGACTGATAGGGTTAATGGCTTATGGATATGACAGCATCTCCAGCACCCCAACTCTCGTGATTGAAGGAAGTCATTTCCATCAGCTGCCTACTGTACTTCCCCTCCTCCCCTACACTAGCTTCCCGTTTTCTATTCCACTCAGCAGAAAGAGTCATACACATAAATGTCTGGGGCCTCACACCAGGGTTGGAGATGGGGATCCACCAAGTGCTGTATCTTATCCAGTCAAACCTTGTTTTTCCGCTCTTACCAAAAGCTATAGTGCCCATATGGGAAAAGAGCTCTTTATCTGAGTGTGAAAGTTCATGGTTCTCTCTTGGGTTATGAAAGTCAAAAGAGTGTTGAGCAGAATCAGGCTGGTATTGTTATTACTGAAGAGCAAGATCAGGAGCCCCACAGCCAAGGGGATTGGGATGGGCCCACAGAGAGTCAGGGAAGGCACTTGGGAACTGTTGTGGTCCAACTTTTTGCCTCATAGATTTGCCAGCATAGATTTTTAATAAATGATAATGAGTCCTCTTCAGGACAGATAATGATTGTATTCAAAATCAAGAAGACGCTGAGCACTTACTAAAGTGCTTGTTAAGTATCTTGTTAAGAAAAAAATGGCAAAAATGAAGAGTCCTTGTGAACTTTCTTTTTCCTAAAATGATGATGATGGTGATGAAATCAATAAAATCATGATAAAAACAACTACACATTCCTGTTTGCTTTGATGACAGCTAGATTGCACAGTGGATAGAGTGCTAAGACTGGAGTTGGGAAAAATTCATCTTTGTGAGTTAAAATTGGATTTAGATACTTGCTGTATGGCCCTGGGCAAGTAATTTATTTATTTATTTAGTGAGTCAATTGGGGTTAGGTAGCTTGCCCAGCATCACACAAGTAGCATCATTAAGTGTTAAGATGTAGGGGGTAGGATTTGAACACAGATCCTGTTGAGTTCAGGGCTGATGCTCTATCTAGCTGGGTAAGTCACTTAACCTTGTGTTTGCTTCAGTTTCCTGTAAAATGAATTGGGGAAGGAAATAGCAAACCTCTCTAGTATCTTTGCCAAGAAAATCCCAAGGGGGGTCACTAAGAGTTGGACACCACTGAACAATAACAATTGTGCTTTAAGGTTAACAAAATATTTTCTTTAAGCAATTCTGTAAGGAATGTAGTGAAGATTCTTTTTCTAGATAAGGCCAACAAGTCCAAGACTGTGACTTAACATGGCCATAACTTGTTTCCTATAACCAGAAAGTAGGCTTTAGTCCTTTTCCTTTTCAAACTAATTTGTATTTGGTATATATCTCTATATGTTGTACGTGTACATATATATGTGTGTGTCGTATGAGGGCATTGTAATCTCCATTAGAATGCCTTCTTTGAGTGCTGGAGCTGTTTCATTTCTGTCATTGTATCACTAGTGCTTAATAAAATGTCTGGCACATAGTTGGTGCTTAATAAATGTTTATTGGTTGACTACTTTTTTAGTCTAGAATTTTTCTATTACACTGCATCAGAAGGCTTGAGTATAGTGTATAAGGTGGGATGGGAGAGAATGCTCACACAGATTGGAATTTAGAGCTTGGATTTCCATAGAATTCTAAAAGGGATCAAAAGTAGTTATCTTATATCCTTGGCCCCAAAACAGTCCTCTACCTCCTTTAATCTAGAAAGATGAAGGTTTATCTTATTTTTTTTTTTAAAAGCACTTCAGAGGCTGTGAAAATAAGCGAATTGGACAGGATAGCCTTTTAGATCTCATCTACCTTGGATCAACCTCCTGAAGATTCAATGACTGATTCTCTTGTCACCTATGCTTATGCCAACTCTCATTGTCTATAAGTTCACCCATTTGCCTAAACTGAATCCTCATCCTGAAGCTTCAGCTAAAGTTTTTTCATCCTGTCCTGCATGGAAATAGTTGATCATGTCTTTATGACAGTCCTTACTTATTTAGGCACAGATAAGTTCATGATTCATATTCTCTCTGGCTCAGCCTTTTTCTTCTTTAGACAAAATAGTCATTTCTTGTTCTTCAAAGTTTTCCTCATAAGTGGTGCTGAGTTTGAACTTAGGAAAACCGAATTTGACACTTAATAATTGCATGCCTTTGTGTAAATCACTTAATCCCTGACAGCTTCACTTTACTTATCTGAAACATGGGATTAATACTAATTAAAGTTCTATATACATTTTAGCTATTGTTGTTGATTTTCTTTGCTTTCCTCTGAACCTCCCTAAGAGGAACTTGAATTCCCTTTTGTTTCGTTTATAGCACCTTCCTGGGAAAGGCTATATTCAGGGCTAGGCCTGTGGCCTTCTCTATGTAGCCTGCTTCTTTGTGCCACAGGAATAGAAAGGACATAGAGTTCTGATTAGGGGAAGAGAAAGGGTGACTGAGCATACACTCATCTGTCTGCTGCAGAAAGGTCTTTTGCCAGTGCTGCCTTTCCAGTCCTGTTCTGGCCTGGCCTAGCTTTAGAAGAATCATTCGAAGAACTTAGGATTTTGAACTGGAAGGACTTTAGACATAGTCTAGTTCAACGCTTTTCTTTTATAGATGAGGAAACTGAGTCCCAGCCAAGCAGAAGAACTTGCCCAATGTCATATAGCTCCTAGCCCTGGACTTAGATTCTGAATCCAGTTCTCTTTCTACTTTATTGTACCGGTGAACCAAAGTTTGGGCCACTAGTTCTGCTTGTCTTCTAAAGTTTGCTCTACACTGTGTTATAATTTTTCCCCCCTCTAGAACCTCCTTCTAGGAAGCTATTCTGGTTGACTCTGGAGCTTAGTAAGCAAAACTTTATCAGAGCTCAGCCTTGCATCTGTTTCTTTTTAGTTTCTAGAATTGCTGACTACTGAAACAGATATATATGTGTTGGAATCTTTACAAACTGTTAAGTCATTAGAGTTCAGAGGCTTTTCCACTGAAATCCACTGAGGGGCCTGTCAGTCCCATGTTCAGGGCACCAAAATGTGATTGATGTTTTTGTTCTTTAAAATATAATAAAATGATGGTTCTCTCTGGGAGAGCAGGTTTCTCAGGGAGGTTTTCTGGAGGCAGCCTTAGTTTCAGTTACAAGTAATAATCACCCAAAACACAGCCAGGTGATAAAAGTTCAAATCTTTTATTGTCTCCAATATAGCCAGTTAGCTCAGAGGCCTATCTCTCTGCTTGCTTCCAAGAGCTCTTGCAGCTTTGTACTTTGCCTCTGCTTTCTTCAGCCTCCAGCCAGTACCAAGGTGGAAGATGCAATGAATCTCTCTCATCTCGGAGAGCGGGCTTGTGTACACACATATATATGTATATCACACACACACCCTCACACATATATATAGACCAATCACAGAGTTAATTTCCTCTCTGGCACTTGTCCAGGTCTTCTGCAGCCATATTAACCCCTGGCCAGCACATGGCTATTTAACCTCTACTACTAGAAACCATAGGAAAGGGCTGCATCAATGGCAGCTGTTTCTAGGGGGTGGGGAGGGGAGATGAATATTAAGCATGTCCCTGGAGGAAGGGAGAAAGACATGAGGTACTAGCCAAACTGACCAGAGTCAGAAGGTGAAGGAATTTAGCAAAGAGAGTCAGCTTAATTTGCCCAGAATCTGGGACAATTGAGTCTGTTCTCCCCTCCCATTCTCAACCCTCCTTAATCTCCTGGGATAAAGGTCTCTTCTCTCTGTTCTTATTTTGAAATAGATTGTTCCTCTTGTTCCAATTCCGGAAACATTTCTAGTGCAAAGTCTTAAGGAGAATGATAAAATGATTCCATTTCTAGAACTAGGAAGTTAGACTGTCAGCTTATAATTTATAAACAGCCAATTAACCTCTATATCTGATTGGGTTATTCAGTAACCCTTAGTTCCAGGGTTACTGGAGGTGTGGAAGAAGGAGATAAAGTGACAAAGCCTCCTTACAAGGCACTAAGGTTCATGGAGTATGGTTTGGCCTAGTAACATGCTGGCCCTTCTGTGGCATATGCCATAGGGCCTGGGTCCTCCTCTAGGGTAGAACTCATCGAGTCCTAGACAAACTTCCAAACAGAATTCTTGGCAGTCCTGTAGGAGCCCTCTGACCCATAGTTGTCTCTTTTCTGGATTCTTCTTTTCCTTGATGGTCTTTGGGGAGCCTGCTTTCTTTGAGTCAAAATAGAAGTGAAACCTGTGGGTGCTTCAGTTTGCTAGAGCAATGAGCCTGTTTACTTCCTGTGAGCTAAAAAGCCAGCCTAACAGCCTGTGGCCTAACCTATGCAGCTTTTATTCCTTACCTCCAGCCTGACTGAGAATTCCTTCCTTTTTTTTTTTTTTTTTTTTTTTTGCTTAACAATAGGGTTGAGTGACTTGTCCAGGATCACACAGCAGGAAGTGTTAAGTGTCTGAGGTCACATTTGAACTCAGGTCCTCCTGACTTCGGGAGTGATGCTCTATCCACTGCACCACCTAGCTACCCCTCAAGAACTCCTTCCTTGACAGTCCTTAATCTTCAGTATTTTGACCTCTTCTCTCTCTTCCAATGGTCTGGCTTTTAGAAGCAGAATGCTTTATTTGGAAGACTACTGAATGCATCATGGGCACGAGATCTGGATTCTTGACTTGGCTTTGCAGACAATTTGTTGTGTGTACCTAATGCAAGTCACTTTGTTTCATATTCATTAATGAGAGAATTGAATTACTTTATTTCCAGTTTTTTTATTTCTAGTTTTAGAGTTCTTCAATTCCTAGGAGAGACCAGACATGAGGTCACACAGGAAGTTGTACAAAAAGGGAATGAAGGAGACCCAGTTACAAAGCATGTACACAAAGTACAGGCCACATTTCAAGTTGTCTTGGATGTCAGATTCTGTAGCAGGGGTAGTAGGTAATAGGATCATAGGGTCATAGATTTAAAGCTGGAAGGGACCTTAGAGGTTATGCCCAGAAAGGTGAAGTGACTTGCTTAAGATCTAGGGGGAGGGGTACTAGTAAATGTTTAACAACCAGCTCTCTTGGAGGAAAAAAAAAACTGTACACATAATCTGCATTATTAACATTTTATCAATCGCTTTCTAAAATTTAGAGAATTAAAAAATATATAAATAATTTCCTGATTTATAATCTTTTTTATTTCTAAGGTATAAATGGTCACACTGAAAATTTAACAGTCAGCTCCATTTTGACCTGGCAAGGTCACAGAATAAGTGGCAGAATCATGATTTTAACCAAAATACTCTATAATACCAGCATGTTTCTTTAATGCTATCCATGGGGTGGCTCTTTGGGGAAGATCTAACTCTGAATGGTCTGTAACACTTGGTTGTGACCATTTCTAGTAGTTGTCATAAGAGCTACCAGCTTTAAACCCCAGAATCAAGGTCTATAGTTGTCCCTATTGCTTCTGATAGGGTTGAGATGGTGACGAATCAGAAGGTTGGCACTAATTATAGACTATTTGTCAAAAGTATTCATATTGGCTCTTTGTTCCCAGGAGAAGAGAGTATCAATGTTCACAGTACTGAGAAGGGGAACACTCTAGGAAGTTGTCCCCATTACATAGTTGGAAAGAACTCTGCCTGGCCTTTTATGAGAGACTGATGTAAAAGAGAAAACTAAGCTTCTTAAGCCATGCTGAATGAAAGAGATGATCCTTCTGTCCTGAATGCCATACTAGCCAGGATACTAGCATTCATTGGGATATCTGTGCTAGAGCCTCAATTCACCCTGTTTACGTCTGTGGGAAAAATGAAAAATGTAATAGAATTGGAAATGTAGGAAGAAGGGACAGTCCAAAATTTATACTGAGCAGGGAAAAAATCCTGGTGACTCGGGTTGCAGCAGGAGAAGGTAGGGGGAGGCACTAGTTGGTATTCTACAGTGTAGGAACAGCAGAAATCATATCAGTGCCAGACCTAATAGTACTGGGTTTTGCATTTATCTAGTCTGTTTATACACTATTGAATATTATAATTGTTTTCCTTTGTGTCTCTATCCACACTTGGAATATAAGATCCATGAGGGTCTTATCCAAATTTTTGTCTTTCCTTGTACATGGTTGGTATACACAGTAAGTGCTTAATAAATGTTTACTAACAGATGATAATAGATAGTAAAACTCCCAGTATAGCTTATATTAGAGTAGTAACAGCCCAGAAATAGGAATATGTCAAAGGCTCCTTCACTAGAAGTGTCCAGATGAGTACAGATCCAGTTCAGGGTCAGCAGGGACAAATTATGGGGAAATGAATATAATTTAATCTACTGACATGATAATCTTTTGCATAGTACAGTAAAAAGAACACAGGCTCTGGAGTGAGAGAACCTGGATTAAAATTTACTCTTCATACTTATTAATTGGAGAGTGTCCAGAGTAGGGCAACAAGGATAGTGAATGGCTTTGACCCCATATTTTTTTTTTTATTTAATAGCCTTTTATTTACAGGATATATACATGGGTAACTTTACAGCATTAACAATTGCCAAACCTCTTGTTCCAATTTTTCACCTCTTACCCCCCCACCCCCTCCCCTAGATGGCAGGATGACCAGTAGATGTTAAATATATTAAAATATAAATTAGATACACAATAAGTATACATGACCAAAACGTTATTTTGCTGTACAAAAAGAATCAGACTCTGAAATATTGTACAATTAGCTTGTGAAGGAAATCAAAAATGCAGGTGTGCATAAATATAGGGATTGGGAATTCAATGTAATGGTTTTTAGTCATCTCCCAGAGTTCTTTTTCTGCGCGTAGCTAGTTCAGTTCATTACTGCTCCATTAGAAATGATTTGGTTGATCTCGTTGCTGAGGATGGCCTGGTCCATCAGAACTGGTTTGACCCCATATTATATAAAAATCAATTAAAACCTTTAGTCTGGAGAACAATCTTAAGTATTTGATGTATGTGGAAAAAGGGATCCAAAATTGAATCATATCATAGGATCGATATTTAGAGCTGATAGAATCCTTGAGGACATTGGTTGAGTCTAATCTCATTTTGTAGCTGTGGACCTCTCTGCTTCCTAATTTCTAAAATAAAGTTCAGTTAGATAATTGCTAAAATCCCTTCTAGATCTATTATGATGAAGCTAATATCATATTTTAAAACAGTCCTCTACTGATCTCCTTCACATTTTTTGAACACAATTCTCCATCTCCTAATTTTGGACAAGTTCACTGGCATTATCCTATATGTAGATTGCTTCCCTTCATCCTTTCAACTTTCTGGCTTCCCTGGCTTTCTTCAAGTTCCAGCTAAAATCCTGCCTTCTACAGAAAGGGTTTCTTCCTTTTAATTCCAGAGCCTTCCCTCTGTTGGTTATTTCCAATTATCCTGCACATAGCTTGAATTTGTACATTTTGCAGGTGTCTTTCATCTCTCTCTTTAGACTGTGAGCTCCTTAAAGCAGATATGGTTCTTTAATTTTCTTTGCATTGCCAGTGCTTTGCATAGTGTCTGGAACATTTTTAGGCACTTAACATTTGTATAGTATTATGATGGGTTTTTTCCCTTGAAGGTACATTGGCCCCTCACATCCCAATCCCACTGTTTGGAAGTTTTGACTTGCTCTGTTTCCAACTGGGGCTGGCTTGCTTCTTCTTAAGCAGCCTAATGGACACCTCCACACACACTTCTGCTCTTGGAGGGTTACCAATTTGGTGCTAGACTTAGTGCAGACATCCAATAGTTCAGCCTATTGTAGTTATGAATTCTTTAGTTAAAATGTTCCATTAACATCCCTGTCTCTCCCAGGAGCAGGGATAATAGGCATATACCACTATACCCAGATATTTTAATTACAGCATAATCTCTCATTTGATTCTTACATTATCAGCTATAACACTGAGAGGTTATGAAAAGTATGTCTAAGCTCTTATACCTAGTTCACAGAGATCAAGTGTCTCTTTAAGGTCTTTTGACTTCTATTATATACTTTTACCATTGGACAAAATTTTCCTTTGCCTATGTGTCCCCTCTAAAAGTCTAGCCAGATATCCCATTAAAATTCCCTTTGGGAGACCAGGTTGGACTTCGGAGGAAGGTGAAGCAGGCAGAGTGAATCCTTCCTTTCCTTGAACTTCTGGAATGGGGGTACCATTGCCATTCTAGTAATTGACCAAGTACTATTTAGTAGGGGCCTAGAACATATTGTCCTCAATTCAATTTAGCAAGTATTTTTTAATATGTGCCTGCTATTATGGTAATACTTCATCTGTCTCTTCACTTTGCCTTTTAATTGGCTATTCCCCATCCCAAAAATTCTCTCCCTTTTGACTTCCTTCAAATTTCAGCTAAAATCCCACCTTCTGAAAGGAAGCCTTTCCCAGTCCTTAATGTTAATGCTTTCCCTCTGATGTTATTTCCATTTAATCCTATGTGGAGTTTGATTCTGCAAAGTAGTTTGCATGTTCTCTCCTCTTCATTAGAGTGTTAGCTCCTTGAGAACAAGAATTGTAGTTGCTTATTCTTTGTATTCACAGAGCTTAAAGCACTGTTTGGTGCATAGTGGGCACTTAAAAATGTTTGTTGTTTGACTCCCATTTCTATCTTTTCTTCCTGGATAAATATCTAATGAATATCTAATGTCTTTATTCACATTTGTGTCAAAATAACACCTCTGTGTTAAAAAGCCCTCCTACCAAATAAGCACAATCAAGTAAAAGAAATATACATATTGACATGTCTTAATATGATAAAATGTTCAGTTTTGGACCCACTGAATAGTTAGAGCTATATATAGACGGAGATGAGGGCAATAATCCATATTTATAAAATCCTATAAAGTTTACCAATTGCTTTCTTCACAACAACGCTGTGGGGTAGGTAGCATAAAAAAGTGCTCCTTGCCCATGATCACACAACTAACTGAAGGTTGGAAACGAGATTTAAATGGAAATCACTCCTAAGAATTTCTCACACATCACAAGGTTTTCCAAGGATTTCTCCTCCTTAGATCTTAAAGCAATTGTGGTCATGACCTTTGCTTTCCTTAGTCCCTCTTTTTATTCCAATTTGTGGTCCTTGGGGCTGAGCCCTATCATCCTTCCTGTTCTTCATGCATACTAATTGCATATGCTGAGCACTGTATTGGGAGTTAGGGATGCAAAAAGGTTGGCTATTCAGAGTATAAAAGAGTATTCTTGCTCTGGAGGGATTTAAAATTGAGTGGAGGAAAGAAAGATACCAGTAGGTATTTGAGAAGTAACAGATGAATGAAACTGACACTAATGCTGCTAGAACTTCAGAAGAGCAAATAATTGCTAAAGGAAAACTTCATGGAAAAGGTGGGATTTGAACTAGGTCTTGATAGAAGGATAATATAAGGTGGAGGGGAGGGCAGAGGAGAGAGCAGTCTGGAAGGGCAGTGGCCCAGAGACAGAAATGTACAGGTCTCAGTGGGAAACAAAGAGTGGATAGTTTAGTTGGGGAAGGGGGGATGGGTGTTGTGTACAGTAGTAGAAGATAAGGTTGGAGAGGTAGGTAGGAGTCAGATTTGGAGGTCTTAGAATACTTAGCTAAGCTAAGGACCTTGGACTTCATCCCATGGCAACAATAATAATATTAATAATGGTGATGATAACATCTCTAGTATTATTGCAATTGCTTTAAAGTTTACAAAGTACTTTCTTCCTAAGTCTAAGCTAGGGTAGAACAAGATCCCATTTTATGAATGAGGAAACTGATATATAGAGATGTTAAATAATTTGAGCTATTTATTGATTTCTTAGTGAAGTACCACTGAAAAATTTTGTTTTGGAGATGACTATGTAGTAATTTGTAATTTAATGTGTTATAAATTCTTTTACCATGGTGTGTGAGATGGTTTGGAGGAATGAGGCTGGAGACTGGAATACCAGCTAGAAGATTATTTTAGAAGATTAGTTTAGATTAGTGTCTGACACAGTAAGTACTGAATAAATGCTTTGTCTACATAGTATTAATGTGAAATAATAAAGGCCTGGCATGCAGTAGTACAGGCTTTTTTTTTTTGAGATACCTTTTTCCTTCCTTCAAGTTGGGAGTTCATTATTTCTGAACCACTGAGGGAAATGAGTCCTCTTTTGTTGAAAGCTCTTCTCTGTGGTAGGGGTGAAAACCTAGAGGTTCTCTCCTAGTTTTCATATAATCATAAAAGGGACCCTAAGGGGACATCTCTTTGTTCCATATTTTACTCATTTCAGAGAAGCTTGTTATTATTTCTTTCCCCTTCCTTTGCATGGTTCTTGTCCTTAAAAATGTTCCTTTTCTTGGGTACAGTGTTCCTTTTGGGGAGAAGGGCAGATTGCATCAATAGGTAGAAGCAGCCTATTTACTGTTTCTCTTCTGTCCCACCTCTTCCCCCATATTGATCTATCCCTGTTAGAAAAGCAGGCAATGACTCAGACCCAGGGAGCTGAATTCCTTTCCCCAAAATGCTACCATGGGACAGGAGGGTGATAATAGTGATAGTGGAAACTCTGGGCATATTTTTTTCCATCCCCAGCCAGAGTAAAAATTTAGAAGAATATAGGGCTATGTGAGATCTGTGAGCCACAGATGGAAAGAGGAAAAGTTTTTGAAGGCAAAGCAAAGCAAAGATAGGCTGGGTTGGGATTAGGCAGGGCTTTGCTACTTTTCTGAACTTTACCATTGCAGGACCCTTTCCCCTTCTAAACCTCAATTTTCTGAGAATTCTTTGCATGAATAGAGAAGAGTAAGGAGACAACAAAATATAGTAGAAAGAGTCTGAAAGAATGGATATAAGAGGAAAAAGCTATGGAGAGTAGTAATGGCAAAAAACAGTCTAAGCTCTGCTATATATAGTAGGTCCTATAGCTAGGAGAAATTAGTTCTGTCTCCATGCCTCTGGAGGAGAGTCTTCCCTTGACATTCTAGGAGTCTTCCTTCTTTATTCCCAGGCCTAAGCTACAAAATGACCCCCATCTGCTTTTCAAACAGCTCCTATAAAGGTGGACCCAGATAGTCTTTCCTCTATTTTAATGAAATAAAAAAAGAAGAAAAGTAGTGTAAGGGATGGACAGGAAGAGTTCTTGGTCTATAGTGATAATAATGAATCAACCCTGCTGAGAGGTTTAGGCATGGAGTAGTAGGTGGGAGCTTTCTTGTCTAATATACTCTTTCTCCCCACTGCCTAACTCTTAAATTCTATATCTGGAGACAGGAGTGAACCTATCTCTTGCCTTTTTGAATTCCATCTCGGTATTCCTAGATCTTTTGATTTGCTTCTGTGAATTTCTAGATCAAGTTTTCTTGAGCTCTTTCTGGAGAACCATGTTATAAACCCTAGTTATATCTAGGGAATGGAATTGTGTGTGCATATTATGATTCCTGGCCCTATGGATCTTGGTGGATTGTTACTGCCAGCTCCAATTGTTTCCTATTGACTAAGATGTCTGTCTCGTTCTGTTACAGGTACCGAGGCCTTATTCTGCTGCTCACCTTCCTCATTTACACCTGTTACCACCTGTCGAGGAAGCCGATCAGTGTTGTCAAGGTGAGGCCAGGGAAAAGCCAGGGTGAGGTCTAGAGTGACTTGAGGGAGGAAGCAGGTCTGTGCTGGGATACTGTTGCTTGGCTGGCAGGATGTGCTCCCAGATCCTGAAGGACAGGTTCTTACACATTCCCAGGCATCTGGCAGGTATTTTCTCCTCCCAGTCTCCTTTGGAAGGGAAGTAGCTCCCTCCAATACACCATAAATCCTCTTGTCCACAGCTCCCCTTGCTCCACTTTTTGTGTGCACATACTGTGCATGAGGAACCAGCCAGGGGTGTAGGGCACAAGAGACCAGAGAGCTTTGGGAGCAGGAACGGACAGTGAGTTTTGGATAGGAGTTAGACTGGAGAATCTGACCAGGTGGGATCTGACGAAGGAGGCTCAGGGTGCTGAGGGTGCTGTTGCTGTTGAGACTCTATCTCAGTGGGGAATGACTCTCAGGCTAATCCTTTGCTTCCTCAGAGCCAGCTGCATCGAAACTGCACAGGGCTAGAAAACCCCAACAACAACTCCAACAGCACCACATGGTGTAGCTGGGCTCCATTTGGTAAGAGCTTGGCCCTTCTCCTTCTGCCTTCTATCCTTAATATTCCCCTAACTTTTTCCTTGAAGAAGAGGAATGTATGGGGATTGTGATGACTAGTGAAAAACCAAACCCTTGGGAAGGGAACCTCAGTGTTATCCTATATTCCCTCCTACACAGTCATTTATTTACCAGATCTTTGACATAGATCACTTCTCCTTGCTCACAAACTCAGTCCAATGGTTTAAGCCCTTATCACCTTTTCACTGAACTACTGCAATAGTCTTGTAGTCTCCCAACCCCAATCAAGTACTATTTCTGCCCTATCCATCCTTCATATAGTTATTAAACTTGTGTTGGTAAAGGGCAAGCACAACCATGTTATTTCCTTACTCAATAAGCTCCAGTGATTCCTTATTTGCTCCAGGATCAAATGTAAATTCCTTTGTTTGGCGTTTAAAGCCCTTCCCAACATTGCCCTGATTTACCTTTACAGCTTTTTTTTAATGTATTCCATACTCTGAACACTGCAGTGCAGTTGTCTTTCTAGCTGTTACTCATCTTCCATCTCTGTACCTTTATCCATGACTGCAGTGCATACCCTACTCACCATCATTTCTCAGAATTATTAATTTTCTTCACGGTTCAGCTGAAGTGCCACTTTCTTCAGGAAACTTTTCCAGACCCTCTCTTCTTTTACCTATTAGTGCTTTCTTTTCAAAATCACTTTATATCCATTTTGTCTCTACATGTATCTTTGTCTCTTAGAATCTAAATTCTTTGAGGCTAGGGATTTGTCTTTGCCTAGATCTATATGTATCTGGAACATATATAAATATATATTGTTTCTCAATGGTATTTTATTTTTAGTTACCTGTAAAGATAGTTTTCAACATTAATTTTTTTAAGTTTGAGTTTTGTAATTTGAGTTCCAAATTTTTTCTCTCCTTTCTTACCCCCCCCCCCAGATATCAAGCCATGTGATATTATACAAGTACAGTCATCTTAAACATTTCCATATTAGTCATGGCATATACTTAATGTTTGATTAATAAATGTGTGGCTGGGAGAGTTGGGAGAAGCTGTCTATCCTGTGGCAATCTGATTGGGGAGGCATCTTTTTCATTTATTTCCAGATCAGGAAAACTACAAGGAACTGCTGGGAGGTGTGGATGATGCTTTTCTGATTGCCTATGCTGTTGGCATGTTCATCAGGTATTAAGGGAGAGCCGGAGTCCTTCATAGCATAGAATAAATCAGGATAATTTATTTTTCTTGAGTTCAGTATCTTTATCAGTACTAGCGTATTTATTTAAGGATGTGCAAGGAAGATGGGGAAAGAGGTGGCTCAGCTAATGGAAGAGACCAATACATATACATCAACCCTTAATATTCCCCACAGACAAAATCCCCTAGATCTGGGGCTCTTCCCTACTTTCTCCTAGCTGGCTGCCTATTTATGACTTGTTTTTCTTCTCAAGGCTGCCTTTGATCAATGATTTTTAATCTCTAGTCAATAAGATGGAGTTGCCTCTTTGCTACCTGAATTGCTCCTTTACAGGGTGCTTTTGATTAATCATTCTTCATCTGGATAAAAATGTTGAGGGGAACCCTTCTTTTGTTACAATCTAGACCTCCAAATTCCTTAGGAAACATTTACTTTAATAGTAGATGGAGCTGGGGAAGGGACCAGGTATGAGTTGTGGCTTGGGTTGGTAGGGCCAGGTTGTGATTGGAATATTTTTGAGATTTAATGATTAATTTTCTTCAGTGGAATTTTTGGGGAGAGACTTTCCATCCGCTATTACCTGTTTGCTGGGATGCTGCTGAGTGGGATTTTTACTGCGCTCTTTGGCCTGGGTTATTATTGGAACATTCACCAATTGTGGTACTATGTGCTTGTCCAGGTAAAGATTCCCTTCCCTTTTGCAGATTTATTTTCCAGCCTCAATTCTTTTTCCATCCCTCTTCTCATTCCTTGACATCCAACCTATCTTCTCTGCCCTTTATTCATTAGTTAGGAGAATATAGGACATTTTGTTTTGTTTTGTTTTTAGCTTTGTGAAGGATTTGTATATGATATTTGAGTCATAGGGCTTCATTCCCAAACTTCTTGCTTCCTTTCTTTATTTTCAGCTCCAGATCTTTTAAGTTAATCTGTGCCCATCATACATGTTCTCTTAATTCTTCTCTTCCTACAGCTCTTTAATGGATTGGCACAGACCACAGGCTGGCCATCGGTAGTGACCTGTGTTGGTAACTGGTTTGGGAAGGGAAGGTAAGTATAGTTATGGGGGAAGGGGTAAAAGGGAGGAAGAAATGGGAAGTAGTGGGTGTTTAAAAAGAGAAGGGAGGGGAGAGAGAGAGAGAGAGAGAGAGAGAGAGACAGACAGACAGACAGACAGACAAAGGGAGACAGAGACAGAAAGAGAGAGCAAGAGAGAGACAGAGAGAAACAGAATACTCCAAGTTGTGAATCGATTTCGCTGGTAAAAGATTTCACAGGTGAAGGATGGTAGAAATAATCGCATTGGAACTCCAGGATAGTGGGACTAAATAAGGAAAAAACTCATCTGGAAGGTTTTATGATCCCTCAGTTCTCTTCCTATCCTAATGTGACATAGATCACATTCCTTCCTTGCTTACAGCCTTAGTTGTCCCTTTGGTGATGAGGTGCTTTGAGCTCATCAGATGAGATAGAGGCTCATGAAATTCTCAATTAGCTCCTTCACCTAAGGTAAGGCTACTAACCTTTCTACCTCTTTTCTCCTCCTCTATCTTCATCTCTAGGCGAGGATTTATCATGGGTATCTGGAACTCCCACACATCTGTGGGCAATATACTGGGCTCCCTGATTGCTGGTATCTGGGTGGATTCAGCTTGGGGCCTGTCCTTCATTGTGCCTGGTATTATCATTGCTGTCACAGGCGTCATCAGCTTCTTCTTCCTTGTTGAGAGTAAGTGCAGAATTAACTCCCAGGTCTTTTCTTTTTCCAGGATTCTCTAATGAGCATCATACTAGGTTTTTGTTTTTCTAATCAGAAGGTTTTTCTATACTTAAGGGGCTGAGAAAAAGAGATAACTAATGTTAATTCACATTTGTATTGTACTTCTAAGTTTATAGTATTTTCCTCATAGCCATCCTATATCAGGTACATAGTTTTTGCATTATCTCAGTTTTATAGTGATAAAACCAAGACTTTAAAGAATCAGTTGTCATTGGTTTGTAGCAAATAGGTGACAGAAACAAGATTTGAAATTGATGTCTCTTGGCTTTAAATTTATCATTACTTTGAGGATCAAATGAAGCAGTGTATAAATAAAGCACTTTGCAAGTATTTAAATGCTAGATAAACAAAAACTTACTATTTCAGGATGCAGTAATTAGAAATGCTTTACTTATCTCTTTGTTATAATCAGTCTTATGATATACATAGGGAATTTAATAATATCCTTATTTTACAGGTAAGAAATTGATACCAAAAGATGAAATAATTTGCTTAAAGACATACAACCAACTAGAGATAATAGGGGTTGGAATCCAGGCCTCCTGCCTCTTGGGCAGCTAGGTGGTATAGTGGACAGAATGTGGGCCCTAATCAGGAAGAGTTGAATTCAGATGCAATCTCAGACACTTGTTGTCAGTATGACTTTGAGTAACCCTGTTTGCCTCAGCTTCCTTATCTGTAAAATGAGCTGGAAGAATAAAGGAAGCCCTCTAGGATCTTTTCAAAGAAGACCCTAAATGGGATCACAAAGAGACAAGACTGAAATGACAGAACAACTCTTGCCTCCCAATACACTATTCCTTTCCTTTAAGTTCTACTGTTTTTCCTTTTTTCCTCCTTATTAATAAAGTACTGAGAATCCCCAAATTCTGAACTGCTTTGAGCTCAGTAATAAGGAAAGAAGGGATGAGGATACTCAGGAATGATAGGTACTGGCCTCCTGTGATTCTAATCCTCACCTTTTCTTTTAGATCCTGAAGATGTGGATTGTGCCCCTCCTCAGCACCATGTGAGTAGGAACCTTCCCAGAAGGTGAAAGGTGACCTTACTCACCTCATTCCTCCCCATTTTTGGTTTCCAGAGAAACTAGTTACTAGAAACATCAGGCTAGTAAGAAGAAGAAGTTGGGAAATCAACCAGTTACTTAATGGACCTGATTAGTCCCTGCTTCTCACTTCTTGCTATACATTTGACCATCTAAATCTCCATCAGAAATAGGGCCAGCCATAACAAGCAATGAGTTCTATAGAAGAATCCCTTAAAGCCTGTGTTTAACCATGAATTTAAGCCTTTGACCCTAAGGCCTATTCTTTTCAGTCAGGGATATCCCATACCCCTCAGGTAATGGTGAGTAAGTTTGGATTTCCATTCTGTGGGAGGGGATTGCCAGAATCTCATCCTCCATTTTAACGGACATTTCCCACTGTGTTCAGAATGACCCGTTGAAGACCTGGCTACATCTGTGGATTCACATTGTGTTGAGAGGGATTGTGGAACTGAAAGTGCTGGATGTTCCAAGGAGTCAAATGAAAACCTGGAGCCATCAGTTTCCTAGGGGCACTCAAAATCCCGGTGAGTAAGAGAGGATTGGCAGGGTTGGAGTGGTGAAGGAGTGGGCTAGTGCTTGAATGGTTACTCCAGAGATTTCTTTCTGGGGTTGAGCAGAACAGAGTGCCCTAGAGATGGTACCCTGAGATCAGTGATGGGGGAGTCCCTTGGCACTATCTCCATCCCTTTACTTTCCTCCAGGGTGTAGTGGAGTTCTCCTTGTGTCTGTTGTTTGCCAAGCTGGTCAGTTATACCTTCTTATTTTGGTTGCCCCTCTACATCGTTAATGTGGGTAAGTGCATGTGCTAGGTGGAGAAAGTAGGGAAATGGGTGAAGGGGGGAAGTAAGGAAAGAAATTGTGAAAGAGTATTTGGAAGGCTGAGATGGGAATGAAGGGGTTGGCTCAGCAGAGTAAAGGATCACCCAGGTACTATGCATGTACTTCAGGCTGGGGATACAAATTTTCTGGAATCTGTCTTGTGAGAAAAGCAAGACTTAGAAATTGGATACTAGGGCTTTTAGGCACCCCTATATCCATAGGTCCATAGAATGCAAATATCTTTCATCATGTCATGTTTCATGTTTTAGACAAAATTGAAGATTACATAATGAACCATGTCCTGAGTATTCCTTTCTTTCTGTTGTTCTCTGTTGTGACTTCTTAACTTTCTATTTTCATTACCTAACAAGAACCTACTTGAAGGCTAACTGATTCCATATTGGGTGCTAAAATGGAGGCTTTTGGGGAAAGGCCTTATAATCAACTACCAGAGAAGTTTATAGCTTTCTCTGTCAAAGAGAGAATTCATCAACACTGTGAGGATCATTGTGGTTGTGGTTGTGTTGGCTCTGCTCTGGCACATTGCCCCTAACTTGGGCATTAAGTAGATACTTCTCTCTGTTGGCTGGCTGGACTCAAGATCTGGTATTCAATAGCTGTTTATGTCCAGGAGCTATATGTCATTGGGGAAAATTGCCCCCCTCCAAATCTTAAAACCACAGCAAGGCATACCCTTCAGCATCCTTCATCCACTTTGGGCTCCCAATATCTTCCACCACATTTCTCTCTCCACTCCTAATCACTTTAGGGATGAGGAGTCAAATTCCCTCAGGTCCCCCTTAAACCATTAAACCAACTACTCACCTAGCATCCACGCTCTTCCTTACCTGTCTCTTCTATCATAAATAACATCCCCAATTTTCTCTGATTCCTATAAAACTGCCTTTTTTATACATTCTAGCAGCTTTGAGCATTGCATATGGGACTTAGTCATGATAAACGTTGAGTTTAGTTTATCTCAAAGCTTATTTAAAGGAATTTTTTCAGAGATAGCTGCAGAATGTCATGGATGTTGTTCCTTAGATGTTCTGTGAATCAATCCCTTTATTCTTTGCTTCCAAGTTATGCATTTTAGTTAGCCAGTTCTGCCTACTTTTAAACTTATGGCCAGATTTTTTCTCAGTTATTTTGTTTTCTCCACAGCTCATTTTGGACCCAAGGAAGCTGGAGATCTTTCTACCCTCTTTGATGTTGGTGGCATAATAGGTCAGGCTCTCTGTGCTTGTTTTTTCCAGAGGGCTGAGTCTTTCCCCTTGAATTGAGAGTAGAGTAGTAGGGAGGGAGGGAAGTAGTGATCAATAAGGCTTGACCTAATCAAGCAAAATCAGAGGAGAGGACATATATTTCCAAGGATTCCTGCCTGACCAGGCAGCCTTTGGAAAAAGCTGTTCCTCCTCATCCTTGTTTTTTCATTTATAAGGGGATATGTAGGGAAGGGTGGAGTGGAAAGAATCCTTTGTCCACACCTTAGTTTGGAGGCTGTGGTAATAATGCAAAGGGTCAAAGATAGTGGGATGATGGGAAGAGCTCTGGTTTTATCAGTGATTGCATTGGGAGGTAAGGTGGGGTATGTGTTACAGGTGGCATCCTTGCAGGATCATCTCTGACTATACCAATGGCAGGGCCACTACCTGCTGTGTCATGCTGATTGTAGCTGCCCCTATGGTTAGTCTCTCTATTTGGGAGGGATGGTTGGCTGTTTACAGGGGATGTTTACAGGGAATAAATGGTTTATCCACAAGAGGGATGGCATAGTAAGAAGGGAAATGAGAGCTTAGAGAACTATTTAGCTTAGGGAAAAGAGGGTATGTGTGGTGGTGGTGGTAGAGAATGGGAATAGATTGTGAAAAAGAGGCCAGCTGTTATATTTTCTCGCCTAACTTAGATAAAGCAAAGGAATTTTGGTTTACATTGCAATGGGAAATTTGGGTTTGATAAGAATTTTCAAATAGGAAACTATAGATTTCAAAGCTAAGTCAGCTTCCTAAGGGAGGTCTTGGAATTTATTGTTGGGGACAGAGATCCCTATCAGTTTTAGGTGGGTAGACAAGATGACTAGGGATTCCAGGATGGAAAAGGGTAATGTAAGATCTATAGCCCACAGTCCCTTTAAACATCCCATGAAGATAATCTTTTATACCATGCCCTTTTTTCTTCTTTCTTCTTCTAGCTGTTCCTGTACAATTCTGTAGGCCAGAATGGAATTGGCAGTTCTGTAGGTGAGACTGCAATTTGGGTTCTTCTGGATTTCCATGGATGTGCACAGAAAAGGACAAAGGGAGGGAGAAGTTTGGTGCTCTGAATGTTTGAAATGCCTAGGAGTAGACTGGGGTTGGGGATGGAAGGAGGAACTAGGAAACAATTCAGTTCACAGGAATTCATTAGGGATGGGAAGAAGGGACTAGGTCTGGTAGGGAACAGTTTAAGACTGGGAGAACTTTTCACCTTTACCCTTTGGTGGAGATGACCACTATCTTTTTCTCTACCTTCCTAGTGATGTTGATTATCTGTGGGGCTTTGGTCAATGGGCCCTACGCTCTCATCACCACTGCTGTCTCAGCCGACCTGGTAAGCTCAGCCCATCCAAGAATTGGCATTATACTTCCACTTAGTACAACTCATGGTGTCCCACTCCATGGAGGGTCCCAGTTCCCCACGAGGCCTATATGATTAGGGGAGAGAATTGTTTGCAAGATTTGAGTAGGTATTTCTCTTCTGGTCTCATGTCCATTCCCTTTCTCTTTACTCAGTGTTAGATAGGTTAGCATGTTGTCTGTGAAACATTTTCCCTTCTGAATAAACTATGTTCCTTTTCTCTCCCCCAAGTTAGGCATCTTCCCAATACCATCATCAAACTTATGAGCTGTATCCTTTTGCCATTATTGAGTTATCCCTCAGCTAGAGACTGATGCTCTCCTTGGTGAATTTGGATATACTCTGGGCCTGGCTAAATAGCAGTGATGCAAGTTGCTCATGGTAGACCTCTGATTTTACTCTCTCTTGTCTCCCCAGGGCACACACAAGAGTCTGAGGGGCAATGCAAAGGCGCTTTCCACTGTGGCAGCCATTATTGATGGGACTGGCTCAATAGGTCAGCGTGGTCTGGCTGGGTTCTTGTCCTTCCCACTCCTTATTCTGGGCAATCTCTTCCACTGCAGAGATTGGCACCCTGAGCATGGGCTGAGTTGTGGGGAGAATGTTACAGCAGAGGAGATTTGACCACCTGAGGTCTGGACCATCTTGCTTTGCTCCTCACACATCTGCATTATTCTCTAGGTGCTGCTTTAGGGCCTCTGCTAGCTGGACTCATCTCCCCTACAGGCTGGAACAACGTCTTCTATATGCTTATTTCTGCAGATATCTTGGCTTGCCTGGTAAATGACTTTTTTTTTTTGCCTTGAGTGGGTGTGGGGTCCCAATGTTATGGCATCCTGGCCTGGCTGTTTAGCAAGGTTTCCACAGGGAAGGAATTGGCACTAGAAAATCTGGTACAGTATAGGAGTGGCTGCGTTTTGGAAGTTTTTGCATCTTTTCTGGATAGCTCAGAATGGTATCACATTCTTTAAATAATGCACCACTCAAGGTTACTATCCTTCCACCTATAATTAATCAACAAATATTTATGGAATGTGTACTATGTGGAAAGCACCACTAGACCCTATCCTAACTCTTTACCCCAGACCTCTAAAAACGGTTGATATCTGCCTAGCTCCATAGTTCCCCTTCATTTTCTCTCCCCTACAGTTCCTCTCTCGCTTGGTGTACAAAGAAATCCAGGCCTGGAGGAGAAGTGAGAATAGAAACAGAGGGTGAGTTCTCCTGAGATCTAAGGTCCTTGAACTGGAGGGCTTGTTTGGGCATTCAATTTTAGGGGATTTCCCAAACCCCACATTTTGTGTAATCATAATCTACCCCTGAATCCTGCTGGAGAACCAGAGGCTAATCTCTGACTTTTCTAAAAGTCGTGCTTGAGCCCTGACTCCCTGAAAATTCTTAACCTGGACTCCAGGGAGCCTAGCCTGAAGTCTCCAGCTTCCATGCTTTTTCCCTCCCTCCCTTCCTACTTAACTCCCTTGTTCCTTCTTTCCCTCCCACCCCATCCCTTCCTCCCAACATGTTGCTAATCTTTACTAACATCCATTGTCTTCCATATGTCTTCATAGCTCTTGTCTGGCCCTAACCCACCCAAGGTAGTGTCCGGTGGGCTGTGGTTTGTATTGTGAGTATTAGTCCCATGACTGATTTGCAATCGGAACCAGGACTGCATGCCAACTCTCCTCACCAGTGTGATTTCTCTTGCTTGCTTCTAAAGGGGTCAGCTCCAAGGACTTGTGATTTAAACAATGTAATGTTCATGGGGTTTTCCTTATGAAGTGCAGAACCTGAACAGGGGCCTCTGCCTTCTTTGGGGAGGACCGGACCTTAGGGATATTTTTATTTGGGGAGGGGAGGAAGGTTTAGAATAAAGACTCTCCTCTTTGCAGTTGTAATGCCACTGCTATGAGGTTCCTAGTCCAAAATTATCTAGTACTCTGCTTGAAGGGTGAAGAAAACAATGAAAGTGAATTCTAATCAAGTCCAATGGAGATACTGACCTGGTTCTCCCTCTGCTCTTTTGTTGATGGGCAATGGGTGTTTTGGAGAGAAGAAAGGAGGGAGGAAATGGGATGGCATGGGAAGGAGATGGGAAAAGAAAAAGAGTTTGGTCTTGTTGGGCTGTGTTGGTGGTGGTATGGATAACCTTTTCTGTGGCCTCCTGAGCTCCTCTCTTGGGCCTGGTTTTCTTGCTTGCAGGGATCTGGTTGATGCTTTGAACCCAGACTAGTGAACCTTCACTAGAGTGAAGGGCTGGGAGGAAGTTTCTTTTGTATTCCATGGGAAGCCTGGGGAGCTCTGTTCTAGTGTTGCTTATCTGGGAAAGGATAGGAGAGCTCTTTCCCTTCAAGGAATCTGTTTCCCACGTGGGTATGAAAGATTGGGGGGTCAGAGGTTGAGGACTACATAAAATTCATGCTGCCCTCTTTAAAGAGGGAGCCAGGAAGCATTTAAGAATACCATTTTGATGCAATTTGGGATTATGGGTGAGAAGGACATTCAGAAGAATGAAAAGAGGAGGAATCAGGTTATTCCTGGGAATCTAATTGACTCCCTGTAGAAACTTATTTCCAGTCCAATCTATTTTATTTAGAATAGAAGGAAGATTTATAGTTCCTATCCTTACAACTTTATTTATGAAGAGTATAAGGTAAAACTTGAGTGTGTCAAATAGTGTTCTTCTAAGGAGATATGAGTCTATCTGATCCTCTCATCTGTCTTATCTCCTTAACCTGAATTTCTATCTTCTTCCTAGATATAAAGAGATATGAGGTCCCCATCTGAAGTAGAGGAGCCAAGGATCTTCGCTGGATCCCCAGAAAACTCCCCAATGGAGACACCCACAGACATAAAGAGACATTCTGGGCACCCAGAGCAGCCTAGCCCAGGCCAGCCCAGGGACCTGCTAGAGGTCTTAATAAATTTTCAGGGAAAGAGGCTGAACAGCCTCAGGGAATCATAGACTAAAGAAAAAAGACACATTTTGAGCAGGAAGTGTGTTGCAAGTAGTACAATAGTAGGGCTGGAACTAAGGTGGCATCCCAATCAATAAGAAAAGAAAGGCATAGCCTTTTGCCTAGACTACATCTAGTTTCTTTGCTGAATTGAGTGACCTAAATTTTAGGTGCCAAGATAAAAGGGAAGGATTCTGTGGGGACAAAACATAATAATAGGCCATACTATTCCTCTCTTCTCCCCATTACCATTAATTTTAAACTGATTTTGTAATCAATTGTTCCCCTCTGTAACAGAGATAACTTAACATGTTAAGGTGAACAGCTGCAGAGTTTGGAGTCCATTCTTTTTCTCTGCTCTATGACCTTATCTCTGTATTCCCAAATTTAATATCCCCTCCTCCCCACCCTCCCTGCCAACTTTGACTCTGTTTGTAAATGATACCTTATCTTCTTTATCTTTGATTAAAATTTTAATATAACGTTTGTATTGATAGTCATGGATTTTTGTCATCTTTTGTGAATGTGATTGAAAAGACCTATTTGTGTGTGTTGTGTATGTATATATGTGAGTGCATGTATGATGTGTCTTCTTAACCTAATTGCATGAAGTGAGTACTGTTCAAGGTACAAAGGTATAAAAGTCAGTCTTTTAAAAAAAAAAAAACCTTAAAATATAGTTGGGAAGACACACTGATCATTTGCAATGCCAATAACCACGGGTACAAATGAAGTCTCATTTACTTCTCTATGGTTCTTGTTTATACAAATGTGAAGTGTTACTTATGATTGCCTCCTTGCCTTAATATGCCTGATTTTACTTAGAGAACTCAATTCTTCTATAAATAATTACACTCACATTTTACTGTTGTTTTCTGTCAGCCTGGCCTGGTGATTACTATGGTCTCCTATTTGCAACAATACTTTAAAGGCATGTTTCATCATCCATATAGCCAGCTGCTTTTTTTTTAAATAGTCATTGCTCTTCAGTTCTCTATAGCAGTGGTTTTTACATTTTAGTTCTCAATATCTTCATACTATCATGTGGGTTTTATTTATAGATATTTACCATGTTAGAAATAAAAACTAATTTTAAATTTATATACTCTCTGAAAGGGCTTCAGGGACTCCCTAAGATTCTCTAGACCATGCTTTGAGAACTACTTCAGCATCTAGGATTTGGGTTTCTGCTGTTACACTGTCCATTCTACATTTAAATTCAATTTTTTATGCCTCTTTTAAGAAACCTGTCTTCTGGTGTA
This sequence comes from Sarcophilus harrisii, assembly GCF_902635505.1. Lineage (NCBI taxonomy): Eukaryota > Metazoa > Chordata > Mammalia > Dasyuromorphia > Dasyuridae > Sarcophilus > Sarcophilus harrisii. The sequence goes on along the minus strand of NC_045428.1, from coordinate 460,824,456 downwards.
TGACATCTGTTACAAATTTATTTCATATTATTATTATTTTAGTTATATCATGTATTAGTTCAGCAATGTCTCATTATGAAAGTCTGACTAGGCATAAATTGTTTGGAAAATGAGTTAATACCTCATTTCTTTCCTTCTATCCTGTGTTCTCCATTCAACATTTTAGAAAGTTGTTAAAAAGATGAACATTTATGAAATCTTACTCTGGGAATAGGGACAAAAGAAGCAAATAAGGATTAACAGAAACGACATAAGGAGAATCTATTCACAATTACATTTGGTGCTTCCTACCCATAGCAGACTTTATACCCAAAAGCCCACTGATAGGAAGTTCAATTTAGCAGTTTCAATTTCCTCTTTGGCCACTAGATGGTGATACTCCCTCATGGTAGAACACCATGGGACTCAGAGCTAAATAGAGAATTCAATACTAAGAGGAAAAGACTTTTCTCAAACTGCAGAGAAGAGACTTGAGAATTCAGAAATACTGTGTGGTATCTCCCACTGTTGACAGTTCTTTCGTTATTTATTTTTTCCTCTTATTTCTCTTAAGTTTTAATAATTTGCATTGACTTCCAATGCAAGATGTAGTTTTTTGTTTTTGTTTTTTTCTCTATTCAAGCTTCTGGAGAATGTGTTGGCTCTCATGGTTGCAAGTGGCACTTATTTAGAGATCTGAAAGTTATTCTAAAATGGATTATCTCCACCAGGAAATAAAAATTCCCTAAGCTGAGCTATTTCCTAAGTATCTAAGCTATCAAGACAACTTATTGCCTGTTGTTTTTTAGGAACTAGAAGATATGAAAATGTATTAGAGTGTGTTCCTTATTCTTACTGACTTCACATGTTGGTTCACGAGACCAAACATATACAGAGAGTTAAATAACAATAATGCCAGCGCTGTTAGAATGCTCTTACTGCTTAATGAGCGATATTAACAAAAATACTCAAGTTTGGAGGATGAAGTGAACATAGTTGAAGGGCTTCATGGAAGTAGTGGAACGTAAGCAAGGCTTTGAAGGATATGTAGTATTTGGATAAGCAGAAAGATGTTTTGATAAAAGGTTGAAAGCAATTGAAAAGCATTTATATTTTAAGAAAAGCAAAAAAAAATACCCATGTTTTTAGGAAAACCACATGATGTATTTTCTTGTTGTTCAACTGTATTTGACTCTTTGTGACTCCCTTGAAGTTTTCTTTATAAAGATATTGGAGTGCTTTACCATTTCCTTCTCTGGCTCATTTTACAGATGAGAAATTGATAAAATAGGATTAAGTGACTTACTCACAATCACATAGTTAGTAAGTCTCTTGAGACCAGATTTGACTTAAGGCCTAGCACTATATATATACTGTATAGCACTATATATAGCTGTCCAAGGGGATGTGCTTAAGGGCTACTGAATAGATTAGGTTGTTTATGGAAGTAGTGATTAGATCTGAAATGTATGATTGTGAATGTCAGGTAAAGGAATATGAACTTTATTCTATAAACATTGGGCGTCATCAAAGACTATTGAATAAAGGAAATGACAGATTTGTCTGGGGATGGTGTGTAGGATCACAGATAGGAGGAGAGATATGGTGGCAATGTAAAAGAGGCACTACATAAGAGACAATAAAGAAAATTTCACTTGCTCTGGTAATAGTGATTTTGACTATAGGAAAATAGTCCATTTATAGACATGAAGAATTTAGTTTTAACTAGGGATGGAAGAGTAGGAGAAAATTGTAAGTTTGATTTTAGGCAAGTTGAGTTTGAGAAGACAATAAAACATTCAAATAGACTGTGTTCTAAGAAGCTGGAGATGTTTCTAGAGCTCAGAAGACAAAGGTAAAAATACAGATTTGGGAATCACTAGTATAGACATGATAGCTGAAGACTAAGAATAAATGAGATTTCCCAGAGAAAGAATATAGAGTTAGAGAGATGAGAACTAAATTTTACCTGCCCAAGTTAAGAAATAGGAAGAAAACTAATTTTTAAGTAGGTAAGAATGATCAGTCAGAAAGAAAACTGGACAATATATATCCTATATTATCTGTTTTCAGTGTATAGATTCATTTCTTTGAACATTTTTGCTCTTTCCTTTGATTTCCACAAACACAATCCTACTACTAGGGACATCTGATTGGTGCAGTGGATAGGATGTTGGGGTTCAGATATGATCTTAGACACTTATTCTAGCTGGACAGTCTTGAACAATTCACTTAACACTGTTTGCCTCAGTTTCTTGATCTGCAAAATGAGCCAGAGAAAGAAATGGCAAATTCCAGCATTTTTGCCAAGAAAACCCTACTAGGGTCATGAAGAGTTGGACACAACTGAAAAATGACTCAACAAATTCAATTATTGTACTCTACTTTATCTGGATTAGTCTAAAAACTTTTCCCTTCTAGTAATTACTTTATCTGGATTAGTCTAAAAACTTTCCCCTTCTAGTCTTGTCTTGTACATCCTGATTTGCTAAGAAGTCTTGTTCAAATTTTTTTAGTATTCCAGGTTCAATTTAAGAGTCTGACCGGATTGAGGTTCTCTACTACCTCATAAATTGGGCATACCTAGAAAATTGTCATATGTGGGCTGAACCAGAGATACTTTTCCATGTGTTTGACTATGAAGTTCATCAATTCTTAACTCTGTGATACTTTTTCATCCCACCATGGGAGGTGTCCAATTGAAAGAGAAGTTATGTTTATGTATTTCTATGGGTCTTGAGGAGCCAGAATTGGGATTAGCTTTTCTACAGTTATTTCCCCCAGTCCCCAAGATTCCTGCCCCACTTCTGCCTTTGGGCACTGTATGTTCACAAGAGGCTTGAGTCAAGCTTCTCTCTGGGCCTCAGCACACACACGGGCTAATGCCAGAACATTACGTTAATTAGTTATTCATTTAATTTAACTTCACATTTGGTCTCAATTAAGCCTAAAGTGTTCCTCCTTATAGATGCCTACAATAGCACTTGTAATTAAAAAGCAATAACTCTTTGCATTTCTCCTTTTTAGAGACCCATTGGGAGGTTTGGAGAGTGGGGGAGGAAGATAGTAATAAGAGGAAAGAAGGAAGCAGTGGTTGAGAACTCAGCATTGTTAGGACACAAATATGGTTGGCCCTGAGGCAGAGAAGTGGGAGAAGGACAGGTTAAGTCTAACGTGATGGCTCTTGCCAAAGTTACTGATATTGGCTTTGGAGAAGCCAAGGGTCAAAGTTGAAGGGTACATCTCTGATAGAAAAGAAGGAAAGTAGTAAGGGAAACAACCTTCATGTTATAATTATGAGTATTTACCAGGATACCAATTGAATATGAACAAAATAAAACAGCAAAATGTCCAAAATTAAAAGTGGTAGGGAGTCTATGGTACATAGTTTCATATGTGCTCCATTTACCTTGTCAATTTTCTGCTGGCAGACTCATCCTAAATACATGTTTTCCATACCATCCAATGCATTTTGAAGACTTTTAAGGCTAAAATGAGTAATAGTTGACAAAGTGAACCTGTTTTGAGTTTCTCCTACTATGTCTGTGAGAAAAATTCAGATCTGATAATAGATACCAGTCTTTCCTACTTGGGTTCTAGGAACTTAGGACAGAAAGCTACAAAATAAGAAAATTCTTTTGACTCCAGCCCATAATTTTGACTTTAAGTCTAGCAAGTAGCAGTGTAGAAGACAGTAAAAGTATACTTTTCCCAGTCCAGTTTTGTTTAAGGCCATCCCTGCCACCACAGGATTGTAACTACTATTTTTGAAATAGCTGTTTATGAATGGTGGTATTGGGGAAAATGAAAAGTTCCCAACTTGGTTTGCCTTTGAATTCTATTTTAATAACTATTGACAATCTCATTCCTGTTAACATAGTGATCTGACGGGTAAACATCTATTGAGAAAGCAGAAAGGGGGTATGGATATATGACTGGCCCACCTATCCATAGGAATCTTCCCAGACTTGCTTTCAGCAGGATTCTCCCAGGAGAAGCTGACAAGCAAAAGCCTGTGCTTGTTAGGAATCATTGTTCTGCTTGGTTGGCCCAGCATCTTTGTGCTGCAGCTCATAGGCACCTGGGGTCTTGGGAGCAGCAGATGCAACTGCTCTGAACCAGAGTACATACAATAATATAAAATCTGTTAGTCTCTCTTGCCTTCCAATCTGTTTAGATGATGTCCCAGTTATCCCTTTTGTTCCCTTACATATTGTCTGTGCAAAACAGGTTCCTTACAAAAGTTCTCTGAAGCATTCTCTATTTTTGTAGTAAAGCCTCAGCCCTAACTATATTATTCTGTAAGGTCTATCTTAATTGAAGATGATAAGGTAGGACCCAAGACAAATTGGGGAAAATTCAACTTATCCCCATGCCTGATTATTCCCTAAGCTCTGTTCCTGTCAAAATTTAGTTCCTATACTTCTGGACAGGAATTATGGCTTCTCTCTGTTCACAATCAAAGCGACCAAAATCTTGAATTTTCAGAAACTTCAGCTTATTTGACTTGTAGCCCTCATTTTCAGGTTTCTTATTTCAAGCTAAAAGACAAAGCATTAAATAGTCTTCTTGTGATTTTGAAAACCGATAAAATTTAGAGTCCTTGCCCATTTCATGACTAATATCACTCAGTCTGAGATTTCAAACAGGTAAAAGGACATACCAGACACTAACGATGAATAGCTAGTGATGTACAGTTCTGGTTACAGTTAAAAATGTACAGTTCTGGTGAAGGAATTATAGAGTACCAAGAGAATACAAGAATGTTTCAAATTGGAATTCATATAATAATAAATGAAGAAAAGCTCAAGAAGGAGAAAATGAGGGTACAAGATGCAATGTATTTCAATTTATTCACTACCAAAATGAAGAATTCTATTACTATTTACTATTACTTCTACTATTACCTCTTTTGTCACTTTTTATTGAACTTGGAATACACAAAAGACAGGGTTAACTGTTTTCTTAGATAGGAAATGAGACCAATATCTATGTTAGAATTCTCTAGCACAAAGCTTCTTAAACTATGGGGTTCTGAAAAATTTGGCTGCAAGTAAAAGATATCAAATATTCCATCAAGATTTAATTCTTTATGTAAACTTTAATTCTTTATGTAAAAAATAAACAAGTACATTCATCTCAGTATGCAAATTGGCTTTCATGTTTAATAAATGATAGCTATATTTATATGTATATAAGTTATGGCTATGGATAAAGTTATATACCAAAGAATTGTTTTAAAATAACTTCCCATTATTTATTATCAGTAAACATTTGATTTGTATACCAATTTTATATATTTATATGACTGGATTGTGTAAAAATTTCTTGGGCAGAAAAGGGTTGTGAATAGAAAAAGTTTAAGAAATCCTGTTCTATAGGTGATTTCAGAAAAATCTGGCAAGTTCTGTATAAAGTGATGCTGAGTTAAGTGAGCAAAACAAAACAGTGTATACAGTAACAGCAACATGTGATGATCAATTAACAACCCTGTATGATGATCAACTATGATAGACTTAACTCTTAGCAATATAATGATCCAAGTCAATTTCAATAGACTTGGAATGGAGAAATGCCATCCATATCCAGAAACAGAACAATGGAGACTTGAATGAAGATTAATGCATATTATTTTCACTTTTTTTTTCTTTCTCATGGCATTTCTCTTTTCTGATTTTTTTCCACATCATGGCTAATGAGGAATTATGTTTAATATGATTATGTTTAATATGATTTAATATGAAATCACCTATAATTTATATCAGATTTCTGTCTTGGGGAGAAGTTAGGGAGGGAGAAAAATTTGGAACACTATCTTACAAAAAATGTTATAAACTATTTCTACATGTAATTGGAAAAAAATACTATTAAATGAAAAAAAAATTAAATAATAAATAAAAAATTAAGAAAAAAGGAAGCCCTGCTCTAACATAATGTGATTAACATTTAACCACTACATGAAAGTAACACTTAGATCTAAGTGCCAGCCCTCTTTGTAGTGGCCAGAAATTGGAAACTGAGTGGATGCCCATCAATTGGAGAATGGCTGAATAAATTGTGGTATATGAATATTATGGAATATTATTGTTCTGTAGAAATGACCAACAGGATGATTTCAGAAAGACCTGGAGAGACTTACACGAACTGATGCTGAGTGAAACTGAGCAGGGGCAAGAGATCATTATATACTTATATGATGACCAATTGTGATGGACCTGGCCATCCTCAGCAAAGAGATCAACCAAATCAGTTTCAATGGAGCAGTAATGAATTGAACCAGCTACGTCCAGTGAAAGAATTCTGGGAGATGACTAAAACCATTACATTGAATTCCCAATCCCTATATTTTTGCCCACCTGCATTTTTGATTTCCTTCACAGGCTAATTGTACAATATTTCAGAGTCCGATTCTTTTTGTACCGCATAAAATAACGGTTTAGTCATGTATACTTATTGCATATCTAATTTATATTTTAATATATTTAACATCTACTGGTCATCCTGCCATCTGGGGGGGGTAAGGGAAGGAGGAGAAAAATTGGAACAAGAGGTTTGGCAATTGTCAATGCTGTAGTTACCCATACATATAACCTGTAAATAAAAGGCTATTAAATTTTTTAAAAAAAAGATCTAAGTGCCATTTTCAAGCAATGTAATATCACCAATAATCATAAAGTATCTGTTTTTGACCTCTGCCAGCTGTTGGGAAATATTTTCTTCCCATAATTCATTCCATTTTATCCTGCTTAATTTAAGTCCTACTCCAAAATAATTAAGTGATTATGAAGATAACACCATTTCTCAAGGAGAATATATACTCACCAAAATAATTCCATAGCTCCTTCAATGAGTTTCAATATTCATAGAATTCATACAGCAGCTCTGTTCAATTAGTAGTTTTTGGTATTTCTTTAAATGGTCCTTACCAAGACTGAAGTGAATTAGAACCAGAAAGAGACTTCAAGGAAAAAAACATTGAGAAAACCAGTAGAACATAATGACCAATGAAGAACTTGTCAAGGATCTAGAGAATAGAGGAAAACAATATCAGAAGTGATATCCAGGGAGCTGTTTTTCATTTTAACATTTTTGTTATAAAAAGTAAAAAACCTCTAATTAGCAAAGATCACTAATTCCTGTTTATAACTTTAAGATACTACTCTACTCTGGCTTTCCTTTATAGATAAGGTATTTCTCCTTAGAGCTGAGATGAATTAGAATTTTAATGAACTAACAGGCTAAGGATTTAGAAACACCTAGAAGAGTTCTAGAAGAGTCATTATTTCTACATTACCTGGGTGATGTTTTTCTATTCTAACACAGCCTGAATCCAGAGGAATCTAGGAAAATCCCTGATAAAATAAGCCTCAAAATAATACTCTGTAACATTCATCTAAAGATATGTGAACACTTTATAAATATTCACACACCCAACATTTCTTGAACAAATGTGATTACAACCAATTGCTTGTGACATCTGCTAAAATATTTGTTTCAGTACTATCCCCAAAGTCATATGCTGATCCCTGAAAGAAATTAATACCTATCAACCAGTCACACTAGAAGATTCTGGTTTGGGCACTGATTGAAACCTAAAGTTAATAATGATTTTATCCTCAGCTCCTCTATCACGTTAAATGGTCTCAGACCTCTATTCTTCCTAAATTCACATAGTGATAATCTACCAACATAGCTAGGCAGCAATAAAGTCCAAACAATAACATCACAGCCTCCAAGGTTTTGGAACACAACACCTGGAAGATAATCCCACATGTCTTGAGTAGAGATCCAGACACAGAGCACCTGTCAAATCCAAGCACTAGTGTGCTTGGGATCCAAAGACCCAAGAAGAAAAGGGCTGCAACAACCCTAGCTACTCAAGGGATTGCTCAGCTTACAACAAAGGTCAGTTTGATGAAACAGCTTAAACATAAGTTTGACCTTGGCTCTAGTACAGAACAAGTCTCTTGTGGGCTACATGTTTGCTCGTTCGACACGTTTCACTTTTTAATTAGCCAATTAGCAGGCCTTGGTTGCAGAAGGCCCAGGTCATGTATTATTGATATAGTATTGAGCCAGGCTGCTACTGGGGCCAGTTCTGGAAATGCTGCAAATGAGAACTCCAATTTTGCTGGCCATGCTGACAAGCAGATTTTGTCCAAACCCCACTTTTCTCTTGAGTCTGAGACTCCTGTGACAAAGGATGATTGATTTTATAGTATCTTCTTTTCTGCAGTTTTCCTCTAGAATTTATATCTGCAATTGCTCAAAAGGAAGGCAGCTAACATTCTCTCCATTTCAGAGATGGGGAAATTGAGGTAAAAATTTATTCCAGTTCACATATAGATAGACAGCACTTAAAACAGCAACTTTTTTTCTGAAAGATTAACAGAAATTCTGGCATTTAAAGATATAATTGTCCAAATGTTAATAGAAAACATTCTCATAAATTTTCATAACCAATGAGTTGCAAAGATCACAGAAGTTCCATTTCAGCCCATGAATAGTTTTCTATAGGGATTCTGTGCAACAGTGATAGTTCCTGCTACTTCTACTGGATTACAGGCAAAGGAGAAAAAACTAAACTTGGCTTTCCTCCTCTCTTGTCAGAAAGGTGCTGGGCTTTTAGAAGAAGACTACATTTTAATACATCTTCAATGAGTGATTTTGCTTTACTGTACTAATTTTCTAGGTAAGTTATTTTATTGGGGGAGGGTAAGAAAGTCGATGCGAAGTAACAGTGAAGTAAAAAAAAAAATAAAAGCATCAATAAAACATTTAAAAAGAAATCGTAATTTAGGATATGGCTAAAAAGAAACAGCTCTTAATCTTTAGAGGGAAAGGCTAAAATTTCTTCATCTTGGCCTGGCATGGAATAAAGAAACTAACTGCTACTTTGAGAGGAGTGGGGTCTAGGGGAGTTCTAGTAAAGAAGTACAGAGTAAAGAATTTTTAGAGTATTTCAGGAAGTTAAATCACCCTCTGATAAAGGTAGGTACCAATTTTGCAACAAAATTAAAAGCCTAACACTTTGTACAAGTATTTGAGCACCAAGGGCTGATAGGAGAGAGGAAGACAGCTCAAGGATCTGAGACCAGATATATCATTCTGTGGTACAGCTATAATCTTATATGATAATGAAAAGGATCTTGGGACAGTGACAACAAACTATTGGCAGACAAGCAGAAAATGAGGCAAAAGAAGGATCTTAAGATTACATTTAGGGAAATCTTTTATAACTTACATTACTTGTTATAAAGTATTTTCCTCACCACAAACCTATAAAGTAAGTCATTCCTTTTTTATTGATGAGTATAGTGTTGTTTAGACAAGTTAAGCACTTTGCAGACAGCTAAAGTCTCTTAGAGCTAGGACTTCTGACTTCTAGTTGGGCCCTCTTTTTCAATACCAAAGAATTTCTCTCCATTTTACCTTTCAACAGTGATGTTCTTTTTTGCTGATTATTTTTCTTAATAAGGAACTATTCTCCCTACTTCACAGATGGAAAAATTTATACTGAGGAGGAAAAGTATCTCACTCAGCAAGCTTGAGTCACTACAAAATCTGAACTGGCTTTGAAAGCTGTACTGTTGGTTTGATATGATGGAGGTTTGAGAAAATATTGTAACAGGCACATAAATGTCTGATAATGTTCCAGCAAAGATTCAGAAGTAGATTATTTTTCTTAGAGAATGGGCAGAATGGGAATTAAAAACTCTCTCTGTGCTTTCTCCTTCATTTTTCTGCCACCACAGCTTTTCTAATATCATATAACAAATCAACCCTACATCAGGAAACATCCCATTAGATTTGGGAAACACATAAGAATCATAATTAGAAAGGCAAAAAGAAACAGAATTTTACCTTCATTTCTACCTCTGGGATTGGAACCTCAGTGGCCCAGGGAAAAAATAATAGAACTAATGTGATGATCAGAAGCAGCAAAGAAAACAAAAATGACAGAGAACCTGAAAGACCAACACACAAGTATTAAGAACACCATTCACATTTTCCACCAATGTGTTGGGCTTAGCCTGCTACTCAAAGTCAGTATTATAGAGTCTAGTCCCAAAACAATGCTCAGAAGTCCTATTGTCAACCTGGCTCAATAGATTTTGGAGATTTTTCTAAAGTCTCTTGGTCCTGTTTTACATAGATACTAGCCAGAAGTATTCCTAACAGAATCCAAATTTCTAATGTTGCAAGTCTGGGGTCTTTGTTTTTGCCTCTGATCATAGGGTCACATTGTAATAACCATAACAATGCAAGTCAAAACAGGCTTTTTTGTATAACCTTTTTCCTCATTCTGGTAGGACAGGCAGAATATCTGTAGGCTAGCACATTTAATTACTATTTCTCAGAAGTTAATATATGGCCTTAACTTCACAATCATTGCTGGTTTAAGGTATCCATTACTTTTTCACTTTTTCTGGGCCTAGACCTAGAGTTTCAGAGAAAGAATTAATCAAATACAATTGAAAATACTTTTTTTTGCGAAAAGCAAAGAAAGATTATTTCTCTATATTTCTGGCATAATTTCCCACTTCACAGTGAAAAACTAAAAAAATAAATCTTTCCTTTAGACTATAAATAACATAGTTAGTGTTTATGATAGACTAAAATGCAACTCATTCAAACTGCCAGTAATTACAAAAATGATCGCCTGAATTCTAAATGTTTAATGAGTGTCAGCGATTTCACCTCTAATTGCTTTTACCTAGGACTCCCAGCTGGAAAGAACATCTTACCTAGCTAGACTGGAGGCTCGGGATAACAGCACACACAGCAGCAATATCAACACCCAGAGCAGCGCTAAGATGAATACTTCTGCACCCACTCCAAGTATAGTGCTGGGCATTCTAAAGAAGAAAGAAAACATCAGCATTGCTGCTTTGGCTCAGCATCACTGCTCTGCCACAAGAACATGATTAAATGTCCTATGTGCTCCATTTGCCTTCTTCCTTCCTCATATTTCCAGTTTTTATTAAGCCATTCATTTGTGTACAGAAAGCCCAAATTTGAGCACCAATTGACTGGGGGAGGATGTAGTGGTAGAGAGAGGGAATTTTCTTATTAATATTTGAAGAAAATTAACCACAGCAGGTTATGAATTTCCAAAAAATGTCTAGTCTTAATAGACACTGGAAATTCAGGACACAAGACTTTTTCTGCTCTATGCTTATTACTTGGAGTCTGGCACATGTATATTAGCTTGTTGTCATCATTAGTCTGTTATTAACTGTACTCTACAATGTGGTATACTTGGAAAGTAGATCTAGCATCAAACTCTGACTTTGAAAATTATTAGTTATGCAACTACAGTCAAGTTTCTTGACTTGTCTAAGCCTCACCTTACTAAGTGGGAAAGCATAAAGTATTTTCTTCATAGAAACACAAAGTGGTAAAAGCATTTTATGAAGAAATACTACTGCTGCTATGTTACCACCTCACTGGATGAATTAAATTTGCGGGGAATTCTATGTGATGGCATAAAAGTTAGCTTCCCAAAACAAAAATCAAATACTCACTTTGGAGTCAGGACCTGGGTTTAATTCTCACCTATGTGATCTGGGGCAAATTGCCTTTCTCTGGGCCCCAATTTCCTTATTTATAAAATGAGGGGATTGGATCAGATGACTTCTAGCTTCCCTTCCAACTTTGGAGCCCAAATCTTAGGACTGTCTTCCTACTAATTCTCCAAACTGAACCATAACTCAAGAAGCAGCACTGTTTAGCTATAGACTATATTACATGCAAGCACATGCGCATTGTCTTTAATTAATGAAATCAGTTACAGATAAAAATATATAAATATTTTCCATTGGGTTATCTGAGCAAGCGTTTTTTCCCCAATACAGTGAAAGGACCATGATAGCAGGGGTGTTTTATTTTTGTATCTGTACCTGGCGCTTAATGTTTGTTGAAAGAATGAAGTATGCCTTAGAGGAAGAGGATGTTCATGCCATGAGTCTGGATCACACTTTGGGGGGTTGAGTCCCGCCCTCAATTTCCCTTTTAAGTATTTCTTTAGAAAATAACTTGGGAAGGCGCACAAACCCCGACAACGGCAGAATCCTCCGAGTACACCAAAAGGCAGAAGGGAAAGGGCCAGGGAAGTGTTTCTGGTCTATGCATTCAGACCGGGGGTCACACAATCTCTCACGCCCTTTCCTACTTTCCCTGCTCCCGAGGTGGAGTCCCGCTTTGAATCTGCCGCAGGAGCTGTCCAGCTCCGCGGCTCACACTCACTGGCTCACCTGGAGCACAGTGACCGCGGACCACGCCAGGCTTCTGTTTCCAGCCCTGCTGCTAATACAGTTACAAGCCCTCTATTCGTTACCGGCCCACCTGGGGAAGGCCGACGGAGCCTTTCCTTAAGGACAGGGGAATTGACAAAACCTACAAGGCGCTGGCCAGGCTGGAAGCGCCGCCCTTCCCGAGTGCGGGAGGGACAAACGCAAAGGCCCTGCCCGTGGGAGGGAGGGAGGGACAAACGCAGGCCCTGCCCGTGGGAGGGAGGGATGGAGCCGGGATTGGGCGGATACAGAGAGATTCCCGCCACCCCCTGCAGGCCGGCGCTCGGCCCAATAGCGTTGCCTCGGAAACCTGGGGGCTCCTTGAAATCCGTCTCCCTGGTTCCGGGGCTAGCCCGTCTCCGATGCCCGGCCTTTACTGGCTCCAAATAAATGTTTCACTTCCGCAGGGGAAACCAGTCACCGGGGAGCTGGGAGCAAAGGCCCCCCTCCTGCACTCTCCCCTTTCCCTTCGCCATCAAGCGGGACCGCTCTCCTCAAACTCACCGTTCCTCCCCTCGGTCCCAGCGCCCCCCCTCCCAATCCCCTCACCTGGCCAGCCCTCTCCCCAAGAGCCGACCCCGAGGCCGCCTCTTTTCCACACAATCTCCAACTCCGCTGTAGCCCCTCCCCACTGGGGCCTCGTCCTAGAGGCAGCGAATCACAAGTGGGCTTTCAGCCCCAGCGTTCCAAACCCACTAATCGGAAGCGTCCACTCAAAATTCATTCCTCCTTCCTGACATCCTCCAGTGGCGGGCGGAGGTTATTTCATCGTCCCTCACTATTGGTTAATACTGGAAAGAGCCGCGGGCCCAACCTCAAAAGCGATTGGACAGTGACAGACCCGGGTTTCCCTCGTCCCCATCAATGATACCTTCTTGTTGCTAGCCCCTTCGAATCACTGGCTAATTTATCTTGAGGGCGGGTCCCTGAGTGGAAGACAGCGATTTGCCTCTCTTCTTTTCTGTTTCCATGGAGACCGCCTTAGCTGCTTCCATTCCTGGGAGGCCGCGGTGTAGCTGCCCTCCTCAGTGTTGTGAGTTCCTGGATTCTGCTTGCGACTGACAGACCCCCATTGATTCAGCTTATGCTCCTTTAGTTCCGGGAGTTCCCTAAGACCCCCCGGAACTTCCGAGGGGGCGGTGAATAAACATCTGCAGTCCGACAGAAGCGGATCCCCAGGCTGAAGCCTCGGGGACGCGCGCTTCAGGGAGCTCACTTAGAGGCCTGGGTGAATGTGGGACGAGGACGCTTTCCTTCTCTCTTCTTCTCCACGAGAGGACGGAGAAAGGATGCTCTTCCATTGTTGCAGATGAGGTCGCAGAGGATGCCCCAGAATCACACAGCCTCGGTGCTACTGTAGCTGGGGCTGAGAGTCCTCTGCCTCCGTGCGGAGAGCTCCCCCTCGTGGCCGTGCTGCGTGAGAACGGCGAGGGGAAGAGAGGCGGGCGACCCGGGGCTCCGCTGGGGCCGTGTACAGCACAAGGAACACAAAGGAGGCTAATTAGGGAAAGTCCGTCCCGGACAGGGAAGAGAGCACTTGGGAATTAAGACCAGGCTTCAGATGCCTTCCACGTCTCTGCTGGGTGATAACCCAAAATTTTTACACAAGTCAAAATAGAGGTGACCTCGTGGATCTGGGACCTGCTGGAAAGGAACCGGGTGCCAGAAATGCTAAGTTCGATTCCTGGCCGTGGTGAAAGAAGGGAAATAAGTGTGAGGCCGGAGCTGCGCTCTGTTTACATCCTTCAGCTGAATTTGTTATTAAGGCCACAAAGTACAGTGTCCAGTCCTAGAAAAAGGAAAGTCCTCATTTGGAGAGGCAGTTTGGCAGAATGGCTGGGCAAGTCATTTAACGGTTATTTGTGCCTCAGTTGCCCCATCTGCAAAATGGGGATAATAATAGCACCTACTTCCCACTCCCAGGATTGTTGTGAGGATCAAATGTGATAACATATTTAAAGCATTTTGCATGCCTTAAAGTGGCTTGTTGGTAGCTGCGACAGTAGTAATAGTAATGCCAGTCTTAAAAAACCAATTAGTATGGAACGCTCTCCTTATTGGTGGAGGTCAGAATATTTGGGCTAAAGCACAGTTGATATGACTATGAACAGAGCTCTATAGTTCTCTTCAAGCTTCAAGTTACTTTGGATTCTGCAATTGCTTTAGGTGTTTTCTGGAAATTTTCCATTTCCATAGGGAAAATGTGAAAGGCCAATGCCACTTCACGTTGCTGAAGGAAAAAATCTGGGAAGATATGAGAGGAACTGATAATATTCATCATGTCCCTAATCCTCAATTTGCTACCCCAGAGCTCTCCCTTGAGTGAGATCTAAGACTTAGTTGAACTGTTATCTCACTTGCATTGGCAGAAATTCTTTACTCTGTATTTTCTGGTATGTATTCTCTTATGTATACTTTCTCTGGTTTTTATTTTGCTACTAAATTGCTACCAATTTGGATACATAGGTTTTCTTTGATAATTGATATGTATGTTTATTATGGAACTGGTATCTGCCGAGAAAGGGATCAAGCCTCATATATAGATCGTGGAGTACTCCCCTCAATAATAAACACCAACGAAAGTGGATTGAACCTGAAACTTACATTCCGTGGCAAACAATATTTAAGAGAGCAAATAGATATAATTCTCCTCTCTAAGGAGAAGAGAGTGGCTTCTGGCCCCAACCTCCTGCTGCCTTTCTTGACAGCAATTAAAGTCTCCCTTGGAACAAGGGTGAGGTGAAAAAAGACTACTGCTGTCTATTCTGTCCCCCCCCCCCTTCACCTACACAACAATCTTCCTCTTCGGGGTTCACATAGAGGTCTTGGAAACATAATATTTTTAGCTCCAGGGTAATCTGCATGATTCTAATGCTTCTAATGGCAAGATGAAAGTTGAAAGGAATTTACTCACTCTAGTCCAAAAGAATTATTCCTGAAACAGCAGCAGAAGAGTTCAAACAATGAAGAAAATGTTGAATTGGCCTGAGGGATTATGCTGTAGGTGCATTTGGGGATATGACTCACAAAATGGCTGAAATAACACTAAGACTTTGGGTTCTTTCAAAAACTTTTTTGAGTTACTTCATAGTAGCTATATGCATTCTAACAGAAAATCAGCAAGTGGTAGCACAAGGAAACAATAGAGGATACAATACAGAAAATTATATCAGCAATTTTATATGAAAATAGCAAGTAACAGCTTTGAAGGTACAGCACAGAAGTTTTCTATGTGGCATGCAATTCTAGGAGGATCAGTTGTCTGAACTACATGAATTTCCTTTTCTCTCAGGTGGGAATCTGTGGGAGAACATGCCCTTATATGTATAGAAACATTATATTCTTTGCAATTTACCTTGATTTCTTGTTAAATTAAATGTTTTTTTTTTTCCTTCAGTTTTTATGTGCTCTCTGATTTGTTCTGATAAAAAGGAAGCACTAGATAGGAGCTTGAGAATTTTGGTTTTGAATTGTTCCTATCCCAAAGTGGGTCTTGAATCTGGGTGTAGCATTCAAAGATGGATGTTTAAGGGGAACCCAGACTACACAAGTTTCATGGGGGGGGAAAGGGGAGGGAGAGGAGGGAGAAGTGTCCATTGGCTGACATTAGAGGAAAGATTGATAGATAAGGTAGAACTTAAATTAGGTCTTGATTTAAGGGTTATGATTTAGAAAGTTTAAAGATGTGGGGAGGGCATTCAGGGGAAGAGAATGGCACAAAAGTGTACCAAAGGTGCAAAAATATCAATCAGTCTGGATTAGAGAGAATTAGTGAGGTGATTAACTTGGTTGGGAACAATATGGGCTGGATATATATAAGATGGAATAAACTTCAAGTCCTAAACTTGAATTTAGTATTAGGAGTGAGGTATTTGAAAGTTCTGGTTTAGAATAACCATCCTACATTCTATTCTGAACAAGAATTAAGGTGAATGTAAATTTAGAAAGAACAAGATAGAATATTTCATTTTCATCTTCCTGATAGAATGTCTTTCTTAGATTTTCTCCTCTAAGAGCTTGCTCCATTAACTTTTGCTAAGAGGCAATACCAGTTTCCCTCTTCTGATTGGGTTGTGCTTAGAAAGAGTACAAAGATATATTTATGACCATTTATAGAGAACTCTAGATTTAGGTTCCAGTAAAGTGGAACTTCTAGATTGACTGTTACTCTAAAAGGGATAAATCTTTGCTTATCCATCCTGTTTGATCTTTACTATGTTAGGGTCTATATATAGTCTCTATCCTCTAAAGAAGCATGTTGAATGTCTTTTGAACATAGTGAACATAGAATGCACATAATATCTATCCCATTCTCTTATACCTGACTATGTTTTGCCATGTATCCAAAAAAAAAAACTAAAATTTTTCTCCTTAAAAAAAAATCTCCAAACAGTTTCTTCCTTTGCTAATGAGTAAAATAATTTGTTGTACTTGTTAAGGATAGGAAACAAAAGTGCATTGGATGGTGATGGAAACAAGAACACAGAATGATTTCAAGAATAGTCTCAAATATTCATCTGTATATAGATAATTATAGTACTTAGCATTTATCAAAACTCTGCTAGAGAACCTGAGCATTTTGTAGACATTTTCTGATAAATGATTGTCTTAACTTTCCAATCACAAGTAAGAAAAAGCACAAATTATTTTTTGCCTGATACTCCAGAATGTCAAAGTATAACAAATGACTACTTATCAAAGAATTTGATACTTTTCAGTGCTATGGAAATGCTAAATAAAATAGACTTTTAAAAAATATTATCACATCCTGTAAATGAAGGATACTAAGTTCTCAAGTGGTCAGTCCCAGTGGTTATCCAGATTTAGTTTATCAGGCCATAATTAGCCAACATTTTAATATATATACAATGTATGATATACAGGGTTGGTTGGTTTTTTTGTTTTTGTTTTTGTTCTAAGACTTTGAAATTAGTTAATATGAATTGTTCTTTATTTTAGAATCATTAAATACTAGAATAGGTAGATAAGGGAAATTATGACATTAGAAAGGTTCTTTTTGTTGTTATTATTTTTTAATTCAGTAATTTCAGTCAAGTTCAACCCTTTGTGAGCTCATTTGGATTTTCTTGGTAGAGATACTGAAGTTGTTTGCCATTTCTTTTTGCATCTGAATTTTCTGATAAGAAACTGAAGTGAATAGGAATGAATGACTTTCCCAGAATCACACAATTTGTAACTGTTTGAAGTCATATTTGAACTCAGGAAGATGTCTTTCTGACTCTAGGCCCTGCACTGATTCGCTTAACTGCCCCAGGACAGGATTATATATAGTCTTTAAAAATCATTTTTTTTTTACTTTTAAATTTTAAAAATACCAAATAATACCTGCATTTCCTTATATAAACATATCTAAGTATATATATTTGTAATATATATTTTAAAGAAAAAGGAAAAAGCGGTCAACAAAGCTGACCAAATACATCCAGGAAATTTGGAAATATATGCAATAATCCATCCCTGAAGACATATATCTGTAAAATTTTAGAGGGCTGGAACTCTGAAAAGGTGTATTTGAATCCAGAACAGCAGAGTACTTAAGGTTAAGTACCTACTCAATGTGAGATAATGGTTCTATAAACATATACTTAGATGATATGGTGATGTGATGGCTCTCTTCACCTCTGTTGCCTCCTGAATATGTTGTGGGGAGGTAATCGTGGGGAAGGATTGGAGAGCTGAAGGAGAGTCAGAGTCTCTCTCCCGCAGTGCGTTCAGCAGGGAAGATTTCAGGCTCCAGATTCCAGAGTCCAGGATTTATCTTTGACAAGCCACATGGCAGCTTGCCTGCCTCCTTCACTTCCCCTCCTAAAGACCAAGGACTTTGACTGATCCTGACTCTGACTGATCCTGAGGCCCTCCAGAGGCATTTCATAAAATAGCTCTTAGCTCTTTTTTGGAATCATTCTTGTTTGTAACTTTGCAACTTTTAAAATGGTTGTTGTGTTTTCCATCTACATTCTTGTCATTGTGTATGTTGTTCTCTTGCCTTTACTCCATTTTGCATGCTTCTCTGTATTTTATCATATTTATTTTTTCCATAGCATAGTAATATTGTCATAATTTGTTTAGCCATGACCTATTTAATGAGCACCTACTTTTTTCAGTTCTTTGCTACTTCAGAAAGTGCTATTTTGTTTTATGAAGAATTTTTATTTTTATCAATGATAAAAGTATAAGCCTATTAGTGGTATCTCTGGGTCAAAGAGTGTACACATTTTTGTCAATTGATTTGCATAATTACAAAATTACATCCAGAATAGTTGTACAAATTCACAAATTCATAGCTATATTGATAAGTCTATTTTCCCAGAATTGCATATTAATTATTCTTATCTTTTATTATCTTTACAGATTTGCTGAGTATGAGTTAAAACATGAGTTGTTTTAACTTAAATTTCTCTTATTATTACTGATTCAGAAGACTTTCATATCATTATTAATTCTTTTCAGTTCTTTTGAGAATTAGTTGTGTTTAGCCTTTGACCATTTTTCTATGAGGCAGTGACTTTTAGTCTTATTCAAACTATCCCAAAAGCCCTAGTGTAGTTTTAAACTTTAATAATTATTATCTGTCTACAGATCTTGGGTACCAAACTTTATTCAAAAAATTTGCAAAAATACTTCCTTTATTATCATAGACATGTGAATTTTGTTTGTTCAGAAGCTTTTCAATTTTACATAATCAAAATTATCTATTTTACCATTTGTAATTGTATCTTTTGTTTAGAATGTACTCTCTACTCATAGCTGTGAAAAGTATATCATCTGCTTCTCTTTTAATTTTTTTATGGTATGGTCTTTAATATTCAGGTCAGATATTTACTTAGAATTTATTGTGGAATATGGCAATAAGATGCTGATATAAACTGAATTTCTGCTAAATTCCTTTACATTTTTTTCTAGCAATTTTTAATCAAATTGGGAGTTGCTTTATAAATTTAAGATGTGATAATACTCCTCTACTTTCCTTCCTAATTTTTTTTTGGAACACATAACACACATTTATTAAGGGTTTGGGAGAAGGTATCCACATAGTACTATAGAAGCAAAGTCCAGAGAATCAGAAACACAACCAATAGGGAAATGAAGAATGGTAGACTTGGTCCTGTCCCTAAAACAGAGGCCTAGAAGGAATTCATTAAAGGGAAAATGCTTTATGACTCTTTTTTATTTATTTCTTCCCCCCCCCCCACCCCAAACATATTCTGGCCTCTCTGCTTCTTCCCAGTTCCTTCTACCTGTAAATCTAAAACAAAACAAACAAAACTCTTTATGAATAAGTATGCAAATGAGGAAAATAAATTCTCACATAAGCCATGTTCAGAAATATATATCTTACTATTTGTCATCTTCAGTCAATTTCTAAATCAGGAAGTGGGTAGAGACTCCATCTTCAATAATCTGGAATCTTGAGTGATAATTACATTGATCAGAATTCTTAAGTTTTTCAAAGATGTTTTTGTTTATACTGTCATTACTATATAAATTGGTTTTCATATTTTGTCATTTATTCTGCATTAATCTATGTAAGTCTTCCTAAGAGGACTGTCTGAGCAGACAGGCTAAACTAGATTAAAGGTAACTGACAAGCTTGAGGTAGACCTGGTAAGGTTTTTTGCTGATTTTTGTTTTATGGGAACTTTCAGCATGGTCAATAAGTTTGTCCAATATTGTGAAGCAGTTATCTGAGTCTGCAGGTTGAGGAATGCAAACAGCACTATCAGAGTCTTTTCCGTCCTATTCCTCTGGATAGCTGCAGGGTGAGACACTATAGCAGCTGTTAAATCTTGTGCAATGTAATTTCACAATTGCATCATAATTGTGAAATTGCATTTACATCATAATCATCATGGAGGCAAACTTTCTGACAAATGGAGAAGTAGGATTGTAGTCAGAATAGGCATTTTTTCATAAATCTCTCAAAAATCTCCTGGCTCAGCTCTTTGATGTGTTGATCCATTTTAATTACTCTGAAAAAGTCTTACCCGGTTTCTTCTCCCTTTCCTTCCCGGCATGTTGCCAAAAGAACTCTCCTGGGAGGATCCCATTCACAAACAGCTCTCCAACACTGCTGCTTCTTTGTTTCTTGTGTTTTTTGTGCCCCATGTTGAGCACCATTTGTTACAGGAGCCGCCTGCTAGTAGCTGCTGGGGATCTAATTCAGAATAGATCCCTTCATGTGAGAGGTGATAACAATACAAGGAGACTGAGAGGCAGTCTCCTCTTCCCTCTTATTTATTTTATTTCCAATTCACAAGCAACATCTACATCAGTAAAGACTGATTTGCAATTTCTTCAAGTGTATTATGAGTCACAGTTGTGGGAGGTTTTAGAGAACTGACCCACCCCTTCATACTTAGACATAGTCCTTAACACAAGATGCCAAGTTTCATCCACGGATGTCATTGCCATGACCAATTGTCCTGACTTTTGTCTTGCCCCTGGACTTTGATAATTCTAGAAGAATCATCTTTGTGTATGACAACTTTGTGTAACTCTGCCTCATTTAAATTCTTTTTTTTTTTTGGCCTTTTTTAAAAATTTTAAAGCTTTTTATTTTCAAACATAAACACGGATAATTTTTCAACATTGACCCTTGCATAGCTTTGTGTTCTAAATTTTCCCCTTCTTCTCCCCACTGATCCTCTGATATTTATGATTTTTTTGGGGGGTTAATTAGCTGACTTGAATTTTTTCCCAATTACTTGTAAAGCAATTATTTATCATTCATTTAAAAAAATTTTGAGTTCCAATTTTCCTCCCTCCTTTCCTTTCCTTTCCCGTAATTGAGAAGGCAAGTAATTTGATAAAGGTTATATGTTAAAATAATGCAAAACATATTTCCATATTAGTCATGCTGTGAAAAAATACAGACTAAAAAAAACCTCCAAGAAAAATAAAGTAAAAACATATTATTTAATTTGCATTCTGAGTCTGTCAGTTCTTTCTCTGGTGGAAAACACTTTTCATCCTAAGTCTTTCAGAATTATCTTGGATCATTATATTGCTGAAAATAGCTAAGATATTCACAGTTGATCATCGCATAATTTGCTGTTATTATGTACAATGTATACTGTGTACAATCTTCTGGTTTTGATAATTTTACTTTGCATCAAATCATATAAATATTTCCAAGGCTTTCTGAGAACATCTTGCTCATCATTTTTTATGGTACAATAATATTCCATCATGATTTTCTTCAGCCATTCCTTAATTGATGGGTATCCATTCAGTTTCAAATTCTTTGTACTACAAAAAAAGAACTACTATGAATATTTTTGTTTATATAGGTTCTTTTTCTTTTTCTTTTTTATATTTTTTTGTTTGGGATACAGACTTAGTAGTGGTATTGCCGGATCAAAGAATATGCAGTTTAATTACCTTTTCATCATAATTCCAAATTGTTTTCCAGAATGGTTGAATCAGTTCATAACTCCAGTTACACTGCTTTTAGTATCCCAAGTTTCCCATAATCCCTCCAACATCTACTATTTTCTTTTCTGTTGCATTAGCCAATAGATAAGAGGTGATAACTCAGAATTGTTTTGATTTGCAATTATATAATAAATAATAATTTGACATTTTAATGTTATACATTATGTAGTTATATAAAACATTTTCATAATACTCATGCTGTAAAAGAAAACAGAGACCAAAAAACCCTCAAGAAAAATAAAATCTAAAAAGAAAGATGCTTCAATCTGTATTCAGACACCATCAGTTCTTTGGGGACAAATAGCATTTTTGATCACAACTCCTTCAGAGTTGTATTGAATCATTATATTGCTGAAAATAGTCATTTACAACTGATCATCTTACAATATTACTGTCACTTTGAACATAATACATTTTACTTCATATTACCTCATGTAAGTCTTTCCAGGTTTTTCTAAGAACATTTTCATGATTTCTTACAGCACAATAGTATTCATTCATAATTAAACACTAAATTTGTTCATCCATTCCCCAGTTGTTGGACATCCTTCCAGTTTTCAATTATTTGTCCCCAGAAAAGAATTGCTATAAATGTTTTCATAGATATATGCCCTTTTCCTTTTAAAAAAAGTCTCTTTTGGGATATAAACCTAGTAGTGGTATTGCTAAGTCAAAGGGCACGCATGATTTTGTAACCCTTTGGACATAGTTTCCAAATTGCTCTACAGACTGGTTAAATCAGTTCACAATTCCAACAACAATGCATTATTATCTCATCTTCCTCACATTCCCTCCAGCATTTGTAATTTTCTGTTTCTATCCTATTAGTCAATATAATAGGTATGAGATAGTACTTCAGAATTTTAAAAATTTGCATTTTTCCATTCAGTAGTGAGTTAGAGCATTTTTAATATGGTTTTAGGTACCTTTGATGACTTCATCTGAAAACTGTTCATAACTTTTGATCATTTATCAATTGGTAAATGACTGGGATTTTTTGCCTATTTATGTAAGATAATTTACTCCATTTTATCTCTCCCTTTCCCTTTCTCCCAGTACATTCTGCTCTCCCCCATTAATGTGATTTTTAAAACAGATATGTAATCTCATCACAATTTACTCACATCTGTGCACGCTCTCTCTCTCTTTCTCTCTCCCTCTCTCGTTCTCTCTCTCTCTGTGTATGTATGTATATATACATATATATATATATATATATATATATATATATATAGTCCTTCTAAGTGCCCTAATATTGAGAAAGTTCATTTGAGTTACAAATATCATTTTCCTATGTAGGAATACAAACAATTTAGCCTTCTTAAGGCCCTTATGGTTTCCCTTTCCTGTTTACCTTTTTATGCTTCTCTGGAGTCTTGTAAGTGAAAGTCAGATTTCCTATTCAGCTCTGGTCTTTTCATCAAAAATGCATGAAAGTCCTCAAAATCATTGAATTTCCATTTTTTCCCCTGAAGGATTATATTTAGTTTTTCTGGTAAGGGGATTCTTGGTTGTAGTCCTTGTTCCTTTGCTTTCTGTAATATCATATTTCAACTCCTCCCCCACCCAGATCCTTTAAGGTAGAAACAGCTAAGTCTTATATTATCCTCACAGTGACTCCACAATACTTGATTTTTTCCCCCCTGGCTCCTTGCAACATTTTCTTTTTGACCTGGGAGCTTTGGAATTTTATAGGAGTTTTCATTTGGGGATCTCATTCAGGAGATGACTGGTAGATTTTTTCCCCCCTTTCTATTTTACTTTCTGGTTCTGGAATAATAGGACAATTTTTCTTGATAATT
Source organism: Sarcophilus harrisii (assembly GCF_902635505.1). Classification (NCBI taxonomy): domain Eukaryota; kingdom Metazoa; phylum Chordata; class Mammalia; order Dasyuromorphia; family Dasyuridae; genus Sarcophilus; species Sarcophilus harrisii. The sequence goes on along the minus strand of NC_045428.1, from coordinate 460,800,923 downwards.
TCTTGAAAGATGATATCTAGGCTCTTTTTTTGATCATGGTTTCAGGTAGTCCAATAATTTTAAAATTATTTCTCTTGGATCATTTTTCCAGATCAGTTGTTTTTCCAATGAGATATTTCATATTGTCTTCTTTTTTCTTTTCATTTTTTGGTTGCTTTATTGTTCTTGAGTTATCATAAATTAATTAGCTTCCATTTGCTTAGTTTTAATTTTTAAGGAATTATTTTCTTCAGCAAGTTTTTGTATTTCCATTTGTCCAGTTTTGCTTTTTAAGGCATTATTTTCCTCATTAACATTTTCGACTTCCTTTGCCATAGTCTCTTTTTTAAAAATGTTATTTTATTCAGTATTTTTTGTGTCTTCTTTACTAAGCTGTTAATTCACTTTTCATGACTTTCTTGCATCACTCTCATTTCTCTTCTCAATTTTCCTCTATAGCTCTCTTTATTTTCAAAAAGCAACAGTGTCCTGCCTTAATGCCAGCAAAGAAACCCCCTTTTGTCTCCTTCTGACCAGTTGTTCAGCTTCCTTATATCTGGGCTAAGAGCTCTGGAAGCAGCTGCCGCCTCTGCTAATTCAGTGGCTTCCAAGTCCTGCTCCTTGTTTGCTGGAGCCAGCCCTTTGCTGGTGTGGACAATGTTGGATTATGCTCCATTCTCACCCAGATGGGACAGACTTTCCTGCTGGACTTCTAAGTTGTCTTTTGTGTCTGTGGGCTTAGAGGCCTGCAAACCCGCCATGGATTGAGTTGCCTCAAGGCCTGTTCTTGGTTTGCTGAGGCACAGTCTGCACTAGTACTTTTTACTCTCACCCAGACTTTTCCTACCAATCTTCTAAGTTGTCTTGATCTGGAAAATTGTTCCATTTTCTTATTTTTGTATATTCTGACATTCTAGAATTTGTTAGAATCATTATTTTAAAGTATTTGGAGATACTTGGGGGAGAACTCAAATGAGTCTCTCTTTATTCCATCATTTTGGCTTCACTCCTCAGAGGGTATTTTTCAAATGATCATAGACAGCTTTGATTTCTTCTTCTGAAAACTAATGTTCATATCCTTTGACCATTTGGGGAATTTATATTCTTATAAATTTGATTCATTTCTCTATATATTTGAGAAAAGAGAAACATGTTGCAATTTATTTTCAAATTATGATTTCATTTCCCTTCATCCTTTTCCTCCTGTTTATTTTTCTCTCTTTTCCCATTTAGCCAATTATGCTTTTTAAGGAATTATTTTTCTTTAGTGAATTCTTGTACTTCTTTTTCCATTTGGCCAATTTTGCTTCTTGAGTCATCGTTCTCTTCAGTGAATTTTTGAACAATCTTTTCCATTTAGCTAATTATTTTTTGGATTTTCATTGGATTTTAATCTCACTTTACCATTTGTTCTATTGTTTTTACAATGTTATTTTATTCATTTTTTGTGTGTACTTCCTTTACTTTTTTCCTCATGATTTTCTTACATCACTCTCATTTCTTTTCTCAATTTTTCTTCTACTTCTCTTATTTAATTTTTAAAATCCATTTTGAGCTCTTCCAGGGAGAGAGGGAAGCCTGAGACCAATTCACATTTTTCTTGGAAGTTTTGGATATAGTTGTTTTTATTTTGCTATCTTTTTGTAAGTTCATTTTTTGATCTTTCCTTTTGCCATAGTAACTTTATATGATCAGATTCTTTTTTATTTATTAGTTTGCTCATTTTCCCAACCTATTTCTAGACTTTTAATTTTATGTTAAAGTGGGGCTCTGCTCACAAGGCATAGAGGGCATTTTCTCAAGGTTCTATTTTTTTACTTCCATTTTCAGAGCTAGTCCTGGGGGTTGGTACACTTTTAGTTTTCTCAAGGTGGTATGATCTAAGGAGGGACATGATCACTAGTCTCTGGCTTGTGCTCTGATGTGTAAGATAACACACACACTTGCTGTGTGACCCTGGGCAAGTTACTTAACCCCAATTGCCTCAGCAAAAAAAAAAAAAAAAAAAAAAGAAAGCAAAAAAGAAGATTATGTGATGAACAACTGTGATAGATGGGGCCCTTTTCAACAATGAGATGATTCAGGCCAATTCCGATAGACTTGTGATAGAGAGAGGCATCTGCACCCAAAGAGAGAACTGTGAGGACTGAGTGTGGATCACAACATAGTTTTTTCAACATTTGTTGTTATTTGCTTCCTTGTTTTTGTTTTTTTTTCCTCTCATTTTTTCCCCTTTTTGATCTAATTTTTCTTGTGCAGCATGATAAATGTGGAAATTTGTTTAGAAGAACTGCACATTTAACCTATATTGTATTACTTGTTTCTAAGGTAGGGGAACGTGGAGGGAAGGAGAAAAATATAGAACATAAGGTTTTGCAAAGGCTGAAAACTATTTTCGCATGTATTTTGAAAAATAAAAAAACTAGTATTTAAAAAAAAAAGAAATATAGCTCTGAAGAACCAAGCTTTGATAAAACCCATTCTATGACTAGATGACAGGTAGGAATTGAAACAAAAGATGGCCTAGTTTGGGTGAGGGGTGAGAGATACCCTAACAGCGATGGGGTCCCCAGGCTGGTGTTGCAGGTTTTTGCAAAAGAATTCACAGTCCTAATCTACAAGCGAGGTTTTTTTTGACAAAAAAAAGTTTTATTTTCACTGAGAAACTGTTTCCTCAGTGGGCTGCTTCGAAGATAGCAAAAATTTGGATACAGAATCTTGTTTTTATTAGCCTCCTATGGTTTTGGGTTAGGGAGCGATTATAGGCTAATTTCCAAATCAATAAAGGGTGATGATTGTTTCTCAGACCAAAGTAATTCCCAGATCAGTTGGGAAGTGGGAGATTCCCATTGGAACTAGGTAGCTTTCTCAGAGCTGGGAGATTCAGGTGGGTGGGGATCATTTTTAGGAATTTCCCCCGGCTAGGTCGCCTACTCTCCACAAAGATCAGAGGACAGAGTCCTTATTACATCAGTTTGTGTTCCCAAAAGAATTTTTTGTAAACTGGCATATTACCTAGTCTATTTACTTCTTTGTATATGTTGGATATACAATGGTCTAATATCTTATGTTTTCCTAGAAACTAAGATTTTATAGTAGGATTTTATCCTTTAGATTGTTGTGAAACAGTTTCCTTTTATTGTTCTGCCTCAGTTTCCCTAAATTGTTCTGTCTCAGTTCCTTGAATTGTTCTGCCTCAATTCCCCTGGTTGCAACTCTCCCTTTCCTGTTCATTAGAACTGAGATAATTAGGTATATAACTGGCCATTCTGACATTCCAAAAGATAAAACTCCAGATGTCCTATCTCAGATACCTAATTGGCATTCTCTATCTCTAAGTTCCAGACTTCATGTCTCTAACTGACTACCCCCCTTCATTCCCAGTTTATCAGACTTTATGGTCCTACTGCCTAATGGGTGAGAACCAGATTGAGGGTTCTTTCTTGGAAATTCCCACTCACCAGAGTTTGGACTCCACCCCCTGCCTTTGTCTTAGAGCCCTGATCTTAGAGCCACATATATAAAAATGATTGAAATCTTACATTTGATGCTCCTGCTAAGGCTGCTGCTAAGGCTGCTGCTGAAGCTGCTGCTGCTGCTGAATGCTTGGAGACATCAGCCCTGGGTCCAAAATGAATCCTTTGGTCCCAGAAAATCTCTCCCTCTCAGAATTTCAAATAAAATATTAAAAACTCTCTGATCTCTATTTTGCCTCAGTTTCTCCAGCATTACAAGATAAAGTTTTTAACAGGGAATTTGAAAATCATATCATTCCTTGTCTTGCTTTATACTCAGTCAATAGCCATAAAATTAAATGTTTACTATGTGCCAAGGATTATGCTAAGAAATGCAAAAAAAAAAAAAAATCTGCCCTCAAGGAGATATTTTACTAGAAGAGTATAAACTATATGACATAACTCCCTCTTTAGGAGGAAGAGGGAGAACATTCTGAGCTGAGGGCATCTCTAAATGATGTGTTCCTCAATTGAAATCTCAGTTGAGTGACATAGGTAGTAAGTTTCTACACCTTCCCTGTCTTTAGGGACTTCAAAGCACAGGATCATAAAACATTCAACTTCAACAGGTATGAAGTAAATCCTGTATTTATGAGTATGGTACCATGATAGATATATACCAGAAAGGCCACACTGATTTTACTTAACTTACTATGTAGATCTTAGCATCTCCAACATATTTAATAGAGTATAATTCAGATATTCTGGTTAAGGATCTCATTGAAAATACTATGATGTGGTCCTAGAACCCTGATTATGTACCTCTTTAAGTAGCTTGCTTTCAAAGTTTCAACCCAGATCAGAATGAATCCTTACATAGAAACAGTGCACTGAAAGATAATTGCCTAATAAGATCTTGGATACAGTGGAAACCTTTTGGATTCTAGTCAAAGCATGTGTGTACCAGGTACTATGGCCATTTACCACTAAGATTCTATTCATGCATTTTTTTTTTATCCAGAGACAAGATGACTACACATAATAAACTTCAAGAACTTGCTGCTATTTATTCTTTACAGGTAAGAAGCTTGAATTGGTAGCACTTCTGGTTGAACATATCAGACATTTCTTGTATAGCTCTAACTTGAGCCAGTAGTACTTGTTTTCATAAGTCCCAAAGTTTCATCCTCATATAGATGTCTAAAATCACTGTTTATATGTTTTCCTAGTCATAGATCAGTACTTGGGAGGTAGTATTGATTATTTTCTGTAATTTGTGGAAGATTGCTTAGCGTACTCAAACTGCAAAGCTCCAACTGCTGTTTCTGTTTCATAATTGAGAACTTAGTGGACACTTAATTTACTCTTCTCTTGTGTTCACTATCATTACTCAAAGATCTTTATCCTGAAACTGGGTTTGTGGCCATTGATCTGTGCAGATGTTCAAAGTCACCACTATATCATCTTCTAGTCATAGATCAATAGATTTTAAGTATTACCAATTCCTTTCTTAGGCTTTTTTGTAGAACTAGTTATCTTTTGCACCTGCTGTCACTCCTTCAGCATTAGTGTTCTCAGAGACATGAAACTTAATTCATGGGTCTCTCTTGATGAATATCACTGCTAAAAGATTCTTTTTCTGGAATGTGGCTTGCTAGTTATGCATGATCAATTTTGGGGAAAGGAGTTGATTCAAAGATACATTTACTTAAATTGAAAACATAATTTCTGGAGAGAAATTCCAAATTCTTGTCTCCACTTTATTGTATTAAGTAACCTTGTTCCCTGAATCTCAGATTTTGATAAAAATCCTCAAGAGGATCACAATGACTTCATAGGCACATGGACTACAAGCTAGGATTTCAGAACCTATGCTAGCTCTCTTCAGATCATAATATATGTTGAACTCATAATTGACTAAATCTCACTTTTGACTATATTATCCAAATTAGAATTTTTCAGGATATGGGTCAGCTAATTATTGTTCATCCTATATTGACAAAAGCAATAGATTTCTAGTTTTTATAGCTCTCCTAACTAGACTGGTATCAATATGTAATACAAAGTATGGATATATGTATGGGACAGTGATCCTTAAGAGATTCCCATAGAAGAGATGTGATTGGCCTTCCTTTCCCATTTATCTTTGGTAATTATCAGACATATATTCACAAATGTTACCTTCTAGAGTAGGAATTCTTGGCCTTTTTGGTACTGTGTGAAATTTATGGGACTCCTAGGAATGATGCTTTTAAATACAAGCAATAAAACACATTGGGTTACAAAGGATTATATTAAAATAGTTATCTATCTATCTATCTATCTATATTTAAAGAAAGCTTATGGAGCTTAGGTTAAGAACTTCTTAATTTAAAGGCCTTTCGTTAATCTCTAATAGTTTCCAACAAAACTCAGAAATGTCTTAAAACCTTGCTGACCTTTGGGAAAAGCCAGGCGATAGGTATTCATATATTTAGCATCAGTCATTCCCTAATATGATATTAGATAATTTAGTTGGCAGAACTTGACCATTGACCAATAGCTTCTAGCTATTGTAATATCTTCAGTTGTTTTTCTTTGTGCCTTCCAATGTCTTCTCGAATCTTTTTTTTTCCTTTTTTTTTTTTTTAAATTTAATAGCCTTTTATTTACAGGATATATGCATGGGTAACTTTACATGTCTTCTCGAATCTAATGAGATTTTCTTTATAAACAAACATCTGATGAAAGTGACAGGGGCCCCTGAAGTCCCTCGAGACTAGTGTTCAAATTGGCAGAACTCTATCAGATACATCAAAGCCATCTTTTCCTTGTAATCTTTGCTATGAAAGTCTGAATGTATCCACTTCACAAGTTTAATACAGAGGGAACCACTAACTGCCCAATAGGTAACTCAGTGTATCCTGAAGGAATGGTCTAGTATATGGGTTCATTTTAGTTGTCTTATTCAAAGTCTGATAATCCACACATATCTTAATCTTCCTATTACACATCTGAATCTTTTCCTACCACTGTCAGCAGACACATGAGCTATAGGATGATAACTGTGAGTATTCCTACAGGTGGTTCTTAAGAACCTCTATTGTAGAGAGAATAATTTTCTAAGATTGTTTTCTTAAAAGACTCCTTGGACACATCTTACTACTGGTCAAATCAATCAGGCATTAATAAATATTTTCTACATACTATGTACTGTATACCATGTTAGATGCTGAGGCTACAAAGATGAAGTAAAACTAATTCCTGCCCTCAGTAGTTTATGTTATTCTGAAGAAATGTATCATTAATCAGGTAAGCATTTGTATATGATAATATAAGAAGGAAAGAGCAAATAGTTACAACTACAAGAATCAGGAAAAGTTTCTCTTTGGATATGGTACATGAGCTGAGCTGAGAGAGCTCAGGAGGGTGCACATTCCAAGCATAAGGGTAAAATTTCAAGGTCAGTGGTGTGGGCAGGAGTGGGAAGGGAGGGTAGAAGGAAGGAAGGAATGGAATGCTGACATTGGAAAGGAGAAAGTATTCCACTTTGACCAAAAATAGTATTTGTAAAGGGAAATAATGTATAATAAACCTAGAAAGGTAGGCCAGAGCCATATCATGAAGGTTTCAATATTTATCTGAGAAGTTTGTATTTTTTCCTAGAGGCAATAGAAGCCAGTGAAGTTTCCTCAGAAGGGGAATAACATGGTCAGACTTGTCATTTTCACATCTATTCCTTTGTAATAAAGAAAAAAAGTTGAGCAAAACTCACACATTGATGAAGTTTGAGACAATATTTGACATTCTATACTCAAAGCTTTATTATCATCTCTATAGTGAAAGGAGAGAGGTGCATTTTCTGTAAACTCTTCTCAAGGGCCAGACTTGATCATTATATATACTTGGCAATCAGTTTTGTTTTTATTATTTTAGCCATTGTTATTCTGATTCATCTTACTTCATTGACAGCTATTAGAGGATAGATTACAAAGGGAAAGAGACTGAAACCTAGGAACCTAATTAGGGCTTTTAATAATCCAGATTTAGGGTTTGTGGTGGCGAGGGGCTCAACTTTGATTATGATTATGTATATAGAGATAAAAAGACAAATGTAAGAAACTTGGAGGTAAAATTAACAAGGTTTGGCAATCATATGGATATGGGAGATAAGGAACATAAAAATGGACCAGATGTCAAAAGTGAGAGAAAGAAACATTGATGATAATTCCAAAGTTTTAGATTGGAGTGATTAGAAGAATAATAGAGTCTTTGACAGAAATACAGAAGTTTGAAGGAGGGGAATGTTGGATTTAGATGGGAAGATAAAGAATAATTTTGGACATATTAAGTTTCAGACATTATCAAAACATCTAGGTTTGGGTATAGAGATGAAGAAGGCCTAGGTGTCAGAAGAGGAAACCTGGTTTGGGCATAAGGATCTGGAGATTATTTACATAAAGATAACTGAATCCATGGGAGTTTATGAGTTGAACAAGAAAGAACATATAGAGAAAGAAGGGGGCCTAGGACAGAACTTTGGAGAATACCCACGTTAAAGGACAGAGCATGGATGATAAACTAGGAAAAGTGATTAAAAAAAAAAGTCAAAAAGGAATGAGAGAATATTGTCACAAAATCCAAGGGGAGGAAGTATTCCATGAAAACTAGCTGTCTAGTGTTTTATACTATAGATAGGTCAAGGAGGATAAAGACTAAGAATAGGCCATTAGATTGAACAATTAAATGGAAACAATTATTTTAATTGTTGAGGTCAAAGACCAGATTTATAGAAAACTGGAATGTGGTGGGAGAGAAAGTGGAGGGGAAAAAGTTTAAATGACATTTCCTAGAAGTTTGGTTTTAAGAGTTAGAAGAGACAGGACCAATGGAGTGACAAATGTCAAATGAAATTTAACACTGGAAGGACTGCAATTTTAGAATACCTGAAAGGACCAAGTTGGGTCAATTGCTGCAGTACAATTTTTTTTATCTTTTAATTCCATAAAGCTTTAAAAATTAAAATAGTATGAAAACTTATTTCAAAATAAAATTATAAGTTTTTTGTGTAATTTGATGTTTCTGGTTGTCCTATACTTAAGGATATGGGAAATTTAAATATGTTTTGGGGCAGCACAGTAAAGAGGTAGGGATTAAAGATTAGAAGCAGAGTAACAATTGAGGAGACAAGTTGCCAGAAGGCTTGGCAAATAATGTGAACAAGGCTTTTAGTAAAGGCTTAAAGTTTTAATTTAAAACAAGGCTTAAAGTAAAGTTTTAATGAGAATTAAGTCTTTGTCAAAGTCTGGAGAAAAAATAGGGACTTATTTCAAGAAATTTTGAAATTGTAGAATAGCAGAGAAGAAAAATTTTATGATGATAGCTATTTTCTCAATAAAATATGAGGCAGTATTTTAGGTCAAACTAATTCAGGCAGTGTAATGATTCAGATTTGGGACTAGAATGCAATCAGGTACTCTTGAATTGACTATAAAATAAAATAAAAATAAATTTATTAATAATAATGGATTTTTTAAAAATACAATTCCTAAGGTTAAAAATATAATAAATTGGTGAAGACCACTATTTCCCTCTTTTTTTCCCCCACATTCACTACAGGAATTGGTCATACTAGTTTAAAAAGGTATTCTCTATAGGACTGTGGGAATTATATTAAAACCTCTGATATTCCCTGCCCCCATAAGTTAGGCCTACTTATGCTTTAGGCAGCAAGGAAGCCAAAACTGATGTTGATCATGAGAACAACACCTCTGCTCCCATAAAGGGAAAATAGACTAGCCTATAATAAAAAAGAGGTATCACTCCTAGCATATCCCATTCTCCCTGAATGTTGAAGGTTCTTTGTACTACTAAAATAATGTTAAAACAATCCTAGCACAAGCAACTTAATACAAATAAGAAAAACATAAATATATTTATTAAAATATAATAAACAATAGATGTAATTCTCTCAGTGGGAATAATGTCATTAGAAATTTGGAGTAGATCTCATGATGTAAAAACAACAATGATGATGAGTAGCATCAAGAACATTAGGTTATCAGGACATAAAATAGTACCTTTAGTGTTATAACAAGTTCTCATCACAAGTCCAAGTCATTAAGTCATAGACTTCCTGCATGCAGCCTATTCAGGGCCTGATACTAGGACTAGCCCTATACCAGAGCTTCTTAAACTTTTTCTATTCACTACCCCTTTTCACCCAAGAAATTTTTTTCCCTGAGGCAATTGGGGCTAAGTGACTTGCCCAGGGTCACACAGCTGGGAAATGTTAAATGTCTGAGATCAGATTTGAACTCAGGTCCTCCTGACTTCAGGGCTGGTGCTCTATCCACCTCGCTACCTAGCTGCCCCAACCCAAGAAATTTTTACACAACTCCAGGGATTTAGATATATCATAAATAGATATATAAATCAAATATTTATTGATAATAAATCACAAATTTATTTTAAAACAATTCTGTGTTATACATATAATTTTACCATTTATTAAAGATAAAAGCAAATTTACATACTAATGAAATGGATTTGTTTGTTTATTTTTACATAAAGAATTAAATCTTGGTGGAATATTTGATACTGCAGAATGTAGAGTATCTTCAATATTTTTTGGTGTTGATCAATTGGGGTTAAGTGACTTACCCAGAGTCACATAGCTAGGAAGTATTTAGTGTCTGAGACCAGATTTGAACTTGGGTCCTTCTGACTTCAGGGCTGGTGTTCTTTCCGTTGTGCCACCTAGCTGCCCCAATATTTTGATTTTATGATCATCAATTCTGAATATGTTGCTTCACATAAATATGTAGTACAAAATGGAAGAAAAATATTTAAGGTCATTTCAGAAATTGTTGGAAATTCCATCCTAATTCCAACCCACCATTTAATGACTTTTTAAGAAACTCAAGTTTTAAACCTGTATCACTTGATAACTCGGAAAATTCTTCTTAAAACTTTTAATGAAACTGACTGATTTTTTTTTAATTGAGTGTGGTTTATGAATCCAACTTAATTTTTTAGAATCAAAATTTGAGTGAAGTATTTCTGAAACTGTGTCTCTAGAAGTTTATTTTCAATAATATTATTTGTAGTTGTTAACATTTCTAAAGAGCCATTGTAGCTCTTCTTTTATAGGATAACTTCTCTTCTTTTATATGATAACTTTTTTAGTAAAGCTTTCGATTTTATGTTTTAAAATTAATGTTACAATTGTTTCTAGTTTAAATCATTGGGTTTTTTTAGAAGTGTCTGACAACAATTTTGAAAACCATAAGTCATTAAAAAATTAACAAATCAGACTTTTGCTCAACCAAAAAAATTTAGACTTTACTCTGTTGAGAGCCACCTTACCTCTGCATGTGGTAATAAACTTTTGTAAGGAGTCCATGTCTTTGCAAAGGTTTGAAAATGTATGACTGTATATATCTTCCCTTCTTGTGTGGCCTTCCAAAGGGCAACAAAATAATTCTTTGTATATGCTTCCTTCACAAACATGCCTTACATAAAGTAAGAATTGTACCATGTTAGACATATCATTTGTTTGATCTAATTGAATTGTAAACTTTGGGCTGCCCATAAACTTGGTAATAAACTGCTGGAATTGATCATTATTAATTTCATAAATTCTTCTAGAAACAGTATCATTTGATAAAGGAATTTTAAAAATTTCATCCCCATACATTTTCTTATGCACTATCTTCATTTTAATAGCAGTAGGTAACATGATATCTTCTATCACAGTGGGTTTTTAATTTTGCAACCAAATAAGAAGTTTCATAAGATACAAATAAATATTTTTATTGAGAATAACAAATTTCTCAAAACATATTTTTAATTTAAAGATTCTAAAAGTTGTTCAAAATATTCCTTTGATCTATTGTATTATGCTGAATGAATGGTATTAAGATATTTTAGTTTGTCTGGTTTCATGCAGCCAAAATTTCATTACAAATTAAGCAAAGATACTTTTCCACACCATCATCATTATTAGAAGTAAATCTTTAGTGCAAAAGTGATTCAACATAATTTCTTTTTCTTGGCAAGTTAGCTGTACTTACAACATGATAGCAAAGACTCTGCTGTATTGTCATCAGTATTTTTACCTCTTCTGTTTAAATTTAGCCACTTATCCATAATAAAAAAATATTTTGCCTAAAAATGTTTTGCTAATAATTTCTTAAATAAATACTAGCTGTAGTTCATGAAATTACATTTGTTTATGTTTACTTTTAAAAACTGATTTTCACACCTACATATACATACAATAATGTTGGTAGACAGATATTATAAATCATTTTTGTATCTACTTGCTGCAATTATGTGTCTGTAAAAGAAGGAGATAATGGTAATTTTAAAAAATCAAACATTTTAACACAATACAATCCAAAGACATACTAATTTGTTACTTACATACTGGGGAATGATGGTAGAAAAATATTCTTTATTTTCCATAATTTAACTATTATGTTTCTGTAAGAGCAGAATACTTTTGTATGTACAGTAAAAACACTACAATTCATATTATAGATAATCCTTGAATCTGAGCTGTATTGTTACTGGCAATGCATGTATGACATGACAACATACACAATACAAAGTATGCTTATTGTACTTTCAGAATCAAAGCTACAAGCATCTCTTTTTGTGGTGGCAAATAATTAGAAAATGAGTAGATGCCCATCAATTGAGGAATGATTTAACAAATTGTGGTATATGAAAGTAATGGAATATTATTTTTCTATAAAAATGATTAACAAACTGATTTTAGAAAGGTCTGAAAAGATTTACATTAATACTGAGTGAAACAAGCAGAACAAGGAATATATTGTACACAGTAACAACAAGATTGTGTGATAATCAACTATGAAAGACTTGGTTCTTCTCAGTGGTTCAGTGATCCAAGGCAATGCCAATAAACTTTGGATAGAAAATGCCATCTGCATCAAGAGAACGAACTATGGAGACTGAATGTAAATCAACACCCACTATGTTCATTTTCCCTCCTTTTTCTTCTCATGGTTCTTCTGGTTTTTCTCTCCCAACATGATTCATAAAGAAACATATATTTTAAAAAATGAAAGTACATGTATAACTAGAAAAAAATCAAGACCAGTGAAATTGCATGATACAACATGGTCAAGCATGCCAGAAACAATTTGGATTCATATGTTTGATTTTGAATTAATTTTTGGTTGTTGCATGTGTTCAGAAACTTTTTACTGTTGTCAAATTGCATGATACAACATGGTCAAGCATGCCAGAAACAATTTGGATTCATGTTTAAATTTTGAATTAATTTTTGGTAGTTGCATGTTCAGAAACTTTTTACTGTTGTCAAATTCTCTATGATCTCCCACATTCAGTTATGTGACCCCATGTGAGGTCACAATCCACAGTTTAAGAAGCTTTGCTCTATACTACCTTTCACTCATTCCTTGGTCAGAATTTCTCCATGGGATCCATAACGAGAGAAGGGCAGCAAGTTTTGGCCCTTTTAGAAATCTCTACTCATTGAAGATTTCCCTTTACTTTCATCTAAGGATTCAAAATAACTACCCTCAGATAAAGAATTCTTTTTATGTCAGATGAATTTCAGTTCAGACCACTCAGCCAGACTGACGACCTACACCTAAATTGTGATTAAAAAACTTTTTTTCCCTATCTCTCCCACATCATCAAAAACCCAAATCTTCCCAACAGTTTACCTTATTAGGGAAGAAATATGTACACCCCACCTGTCACCCCCAGGGATCTGATACTGTTTAATATCAATTACCTAGGATCATTTAGGCAACTCCAAGGACTTCCATTTAGTCCTACTCACAGAAACCAGCATAAAAACTATGATAAACTCCCTAATATTGACTCCCTAGAACTTTAATGTCTACACCTATGATAGATTCTCCTTGATAACTACCATAACTGTAACCCAAAAGAGAATAATGACATATCTACTTGACTAATGGCATTCCTTCTCTTAATTGTCATTTCCTCCCTAACATCTGATAGAAATGAACATCACTATGTATCTGTTAAGGTATATATCTCCTGGTAAAACAGTAACTTGGCTGCCAGTAGCAAGTAGCCCCTTAGTTTTTGATGTACTCTCCTCATTTTTAAAGTCACAATGGTTCTGGTATGTGACTTCTAGTCCTTCTGCAATCCTGAAGTTAGAAAAGTACAAGCCTTGAAGAAATCTTAGCCCTTACTCATTTGAATAGTCTCCTCAATCTGTACACAAAGACATGGGTGGTTCTGAACAACCAGATAGTAATGTCAAATTTTGATAGGGTAGGACCCTGACTGTATTGATCACATGTACCCCAATACAATTTTACCAGCATTCCCATAGATTGATCAGTATTCACCTTATCTAACCAATGTTCCAACTTCTTTTCAAGAAAAAGCATCATCACTAACCTATCTAATATGATAGTAGGAACCTGCTTTCTGCCATTATTTTTACAGTCACCATTGTGTAGATAGGTCTACATGGTCAGGATCTGGATAGCCCCAAATTAAAGTTCAAATTTTCTCAATTTATTTGTCTAGCCTTATTATAGTAATCTTGACAGGGAAGGTCCAGAGTTAAATATCTGATGCCATCCAGGTAAAGTTTCATGTAAAAGAGAGCAGGCTAATTTTGAAAAGTATGAAGTCATAGAGAGAGGTCAAAAATTCAATTTGCCAACCTATTTAAATTTTTTTTACTTTATTTATTTATTATTTATTTATATATAGAGTGCCATATTTTAGTCACTAAAAAAAATGGACAAAAGATAATTCCCATTTAGGGCCTCTAACTAGTTCAGCTAACTCTACAAAAACAAATCCTTTGTAATCTCTTCAAGCTTTTGGAACTCTGCAACTAACAAAAATTTTAAGTTATCCCCATTAGCCCAGACCCTAATTAGCCAGATTCAAATGACTCATTAGCTTGCTGTTTAAATTTCTCTTGAAACTACCCAAGTTCTTTGGTTGTAAAAGTGTTCCCATCCTTAGATATTGGTTTGAAGGAAATCACTCCCTTGGAAGTAGTATCCTAGGAAGTAGTAATGGAATAAGAAAGCATTCAACACCAGTTCCAATTTCTAATCTTCCTCCTCATTCCTTCTCCTATTCTCTTCCTTTATAGCTTTAATCTCAACAGGGTTTAACTTGTTCTCTAGTAATACCTCTGGGTCAGAGACTATACTTCCCATTTGTAGCATATTAATCTTCAACCTTATTAGCATTGCCCTTTTCACCTGTCCGATACTAGATATGCTAAGTCATCTGCTTTTAAGGTAGTTGATCCTTCAAGATCAAAAGTCAATTCAGGCTCTAATCCTCTAATATATGAGGATAATTTATCTTCATTTTCCATTTTTGTGACAATCCAGCTTTTCTAAAGCAAAAAATAAAAGCCAAATGCTCATTTTTGTACTTTCCCTTTCAAACTCCTTAAGTATTCACAAAGCTAACCAAGATGAATGAAACCTTCTTTTTCTTTTGCTGAGGCAATTGGTGTTAAATAACTTGCCCAGGTTCACACAGCCAAGAAGTGTTAAGTAACTGAGGTCAAATTTGAACTCATATCCTCCTGAATTCAGAGCTGGTGCTCTATCCACTACACCAACTAGCTGCCCTGCCCTGCTTCTTTATGATACTAAAAAAGCTCCTTATGTGATCCAAACAATTCTTTGGCAATAGGATATGAAAGTTCCATATCTAACCCATTCAGTCTTCCAAGGCTGCTCCCTGCCCACCCCAGCCACCTTTCCCTACTTCAACCAAGAATTTAACCATAGAGACATTGAAAAATAATCTCTGCTAACCATGCCAAATATTCTAAGACAATAAATCCAGGACAGTTCAATAATTGAGCCTCACTGTTGGAATGCAATGAAGCACTCATGAACTGACCATAAAATGCAATAGAACATTATGAATAATAGTAGATAAAAAGGATACAATTCTAAAGTTAAAAAGATAATATTTTATTTAAATTTTATTCACTCTGCCTTCAAATTCATCATAGCAACTGACCATGTTAAGATCAGGAAGTTAT
This sequence comes from Sarcophilus harrisii, assembly GCF_902635505.1. Lineage (NCBI taxonomy): Eukaryota > Metazoa > Chordata > Mammalia > Dasyuromorphia > Dasyuridae > Sarcophilus > Sarcophilus harrisii. The sequence continues at coordinate 460,785,443 of NC_045428.1, read as the reverse complement.
TCCTTGAAGGGTAATGGGAATTTCACTAGACTGACCCTTTTATGCATCATACAGAAAGGAAGCCAAATCAGTGATCATCCCAAGAACAACCTCCCTGCTCATTAAAGGAAAAACAGTTTGGGTTACATAAAACAGGTGATGCTTCTATCACACAAGGAGAAGAAAGATAATGGTATGAGAAGCTTGAAGAGAGAAGTTTTAGAATAGCTATTGTGAAGAATGTGATAGAGATAGTGTGTCCTTAGATTAGCTATTCAGAGGGTCAATTAGACAATAATTAAAGGTCCTATGATTGTATTTGATTAGCTATGTGGCACAATAGATAGAGTGCTAGACCTGGAGTCTGGAAGAGCTAAACTTAAATCCAGTCTAAGACACTCATTTTCTTTGTGAGCTTGAGCAAGTCATTTAACCCTATTTGCCTCAGTTTCCTCATCTGTAAAATAAGCTAGAGAAGGAAGTGATAAACTATTTTAGTATCTTTGCTAAGAAAGCTCCAAGTGGAGTTACAAAGAGTTGGGCATGACTGAAAAGATTGAACAGCAATGACTATTTTGGGACAATGAGGATCCAGTCAATATTAGATAACCCAAATTTGTGGTGAATTGGTAAATTTGTGTGATTTCCTTTAGCACTATTCAGGAATACATGAATATAAGTGGTAGGCATAATAAAAATATAACAAGGGATCATGGAATTCTAGGATCATATATATAGTTGTATATAGATGTATATTTATATACACATATATAAATATATACACTAGATATATATAGTTGAATTGTTTAACTATTAGGTCAAGATCGATAAGGAAGAAAAGTAAAGTCAGAGAATAAGTGATAGCCTGAGAAAACAGGGATAAAATGATTGAATGTCTCAGTGAAGATAAAGACTATGAGTAGCAGGGGTGAGAAATAGGATATGAAAGGATAGGTTGTGGTGAGAAAGAGAAATATGGGTTATAGATCATGGATTTATGATTAAGATCATGGATACTATCATCTTTATGTATCTGAAGTGGAGTGCAGGTGCAGGATGGATGGTGAGGAGGTCATGAGGAAGTTGATGAATGAAAAAACCAAGGTGCATCAAGGTACATATGAGGGTACGTTAAAAAGGAAAGAAAGACTGAATTAATGGACTTTTTTGAGAAAGAAAACATAATTTTGGAGAGACATCATGATAAATTGGCATGTACACTGGATTTGGAGTCTGAGGGTTTAAATCCCTACCTTGGGGGCAGCTAGAGCACCAGTTCTGAAGATGGGAGGATCTGAGTTCAAATCTGGTCTTAGACCCTTAACACTTCCTAGCAATGTGACCCTGGCCAAGTCACTCAATCCCAATTGCCTCAGCAAATAAATAAACAAACAAATAAATCCCTACCCTGTTGCTTACTAATTTCAAGACCTTGATCTAGCCATTTAACCTCCCTGATTCTGTTTACTTGTTTGTAGAGTTATAGCATTGATTAATAAGATCATAAATGTAGATATGGAAGGGAATTTTGAGGACATTTAATATATATCATACCACTCTTTGCCACCTAGTAGCAGCTGGAATTCCAACCCAAGTTTTCTAACTCAAAATACAATATTCTTTCTTCTGTTCTCAATTTTGGTGGTAGGGCACTAGCAGTTTATGACATTAGGAAAGACTCCATGTATGATATGTGCTTAAGCTAAGTAACTTTAAAAAACAGAAGATGGGAATGTATTTTTTGTATGGGGGATAGGTTCTGCGAAAATGTGGATATGGGATGTGGAATGTTGAGTGAAACACAGTAAGAGATCCAGTTTGGTTGGATTGTAGAGTGTGGTAAAGTCTGGTCTAACTCCCTGGAGTCTCAGGATCAGCCAGAGTCAGGATAAGCAAAAGTCCTTGGTCTTCAGGGGGAGAAATGAAGGAGACAGACAAACTGCCACAAGCTCGCCACCAACTTCTCTTCTCCTGGTCCTGCTGCAAAGTGAAGTTCTTTTGCCTCTCTCCCCCCACCCCTTGATCTTTACCTACAATTATCTATATACACCAAACATCGAGCCAGCATGGAACAGTGAAAAGGGCCGTTTTTTCCAAACATATGCTAATAGAATCATTGTCCAATAAGTAATTAGCCTTAAGTGCTCCGTTGTCTGATTCAAGCACACCTTTTAAAAGTTTCAGCCATTTATAGAGTGTGACAAAGGGATGATGTATAATAAGACTGAAAAGGTTGGGATCATATTATAAAGGGCTTTAAAATCCAGAAGGATTCATAATTGATTTTATGGACAATAGAAAGCCATTATAATTTACCAAATAGAATAGGAATCAACAAACTATGGTTGAGGATCAAATCCTGCCCACCTTCTTTTTGTATACCCATGATCTTCACATTTTAAAAATATGATAAAACTTCATATCAAGGGGTAGATTTGGCTCTTGGACTGTAGTTTGCCAACTCTTGAATAAAAGGAATGACATGGCCAGACCTCTTCTTTAGAAAAATCATTTTAGCAGCTGTGTTAGTTGTAGATTAGAGTGGGGAAAGACTCAAACAGATACACCAATTAGAAGACTGTTGCAGTAGTTCAAGTGTGAGGTGATAAAGGCTTGAATTAGAAAGAAGGAGATGGATATGAGGGAGAGGAGAATTAGAAAGGGCAAGATGGCAAGGTGAATGGAAACATGATGTGAGGGAGAGTGGAATCATATTATGGTGCACTTAAAATTTCTCGAGAAAGTTGCAGATATTAAGAATGTGGATATCATTATCTAGACCTAGCCATCATTCCTAGAATCTGAGCATTGATAAACTCCAGCCCATGAAAAAAGTGCTGAACGTGCTTATCTGAGTGACCCGAAGTTTGATAGTGTCCCTGAAAAAAATAGGGAGGTTCAAAAATTGGGGAGAATATAATAGGTTCAGTTTTAGATAGGTTTAGTTTTGGATTCCCTACAAGATAGTCAATTAAAAATATTTAATAGGAAGTTGGAGATATGTGACTAGGGTAAGACTAGGGCTGTATTGATATGGAAAATTTCTGCACAGAGTTGATAATTAAACCATGGGATATGATTTCACCAAGTTAAAAAAAAAGTGTCAGAAGTGAAGAGAACTCAGGATAGAATTCTGGAATATGTCCATAGATTTTCTAGAGAAAAGAAGCAAGGGTTATTGGAATATTCAGATACTTAGTTTCAGCTCACTATAGTACTCAACTAATATTTTGAATAGGTTAGTTAGTCCCAATCAACACACACACACACACACACACACACACACACACACACACATAGCCCCAATATGATTAATTTCTCTTAGTCCACAGAATTCCAGCATATTACAGAATATGTTCACATAATCTGCAGTTACAGTTATAGAAGGGGTAGGGCACCAAATGACACGTGAAATTCACTTTCATCTGAACTGGTCAAAATGGGGTAGAATATATATGAAAAAAAGAGTTTGATATAGAAATATATTTGATTAAACAGTGAAATATTAAGGAATAGAAAGAGGAAAAAATGTGGAAATAAAAGGGAGAGTAGGTTTAGAGCAGGTGACACATATAACTATGAATGCGGGATGACTTCACCTATCAAATGGAAAGACATTTAATTAATAGACAATTAATTGTAATAGACAAATATATATACGTATATATACCAAATGTCATTGCATATAACTCTTTAAATGATAAGTTAAATGAATTACAAGGAGAAATTGTAAAACTATAATATCAGGAATCCTTAACTGGGAGACCCCTTTCAGAGCTAGAAAAGTTAGTGCTTGAAACGTTATTTTCATCTTACTAACTCCCCACAAAATAAAGAATTTTAGAAAAGTTAAATATGATAAACCTCTGAAGATTATTGAAAATGAATAGAAGGGATTATTCATATTATCAGTGATATATGGAACCTTGGATTTAGGGATTTTTTAATGAGAGAAGGTGAAAAAAATACTGGACGATTTAAAAATAGAAATAAAATGGAAAACAGAGAGGAAAGTTATGCCATAGAATGTCTGCTTATATCACTACAGATCTACAGGATGTTTCTATTTGCCTACCAGCATCATTTGATAGCTTCTCCCTAATAAGAATTCCTGTTCTCAGAAGCCTCTCCTCTCAAGAAAAAAAAAGTGGCATATAATGGGGGAGCAGAAGTGTTTTCAAGGGCATAGGCAAAAGAATTTCTGCAATTAAAAAAAATCTTTATGTACTCATATAGCTTCCTCTTGCTCTTTCTTCTCCTCTATGTTACCCCTCATTAATATTCTTCCCTGTAAGGACTTATAGGAGAACAATAGACTGTCACAAGTAACTGGATATATATTGTAGGTTCCTCTCTTAGATTTTGTCCCTTATTCCTTTATATGTATTTCAGTTACTATTTTTCTTCATTATAGATAATTTTTATGGTGCTTATCTTAGTGGCTACCAAGTCAAGTTCTTTCAACCATTCTTTTAAATAAAATGTATTATTGATATCTTTTGTTTATATAACATTTTCATTCCAGATATATTCCTCTTGTCATAACAACGCTTCTATTATATTTTTATTATGTTACTATTATATATTATTTTATCATTTTGTATTTCTTCTCTGTGCCAAGAGCTATTAATTATAAAGCAAAGAATTTTTTAGAGAAAGAAGAGAAAAAAAATTCAGCAAAATCATTAATACATTGAAAAAATATAACATTATATGCAACATTCTCTCCTTGTGTACTTCTGCAAAAGAGTCAAGGGAGGTACCTTCTCATCTCTGTGCATTGGGGTCAAAATTGTTTTTGTAATTTTGCAATATTCATTTGATTTTTTAAAAATTAAAATTTTACTTATTCAATCAATGACCTCCCACTTTTGCCTTCAATCTCAAAGAAAAAACAAAACCTCTATTACAAACATGCATGGTTAAGCGAAACAAATTGTCTGATTGATAATGTAAAAAAATTCTTATTCTGTATCTGTCCATCACCTTTCTCATGAGAAGTGGATATTTTCATCATTGTTCCTTTGGAATCGTGACTAATAATTGTAATGATCAAAGTGCTCATAATTTTCAAAGTTATCTTTACAGTATTGTTGTTATTACATAAATTGTTCTCCTGGTCCTTCTCATTTCTTGTTGTATCAGTTCATACAAATCCTTCCAGATTTCTCTGAAACCTTCTCTTTCATAATTTCTTCTGAAGCAATAGTATACCATTACTTTCATATAAAATATTTTTTTTCATCCATTGTCTAAATGATTGGTACCCCATGAGTTTCTTGTGAGTTTTTTTTGTTTGTTTGTTTTTGTTTTTGTTTTGTCACTACAGAGTTGCTATACAGCTCTTTTTGTGATTCAGGGAATACCCTTTAATTGGGGAATAGATGAACAAGTTATTGACATATGAATGTAATGGAATATCTATTGTGCTATAAGAAATGATAAGCAGAAGAATATGAAAAAAAACTTGGAAAGACATACATATGTTACAAACTGAAGTGAACAGAACCAGCAACATTGTATAGATGATAAATTTCGATAGACTTAGCTCTCTTCAGCCATGCAATGGTAAAAGAAAGTTCCAAAAGACCCATGATGGAAAATGCCATCCATATTGAGAAAAAGAATTATGGAGTTTGAACGCAGATGGAAGAATGTTATTTTCACTTTTTTTTCCCCATAATTTTCCCTTTTTTTTTTTGATTCTTCATTTACACCAATGACTAAAATGGAAAGATGTTTAAAAAATATGTATATATAAAATATATGTATAATCTATATCAATATCAGGCTTGCCGTTGGGGTGGGAAAGGAGGGCAAAAATGGAACTCAAAATCTTATAAAAGTGAATGTTGAAAACTATCTTTACATGTAATTGGAAAAATAATGTTTTAAAAAAAAGCTATTATAAAGATTTTTGTATATAGGAGTTCTTTCCCTTTGCTTTTTATCTCTTTTGGAAACAATCTGTTAATGTACCTGTTTTTCTACACTCCTGTTAACAGCTTTTATTTTTCTTTTCTGCTAACTTTATCAGTCTGATATATATATAAAGTGAAATCTCAGATATGTCTAATTTGCTTTTCTCTATTAGTGATCTAAACTTTTTTATTTTAAACAGTAATTTAAAATATTTTTGAATTCTAACTTTTTTCCTTGCCTACTGTACTTCCCCCACTCTTTAAGAAGACAAGCAATATAATATCAATAATACCTTCAAAGTCATGCAAAGCATATTTACATATTAGTCCTTAAAATTTAAAAAAATTTTAAGCATAAAGAATGTAAAAAAGTATGCTTCAATCTGCACTTAGAGTTCAGCAGATTGCTTTCTGGAGATGGATAAAATTTTTCATCATGGTTCCTTTGGAATCATCTTGGATCATTGTCTTGCTCAGGTTAGCTAAATCATTCATAATTGATCAGTCTAATATTGCTGTTACTATGTAAATATTCTCTTGGTTCTCTGCTCACTTTACACCAATTCATATGAGTCTTTCCAAGTTGTTATGAAATCATCCTGCTTGTAGCTTTTTATAGACAATAGTATTCCATTACAGTCACAAATCACAACTTGTTTAACCATTTCCCAATTGATGAATATCTTCTAAATTTCCAATTCTTAGCAATTATAAAAAGAGATGGTGTAAATTTGTATATAGAGGTCCTTTCCCTTTTTTTTCCTAGACTTTTTGGGATACAGACTTATTAGAGCTATTGCACAGTTTTATAGGTCTTTGGTCATAGCTCCAAATTGTTCTCCAGAATAGCTCGATCAGTTCATAACTTCACCAACAGTATATTACTGTTCATACTTTTCCATATCCCTTCCACTATTTATCATTTTCCTTTTGTGTCATGTTAACCAATGTGAGGCACTTGCTCAATGTTTTAAATTGTATTTCTTTAATCAATAATAACTTAGAGCATTTTTATGTGACTATTGGTAGCTCTGCTTTCTCCCTCTGAAAAATGACTATTCAGATCCTTCGACTATTTATCAACTGGAGAATGGTTCTTATAACACTAAATCTTTTCCTTACATATCTTGGAAATGATACTTTTAATAGTGAAACATGCTACAAAAATTTCCTTCCTCCCCCATTTACCTGCTTCATTAATACTTTTAGCTTTATTAGGTTTTTTTTGTGTGAAACTTAAAATTTAATATAATTATACTTATCCATTTTACTTTCTATGATCCTTTTTCTTTCATTTAATAATGCAATATTTTTCTGTCCATAGATTTCAAAGGTAATCTCTTCTCTATTCTTCTAATTTGTTCATAATGTCGCCCTTTATAGCTACGTTATGTGAGCTTGTCTTGATATACAGTGTAAGATGAAAGATGTTGGATCAGATGTACTTCTTGCTTTCTCATTTTCCAAACTTTTATGTATTTATTTATGTTGGTCAAATAGTGATTTCTCATTTTAACAGCTATTATCTTAGGATTTATCAAACACTAGGCTACTGTGCTCATTTATTTCTGCATATTGTTTACTGAATCTTTTCCATTAATCAACCTCTATATTGTTTAATCAGTAACAAATTGTTTAGATGATTATTGGGGGGGGTTAGTATAGTTTGAGATCTGGTAATAGGAAGCCATGAATTTTTAAATGATATTTGTAGTTCTATAAAGTAATCCTTTGGTTAATTTCATATGGCAAACTACCATGACATTAGTTATTTATTCAGATAAATAAAATACAAGTGATGTTGTTATATGTTTTATTTAAGAGTTATTTTAAAGTTATTTTTATTGTTAGTATAGCCAATTGTGTTTACACTTTTCCTAATATTAAATCAGCCCTACATGCATAGGATAAAATAATAATGGTCGGACTTCATGTAATCTTTGCGATATGTTGCTGTAGTATACACAATAATTTTTGGGGTAAATTTTTGCATCAATATTGGTTAGGGATATTAGTCAATAGTTTTCTTTATTTTGAATCTCCAAAGTATAGGTATCAAGAAGTTATTAGTGCTATAAAAGGAATTTAATAGAACCCATTTTCAAACATCTTTTATAGGACAGGAATTAATTGTTCATTAAATATTTGATAGATTTCATTAGCAAGTCCATCTGGTTGTGGAATTTTTTTCCCCTGTTAGGGATCATTTAAGGCTTATTCAATTTGTGTTTTTTCCAATATTGGATTATTCAGATTCTCTATTGCTTGTTCTGTTAATGTGCATATTTTATATATTTTTGCAAGTTTCATTCATTTCATTTAGATTGTCAGTATTATTGGCATGTAATTGGGTAAATAGTTTCTAATAATTCATCTTTTGCATTCTTGATACTGGTAATTTGCTTTTCATCTTTTAAAAATCAAATTAGCTAACTTTATGTTATGATTTTTTAAAGTTCTATTTTTAGTTATTAATTCATTAATATTTTTATTTTTTCTATCTGTTCCATTTTTTCTTCTATTTTTTTTTGGGGGGGGAGGAATTTATTTGTTGATTTTCTAGTTTTTATTTTTGGTTGTTATTATTGATTGCTCAATTATATTATCCAGTCTTTCTTCCTTTATTCATAAATGTATTTAGAAATATGAATTTCTTTCTCAGGATTGCTGTGGATTGTTGTTGTTTGGTCATTTCAGTCATACCCAAGTCCTTTTGGGATTTTCTTGGCAAAGCCAGGATTTAATATAAAACAATACATTTCTGTTTCAAGAAAGATGATAACAAACTCTCCAAATTGTTTTCAAACTTGCGTTTGCTTCCTTTTGGTTCTTTTGTTCTCTGCTATGCACTTTTTACTTTATTTTCTCCTCCCCTTCCTCACTTTAATGAAACTACAATTAATTATGGATGTACACACATATGCATACACAAATTACACATATATAAATATATAAACATACACATATACACTTGTACACATATATGTAAAACCATATTATGCTTATTTTTCACTTATTTCTCTGAAGATGGATAGTATCTACCTTCATAAATTCACTTTTCCATGTTTTTCTAAATCAACCAGTTCATCATTTCTTACATCACAGCAGTATTCCAAGCCAACTATATGCTATCTGAGAGAGAATCTGTGAAGGATTTTTCCTCTAATTTTCTGCATTCCTTCTATTTCTATGCATGGGTTTTATTTATACAAGAAACATTTAATTAATCAAAGTTATCCATTTTACACTTCAACAATGCTCTCATATTAATATATAAATATCATATATAACATATATATATATATATATATATAATAGTTCAAGGTCTAATTCTACTGAAGCTGCTTTTCTTACACCTTTGCCCCTTCTTTTCTTTAAAGTTCCTGATCTTTTGTTCTTTCAAATGAACTTTGTTATTATTTTTTTGTACCCAGTAAGATAATTTTTTGTAATTTAATTGACTTGGTATTAAATAATTAAATTAGGTAAAACGGTCATTTTATTTTATTATATTGGCTTTCTCTACCATGAACAATAGGTATTACTTCAATTATTATATCTGACTTTATGTTTTTAAAAAGTGTTTCAGGTTTATGTTCATTTAGTTCCTATGTCTGTTTTTTGGCACATATACTCTCAGATATTTTATATTGTGTAGTTGTTTTAAATGGTCTAAAACAATATGAAATTATATTGCTGACACATAATGTAGTTTTCCTGTTTCTCTCTTTTGATTTAATCTGTTTTGGCATTACCTTTGTCTGAAATCATGATTAGTGCCTCTGCTTTTTGTTTTCCATAATAAATTCTACTACTGACCTTTATTTTATCTATATGCATGTCTCTCATTTTTGTAGCCTTTCATGAAAGGAACATATTGTTGAATCAAATTTTTAATGTGCTGTCAGTTTTCGTTTTATGGGCAAATTCATCCCATTAACATTCTAACTTATAATTACTTGTGTAGTTTCCACCTTCCTATTTTTCCTCACTATCTTTCTCAGACTATTTCTATCCTTCCTCACTTCTCTGCATTATGTCTATCTGCTACCTTGCTTTCCTATTCCTTAACCTACTTACCCCTCCAGGTGTCCTTCCCTTATCCTCACCCCCTGCCCTATACCCTTGTCTTCTTGTTTCTTTCCAAATTTAGAAGACTTTTAAACCCATAGGTGTGTGTATATACATATATATGTATATGCACGCATATATGTATTATATATGTATATATGTGAAACACAGACTCATAGATTTCAATTTTTAACTCATGACTAATGAGAGTAAGGTTCCAGCATGACCCACTCTCCCCACTAGCTTCTTCTGCATAAGTTTTTCCTTTTATGCTTCATATGATAAAAAAAAATACTTTTCTTTATCACCCCATCATATGCATCTCATCCACATCTTTCTCACAAACTACACAAATAATGATGACAATCATAAAAATGCTGATAAAATTTTCACATATATGAAGTAAACAACTTTATTTTATTGAGTTCATTATAATTGGTCTTTAATGTTTACTTTATATTTCTCCTGGATGTTATGTTCCCTTAATATCTGCTGTTTTTGTCAGAAATAACCTGAAAGTCTTTTGATTCATTAAATATCCTTTTTTTTTTCATTCAAGGTTATATTTAACTTTGATAGGTAAGTTATCTTTGGTTATACCCCATTTCTTTTGCTCTTGAAATACAGTATTCCTTGCATGAATGTTTGTGGCAGGTCTTTTTGTAGTGGCCAGAAACTGGAAACTGAGTGGATGCCCATCAATTGGAGAATAGCTGAATAAATTGTGGTATATGAATATTATTGAATATTATTGTTCAGTAAGAAATGACCACAAGATGATTTCAGAAGGGCCTGGAGAGACTTACATGAACTGATGCTGAGTGAAATGAGCAGGACCAGATAATTATATACCTCAACAACAATACTATATGATGATTAATTCTGATGGACGTGGCCATCTCCAGCAATGAGATGAACCAAATCAGTTCCAATAGAGCAGTAATGAATTGAACCAGCTACACCCACTGAAAGAACTCTGGGAGATGACTATGATCCATTACATAGAATTCCCAATCCCTATATTTTTGTCCGCCTGCATTTTTGATATTCTTCACAGGCTAATAGTACACTATTTCAAAGTCCAATTCTTTTTGTACAGCAAAATAACTGTTAGGACACGTATATTTATATCGTATTTAATTTATACGTCAACATATTTAACATGTATTGGTCAACCTGCCATTGTGGGGAGGTAATGAGGGGAAAGAGAGGAAAAATTGGAACAAAAGTTTGGCAATTATCAATGCTGTAAAATTACCCATGCATATAACTTATAAATAAAAAGCTATAATTAAAAAAAATGAGGTGATTCAGGGCAATTCCAATAGACTTGTGGTGGAAAAAAAAACTGTCTATATCTAGAGAGAGAACTATGGAGGAGAAATGTGGATTGAAGCATAATATTTTCACCTTTTGCTGTTATTTATTTGCTTGTTTTTCTCCTTCTTGTGTGTTTTTCCCTTTTGATCTGATTTTTTTTTTTGTTCAGCATGATGAAGATAGAAATATGTTTATAAGAATTGTACATGCTTGCTGTCTTGGTGAGGGAGAAAATTTTGGAATACAAGGTTTTGCAAAGGTGAATGTTGAAAACTATCTTTGCACGCATTTAGAAAAATAAAATACTATTAAAAATAAAATAAAATATTTTTTAAGAAAAAAAAGAAATATAGTATTCCTTTATAAATGGTTAAAAGATATAAACAAGCAATTTTCAGATGAAGAAATTAAAGCCATTTATAGTCATATAAAAATGCTCTAAATCATTATTGATTAGATAAATGCAAATTAAAACAACTCTTTGGTACCATCTCACACTTATCAGATTGGCAAGAAGATGACAGTAAGAGATAATGATGAATATTGGAGGGGATGTGGGAAAATTGAGACACTAATGCATTGTTAGTGGAGTTGTGAAATGATCCAATCATTCTGAAAAGCAATTTGGAACTGTGCTCAAAGGGCTATAAAATTGTGCATATCCTTTGATCCAGCAGTGTCTCTACTGGGTTTGTATCCCCAAAAAAAATCATAAAGGAGAGAAAAGGACCCATTTACAAAAATGTTTGTAGGAGCCCTTTTTGTAGTGGCAAGGAACTGTAAAGGAGTGGGTACCCATCAGTTGGAAAATAGTTAAATAAGTTATGGTTTATGGTATATGGTATATGATGTAATGGGATATTATTGTTCTATAAAAAATGATGAGCAGGCTGAGAGCAGCTAGTTGGCATAGTAGATAGAGCACCAGCCCTGAAGTCAGGAGGACCTGAGTTCAAATCTTACTCAGACACTTAACACTTCCTGGCTGTGTGATCCTGGACAAGTCACTTAACCTCAATTGCCTCAGCAAAAAATAAATAAATTTTAAAAGAAAGAAAAGAAAAAAAAGAAAAGCCTGGGAAAATATACATGAACTGATGCTAAGTGAGCAAAACCAAGAGAATATTGTCTATAGTAACAACAAGATTATTTGATGATCAACTGTGATAGACTTGGCTCTTTTCAACAATTAAGTGAGTCAAGATAATTCTAATAGACTTGTGATGGAAAATGCCATCCATATCCAGAGAGAGAGAATTATGGAAACTGAATGTGGATCAAAGCATAATATTCTCACCTTTTTGTTGTATATTTGTTTGCTTTTTTCCTCCTTTCCTTTTTGATCTGACTTTTCTTGTGCAGCATGATGGATATGGAAATTTAGAAGAATTGCATATGTTCAACGTATATTGGATTGCTTGCTGCCTTGGAGAGGGGAGGAAAAATTTGGAACCCAAGATTTTGCAAAGGTGAATGTTGAAAACTATCTTCACATGTATTTGAAAAAATAAAATATTGTAATAATAAAAAAATGATGAGCAGTCTTATCTCAGAAAACTTGGAAATAACATCATATATAGTAACAGCAAGATTATATGATGATCAATTTTAATAGACTCTTCTCAGCAATACATTGATCCAAGATAATTCCACATTTCAGATGGAAAATGCCATCTCCATCCAGAGAGAGAACTATGGAATGTGGATTGAAGCATACTATTTTCACCTTTTTTGTTTGCTTTTTCTTTCTTATGGTTTTTCCTTTTTGTTGTGATTTTTCATTCACAACATGACAAATATGGAAATATATTTAAAATGATTATACATGTATAACCTATGTCATATTACTTGCTGTTTTGGGGATATACAACCTATATCTTATTGTCTTGCTGTAAGGTAGAAGGGAGAAAAAATTTGAAACTCAAAATCTTACAAAATGAATGTTAAAAGCTATCTTTATATATAATTAGAAAAATAAAATACTTTTGAATTAAAAAAATATATAGAATTCAAAGACTTATGGTACTTCAGCATAGTAACTGCTAGGTCTTCTATAATCCTACTTGTAACTCCATGATATTTAAATTGCTTTTTTCTTGTTGCTTTTAACATTTTCTCCCTAATCTGGGAGCTTTGAAATTTGGCTATGATAGTCTTTGTTTTCTTTATTATTCTTTATTATTCTCTTTGTTTTCTTTCTGGGATTTCTTTCAGATGGTGATCAGTGGGTAGTTTTTGTTTGTTTGTTTGTTTTTCCTATTTCTGCGTTGCCTTCTTATTCTAAAAGTTCAGGGCAATTTTCCTCATAATTTCTTATGATATTTTATCAAAATTCTTTTTTAATCATAATTTTCAAATAGTCCAACTATTCTTATATTATTTCTTCTCATATTATATTCTTTAAATCAATTGTTTTTCTGATGAAATATTTCATATTCTCTTCTACTTTTTTATTCTTTTGATTTTTTTTTTATTTCTTGGTGTCTTAGAACATCATTAACTTCTCTTTACCTAATTCTAGTTTTAAGGGAATTATTTTTTCCTTAAGTTTTTGATGCTCTATTTAAAGTTTATTGATTCCCCCCTCCCATAATTTTCCTGCTTTTCTGGATTGCTCTTATTTTTTCTAATTTTTCCTTGATCTCTCTTATTTTATTTTTTTTATAATCCTTTTTAAGTTCTTCCAAGAAGTCTTTTTGTATTTGGGACCACTTGATGGTTCTCATTGGAAAAAGAGTGGCGAACTGATGCTGAGTGAAACAAGCAGGGCCAGGAGATCATTATATACTTCAACAATACTACATGATGATCAATTCTAATGGACCTGGCCATCTTCAGCAATGAGATGAACCAAATCAGTTCCGATATGGAACTGTAGCAGTTCCAAATGGAGCAGTAATGAACTGAACCAGCTACACCCAGCGAAAGAACTCTGGGAGATGACTAAGAACCATTACATTGAATTCCCAATCCCTATACTTTTGGCTGCCCGTATTTGGATTTCCTTCACAGGCTAATTGTACAATATTTCAGAGTCCGATTCTTTTTGTACAGCAAAATAACAGTTTGGTCATGTATATGTATTTTGTATTTAATTTGTACTTTAATATATTTAACATCTACTGGTCATCCTGCCATCTAGGGGAGGGGATGGGGGGAAGAAGGAGAAAAATGGGAACAAAAGGTTTGGCAATTGTCAATGCTGTAAAATTACCCATGCATATAACTTGTAAATAAAAAGCTATTAAAAAAAAAGAAAGAAAAAAAAAGTAGCTTTGTTTTTAAAGCTCCATTATCTTCCTCTCAATATGACCTAACAAGTCTTCCTAGATGCAACTATAGGGGAAAAGGAGAGAGATGGGAGGCTTACCTTGACTGAGAAAGGGCATGAGACAATAGACTGATCACATGAGGCACCAAAATTGTTGAGGTACAAGAATTCATGAAGGTGGGGAGTTGTCCAGAATGAGTTCACATCTCCAGGTAACACTGTGACACTTGGCAAGCAAACAAATTCCGTAGTGAAACTTGCACTTAATAAGGGAAGAGGTGGGACCCAGAGCAAGGTATAGAATGCTAATTGTGTGTCAGTAAATCATTTGGAAGTTATGGTTATACTGTTTATATATATATAAGATATATGATAGCCCCTAGAGGTGTTATCTGTAGCTTAACCTCCAGATTTTATAAGGTAACAGTGAGAGTCAGTATAGGATAGCTTTGTCTGTATATTATAATCCATCAATACAAAATAATTCTACAGGGTCAGTTTGCTCTTCACTGGGGCCCACACAGATACTGGATTGTTGCTATGAACATGGTCCTTTGCTGGAGTACATTCATCCCCATCAAATATCTTTTTTACCGCTGCTTTTTATGAGATCACATTTGCTACCCCTACATTTTGTATTTCAGCGGAAGTGCAAATTGATTTTGTCCTAGCTCTTATTTTAACTCTGTATGAATGTTTGTGTTTTAAGTCTGTTTCTTGTCACTAACATGCTGTTGGATTCTACTTTCTTTTTTATTTTTATTTATAAAACATATGCATGGATAATTTTTCAACATTGACCCTTGCAAAACCTTCTGTTCCAACTTTTTCCTTCCTTCCTCCCAGCCTCTCCCCTAGATGGCAGGTAATCCAATACATGTTAAATATGTTAAAGTATTAGATTCTACTTTCTAATCATTTTATTATCTTCTTCTGTTTTATGGACACATTTATCCCACTGACATTTACAATAATTATTTTCATTTGTGGATTTTCTTCCATCCTGTTCTTTTACATTTTTCCTTCTGTTTATCACCTTCTCCTTTATATATGTAATACATATACATACATTCATATAACACAGCCATTCCCCAATTGATGAGCATTCTCTTAATTTCCAATTTTTTGCCATCACAAAGAAAACTTCTACAAACATTTTTGCACCTTTTCCCTCTTTTATGATCTCTTTGGGATATAAATCCAGTAGTAACACTGCTGGATTAAAGGGTATGCAGTTTGATAGCCTTTTGGACATAGTTCTAAATTGTTCTCCATAATGGTTGGATCATTTAATAAACCCACTAGCAATGGTGTATCAGTTTTCCTATATTCCCTCCAACATCTATAATATAAAGATTCTGGTAAGAGAGAAGTAATGTACTAGAAATCTAGGTTTGATGCAATCTGCTTTTGTTCCCTTGATTATCTTATCTATCTCATCCAACACCAAATCATATGCTCATATTCTTTCTTTTCCTTTAAACACTTCTTTATGATTTGTTCTCCTTAGTGAGAGCTTTGCTTAGGACTAATTCTTTCTTTAATAACTCTTCCTCTCCCTTTTCTCCTTTTCCTACTATTTCCCAGTTTTCTACTATATTTTCTTGTATTTCCTACTATTTTCCCAATTAAGTGAAATGTATTGTTACTTACAAATGTGTGGATATTTGTGTGTACTCTTCTCTCTTTTACCTAGTTCAGGTGAAAGTGACATTCAAATGTCAGCTTCTCTCAGCACCCCTTCCTCCTTATTTATATAGTCTGCTTTTTACACAGCTCAGTTATATATGTATATATATATGTGTGTGTGTGTTATACATATACATACATATATACATATACATATATGTGAAATTATTATACATAATTTCTCCATACTTCCTATTCCTTTTATCTCCCTACTGCATTCCATCCCTATCTTCCATTTTTTAGCCCATCAAAACTTAGCAGAACTACTCTCTGGACCTCTCTCCTATTAGAGTTATGATCCCTAATGATGATAGAGTTCTAAGGGAACATATCTATCATCTTCTTGTATTAGAAAGTAAACATATTATTGTTATTTTAGTCCCTTATGTTGATAATTCATATTTACCTTTTTATGTTTCTTTTTGCTTTTGTATTTGCATTCCAGTGTCTTCTAAGCTCTGGTCTTTTTTAAATCAGAAATGCTTGCAAGTCCTCTCTTTCAGGAGTTGGCAAACCATGGGTCAAATATGATTCACTACTTGTTTTTGTATGACCACTAATTTATTATATTTTATTGCTCAATAAAACTTTTAAAATGTAAAACTAATTCTTTTCTCACAAATTATACAAAAGCAGATGATGATTGAATTTAACCAGAAGATTGTAGTCTATTGATCCTGTTCTATTTCTTAAAGGTTCATTTTTATGCTGGTAGGATTATACTTAATTTTGTTGGATAAGTTATTCTTGGTTGCAAATCTATATCTTTTGATATATTTCAATCTGCATTCAGACTCCATAATTTTTTCTTTAGATGTGGATAGCATTTTCTATCTTGAGTCTTTTAGAACTGTGTTAGATCATTGTCTACCAAGTCTAACAACCTTGATCATCTGCACAATGTTGTCACTGTTTATAATGTTCTGATTTTGCTATCTTCACTAAGCATTAATTCATGTAAATCTTTCTGAAACCAGCATGCTCATCTTTTCTTACAGAACAATAGTATTTTGTTACATTCATATACCATGGCCAATCCCCAATTGATGGGCATTCTCTTGATTTCCAATTTTTTGCCATCACAAAGAGAACTACTACAAATATTTTTGCAAAGCAGGTTCTTTCCCCTCTTTTATGATCTCTGGGATATAAATCCAATAGTAACACTGCTGGATCAAAGGGTATACAGTTTGATAGCGTTTTGGACATAATTCTAAATTGCTCTCCTGAATGGTTGGATCATTTCACAAATCCACTAACAATGGTGTACCAGTTTTCCCATATTCTCGCCAACATTTATCATTATTCTTTTCCTATCGTATTAGCCAATCTGTTAAGTGTGAGGTGGTACCTCAGAGTTTTTTTCACCAGGATTTTTCTAATTAATAGTGATTTGGAACATTTTTTCATGACTATAGATGGCTTTAATTTCTTCATCTGAAAATTGCCTGTTCATATCCTTTGACCATTTATCAATTGGGGAATGAATTATATTCTTATGAACTTTACTGAATTTTCTTTTTATTTTAGAAATGTACATAGCTTTATCATAATTTTATCATAAACACTGGTTAAAACGATTGTTTCCCTGCTTACTTCTTCCCTTCTAATCTCAGTTGCATTGGCTTTGTTTGTACAAACCCTTTTTCATTTAATGTAATCAAAATTATTCATCTTGCCTTTCATAATGTTTTCTCTTTCCTATTTGGTAATAAATTATTTCCTTTCTATATATCTGACAGGTAAATTATTCCTTGCTTTCCTATTTTGCTTATGGAATTACACTTTATGTGTAAATCATGGATCCATTTTTACCTTATCTTAATACAGTGTATGAGATGTTGGTTAATGCCCAGTTTTTGCTATACTATTTTCCAGTTTTCCTGGCAGTGTTTGTCAAATAGTGAGTTCTTATCCAAGAAGCTGGAGTCTTTGGGTTTATCAAACAGTAGATTACTATAGTCTTTGACTATTGGCTCTTATGTAGCTAACCATTTCACTACTCTATCACTCTATTTGTTAGCCAATACCAACTAGTTTTAGTGATTGATGCTTTTTAATATAGTTTTAGATCTGCTTTGGCTTGACCCCCTTCCTTTGCATTTTTTATTACTTTATTCATCTTAATATTCTTGACCTCTTGTTCTTCTAGATCAGGGGTCCTCAACTTTTAAAATAGGGGGCCAGTTCACTGTCCCTCAGACTGTTGGAGGGCCGGATTATAGTAAAAACAAAAACCTTGTTTTGTGGGCCTTTAAATAAAGAAACTTCATAGCCCTGGGTGAGAGGGATAAACGTCCTCAGCTGTTGCATTTGGCCCGTGGGCCATAGTTTGAGAACCCCTGTTAGATGAATTTTGTTATCATTTTATAGTTCTATAAAATGATTTTTGGCAGTTTGATTGGTATGGCACTGAATAAGTGAATTAGTTTAAATAGAATTATCGTTTTTATTATATTAGCTCAGCCTAACCATGAGCAATTGGTATTTTTCCAATTATTTAGATCTGACTTTATTTATGTGAAAAATCTTTTGTAATTGTGTTCATATAGTTCCTGGATTTGTTTTATCAGGTCAATTGATATGTACAAAAATATTTATGGGAGCTCTCTTTGTGGCGGCAAAAAAATTGGAAATCAAAGGAATGCCAATCAGTTGAAGAATGGCTGTTGTATATGAATGCAATGAAATACTATTGTTCTGTAAGAAAAGATGAGCATCCAGATTTCAGAAAGATTTACATGAATTAATGCTGAGTGGAGTTAACAGAATCAGAAGAACATTATACATAATAACAGCAACATTGTGAAGATGATCAAGTTTAATAGCCTTTGCTTTTTTCATCAGTACAATGATCTAATATAATTTTAAGTCTCATGATAGAAAATATTATCCACACCCAGAAAAATAACTATCTAGTCTGAATGCATGTTGAAGCATACTATTTTCACTTTTGTTGTTGTTGTTGTTGTTGTTTCTCATGGTTTTTCCTTTCTCTTCTGATTCTTCTTTCATAACATGACTAATATGGAAATATATTTAATATGATTATACATGTATAACCTGTATCAGATTGATTGATATCTTGGGGAAGGAAGGAGGAGAGGGAGGAATAAAAAATGGACATCAAAATCTTATAAAAGTAAATGTTAAAAATTAATAAATGAATTTTTAAAATCCTATATCTTTTGTTTTTTGTAAGAATATATTCTAAGATATCTGCTTCTTACTTGTGGTATCTGGCTAATTTTGTGTGTCCTGACTATGGCTCCTAGATACTTGAATTCTTTCTTTATTGTTTCTTGGAACATTTTTTCTTTCACTTGGAACTTCAGAATTTTGACAAGGGGACTTTTCATGGGAATTTTCATTTTGGGATTTCTTTTGAAAGGTGACTAGTTGATTCTATTTCTACTTTGCTCTCTAGTTCTAAGAGATCTGTGTGATTTTCTTTTATGATTTCTTAAAATATTATATCTGAGTTCTTTGTTTTTGATTATGATGTTCAGGTAGTCTAATTATTCTTAAAGTATTTTTTGATTTATTTATTAGATCAGGTGTTTTTGCTATGGTATACTTTACATTAACTTTTTTTTTTTTTTTTTTTTTTTTAGTTTTTGACATTGTTTTAATATTTCCTGTCTCAGAGTTACTAGCTTGTATTTCATCCATATTAGTTTGCAGAGTTTTTTCTTGGGTAAGGTTTCACACATCTTAGTCAAAATTAATTCTTTTTTCAGTTTTCCCATAGCTCTAATTTCTCTTCCTATTTTTTCTTCTAGTGTTCTATTCTCATTTATAAAATAATTTTAACTTAACATAAACCTATTGTTTCATTCACTTGAGGAAGTCTGTTATTCTGGCTTCTTGTTTCTACTTCCCATTTTGATTATTTCTGATTATCATTTTTTCATTTACATTGTTGTGATAATTTTGTATGTTTACTTGGCTTGCTTATTTCTCTTTGCATCAGTGCATGTAAGTCTTTCCCTGTGCCTCTCCATTAATAATATTCATCATTTCTTATAATATAGTAATTTCTTTCATGTGCCACAATTTGTTTGGCCATTTCCTAATCAGTGACATCTATTTTGTTTCCAGTGTTTTGCTACCACCAGACCACTGTTAGAAGTATTTTGGTATATGTGGAGCCTTCCTTTCTTTTTTTAAAGTCAAATTCCTCCTTAGAGTAAATGTTTAACAATTTAATCTATTGAAGTCAAAGGTTTTAGACATTTTAGTTATTTTACTTGCATAATTCCAAATTGTTATTCTTTTAAAAAAAAATTAACTTCTAGAGGCACCTAGGTGGCGCAGTGGATAGAGCACCACCCCTGAAGTCAGGATCTTAATACGTTCTAGCTGTGTGAGCCTGGGCAAGTCACTTAACCCCAATTGCCTCAGCAAAAACAAAAAAAAAAATTAACTTCTGGACTTAAACACACAGAGTTTTTCCATATACAAAACAGAACACACACAAAAGAAAAACATATGAAACTATGAATTTCCATTTTATATAGTTGCCTTTTTTTAATGTAGTAAATTCTAAATGTTAATTGTGAAACTATCCTATATGTCTATGCTAACTTTTGAACTTCTTTCTGTTCTCCACTTTGAATTTAAAATTTCCCCCCTCTCACATTGTTAGGTTCAATCATAATACATATTGTTTTGCTGGTTTTTCTTACTTTTGTATCAGTTCATATATATTTCACCCTGCTTCTCTGAATTCACTTTCATTTTTTCTTATAGTATAGGAATATTTCAATGCATTCATGTTCATATACCAGATTTTTTTTGCTCCCTCAATTGATGGGCATCTTCTTTGTTTCCAATTTCTTTTTGGACTTTTTATTTTGAAATGCCTTTGATTAGATTTTTAGGACAACAGGTCAATGCATTCTTGTCAGATTTTGTAAGGTACACTCCAATCCTTGCCAATTAATTTTCAACCTAGATTGTCCCATCATCTGCTTTTCCTCTTCCTTTTCTTGTGAAGTAAAGCTCGTTAGGAAATCATGAAACCATTTTGAACCATACTTTCTATCTGATATCAATTAAACTCTTAGTACTATGTGGCAGTTGTTTTATTTATCGCTTATTGAACCCTTATTATAGAACTCATAATGATTGTTCCAAATCTTTTCTACTGTCAAACCCCAACTTTATCACTATCCATCTTAGCAAGTGTTATTACTTCCTACTTTACAAAAATAATCAAGGCAATTCAATGTGATATACATTCATTATCTTCCTTCTTCTATACCTAAAAAAACTGACTTCATCTATCTCCTCCTGCCTTTTGCATTTAGAGATAGAGTTGACCTTACACTTTGACAAAGCTAATATATGATGGTATCCTTGATACTATACTTTCTTATCTTCTTTGAAAGCTTGCTCTACTGATTTTCTTAAATTTTCTTCTGTACTCTTTCCCTCTCTTGTTCCTACAAATATAAAGTGCTCTCTCCTATCTTAAAAAAAAAACAAAAAAACTTCTTTGTTCCGAACAAACTCTCAAGCTATCATTTCATCTCTCTTCAGTTTTTCATGGCTAAACTTTTAGAAAGAACACTCTATACTTGCTACCTTTCAGTACTTTCTAAGCAAACCTCACTCTTCAACTCCCTGCAATATGAATTTGTACTTTACTGCAAAGTCTTCCACTTTACTGAAACTGTTTCCTCTAAGATAAAGAACGATCTGCTATTTGCCATATCCAAAGATCTCTAAGTTTTCATTCATTTTGAGCTTTTGGCAGGATTCAACACTAAGATGTGACTTTTTTTTGCTTGATCTCTACCTATTTAAAATATTCCTTCTTAGTTATAGGATCATAGGATCATAAATTTAGGCACCGACTCTCTAGTCAGGCTCCTTAACTGACTAGCTGTTATTTGCTGTTTTTTCTGCTCCCTAATGTGAACTCCCCTAATGATTTCTTTTACTACTCTTCTTTCTTCCTTTTGACAATGTTGTCCACTGTGATGTTTTCAGTGATCATCATTATTCATATGACTCTCAAATATATACATATGTACATAGCCAGTCTCATCCTTTCTTTTAAGCTAAATTTAGTTCAATACTCTTAGCTGTCTGCCAAACATAATTACCTAAATGTTCTCCCAATATCTCTATATTTGAAGTTACCATATTTCTTCTAAAAGCTATTTCTGCTCCTAATATCCTTATTTTGTTGCCAGTACCAGCATTCAGGCTTAAAATCTCAGGGTCTTCTTTCCTCTTCCACATCCAATCAGCTGCAAGTGACTATTAATTCTACCCTAAAATATCTCTTACAACTCTTCCCTACTTTCTACCTCCATTGTCATCACTCATGATCGAGTGTTTGAACTAATGTAATAGGTCATTTCTTGCCTTGTCTATAGTCTTTACAAGCTCTAATTCATTCTTGGAAGTGCTTCCTGAGTACATTTTATTTCTTCATCTACTAAATTTTTTTTCTTTAAGTCTCATAGAAGAAGGTAGCTTCTCTGATCTCAAGTAGAAAAAAACCTTAACTTATATCACAGTTAATTGTGTAAATGTATTTTCCCTCTACTAGATTGTTGTGAACACAGAGGTAATGTTTTCCATGTGTGCATTATATTGACATATAGTATAACCTTTTTGCACATTAAGTTGTCACTAAATGTTTGTTGAATTGTATTTTATTCATTTATGAGACTCCGTATGGCATTAAGAGAAGTTAATTTCTTTATTTTTACAATTATCAAGCATTTATTTTCTCTTTCTTTTAAATCTCTCCCCACTAAATAAAATGAAAGAAAATCCAAAAAAATATGTAAATATGTATAGTGAAGTAAACTGCCTTCACATTTGGCCAAGTTTTTTTTTTTTTTTTATGTCTCATTCTGCATGTTTAGTTTATGAGCTTTTTTAGGGGTGGGTACCATTCTTTTTGCTTTATTCTTCTGAAATCATGGTTGATGACTAAGTTGATTACATTTCTTAAGTATTCATTTTTCTTGATAAAAGAATCCAATTTGGAAAAGCTCCTATAAGAGGTGGGGTGATCAGGATAATTTAAGTGATAGAGAGAAGTTCATGAGTTGAATTTTGGAAAGTAGAAGGTGGGAATATAGTCTAGGTTCATGGATCAATGTGTTGATTTCAGCTAATATGCATATAAAACCACTGACCTATTTACTTTCTGTATTTCTCTGTTACTCTATGAAATCATGAAAAATCATTAAGTTTGCTGAACAGTTGAAGTTAAAAGGTTCTATAATTGCAGTAAAATTCTTTTCAAAGAATGTTCTGATTAATAGGAACAGCAGTAAAATACATTTTATGAAAATTACAAATGGAATTGTTTCAGTAGAAGAAGACAGGGATAGCTGGTTTTGATGCCAAGCAGGAAGATGCAAACAAGCCCATTGTTTAGGACTGACACCTTCAATCTCAGTGCTTATTTATTAATTGTCTTTCCATCGTAAATTATTAAGCCTGGATTTTGGAGGGGTTGCTGTAGCTGACAGAACAAGACAATTGAACGGAAATCAAACCTGGAATGCTTCCTCAGCATTATTTCAGTATTGTTTTTGGTGAAAAATCCCTGCTTTTCCTGGCATTGCAGAGAGAGAGGGGAGATTTCTTTTTAGTGTAGCTCAGAAACAGGAGAACCAAGTGCTCTGCATTATTTGTTGAAATTATTCATGGCTATTGGCTAAGGAATAGATTAGTTGATCAGTGGAATAGATTAGGTTCAAGGGATAAAACAGTCAACAAATATAGCAACCTAGTCTTTGACAAACCCAAAGATCCCAGCTTTTGGGATAAGAACTTACTGTTTGATAAAAATTGCTGGGAAAATTGGAAACTAATATGGCAGAAACTAGGCATTGATCCATACTTAACACCATACACTAAGATAAGGTCAAAATGGGTTCATGACCTAGGCATAAAGAATGAAATTATTAATAAATTAGAGGAACACAGGATAGTTTACCTCTCAGACCTGTGGAAGGGGAAGGTCTTTATGACCAAAGTAGAACTAGAGATCATTACTGATCACAAAATAGAAAATTTCGATTATACCAAACTGAAAAGTTTTTGTACAAACAAAACTAATGCAGACAAGATTAGAAGGAAGCAATAAACTGGGAAAATATTTTTACAGTCAAAGGTTCTGAAAAGGCCTCATTTCCAAAATATATAGAGAATTAACTCTAATTTATAAAAAATCAAGCCATTCTCCAATTGAAAAATGGTCAAAGGATATGAACAGACAATTCTCAGATGAAGAAATTGAAACTATTTCTAGTCATATGAAAAGATGCTCCAAGTCATTATTAATCAGAGAAATGCAAATTAAGACAACTCTAAGATACCACTACACACCTGTCAGATTGGCTAAAATGACAGGAAAAATAATGATGATTGTTGGAGGGATACGGGAAAACTGGGACATTGATGCATTGTTGGTGGAGTTGTGAATGAATCCAACCATTTTGGAGAGTAGTTTGGAACTATGCTCAAAAAGTTATCAAACTGTGCATACCCTTTGATCCAGCAGTGTTACTACTGGGATTATATCCCAAAGAGATTATAAAGAAGGGAAGGGACCTGTATGTGCACGAATATTTGTGGCAGCCCTTTTCGTAGTGGCTAAAAACTGGAAACTGAATGGATGTCCATCAGTTGGAGAATAGCTGAATAAATTGTGGTATATGAATATTATGGAATATTACTGTTCTGTAAGAAATGACCAACAGGATAATTTCAGAAAGGCCTGAGAGACTTACATGAACTGATGCTGAGTGAAATGAGCAGGACCAGGAGATCATTATATACTTCAACAACAATACTATATGATGACCAGTTCTGATGGATCAGGCCATCCTCAGCAACGAGATCAACCAAATCATTTCTA
Organism: Sarcophilus harrisii; assembly: GCF_902635505.1. Taxonomy (NCBI): domain Eukaryota; kingdom Metazoa; phylum Chordata; class Mammalia; order Dasyuromorphia; family Dasyuridae; genus Sarcophilus; species Sarcophilus harrisii. The sequence goes on along the minus strand of NC_045428.1, from coordinate 460,760,296 downwards.
ATGGAGCAGTAATGAACTGAACTAGCTATGCCCAGAAAAAGAACTCTGGGAGATGACTAAAACCATTACATTGAATTCCCAATCCCTATATTTATGCACACCTGCATTTTTTATTTCCTTCACAAGCTAATTGTACAATATTTCAGAGTCTGATTCTTTTCGTACAGCAAAATAACGTTTTGGTCATGTATATTTATTGTGTATCTAATTTATATTTTAATATATTTAACATCTACTGGTCATCCTGCCATCTAGGGAGGGGTGGGGTAAGAAGTGAAAAATTGGAACAAGAGGTTTGGCAATTGTTAATGCTGTAAAGTTACCCATGTATATATCCTGTAAATAAAAGGCTATTAAATAAATTTAAAAAAAAGAAATTATTCATGGCTAATTCCAATCAATCAAGATGGTTTTCTGCCAAAATTCAAGTAGACTCACCACCTGGATGTCAGGTGGTCCTGCCCACACCCTGAAATAGCCACTTTGGTTACAGTGGTAAATAGGAATTAGGAAACCAGAGTGTGACCCATTGCAACATTTTGAAGATTTAGTCAGTTCATGCTAGAATGCTAGGTCTCAGGAATCCAAATACATCCAGCTCAATTGATTGCTGAAATGAAGTTTCTTATTGAGAAAAAACACACACACACATACATTGAAATAGTGTACCTCTATAGGTTAAAGAAACAAAAAAGAGCCCATAGAATATTTAAAAGTTAAAAAAATCATTAAATTCATCACTAATTGGAAAGTTGAAGTTCTGGGAAACATAAACATTGTTAGTTTTTCCTAATCTTTTGGTTCCAGAGACCATTATTACTTAATTGTGTTTCCTTACTCTGCTGTGGTAGGTGGATATTTATTTATATATGTATATATCTTCCTGGGCAAAAAATAGTAACAATATGTGCAGTATCACCTAAGTTATTTACCTTAACTCTTAGTAGTCCTTCTGTGGTTCTGTTACCTATTTGTCAGATTGAGCCACACACCCACAAACACACACACACACAAAAGCAAACAAAAATGGAATGAGAGTGTTAAATCATTTATCACTCCTATGATCATGAGAGGAACTTTAAAGTATTAATCATGTCACAGAAGGTATGTGCACAAATGAAAGAATATCTGAATTTAGTTTCTGCCCTCTCTTGCTATCCAAACACCATCCTTTCTGCTTTCCCCAGTTTCCACATTCAAGTTACTTCTGATACCATTGGAAAAAAATACAAATCTGGTCACACTGGATTTAATTTGGGACATGTCTCTCTTATATTCTTAGGTATTCCTCCCTAATTTATAATATTAGAAGCATCCTGTTCATTTTCTCCTCTTGGAGGTTCTGATTGGGATTTCTTTACCACTTACATTAGCAAATTCTCAGAGAGTACCAGTGTGATGTGCTGGGATTTATTCCCCTTTGTTCTCTCATTGTCTAGAAGTAGGAATCTAGTGTAACAGCAAGAGATAAAATCTGTCACCAACTTTTTTACTCTGTCTTTGGGAGCTTCAATGAAAGCATCCTTTCTGAGAAGTTAATATCAGCAACCTGGCAGGAAGAGGAGAATCCTGTTAACTCTGATTTTCTTGAATCTTATAAAGGAGAAACGGACTGAAGCCCAAGAGGCACAAACACCAGGCAGCTGCTAAAAGGATATATATAACAAAACTCAGCTGGAGTCTATACAGGAACATTTGGTGGGTGGGGGAGAAGGGAACTCAAGATGCTTCATGGGAAAGTGTAAAAGTATTAAAAGAACCATGGGGTTTCCGGATTAGCAGATGTCTCAAGGCTTTATCGCAGCTATGACAGGACTGAACCCCATGCATCTTTATTGGACCCAGAGATGACCATACTAAGCTTGAGTCAGAGTAGTAACCACTTTCTATGTTCCACATTTTATTAGAGGGGTATAGCAAGGATTTGGTTAAGGTACCTATGGCCATGGCCTGGGTTCTACCTAAAGCTGAGAGAATATAAAATATGGATAAAGACTCATGTGAATATACAACTGCTCCAATTGACAAGCTTTAATGGATGCATAATGAAAATGGAAGACAAAGTATTAGTTATGAGAAATTAAATGCTAGGGCAGAATTAGGAAAATAAGATCAGGATTTAAAACAGCATATGAATCTAGCATGCATCTAATCCAACCTAAGATTTTAGTCAGAGAAGGGTTTTTCTTAGAGAACCAGAAGTAGTATGATGGTTATATTCTGGAATGCTATCTCCGCCATTCAGAGCCTTGTTTGATAGCAACTTCTCCCATCTCATAGTTTCAAAAGAAGCTCTAAGATTGAACTGTGTGTTCTACTTCTCAGTTCTACTTCTCAGAGGCCCTGAGGCAGTAGACATTTGTTTTAAGCAAACAATAAATAAATGATGGCAAATAGGGCTGATTCTTTAATTGATGAGCCAGCCTGCTCCATGGAGTGGGATAATGAAGAACAGAGGAAGACAAAAGGGGAAATGACAGAGTTTGGGTGTAGAAAGGACAAATAGCATAATTTAGATACAAATAGGATTGTGCTACATACTAGATCTTGATTCCACTGGTATTCATTCCACCTTATCAATACAGACAGGTTAGAACCTTCTTTGTAATTTCATAGATAGAGAGGTGCCTAGAACATGGAGAATTTAAATGACTTTCTCAGATTCACACAGCTAATATGTGTCAGAGGGGGATCCTGAACAGAGAGTCTTTTGAGCTCTAAGCAGATCCTCTATCCTTTGTACCATGCTACTCTTAGATGTGGTTAATTTTAAAATAGTTAACAGTTGTTTTCAGTATCTGGCACTTGAGTTGTCATTGAGAATATAGAGCAGGGTTTTTAACCTATAATCAGTGAACATTTTTAAAAAGTAGTTTTAATAACTTGACTTCAAAATAATTGGATTCCTTAGTAATTCTTTCTGTTTTGTTTTGTTTCATTTTATACATTGAGAAATATTCTGAGGACTCTATCAGTAGACTTCACTAGATTGCCAAAGGGAACCATTACATAAAAAAGGTTAAGGACCCCTAGTATAAGAGAAATTTTCATGGAGGAGGCAACATTTAAATTTAGCCATGAAGGATAGATAATATCACAATAGAAAGAGCATTCTAGGAAGAGAAAAGGGCATGAGAAAGACATGAGATCACAAAATTTAGCAATTTGTTTAGGAAATGCTGAATAATTCAGTTTGTTAGTATTTAGGTTATGTGATGGGAAATAGTGTGAGATATCTATAAAAGTTAATTGGAGCCAAATTGTAAAAGGACATGTAGGTTTGGAAAACTTTGATGTCGTTAAGACATTTGACATAATAGCTAGCAACTAGTTACATAGATTTAAATGTAAAATATATTTACATATGTAAATTAAAATAAAAATATGTATATAAAATATATAAAGTATTTCTATATATTAAAAATGCTATTTCTGTAAATAGCAGTTATGTAGTGCTTTAAGGTTTGCAAAGTAATTTACAAATATCTCACTTGATCCCCATAACAACTCTGAGAGGTAGGTGCTATTATATTCTCATTTTATAGACTAGGAAAGTGAAGCAAAATAACTTTCTCAGTATAACCCATATACTACTAGTAGTAGTAACATCTAGTAGCTCAATACACAGTGATGTCTGAGTCAGGATTTGAACTCAGTTCTTTTTGATTCCTTGTTCATCTCTCAATGCATTGTGTCACCTAGCTAATTCTCAAATAAGTTCTAATAAAAAGGAAACTGGTTAAGAGATAGAAAACTAAGATTCATACTTTAGCAGTTTAAATAGAAATTTGACCTTTGTATATTTAGTGAGTGTCCTCAACGATCTTTAAGATCCATTGTTGAAATCCTATATAACATTTATAACTTTATCTGGAAGAAATAAGGAGTAAATGAAAATTTTGAACAAGGAAGTGATATGAATAAAATTATGAGTTAGGAAAACTAATGTGTCAATGATGTGTAAATGAATTGGTTAGAAAAGATCCTGAAAACATCTCTTTTTGTGGAGGCAAGGAATTAGAAATTGAGTGGATGCCTATCAATTGGGGAATAGCTGAGAAGATTATGGTATATGAATGGAACAGAATATTATTATTCTATAAGAAATGATGAGCAGGTTGATTTCAGAAAAGCCTGGAAAGATCTACATGAACTGATGCTGAGTGAAGTGAGCAGAACCAAGAGAACATGGGTACACAGTGATAGCATGATTATGTGATGATCAACTATAACAGACTCAGCTCTTCTCAATACAATATAATACAATACGCAAGACAGTGATCCAAGACAATTCCAATAGATTTCAGATGGAAAATGCCATGCACATCCAGAAAGAGAACTATGGAGACTGAATGTGGATCGAAGTATACTATTTAAACTTTTTTTGTTTGTTTTTTCTTTCTCTTGGTTTTTCCCTTTTGGTCTGATTATTCTTTTACAACATCACTAATATGAAAATATATATATTTTTAAAAATTAAATTAAAATCTAATTTGATTATAGATGATGGTAATATTCTAGACATAGTATATCTAGGTTTCAGCAAAGGAGGAAGTGGGCATTTCATTGAGATAAAGATATTGTGGTGAAAGGATAGATAGAATTTGGTGACTAACTTCCACGTGTAAGGTAAAAGAGAGTATAGAACCAAATTTGACCGGTGGTTTAAAACAGTTTTGTTAACTGATTAAGTATATAAGATAATGGAGAGAGCAGACTCAAACGTGACTGATGTTTTGGGCCTGAATGATTAGTAGAATGCTAATACCATTAATAGCAACAGAGAATTCAGTGGAAGGAACTGTTTTTAGGGCAAATAAGAATGTGCATCATATTCTTGATTTTCATAATTAGCTATAACTCTTAGCTGTTAACTACCAGAAAGTTGAATTTTGCCCCTGGAAATATACTGGGCACTGATATGTGAGCTTTTGCCTTTTCTTGCCCAGCACCAGGCCTACATATTATTTCTCAGTTCCCATTTCCAAACCATACCACCATTATCTTTCTCTCTCCTCATCTCTAGTCATTTTACAACCTTGGACTCTTGTCTCTATAACCATCCTAGACCCTGATAAATGAGCTTTCCCTATATCCTGCCTGAAGCCATATCTCCACATCAGTTAGTAAATGTTTATTAAATCTCTACTATGTGCCAGTCACTGCACTAAGCACTGAAGATACAAAGAGGCAAAAGTCAGTCCCATTCTCAGGGATCCTTATAATTCAAAAGAGGAGGTACATGCAAGCAATTATGTACAAATAAGTTATAAACAGGATAAATTAGAAATACTCATCAGAGGAAAGGCACTAGAATTGAGGTGATCAGATAAGGCTTCTTTTAGAGAGTAGGGATTTTAGATGAGACTTTGAAAGAAGCCAGGGGACATTCCAGAAATGGAAAAAAACAAATAAAAATGTCTGGAGTTGGGAGAGGGAATTTGTTTTTTGTTTAAGGAACATGAAGAAGGCTATTGTCACAGGATCATGGAGTACATTGCTATGTACATGGAGTACATAGCAAGTGTAAGAAGGGAAAAGATAGGCATGGGGCATATTATGAAGGATTTTGAACACCAGAGTATTTTTAAATATTTTATCCTAGAGGTGAAATGGAACTACTAGATTTTACTGAGTAGAGGAAGATCATTTTGGCAGCTAAGTGGAGGACAGATTGAACTGGGGAGAAACTTGAATCAGGGAGGCTACCAGCAAGATATAGAAATAGTCCAGGTATAAGGTGATAAAGGTCTGTACCAGAGTGGTGACAGTGTCAGAGATATTACCATGGTAACATTGACAGACCTTAGAAACATATTGGATATAGTAAGACCAAGTGAAAAAGAGTTGAGGAATTGAGGATGACACACAGGCTATCAGGCTTGCATGACTGGGAAAATTCCTCAACATTTATAGGAAAGTTAGAAGAATCACTTCCTAGGCACCATTTTCACAATATAACCCCTTTCCACTGTCCTTTTCTTCTTTCTTTTTTATATTGTTTTCCCTTTATTAAAATGTAAGGTCCTTGAGAGAAGGGACTTTGCTAATATTTTTATCCTTAGGATTTAGCAAAGTGCTGGTACATAATAAACGTTTAATAAATGTTCCCTTTATTGTTTTCTATAAACTATGACCAGTCTATGTCTTCATCTTCTTGAATTTGTAGAGTTGATTTCTGGAAACTTAATGTAGGACTTTATATGTTTATCTTTGTCAGATTTCATCTTTTTTATTCTAACTTATTAAGATAATTCTAAACTCCCATTTTGTCATATATACTATTAACAATCTCTCCTAGCTTTGTGTCACTTGTGATTTGGATAAGGATATTGTCTATGTTTTCATTTAATTTATTGATAAAAAAAATCTAAATGGGAGAAAGTATTGTGACCCTTTTCTAAATTAATACCAAACTATTCATTAATCAATTGTTTGAGTAAAATTATATACTCAGCTGGAAGTTTATCTCATAGTATCATCATTGAGCTCATATTTCACTATCTTGTTTGCAAGGATATAATGGGAGAGTTTGTAAAATGCTTTGTTAAAAAAAATCTGGATTATTTCTGTAGCATTCATTGTACCCTAACTTAACAACATTTGAGGTGAAAGGAAATGAAGTTAATTTGGTGCATGATTTGTTCACCATGATTCTCAGTTAACTCCTAATGATTGCTTCATCCTTTTCTAAATGCCTATGCACTATTTAATAATTTATTGCAAAAACCTACCACAATTGTTAAGGTCTTTCTTGGTGGGATCATCTTAAATATTTTTTTACCCTGACTCTTTGAACTAATGTGGATTTTCTGATGTTTGGAATTGTCTTGGGTTTTTTGACTACTTACCTTGGTCTTCCCCTTGTATTTGTTTTCTTTTATTTCCTACTTCTCTGCCTATTCTCTGACTTATCAGAGATTTCCTTCATCTCCATTATTTTTTTGTATGCTTTGGCTGATCCATCTACACAGTTTTTACATATACCTTTATTCTGACTTTTAGTATCCTTGGCCCTGTACTCTTGCACTACCACTCTACTTTCCTTTTTAGTTTTGAAGTAGATAATAAACAATAGTCCCTGTTCTTACTAAGTTTATAATCTAGTTAGGAAGGCAAGAGCAACTAGAGAACATCACAAAAAAGGTTTATGATTAACTGCTAATTTGTGTGATTTTATGTATATCTATATATTTATACACATATGTAGGTATACATATAAAGATGCTCTATACATACATATTTACATATAAAGGTGCTCTAAATATGTATGTATGTGTGTATTTGTACACATGAGTTTGAAGAATGAAGACTGAATTGAGTTGTGAAATTCAAGAACTTCAAAAGGAATACTTATCCTGTGGTGATGAAGACTCCAAAGTATTACTTTCTGACTTATTGTGCTTGAAAAGTCCAGACATTCTAGAATATAAATATTGCTTAAAAGGTGTACTTTCTTTTGGCTTCCCCTCCTACTGGTTTCAGAACCACCTCTCTCTCTGAGGAGCTGCTCCAGTCTGTGCCATCTAGTGGTGTTTTGCTACCAGAAACTTCACCCGCCTCAAGGAGAGAGCAATTTAACGCCATTTCCAACTTAAGCACCATATCTACAGGGCGTGAAATTAGTTCCAGCCAGCAGCAAATTTGCTGCTAATAAAAATATTTAGCGATTCACTTGTCTTTAAATCAGCAGCAGAATATTCTTTTACTTGCATCAGTGCTTGTTTCTCTCAATTCTAATATTTGATAATCAGGCTAGAGTTGCTCAGCTAAAGCTGTAAAACATCAAGTTCTCTTGCTCTGCAAAAAGTTTGTGTTCCCCAAGCAGGAATACTGATCTCTTTCCTCTCTCACTAGGAGACAGAATTAGATGATCCTCTTACTTGAATAAGTTGGAAAATATTCACTATTTTTTATATTCTTAGATCTTGGAAACAGGTTCTCATTATTTGCTCCCAACACTCTGCCAACATTATCTTCTGAGTTCTTAGAAATAGAGGACCTACAGTGCTAAGAGGAAACGTGATTTCTGCCCTGTGCTCAAACTTGCCGTTACTCTACATCAGTTCCAACCTTGGTTTCCGTTCCTTCCTTTTCCTTCCATCTGGCCTCCAGAAAGGATCCTGGGGAAGTAATGGACTGCAGAGTTGAGATATGAAATTGATGCTACCATGGATTAGAGATTCTGTAGGAAACCTAAGACAATTGCTGCTTAGAAAATAAAGAGGTTTACCTTGGCAAAAAAAAGATACTTCTTTCCTCATTTCTCTGGGACTAACAAACTTCTTATCATACCCTCTAAATCTCCATAATTCATGGGGTTATCTTATGGGGAAAGAGGAGACAGCAGCCCTTCTACTCTCCTGTTTTCTCATCTCTTAACACCTCTTTCCTCAAATTTCCAGATAGATCCATTTGTCTCCTAATTGGTCTGATGATCAGTATCCCTATTCTGAGCAGATACCTCATCTCAAAGCCTAAATAATCTAAGAAATGATACTATGTTGGCCTCTCTGAGACTCCCTCTGCACAGGAGCTCCTGCTGGACTATCTTTCTCTGGCTCCCAGTAGAAATCAATTTTAAATGTCCTGACAGGAAATGAAGATGTAACGTAACTTCACACATAGGCTGCTCTATCCACACTCAAATAAACCAAGAGATGAAATCATTTCTGTAGAAAAACAGTGTATGAATGAGAAAGAGATCAGAGTAAACAAAAGAGCTGTGATCCTATGCATAGATTAAATTGCCAAACTGACATTGGATATATAGTTAACAGGACAGATTTAGTTCTAGCAGTTCAGTAACACTAGACTGTCAAAGGAAGAAGGGAAGTTCTCTTAAGTGAAATGGTACAGGGGACAAAGGTACTGTGATTAGTCAGTCAGGGTTCTCTGAGTTCCATTCCCATTTCTCTTTCCTAAACTTGTTCTGTAACTATAATCAATTCCCTTCCTTTCTGTGAGCTTAAGTTTATTTTTCTATCAAAAAAAAAAGAATTCCACTTCTTCTTGCTTTATTATAGCTTGAAGAAGGCTAAAACAAATAATATTAATAATTAACATTTATTAAACATATGTCAGGCATTGTACTGAGAGAAAAAAAAGCAAAAGATTGCTCTGCCCTCAAGGAACTTAAAATCAAATGGACTAAGAATTCTGAACCTGGTAAGTATAAACTTGTTTTTAAAATATTTTAATAATTGAATTTCTATATAATTGGTTTCCTTTGTCATCCTATATATTTTATTGTATGCATTTAAAAATATTATTCTGAGTAGTCTCTAGGCTTCACCTGACTGGAAGAGGCATCTATGACACAAAACGATAAAGAACCCTGGGCTAAAAAGTTAACTTACTTGAAGGGCATTGAGCTCCTTAATTACTGTGAGCTGTACAAGGCAGAACTATAACTCTATGGTCCTATGAACTTGTTTCTGAAATAGAGATCATGTTAGTGTGAAATACTTAAGAAGGTTTAACTTAAGTTAAACAAAATAAGAAACTTTCTGATTGAGGCTAGGTGGCTCAATAGTTAGAACTCGAAGCCTGAAATCAGGAAGACTTGACTTCAGATGTGGCCTCAGATATTTATTTATTGCAAAGTTTAAAGAAACAATATTGTCACAGTCCCTTTGAGTTTTCTTGATTCCTTCCTCACAGGAAAGAGTGCCGTGGACTGGGATTTTTGCTTAAAACTGACTCAAGGGTAATGCTTTCCCATTGACCTAGAGAGTATTTTTACAAAAAAATAATCTCAATGATCTCTAAACTCTTTTTTTTGAGATACTGAGCTCCTAACTTATTTGGTTTTTAAGTTCTCTTACTTGCTTTTTTTTGGTTTTATAAAATTAGGGAACTACAAATGATTTCTGTAACTATACTTTAAGGAATATTCAAAAGGAATTCTTTCTATAATTTACCCAATAAATAGTCATCCAGTTTCTGCTTTAAGACCTTTGATGAAAAGGTCTTCTCAAAAGCAGGTCTTCTCAAAGCAACTCATTTTTGGATAGCTCAAATAGAAATCCTGACATCAAGCCTAAATATGACTTTTTGAAATGTCTATCCATCTGCTCCTATTTCTATTTTCTGGGGCGAAACAGAACCAATTCAGTCCTTCTTCCTTATGATAGCCCTTCAAATATTTGAACACATTTTTCATGTCCTAAATCTTCTTCTTTAGACTAAGCATGCCTAGTTCCTTCAACTCATATATTCGTTTTTTGAATGTTGCAGAATTGATCAATGTCCTTTCTACACTATGGTATCCAGGATTGAATACAATATTTACATATACCCAACAGAATACAGAAGGATTATCTCCTTATGTTCAGAAGTTCTTAATATAGCCCAAGATCATATTAACTTTTTTGGCTGGCATATTGTACTACCGTTTCATCTTGAGCTGGCAGACCACTAAACCCCCTCAAATCTTTTACAGAAAAATTTATAACTATACCTCTGTCATCCTATAGTTGTGAAGTTGTTTTTAACTTGTGTAAGATTTTACATTTATCTTTATTGAATTTCATCCTATTAGATTCAGTTCAGAGTTTTAGGATCTTTTTAGAGCCTTTCAAAAGGATCTCTTCTAGCTTTTTGCCATCTGCAAATTTGACAAGAATGTCATCAATATTTTTAGCCAAGTCATTAATAAAAGTGTTAAACAGCACAAGGCCAATCACAGATTCCTGGGGCACTCCACTATAGGCTTCCTCTCAAATTGATTTTGGATGATTAATAGCTACTTTTTGAGTTCTACTTGAAATCCTCGGCTATCCATCATCATCATCTTATTATTATTATTATATATTATATTATCATCTATTTCATATCTGTATATTTTTCCATTAAGTAATGTAATAATAGCTAACATGTAGTCTTTAAAAAAAATTTTCAAGGTACTCACATATGTTATCTCATTTTTTTTTTTTGTTTCTGAATCATTTAATACAATGTCTAGTATTAGTGGGTGCTTAATAAATGCTAATTGAATGATTCTCATAACAATCTTTTTTTAAATTTCCATAAAAATTATTATTCTATAAGAAATGATCAGTAGGATGATTTCAAAGAGGCCTAGAGAGACTTAGATGAACTGATGCTAAGTGAAGTGAGCAAAATCAGGAGATCATTGTATACAGTAGCAACAAGATTACGCTATTATCAACTCTGATGAATATGGCTCTTTTCAGCAATAAGATGATTTAGGGCAGTTCCAATGATCTTGTGATGAAGAGAGCCATTTGCACCCAGAGAAAGTACTATGGAAACTGAATATGGATTCACAACATAATATTTTCACTCTTTGTTGTTGTTTGCTTGCATTTTGTTTCGTTTCTATTTTTTTCCTTTTTGATTTGATTTTTCTTGTGCAGCAAAATAACTGTATAAATATGTATATATATATTAGATTTAACATATATTTTAATATATTTAACATATGTTGGATTATCTGCCATCTAGAGAGGGTGGGGTGAAAGAGGGGAAAATTTGGACAGAAGATTTTGCAAGCATCAATGTTGAAAAATTACCCATGTATATGTTTTGTAAATAAAAAGCTTTAATTAAAAAAAAAAAAAAGAAAAAGCACTTTGGCAGCAGAATCCTGCAGAAAGCAAAGGAAAAAAAGGATTGCATATATAATCTATTCAGATTGCTTGCTATCTTGGGATGGGAGGAGAAAAAATTGGAACACCAAGTCTTACAAAAATAAAAGTTGAAAACTATATTTACATATATTTGGAAAAATAAAATACTATTGAGAAAAAAAATCTAAAAATATTCTCTTAATTTACAAGTTTAGTAAACTGTGTCTAGAAAACAGAAATAAAGTTAGTCTGTCATGATCTCATTTCCTGGCCTTTTGCAATTGCCATTTCCCTTTCTAGATGTTCACTATTTGTTTAATAACCTATTCTAGAATTTCCCAGAAGTCAAAGTCAAAGTTTGACTATAGTTGGAGATTTTGTTTTCTTCCCTTTTTTCAGAATCAGGACACTATTTGTCTTTCTCCAGTTTGGTAGCACTTTGGTTTTCCTTTTTCTAGCAAATATTACTAACAGTGTCTCAGTGAGCCCATCTTCCAATTCTTTCTTTCTAGTTCTAGTTATTTTAGCATTCAAGGAAGTAACTTTAATTCAAAGGCAACAAGGTGCTCTCTTATCATCTCTTTATTTATCTTAAGTATCAATCTCCTAATAACTACTTTTTTCAAAGGTTATTCTCCTTGATTGAGAAAGATGAAGCAAAAGAAGAATCCAATGACTCCATTCCCTTTTGTCAGTTTTAATGATTCCATTTATCCAAAGCAGAAGTCTTATTCCTTCTTAGACCTTCGTTTTTTTCCCAATATAACTTAAAAGGGGTAGCTAGGTTACTCAGTAGATAAAGTGCCAGAGCCTAGAGTCAGGAAGACTCCTATTCCTGGGTTCAAATGTGGCCTCAGACACTTTGTGTGATCTTGAGCAAATTACTTCACCCTGTTTGACTCAGGTCTTCATCTGTGAAATGAGCTGGAGAAGGAGATAGCAAACCACTCTAGTAACTCTGCCAAGAAAACCCCAAATGGGGTCATGAAGAGTTGGACACAGCTCAACAACAACTAACTTAAAATACTCTCTTTTAGTTGTCCTTCATTTTCCTTGTCAGACTCTATTCATTCTGACCTTTATGACTCCTAACACTATTTTTAACAACTGTGCCATACTTTTATATTCATCCTTTCTTACTTGTCCTTGCCTCCATTATTTGTTTATTTTTTTTCTTCTAAAAGTAAATTGTTTTTTTTTTAATTATTTTCCTTGAACTTAGTCTTTTTTTTTTTTTTTATTTAATAGCCTTTAATTTACAGGATATATATACATGGGTAACTTTACAGCATTAACAATTGCCAAACCTCTTGTTCCAATTTTTCACCTCTTACCCCCCCACCCCCTCCCCTAAATGGCAGGATGACCAGTAGATGTTAAATATATTAAAATATAAATTAGATACCACAATAAGTATACATGACCACAACATTATTTTGCTGTACAAAAAGAATCAGACTCTGAATTATTGTACAATTAGCTTGTGAAGGAAATCAAAGATGCAGGTGTGCATAAATATAGGGACTGGGAATTCAATGTAATGGTTTTTAGTCATCTCCCAGAGTTCTTTTTCTGGGCATAGCTAGTTCAGTTCATTACTGCTCCATTAGAAATGATTTGGTTGATCTCGTTGCTGAGGATGGCCTGATCCATCAGGACTGGTCATCATCTAGTATTGTTGTTGAAGTATATAATGATCTCCTGGTCCTGCTCATTTCACTTAGCATCAGTTCGTGTAAGTCTCTCCAGGCCTTTCTGAAATCATCCTGTTGGTCATTTCTTACAGAACAGTAATATTCCATAATTTTCATATACCACAATTTATTCAGCCATTCTCCAACTGATGGACATCCATTCAGTTTCCATCTAAAAGTAAATTGTTTGTACGTTTCCTGTACATCCATATTGGCCTCTTCAGACAATTCCATTTTTGCTTTTCACTAGACTGTGTCCCTAATGTCTTCAGAATTTCCTCCTTAAATGTCTCAGCTTTCCTGAATTTACTTCTTCCATAAAAATTTTTATCTCTTTTTAAAAACTCTTTGTAATATACTATCTCCAAATCTGGGATATATAGTGACTTATACCTGGATTTTTCACTCTTCCTTTATTACTCATTTTCTCCCATCTAGTTCCTCTTTGTTATAGAGAATCATATCTCTATTAGATCTACTTGTTGGTTCCTCCACTTTGAATGATAAAATGATCACTAAAACAAGTGAAGAAGTGATTGTTTTTTCTGCTTTTCAAAGAGAGAATTCAACATGAGTACTCAAAATTCCCTGTCACTACTATATCCATGACAGGTTTGTAATATGATATCCAAGTTATTTTTTCTTCTTCTTCTTTCTGTTTAAGTGGTCTAGAGTATATTCTGATGACAAATACCTTCTGTTTCTCCCTCCATTGACCTTAGCTGTATTGCTCTCTGCCATAGGTTTCTGAATTTCTTTACATGATTAGCTTTCATAATATATTCTTCTACCCAGATAGTTTTCATTTTGACTCAGTTATACCCAGCTAGCTATAGTTAAGACTTGAGATTCCTGCTACCAGGACTGAGTGATATCTATAGGGTCAAATTTGCCTTCTTTATTAAGACCATTCATTGCTTGTGCTTGTTGTCTAAACTTTAGGCATTTTGAATGACATTTCAGATCAATTCACTTTAAAATATAATAGAGTAACTGAAGGAACATAATAATGTGTTTACAGTAGAAGAGGGAAAAATCATAATTAGAAAAACCCAATAGTAGATATAAGTGGAGCAAAATGTAAACATAACTCTTATAACATTAAATGTGAATGAATTGAACAAATCTAATAAAATAAAAGACTGACAGATTGACAAGAAAGCAAAACCTATAATCCATTTCTTACAAAAATGCATTTAAAAGATTAAACATTTAAAACAAAATACAAACTATAAAATAAAACTAAGAATTAGAAAATTTTTTACTATACAGCAAGTGAATCCAAAAGAACAGGAGTTGAAATAATGCTGTCTGATCAACACGAAAAGAAAAATTCAAAAACAATGAAAAAGGATAACTAAGGAAACTGTCATACTAAAAAGAATTATAGAAAACAAATAGAAATCAGTAGTAATCTTATATGCTTCAGTTGCCTTAACATTACAAATTCATAAAACAAACATTAACTAAGATACAAGAAAATATAGACAATAACACATTAGTGCTAGGAAATATCAATTTAGCTATCAATTTTGGATAAGTTGAACCAAAAGTTAAACAAAAGGGAAAATCTGGAAATGAATAAATTGTTGGAGAAATTAGAGTTAAAAGATCTATGGCATCTTCTAAATGGTCTGGCAAAAGAATATTTCTCAGAACATAGAACTTTTTTAAAAATTTAGTCATATTTTGTTTTTTATTAAAGCTTTTTATTTTCAAAACATATGCATGGATAATTTTTCAACATTGACCCTTGCAAAACCTTGTTCCCCTTCTTCCCCCTACTCTCTCCCCTAGATGGCAAATAACAATATATGTTTAAAAATAGTAATATATATTAAATCCTATATATGCATACATATTTTAAAAATTTTTTTTGGCTGAGGCAATTAGGGTTAAGTGACTTGCCCAAAGTCACACAACTAAGAGGGTTAAATGTCTGAGGCCACATTTGAACTCAGATACTCCTGACTTCAGGGCTGGTACTCTTATCCATTGTGCCACCTAGCTGTCCCTTATATACATATTTATACAATTATCTTGCTGCACAAGAAAAATCAGATCAAAAAGGAAAAAAAATGAGAAAGAAAACAAAATGCAAGCAAACAACAATAGAAAGAGTGAAGATATTATGTTGTGATCTACACTCAATTCCCACAGTCCTCTCTCTGGATGTAGATTGCTTTCTTCATCACAAGATCATTGGAACTGGCCTGTATCATCTATTGTTGAAAAGAGCCATGTCCATCAGAATTGAGTACCGTATAATCTTATTGTTGCCATGTGCAATGATCTCCTGGTTCTGCTCATTTCACTTAGCTAATGCTATATTCATGTAAGTCTCTCCAGGCCTCTCTGAAATCATTCTGCTGATAGTTTCCTAAAAAACAATAATATTCCATACCATTGGTATACCATAACTTATTCAGCCATTCTCCATTGATGGGCATCCACTCAGTTTCCAGTTTCTTTCCATTACAAAAAGGGCTGCCACAAATATTTTTGCACATGGGTCCTTTTCCCTCCTTTAAGATGTCTTTGGGATATAAGCCCAATAGAAACACTGCTGGATCAAAGGGTATGCACATTTTTATAGTCCTTTGCGCATAATTCCAAATTGTTCTCCAGAATGATTGGATCAGTTCACAACTCCACTAACAATGTATTAGTATCCCAGTTTTCCCACATCTCCTCCAATATTCATTATTATCTTTTCCTATCATTTTAGCCGATCTGAGAGTTGTATAGTAGTACCTCAGAGTTGTCTTAATTTGCATTTCTCTGATCAATAGTGATTTAGAGCACCTTTTCATACGGCTAGAAATGGTTTCAATTTCTTCATCTGAAAATTGTCTTTTCGTATCCTTTGACCTTTTATCAACTGGAGAATGGCTTGAGTTCTTATAAATTTGAGTCAATTCTCTATATATTTTAGAAATGAGGACTTTATCAGAACCTTTGAATAGAGCATAAAACTTTCACAAAAATTGGTCATATATTAGGACATAAAGATATTTTGAATAAATATAAAAAGCAGAAATAATTAATATATTTTATAGACAAAATGTGATAAAAATAGTCTTGCTTTAGAAACTACAAACAAAACATGTACACTCTGTTAGAAATTTAACAGTAAAATCATAAATAATAAGTGGGACATTTCAGGCCAGAGATTTTAATATGAACTCCTTCTCTGGATTTTGTCTCCTATGAGCATGTCATTTGCTGTACTTCCATCTTCAATTACCTTTTATTATATTTGGCTTAGTAATCGTATAAAGACATTGTTCTTCTGCCATTCTTTTCAGAGAGGAAAAAAAAAAGGGGCACCTAAAACATATTAGTATGGTTTTCCTCTTAAATTAACCTAATATCCAATTCTTCCCTAAAGTTCACAAAAATCTCTTTATTTCTCTCTTTTCCCATTTCTCCATCCTTTCCTCCTTACTTTCTCCTTCCTTTTTCTTCTTCCCTTCTGTTTCTTCTCCCACTTCTGAAATGAGCTTGGGCAAGTCATGTCATATCTTGAGGTCTCAATTTTCTTATCCATAAAATGAGGTGGTTAAATTAAGTGATTTCATATTCCCCTTCAGCTTTACAATTCTATGATGCTATGATTGGAAGAAACTTGGAAGCAGCTTTGGAGCTCCACCAAATAAATATTTGAACAGAGATCAGTCTTCTTAAAAGAAACAATAATTAAACCAAGAGTTATTAAATTTTTTGGTATCAATTTTTTGTATCCCTTTGGAAGTCTGGTGAAATCTATGGATCCCTTCTCTGAACAATGTTTTCAAATGCATAAAATAAGAGGACTAAAAGGAAAGCAATTAATTATATTGAAATATATTTATTAAAATCTAAAATAAATGCCAATAACAAAGTTCTTAGACCTTAGGTTAAAAACCTTTATCTTAGTCTAAAACAGATCACAAAATAAGCAAATAAAAATAAACCTTCCTCTACCTCTGAGCCTACTTTTCCAGCTGTGAGAACTTTGGATCAAGATATTTGTCAGACAGAAGCAGATAGCCCAGCACCTACATACTTCCTTCAGCAAAACCCTGAAATTTGTAACAAATTGAATAATTTTCAAGAAATCAATTAAGATATTACAGTGATTTCTTCTGCTCTGTAAAAGCACAAAAAGTCAGCCAGAATCTCAGAGACAGTCAGAAAAGAGCTTCCATCAAAATCAGGGCCAGAGCAAGGAAAAGGAAACAATCTGGCAGCTTCCCAGCAGTACAAGAGATGGGCCAGAGAAACTATAACTAGAATGGCTTTGTGTGCAGAGGCAGCAAAAACCCCAAATCAAGGGTTCCCACAAGAAGATCTCAGGATGGTCAGAAATGTGCAAGATTGTAAGAAGTCCATACACTGGAACAGCAGTGATCAATGTATCACTAGAGTGCTCAGAACAGAATTCTTTAGGGACTCAGGGGCTCTGAAATCCTTACCAAGCTTTCTTATTAAATTAAATTTTTTCCAGTTATTGAAAATTCCCCTTGTCTCCTTACTCCTCTATAGTCCTATATGGATATAGTAAAGCAAACCAAATTCCTACATTGACCTGTGTCCAAAAACTATGATATGCACTTTGAATCTATTACTGCCCTCTCACGAGATGGGTAATTTGTATTATCATTAATTCTCTTTGTAATTGTGGTTGGTTGTCGCATTAATAAGAATTCTTAAGTCTTTCAAAGTTGTTTCTCTTTACAATATTGATATTATATAAATTGCTCTTCTTGTTCTGCTTATGTCACTCTGCATCAGTTCATAAAAGTTTCCTCAGCTTTCACTGAAATCATCTTGTTCATTTCTTACAGCACATAGTTTCCCATCACTTTTCATATGATAAAATTTGTATAGCCATTCCTCAATTGATGGGCATCTTTTTACTTTTTAGTTCTTAGCTACCAGAAAAAGAGTTGTTATAAAATTTTTTGTATACATGGGACCCTTAAAATTTTTTTTATCTCTTTGAAATGTAGACTACTTAGTTGTATTATGAGGGCAAAAGGTATTCATAGTTAAGTAACTGCATAGTTCCAAATTGATTTGCAGAATGTTTAGAACAATTTACACATCACTATCAGTGCATGCATGTACTTATTTTCCCATAGCCCAGCATTTATTATTTTCCATTTTAACTAACTTTCATCAACTGATATGTGTGAGGTGGCACCTCAGAGTTGTTTTAATTTTAATTTCTCTTATTGTTAGTGATTTATACATTTTTTCATATGGTTATTGATAGTTTGGATTTCTTCCTCTGAAATTTGCCCGTCATTTATTTTGACCATTTATCAATTGGGGAATGACTGTTATTCTTATGAATTTAAGTCAGTTCTATACATATCTTGGAAATTATACTTCTATTAAAGAAATGTGCTTCAAAGATTATTTCTCCATTTGCCTAAATCTCTTCTAATTTTGCTTTTGTTACTTTTGCTTGTGTAAAGCCTTTAAAATTTCACCTAAAATTTCACCTACTTGTCCATTTTACCTCCTTTGATTTTCTCTCGTTTAGTTTTAAACAATTCTCTGACCCATAGATCTGAAAGGTAATTTCTTCTTTGCTCCTTTAATTTGTTTATGATACCGCCCTCATTAATGTACCCACTTGGAGTTTATCTTGGTATATAGTCCAATCCAAGTCAATAAACATTTATTAAGACCTGTACTTAGTTTTTGTACAAAGAAAACTAATGCAGACAAGATTAGAAGGGAAGCAATAAACTGGGAAAACATTTTTGCAGTCAAAAGTTCTGATAAAGGCCTATATATCCAAAATATATAGAGAATTGACTCTAATTTATAAAAAATCAAGCCATTCTCCAATTGATAAATGGTCAAAGGATATGAACAGAAAATTCTCAGATGATGAAATTGAAACTATTTCTAGCCATATGAAAAGATGCTCCAAGTCATTATTAATCAGAGAAATGCAAATTAAGACAATTCTGAGATACCATTACACACCTGTCAGATTGGCTAGAACGACAGGGAAAGATAATGTTGAATGTTGGAGGGGATGTGGGAAAACTGGGACACTGATATATTGTTGGTGGAACTGTGAATACATCCAGCCATTCTGGAGAGCAATTTAAATTGTGCATACCCTTTGATCCAGCAGGGTTACTACTAGGCTTATATCCCAAAGAGATCTTAAAGAAGGGAAAGGGACCTGTATGTGCAAGAATGTTTGTGGCAGCCCTGTTTGTAGTGGCCAGAAACTGGAAACTGAGTGGGTGCCCATCAATTAGAGAATGGCTGAATAAATTGTGGTATATGAATATTATGGAATATTACTGTTCTGTAAGAAATGACCAACAGGATGATTTCAGAAAGGCCTGGAGAGACTTACATGAACTGACACTGAGTGAAATGAGCAGGACCAAGAGATCATTATATATGTCAACAACAATACTATATTATGATCAATTCTGACGGACCTGGTCATCTTCAGCAATAAGATGAACCAAATCATTTCTAATGGAGCAGTAATGAACTGAACCAGCTACGCCTAGCAAAAGAACTCTGGGAGATGACTAAGAACCATTACATCGAATTCCCAATTTCTATATTTTTGCCTGCCTGCATTTCTGAGTTCCTTCACAGGCTAACTGTACAATATTTGGAGTCCGATTCTTTTTGTACAGCAAAATAATGGTTTGGACATGTATACTTATTTTGTATTTAATTTATACTCTAATATATTTAACATATATTGGTCATCCTGCCATCTAGGGGAGGGGATGGAGGGAAAGAAGGGAAAAATTGGAACAAAAGGTTTGGCAATTGTCAATGCTGTAAAATTACCCATGCATATAACTTGTAAATAAAAAGCTATTTTAAAAAAAGACCTGTACTTAGCACCCAGGAAACAATAAAAAGATAGTCCCTCCCTCAAAAACTTAAAATACAAAGGGGAAGACAACACATAAGAGGGAACAAGAGGAGTGGAGAAGGACCTGAACACCAAGCGGTATCTTTTGGCTGTCCTTTATAAAGGAAGGCATTAGGAGATATTTGGTACACTATCCATTAGCCTGCCAATCAGAGGAGTGAGGAGGGATAGGGAGGTAGAGACAAACAAGGCTTGAGTTAGCAGCATGATGATGAGCTATTTATCTAGGTTGAGTTTTTGCCAAGCTACTTTCCAATTTTCCCAACAGTTTTTGTTGAATAGTAAACTTTTACTTGAATATCTGAGATCTTTTGATTTCTCAGTTAAGCTACTAAGCTCATTTGCTTCTATATATTGTGTATCTAAGGCTGCTAAGGGCCAATGGTACAACTTCTATCTGTGTTATGTAAAAGATAACTTCTACCTCCTCCTAGGAAGATGAAGAAAAAAGTTAGTAGGGAGCTTGACTTTTATCATTTTTTTCCCAGTAGATTTGACTTCTATCTCCTGTGCACCATTTTCTGCCTAATCTCTAATCTTCAGATGAAATAGGAGTGAAACAGTGCTTCCCATCTGACTCTTTGACAATATTCCCTCATTTCATGTTGTACTTGTTTTTAGCTTGATCTCTAGTCACTTTGGGGAAGAAGTATGGTACTAATGAACATTCTCACATCTGGTCATATCCCAGACATCCCAGTGATTCTGAACATCTGTAGATCATTCTGCATCACCCACTACCCAATTCTTTAGTCTCATTTCTCTCAACCCTTCCACTTCAAAGCCTGAACTAATGGCCATACAGTCCTTCTACAGAGTCCTCTGGAATGCCTGTTCTTTAGGCAGCAAACTTTCTTTCATCTTTTATTTTCCTCTTCCTTCCACTTCTAGCTATCACTGAAACCTGGCTCCTTCCAGTGATACAGCTTCTTCAGCTACCCTTTCCATCACTGCCTATATCTTCACTCATTCAATAGTCTTTGTTCCCTATTACCATTTCCAGATTCTCCATCGACCTTCATTATACAGTAACTTCTCCTCCTTTGAGTTTCATGCAGTATATATCTACTACTCAATCAAAATTCTGGTTGCTATTGTCTACAGACCTCTAGATCACTCCTCTTCCTTCCTCAATGAGTTTGGTTACAATTTTTTTCTTTTCCAATTCCTGTCCTCTCACTAGGAATCCTCAATACACATATTGATTCTGCCTCAAACACTAACTATTCATTCCTCAACCTACTCACTTCTCTTGAGTAGGTTCCCAAATTATTATTTTACCCCACCTCAGCTACACAAAAATATGAACTTATACAAATATACTATTTTTATGTTCAAGAATTCCAAAATCCCTTTATCTGATCATTGTCTATTCATTTTGGATATTTCCTTCTGCTTTCTCTTATCATTACTCTTTGTCCACACCATGACATCCAATCCTCTACCTCCTCAGTTTTCTCTTAGGTTATCTCCTCTGCACTATCCACTCTCTCCTTTTTTCTCCATCACCTTGGAGAAACAGTTCAACTTTACACTCTCCTTTCCCTTTAATACAGGAGTCCTCAAACTACGGCCAAGGGCCAGATGCAGCACCTGAGGACGTTTATTCCCCTCACCCAGGGCTATGAAGTTTCTTTATTTAAAGGCCCACAAAACAAAGTTTTTGTTTTTACTATAGTCCGGCCCTCCAACAGTCTGAAGGACAGTGAACTGGTCCTTATTTAAAAAGTTTGAGGGCCCCACCTTGTCTCCCTTAATATAATGCCAGTTGCACCTTGCCAAGCCCCAGCCTTAAATCATCCCCATGATCCACCTTCTTTTCTTCTATAGAAGTGCTGCTGAATGAAGATGGAAAAAAAAATCCTACAACTTGTCTATTGTATTTGCTAAAAATTGATGTTATACATCTGCTTTTGTTAAGGAGTCATTCACTTGAACAGAGCTAGAAGTTAAATTAGTAAGTAATATATGCCCTGCTTTAAACTGGGGTTACTTAAAGTTCTTATAACTCAATATATTTATGTATCCATTCCAGAACCTTTTGTTAACTTTTTAATAACTCTTGCAACTTTAGATAAATTCATTTTTATATTGGAATCCATCTTAGAAAATTGGCTTCTGATTTGTTTGTAGATAAAGAGAAAGGTGATATAGGTGATAGATGATATAGATGAAAAACTGGAATCCTTGGTCTAAAAGATTCCAAATTTGAAAAAAGTTAATTTCAATCATCTTACCTGTTTATTGGCAATGTAAATTGGAAGTTTGTTTGAGATCAAGTTTTGTAGGAAATTTCTACAGGTGACCTGAGCTGGAGAAGTACAGACCACACCAGAGCTATAGGACTGTATCAGATGTTTCTAGAGGAAGGGAGATATTTATTTTACCATTTGCATCTTTTATTTGTAAGGTCTACTTATCAAAGGTGATTGCTCCCTTTGATTTTTGTCAAGCACCATCCCATTTTTTTTCTCTCACATTATCTTTCTCATAATTCCTTTATTTAGAAAACCTTGATAAAGTGTTTGATGGACATGTTTGTCTTTGGTCTAAAAGAGATGGCCAAATGACCATTCTTTTAAATTTAATAACCTATTGGCCTTGTTAGTAAAATAATTAATCCCCCCCCAAAAAAAAAACAACAAGCACAACCACAATGTTATAAAACTCAGGTGGGCTCTTATTACTACTAGGAAATCCTTCTACATTTCCCCTATCAACTAGCTCAATCTCCAGAGTAGCTTTTCTGAACCTTTTTATCCCTTCTCAAATCCCCCATTGTTCCTCTTGCCCCCACTTCTTCAGCTGAGAATCTAGCTTCATATTTTGCAGAAAAAACTAAGGCTGTTCACTCTGAGCTCCCTTTTCTCCCCTTTCTTTCATCACTTAATATGAACAGATGATTTTATTCTTTGCAAAAACTAATCCCTCTACCTGTACAAGAAATGTCATTTCATCCCAGTTCCTTTACTACTTTACCTCTCTATCTATTGACTTCTTTTCTGCTGCTTAGAAACATGCTCATTTCCCTTCAAAAAATCCTCACTTTATCCTTCTATTCTCATTATCATTTTATCTCTTCTTCCCTTTGTGACCAAATTCCTTGTAAAGGCCATCTTTACAAGAGGTGCCTCCACTTCCTCTCTTTTCACTCTTTTTGTAAACTTTTATTATTCAACTTCCAACCTCATTATTACAATAAATTTATTCTCTCTGAAGTTACTAGTGACCCTTCAATTGTGAAATGCAATGGTCTTTTCTTTTTTTTTAGAAGGTCTTTTGTTTTTTCTTTTTTTTAGTTTCAAATACTCTCCTTCCATCCATCACTTTCCCCATCCCTTGAGAAAGCAAGAAATGTAATATCCATTATATTTATGAAGTTAGACAAAACATACTTTCACATTAAACATGTTGCAAACAAAAAAGCAAGAAAAATAAATTGAAAAAAATATGCTTCAATCTGTGCTCAGAATTCTTCACTTTTCTCTTTGAGAAATGCTGAGTGGATAGCATTTTTACCATGAATCCTTTGGGATTGTGGTAGATAATTGTATTGATCAGAGTACCTAGATCTTGCATGGTTGATTATTATTACAGCATTGCTGTTACTATATAACAATGTTCTTCTATTTCTGTTCCCCTAATTTTACATCAGTTCATATGAATCATCTCTGGTTTTTCTGAAATTATCACCTTTGTCATTTTTATAGCACAATAATTTTTTTCACAATCATATATTGCAACATGTTTAGTCCCAATGACCTTTTCTCAATCCTCATTTTTCTTGACCTTTCTGCAGCTTTTGACACTGCTGAATATGTTCTTCTACTTCATATTCTTTATCTCTAGGTTTCTGAGACACCACTCTCTCCTGATTTTCCTCCTACCTATCAGACTACTTTTCCTTTTTTCCTGGATTCTTATTCAAAACAAGCTTTCTAACTATAGGTTTCCCACAATGTTCTGTCCTAGACTCTCTTTTCCCAGTATACTTTGGTAGTCTGAGCCTATTCCTATCATTATAGTTACTCAGAATTATAAGCTTTTCCTTTTTTGGCACATTGATGATAAAGGTCTCTAGGTCTTCATGAAATTTTTCTTTGACCTCATCAGGATACACCATGGTAGGAGAATAGACACTGACGATGGTGGCGTGGTATTTTTTTGCAAGTGGCAATTGCATTGTCACGAGCCTGTTATTCACTCCTTTTGGAAAGCATGTGAACTTAGTTACTAGATTATTTTAATTGCAAAACCTACACCAACTTCATGGTGCTCCGTTTCACTACAGCCACTCTGGAAAATAACAACAACAACAAAAAAACAAATAAACAAAAAAAAAACCATGTATCCAACTCTTCAGTTAACTGGCCTTCATTTACTAACCTTGTTTCACTCAGGGCTGCTATTTGTATGTGATACTTGTTGAGTTCAATAAAACTTCATAGATGCACCCTCACAGAAAACATTGGTGTTTAATGGACTATGTGATTATAAAGAGAAGAGACAGACAGGATGTGAGAATGACAAAAGCAATGTGTAGTGCAAAGTGCTGAGCTATCATAGACTGATTTTCTCCAAACTGAATATTTATCTTCAACAAAAGCAGTGTCCCCAAAGCAAAAAGACTACTAGAAGAATTAATGTCAACAGAGCAGAGTGCTTCTCCGAGAGAGAAGAGTTTGTTTCCAATTTAGAAGGGAAATTGAGTTAAAACACATCTGGCAACAATGAAGCAGAAAAGGGGTGGGCATCTTTCAGAGATTTGTATAGCACTACCTGTACTCATTTGAGTCAGAACACTCACAAACATCAAGACTGCTTTGATAAAAATGATTAGGAAATTCAGAAACTGATAAATGAAAAAGGAGAACTTCACAAAATGTCCATCCATCCTAAGAAGGTAGCATTCAATTCCATCAAAAGTAAAGTACAATTGAAACTTAGAGAAATGTAGAATTCTTGGCTCAATAAGAGGCAGATGAAATTCAGTTTTATGCTGATAGTAACAATCCATATTGTTTTTATGATGTACTGAAGACTGTTTATGGGTCCAAAAACCTATGGTGCATCTCAACTACTCAATGCCGATGGAACCCCACTGATTAGGGATAAAGACATGATCCTAGAGAGATGGGCTGAACACTTCTATAGTGTTCTCAATAGATCATCATCAATCAATGCAGAAACGATTACCTCAAGTTGATATCAATCACTCTCTCGCTAATGTTCCAGCTGAAGAAGAGGTTTTAAATTCCATTAGGCTACTTTCATGTGACAAAGCACCTGGTGCTGATTTTATTCCACCTAAGATTTACAAAGCTGGAGGTCCATTGCTCATACAAAAGCTGACTGAAATTTTCCAGATTATATGGCAAAAGGAGATTATGCCTCACTTCAAGGATACCTCCATTGTCCATCTTTATAAAGGTAAAGGCAATAGATTGTCCTGTGACAATCACACAAAGGGGTCTCTTTCTTAGTCATTGCTGGCAAAATTCTTGCCAGAGTACTCCTTACGAGGCCAACACCTGGAAAAAAAAGATCATCTACCTGACAGCCAGTATTGTACCTTCAGAAGGGGCTGAGGAACAGGTGACATGGTATATACTGCCAGAAAACTCCAGGAAAAATGCCAGGAGCAGAACAAAAGTCTGTATACGTTGGTAGATCTGACCAAGGTCTTTGATACTGTCAGTCATGATTGCTTATGGAAAATTATGTCAAAATTTGATTGCCCAGAGAGGTACTTAAGTATAGTATGTCATTTTCCAAGTATGTTTTGTTCCCTATTCTGACACTAACCACCACTCTGGTACAGGCTCAAATTATCTCAGGCTTTGTTGGAATAATGAAATGCCAGGTAGCCTGCCTCAAATATCTCCCTATTCCAATCCACTCAGTCACTGATTTTCTTAAAGCTCAGGTCCAACTAAGTCACCCTACCGCCACAGATACATGTAATATACTTGTTCCCTTTTACCTCCAAGATAAAATATAAAATGCTCCGTTAAGTGTTTGAAATCCTTCATTACCTAATGCCCACTCCCTTCACTTTGTGTATATTGTTTTTACCCTGTACTACTTAACATGTTCTACAAACAAGACACTCCATCTCTCATCTCTGGGTATTTTCTCTATCTTCCCATGCCTTCTCTTCCTTCTTATTTTTACCTACAGGCTTCTCTGGCTTCCTGCAAATCCCAGTTAAAGCCCCCCATCTTCAATAAGAAGCCTTTTCCTAAACCTTCTTAATTCTATGACTTTCCCCTTTTGAATTATTTTTTGGTTTATCCTTTAAATAGTTTGTACACATGTGTTTGCTTCTTTTCTCTCATTATATTGTGAGCTCCTTGAGGGCAGGGACTTTTGGGGTCTTCTTATATTCCTAGTTATTTGCACAGTCCCTACCACTTAATAAATGTTTATTGACTGGATAATCTGTTCTACAAGTGGACTTTTCCATTCCTTAATTGTACTGTTGGATGTCTGAATAGCAAGAAGATCAAATCAATTAACACTTAAAGAAATTAATTCAGACTATTCACTGGAAGGTCAAACACTGGACCTGAATCTTAAATATTTTGGCCATATAATGAGAAGACAAGTCTCTTTGGAAAAGATCCTGATATTGGGACAGATTGAAGGCAAAAGGAGAAGGAGACAGTAGAAGATGAGATGGATATATATAATGTCATGAAAACAATGAACATGAACTTGGACAGACTTAGAATAAAAAGGCTTGGTATGGTGTGATTCATGGGGTCACAAAGAGTCAGAGACAACTGAACAGCAATAAAAGCTTTGTAATAAACATTCAGATCTAGTACTTTAAAGTCCCTTTCTCACTTAAAAAAATTATTTCCCTTGAGGTTCTAGAAATTTTATTCTTTGAGATAAATTTTGTAATTTTTAATGGCACTATAAAGTAAATCTTTGGTGATACAATACAAGCAAATTAATTTAAGTGGTATTGCATTTTTATTATTTTGGCTCAGCTTACCCATGTGTTGTTGTTCAGTTGTGTCCAATTCCCTATGCCAGGTCCTGTTATCTTCCATTCTCTCCTGAGATTTTTCCACATTCATGTTTGTTGCTTCCATGACACTCACTATTCATCTCATCCTCTTGTTGTCCCCTTCTCCTTATGCCTTCAGTCTTTCACAATATCAGTCTTTTTAATTGAGTCCTGTCTTCTCATTATATGACTAAAATATATAAGCTTATGCTTTAATATTTGACCTTCCAGTAAATAGTCTGAATTAATTTCCTGAAGTAAATTATTTGATCTCCTTCTTGTCCAAGGGACTCTCAAAAAACCTTTGGCACCACAATTTTAAAGCATTAATTCTATGGCTCTCAGTTTTCCTTATAGTCCAGCTCTCACGGTCATAAATTGCTACTGGGAAAACCATAGCTTAGATTAGGTGAACCTTTGTTAGCAAGGAGAAATCTCTGTTTTTTAGTATACTGTTCAGATTTACCATAGTTTCCTTCTAAATATATGCCAAACAAAGTAGATGCCTATCAATTAGGGAATGATTAAACAAATTGTAATACATAAATGTAATGGAAATACATGTTGCAGTAAGAAATGATGTGGTGAATAAATATAGAGAACTACGGAAAGATCTGTATGAACTGATACAGAGTTATATAAGCAGAGTCGAGAAAATATATGCATAATAATTAAAATAATATAAATGAAAAAATATTCACCAAATAATCAAAAGTAAGTGTAACAAAATTATGAAGAACAAGCAATACTTGAATGAAAAGATATGAAAGAAGACCCCCAACCCACCCTTCATATAAGTAAGATTCACAGTGTTACATATTATACAAGTTTGGAGGCTTTTTTCAAATGTATTGATCAGTTTTGCTGATTATTTTTCCCTCTCTGGAAAAAATACTATTTATCCAGACAGAGCTAGATATCTGGAATGAGTGTGATGTTGCAAGAAATGAGATGTCAATAAAAATGTATTTAAAAAGAATCCAAGAGAAGCAAGTCACAAGACAAGATAAAAAATTTATCTTTAATAAAGTTCCCATAACTCCTTGTGCTACTTGGACTTCTCTTATTGGTGTTATGGGTTTTGTTGTTTAAAGATGGATAGAACTCAGTTCTATCCTTTTGTTAACTAGACTCAGTAGTGGTCTTATTTCTGTTTATTATGTTTTGTAATATGCTTTATATTAAATATCATATTAAATATTTATTGAGATCTTGTTGCTTGCAGGAACAAACTGAATACTCTTAGATGAGAGCCAGAAATGAGCCAAAATGTGATGTTCCCAGAGTGATTTCTAGCTGGAAGAAAATGCATGGGAGAGAGAATAATAAATATTGAGAAATAGTCAATGTGAGTCTAGACTTGCTCTTTTACAGTGATAGGGGCCAAAGGTTACATAATAGATTCCTAGCTGATCTCATTGAATCTAGGTTATACCCTCTCCAATTCATATCTCAATTATTTGAATAATCTCCCTCATATGCTAATCTCTCTGAACATGCTTATTCTCTATCTCAGTACCTACAATGGGTTTCCATAATCTACTCATTAAAGTATAAATTCCTGATGGAAATGCTCTTTATCATAAGAGTTTCAACCTGTCTTTATAATCTTAGTGCTACCCATCACAACTGTGTATTCAGAATCATTATTTGTTCCCTTTTCTCATCTTATCTTCTTTCACCTTTCTATTTTTGTTTATTCCATTCCCTATAATTTACATGCATTTCCTCTCCATCTTTGTCAGCTTACTCAAGTCCCTCCCTTTCTTCAATGCCCAACTCAAATGCTACTTCCCCCATGAAGCACTCCTAAGTTATTTCAGGTCAATGTGATTTCACTCCTGAAATTTCTTATAAAACTTTGCCTGAATCTCTCTTGTACTTAACATTTCCTTGTATCATCATTGTTTATGTACATGCCATTTCCAATTTCTTCCCTCTAATTATATTGTAAACTCCTGGAGAGTGGTATCTGTATTTTATCTATCTTTATATCCTTAGTATCTGGCACAGAAGGAAACAACAGTAAGCTGTCTTTGGAGATCTTTTAGTCATTTGACACCTTCCTGTTCCCCTCTGCCAGCATGTTCCACCAAAAGAATTAGCTTAGCTTTACTCCTTCCCCAATCCTTCTTTTTCAGTCAACTAGAATGTACACAAGAAGCTATAATACTCTCTTGCTATTAGATGCCAATAATAGGAACCGGGTCAGAAGCCACCTAGTCACTTCAAATGAACAACACTTTTAAGAACTGAATCTTAATTCCCTATTCTAGCATTTTTTCATTATAGTTTTAATCATAGGCCACTCATTAGGAATCCCCATAGTGGTCCCAAGATAATCCATCATAATTTAATTATAATTTTTCATTTGCTAATGTAGCTCTATAGCAGAATCTTACCAGTTGTCCTGCAAATTTCTGAAGTCAATGTTTCCATGATGGCTAATGATTTGGTGCCTGGACTGAGCAAAGGAAATTGCAGCGGAATTCAGAATGGCCAAAAGAGATCCCTCTAGATAAAATAAATGATGTTCAGTGACTCAGACACTGATGCATTATTGAACTTTCCTCAAGTCCCTAGAGGAGGAAAATTGACCCTATCAGTGTGGATCAACAACTTCATCATACAGCCTTGGAAAATCTAGATTCCAATGGAAAGAAATTTTCTTTGGCAGTCAGGTTTGGGAGATTTGTTATGGGAGAATAGCTACATTTATTTACTTTTTCTGAGAAAAAGTTCATATAATCAGTTTCCTCAGAAACGTTTTGTTAAAATATACTTCCCCAAGCAATAAACAGGGAAAACATTTTTATAGTCAAAGGTTCTGATAAAGGCCTCATTTCCAAAATATATAGAGAATTGACTCTAATTTATAAGAAATCAAGCCATTCTCTAATTGATAAATGGTCAAAGAATATGAACAGACAATTCTCAGATGAAGAAATTGAAACTATTTCTAGCCATATGAAAAGATGCTCTAAGTCATTATTAATCAGAGAAATGGAAATTAAGACAACTCTGAGATACCACTACACACCTGTCAGATTGGCTAAAATGACAGGGGAAGATAATGTTGAATGTTGGAGGGGATGTGGGAAAACTGGGACACTGATATATTGTTGGTAGAATTGTGAATACATACAGCCATTCTGGAGAGCAATTTGGAACTATGGGCAAAAAGTTATCAAACTGTGCATACCCTTTGATCCAGCAGTGTTACTACTGGGCTTATACCCCAAAGAGATTTTAAAGAAGGGAAAAGGACCTGTATGTGCAAGAATGTTTGTGGCAGCCCTGTTTGTAGTGGCCAGAAACTGGAAACTGAGTGGATGCCCATCAATTGGAATAAATTGTGGTATATGAATATTATGGAATATTATTGTTTGGTAAGAAATGACTAACAGGATGATTTCAGAAAGGCCTGGAGAGACTTACACGAACTGAAGCTGAGTGAAATGAGCAGGACTAGGAGATCATTATATACTTCAACAAAAATACTATTTGATGATCAATTCTGATGGACATGGCCATCTTTAGCAATGACATGAACCAAATCAGTTCTAATGGAGCAGTAATGAATTGAACCAGTTACACCCAGGGAAAGAACTCTGGGAGATAACTATGAACCATTACAGAGAATTCCCAATCCCTCTATTT
The DNA here is from genome assembly GCF_902635505.1 of Sarcophilus harrisii. Lineage (NCBI taxonomy): Eukaryota > Metazoa > Chordata > Mammalia > Dasyuromorphia > Dasyuridae > Sarcophilus > Sarcophilus harrisii. Next base: position 460,729,417 of record NC_045428.1, on the reverse strand, counting down.
TTGTCCACCTGCATTTTTTATTTCCTTCACAGGGTAATTGTACACTATTTCAAAGTCTGATTCTTTTTGTACAGCAAAATAATTGTTTGGACATGTATACTTATATTGTATTTAATTTATACTTTAACATATTTAACATGTATTGGTCAACCTGCCCTCTGGGGGAGGGGGTGGGGGGAAGGAGGGGAAAAATTGGAACAAAAGGTTTGGCAAATGTCAATGCTATAAAATTATCCATGCATATAACTTGTAAATAAAAAGCTATAATTAAAAAAAATAAAAATAAAATATACTTCCCCATATTCAAAAGTAATCCCTAACCTGCTCCCTGGCCTTCTTAACATCATAGATGTGCATGATTTGGATTAAGACTAAACCCTAGAAATTGAAGGCAGAAGATTCCTAGTGGCTGAGGATGGGTCAGAACCTTTTCTTTCCCAACAGTTTTATTCAAAACTTGGAAGATTTTAAAAGAATTACAGAATCTGAAATTTAGAAACTTTTCTGAGAAATATTGAAATCTATTACTCTTCTTTGGGTAGGGATGCATGCAATCCATCCCAGAAAGATGAGAATTTCTTCTATCTTTCATAGAAAGATATTTCACAATATGCTTGCCTGTTTCAGCATTTAATAGCTCTCATTGCCAGAAAGATCTTCCTTAAATCCAATATAAATCCTTTGTGCTCCCACATACTTCCTTTTTTTCTTTGCTTAAGATGAATCATAACTCATGAAACTCAAAGAAAAGATTATTCATCCATAGAGCTCTAACCTGGGAATGTTGCATTTATCTTGGCTTAATTTTGCTATCCCAGTATTCCTCTTTCATTCACTTTTTGTCTTCATTACTACCTATAAACCTTGACACTTTCTCTTTTCTTTGAGATAACCTAGCTTGACTTCCTTTTCTATCCAATCTGGACCCCATAATCATCTACTTCTAGAATAATATACCAGAAATTTATGTAAGAAGAGCCAGGTATAGAGAGTTCTCAAATGTGTAGTGTGAGGATCCACATGTGGCAAGAAGCTGTCTTCCTCCTTGTTCTCCTCCCTCCTTGTTTGACTCAAATGGAGGTAGAATAGACATCTCTAGTCTCTTCTCCCCAGCCATTTCTAAGGGAAACTTTAATTACTGTCAGGAGGGAAGAAAAAAGAATGGGACAAGAGGTGAGTCTCTTGTCCTTAAAGAGAGGAGGTAGCAAGCTAGAATATCTACTTATTCCCTTAATATTACTAGTCTAGGAAATATGACCAGATTTGATCTAACTTCTGATCATTATGCCATTATTAGGGACAGAAGGAGGAGGAAGAAGAGCTGTATATTTTAACTATATATCCATGATTTTACTCCCTTTCTATCAAATGCCAAGTCTCCAATGAAGACACATTACAAATAGCAAAGAAATTCATTTATCTAAATAATAACAAAATAGAAATCAGAGAAGGTATACATAGGAGAATTTATTCCAAATGGATTAATATCAAATGGAGTACTTACAATGCAGCTCAACTGAGTCCTGATCTCATCAAAGGTGAAACTCCCTGAAGTATCTAGTATAATGAACTAGGGATAAGGATATGATGGAACCTGCTAGCTCTTCTCATATCTTCTCAGCTTTTATTTTTTCAGTACCCTAAAATGGAGTTGGCTTTTGTCATCATCCTCCTAGAAACAAAGTCAGGGATACCTAAGTGACTTGAAACATGAAAAGTTCTCAAGAAAATAAGATAAAAACTGAAGCTTTCTCACTCTCCAACTGCCTTACTCCTCACACAAGGAAAGGCATGCATCTTTACCAATGAGGAAAAAGTCCTATATCTATAGGCTTTGAATCAGATATTATATTTTATAATTTATTTTTTCTCTTGATCTTCCATTGTTAGATGCCTTTTCAGTCTCCAACTCTGGTTGATTCTTATAATTCACTTTCTCTACTTCCTGATATGAGGTTGTAAAGGGTTACTGTAGTCATATGACAATTCTACTAGGGTCAGCTAAACCCTTCACTACTGTTTAGCAATCCTTTTATTCATCTGTAGTTGACTCCCTTTCCCATTTCCAACAAAGGTTATTTGAAACCTATTTCCCAACTCAAATATATTTAATGATTTTCTACTGACTAATAAATATATATGAGTTTTTTTTAGTAGCTCTCCATGCCTTTCAAAATCTTGCCTCAACTTACCTTTTCCATTTTATCTTATACTAGTACCCTTCATAAATCTTGTACCCCACTAAACTATACCATTTGATATTCTCTGAATATTCCCTGAATTTCCTCTCTATTCTAATATCATATCTTCTTTCTCATTTCTGCCTATTAAAATCCTACAATGCCCAATTTAAATACCATTTCCCCTAGTTTGAATCATTTCTTTCCTGACTACTAGTGAAATGCAATTACTCCCTATTATTTGAACTCTCAGAACAATTTATCGATATTCCGAAATTATGCTGGTGGTAGGAACAATATCCTAAGGCTCTATCCAATATAGGCTAGGTAAGTTTGGCTCAGGAGACTAAAAGTTCCCTAGAGGTTCAGACCATCAATAATACTTTTTGGTGACCTAGATACAAAAAAGCTATGATGTTGAGGAGTCAAGGTATCCTTTAGGCTTCTTTTCAAAAGAATAGCATGATCAACACAGGCACCGGGAAGCTACATCTGAGATGTAGCTTCTCAATGAAATAATACTATATCCTCTCTGAATATCCTTTCTCTGCTATGGCTGAGTAAATCTCCTTTTGATCAGAAAGAATATGTTAGCGATCTATTAGATGGACTATGAATATCCCATTTCATTCCAGTTTCAAACCTCAGTTACCAGATTAGCTTTAGTCAGGGTTAGCCTAAAATAACATTCAAATTTATACTAAAAATATTTGTGTGCATATCTTATCTCTACCATTGAGCATCCTCTCAACAAGAAGCTGAGAAATAGAATGGAGTCTTTCCTTTCCTGCTATTATCTGGACTCTGGCCACAGGATGGGAGAGACCAATGTAGAGACTCAAAGTGGACATTCACATCAGGAAACTTCAAAGTACTAGAATAGTAAGTGGAAAACAGAGGTTCTGAGCAAGTTTCTTTTAACTTCCATTAAGAAGTGCCAAACAGGCAAATGGGGAGGGAGGATAGGCAAGATAGAGCATGGAAAGCAAAGCATCTGAAGGTACTAGAGTCAGTGTGACATCTGGCTCTGAGAGGCAGGCAAAGCTGTTTTCCCATATGTAAGTAACCACCTCCCCACAAAGCCCCATAAATATCTTTTCCTCCCTGTGGTGCTGGAATGAATATGAAGAACAGGAACCACATCTCAGTCAAATCTGGTACTGCTCTCCCACTGTGGGTGGAAACACACACACACACACACAAATATGCACACACAATTACACACACTCTTTGCTTATACCTAGGTTTTGTCATTACCTCCTACTGTAATAGGCCCCTAGGAAAGTATGGTAATATATCTCTCTATTCAGTTTAAGTTTATTCTTAGGTCAAGGGGATTTCCCCTGCTACTTCATTAATAGGGTGCCTTTTGCTGAAATAAGAAAATGCAGACCCTTTCTTATTTGTCTCTTCCCCAGTTCTTCAAATCTGTTTCTCTTCCTACTCCCCACTATTCTGAAGACAGAAATTAGTGGTGTTTAGTAACAAAGAGAAATGAACACAGGAGGAAACAGTCTGGGCACTATCCACAGACAGATGTTTAGTTCTCTATTGTTAAAATGACTTCGAAGCCTTAAACACTCAGTGTGTATATCTGAGTGGCATATACTTTGTACTTTAAATGACAAATGTACCTTCCAAAGACAGTGAAAACAAATAATGCCTGATCATGAGTGCAAAGTAATTTATCTAAATATATATGCTACCCCCTTTTGCTTTTGTTTCCTCCCCCAAATTTGGGGTCCTGATAGTGTCATATGTGGCTGAAGCAACCTGGAAAAATAAGTAGTTCAGTTTTACTTTAGATGAGTTCAAAGACATTAGCAATATAGGACTACTGACACATGACAATTCTTGATATGATATGAAATATGATATGAAAGCTGAACTCAAGCCAAGCCAGGGCAGGGCAGAGCAGGTTCTCTTATTTTCTTGTAATACATTTTGTTGAGTAGTATTTTGTTTTTCTAATTATATATAAAGATAGTTTTTAATATTCATTTTTGTAATATTTTGAATTCCAAATTTTTGAATCCTTTCCTTCCTTACCTTTTCCCTTTCCAAGAGAACAAATAATCTGATATAGGTTACACATATATAATCATTTTAAACATATTTCCCTATTTGTCACATGAAAGAAAAATCAAAACAAAAGGGGAAAACCACAAAAAAGAAAAAATAAACCAACAAAGAAGGTGAAAATATGTGCTTTGATCTATATCAGTCTCCATAGTTTTCTCTCTGGAAGCAGATGGCATTTGCCATTCCAAGTCCATTAGAATTGACTTCACATTGTTGAGAAGAATCAAGTCCATCACAGTTGATCATCACATAATCTTGTTACTATGTACAGTCTTTTTTTGGTTCTGCTCACTTCATTCAGCATTAGTTGATGTAAGTCTTCCCAGGCTTTTCTGAAATCAGTCTGTTCATGATTTCTTATAGAACAATAATATTTCATTACATTCCTATACCATAACTTATTCAGCTATTCCCAAGCTGACGGGCATCCACTCAACTTCCAGTTCCTTGCCACTACAAAAAGGGCTAAGACAAAAATTTTTCCACATGTGAGTTTTTTTCCCTCTTTTATTATCTTTTTCAAATATAGATCCAGTAGTGAGACTGTTGAATCAAAGAGTATGGAACAGCTTTATAGTCCTGTGGGCCTTGTTCTAAATTGCTTTCCAGAGTAGTTGGATCAGCATGTGATACATTTTAAATGGCATACTTTGTGTCTTTTTTCTCAGTCTAACTCAGAAAATATCCTTGGATCCAGAGTCTGAGGATATGGATCAAAATGTTCATAAAGATGAGTTTTCATAGGAAGAGAAGAACAAGTATCATCATCAAAGAGCTATAGTTGTTTGCCCTTCATTTTCAAAGTGAACCAAAATGATATCACTATGTTGGAGCTGATCAGACCAATTCAAGCTTGGAAAGTTCTACCACATGTTGGGCACAAATAGTCTACATGAATATTTGGAGCAGAGAGCTCTCTAAATTTGCACATCTCACATTTCTTTTGAGCTAGTTCAATCCTTTTTTCATAGAGCACAGCCTCTTCTTTGATGTGGTCACAACATGCAGGGCAATCCTTTGTCGATGTCTCACAAACTCTTTGTCTCACAATAGATTCTAAAGTTCTTCAGAGAGACTTGAGAGTATTTTTGGATCATTTCTTCTAATATTAATATGTTTTTGCCTTATGTGAGTTCTTTACAAAATAGTCTTTTAGGCAAACATACATATGACATTCAAACAACATGGCCAGCCCATTGGAGTTGTGCTCTTTTTATTCACTTTTGAGTGCTTGGCAGTTCACCTCAAAAAGGGACATTATCTTGTCAGGAGATCTTCAGAATTTTCCTATAACAATTCAAATGGAAGTGATTCAGTTTCCTGGCATGGTGTTTGTATACTGTCCAGGTTTCAGAGGCACACAATACAAACCTTCAGTTTGGTAAGCAGTTTAAACCCTCTTCTTTCCTTTGGAGTCTCCAAACACTAGAGCAGCTCTGGCAATTTGTATGTCAATTTTATCATCTATGAGTACATCACTGGTAAATACAACCAAGATAAGTGAACTTACCCACAACCTTCAAAATTTCTTTATTTGCTGTAAATTTTGATTCCACATATGAATGGTGTGGTGCTGGTTGGTGACACTACTAGCATATAGATGTTTCTTTATCAGGTGCTTTATACAAAATAAGATTAATATACTCTCTCCTCTCTGACATCGTTTCTATGAAACCTTCTGAACCGATCATGAGTTGTGACAATTCTTTCTAATTAATACAACATCTCAACAAAGCAGTTTAGTTAAGATCATCAAACTCTTCAATTCTTATTCCTTACCTTGTAGGTGTGTTTACCCTTTTACTGTATTAATATTATTCCTTATATTTTATATAGTATCATATATATTTTTCTTCCTCTTTCTTTAAAAGTATGTTTTTATTGATACCTTATGTTTTTGTATCATGTTTATTCAGAATAGATTCCTTTCCCTTTCCCTACCCAATGAGACTGGGTTATATAGGGTATTCAAGGAGGACTAGAACCTCTGGTAAAGGATTTCCTGAGCCCTTTTCAGGGCTGCTCATCCACCTTTGGTGTCTCCTTCTCTCCCAGCTCTGGCTGGGTGACTCCAAAGAGGTGTAGAGCACACAGCAGCCAAACCCTTGTAAAAATATCTTGACAAATGGACTAAACCAGATTGAGGCTAACTAGCATGCCTCAAACTTGCTGATGACTTAGGAGGGTATCTGCTCCTAGCTTGTGAAGACTTTCCTTGGTGAAATGGATGGATGACAACAATTTGTTCCAACTGTCATAAAGACAACTATAGTCAGACATCAAAGATGCCAAGATTATCCACAGCACACTGGGCCATTGTCACTGTCTTGACTTTTGTTTTGTTTCTGGACTTCAGTGATTCTGGAAGGGAGAGTGAGGCTGACAAGCACAACTCTGCCTCACTAGATCCAATTGATATGCAAGTCAAGACATCACTCTGTGAAGTCATTGGTGTTCTTTGAGTATTTTATTTCCTCTTCTGTTAATCTGGGCAATTTATATTTTCATAAATATTCATTTATTTCAATTAGACTTTTAGATTTATTGGCACACACTTGGACAAAATAGCTCCTAATTATTGCTTTAATTTCCTCTTCATTGGAGGTAAGTTTTCATTTTTGATGGCAGTAATTTGGTTTTCTTTTTTCATTTTCATTGGTCCTTTTTGAAAAAAAAAAAGACAATTATCAAAGAGCCATCCCTAATAACAAAGATTATAAAAGAAAGAAAAAAGTCAAACAAAACTAACCAATACATTAACCATCCCTAATAACAAAGATTAGAAAAGAAATAAAAAACAGTTAAACAAAACTAATCAATACATCAATACCATACCTAATAATAGATGCAATATTCCATGCCTTTGATCTCCTACCTTCATAATGAAGAATGGCAGGTGAATTTTCTTCACACTTTTCCAGGAACAAACTTTGTCATCATTATTATAAGTATTCAGTTTTGCTTTATTGTTCTTTCCATTTATATTGTTGTAAATATTGTTTAATGACTTTTTTTTATTCTGCTTACTTCAGTCTGAATAAGTTCAGATAAATCACTTTGTGCTTTTCTGAATTCTTCATATTCATTGTTTCTTAGGGCATAGTACTATTACATTACATTCATGTACCACAGTTTAGTCATTCCCTAACCCATGGGCACCTACTTTGTTTTCAATTCTATGTTTTTTTTTTATCAAGAGTTATTTATTATTTATATATCACCTTCTCTATAATCTTTCCTCCTTCCATGTTTTCCCATTTATTTCTAATAGGATATGAGATTGCTCTTCAAATATGTTTTTGTTAAAGAGAATAAAATTCATTACTTCATATTTAAATCCATTTACATTTTGTATGGAAGTAGTTAAATGCTATATTAAACAGCAAACATAAATAAATCTTATACTATGCCAGAGGGCCCAAACTCTGGCTTGATTTTCAGTTCTATGTTATTACAAAAAAACTACTTTTATACTTTTAAAAAAAGTGCTTTCATGTACATTGACTATTGTTATCACAACACTCTTTTGCAACAGGTGATTCATAAAGCAACACAAGTAGGGTCATTAACAAATTTGAACTCTGGTACCTCTGCTTGAAACTGGGTTAAAGAATAGAGTATATTTAAATGGGTTCAGTTCTATAAAAAGTGTTGGGGTACAAATATTAAACTAAATAATCTTTGGTGATATTAATTCTATAATGTGTGTGAAAGAGAGAAGGAAGGTAAATAAGCAAATAAGGCTTCAGAAAATAGTATAGTGATTTGGCTATGGTGGCCTGATATGCCTTCATACTTTTCTTTCTGTATGATTCTCTATGATTCTGCCCAGTAACTCTTTGAGTGAGGTTTGATTGGGTTGATTAGTTGTCCATGTAGTTCTATACATGTGTTCCCTGCTATTTCAGAACTTTGATCCAGAATACATCAAAAGGGGTTTCTGAGTAATTCATTAACATTGCTATTAACAAAGACTTATCCTAGGACTGACTCCCCAGCAACTGTGCTTCTTCCCTTGTCTCTAAAGAAGGTGTGGTTGGCAGTTGCTTCAGGATAGGATCATCCCTATAAGAACAGATATTTTTATCACTATTTTCATATTAGAAAATTGAAAGAGATGGGATAAAGTGTTTAAAATAACAGATACATTCAGTGTCAAGTGTCAGCATTAGAATCTAGCATTTTTGCCTCCTAAACTATTTGTTTTTCTTTTAAGTCATGTTTTCATTCAGTAGCTCAGTGGTCTATGTCAGTCTTAAACTTAAAGACTCAAGGAGACTGGAACTTTTTAATTTTCTGTATGGTGTCACAATTGGAAAATGCTTAATAAATATTTTTATTGTAACTGCCGATCTACCCTTAGACATAAGACACTAAGTCAGGTAGCCCTAGGCCATTACAGTTCCTATGATCACGTATCGTAGCCATAGTAGCAACAGATGCTACTTTTAACATCCTGCAAAAGTATGCTCTACTTTGACTTGTGAAAATCAGAGGATTATTAGCTGAAAGTTACTGTACTAGGCAACACCTAAGAACTTAGCTTAGGTCATATAATGAGATAATCAATGTGGAATAAGGTCCCTAAGCGGTTCTGGTTGACCTTGAAGTTCTTTTAAAGTTGACTTTGCCACAGGAAAAAAGTAATTAGAGCTCCTCATTAAACTTGGGCCAAGTGGTGGCAGGACTAAACTATTGTACCTCCAACACTGAGTGCCCCTGATGGGGGGAATTAATAATTTGTGGATGACAATTTGTTAAAACAATTAAAAAAATAATCCATCAGGGTTTTCTTTGAGGGAGAAATGAAGATAAATATTGGAGAATTCAATTTTGCTCTGCGAAGGCTTCATCTCTGACAAGTAGTTAATCTATTTGTTGATACTGTGAGAGGATAACATCCAGCAGGGAGAAAATTAAAAAACGCTCAGAGCCAGTTGCTACCCTGATGAATCTCATCCAATTATTTAACAGGACACTGCTGGGTGTTTTTTATATGGTTTTAATTTCATTTTTATTCTCCATTGTTTGCTAAACCCTTATAAAAGTTTTTTGGGAAAAAAACTCCTTTTCTGACTTCACTTTTTTTCATTTGGCAGACGTTGATTTTTTTTGCCTTGTATTCATAACAGAGTTCAAAATTATTGTGGGATTTGTTTATCATTGATTGATTGATTGATTGACTATTTTTTGCCGGAATATAACACCTTGGCCATTAGATTCAGAGAAACATTTTTTGTCTTCTGAATATCAATTACAATATGGAATTGGATTAAGAAGAAAGAACTTTCTACTTATAGGTTGCTAAACCCTTGACCAAGACATTTAAGGTGACAAAAAAGATTGCTTCTGAGTGAGAACTAGAGGTACTTTCTTGTCAGTGGAGGTTTCCCCTCTAAGTATGAGCTTTGACATAAATTCCAAGGGTGTTTCTATGCTTAGAAGTTTCCAGAAAGGTTTGGGAGGAGAATTAGATTGACTCTGAATAGCACAGTAATAAGTAGACATTCTGGTACCAAGTATAAATTGAGGCGAGGATAGCTTGCTTTGGGTGAGCTTGTCCAGTGGGTATCCACATCAGTGCTTCTAGGCATTTCATGAAAGGCGTTATGTAGATTCCAAGGACTATTGGTGACTGGCTTCAAGAAAATAATCTCATGCAGGGAGAGAGCAACAATTCCTCTGTTCTCTAGGAGGAATTGGAGAGGAACACAGTGGTGGGGGTAGGTAGACCCTGGAAGAAATGTAAGAAAAGAAATGTCATGGGATCCTGGGAATCACAAACTGGAGTGTGATGAGCGAGTAGAGGCATCATTATGGTTATGCTACATGGTGCAAAATTATTGAAGGACCTGTGAAAAGTAGACTAACAGACCATTGTGACAAGGAAATATTCTTCAATATCAGCTCCTTTGGATAAAATCCCAGTTGCCTTGCCCTAGTAATTGTTCTGCTACTCATTGTCTAATTATGTATTCAGTGCAGCACAGGACCCTTCTTCCATCCTTGCCCAGTTCACTTTGCTTCTGTTCTAAAAGTTGTAGCAGAAATATGCCTTCTATAATTGATTTTCCTAATATAACTTACTTCTTACATTCTATTTTACAGCTGGAAATCCATAGTAGAGGGAGGTAGGGATTAAATCCTGACTTTATGGATTATGAATTTATGGAATTTCCTAAACAGTTAAAACTTCTCCCATGAATTTCTCTCTTTCCCTTTGCATCATCATGATTCTGTTACAGAACATTACCTTGCTGTTCTTAATTTCCAGGATTTCCATCTTCTCTGATCTTTTTCACCCTCCCCAGATATATTCAGTCAGCATATTTGGTGGCTTCTCTTAATTCCTCTTCCTTATGACCACCTGCCAAGAATCCATCTGTGTTCTTCTCACTTCTTTTAGTTATCTGATTACTAGCTTTTATGCTCAAGTCTTTTGGAATTCATGTTTGAGTTATCCTTTTCTTGTCCTTAAACTACCAGAGTTCTGTCCTTCAGATATTTCTATTGTGATCTCTAAGCTTCTGACCTATTCTGTGGTTCCTATTCCAGTTCTCTTCTCCTCTTCCTTGATTTCCTTTATCACTATTATAGGCTCTAGGACTTCCATTTTCTCATAATGTATCTAAATATTTAAATCAGTTTGGGAAAAAATAGTCCACCGTTAAATTCAGTCAAAATCGCCCTTCTTGGGAAAGGGACCTGTATGTGCCAAAATGTTTGTGGCAGCCCTGTTTGTAGTGGCCAGAAGCTGGAAAATGAATGGATGCCCATCAATTGGAGAATGGTTGAGTAAATTGTGGTATATGAATGTTATGGAATATTATTGTTCTGTAAGAAATGACTAGCAGGACAAATACAGAGAGGATTGGCGAGACTTACACGAACTGATGCTGAGTGAAATGAGCAGAACCAGGAGATCATTATATACCTCAACAACGATACTGTATGAGGATGTTTTCTGATGGAAGTGGATTTCTTCAACAAAGAGAAGATCTAACTTTGTTTCAATTGATCAAGGATGGACAGAAGCAGCTACACCCAAAGAAAGAACACTAGGAAATGAATGTAAACTGCTTGCATTTTTGTTCTTCTTCCCGGGTTATTTATACCTTCTAAATCCTATTCTCCCTGAGCAACAAGAGAACTGTTTGGTTCTGCACACATATATTGTATCCAAGATCTACTGTAACCTATTTAACATGTATAGGACTGCTTGCCATCTGGGAGAGAGGGTGGAGGGAGGGAGGGGAAAAATTGGAACAGAAGTGAGTGCAAGGGATAATGCTGTAAAAAATTACTCTGGCGTGGGTTCTGTCAATAAAAAGTTATTTTAAAAAAATCGCTCTTCTTCTCTACCCTAAACTTAAGATCTTGTTTTTATTTTGGAGCTAATTCATGCAGTTGCTTTCTGGTGCTCCCTATTTCGGACTGAATTCAACCAGTTATTTTCCAAATAATTTGTGTACACAGACACACCCATAACCTGGCAGACTCCCTTTCCTTTCATGAACTTCTGCCAAAACCTCCCATTTTTTTTCTCTCCAAATAATGTAATTCCATTTCATCTCTGCTACTTCTGACTTGTTTCTGGTCTTCTACTACCTATTTTCCCCCATTGTTCTGATACCTTCAGCCTATCTCCCATTCTCTTCATTATTTATAAAACAAATGCCAGTTTCTCATCATAGAATTTAGAGTAAGTAAATCTTAGACCTTAGAGATCATCTTCTTTCAAGACATTTTCCCTTATAGTATGCCCTTTTACTATCTCCTTCAAATCTCTGTTTCTCCTTTCTATTCCCTAAATTTTTTTTTATCAATCTATCTCCTGGTTCCAAAGACTTAGAATGAAGGTAGAAGAGAAGGTAAAATTTTTCCCAATAGTTGTCCATAGCTGTTGCTAAAAAAAAAAAAATTATAGCCCTCTTTAGGATTCTGAATCTTGTGTAGCTATCTTGTACTCCCATTTTAAGTTATCAATAAGCATTTATTTTGTATTTACTATTGTGCCAGGCACTGTGCTAAGTAAGCACTGGTGACACAAAGAAATATAAGAACAATCTCTGCCATCAAGGAGATTAGTGATAACATGAAAACAAAGATGACTATGTAAGAGATAGATAGATAGATAGATGGATGGATGGGCAGATGGATGGACAGACAGACAGACAGATTTGAAGTTGATTTCAGGAAGAAGGAATGAGAATTTCAAGGCTTCTTGCCTTGAAGGTAGGGTTTTAGCTTAATTTTAAAGGAAGTCATTGAAGTGAATGAGACAAGTAAGGAGGAAAGCAGGAATGTATTATATACTCTTCCTGAAGTGGTCTTTGTTTCCCAAAAAGAGTAGAAATCATGAGAGTGATTGAAAGAACTTGAGTTCCCTGTAATTGGACCTGCCTAATGAATAAAACGTTAAAACAGCATCCTTTTGCCCCGTTTTCTTAACTGACTTCCCCTAGGTAAATTTGGTGTTCTATTAAGAGAACTCCTTAGTAATATCTTATTCCTGTTGAAATTTCCTCAGGCAGACAACACTTGGTAGATAGTAATGAACTCTTTTTAGAGTTCTTGGAGCAATTATATCGGAAAGATACAAAGAAAACTAATAGGAGAACCCTATGAGACCACAATAACAAATTTTCTAGGATTGTAGAAAGCTGAACCTTTTTATGTAATTCACAGGAGTCCAGGAAATGATGGTGGCCCCTTGACATCTTTTTCTTTTTCTTTTTTTTTTGTTTGCTTGGCTTTTGTTTAAAATGAATTTTATTTTTGGTTTCACCAAGATCTATCTTTTCTTCTTTTCGCTACCCAAAACCATGCATCCTCTCCCCACCATTGAGAAAGCAAGAAAAACAAAACCTCTGTTATAAAAATAGTTAAGCAAAACAATGTTCTTTTAAATATATAAATTCAATTTGTTCTCTTGTTTATTTATGCTACACCCAAGTCAGAAGTCTTCCCTTTTAGTCTCTATGAGAAATTAAAGTCCCTGTAATCAATTGAATCCTTGTAAGCTTTCTAGCAGGTATTCTGAAGCATCCAGTAGCCAACAAACCTCATATCTAAATCCATGTCAAATTTTAAAGATTTAATTTAAGTAGATTTCAAAAATCACATTAACCTAGTAACTAAGGCTTCTCAAAATTCAGTTTATAGTTTATCTGCCTCTTTGCTTCAGGGAGCTTGTATTAAATTTATTGCTAAAAAAAAACAAATAAACTTAGGCAAAGACAGGGCAGGAATCTGCATACTTGTCAGAAAATTAGCAGCATTCTTTGGTTATGAAGGCTGCTTCTCAATTTGCATCTTTAAGAAGTTGTGACAAGGCTTGGTGCTTCTGGGATACTGACAGAGGCTGCTAGCGTGGGAGCTCCCCCCAGGGGACAGCTTGCCCAATTACATCTCTCCCTCAACCTAAGAGGAAGAGAGGAAGGATGTCTTTTCTGGTGCCTGCTGAGAAGAGGAAAAGCAAATGACAAAATAAGCTAGACAGTAGGGAGGAAGGAAAAAGTTGGAATAAAAAAAAACAGGAAATGGGGAGGAGAAAGCAAGATGAAGAAAGCAAGAACATGATGATGATAAAGAGTCTGGATACCATTTGTAAGATTTGAGAGTAGAGACATAGGGAAACTGAGCAAGGATTTACTGTAGCTAGCATTGAGAAATTATTCCAGGGAATTCAGAAAATTAGTATTCACAGTAGGAATCAACATGTCATAAACTGTGTGATCTTTAAGCAAGACAGCATCGCTAGATCTCAGCTACCTTATCTACAAAATGAGTACACTGAACTAGATGATCTTCAAAATCTGTCTCCATTTTAATTTTTTTATATATTTGACACATGCTTCAACAAATGTGCTCCCAAATGTCTCCAAACTACATTTTGGAATAGCTGCCATTAGTGGTACAGCTTCAGTGCCCACATGCCTTCAAATTGACCTCTGGTGCTCCTGTAAACTCATATGAGGATATGTGCAGTTTAAAAGCAATAATTCCAAGGACTTCTTCTACTACAGATTGGGACCTATTGTTCTGCAAAACCACCACCTCTTGAGGCCATTTTCGGTCAGTCAGATACATCATATGGCTCAGGGATCTGCGAAAGATTAAGGGTTAAAGATTGGTTAAAAAATCAGGAGCATTAAAATTAAAACACAAAGCTAGAAGAAGACAGAAAAGGAGGAAAAAAAAATATGAACTGCATACCATCTTGCTGGGGTGTTAACTGACATTTCCCAGTTTCTGTAGATGATAGATGAGGGTTGATGGGATAGCACCATGGCATATAAATGGGGCTTTTTCTTGTTCTTACCAATGTTAGGTCAGGCCTCCATGTAACACTTAAGACCACACCCTTCCTTTGGAGCTGCCAAGGACAAAGATAAGAGTAGTTTGGGGGGAAAAAGGGATTGTTCAAAGGCACAAGACACAATATCAAAATACAGCACCTTTAGTGATCATCTGTGGCAAGTCTTTACCCCTAACCCCAGCTGTATTGATTAAGAGTGACTCTGACACAGATCTAGGACTTATAGGCTCATAGTTAAATGAGTCTTAAGGACAATAAAAAATACTTTAGGATAGTGATTATGATTGATGTCTTTTATGCTATCCTTTAATGTGTTCTTAATATAATCTTTTCTGTCTTAAATATTTTTCTAACTCTCACAACTATACAATGTCATATGTTAAATTCTGATTGGTCAAAAAACTCACTAGGTAAAAGCTTGAAATATTATTTTGAATATATTAGAATATATTAGAATCCCAAACTAGGTAAATTCTTGGGACAACAGTATGAATCTGTGTCACACTTGATTTTAACGCTCTAAGGATGTGTTATGCATAGTAGCTTGATAGATCCAATATGACTGTTGGTAAAACACACTATGGCTGACGTTGGAGTTAAATGTATACGTGACTTAGCTAGGCAAAGGTGAGACTAGGCAATTGAAAATGATTATATCATTCATTACCATCTCTTCAGAAGGTAAATTAAGTGTCTTAGAAGGACAGCATCTTAGAGATCCAAAATAAGAAATTGCAGAATTGAAGATTTCAGAATACCCTAGCTGAAATGAACTGACAAGTGAAGTGTGTAGAACCAGAAGAATTTATGCAAAGACAACTTCATTGCAAACAAGTACAACTTTGACAAATTTAAGAACTCTGATCACAGCAATGACCAATCATAAGGACCTATGGTGAAATGTGTTACCTCAGCATAGAGGTGATGAATTTAAGGTTCAGAAAAAAAATATGGCCACTGTGTAAATTATTTTTTTTAGTCTATACATTTGTCACAAAGGTTTTTTTCTTTCTCTTGGTCCTTTAATTGATGGAGGTTGTACCATTAGAATTAGCAATACTGATATAAAAAAAAAACCGCTGAAACATTTTTTTAATTCACTATAGAAAACAGGAGCAGTAAGTTGAGAAGGAAGCACAAATAAGCAGGACAATTCTGAAAGTAATGTGTGGATTTCATTATATACTTTAAAAAACCTGGTATGAGATTGAGAATTTGTCTTACATATAATTATTTTTTGTGTTCTACTGCAAATATGAAAATACTCAGATTATTTATTTTTTGAAATTTAATAACATTTTATTTTTCCAAATAGCATGTAAAGATAATTTTCAACATTCATTTTTGTAAGACTGTGTTCTAATTTTTTTCTCTTCCTTTAACTCTCCAATCAGCAAGTAATCAATCAAAGATTATTTAATCAAATTCTCTTATTATAGGTGAGAAAACTGAGACCCAGAGTTCTTAGTCCAAAGTCAAATAATAAGATACAATACATCCAGAATTAAAATTTCAGACCTCCTGATTCTCAACAGTGGGAATCAACCATTTCCTTTTGGAGACACTCTAGGAATCCATCTTTCAGTTTAATGAAGCTAGTTTTGGTCAGACAATGGATGAATAAATGAAAGAAAAAGCATTTATTAAATACTTATTATGTGCTAGCTACTGTACTTGGTGCTGGAGATACAAAAACAAGCAAGCCAGATACTCTTTAACCTCAAGGAGCAAATAATCTAAAAGGAAAGATCACATATAGAGGAGTGGTGGTCACTTTCATGTTTTGCACAGGTAAGTCAGAAGAAATGGTAATTTCACTAAAAGGCAAACAATTGACCCGAGTTTTACAGGAATGATATTGTTAATTTCATTTCTGTTCTCAGACCTAGAGTTGGAAAATAGAATTGAGTCTAAAATTAAAGTGAGATAATATGAAAACTCTCTTTGAGAATTGTCCTCTTGTTTTTTCTCTCAACTGTTACAGGAGCTACCTGCTAGTGGCTGCTGGGGATCTAATTCTGACCAGCAGAATAGATTCCATCATGTGAGAAGATGATAACAATTCGAGGAGACTGAGAGGCAGTTGCATTCTCTGACCTCTCTCTTTTTCCTTCTTGCCTCTGATTTATTCCATTCACAAGCAATATCTTCGTCAGTAAAGGCTGATTTGCAATTCCTTCAAATGTATTATGATTCACAGTTGTGGGGGTTTTCGGAGAACCAATCCACCTCTTAATGGTACAATCCACTTTAACTCTTTACAGGCTTTCTGGGTTTTGCATTTAGGCATGGTCCTTAACACTCAACTCCTTTAAGTCTTCCTTCATAGTTCCTTTCTTACTGAGACAAGACTAAGTTGTTGGAAAGAAAAAAAAGCTTTCCCCATCCCAGTGAAATTGGAATTTTAAGAAAAAATTTACATTTTTAAGAAAAAACACTCAAAGACCCCCAAACTTTGAGGGTTTTATTTTCTTCCTCAGATAGTGTTTTATGAGAGGAAGCAATAAGTTCAGAGTTAATCTGAGTTAATTTTCATCAGTGGCTACATCTTTTTTAGTAAGGTAGTATGGCTTCAGTCCATTGAAGTTGAACCTTTATAGATTTATTTATTATTATACAAGTGAAAAGATTTTAAGTTCCATCATAGCTACTTTTCAAGTCACTACAGATTTAATTGTAGCAGGGCCTAACTTACAAGTCCTTTAATGAAGTCAATTTTCAAGCTCCTAGCAATGATTAGAAAACAAAGAACTCTTCCTTTTGACTCAAATGATAGTGCTCCATGAGGCTGTAAATAGAGAAATAATGGAAATTTTACATTCTAGATGTGGTAATAAAGGACATGTAACTATAGTATTTGCTATGCTATCTGGAATAGGAATATTGGAAATAATAAAGTTTCTCTATACTATGTCTGTCATGTGTTGGAGGGTGAACTTTGATCACAAATTAGGTAAGGCTTTTGACTTATTGCTGCCATCATACCGAAAGAGTACTAGCTGCTCTCCATTCCCTTTTAGAATGATCATAGATAATAACAAGCTTTGCATCTATCAACCTATCATAAGTAAGCTCTCAAATAAAAATGTAAAAATTAAGCTTATATGTAATCTATAATAATGTTTTTATTTGAATTAGTTAGCTGGAGTAATAGATAGAATACTGGGCCTGAAGTCAGAAAGACTCATCTTCCTGAATTTAAATTTGGCCTCAGACACTTATTAGCTCTGTGCCCTTGGACAAGTCACTTAACCATGTTTGCCTCAATTTCACATCTGTAAAATAAGCTGGAGAAGGAAATCATGAACCACTTCAGTATCTTTGTGAAGAAAACCCCAAATGGGGTCACAAAGAATTGGACATGAGTGAACAGTAGCAACAACCACAAAATGTCAGTATTTTCTTATTATTTGGAGTTATGGTTGAAAATAAATTTTATACTCTTAAAAATGGGTTAATTGGAAACCATAAAATGCAACAAAATCAACTTTATTTAACAATCAATTGGATGTGAACAACAAGATGACAGAAGAGACATTTTCTCTGAATCTCATGACCTCTCAAGACTCTGCAAAACAGAAATTACCTGCCACAGTTAAGCAACTTCAGCTCTTTCCATAACTGCTGGGTACTGAAACCTGGAAGAACCTAGAAGGTGCCAGGGAAAGCAGCCTCTGCATGCACTAGGAAAGGCAGACTTTGAACTCCTGGGGCCAGGCTAGCAAATCAAGGAACAGAGTGAATGGAAGAGTTCACCAGGATAGGACACTGTGTGTGGGTTGGGGGAGGAGGTAGGGACAGGGAAAGGAGATAGTGCTGAGGTGAGTCTCAGAGTTTCAGAGAAGAACACAGGATTTAGCTAGGACCAGTTCTGACCACCAGAAAGTCAGTTGTGGCAGAGACCTAAGTTGTTGAACCATGAATTGACTACTGTGGAGAAGACTGAGAGACTTTAAAATCCAGCCCCCATGATTAGAAACTAATAATTAGAGGGAAAGAAGTCAGAACAGAGTGATTAAGGAAAATAAGGAATGTGTGTGGAAGGGGAAAACTGAAAACACCAAAGATTCTAAGAAGAATAAATCTCAAAGGCCTTGAACATAAACAGATAAATCAACAGGAAAAACCCATAATAACAGTAGGAAATATAGCCCCCAACTCTAGTAAACAAGTTTAGATATCTATGAATAAATATTGCACAACACAAGAAGATGATCCAACACACGAGACAGAAGATCCTATGAAATTTGAGAAGAACATAGAGCTGCAACATCCTGTTCCTGAAAGAAAAATGACAATTATGAGAGCAGAATTTTTATTCTGCTCTGCAATATGTAATGAAGATATTTGTATCTACAATGGCAAGTCTCACCAAAGAAACAAAAGAAAGAACAATAGATTAAGAATACAAATGTAGAGAAATGAATGACAACCAAGAAGAAAAAGCAAAAAACAAGAACATTAAAAGAAAATATACTTAGTATGCAAGAAAAATATATAGAGCTCAAAGATAGTGCACAGAAAGACAATCTAAGAATCCTAGGGCTCTCAGAAGGGCATAGCTGGACAAAAAACCTTTAATGCTATAATGAAAGAAATAACAGAATTATCCCAAACTTTTGAATATAGAAAATGGAATTCCAATTGAAAAAATTCACAGATCAACTCCAGAAAGAAACCTAGGACTACAAATTTCAAGACAAATGGCAGATAAATTTAACAATCTTATTCAGAAACATTAAGAAAGACCTTCAAATGCAAATGAAAGAACATTCAAATAACACAAGACTATTACATACCTACTAGAAAAAGGAAGAAATAAAATGTGTTCCAAAGAGGACTGAAATTTAGAATACAGCTTAAGGTGAACTCTGTAAATCTGAGCTTAACCTTACAGGATAAAAGATAGATCATCAATAATAAGAGTTAAGACATTTTTATAAATGAAACCGGAATTGAAGAGAATAATTTGCATCTTGAACACTTCAGACAACAGAAAGGAAGGAGGATGAATAAATACAGACTATAATAGCAATGGGGATAATAGACCAGTAAGAGAGAGAGAATCTGACAACTCAGTGCCTAAAGGTGAATGTTTGAGACAAAATTCTGAATATCTGGAAGTTCATTGAATGTCCATTTTAAAAATACAATATATTTAATTTTCCTAGATTCAATATTTTGACTGCAGGCTTAGTTCTTTTGATTATCAATATATAATATTCTAGTACCTATGGTTTTTTATGTAGGTCTGATAAATCCCTTACAACTCTAATTGTAGCTCCAACAAATTTGAAGTGGGGTTTGCTGGTTTTTGTTTGGGGTTTTATTTTTTTGGTTGTTTATTGTAAAATGTTCTCTTTGATCTGGGATTTTTGAAATTTAACAATAATATTCTTATATGTTTTCCTTATAGGACTTCTTTGAAGTGATTGGTGGATTTTTTTATTTTTACTTTCGTCACTATTTTGTCACTTCAGGACAATTTTTGTTGATTATTTCTTCTATTATTGTGTTAAGGTTCTTTTTTTTTCCAATCACTCAAGTAGTCTGATATTTATGTTTTCTCTTCTTGATCTGTTCTCCAGATCCATTGTTTTTCCTGCAAGATGTTTTTTTCTACTTCTTCATTTTTTATGATTTGTTTTATTATTTCTTGGTCTCTTACAGCTTCACTGGCTTTCCCTTGCCCAATTCTAATTGTCAAAGAATCATTTTCTTCAAGACTTTGTATTTCCAATTAAGAATGACTCAACTCTTCTCAGTAACGCAATGATCTAAGATAAGCACAAAGAACTAAAAAAAAAAAAGTTATTCATATCCAATTAAAGAACTGATGGACTCAGAATGCCTATCAAAACATTTTTCATTTTATTTTTTTTCATGTTTTTTTTTTCTTTTGATCCATTTTTTTCTTTAACAACTGTGACTAATATGGAATATGTTTTACATGATAGCATATCTT
The DNA here is from genome assembly GCF_902635505.1 of Sarcophilus harrisii. Classification (NCBI taxonomy): domain Eukaryota; kingdom Metazoa; phylum Chordata; class Mammalia; order Dasyuromorphia; family Dasyuridae; genus Sarcophilus; species Sarcophilus harrisii. The sequence goes on along the minus strand of NC_045428.1, from coordinate 460,708,869 downwards.
AACCTATATCAAATTACCTACCATTTTAGGTAAATGGAACGGAGAAAAACAAATGGCAAAAATTGTCTTTTCATGTATTTGGGGAAAAATGAAATACTATAAAAAATTTAAAAGACAAAAAAAATCTTTTTCTGCACTTATGGAGACAGTCGTGATTTTCCTTGATTTTGTTATTGATATATGGTCGGTTATATTTGTACTTTTTCTGATATGAACTAGCATTCCTGATGTGAATCCAGCCAGGACATAGCTTATGATTTTTTTGATGTACTGCTGTGGATTCCTTGATAATGTTTCATTTCACATGTTTGCATCAGCACTCATTGGAGAAATTGGTCTATTAAAAAAAAAAAAAACTCTGAATCTCCTTTTCTAGTTGGTGGACTTTTTTTCATAATCTTTTTGTTTTTCTTGAATGGTTCTTCTTTTCCTCCACCTCCTCTTCCACCTCTTTCTTCTCCCCTACTTATTTCTCCTCCTCCTTCTTTACCTCCTCCACTTTCTCCATCTACTGCACCTCCTTCTTCTTCTAATTCTTCTTCACCTTCCTCTTCTAGTTTTTCCTCAATCTCTCTCATTTGATTTTTAAAGGTTTTTTGAGTTATTCTATAATTTCTTTCTGGCAGGTAGCCATTTAATATTACTCTTTGGAATAGGAAAGGCTTTTCTTACTTCAATGTTTTCATCTAATGATGAATCCTGGTCTTACCTATTCCCATAGTAACTTTCGATGGTTGAGTTTTCTCCTTTGCTTGCTCATTTGAAAAAACAACTTATTTTGAATTATAGTAATAATAACTTATTTGAATAAATATTTTTAGTCCTGAGGAAGGGAGGATGGTGCCTCTGGTTTCACTTAAGTTCTTCCTTCTAGTATGGAACCTCAAACCAATAACTCTAAACCCTTATAAGTGCCAGCAGCCAGTAGCTTCTTTCTCTGCCCTACTGCTTTTGCACTCACCAGGTATGTGGGCTCCTTCCTCCCCTCTCATTTCACCCCCACCAGCGCTGCCTTTCAGTAGCACAGCTAGGCCTGGCATTCCTTATCAGGAGAGGTTCCTTCAGTATTCAGAGATTCAGACCCCCAACTCCCTAAGCTGTCCAGGAAGTTAAAGTTCCTGTGATGGGTGTTGGGCTACCTCTAGACCCAGATAGCCCTAGAGTTCTATGCTTGTAGTTTCTGCAGAGCTAGCCTGAAGGTGTCAACACTTCCTGGAATCTTTTTATAGGTCTTCTTGGATTGTCCCAGCAGGACTCCTGTTCTTCCCCAAGTCTTATTTATTTTTCACCAGGCTGTGTTTGCCCTGAGGTATAATTTTGTTTTGCTTGTGGGGGACATCTGAAGAGCTTGGAATTTTCTGGCCTATTCTGCCATCTACCCAAAATTCTTCCTAGAAATTCTTGCACACTTTCTTTATATGAAATAATTTTTTCCATTCTTTCTTTCCCTACTTCCAATTCCAATGAATTTATCTCCCATATCATTCCATTCTTCTTTTGGGATCATCTAAATACAATAGAATGACATATAGGCTCTCTGTGGGATAGATTCAATTTTTAAGATTTTTGTATATCATCTTTCCATATAATAATATAAAACAATTTTGAAGATTTTTGTATATAATCATTCCAAATAATAATATAAACTATTTAACCTTTTAAAGTCAGTTTTAATTGCTTGTTCATGTTTTTTTTTTAATGCTTCTCTTAAATCCTAACATTGAATGTCAAATTTTCTACTCATCTCTGTATTTTTATTTAGGAATTTTTAAAAATCCTGTATTTCATGAAAGTTCCATTTTTTCTTGAAAGATTATACTCTTTCCTGGGAGATGTTTTTTTGTAATTCTAGATTCCCTGCCTTCCATAATTATATATTCCAAACTCTCTGTTTTTTTAAAGTGGTGGCTGCTAAATCTTGTGTGTTACTAACTTTAGCTTTCTGGATGTAGGATATGTTCAGGGGTGCAGGGTGTATTCAGGAAAAACTAATACCTTTTCTGTGAGAGCTGCTGAGTCCTGTCCAGGGCTGCTTTCTACCTTTGGTGTCTACTCGATATACCTAATTCTCCCCTGTGGTTCCAAGAAGCTATACAATGCATGACAGTCATACCTTAGTAAACCATTTTGGCAGATGGGCAAAACAAGATTGAGGGTAACCAAGGAATCTCAAACCCTATTGTGAGTTAGGTGGATGTCTACTCCAAGCATATGATGACTTCCTCTGGTGGAATGGGTGAATGGAAACAATTTATTTCAATGGCCATTAAAGCAGATAAAGTAAGTTCTGTGGAGAGCATAGAGCTTGATTAGACAAATTAAAGACATTGAGGTCCATCTACTGCATCATCATCATCAGTAATCTTGATTCTGTCCTGCCACTGGACAGTGATGATTCTGGAAAATATAGTGAAGCTAACAACTTCATGCAGCTCTGCATGAAGTTAAATCCCAGTACACTCTTTGCCGATGACATGATGGTATACTTAGAGAACCCCAGAGAGTCTACTAAAAAGTTATTAGAAATAATCCACAACTTTAGCAAAGTTGCTGGTTATAAAATAAACCCACATAAGTCATCAGCATTCTTATATATCACTAACAAAATCCAACAGTCAGAGTTACAAAGAGAAATTCCATTTAAAGTAACTACTGATAATATAAAATATTTAGAAATCTATCTGCCAAGGAAAATCAAAAACTTTATAGGCAAAATTACAGACCACTTTTCACACAAATTAAGTCTATCTAACCAATTGGAAAAATATTAAAATCTCTTGGATAGGGTGAGCACATATAATAAAGATGACAATATTACCTAAACTAATCTATTTATTTAGCCTATACCAATCAGACTCCCAAAAACTATTTTAATGACCTAGAAAAATAACAACAAAATTCATATGGAAAAACAAAGGTCAAAATTTCAAGGAATTAATAAAAAAAATCAAATGAAGGTGGCTTAGCTGTACCAGATCTAAAATTATATTATAGAGCAAGATTAAAACTATTTAGTATTGCTAAGAATAGAATTAGTTGATCAGTGGAATAGGTTAAGTTCAAGATAAAACAGTCAACAAATATAGCAACTAGTCTTTGACAAACCCAAGCCCCACTTTTGGGATAAGAACTTACTGTTTGATAAAAATTGCTGGGAAAATTGGAAACTAATATGGCAGAAACTAGGCATTGATCCATACTTAACACATTTACACAAGATAAGGTCAAAATGGTTCATGACCTAGGATAAAAATAATTATTAATAAATTAGAGAACACAGGATAGTTTACCTCTCAGACCTGTGGAAGGGAAGGTCTTTATGCCAAAAGCAGAACTAAGATCATTACTGATCACAAAATAGAAAAATTTCGATTATACCAAACTGAAAAGTTTTGTACAAGCCAAAACTAATGCAGACAAGATTAGAAGGAAAATAAACTGGGAAAATATTTTATAGTCAAAGGTTCTGATAAAGGCCTTATTTCCAAAATATATAGAAATTAACTCTAATTTATAAAAATCAAGATTCTCCAATTGAAAAATGGTCAAGGATATGAACGACAATTCTCAGATGAAGAAATTGAAACTATTTCTAGTCATATGAAAAAGATGCTCCAAGTCATTATTAATCAGAGAAATGCAAATTAAGACAACTCTAAGATACCACTACCGCCTGTCAGATTGGCTAAGATGACAGGAAAAAATAATAGATATTGTTGGAGGGGATGCGGAAAACTGGGACATTGATGCATTGTTGGTGGAGTTGTGTGAATCCAACCATTATGAAGATAGTTTGGAACTATGCTCAAAAAGTTATCAAACTGTGCATACCCTTTAGATCCAGCAGTGTTACTACTGGGATTATATCCCAAAGAGATTATAAAGAAGGGAAAGGGACCTGTATGTGCCACAAGTTTTGGCAGCCCTTTTTGTAGTAGCTAGAAACTGGAAACTGAATGGATATCCATCAGTTTGGAGAATGGCTGAATAAATTGTGGTATATAATATTATGGAATATTACTGTTCTGTAAGAAATGACCAACAGGATGATTTCAGAAAGGCCTGGAGGACTTACACGAACTGATGCTGAGTGAAATAGGCAGGACCAGGAGATCATTATATACTTCAACAACAATACTATATGATGACCAGTTCTGATGGACCTGGCCATCCTCAGCAACAAGATCAACCAAATCATTTCCAATGGAGCAGTAATAGAACTGAACCAGCTATGCCCAGAGAAAGAACTCTGGGAGATGACTAAAACCATTACATTAATTCCAATCCTTATTTGATACACCTGCATTTTTTTCCTTCACAGCTAATTGTACAATATTTCAAGTCTGATTCTTTTTGTACACAAAATAACAGTTTGGTCATTATACTTATTGTGCATCTAATTTATATTTTAATGTACTTAACATCATGTCATCCTCCATCTGGGAGGGTTGGGGTAAGAGGTGAAAAATTGGAACAAGAGGTTTGGCAATTGTTAATGCTGTAAAGTTACCCATGCATATATCCTGTAAATAAAAGGCTATTAAAAAAATAATAATAATAATAATAAAAAAAGAAGTTAAATCCCAGTAATACACAAATCATGGGGCAGCAAAAAAGCAAAACAAAAAAGCAGACAAAAAAAAACATAAATCCACAAATCAAAAGATAACAAGCCATTTTATAATTTCAGCCTATCTTGAAGTTCTGTGGTGATGGACAAGTTATGAAACAGCAGGTGCACATACACTGGGAGCTGTGGTCTCAATCATACAGGCTGCCCAGGCCATAGGTTCATCTTCTCATTGGAAGGAGTAGTGGGATTCAGAAAATCCCACTGATCCCAGGTTTCAGAGCAGCCTTTTAAGTATTGCACTGCTCATGTCCAGGTATGAGGAAGGAACTAGAAAAGGTGCCCTCAAAACTCTCTACCAATCCTGGCCTCATTACTGTGGCAATGTTGATGCCATTGACCATTTACCTCAAGTTAAAATCAATCACTCCCTAGCTGAAGTTCCAACTGAAGAACAGATTTTGAAGGCCATTAGGCTACATTCATGTGGCAAAACACCTGGTGTTGATTCTATTCCAAGTGAGATTTACAAGTTGTGGAGGGTGGGGTCTATTGCTCAAACCAAAGCTTTCTGAAATTTTCCAGGAATGCCCGAGGAATTCAAGGATGCTTCCAATGTTCATCTCTATAAAAGTGACACACACATTGCCAGAGCTAGCTCCATGTTTGAGAGTCTCTGAAGGAAAGTGTGGGAGAGAAGAGAAATTAGATTGACTACCAAACTGAAGGTCTACAGAGCCATTGTGCTGACCTCATTGTTGTATATCTGTGAGACATGGAGAGTATACCAGCACCATTCCAGGAAACTAAATTGCTTCCATTTGAATTGTCTTAGCATGATTCTGAAGATCACCTGGCAGGATAAGATAGCAAACTAAACTGCCAAGCATTCAGATTCTATTGCAAAGAGTACAACTCGGTTGGGTTGGCCACATAATTCAAATGCTAAGTGTATGCTTACCCAAAAGACTATTTTATGGAGAACTCACTCAGGGAAAGAGCTCACAAGGTGGTCAGAAAAAGTAATACAAAGACATTCTCAAGGTCTCTCTTAAGAACTTTAGAATTAAAATAATTTTTAAAAGAACTTTAGAATTGATGGTATGACATTGACGACACTGGCACAGGACTGCCCAGCATGGCATTTCTTCATCAGAGAAGATACTGTGTTCTATGAGCAAAGCAGAATTGAATTAGTTCAGTAGAAATATGAGATGTGCAAAGTGAGAGAATCCACCTCGAACGTTCATAGAGACTATTTGTGTGTGATCTGTGGCAGAGCATTCTGGGCTTGTATTGGTTTATCAGCCTTAGTCTGACACACTAACTTGATTGTAATAGAGTGATGTCATTTTTAAGGATGTCATGTCAGATCATGAATGATGATAACCATTTGAATTCTTTCTTTCTGGTTGTTTGCTGTATTTTTCCTTAATCTGAGAATTCTGGATTTTGGCCATAATATTCCTGGGAGCTTTCATTTTGGTGTTTCAGGATGTGATGGGCAGATTAATTTTTTTTCCTTTGCTCTCTGAATCTAAGATAACTAGCAGTTTTTTCTTTTAAAAATTTTGTGAAATGTGATTTCTAAACTTGTTTTTGTTCATGGCTTTCAGATAGTCCAAAGATTTTTTAAGTTATCTCTCTTTGATCTGTTTTTCATGTTTGAATCTACAAACCATTTCACATTTTCTTCTATTTTTTTCACTTTTAATTTTGTTTTATTATTTCTTTATGTCTCATAGAATCATTCATTTCCATTTGGCCAATGTTAATTTTCAAGAATTAATGTTCTTGAATCCAACCATTCTGGAGAGCAATTTGGAACTATGCTCAAAAAATTATCAAACTGTGCATACTGTTTGACCCAGCAGTGTTACTACTGGGCTTATATCCCAAAGAGATCTTAAAGGAGGGAAAGGGAGCCCATGTGGGCAAAAATGTTTGTGGCAGCCCTTTTTTGTGATGGCAAGAAAATGGAAACTGAGTGCATGCTCATCAGTTGGAGACTGGCTGAATAAGTAATGGTATATGAATGTTACAGAATATTATTGTTCTGGAAGAAACGACCAGCAGGATGATTTCAGAAAGGCCTGGAGAAACTTACATGAACTGATGCTAAGTGAAATGAGCAGAACCAGGAGATCATTATACACACAGCAACAGCAAGATTATATGATGATCAATTTTGATGGATGTGGCCCTCTTCAACAAAGAGATGATTCAAACCAGTTCCAATTGTTCAGTAATGAAGAGAGTCGTCTATAACCAGAAAGAGGACTATGGGGAATGAGTGCAGACCACAACATAGCATTCTCACTCTTTCTGTTATTGTTTGCTTGCATTTTTTTTTCTTCTCAGGTTTTTTCTTTCTTTCTAGACCCGATTTTTCTTGTGTAGCAAGATAACTATATAAATATTTATACATATATTGGACTTAATATATATTTTAACATATTTAACATGTATTGGACTATCTGCTATCTAGGAGAGGGGGTGGGAGGAAGGAGGGGAAAATTTGGAACAGAAGGTTTTGCAAGGGTCAATGTTGGAAAATTACCCATGCATATTTTCTGTAAATAAGAAGCTATAATAATAATAAAAAAAAGATGTTATGTTCTTCAGAGACATGTGTTTCTTTTATGAAAATATAAATTCTCTTTTCATAGCTTTATCCCACAACTATCATTTCCCACATTTCTTTCTTTACTATTCTCAGTGTGTGTTTGTTTTAATCTTTTTGTTGTTGTTGTTCTTTAAAAAAAATTCTAAGAATTCTTATTGGCTTTATATCCATTCTACATTTTTCTTTGAGACTTTGTAGCTATTTTTGGGTTATTGTCTTCTAGACAATGTTTTTGTCTAGAGCTTTCCTATCACTATATAGCTCTTTATATTTAAGTTGGTTTTTTTTGCCTATTTGTTTGTTTGCTTATTCTTCCGGCTTACTTCTCGACTTTGGACTTCATTTTAGTGCTGGGATTCTGGACATTTTTGTTGGGAGTGCCTGGCTTAAGTTCTTCCCCTTTTATCTCCTTCTGTAGAGAGAATTTTGGTGACTGTAATAACAGTGGAAACACACATCAGAGACGATGAGACAACATGTTTAGCAGAGATGTTAAGTGTGTTGTTTTTTTACTAAAGAGGTTAAAGAAATGACATTTAACAAGGAGCAACCTGATGACATTACTGGAGCACATCACTCAAAAAAGTTTCAGATGTTTTCTGTAAAAAAGAAAAGAAACATTCCCTACACATATGTTATCCATACCATAGCTATATAGATTCCTGGGATGTAACTATACATATATGTTCTCAGCCACATGTATTGATTATGTATATTCTTAATATAAGTTTTCTCTGGTCACATATTTTCCTTTCATGTATATTCTTCTTAACAGGTGATATCTTTGGAAGAGAATATCCCACATATGTCCTTGGGAGTATATATTTTCTTGTCATTTTATTTGCTCAGTGGTTTAATTAGAAGCTTTTTATTCTGAACTAATGAATCCACTGTCTGATCAGTGGGATGTTCATGATCTATATTTTTGAGTGGATACTATCTCATAGAATTTCTCCAGATTGGCATATCATTTCTAAGAAGTTTATATGTGAATAAGGGTGCCCCAGGTGGCTATGTTTTGAATATGTTTTGATTGCTATCATTGAATATCCTATAATTGCAGGAACTGATTGAAAATTTTTACCTTTATATTTTATATCTCTTTTTACTCCTTTCTTTGACTATAATTGGAAAGCAGAGTTTTCTGATTTGACTTTTACAAGCTGGACTAGTTATTTGAATGTAAGTTACATTGTTGTGTGCTTAAAACATGAATAATTGTGTTTCTGTTTAGGATTTATACTAAACATCAGCAACGTGTCTGCCTATTTATTGGAAAGCTGTTATCAAATGCTATATTTAGTTTCCTACAAGGAACTGTTGGTATAGGGTTTGCCTAATGCCCTACAGAGGGATAAGTAGTTATGTCTACTTTCTGCGTTTCTATGACTGGTTTGAGCAGATGTGAAGTACTTTTCAGAGCATACAAGGGACCAGACAAGGCATTAAGTGTTAGGTTAATTGTCTGAATCAGTCATTCATTGCAGCATCCCTGTAGAGCTGAACATTGAAAAGACTTTTTGGACCCTGATTACTATCTAACTACTGCAGATGAAGAAATGGCAAGAAGGTCAATAGAGAGCAGAATTTAGTAAATAACTAGGCAGGACAGTTCAGGGTGATGAGTGATCTGTGGAACAACCACTCCAAATTCAAAGGACCTATGATGCCATGGGAAGATACTCCTCAGAAGTATTTTCGCATGCTAGGAATAAAATATTCATGTCCTGAATTGGATAGGCCCCTGAAATACTGCAGCAGTAGGGAACTGATTTGGAAAAGCAGATTGAAATTCTTGATAGGTCTGCATTTGATCTCATATGCAATTTAAAGTTCCTAGATCCTAAAGTCATAGTGTAGGGAGGCTTAGCAAGCCTAGAGAGAGACAACTTGGTGAAGTGAAGAATAACAGTTAACCTCTATCTACTTACCTATCACCCATAGGTCAAGTGGACAAAAGTACTAAGAATCTTCATTCAAATTAGTCAAAATGGTAGTGAAGACAGCCTTAAATTGTCCCCACTGAGCACTGGGTGGAGATCATCAAGAGGTGCACCTGGTCTAGCTTGAGGCAATAGGAAAGAGGATGAGCAAAGATACATTATTTCACAGAGTCAACTTTTATGGTTATTGGCAGATAAAATGGATTCAAATTGGTCCCAAAACATCTCCTTAAGTGTTGGCTCCTGAGGTCAAAAGGACAGTTTGCCTACTCTAAAAGGCTCAGGGAAATTGCTCCTCCTAGAAAGTTGGACCAGAAATCATGGTAATCTGATTCAAAAACATCAGAATGCATCTGGAAAGCAGATCTGTCTCATGTTACCACTGCTGATACATATCTGCATACTGGATGTATTGGAGAGGCCAGAAGATAGTTGGTTCTGCAGAAGGTAGCATTTATGTATAAGTGATACATTAGGAATTGTTGATGAAGTGTGTAATAAAGATTGGCTAACACCCCTAAAGTCCTATGCTAGGCCATATCAACAATCTTTTCTAAGTCCTTTCCACCTCAAAATTTACAGGCAGGTTTAAAGATGAGTGAAGGACGAAGTTGTGAAAAGATTTGAACACCAAACAGCAAATTCTGTATTTGATCTTGAAGGTAATAATGAACCAGTAAAATTTATTGGATAGGATATCAGTATTTATTAAGTGCCTACTATATACTAGTCCCTGTGCTAAGCACTTTTTACTAATATTATCTCATTTGGTCCACACAACCATGAGGAAGGTAGGAGCTATTGTTATCCCCATTTACAATGGACAAAATCAAGTCAGGCAGAAGTTAAGTGATTTACTTGGAGTCATAAAGATAATAAGCATCTGAGGTGGGATTTGAACTCAGATCTTCCTGATTTCAGACCCAAGAACTCAATTCACTTGCCATATAGCTGCCTTGTTGTTGAATTTGAGTGGAGGTGGGTTACATGGTTGAATCTGAGTTTTAGAAAAATCACTTTGGCAGCTTAATTGAGTATAGACTGGAATTGGGGAAACTAACTCTAGTTGTGACCAGCAAACCTATAAGCAGGTCATTGCAGTAGTACAGATGTAAGGAGATGAGGGTCTGCAACAAAATGTAGCAGTATCAGAGGAGATAAGGAAGTAGTTTGAGGGATGTTATAAAGGTGAAATCAAATTTTGGCAAAGATTGAATATGAGAGGTGGGCAATAACCAGAAATTGAGGTTAACGCCTAGGTTGCAAGACTGGGGGACTGAAAGATTATAGTGCCCTCCAAGATAATAGAGAAATTTAGAAGGGGTTAAGGTGTGGAATAAAGACAATGTATTCAGTTTTGAAATGCTGACTAAGTTTGTCTACAACACATTCAGTTCAAGATGGATGATAGGCAGTTTTAGATCTGAGTCTAGAGGTAAGCACAGAGGTTAGGGCTGGATCGATTTTATTTTTACCATCATAGATTTGATAATTTGCTCCATAGGGGCTGGTTAGAACATCAAATAAAGCGATATAAAAAGAGAAGAGAAGGGGGCCTATAACAAAGCTCTGTGGGCTAATTCTGAATAGTGGATGATCTGAATAAAAATCCAGCAAAACAAACTGAAAAGTGTAGATAGAGAATAGGTAGATAGGTAGAGGATGAACCAGGAAAGAGCTGTTTCCTGGACATCTAGAGAGAAAAGACTATCAGGAAGATGAGAGTGATAATATCAAAAGCTGCTGCATATATGTAGAGGGCCACAGATAGTGGGGAACTCTGGCTAAGGTATAAGACTCTTCAGCCCAAAAAATAAAGGGAACCTGCTGTCAATGTCTGGTTCGGCTCTCATCTCCCCTTAGGGGCATCTTGGCCATCCTGTCAGCCTGTGTTCTACTTGAAGTAGAGATATTTGCAGTAAAGAGGCATTTATATAATAATAGCAGGGTGCTTCTAGAGAGCACATGCTCAATGTGCTGTGGTGATGTAATTGTACTAAGATATTTAAGGCTGAGAGAACTTGAATGGGCTCCATATCTGATCATCCATAGGGGTCCCTGCCTCATCACTCCTCCTCTAAGATCAAGAACTCAGGCTGGTCCCAAGATCCTCCAGAAAACTGGTCCAGACAATACATTTTGGCACCCCAATGTAGGGCTCTAGAAAACACACTACACATATAGGTCAAGAAGGATGAGAATTGAGAATAGGCCACTAGATTTTATGATTAAGAGATCATTGGTGACTTTGGAAGAACATTTTCATTTAAATTATTAGGTCAGGAGCCAAATTATAGAGTTAAGAGGAAAGTAAAAGGAGAGAAAGAGGAGGCACTTATTTTGGATGGCCTTCTAAAGAGATTAATCAAAAAAGGCAGAAGGAATATTGGATAAGAGAGGACTTCGAAGGATCAAATGAGAATTTCTTTTGAAGGGGGGGGAATAGAGGCATATTTGTAGGTGGTAGAAAGCAGTCATTTGACAAGAAGAGATTGAAGATAACTGATGAAATGAGGATAACAGAAGGGACTGTAATAGGAGTCACCTGCTAGTGGCTGCTGAGGAGCTAATTCTGTCTGGCAGAATAGATCCCTTCATGTGAGAGGATGATAATGATACAAAGAGACTAAGAGGCAGTTGCATTCTCTGATCTCTCTCTTCTTCCCTCCTGCCTCCAATTTATTTCATTCCCAATCCACAAGCAACATTTGTGTCAGTAAATACTGATTTGCAATTCCTTCAGGATTGTTATGATTCACGGCTGTGGAGGCTTTTGAAGAACTGATCTGCCCCTTCACACTTAGGCATGGTCCTTAACAATTCCCCATTTTTTTTTTTTTTGTTTTATGGGACTTTATGGGTTTTATTTTCCCCCAACAGCAAAATCAGTAACTTTGTCCAATATCGTGAAACAGCTGTTATCTGAGTCTGCCTGCTGAGGAATGCACACAGCACTATCACCTCTGGATCGTTGTTAGGGTGAGATACTATAGCAGGTGTTGAATCTTATGAGATATCATAGAGGCAAATTTTCTGACAAAAGGAGAAAAGAACTGTAGTCAGAACAGGCATTTTTCACAAATCTCTCATCAGTCTCCTGGCTCAGCCCTATGATGTGTTGGCTTATTTACTACCCTGACTGAAAAAGTTTTACCGGGTCTCTTCTCCCTTTCCTTCCCCATGGATTACTGAAAGAATTCTCTTGGAAGGCTCCTACTTAAGAACAGCTCTTGAGAACTGTTGCTTCTTTGTTTCTTGTGTTTCTTGTGTCCCTGTTCGGGCGCCATTTGTTACAGGAGCCACCTGCTAGTAGCTGCTGAGAATCTAATTCCCTCATGTGAGGGGATGATAATGATACAAGGAGAATGAGAGGCAGTTGCATTGTCTGATCTCTCCTCTTCCCCCTTGCCTCCAATTTATTTCATTTCCAATCCACAAACAACATCTGTGTCAGTAAAGACTGCTTTGCAACTCCTTTGGGGGTGTTATGATTCACAGTTGTGGGGGCTTTCAGAGAATTGATCAGCCCCTTCATACTTCGACATGGTCCTTAACAAGGGCCATTCTCCTGGAGGAAACATAATTGAATGGAATTTCGTGTATAGATAGAGGGGCCTCCTCTTTGTGTGAGATATAATATACTTGGATATGTTGACCTGAATAATCACATTTTCTTAAATATTTTCTGTGAACTAAGAAACTCAGTCTAGCTTTACTTTTGATAACATAGTAAAGAACTCCCATTTTCAGCACAAGGAAGATAGAAAGACAACTAGCTCAATGGAATCCATGTCATGTACAATTATTACCAACTGCTTTCTTGTTTTCTGCTAAGGTAGTAACAATGTTAACACCTGCTCTAAGGACAGGTGGTCTCTTAGTGGGGACATCTCTTTTGCCTGCAGCTTTTTTGTTCATCCCAAGCCAGCAGCCTTTGCTTCTTCCTTTGCTTTGTTTCAGGTCTGTACTTGTGACACAGTATAAGCAGTTGAGTAGTTGTTTGATGATCCAAAGCCTGGGTGAACTGGTTAATTGCTAATGGCACTTTCAAAAGCTTACAGTTGATAAACATTTTACCCTAATAAGCTACCTTTTTGGGCTGGATGACCTGACCAGTGCTAAAGTTCTTGGGCTACTTCTCAAACAAAGGATTGAGTACTTTCTTGGCCTTCTGCTTCTTTACAACAGCAGGAGCCAGACCCATCTTATTCCCCTTGGCCTCCTTCTCTTTAGACATCTTAGCCAGCAGAATGAGAAAGTATCTTAAAAATAAAAATCTATTTTCTCTCCTTTCCTCCATTTGTTGAAAAAAAAAAGACAGAAAAAAGGACTCCTTGTAATAAATAAAACTAGTCAAGCAAATAAATTTCCATATGATTTCATTATCTTTGGAAAGATTGAAAGAGCATATGAAGAGATTGCTGAAAGTGTTAGATCAGCTGAAGATACTGGTCTGAATTTGTCAGTTAATAATTCTGTAGAGCTTGTGTCAAATGTGAGTCATATAGTATCTGAACAGGGAGCAAATATGGATCCAGCACAGATAAGAATGCTCATAGCTGACAGTGTTCAAAGAATTTTCAAGATCTAAAATCTTTTCTTGGATATAACAGTCATTAGAAATTTGTGAAATCATGTTATCACTGATCACTAACCCACTCAGTCTCACTCATGGGTATGTGACCAGAAACAATCAAAAGCTGAAGTTTTGAACTAGATTATTGAACAAGATTAATTTGACGCTATTTAGAGATTTTAGGAACAAGAAGTATAAACTAATTTTCAAGAATTTTGTCAATTTGTCACTCACATATGAATATGGGCTTGTGCAGACCTCGGCAAAGCTCTTTTGCTGAACAGTGATACTTTTCTGGAAGTGTAGGGAACAGCCTCATACCAAAAACAAACAAACAAACAAACAAACAAAAAACCCCAACAAATTGATGGTCACCAAGAATAAGCCAATAAGATACTTAATACACATGAGATTCAGTATATAATCTGAAAATTGAAATTCTTAACTTTTTTTATTATAGCTTTTTATTGACAGAACATATGCATGGATAATTTTTACAACATTGTTCCTTGCACTCACTTCTGTTCCAATTTTTCCCTTCCCTCCCTCCACCCTCTTCCCTAGATGGCAGGCAGTCTCATACACGTTAAACATGTTAAAGTATATCTTAGATACAATATATGTGTGCAGATCCGTACATTTCTCTTGTTGCACAAGAAAAATTGGATTCAGAAGGTAGAAATAATCTGGGAAGAAAAACAAAAATGTAAGTAGTCCACATTCATTTCCCAGTGTTCCTTCTCTGGGTGTAGCTGATTCTGTCCATCATTAATCAATTGGAACTGCATTGGATCTTTTCTTTGTCAAAGATATCCACTTCCATCAGAATACATCTTCTTATAGTATTGTTGTTGAAGTGTATAATGATCTCCTGGTTCTGCTTATTTCACTCAGCATCAGTTCATGTAAGTCTCTCCAAGCTTCTCTGTATTCATCCTGCTGGTTATTTCTTACAGAACAATAATATTTCATAACATTCACATACCACAATTTACCCAACCATTCTCCAATTGATGGGCATCCATTCATTTTCCAGTTTCTGGCCACTACAAACAGGGCTGCCACAAACATTTTGGTACATACATGTCCCTTTCTCCTCTTTAGTATCTCCTTGGGATATAAGCCCAGTAGTAACACACTGCTGGATCAAAGGGTATGCACAGTTTGATAACTTTTTGAGTGAAATTTTTAACTTTCAAGTGAATTGTCAGGTTTCAATACTTTGGGTATAGATCTTAATTTCAACAACTAACATATTTGACCAGCACTAAGTTGAACAATGTTTGCCAGGGATAGGTAGTGGTGCTCATCAACTATGAGTTTAATATGTATCTCAAGACAGGAAAGACTAATGTGCATACAGATGCCCTGCTCCATAGGTCATATGAGTCAGAAGGTAGAATGATTTCCATAGAAGTATAAAAGCAATATATAATACTAAGGGTACTGATCTTCATCATATGAAAGTACGATTAAAGTTGGAACTTCTACTAGAGAGTATACCATCTATGCACTAAACCAATCTTCTTTGCCTTTGTTACTTTTGAATAACTAGAAATGAGAGAAACTGTTCAAAGGGTTACAAAAATGTGATATAAGCCAAGAATTTGGAGAGTGATTTTCAGAAAATTCTACTTTGTTTCCCAAAGGGTAAGTGTACTATTGAGAGAATGAAAAAAAATTGCAGTGGAGTGCTATACTTACTATAATGTAATTAATCCTACAGTTTCCTAATATGAAGTGGTTTGTTCTTTCCAAGGAATTTTACTTTGTGGACATAAAATTTCCACATGATGATTTTGGACACTCTGATCAAGAAGGAATATTTGAGCTTATACAAAACATTCTACTAGCCTAAAATTGTAGCATGTGTCTATTTTTTTTTTAAATCAAAACAATCTAGAACTTCAGTTGAACGTGTTCAAGAGAAAGTGCTACTAATTCATGTTACATACTTGAAGAATATTAGCAAACCACAGAAACTTATGTGAACAGATTGTTTCTTAATCTCTGGAAAGAGAGTTTTTAAAACAGTATCTTAGAGGTAACAAACTATTTAATCCAATGTGCAGATATATCCTATCAAAAATCTGCAGGCTTCTATATAATTGCTAAAGTTTTATAGAAACATAATTTCTTTTTTTTAAAATTGAATAGATAATTTTTCTAGTTACATGTAAAAATTTTTATCATTTAGTTTTTTTTTTATTTTAAGTTCAAAATTCTCTCCTTCCCTCTCTTTCCTCCTCTTTTACTGAGAAGGCAAGCAACTTATCACATGTGCAGTCATAGAAAATATATTTCTATATTAGACATATTGTAAAAGAAAACAGTGACAAAATAACCCAAGTAAATAATTTTTGAGATATGCTTCTATCTACATTTATATTCCATCAATTTTTTTCCTCTGGAGGTAGGTAGCATTTTTCATCACAAGTCCTTCAGAATTATCTTGGATTATTGAATTGCTAAGAATTGCTAAGTCATTCACAGTTGTATATCTTATAATATTGCTGTTACTATGTGCAATGTTCTCTTGGTTCTATTTATTTCTCTTTTCATCAGTTCATGTAAATCTTTCCATATTTTTCTAATAGCATCATTTCTTAAAGTACAATAGTATCTCATTACAATCATATAAGAACAACTTGTTCCACTATTCCCCAATCAATGGGCATCCCCCTCAATTTCCAGTTTTTTGCCACCACACACAAAAAAAAAGCTGCTATAAATATTTTTTGTACATATAGGCCTTTTTCTTTATATTTCCCTTTGGGATACAGACTACTTAGTAGTAGTATTGCTAGGTCACAGAGTATGCATGATTTTATAGCCCTTTGGCACAGTTCCAAATTGCTCTCAAGAATGGTCAAATCTTTTAGTCTGTTTTTTTTTTTTTTTTTTTTTTTTTTTTTTTTTTTTGTGCAGCATAGCAAATTTGGAAATATGTTTAGAAGAATTGCACATGTTTAACCTCTATTGGATTGCTTGATTTCTTGGGCAGAGAGGAAAAAGAAGGAGAAAATTTTGCAACATAGGGTTTTGCAAAAATAAATATTGAAAACTATCCTTGCATGTATTTAGAAAAATAAAATACTATTAAAAATGTTTTTTAAAAATAAAAAATAATTGTGAGATCAATTCAAATTCCACCAGCAATGTATTCATGTCCTAATTTTTTCACATCCCTTTCAATATTTGTCATTTTTCTCTTCTGTCACATTAGCCAATATGATAGATTGTTTTAACTTGTATTTCTCTAATCAATAGTAATTTAGAGCATTTTTCTTCCTATGACTATAGATAGCTTTGATTAGTCTAAAAATTGTCCATTCATATGCTTTGATCATTATCAATTGAGGGATGGTTTTTATTTTTATAAATTTGACTTAATTCTCTATATATTTGAGAAATGATCCCTTTATTGAAGAAACTTACAAAAAAGTTACAATTATAATTTTTCACTGTGTATTTGCATCCATTCTATTTCCTCCCTGTTTATCTACTCTCTCTCTCTTTTCAGTCTTTTCATTCTCAAAAGTATTTTGCTTCAAACTATTGCTTCTGTGAATCTATTCTCTATTCTATTAGCTCCCATCTTCTTTCATCCCCTTTCTCTCTTATTTTCCTGTAGGGTAAGATAGATTCCTATATCCAACCAAGTGTGTATGTTATTCCTTCTTTGAGCTAATTCCCATAAGAGTAAGGTTCAGATGCTTCCTCCTTCCTGATTTTCCCCTCTACTATAAAAAGCTCTTTTGAAAAACACTCTTTTATGGAAGATCTACCTCCCCTTTTCTCCTTCTCCAGTGCGTTCCTTTTTCTCACTCCTTAATTATATTGTTTTAGATATCATGCCATTATAGACAAGTAACATTGAGGTATTCCTGTTTATGTATACTCTTTTTAACTGCTCTAATAATGATACAAGAATCATCTTCCTATGCAGAAACGTAAACAGTTTAAACTTATTAAATCCTTTATGATTTCTCTTTCCTGTTTTATCTTATTATACTTTTCTTAAGTCTTGTATTTGAAAGATAGATTTTCTATTCAACTCTGATCATTTCATCAGAAATGCTTATAAGTTTTCTACTTCATTGAATATCCATTTTCAGCTTTGCTAGACATGTGAATCCTTGGTTGTAATGCCAGCTCTTTTGCCCTCTAGAATATCATATTACATACCTTCTGATACTTTAATGTAAAAGCTACTAATCCTTTTGTTATGCTAACTGTGGATTCACAATATTTGAATGGTTTCTTTCTGATTGGTTACAGTATTTTCTTCTTGAACTGAGAGTTCTGAAATTTGGATGTAATATTTCTGAGAATTTTCATATTGGGATCTCTTTCAGATGGTGATCAGTAAGTAGAGTTTTTCAATTACTATTTTACCCTCTAGTTCTAGAATATGAGGACAATTTCCCTTGACAATTTCTTGAAATCATATGTATAGGCTCTTTTTTCCCCTCATGGATTTCAAGGTAGTCCAATAATTCTTAAATTATCTCTCCTTGATCGATTTTCCAGATTGGTTGTTTTTCCAAAGAGATATTTCACATTTTCTTCTATTTTTTCATTTTTCATTTTCTTAATTGTTTCTTGATGTCTCAGATTCATCAATTCCACCTACTCAATTCTAATTTTAAGGAATTATTTTCTTCAATGAACTTTTGTATCTCCTTTTCCATTTGGCCCTTTGTACTCTTTTAAGTCACTATTTTCTTCAATGAATTTTTGTATATCTTTTTTCCATTTGGCCAATTCTGTTTCTTAAGGAGTTTTCTTCAGTAGATTTGGTGCCTCTTCAGATAGCAGACTGGATCAAAAGTCAGAACCCTACAATATGTTGTTTACAAGAAACACATTTAAAGCAGGGGGATACATATAGAGTAAAAGTAAAAGGCTGGAGCAAAATCTATTATGCTTCAGGTGAAGTCAAAAAAGCAGGGGTAGCCATCCTTATCTCAGATCAAGCAAAAGTAAAAATTGATCTAATTAAAAGAGATAAGGAAGGTAACTACATCCTGCTAAAGGGTAGCATAAACAACGAAGCAATATCAATATTAAACATATATGCACCAAGTGGTATGGCACTCACCTTCCTAAAGGAGAAGTTAAGAGAGTTGCAAGAAGAAATAGACAACAAAACTGTAATAGTAGGAGATCTCAACCTTGCACTCTCAGAATTAGACAAATCAAACCACAAAACAAATAAGAAAGAAATTAAAGAAGTAAATAGAATATTAGAAAAATTAGGTATGTTAGATCTTTGGAGAAAATTGAATGGAGATAGAAAGGAATATACTTTCTTCTCAGCAGTTCATGGAACCTATTCAAAAATTGACCATATATTAGGACATAAAGACCTCAAAATTAAATGCAAGAAAGCAGAAATAGTAAATGCTTTCTTTTCAGATCATGATGCAATAAAAACTACATTCAACAAAAAGTTAGGGGGAAATAGACCAAAAAGTAATTGGAAACTAAACAATCTCATCTTAAAGAATGATTGGGTGAAGCAGCAAATTATAGATACAATTAATAATTTCACTCAAGATAATGACAATGATGAGACATCATACCAAAATTTGTGGGATGCAGCCAAAGCGGTAATAAGAGGGAATTTTATATCCTTAGAGGCTTACTTGAATAAAACAGAGAAAGATTTGGTGCCTCTTTTATCATTTGAATTATTTAGTTTTTAAAGCTTATTTTCTTCAATATTTTTGTTCCTCCTTTACTAAGTTATTAACTTTTGTTCTTGATTATATATATCACTCTCACTTTTTTCCCTATTTTTCTATCTCTCATTTTTCTCATTTCCACTCCAACTCTATTGGTCTATTGAAATTGTCTTGGATCACTGTACTGCTGAGAAGAGCTAAATCTGTTATATTTGATCATCATACAATATTGCTATAACTATTTGCTATAACTCCTGTTTTTTTCTATTTCTCTCTTTTTTTAAATTTTTCTCTCTCTCATTTCATTTTTATTTTTTATTTTATTTTAAAGCTTCTTATTTTCAAAACATAAGCATGGATAATTTCTCAACATTTATCCTTGCATAGACTATGTTTCAGATTTTCTTCCCCTCCTTCCCCCCACCCCCTCCCCTAGATGCAAGCAATCCAATATATGTTATCATTTCATTTTTTAAATCCCTTTTAAGCTCTTCCAGGAATTCTTTTTTGGGCCTGAAACCAATTCAGATTTTTTTTGAGGCCTTAGGTATAGCAATTTTTATTTTTATCAGATTTGGCTCTTCTCAGCAGTACAGTGATTCAAGACAATTTCAATAGACCAATAGAGGTGGAATGGAAAATGCCATTTCCATCCAAAGAAAAAACTATAGAAACTGAATACAGATTTAAACATACTATTTTCCCCTTTTTTACTTTGTTTTATTTTTTCCTTTCTCATGGTTTTTTCCTTTTGTTTTGATTCTTCTTCCCTGACATAATTAATATGGAAATAGGTTTAAAACTATTTTACATTTATAACCTATATCATATTGCTCTCTTGGGGAGGGCGGAGATAATGGAGGAAGGAAGAAAAAAAATTTGGAACTCAAAATCTTACAAGAATGAATGCTGTAAACTATCTTTTAAAAATTTAAACATGTGCAATTCTTCTATACTTATTTCCACTATTATTATGCTGCACAAGAAAAAAATCAGTTCAAAAAGGGAAAAAAAATGAGAAAGGAAACAACAACAAAAAAGGTGAAAATACTATGTTGTGATTCACATTCAGTCCCCACAGTCCTCTTTCTAGAGTCAGATGGCTCTCTCCATCACAAATCTATTAAATTGGCCTGAAACACCTCATTGTTGAAAAGAGCCACGTCCATCAGAATTGATCATCGCATAATCTTGTTTTGGTTGTGTCAATGTTCTCTTGGTTCTACTCACTTCACTTAGCATCAATTCAGGTAAGTCTCTCCAAGCCTTTCTGAAATCATCCTGCTGATCTTTTCTTATAGAACAATAATATTCTATAACATTCATATACCATAACTTACTCAACCATTCTCCCACTGAAGGGCATCCATTCAGTTTCCAGTTCCTTGCCACTACAAAAAGAGTTGCTACAAACATTTTTGCACATGTGGGTGCTTTTCCATTTTTTAATGATCTCTTTGGGATATAGGCCCAATAGAGACACTGTTGGATCAAAGGGTATGCACAGTTTGATAGCCCTTTGGGTATAGTTTCATATTGCTCTCCAGAACGGTTGGATCAGTTCACAACTCTACTAACAATGTATTAGTGTCCCAATTTTCCCACATCTCCTCCAACATTTATAATTATCTTTTTCTGTATAGTGGTACCTCGGAGTTGTTTTAATTGCAAACTATCTTTACATGTAATTGGAAAAATTTTTAAAAAACTATTAAAAATTTTAAAATAAAGTCATTAGTTTGGATAAATAATCTTTAAAAAAGATCTTCAGCAAGGGATAGATATCTTCTAAGAAATCTTCAACAAGGAACAAAAGGAGATAGTACACCATTGAAGAACTGTTCTTTACCAAATTCTTGAAAAGTGAGTAACTTAAGTCTACATGATAATTTCAGAGAAGATAGGGACCCAGAAAAAAACATATTTTGCAATCACCTATTTGGGAATTAGTCTGACTTTCTGTTAAGAAAAAGGAAAGAAGAAATGGAGAGTAATCCAAGTATACTCTAAGAATAAAAAGTCACTCATATGCTTCAGACAGATTGTCCAACATAGATTACAGATTGAAGAAAAATGATATTGATGAGGAAGAATGTAAGTATTGGTATACATCTAGGCATCCAGGATGTCAATTTAGTCTGTCCTCATCCAAGGGTATTTCTATTCAGGGAGTAAAGGCTGAATGCAGAAGCATTCCCTTTCCTGCCTAGTGCTCTAACTTTGGAGTCTCTTAGAAAACAAATGGAATTTGTAAAGCCTGGAAATAATAATTGGTTTGGACCATCCATAAAATCAGGACTAGGTTTTGGGATTTATGAATGCTAATATTCTCAGTCATCCTACAGTTTAGTATGTTGTGGCATCAATGCTAAGTCTTGAAAAGTGAGTAACTTAAGTCTACATCATAATTCCAGAGAATGATAGGGACCCAGAAAAAAACATACTTTGCAATTACCTATTTGGGAATTAGTCTGACTTTCTGTTAAGAAGAAGGAAAGAAGAAATGGAGAGTAATCCAAGTATACTCTAAGAATAAAAGGTCACGCATATGCTTCAGACAGATTGTCCAACATAGATTACAGATTGAAGAACAATGATATAGATGAGGAAGAATATAAGTATTGGTATACATCTAGGCATCCAGGATGTCAATTTAGTCTATCCTCATCCAAGGGTATTTCTATTCAGGGAGCAAAGACTGAATGCAGAAGCATTCCTTTTCCTGCCTAGTGCTCTAGCTTTGGAGTCTCTTAGAAAACAAATGGAATTTGTAAAGCCTGGAAATAATAATTGGTTTGGACCATCCATAAACTCAGGACTAGGTTTTGGGACTTATGAATGCTAATACTCTCAGTCATCCTACAGTTTAGTATGTTGTGGCATTAATGCTAAGTCTATTTAATTATTGTTCAAGGTTACTTCAGGGGAAATGAGAAAATCAGTTATTCATGTGGTTAAATAATACTAATTGTTGAAGTAACATATACCCAGTCTTCTATAGAGCCATCATATAGGTGAGAGCCCAACCTTGGACCCTGATTATACCCTAGTCCCTCATTGGATTCCTAGACTCCCACCCCCCAGCTATTCTTGGATTCATTGTAAAGGAAGATGGGAAGATAGAGAGGAAAAGAATCCTAGGAACTTCTACCCAAAGTACATTTATCATACTGATATAACTTCTGGTTAATTGCAATGGAAGGTATTGTCTGTACCTTGAATCTTCCATGGTATAGGAGAAGAGCAATGAATTGTAGACAGAGAAAATACCTTTTCAACTATTCTGAATTTCAAGGCATTTTGTTTTAAGGCCCACTTCTACATTGAGCTTACCTTTTTGTTTTGGGAGCTTCACTAGGGCCCTAAATGCATTGTAATCTCAATTTAAAAGACCATTCTATTTTGTCATAGTAACCAGACTATGTCTGTAAAGCACTTTGTAACATAAAAATATATGGACAAACATGTGAGGTATTATTGCCTATTATAATCCATTTGAACTTTTGTGTCTGTGTGAATATTTGGATGAAATGCTGTTAAGTTTTGGTCATATGTGCATAAGTGGAAGTAGGTATCTATAATTGTGCTTAAAATAGTATAAATTTTGTAAAGGGCACACATTTGTTATGTGTGTGTAATAAAGAGTATCTTTCTGCAAAAAAGAGTTCTTTAATGCCAGGGTGGATGACTGAAGAAGGATATGACATTTCCTTCACTGGATAACTTTAATAATCTCTGAGATTACTGTCTGCCTAGTTTTCTTCCGAAGCTTCTCCAGTAGGAATCATTGAAACAATAACTAATAACTCAAATTTTTAGAAGTTTAAGATTTATAAAATGCCTTTCTCTCACACAAAACACTGTGAAGTATTACTAGTACATAGTATTCTTATCTGCATTTTAAGATGAAATAATTGATGTTCAGAGAGATTAAGTGATTTGCTCATGTTGCACAGTTAACAAAAGTCAATGTTAGGAACTTGGGTCTCCTTATTCAAATCTAACATTCTTAATTCCATGCCTATCTATCCTAGACCTCCATGACTCCCCAGAAAGTCTCCAATGTAGCAGGCAATTTAGATTTTAATCTTTCACGTCAATGGTTCATAGAATCCCAGAATCATTGATTTAAAACCAGTGGTAACCTTACAGACCATCTAGTCCAAATGCCTTATTTTACAAATGTGGAAATTGAGACTGAGAAGCAAAATGTATTGCTTATATCACACAATTAGTAAGTGGCAGAGAGGAGAGCTGAAATTAGGTTCATCTTGACAGGAGAGTTCTATCCATATTGTAGCATGGGTCCCACTTCCTGGGAAAGGAGTGGTGGGAAGGAGCAGAGATAGGGAACTTACATGATTCACTCTGATTCTGGCTATGAAAAGGAAAGACTATGAGAGAAAAGGGTCTGACAAGGTTAAGAAATTCTTGAATGAGGATTGTGGATGATTTGAAATCAAGAGTTTTTGTTCAGCAACAGGACAAGAAAACTACTCCTGAAATCTAGAAGGCAAAAAGAATAAAGCCAATGCTTTGGAGCCAATGAGGGGCTTGTTTTGTCTTTCTGTTTCAGTGCTGCTGAAGCAATAATATCTAATGACCTGAGTACTTCTGTCTCTCTGCTGCCAGCTGCCTTCCAGCCCTTGGGAAGTTAGCTGACCTGAGGAGAAGCCAAGGGTGGCTAATGAGTCATTAAGAGTCTTTATCAAATTAGGATTATAATCCATCTCCATGTACAGAGGAAAATGTTGCAAATTATCTACTTTCTTAATTGGAACTCAAAGATTTGGCAGGAAATTATCATGAGAGATAATGCCTAGAAATTGACAGATTGCACTGATGTGTGTCTAAGCCTTCAGAACTGCAATAACTGGAGAATTTGAACCTATTTGTGCGCGTGCGCACACACACACACACACACACACACACACTTTTTACTTATTTTTGCACATGTTATAGTAGAAAGTCATTAGACTTTGGAGTTCATGTTGCTTCTTAATACCTCCTTCCTGTGTGACCCTGGGGAAGCCATTTAATCTCTCTGGACCTCAATTTCTCTCTCTGTACAATGAGGAGATTGAACTATTTCTCCTTTGAGGTCCCTTTAAGATCTAGATCTACAATCCTATCATCATTTACTATTGGAACATGTCTTACCATTATAGACGTGCTATATGCATCAAATCATTGTTGTTGTTTTTAAACCATATCTATAATTTTGTTGGTATTTCAGATTCTCCATGAGGAGATTCTTCTACCAACATAGAGCAGCTCCTTTTCTTCAGTCTCTAACCTTAAAAAGTTTGACAGCACGCCCAGGGTCACACAGCTAGTGTGTGTCAGAGGTATGATTTGAACTCAAGTTTTCTTAAGTTCAAAACTTATTCTGTATCTACTATTCCATGCAGCTTCTATCAAATAAAGCTAAGAATATTTACTGAAGACCTAATGTATGCTGAGTTTCTCAGACATTTTTTGGTTAAGATAAAATGCAATGTGTAGTGTGATACACTACTAGATTCTGAAGACTAGTTAGTGATATAAGATTATCAGAGAGAGTATGGAAGAGCCAGTGGAATATAAGAGAGATACATAGACAGCAAAATAACATTTTGGTCATGTATACTTATTTTGTATTTAATTTACACTTTAATATATTTAACATCTATGGTCATCCTGCCATCTAGGGGAGGGGATGAGGAGAAGGAGGGGGAGAATTGGAACAAAAGGTTTGACAATTGTCAATGCTGTTAAATTGCCCATGCATATAACTTGTAAATAAAAAGCTATTTTAAAATATAAAATAAAATAACTATAGGCAAAAAAAAAAGAGAGATACATAGGTGGTTTCTGTCCCCTTAACACATTTGCAATCAAATTGGAGTACAGAATATGAATATACCTGATATTTTCAAAGACTTAAAAAAAATAATAATAACTAGTTTTTATATAACATTTTAAGATCTGCAAAGCACTTTGACAAATATTGCCTCCTTTTATCCTCACAACAGCCCTATCAGGCAGGTGCTATTTTTATTCCCATTTTACAGGTATAGAAACTTAGATAAAGACAGTGAATTGCCCAGGAACACACATCTAATAAATGTCAAAAGATAGATTTGAACTGAGGTCTATCCTAACCACAACTCCAGCCACTGTTCCATGTAGCTGCCTTGCAAAAACCAAAGAGGATTGAATATGATATAACTCTATTGTTTATTGATTATATGACATTGGGCACATTACTTTAACTCACTGTACCTCAGTTTTCTGGCTTGTAAAATGAGGGAGTTGGAAGTGGGGAAAGATATTAAATTCCCTTCCAGTTCCTTCTAGATAAGAAATTGTAAATGAATGCATAGCTTTATACCCTAAAGAGATTAAAGAAGTAAGATAGGCCCCGTGTGTACAAAAATACTTAGAGTAGCCCTTTTTTTTTTGGTGGCAAAGACCTGGAAACTAAGGAAATACCTATTAATTGGTGAATGAATGAAGACTTTAGAGTATGTGAATGTAATAGAATGCTATTGTGCCATAGGAAATGATAAAAGGAACAATTTCTTTTTTTTATTTTTTTATTTTTATTTATTTTTTTTTTTAAAGGAACAATTTCAATGAAACCTTGTAAGACTTGTATGAATTGCTGCAGAAATGAAGTCAACAGAACCAATGGAACTGTTTATATAATAAAAAACATTGTAAAAACAACTTTGAAAGACTTCAATCACTACAATGACTAGCTATGATTCCAGAGGAATAGTGATGAAACATGCTAACCTACTTAATGAAAGAGAGGACATATGCATCTTGAACTTGACCAATGCAGGAATTTGTTTTGCTTGACTATGAATATTTATAATAGTATTCTATATCTTTTTTCTAGGGAGAGGTTCAAGGCAATCAGGGTTAAGTGACTTGCCCAGAGTCACACAGCTAGTTAAATGTCAAGTGTTTGAGACTGGATTTGAACTCGGGTCTTTCTGACTCCAGGACTGATGCTCTATCCACTCTACCTATCACGTAGCTGCCTCTTTCATCTTTCACAGCATAATGAATGTGGCATAGTTTTTGGTTAACTGAAAAAAATCAAATTTTAATTTTAAAAACACTGTAAGTATAGTAATGTAGTGGTAAAAATGCATAAGTTTATGGAAGGTACAGAATAAAGGCGTGTTTAATTAGATAGGATTAATCAGAGAGTGTTTTATGGAAGAAATAAATTTTAAGGTGGGTTAAGAGTTCATTATTATGGCTTTAACCCTGGGTGGAGACAGACTGTCAAGATAGAAGGGGATGAATAATAAAGGAATAGAAATAGTTATTTTGGATCCATCAAACTCAGAAGCATTGTGATACAATACATGGCCAAAGCTTTTGTAATAATGGATGGGTCTTGGTTCCAAGCCAATAAATCCTGGCTAACCCTTTAATTTCCTTCAAAATTCAGTTCAAGCATTATCCTGAGTAAGGTCTTTCCTATCCTTACAACTGACTATTTCTCCCTACCAGAATTACTCTGCATATATACATATATATATGTGTACATATTGACTCCAACATAATCCCCTTTAGGATAGTGACTGTACCATTTTTGTCTTTGTAACCTCAGTGCCTGGCACACAAGAAGTACTTAATAAATTCTTTTTGATTGATTGATTTTCACTCCTTGTGAATCAGGAGAAACTTAGTAGATTCATCATTTGGCCTTTTTATGTCTTTGTTAAAGTTTAATAGCAGGTGGGTGGAAATGGTGGGAAATGTATAAAGAAGATGCTGATTGAAAGTTGGTGGTGGGATTTGTAGCAACGAGATTTTTGCAGTATTAGGAGTGGTAATAATGGAAATAGTAGGGATGTGAAAATAGTATATGTAGAAAATATAGAGGAGACAACAATAATAATGTTAATGGTAATAGAGGGAATGTAAAGATTCAGCAAATGACAGATAAGATAGGGTATGATGGTAGGAACAGAAATAATGATTATGAATTAGTTTCTCTTAAGAATCAGTTCAAACACCACTTTCTATTTGAAACTTTTTCTGATCGCCCCCAAATGAAAATCTACTCTCCTAACACTATCTTATATTTGTTCTGTTTATATAGAGTGTCCACAAAGTCTTAAGTATTTTAAGACTTTGGGGATTCTCTGTATTATAAAAATACTTATATATAGTTGTTAAAATGTAAACTACTTGAAGGCAAGGAATATTTCATTTTTGTTTTTGTATACCCATAACCTAGTATAACCCTAACCTACATAGTAGGTGCTTAATAAATATTTATTCATTGATTGACAGTGTTAGCTTCACTTGTTGTCAAAGTGGCCTTTATTAGCTTTGGGAAACCTTATCCCAACTCCCATTTTAACTGAAGGGTTGGATTTGCAACACTATATATCCCCCATAAAGTTATAGAGGGTGACCCTAAAGGATTATGAGAATCTTTTCAGATGTTATAGCCTAGAAGCTTTCTAGGGAGCCTAGAAGTGCTTCCCACTATGATCATCAGTTAATAACAAAAGGCCAGATGACAGCTTTTTAGAAGGAACATTTACTATAGTAGTGCAGTTGGTACTGAACATCCTCCCAAAAGTCTGTGACACATTTTCACAAAATTCCATACAGAGTCCAGCTTGAAGTGGGTTCAAGCTTAGAGATCACATGTGACAAAGAAGTAACACAGCTCCTTCCAGGAGCTATTTTACTGAAGTCCTTGAAATATTCCCCTTAGGTATGTGTAGTTTTTCTGCTAGAAAACTTTTTAGAGTTTTGAATTTATATTCAGTTTGCCTTGACTCCCAATGCAGACACTCCTTTCAACCCATCTGAAAGTGCTGCTAGGACAGTGATGGGAAGATTCAAAAGTCTTACTGATCACCAAAGGTAATGAGGTACTTCTCTAGTCAAGATATTGGGGATGAAGGGAGAGAAAATGGAGACTTTTCACATTTAATTTAATGTCTATGATCTATGATCAGTTCTTTGATTGAGGCATATTGTCACTTAGTTAAGGTGTCAGAGCATTTTATTTTAAATGTAGTAGAAGTAATTTGATTACATAAACAGTACAGGAGTCATTGGTCTTATTGCTGGGGTAGAATCCATTTATGAATAGATTTTCAACAACAGTGATGTAGGTAGAAGTCATTGAAACACCTTAATAGCCCTTCTCATTTATTGTATGAGTGAGTGATTGTGTTGGGGACAGATTTAGGGGATGGACAAGGAATAGGTGATAGTGGGGAGAAAGAAAGGTGAGCTGAAGATAGAGGATTATCAAATAGAAATGCCTTTAGATCTGAACATAGATTTTTTAAAAAATCAAAACAGAAATGTCTCGATATCTTCTTTTGTAAAGTATGGTAAAACACTTGAACACCAGGGCAAAGAAGTGGCTTATTTTGAAAAGTCTCGTCTTAATTTATCTTCTTAAATACTTATGCCCTATTTATTTCTCTTTCTTTTCTTTTTTTGGGGATTCTGTCAAACTGTCTGTGAAACTTCCTAGTTTTTGCCAGAACATTGTAAAGAAGAACTGCACAATCATTTTGATTGCTTTCATTCCTTCCTTTCCTCCTCCCTGAAAAGGACTGATGTGTAAGAGGACTACCTTGCCCCTTTCATTTTGAGCTCATCCAAAGAAGAAATCTATACAGGGTAGAAACAAGAGGAAACCCCTTCTCTTTTGTCTGTAATAATGTGTGTATTGGTAGGAAAACTGTATGCAGTTAGGCAGTGTGCATTTTGAGGTAGGATGAGGGAAGCAGTGTATTATTATATGTGTTATGTGTATTTAGACTAAGAGAGAATGTAAGGTGTTGGAGTTATTTGAAACATTTTCTCCAATACAAGAGATAAGGGCTTTTTATACAAGTCCTTGTCATTATATTGTTCCTCTATTTTGAAGAGGTTTAAAGCATGTTAGAGACATGGTCCAACTAAGTCCCTAAAATATGACTAGATGACTGGTGTCTTTTATGTTGTAAGATGGGTAGACTGAGAAGCTTCCCCAATATTACCTGGAGATACAGAGTAGCTAGCACAGGAGACTTATATACATCCTGATTTCAAGTTTAGAGCATTAACTTAGAGCTATGGTTGTACAAGAGATTTAAGCTTCTGCTATTCATTCCCATCTCATTTTCTCCATGGAGATTTGCCCAAAGGGGAATATTAAGATACCAGCCGAGGATGTGGCTAACCCTCATGCCCTTAATCAGGGAGAAGTCTCTTTCTTTAGTCTTGCTTCTCTTACCCATCAATAGCCCCAGCTGCTACCAGATAAATAGAGATGGAAAGTCTGGGTAGGGAGAGCTCTTCCACTTTTCTCCTATTTCCCTTTCCATTATTTATATTCTCACCTCTCCCTGCTTGCCATAAGTACCCACTGCAAACAATTATTCATAAATCTGGTTTCTGCCCTTCAAGAGCTTTTAATTTAAATCAGAATTGTAGACCTGAGCTAACATAGAAAGGGCATAAAGTGATCTGTTCCTCCTCTGGACTCCTGACATTCTCTTTCTGCACCACTCATTTGTCAATTAATCATGTACTATCTATAAATGTTCTTGTATTTGCGTGTTTATTATGGTTTAATCTTTACATTTAAAAAAATTTATGTAAATGCCATATTCCCAACCAGATTATAAATTCCTTTTTGATAAGGACTGGTTTTTACAATCTTCTGTATGTCCTACAAGATCCAAGAAGCATTTGTTGATTTGATGTCAATAGTAGAATCAAAACTTTGAACAATAAATAGTCTGCCTGCATTCAAAATAATCATCTTTTACTTTTTGTATCATATAAAAATTGATGCAAAATAACACAGTATATAATTTTATTCACTTCAGAGGTACTGGTGGCAGTTTTTAAGGGAATTTTTTTTTGAGGAAATACCAGTAAATAGCAATTTGTGGTCCCTGGGTCTCATGTGTCAAGAAAGAATTAAGCATCAAACTTGACTTCAGAAAATGAATGATGTGACATGTGTGAATCATTAATACTTGGCTGGTGTCTGTATTAGGATTTACAACTAATTCATAAAGGCCTGGAGAGACTTACACGAACTGATGCTGAGTGAAATGAGCAGGACCAGGAGATCATTATATACTTCAACAACAATACTATATGATGACCAGTTCTGATGGACCAGGCCATCCTCAGCAACGAGATCAACCAAATCATTTCCAATGGAGCAGTAATGAACTGAACCAGCTATGCCCAGAAAAAGAACTCTGGGAGATGACTAAAAACCATTACATTGAATTCCCAATCCCTATATTTATGCACACCTGCATTTTTGATTTCCTTCACAAGCTAATTGTACAATATTTCAGTCTGATTCTTTTTGTACAGCAAAATAACGTTTTGGTCATGTATACTTATTGTGTATCTAATTTATATTTTAATATATTTAACATCTACTGGTCATCCTGCCATCTAGGGGAGGGGGTGGGGGGGTAAGAGGTGAAAAATTGGAACAAGAGGTTTGGCAATTGTTAATGCTGTAAAGTTACCCATGCATATATCCTGTAAATAAAAGGCTATTAAATAATAATAATAATTAAAAAAAACAAAACAAAAAATAAATAAATAAATAAATTAAAAAAAAAAAAAAACAACTAATTCATAGACATCCTTCTAATGGGGTTAAGTATTTACATCCAGTGTTATTCTCCCTTTTGGCTAGGTGATATGGAAACTTATCCACCACAATAATCCTTAATAGTGAAAACCCCTCTGTGGCCAAAGACTAATAAATATTCTCTTACCTTTAACATGAACTTAAGGGTTTTTTCTATGGTTTGTAACAGTCTGACTTTGTGCCGCTTAGGATGAGGATTAGGAAACGTGTATTAACTTAAAAAATAATTGTGCACTTCTTATTACTATGATCTATAATAATCAGGCTGCTACTTATAATGCAAGCCTTGTACTCTGACTTAAAAATCAGAGACTGGGAGATATATACTTAATAGTTTTCTAATGGCCTTAAATAGGAAGAATTCAGTTCTCTGATAGTATGGAAGCACCAGAGAGTCTTATAGGGAAGGGTGTGTTGTAATTCATGCCAGAAACTAACTGAAGGGTGATAGTTCTGTTTGGGATGGCAAAATAGAACCTTCAATTTTCTCCTCTGATTTAGAGAAAACTGATTTTCCTTGTTTGGGGGTCTTGTAAGGGATTGATGTTGGTGGAAGAATGCAGAAGGCCTTAGGGTTAGGGTTAGGGTTCATTTAAAGGTCCAGCTCTCAGTTTCTTGGGTAATTTTCTGTTGAGATGCTGGGCTATAGATTAGACTGGATAGGTAGATTTTGTTTTCAGTATTCTTTACTCAGATAGGCATTGTTCTCAGTGGGATCGTTCACAGGCTGAAGGGTACCAGGTACCAGTCCCTATGGTTTAGATCATAATTCACCCTCTCTCCCTTCTGATTTGCTCCAGAAATCAGTTCTTGGGATTATAAAGTGAAATAAGCTCCATAAGCATTCTAGTGCTTGTCTGTGCTCATATAGGGCAGATTGCTACATTATAGAAGTGCACATATGCACATTCATGTACATGCACTTTGTATGTGCACATTTATCTGTCTCAATAACAGGTATTTGAGGGGCCAAATTCCTCTTTGGGTTGTCTTCCTGTGAGATCCAGCTTGAAACAACCTGTCAATGGCAACACTTCTTATCATCTGAACTCAAATAGTTTACTGAAGACTTTATGTGTGTGTCTCTTAAGTATATACATATACATATATATGTATATATATATATATATATATATATATATATATATATATAATGAAAATAGCAGTAGCTGATGAACAAGCTTTGCATACATTTGCAAAGAGCTGAATCATCGGCAAAGTCTCCAAAAGCTTTTATGCCTCTCCCTCCTTCCCCCTTCCCAACATCGTGAATCCACATATGTCTTCACCCTCCCCCAAGAAAGAAATCTTGAATGCCAGAATAACTAACCAGAGTATCACCTGAACACCTTTCATGGGGCTAGGGTAATGAGAATTATTCAAATGTAATCATAAAAATTAGGCCAAGCAAGGAGGAATGAAGGATGGGGAGGATTTCTAGTCTGCGCTGAGTTTTGTGATTTTCCGTGCAGTTCTTTTCCTAGGGTCCATGGAAAAATTTACAAAACCCCTCCGAGGTTTCATGGAACTCTGTCTCAACTTTTTTCTTCTAAGAATCCAAAAGTGCAAGGGGTGGGGGATCGAGTGGGGGCGGGGAGGGCGAGGGGAGTGGGATGTAGGAGGTGGTAAAATGTAATGAGAGGCTTGAATGGAGGTCCTTAGATTCCTAGATCTCCTAATTCACCCAGATCTCTCAGAACCCGCAAATGTTCTTTTTCTAAAACACTGTCCCTGCCTTCCTTGGTAGAGACAGGAAAGAGCAAGCAATAGTCAGTCTGGTCTCCGAAAAGCTTCCAGTAGAGGGAGACACCCAGGCGACTCCTCTTATTTGGATGCTGCTGGGGCCTGGAGTGGGTGGGGGTGATGGGGGGTGGGAAGAGAAGGGGGAGTGGGGATAGGGGAGGTGTGTGTGAAGGGGGGGGGGGGGGCCGGGGGGGGGCGGGTCCCTGTGCTGCTGACGTCCAGAGCAGTGCTGGGAAGTATAGGCTGTGTTGTCACGCCGGTGTCAGTCTGATGAAGATTGGCATCAGGTAAGCTGTCATTCATTTCCATGTCAGAGACGCTTTTGCAGGCGGCGGCTGCTGCTGCTGCTGCTGCGGGCGGCTGCCTCAGAGCGCGTGTGTTTTATTCCAGTCCCCAAGCCAGAGTATTATTCATTGCGACAGGGCAAGGAGGAGAGAGGGAGAGAGGGAGGAAGCAGGGAGGAGAGAGCGAGGCAGGCAGTAGGGAGGAGGGAAGCTGGGAGCGGAGAAGGGAGAGACAAGGAGAGCGTGGAGAGAGGAGAGAAGCAAGGGGAAGGACTGAGACGAGCTAGACAACGCGGAACCGTGGCGAGGCTGCGGGGGAAGGAGGTGGCTAGGAACCGCGCTCCCTGCACAGTGCATCGGGCCAGGCTCAGCTCGCTTTTGGGGCGCCGCAGCAGCCGCTACTGCCTCAGCCTCGGCTGTTCGGGGCCGCTTGCCCCCCGAATGCATTGTCCCAGGGTTCGAGGAGCCTGGCGGGGTGGGTGGAGCGTCACTCAGGACAACTGAGGGGGGTGGGCGGGCAAGCTGGCATTTTAGAGCAAAGGGCCAGGAGTTGAGGATCCGGGGCTTTAGGGGATTGTGTTGGACAATTGGGAGTCGTGCTTGAGTCTGGGGAACCGGGTGGAGGCGGCTCTGGGTTCAGCCTTCCGCGCCGTGGTCCGGCCCTGCACTGGCGTTCTCCGAGCTTGGGGGGAGCGTCTCGGGCCGGCGTTTACTCGGCTCAACCAGGCGGGGTTTCGCTTCGGCTGCATGACTGGGAGAAGATTCGGGCCGGGCTCTCGGAGTCTAGCAACCCGAGGTGTTTCGGGATTGGATCCTAGAAGCAGGGGAAGAATGGAAAGGGATAGAGATCTGTATCAGGGTCAGGGGTAGGGGGCTGACGAGGGAAGAAGGGATAAGTGTTCGTCAGACTAGGGGATCAACGCTATGTGGGGCAGGAAAACTAGGCTCTAAGGAGCGGGAGTCTCTGGACCAGGGAGAAGCTGGATCCGTGATGTCGAAGGCTCCCTGAGAATTACGGGGAAGGTTCTCTAAA
Organism: Sarcophilus harrisii; assembly: GCF_902635505.1. Lineage (NCBI taxonomy): Eukaryota > Metazoa > Chordata > Mammalia > Dasyuromorphia > Dasyuridae > Sarcophilus > Sarcophilus harrisii. The sequence continues at coordinate 460,674,754 of NC_045428.1, read as the reverse complement.
GAGGGAAAGGGGTCTGCACTCCTGTGAGGGAGGAGAGACTGGGGGCCAATGCCCTCGTGACCCCAGGGTAAGGAGGGGGATTGTCTCAGGGGGCAGCAGCGCCGGGAATGGGGTGCTGGGTCCCTTTCCAGTTCATTGCGCAAAGTTTGCGCTCCCTCTGGGGCTAGGCGTAGCAACCTCCCGGTCCCTGTGGAGATAGGAGCCAAACTGGCCTGCTCTTCTCGAAGGGGCAGTCTCAGCCTAGACTGAGAGAGGCACTTCCCAGAAAGGAGGAAGATCAGGACTGGAAGTTGGGGTATCGAACCAGCTCCGATAAAGAATTAGAGTGGCAGTGCCAGGATGGGTTTATTGTAGAACTAGAACTGAATGTAAGATTACGGTTAAAAGACCATGATTTCATAGGAATTGAAATGGTAGAACCTAGGCCAAAGTTGGAGATTGGGGTAGGGGTTGGAAGATTGGAAATGCATATCAGATTGGAGTTGGAAATCTGGGGCTGAATTTAGGTTTGGGTGATCCACATATTTTGAATCGGAGTCGGAGGAAGACTTGGTCTGAATTTAAGATGTGGAGATAGGATCAAGGCTGATTCTGGGTTTGAGACTGGAAATTGCCCTTTGGGTAGGTAGTTTGAGACTGTCGCTGAGTCTCCTTGCCCTTAGGTGTGGGCAGAGAAAGCATTTTGAGAAATGATGAAAGTAGTTGCTCGTGCCCCATAGCTGAGGAATCCATGTTTCTGGTTGTTCTTCACCCTGATCTCGCAGCATCCTTGAGTTGGGCAAGGCGATTTGGGGACTTAAGGACTCCGGGGTTGGAGCGAGGGACTCAGACTGTGAGGGAAGCAGACTAGGACTGGCCTAGGTCCAGAGCTCTGGGTTGCGAAGAGTTTAGGGGAAAATTAGAAAGAGGCAGTTTAGCTTCTCACGGCTGAGGACTGCTGGCCGGACCTAGTTCCCGAAGCGCTTTTCTGCATACGCAGTGACAGGATTCTGGGTCAGCAAAAGGGTGTGTGAGAGGCATGGGCCGCTTTGGTACCTTCTGGAGCCTGTACTGGGGTTAGAAAGAGTGTAGATGCGGTACTAACGTGCGGGTGGGATGCGGGACTTGTGATCCGGAGGTTTGATTGGGCAGCAGGGCTAATTCCGAAACTGCGGTTGAAACATTGGACTCTGAATCTGGATGGGAATACTAGATGCCAGAAGCTTTCTATTCTATAATTGTTCCTCATCCCAGAGCAGCCATCCTCTTTCAGAGCTCTGTTCTCATCGCGCAAATTTTCTTCTATCCCTTCTCCTTTTCTTCCCCTCCCCCTGCCTTCCCGTCTGCCTAACCCAACCCGGTAATCCTGAGCCACTCCGTTTTGGGTGGGAGGGCTGGTACAACAATTCAATCCCACAAAAATCTATAGAGCCTCCTATTGAGTCACTGCCGGATAGTTACTGTTGACTTTTTATAATTTTATATTTTCCAGTTCACTGAATTCGAGAGAACTTCGAATTTGGGGCAGGTTTAGATCACTTAAAGTTAGCTTTCTAAATCTGTGAAATAATAGTTTTTAAGCATAAAATACCCAGGATGTCCATCCAGCCGAATTGAGCAGTGGATTTAACCCTTAGAACCTTTGGAGCGGAGAAGTCCTATTAGTGGCTCTAACTCCATTCTCCTCCCCTCATCTCTATAGAACCCTAGAGTGAGGAGGTGCAGAGATTCCCTAGATCCAGAAGAAGCGAAAAATGAATCTTAAAGTATCTGTGTGTGAGGTGGTGACATGAAATGTTCTTTGAAATAGGCAAATAAATCCAAAACTCGAAATCTGGCTCTCCCTCCATTTCCAAACCAGCCGGAGAACTCCGCAGGCAGCCTGGGGATCAATGAGTAGAAGCAGGAGGTTGGGCTAGACATGGGGGGGCTCTCTCTCCTGTTGTTTTCTTGGCCTGGAATGTGTATGCGTACTCTCCCGCGGAGAGGGGCACTAGGGGGAGGGAGACATGACCCCAGGAGGGTCCCCCAGTCACTGTTTATCCATTGTGCTCGAGAAAGGAATGCAAGGGGAGAGAAAGAAAGTTTGCTTCAGAATAAGGGGCAGAGGGTTAAAGGAGATCAGCCCAACCACCTCTCAGCAGTAAAATGCATCGTGCAAATTGCACTGAAGTGTACCCAACTTGAGCCTGGCTGTTTTATGATCCTTTCTGAGAGTTTACTGCTCTCTGCTTTTAAGTCTATAGATTGCTTTAAGTTAATGAAAGTGCTGCTTTGAAAGGAGGTTTTTATTGTGTTGCAGTGGCAGAGTCCAGTGCCTACCTTTTACCCTTCCCAAAATGTTTCTTTTTAACAAGAGGGAGTTTACTGGAGCTTCGAAATAGAAAGAGATTAAAGACAGAGTGAAAGGGTAAGGGGGGCAGTTAGAGAAAAGGAGAAGGATGACTCCAGTGGACAGCAAAGATTAGAATAAAAGTCAGTTTTTAAGTGAACAAGAAGATTTGTGGATATAACTCTTTCATGTACCTCTGTGAACAGAATAAGGGATTTCTCTAAGACATATTTTAAAATTTCATGTACCTCTGTGAACAGTATAAGGGATTTCTCTAAGACATATTTTAAAATGTTAGTTGGGGTTGTTTTTTCCGAGGATAGTTGCAGTGCCTGACATTTTTCTTCAAAATCTAAACTTATTTCGAACACTTTCTAAATAATTCAGAGGAACCCTTAAAACACTGACTTGGGGAATAGGGTTTAGGGAGGAAAAATCTATCATTTTGGAAAGGTGATTATATTAGAAATGACATGCAGGAAAAACAGGGAAAGACTATGGTAGACTGATTTTGAGCTATTTTTTCTTTTTCTGTTTAGCTGGCACAAAAGGCGAGATTACAAGTTTTTTGACTAGCTCCTAACACAGAAACTGCAGCCGGCTGGGCTGTGGCTTTGACCGCATGTCATAACCATTTAAACTGTGGTTACTTGTTTAAAGCTCAAAGCTTCTCCAAGCTGGGTTTCATTAACTCTACACCAGTTGCCTGGAAGTTCAGTAGCAATAAATTGTATAAACACATTTGAAGTAAGTTAGTGATGAAATAAGGAGAATTACTGTCTTGCGAATGGAGAATCCTGAATTCATGAAGTTCTAACTTAACTGGAAACATACTTCTCCCTTGGCCTTGATGTTTATGGGTGTGCCGGATTGTATGTTAATATTTTTTTCTACAGTGTCCATCTTCAACCTGGTGCTGTAACTCATTAGAAACTAATACATGCCTAGAAAGCAGAATTACCCATTTTAAAGGGCCATCGCTCTCAACTTGCTTTATGACCAAAAACAAATGGATCAATTTGATTTCCTCAGTGTGAATGAAATGCCCCAAGTAACAACAACAGAACAAGGACAAATTAGTTTTTTTTTTGTTTGTTTTTGTTTTGTTTTTTTAATGCTTGCAGTTTAATTTAAGTACAAAGTTGCTGGGAGTCAAGGTTTCCAAAATGTTTCTAAATTTCCCAGCCATTTATTGAACTCTCACCTCCATCTTTCTGAAAATGGCCCCCAATTTCTGTCCTTTGTTTCTGTGCTTTTTTTAAAATCCAGGATGTCTTTTGTGGGGGAGGGGGTATATGAATTTGAGGAAAGTGAGAAGCAGTTTCTTGAGTTTTCTTGTTTCCTAGGCTATGCCTCACAAGGACGGCTGTTCTGTAAGATATATATATATATATATATATATATATGTGTGTGTGTGTGTGTGTGTGTGTGATGCAATTGTTAGAGGTGATGAAGGAGGGGATGTGAAGAAAAGTGTCTGGATCAAATGAAATTCAGAGCAAAGTATGGGAAGGGCATAGATTAAAGGAAGAAGAAAAAAAAAGGAAGAAAAGTGAAAAAAGTTTTCGAAAATGGAATCATCAGAAGTTACTGCTAGCCCTACCTTTTGGCAAACATGCTGTGGTTTATACAAACACTTCCTATGAAATCCATGATTTAATGAAAATTGGTATTGAAAAGTTGACTTTTTTAAGGAGGAGCTAAAAGCATATCTCTCTATCCAAGTTGTACTACCAAATTGTGTTGTAACTGGGATTTATTAATTTAATTAAAACAAATATCTGATGAGGTTTGGTGGCTTTGGGAAGGAATGATAGGGGATGGAGATGGACAGAGGAGACAAGCTGGTGGTACATGGGAGGTGAGTTTTGTTTATAATGAAAGTGTGAAAAATGGGAGTTTTAAATGAAATAGGAGCCTCCGAGGCTGCATAATTCTGGGCAGATTTTTCATCTGTAAAGTGGGATGAATTCCATATACCTACCTCACAGGGTTGTTGTGAGGACTTGCTAAGAAACAAAGAGGATGCTTTGTCCCCAAACAACATTGTATCCATTCTAACTAATAAAGAAAACGGGAGCAAATGTTTGAGCCGACCAGCTACATTAATTGGTATGTGTGTTTTCTTTCTGGGATTTTAAGGAGTATTTTTATACTTTGATGAAAGAACTGAAATGCTTTCCTTTGCATCTGAGGATCTGAAAACCACTCATTGGCTTTCAAAAGGGGCAATCAAAGTAGAGCTGAGATGCTAATCTCCTTAGGTTCCCTTGGTATCAGATATAGTGAAAAGAAAACTGAATTTAGGATCAGTTTTGCCACTTATTATTTCTGTGACCTTAGGCAAGTCATGTCACTTATGAACCTCAGCTTTCTCATCTGTAAAATGAGCCAACTGGATTTCTGAAATCTCTTCCAGTTCTATGTTCCTGTTCCTGATCTCTACTCTCTTTAATATTGTCACATTCTTAATTAACATATCATCCAACTCATTTTCAGAGAAGCAAAGACTCTCCTAATCCAGGGATTTTTTAACCTGGGTTGTTTTTAAAAATATTTTGATAACCATATTTCAATGTAATTGGTTTCCTTTGTGATGAAATATTGTATTTCTTGTATTTAAAAACAATATCCTGAAGCCATTTTTGGCTTCATCAGACTACCAAAGGGATCCATGGCACAAAGAAGGTTAAGAATGCATAAAATCTAGTCTGAGATGCTTGATGCTCCTTTGAAAGGAGGTGTGTGATACTGGATGGATACCTGAGTAGAGAGAGGTCTGTTCTCTGAACCTCACTTATAAGATATTTATTCTGACAAAGGAAAGTAGGTTCTTGACCAAAATATTTGAGAAATCAACTGGGTTTATTAAAATATTTTGTGGAACTGTATTAGAAATGCTTTTGTTTTTTTGGAGCTCTTCCATTGTAAATTAGGGAAAGACCATTGTAACTCAACATTTTGTTTGTCCTTCCCATCTTTCAGGGGGAGGGGGAAGGATTTCCCATGTACTTTCCCAACCTTCTTGCTATCATTTTTGGCTCCATTTCGAAACTTGTAAAAAGGGAGGGGCAGCAGTCTGCCCTATTGGAGAAATTCATAATTTGGAAGACATGATACTTTTGGTGAAACTTTTCTAAGACTTCAGAATCTTCATGAGTTAGGAGAACCAAGAGTGCCAGCAAATAAGGTCTGGGAAGAGTTTGTTGCAAACGTGTTGTCTTCTGGGGGATCTGGTGTTTAGCTTGGATGCTGCACAGCAGGGCTGCCTTGCCTGGGTTTCTAATTACAAGAAGGACGTTTCTGCTAAGACCCATCTCACTAAAAACACATCCCTGTGTGTAATCAGAAACCCTAAACCGGGCAGGATATTTTAAAACTGAAGCAATGAAGATTAGATTAAGTCTCCACCAAACAGCTCCATTCTGGTATTATTTTTGGCTGGAATGTGGGGAAAAGCAGCTGGCCCCGGCGCCCTGACCAGACTCGAGGGGGTTTGGATGGGGCCAGATTGGGTGATGGTAGTAACGGTTAATTTTGCTATTTAATATTAACATGACCAGTTGCAACACAGCTCAGCAGAAGCAGTGCCAGTGACCAATGTCAGAGGAAGGCCCTGCCTGTGCCAAATCCAGGTCACTGGGAACATGGGGTAAAAATCAGTGGGTCACTGTGCAATGGGAATGCTTTGTTACCACCTCAGTAGTATCTTTTCTCTTTCCAAATTCTCCTGGCCCCAATCACACCCTACCCAGCCTCCCCCATTCCATTTCTGGCAAATCCTTCCTCCAGTCAACTTTCCATCTGGAATGATTTCCCTTGAGGACAATCAGCATTTTTCAGGTGACCTGTGAGGAGAACTTGAGCATACTTCTGCCTTTCTGGGTGTGGAGAAGGAGCAATAGTGGCCAGAATTCCTGTGAACTTTGCCTCTTAATGTTATGAGTCTTTGTATGCCCTCACTGGTGGAGATTGTCTCATTGTTGAAGTCCCTTCCAATTCAGAGTCTGATTCTGTTAAATTTGTTTTTGATCCTCCCAGATGGTAGTTCTTATATTATCCATCCAGGTTCTTTGCTTTTCTTCTTTCTATCTGTCACTGCCCTGGTTTTGATTCTTTCCCAGTTCATCTCTATCGTCAAAAAGTGAACACTGCATTTTGTAGCCCAATAAATGTCGAAATAGGCGCTCCAATAAAGAAAAAGGAAGAAAATCTCAAGTGGACAAACCAGATATACAAAAACACAATCTCCTAGTTATGGAATTGGAAAGGACCATAGGAGTCATGTAGTCCAATGGTTCTCAAACTTTTGTTCTCAATGTCCCTTTATACTATTAAAAATGATTAAGGATCTGCCCAAGGAGTTTTTGTTTATATGGATTATATTTATTATATTAGAAATAAAAACTAGTTTTAAACTTGTAGATCTTTTGAAAGAGTCTCAGAGCCATCTAGGATTTTCTGGATCATATGTTGAGAACCATTGTCTAGTTCAACCTTCATTTTGCAGATGAGAAAATTGAGATCTAGAGTGATTTGCACAGAGTCATATCAATAGAAAGTGGTAAAGCCCAGATTTAAACCTGGGGCCTTTGGTGACTAAGCCAGTGCATTTTTCATATGAAAAAGACATAAGTTCACTTAGAAAAAGTGCAAACAACTGTATTGTGTCTAAGCCAATGAGAAGAGAAGTACAGAGTAATGGAGTAATCATAATTGAGTGAGTTTCATCAGCATGGGCTTTCTGGAGTCAACAAGCATTTATTAAGAGTGCCTCTGTGCTAGGTACTATGTTAAGTATTGGAGGTAGGTCTTGAACAGTTTTACAGAAGAGGAATGATGCTGTGGATAGGAAGAAGAGGGGTGGGAAGAGTTGAAAATGAGATTAGCCTTTTGTACTAATTGAGATTACCAGAATTTGATAGGAGACAAAGTAAAATAAAGCAGTGTTTTTGTTAAACTAATTCATTTTTTTTTGTTTGTTTGTTTCTCTTTTCCCCTGCAACCTTAGCAATTCTTGAAGAGTAAAGAACTCTGGATTTAGAGCAAGGAAACCTGGTTCTTCTACTTTATAGTTGCATGAACACGAGCAAGCAAGCCACTTAATCTCTTTCCCCTCAGTTTTCTCATCTACAAAATGGATTAAGCATTGTGCTATGTATGCACTGTGTATGCAAGTAGAAAATTGAGATAGCCTTTGTTCCCATTCTAATTAGGGGAGACAACAGATAAGGGGTGTTGTGATAAAATGTTTTGTAAACTTTAACTAACCAGCAAATCTAAGTTTGTTATCCTATTGGTCCTACAGTGTATGAGATTTCCTTCTTTGCATTCTTGTTTACTAAGCAATGCTTATCACAGAGCCTGGCACCCAGGTACTCAATAAATGCTTGTTAAATGAATGGGTTTCTTTTGCATTTGAAGGCATATTGGTTAAATCATATTCTTGGAACTCCTGCCAGTGGCTTAGCACATATAAGTCTGACTAAAGGCTAAGTTAGAGCTACCTTATGAAGAGATCCCTGACAGTCTTACTGGGATCATCCCCAATTCTTCTTGGCCTTTGCTACCACTCCCCTTTTGTTGTACTTAAGTTCAAAGGACAAAAATTATCCTTCACACTCTTGTCCCATCACCTTTATAGGCTACTGTGAAGGGAATTTGATGTCAGCATACTCACTACTTGATGTAATGAAAAGAACATTGCAGTTAGAGTCAAGAGAACAGGTTCAAATCCTGGATCAGGCATTTCTGAGCTTTACGACCATGGACAAATCATTCAAATTTGATGGTGTACTTTATTGATCTGTAAAATGGGACTAATAATCCCAATTCTGCCCATCTCATAGAATTATTATGAGAAAAGTCCTTTCTAAACTTTAAAATTCTTTACAGCTATGAACAATTTTTCATTCATAACAAATGTTTACAATTAGATGTCACTTCATTTGTAAAATGTAGTCATTGGGCAAGATGATGTCTCAACTCCCAGTTCCATAATTTTAATTTTACTGATTCATTTGTTACATAGACATGTAGTTTACCCAAACTGAGGAGCCCTTATCAAAGCTGAAAGAGTTTATTAGTAGCTAAGTTCTGCCAAGATCTATTGACTACCAGTATAATTCAAGGGTTCTTATGAGAGAGGATAGTGGTTGGGATGAGAGGGAAGTTGGCTTTCAAAAACTCTTTGAAAGTCTCTTCTTCCTAGATCAGCATTGTGCTGTACCTTAAGAACTAGAAATCAAATGACCTTTCAGATATTTCTCAAAGCAAGCCTATATTTACTTTTTAATAAAGATGAACACTTCCTCAGTTATGTATAGCTCAAGTAATAACACTGAAAATAGTTCATATTAAGGTTTGTAACAACCCTATAAGGTTAATGCAAGTATTAATATCCCCATTTTGAACATGGAAAAACAGAGGCTCATATTTTAATAAGTTGAAGAATTGAAGAATTCAAACTCAAGTCCCCTGACTCCTAAATCAATACTTGTTTATTAAATGAAAAGTTATTCTCCTGATCTCAGAAAGCATTTCTAGGTACTTTATCCTCCTCCTTCTCCTTCCTACTTCTTTGTATGAATTAGTTGAAATTATTTTTCTTCTGTACAAAGAAGAAAAATCAGTAACTAGACAGGTTAAGTGAGGTCTCCATGATCTTATCAAAAGGAGGATTTACTTTTGATTTCTATGAAGTTAGAGAGGGACAGGTATGATTAATGGATCATACCACAAAAAACAAAGTGGTGACAGAATTGGAGATATTGGGGGTAATGACTACTTTTGAACAATGGAGGTAGGTTGACCCTATAACCAACCAGATTGAGCTTTAAAATGAACCAACTGAGAATCCTCAAATTAAGTATTTTTTAAAGGATAACACACTCAATCAAAACTATGGTCCATTTTGCCTACGATTCTGTTTCTGTCAGTGATATTAAATGAAAATCATTTAACAAAAGAGCATGGTTGTCCTTCATGAGTTGTGGACTCATTTTTCAGGTATGGCTAAGTTCTCTTTTTTCAATATGGAGCCCTCTAGATTCTCTTAGTCTCTATTTTCCTCAAAGGCAGGGGGTAGGATCCAGACATTCTTCTTCACCAATAGAATTGGAATTAAGGTAATTAATAATTCTAGGGGGATAATTCTGAGGAGTATCTCTAGGAATCTCTTGACAAACTTCTTAATAATTAAAACTGTCTCAGAATGGAATGGGTGCCTCCAGGCTTCTGAGTCCTCCCTCATTATGAAGGCTGAATGACCATTTGCCATTGTTACAAATGGAATTTATTATTTGTGTTGGGTTTGAAATAATCACCTCTGAGATCATCTTGGAACATGCTCAGAAGGAAGAATATCCTGTTTGCTTCAAGTTAGAGAGGGGGAAAATAGAGGCTCCGAGAATCTAGAGAGATCCATGTTGGAAAAAAGAGAACTTAGTCATACTTGAAAAATGAGTCCAGAAAGTACCTATTAGTCAACATGTATTTATTGGACAATCTGTGCTGTGTTGGGGATTGGGCAGAATAGAAAACACAAGTGAAAATGATGTCCCTGCTTTCAAGTAGTTTACAGTTTGAAACAAATAGAGAATAATTAAGGATCTAACTTAGTATCACAGAAAGCTGGAAAGGACTATAGAGATCATCTTGTCATTTTATAAAAGGCAAAGGTGAATCTCAGCAAGGTAAAGTGACTTGTCTAAGGCCACATAACTAATAAGGAGCAAGCTCTGGATTCAAATCTAGTGTTTTTCACATTATTCCTTATAGCTTCTCTTTAGGTCCTGACAGTGAGTTTATAGGAAGAGACAAACAGCCAGACAGGTAGGAAGGTAAAGGCAGAAAGAGAGAGACAGAAAAAGAGAGAAACAGAAAGGAAAAAGAGAGAGAGGGAGACACAGAGACATCACTGTGGGCTGTAGTAATGAAGACATCAAGGAAGAGATGGAACTTGAGCTGTACCCTAAAAGATGGATAGGATTTCGATAAATATTGCATGATGCAATAGAAAAAGCACTACCATTAACTATGTGTGACTTTGGGCAAGTCATGTAACCTATCTGAGCCACAGTGTCCTCGATTATAGAAATAAAGAGGTTGTATTAGAGGACATCTAAGATCCCTTCCACTTTTAAAATTCAAGAAGGAGAAAGGAGTCCACTGAGTCTTTTGAAGGAGGTTTCCTCCTCCAGATCTGAGGTCTCCTCCTTTTTGGCACATTCACTTGGATTCTTTGGTCTGGTGAGTCATTTCTTCATGTTTGGGACATGATCCCCTCAGCTCTCCTTTAAGGGCTGGTATGTGTCCAGGTTGTGGGAGTTAAAAGCAGCTCTGGGGAGAATTTCCTGCCCCAAGGGCTCAGAAGCTTAGAGTTATAGGAACCCTGAGGGATCTGGGAACTCAAAAAGCCCTTATTTGAAAGCTCTGGGTATGGCCTCTGACTCTGTTATAATGGAAGTCAGGACTTCTGGTCTCTCTTTCCCAGATTTGGTAGGAAAAAGCCAGACACATGGAAGGAAGCTGTCCCCTAGGGAAGCTATCCTTCACTTGTCAATTACCATTCTGGGGGAGAGCCAAACAGCTTGGTGGGATTCCCCCAGCCTTCCCTGGAGTCTGTTAATGGGGGGAATTACTTAGCATTTGGCTTTGGCATGGGATTTCTCTGAGGAGGAACCCCTGTTTGGAGAATTCATTCATGGCACTAAGATAGAGAATTGATACTTCCTGTTGACTTCCAGACTGCCTCGTCAGGACCTTTCCCAAGGTAGATCTCATCACTATCACAGCACAGTTATCATTAAATTTGGGGAGTGAAAGGTTAAAGGTATTGTTTCTAAGAAATTCTTTGATAGAACCAAGGATGTAAACAGGGAAAAGGTTAAGAACTCTATCAGGGTTCTTCCTGTGACTGGCAGCAGTTTTGGAGGAGAAAAGGAAAGCTCCTTTTTAAAGTTGGAAATAAAGGGAAGGGAAAGGGCCTTCCCTGAAACCTGAAGTTCCCTTCTGCTTCAAAGTATCTATTGCAGGACCTATAGAAAGAGGCTGAACTCTATCAGTAAAAGTGGAAATTAATGGTTTCAGTGGCACCATGAGGATGCCATGAAGATAGGGATTTCTTTTTTCTATTTTAACTCTTTAGATATTCTTTCTTCCCTCTTCCTCATCTTGCATCTCTGTATGTAGGTGTGTTATTCTGTTAGTTTTGGGGTTGTCAGTGGATCGGAGATGAAGATAATATTGTCTATGTTATTTAGTCCTTCAGTCATATCTGATCTTCATGACCCCATTTGGGGTTTTCTTGGCAAAGTGATTTGCAATTTTCTTTTCCAGTTCATTTAAAAAATTGAGGCCCTGAGATAAACAGGATTAAATGACTTGCCTAGGGTCATACAGCTAGTGTCTGAGGCCAGATTTGAACTCAAAAAAGCAGTGTCTTCCTGACTCTTCACTGTACTCTACTTCACCAACCATGCTATTCCTATTTTATGTATAGCATTTATATTTATAATATATAACATACTTTAAAATTAGAGTTTGTAAAGTGAATTCTTCATAAAGACCTGTAAGGTAGAGAGAGCATATTTTTTGAACTTTTACTTTAATTTGTTTTCATTGATCTCTTGTTTTTAATTCACCTTCATTTTCCAATATAGCTTTATCCCACAGCCAGAGAAGCACAGGCATGCATCCCTTATGACAAAGAATAAAAAAGAAAGAGAGATAAAAAGCAGTTCAGCAAAAATCACTGACCAATTAGACAAGTATGCACTATGTTCCACTACATAGTCTCCTCCTTCTATAATGAAGGAAAGGAGGTGCATTCTCACATCTCTTATGTATATATTTTTCCCGATTCAACTTACTTCACTTTTCATAAGTTCCCATGCCTTCTTGTATTCTTCATATTTCTTATGATATAGTAATTCTATTATGTTCATGTACCGCAATTTATTTAGTCATTCTTCAATCAATAAACACTTTGTTTTAAGTTTTTTTTTCTACCATAAAAAGTGCTCTGACTATTTTGGAATAGAGGACCTTTCTTTCAATCCCTTTCTTCTTGAAGTATGTGCTAGGTAGTGGGATCTCTGAGTAAGATGATAAGGAGGTTTTAGTCATATTTACAACATAAATTCAGATTGCTTCCCAGAATAATTGGAGAGGAGGGGAAGATGGTACAAATATTATCTTTATTATCTAAAGAATCAAAAAAGTGATCTTAGCTGCCCATAGTCACTGTGCTAAGAGATTTTGGACCTAGAACTTGAATTCAGGTCTTATGAGTTTAGTACTTTTTCCAAGAGGACTCTTATTTTCTACCCTAAGGATTAAATATTTACTTTGTCAAAATGTTTCCCCAGATCTCTAATGAGAGATGATATTTTTGTGCTTAATAGAAGACTGAAGTATGATTATCATACCTACTGGAAGAAGTTGGTTGATTTAGGAGTAAGGACTGTGATTTACTAATAAATCTAAAATACAGCCTACATAAACCCACAACTGCAACCTTGCTGCTTAAGTAATTCAAGGCTAGTTTTGTACAGTTTGCCTCATACAGAAGTAGCTAGTTTGTTTGCCCAGAAGATCATGCAAGACTAGATCATTTGCCTTCTGTGGACAAACAGTCTGTGTGTTAGCACTAAATGTCTATATTTTGAGTGTTTTTTGCTGTCATCTAGTACAATAGGATATCTAGCCTGGGAGGTTGTATAGGCACTATTTCAACTTTTCTTAACTACTTACTTTAGGAGTTGAAGGTGAAATTCGAGGGTCCTACTAGATTCTGCTGGAAGAATGGGTATGCGAAACCAACACTGCCATTTTTCAGGGAGCTTTGATCTGGGGTGGGAGTGGTGAAGAATAAAGAAATAGAAAGTAATTTGAGAAAAGAGGAAATACTAAAACTTAACCTTTGTTTGCAAGTCTAGACTATCTAGTATTTGAAGCCATTGTAGGGTGAAATTCCTTGTCACTTTGAAACTCTCCTTATTCTTTCTTGATTATAGTACTTGGGGCTAACCTTTCTTAGATTATCAATTTATCCTGACACTTAGGGTATGTGGAGGAAAAGAATAGCCTGAACAACAGGTTGAGGACTTTGGACTTGATACTGTGCTTAGTGAGGAGACATTTAAGATTTGAGAGCAAGTGAGATGACCCAGAGAGGGTTAACAGCAGTTACTAGAACGTTCTTAGGCATTTCTGTCACATTGGAACTCTAGAATTCAGACTGGATACACAGATCATAGGAAATGATTTGGAATACTCTAGTACTATCTTGATGTCTTAAACTATCCAGCCTTTAAACATTGGGAACCTCTCAACATGGCTGTTAATTCAATCCAAATTGGCTTTACTCTTCTGGATTCTCATCATCGCCAGAGACAGAAGTGAATGTGAGTTCAGAAATACTTTTCCTCTTCCTTCTTTATTCAACCTTTGTTCCTCTCACTGGATGAAGTTTGTATTATTGACGTAAATTCTAATCTGGTGCTCCTCCTTATTATGGAAAAAGGTCTAGATTCTCCTGGAGAGAGATTCAAGTGCAAATCCTGTCTGTGACACAAATTGTGTGAGCGTGGATGAATCAACTGATCTTTTGGGGGGTCTCATGTTTTATCTATAACCCAGGAAAGATAATATATATATTTGACTGGGTTGCTATGAGGATGAAATGAGATAATATATGTAAATTGCCATGCAAATCTTTAAGAGCTGTAAAATGTCAGTTTTTGTTATTATTGTTTTCTGTGTGGATTTAATTCAAATCTCACCTCCCTCAAAGAGTTTTCCCAAATCACTCCAGCCTACATAGAACTTATACATACCATTTATTGGACACTTACTATCTTCTTGGTATTGCTAGAGAATTGGCTTTTTCTCCTCTCTTTAACTGAGTTTGGAATTCTTTGTGGACAAAGACAATATAATGCAATGAGAAAAGTGTTAAATTTTGAATTGGGTGGAGATACAGGATTGGAATCTGACCTTGCCACTTGCTCCTTATGTCAGCGTGGGTCCTATTTGATACTAGGATCTATTGCTGAGAGTAGAAAAGAATTACTTCATCTCTGTAGGCTTCAGTTTGTTCATATGTAAAATGATGAGCTTGGACTAGATATTTTTGAAGGTCTCGTCCAGCTCTAATTCTATGATTCTATGTTTTTGAATCCCCTGTAGTGCAATGCTGGATGCATACATAGTAGGCACTCGTTTGATTCATTGAATCAGGAGTGAGCCCAGATGTGAATGAGCCCAGACCATGAAAGTCTACCAGTTCTCAGACTCACTGTGGACTTGGGTGTGGCAAATTAGTTCCGTGAATCAAACTTGAATTGTATGTAAGCTCACCTGGCCAGAGGTCAGAAGTGAAATAAAAAAAGCATTGGGGGCTTTTTTCCCTCTTGTGTTTTACATTCCCATCCTCAAATTATTGTCATAGTCCCATTTGGCACCCAGATTATTCTTATTATAAAAATCCTTGGAATGTTCATATCAATTAAGTTTCACATATTCATATCAATGAACTTTCACAAGAACCTTGCTGTCAGGAAATAGCTCATGTTGGTGAGATACCATGGAGGAAAATGAGACAACCTTATTTTCTCCTGGGAAAGACTGTGTTGTCAGAAAGAAGAGCCTTTCACTGCACCACCTCCTACTAGGCTGGAATGATTCACCTTCAGCTACTATCTACTAGGTTCTGGCACCAGGGCCAAAGTCATGTCCATCCCCATGGAAACATCAGAGTAAATCAAACTGTGTCAGAATCACAAGGCATTAAGATGATGCCCTTGAAGATGGGTATGTGAGAACTAGGTATTTCAGAGAGCATGGGGAATTGTTCTTGGTCTGTACCCATCTCTCCTGATAATATGCCATGGAACACAAATGCAAAAAATAGGAGCTTTGAATAATGCATTCTTTCTATCAGCTGGGTGGTTAGAATTCTCCACCTTTAGATGATCTCCATTTTAGTGTTAGCATCCCCTTCTCCCTCTGTCCAAAAAGACAATCTATGGTGTTAATTATCCTGGATCTATCTTTGATTTGGCTCCAGCATTCTTATAGATATTTAGAGCTAGAAGGAACCTTGAGATCATTTAGTCCAGGTCTTTCATTTTAGTGGTTATATTGTTGGAAACTAAGGTCAAAAGATAAAATGATATAATTTATGTTTTAAAATTCTTTCACTATTTAATTAAGGATCTTGGTATTGAAAAAGTTGAGAAGAAATTAGAGAAAAGGGGGTTATGATTCTTATTTTGTAGATGAGGAAACTGAAACCCAGAGAAATGAAATGATTTGCCTCTCCACAACAATAAAACCATTGAGGAATGATCTAGAGAGTTCTTTGACTGGAGAGAATAAATATCTCTGATTCTTTTCTCTAGTCTCTGTGCTCTAATGTTTTATAGCTTAACTAATCCCTTTCAAGTCACACATGACTCCTCTGTCAGATTGTAATAATGGCAACTGAAAAATCAGAGTCCCTGCTATAAGTCCTCTCCATATATTCCTAAGATTATACACGTAATAAGCATCAAAGCCTGGATTGAAACTCGGTGGCTTTCCCTCCAAATCCAGGTCCATTTTTATCATACTATTTATATCATTCCTGAATGCAAGTTCTGTGAGCTTTCTATGATACCATTTTGCTTCTCAAAAATGAAGTTTTATAACCCGCACTTAGAGAACTTGGGTCAAAGAACTTGCACAGTAGTGTGGTTTCCACATTAATGGCCATTGGCATTTATGTCGAGGTACTCTTCTGAATTTTAACCATGTGCCTGAGAAAAGGTTGTGTTGAAAAGCTGGTATCAATAAAGATGCTGAGAGACTTGGTAACCCAGTTTTCTTGCCTAATAATAATAAAGAATATAAAAGACTACAGATGCCTCACCCTTTGCAGGAAATGCCAGGGACAATGCCAAATGCAAATGGACCCTTAGTGTTTAATCTGGGATGAGTAATAACTCTTAGTAAGTGAAAAATTCTAATTATACGAACCTTTCTGAGCTTCAGTTTTCAATGGGGAGACTTTTAAAGTCTTTCCCAAGTCAAACAATTTGTGATTCTAAATATTGTTTTATTTTACAGCTCAGGTACCTTTGGGCTAGGCATGAGATCCTATATGCCTGATTATAATTTATTTACACATTTGATGTGAAATGTAGGTCCATTTGAACATGTCATTGCCAATATTGATTAGCCTATGATTCCCTCTGACTTTGTCCTTCATTCTACAGAGGAGTTCTGATATTCAATCACATGCCTAGTGTCCCTAACTTCTTCATTGAGAAGCACTCTAGTAATAGTTAGATCTCTAGATGACCTGAAATAATTTCTTGGTGTTGCTTTAGATACAAGGTCTAAAGGACTATAATCTCAGCTTGATGTCTCATGTACATAATACTTCTTGGATAGGTCTCATTCTTATTTAGAGATACTTTGAAACTGTTCCTATAGACCATTTGTGATGGCTTCAGCCTGGGCTTGAAGACAGATTTCTAATCTAATCTTCCAGGAAGATGAATGATCTTCTACTCTCTGTCATAGATCAAGATTATTTAATCAGCAAGCATTGATTATATATCTATTCTGTGGTACAACAGGGGAGATTTTGATAACTTTTTTTATAGTCTTAGATAAGTTCTTCCTTTTACTTCTGCCTTCTATCTCTAGCCATCTGAAGTGGAAAATCTGCAGGAGAGAATTTGTATCCAATTGATAAACCATGCTTCAGGTAGGATATCTGAATCTCATAACTTGGTTTGCCCCCATCTTTAAAGGCAGCTAAGTACTTTCCCAGCAGGAGAGGAGACATCTCTTTGTTTAATGGGACAACTTTGGTTTTCTAAGAGGAAACTCATGCATTAAGTGAAGGCTTTCATATTAAGAGGCAATTTAGGCTTAATGTAAGGAAAACTTCCTAAAACTTAGAAGCTGTCTAAAAATAGAATGGAATGTCTTAGGAAGATGTGGGGGACCCTTTGAGATCTTCATGCAAAGCTTAGATGACTATTTGTTAATTATGATTTTTGCTTGTTTGTTTATTGCATTGTTGAGGTTAATCAGGTATGGTTTGTACCAGATGGGCTTTGAGACCTCTTCTAACAGTAAGATTCTGTGATTATTATCTCTAACTTAAGAACTAGAAAAATGAATATCAGAAAGGTTAAGCAATTTCTCCCACATTACATATTCAGTAAATGGCAGAATTAAGTTTTCATATTTTCAGTCTAACTTTCTTGTTTTAGTGAACAGGAATGATTGTGGATTATATTGGCTTCCCATGGAATAACATCATTTGATCTTCAAGGCAAGTGAGTCTGTTCCCTGTGGCTTGTGGGATAGCTTGCTTTATTAGAGATGAAGGAAGGAAGCATTACTCCCTAGAAACACATCTCTCCCCTGCTAGTGATCTATCATGATGAGGATATACCTAGGCTGCTACAGGTAGGTTGATCAATTCCCCACTGATCTCTTCTGATTGATTCTCTGGTGATTCATTCTTTTTAGATCATTGGTATATTCCAGAAAAGAACCTCTAAAAGGTTCTTTGAGTTAAGAAAAGTGTGGTTGCAAGATATGTTGTCATGTCCAGGACATTTCAATTCAATTCAACAAGCATCAATTAATCATTACTATGTTCTAGGCAATGGGATAAAGACAACAATGGAGCCGTTTTCCTAGCTAGAAGGAACTTAAATTCAACAGGGAAGAAATATCAAATACATAAGTACTGATAAAATATATATGTAGAGTAAATAGAAAAAAAATTCAAGGGTCAGAAGAGTGTGATAATTACTGAGTTAGAAGGGAGTACTACCTGAGATTCCATGAGGAGACTTTATAAAAAGAAGAGCATTTGTATGTTCAACCTATTGCAAAGGCTAGAAATGAGATGTTGTGAAAAGGAAAAGTAAATAGTCTAGTTTGGCTGGAATGTAGTGGGAAAGGTATAGTAATGTGTGATTAGTCTGGAAAAGAAAAGCCTGGAGAGAAACTGAGGAATTTAAATGTCAGAATGAGGAATTTATATTTTTTTCTAGAGACAGTAGAAAGCCACAGAAATTTCTTGAGCAGTAGAATAATATGGTTAGAACTGAGCTTTAGAAATATCAATTTGGCTTTGCAGAGCAGGGGCAAGGGCAACAAGAGGCTGGGTGGAAAACATTTAGAAAATAAGTATAAAATAAAAAAGATTATTCTGCCTTTACTAGAGCTCTACAGAGATCTGATTAAGTAGGGGCATCGATCAGTAGATGCTATACAGTTGTTAGCTGTCTCCTGGTCCCTTAGCAAATCTATTGCATTCAGAAGCAGCAAAATACCAGTTAAGCCTCCCCAAAGTTGTATTTACCTGCAGTCCCTGAGTATCTTCCCTTAACAGTCCCAGATGCTTAAATTAAATTGTCCACATATTGTCTTGGGCCAAAAGAAGGGAGGAGGAACAACCCCCATTCGTACTCCAGGATACCCTATTCAAAAAGAAGATATATTTTGTTCAGTTGTATGATTTTTTAGGGCTGTGTCAGAGGATTGAAAAAGTTCTGCTTGGATGATGGTCTAAAGAAGAGCTATTGATTGCATTTGGATTCTTGGGTAGTACAGAATTAAAGAAGCATAAACTTTGGGGTTTGAATCCTGACCCAGCTACATTTTCTTATTATCTGGGTAAGTTTCTTAAACTGTTGCAGCCTTTGTTTCTTCACTTATCAGATGAAGGAAGCAAGTAAATATTTGATAAGAGGAATGGGCAACATCATCTATCTCTAAAGTCTTTGGCAAACATGATCTACATTAGACCCTTATGCCTGGGTATACACATTCCAGGACTCTATCCTGCATCGTTTCTTCTCTCCATATTTTTTTCCTTGGTGTTCTTATTAGCTTCCATAGATTCAGCTATCTCTGTACAGATGACTCAAATCTACACATCTCCTGAACTCCAGTCCTATATCTTTTTTGCCTGATGGACATCTCCATTTGGACATCCTATAGTCTTCTCAAAGGCAGCATGTCCAGAACAACTCATTTTTCCCTTTTAACTCATTCATCTTCCTAACTTCTATTCTATTCCAGTAAAATGTTAAGCTCCTTGAGAGCAAGTGTATCTGTATCCCAGCAGTTAGCACAATGTCTGATACAAAATTGTTCATTCATTTCAGTTGGGACCAATTTACCACAAACCCATTTGGGTTTTTTTAGGCAAAGATATTGGAGGGGTTTGCCATATTTTTCTCCAGCTAATTTTAAAAATGAAGAAACTGAGGCAAATATGGTTAAAAGACTGCTCAGGGTTACATAGCTACTAAGTGTCAGAGGCTGGATTTGAACTCAGATCTAAAAAATTAATAATCTAAAATACAACACAATCTAAATTATTAATCAAAAAAATTATTTAATGGAGAAAACACACGGCATGTGCTCACAAAATTGTTAGAAAAAGCAATACAAGGTTAATACAATCTCAAGGTCTCTTAAAAGCTTTACAATCAATTGTATGGCATGGGAGACACTGGTACAGGACCACCCAGAATGGTGTGCCCTTATCAGAGAACGTGCTGTGCTCTGTGAGCAAAGCAGAATTAAATTAGCTCAGAAGAAACACAAAATGCAGTTAGAAAAGCCTCCCCAAATGTTCATAGAGACTATTTGTGTCCAACCTGTGACAGAAATTTCAAGCTCCTGTTGGTCTGATCAGTCACAGTCAGACACATTATAACTAACTCTAACATAGTGATGCATTTTGAGACTCTTGGAGAACAAAGGACAGCAACCTCCTGACTTGCAGAGTAGGGTTCTATCTAATGCATCACTTAGCTGCCCTGCCTGGCAGACAGAAGATACTTAATAAATGCTTATTGAGTGACTGATTTCAATAAGTGAAGAGATTGGACTACATGATCTTTAAGATCCCTCCTACTTCTACACCTTATGGATCTTTTCCATTACTTTTGGGGCTGTAAGGAATCAATTAATTAATAAGCATTTCTAAAGTGATTACTATATACAAAGATGGAAGGAAAAATAAAGTGCTGGTAGGTTTGGGGAAATATGATCCACTAGAGTCCTGAGTCCTAGTTCCACTCTGGCTTCTGCAAGCACCCTGTGCTAGCATTGAGAACAGGAATAGTAGCCATCTCATTAATAGAGGGGTGTTTGAAGATATTTGGTATGGCTAGGAATGGCCTAGTCTTCCCATGTCCTCACCCAGAACAGTCGCTTCTGTCATAATTTGAATAATGAAATATTAGAATTGAATGGTTAGAGACTAGCTAATCCAATCCAATCTGATCTCATTTTATAGATGTCAGGAAACTGAAATTCAAAGAGGAAAAATGATTTTCCCAATATCATAAAAGCATAAGCAGCAGAACCAGGTCTGGGACCTAAGTCCAGGACTTCAGTATCCTAACCTGATGTGGTTTTTATTATTCCATGCTTCTTCCCAGCTTTGCTTTGACTTTGGCCGTGGTTGAGGTGTCTGTGAAAGATTAAATTATTAGATATAAGAAGAGACAGGGCAAAGTGATCTTCACCAAACAAATCAAGCATGTTTCTATGAGACTAGGCTGTTGGACAAAGTATCCAAGGCTCTAAACCACTGCTGTTCTTCTTTTTACTAGCATATTTCCTCATAGGTTTCTGACCTAGGGACTCTAGGGAAGAGGAAAATTTAGGCACAAAAATCAAGCATGGAATTTTGACAGAACTTGGTAGAGACCTTGAGCAGAAAATATTTGGATAAAAACTGCTGGAATGGTCAGCTTGCTGGCTACTCTGGTTTGAGGAGACCTCTTGGCTCCTGATATATAGGTGCTTAGAATTCCTGAGAAGTTATTGGTGGAATTAACCTGAGTCAAATGTGACACTGGAGACAGAAGTCTAAGTCCAGGAGGTAAGGTGTCCTGAGGCTATTTGCCTGGGCTGCCCACTTTTGTGTTAGGATTGGCTTTGTGAAAAGAATATCTGACAGAGAATCAGCCTCTGGAACTCTGGGACCCTGCCCCCTAAGGTTTATTGTTTGGCATTTCTCTTTCTCCCTTCATTTTTCCTATCTAGAAAATGAGAATTTGAATCCCTCTTTAGGGAGTTTGTAAAACCATTTGGGAAACAGAGGGAGAGCTAGATATAAAGCATAACAAATCTCCCTTATCTTTCTATGGATTATCCACTTTTTAGATTATATGTGACAAATTTTTAATCTGTGGATGACTTCTCTTCTGATACTGTAGTTTGATTTTGGGCCGGTGCCTTTGACTGTCAAATGAGCTGTGCTCAAGGAATTCAATTTAACAGTCACAATCACAACCATAAATATGTTCTAGAAAAAGCATCAGCTAAAATACACTCAAATTATGAGATCTATTACCTGCTATTCTATTTTATCTACATCAAAGCTTCTTAAACTGTAAGTTGCATGGGGTTATGAAAAATTTGGCAAGAGTAAAAGATATCAAATATTCCACCAAGATTTAATTCTTTGTGTAAAAATAGACAAGCATATCCAGCTCATTAGTATGTAAATTTGCATTCATCTTTCATAAATGGTAAAATTATATGTATACTAAAGAATTGTTTTAAAATAAATTTCTTTATGATTTATTATCAGTAAATGTTTTATATCCTTACATGCCTGGAAACCACATAAAAATTTCTCAGGTAAAAAAGGGGTTACGAGTAGAAAAAATTTAAGAAGCTCTAATCTATACCATAGCTACTCTTCTTAAGGGAAGAGAGCTGAATCTTAAGTGGTTATCAGTCAAACAACAAAGACTTATTAAATGCCTATTATGTGTAAGGTTCTGGGGATACAGAAAAAAATTAAATGGTCCTTGCCCGAAAGGAGTGCTCATTCTATTGAGTCATGCAATACTTATTTATACTAGTATATACAAAACATTCCAAATGCAATGAAAATGCAAAAGTAAGTTTGGGAAGTTACAGCTGAGGGGTTGGGGTTGAGAGGATCAGGAAGGTCTTATATAGGAAGTGATATTTCTGAACAAGAAGGCTTTGCAGGATTCTTAGAGGCAAAGGTAAGGAGGGGACACATTTTGGACTTGGCAGACAGCCTGTACAGAGGCACTGAATTGGAAAAAGGACTGTCTGAGGAGCACCAAGGCCATTTGGGCTAGACTGAAGAATGCAAGAAGGAGAATAATATATAATACTGGTCTATAAACATACCCTGTCTTCCATTCTCCAAAAACCTTACTTGATCCATCTATCCCTGCCACCTATAATCCTATATGTTTCCTGCCTTTTGTAATTACCCTCTTAGAGAAGGCTGTCTATAACAGGTGCCTAACCCTTTCCCCTCTCTTTTTAACTCTCTATAATCTGGCTTCTGATCTCACCATTTAACCAATTACTCTCTGAAGTTACCAATGATCTCTTAATCATCAAATCAAATGACTTTTTTTCAGTCATCATCCTTCTTAGATTTCTGGGCAGCCTTTGTTATTATCACCCTTTACTTTTTAATACTGTCTTCTAAATTTTCATGCCACTGTTCTCAGATGGAAAATTCTTTCACTCCATCTTTTTGTGGATTCTAATGCCCTAAATTTTGCTTAGTCATTATTTGAAGATTTTGGTGAGTCCCTTCCTTTACTCTACCATCTTGGCCCATGCTACCATTCTTTCTTGGTTCTCCTCTAACCGTAGGAATTATCCTCAATTTTCAGATTAGGAGATGATATTTAAAGAAATAATACTTGTAGGTAGTTTGGAATAAATATGTTGATGAGGGTGATGGTTATAACATCTCACACTTGGGTGCCTTGGGGTGGCTAGCAGGCTAGCATTGAAATCAGAAAGATAAAGGCTGAAGTCCTACCTATGATCCAGTGTTATATATAGGTATTATATTATAGGTAAGTCACTTAACTATTCAGTGCTCCCTTCGGATCTAAATTTAGAGATAAGATTGTTAGCCTCACATAACTTCTGTCTGCCTCAATTTTTTCATCTAGAAATGGAGATCATATTAGCACTCCCTTATAAGGTCACTGTGAGGATAAAATGAGATAACACTGATAAAATATTTAGCATAGTGCTTGGCCTGTAGTAGGTCCTCAATAAATATTTCCTTTCCCATTAACCACATTGAAGAAGGAAGTTTCCATGTGGGGAATTCCCCATACAGACCAAATTACAGATTTGGGGGAATAGAGGAACAAATATCCCAAACCCACAAATTTATGTAATATTTTAGGGTTTACAAAATGGCAGGCTGGAACCTTTATGAATTTTGCATAGGGAGAGATCCAGTAGGGATGAAATGCTGAAGGAAAGCACTACGAAGGAAGGTAGGATTTGAGTCAGGTCTGAAAGGATGCATATGGTTTTGATTAGTGAAGAGAAAAGGAGAGGAATAACTGGGACTGGGAGGAAAGAAAGTGAAAGATATGTTTCTGAAGAGTTGGAATGAGAGGAACTGGGAGGAAAAACAGGAAAAACTGAGGATGCCCATTTCTCTGAAGTAGAAGGTTCCTGAAGATTCCTAATTTGAAGCTAACATTCTAGTTTGCCCAAACCCCTTTCAGTGGCTTGGGCAGATAGGAATTTCCTGCCCTTTATATTGTTACTCCCTCCAATCCCTCAGAGGTTTTAGCTGAACAAACAGAAGCAGACCTGGAAGCTTGTATCACAAAGCAAAGTATATGGGTTGAGGATACTTTTATCCCAACTTATTTCAAAATATGAATGTATAGATTATAGGCATTTGCATAGGATCCTAAATCTATAAATTTAGAGCTGGTTGGGAGATCATCTCCTCCAATCCCTTCATATTACAAAGGAGGAAACTGAAGACCAGACAAATGAAGGAGTATGTACATTACATAGTGGAGCTGGTATTCAAACCCAGGTCCATCTGACAACAAATTCAGTGTTCTAGCCCCTAGTTTCTTAAATCTACATGGGGTCCCATACCTGAATGTGGGGGTCACAAAATTATGATTTATTATCAATAAATGTTTGAATTGTATCCCTATTTAACATACCTATATGCCTAGGTTACATAAAAATTTCTTGTGTGAAAAGAGCCCTGTTCTTGCCCACATGAGATGGAGTAAATAATTTTTGCTTAAAGAATAGCAGAGAATGGATCCTAAGAGTTTAACCTAACTGCTTTCTGGGAGAATCCTGCTAAGGGGGCACTTGACCCCTGCATTTCTCTAGAAATGAAGTAGTTCATCTGGTGCCCTCCCTTAGGGAATCTGCCCAGTGGCCCCATGGTCTGGAAAGGGTTGGAGGAGAGGAATGTTTGTTTTTCCAATTGTTGTGTTTTAAGCTAAATTAAGTCCAGGTTTAATTGCTCAGAGTTAGGCACTTTAGGTTCAACTTAATTTCATATGTGAAATTGAATAATTAAATTCTAAATTGTTTTTTTCAACCTGCCTCCTTCTTTCCCCTAACCTTTCCCCCCCTCCTCTCCCAATACTCCCCCAAAGGGAAAGCTGTATCGAGCTTACTGACAGTAGGGAGCACTTAGAAGAGTATAGAGGCCCACATGCATTATTAGTACATGCTGAGCAGATTTTCCCCTAATGAGAATTGTATTTGGAATCCTGTTAAGAACAAATACTCACTAATTAGAAAAAAAGAATATTTCATGGCATCATTAGTCAGACTGTTAAGATTTCAGCTGAACGAAAAATAATGCCCCCCAAAAGAGATAATTATGGGCATTGTAGAAAACTAAGGACCTTGTCTGCCGCTGGAGATGCTGGTCCCAACAGATCAGTAAGAAGGAGCCTGATTGTGACGTCTTTGCATGCATCAGGTGCTATCAGAAGCTTCTGGGAAGTAAATCTGACATAGGGATGGAAGAATAATTTTGACCATTTAAGAAGTTCCTCATCTCACACCATATAAGCAACTAATTGAAGCTCTGTCATTAATAACCCATGTGACCTTAGGTCAGTCATTAATCCTTTGGGGGCCTCAGTTTACTCTAGGATAAAACTAGGATGTTGAATTAGATAGGCTCTAAGGGACCTTCCTATTCTGTTAGTTTGTGACTCCGATGGATGGCTGCTAGACCACATTGTTGTTGTTTTACAGGAAGTGCCTGAGCCATTGACTAAGAAGTAATGGATGCTATTTCCTAACTTACATTACAGGGATTCATGGTCAACAGATGTTTCACTCCAGGACTATACATTCATAATTACTTGGATAATTCAGATATAGTGCTTAGTATACAGCTGGATTTCCTGGGTGATTGAAACTGTATAGACCCTGATCTGAAAGAAGGATGTTTCTGAATTGACTACTACTCTACCGTAATAAAGTGCAAACTTTTTAAAGACATGCCTGAACTGAAGCTTGGAAAGGACTTCTGAGTCCTGATATTGGGCAGAGGAAAGCATGGATATACGCTTTCCCATCCAAAAAATCCTCCAGAGTTCTTGCCTTCCTGGCCAGCATCCTAAATTGGAGTAGAGACTGAAGTGGTAATGGAGAACGGAGTTCCCAGAGCCTCACTCTGGGCATTCCCAACATGGGCAGGTGAAAGCTGGTTTTTAGCTGTCAAGATTTACATTTGGCTTTCCTCTTTAATTCTGCCTCATTTTCTTCAGTTCAGTTGGGGAGAAGGAAAGTGGGTGAATTTCATTTCCAGGTCCTTCTGTCCTGCCTGGAGCAGGGTTTGTTAAGCCTCTATTACCAGGATTACCCACTTATATAGCACTTTTATGTTTTCAAGGTGCAGTTATAATCATTAGTACATAATGAGACCTCCCAGGGCTACTGGCACTGCAGGGACTAGCCTGACTGGGAAGAATTTTTACTTGGGGCAAAACCCCAACCAAAACAAAAGGGGAATCCAGCTTTCCTCCCTTCCCCAAACACAAACACACACCTTTCTCTTAATTTAATTTAATTCAACAACGATTGAAAGTGGTCGTATTATTTGATCAGTACCTATCAGGGCTATGGAGATTAAAAGCATTCTGGACTTCTAGAAGAAGAGTGACAAGACTTAACATAGGAAATTATAAGTTGTCATGCTTTGTTAGAAAACAAAAAGGCAAAGTATGATGCTTTTATCGTATTTTACAGTTTACAAATCCAAATATATACCACTCACATCTATTATCTAATATCAGCTAGATGGTATATTAAATAGAGCATTGGACCTGGAGTTAGGAAAACCTGAGTTCAAATCCTGCCTCAAATACTAACTATGTGATCCTGGGCAGGTCATTTCATCTTTCTCAGTCTCAGTTTCCTTATTTGTAAAATGGAAGTAATAAATAGCCCCTACCTCACTAGATTGTTGTAAGGACCAAATGAGATAACATGGAAAGCATTCTGCAAACCTTAAAATGCTATGTAAATGCTAGTTATTCTTATCATCAATCAGTGAGAGAAAAGGGGCTGCAGAAATGGAGGGATATCAAAGTAGAGAAGGCCACAGATGCTGAGGGAACTTCCAGGACAAAAAGGAAGGAGAGTCTTGGTGGTGATGTCAGAAGCAGAGCCTGAACAGGCTCAGGATCCTGTACTGTCTCCATCAAGGCAATTAGAGCATATAATTGCCACTTTACAGAGGGGGAAACTAAGATTCAAAAAGGTTAAACCATTTGCCCAAGCTCCCACGTTCTGCAGGAAGCCTTCCCTAGCCTTTCTTAATACTAGCATCTTTCCTTTGTTAATTATTTCCCATTTATCCTGTAGATAGCTGGCTTTGTATATATTTGTTTACATATTGTTCCTCCATTATATTGCAAGCTCTTTGAGGGCAGATGTTGTCTTTTGCCTCTTTCTGTTGCCCCATGGTGTTCCTGTTCCTTAGTCATTCATTTGTGTCTGACTTTTGGTGACTCCTTGGATTATGGACTGCATGGCACTGTGGGTTTTCTATCCTCCACAATTTTCAGCCTGTCCACACTCATGTTTGTCATTTCCTTGACACTATCCATCCATCTCATCCTCTCTGTCTTTGCCATTTTCTTTGGTCTTCAATCTTAGTACATCTTTATTGAATTGAATTAAATGTAACTCTGTAGTGGCAGCCCCTGGGGATGGAGGCCAGATCTTCTGATTTCAAGCCCAGCCCTCTTTCCACTGACCACATGGCTTTGGTTTTCCTCTGAGATGTAACTTATGGCCATAAGCCACATTTTCACTCATGACTTAGAAAAACAATTGTATTACTTTATAGTGAAACTTTTTCTAGACAAATAAGTAAAGTAAAGTGCCTAGCTATGTAATGCAGACCTCAGACGCCATGGAATGTAAAGAACATGGGGCAGGGAGTGTGTAACAGGGCAGAAATCACCAGTTTCAAATTCAGAAGACTTGTTTTGACCTTGATGCTTATTACCTGTGTCACCTGCTTATTATCTGACTCCTTGTGATTCCATTCAGCTGATTTTACAAATGAAGAACTAAAATAAATAGTGCTAAATGGCTTGCCCATTTAGATAGTAACATTCTGAGTCATATTTGAACTCTGGTCTTCTTGACTCCAGGTTTTGTACTCTATCCACTGTACCACCTGTGTCACTCAAGAAGCAATAATTAAAGGGTCTTCTTATTTATAGTGCTATGTGCTGAGGAGACAAAACCAACCAAAAATATAATTGCATTTATATAAGAATTTATATAATATTAGTTATATAACTGCTAGCTATCGTTATTTATATAGTACTATAAGACTTGCAGAGTGTATTCCTTGTTATCTCATTTGATTGTATTATCATTTGATTTTATGTATGGGGTTTATTAGGTGAACTGAGGCCAGTATGTGGAAGGCCTTGAAGTTGAAAGGCCTTCAAGTGTACATGAGTTAGCTTTGCATCACAACTCAGGCTACCTGAGAGTGAGCTTTGATCTGTGTGTTGATTCCACTGTCCAGGGGGGTTGGGGGAAAGATACCTGAGAGCTAGAAGAGGACATGGAAAAAATGCCTGAGCAGATGTATTAGGCAGCCAGGTCACATTTGTGTAGGGTTGTAATGAAATCCGGCTTCAGTGGAGTTGAAAAGCACCACCGGTAATGCTGTTATATATAGCTTTCAACTTTAATAAGGTGTTGCAAAAACTATGAAAATACACATAACTAAAAACACATTTCCCAGGGAGCATGGTTTCAGTTCCCTTTCTACTGCTCCTGTGCGGTACTTTGTGCTGTCAATAAAGCTGTTAAAATACAATGGAAAGTGGGTAATTGTGCGTTATATAGCTTTTGTTTTCCGCTATGAAATATTGAGGTATGAAAAGAGTGGGATTATTGTGTCGAAGGGCATTTTGAAGGAACTGGAGAGGAGTGGATGAAGAGAAGGAAAGTGAGTAACAGAAGAGATCAGGTCAAAGAACCTGAGTTCTAGTCCCAGTCCTGGCCTCAGTATGGTGGGACTATGGGTCTTGGTTTTCCTAAAGCTAGGAGTAATGTATCCTTCTATACATGGAGAGCAGTGTCCGAAATGCTCTTGAGAGGACTTAGAATTCCTTGGAGTCCTTGAAAATGTATGGCAATGGACTTGAGGGAGGGAGGATACTTTTTTCTATACTCAATTATAGCTAGTAGAGAATGTGTCTGAAGGCCAAGTTGGTAGTATTTAAGAGAAAATAAACCCAGATATCTGATGAAAGTCAATTTGTTTTGAAGAAAAGAAAATGCTGTTGGTTGGATCATGAATGACATCCCTTTGTGTGATTTAAATCAAGTAGATCTAGAAATTTAGTGTTGCTTGTAAAAAAGTGCTCACTGACTTTGGGTTGTTCTGGACATGTTACTTAACTCTTCATAGATTTAGAGCTAAAAAAGATCTTAGAAATCACTGAGTGCAATTCTCCCATCTTACAGAGAAAGAAACTAAATACTGTCTATGAAATAGATGATCTGATTTGCCTAAAGTGAATCTTCAGAAGGTGGATAGAAGTTTATTTTCATTGGCACTGTATTTACAATATCTGCTTTCTCTTGGAAGGACAAATGCCCAATAAGAAGACCATTATTAGTAGGAACCCCAGAGAACAGCAGATCTCTAACTCTCTGGTCAAAAGATTCCCTTACACTCTTAAAAATCAGAGAGATTTTCACAGAACTTCACAGAAGCTTTTGTTTATGTGGGTTATAGCTATCAATATTTATCATATTAGAAATTTAAACTGCTAATTCTTTTTAAATTATGAGTTCATTAAAAATAACTAATTATGTTAACATTTTTAATGAAAAACAACTATATTTTTAAAAACTAGTGAGGGTAGTGGGAGTTGTTTTACCTATTCTTACAAAAATAACTCATGTCTAGCTTAATAGAAGACAGTCTGGTGCTGCATTTGATCTATTGTGATATGTTATTTTCCTGGAAATATATGATGAAAATTTTGGCCATACAGATATGTAATTGGAAAAGAGAGAAGTATTTTGATTGGCAAATGATGTCTTAATATTTTTATGAAAATAATTTTGACTTAGTGTATTGTCTGCCCAGATGTTGAGGACTCTGTGATTTTACTATCTTACCATATGTATTGAGGTTTCCCTGTGGATATCTAGGTATATCTCAGAGAATAGGAGGCACAGGGTAGTACAAAGACCTGTTGACCCTACTTCATCTGGGGAGGTCACAGCCTAGGCCTTCAGCAGTGAAACATTTCAAAAGTGCACCTTGTTAGAGTTGCTGTGAAATCCTAGAATTATTGTGTTTAGAATACTTAATGTCTTCTATAAGTTCTTGCTATGATGATGATGATGATGATCCTGAATATCTGAAATAGTCCCTTTTTGGTTATAAGGTGCTATCATTATATTAAAATGCACACATTGCCTGATTTAACCCTCACAATAACCTTTTGTGGTCCACAAGACAAGTACTATTATGCTATATTTTTGCTTAAGGAAACTGACTCGGGTCAAGTGACTTATCCAAAGTCACACAGCTAGGACATGGCAGAGCTAGGACTTTGAACTTGGGTCTTTTGATTCCTTTCTCTCTCTACCATACTGTATTCTTCTTCTTACTGAGCTTACTTCTCAATTGTACAGTGCATTTTGGGATCTGCCAGTTGAGTTTGAGAGACCTGTCTCTCTTGATAGATTACATTTGGTTTGCTCAGAAGGCACTTTATGGCTTTATAAAGCTCTTATAATGCCTTTAAAAAATTTTTTTCCCCAAGCTTACAAGGCCAGTTTTAGAATAGCAATTACCAGCTCCAATATCCCCCAGCAAACTCATGCTGTGCTGCTGTATGTAAACTGCTCAGGACATTTGTAATGCTGCCACACAGTCTGGAAATCTGCATGGGAAGGAAAAAAAGCTCCCCCTCTGTACCAGGGACCACTGCAGAGCCACCATTCTGCTCTAATTTATGGGCCACATAAAAAAATCTGTGAAGTTGCCCTGCATCTTTTGGTGGCAAAGTTTAGGTTTTTACTGTTTCAAGCTGCTAATTTTTTCCATTAAACCCAGCCTTCTGTCTCTGCTAATGAGTCTTTGCATGTGTGTGTGAGTGAATGTGTGCGTGCATGTGTTTTAATTTATATACCTCTTTCCACTCTGGAATGCACATAATTTACAAATGTGTGTATGATATACAGCCAATTCTTGCCTGTCCCTGAGCAGCTCATCTGCTTTGTAGTTTATCTGAGGTAGTGTATGGATAACGTCCTTCTGCTGCCCAGTCAGTACTTGGATTGTGTCTGTACCCTTTGGAGAGAGATATGCCTTATAAAGGTATCTGAACACATTCCCAGGGGAAATATGAAGTTATTTGGTAATCCTTGAATCAGACAAAAATAGATGATTTGGGGATTCTCTATTGGTTTTGCATCATCTTTTCCTCTCCTGTCTTACTGATTGATTTGTAGTTTATCTGATTTAGTGTATGGGTAACATCCCTCTGCTGACCAGTCAGTGCTTGGATTGGATCTGTACCCTTTAGAGAGAGATATGCCCTATGAAGATGTCTGAACACATTCATATGAAACATATACGGTTTTTGGTAATCTTTGAATCAGACAAAAATAGATGATTTGGGGGTTCTCTATTGGTTTTGCATCATCTTTCCCTCTCCTATATTACTCTTTGGTCCAGGGGAGACACTGTTAGACCTAGAATCAGAAAGTCCGGAGTTCAAATTCACACTTAAACATTTCTACTAGTGCTGGGTTTGTCTGCCTGTTTCCTCAACAGCAAAGGGCAGGATATCAATAGCACTTACCTCTCAGGGTTGTTGTGGGGATCAAATGAGATTATATTTGTAAAGTGCTTAGCATAGCACCTGGCTCATTTCCTTCTGTCATTCGTGCCTACTTTGAAGAAGCTATATAGGAAACATGTTTACATTCTCATTCAGCCAAGCTGTAGAAATTCAACAATTCCTTCCCTTTATTTTTTCATTCAAACTCTTTTAGACCTTGAGATGACCTAACTTAAGAGTCCCTGGAGGCTAATTGGCCTTCTAAGATACAGTTGGCTATTTAGGACTAGGGATATCTGGCCCCTCTCAAAAGTTTCGAACATCTCATTAAACAACTGGCTAGCCCCCGTATCTTGGTTCCCTTTCTCAGGAGGAAGAATTCCCCTTACTGGCCTTCCTGGGTATTTCACATCTGGACAAAGACCATTGAGGACTAATGATGTCTTCCTGTGCCTCTCTGATTGGAATATGCTCTCACATCAAGAGTTACAGAGCCCACTGATCCAGTGACACATGCAGAGTTGCTGAAGGGTCTAATGACCAAGCAAAGCAAAGATCTTTGTATTTAGATCTCCTCCATGGAAATGTCTGTTTCATTAATCCATGTTTCTCCTCCTCTCCAGATGTTGTTACACCTTTTGAGGCATTTATCTAGATTTTTTCAGGTGCTAACCAGTATTTAGAACCAGCTTCACTATCTGGAATCATAGCATCTCAGAGTGAGAAGGGACCTTAGGATTCAGCTAGTTCAATATTGACCAAATCATGAATCCTGTTTACTTAAAGGCTTTCAGTGACAGGGAACTCACTACTTCTCCAGGATACCAGGTCTGCTCATATTATCTCCCCATCTCCTTTTTTACAAAAGTGGTAACTAAGTATTAGGGCTGGGACTTGAACCCAGGTCCTCTTTGGCAAGGTCCAAGGATACCACAGTATCTCTGACCAACATTAAGATGAAGGAAAAGTAGGCATTATCATTATTCCATTTTTATACACCACTGAGGTGATAAGATTTTTCAAAGTAGCAACACTGGGACATGGACCAAGGTCCAATTGCTCTTCTCACTATCCCAGAATACAATTATTATTGACTCACAAAAATGTGTTTAAATCAAAACCATATTCTCTCCAAACCGTGGCTGAAGGAGTACTAGTCATCGAGACATAGTAGAAAGAAATCATGTGTTGCTTGTTACCCCATTTGAAGAAATAGGCCTGGCCTTCTCCACAGTTGGTAAGGAGTAACTCCCTTGTTAGTCATTAAAAAAAAAACAAGACAGCAACAGTAACAGTTCAAGTTTATATAGTACTTCAGGCTTTATATAACAGCCCTGTGAAGTAGATGATAGAAATATTCCTGTTTTACAGATATGAAAAACGAATAATTGAAATTAATCATTCAGTTAATTAAAATTTACTGAATATTTCTAGAGAGTAGAATGGAACAGTTTTTTTTGTTTTTTTTTTTTAAGCATTCAACTGTAAGTCAGGAGATCTGATTAAAAAGTAGTCAAGACTTCTATTACTACCAAGTAAAATTCAAACCCTTTACTGGCATTCAAGGCCCTCCACAATCTGCCACCACTCTGTCTTTCTAAGTTTACCTCAACCATATTTCCCTGTGTGTTCCAGTCATATTGCTTTCCCTCCCACCCCATTCTTTTCTCCCAGCTCCCAGCACCTAACTTCATTCTGTTTTCTGAACTTTATTTACTTTCTTTTCCCTTGCATGAAATGTCTTCCCATCTCATTTTTATCCTGTTTATTTCCTTCCCATTCATTAAAACCCAATTCAAAAGCCACTTCTTCCATAAAATCTTTCATGACTGCTTTCCTAATAATGACCTTTCTTCTCTGACTTATATAGCACTTTTCTCATCTTTCTATTGCATCCATCATATAATAATATGTATTGTAGTTATCAATGTATCTTATCACCTAACTAATTGTAAGCTCCACAAGGGCAGAAATCTGTCATATCCAAACTTTGTATCTCAGTCAGTCCTTAGCACCAGTGATGGCAACCAGTAGGTGTCCAGTGAATGTTGTTGCATGAATGAATGAATAAATAAATAAATAACCTGGATTCTAATAATATCTTTGCTACTAACCAGCCATTTGAACTGGGGTTAATCAATTTATCTCTCTGTGCCTCAGTTTCTTATTCTATAAAATAAAGGTGTTGGACTAAGATGATCTTAATTTTCCTGCTCCCGCATTTTGCCATTCTACTGAGCTTTTTGGAAATATAGAAATTGATAAGACATACAAAGTCTCTCTCTTCAGGGAGCTTACAGTCTGACTAGAGAGGCAAGGCATATGCATGAGCACAATAAGCAGTACATGGCGGTTAATAGCAAGTGTTAAATGAATAAGAAAAGAGTTCCAGGGATCAGTTTTGGCTGGGATGATGAAAATGGTGAATTGACAGGACATGCTAACTAACTTTATGTGGAGGAGGAGAACAGGACTAAAGAGAATAAAACATGTCTCTGTAGTTTTAAATTTGTCACAGGAAGATTGTTCTTCCGTAAATAGAAATAGATATAGCAAGAAGAAAAGCTAATTTAGGGGTGGGGAAATGATGAATCCAGTTTTGGTCATATTTGAGAGAGGCAGAGCACTATTCCGTACCTGTAGTCAGGAAGACCTGGATTCAACTCCTTTCTCTAGTATTTATTGACTATTTTGCTCTGATTGGTGGAAGGAGTTCCCAAACCCAGGAAATCATCCATAAGTTCTTGATATAAAAAGTTTTCACCGATGATGGAACATCCAGGTGAAGATGCTTTATTGGTTACCTGGAGATGCCTATTGGTATGAAGAGATGCTTGGTAATTCTTCACCTTTCTACTTAAAAAAAATCATTGGTTCATCATTGGACATACTGTCCTCTGCCAGAGGCCAGCTAATGCTACTCTGATGAAGTGAACCATATAACCTTCATTAATTAGCCATATGACTTTTGTAAAATAGACTAAATGAGCTTGGCTTCAATTTTCTTATCTGTAAAACATCAGACTAGATGATCTCAAAGGAACCTTCTAGTTCTAAAACTCTGAAAATCTAGATAGGGATGTCTCCTACTCCTGGCCTCTATTTCCTTAACTCTCACTGATTTCCAGCTACTTTGTAATCTGTTTTCTGGCCCTACCCATTGATTGAAACAGTTCTCTCGGAGGTTATCAGTATTCTCCTAATAGCTACATCCAGGTACCTACTCTTACCTTTTTTAGTTTTTTACCATCTCTGCTTCTTAGTTCATGTGGCAATGTACTCTCTTGTGCTCCTACCTGTCCTCCACTTTTCCTTGCTAGATCATTAACTGCTTCTTTTCACTATTTGTGGGCATTCCCAAAGTTCTGTGATCCTCTACTCTTTGTACTCTTTCCCTCGATGATATCAAAAGGACCAAAGGGTTCAATTACTACCTTTATGCCAGATGACTTCTAAAAACTATATAGCTCCATCATGGCACCAATTACTTGTTGGATACTTTCATTGATGTATATTTTATAGACATCTTAACTTCAACATGCCTATAAAAATTTTTATTTTTGCCTAAACAATTCCTACAATTAATGATAATAATTTATAATGATAACATTTAAACAGTGCTTTAAACCATCAAAATACTGTACGTGTATTATCTTACTTGCTTCTCTTAAGTTTTCCCATTTCTGGTGATAACACCACCATTAGTTTTGTAATCATCCTTGGCTCTTTCCTGTCTATCATCTTCCTCCCCCATCAAACACCACATGTAGTCAGCTGCCAAATCTTGTAGATCATACTTCCACAACCTTGCTTGTAATTGCTTTTCTTACCTCCATATCATCTCTACTCCAGTTCAAGCCCTTTATCATCTCTTGTTCAATTCCAATCCCTAGCTTTCTTCAAAGCAGAGCTTAGATGCCATCTTCTAGATGAAACTTGTCCTTGCCTTCCAAGTTATTAGCATTGTCTCCTTGTGATTATTTTTGTATACTTTATAATTATTTACATCCCTGCTTTATCTTCTCATTAAAATGTAGACTTCATGAGTACAGGGTGTTTCTGTCTATTTGTTTGTTTTTACCTTTGTAACCTTAGTGCCACATATATTGAAGACCCCTTATCAAAATGTCATTGATTCACATTCCTTCACACCTGTTGAAGCTTGGAGGTCCTGACTTCATGGGACAGCCCATTTCATTTTTTAATGACACTAACTGTTAGAAATTTGCATGGACCAGTTAAGTGATACAGTGACAAAACTTGGGGCCTGGAGTCAGGAAGACTCTTCTTCCTGAATTCAAATCCAGCTTCAGGAATTTATTAGCTGTGTGACCCTGGGTAAATCACTTAGAATTTGTCTCAGTTTCCTCACCTTAAAAGGAGCTGGAAAAAGAAATGACAAACCACTCTAAAATCTTTGCCAAAAAAACTCCAAATGGGGTCATGAAGAATTGGACTTGACTGACACAAATCAACAATTGTTAGAAAATTCTTCTTTTATGTCCAATTGAAATTGACCTAGTTTTTCACTCTCTCTGGAGCCACTCAGAATCTTTCTTCTTCTTTCTCTGTGACACGCTTTTAAGCTTTGAAGAGAGTTATTATGTCATCCAGAAGTTTTCAGTTCTCTAGCCTAAACTTGTCCTGTTCCTTCAACCAATCTCCATAAAACATGACTAGAATTCAATAGACTTGTGTTGGAAAGTGCCATTCACATCCAAAGAGAGAACTATGAAGACTGAATGTGGATCAAAGCATAGTATTTTCAACTTTTGTTGTTTGTTTGCTTGTTTTTTTTTTCCCTTTTGATCTGGTTTTTCTTCCACAGCATGATGAATATGGAAATATGCTTAGAAAAATTGCTCACATTTAATCTATATCAGATGGCTTGCTGTCTTGGGGATAGGAAGAAGGGAGAAGAGGGAGAAAATTTTGGAACACAAAGTTTTGCAAAGGTGAATGCTGAAAACTGTTTTTGCATGTATTTGGAAAAATAAAATACTTTTAATATTAAGAAACAAATAGTCCATAGTTGAAAGTTTCTCACCTTCTTGAATGATCCCCATCTTGTTAGTATCGTTCTTAAGATACCCAGAACAGAACACTATATACTACAGAAATAGTCCTTCTGGAAACTACACTTCAGCCAGTGAACTCTAAGATGCTATTAGTTTCCTTGGTATCTGTGATATACTACTCACATTTTTTTCTTTTTTTTTTTTAATTACTTTTTGTATTCCCCGAGCTTAGCACAGTTCCTGGAAAATAGTAGGTGTTTAATAAATTCTTGTTTATTGATTGGCTCATGCTATGCTTGTTGTCCTCTTAAGTTCCTGAGTTGTTTACATACTGTAAGTATTACATATAGGAGACAGCTAGGTAACACAGTGGATAGGGTACTGGTCCCAGAGTCTGGAAGACTTTGAATTTAAAATCAGCCTCAGGCACTTAATACCTCTGTGACTCTGAGCAAGTCACTTTAACTGTATTCCTCAGTTATAAAATGGAGATAATAATAACACTTCCCTCCCAGAGTTGTTGTGAAGATCAAATGAGATATTTGCAGTATTAAGCACAGTATCTGGCATATAATAAGCACTATGTAAATGTTATTATTATTATTGTAGTTATTAATTCCTAATGTTTTCTTCTTGCCCAGATCCTGTGCTCTTTCATCTGTACTGAAGATAGTCCAACCTTTTTTTTCTGTTTCTTACAGTATGTAAACAACTCAAATTCAAATCGATAGCAAGCTTTGCATTAATCAATCAATAAACAAGTATTTATTAAGCATCTACTATATTCTCAGTACTGTGCTAAGTCTAAAGCAAATTACTATGGTTTTTGGACATTCTCTTCTCCATTCTGTGCTTCAATTTTTTCACTTGTACAATGAAGGGGATGGAAAAGACAATCTCAAAGGCCCCTTCTAGCTCAAATAACTTATAATTATGATTCCTTATGGGACACTGTCCTTTTCATGGGAAAGTAGATGGCCAATATCTAACAGAGTGGGAGAAATAACTGGGATAGAAAGGGTTGTCAAGGCTGTCAAATTTGTGTGGGAATTTTCCTTCAGAAGTCTCTCTTTTGTCCCTTGTTCATCATGAGCCCTAATCCTGGCTCAGAAGTATAAGTTCTCAGTAGCTACTCAAAGCAGGAACCAGGAAAGAGGCCCCTGATGAGTAGAGATCATGAAGATCACAGTCTTTTCACTTCCAGCTGGGCTAAGAAAAAGAGTGTTGTGCAGGTAACATAGAAGAAGATGTCAGTTTTATCTTCCTGAGCCCCAATTTTCTTATTTATAAAAGGGAAAGAGTGTAATAGGTAATCCCATCCAGCTAAGTCTGAAACTCTTAAGTTCTGTTGATTCTGTACATTTCATGCAAGTGAAGAAGGGGGAAAGGAGTAATAAGATAGTTTTCTGTGCTTTCTTTAAGTCTGTGAAAGGAAGGTGTCCAGGGCTACTATATATACAAGGAAGTCATCTCCATAATGTTTTATTTTTCACCCTCACCTGATTTTACTCTGTAGGATGTTTCTTGAGGAGGTCTCTACTCACTCTCCTACCCAATGGCTGAGGGAGAAAATAGAGCCTAATTTGGTTTGAGAAGGCTGTTAGTAGTGTAAAGGAGAGGCAGACAAGGAGGGACAAGCAGAAAGAGACTTTTGTCATTCAGTAATTACTTCTGAGGAGGGAGGGGGAAGTGATCACAAACCTCAGCTCAGGGAGCTGAGATTTCTCAGTTAATTATAGCCATCATGATCACGACCATCAGATTCATTGCTAAACATTTAATTAATGATTGGGCTTTCAGGGGTGGGCAAGGTGGTGAATAGAAAGCTGTTCATCTGCCACCCTCCCCATGGGCCCAACACAGATTCCCATGTCCTTCAAACAAAGGATAAGCAGCTACTGAAGGATTCCAATTTGAAATGCTTGTGTACTCCTTGCATAATTAGCCAGGACTCTAGAAAAACTTGGTCCTTGACCCCAAAACCATCAAAGACACTCTATCTATCTATCTGTCTATCTATCTATCTATCTCTTCTGTCTCCAAAAGGGCTTCCCCAGCTTCTGGGTTGAAGCTCCCAGTAAAGAGTCCTTTTAGGTAAAGATGTCATAACAATTAATGAGCTGAACTTTCAGCTTTCCTCTCAAAAAGTGAACAAGCAGACAATGACTTAACTGAGAATGACTTCAGGGTTTGCCTGCATCTCCCCAGTGGAAGCGGAGAGATTCCCCATGGGATTAAGTACCACTAGAAACTAGAGGTAAAATCTGCTCAATATTAGGGATGAGGGCTCATGTTTTAAGGCTACCTGGCTTGTCAGGGAGCTGGAAGTATACCTGTAAAGTAGCCAAGGTGATCTCAAGGTAGGTCATCTCTTCATTTTCTCTCCCTCCCAACCCTCCCTCCTATTCTGTAGCAATTTCTGTGCTCAGTGAAGGCTCTCTCTCAGATGGAGGCCGCTGGGAAATCCGGCTGTTATCTCTCCACGAACTACATTAGCTTTTGCTCTTGGAATTAATTGGCGCTTTCCATCCCCATGATTCTGCACATAATCCCTGGCCTCAGAGGTGTCACTGGAGGAATCACTGGCTCCTCCCTGCCCCACATTCTAGCCCCTCACCAGGAATGGGAATGAGGAAGGCTCAGCTTAGTTTACCTATGCTGACCTGGCTCAGTAGTATGAGATTTGTCCCAGATATTTCTCTGTTAAGGGTAGATCCAGGCTAGATACCTATAGTCTTAGCAGAAAAAGACCAACCAAGTGCTAACTTTGAAGTTAGAGGACTGGATTCCAATCCTGTTTCTGATGCTTATTCCCTATGTGACCTCACTCACCCTGTCTAAGCTTCATTTCCTCATCTGTAATATGAATGTTAGACTAGATAACCTCTAAAGTTCCT
This sequence comes from Sarcophilus harrisii, assembly GCF_902635505.1. Lineage (NCBI taxonomy): Eukaryota > Metazoa > Chordata > Mammalia > Dasyuromorphia > Dasyuridae > Sarcophilus > Sarcophilus harrisii. Next base: position 460,635,345 of record NC_045428.1, on the reverse strand, counting down.
TGCTTTATATCAATGATCCTGTGATTTTATGACCTTAAAGTGTATTTAGTTTCTACTCCATCCCTAATGAAAGAAATTCGTCTATGATATGTCTACCAAGTGGTCATCAGGTCACTATTTGAATACTTCCTGTGACAGTAACTCAATCATGAGCTAACTTTTTCTGGTCAATTCTAGTAATTAAGAATTTCTTTATTGAGGTCAAACCTTCTTCCTTTCATTATCAGTTTTAGTTTTACTTGGAATCCCCTAGAATTAGTCTAATCCTTCCACTTTACAACCCTTCAATAATTTGAAAACGACTCTCTTGATCCTTTCCCTTCTCATGTTTATCATCCCTATTTCTTTCAAATTATTTTGACAGTTTTTAGTGTCCATCATCCTCTAAATCAATCTTCCTTAATCACTGAATATGCTCCAGTTTACTAAGATCATTCTTAAAATATATCTCTAGGAATTGAACAAGATATACCATATATATGGAACTATGATATGGAGCTATCAAACTGTGCACACCCTTTGATCTAGCAGTGTCTCTACTGAGTTTGTATCCCAAAGAGATCTTAAAGGAAGGAAAGAGACCCACATGTGCAAAAATGTTTGTGGCAGCCATTTTTATAGTGGCTAGAAACTGGAAACTGAATGTTGGAGATCATCAGTTGGAGAATGACTGAATAAGTTATGGTATAAGAATGTTATGGAATATTATTGTTCTTTAAGAAATGATCAGCAGAATGATTTCAGAAAGGCCTGGAGAGACTTACATGAAATGATACTAAGTGAAATGAGCAGAACCAGGAGATCATTATACACTTCAACAACAAGATTATATGATGATCAATTCTGATGGATGGGGTTCTTTTCAACAGTGAGGTGATTCAGACCAGTTCCAATGGTCTAATGATGGAGAGAGCCATCTGCACCCAAAGAGAGAGGACTGTGGGGACTTAATGTAGATCACAACATAGTATTTTCACCTTTTTTGTTGTTGGTTGCTTGCATTTTGTTTTCTTTCTCATTTTTTTCCCTTTTGATCTAATTTTTCTTGTGTGGCATGATAATGGTGGGAATATGTATAGAAGAATTGCATATGTTTAACATACTTTGGATTACTTGACAGCTAGGGGAGGGGATGGGGGGAAATGAAGGAAAAAAAACTGGAACACAAGGCTTTGCAAGGGTGAATGGTGAAAACTATCTATGCATATGCTTTGAAAATAAAAAGCTTTAAAAAAAGATATATACAGCCTAATCAAGACAGTCTATAAAAAGGCTATCTATACACTTGTCCTACACCTTTTACCACTGACTTGTATAGTAGGCTTCTAAGGAATCCCAAGTTCCTTCTTGACTGAGAAATCTTAGCACAGTAGATCTAGAGAACTGTATGGGAACTTTTATAGATATATCAATACAATTATATGCGTGTGTGTGTGTGTGTGTGTGTGTGTGTGTATAAACTACTTAACTTTTTTAATTTTTAAAAATAAATTTTATTGATATCTTTTGTTATTTCATTACCCAAATTTTCCCCAGTATCCCATCTCTTCTTAAAGAAAAAAATTTAAAAGAAGACAAAGGAATCAGAAAAATGGATCAATACTTTAGAAATGCCTGAAAAATCAATTCCAATAGAACAGTAATGAATTAAACCAGCTACACCCAGCAAAAGAACTCTGGGAGATGACTATGAACCACTACATAGATTTCCCAATCCCTCTATTTTTGTCCGCCTGCATTTTTGATTTCCTTCACGGGCTAATTGTACACTATTTCAAAGTCCAATTCTTTTTGTACAGCAAAATAACTTTATGCACATGTATACTTTTATTGTATTAATTTATACTTTAACATATTTAACATGTATTGGTCAACCAGCGGGAGGGGATGGGGGGAAGGAGGGGAAGAATTGGAACAAAAGGTTTGGCAATTGTCAATGCTGTAAAATTACTCATGCATCTTGTAAATAAAAAGCTATTTTAAAAAAAAGATAAAGAAAATAAAAAAGAAATGTCTGAAAATACTTGCAATGTTTTTTAACCATTGGCCTCCATCTTCTACAAAGGAACAAAGGTTTTTTAAAAATATCTTATCTTTCAGCCATGCTTATTCTTTGTAACTTTTGCAACTTTAGCTTTTGATTTTTTTGTAATTATTTATATTATTGTTGTAATTGTATATATTATTTTCTTAGCCCTGTTTATTTCAATCTGTTAGTCTTTACATGCTTCTCTATTTTAATCCTACTTTTCATTTCCAAAATATAGTAACACTCCATTATATTCATGTAGTACATTTTGTTTAGGCATTCCCCAACTGATGGGCATCTACTTTGTTTCCAACTCTGCTTTCATAAAAACTACTGCTATAAATATTTTAGTGTGTATAGAGACTTTCTTCTTATCAAGTGGTTTTCTTGGCATATAAGTCTAGTAATAGAATATGTCAAAGGTTATAGACATTATAGTCTCTATATTTCTGTGTTTCCAAATTGCTTTCTAAAATGGTAATAATAATTCACAACTCCATCAATTTTGTACTTGTGTGCCTTTCTTCTCACAACCTTTCCAACATTGACTTTCTATTTTTTTTTCATCTTTGACCAATTGGCAGTATGTGAGGTAAAACGTCAGTGTTGTTTCGATTTACATTTCTTTTATTATTAATGATTTGGAGTATTCTTTCCTATGTTTGTTAATACTTTGCAATTCTTCTTTTGAAAATTGTTCATAACCTTTGACCGCTTATCTATCGAGGAATAGCTCTCTCTCTCTCTCTCTCTCTTTCTCTCTCTCTCTCTCTCTCTCTCTCTCTCTGTGTGTGTGTGTGTGTGTGTGTGTGTATCTATGTGTACATAATTTTACTATATTTGGATACGAAACCCTTCTTTAAGAAATTTAATATAAAGATTCCCTCTCCCCACACACGCACATTTGACTGTTTTCCTTCTTTCTTTAATGCATTAGTTTTGTTTCTGTAGACAGTTTTTGAATTGTTTAATTCCTAAGCAACTCCATATTCTTCCCTTTGTCCATCCAGGGTAAGTGCTTTAAAAAGTCAAACCAACTATATGGTCCCTAAGGAAGAAGAGACCCACCAGAAGGAAGTGAATTATCTTGGCTATTTAGGAATTCTGATATTAGTCCTTTCTGCTTTCTTTCAGATTAAATAAATTCTACCTAATATTCAGTTTGTTGATAACCTGAGTGTGTTTACATGGAATCTGAGGGCCTTTTCCTTTTTGTTTGTGTTGATTTAAGTTTAAGCCACATTCTTATATTCCTAGGGGATATCCTGGATGGAGGCAAAAACCATAATGAGTTATTATTAGACTCATAGGACCATAGATTTAAAGTTTTGGAACTCAATCCCATCATTTTATAAATGATAAAACTGTTGATAGGAGAGGTTGTGACTTCTCTTAAAGTCACACAGGTAGTAAATGGCACTGCCAGGATTCAGAGGTCTTTAAGACTGAACCTGTTCCATATTATCTTCTCCCCTCCTATCCCAACCCCACCAACTTTGATGACGAAAACTACAGATTACCTATATATTAATATATTAATACTATATTATTATATTGATTATTATTAATATATTATGTGTTATTAATATTAACCATTATATATTAATTATTAATGTTACTTTTTGTCATCTACAAATTTGATAAGCATACTTACTATGCTATAATAATAGTAATAAAAATAAGATCTGTAAAGCACTTTATATTTATTATCTCATTTGAACCTGGATACCTTAGAAAAAGGAGCTATTGTTATATCCATTTTGTAGATCAGGAAAACTGAGGCTCAAAGATTTTAAGTGGCCTATCTATGGTTCCATATTGCTGAGAATGGAGTTTATTTCTCCTGACAATTAAGTTCATCTTTCTTTGTATTGTGTATCCTGCTAAATTATTGATGAAACCATTGAGCAGAATTGTGTGGAAGAAAAACTGAATTGGAGACAGAGTCCAAAAGGGTTACTGAAGCATTAATCAACACTGAGTTTAACACAGGATTCAAGATCTAGACTTGGAAGGGACCTTAGAGGTCATTTCATCTAATCCCCTCACTTGAGAAAACTGAGACTAGATAGTTGAACAAAATTTTAGGGGAAATTTCTTTCATTCAAAAGCTAATTGCTTCAATCTTGGGCTTTCCTCTTCTTTTCTTCTCAACTCTTTCAGTGGGATAGTAGCTGTTTCCTTTCTTATCCACTGTATTCTGATACACGTAGATGGTTTTGGTGCCCAACCCAGCATGGTTTCAGTGAACCAGCTTTGGGGACAAGCTGTGTATTGTTGAGAAATATTACCAGTTTAGGCTGGTGTTTTCAGCAAATTCAGAATTCAAACATTCTGGACACTTTTTTCTTACTCTTTTTTAGTGTTGAAGATTAGTTCCAGTTTGTGAAAAAGATTTATCTTATACCTTTAACACAAAATGCCTGCAAGAGCTATCAGGACACATTTGGGAAAAGTATGTCTGGAGGAAATTTGGGGAAAGGATATAGGATATAGGAGAAGTATGTCATAGAGACATTATGTCAGCAAGACACTGGGAAAGAGCATATAGGGATGATATGGGTAGAGTTGTATCTGGTGGATATCATATAGAAGAAAGATGTTATGATAGATCCCAGTGAAAAATATGTTGGTGCATTTTAGGGACAAGTATGTATGAATTCAATGGGGAGAAGAACATCAGGAATCATTAGAGAAAGGTAACATTTACTATTAGTGAATCCAGTCTTGGATTCTTCTGTAAACGGAGGTTAATATCAATCAACAAATACTTTATGTCAGGCACTGTGCTAAGCACTAGAGCTAGGTAAAGAAAAGTGAAACTCTTCTATATACAAGAAGTGATAAGGATCTAGAGTGATTATGGTATAGAAGCAGAAAAAAAAGGGAGAACAAATGGAAGAAATGTTGAAGAAATAAAACTGATAAGATTTGGCAAATGATGGAATATAAGTATGTGTGTGGTAGGACAGAGTGAAAGGTTGAGGATGGACACCTGAAAAAATGGTGATGTGCTAGAGAGAACTGGTGCAGTTAAAAAGGAGGATGAGTTTAGATGCAAAATAAAAAGTGGTTCTCTTTTGGTAATGCTAAATTTGTATGTCTGTGGGATATGCAGATGGAAATGAGAATGGGGAAAGAAATCATCTTAGGAGAGAGATGAAAAATGGGTATATAGGTTTGAAAGTCTTCTGTATAAAGATGACAGTTAAATTCATTGGAGTTGATGAGATCACCCATAGAATGGGGAGAAAGGGAAAGAATGAAAGATAGAGCCTGGTACCTGTACATAAAGGATGGTACATAGAAGATGATCATTAAAGCAGACCAAGTTTTGCTCTTACAAGTAGGAAGAGAATTGCAACAAAGGAGTGTCACAAAAACCTGGGAAGAGGAAGGAGTGATTGACGATAAAGAATGCTGCTATGAGGTCAAAAAGACTTAAGGACTTAAAAAAGACCTTTGGATTTAGCAATGAAGAGTCAGTGGTTTCAACTGAGAGGGGAAGGGGTGGAGTTAGGAGTGAGATTACAATGGGTTAAAAAAGGAATAAAAGGTGAGAAAGTGTAAACAACATGTAGATAGCTGTTTCTTGGTGCTTGGCTGTGAAAGGACAGTATAGCACAATGGCTTAAGGGGATATAAGGTTAAGAAACAGTTTTTTAAAAAGATAAAGTAAACCTGAATGGCTCTTAGGTACTCGAAAAGGAGTGAGTGGACAAGAAAAGGAAAATTAGGAAGAGAGAGAGGATGATGAATGCAACAAACTCCTAGAAGAGACAGAAGAGGGATGGAGTGATGCAAATAGACTTGGCAAAGAGAAGGTGCACTTTATTCTCCCAAACTAGAGCAAAGGAGAGAGGTAAAATAATGTTGAGTACTTATACTACCTGCCTAACAAGGGCTTTGTGAAGAAACCACTGTAAAACTTAAAGTACTATGCAAATATGAGATGTAATTATCCGGACAGATGATAGGAAGAGATGTCACAGCAGACATGAGGAAAGGGTTTGGGTACCAGACATAGGGAGAGTGTAAGGGGTTCTGGGAGAAATGTTTAATAGGAGATAGCTTAAATTAATGGTAAGATGTAGGATAGTGGAGAAAGGTTGTGCAGAGAGACATCCAGGTCAAAGGGTTTCTTGGTGAGGTGCTGAGAAGTGGTGAGGGACTTCATGACAGGAAGAATGGCACCTGGGTCTTTCTGAGATGAGAAAGGGTGAGCTTGGGGACTTGACTTCCTGAAGCACTACTTTTCTGGAGCCTACAACATATACCCGTCCTTGGGATTTGGTTGAGATATTGTGGCATTAGACCTTGGGCTTGGAAGTGTCTTTGGAGACTTTTTTGTGGCTGGGCTTTGCATCCAGATGCAACCACAATATTCTTCAGTATTTCCATCAGAGACATTTGTTTATTCCATTTAGTCCAAAAAAAGCTTTGAAAAGAAAGGAAAAAAATGAAAAAGTTTCAAAAAAGGGGATAAGCAAAGAGGAGAGAGAAGAAAAGTAAATCAGTCAACCAACTGCTTAGATGACAACAAAGGGGCCAGAAACCAGAAATCAGCACTCTGAAAGATTTGGGGTGACAGGGTTTGAGTGCTGTGTGAAGGGAGCCAATTTCTGCTCCCTCTCTGAATATGGGTTTCTCATCTGTAAAAAAGGGGGCCATGAAGTCTATATTGTTTCCAAGTGTCTGGTGTCTGAAAGGTTCATTGTGAATAAGAGATATGACAACTAAAATACAATTGTTTTCAGTCTCAAAACATCAGATTATCTGGAACCATAGTCTTTACCCTATCCATTATCAATGGCTTTTTTGGACAAAATTCCTCAACCTTGCATTTGTAGGGTTCTCCTTTTAGAACTCTATCTAACATGTTTCTCTCATCCTTCTCTGTTCTTCTCCTATGGTGCAGGTATTTCCCAAGGGCTAAGGGGTGGCAGCTTGAATGTTAGCTTCATCTTTGGGGAGGTAGCAGTGGGGAGGAGTAGGGCTAGGAGGCGAGGGGGGTCACGGTCTGTCTTGTGGCTGCTCTACAGGATTTGGCGGACCCCCAGCACCTGGCTGTGACATACAGCCCCCTTCATGAAACCAGACAGAATTAAGCCTTTTGTTTCCTGTTTGCTGGGCCAGCTTAAAGAAAACACAGAGGGTCCCTGCGGCTGGGGCTCCCAACAAGACTGCCTTTGTATTCATTTAATTAATCAGTTAGCTGAGGGGAAGGAGAGGAGGGAAGTTCATGTTATAAATACATGTTTTTCTTTGGCCTTTTTTTTAAAAGACAGGGCCTGAATGGGCTCCCCTAGAGGAGCCCCCCTCCCACATGCTGAGGGTAGGGGGCCCAGGGAGCTGCTAGGCCACAGCTGCTGATGCGCCTTGCTGTGTGTGCCTTCCCCGCCTTTGCAGGTCCCCTCAGCAGGATGTTATAACTCTACTTTCAACACCCTGCATTCTGGGGTAGTGCCAGGGAGCCGCTTTAAAGAACTAATGGTGGGGATCCCAATTGTTGGCCACCATTTCCCAGAGCTCATCTTCAGCTCTCCTCCCTGCCTTCTATAATCTCTCTTCATTGCCGAACATCTTATCTGATCAGGAAGGCTGAGACATAGCAAGCTACAAGTGAGCAGGGGTCTCTTACATAAAAATACTCCCGGAAACTACAGGTGGACCAGGTACAATTTCTGATAATCTCTTGGGAAGCCTCAATAACTGGCTCTGTGATATAAAATGCCATACTTGGGAAGGGAGGAGGAAGAGGACAGAAAGAAACAGAGCTGACAACTGCATTGTCCAGTAGTCTGTGTCTCAGAGCAAGATTTTCACTTGGTGGCTGTGAACCTTTAAAAAATATATTTTGATAACTCCATTTCAATATTTCCCTTATCTATTTAAAAACATTCAAAAATGGGTTCTTAGGCTTTACCACACTATGACACACAAAAATGGTGGAGAACCATCACCCTTTGAAGGCAGGGGCCATGTTTTTAAATTCATGATGTACATATACTAGTGTTACATATGGGTCATAGAAAGATCCACCTCTTAGACAACTCAGTTTGGTCCTTTTGGAGCTTGAACATTTGCACATTGAAGGTGCTTAACAAATATTTATTTAATGAATGGTAATCATAGGTTCTTGAGCTGGAATTGACTTCAGAGGTCCAGTAATCAAGGGTCACATTGACATTGGTGAAATGATTTTCCTTAAGTCATACAAGTGCTAAGTCACAAAGCAGGGATTCAAACCCAAGTTTCTTTACTATGAAGTCTAATAATCTTTGTATTTAACTCTGCTGCCCTTCTGGTAAAAAACATGATAGAAAGCACCTTATGTCAAGCATATCTCATCATGTAGGCCCCTTTTATGTAGTAACCAGGCAGTTTCAAGCCATTGATGCTTCTTCCTGGAAAAGCACAAGTTGTAAAACACCAGGTATATACCCTCATATTATCTTCAGTGCTTATTGTCCCATGACCCCCTTTGGCCTCCTTTCATGATTCAAGGACACTGGTGGCATGGAATAAAAAACCCTCAAGAGCAAAGTCTCCATTCCAAATTTTCCATTTATTTCAGGGACAGATGCCATGTTGATATTAAGGTAGATGATCATTTCTTATTTCCCAGAGTACTGAACAGAGATTCACTAGATTAGGCTTTTAGTCCCCAAATTGTCAGTAGCTTGTTTTGTGACCTTTAAGCAAGTCACTTTCCTTTCTCTGTGATTCATTTTCCTCAGAAGAAAAATAAAACTATTCTAGACCAGTGCTTCTCAAAATGTGTTCAGAGGCATATGTCCCTGAATTTCAGCTAGGTGTACTTTGAGTCATATGCAACTTAAAATTACAGTTGGAGAGTCTTATATATCCATGTACTGACCCAAGATTCTTCAGGCAGAGAATAACTATAGTGTGAACAAAAAATGTTTGGTAGCCATTGGACCAGATGATCTTAAAGAGTGGGTCAGATAACAGAAATAATTCTAGATTTGTGACCAAAGAATCTGGGTACAAATCTAGACTTTATAGGAATTCTATAACTATTAATGAAACACTAAATATCCCTGAGATTCAGGTTCCTCCCCTAAAAAAAATTGGAAATAATTTTACTACTGTCCTGTTTCAAGCATTTATTTATACCAAAAGAGAGATATACCAAATATACCAAAAGAGATGAATGATCCTGATCTCTAAATCCTCCTTTCTTCCTGACTTTTCTCTTTTTCTTTTTTTGAGAGCAACACCAAATTTACAGTCATCTAGGATTATAATTTTAGGATTTTCCTTTATTCTTTTCTCTTCTGAGTTACCCAAGTCTTGAAAACTCTGTCTCCTTTTTAGTGCTAATGTTTTAATTTGATTGCTATTCCCTGACAAAGACATGTGGGAAATATTGGGGAAGGAGAGGAAAATTTAGTTGGAGTCAGGTACATATAATGAGCTCTCATCATTGTTCCTCCCTTTCATGCATACTGTGGTACAGACCAATGGTTCTCAAAATGTGGTCTTGGGGAATCTCTGAATCCTAGAAATCCTTAACTCTTAAAATGTTTTAAATTTCAAATAAAGTAAATATCGGTAGAGACAACCCACGTAAACAAAACTTTTTTAGCGGAAGTGGTATTCAATTGTGTAATGAAGTCTTTCCTGATCCACCCTGCTGCTAGTATTTTCCCCCTAAAATTCCATTGTATTTGTTTCACGTATGTTGTGTATGTGTACACACACACACACACACACACACACACACATACACACACACATCTCCCTCAGTAGAATATAAACTTCCTTTTTAAAAAAAATGTTTAGGGCCAGCTAGATGGTATAGTGAATAGAACACTGGCCCTGGAGTCAGAAAGATCTGAGTTCAAATTTGCCCTCAGACATTTTAATACTTCCTAGATGTGTGACTCCGAGCAATTTCCTGCAAAAACAAGCAAAAATATTTTTTAATAGTATTTTATTTTCCAAATACATGCAAAGATAGTTTCCAACAGTCATCTTTGCAAAACCTTGTGTTCCAAATTTTTCTTACTTTCTTCCTCCTTTCTCCCTTTCCAAGCAAGTGCAAGAAAATAAACTTGAAGGCAGAAACTATTTCATTGTTGATCATATCTCCCTAGCATTTAGTACAATGATTGGCTTGCTCAGGAGAAGATAAGCTCCATGCAATTCTTGTCCCTTGTCCCTATCTCTATTCCAATCTCTATCTTTATCTCTAGTGATTCCATGAATTGAAGAGGTAGACAGTAGAAAAAACTCCTGTTCCAATACCATTGTGAAGCCCAGATACCATTGGATGATGGTTTATAAATCAATGAACAAGCATTTATTAAATATCTATTGATTTTTTAATGTATAGAAAAATTTGAGAATTTTTGGTCTCATTGCCTTCAAAGACAATTTGGGCAAATAGAGAATTCTGTGGATATTAAGTTTGGTTAATATTGTTGTATATCCTTGAACTGAGAGAAATATTTCTATAAAATGAAATAAGCTCTAAGAAAGTACAAAAATAAATTGCTTTTAAAATAAAGACAATTTTTTTTAAAATCATGCTCTTTGAATCCATCATGTGCTTTGCACATATATAGTAGGAAGTTAACTAATGCTGCTGAATTGAATTAAAAGTTAAATTAATGCACAAGGCATGTAAATAATTGCCAAATTCTCAGCATGAACTATTAAACTTTTAAGTAGAAAGATACCAGTTTGGGCTAAAGTGTGATACAATGGAAACAGCATTGGATTAATAGAAGACCTGGGACAGACCCAACTTGGTACTTTTATATATAATTTTTGGCTAGAAACTGGGCTAGATAGTTTTTGCAGCTTTATCAGTTTCTGAATATCTAACCATGGAATGAGTAAATGCCAAAGGAAAAGTTTGGACTTCAAGATCAGAGTTGGACATTCCAGATATCCTTGGGTTTGCTATGTAACTTTTGGGCTAGCAAGAGGATATTGGCTAAGATAGTTTATCACCTACAGTGATGGATTAAGACTTTACTGTATGTTATAGTTTCCTGTAATAGGGTACTACCAGGAATTGCCAGGACACAAAGAACCACAAAGAGCGGTTCTTGCCTTCTAAGAACATAGCATCTATACTAATACTCATTAATTAGTACAATTTGAACTAAGTCCCTGAATACAGATAGTAGAAAAGGATACAAGACTGCCGGTGAGGAGAGATAGAGGTGCCCCAGATGCCATGGTATAGAGAAAATCCTCTGGAAACCTAGAAATTAGTCAAATAAGCTCAAAGTGTCTTATCAAAGCTCCAAATGTGGTTCTAGGGGAAAGTTTAATTTTTAGAAGAAGAGACAGATAAATTATGGTCAGAATGGATACCCCATGACTTAGATATGCCAGAGTTGATTTAGACATTTTCCAATTTAGGGACACCTACTTTGTTTTTACCTTTTGCTACCACAAAAAAGTCAATAAGCATTTTAAAATCATTTACTATGTAAGCACTTTGCTAAGTAATGGAGATACAAAGAAGGGCAAAAATAGTTTCTGCTTTAAGGAGCTTGCAATTTAATGGGGAGAGAACATGTAAATAACTATGCATAAGCAAGATGTATATGAAATAAATTGGAGATAATCTTGGCATTAGTAGTAAGGCAGATTGGGAAGGGTTGCTTGTGGAAAATGCAATTTTAATTGAGAATTAAAGGGAGCCAAGGAAACTGAGAAGCATAAAGTGCTGCTTGAATATTTTGATATATATGGAATCCTTTGTTACTGTTATGTACCTACAGTGAAATCTCTGAGTCAAAGGATATAGACTCTTTAGTCATTTTTTGTCACAATTCCAAATATTTTTCCAAAATATTTGAAGCAATTCACTGCTCTAACCAACAATGTATTACTTAGTATGTTTTCTTAAAGCCTCTCCAATACTGATTATTTTCTGTCTTTTCCCATCTTTACCCATTATTTAGTTATAAGGTGAAACCTTAGAGCTGTTTTAATTCATATTTCACATTATTGCTGATTTGAAAAAAATCCTTTATATGGTTGTTAAATAGTTTGAAATTTTTTTGAGAAATATTTGTTCAAATCCTTTGACAACAACTTTTAAAAAATGGCTTTTGGCTTTATATATATGTATATACACATATGTGTATGTGTGTTAATGATTTATATCTCTGATATCAGAATTTTATTAGAGATATGATACAAAGATTTTTTTCCCAATTACTATTTTACAAAGAATCTTATCTATTAAAGTCTTATAAACTTGAAATATTGATTCCTCTTTTCTGTATCCTCTCAATAAAATATTTCTTCCTTTTTTTAATGCATTCTCTCCCGCTACTAGCCTCTGAAAGCAATCTAAAGAGTAGTAAAGTGACAAGTAAATCTAGGAAGGACCTATAGTCCAAGAGTTGGAAGACCATTTATTAATTGTTGGCACAGTATTGAACTCCACAGTTGATCCTTGCCTGGGGAATCTTTCCTCCTTCCATATAGGGATTCTCTCTGTTCTCAGCATCCAGACCAGTCTCTATTTTCTTCTCAAAAAGTCGCAGGGGATAGAGAGAATGTCAGAGAGACTTAGGAGTAGCTGGAAGATAATCTTGTAAGTAAGGCTCTGGAAGAGTTTTCCTGTCCTACTAAAACAATTACAACCCAGTCAATGGAAGGCAAACATGAAGGACTTTACTGTATTAGTTTTACCAAAGCCTAGCAGTGAGATCTAGGGATGGACTTTACCTTTCTGATTATCTTTCCCTAGAATCACAGAATATGAGAGTTGATCGTACCTTAAATCTTTTCATTCAAATCTCTCATTTTACAAGTTAAGAAACTAGGAGCCAAAGAATTGATGTTCCTTCCCGAAGGTCACATTGTTAATAAGTGGCAGAGTCATTATAGCAATGAAACACTATAGGTACATAATAGAAGCCGTATTTCCCAGATTTGCTTTCTTTGAAGTGTTTTAGGGGAATATTCTTTGTGTGGTAAAGACCTATTCCAGATGGCAGTGGGTACTTGTCTAAGGGACTTATGGGAGGGCCAGTGTTTGTTTGTTTATAGAAAGAGGGAAGGCAATAATATCTGGGAGATTTTTTTCTAGTGGCCTTGGAGGTCATGGAAATTCACCCTGCTTGATGTGGGCAGATCACCCCCCACCCTAACAGGTACAGTCATCTGAGGGAAGGAGACTGTGATGTTCTTCTCCAAAGCCAAAGTCCTTACTAAGTGTGGAGGATGATTTGTCAGTACTTTCTGCTTCTCTAGCATCAGCAGAATGAATATGAAATAGCGCTTGTTAAGCACCTATATATGTATGTTGAGTGCTGAGTTTACTGGGTACCATATAAGTTAGACTGAAATGGCCTAGTAGCTAACTTTTTAAAAAGGATGCCATTGTTAGTTAGTCATTCATGAACCAGGCCAAACAATTCTCCATGGTCTCCACATCACCAGGCAGAATACTCAGGGATGGCTACAATATACTTCATTCCATAAAAGCTTATAAGCATTGCATTTTTTTATTTCCTTCTCAGGTTAATTTTACCTTATTTCTAAGTCCGATTTTTCTTGTGCAGCAAAATAACTGTATGGTTATGTATACATATATTGTGTTTAACATATACTTTAACATATTTAACATGTATTGGTCTACCTGCCATCTGGGGAAGGGGGTGGGGGGAAGGAGGGGAAAAGTTGGAATAGGAATTTGCAAGGGCCAATGCTGAAAAATTACCCATGTACATATCTTGTAAATAAAAAGCTATAATAAGAAAAAAGTTTAGAAGCACATAAGGGGTCACTTAACCTAACCTCAGGGTGCTTCAAATAGATAACTGTTTAGAACTTCTCTACTAATTTCTAGGTAAATTTGTAATCAGGGATTCTGGGTGCCAAGGAGATAATAGCTCCTTGTTTATTTGGATATACTTATGTGCAGGGCATAGTGATAGATGGTGAGTTTAGAAAGAGAATAGACTTAAACCCAGCTCTCAATAAGCTGATAGTATAATTTCAGGGAAGAAAGATATAAATAATAATAATATGTTGGAAGAGAGGGAAAGGACAAGATATACATAAATAATAAAGGGCAAATGTAATAAATGTAAAATTAATATTTAAGTTAAAATCTATGAGAAATTTGAGGAATAATGGAAAGAATATTGGATCTGGCATCTGGAGACATTTTGAATTTCTGCTCTCTTACATATTATCTGTGTTGACCCTGAGCAAACCATTGACATTTCTATTCTGTAAAATGGAAATGATAGTAATAGTTGCACTTTCTATCATAAAATTATTACAGGGAAGAATAGGAGAGAGAAGGAAACATTATTTCAATAGTACAGTAAACTCCCAAGTGAAAAGATTTCCCTTTATCAGTGAAGGTAGACATATACTTAGAGTACTAGAGAAGTAAAGTGTCACCTTGATTCTTTAGTCTATATATTCTGGCAAGACAGGACTGATATGCGTCTTCACCTGCGGAATCCTTTTGGACATAATCATCTTCTCTAAGAAGTTGTGGAGATCATCTCTTTAAAGCAACTAGCCGGGAGCTTGATTTCTGAACTCATGAAGTTGCTACCAAGGCTAGAAACATTCACTTCAGAGTCATTGTGATCACTTTTGTCCAAGGAAAGGAATATAAAGCAGAAATTGTCAGGGCCTTGATATATAGATTCTCTGGCTTATCACCTAGGTGACCTCTCTTCTCACCTCTCTGAGCTGGTTTCCTCATCAGTAAAATGAGAGGTTTGGATGGCTCCTCAAGTTCCTTCCAGGCCACTGTCATATTTGAGCATCCACCAGTATTGCCAAGGGAAAATCCCTTTTCCCCCAGACAGAGACTGGAAGGAGAACTTCAAAGAGTTTTGATTGATGGGAAGAGAAAGTCTGAGGGAAGTTGTAGTTACTCCCTTTAAAAACTACTCTTCCTGTGTGGCTGATGCTCTTTCCTTTATACCTTGTCACAGAGACCTAGGGGATAATTAGGGATTGCTACATAATCCCAAAGTACAAGTCCAAGTGGCCTTAGCTCCATATGTGTTCCTTGGGATGCCCCTCACCCCCAAGTTTATCCTCAGGAATACTCCTTGGGGTCTGTTCCAATTCATTCTTTCCCCTCTTACTTTTGTATGGGCTTTAGTACAGTGTAACTTTCATGAAGGCTGAACATGGTTTACTTCAATTTTCTGTTTCTCTATGTACTCAGCTGAAGTACAATCTAAATGTTTGAGTTAGCAATGCTTAAAAGTTTAATTAATGAATAACAAAGGTAAAGACAAGGAAGCTCTCAAGTTCAGGAAACAATCATCCTGAATTGGGGATGAACAGTGAAATCATGCCCATTTTACAGGTTAAAAAACAAAAACAAAAACAAACCTGAGGACTGAACTGAAGAAATACCTTAGCCAAGATCACAGAGCAAATCTGAACTTGAGCCAGCCATTATCCTAGTTTATATTCTGTTGCTTAGGAGATTTCTCTCCTGAAGTGATGATCTCCTTCCTCCACCCCAGCTAAGGAGACAGGGGCCTTTTAAAATGGCCTATTTTCAGCGGTGTCTGAAGCTCCCTTTCCTTCTGAACTCTAAGGCAGCTAAGGCAGCAGCTGCTCCAGTGCAATGTCAGCTGATAAGGGGAGACTTTAGGCCCCAGATTTCAGTCAGAAGGGGTAGGTGGGGATGCAGCTGTTGTTGTCAGCTGTTCTTTTGCAAGACTGACTGGTCTAGAGAACCTGACACTAGCGAATCTGTATTGTGGGTCAGGTTACGAAATGAAAATTTTATAAATGAAATGCCCTGCCTTTCTCAGGGGCTCCCCAAATCTCATATTTTGTCATCCTGACATTAGTTCCTAGTTAGCTGATTGTCACATATTATTTAATTGATTTTGCACTTCCTTTTCCTTTAAGAAAAAAGATGCCCTTGGTTGGAATGTGCTAAATGATTTGTGAAAATTACTCTTCCAGTTAATCCTTCTTGTAGAAGTTCAAGCCCTTGCAATCCTTTTCAAGCTGATTCTGATGGTGACTGTGTGGTTCAATGGAAAGAGCCCTGGATTGGGAATCAGAAGATATTAGTTCAGATTCTGACTACTTCTTAATAAGAATAGTTTACATTCTTCTCAAGTTTTAAAGATTACAAAGCATTTTCTTCAAAATAACCTTGTGAACTAGGTAATAAAAGTATTATATCCATTTTACAGAAGAGTCTTACGTGCCTTTCCATAACTTGATAATTTCATTTCTCTGAGACTCAGTTTCTTCCTTTGTAAAAATGAGGGAAGGGAAGATTTGGGCTTAGATGAACTACAAAGTTCCTGCTAATGCTAACATTTTATAGCTCTGAGAACATTTCAAAGTGCTAAGAGAATGTCTCAAAAGTGCTTTACAATAGTGAACTTTCAGCTTCCCTGGCTCCAGAGAATCTGTCCAATTTTACTTTGTAAGACTATCTTTGGCACCAGGATATGGAAGGATCAGATTAGATACAGGCCAAGATAACATCCTGGGAACAAGGGAAAAACTATGTCTGAACATTTCTAGAGGTAAGAGAGCCAATGTTGAGGCTCATCATCTGACTGTCCGGTGATCTCATTGATGGAGTGCAAAAAGAAGTAAGTAGTAATATTGTACTGAGAAGGAGAGTTGACTGAACGTTAGGAGACCCAAGTTCTAGTCTCCACTTTGCTTTTCATTTGCTGAGTGGACAAATTATGTAGCCTCTTTGGATCTCACCCAGAGACATGATTTCTGAACAGCCCAGAAACTGTTCTCTCATGGACCTTTTTAATAGTCTAGTGAAACTATGGACCCTGTCTCAGAATGTTTTATATGCATAAAATAAAGTACAGAAGATTACAAAGGAAACCAATTATATAGAAATATGGATATCCTATATGTTTTAAAACAAATTCATGAATCCTAGCCTTAGAGGAACTTCCTCTCTGTTCCCCCCTTTCCAAATTGGTGACTGCCTCCAACTACTATGCATGACTTCTTACTTTTGGGCTACTTCCTAAACTTACCAATTACTTCATCCCCTGCTTCTCCCTGTTGGGAGGTGTCCTTTCCTGTCAAAAATTGCTTTAGTTTGCATTTCCTCTAATTATTAGTGATTTGGAGCATTTTTTAAAAATGTTTTTTGATAGCCTAGATTTCTTCTAAAACCTGTTCATATCTTTGAATACCTCTTATGTAAGGATATGTTCTTATTAATTGGAACTGTTCTTTATGCAGTTTAGATATGAGGTCTTAGAGAAACATAACTACACAGATTCCCCCTTCACAATCCCTGCCCCTTTCCCATTTCTCTTATAATTTTAATAGTATTGGGTTTTGTTGGTACAAGAAACTGAATTTTGAATTTTATGTAATCAGAATGGTCTACTTTATGATATCACAATGGTCCATTTTATGGACCAGTTAATGGGCAAGTTAATTCATTGCCCAGTGGGCCAATTCAAAAATATTTGAATTCTGTAATTTTCTTATCAAAAGTGTTTCTCCCTCCTTACCACTTCTTTATGTTTATGGCCTTCTCCTTTAAGTTGAATGTAATTTCTTGAGAGTGTGGGCTATCTGTCCTTTTGAATTTGTATACCATTTGTGCTTGAGAGGCATGTAGCAAGCACTTGATAAATGCTTTTTCATTCATCCCTGCAATGTAGGATTTAGTTTAGATTTGATGGCTCTGTATTGTTAGGACACCCAAGTAATTAAAGGTGAATTCGTTTCCAGCCCCAGTAACCTAGAAAAGCAGCTGGTATAATTGAAATAACACTAACTCTAATATCCAAGAAACTGGATTCCCTTAGTCAAATAACAGACATTTATTTAATCCTTGGTATATTCCAGTCACTGAGCTAAGCCCTGAGGGTACAAAGTCACTACCCTTGAAGATCTTACATTCTAATTGAAGAGGTATCTTGTTATATACTTACTTTGTTGTTATTGTTTGTCCTTCATTCTTAAAGAGGACCATGACTTCAGGAAGGTGCTGCTGTGACATGCAAATGAATTGGATTTAAGGGAGGGAGGACTGGGTCAGGGCACCTGCCTCAATTTCCCTTCCAGATCCATTTGGGTCCAGCAGCAGGATATAGATCAGGACTACTGAAGATGGCCCTTAATGTAGTAGGAAATCTTGGCCTTTTTAAGCTAAGATCTTCAACAGATCTCAGGTAGGTAGGTAGGTATTTATGTATCTGGGAGGGGAAGACCCTCAGGGTTTCTGGCCAAAGCAGAAATAATTGCTATCTGGTCACTGGACCCAGATGGCTTTGGAGGGGAAAGTGAGGTAGGTGACCTTGTACACCCCTCCCACATTTAAATCCAACTCATTTGCATGTCATGGCATTATCTCCCTAATTTCATAGTCCTCTTTGACAACAAAGGACAAACAACAATCTCTGTGAAGTAAGGCTAGGAGCTGCCCACTGGGAATCCAACTGGAACTGGCCAATTGGAGCAACAGAGCTCTTTTTTTGTTTTGTTTTGTTTTGTTTTTTCTTACCCTTCCCTCTGTCCACATAGGGTAGCATACTCTTACTTGCAGGTGTTCTGTCCAAAGGAATATGAAGTTTGATTGCTGAAAACTCCCAAGTTTTCTTGGGGTTTATGGGCTAGGACCATGCCTTAAACCCAAAGCTCTCTGGTTCTCATTGATAGTCCAACAATAGGTCTCAGGCCAAGCTCCACTTGGTTATTGTTTGGGTCCCAGATTAGCTCTGAGTGAGCATACATAGGTATATAAAAGATAAAGAGTGAATGGAATCAAATCCCATTTCTGATGGTCATTTTCTGTACAAATTTGGGTATGATAACATCCTTGGACTTCAGTTTCTTACATCTGTGGTACAAAGGGTTTTGACTAGATGGCCTTTAAGATCCCTTCCAGTTTTAGATCTGTGATCCTGAGAAGCTTCAGTTCTAGGCTTTAAGCAGTGCCCAGTCATAGAAGACAGAGAGAATGTATGCATGTGATGAAATATTATCCAAGGCAGGTCCCATATAGAAAGTTCATAACTGATGTAGTTATGTGAGGAACTTTCAGCTGCCATAATACAAGAACTTGGAGTATATTCTTAAGAGTCTGCCTTGAGTCTATATCCTTTCCTTGGCTTTTTGTTGACAGTATTTCTTCATTATGTCCCTTATACAACATAACAAACAACTTTCACTGTCCTGTGATTGGAGTGTGTAAGCTGTTATATTATAATGTAAACATCTTAAAGTATATGTATGAATAAGGAATTGTCTAGTACTATTCCTTACTTTAACCTAGTTCAAGTTAAGATGGGGCTTTCTTTCACAATTTCCTGATGAGTTATACTCCTCAGTTCACCATTACTTTTATTTTCAGTTCAGACCAGAGTATCTTTATCTAGCTTTTTTGACCATTAAGTCAGTAATTAGTTAAACCAAACTCAATGGTCTCCAATTCTGCTCTTAGATCCATATAAAGATGACTGACCACAACTGTTCAAAAAGATAGGTGAATACCAATTTGGTGGTGTATCTGAATTTTTTCCACAGAATTCCTTTGAACTATCTGTCCTTTTCTTGGCACAAATTTTGAGAGAGAAGCCTAAGAAAACTGCTCAGAGGAACCTTCCTTTACTCTTAAGGTACCTCTTTGCACTCAACGATTTTTTTGAGCTTTCTGACTTCAGTTTCTCTAAAAGCCTTAAAGTTCTTCATGTCTCTGATTTGCCTTTTTACTTCCTCCTATCTGGTGTCCTTGACCAATCTGTTTAATACAGAGTTCTTAGCCATGATTTCAGATCTCATGTGTCCTGAGTGACATTGCTAGTAAATGTTAGAAGAAGTTTTTGAATTAAGGTCTTCCCAATGCTAATACAGTCATTAGCATCTAAAACCTAATTGTGTGTGTGTGTGGTGTTTTTTTTAATCATTTTAGTCCAAAAGCTGAGATTCCTCTCAACTAAGTCAAATTGAGTGGGATTTTTTTTATTTGTTTGTTTTTAACTCTTCCTCAGATGCCTCATTGGAGATTGGAAGTGATCCTGGGTTTTTCAAAAACTCTGCCAACTAAGCATAAACTGTGACATGTTTTACCAAGCTATAAAGGCTTTGTATACAGGCCTATCAAAGACATAACTGTTGCTCAGAGAAGTTCATCACCAAATTAGCAGCAGAATAGCTCTAGAAACTCAGCCATTGAGAAATTGAAATCTTGATAAATAGAGGGAGTAGTCACACTGAAGAAAATAGGGTTCCTTAATAATTTTTTTTACACATTATGAACACAAAAGGAATACAGCTAATTATACCTTTAAATAAACATAAAAAGTTCAAGTTTTTGGTTCAAGTATCAAGAAAGGGAGAGCTGGTTCAAGATCAAGTTTGAGCTTCCAATGTTGTTCTAGCATTATTATCGGCAATAACCATCCTTAGTCAATTAGCATTTATTAAATACCATTTTTGTGCATAGTTTGGTGCTTGCTAAGTATTACAATTACAAAGACAAAAGTAAAATAGTTTCTGCCTTCAGGTAACTTACATTCTAATTGGAGAGATAAAGTTTGCCTGTTTTCCTTGTAGCAGAAATGAGGAAGGACTGTATTATAGGCCTGGGAGATGGTGTCTTGTATAGGGAACATTAAGTAGGTCAGTATTTCTGGACTGCAGAATTGGGAGAGTGGTAGTGGGCTGTTGGGAGCAGAGGTGGGCCCATGGTAATGATAGTAGGGAGGAAACAAGTACTAATTAAGCATCTACTATGTTCCAGACACTGTGCTAAAAGATGTATATGTATTTATCTCCTCTGATCCTCAAAACAACCCTGTGTAGTAGGTGCTGTTATTATTCTCATTTTACAAATGAGGAAATCCAGGTACATAATGGTTAATCTATTTGGTTAAATAGGATAGACAGAATAATATTGATGGTAAGTTTTGGAGGAAGAATTTGAAATGAGATCTTCTCAACTATTAATTCTGCACTCTATCCACTATGTTACTTAGCTGCATCATATGTAAGAAGACTAGAAAGATAGGCATGGAAGAAAAAGGTTGTAAAGACCTCTAAATATTAGATGAAGAGTTATATTTCATCTTGGAGGCAATATGGAGGAAATGGATCTTGTTAGGGTAAGGGAGTATGACATAAAAAGATCTAATTATTTTGGCTCTATGGAAGATGGTTAGGGATGAATTGAAATTCTGAAAGGGAAGACTGGGTGGTTATTGGCAATAGTATTGGTAAAAGGAAATATTATCCTTCCCTAACTTGAGTAGTAACTGTGAATATAGGGGAGGGACTTGGGAGAAATATTATGGCGGTGAAAACTACAAGGTTTGACAACTGATTGGCTGTGTGAAATAATAGAATGAGGAGTAGTGAATGACAGACATCAAAGTTGAGAGTAATTGAGGATTGAGATCACCTCAGAGGTAACAGAGGGTTTAGAAGAGGAATAGTTTTTGAGAAAAAGGTAAGTTGTTTGTATATGTTGAGTTTAAGAAGCATCCAGAAGCATCGCTGATGATAAAGGACTAGTATAGGGCTGGTTATGTAGATCTCTGAGTTACTTGAAGAAGTTGTTCCTGAATGTGCCCAAAGAGTTATCAAACGGTATACCCTCTGATCCAGCAGTGTTACTACTGGGCCTATATCCCAAAGAGATTTTAAGGAAGGGAAAGGGACCCACACGTGCAAAAATGTTTGTGGCAGCCCTTTTTGTAGTGGCTAGAAACTGGAAAATGAGTGGATACTCATCAATTGGAGAATGGCAGAATGCGTTATGGCATATGAATGTTATGGAATATTATTGTTCTGTAGGAAACAATCAGAAGGATGATTTCAGAGAGACCTGGAGAGACTTAAATTAACTATTGCTGAGTGAAATGAACAGAACCAGGAAATCATTGTACATGGCAACAACAAAATTATATGATAATCAATTCTAATAAACATGACTCTTTTCAACAATGAGATAATTCAGACCAGTTCCAATGATCTAGAGGTAAAGAAAAAAATAAAGATGATAAAGAGAGCCATCTACACCCAGAGAGAGAGGACTGTGGGAACTGAATGTGGTTCACAACATAAAATTTTTACTCTTTTTATTTATTGTTTGCTTACATCTTATTTTCTTTCTCATTTTTTTCCTGTTTGATTTGATTTTTCTTGTGCAACAAGATAATCATACATTTGGATACATATATTGGATTTAACATACATTTCTACCATGTTTCACATATATAGGATTGCCATCTAAGGAAGGTGGTGGGGGAAGAAGAGGGAAAATTGGAGCACAAGGTTTTGCAAGGGATTGAAAAATTATCTATGTATATATTTTTGAAAATAAAAAGCTTTAATTAAAAAAAAGTGGTTCTTAAATGTGATAAGATCATCAATTGAGAGAATGTAAAAGGGAAAAAGAAAAGAGCCCAGGACATTTACAATTAATGGGTAAGAAGGCATGGATGATGAGTAGGCAGAGGGGAATAAGAATGTGTCAGTTAGGTGAAAGAAAAACTAGGAGATGGCAGGGTCATGAGAATTTAGAGGGGAGCAATTATCACATAAGATAGTAAATCAAAAGCTACTAAGAAATAAAGAAAAAGAAGTTAGAGATTTGAAAATTAAAAGACTACTGGTGATTTTGAAAGAGAACAGTTTTGATTGAGTAATAAAGTTGAAAGCCAAATAGGATGGGGTTAAAAAGAGAGTTTGAGGCAAAGCAGTGGGAACAACAAGGGGGTAGAGAGATTTTTTTCAAAAGCTTTGGCCAAGAAATAGAAGTAAGACATAGGAATGTAGTTGGCAAGGATGGTGGGAATCTAGGGAGGGTTTTTTGTTGTTCTTTTTATTTTTGTTTTTAAGGATTACTTGAGTGTGCTTGTAGGCAGCAGTAAGTGATGGGAGCAGGGTGTAGGGAGAGACAGAGAGATCTTTAGAAGGAAGGGAAGTAGAAGTGCAATAAATGATTCAAATGGTCACTTCTTTATCTGGAATTAAAGAACAGGAGAAAATGGCAGAGGATTAAGTCTAGGCGTTGAGAGATAAAGAGGAGGGGAAAAGAGGAAGTTCTCAGATTGATTTTTTTCCTCTAAGGTATGAATGAGATATGGCCCCAACTTCAAGATGAAGGGGAGGTCCTGTTGTAGGCCTCAGCAATGTGGTATTGGACAAGGCTGCTTGTGTGTTAGTGTGCCTAGATGTAAGTCATAGGATAATTGTTTAGAACTTGAAGAGGGACCTTATGATATGGTGGAGAGACCCACTGGCTCTGGAATCAAGAGAACCTGGGCTCAAATACTGGCTTCAAGTTTTACTATTTGATCTTGAAAATTTTACTTAACTGGGACTCTAGTTTCCTAATCTGTGAAATGATCTAGTTAGACAGAACAGCCTTTGAGTTCCCTTCTAGATTGTGATCCTCTGTCATCTAGTTTAAACTCTTCATTAAAGAGAAAATTGAGAGCCAAGGTTCATACAGGTAATGAGAAACTGAGATGAGATTTGAGTCTAGTCCTAATCCTTTGATCTAATCTGAAATCCTTCCAACCCTTACCCCACCAACCCTTACTGTCTGCCATTCTCCAAACCAACTTTCCCAAGATTTCTTGAAATTCTCTTGTTAGAGTTATATTCCTTTGGATTGAACATTGTCCTTTCTTGCTATTTTCCCCTTAAAATGCAAATACTTTTAGGGAGAATGTTACATTAAAAGTCTAACAAACACATTAGGTGAATAAACCCACTGTCCTCCTGGTGAAGATGGATGGGCAGGAAACATTAAAAGGATACCAAAAGAGAAAGTGTGTGTGTGGGGGGGTCAACACTAAGGTAAACTTCATTATAAATTCTTCCCTTCCCAGTCCTGACTGGGCTGTACAAGTTTGTCCCCATCTACAAATCTAGAAGCTCACTCTGTTCATAACAGTATCTTCACGTTGGCCCCGAGTTACTAGATCGATGCACAGAGACCAAAATTGTTTTTGATAGCCCTCTCACCCCACCACATTCCTAATATGGAAGGCTCCACCCCACTGCAGCTGTGTGACTGGGGGAATGGAGGCCTCCCTTCTCTGTCTTCTCAGAGGGGCCCTCTCACTTATTCCTAAGTATCTCAAAGGGCTTTTGAGCTGGGAACCAGGCTGCTTGTGGGATTGTGAGGATGATAAAGGCGGGAAATCCCTGAGGGCCTCCAAGGGTCAAGGGGCTGAGGATCTGGTGACTTCTGAATGTGGGCTTGGACAAAAAGAAATCTATGGTGGCAGTGGCAAAGGAAATAAAATAACTATGAAAACAAACTTTTGTTGGAGAATTTCTCTTCTTGTATTGGCGAGCTTTCTAAATCCTGGAATGGAAAGGCTGTTTCTTCCGGAGTGCTTGGATTGTCTGAATATCTATGCTCCCATACAGGATTGTGTATTTTTCCCTATTAAGAATACAAATAGATTGTTGGGGAATTAGCCTGGTAGTGACTGACTAGCTGATTGAAGCTGGAAAGAAAAAAGGGCAGTGTGGTGATATGGATGGAATGGGCCCTGGGTTACAACTCAGAAAACCTTGGGCTTTTCCTGACCCAACAAGTGAATTATCTTAGTCAAACCCCTCACTTCTCTGTTGATCATCTCCAAAATCAGGATAGTAATTGCTCCCTCACTAACAGAAAAATAGGAAGATTGATGCAATGTGAAAAGTGTTGAATGTTCATACTTTATTAAGAATATCAAGTTTTATGATCATTAGTCTACTTTGAAGTTAGCTAGTAAGACAACACCAACCAGCCTCTCCTAGGAGGCCTGGTCTATTTTGTTATTGATAACCTCAGAAAAATTAGGAAATGGCTCGGGTTCAAGGGAAACTTGATTCTCTGGGTATAGGGTAGGAGCAGGTTTTTAGGATTGGATTGTTAAATCGTTCTTTCCCTCTGGGTTGATTTTCAGAGGGAGGTAAATGAAATCTTACCCAGTGACTGGAATATTTTTATGTTAAATGTGCCCAAAGATATTATATTTTCCAAGAGTCTGAGTGGAAAGGACCAAAATTACATGTAGTGACCAAGGCCCATAGTGTATATGCTTCTTCTGCCCTACTCAGAAGGAAAAAATCCTTTATCACTGGGGCCTTCTCCCAGTGCTTAGAGAATTTCCTAACAGCTGGTGGCCAGAGGGATTAAGTTGAGGACTGGAACTTCAGAGTTAGGATTTCTAATTCCCCTTCTCTGGAAGTGCTGTGTGACATTGGGCTAGTTTCTCCACCTCTCTGGGTGCATTTCCCCCACTCCGTGTGATTTGGCAGGAGGATAAATTACTTTTAGGACCTCTTTCACTTATCCCAGGATTGAGATGTTTTACATATAAATAGTTGCATGGCTCTGTGAGTCAACTGAAGCGGCGAACAAATCCTTCACGAAACAACCAGGAAGAGGAGGCAGAGGACCTATCCTTTTTCAGCTCCCAGCCTTCCTCCTCCATCTCGGAGCCCAATGCCCAGCTTAGCTTCTCTAAAACTGTCTCCTCTCTCATGCTACCAGAGGACGGTACATCAGGACAGTGTCCCCAAGCTTGGGCCCATACCATAGGTTTTTGCCTCTAAACACTGGACTTCTTGGCCTGCAAGGGTGCCCGGCCCTTCCCCCAAGCTCTCCCTTTGGCTTCAAGGGGAATCACATGCCTGGCTTTGGGAGGATATGAAAGGGAAATCCTAAACGAATTAGGAATACAGGACTGCATCCTCCCCTCTCCCCTCCCCCCTGGCCATTGCAAGGGCTTTTCAGGGTCAGTCATGGGCTAATAACAGAGATGATAACACTGATATCACATGGCCAGCTCCGTCTTGCTGAACAACAAGAGGAACATTGTTCAGAGCCCATTAATAGTTTGAGTTTCCCGCTTTAAGCCATGGAAGGATTTAATAAGGGGCAAGTTTAGGGTCAGCCACTAGTGGCTATGGTGTCAGTTTAGTCTTCAAACTATGCTGCCATTATTCTCACTTCTTCCCCAAACCTTTGCCAGCCCCTCTTTTTTGTCTTCTTCATTAGAATGTAAAATTTCTTGAGGACAAGAATTTTCTGTTTTTTTAAAATTTGTAACCTAGGTGCTTAGCACTGTACCTTGTACTCAGTGTATGCTTAAATATATATATATAAATTTAAAAATATAAAATATAAAACATTTGCTTTATCTATTAATCTCTCTCTACATTTGTCAGAGGGTATATGAAAGAGCCAAGCTACATCATCCTTTGCCTTTTCTCCCATCTCCCAAGAATAACTAGCAAATATACACAAAAATAAATATATATATAGCAGCAACATATTGAGGAGATCGACAAGTATTTTTCCACCCCTCTTTGAAGCTCAAGGTTTATAGTTGGGCTGCTAGAGAGGCCCATTTTAGAGAGGGAAAGGGAACTATAAAAGAATGGTTTTATCCAGGCCCTGTGGGGCATATTTGTAGGATGTGATTTTCACTTTGGTGAAAGGGAAAGACTTTACATCCCCTAAATTCTAGAGAGTTTTTTGGGCACCCCTAGGGCCAATTCAAATTTAGTTCTGAGGTCTCTTAAGTGTTTACCTAGAGTTTAAATTTTTCTATTAGAATATGAACTCCTTGTAAGTAGGGACTGGTTTAGCCTTTCTTTCTTAGCCCCGGGTCTGGCTTTTAGTAATCATTTAATAAAATGCTTGTTGATTATTTGATTATCTGGTCCATGCCCAATGGTTATAAAGACAATGTAGCTTGAAGGTATTTACATTCTACTGGGGCCCACTCTAACCTTGATCTCTCAGATTTAAATAAATTGATGGATAGATAATCTTTCTTTCCTGAGTACAAAACCTCTGACAAACTGGGCAAAAGCTAATTAAAGTAGTACCCTAAACTTTATTTGGAGCTTATCAGGAGGGGACTGAGTGTCTTCTGCAGTTAAGAAATGAAGCTGGTGGAGGAGAGAAGGGAGTAAAAAAGGGGGTGGGTGGGTGTGATTTTATTTTCAGTTTTCTAAGAGAATATATATGTATGTATGATTTTGTTTTCAGTTTTCTAAGAGGATAAATCCTAATCAATCATTTTAATTGCAGTTTTCTCCCTTTATAAAGTCTAAAAGACACTTAATTTTCAGATCTCTGAAACCACTAAATGTTACTTACCATCTTTTTACTCAGTTAATGCTTGGATTTTGAACCTGGTCCTTCAATTTGGTAAAGGTGGGGGAAGAGTTTCTCTACTAGTAAATGAATAGGAGGGGAGGAAGGACGTATCAAAATCCCAGAAATGAATCTTTAACCTATAAGAATAGAATAGGAAAATCTTCCTGTTTTGCTAAAACTCAGATAGCCTTGTTGGTGGCTTGAAAAACTTTCTTGCATCTTTGCAAAGTCAAAATGAGGCTTCATCTTGAAATGGCTAGCAGTGTAGACTATAACTTTGAAGGTCAAATTTTCTTAGTCTAACTAGGGTACTTCCCTGCTCAAAAATGAAGGTTCTTCTAGTTCTAGATTATTTTTCCTATAGTAGTTCTCATTACTTTCCCCAATCTATTAGTCCTCTCATTTGCCCAGTTATTTCATATTTACTTATCTGTCCCTCCTTTTTCTGAACTGAACCACTGTTAACTCAGTGTGGCCATCACTCCCCAAAAGGGTGGGATCTACTCACTCAAAATTCATTCCAAATTCTCCCTAGGCCAACCCTCCCCTTTGTGGATGGTAGTGGTGAGTTTAGAATGTACAATCCTTAAGAGACTGAGACTTTTATATTTGTTTCCCCACTTTGTTAGCAGTTTATATAAAGTTTTTTCCAAGTCTATTCAATTCATTCATTATTGACTCCTTCTCTGACTTTGTCTGCTTTAAAAGAAGTTTTCCTGTAGATATTGTGGCCCTCCCCTTAACTTCATTGGTGTTGTAGGCTCTCTTTAGTCACACTCTCAATTTTATTGGCTACTATGGAAAAGATTTCTGTAAGACTTCAAGTCTATACCACCCACGGGTGCTAGTAGGACCATCCCTGACCACTCTGTGTGTTCTATTTCCCCGATTTCTCTATTTGTAAATGTTTTTTCCCCTGTTAGTTGGAGATAGTTACTTGGAGATAGTTACTTCTTCTCCTGACATCTTTTAATTTACTTGGTTGCATGCTTCACTAAAATATATAGGCTCAGGTGCAGAGAATCCTTCATTTTTTGTATTTTCCTGCATCTTTTGTATCTTCCACCATGTTCATAGTGCTTGGGAAAACAGTAAGTTCTTAATAAATATTCTTTGGATTGAGTTAAAGTAGATCTCCAATCTCTGCTTTTCGATTTCTATTTAGACCTCCTCTCCCTCCCCATCCTCCTCTTCCTTTCTCCAAAGGGCCTAAGCCACTTTGTCTTGACATGTACAATAAATACAATCCATATGAATCCATATGAACTATTTGAAAAATGTAGGGTTGAATGTTGTCTGCCCAAAAAACAGGCAAAATTAACTTGCTGTTAGAAATCTATAGACTTGAGGGATAGGAGCCCTTCTGATACCAGCCTACATGTTGTTAATTTTCTAGTAAGTGCTTGAATCCAGCTATGGCCCTGGTTCCTTCTGCAGTGCTGCAGGCAAGTATAAGAAATGGGCCAGATCACTAATGGCTGCTGTGGGTGCTGGAGATGTTATGATACAGTTGATGAAATATGGCTGCACTTTCAGTTTTAGTTTTAGCTGGAAAGGATTAGAAGACAATTAATAAATCATTTAATGTCCTGAGTTTAAGTAACTTATTATTATGGACTGCATATATTTAATTATGCTTCACTGAGCAACACTGGCAAGATTCCCTCCAATGTCACACAAGCTTTGTATGCAATTTGTTTCGAGGTTGTAAAAATTATATATCTAGTTATATATAAATTATTAACCTTTATTCTTCTTTTAGACTTGAAATGACAAGATTACTCTACAATTTGACAGGAAAAAAATTCTTGTATTCAAATAATGATACCACCTTTTACCCTGACCTCTTGTTCTCTGAGCCCAGCAAGGCAATTATACTGTTTTATATTATACTGTTTCTGGGTGTCTCTATTGTTGG
Source organism: Sarcophilus harrisii (assembly GCF_902635505.1). Taxonomy (NCBI): domain Eukaryota; kingdom Metazoa; phylum Chordata; class Mammalia; order Dasyuromorphia; family Dasyuridae; genus Sarcophilus; species Sarcophilus harrisii. Next base: position 460,606,278 of record NC_045428.1, on the reverse strand, counting down.
ATTACCTGATTAGAGCTTAAAGGTGGGGGTGGGGAAGGATAGCTGATCACTATTGATATTCGTTTACAGGATATTCATTTACTGGAAACCTTTTCTTTTCTTGGCTGCTATAAAAAGAAGCTCAGAGCTTGAAAGAATCTGGCAAGTAAACCCTTGAATTAAAGACGGAACTTTTTTCCTTTTCACTTTCTGACATCCGCTACACATCTGTGAGTTTTTCTGTATCTCTGAGAAACTGAAAAGTAGAGGCTCATGGACATTTTGTAGTCCTTGGAGACTTTCTAATAACTTCTGTTTAGATGTGATTTTCAGTCTGCCTAGGACTTTCCTTACTCCAATTGTGAGCATCAAATAGAGAGGTGGTAATGAAAATTATTTTCTCTAGTTTCTAGTGAGGAAACCAAGACTTTATGGGTTTAAAAGATCTGTAAGTTCATTTAATTAATATAAGACAAAAGTGGGTTTTGAATCTTTTTTTTTTTTTTTTTGTCTGATGTCCAAGGCCAGTGTTCTTTCTGCCTTAGAAACAATTGTCATTCAGTAAACATTATTGAATACTATATCCAGGTGCTGAATAGAATGGGGTAGAATTGAAGAAACAGGACACTTGCCTAATCTTAGTAACTCTTTAATTGAAAGACTAATAAGGCATTTCTATAAAAACCAACAAGACAGCCTATATTTTCAAGGAGATATCACATTTTGGAGATCAAGAAATGGGGAGAGGTAGGGTTAGAGACTATGGATTGTTTCAAGGTTTGGAAGTAATCAGGAAAGTCCTAGGTTCCTGGCAAGATAAGTTTTACCTTTTACCTTAAGCTTTTATACTTATCTACCAATGCCCTGCTACAGTAGTTCTGGAGGGAAAAGGAAAGCTAGGGAAATTGTAAAACAACTAAGAAGCAATTAAAGCAATATATCAATCACTATTTATTTAGAGTTTACGTAGTGCCTAAGGACTAGAGATACAAAAGGAGGCAAAGTCCCTGTCCTCTGGAAGCTTACTATCTAATGGGGAATACTCATGCAAAAAAAGGAATGCATTTGCAAGATAATAGGAAATAATTAGTAGAGGAAAAGCACTAGAATTAAGAGGAGTGGTGAAAGACTTGTGAAGGATTTTAATTGGGACTTGAATGAAGCCCTTATTTGGCTTGGAGGAAGGAGGGCTTTCAGGTCTTAGTGCACTGACTGTCAGAGAAAATACCCAAAGCAGAAAGATTGTCTTGTTTATGAAACTATCAGGAAGCCAGTGCTACTGGATCAAGGAAAACATGCTTAGAAGATTGGAAAGGTAGGAGGAGGCTAGATCATGAATGGTTTTGAATTCCAAAATCTTGAAAGCAATAGGGAACCACCGGAGCGTATTGAAGGGAGTACTGTGGTTTGAACGGTGCTTTAGGAAAATTGCTTTGGTGGCTAAATGGAAGATGGGTTGAAGTGGGGGAGAGACTTGTGGCAGGTAGACCCACCAGCAGGCTGCTGCATAGTTCAAGAATGAGATGATGAGGGCCTGTATTCCAGGGTATTTAGCATTAACGGGGGAGAAAAGGAGGGGGAGTGGGATGGACATTCAAGAAATATTATAAAGGTGAAATCTTTGGTCTTGGCAACAGCTTGGATATTGGAGATGAGATATAGTGAAGAGTCTGAGATGACACCTATGGTGTGAAGCTGAAGGTCTGGAAAGATGTTGTTGCCTTGGCAGTAATAGGGAAGGTAGGAAAATGAGTAGGATTTGGGGTAAAGATAATCATTTAAGATTGGGACATATTTAGTTTATGATGTTTGACAAACAATTGGAGGCTGGAGGTCAACAGAGATCAGGGCTGGATAATAGCTTTGCGAACTATTATCCTAGGGATGATCATTGAATCTAAGAGGAATAGATGAGATCAAGAAGTGAAATAGTATAGAGGGGAAGAGATGAGGGGCCAGGACGGAGCCCTTGGTAACACTACTGTTTGAGAAAGTAATCTAGATAAGGATTCAGCACAGAAGAGGAACTGAGAAAGCAGAGTATGATTGCACGAGGATTCAGCAAAGGAGACTGAAGGATCGTGAAAGATAGGAGAAGCAGGAGTGGTTCCTGGAAAATCTATGGTGAATCTATGTAATATCCAGGAGTATCAGCAGTATTGAAAGCTGTAGAGAGAAGTCAAAGAGAATGAGAAAAGTCATTTGACAACTAAGAGACCAATGATAATTTTGGAGAGAGCAATTTGGGTGGGATGATATGGTTAGAAACTGTTTGAAGAGAGTGAGAGGAGAGAAAGTGATATAAGTAGCTTTCTCGAGGAGTTTAGCTACAAAGGGCAGATGATATAGGGCTAACTATGGGAATGGAAGGATTAAGTGAGAGTTACTTTTTGGTTTTGTGTTTTTTGGTTTGTTTTAGAATAACAGAAACATGAACATTTTTGAAGGTAGTGAAGGATGAACCAGTAGAGGCAGAGACTGAAAATAAATTATAAAAGTGGGGATAACAGATGGGAATGGGATGGAATGTAGTCATATATCACATCCATTATTAAGAATGGGAGACTATTCTATAATTCACTCAAACTGACTTTGGCTGTTTCTCGCCCACAATATTTCAGTAATCCCATTCCTTTCCTTTGTACTAGGTTGTTCTCAGTTCGTGGAATGCAGTCCAGCATCACTCACCTCAATGTCTTTGAATACTTTTATTTCCTACAAAACTTTGAATACTTTTATTTCCTTCAAAATTCTGCTCAAAAGACATTTTCACAAAGCCAGATCCCTCTAGCTACTAGGACCCATTTACAAACCCTCCTCTTCTATCCCTTCCCCTCAAGGGAAAATCTTGCAATTTTGTATTTATTCGTTTAGGTACATTTTTGTATCCTCTGATAGACTGGAAGACCCTTGGGAGCTGGAGCTCTTTCATTTTTGGCTTTGCAGCTTCAGAATTCAACACAATGGTTGGCACAATAAATGATAGTTATTTAGTTGATTAACTTGATTTATCTGTGGTAAATGAGAGAATGATAAATCAAATTTTAATATGAAATCTGAGAAGGAAGAAATACTCTTAACTTGGAGTGGGTAAATGGATAGGAATGGTGGGAAGATTCCTGATAGAGTTGGGATTTGACCTGGTTGTGTAACATTTTAAGAGATATGGGTTAAAAAGAGCATTACTACCATAGAAACAGTTACAAAGACATAGAGGCCAAAAGGTTGTACCGTATTGTGAAAGCCTTGAATGCTTGTTTAAAAAATTTCTACTTTATTCTGTAGGCAATAGGAAGACATCTAAGAATTTTGAGTCAATGAGTGACATGATCAAGTCTCTACCTAAGAAAGATTAATCTCCGTAAGAGAAGATTAAAGATAATTTAATTTTTTCTTGATGACTCAGGGTCATCATTATGAACATCAATTATTACATTATGCTGTAATACATCGATGCCATAGAGCACATAGTGCTATTCGCCTTTGTAATAAATGAAGACTGAAGACTTTTTGAATTGTTTTGTATGTTTTTTTATATATTTTTTTGTGTCCTCTCATTTGTCATTCAGATCTGTATAATCATTTGATTATAGTGTGCTTATTATTTCCACATTGCATTTGTTTTTATTTTGGTCTAAATTTGGACATCAGATTACCAAACTTCTTACTAAACTTTTCTGAAAAAATGAGAATAGATAAATAATAACTAACATTTAAATACTAGTTTTATGATTTGGAAAGTGATTTATCCATTTCATTTGGTTTATTTCTCACAGATGAGGAAACTGAGGCTGACAAGTAAAATGACTCACCAAGATCATAGACATCTGAGGGATAGTTCAAACTCTGTTCCTTACTCTTAAGTCCAGCTCTCCTTCTGATGTGCCAAGAAGCTGCTCAGAAAGAGGGCCTAATGGGATTTCCTGCTTAAAAATGAATGGATTTTATGAGATTTCTTTGGGTGAATCTAAAGTATTTTTGCTACATATCAGCAACTTTTTAGAAAAGTGGGATTTTATTGTATTATAAACTATGTAAAAGTGTATTGAGTTTGTGGAGTCAAGTCAGGTTTCTCCGGGTAGGTAAAGATTTATCTTTAAAGTTATATTCAGCTGTTCATATGAGATTATCTAAAATCTTGGAATTTTGAACTAAAAGGTATTTCATAAATAATTTAGTAGAAGACTTTTTACTCTGGTGTCCACAAACTTTTAAAACAACATTTTGATAACCATATTTCAGTATAATTATTTTTCTTTGTATTTCTATGTGTTATTTTATTTATTTAAAGTAATTATTTTGAGAGGTCCATAGGTTTTACCAGTCTCCCAGAGGGGTACATGACACAGAAAAGATTAAGAAATCCTACTCTAAATCACTATCTTCATTTTATAGGAAAGGAAACAAGCTGAAAGAAGGGAAATGATTTTTTCCAAGATCACATTATTAGGCAGTATTACTCTTTCATACTACAACTCACCATTATCTCTAATTCTCTTTCTAGTTCCAACAATTCTATGATTAAGAGTCATCAAAAGTTAGTTTAACAAGATGAGGAGTACCTATTGCCATTTTATCCACCAATTTCCGTGAGAATCTTTGCTTTAATAGCTTTATTCTAAGATTAAAACAGAATTAAAAAAAAAAAAAAACTTAATAATCCCGTCCACTAATATGTAATAGTCTTGGTTTCCTCCTTGACTTCTAGGAGGGTGCCAGTTACTTACCTTGTCAGAAGCTTAAAGGTGAAGTAACCCTCATCCTTTCTCTTGGTGAGTCTTAGTTCCTTCTTAAGCTCTTTGGCCACAGTAGAGCAAAGCTCACCCTTTCTGTGGTCTTTATTATTTCTATTTGAGAAATGGGAGAGGCTCATCTTTGTCAGCAGAAGCCTGGAGATAAGTAAAATTACTGAAAAGCTTTAAAGACACCAGAGGGAATTTAGACATCTCCCCTCAAAGACAGAATTAATTACAGTCAAGGATAGGTCCAACTACAGGGTGGATATAATTCAATGTTCCCAGAGGTTTCACATGGGCGCACTTCACAGAACAATAGAATTTCAGAGCTAGAAGGAGCATCACAGGCCACAGGAGCCATTCACAGTCTCATCCATGATCTGCATAGGAATCCCTTCTCCATGTTTAAGTCACCCAGTGTCCCTTTGAAGACATTCAGTAGTAGGGAACCCACCACTTTTAGAGGCTCCTTCTTCACTTCTGGATAGCTCTAATTCAGTGGTTCTCAAACTTTTTTTTTTTTCAGTATCTTTATCCTATTAAAAATTATTGAGGATTTCTCCAAAGAGTTTTTGTTTGTCTGGATTATATTTATAGACATTTACATATTGGAAATAAAACTATTTTTGAATTTGTAGACCCTCTAAAAGGGTTTCAGAGATCCCCAGGATTCTCTAGACCATTCTTGGAGAACCACTGCTCTAATTCATAGGAAGGGTTTGCTTACGGACTTTCACAACTGTTCATTTCTTCTAGACATAGCTTTTTAGTATCAGGGAGAACAAAACTAATCACTTTCCCACATGACAGCTCTTCATTTTTCTGAAGACAGCAGCTTTATCTTCCCTTATTCTTCTGTTCTAGTCTAAAGAGCTTCAGTAACCTCAACTACCTCTAAACTGAAATAGTTTCTTGTCATCTCACCAAAGTAATTTATGAATTATATCAATAACCTTTTGAAGAAAGGGACATAGGACTCCAGAAAAGTCTGAACATAGCCAGAATACATTGGAACTGTCATCTCCTTCCTTCTGGACACTGTTTTTTTCTTAATGCAGTCTAAATTGAAATTAATTCAAGGCTGATAATCTCAAACCTTAAATCAAGATCTTCCTGAGAATCTGTATCCCACCCCTGAAATGAAGAACTGGATACTTAGTGGATTCTTTGGATGTTCTAATCAGATGCTATCTGGCAAAGATCAGTCTCTGCCATTAGTTGCTGTCTTTGTCCTGGATCTGAGTATTTGTGGCAACAGTAGCTAGGTAGAAACAAGGAATATTTGGGAGAGGAATAGCTTTCAATAACAAAGGATCTGATTTGTCTGGTGTAAAGCTGAAGCTGGAGGAGGTAGGCAGAATTCTACCATGGCATGATTCTGGGGTCCCTGCAGATGTAGTGTGTATCCCTAGAAGTCACTGCTGTTTTCTGGAAGAATTGGGGCTATTTTAGAAATACTGCTGTCTTCCTAGACCGTTTATTCTCAGATTGGTGTTATACTCTGGGGCAGAATTAGTGGTTAAAAGCCTTGGAAACAAATGCTATTTAGGATCCTGCTGTGATCTAGGGATCCAGGTGGGGACACCAGCAGAGTCCCAGCCTCTCTGATAAGCTGCCCTTCCATGGAGAATCAGCATTAAAGGCTCATTCAGTGCAGCCAAATTTCCTCCTAATTGTCCCACACGGTGCACATCTGCCTAGCCTTAGTTAAACAAGCTGTATCCCTAGTAAGTTATTTATGAAACAATATACAAGATCAGTTTTGGAGGCCTACCAGGAAGTAATGAATGGGAAACATTCCAATACTTTTGAAACTGGTCTGCTTATTGGAGCTGGTGACTGGGTTGATTGATAATGGGGATGGTACTTCAAGTTCATATATAAAGGGAAGAGACCTCTATAGGTTCTATGGCCTTTAGGTGGGAGATGGAAGGAACATTTACTTGGCCCTTATGGTTTGGACTTCTTCACATTTTTCTCCTATCCACAACCCTGTGAGGTAACTAGTAAAAAATTTAATTCCATTTTATAAAAGAGAAAAGTCAGACTCAGAGGGATTAAGTGACCTGAGGTTATGCAAGTAGTTACTAGCCGACTAAACTGCTTTTCCAGGTCATGATCCTCCAGGCATTCACTGTGACATCAGCAGATCAGCAAACATTTATCATTCATCTATCACATGCCAGACATTGTACTAAGTACCGGGAACACAGAAAGGGAAAAGACAGTCTTTACTCTCAAGGAGCTCACAATCTAATGGGGAGACAACAAATAACTTGAAACAATAAGTTATATAACAGGAAATAATTGAAAGAGAGAAGCCACTAAAATTAAGAGGGGATGGGGAAGATTTCCTGGAGAAAATGAGATTTTTTTAAAGTTGGGATTTGAGGAAAGTCAGCAGGTAGAAATGAGGAAGGAGGATATTCTAGACATAAGGAGCAATCAGAGAAAATGCCCCAAGTTGAGAGTGTGTTTAAAGAATATCAGGAGGCCAGTATCACTGGATAGAAGAGTAAATGATGAGGAATAAGATTTAAGAAGCCTGGAAAGGGCTGTGTGTGTGTGTGTGTGTGTGTGTGTGTGTGTGTGTGGTAGGGGAGAGGGGCAGACTTTGAATGCTATGCTAAATAGGATTTTGTATTTGATTCTGGAGATGATAGGGAACCACTGAAGTTTATTGGGGTAGGGAGAGGAAGAAAATAAAATGGTTGGACCTGTACTTTAGGAAATAATCACTTTGGTGACTGGATGGAAGATGTGTTGAAGTGGGGAGACTTGTGGCAGGTAGACCTCCAGCACCTGGTACCTACTGAGGTAGGTCCTCAGCACCTGTACCTCAGGGTGTGAGCAGGATCAGAGGAAAATGGGGGGGGGGATATTCAAGAGATATTGTAAAGGTGAAATCAACAGACTGAGGTGGGGTGGGGATGAGAGAAGGAGGAGTCAAGAATAAAACCTAGGTTGCAAGCCTGGAGGATTCTGAGGAAGACAGAGGTACTTACTCTTCATTGTAATAGGAAGCTTGGAACCAAGGAAGGTGGCAATTGGATATGTTTGTAGAGAGGTTAGGGCAATATAGATAGATTTGAGAATGATTAGCATAGAGATGGTAATTAAATTCCTGGGAGCCAATGAGATCATTAAGTAGTATAGAGGGAGAAGAGAAGGCCTGTACCCATGTTGGATGAAGATCTAGCAAAAGTAACTGGGGAAGAGCAGTCCAAAAAATAGGAGAACCAAGGAAAAGTTGTATTTAAAAAAATGTGGAGATAAAGAGTATTAAGAAGAGGAAGATGATAAACTGTGTCAAAGGCTGCAGAGAAGTCAAGAAGGATGAGGACTGAAAAACAGTCATTGGATTTGGCAATTAAGAGATTGTTGGTAATATATACATATCCAGAGAAGTCTGTATTATGTCAGCCATATTTATATTATTTCACATGTGTCTATGCATGTGTAAATTAATAGGTATATATGTATGTATGTATATGGGTGTATATATGTGTGTATAGACATTTGTATATGGATGTGAATACAGATATATGAAGATATATATGTATGCATATACATATACATACATTCAGAATTTTTCTATTTTTTTAAACCAACTTTGTCAATTTGAGGTGGATAAAGTTATAACTAAGAATTAAAAAAAATTTATTTCCATTACTATCTGATTTTTTAGATGTACTTATTCTTTGTTTTCCAATCTATGTATTTTGTAAATAACAAGTAATATAATAATTTGTAATAGCTAATAATAGCTAATCTTAATGTAACACTTAGTATATATATCATATACATATGCACATATATATACACACATTGATGTGTGTACATACATGTATGTATGTATGAGAGAGAGTAGAGGCAAATTTTTAGACAGGTTTTTTTCAAGAAATTTTGGCACAAAATCCAGAAGACATTTAGGATGCTACAGGGAATGCACTAACAGGAATAGAAGAATCAAGTTAGAGTGGACAAGTGCTGTGGTTTGGCCTAGAGTTGGATTGAGATGCTCCATTTTCATGAGACTTTCTCAGCACTTATTCAATTGAAATGACTTACTCACTTTACAGCAGTTCTTTCTTTGGAGGTGGATTGTATTTTTCATTGTAATTCCTTCAGAATTTCTTGGATCTTTTTATTGACGAAAATAACTAAGTCATTCATAGTTGAGCATAACACAGTGTTGTATTACTAAGTACAATATTTTTCTGGTTCTGCTCATTTCACTTTGCATCAGTTCATTTGTGTAAGTCTTCCTGGGTTTTTCTGAAAATATTCTGCTCATCATTTCTTAAAACACAATAGTATTCTATCACAATTATATATCATATATATATGTTTAACTGTTCCCTGGTTGATAAACATCCTCTCAATGTTCAATTCTTTATTACCAGAAAAGGAGTTGCTACAAAAATTTTTGTACATATAGGTATTTTTCTATATTTCTTTCCTTTTTAAAAAAAAACTCTTCAGAGCCTAATTTAAAAAAAAACAAACTCTGTGCAACTACTATGTGAACTATTATTCACATAATAATATTAATTGACATTTAAGTTTATACAGGTTATTTCCTTGTATTGTTGTGTGAGTAGTATTATTATCCTGGTTTTACAGATGTGGAAATAGTTTTCTAGAGGTAGAATAATTTGTCTATATATCACATAAAGATTGGATTTGAACCCAGGTCTTCTGGCAAATCTAGTTCTTTCTATTATGTAACTGCTTCTCATCATGATACTAATTATATAATCTATTATGCATATAGCATTTTTAATTTTTCAAAGGGCTTTTGAATCTATTGTTTTCCTACAAACTTCATAATATCCTTGTGAGATGATCAGAGTAGCTATTATTATCCTAGCATGACAGATGAAGAAAACAAAGTTATTTTGAACATTGAACTTCGCTTTTGCAAGTTTTTCTAGATCAGAGTGTTACTACAAGACAGTTACCTTTCTTTGTTTGGGGAAATGGGCTGAGGTTCCCTTTCTTCTTCTTTTTTCTTTCTTTCTTGAGCTTTCTATCATTTTAAAAAGTTATTTAATTAATTTTTAATAATAGCTTTTTTCAAAATATATGCAAATATAGTTTTCAAATTCACTCTTGCAATACCTTGTGTTCCAAATTTTTTCCCCTCCTTTCCCCCATCCCCTTCCTTAGATAGCAAATAATCCAATATAGGTTAAACATGTGCAGTTCTTCTAAACATATGTCCACATTTGTCATGCTGTACAAGAAAATCAGATCAAAAAGGGGAAAAAATGAGAAAAAAAGCAATCAAAGAACAACAAAAATATGAAAAAAAAACTGTTTTGATACATATTCATTCCCCTTTCTGGATGCAGGTGACTTTCTCCATCACAAATCTATTAGAATTGGCCTGAATCATGGGGTTCTTTCAGGGCAGAGACCAAGATTCCCTGAGCTTTGTTTTTCTTTTTTTTTAGTCTTCTAGTAATCTCATCTTTTCCATAATTTGGTCTCGTTTTCCCTGCTTTCTTTTCCTCAATCCTTTCTTCTTTGATTGTTGACACAGTCTTTTCTTATGATAATAAGGCCCCTATATTCCTGTTTTGGTGGAACTTGGGAGACAGTTGTGTTTCATCCAAAATCTCTTTATTCCAAGAATCTCTTCTTTGAAGCTGATATCAGTTGGGTGGTATAATGGATAGAATTCTGGACTTCTAGGCATCAAGGAGACCTGAGAAGGTCTACCTCAGACACCTACTACTATGTGACTTTAAATAATCACTCAACCTCTCTCATATTCATTTTTCTAATCTGTATAAAAAGAGAATAATGATAGTATCTACCTTATAAATTTGTTGTAAAGACCAAATGAGACAATATAGGTAGAGCTCTTTTAAACCTTAAAGTGCTTTATAAATGTTAGCCTTTACTATCCATATCTAAGGTAGAACTGACTCACAAAGCAGACTGAGCAAGTTTCCACGTGCCAGAAAACTGAATTTCATAAGATTCAATTAGGAGTTAAGAGAACTTTGAAATTCTTCCTTCTTTTTTTACAGATGAGGAAATGTTACCAATCAGGGAACTGAGGTCACACTGCTAGGGAGAAATGTAAGCCAGTATTTGAACTCAGATCTGAAATGAAGTCATCGATCTAAAGCTTGCTAGGTGCCAGGCATTAATCATAGTTCAATTCAGTTCAAGAATTTTAAGTGCTTACAATGCACTAGGCACTGTGCTCAATACTAGGATACAAATGAGAAAAAGAAAGACAGTCCCTGTCTTCATGAACCTTACAATCTAAAATAATACTTGGAAAGAAACTGAAAATTAAGGCCATTAAGGGGAGGAACAGGAATGTTTGTAGGGGTCATGATATTCTGTGGACTCAAAATCAAGGAAGATGAGGCATTATCTGCAAACTTCTGAGCTCTCCTAAGGGAAGGTTTGGGGAAGAATTTATTTTTTCACCCTTCAGCCCTTTAATCAGAGCGGGGAGACAACTGAGAATGCTAGAAGGTGTTGAATATCAAAAGCTGAGTCAAATCATCATTAGTCACCAACTCAATATCGCCTTAGTGTTTGCTGCTTTACTAGCAATATTGAGACAATAATGTGGTGGAAAGCAAGTGACTGGTTCAGAAGACTTGGCTTCAGATCCTTTTCTCTGAGGTGACCAATCTTACCTTCCTGCGCTTCAGCTTTCTCATCTGTATAATGAGGAGTATATAGATAATAGTAACTTTTCTAGCTCTAACCTGGAGCTAGAAAATTCTACCTCTATGAACTTGTGCATTCCATAAGGAGATTTCTACTTGACACAATCAGAGAACATCTTGCATAGGATGCAGAACTGAAAGTCCCTTATAATCTACACCACCTCTCAGCCCATTTTACAGAGAAGGAAACTAAGGCTCAGATACCAACAACTTGCCCAAAATCAGAAAGTGAGTTAGTGAGAATTAGAACCTGGGGACATTGACCAGATCCATTGTTCTCTCTTAGTATGCTAAGAAACCAAATAGCAGTCAAAGATCTAAGATTAATGGATTTAAGAGCCTAGAGTAGGTAGGTAGATGTTTCTCTTTCTGTTTTCCCTCCACTAAATTGGTTAGTGTAAGTATTATCCCTGTTTTACAGATGTGGAAGCTGGTCCTTGGAGAGATTAATGATCAGTGTAAGATCACAGAACTAAGTAGCATTTAGGAATTGAATTCAGATCAGAGAATTTTAGAGGAAGAATAGGATTCCGATCACCTGGTGTAATCTCATTAGAACTGGAATCCTCTTCAATATCTTTTTTTTCCACTTAGTATTTTAAATTTTTTTACATTTATATATATTTACAATTCCATGTAAAGATAGTTTTCAACATTTGCTTTTATAAGATTTTGAGTTCCACAATTTTTTCTCCCTTCCCATCCTGCTTCCCCAAGATGGCAAGCAATCTGATATATTTCTACATATTTCTACATTAATCATGTGAAAGAAGGATCAGAACAAAAGGGAAAAACTACAAACAAAAAACAAAAGAAAATAGTATGCTTCAATCTGCATTCAGATTCCACAGCTCTTTTTTTGAATGTGGGTAGCATTTTTCATCATGAATCTTTTGGAATTGTCTTAGATCATTGTATTTTTGAGGGGCTCCAGTCTTTGGTTGTAGTGATAGCAAACCTCACTATTTTTCAAGGCAGTTCTTCCCATAGTTGAGAAGTTCTAATTGTTAAGATATTTTCTTTATATTGAGTCAAAATTTGTTTAATTCCTGGTAGGGAGGTGACCTTGTGCTATACTGGAAAGAAGAATGTACTTTGAAAAGTCAGAAGACCTAAATTGAAATTCTGATTGCTACTTAGTGTAGCTTTGGCTAAATCACTTCAGTTTTCTCATCTGTAAAATAAGGGAGTTGGATTAAATAATCTCTTAAATTTTTTTCAAATTCTAAATTCTTGACCTGTGCTTCCGTCCATCAACTTTTCAAATATTGGAGAGAGAGAGCTAGCAGGGACTTTAGATATCATTTAGTCTAAGTGCCTCATTTTATAGATGACAAAATTGAGTCCCAGAGAGATCAGAGAACTTCCTGCATAGGCGAAGGTGAAGGTCACGGTCAGTGGAGAGTGGTAGAGCCAAGAGTTAAATCTTAGTCCTCTGGCTCAAGCATGATTGTTCTTTTCACTGTGCTTTTTAGCCTCCTCCTCATTCTCTCTGCCAATTATTCCCAGTTCCCTCAACCAGCCCTCATGTGGCATAGTCTCTGGTCTGCTCAGCATTTTGGTCTTCCTCCTCCTTTCCTAAAAATGTAGTAGCCAGAAATGAACTCAGAACTTCACGTAATTTCTTTTTTTTCTTTTTAAATCTCTTCAATTTAAAAAAAAATTAATTATAGCTTTTTATTTACAAGATATATGCATGGGTAATTTTACAGCATCGACAATTGCCAAACCTTTTGTTCCAACTTTTCCCCTTCTTCCCCTCTCCCCTTCCCCCAGAAGGCAGGTTGACCAATCAATACATGTTAAATATGTTAAAGTATATGCTAGATCCAATATATGTATACATGTCCATACAGTTATTTTGCTGTACAAAAAGAATCAAACTTTAAAATAGTGTACAATTAGCCTGTGAAAGAAATCAAAAATGCAAGCAGACAAAAATAGAGGGATTGGGAATTCTATGTAGTGGTTCATAGTCATCTCCCAGAGTTCTTTCGCTGGGTGTAGTTGGTTCAGTTCATTATTGCTCCATTGGAACTGATTTGGTTCATCTCATTGTTGAAGAGGGCCAGGTCCATCAGAATTGATCATCATATAGTGTTGTTGAAGTATATAATGATCTCCTGGTCCTGCTCATTTCACTCAGCACAGTTCGTGTAAATCTCTCCAGGCCTTTCTGAAATCATTCTGTTGGTCATTTCTTACAGAACAATAATATTCCATAACATTCATATACCATAACTTATTCAGTCATTCTCCAATTGATGGGCATCTATTCAGTTTCTAGTTTTTGGCCACTACAAACAGGGCTGTCACAAACATTCTTGTACATACAGGTCCCTTTCCCTTCTTTAAGATCTCTTTGGAATATAAGCCCAGTAGAAACACTGCTGGGTCAAAGGGTATGCACAGTTTGATAACTTCTGGGGCATAGTTCCAAATCGCTCTCCAGAATGGCTGGATGTATTCACAATTCCACCAACAATGTACCAGTGTCCCAGTTTTCCCACATCCCTTCCAACATTCCACATTATCTTTCCCTGTCATTCTAGCCAATCTGACAGGTGAATTTCACGTAATTTCTGACTAGGACACAGTACAGATATGGGATCTGTTCTAGACACAGGAGAAATGGATAGGAATAGCTAAGAAGCACATTTATGCTTGACGTGAAGTAAAACTTCCTAACCATTCCCAATATCCCAAAGTGAAACCTGGAGTAGTTAGCAGCCCATCACTTCAGGCCCTCAATGAGAGGGCAGGTGACACCTTGTCAGGCACATTTTAGAGACAAAATAAAAGATCAGATGGTTTCTTATGTTCCGTCCAGCCCTGAGATTTTCTCTCTCTCTTTTTCCCCCCAGTGTTACTGTGATTTCTATTAATACAGCTTAAGCCAGTATTGAAGGATGGTACTATCAGCTATTATAGTTGCTGTGTCACAATTTAGAATCACATTGAGTTGGGAGGAGAGCGTCCACTAAATCTCCAGGTCTTTTGTGAATGACTTTTACTTGTGCACACCTTTCCTTAGGCTTTATTTATAGAATAGTCTTTCTACAACTTTCCCTGCCATGTATCCCACCCCTATTCTTCCTCTCACTAGTTCCTTATTATTTCACTTTTCTTTCAGGTAGTAAGGGAGATTTTCCTACTCATTACCAGGAAAATATCCATTTTCCATTTAACTTAGACCTACCTTAATGTGATATGACCCAGACCTCTCAGGGGGAAGCCCTTTTTCCATCCCTCTAAGGAACACTGTTGCTTGAGTCCCTTCTTTACCCTTTTTCTCTGATAACCCCTCCTGTCTCTCTTCAGAGTCCCCATAACTCCTAATTAGGAAATTCTGTCAATAGAAATCTAGCAATATAGGTTAGAAGATCTGGGTATGGGGGAAGACAGAGGCCTCCGGGTGCTGAAATCACATCATACGGGCAGTTACCTTATTCACCTTTTATAAAGCTGACCCTGATCTAGTCTCATCCATGAAGCCTCTTGAGGCTGCAAACTCTAAAGCTTGACAGTATCCACTAAGTCTAAGGTCTGAGGGCCCAGGTTGAGGAGTCAGTTTCCTGGGCATTTTGCCATTTTCCTGCTAAGGAGACCCCTATGATCATACTGTTCCCAATGGAATCACAAGGGGGAGGGTGAAGACTGTATTTGCTGCCACTGCAGTATATTCTTAGACCAGAAAGGGGTACAGATATATGGGAGAGCTGAGCATAGAATGCTGCTTCCTGAGAATGTCTACAGGAGGGAAAGAGGGCAGAAGGGGGGTCCTCAATTTAGTTTTCACACTTGTTCTACATGCTCTGTAATCCTCACAGGAGGAGGGAATTCTGCTTACCTCCTCCATGGAGGGGAAGTAGGGTTGAAGTGAGAGGATAGTAAAGTGATTAAGCTGACCTGGCCTAATTACTTAATAAGTTAACTCAAGGTGTTTCTATTCCTTTTTGATAGTGATAGACTATCAAGAAGAAAAATATTTTTCTAAGTAGGAAAATTGGACTTTTCAGGTGATAATAGCTAGAATTATTCAATGTTCCTCCTATTTTTTGAGGCCAACACCACATTTACAGTCTTTTTGCCCCTTCTCTCCCCTACACTCTTTCCTCCCTCCCTTCCTTCCATCTTTCCTTCTCTCCTTCTTTTCTTCTCCCTTTCTTCCTTTTTTCCTTCTTTCCTTCTTCTCTTATCTCTGTCTCTATGTGTCTCTATTTCTTCCCCCACTCATAAAAGAGATATTTTATTTATTTTTTATTATAGCTTTTTATTTACAAGTTATATTCATGGGTAATTTTTCAGCATTGACAAATGCAAAACCTTTTGTTCCAATTTTTCCCCTCCTTCCCTCTTCCCCTTCCCCCAGATGGCAAGTTGACCAATACATGTTAAATATGTTGAAGTATAAGTTAAATACAATATATGTATACATGCCCAAACAGTTATTTGCTGTACAAAAAGAATCGGACTTTGAAATAGTGTATAATTAACCTGTGAAGGAAATAAAAAATTCAGGCAGACAAAAATAGAGGGATTGGGAATTCTATGTAGTGGTTCATTGTCATCTCCCAGAGTTCTTTGTAGCTGGTTCAGTTCATTACTGCTTTATTGGAACTGATTTGGTTCATCTCATTGTTGAAGAGAGCCACGTCCATCAAAGTTGATCATCATATAGTATTGTTGTTGAAATATATAATGATCTCCTGGTCCTGCTCATTTCACTCAGCATCAGTTCGTGTAAGTCTCTCCAGGCCTTTCTGAAATTATCCTGTTGGTCATTTCTTACAGAACAATAATATTCCATAATATTCATATACCACAATTTATCCAACCATTCTCCAATTGATGGGCATCCCCTCAGTTCCCAATTTCTGGCCACTACAAAGAGGGCTACCACAAACATTCTTGCGCATACAGGTCCCTTTACCTTCTAAAAGAGATATTTAAAAAAATTTTTATTGAAGCTTTTCATTTTCAAAACATATGCAAGAATAATTTTTACCATTGATCCTTCCAAAACCTTGTGTTCCAATTTCCCCCCTTCTTCCCACCCCCTCCCCAGATGGCAAGTAATCCAATATATATTAAACATGGTAAACATATATGTAAATCCAATCTAGGCATACATATTTATACAGTTATCTTGCTGTACAAGAAAAATCAGATCAAAAATAAAATAAAATAAATTTCAAGCAGACAAAAACAAAAGAAATGAAAATGCTGTTGTGATCTACACTCAGTTCCCACAGACCTCTCTCTGGGTAGATGTCTCTAAAGAGACATTTTTTAAAGGTCAGATTTTGTTATTGTTGTTTTTATAATTTTATCAATGAGATGTATATTAACACTAAGTACAACTCTTTTCATTTTATAAATAAGAAAACTAAGCCCCCATGAGCTAAGAATCAGATGATACAGTGGAGGCAAAAGTGCTTTAAATTGGTAGACAAATTCAACTTTAGCAAAAATTTATTAATCACATACTTGGTACAGAGCTCATTGGCAGTGGATGAGTTAAAAACCTTAATAATAATAATAACTTGTGTTTACATAACATTTTAGATGTTCTTTACAAAGTTCTTTAGATAAGGCAACCTTGAATAGGCAGCTAAGTGGGATAGTGGCTAGAGTGCTGGGCCTAGAATCAGCAATACCTGCATTCAAATTTGGTTTCAAGTCTTTTAACCTTTGTTTATCTGTTTCCTAAACAGCAAAATGAGGATCATAATAACACCTACTTCCCAGAGGATCAAATGAGATCATGTTTGTAAAGTACTGCCAGTGTCAGGCATGTAATAAATGCTCCATAAATACTAGCTGTTATGGGATGAGGATGAGGATAATGATCCTTATAGCATCTTTGTAGGAGAAGCAGAGAAGAGTGAAGATTATGATTTCCATTTTACAGATGAGAAAACTGAGACCCAGAAAGGAAAAATGACTTGTCTAGCACAGGTCATGTTGCAGAGGTAGGATTCAGAACTTGCTGGTCTGACCGGCACACCTAGGCAGGTAGAATGACTATTCTCTGAGTCTCATAGGACACAGTTGCTCCTGCCCTCATCAAAGTCCTCCTGTTCAGGAAGGTGTGACACGGAAACATAGCCACCCCACAAAGTGCTGTGGGGGCAGGTTCTAGACTGAAAACACTATCACAATTTAGAGGAATCCAGGAGGTCTTCCTGGATGAGGTCGCCGTTCACCTGGGCTCTAGAGGCGGGACCCGCCGGGGTGACACCCTCTGCCAGTTGTCTCTGAGTCATCAGGGGACTGAGTAGTTGGTTAGCAATGCATGCTGGTAATGAGCCTTCCTCTAAATGTTTCTGGTCTGTTACTTTCCCTGGAGGGTCATGTGAGCTGGAGTGGTATGTGGCCTGCTTTGCAAGTGATTAACATGGTGTAAGCAATCTGCATAGAGAGAAGGAAAAAAAAAACCCTCCTTCGGTATTCCATTATTCTATTAGAGTTTCAGAGCTGGGATTAAGTGGACATGATTTCTTCCTATGGGCCATTAATTTTGTTTTATTGCTGGTCTGATGGTCATTACCCTTTTTTGCCAATGCATTCCCCCATTAGGTTTGTACAATTAACAAAATATGTGCTGTTAGGGCTTTGATAGGAACAGTGGGATGGAAATAAACCGGGGAAATGACAGCCGCACAGAGAGTGGGGGGAGGGAGGGTGGACCAAGGGAGAAATGATGGGGGAGACCTCCTCAGCCCCTTTTCCTTTCCGTCGTCGGTGTTCCTGGCAAAACTGTTGTAAAACCTTTCCCGTTCTTGGGTGGAAACTGAGAAAAGGCGTGCACGGGGGGAAGCAGGGGCTGGCATTTTCCTGGCTCACTCAGCCAAGTGCCACTCAGCTTTGTGCCTTCCACCTGTAACCCTGAAACAAGCAGGTGTCCGTTTCAGGTGGGGGCTGTTTGTGGAGCCTCCAAGCGGGATCCTGGGACCGTCCCCTCCCTCCCCCACATGGGCAATCCCCTCAGGTGGTCACAAGGTGGTCACAGTCTTGAGATCATTAGAAAATTCTTTCCGTTTACGGCTTAGAAGTCCATGGAAGGTTTGGGATTAGTTCCCCACCCACAATCCCCACTCAGCCTGTGGCCACATCCACGCTGACCCTAGCTAGGGGAGAGGCTTGCCTCTGGGGAGTTGGGCAGTGCTGTTCTAGTACCCTGCCACTTCTGCTGAGTGGAGGTTTGGCTGTTTTCCCTCTGTGAGTATTTTTGAAAGTCTGTGTCCAGCTTAGAGCTCATTTATAGAGTAGCACTGTGGTGTAGTAGAGAGAAAGGTGTACCTATGTGATCCTAGGCAAGTCATTTAATAACATCAATAATAATAATAAGTCTATAGTTCTCAATTTCCTCATCTGTAAAATGAGGTTGATTAAATGACTTTGAAGTTTCCTTCATACTCTAAATTTATGATGATAGCCCTTCTTGTAAGACTTCCGTTTGACCTTTCCTATATACATTTATTATATTCTAACTTTGTGTATTTATGTGAAGGCAAACTGTTTTCATCTTTGTGTATACTTAGCACCCTAAACTGTGCCTTACACATATTCAACGATCCAAGATTTCTTCCCTTGTTAAAAAGCTCCTAAGTGAAAACTCCTTCCACAAATATAAAGCATAGACTACACTGCCTGAGGCACCTGGAGGTTAAGTGACTTCACCAGCCTTACTAATATTGTGAGTTCTGAGGCTAAATTTGAACTCTGATTTTGACTTTAACTTTCCAACTCTTTCAACTATGGCAGGTTGCTTATACCCTATAAATTAGGCATTTAATAAATATTGGTTTTATTGAATTGCTTTCCTTTGTGGACCTGAAGATATGTAGTTCCTTGTTTTTTTTTTTTTTTTATTAGAATAAATAATATCCTCTCCTTCCTACTTCCTTAATCAGTTTTTTTAATGTAATTTTATTTTTAAAATTCTGAGTTTCAAATTCTCTCCCTCCAATCCCTCTCCCATCCCTTGAGAAGGCAAGCAATATGATATCAATTATACATGTGAAGTCATGCAAAACATAATTCTATATTGGCCATGTTGCAGGAAAAAAAAAACCCAAGAAAAATTTAAAAAGTCAAAAAAGTATGCTTTAACTTGTGTTCAGGGTTCATCAGTTCTCTCTGGAAGTAGTATTTTTCAACATGGGTCCTTTGGATTTATTTTGATCATTGTCCTGATCAAAGTAGCTAAGTCTTTCACAATTGATCACTGTTACAATATTGCTGTTATTGTGCACAATGCTTTCCTTCTGATCTCTTCACTTTGCATCAGTTCATTTAATATTTCCCAGGTTTTTCTGATGCCCATCCTACTTATCATATTCCCTCACAACCATATACTTAAACTTGTCTAGCCATTCCCCAATTCATGGGCATACCTTCAATTTTTGTCATCATAAAAAGAGCTACTATAAATATGTTTGTACAAGTCCTTTCCCCTTTTATTTGATCTCTTTGGAATACTGACCTAGTAGTATTATTGCTGAGTCAAAGAATATACACAATTCTATCACCCTTTGGGCATCCTTAATGAATTCTAATGTGATAATATGACAGGCCTTCTCTGGGTTATCTTTAATTTGACTTGATCTCTGTTAAAACATTACAGTCCTAAGCTGATGCTGGGGTAAGTTGGCTCTATTTGAGATTTAATATAGTAGGATCATTTTGTTCAGGAAATACTAGCGCCTCTCCTGTGAGGACTTGCCAAGCTCTTTTCAAGGGTCCTCTTTGATCTTTAGTGTCCTCGACCTGATACTCAACTCTCACCTGTAGCTCCAAGAAGCTGTAGCATCTCTCCACACCACCGTAAAACTCTCTTGGCAGACAGGCTAAACCAGACTGAGGGTACCTGACAGAGCTCAAACCAGTGGTGTTAGGGGGATGCCTACCCTGAGCATGTAAAGACTTCCGGCAAAGTAGGTGGATGAGGACACTTTGTCCCAATGGCCACGAAGGCACTTCTATCAAATGCTGTGGACTGTTTAGAGCTTGGTCAGGCAGAATGCACTGAGGTCATCTACTACATCCCAAGCCATTACCAGTCTATCTGACTCTGGTCTTGTCACTGGACGACTCTTGAAGGGAGAGTAAGACTGATAACTTTGTGCAACTCTGCCTTACTTAAATCCAGTTCAGGCACAAGTCATCACCTGGGATGTCATTGGTCCTCTTTGAAAATGAAGGATGAACAAATGAACTACAAAAGCAGCATCAACAATTCTATTAACAAAATTATTTCTGACTCAAGCCCATCCTCCATTAGCTGTCAAATTGAACTTCATAACCTGGCCTTTTCCTACCTTTTCAAGTCTTCTTGCCTTTGAGTCTCCCCAATATGTTATGCAATCCAATGACTGTAATTTATGTTCTTCAGATATGATACTCCATATTCCTACTCCAGGCTTTTTATTTTTATTTGCTATTCCTCGTACTTGGAAATCTTATCTCCATCTCTTGGTCTCCATTGAGTCCCACATAAAAAACCATATGTTCTACAGGAAACCTTTTCTGATACTCTTTGTTGATTTATCTCCATTTGATCTTTTATATATCTTGTTATTAATATAATTGGGTTTTTTTCTTTTAATGGAGAACTCCTTGGGGTCAGGGATAATTATCATTATTATTATTATTTACCTTCCTTTGCATCCATGGCATTTAGTGCATTGCCTGGCACTTAATAAATGCTTTTAGGCTAACTGGGATAAGAAGACTTGGGCCTGTATCCTGCACTAAAGCTTACTGTGTGATCTTGGGTATCACTTCACATCTCAGTTTCTTTATCTTTAACAGAAAGGGATTAAAATTAGATGATATCCCTTCTAGTCCAAAGTTCAGTAAGTATATCAACAGACAGGAAAACTTCCATTGTTTATTCATTATGTTTCTCTCAGTTAAAGCAAGCTTTCCCTTCTCTCTATTTATCCATACCCTTTAAAGTCTATTAGAAGAACCAAGTCCCTACAAATCTTTATCTGCCTCCTTCTCTTTAACCCTGCAGAACTTATTATTCCTACCTTTCATCTGGCCCTTCTTAGACATGATCTTGAAACAACTCTTTTATTGTTTTTTGGTATTTTTAATGATCACCTTTTCATGTACATATTTCTTATGGGTCTCCTAATTAAGCTACTTGAGGTCAAGGATCACATGTAATAATTCTTTGAAGACTTCGTGGTATTCACTGTAATGTTGTCCATATAATTAAGTACTCAATAAATGTCTATAAAGTAAAAGAATGAATGAATACCCCTGAATTATTGATTAATATTAAACTATGGACCACTGTGACCTTCAGGTCTCTTTCTGAGGTACATTTATTCTACTAATCATCAGAGCAATTATAGCTATATCATTCATAATTTATCTGTCCATTTTAGGACCTTCATTATGATCTCAAAACTTCATCTTTTGGGAATGGATTAGGATCATTTTAATTTTATCCTTGTAATCTTAATGCCAGCAATCTTATAATAATGATGACACTTGTGATGATGATAATTGTTTGATGCTTTATAATTTTAAAGAGCACTTTCATAAATGTTATTTCCTTTTGAGTCTCACAACAAACTTGCCAGGGAGATAGTATAAATAGTATTCCCATTTTATACATGAAAATTGATGCTAAATCAAAGGCAGACTTGACAAAAGCCATAGCAAAGTAGCTGAGCCAGGCCTGAACCTAAGTGCAGAGCTCTTCCCTTTCCAGAGTCTTATGAAGCATTCTCTCTCTTGTATAACTTCTGTCATTGATAAAAAAGAGTGTGTAATTCCATCCTGGGACACTTCCAAATGGGATATCACTTGTGGCTGCATGATAGCTAGTTTGTTATTTGCTGCCTGCTTTCACTACCGTGTCCCAAGGGCCTGCCTACAAACCTCAAAAGCATCACCTTTTACCCCTATCTCCTATATTGTTCCTTGTTACAATAAGTTACTGTGACTATCATGGGCTTGTAGGTGACCTTTATTGAGTTTATAGGCAAGAAAGAAGCTACAATTACAATGTATAGATATAGTATGTAATTTTGAATTGAAAATGTTTCATATTGCACTCATTCCAGGTACCTGTAAAGTTCATTGAGTTTTAAGAAGATCATTTTTTCTGTCTTTCTGTGAACCAAAAAGAATAGTGATTCATATTTATATATAATATGCTTTTCTCAACCCTATAAGGTATTTGGGTGCAAGAACTGTTATTATGCCCATTTGCCACATGAAGAGATGGAAAGTTAGACTTAACCAGATTCATGAAGCTGCTAAGTATTATAGTTAAAACATTTGCTAAAGACCCAAGGTTTTGTTGACTCCCAAGTCCAGTCCTTTTTTTTTTTTTTTTTTTTTAAACTATTTTCCCTTAATTTTCAGATACAAACTTAACTAAATCCTTTTGTTTTCTGCAATGTTGTTCTCTTCTAAGTTCACATCCTCATATAAGCTAAAATGATTTTTTTTTTTGGTCCTCCTCTCTTGACCCAGAAGTGTGGTCATTCTTGGGACTCATTGTTCTCTTAATGAAAATCAGTATATTCCCTCCTGCAGGAGTCAGAGTCCGTCTCCCTTCCCACCAAAGGGCTAATTGCTCTGGTCTTTAGACTGTGTGAACATAGAAGTTCATGTGCCTCAAAAATGATGTGGTAGGAATACATGGGTGGTGGGTAGAACTATACTTTATGACTACTTCTCTCTCAGTAATTGTGAGTCTTCCTACTCTCTAGTAGTCATTATCTGAATGGGACTGAAAGGGACATTAGAGATCATCTAGACCAAGACTCTTATTCTAAATGTGAGTTCTTTGAAGCCCAGAAAGAGTAAGGATTAAATGAGACAATATTGGTTAAAAAAAAAAAAAAGTACTTAGTGCCTGATACATAGTAGTTGCTCTATAAATACTTATTCCTTTCTCTTCCTCTTCCCTTTCCTTAAGTGATTCATCCTAGGTTATGCTAGGATATACTGGTTATAATACATACATACATACACACATTTACATGAATGTGTGTGTGAGATACTACGATACTTACCGGTAGTAAGTTTTAGATCTGAGATATGAGTGTCCTCAGACTTTCAAGTTCCATTAGTTTTATGGCAGAGAGAGATACCTTCCTAAATATTGTCCTTAAACTTAGTGTAAAGACAAAGCAGAACTCTTTGTATCTGAGTAGAAGCAATCATATTTCTCAGCTCCACCATTTTTCCCTTGTTCAGAACCACATATTTAGGGTGTCCCAGAAAGCTGTCTCAGTGCCTTGTCTCTGGGCATAGGTGTAGAATTTTCTTAGGATGGGGAGGGTCATGCAGTACAGAAGCATCATTCATAGCCAACACTGGTCACTGTGGCTGCCTGAGGTCCTACAATTAGCACCAGGGCTAACCTAGCTTAGAGTGAGACACTACAATAACACTTGGTGCTGGGTGGGAAAATAACTTGGAGCCAAATGTCTGATGCCAGGTAATTATATCTTTATTAAATTACCCAGTTATTGTGTAATTTAGAACCCAGCAGTCAGGGGCTAGAGTGCTGGATCCCCATCACAATTCAGGACACACAAAAGCTATCCCTTGGCAATAGCTTCTCTCAGGCAATGAGGAAGGGAATCCTTGGTAGGGGGTGAAGAGGGATACTGTGAGGAGGAGAGCAAGGGGAGAAAACCCCAGGCAGCAAGAGGGGAAGACATAGAGACCTGTGTCTGGAGGGTCCGTGTTCTGTCAGGTGTTTCCTCCCTGGACATTCTGTCTTACTCAGATTTTCCAGACAGTTTTTATTCTCTTTCTGGACCTCTGCTTTGGTGGAGGGAGAGTGTTCGTGTGTTCCAGGTACCTTTCTGAGGCTACAGGATTGGCAGCCCCAGCATTTTTGCTTCCTTTATTCAGAACCCCTGGTTTGAGATCTTGTGGAGGTTGGGTGATAAGGTGAGCAAAGACTAGTTATTTGTTTAAAAAAAAAGAGCAATAGTAAAAGTACTAGTTTCTGACTCTGTCTTGAGCTACCTTTCTAAAGCCTCTAGTCCATCTTTGATACCATTTTACTGGTAGCAAAATTGAGTCCCAGATCCAACAGGCTTAGAGCTCAAGTTAGGGCTAGAACTGTCTTTTGATTGACCTGCATTCTCTTAGCTATATTCCTGACTGTATTCTTAACAATGCTATAGTTTTCTGAACCTTGACAATTTGCCTCACTGTGCTGCCTGGTGTTTTATTAGAATATCTATGCCTAGGAACATTTTTCTTCCCCACTTTGCTGAATTACTGTTCATCCCCTAAAGGCCAAATGAAATTCCACTTCGTTCAAGATGCTTTTCCTGATTCTCCCAGGTGGTAATGACCTTCTTGTCCAAAGTTGTACTTTGCTTACACCAAACTTATATACATTCAAATGGAAGTAATGTAAGGTGGTGTCTGGCCTTCTGAATTAGTCCTGGATCCCATGAATCTGGGTTCAAATTTGAGGTCTGCCACTTATTAGATATGTGACCTTAAACTCTCTGAGCGTTACTTTCTACATTTGTAAGATGTGATTAATGTTATTTAGATATACTTCATAGAGTTGTTCTTTGCTATACAATACTATGAAAATGTGAGTTATTTTTATCTTGATTATGTATTATTTTGTATTTATATCTATTGGTATCTATGTCATCCCTATCCCTTCAAATTATAAATTACTGAAAAACAAGGAGGAAAGACTATTTCTTATCTAAACTTTCTATATCTCCTAGAAAGCAGCATTGTGATTTCTGTAGTTTTAAGTATTGAATAAATGCTTGCTGAGTTGAATTGCTGGCTGAAATCTGTTTTTACCCAGAAGCCATAATTAATCAGTGGAGATTGTAGGGGGAGGGGGAAGGTTCAGACTGGTTGATGGTGATAAAGGCAGAGTTATCTTTCATTTTGCCACTTCTTTGCCAAAAAACTTTCAATGGCTTCAATTTCCAGGTTCTCCTTATTCTTGCTCACTCTTTTTATTCAGTGTCAATTCCTGCTATGACCCAAAATATACTTGATTCTAAGCTTCTCACTGTCCATGCCTTTGTGCCTTTGCTTATTCTGTGCTTTCTGTTTGGAATGCCTTCACTTTTTTTCCTTCACCTATCTATTTTTTCCTTTATCCACCTATTTTTCATCTTTTAAAGCATAGTTCAAATCTCACCCTCTTAATGAAGTCTGCCTTAATTGGTTCAACTTCTATTTCTCTTGTTTCAGAATTCCCTAAATTTAAGGGAATTTTGTACCAAAAAAAATTTAGGATTTTATTATATATTGCCATAAGCCATTCGTTGTGCCCCATATAGTCCCAATGAAATTGTAAGCATTTGGAAGTGATCATTTTAGACTTTTGATCTCATCTCCTGCAATGCTGAGCACAACTGAAGTTTTAATACTTATTCTTTTCTTCTGTTTGACCCCAGAAAAGGTCTATGCCATTAATTTGTTTGCCTTCTGATCATTTGATATTGTTTAATAGCAATAAACTCTTTCCTTTCCAGGATCTTTGTAGAGGGATGATAAAATTTGCATAGAAAGGAGGAAACTGAGGTGCAAAATAAATGAAAGACAAGAGCTGAAGAGGATTTGATAGTAATCCTGATTCCTAGTTCCTAACTAATTATCAGTGACTATTTTCAGTTTCTCAATAAATAGATTTTTTTTTCCCCACTTAGTTCTGTGGATGATCTGAGCCAGGGCTTCTTAAACTTTTTCCATTTGTGACTCCTTTTCCACTCAAGAAATTTTGATGTGACCCAGGTATATAAAATAGGTATACAAATCAAACATTTACTGATAATAAATCATAATTTCACAACCCCCACATTTGACCCCATATGGGGTCACAACTCACAGTTTAAAACTCCATTCCATACCATATCTGCCCTCTTGGGCCCATTCCCACTCTGACTCCTGGCATGATAGCACATAGTCTATAAAGATATTCTCTTTCTTTTGGCAGGTGATGTGTGTGGCTGGGTCCTGAAGCTTTCTATCTTCTATGTCACTTGCCAGAAAAGAGGCCCTGAACTGTAAGTAACTTTGACTGGCATCTTCTTCTCGGTCTCAATGAGGTGACAGGTTAAAGGCCAGCTAGGGAACCCGATCTTCTTGCATGAGCCCTGATGAAAAAGAAACATGCAACATGGAGCTGATCAGAATGTAGAAGACAGTGGAAATCTAATTAGATTATGTCTGAATGTGACAAAAGAGCCCTGTAATATGACATCCTACTTAATTAGGTCTTATTGATTGTGCATTAAGATGGACTTCATGGGTTACCATGTAATGAGTACAGGAGAGGGAGGCTCCCTGCACCTCAAGAGCAGAGCCGAGACACAGCAGCCGAGTTGGAATTATGCTGAGTGGAGGGGGTTACAAATCTGTAGTTTGTAGACATTTTCTATTCTCCCTGTTTCTGAGAGGCTGAGTGGGTGACCTTGGGAGCCACATCTCCCAAGGCTTCATGGATCTGGACCATGGATCTCTGCCCTTCTCTCCTCCCGCCCCCATACCAACCTGGAATGCCCTCCTTGCTTGATTTCAACTGAAATCCTATCCATTCTTCTGGCCTCAGCTCAAATACCACCTCCTTCCTGAATTACTCCTGCTAGAAGTGATCTTTTCCTTTTCTGTACCCTTAGTATTTATTATCTATAATACTCATGTTGTAGATTATATATACATATACACACACTATAGATAGATATAGATTTTTATATAGATGTACTTATAGATTGTTTTTTTGTTTTGGTTATTTTTATATGGGTTCTTATCCTATCTACTGTATTACAAACTTTAGGAGGCAGCGCCCCGGGTCTCATCCATCTCTGTATTCCCCTAGGATGCTTGGGACACAGCAAGTGCTCAATAAATGTTTGTGGAATGAATGAATGAATGAATGGGCTCTTTCGGCGCCTCCTCTGCCCACCTTCTGGGGGGACTGGCGCGTCGCTGATGTGAGCTCCTTGGCTTTGATAGTACATTGGCTTCCAACCAGTCCGTGGAATTATAAATGATTAACCGTTATCAGCGCATATCTTCACCTCTGTGTAAAAATAGATTGACTGTAATGAGTATTTGAATAAATCATAAGAATGGCTGACCTGCTATCTCTCTAACATCCTGCAGATGACTGCTCAGTGAGCAAGCAGGGCGCCCGGCCTCCCCACCTAATGGCTTACTGTTTTCTGCATTTGCCCAAGGGTTCCTGCTGCCCAGACACCTCCAGCCAGCTGCTGGTGTAGGGGAGTGGTCAGACGAGTGCATTGGGGGTGGGAAGAGGAAGGTAACCACCCCCCTCCTATGTCCTGTTCCAGGAAAGCCTGCCCAGGAGACCGAGAATGGAAAGGGAGAGTGGGGGCGGAAAGAAAATGACCTTTGCAAGAATCGATGTCTCCTCGCACCGGAGGTTAGAGGGACCTCATAAGTCAAGTCAAGTATGAGAGGAACAAGCTGAGCGTGAACCTTAATGGCCGTGCTTAAGAAAGGAGGGTGCGGACGGAGGATTAGAAGTTCCTCTCTGTCTGGGCTCTGATTCCAGTTGCAGGGATCCCCCTGGGTCCCCACTCCAGGGAAGCCCCGGACTTCAGATGACCACCCTTGGGACAGCTCCTGAGGGGAGGCATGGGGGGCAGGCTGCCAGAACCTTCTGGCTGTGCTTGGGAAGGGGATCTGATTTGTTTTCTTGTGGCCTCTGTTCCCAATCAGGTTTAAGTTTTTCTTTTCCCTCAAGGAGGATTTTGTCAAAATTTGCTACCCTAAGGCAGCAAAGAAAGACCTGAGGTTTACTTTGACTTCCTTCAGTCTTCTGGCTTATTAGCATTACTGACTGGCTTCCTGGCTAGTAGGAGAAGAAAGGAAAGGAAGGGCAATATAGAGGTAGCAGAGAAAAGAAATTCAAGTTAGAAAAAGGAGTGAATATGGGATTCTGTGCTTAGAAGAAGTGGAATTTTTGAAGAAATCCATAAAGTCAACATTTTTACTCCCTTCCATTCAGCTGATTGCTTACCATAAACTCAGCACTATGCCAGGGACTAAGCACTATGAAACTTGGTTATTGTCTCTAGAAAGAATTTAGAAATCGTTTGTATTGATCTCAGGATTCAGAAAAGCAAGCCCTAGTTTCTGAACATCTCCCTGAGTTAGAGTATAGGGAAGTGGGCCTGGGATGAACTAAAACTTTATAGAATATAGCCAGGGCATCTTGGAGTATTTAAAAGGACAAGGCCTAAATTATCAAAGTGCCCTGAAACTCCTGAGTGAAGGTCCCAGCATTATAAAGTCTGTTGAAAGAGACTTTTGAGGATCTATTAGACCAACCTGACATCTTATATAGGATTCCCTGATATAGTATCCCTAAAATAACTGGGTGGTGGAGGGGATCCTTTAGTATTGAACCTCTCCTACGCAAATTATCTTGTTAGAATTTTTTTCTGAAGAATGAATATGTAGGTCTGTGACCTACAGCTTAGAATTCCAAATTGTAAAGGCAGCATGAATTTCTGGAATCTCATTAGAAACAAGTAGTGTTAAAACTATGTTCTCCAGGAGCAAATCCCCTCAGTTCCATTCTGAGGTCCCATCAAACTATCAGTGCTCCCTATGGTGATCAGTTTTTAGGTTTCAGCCAAGGACTGGGAATAAGGAAATGAAAAGCAGTGTGTTGGGGAATATAGGGTCTAGTCTCAGCTCTGAGGTTACTTTGCTGTGAGATCCTTTGTCAGGTCTCCCTGTATTATTCAGGAATAGGTTGGACCAGATGTTTTCTGATTCTCCTGTCTCTGAGATTGATTCTATGGGATTTCATGTTTTTGTACAAATCACCTCCTTTTCTGTACCTGAGAAATGAGGAAGTTAGACTAGATGATCTCTAATGTGTCTTCCAACATTGACATTGTATGGTTTAATCACATAGAAAGATGATGGTGACTTATTTGGATACATCTGGAGGGACAGACAATAACACAGAGGCCATTTCAATGCCTGAGCCTGACCCCTTCCTACCACCCAATAAAGAAATAGCCTTGTTGGGAAATAAAGACATTCACTAAGGTGCTCTTCACATACAAAGCAAAAATTCTGTGTACCATGTGTCAAAATTCATTCATAAACTGTTGATATTTTAATAATCCATATTAGCATCTTGTCCTTAAACAAAATATTGAATAAGCAATACAGGACCAGAGGAGTAGCCCAGGTGCCAAGCCATGCAGAAACTGGAATCCTGGACAATTTTCTGAGGCAGTGCCCCTCTTTCAGACCTGGAGTCTGTCTCTGCCCCTAAATCTGATATTAGTTCAGATTTATAAAAATGGTTTATAGTTATACCACACTTTCATGGACATTATCTATCTTATTCAATCCTCATAAGAATCACATTCAGGTAGGTTGGGCAAATATGATTATCCTCATTTTACAGATAAGGAAAACTAGGCTAAGACAAGAGTAAGTGACTTATCAAAGTTATATCTAGTAGAAAATCAAAATTTGAATACAGGGCTTCTAATTTCCAAGTTGAGAGCTCTTTCTCTGGGGAAATGGATTCAGAATCACGGTGGATTCGAAAATAAACAGGGAATTTCTGTCTTCTTCTGGATTTCAGTCAGCAGCTAATCACATCCATGTCTAAGTTGTATCGTGGCCATTAAGGAAAGGAGTCTGGTCTGTTTTACTTTACTAAATTTAAGTTGTCCTTTAGTTAACTTTAAATCCCATCATTTTTCCAAGGAAGGAACCTTGGAAAATATTAGGAATATTTAAAGAAAGAGCCTATGGGATGTTTCACATATCGGACCAATACCTTGAATCTCCCTAATAAAATAACATTTTTTCCCCTATTAGCTCTAGGGGCAGCTAGGTGGCTCAGTGGCCAGAGTGCCCTGCCTGGAGTTGGGAAGACCTGAGTTCAATTGTGGCTGGAAAACTTACTAGCTGTGTGGCCCTAGGCAAGTGACTTAACCCTGTTTGCCTCACTTTCCTAATCTGTAAAATGAGCTGGAGAAGGAAATAGTGAAGTACTCTAGTATTTTTGCCCAAA
This sequence comes from Sarcophilus harrisii, assembly GCF_902635505.1. Lineage (NCBI taxonomy): Eukaryota > Metazoa > Chordata > Mammalia > Dasyuromorphia > Dasyuridae > Sarcophilus > Sarcophilus harrisii. The sequence continues at coordinate 460,575,811 of NC_045428.1, read as the reverse complement.
ACCCCAAAAAAGGGGTTTTGAAGAGATAACATAACCGAGTAACAACAATCTTTATTTTTTTTTCCACTTAGATTAGTAGTCTACCTGAAATCAGCCCCACAATGAGCTCAAAAGAGTTTTGGCAACAAGCTTAAAGGAAATTGGATAAGTCAAGGTGTAATTGAAAGAATGCTGTATTTGGAGTCAGAGTGCCCAAGTTCAAATCCCACATTTGTTATTTAACAGTTGTATGATAAGTTGTATATATATATATATTAAAATTTCCTGTGCCTCAGTGTTCTTCTCTATAAAATGGGAGTGTTGGACTAGATGAACTCCAAGGTCTTTTCCAACTTTAAATCTATGATTCTACCTTTTTCCCTATTTGGGCTATGGGATGAGTTTTTAGAGTGAGCTCTGAAATGTATGTTCACTTAGAGGGAGGGAAGGAGAAAGAGGGGTAGAGAAAGTGAATAGAAATAGAAATAGAAATACAGCCTTAGCTAGTCCTCTTCTTCCCATAGCACCAGATGAGCTCTTCTCACCCTTTTTCTATCCATCTCCAGCCCACTCCCTTTCCCCCTTCCCCCTGGTTCCTTGGTCTAGACTGAGAGGTCCTTGCATATGTGGGCTAGACTCTTGGTTGGTCCATCTTAATTGGCATGATTTAATGGAGTCTATGGCGGATTCAGATTTATATGGCATTCTAAGCTGCAAATCTGCTTCCTAAATGCAGAATTTTTGTGGAGTGGTAAAAAATAATGGCCGTTCTGTGAATCCTGCCTCCAGAGCTAGGAGATTGCAATTTACATTATGCAAATAGACATTATGCAATCAAGGCACTTTAGCAGGAATCTGGCTGAGGAGTAGCTGCTGATGAGATAAGCTGAGGTCTGCAGCCCCCCAACTCAAGGGGTTCTGGGAGCTTGGAGGGATCATTTATTAAATGGGTTGGGGGAAGGGGAAGGGAAAGGGGTCTATTCAACTGGCCCAAGGAGACAGAATAGAGCCTGTCCAGAGATGAATGGATCTTGGGAACTGTGGCTGCCACTCTCTCAATTAATGGCTTTGTTTAATCATACCCCCTGTCCAGAGGAGTATTGTCTTACGGATAATTTCGTTTGCCTAACGAGATTTTGCTAATTAAATCTCCTTTCGGTTGGTGTGACTCTGCCTGCAGGAGAGAGGGGTCTGTTTGTGGAGCCTTCCCTCTCCCCAGCTGCTTCCCTAAACCTTTCTGGGAAGGGAGGGAAAGGGAAGGGAGGGGAGATCTGCTTTGGCTCCAACATGGCTGGGCTGAGAGGTGCTGGAAGGTTTTGTAGTCAGGGTTTGGAAAATGTCAGGGTGTTTCCACCGCCCCACTGTGATCTGGAGAAAGAGCAACAGAGTTGAAGTTGGAGGATTTGTTGTTGAACCCTGCTTTACCTACCTACCTCTGACCTCACTTCCGGTTTCCTTGTCGGTATGAGTGATTTAGATTAAATTACCTCTAAAACACCTTATAGTTCCAAATCCCATTACCTCCTACCATCCTATTGCTTGTGACCTTATCTCCACAGCTTCCCCCACCCCCTTGGAAACCTAGGGGCCTAAGGGTTCCAAGTCAAACTCTACACATTGTCCCCCAAAACTCCTGCCGGAACCCTTCCTCCCAAATCCTTTCCAATGCTACCATAATGACCTTTAGTGATAAACCCATCAACTAAAAATAAAGAAAAGCTAGCCTTTTCTGCCTCTAGCCAACAGGGCTCCTCTTGCAGGTGGAGAAGGTAGTGATTTTCTTTTAACCTAGGATCCTGGAAGCCTCAGGAAATCTGAGGCTCTCTGTAGTTGTAGATAACCAGTGAGTCTCCTTTCATCTTTCCCTATGCACAATCTAATTCTTTATTTTATAAATGAGGAGGCTGAAGGTCCAGGGAAGCAAGTAATACTTCCCTGAGGATGAAAGCACAATTACCTCCGAAGGTTAGAGAGCATTTACCTAGTGATCTAAAATTCACATTCTGGGGATTTATCCAGTTAGGCTAGAAGAAAGTCCTTAATGCTTTCCAATTCAGCCCCAATGCTACCATCCCACTTGTCTTGTAATGAAATGTTAGGAAGAAGTCACTTCTGCCTTGATGTGTGTCTACATGGGATGTGAGTGAGCTCTCGAGGTTCCCACAATAGTGGCTTTATTATCTGGATTCTTTAAGGCTAGAACTGGGGAAGTTGAGAGATAGAAGAGTCTACATTCCATGGTTTGAGAGAGGTGAGAAACCAGATCTGGGAGAAAATGAATTTATATCTCTACGTCCCTAGGTTAAGATTATATCTCAACTTCACTAATTTCAGGGTCTGAATATAATTCATGCCATGAATATGTTTTGGGAATGTTAGAGGATGAAAGAAAAGAGAGGGATAAGGAAATTGTTTTAAAGGGACATCTTAGATCATTTTCACTCTTTTCTTCCTGATTGCCTTTTTCTGATGGTCTCCTCTGGATTTAGACTTAGCTATGTAAGCTCTCCTTTAAATTTATTCTCCTAAGTAGTTTGGAACTATGCTCAAAAAGTTATCAAACTGTGCATACCCTGTGATCCAGCAGTGTTACTACTGGGATTATATCCCAAAGAGATTATAAAGAAGGGAAAGGGACCTGTATGTGCACGAATGTTTGTGGCAGCCCTTTTTGTAGTGGCTAGAAACTGGAAACTGAATGGATGTCCATCAGTTGGAGAATGGCTGAATAAATTGTGGTATATGAAAATTATGGAATATTACTGTTCTGTAAGAAATGACCAACAGGATGATTTCAGAAAGGCCTGGAGAGACTTACACGAACTGATGCTGAGTGAAATGAGCAGGACCAGGAGATCATTATATACTTCAACAACAATACTAGATGATGACCAGTTCTGATGGATCAGGCCATCCTCAGCAACGAGATCAACCAAATCATTTCTAATGGAGCAGTAATGAACTGAACTAGCTATGCCCAGAAAAAGAACTCTGGGAGATGACTAAAAACCATTACATTGAATTCCCAATCCCTATATTTATGCACACATGCATTTTTGATTTCCTTCACAAGCTAATTGTACAATAATTCAGAGTCTGATTCTTTTTGTACAGCAAAATAATGTTTTGGTCATGTATACTTATTGTGTATCTAAGTTATATTTTAATATATTTAACATCTACTGGTCATCCTGCCATTTAGGGGAGGGGGTGGGGGGGGGTAAGAGGTGAAAAATTGGAACAAGAGGTTTGGCAATTGTTAATGCTGTAAAGTTACCCATGTATATATCCTGTAAATAAAAGGCTATTAAATAAAAAAAATTAAAAAAAAAGAGAAGTAAAAAAAAAAAAATTTATTCTCCTAATTAAAACTATCACTGGCAGGCTGAGCCCTACTATTACTTCCAGCTTCTAGAAATAACACTGTGGACAGCTAGCTATCTTGTTTATACTAATCTAAAAGCCCCTACTACTGAGTTTCTCCTTAAAAATCCAGCAATAGACCTGGATAGTTCTTTAGTAAGAGCATTTAATTTAAATGGCATACTAAGGATACTAGTTACAAAGCATTTCCCAACAAACGTGGGGCATTCTTTTCTTTTTTTTTCTTTTTTTTTTTTTATTATAGTAACTTTTTATTGACAGAACCCAAGCCAGGGTAATTTTTTAAAACATTATCCCTTGCACTCACTTCTGTTCCGATTTTTCCCTCCCACCCTCCACCCCCTCCCCTAGATGGCAAGCAGTCCTATATATGTTGAATATGTCCTAGTATATCCTAGATACAATGTATGTGTGCAGATCCAAACAGTTTTCTTGTTGCACAGGGAGAATTGGATTCAGAAGGTAGAAATAACCCGGGAAGAAAAACAAAAATGCAAACAATTTACATTCATTTCCCAGTGTTCCTTCTCTGGGTGTAGCTGATTCTGTCCATCATTGATCAATTGAAACTGAATTAGGTCTCTTTGTCAAAGAAATCCACTTCCATCAGATTCCATCTTCATACAGTATCGTTGTTGATGTATATAATGATCTCCTGGTTCTGCTCATTTCATTTAGCATCAGTTCATGTAAGTCTCTCCAAGCCTCTCTGTATTCATCCTGTCGTCATTTCTTACAGAACAATAATATTCCATAACATTCATATACCACAATTTGCCCAACCATTCTCCAGTTGATGGGCATCCACTCAGTTTCCAGCTTCTAGCCACTACAAACAGGGCTGCCACAAACATTTTGGCACATACTGGTCCCTTTCCCTTCTTTAGTATCTCCTTGGGATATAAGCCCAGTAGAAACACTGCTGGATCAAAGGGTATGCACAGTTTGATAACTTTTTGGGCATAATTCCAGATTGCTCTCCAGAATGGTTGGATTCGTTCACAGCTCCACCAGCAGTGTATCAGTGTCGTGGGGCATTCTTTTCAACAAATATATTCAGAATCCATTAGGGGAAGAGTAGGTATGAACTTAAAGTAAAATGTCAATAAGACACATGAACAAAGCCAACATGATCAGACAAGTCCAGAACTTTAGGACCTAGATATCCTTTCTTTTTCCAGAGGATCTTCAAGAAGTTCACTGTAGGATCTGGAACTAATAAATGGGGGAATCATTCTGTTCTAGCTCCATTGCTAGGTTAGTCTGACTCCTTTTAGGGCATCGCGTTTAGTCTATAGGATTTGTTGCTCTCAGAATAATGTCTTTGACTGAACAGGTCATTTTGTTGCTAATCCAGACCAAATAGAATGATTGGCCATAGAACTACGACAGGCTGGACTGGGCTTGGGCAGGCTATTTGGCTGCTAGGTCTTCCCATGGTAGGGAGCCTTTGCTGAGGGGTGGATCTATTGGACTCCCTAGGCTCACCCTTTTTATGAGTAGCTATAGCTTTACCACTTTCAGCCACTCACCCAGCTAGAGTTCTCTTAAGCTAGATTGTTACTATGTTCTCTGAGGGAAAGGGATGGGGGAATGTGAAAATTCATTGGTCTTCAGCATCTGAAACTCAATCAGTTGGGAAAGCTTTCCATATAAGCACTTCTTAGTTGCAGAGATGCTTCCTAGGAGAGCAGGAAAGTCAAATGGACCCATATTCATTTCAAGTCAGTTGGCCGTATATTTTATGAGAGCAGAGACAGGTTTGGGCAATTTCTGCCATTAATTGGGGCAGGGATCAAAGTTATATGGACAGGGATAGGAATCTGGTCATTATTGACCCCTACAGTGAACAAGCCATTCCCAGATATTTAAATAAATGTCTTGCCTAGAATAGCTCCAGCTGGCTAATAATCAGCTGTTATCCCACCCTACTGACTCCCCCCTTCCTCAGAAGGAGCTTGGCTTGCCCACCTGCTTGCCTGCTGCTCCCTGGGCCCCTCCTGGTTCTTCCAACGTCTGCTCTAGGCCTCTCCTCCCATTTTGGCCCCTCCCTGGCGCATCTTCCAGGAGCCTGCAGGCAGCTCCAGCAAATGCCATGGGGTTGGGAAGCTTTTCATTATCGGATGCACTGAACCTATTTGTGAGTGTTTTGCAAAGTGTTTAATCCAAGGTGTTCCCTCAATTAAATTAGTGCAAACATCTGTGTCCCACATCCACCTCTATTTGCATTCTGTGCCATTTGTTACAGCGGGAAATTGGAAGGCACCTTAGGAATACTTAGGACCAAATTAGGACTAGGTTGGGATGGGAGGGGGAAGCAAGGGAAGGGGGTGTTTTGTAGTTCCACTAGGCAGATCTACCTCCTGGGCAGCCTGGAACTGACAAGAAAATGTAGAAAAACAAGCTAAACATTATTATGGCACTTTTCCCCCTACCCTTCTCCCTCCTCCCCCTACACTGTTGGGGAATTGAGTGATCTGAGCTTTAGGATGACCATCCCCCAAGAGGAAAGACTCTCCTAGGAATGGTTCTGATCCATGTGATGGAGAAAGAGGAGGAGGAGGACAAAGAGAAGGCCAGATAAACATCCCATTCTTTCCTATGGAAGAATTTCTGATGTAGAAGTTCCTCTTTGTTCTCTCCTAATTACTTCTGCCTCTTAACCCCCCATACATATAAAAAGATCATGGGATGTCTCTCCAGAAATCTCTAAGAGATGGTGGATACTGTCTACTCTGAATCTTCTCTAAAATAGAGACTGATGGGATGTGGCGTTCTTTCCCTCCCATCCCTCCCAGTTGAGGTCCCAGATAGAAAAAAAAAAAACATTGGTTTAGATGTGGTTTCATGTCAATGTACCAGGCCTGAGCCCTGGTTTCACCTTCAACTTCTTAGGTCAAAGTTTCCTTTTCTGTAATGGGGAGTCACCTTGTTCTCACCGAGATAGAAGACAACCAAAAATGAGTGTTTTCCAAATAACAATACATTATAATTGCATGACTCTTTCTACTAGCACTTTCACAATCAGTATTTAATTTGGTCTTCCAAATAACGGTGCAAAGCAGAGAGCAGATAGGATTATCCTTTTATAGATGAGAAACCCATATAGATTAAATGGGTTTCCTAGGATTGTATAGTTAGTAAATATAAGAGCTGGGATTTGTGCTTTCTGAACCTTGGTGAGAGCCATGCTGTTTCCAGAGCGGTGGAGAGCTCCTAAGAGTCCTCATTCTGTTTTGGACAACTTGGTTGGCACTCCTGTTGCTTTTCTTAGCCTCCTGCTCAGCACACTCCGGGCTTATTGCCAAGGGTCACCGTCCCTCACAAAGTCCTCCACTCTGGTCTCCCTGTTTCAGGTTTCTGGCTACTTTCCCAAACAGTTTATAAGACCTAGGATTCCCGGGGCTCCTCAGCTCAGACTGGTTTACCAGTGGGAGAGGCAACGTGGTACAGTGGAAAGAACTCTAGAAGGGGAGTCAGGATCCCTGGCTTTCATTCCATTTGCATCACTAACTTTTTGACTGTATTGCTTTAGGAAAGTCACTTTACTGAACATTTTAGGGTAACTATAGGAGTCATTTATTCATCCCACAGATACTTACTTATATGTAAGAGAAGTAAAAAGCCACCACTGAAACGTCTTCTGATGCTGCATTATAATATAGTGATAACACTGGGTTTCTGAAGGCCCAGCAGAGCAAAAGCTCAGACGGGTCCTTCCAAAGGGGCAAAGGCTTTGAGTTCAGGATGGGCAATAAACTTAATGCCCTCTGTCTGAGAATAATCTCTAGATATAGAGCTGTCTATCCTCAAGTGGCCTTCATGTGATGAAATTTTATTAAATTTATTTTTTTACATAATAATTTTTTATTTTAAAAATACATGCAAAGATAGTTTTCAACATTCACCCTTGTAGAACACACAGCTAGTAATGTCAGATAGTAGATGGTCTTCAAGGGGGTTGTGGCTGAAATCTTATTATACTGGATTTGGTCTTTTCAATGAGGTGATTCAGGCCAGCTCCAGTGAACCTGTGATGAAAAGAGCCATCTGCAGCCAGAGAGAGGCCTATGGGGACCAAATGTGGATCACAACATAGTATTTTCACCTTTTTTGTTGTGGTTTGCTTGCCTTTTCTTTTCCCTTTCTTATTTTTTCCCTTTTTGATCTGATTTTTCTTGTGCAGTATGATAAATGTGGAAATATGTTTAGAAGAATTGCAAATGTTTATGTTTAACATATACTGGATTGCCTGCCATTTAGGGGAGGGGATGGGGGTAAGGGGGAGAAAATATGCAAGCGACAAGGGTCAATACTGTCAAATTATCCATGCATATATTTTGAAAATAAAAAAGCTTTAGAAATTAAAAAAAAAAGAATTGCACATATTTAACCTATAACGATTACTTGTTGACTAGGAAAGGAGAGAGGGGAGAAGGGAGGGAGAAAGATTTGGAACACAGAGTTTTGCAAGGGTGAATGTTGAAAACTATCTGTGCACATGTTTTGAAAATAAAAAGCTAAAAAAAAAAAGAAGAAGAAGAAAAAACTGATGGTCCTTTTAATACAGAAGAATTGCAATTTGAGTTGATAGGAGTACCCACCCTGAAGAAATTACAAGTCTATCAAGTATTGACTAATTAATTATAAGCAAGACAACATGATAGGAGTTGGAGATTCAAAGATTAAAAAAAAGACATGGTTATTGGCTCCTGGAGCTTAAGTTCTATTAGATGTTAGGAAATATTTGCCTAATGAGTAGCAATCCAGCATGGTCCTTTACCTTACTTTGTGTCTCTTTTCTTAACTCAGAACCTTAATTCAGACCTTCTGCTTTTCCAATCTAGTCTACCTCTTAACAGTAGTGCAATTTTTTTCTTTTAGGACCCCAAATTCATCTAGCTTTTCTAACATTATTTATTTTAAAATTCAAAAGATATATATATATAAATGAAGAAAGGAGGGACAGGAGGTATTTTGCTGAATTTTTGTTCCCTTGCAACTCAGATCACCTTCTGAGACCATAATATCTCCTCCTTTAGGATCTAACTCAGAAGCATCTTGGACTTCAAATTAAAATCACCCAAATGAAGCAAACATTTACTAGTCACCTCTTATTTCTGAGGAACCAGGACTGGACATGACTAGCCATTTGGAATTCCATAGCCAAACAACCTAAAATCTAGTCTAGCTTTCTATCTAGGTTAGATAATGCCTAGCTCAATTGTAGAAGTACTCTTCTATTCTATAACTTTATTGTGGAAAGATTACTTACCCTGGAAATCAGGACATGTGTTCTAATATTGACCAGTTATAGAGTCATAGGTAAATCTCCCTCCCTCCCTTAATTCTCTTTTTTAAGCCTCAGTTTCCTCAATTTCTTAGAGTGCTGATCAAACATACTTTTCACATCTCCTTTATTTTTTAGTCTGTTTCTATCACAAATACCTCAAATTCAAGATGTCCAAAGCAGATTTTTTTTTTGCCTTTTTCTAAACTCAACCTCTTTCCAATTCCCTGAGCCAAAAATCTGCCTATTGCAGTGGATCCCAACATTTTAAATTATACTCTTTTTGAACATAAAACCTTTTTATGAATTTAGGAGCTTCAAACCAGAAGTCTCAGCCTAGTTGAGAGAGACAAACACATATGGCCAGCCTTGCTGAAATTAAGAGCATTTTGTCAAAAGCATCAGTACCCTTTTGGTCACTCAAATTTGCAAACTTGTTGTTATCCTTGACTTCTGACTTTTCATATTGAAACAATTTCTAAATCTGTATTTCCTTTACAGAGTATTTCTTGAATTTGTCCCCTTCTCTTCATCCATACAGCCACCAAACTACTTCAGGTCCTCATTATCTCTCACTTCCTAATTGGTCTCCATATATCACATCCCTGCATCAAGTGCCATACTCCAGACTATTTGATTTCCCACCCTGCTGCCAAAGTGATTTTCCTAAAGTGTAGAACTAGCCATAGAGTGCTTTTCTCTTTTTTAAATGACTCTCTATTAGTTTCGTTAACAAATAGAAATTCTTCACTTATGTCTCTATATTCAAAGTACTTAGCATAGTGGCTAGCACATAGTATGCTTTTTTCCCTTTTTTCTTTGAATAATATTTTGTATCTAGTATTTATTTTAACAGTATTTTATTTTTCAAAATGCATGCAAAGAGAGTTTTCAACATTCACTTTTCCAAAACTTTGTGTTCCAAATTTTTCTACCTTTCATATAGTGATTATTGATTGATAGATCATGTGAATCTGACCCTTAGATATGAAGAATAGCTCAGATTGTCTTTCTTGGGGTGTGTTTTATCAAAGAAAAGCTAGGGAGCTTTTGGGAAATAGCTCAGGCACTGTGACTAGGGGAGAAGAAGAGATATAAGTTCTTTTCATTGTCACTTCTGATTTTTCAATGTGAGCACTTGTCACTTGTCTTAGGATAAGAAGGGACTTTAGAAATTATCTAGACCAATCTAGCTTATTTTATAGATGAAGATCACACAGGTAGGTTAAATAGTAAGTAACAGAACTAGAATTCAAGCCCAGATCTGCTTGCACCAAATCCAGTTTCCACAATGCAATGCTGCCACTGGCTTTATTTGGGGGTATAGATCATAGGATATATTCAGAACAATAACTAGCACTCTCCACTTGGTGTACCAGAGTGAAATTACTCCTTCAAGACAGAATGCTGGCTCCCTGACATAGGATGTCCTGGCATGGGATGTCCAACCCACTGTAAGTCCCTAATATTCCTTCACTATCAAAAGGCAAATTCCCCATTGCTCTCTAGGAATATGGTCCCTCTCCATCATCTATTGGGAAATTGTGATGGAGTGAGTACATGGGTTGATTTCATCAAAGCTGGCCATGTGTTTGTCTTTCTCAACTAGGCTGAAACTTCTGATTTGAAGATCCTAAACTTAAAAAATGCTTTATGTTTAAAAAGGATCTTTATATTTTAAAAAGTTGGAAACCACTACAGCAGGCAGCTTTCTGACTCAAGGAAACACCTTTTTTTTGCTATATATTTATAGTAAAATTCCTATATACATGCTAGCTATTATTATTAAACATAAATATATTATAGAAACATAAGCTATTATTATTATTATTTATTTTGGAGTTACCATAATACCAAATGCAGTAAATATTTGTTGAATTAATATTGTCTAAAAAGGGGAAGCAGCAATTCGTGGGGTCTTTATATGTAAAGGGTTGGGTAAAGAACAGGAAAGGAGAGTAGAGAAAAAGAGAAGGGAGAGGGAAGCAGAAGGGGAGAAGAAAGGAGGAGATCCTCTCAACAAGTAAGTTATGAAGCTGGAAGGGCTATTATAATCCTTTCATAGAATCATCAAATGATGGAGCTGGAAAGTGCCTTAGAATTTACCTTTGTAGGCTTCATATTTTGTAATGGGAAAACTGAGAACCAAAGAGGAAAAAAGTGTCTCGCCTTTGGGCATATGCTGAGGCAAGACTATATTTTTGGCCTCCTGATTCCCAGCCCAGGTCTCTGTGCTACTGAATGCCTTCTTTGCACCCTCAGATGTTCCTAAAGGAGAAACAGCAAGCTGAGTCCTTGCCTGGCCTGCCTTTGTCAAAAATTCAGCTTTCTTTGGTCAAGACCTTCCAGAGCTCCTTGAAGTGCCTGAAGGACTCAGGACTGGGGAAAAGGGAGGCTTTTTTGGACTTCCTTGTGGCCTCTAGAGGAGGCTGACCAGCTCCCCTACAACTGCCCCAGGATCACCATCCTTTTCATCTTTTTACTTTTTCTTTTCCTGTACAAGTTGAGCACTTGCCACCCTGCTGTCTGTTTTTCCTTGCTAAGGTTCAGTTCTAATTATGTTGATTTTCTTCATCCCACCCCCTCCTGGAAGCTTATTAGGTTGAATATTTTTATTTATTATCATTTCGCCCAACTCCTGCCAGCATTTCCAATTACTCTCCCCGCTTCCTTGTAATTGTCTTTCTGTAATGGCTCTGAAACAATTGCGCTAAATGAGGTGTCTCCTGGAAGATGAGAGTTTCACTTCATTAAAGGCTAATGTATTCTCAGCTCTAGCTCTGTGGGGCTAGCTTGGAAGGGAGACATTTAAACAGCTTCTTTTATTTTATAGGGAGCAACTTTTCAGTGACAGAAGATGTCTGTGGTGGTGCATGTGTGTGTGTGTGTGTGTGTGTGTGTGTGGTGCCTGATTTTAATTTAAGGCAAGTTTATGAAATAGCATAAACCTTCTTGTTGTTAAATCTCAGAATTGCTTTTTCTGGTTTTTCAATGAGTTTGATTTCGAGGGACAGTGGGCTCATGGTTGCAGGGTACTATAATATCATAGCAATGATTGGTGAGAAACTTCTCATTATTGGGGACTGTCTTCTCTGCCATTCATTCCTCAAAAGATTTAGTCTCAAATTCTGTCTCTAACACTTACTACCTGTATCAAGTCAACAAGCCAACTTGACCTTGGGAAAAGTCACCCTGTCTGTATTTTGGTTTCCTCATCAGTAATATGATGGGATTTGGAATGGATGATTGCCAAGATTCTTCCAGGTCTAGATCTCACAATCTTTCCCAATCTGAATCTACACTTAACTCTTTTAGGAAATCAACTCGAATTACATCAACCTAAGGAAGGCTTCTATGATTTCACTGCCATTCCACCCCCACCAAGCAATTAAGTAGATTATTGTTGGATCTTAGAAAATGATCAAATTAATCTGAGTCAACAATGGGATGTGGAAGTCAAAGGAAAAAAAAAGAGAGTGTTATCTTAGGCTTCAGCAAGGGAGACATGGTGTCCAGAAATGGGGAGAAAGATAATCATCCTGGTATACTCTGCCCTCAGCCACCTTCAGTTGTCCTGTTCTGTATCATACCTGTGGACCTAATTGGCTCCAGAGTAAAAAGTGAGGCTGGTGACTTTGCACAGCCCTAACTCACTTGCATCCAATTCACTTGCATGTCATGGAGCCATACAACATAGGGCATCATATCCTTACCTGAGGGTGTTTTGCTGAAACCTCCCACAGATATCTTGGGATTTATGGGCTAGATTTTTTTTAAAGGACCATCAAATTCACTTGATCATTGTTTAGGCCTTCTTTGGCCCAGGGTGAATGTAAATAGAAATTCTTTCTTTTTTGGCCAGAAACCCTGAGAGTCTTCCTCTCCCAGAGATATTTTTTTTTTGATTAGATAAAAGAGGCCATTTTTCTGCCTCATTTCTTACCTAGCCTTAATCATTCATTGGGTGTTGTCTCAGTCAAACTGAGCTTAAGATTCTCCCAACACATCTAGGGTCATTTCCAGTTATCCTGATATATATCTTTTCACTGGACCCAGATATCTCTAGAGGAGAAAGTGAGACTGGTAATTGCACTTTCTAAGCTTCACTCCTGTCCAGCCTTAAATCCAATTCACTTGCATATTATGGCGTCACTCCCTGAAAGTCATGGTTCTCTTTGAGAAGGAAGGACAAACAATGACAAAAAAAAGCAACATCTCTGCACTCATTAGTGGTATTATTCATTTTAAGCACCGAATTGTAAGAAGCTCATGTCCTTTGGATGCCCTTTTGAAAGCAGGGATGATGTTTTACATTTGTATATTTGTTGTTGTATATTTGTATTTTTAAAATAATAGGCATATATGAAATAATAATAGATTCGTTGAAAAACATTGACAAAGTGGTTCTCCTCTACAGAGTCAAGGTAGCCATTATAGTAAAGAGATTAGGTGAAACTCAGTTTTAAAAACTTTAGGTGTGTAGCCTGAAGAGAAGAAGACATAATGGGGAGATGATAGAAGGCTTTAATTATTTATTATTATTGTTGCTCATCCTTCATACTGGAAAAGGACCAATAGCATCACGATGTTTGGATCAAGGTACAGTGTGGCAGATCAGTCCAATAGGAGCTTGGAAGGCTCTAGATGTACTCATCTCATGTTTTCTTTGTGCGACAGTGATTTAGGTGAAGGAAAAGTGATTTAGCCTGAAGAAAAGAAGACTTAGTGGGGACTTGATAGAAGTCTTCAATTATCTGTTATAGGGAAAAGGGATTCGATTTGTTCTGTCTGGTCCTGGAGGACAGCTCTAAGAGCAAGTGTGGAAATTGCAGAGGCAGATTTAGGCTCAATAAAAGGAAAGATTTCCTAAGAGAGGTGACACAGAGTTGGGGATAGGCACTGGAGCCAGGGGAATAAATGGTTTCTAATCCCTCTTCAGATACTTTCTTTCTAAGTGATTTTAGGCAAATCACTTTTATTTAACTGTGCCTCAGTTTCCATACTTATAAAATGAGGAGAGTTGGTCTCAGGCTTTAAGATACTTTTTAGATGTTTCTATAAGCTTTGGCAAGTTGCTTCTTTGAACCTCAGTTTCCTAATATATTAAATGATGGTTTTGCATTACATGATTTTTATGGTCCTTTTCAGTAATAAGTCATATTTTTTGAGTTGCCCAAGTGGAACGGGCAGCCTTGGGAAGCACTTTGGGGGGGGGGGCGGAGAGGGTATTCTTATGGAGGAACAGGTTGTACTAGACGACCTTTGAGTTCTCCTCTGACTTTGAGATTCTGTGAGTCTGTGCCATAGTCTTAAGTACTGAATCATATGTTGCTATGTACAAGCGTTTCTCAGACATGCATTTTCTATCTTTGCAGCTAAACTATAAGCTCTGGGAAAGAAAATGGGGTTTGTGAATACAACTCTTTAAATATGTCTTTCACCTCTAATAAGTAGATAATAAATAGGGAGTCTTGTATCCAGAAGCATTCTTTCTATGCTGACTACCAAGCACGATTTCACCCTTGTAGTCTTTCCTTATCCTCCTCATTGCTAAGAATAATAATAATTATAACTAGCATATACATAGTGCCTTACTTTGTGCCAGGCACCTTACAAATATTATCTCATTTGATCCTTATAATAACACTATTATTATCCTCATTTTACAGATGAAGAAACTGAGGCAGATAGCAATTATATGACTTACCCAGGGTCATACAGCAAAGAAGTATCTGAGGCTGGATTTAAACTTAAAACCGTCCGACTCTAGATCTGGCGCTCTATTAAATAAGCCACATAGCTACAATTGCCCAATCTATTTTGTATTCATTTTGTATAGCTATAAACATATATGTTCCTCTCTCTTTCTCTCTCGTATAATATATATATATGTATACATATATAAAATTTTTCCTCTTTGAATGTAAACTTCTTGAGAACAAGACTTTTGTCTTTTTAGTTCTAGTACTTACCACACAGTAGGTGTTAAGAAATCCTTATTGGTTTATTGATACTACAAATACATAGATACCGACGACCAAAGATATACTAAGAGTCCAGGATTACATCTCTCCCACTGAATGTTCTCTAGGCTAGTTTTCCTGTCAATGAAATAAGGAAACACATTTATTTGTCCTTTGTTGTCTAGGAAAATGGAGCTTGTCATCGCAGACATCATGGGGTAAGACTGCCAATAGAGAAGAATTACAAAATACCTGGCTTATTTGGAGTCAGAATTTCTCAGCATCTGTGCTCTATTTCTGAAGCTTATTTGCTGTTTGAACTTGAGGAAATCATTGCTGAACTGCAGTTTCCCCATTTGTAAATTGGGAATAATAATTCTTGCACTACCAATCTCATAGGACAATTGTGAAGAAAAGGCTTTAGAAATGTTAATAGTAACAATAACTTAGTTTCATAGCATATTATTCTTATTATTAATTGCTTAATTCTTCTAAGGAGTGGTTCCCTTAAGCTATTATGGTCTGGCCATCACTTTGGGGGAAGTCCCCCATATCCATGGGGTGGAGAGATATCCTGTAATGACATTGCTACTTTGTGACAGGGATATTCTTTGTGAAATTCTTGACTCCTGGTCTCACTAGAGTCAAGTCCCTTGATATTATAACAGGATAACTTAGGATCATATAATCAGAGCTGGAAGGGATCCTAGAGATCATTTTGTCCAATCCCTTCACTTTGCTAATAAGAACTTTGAGATCCAGTGACGTTAAACGAATCCAAACTCACGTTCAGACTCACAATCCTGACTCTAAAGTTGGTCCTTTCTCCATCACACTACAATGACAAGACCTGATTATATGCCAGGATACAACACACCATGGTGGTCATTTGGGGGTGGGGAGAGGACCTGAATGAAATGAATGTGAAAGATAGAAACCTAATAAAAAGATGAGAGGAGGTGGCTTAATTCTTTATGGGTTTGGTTATGAATGCTTCTCATTTTCGTTAGGGTAAAATAAAACTTAGTTGATATTTGATGTTTTATTAGCCTGAATACTTGCATTAGGTTTTCCTTTTGGTTGAGACCTAAACATGACCTAAAACTTGATGTTTCCAAGGGACCCTCTGGGTAGTTATAAGGATGAGTGCTCCACTCCTGACTTTTTCTTCTCAAAAAAGGAACAAAAATAAAGGCAAAAAACTCCTCTGGTTTGAATTTCTGCAGCTCCTAGCTTGGCCCAGGAGCAAATCTCCCCTGCTGTGTCCCTCCACAGACAGCTCTGGGACTATGAGGTTCCCTGTAGGGGTTGTTTGAATGTGAGACTTTAATTCCAGGGAACCAAGTCTATGTATAGGGGGGCCCCTCTTCCTCTCTGTCACACCTTTTTTTTTTCTTTCCAGACTTCTAAAAGGCCTTTTAAAAAGCAAAAACCCAAGGGTCTCACTCAAGTGTGGGAACCAGCTGTGTGTGCTTGAATCAGTATTATCATGGGGAACCCCCTTTAGGTACTAGAGAGTTCAGAAACCAGGAATATGCTATCATTCGCAGTGTCCTTGGGACCTATAAAGATTGTCTTACTCTTGCCCCTGCCTCCAGACGGGATGGCATCTAACCTTGTCTATGTGAGTATCAGTGAACTGACCGTGATGCGGCCCTCCAGTTAAGAAAGTTTAGAACAGAAGAAACTGATTCTCTGGTCCTCAACATTTCAAAACTTCACAAGTGCCACAATTTTTCATCAGTGTGGATTCTCTTTCTTCCTAGATCAAACTTAGTCCCCATCTCCATCCCCCTCCACACAAATAACTTGGCCGATAAGATTCATCAAGAGATGAGACACATTTCTGGTGATGAAATTCTCCAAACTTATCTGGGTAAGTCCTCAGAGATAGCCAAGCATTCTTTGCTCCAGCCCAAATCCGAAGCCTTGCCAGAGTATGTTTTACTGGGACAGGCTCTGAGAACTCGAGGCTATCTCCAAACCTTAACTTTAAATCCTTTTCGTGTGTGTGTGTGTGTGTGTGAGTGTGAGTGTGAGACAGAGAGAGAGAGAGAGAGAGAGAGAGACATTGTCACTTTCTCGGAAGGCAATCAGGAAGCATTGTGCAAAATCCCATTCAACTGCAGCTTCTCTAAGAGTAAGGACTTTGGGTCCCCTTTCCTCAGGGTGTCCCATGGCATCCATACCAAGGCATGACAGCCAACAGGTACAACTGACCAGACGCGCCATGGCCTGGTAACACAAAATGAGAATAGACTATTCCACTAAACATGTTCAGGGCTCCATCCCCAGCTCACCTCGCCCGGAAGATGGTCCCAATCTGGGCTCCTTCTTGGAGAACTCCTTACTTCAGTTCTAGAGCCTTGTTTTTAACTGAGGCTCTTCCTGTTTCTGATTGTATTTGGACGGCATGCAATCAGTCTCCTGATTCCTGAGGCTGACATTCTTCAGAGGTGTGCTTCTTCCCCCTCCCCAGCCCTTCACACGCCCCACCAACCTTCGAGCAGGAGGGAGATGTTTCCTCCCAGGCAGCTTGCCGTTTTCCTGTTCTCAGCCGATAAGTCCTGACTTTGGCTTCTATAGGAAATGTAGATTTCTTAGTAATGACCCTCCTTGTAGAGCCAGAGAGAGGGAGGAACTACTGTGACTATTGGTGCCACAGCTCTCTCAATCAAAGCTTTGTGTGGCTTTGGTAGAATGTTAAGAATCAAGAGATAATTAAGTTGCATTTCTGTGCATTGTTTACTGTTGCTCTAAACCAATCACTATTCCATAGGGGCTAATCTGTATGTTTTTTTTTTTTTAAACTTGCATTGCTTGTTTGTACTACATTCTTCATTATGCTTCAGTTACAATTTTAATTTTGCTATTATTAAATCTTCCCCAAAGCTGCATTATTCTGTGCCTCTGAACTGAAATTCCTGATTTGGGGCCTGTTTGCACTTGGGCTCATTCTGTTTGCATCCGGGCTGGTTCACAATTGATTGTTCTTGTTTACAAAAGAACATACATTCAAGCCCAGTATCAGAATGATTTCCTGTCCCTCCCAACCTGTCTGGATACACCTGGACCATAGCTTGCGCCTAACAGGTAAATGTTACATGGTTTACAGCCAGTACAGAGGTCTGAAGTGGGGGCTGGGGGCTTGGAGCTGTGTTGTCCCCTCAAGGATGGGCCAAGAGTAGAGCTCCAGGGGGAAGGCTGGCTTTGTTCAGAATTTCAGGAGCGAAGGGACTTTGTCTCTCCCATCCCACTGGCCTTCTCCATCACACAGCCTTTGAGCCTTCTTTTCTTGGCTTTGCTTCTGAGCTCCCCTGGCCCTGGGGGGCTTCTGGGGCCCGGCTGCCAGTGTCATTATGGAACTAGCAGAGTGGGGCAGGAAGCTCTGTGTACATTCTAGCAACCAGAGTCTTAACAGTGGGAATTAGTTAACTGTGTAGCAGAGGGCAACTGTACTCTGGGAAAGAGACACCCTGACTTCAGGTGCCAAGAACCAGATGCCCACGTAGTGAGCCAGACTGCTGAGCAGCTCTGGCAGTGCCCGCAGCCTAGCAAGACACTTTCTTCCATTTCTCTTACTCCAGCTAACTCCCTGCCTCTTCCTCCTGGAGTTTCCCCAGCTTTGTCTCCTTTTGTCACTCTGGTCCCCCCAAGCCACCACGCACATACTAAAACCATAACTTTTTTTTTCCTTTCCCATTATCTCTAACCCATATACTCCGGGAAGTTTAATTTGTTCTCGGTAGTAATCACCATTAACTAGAAATTGTCTTTCTCTGTGTAAACACGTCATTAGTGAAGCTGGTTTTCTGCAGGGTCCAGATTTCATTTTTATTAAAATGAAACACTTTCAGGCGCCTCACTGTGTCCAAGGAAGGAGAGGATCATTTTAACCCATTGGGTTGGCCACAGATAATTGGGCTGGCATTTGATTGGACGATTAGGGAAATATCCTCTTTGCATGCAGTATAATTTGCATTTTTTTCCCACTTATATGAAGCTAAGTCATGCTTTCGTACACAGGCAGTTTTAATGAGCATTATAAATCCTAATGAATATATTTTCATGTTCATTTTATTGGCTTGTTTTTATTACTGGAGGTTTGAAAAACAGGGCCAGGGAGGGAGCTGCAGATGAAATGGCAGGGGAGATAGGCTTTGTGGCAGCTTCCCCCCTGCCTGCTCCCATCAGGCCCCAGTGGGATGGAGGGCTTGGGACAGGGCGGGGTGGAGGAGAGAGAGGGGCAGTTAAATTGTCTCAGGGATTTTGACCCTGATCAAAGGCAGGGAGAGACTCCTGGAGGTGCAGAGGCTGCTTTTCTCCCTTTAAAAAATTCAGTGGGAATCCTTGATCTAGTCTGGTCTTGGCTTTAGTCAACCTTATTAGCCCTCTTTCCACAATAACAAAGTGATGAATATGCTGTTATTCAGCACGCTGCCTGGGACGTGTGTGTTGGTAATGGTGGTGAGGTATTATTATGGTTCATGGAAAGGTATTGTGACTTCTATCTGCATAGCATTAATTTTCAAAGAATGGAAACACAAATCAAACTGCAGGGGCAGAAATGACTTCTTGATGGTTCAAAAAGTGCTTCGGATTTTTTTTCAGGGCCTTGGGAATCATCATTATGAGTGTCAGTGGTCATTGTCTCTCAGTGGCAGTTAAATAAGAGTTCTGGTTTTCTACAAAATTGTGGGGCTTGGGACAGGTGGTGAGATTTAGGTAACCTCTAGTATTGCTATCTACCTTCACTATTCTGTGACTTCATGACTCTATTATGTAACACTGGATGGACTAATTTTTTTTTTCTATATTGATTTTTTGTGAGCTCTTATCTTTTTTTTATTAAAGCTTTTTATTTTCAAAACATGCATGGATAATACTTCTTCTTTTTTTTTTAATAGCCTTTTATTTACAGGATATATACATGGGTAACTTTACAGCATTAACAATTGTCAAACCTCTTGTTCCAATTTTTCACCTCTTACCCCCCACCCCTCCCCTAGATGGCAGGATGACCAGTAGATGTTAAATATATTAAAATATAACTTAGATACACAATAAGTATACATGACCAAAACATTATTTTGCTGTACAAAAGAATCAGACTCTGAATTATTGTACAATTAGCTTGTGAAGGAAATCAAAATGCATGTGTGCATAAATATAGGGATTGGGAATTCAATGTAATGGTTTTAGTCATCTCCCAGAGTTCTTTTTCTGGGTATAGCTAGTTCAGTTCATTACTGCTCCATTAGAAATGATTTGGTTGATCTCGTTGCTGAGGATGGCCTGATCCATCAGAACTGGTCATCATCTAGTATTGTTGTTGGAGTATATAATGATCTCCTGGTCCTGCTCATTTCACTCAGCATCAGTTCGTGTAAGTCTCTCCAGGCCTTTCTGAAATCATCCTGTTGGTCATTTCTTACAGAACAGTAATATTCCATAATTTTCATATACCACAATTTATTCAGCCATTCTCCAACTGATGGACATCCATTCAGTTTCCAGTTTCTAGCCACTACAAAAAGGGCTGCCACAAACATTCGTGCACATACAGGTCCCTTTCCCTTCTTTATAATCTCTTTGGGATATAATCCCAGTAGTAACACTGCTGGATCAAAGGGTACATGCATGGATAATACTTCAACATTAATCCTTGCAAAACTTTGTGTTCCAATCCCTTCCTCCCCTAGATGACAAGTAGGATATTAAGTTTTAATGACATGGTCCATCTTTCCTGTGCACTTAGGACCTTCTCTTTTTATCCTCATTTTTGAACAGAGGTGTACCTGTTTGTTGGTTTTCATGGTTAGACAGGAATTTAGATTCAGAGAACTTTAGTTTGAATCCTGCTTCTACCACTGTGACCTTAACCAAGTTATTTTACTTCTTTAGGCCTCAGTTTCCTCATCTGTAAAAATAAGGAGGTTGGACTAGATGAAAAGGGAATGGCAATTTTTGCACATCTTAAAGTTTTATATAATTGCTGGCTGTTGTTATTATGTAAATTATTATTTTGTGGAGCAGAAAGTAGAAATTTCTATCTCATTTTCTGTAGAAGTGGTTCTGAACCCTGGTTGTTTTATATAACCTTTGTGACCTAGGTCAAAACATTTCACTTCTCTGGGAATTACAAGAATTTAGAGTATTGAAAGGGAATCCAATGCATCCTCAAAAGGCATCCTTAGGCACAGCTAGATGTCACAGTAGATAGAGCACCAGACTTGGAGTCAGGAGGATCTGAGTTCAAATGGAATCCAATGCATCCTCAAAAGGCATCCTTAGGCACAGCTAGATGTCACAGTAGATAGAGCACCAGACTTGGAGTCAGGAGGATCTGAGTTCAAATCCAAACTCAGACATTTAACTAGCTGTGTGATCCTGGGCAAGTCTCCTGACTACTCTCTTTCTCCCCTCTCTTATCCCCGATCCTCCATGGAATCTTTACTATAACATAAGTAGCCAATCAGCTGCTGCTTGAAGACCCTCACTAAGGGGGAAGCCACTCTCTCCCAAGAAGAGACATTCTTTTCAAGTAGACCAGTGTTAATTATTGGGAAGCTGGTAGTTTTTTGTTGTTGTTTCAGTTTTGTTTTTACCATGCATATATTTATAGTTTACAATTTCTATTTCTGGTTCTGCTGTTACAGGCTAAAGAGAGTTAAGTTTAATTTCCTCTTCTGTAGGAGACCTTTTCCAATATTTAAAGACAGATATCATATTCCCAACAAGTTTTCATTTCTCCAGGCTAAACATCCACGTTTCCTTCAAAAGGTCTTCATCACTATTGTGGTTGTCTCTCTCCTTTTCTGAATGTTCTCCAGATTATATATATTTATATCTTTCTCAAACTATGTCACCTAGAACTGAATACATATGATTTAGCAGGAGAAAGTACAGAAGTACTGATACTTCCTTATAATTGAGAGCAGTGATATTCATTCATTTACCTCCTTTCTCTCTCTCTCTCTTCTCTCTCTCTCTCTCTCTCTCTCTCTCTCTCTCTCTCTCTCTTTCTTTTCTCTCTCTCCCCCCTTCCCGTCTCCTCCTCTTTTTTTCCAGTTAAAAAAATTATTTAAAGTTTTGCATTTCAAATTTTATCTTTCCCTGAAATGATAAGCAATCAAATATAGACTATGTATGCATCTACATGTAAGACCTTTCCATATTAGTCATTTTGCACAAGAAGAGTCTAATTAAAGAAAAAAAAAAAAGAAAGTGAAAAATAGCATGCTTTACTCTGTATTCAAACAATATCAGTTCTTTCTCTGGTGGTGGATATTACACTTCATCATTAGTCCTTTGGGATTGCCTTGAATCATTGTATTACTAAGAAAACTAAGTCATTCACAATTCTTCATTGAACAATATTGCTGTTACTGTGTACGATGTTCTCCTGATTCTGTTCCCTTCACTATGCATCAATTTTTGAAAGTCTTTCTAGGTTTTTCTGAAACCATTCTACCTGTCATTTTTTCATAATACAATATATTTTATTACAACCATAAACCACAGCTTGTTTAGCCATTCCCCAATTGATGGGCATCCCTTTGATTTCCAATTCTTAGTCACCACAGAAAGGACCTTAATGCATTCAAGATCCACTTTGCCTTTTTTTTGGCTGCTACATCACATTACGGAACCCTTGAGCTTACAGATCACTAAAACCCTCACATTGATTCCTAACTGTTCTCTAATCATACCTTTCCCAACTTGTTCCTATATTTATTCTTTTGGTTCTATTTATTTTATTCTGTATCAGTTCATAAAATTTTCTTATGTTTCTCTGACTCCCTTTTTCAACATTTCTTTCTTCATAAGATAATATTCTACACTTACTACAATTTGTTTATTTTTTCCCAGCCATTCCCTGTTTGGCAACCACTTCCATTTCTTAAGTACCACAAACAGTTGTGCTATGAATATTTTGATACATATTAGGCCTTTGTTTATGTTTTTGACCTTCTTGGTGTGTATGCCTCGTAGTGGGATTGCAAGACCAAAAGATAAATAAAAATTATTTATTCTTCTTGCATAATTTCCAATTAATATCCAAAACAGTTGAGCAAATATATAGCTTCATTAAGAGTATACTAGTATACTCTTGATCCTCATTATTTTCCCCCTTCCCAGATTTATCCAGTGTTCTAGTCTGTCAAGATCCTACATTTTGGAGCCTGACCCTGACATTCATTGTTTTAGCTATCCTTCCCAGTTTGATAAGCATGCCATCTTTGTCTTTATCTACATTATTAATAAAAGCAATGGTTCAAAGACAAGCACAGTTTTGTTTTTTCCTCACCTGAAAAATTTGGAAATTAACCTAGATCAGGGTTTCTTAACCTGAGATCTATGACCTTTTAAAAAATCTTGATAATATATTTCAATATAATCTGTTTCCTTTGTAATCCCATGTGTTTTACTTTATGCATTTAAAAGCGTTATTTTGAAAAGGGGTCCATTTGGCTTCATTAGATTACTAAAGGGATTCATGACACAAAGAAAGGTTAAGAGCTGCCTGAAGTCCCTTCCAGTCCTCAAACCTATCATCCTTCTTTTCCTAGACAGTTTAATCTAAAACTGACCTATCATGTTCCTGTATCCACTGCCTTCCCTGCCCCCCAGTGGCCATTTAAAGGGTATTCTTGAGACCAGACCCCTTTTCTCACCCTCTTGGGGGGAGGGGCCACAATTACCTCTTCCTTGGACCTAGGAACCAACATTTTTAGGCTGACCCATTTTTGGGGGGGAGCTGACTCCAGAGCTAGGTTAACCTCTGAAGCGATTTTTTTTAAAAAACAATACACGCTTCTTTGCTGACTTTCCTTTCCATTCCATTTTAATACAGGGTTGTGCATGTTTATGTTAGTCTGTTTAAAGCAATTCCTCTTTTCTGCCTCCTTACTGTCCAACTACAGAATGACAAAACAATTCTTTTGGGGGGTAGTTTTCCTCTCTGATTATGAATTAATTGTATGGACTGTTGTAATATATGCAATATTCCAAACCACACCTCCTCCAACAACAGCTTAATAAACCATTCTTTGGTATACAAGGCAAGTTTAGTTTGGACCCTGATGTAGAAGATGAGACAGTTAATTAAAAAATTATATGTTTTTATGTGTGTACATGTATATGTGTGTATATATGTATGTGTGGGGTTATATGTGTGTATATACATATATAAAATCTCCAGCAAGGTGGCAGGAAATAAAAATATTTTAGGACATAGTCCTTGACTATGTAAGCAGCCTACAATCTCAATGAAAAATAAGATTTTCAGACATGAAACTGAAAAATAATAGGACAATGAATGGAATGATGGGTTTAGGGTCAGGAGGATCTTGATTCAAATCTCCCGATATGTAACCTTCACCAAATCACTTATATTTTTGAGGACCTGTATCCTCATTTGAAAACAGGGATCAAAACAACTGTAATACTCACTTTGCAGGGCTTCTGTGATACTCAGTTTAGATAATGTACATAAACCCCACTATCTTCCTTAAAGTGCTTTGTAATGTCAATTTTATTATGGAACCCTATGAGATTTATTGCCGAAGTGTGGCCAAAGACTATAAATTTGCATTCGTGTCTTATCTCTCACTTTGGGATGTGGTTTAGAAGGAAAATGACATTGCTACCTGCCTCTTCAAAATAAGATGAGGTGGGAGCTGTGATTCTGTGGCATCATACTGGTTTCCTAAAATCAGTTCTCGTCCCTCACCAGCAGTCTCGTTGGACCGTTAAGAGTGGGAGGGGCCACAGTTCTGACCACAACCTTCAGTACTTAATTTTTCTCTTTGATTCATGGGAGTTAGTCCTGCCTCCCCAGTGAGACTGTGAGCATCTTGAGGGGAGGTACCTTGTCTCCCACTTCTGGCTTCTGCACCACTGAGCACTTAGATGTTGGCTGATTGATCGCCTGACGGAGGATATCCCAAAGCCATCCAATGTCGATTTCCTCTCACCTAATTTCAAGGCTAAGTGTCCATAAATTACCCACCTGTATTGTGCAGAGGAGTGGAGGGGGGGGGGGGAGCGAGAGGAGCAGCCCTACAACTCTAATATTGTCCTTGTCAGCTCTGAGAGCACAATATAAATAACTCACCTGAGATACCCAATTTTTATTAAAAAGGTGGTAAGTGCAAAAGCAATCTGCCGGCCCATCGCAGAGCCAGGTCTTCAATTATTGAGTGTAATGATGTTGGCACACTCCCGAGCTGTCTCGGAGTCCTGGTGTCTGTGGAGCCCAGCCTTCATAAGGGAACAGCTTCCCAGCAGCTTGAAAGGACAGGAGGATGCAGAGCAGCCCGCCGGTGGCTGCAACCAAATATTTTTGGGTGACTGGAGGGAAAGTGTATTAAAAAGAGTGTTAATTAACTGTAAGCAGTGAGATGGGTACGCTGTGGGAGGGGAGGTGGGGCAGTGTGCTCACAAGATACTTCAGATTTTGACCCAGTTCTCTATGGGCAAAGCTGGGGGCTGGGCAGAGCTGGGCATGGAGAATAGGGTACCAGCAGAAGAGGAAACTGCAAGCGTGAGGTCCCACTCCCAACGTCCCCTTCTTTGGTTAAAGTTCTACCAGGGCAGGCTGGAGGGATGATCTTGGAGGCTGTGAGGATGAATGGCAGAATGAATGGAGGGAGGACAAACCATACAGGAGGAATGAAAGAGATGCCCAGAGTTCTGGCCGATGCTGATGGATGACTGAGACAGGCTCAGCTTCCATGTGAAAGTTATCTCACCTTCCCTTGCCTTGGGGTGTTTATTTAGTATCCCCGCTCAGATTAGCCTGGCCAGAGCCCTGCAGTTTCACATTGCAATGGGGAGGAAGGTTGACTGTGTTTGTTTTAGAGGCCACTTGGGAAACTCAAGGCATTATGGGATGGCAGAAGATGCCTCCCTGAAACCAATTTTAATATCCGTCCTCTCCCCTCCCCCAACCGCTACCGATACCACCATCCCACGATTTTCTCCTCAAATTCCTGCTTATTTGAGGAGGGTTGGGGAAAGAAGCAGCCTGCGCCATTCAATGCCCTTTATTCTTGACATTTCATTTTCTCTTGCCTCCCTTTCTCCACCTTTCTGTGCCTCTGACTTTTCTCTCATTTTCTCTCTGCTTCCTTCCAACCTTCCTTTCCCTCCTTCCTACCTGTGTCTTTCTCTTGGGAGTTCTCTAGCTCTTTCTATAAGTTTCCACCTTCAGATTCCTCTTGCCCTTTTCATCTCCACCTCTCTAAGACGATGGATGGTATTGGTTAAACACACTTGTCTGGGTAAAGCTGAATGTCCTTGTAATATTAGGCTGGCAGTTCAGGTGAATGTTGGACTGGTGGGCTAGAAACAGCACTGGCTCGGAACGGGGTGACCTGAGTTTTATTTCGTCATTCGCCTCTCTCAGCCTCAGTTTCTTCATCTATAAAGCGAAGAAATTGGATTAGATGAACTCTAAGAAGCCTTGCAATTCTAAAATCTGTGATTCATGGTACTTGAGAAATAGAACGCCCCGAGGTCTCAGAAGAAATCCTAACTTGGAGCAAAATTGTCTATCTGTCCAGAGCTTCTCTTCTCTGTGTCAGAAGAGGGAAGGGTGTGTGGGAGTCGGGGTGGGAGGAACCAGGGAAGGAATGGTGGGGGGAGGCCAAAGGGACTGGTTTAGTCAAGCAGCAGGGATTGCTGGCTGCAGCTCCAGCCCCCACTTATGCCGTAACAGCTGCAGTCCAGCTGCTGGCATCCCTGCTGGGGGAGCGTGCTAAACCTCTCCGGGGTCAGAGCTGTGGTATGTCGGTTTCCATAGCAACCAGCCAACGGGCCACTTTCTCAGAACAATTCCCCTACTCAGCCGGGTTCTGGAGTTAGCTCAGCCCAAGGGCATGTGGCTAAGAAGTAAGGCAGGAGGGGAGGAGGCTGCCTGAGGGCGAGGAGGGGGGCTGTGGAGAGTGGCTATCTCTCCTCTTGTCTCCTCTTGTCCTAACCCTGAGGTCTCAGTCTGTTTGAACTTCAGCAAACACACAGGGAGGCCGAGAGCTGTAGACTCTCTTCCTGTCCTGGCACTCTTTTCCTATCTCTATCCTTCCAGACCTCCCATCCTTTTCCCATCCTGTCACCCTCTCAGGGCTGGCCTGGAAGGAGATTTGGCTCTTTGGACAACAGCTGTCTTGGCAGGACTCAGAGACAAGGAGCTGGGAGGCAAGGCCCCCAGAGGAGTTCGGAATGCCATCCTCTCTTTTTCATCTCTGCATTACCTCCTCACTCTTCCAGTGCCACCTGGAGCTCCAGAGACATCACTTCCCAGCCCATCACTTTCCATGCTCTTCCTGTGTGTGTGTGTGTGTGTGTGTGTGTGTGTCCACTTTATATGGAAAAGAAGGGAATGAAAGTTGTTCAAGAAGTGGCCCTGGCCTGGACACAGTAGCCTCTTCCTAAAGATGTTTAGAAGACAAGGATTTCTTAATTACTTGCTTTCAGGATGCTGAAAAATGACATTCCTCGCAGAATGAGGTAGGGGTATGGCAAAGACTGGGAACTAATTTTTTTTTTCAGCTCAGACCTTCTTTTTCTAGTCTTGGTTACCAGTTCAGTTTTCTGGCTTTGTTCTGATACTACTATCAGTATCAGAACCTCCTTGAGGGTTTTGCTCTTTGGGATCTTCCCAGTCCTATTCTCTGTGTCAGTTCTTTCCCTGGGAAGGACCACAGACCCTATATTTGACAAGTGGGGATGCTGAAGTCAGGGGAAGAGATAGAGCATGATTGTTGCTTTCAGGCTCAGCTGCCCTGAGATGGAGACCCAGACCTCAGTTTCCATTGCCAAGGAGATCCCTGGGAGAGAAGGCTCCAGATCACTGTAGGAGGCAGCCAAGCTCTCTCTCCTTGAGCTCCTGTTACACCGTAGTACTTCTTGATTCTCGAATGGTTCTCTAGTATTCAGTCTGCTTAGGTTTTCCTTCTCTCACTACTCCTCCTCCCCCCTTGCCTTCAGTCCCCTTACTCATTCATACCTTGGACTTTTTGAAAGGAGAAGAAAGATGCATTGTCTCTATTCTATAGTTATACCCAAAGACTCTTAGGTTTCAGAAAAGCATTTAGATTGACCTTTTCGGTCTCATAACCCATACATAGACATAGGGAGAAATGGTCAATCCTCCAAGGAAAAGTGTGTAGCATAAAATGCTTAGCCCCTAAATTCTGGAATCATAGAAAACTCACATAAGACCCTTTGTTTTATCCTTTCTACTAATACTGACCTCATACTGGTTCCTGAAACCTGTTCTTCCCATCTTGCCTCTATCACCACTACATTCACTCTCTCTGTCTCTGTCTCTCTCTGTCTCTGTCTCTCTCTCTCCCTCTCCCCTCCCCTCCAGTTTCAAGAATCTGGCCAGAGGAGAGAAGAACAGCAGCCACATTGCTGTATAATGTAATACTTTATGAGTCCTAAAGGTGCTACAATGGATTGAGCAGGAAGAACTAAATTCAAATCTAGCCTCAAACATTTAGCCAGCTGTGTGACTCTGGCCAAGTAACATAACCTCTGTCTTAGGTCCTCAATTGTAAAGTGCTTAGCAGAATGCTGGATATAGTGGAATGGAATAGATATTTAATAAATGTTTTCCTTCCTTCCGAGAAGCTCTGGACAATAAGGTCTTTTGCTTATCCTAGGTATATGAAAAGGGGAGGGAGGAGGAATCTATCAACTTACTCCCTTCAGAATGTAAACCTTTTATGGATAACTAAGGCTATCTATCATTGAATAATCCTGCTCATTCACAGACTGGGACAATTTACTCTGTAGTCATTGGGCAGAACATTGTGAGGTTCCTAGCAGTCACTGCAACTGTCTTTAACCTGTACTCTGAAAAAAATTTAAAAAGGGTAATATCCCAAACATCCTAAAAAAATTCCCCTTGGGGGGAAAAACTCTCATATTTGTAGGACACTTAACTTTTCAGAGGGTTTTCCCCTGCATCACCTCATAAAACCTTTATAACAGTCCTTTAAGGTGGTCAGATCAATTGTCTCATTTGATAGATGAAAAATCTAAAGCACAGAGATGAAATGTCTTACATTATGCCACCTAGGTAGTTATTTGGAATGGTGCTAGAAACCAGGCCTTCAGAATCTGAGTCTTTTGCTCATTCTTCTGAAGTGCCATGTGGCCTCTCAGGAGGAGTCTTCAGATACACAATGTACTTCCCCTTGGAGGGAGTTGATCTCAGATGATTTTCTTCTATACTGGTCCCTTTGCCTCTTCCCTTCCTTCTCCCAAGGAAGTTGTTTTTCTTATGGGTCAACAAGAGGGAGAGAACTCTTTTGGGGATCACTCAGTTTTTTGTTTCTTTGTTATTTTATTTTATTTTTTATTTTTGTAGTAGACAACTTCAGTGGAGATTCTCCATTTTATGACCCTCTGTTTAAAAAAAACAAGCACATTTTGGTTATGTTCTTCCCCTTCCTTGTCAATTCTGAACCAACCAGGCTGTGATCCCAGCTTCTGATTGTTAGTCTTTTTTTTGTTGTTGTTGTTGTTTTAAGAGTCTTGACTCCAGACATACACAGCCAATTCAGAAAAGGCCCTTTCCTACTCCTTTGCTTTTGTCCAAAGAACAAAGCTACTCAGTGGCTTCTGGGTCTGCAGGACAGCAAGTGGCTCACCATTTCCTCCCCCAAATGCTTCCTAAACACCCACTCTAGGTTCTTGAGGCATAGTCATAGGGAAGTAGAGGAAGTTATTATGCTTCACATCCTTGCATTTGTTTTCTTAGGGGAAATAAGAGAAGGCAAAGAGAAAATAACTGAATTTAGGATACTTTACAAAGGGATTAGCAGTTGTTCCTTTTGGATTTTGCAAATAACTTGAGCTTTTTGGAAGAAAGGCTATTCAAAGTATTGTTATCATTATTACTTCTATCATCATAATCATCTGCCTCAGGGGTTCATTTCTTAACTCTTCTCTCACACTGATTTGTGTCCTCATTTTGGCATGAGTAAGTCATTTTTTTACTTATCTTTGACCCTTGAACATCGCCTTATTTGCTCCACCATGTGAGGCAGCTAATGGGGAAAAGTATCACTGATGGGGCAGGCTTGTTTGGTGGAGTTGTAATTGTTTTTTAGTTAAAAGATTTCTTTTAGATGACCTTTTAACTCTGTGTGGGTATGTGTGTGTTTGCCTGAGAATACATTGGTTTTCACTATGGAAAAGTCCAGGTGTGTTGGTCCAGAAAGCTGAAGTTGTCACTTTTGAGTGTGGCTCCTTATATTCGTTTCTGTTCCTGACTGGGCGGGGGTCTCTTGAATTTTTCTGTAGGAGACTTTCGTTCCTGCCTGGGGGAGAAAGAAGGTGCCAGCACTTCCGAAGAACTGTGCTCTGTGGACATAAAGGAGATATTATTTCTAATTCTGCTCTTATTTAAAACACTAGATTAGCTTCAGCAGATACTTGACAATAACACTCCCACATTCTCCCCCCCTTTCCTCCCATTAAAACTTTCACCAAAAATATTAAAGAAAACCAACCCACACACATGCACTCAAGCCAAGCACCTCTCAGAGCCAAACTGATAGCTCAAATCCCTACCCTGGATGATTTCCTGTTTAGCATTTCAGAAACACACACACTCTCTCTCTGTCTCTCTGTCTCTCTGTCTCTGTTTCTCCCTCCCTCTTCCTCTCCTCTCTGTCTCTGTCTCTCTCTCTATCTCTCTCTGTGTCTCTGTCTCTGTTTCTCTCTCCTCTCTCTATCTCTCCCTCCCTCTTCCTCTCCCCTCCGTTTCTTTTTTCTGTCTCTGTCTCTCTCTCCCTGTCTCTGTCTGTTTTTCTGTCTCTCCCCCTTTCTCCCTTTCTGTATTCCTGTCTCTCTCCCCTCTCTCTGTCTCTCTCTCTTTCTCTATCTCTCTCTGTGTCTCTGTTTCTCTCTCCTCTCCCTGTCTCTCCCTCCCTCTTCCTCTCCCCTCCGTTTCTTTTTTCTGTCTCTGTCTCTCTCTCCCTATCTGTCTGTTTTTCTTCCTCTCCCCCTTTCTCCCTTTCTGTATTCCTGTCTCTCTCCCCTCTCTCTGTCTCTCTCTCTTTCTCTATCTCTCTCTGTGTCTCTGTTTCTCTCTCCTCTCCCTGTCTCTCCCTCCCTCTTCCTCTCCCCCCCGTTACTTTTTTCTGTCTCTATCTCTCTCTCCCTGTCTCTGTCTGTTTTTCTGTCTCTCCCCCCTTTCCCTTTCTGTCTCCCTATCTGTCTGTCTGTCTCTTCTCTGTCTCTCCCTCCCTTCTCCCATTCCCCCCCCTTTCTATGTTTGAGTATGAGTGCACCCACATGCATCCATAAACTGCTGGCTTGTACTCCCTTTGTGGCTCAGTGTTGGTGTGGGCAGGAGGGGGTTGTGGGGGAGGGAATTGTCTGAGCAGAGGCCTGATTAGAGTGAGGAACTAATCAGCACTGTGTTTATGAAGGTGTTTTGTACAAGAATTTGTGGTAAAGTGATTGAGGGTGGGGTTGGAAGGGGGAGCACAGGCAAGAGCAAGAGGAAAAAGAATATCCTGCTATTCTCAGACAATTAAAAGCACAGGGGGACAAAGGGGTTTGGGGAGGGGCCTGGCAATTTTGCTAACTGCCCTTCAGAGGATCCCACCATTCCTTGGCTGACTTGAGTGACTGAGTGTCTTATACCTACTGCCCCAGGACACCAAGGGCTGGCCAAAGCTGAGGAAAGAGCTCGGACCCCAGCCCCACAGCTCTGAACTGGATATACTACTAGAATACATTCCGAAGTCGGCTGGCCATGCAGATTAGTCTAACAGTAATTAGGTAGTGGAGTTACAAGAACTTCAGCCAGTTCTGCCCTGCCATCTCTTTCATTTCTGTCTGACTTGGTTGGGACTCTGTTGCCGGGGAGTGTGTTAGGGTGTTGTTTAGGTGTCAGCTGTGGGAACAAAGCTGGCTTGGCTAGAATAGTTTGTGAGGGCAAACTCAGCTACATCAAGGGGGTGAGTTCACTTGGAAGGAGCATCTGAAGTCATTTGAGTGTTACTGTGCCCATTCTCTCTGTCAGAAAACTGCTATTCCTAAAGATAATTCTAAATTATAGTTCCCCTCTAGTCTCCAATCCCATTTCCAGTAAAAAAAAATTGTGGGGGGATGGCCAGGTTACCCATTTTTTACTTAGAACTCAAGCCCCCGAATGGCAGGGACCCTGACCTGTGGGTGATTGAGATCTCTGGAGGTTTGGGAAGCGATCAACACTACACTGCCCAGAACTACAGCATGTAGCTGCATTTTAAGCTCATGGAGGAGCTGCACTGCTTCTGGGGGCTCTCCTGCCCTTGCCAGGGACAGGGTGAGAGCAGCCAGGAAGTGGCTTTGGTATTCTCAGTCACCTTGGCACTAGTGTGAGGGCTGCAGCAGGGGAAGCTGGCTCCAGGGAGCTGTCCTCTCCTTGTGCAACTCACAGTGTTCCTGGGAACGTGTTACCCTGCGGTGGCAAAGGAGGATGAAAGGAATGGGGATTCTTGTAAATTTTTAATCTGAAAAATAAAGAAAGTGTGAATAAGAATTAATGCAGTTATTAAATATTTAAACTTTCTGTAGTCACTTTCATTTTTAACATATTCCATTCTCAAAAGCTCTGGCAACAAGGCTCATTGAAGATTTGTTCATGAGATGTCCGTGTCCATCCCCCCACCTTGACCCAAAGTGAGACTGCAGGTATTCATCATCCTGATGGAAATGTTCATTATTTCTTCTACAGCAACAATCTGAGCCCTCTCTTTATATTTATGCTTTCTCTATATGACAGTATAAATAATTGATGCTATTATAAACACATCCTATGCAAAATATTTATTAGAAAAAATAACTCTTTAATTTGGCATGCCATTTAATTCTGTTTCATAATCATGGAGCACAGTCTACAATTAATGTTAGGATAAAAAGATACAGAATGACTTAACATTTGCTGAACTAAACAGATTCAGTGACAGCAGCAGTTCTGAGGTGGTACCTGCTATAAGCATCCTAGTGTCTGTTAAATATGTGATGGGGATGGACACTGGATAATGCCAAGGGCTGATATCAAAGGGTAAGACTGCAGAAATGCCTATGTAAAATGAAACATGATGATTTTCCAATCTTGGCACATATGTCTGAACACAGTTCAGGTTGTAGAAGAATTTGTCAGAAAGGATACAGGCCAGTAGACACATATTCCCAGAGCAGGGATCTCAGTGTTGGATGAGATCCCAAAGGACTCTATTAGATGGGTAGGCAAGTTGGTGGAGTCCCCTGAAGTCCCTGGCTTCTTTATAGGGATGGAGAACTATATTATTGTCAAGTACCCCTCTTTCTTTGGGTTGTCTCACATCTTTCCAGTGGACCAAAAACAAAGTGTTATTGGTATTCTTTGGTTTGTTGATTTCCCCATTCCTGCCCTGAACAAAACCCTCTCTTATTACATTAACAAAACAAAATAAATGAACACATTGGCCATGTTGGAAAATTCATGCACCATTTCTTACCTTTGATTTACCACTTTTCTACTGAAAGGCTAGCAGAGTGGTTCTCCATCAATTTTTTAAAGTCATGACTAGTTATTGCATTGATAAGGCTTCTGAAGTATTTTAATGTTATTTTCCTTTACACAACTTATAGTCACTGCAATTCTTACAAAAAAAATCCCAGATTCTTTTGGGTTCTCCATACTCATAATTATTTTACATTGCAGTATTATTTTACATTTGCATATAATAATTTGCTCAGCCATTGCTCAATCAGTAGACACTCATTTATTATCATTTATTTATTTCTACAAAAATTGCTGCTATTCTGTTGATGGAATGGTGAACTGACCCAACCATTCTGGAGAGCAATTTGGAACTATGTCCAAAAGTCTATCAAAATGCATACCCGGCAATACTGTATGGGATCAGTGTCTCTTGAGTTAAAAAAAAAAAGTCAAAGAGTCTTATCTGTGCAAGATATTTATAACAACTCTTTTTGTTGTGACTAAGAATTGGAAATTGAGGGAATGTCCATCAGTTAGGATGTGCCTGAACATGTTGTGGTATATGAATGTAATGCATTATTATTGTGCTATAAGAAATGACAAGCAAGATAATTTCAGAAAAATTTGGAAAGACTTACATTAACTGATGCAGCATAAAGAACCAGGAGAATATTGTACACAATTACAGCAACATTATACAGTGAACAATTGGGAATGATTTGATTATTCTCAGCAATACAATGATCCAAGATAATCCCAAAAGACTCCTGAAAATGCTCTCTTGCCTTTAGAAAAAGAATTGATGGAGTTTGAATACACCACCAAAGCATATTATTTTTTACTGTTTTTCTTTTGGTTAAAGTTTTCTTCCTCAGAATGACTAACATGGAAATATGTTTTCCATGATTGCATGTGTGTATAATCTATATCAGATTATTCACAATCTCTAGAAGGGGAGAAGGGAGGGAGGAAATTTTGGAACTCAAAATTTAAAAAAAATTAAAATGATAAAAAGTTGTTTGTCCATAATTAGGGTGAAATAAACATTAAAAATTGAATATTAAAATGATGAGATATTTGAATTTCATGACTTGAACAAATTGCTGTTATAAATCTTTTTTGTATATGTGGGACCTTTCTCTCTTTGACCTCCTTAAGGTACATTAGTCTAGTAGGAATTTTTCTAGGTCAAAAGGTATAAACGGTTTAGGGATTTTTTTTTTGTTAGTTTGTTTTTCTGAACTGTTGAACCAGTTCACACATCTACCTACATAAGTTCTCACTCTTAACAACTAGTTGCCGATATTCAATAGCCTAACATCTTTGTATTTGTCGATTCCAATGGACTTAAGTCTGCTTTGCAGCTAAGAATGAGGCTATCACCAATTCACACTTTCCTAGGAAGACAAAGGATTGATTCCAGCATCTTTTTCTACTCACCTATAGCACAAATCGTGCCTCTCCCTGGGTAGGGGGCATGAGCAGCCCTTGTTGAAGAGTAAGTTAATCTTTGCAGATCCCATTTCTTACTTTTCTACCTGACACTGAAGATATTGTACTTAAAGCTGGAGGCTTTAGGGGATTTTAACTTCTGACTTAACATGGCATTCATAGATCTTTTTTCTTCACTGAATATCCACTCTAATTGTCCCCATGCCTAGTATCATTCAGTATGTGTTCCCAGGCTGAGAGAAGGGCTCGTTCATTTGTGCCTCAGACTTCTTTTAATTGGTTCATGGAGTAAAGAGTGATGAGAGGACAGCTAATACCCTGAAAAAAATCTTTATTTTGCAATGAGCAATTTGCCATTCTTTGTCTGAAAAAAACAAGTGAGGTTTTTATCAGTCAACAATTTGAATTGTGGAGGGAAATTTTTTTTTTAAATGGAACTCTTTCCCCACCATCCTCTCTGTAGTGCACTTGATACTGAAGGAAGCTTTTTTTTTCCTCCCAGAAAAGGAAGTTTGTGAAGGGACAGGCATTCCATTATTTAGCCACCTTATTCCCCTTCAGCCATTCAGTGTAGCCTGTGTATCAGGTGAGGCTTTTCAGATGCCAGTTTGGTTTGAGAAAGGCTCGCCAGTATTATTCCCTTGGCACTTCTCAGAGGTTAACCGGTGGAAATAGCGGGCCAAGGTTTATAGCTTCCATTGTCTTCCATGGTGTTGACCGAGTTCTCAAAGGCCCAAGTGTGGCTGGTAGGACTCAGTTTACAAGAGAAGAGCTCTTTTGAGTAGAAGGTTAAGTTACCAGAGCAGTGAGCATGCAAAGCTCGTGCTGAGTGTCTGAGGACTGGAAGAGCGGGCTGACGACGTGGTGGCAACGAGATCTACAGGGAGTTGGTTACGCTGCTTTCCCAACAAAAGGACAGAAGTGATCAATCTAAGGTCTCTTAAATATACTAGAATGTTTATACTGGATTCTGCTAAGCCAAGGTGCAGATTTCCATTAAACACAATACGCAAGAGGGGTTCCCTTGTGAAAATTTAGAGAGACAGATTTAGAAAGAGAATGAAGAGTTATTTCTTTGACGAAAACAAAGTACCTCTAAATCTCATTGTCTCCTCCTTTTAGATCCTGTTCTTTGTCTGCACTTCAGAGCCAGTTCTTAGTTCCTCCTGGAACTGCCCAGAAATACAGTCCTGCCAATTTGGGGCTGTTATTCAGGGCTGGTTTACATGAAAATAAGATGTGCACATTTACTCATTTTCTTTTCTCTCAGAGCCTCATGCAGGCCAAGCCAGGCTGTTCAATCAGTTCAGTTAATAAAATCTGCTCTTGTTTTCCTAATATCTGATGCCTGGGGTAGCTAAGCCACGGGCTGGCAAGGCACCACAATAACAAACCCCTAACAACACTAGGGGGTCAGAGTCATTCTGAGCCTTTTATTAAAGCTGACAAATAATGAGTAACGCTTATAGCTTCTTTTCCCCTCCTAGAACATTTAAAACAAGTTGTGTGAAGGCAGAGGTTGATCATTTTAAGTGAGGAGTTGCTGGAAGGTAGTGAGGATGGCAAGGTAGTGTTCCTGGGAAGCTGGCTCAATGTGATTTGGGGGAGAACACCTGATTTTTTATCCATTGACTTGGCTTTTGAATCAGGAGGAATCCCTTATCCTCTAGGAGATTTTTCTTTTCCCTGAATAAAGTCTAGAATGGTAGGATGGCATGTTCCATAGTCCTTGGAGTCAGAAGACCAATACTGGGTCCTAATTCTATCATTTGTAATTCTGTTATGATGTGCAACAAGTTAGCTTTTCTGAACCCAAATTCCCTCATCTATAAAGTGGAAAATTAGATATTTCTAGCACCTACCGACAGGGTTGATGGGACCATCAAGTGAGGTTGTATACATAAAGTAGTAACTGCAAAATGCTATTTGATGTCTGGTATTATGAAGAAGGATAATGGTATAATATTAGTTCTTAGGCTTTGATTCGGGCAGGGAAAGAGGACAAAAGCCCCTGAACATGATCTTCTCTTTAGCTATTTCTTTGGTATAAGGACTCAGATGTTAAACTTTTGGCTGCTTGTTTGTATACATGGTCCCTTCATCTGGGGTGTCATCAGTTTTACCTACTTTATTCAGAGCTCAAAAGATTCTGGGAAGTATTCCCTGATCCCCCAAATGGAAGTAGTTCTTCCTTCTTGTATCTGAGTGACCTTAGGGAATGGCTTTTAATTTCTCTGCACCTTAGTTCCTCATCTGTAAAATAACAGGGTTTGGACCAACTGATTCCTTATGCCTTTCCCAGCTCTAAATCTGTGATCCTTTGATCTTAAATGGAAGGGGCAAGTTCATTACTCTCTTTGTTCACTACCTCTGCCTCAGTGTAGAATTATTTTGCATATCCTGGGCACTCAATAAATAATTGTTAGCTGAATGAATATGTGAATGCAGTTTATTTGCATTATAGTAATATGTCCTGAATATGTGTATACATACATGTATATATAGTTCATTCATTTTTTTCATTCAGAATCAATTTATTAAATGTCTTTTATGCCTAAAAGACTCTTCTGATTTATATGGGAAATGGAGTGGTCCCTGCTCTTGTGGGTTTTATTATGAGTGGTGATAATGGTGCATGTGATATTAGGAACAGCAAAAATTCTCAGCTCTCTTAGATTAGTTCAAGCCTCAGCTTAGCAACCAACTCCAAATCAAAAACTTTCTCATCTCCCTAATTTTAGCGCACTCTTTCCTCATGATCTTGTATTTCTTTTCTGTGTACATATTGGTCTTCAGTAGAATAATAGACCTCATTTAGCTTTTATCTTTGTCACCCTATCATTGAGCACAGGGCCTGGCACGTTGTAGGCTTTTAATAAGGATTTGTTCAATCGAAGGGAATGGAATTTCTGGCTTTGGGCTTTGGGCTTATCCTTGGAGTGTGTCAGATATTAGCTATTGTAAGGAAAGGACAGTAGTGCCAGTTTTCTGATGTTGCTACTCTGGAGAAGTGGGTCAACTGTCATGTCTTTGTCTCACCTTTCTAATTTCAGACTAAGATCTTGAAGTTGTAGAGTGCTTCTTCAGACTCTTTTTATATTTCTATCTGAGCATAACGCTTCTGCAGCTCTGACTAAGGCAAACAAAATGATAGAAAAAAATGAGACACAACATGTTGCTGAAAGTTGGGACCCTCTCTTTGTCCTTAGCTCATCTCTAATGGTAAATTCAGCTAATGAGTTCTACTTCATAGCACACTTGGCCTTCAACTTGGTAGCAGCAACCAAGAATGAAAAGAACACTAGACTTAAAATGAGAAGACTTGAATTCAAGTCTTTATTTTGTCATTTCTTTAGTTGTACAACTTAAAACAGGTCATTTTACCTACTTCTTATTCTTGATATGTTAAATGAGGATAATAATCCTACTATTGAACAGAATTACTGGGAGAATCAAATGAAGTATTATAAGTAAAACTCTTTGTAATCATCAAACACTAATGATATAATCTGTCATCATTATGGGAACAAAACATAGGTTTTTAGAGCTGAAAGGAAATTGATCCCCTGAATTTTACATGAGGAAACTGAACCCCAGGAATGTTAAGTGATTTAAAGTGATTTGAAAGTAGTCAGCTAGTCAATAAATATTTGTTAAGAGCCTACTATGTTCCAGGCTCTAAAGTACGATCTGGGGATACAAATATTAAAAATAAAAAAAAATCCTTGCCCTCAAGTAAATTGCAATCTAATTATGTTGGGGAGGGGGCGGGGAAGAGACAACTCAAAAAAGAAGCTGAAAAACAGAGTTGGTAGAAGAGGGACAAGGAAGTTATTAACCAATTTGG
Organism: Sarcophilus harrisii; assembly: GCF_902635505.1. Classification (NCBI taxonomy): domain Eukaryota; kingdom Metazoa; phylum Chordata; class Mammalia; order Dasyuromorphia; family Dasyuridae; genus Sarcophilus; species Sarcophilus harrisii. Next base: position 460,537,394 of record NC_045428.1, on the reverse strand, counting down.
GATATGATAGAAAAATCAGAGAAGTCCCAAAATAATGCAGCCAAATGAGAAATAAGATGTTCTGAACTGGACTTCTTTCTGAAATGAAGTTTTTGGAGTTCATGGCTCTAGCTTCCAGCTAGAAGGACTGAGGGTAGTGATGAGAAAGAGTGCTGAAATTGAGGAGATTTTGCAGGATGATGAGGTGTTCCAACAGTGAGCTTCCTGGGATGTGATGGAAAAGTCGGAGGAGTTCCAAAGTAATACAGTCTTGTGAGAAATGGGTGATTTGGAACAATTGCTGGCTGAGAAATCACATCCTGCCTCATGCTTATGAGCTGTGTAATCACTTCTCCTCTGTCAGCCTCAATTTCTTAATTTGTAAAATAGGAATAGCACTTCTCTCACAAGGTTATTGTGAGGATCAAATGAGATAACATGAAGTGTTTTGCAAACTTTAAAGAACTACATAAATAGTAGTTTTTGTTGTTGTCATCCAAGTTCACATTAGCTAGACTTTAGATGGGGACCCTTTCACCCCAAATTTTTTTCCCTATTTTATACTGGTGTGGGTTGGTGTGTTTATACCGAGAGCTTCCTCTTAACCTTCTGGATTAAAATCACATCTTTTCATCTGCCATTTCACTGGGGGAAAGGAACAGAACCATTGGCCAAATTCTTTAGAAATCTAAGCAAATGAGCTGCCTGAGTCAACTTCATCTGTAAGGAGACTTGGTGTGGAGTCTCTTGTGTGCACAAAATGAACCCCATCTCCTAGAAGCATTCAGTGAAAGTCGGGCGTTGCTAGACAGGAGTAGCTTCATCCAGGGTGGCAAAAAGGAGAGAGGCTGAGGAGGTGAACATTTTTCCTGGATTGTGTACAAAGTTCATGGGGGCCATGTTTATTTTCCCAGCCCACTTTGCTTCTTGCCTTTGAAAATTCTCCCCAAAACCCAGAGGACCAGCTGAAAATATTCCAGGTAATATGAAAATGAATTAAAGCTGAGCAAACATGGCCCAGCTTCTGAGCAAATAGCCAGGCATGTAGACAACCTGAGAAAAGAAAAAGAAAGCAAGAATTAAGGAGCAGAATGGGCAGGTGGGGCTAGGGAGGCAAAGAGAGGTGTGGTTCAATGATTTTAGCATAGGGTCCCTTGCTTTTGAATTACTCTTTCTCTCCCTTATGGCCTTAGAGTCTCTAATGTCACCCAGCTTTCTAGGAGCTGACATGATCACAAAGCTCCAAAGGAAATAGGAATTGAGTGTCCTAGGGTGGAGAGAAAGACTTTTTGTTGAGGTGGAGAGGAAAATCTTGTGTCTCAGTTTATTCAGTTGCAAAGTAAGTATAATAGTCATCTGAGAGAAAATGAATATAGATGATGTGCTTTCTGTCAGGAAGCTGAAGTACTAATCCCAGCTCTGCTGTGAAAACTGAAAGAAAATAATTTAATGCCTTTGGGCCTCAGTTTTCTCATCTTTGAAATGAAAGCCAAATGATCCTAAACTTCCTTTAGAGTTCACTTTCAAAGACATGATTAAATGCCTAAAATATATGTTAAACTACAGTCCTAAAAATCCTTGACCTCTGGGAATTGTCAAACTAAGACAGATACCCTGACAAGGATAGACATACAACCAGGGACCACCATAATGTGGTGTGACTTGAGTGATCCAATGCATATTTGGTTTGGATAGAGAGATTGAGCTATTGACCAGGATTCACTTCTTGGTTCTAACTAGATGGCCTTGGGCAAGCTATCTTTTTGCCTCCATTTTCTCATCTGTAAAAGGAGAATAGTACTACTTGGACTACCTTTTCAGTTGTACAGCCAGGTCCAGATTAATGAATCCCCTGAAGTGATCTCATTATTCAAATATGTCTTGGTTATTTCAATTGGACTGGAACTAATTACTATATTTTACTTAATTATAACTTCAAATAGTGTGAATTTGAATGTATATAATTACTTCAGGGGAATTCATTATTTGTACTAATCAAGATCCAGATGTACTCATGGATCTATGATCTTACAGGTTTAGATATTGTCTGCAACAATACATATCAAATCATTTAGTTCTGACCAGTTCAAGTCCTTCCATAAATTCACCTGAGAAAGTCCATACAATGTGCTAAAGTCCTTCCTTTTTCCAGACATTGTGAAGTTATCAGATGGAACATTACATAAATAAAACATCTCTTTTCATCAAACATTTCTTGAGTGATGTCCTTTATTCTTGTTTTTTCCCAAAGTTTCTTGTTGGTCACACCTAACATATTCCTTTCCATTGTCCTCTTCATGATACTCATTTTCCGTTTCTCTGAGACTGTTATGTTTCATGTCTCACAATCAGCCAATAACATTAAAAGGATATTAGTATTAGAAAAATAGGCATTTATTTGGAGGAAAATTTTAGTGTCATTAATGAAGCTTCGCAATTTCTGGAAGACAATCCAGCCAGTTTTATTGATTGTCATGCATATAATCATATATACATATACACATTTATATATGTAAACTGATAGGTTATCTATCTAATTGCATGTTATTATCTGGGCAACATATCTTTTGGTTCTAGATATTCGCATAGGATTTACAGGAAAGTTCCAAAGTCAAATTCTTAAGCTAACTTCTCTGTTGAAATCTTATTTTGGAGGTTAAATACCTCATACTTTAGTCTTTTGCCATTTTCTAGGAAGCTTTGCAAAAAGCTAGAGCTTGATGCAATCAATGTAAAGTAATTTATAAACAGGGATATCTATGATACCTAATCATCCACTTAGAATTTATTTTCAACTTGAATTTTGCCATGAATTTTTTCAACTCAAACTGCCAATGCTTTGGTGATACTATGCTTTCCTGTTTATCATTTCACTAGATGATTAATATCACCAAATTAATCAATAAATAAGCTTTTGGAATCCTATTCTAAGCTTTGGAGGCATAAATGCAAAAGTGACTTTCCACCCTCAAGAAGCTAATTATATTTTATTGGCAAAGACAACATATTCGTAGATGATTAAGTACAAGATAAATGTACTAAAATGTACTAAAAATAAAAAAATATTTTATCTTTAAAGGAATTTTCAGTAATTTTGTTGTATGAGTGGGAAAAACCTTTTAATATAGTATTTTGCTCTAATAATAGTGTAGTAGTAGTAATAATTGCTAGCATTTGTATATACTTTAATGTTTACAAAGGGCTTTACATATGTCATCTCATTTGATACAAAAATACTGTCAAGTAGATGCTATCATCACAATTTATAGATGAGGAAACAGAAGCACAGAGAGGTTAAGTGACTTGTTCAGATCCACACAGCTTGTAGCTGTCATAGGCAGGATAGGAATTCACATCTTCATGACTGGTATACCATTGTGTGCACTGTGACAGCTAGATAACTCTTTATTTTTTTTTTAATTTAATAGCCTTTTATTTACAGGATATATACATGGGTAACTTTACAGCATTAACAATTGCCAAACCTCTTGTTCCAATTTTTCACCTCCTACCCCCCCCCACCCCCTCCCCTAGATGGCAGGATGACCAGTAGATGTTAAATATATTAAAATATAACTTAGATACACAATAAGTATACATGACCAAAACATTATTTTGCTGTACAAAAAGAATCAGGCTCTGAATTATTGTACAATTAGCTTGTGAAGGAAATCAAAAATGCAGGTGTGCATAAATATAGGGATTGGGAATTTAATGTAATGGTTTTTAGTCATCTCCCAGAGTTCTTTTTCTGGGCATAGCTAGTTCAGTTCATTACTGCTCCATTAGAAATGATTTGGTTGATCTCGTTGCTGAGGATGGCCTGATCCATCAGAACTGGTCATCATCTAGTATTGTTGTTGAAGTATATAATGATCTCCTGGTCCTGCTCATTTCACTCAGCATCAGTTCGTGTAAGTCTCTCCAGGCCTTTCTGAAATCATCCTGTTGGTCATTTCTTACAGAACAGTAATATTCCATAATTTTCATATACCACAATTTATTCAGCCATTCTCCAACTGATGGACATCCATTCAGTTTCCAGTTTCTAGCCACTACAAAAAGGGCTGCCACAAACATTCGTGCACATACAGGTCCCTTTCCCTTCTTTATAGCTAGATAACTCTTTAAAGACAATCAGCAACAAATAATAAGTACTGATGGATCTTGTATTCTTTACAACTTTTAATCAATTATATGATGGTAAAATGTGTTCTACTGTGGCATATTAATTTGTAAAAACCAGTCTCATTTGAAGAATCCTTAATGTATATATTGACAGTTCTTATAAAATTCTATATATGGCTGGGAAAGTTGACACATAGTTAGTAGTTAGTGGTGTTCCTAAGGTTACCTTTGAGGGGAGAGTCATGTGTAGTAAGGACTGAGGTATCTCCACTTTCCCCCCCTTTCCTTTTTAATTTTTCTCTCTACATGTTGTGAATTTGTGCCTTAAAATCCTCTCTTATGCTCCCTTTTAGCAATTATATATATAGATAGATGTATATATATCTATGTATGTATGATATGATCTGCCTATTTTTTTCCTCTCATTTTTCTATTTACTGCCATTTTATTTCCCCTCTATAAGCACATCTTGAATCATGGTGTTACAGACTAAATGTAATGACAGCTCTACTGTTCTTGATGGGTGAAAACAATGTGTTATTAAAGTCTTTGTAGATCTTTTCCATTTTTCTTTGGTTTGTTGTCTTCCTTCCCTTTTCATCCTTAAATGCCCTCGGGATGATTTTGTTTAGTAGTATCTCTCACTAATGTTTCTTTAAATTGATTTTACCTTCTACTGCTTCTCTGCATTTTGAGACAATGCTTTTCATAATGTTCATCATTCTTTGTAAGATTTTACAAATTTTATATTCTAACCAAGTCTTGCCTTTGGCTACCATCCTTCTTTACTTGGAAAGTAAATGAAATGTTTGTTTTTTAAAAAATTTTTTGTTTTTGTTTTTGCTTTATCTTATTTTTTTCCCCTAAGGCTCTTTTGGTCCCCCTTGCTATTACATTTAATTTTCACAAATTAGGCTATTGCATTTAATTATTTTGGACTGTATCTATATCCTTTCTTTCATGTGTTATCTTGATTTCATTAAAAAGAACCAATTTTAATGGGTCATGAATTTGCACCTATCAATTGCACCCTATGTTATCTTCTCATTTTTATCCTTCTAACCTTGTTAAAACTTTGATCTTTGCTCTCATTAGGTCAGCACGATTGATTCTACTTTGAATTCACTACCCATAATATAATTTATTGTTTGTTGAAATATATATTTTTACAATTTTATTTAATGCTTACTATGTCTAGTAACTACTTAACATTTCCTTGAATTAAGAATTCAGGATATATAGACATGAAGCTTCAATGTATTCCATGAGATTTTAGTCTCTCTCATTCTTATTCCTGACATGTTATCTAATATATTTCTCACAATCTTCATTGATTCTCACCTTTGCATTGAAACCATCAGGTATTAAGATATATATTTTGATCTAATTTGTAGAATCTCATCAAGGTCTTTGTGGAATTTCTCTGTCTCAATTTTCTGCCACAGATGTTAGTGCATAGACTGCAATTATTTATGTGGTGGTCTTTTGTAGATAATTATTAAGAACACTACAATGTGAAATGTCCCATGAATATTGCCTTTGGATGCATGATAAAAAGCAGCTCCTCTAAATTTCTTTATTTTCTTCTACAAAGAGAACCTATAAACCGTCCTTCTACCAAGCTAAAATTTACTTTTTTCTTTTAATTCATAATAAGAATGTCAATATAATTGAATTCCTTTAGTTAATATGTTCATTCACTAATCATTAGATAAGGATCCTCATATTTAGAGTATAAACAGCCAAATTAAAGTTCAGAGAGAGTCTAAAAATCATGATTCCTTACTATCTTATGTTCCACCATGTCCGATCTCACTGCCAGGATACAAGACTGAGGATCCTTTTGAATTTTTCTTTGTTTCATAAGGTACCTGAGTGAATCTATTAGTGATTAGGTTCTCCATGCTTAGATAGGCTAGTCTTTAGAAATCAGTCTCAGGCTATTATTAGGACGATGCTCAGGGCCTTTCTAGTGAGATAGATAGAACCTTTGGCCCACTGGAGTAGTTTTTGTGAGTCATCAAATCATTAGGAGGCTTTGGAGAATGACTTTGAGCCTATTATTTGGCAGGTAAGAGGTACAGAGATACAGTGTTGGACCTGGAGTTGAAATCCAGTTTCAGGTAGTTATTAACTGTGTAAACCTGAGAAAACTGCTTAGCCTTTATTTTCATCAGTTTCCTGATCTATAAAATGAGGGTGGTCATAGTACTTACCTCTCAGGATTGGTGTGAGAATTAAATGAGAAAATATAGGATAGTGCATGGCACATAGTAGTCACTTGTATAAAAGTTAGCTATTATTGAGTAGAATATCAGGGATTAAAGGATGAGTTAATCACTTCTAAAAAAATAAATCTTGGTGACAAGCTTGGGTACAAAAAGGGTAGAATTTAGGATGACTGATTTACATGAGAAGGGAGTAGTTTGATTCAGAATAACAAGAAATGGCTTATTGCTGTGAGGAATAAATAAAATTCAGGAATCCCAGCTCTTTGGAGCTTAACTCTTTCTCTAACCAGACCACAAATTCATGAGGTTGGAAGACTTTTCTTTCCATTGTGCTACTTTTTTCTGGGGTCTTGGAACATCGGAGTTCATTTGAGTTTAGTTAAGTAAAAAAAGCATCTATTGTTTGTTAATTGCTTATTATGTCCGGGTCACTGTAATGAACACTAGGCACTGGAGGAGATGTGTTTCTCAAGACATGGCCTGACCCTTCTGAAGGTTTCAGTTTAGTAGGGAGGTAAAAAAACACACACTCATACAAAATGATCCGTGATCCGTACGTTAGAGAAGTGCTTTCTGAGGTCTGTAGGTAAAGGGAAGGTCCCTTTCCAAGTAGAGAGAATCAGGGAAGACTTCATGGTATAGGTTAAATTTTAGTTGAGATTTAAATATTGAACAAGAATTTATGTGGTGAAGGGAGCAAGATTCCATGTATGAGTGACATTATGAGCAAAACAAGGAATCCATAAAGCACAAATCATATTTCCAAGGAAGGAACTAGAGAAGATATAAGGATTCTTAACTTGGGCTCTCTATCAACTTAATTTTTAAAAAATTTTGATAACTGTTTTTCTCTATAATTAACTTCCTTTGCAATCCTCTATCATTTTTTCCTGTATTTACAAACTTCTGAGAAACTAATGCGAGAAATATTAACTTCACCAGACTGCCCAAGGGGGTCATGATTTTTAAGAGAATAAGAAACCCTAGTATAGAAAGTAATCCAGTTGCATAGAAGAATTAAGAAGAGAGCAGGATAAAGCTAAACTTTATTAACAGAAAACTTATTTCTGATGTTATGGACTGAGAATTAATTAATCCATTTGTTTATGTGCCTTTTAATAAAGAAGCTGGAGAATATATTATATAGCAGTTTGAATAAAACAGAGGAATGTGGGAAATTGTAAAAGTGGCATGTAAAAATGTCCATTAGGGCATGACTAGAATGATGAGAAAAAGACCTTTTACTTCCATATTCTCCAGTGCATCTGGGCAACTCTAATCCAGTATCCCCAACATTGTTTAGAGCTAGGCCAAATTTTGGAGCAGGTTGCTAGGAGGACGGTCCATTGCCCTTTAACCAGTCTCAGGGTTTCCTTATTGAATATCTAAACGTGAGGGGCCCTTTATGTGACCTTGGACAACTCATTTAACATTTGCAGCACTCTATCTGTAAAAAGAAGGAAGGCTAGATGATAACTAAATGTAAAGTTTTGTGACTTTCCTGGACTTCATGACCTTTCAGATTCCTCTCAGTATTAAATCTATGATTCTATGATTGATTTTATTCTTAAATTAACTCTATAAAAAAGCTAATACCAATTTAAGTCCATTTATATATGTTGACACTGATGTCAGTAAACTGACAAAGGGAAAGGAAATCCTTGCTGCTTCTGGATGTCACAACCAGTGTTACATCCTTCAACAGTCTTTGGGCCTCAATTTCCCTACCTGAGAATTCAGAATTACCCTTGTTGACAACATGTAGGGTAAGCTGTTTATCCCCCTATGTATTATATGCGGTACAGAAACATTTCTGAATGACTCCAAGTATTCATGAGGATAAGAAACACAAGAAAATTACTGTTCTCAGGATTTCCCTCATTTATGCCCTTCCTTCCTTCCTCCTTTCCCTTCATTGTTGAACCTCTCTCTGGTTGTGAAGCACTTCTCTGTGAGCTTGATCAGTATCAAAAGCCCACTCACGCTGCCTAGTTTGATCACCTAATCAGGAATCTTTCCAGACTCCAAGGTTAATCTCTGCCTCTGGGGGACCTAATGATCTAAGTGTTGTTTCCTAAGGCATCCTGTAGTATGCCTGGGAGATTAGGAGACTGGGAGATTGATGGAACTAGCGCCATATTCCTTGCCCTTGGCTGAAGAAGGGGACTTTAAGGGAAGGCAATGGCTCAGGGTCTCATAAGAAGAATTCTTTGTCTTACTGTGTTTGTTGCTTTCATCTTGGTATCCATGCTTGATTAAGAACCTAGGTTAGTAGAAGTTTTTGAGCCCAGTATACACAAGGAATTTCTTCTCTCCCACCTCTTGGTCTCCTTGGTCCCTATTTATTCCCCAGTTGTCTTCCTTGTGACAACAAAGCTGAACTTACTGATAAAGTACAGGTTTAGGAGCCAATGATTTGGGATGGAGAAAAGTTCTGTTCAAGGTTCTTAAGATCAAAGAATTGTAAGAGCCTTAGATATCTAGTTCAATCCTCTCATTTACTTCAGGAAACTATATCAGAGATATTAAACAACTTGCTCAAGTTCACATAAATAGTAAGTGGAGAGACAGGATTTAAACTCCTGTCCTTTAACCCCCATTTCCCAAGTTCTCTGTCATTGGCCTGCCTCCATATTTTCAAGGGGTAAGGCCATAGTCTCTAGGAATGAGTCCTAGATCCTTGATATACCATCAAAAATCAGGAGCATCCCTTATATACATAGCACTGTGCTTGGCAGGCTTGGAGGCTAGGGGAAGGACGCAGAAATAACATCATACGTGGTTTTTACAAATGAGAATATTTTACTGTATCTGCAAGGTTTGTGCTCATAGAAGTATAGAGCAGGAAGAGATCCTATAGATTATATGTCAAATTTCCTCATTTTACACCTGATCAAATACTTCCCATAGAGAAGAAGTGACTTGCCTAATGTCATGTGATGAAAGACAAGATCTTCTGAATTCCAACTCCAATCCATTGACTTCTGGTCTAGTGTTTTGCTCCTTATACATGGCCCCTTTTGTACCTCACTGCACATGATCATTCCACACTTCTGGTACCAGGTATAGGATGCTAACTTGAGGTGCCCTGGCCTTTTCTGCAGGCACACTCTTGTTCAAAACAGTTCTTCTTCACTTCTGTTCTGAATTCCTGTTCCCTGGGTCAGTGAGTCACTAGGAGTTGGTGGTTCGTGGTATTTGAGGCGGCATTTTTTTTCCTTCCCAGAAAAATTGCCATTCTGTGAAAACTGGTCAGACACTTGCCATGGCCCCTGGGGAGCTGAGCTACCACTCTGCTCCTCTTGTCTTGTGCAAGTGTTAAATATGGCATCAAATTAAGCAAAATTAAATACGTTTCCATGCAGCATTTTTCTCTTGACTGAATCAAACAATGTGGTTGCCATAGGAACAGCCTCTTCTGAAAAGGTCACCTGCAAGAAACTGTGTTTTAGGTGCAACTCAAGGAGATTATGGGGGATTAACTAATTTTATATATGTGTGTGTATATATGTGCATGAGTATTATATGTACATATATATTTCTTTAAAGGAAATATTATGAAGTAATAAATATCCAACTGAGGTGGAAGCTAACTGCTAAAAAAAATTTTAAAGTCTCTGATAAAGGTTTTTATTTTTCCTCTTTTTTTTTTAAACCAGCATGCAGTGAGGTGATATCTGAAATGGCGACTCTGTGTTTTTACTTGGCTTTAATTAAACCTCAGTCGGGGCTGAGAAATGTGGTGAAGCGAGATAATTGCACTATTCCCAGTACAGTCTTTAAACTCCGGCTTTGATATGCGCCTCATGACAGCCTGAACCTGCACCCAGACTCCTGGGGCTGCTTGAAGATCAGCTTATAACCATTCCTCTTAACCTGTGGGTGTCTGGGGAACAGAGCTTGGGGTGTTTAGAGGGAGATTAAGGCTGGGGCTGATGCCTTTCCATGGATGGAGAGAGGGGATGTCTTCAAAAAATGTCCCACTATACATCACTTTGAGGCTCTCTACTTGGACTTCTGTATCAGAAATATTGATGGGGATGGATCATTTCTTAGTGAGAAGAGACTAAGACCTGGCCTTGGATTTCTCCCAAATTTGAGATTATCCAGAAGGATTTTGGGAAAATCCCCATTGAAGTTATGAGAAACAATGCTTCCTAGTCCAGGGATGTGTGCCTGTCATGCTTGGTAAGAGATACTGAAAGGAAAAAAAATGGTCCTGCTTAACAATTCAGTGCCCGCTTGATTCTAAAGAGATGGTTTCAATGAACAACTCCCTCCTCAAGTAAGATTCTCTAAGGGCTTCTAAGAAGGACAACAATGGGCACAGAGCAAGTTGTCCCTGCAAGCTCCAGGTCCTAGTGTTCCAGGGAACAGGGAAAATTGCAGCTCACTTCTTCCAGCATACACCTAACAACTCCCTTGTCTTACCAGCTGTGTGACTTTAAGGCAAATCCTATCACCTCTCTAGGTTTCAACTTCTTCACCTGTAAAACAAAAGAATTGTCCACCAAGATCTCTTCAAGACTGACATTCTGACTCTAGGTTTAACTAATTAAAAGCAGTACTTTTCCTTTCAAAATATTTTCCTGCTCATTATCTCATTTTATTCAACAAACCTGAGAGATAAGCAAGGAAGTTATCTCCTATTTTGCAAAATGAAAAGTGCTACTAAATATGAGTTATTTCATTTAACAGAGGAGAAAACGGAAAGGGTGAATGGCTTATCTTAAGTCAGATAGTTAAGGCCTTCGCAATTGGTAGTATTGCAGAAGGATAAATAACTATAATGCACAATAGTATATTAAAAATGCATTAAAATTTTAAAAAATAAACCAAATTACTCTATGAAATCTGTTGGGAGAGGTCATTACTAATTGGATATAGGCTTCTCAGAGAAGATAGTTTTTGATTTGGGCTTTATAAGATAGATTAATCAATTGACAGATAAAGCATTCATTAAATACTATGTTAAGCAGTAGGGATACAAACACAAGTATTTAAGACATCCCTTGCTTTCAGAGGATCTTACATTCTAATGACCCAAGGTAATATGGAAAAGGGAGCTGAAAGGTAGTGGACACCTTGTGAGGATGAAGAAAAGAAATTTAGACAATAAAGGAAGGACTAAGGGGAGCTTCTCTGGGTTCCTTTTGAAATGGTTGTCTATATAGGTAGTCACCAGTCAAGGAAGTGGGTCTCAGGGCATAGGTTTTTTTTCAGGTGGGCTAGGTAGCTGGCTAGGAGGAAGAGGATGGGTAACAATTAAACCTGCTAAGTAGTGTATTTGTCATAAGCACATAGTATATGTTCAAGAGATAGGATGACAAATGGGAATGGGGGGCAGGGGAACTATTAGGAATGCAGCATAGACTCTAGAAGAAATTTGGGAAGGCAAGGTGACACCAATAATGGAAGACCTTGAATGCCATCCAGAGGAATCTGTAATTTCCTTGGCAGATAATAAGGAGTGTTTTTGAATAAAGAAACAGCATGGCAAAAGGATTATTAGTTTAGCAGTGATATATAGAGGATAGCTTGGGAGAAGGAGAGAGGAGGCAGGAAGATCTATTAGGCTGTCATTATAACAGATCCAGGTATGGTAATGAGTGTTAGGTGCTAACTAAGGTAATGGCGTTGGGACTAGAGGAGGGGACATATCTAAGAGACATTGTAAATATGACATCAATAGGTCATGATTATTGATTGGATATGAGAGGAAAGAGTGAGATTAGGCAAAAATGACCATAAAGTTATAAATATTGGAGACTTTTTGGTGTCAAACACTATACTTTCAGAGGAATACCATTGATAGAAATAGTGAAGTTGGAGGAAAGAACAAATTTTGGGGAAAGATATAATTTGGGACTTATTAAGTTTGAAATGCTATTGTGGAAAATAACAGCAACAACAAAAACCCAAAACAGCAAAAGAAAGGAATACAGTGGCTATCCTGAAGGCAACTGGAGATGTGAGTCCAGTATTCAGGAAAGAATCCATGCTAAAGATAAAGATTTGGAAGTCATGTATGTGAGGATGTTCTTTAGAGTCATGGGAATTAATAAGATTGCTAAGTGAGCATATAGTAAAAAAGAAGGGCAGAACCCAAGCTGGAGGAATATATTTACTTTCTATTAGCTATTCCTGTCCTTCTGGCCTGTAGCATGAATTTCTTTGATCCTAACTTCCTTTTTGTGGGTACCAAGTGGGCAACAAGTCTCTGGACAATCAAAACTATGAAGATGAATCTTCTTTTTTGGGGGATCCTAGAGCCCCACTCCAATGCAAAATGAATAAAACATTTAAGGAAATTGTGAAGATGTGGGCTGCCCTCAGCTTCAATTTTCCTTATCCAGTTAGTGGCCAAGTCCTGTTAATTTTACTTCTGTATATCTTACCTGTCCCAGCCTTTCCATAGAAACAATATAATCCTGGTCCTTTCTTTTCCCTTTTATCCTAGATGAATATTATAGCCTCCTAATTGTTCTTCCTTCTTCTACTGTCTTCCTTTTCAATTTATCCTTCATGTAATTGCCCTAGTAATCTTACTGCTAAATCTCACCTTTTAGGTCTTCACAAAAATTGACAAAAATTCAAACTGGCATTTAACACCCTGTACCATTAGCCTTCTTCAGCCTACCTTTCTAGCCTTATTCCGTATTAGTTCCCTTTAAAAGAGCTATGTTTGGAGAAAACTGGACTACTGACAATTCCCTGTACATAGCCTGCCCTGTCTATGTGCAAACCTACTCCCTTCATTTAATTCTCTGCCCATGAAATCCTTCCCCTTGTTTTCTGGGTCAGCACCAGTATCATCTTGGTGCCTTTTCTCGATCACTCTTCCTTCACTCCCTACTAACTCCTTGTCTACATCCCTTCCTTCTTCTCACCTACAACTACAAGTCAGAGGTCAGTCTTCCACCTGGAATCCCATGCTTCTCCCTTGTAATTAATATATCATTCTTACTTGGAATACTATGATTTCAGTACATTTCTTATTCCCCTCCAAGGCTGTAACCCATCTTGAGGAAATGTGCTGGATTGTGGGTTTTAAGTTCATTTATTTATTTTTCCATCTTTGTATCCCTATTAGGGTCTACCACAGTGCTTTTTACATAGTAGATGGCTAATAGATACTTTTCAATTTGTTAAGACTCTGGATGCTTCTCTGATTGCAGTTATTTAAAATGCTAACAGGTTAGGCAGAGATTATGGAGAGTAAGGGAAAATAAGTAAAATTTCAGATGGACCTTGATTTCCTTTATCTACCTAGAAGGTTGCTCTAATAAATCTTGAAACCCTCCATGGGTGTGCCCCATTTTAAGAATTTCTCATAAATGTAAAGCCAAAATTTAAACTTAGGGGTGATTTTTCACATTGTAAATGAAAAATAATCATCACAGGATTCCATCATGACAAGCTCCTTTAGAGCATGAAGCAATTTTAAAAGTTCAATTTCCCAGGTTCACAAAATTTTAGAGTAGGAGAGGGTCTAGAAACTTTAAATTGAATTCTAGGCCCAGTGTCTAAATTCTTCAATATCTTCAACAAGTGATCATCCATATTGTTTAAATATCACCATGACTGAGAATTTAATATTGCAAAGATACAGCCCATTCCATTGCTGCATAGCTCTAATTATTAAGAAATTCTTTGTGTTGTGTTAAATTTTGTCTCACTTGAGTTTTTTTTCCATTGGTCCTTCTTTTCGTTTCTTTTCTGAAGATTTAAATTTAGCTTTTCAGGAGCATAGCTATTATTTGAGTGTAATATCTTTTTAAGTGCCAACACCTGTACCCATGAGTTTCCTTTCCATTCAACCAGTCTCTGGACTTGTGCTGAAGTTAAAGAATAAATGGTAATGTCTCATTCTAATCCCCTTACACCATTATTGGAACTTTTCCTGAACTCTTAGAAAAAGCAAATTTTCAGTTGTTTGGAGTCAAAATTTAAGCTTTTTAAAAGTAAGCCAGTCCTTCTGAAACCTCATGCAACTTTAATTCATGGTTCTTAAGTGTCTGACTTGGCCTTCAATGTCCCCGGGAAAGACCACTCAGCAGCTTACTAAGATTAATAACTTGGCGAAGCAGTTCTGACTTTTGGCTTCTGCCTGTTCCAATCACTTCCCAACTTAAAACTATTGCTACTTTTATATTGCCTCTGCAGCTGGTCCTTGATCCTTTGTTAGCTCTAGAGGGATTTCAATGGTCAGTAACATTCTTTTAGCTTGATTTCTTAATTTGTAAAATAACAAAAGTTACTCAGGTTACATTCAAAGGAATATTGGTCCTTCTATTAGTTCAGATTCATCACAACAGTCATCCTGTGTCCCTGACCTTACCCAAGACACTGTCTACTTCAATCAAAGTAGAAATGAGCTAGTTAAATGAATCACTGTAGATAACCAAAATTTATTATTCATACCTTGGAATGGATTTGGAAACTTAGCCTATCCAGATAGTTGTAGAAGTAGCTTAATGAAGGCAAATTCCAAGTGGCAAAATTAATAGTGGTCACTTGGTCATTTCTTTTGTCTCAGAGGACAGAGGTCAAATACATTAGTACATCCAGATCTTATTTGATAGATAAATGCCTGGGATCCTAGACAGAAACAGCCAGGGGCTCTTTGGGAACCTTTCTCTTCAGTTTATGAATATCTAGGCATAACTCTGTCTCATTGAGAAAGGAACATCATGACGTAAATATAAGATTTAAGCATTCTGATCTTGTAAGGGGAAGATGGTAGTAATAGGTGTTTTGGAGGCAAAGGCAGAGTTCCAGGCAGGAATAGATTATAAGAGATGGATGCAAAAAAAAAGAGATCTGTAAAATGAGAAGTGGATTAGTTGGCCTCCAAGAACCTTCCCTTGTAGCTCCAAATCTGTGATTAAATCAACCATTGTTTCATTTGTAATGTGGATGAAAATCGGCAATGACATGCCACGAGACTGTTTTGACCTATTCTATTAAATATCTTCTTGGGTGACTTAGAGGAAGATTCATATATGGGAAAGGGGGAGGAAATAAACATTTATAAAAGACCTACAATGTTCCAGACAGTGTGCTCAGCCTTTACAGATATCCCTCATCTGATCCTCACAACTACCTGAGCAGTAGGTCCTATTATTTTCTCTGTTTTACAATAAAGGCTGAAATACTTGTTCAGGGTCATACAGCTCTAAGTATCTGAGGCTATATTTGAATTCAGATCTTCCTGACTCCAGATCCAATTCTCTGTCCATTGGACTATTTAGCTACTTCACGTGACGTGGTTACTGAATTTTTAAGAAACTTCTGTGTGTCATAACTATTTCTAGAATAAAATACAAATTCCTAATTTGACATTTAAAACCCTTTACAATCTGGTTCCAACTTATCTTTCCAGATTAATTTTCACATGGCTTCTCTTCCTATACACTATGTTGCAGCCAAATTGAACTGCTGACTGTTCCCTCTACTTGACACTCCAGTTCTTGCTTTAGTCCTTCTTCTGCATATATTATCCCTCTTCCCTGTGCTTAAAATACCTTCTCCTGTGGTTTTAACCTGGTAGAATCTCTGGCTTCCTTCAGGATTCAACCTAGGTGCCACCTTCTGCAAAAGACTTCCTAATTCCCTCAAGTTACATGCATCTGCCCCCAAAATGACTATCTATCTATCTATCTTATCTATCTATCTATATCTTACCTATATACAAATTGTTTTCCCTCAGGAGAATGCAAATTTCTTGATGGCAGAAAGTATTTAGTTTTTGTCTTTATTAGTACAAGTATAATATAATATGCACCTAAGAAATGCTTGTTAAGTAAATGTCATATTCTTATTGTAATCTGCTGTAGTGAGATCACATTTGGAATGCTATGTTTTTGTTCAGGGTACCACACTTCAGTAAGTACCTTGACACATTGTAATGGATGCAGAGAAAGGGTCCCAGGGTGGTAAAATGATGTTATACAAAGATTGATAGAAGGAACTGGGGATATTTATTATGGAGAAAAGACGTCTTAGGTGTGTGACACAGTAACAGTCTTCAGATAGTCAGCTTTGCTATGACATATGCATTCCCCCAAAGCACTATTCTCTGCAGAATAACAAAATATAAACCACAGGGCTTATGAGGAAAATGTGGTTGAGACACAGCACTCAAAAGTTTAATTAATGACACATTAAAAATAATAACCTAATGAAAATGGTAGCATAGTTTTATATGTGTTAAATGATTAAGAATTATATCAATACTCCAATAAGGAATGGTCTGCTTGTTGACCAAGTGCAATACATCTTCTACTTTACAACCTTAAAAATACAATATTCTGCTATAACACTTATTTTGAAAACATCAATAGGATAAAAAATATTAGGAAATATAATTCAAATTTTTGAGTTTGCTCTTGGCCTGTTGCTCATCGGTTTTGCTCAGGCTGGGAAAGTTTCAGACAAATTGGGTTAGTCAGAACTCTAGGTCTGGGGGATGGGGGAGGGAAGAGAGGCTATGGCAGGTGGTTCTGACTATCCTTTGTCTGCTTTCAGCTTCTACTACAGCAGAAGATATACAATGTACAGGGCATTTGGGGAGAAAGTCCTGAAATTGATTTGCAGAAGAGGGTGTCAGAAAGATGGCTTATGAATTGTGAAGTGAATGAATCGTTTTTCTGCATTCTCTAGTTTTTGAACAAAATTGCTTACTAGCAAACTGGAAATCCAAATTATGCTAAAAATGTTCCCTAATGTATCAATCATATTGGCATTTTGGAAGCAAGCATTATAGTAGAATTGACTGCATTTGAAGGAGTGGAATGTGGAAGAAGTGTTGGACTTGGTCCACTTGACCCCAGGAGGCTGAACTAGGACTAATAGATAGAAGTTGCATGGAGGCAGATTTCAGCTACATATTAATTATAAAGATCTTTCTGATAATTAGAACTAATGAAAATGGAATGGGCTGCAGGGAGAGGGAGTGATTTCCTAGAGATCTTCAAACAAAGGCCAAATGACCACTTGCTGAGACTGTTGTGTGGGTATGTGGTGGTTGGGGTGGGAGTAATTATTATTTAGCCACAGGTTGGATTAGAGGACCTTTAGGTCCCTTGTAGCTTTGAGATTCTGGGATTCTGTCTTTTCAGTTCAGAATTGGGAGGGGAATTGAGAACAAAGGAAAATGTGTGTGAGGAAAAAAAAAGAGCTCAAAAGCATCAGGATTCCATCAGGGATAGATTGAGTACCTTCAGGGGCAGCCAGAAAAGAATAGTTTGCTAGCCAGCTAGGAGAGACTTGCTAGGGGGAAAAAGCAGCCTGGGGGGGGGGGTAGAGCTAGTAGTGGGGGGTGGAGGTAGAGTTGCTAGATGTCCCCCAAAGAGACTAATTCAGGGAGATTTGTGTGAATTATAGGAAACGAAGGGAGTATTACTGCTGAGGAGGTCAGTGGTTGCCTAGTATATAGTCTGGGCTGAACACCAGGGTTAAGACCTATAAAAATGAGACAGAAAGGGCCTTGCTTCCTCAGTGACCATGAGCTGGTCTGGGGATAGGATTAGGAGCTGAAATTGGAAGTAACTTTTAACTCTGAGTGGCTTTTACAGAAAGCTGTGCTAAATACAAGAATAATTATGTACAGGAAAAGACCTGCCAGAATATATGTATATCCTAAGATTTTTTTCATGTTGTACTACATCATAGATGCATAATTCTCTCTCTTTTTTTATTTAATAGCCTTTTATTTACAGGATATCTGCATGGGTAACTTTTACAGCATTAACAATTGCCAAACCTCTTGTTCCAATTTTTCACCTCTTACCCCCCACTCCCTCCCCCAGATGGCAGGATGACCAGTAGATGTTAAGTACATTAAAATATAAATTAGATACACAATAAGTATACATGACCAAAACGTTATTTTGCTGTACAAAAAGAATCAGACTCTGAAATATTGTACGATTAGCTTGTGAAGGAAATCAAAAATGCAGGTGGGCATAAATATAGGGATTGGGAATTCAATGTAATGGTTTTTAGTCATCACCCAGAGTTCTTTCTCTGGGCGTAGCTGGTTCTCTTCATCATTGAATAAATGGAAAGATGCATAATTCTCTGGAAAAGAATCCTATTACCTCCTCACTCATTACCCTTTCTCTTATGGTGAGAGCTGGAAGTTAGCAGAACACTGAAATCTCTTCTCTTTTTTTAGATTTCCTTGTCCTCTTTTATAATAACACATTGATATTGCTTTCATATTTGCAGAATATTTTCTGAAGAACAAACTTGTAAGATAAGTTATACAAGACTTGTCATCTCCATTTTTACAGATGCTGAAACTGAATCTTAGATAAAGTGATTGATCCATAAACACACTTCTAGTGTCAGAGATGAAATTTGAACTCTGGTTCCTGCTTTCAAATCCAGTGCATTTTGCTCTGTATCTTGCATTCGCTCATCTCATCATATATTATATCTCCACATGTAATTATTTACATGCCTGTTACTTCTTGTGTGAAGCCTTTCTTCATCCCTGCATTTAGAATTTATCACTTGTATGATTTTATTTTTCTACTTTTTATACACTTAAATAACAGTCAGTTTTATATTTTGGCTATTTGTGCTCCTATCTTCTCTGTCCTCTATAGGAATATAAAATTCTTTAGGATGGGTATTTTAACTTTTTCTTTTTGAGAGGCAGTTGGGGTTAAATGAATGTGCAGGTTCACACAGGTAGGAAGTCTAAGTGTTTGAGGTCAGATTTGAATTTTGGACTCCAGGGCCTATACTTTATCTACTGTGCCACCTAACTTGTCTCTAGGGTAGGTATTATCCCTTTGTCTTTGCAGCATCACTTGTATCTACTACATGATAGTCACTTATTAAATGTCTCCAAATCTGAAGAATTTACCCAAAGCACGAGATTTGCTTCTGGGATCAAGCATTTATACAAT
This sequence comes from Sarcophilus harrisii, assembly GCF_902635505.1. Taxonomy (NCBI): domain Eukaryota; kingdom Metazoa; phylum Chordata; class Mammalia; order Dasyuromorphia; family Dasyuridae; genus Sarcophilus; species Sarcophilus harrisii. The sequence goes on along the minus strand of NC_045428.1, from coordinate 460,518,133 downwards.
CAGAATAAATCTTTCTATGAACTATCATGCCATAAGGAACTAGAGTTGGAAATATCTGGGCTTTGACTGTTGGAAATTTTTCTTGGATTAGTGTGAAGGGAAGACACCATGTCCTGCCTCTGGCCTCTGGTGATTACTTGGCAATTTCCTACTTGGCTATTCACCCCAGTAGTGTGCCAGTGGACCTTGTGTGTGCCACGTCCCTGATGGATGCGGATGCTCTCCAGAATAGAGACATAAGAAATTGCATCACCAGAGTACCAAGTTAAGCCTGGCCTGATTTAGTACAGGGAAAAATGACAGCTGCTGTGCTCGGCTGGTTTCTACCCAGTAGAAAGCTATTTTTTGCAAATAAAATGGTAAGTTGCTAATCAGAAAGATAAATTAAGAAGCATTAAGATAATGATGGTCTAATCACCGTCCACACTGAAAATTGCTAGAATGAGTATCCAGGCTACCAGACACTTACGCACATTTGGTGATTATTTGTGTTATGACAAGAGTGATGGACTCTAAGGTTGGAATCTGTTTCTATAGTGAAAACCACAATATCAGTCTGGAAACATTCTCTGTCTCCTTAGTAGAGGAGAAGACTCTCTGGAGGTCATCTTATCTATCCCCCTGCCTCAAAGCTGGCCTCCCTTAAACCATTACAGATGGCTAAGTATTGTTCCTATTCCCTTTTTCCCATTTCTTGCTGTTCTGCACTGTCTGCTGCCAACAACTCAAACTCAACATGTCCAAAACTTAACTCATTATTTTCCCCCTAAGGAACCTGATCCTGTAACTTGTTTCTGCTGATGGCACTACCATCCTTCTGGCATTCACACTTGCAAACTTAGCCTCATCTTTGGCTTTTCCCATTTCCTTCATTTCAACCCCTGCCCCCAGCTTTTAATCCCTCGCCAAGTCCTGTTGATTCTACCACTGCAATAGCTTGTTCTTATCAAACTGCTTTTCTATCCTACCCCCCTCCCCATCATTATCTTTTGTCCAAATTATTGCAGAAGCCACCTGCCTGTTCAATCTCCCTATCTATAGGCCATATCCCTTATTAGTCTTTTGTCCCTCATTGCCTCTGAATAAAATGTAGAGTCCTATGGCTGGCACTCAAGGCCCTCTATAATCCAGTTCTACCTTATTAGCCTTATTTCATGCAACTCACTTTCAAAGGTTTTGCTCCACTCATCTGGGCTTCTCTGTGCTCTTCTTATTCCTTCTGCTTTTTCCTGTGTCTGTGCCTTTGCTCATGCCGACCTGTGGTAATAGATTCCTTCTCCCTCTCCGCTGCCAACTTTTTTCAATACTCCCTTCCTTCAAGGCCCAGCTCAGGTGCTCTCTCAGGAAACCTTTTTTGGCCTTCCCCTCTTTGCTTTCAAATTTTATAGCACTAGTCCCAAACTTCTCCTATGTCCAACAGACTTAAACTCTTTGACCTCATTGTTATTTGTGGGACATGATTTCCCTACCCTAATTCCTGCCTCCATATACATGCAAGCTTCTTGAGAGAGGGGCGTATGCCAAACCCATCTTTGTATTCCTAGAATCTGGCACTTTAGTCTAAACATGAGTCCCTCTTCTTCCTTCCCTAACTTATGTGAGGTCACTGCTCAGATCAGGAGCTTTCAGCTGTCTAAGTCCATCTACAGGAGAATAGTTAGATCTGGCCCAACTGAGAGCAACAGGAATCTCTGCTATGCAGGAACATCCATCGTAGATCCATAGAATGTCATAGATAGATGGAGGTTTAATTGTCTGTTCTGTCCCCTCCATTTTATAGACAAGAAAACTGAAGCCAGAGACATAAACATTATGTGCCCAAGGTCTTATGGCCAGTGATTTGTTGTTCTAGACCTTACACCCCAGTGCCTTTCTCTCAGGCCTGTGCTCCCTTCATTATGTATATAGTATATATACACCTTGCATGGTTCTCAAGGATAATACCAAGTTAATGAGAAGGTTGGGGAAGACTATGCTGCATGCCATTTACATGGTACTTCTTTCACCATCCTTGGTGATAAAGGAGCTTCATTATTCATAGCCAGGACTTTAGGGCCTCCTTCCCACTTCCAATCTGGGAGCCAGTGGGGCTCTCCAGATTGGTTTAACCCAGTATGACATATAAATTTTCAAGCATTTATTGAGTTCTTGTGCTAGCAGTGGGATCCTGGAAGAGTACATAAGGAAAAATGAGTGGATATGGACAACTTCAGCCCACCTCAACTATATTGGAGGGATCCTGTTGTCCCTTGTTATGTTATCATGTCATGGTTAGCTGACCTTGGCTGGCTCATGGTCCCAATTCTGTGTCTGAACCTACCAAAGTGGCCATGTGTGTGTATGTATGTTTGGGTACACATACTTACATACGTGTGCTTGTGCATGGGGGTGAGACTACATAGTGTTCAGCTAGGTCTGTTGAACTCTGTAAAAGGAGAGTGAAAAAGAAAAAATATTTAGAAAGGAAGAAACAGACGAGGAAGAAGAGATGGTGGTGCAAATATCTTTTCCATTGTGTCAGACAGCAGAGTAAAACAGTTTATATGCTGCCATTATCTCTCACCTTGATTATTGTAATGGGCACCTAAGCCCATCACTGCTTCCTCCCCCCCCCCACTCCCCATCTCCTTTTTGAGGTTAGATTAATCTTAGAATCATGTAACATTAGAGTAGGAAGCAACCTAAGATTTCTTCTGATCTAAGGCCCTCATTTTATAGTTGAGTAAAATGAAATTTAGAAAGTTTTAAACGACTTATCTAAAACACAGAGCCAGGTAAGTGGTAGATTCAGGACTAGAATCGGCAGATTTGGGCTCTTTTATCCACTGCTGCTCTCATTTAATGCCTACTTCTGATCCTGTTATTCTCCTGCTCTAAATCTGCAGTCACTCCCCTTTACTACTAAACAACCCAGATAGGAATTCTTGCTTTTGCTCTCTCCATCCATGTCCTTTTCTACCTTCATGCTCTTGTCACTGTGCTCTATATCTGGAAGACCCTTGCCCTTTTGTTGTCAAAACCATACCCGTTGGTCAAGAAGCTTGTTCCTCACCATCTTGTACAGTCTTTCCTTCTTTTAAATCCTTGTAGCACTTGCTTTATAAAGTTCACTGTTTTCTGCTTTGTTCTAGCTATTTGTGTACTACTCTTGCTTTGTTCATTAGATTATAAGTGCCTTGAGGGCAGAGAATGAGTGTTTTATTCATCTTTTTATTTCCCCCATCCCCTAAGCACTAGGCCTTGTAGATAATATATTCATTAACAGTTTCTTGAAGAAATGAATAAATGAATGAAGTTCTTAGAATAAATGTGTGTAATCCTTGCAGTGCTGAAGTTGCCAAGGGATACCAGGGGCCTGGTCAGAGTCTGGCAGAGGCGGGTCTTATCTGCCCCAGTTGTTTTTATTCTTCCCCTGGCCTTCTACCTCCCAGCTGGCCCAGGGGTTAAAGGAAAGAAAAGATCAAGAAAGGTCAGCCTTTTCCTTGGCCTGACCAGGTGCTGACAGGCACTGACTTTGTATCTAAACAAAGGCCTCTTGCTTCCTTCATGACCCTAGCTTAGAGAGGAGGGCTCTTTTCAGGACATCTGGAGATCTTCACTTTAACCCTGTCCATTCCTTGGTGGCTGGTGTTCACTTAAGCAGCATCTTGGTAGGGCCATTTAACTTTTCAGCTGAAATTCTGGTGGGAGGAGTACTTAGGAAAGGGGCAAGGAGGGTACGATTTGTCAAGGAAAGCTCCAAGCCACTATCTTGAGAGGAAGAGAGAAGCCAGTGAAAAGTGTCACTGATACTTTTAGGGTGGTCTGAATTTAGCTGAATAAGCACTTACAAATTAATCTTGCACATGCACCTAAATCCAGGATGATCTGCTCTTCCTTCTCCGTGCCTATAGAATGGGAAGATCATGATCATGAGGTCAAGTCAAAGACAACTTCAGCTTTCGCTGTGTCCTTTCCCTCCCATCTCCTGCTCATTGCACCGCCCCTTCAACCTACTTTGGGTTCAGATGCTGGCCCTCCTACTGACACCACCTGTGTGATCTTTCTGAATCTCAGAGGGACTGCACAATCTTATAGCTCTAAATACTATATTATGTGTGGGCTGTGTATGTCTGTATTAATTGCTATAAAACCAACCAGGTACATTCCCAGGGGTTTAGACCATTATGCAATCTTTATTATTGTCTCCTTTGAAAGAATGCATGACACTTCATAGCTATTGGACAAAGGTTCCATTACCCCAGGATAAAACAATCCCTGATAGTAGATGGAATAAAGGGAACTCTTCAGAAGCTCTTTCTCCTGCCTCTTCCTATCCCCATGTAGCACCTGGGAGCCTATAGCAGCATTAATGCAGACAAGGAACATGTGGCAGTTGGCCAAGTAGATAGAGGGGGGAAGGGGAGAAAGGAGAGGCGAATGGAGTTTGAAATTCCTGAAGATTCTCTTTCCCGGAAAACAAACCTTTCTCCAATGTCTTCTCCAGCAGCTGCTAAGCTGCTGAATTTATTGGATCTGTTTACAGTTTGTGACAGGATTGGAAGAAAGTGGATTTTTTTTAATTTTATTTTTCCCCTCATCTTTCCTTTCTAATTTGCTCGGGGATTCTCCTCGCCCCAGGGGTCAAGTGACTTGGAAGCCATCAGCGCCCAGCGCAGTTCTCTGTCATGTCAGCAGGGCTCTGCTTGAAAGACTCCCTGATGAGGGGCCACCCAGGGGGTTGCTCCCAGCTCTAAGTACCTGCTGGGGATAGGAAACATGCCCTGAAACTAATGGGGACCAGATGGGGCAGCACGGCCCCTCCACCTGGGTTTTTCCACAAGGGAAATGCTCAGATTACCGCCATTGGGATCAGGATTTTCATACTCATTTCTTGGTACTTCTTCAGCACCTTTGTGCCCCCAGCTTCTTTCCATGTGTTTTCTATTCTTCCTGAACAATGCAGAGGGAAGCTATTTGTCCAGGAGATGTGTAGTAGAGCTAAGAAAAGTACTGGAAAGAACCAGAAATCCTGATTTCCCCTATCCAGTGGCCTATGGTTCTGGGATGTTTTTTCTAAAGGTTCTCAATGCTAGTGCCTCCCCACTTTCTCACACAATCCAAATACCTCCCCTCCCTTTGAAACAGGCTTAAAACTCATCCCTTCTGGAAAGTGTCTCTTGATTACTTCTTTTTTACCCCTATTTCTCAGAATCCCGTCTTCCTGCAAGGTTCCATTCAGGTGCCATATTTTTTTGTAAATCTTCTCTTGATCCTCCCAAAGGTTACAGCTTTCTTTAGCCTCATTTTATCTTGTATTCTGTTTGTTTTCTGTTCCACAGTGTATACAATAACAACTATAACAGACTGCTTAGTATGCAGGAATCAGAAGACCAGATTTCAAATCCAATTTTTGATACTTGTATAATCTTGGACAAATCACTTAATTCTGGGCCTCAGTTTTCTCATTTATAAAAAGAGTGATGGACTTGATGGAGTACAAGTTCTCTCTAGTTCTAAATTTATATTCTGTGATTAGATGGCCTCTGAAGACCTTCTAGCTGTAGTTCTGTAATTCTATTGGGGAAGTGGGGGGAATCTCTGAGAGCTAGCCCCATTTTGTCTTGTCTTTTTTATCATAGTGTCTTATACATAGCAAGTCTTTAATAAGTGGTGTTTGAATTAAATTCCAAAAATTGTTCATGTATGTAGTTTGTGCTTTAGTAATTTGTACTTAATTTCATGTATCTTTCTTTGTAAGGGGTGTTGGTTGGGTGGGTTCATGAGTGTATGTCCTTTCTTCCTCATTAGACTGGAAATTTCTAAAAAGTAAAAACTGTATCTTCCCTTCTTCTAGACATATAATGAGTGCTCAATTATTATGGGTCCTCAATTAATAATTCCCTAGACTTTGGAAGTCTGTTTCCTTTGGCTCTCTAGAATGCCATCCTAGTCCCTCCATGATCATCTCAGACCAGCTGTAAAAAACTCTTTCTTGTTCTGCTCTCAGTCAATAAATGAAAATTCACTAAATGTTTACTATGTGCAAGATTCCATCCTAGATGTTATGAGGGTTGCAGAATTATAGACAGAGTGTCTAACGTAAACGATCTTGCAATCTATTGGAACGTTAATAATTGATGTAAATGAAATAGAGAACAACTAAGTTTAATAGTTCAAAGAAGGGAAAGATCTCTGTCAGTTAGAGTAATGAATGAATGATAGCTGCATGGAAGACATTAGAACTGAGGCTTAAGAACATTCAGATTTAGAATCACACAGAATGACAGAATTGTAAGCTTCCACAGAACTCCTCTAAATCAACCTGAATAAGAATGAGTTATGATCATTCTATCTCTGCTTAAAGACCCCCTAATGAAGGTCTTCCTACTATCTACTAAGGCATCTCATTTCTATTCTAGAATAGTTCCAATTTTTAGAACTCCTTTCCTTACTTGTAGTCTAAATATGCCTCTTTTTTTTTTACTTCTATTCATTGCTCATAGTTCTGCCCTCAGGGACCAAATAAAATGTGTTTATTCTCTCTTTCATTTATCAGTCTTTCTTTTTTTTTTATAATTATAACTTTTTATTGACAGAACATGTGCCTGGGTAATTTTTTACAACATTATCCCTTGCACTCACTTCTGTTATGACTTTTCTCTTCCCTCCTTCCACCGCCTCCCCTAGATGGGAAGAAGTCTTATACATGTTAAATATGTTATAGTATATCCTAGATACAATATATGTTTGCAGAAATGAACAGTTCTCTTGTTTCACAGGGAGAATTGGATACAGAAGGTAAAAGTAACCTGGTAAGAAAAACAAAAATGCAAACAGTTTACACTCATTTCCCAATGTTCCTTCTCTGGGTGTAGCTGATTCTGTCCATCATTGATCAATTGGAACCGAATTAGATCTTCTCTTTGTTGAAGAAATCCACTTCCATCAGAATACATCCTCAAACCATTTATCAGTCTTTCAAATAGTTCTCCATTTCTTTCCTAAATCTTCTCTAGCTTAACACTTTTAGTTCTTTCAGCCAATTCTCATATAGAATGATCTCTAACTTTGTTACTCTACTTATTGCATTTATTTGCATAAAATCCATTTTTCTTATGTCCTACCTAAACTCTGAAACACATTCAATTCATTCCAACAAAAACTAGGCACCTGCTATATTCAAAGCAAGTTCTTGCCCTCAAAAAGCTTACAATCCTAATATAATGTACATGCAACATAAATACAAATGAATATGACACAAGATGGAGTATGATGAGGTAATGGAATGATAAAATGATTTATATGAGGAAATTGAGGAAGACATCACATTCAAACATTTTCCAACTAGACACCAGAGCATATTATTTATACCATAGCACATATAGTTTGTCCTGCACATTTTGATATTTTTATTGTCCTACATTATTCTTCATGTATACTTGTCTTCTTTCTCCAGGTAGATTGTAAACCGTTTGAAGGCAGGAACCCTTCTTTTCATTAATCTATTAATTCATTAAATAAGTATTTATTAAGGACCTTCTCTAGGCTGGGCTCTGTACTAGGTGCTAAAGAAACAAAGACAAAAGCAAACCAATCTCTGCTCTCAAAAAGCTTACATCCTTTTTCTGATGCTTTTGTATCTTGTGCCTACAAAAGACTCTCCCTTGCATGGTATGGAATATGCACATGGGAAATCATAAAGAAATGGGTTTTGATTGATATGGTGCTTTAAGATTGCAAAGTGCAATATAAATATCTATGTGAAAAAATATCATTTGAGCTTTACAATAATCTTGTGATGTAATTAATAGAGGTGTTATTATTCCTATTTTACATTTGAAGCAACTAAAGCTGAGAGACATAAAGAGATTAAAGTATTTCTAGGGGTACATATCAAATAAATGTCTGAGTTGGGATTTGAATTCAGGTCTTCCTGACTTTGAGTCCAGTGCTGTCATGCCTTTGTCACAGACCTGATGTATGTGCTTGGGCAAATGAATCCTGTTTTCCTTGTCCATGAAATATGAATCATTATATTTTTCTCAATTTTATCTTTTGTAAAGTATAATGTGCTATGAAAATATAAATTGTTTTTATTATTATTCCCTGGGAAATATGAAAGTGTGATGTTCCCCAGTCTCACATTGAGCTCAGGAAGCAAAGGTGACCTTCCTCCAGCCCAATGGTTTCTTTCTCTGGGTCAGTAGAAATAATATCTATTAGTGTGGTTAAGGTGAGAGGTAGAAGAATATTTTCTCTCTTCCTACATTAGAAAACGCCAGAGAATAAGGAGCAAAATGAAACCTTCTGGGGCAAAAGATCTAGGTTGGCATTGCCTTGCTAGCAAGAGAAGAACAAAACAGGGGTGAAGAATTGAACTTTAAATCACTTTTTCAAAAAATTGCTCACCTCTAACACATTGTCTGGTGCTAATTAAACGTTTAAGCAGCTCCACTGGGGGACCTTGAAGATCTGGGCAATTTTATCCTTTGCCACAATAATCGTTAATCAGCCAATAACAGTGCCTCAAGCCCTGCAAAGACTGGGTCTCACCTGGCAACCACGATCTGTTCCAATTTCATCTAAAAAAATTAAATGAATAGCATGTTTTGCCTTCCTCTCCTATGCTCCCATCCCTCTTTCCCTATCCCAAACATGAAAGACTAGAGGATGGGAGCCTTCCCCCTAAACTGATGAAAAATTAACCAGCTCTGCAGAGAGAATTCCCCAGTGGGGTCTCGGGGAAGTTAGAGGGGGGCTTTTCCTTAGGTGGGTGTCTTGCTCAAGCCTCGTATCTGATGTGGCTGTATTTGGGCTGTGCTCTGAGAGCTCTAGAGATCGTCCTTGTTAATTCTTTAGCCCTGGATCCTCAGAGCAGCTTTGAATGGGTGTGCTCTCCATCCTAATCAGTCTCTCCTCTGTAAGCCAAATGTGTCCCGCAGTGCTACAGTGGCTTGACTTAATACATACCCTCAGGTACATCTCAGTGGGAGAGCAGTGCTCATAGGACCCCAGCTATGGGCTGCTCTTCCCTCCGTGGTGATTCTCTCTGTGATACAGACCAGTGGTCTGCTTTTTGCTCTGTGTGTTTCCACCTTTAGCTTTGGCTTTAGTAATGCAGTATGGAGGAAATAGCACTGGTCTGAGGGTGGAGTGATTCATGGGGCATCTGCAGGGTAGGTCCTGGTAGGCCCTAACTAGCATGCCAGCAGTCAGGCCTCTTGCCAAGGTGGGGCTACCGAATTCTGAAGTGCCCGGGGGACAGATGTGGTTTTCCTAGTCCCCAGGGACCTTCGGTGGCTGTCTCCACTACTGGTGCTCCTCCTGCTTCTGATTCATCTTCCCTCTGTCAGCTGGAGAAAGAGAGAGGCACATCCAGTAACTTGGTCACCTTGAAATCTGGGGCCCTTGTGCCACCCGTTTGAGCACGTCCTTGTCTGTGCCAGCAGCACTTTCACTCGGTGGGTCACTGTTCTTTGCCAGGGTCAGGTGGGTTGTTTGCCACCCCTCTTTTGCCAACTCTAGGAAGCCCCATTTGTGCTTCAAATAAGGTCAAATAAGGAAAAAATGGGTTAGATTTTTTTTCTCCTTTGAATCTTTTGGCCACTTTGATTTCAAGTAGTCAACAAGCATTTATTAAGGGCTCTGTGCTAAGCATTGGTGACATGAATGATGGTTAAAAAAAAGGTCTCTGCTCTTCAAGAGCTGCCAGTCTGACGGCACTATTTTTGTGGCTGAGCCCATGGCATATGGCCCTGGGGGTTCGGAGTTGTTGGACACTTTTAAAGTTCCCATCACTCCAATGGGGATAGATGGTGTCTTTGTGCTGTGAGTCAGTGAGCACTAGCACTGTGTAAGGGGAAGAACAGGCAGAGAATTTGGGCTGGAATCCTAATGATTCTCCTTGTTACCTTCGAGATGTTGACCAAGTTATTGTCCTTCTTAGATCTTTTCTTTTACATAGTGAGGAAGCTAGATTAAAAGATTTCTAAGGTCTTTTAAAACTAAATCCTGTGACAGTGTCAGCATTATCTGGAGGGGGCCTGTGTGGGCATTAGACATAAATCCTGTAGACTGCTTCCTTGTCCAGAACTTATCCTTCCATTTCCTGCCCTTCTCTCATCCCCCTATTCCTTTTGGGGTGGGCTGAACCAGGCCTAGGTCTGCTGTTTAGGCCTGCCAAGAGCAAAACCAGAGCCCCCAGGCCCCAGAGTAGGGAATGAAATTGTCTCTCTTAAATCTCCAGCCAGCTCTTACAGAAGCAGAGCCATCGCTGACCAATCAATATTTGATCTGATGGAGGCCTCTCCTGCCAGTCCCCTCCCCCCCTCCCCCAGCAAGTCTCTTTATCTCCCCCTGGCTCCTCAGGCTTCTCCAGCCATCCCTTTCTGCCAGGCTGATGTGTTCCGTTTTTATTTCCTGCGTCTGCATCTGCCTCTGCATCTGCTCCCACTGAAATCTATTACTGCTCTCTGGGGCTCATGCCCCTGACAGAGATTATTTGTACATGTAAATCAGAGGGCTGGGGATGGGAGTGATGCTGATCCTCTCTCCGGCAGCCTGGGCGACGAGGAGAGAGAGCAGGTGCCGGCCACGCAGGCGGCAGCGCTGCCTTCAGCTCCTGACCAGGAGCTGATTTACTGTTGGTGCAGTGGGGACAGCCCGGGGCGGCAGCGGGAGGCCGGCCATGTCCAGGGCGCCTTTCCAAGGAAAGATCTCTTGCAGCACCCACTCCGGGCCGTGAGGAGGCCGCAGCCCCAGAGAGAGACAGGAGGGGCCAGCTTTTGGCAGGCTGGGTGGTCGTATTTCTCCTCTCCTTTTCTCCTCTGTCAGGGCAGACTGTTCCGGCAGAAATGACTTAGGAACATTCCCCCCCCCCCCCGTGCCCTTGCCTGGCATTGCCTCGTGCCTCAAAAGTGCTACTTGATGTGTCAGTGAGACACAGATCTCTAGCTGAGAGGGAATGGCGATGCAGTCTGACGCTGGGGCCACTTGAACTCCGCTGCCATCTTTGTGAGAGGCAGTGGGCATAATGGCTAGCACACTTGCCTTGGAGTTAAGAAAACTTGGATTCAAATGTTACCTCAGATACTTACTAGCCCTGTGATTCTTGCCAGGTCATTTATCTTTTCTGTTCCTCATTTTCCCATTCTGTAATTGGACTTTGGATTCAATGTCCTACAAGAGTATAAGGGAATCAGCATTTATTAAATATTTATTAATTGTAATAATTAAAATCATTAAATTTATTAAATACTGTGTGCTGGGCAGTGTGTAAAGTAATTTATAAATAATCTCTTTTCATTTTATTCCCACAACAGTCTTGTAAGGTAGATGCTATTAAACTCTCATTTTCCAGTTGTGGAAGTTGAGGCAAACAAGGTTAGTAACTGCTCAGGGACACAAAGTTAGGAAGTATCTGAGGCTAAATTTGAATCCTAACTCCAGGCTTAACATTCTATCCACTGTACCTCCTATAAGGTTCTTTTAACTCTAACTCTATGATCCTACAATTCTGTTTGATATTGTGAGGGAAAGGCCCAGACTTGATTGTTTGGATATTTCTAATTTTCTTGACTTTCCTTTCCTCAAGCTATTGAAAGTTCATCATTCCTTTCTGGCTTCTGGAGCTGGTTCTGTCTTGAGCATCACTTGAAAGATGGAACCCATCAGAGACACAGCCAGAGCCAGTGGAACTAGTTTTTAGCCATCTTGTTTTTCATCTAGAGTTCTTAAGTAAAAAGGAATCTTAGATGTCATCTACTTTAGTTATGCCCAGTGGTTGTATCTCTTTTTCAATTCCCTGATAAATCATTTAGCCTCTGCTTGAATCCTTCTGGCAATGAAGAACTGACTATCCTCTGAGGCCATAAACAGAATTGTTTTCCACTGAGGCCCAATCATTTGTCAGTTCTTTTTTTGTTTGGGTATTATTGTGAATGAGAAGCAAAGTCTTGAGTTCAAGTTTTGCCAGTTAGCAATATGATGATGGACAGAATTGTTTATCTGTGTTAGTGGAGGGTTGGAGTTTCCCACACTGATTTACAAAAAAGAAAAACAAACAACAATAACCAAAAAAAAAAAAAATACTAAACACACATACCATCCCAAACACTTCTTTTTATGCTCATAGGCCCAGAGAAATCTTTGTTATTGGAGAAGTGTAAAAGTTTTTCTCTTCTTTCAAGTTAGAAAATAATATTACAGTGCCTGAAAGAAAAAGTAGTAGTTGGGATGTAAAAATAACAAAAGAACCCCCTACTCTCTAAGTCCTGTGTGACTGCACAAATTACATGGGGGTTTCCTTTGTTATTTTTATTTTTATGGGGTTGGTTTTATGTTGTTTTTCTTAGAGCTGGCTGAAACAGTTTTTCTTTAACCTCATTTTCCCCCAAATTGAGTGAAAGAGGCAAATAATCACAATCTTTCAGAGCATTATGAGCAGTGGCAAACTGTGACAGGAAGGAAGTTGTCTCACAAACTGAATTCTGTTGTTCACTACCACTGATGTTAGAATAATATTTTCTTAAATAAAAAGTTTCCTCATGTTAAATTTCTTACTTGAACTGTAATTGAAGATTATGCTATGCTAACTTTAGGAAATTAGCACATTGAACAAAAATTAAAATGGAATTTGCTCCACATTATTTCTCTTAAGGAAATCAGTTGCTCTCTCTTGATAGTATGTCTATTTTCAATTCCCCAAGTTCCTTGGTTGAACACCCATGTTTTTAGTAATATTTTAGGCTCGATGTGAGTTACAAAGATGGACAATATTAAACAGTGGATGGATGATCCAGTTTTGAAGATAACATACAATGAAATAGATAAAAATAAAAGTCCTCATATGATTAAAATCCAAATAAGTAGCAAAGTCAATGTAATGGTGTATAGAAAGGGAGCAGGGCTAGAGTAGAATCATAGAATTTAAAACTGGAATGGATTGATCTATTCCAACTTTTCTAAACGGAGGCATAGAGAAAAATCATGAGTTGCCCAATAGTAAGTAGAAGAGTTAAGATTTCAACCATAGACTTTTGTCATGATCATTCTAAATCTAAATGGACTCATCCCTGCTGCAAGATACAAAACCTTAGGGACATAATGAGTCATGAGTTTAATTTTCAATCATTCTGCAGGATTTGGATGGGGAAGAAAGGGAATAGAGCATTTTCAATAGAAAGATCATAAGGATTTGGTGCCAGCAAGGAGCATGATACACACACACACACACACACACACACACTTAAAGACAGTGAAAAGTGAAAAGACAGGCCTATCTGAAGATTGGGATTTGTCTAGGAGATAAGGTTGGATAAGTAGGGTAAAGTTACTTGTGATCTATTCGGCAATCTTATATTCAAAAAGACATTAGAGGTCATTGAATCCATCTTCCTGCTCTATTCAGGAATATATTCTAATCTACAGCATCTTCCACAGGTAGTCAACCAGACCTTGAGTGAATGTTTCTAGTGGTAAGAAGTCAAAAAATACTTTTAGGGAGCCCCATTCCATGTAATTCTTAGAGTCTTGCATTTGGCAAGGTATGATCATTTGGGTATGTTGTAGTGATTATTTTTTCTATGAATAGTTTGATCTAGATGACTACTGAGGTCGATTCCAACACTTAAATTTTATGATACTGTGATGAAACCTAAAAGGTCGCTTATTCTGACCTTCTGCCAAGAACATCAATTTCTTATGCAATATCCCCAACAGGAACGAATCTAGCCTCTGTTTTAATAATTCCAGTGATGGAGAATTCACTGTTTCCCAAGGCAGTTCAGGTTTTTTTTTGAGATAGTTTTATGAGTAGGTTCTTATACTGAACTGGTCAGCTTCCTATAATTTTTACTTATTTCTAATTCTCTTAATAATTGTTTTCCTTTTGGTCATTTGTCTTTAGTTGTGTCCAACTCTTTATGACCTCATTCTTGGCAAAGTTGAATACTTTGCCATATTCTTCTCCAGGAAACTGAGTCAAATAGATTTAAGTGACTTGCCCAGAGTCACAATTCAGTATCTGAGATCAGATTTGAATTCAGAAGAGGAATCTTCCTGACTTCAAACCTGCCTTCTATCCACTGTGCCATCTAATTGCTTCTTTCTTTATTATGAAAAGGCTAAAACTGACAGCAGGCATAGAAAGGAACATTTCCAAGAAAGAGTTTATAGGCCATAACACCTTAATGAACATAGGGAATAAATCAAAAATCAAAGATAACTGGAAGTTATCCAAACTCAATACTGCTGATAGAAACAGATAAAATAAAAGAATACACTAAATAGCCATGGAAGGTGATAAGTCAGTTGGGGATATAAAGTTTAAAATGACAATATGATAGTATTCCAGGCAGGATTATCTAGCAGATGATTAAAACTGTGATGTTAGCATTCAAGAAAGAAGTTAGAGCTAGGGTTAGGAAATAACAAATTAGTACTGGAAGATGTGAGAGTGCTTTACTTCTCCGTATCAGAGAATATAGAGAACTGAACTTTAGCACTGAGAAAGAAGACATAGCAAAAGATAAAAAACAATCTATAAGAAAGATAGAAGGAGAATCAAGATAGGAGAGGAGTATTTCCAGTACTGACTGGTCAGTGATATCATGCAGCTAAGGTCAAGGACAATAAGATCTGGAAACAGGACATTGTATTTCACATAATGATGATCAGTGACCTTTGAAAAGTATAGCTTTATTACTTCAGCTGACATTAATATTTTCCTGATGGGTTTATTATCAATGTGTACCTGATACTTACCTATACCCTTCATTTTGGTACTTGAATATGTAATTAACTTGAAGAACACAAGGCTGTTCTATGGAAATTTGTCATACTATTTTTGGGTGGAGACGCCATTCAGAAGACTTTGAAAGATGTACTATTAGAAAGTTTTGGGGAGCATGCACTCACAGCTCTAGGCAATTATTCAAAGGGCCATTCTATGGCCCTGCCCCATGGCCTTGCCTTGTGAACTAAATGAAATTCTTTCCTGTTGCTCCAACTCCTGCATTGACCAATGTCCTCCCTTGGTCAGCCGTCTCTCTTGAATACATCTCTTTCTGTTCTATTGTCTTATTCACATCTTCCAACTGTCTGGAATTGTTTCTAGACTTTCTAATCTAAATAGTATCAGAAATGAGCTGGGAAGTTCTCTTCTGATTCTAGCAGTGCCAGTTTCATTGTGTTTTGTTTATAGCAGAAGGTGTCATTTTTTTACTATGGCCCTGCAAAGTCAAGGATTACTTACATGAGGCCTATTGACTATTATCCTAATAATCTTAATAATAACTTTTGGTTCATTCATGTATCATTTATCACACTTTAAGCTATCCACATCCTAAGTACAGAGGATCAGAGGGAGGAAAATTGGAAATCATAGAAGATTGTTATTTAATTTTGTTTTGTTTTTTCCAAAATAATGATGACTAATACATATTTGAATGTTCCAATCTACTCCATCCTATTCCTCACTCCACTCTCCATTCCAGTTGTTTATGGCATCAAAGTAGAACATACCTTTGGAAGATCCTCTCATTATTTTGCTTTGTGATGTTGGATATCTTATCTTCATAACTTGACTAAGGTCATATAGACAGAATAAATAACAGAACCAGAATCAGAACTTAAGTCTCTGATTTGAGATCCAGAAGTTTTTCTAGTAAAATATGTTTCACAGGGGTGTGTGTATGTGTGTGTGTGTGTGTGTGTGTGTGTGTGTGAGAGAGAGAGAGAGAGAGAGAGAGAGAGAGAGAGAGAGAGAAAGAGAGACAGAGACAGAGACAGAGACAGAGACAGAGAGATAAACAGAGACAGAGAGAGACAGAGACAGAGACAGAGAGAGACAGAGACAGAGACAGAGACAGAGAGATAAACAGAGACAGAGAGAGACAGAGACAGAGAGAGAGAGCACAAACCTACAGGTAGAGGCAGAGACAGAACTGGAGTCATGATTGAATGGTAAGAAAAAGTGATAGGAGAAAAGCATTAATCTGCTGAGTGCATCTGGGCAGTTTATAGGATTTTAGGAATCCATGGACATAAATGACCCAAAGAATTTTTTTGGAAAATGATTCTACTTAGCCTTGAATTTCAAACCAAGAAGTAAAGGAATTAGCCGGGTCATCTGCTATTCAATATTCTCAGCCCAAGTTCTTTACTCTTCACTACCATCTCCTCACAGCTGCCTTATTCTAACATGGGAGAACTTTGAATTGAAGTTATGAAGTGGACACAAAGACCAAGGTGAGCACAGTGGAAAGAATGTTAGATTTTTAGCCAGAAGATCTGACCTCAAATGCCTTCTTCCTCCTTACCTGGTTGACTTTGCGCAACTAACTTCATATCTGGGCTTTAGTTTCCATCTTTTAGGGGTCTCAACTAGATAAACTCCAGGGCCCTTTCCATTTTGATCTTATAAGCCAAAAACAAATATTTTAGTTTTTGATCTCTGGCCTAGATGTAGAGGGTAATATTGAAGAAGTCACTTCCCTTCCCAAAATTTAAGTCTCTTTATTAGTTTTAAAAAAAAGTAATACTTTCTGCTTAGGCCAGGACTATAATTTATAAAGTGCTATAAGATCCAACACTGAGAATCTAAGCTTGAAGATATGTCCTCTTTTGCTGAGTTTTGTAGCTCCGCACTGATGGACTCAGGAACAGTTATCAGAGTTATTCCCTTTGAGCTATTCTTACATGTTGCCACTGTATTGCTGGGGTTGCCTGGTAGAATCCTTGAAGATATGGGAATAGGAGCAGTAAGAAGAAATTCCTCAATATATGCCAGACCTATCCCTCTCAAAAGTTAACACTGGTCCTCCTGAAGGTAATCAAATCTGTTTCCCAGGCTCTAAAAGTCTTCCCTGTACCTAGCCAACACAGATGATTCTGACCTCTTCCCCAAAAGGTTTTAAATATGGTAGAACCTCATGGATATTTCTGCCTGGCATAGAAGGAAATATGGCATCTGGGTTCACTTTCAGCAGCTAGAAGCTTGAAGTCTTTATTTTGTGTAGTACAAAAAGAGTAAAGAGAAAATAAAATGCTGAATTGTTTAGCATTATCGTGGATTTCAGCTCCCCAGGACTTCTGCATAAAGAGATGGAAATTTTAGCTGCTGAAGCCAAGAAACACACAGAAAAATATGAATTTATTCTAATTTTTCTTTTCTTCCTGTAAACCGCATTGATAATGTCAAAAGATCATCTATTGTTTCATCATCAATAAAGTGATTTGAGCTTTCATGGGGGCAGTAACTCAGTCACTCAACAGTGTGGCTGAGGGGTTAGAAACCCAATAGTATAGGAAATAGCAGGGTTTTTACTGGACTGACTTTCAGAGGTCCTGATCACACGGTCTTTATTTATTTTAGAAAAATTTACAAATATAATTAAAACTGGAGAAGATACCCAAGTTATAATTGATCCAGTGAAAAAATCAAATTGTAACTTAAAATTTTGTCTTTAGACCTAGGAATTAGGCTGGAGGAGTTAAGAGGACTACATAATCACCTTGCTTTGCCCCTAGTTTTACATAAGGCCCCAAAAGATATAGTATCTAAGTAACTGAGGCCATTTCTAATTAGAGATCTGATTTCAGAACATTCCCTCGTTCACTGATCTGGGTGTAATTCTCTACTTGGGGAAGATTACACTGTACTCCCCTTGAACCTCCAGTAAGTTGGCCCAGCCCCCAAACTGAACTCAGATGTCCATGTAGAGAGAGTTAGTCAGGGCTATACTTCCATTTGCTGGCGATTAGGTGGCTCTTGGCTAACCTTTTATCCTGCTTGGGGAGACCATAGAATAACTGGCCAACAAATTAGATTAGATATTTTGATTCTTTTCTCTAGCTTATTGAGTTAAATGGGTGGTTACTGTTGAATAGAATATAAAGGAGGCAATAATAACATGATTGGTGAAAACTCAGTCCTATTACCTAAAGTAACATCATTTAGCAGTTGGAAGAGACCTAAGAGTTAACAACTCTTATTTTTAGGTGAGAAAACAGAGGACCATTTCTCCTCATTTTCCTCAACTGTAAAATAAAGGTATTGGAATAGAGAGTTTTTGTGTTCCTTTCAACCTCTGACATTCTGAGATTCTTGATCTCAACCTCTTCCTTTACCCTTTATCTTCTTTAAACCAGCTCTACTATCTGAAGCAGTGACCAAGAACTCTGGGGAGAGAAGACTCAATTTTCCAATGTTCTTTTTCTTTTCATTTAAATACTTCTATGAACTAGACACTATAGTCTTCATTGTGTAAATAAAGAAACTGAAGCTTAGGGAAGGAGGTGACTAAAATCACACAACTATCTCACGGCAGAGATGAGATTAGATAGAACTTGGGTGTCCTGCCCAGTCTTCAGCAGCAGCTAGTATGCAAAGTTCCCTGATAAAGGTGTATTCCTCCTAGATAAGTGGGTAAGGAGGCCACCTAGAGGGTTGATTTGAATTCCCCTGGTGCACATGCTCTTTCCCCATCCAAAGTTGATTGCACAGAAAGCTTCTCATTTTGCTCTCGGTTTCAAGAGCGTTGTCCAGTGTCTACCTGTTCTTTGTGAAGCCCCAGAAGGTATTGGGAGGCTGACGAAGAAAGCTCTCAGTCTTTGCCCTCAAGAGGTAGAAAAGAAAGACAAGACTGATGACCTTGAACAGACAAAACTCACCTGGAAGCCAAACTGAATGCATCCTCATGAGACCAGAGGATTTGGTTTCCTACATGGCCCTCACAACACAGGCCCCCAACTATTTAGGGTTTTTAAGGGCTGTTTAGAATGATTATGTAAAATGATTTGATTTCAAGTCAGAAAACCTGTATTCCTAGAGGCTGGTTAGGTGATATAGTATGTACAGCTCTTTACTTAGTCAGAAAACCTGAGTTCAAATCCAGCCTCAGACACTATACCACCAACTTATGATTATTCTAGGGAATAATGTGTAATAGAGGCAACTGTGACTTAGAAGTTAGAGTGCTGGGACTGGGGTCAGGAAGACCTGAGTTCAAATGCAGTCCCAGACACTTAGTAGTTGTATGACCCTGGGCAAGTCATTTAGCCTGTGTTTCCCTGTTTCCTCATGTGTATAACGGAGATAATAATAAATCCCTCCCAGGATTACTGGGATTACAGGATTACAAATGAGAGAATAATTGTAGAGCATTTAGCACATTGCCTGGCATAGAGTAAGCATTACACAAATGCTTTTATTATTATTATTTATAACTTTCATGGCTTTGAAAAAATTTACAAGTCTTCTGGGCTTCAATTTCCACATCTGTTAAATATGAGAATTTGAATAGATTGCCTTTAAAATCTTTTCCAACTTTAAATTCAGTGATTCTATGAGTGGATCAATGGACAATAATTTAGAAAGGAAGATTTTATTTGAGGTCAGGGTTTCTGTGATGTTGGATGGAATTCCCTAGGATTTATTTCAACCTTGTGAATGGCCAGGAAGAGATGGTGCCCTGGTCTACCAGTGCTTAAGCCCTCCAGGTGCAACAGCTTGTACCTTTTCCCCTTTCCCCCCAAATAATTTCCATTCCCCTTCCCTGGAAATTCTCCCCACTTACGGGAAGCTGAGTGTTATCTTTAGGTCTGTAAAATGCTGGCCTGCTTTTGCAGCTGGAGCTCTTCATTCAGAACAATCAGTGTGCAGTTGAGAGATGGAATGAAACATATGGAAGGGGGTCCCTAGGAATAAGTGTAGACAGCAAGTTTCTTCATGTTGGTTTGGGAAGGCAGGGAGCTAGTGGGGGATGGAAGAGGGAGGGTGGCGAGCCCAGGCTGCTTGGAACAGGTGCACCTGCTTCCTGGCAGTTTGAGAAAACTGAACTAGTTCCAGTTAAATTCCTTTTCCATTCTCAGGTCTCAAATGAACCTAATTCATCATCTAAAGGTCCCCTTAAGAATATTTTGATGCCCTGGATTCTAAGATGCTCCTGGGACTTTTTGGAATGTTTTTCCCAAGAGATTTTCAGGCAGACGTCCAGCTGTCTGGATTGGTGTAGTAACTATATTCCTAGAAACAGAGGGATGAATAAGCTGATTTCTGTTCACCTGACTAGCCTCTGATTTTTTTTTTTTTTTTTTTTTTTTTTTTTGCTTTTACACTCTCCCTTGAGAACAACCTTAAAGGAACCATAAAATGATAGAGCTGGAGTAGACCTTGGAGGTTTTACCTAGTTCTTCATTTAATAGCTGAGATACAGAGGCCAAAAAATGTTAAATATCTCCCAGAGGTCACACTCATTGATTGGCATCTTCTAGGTATAGCTCAGATTAGAACTCTTGACTCTCCATTCAGTGTTCTTCTAATGCATCAATTTATTTTGTTTTGGAGACTCTACTATGGAAATGAAGCTATCTTCTATCTGATTCTTCATTCCTTTGTACTCTCATAAGGCGTTCTTAACTCTTGGCCTGGCACAGGCCATTTTGTGCCATCCTCTTTATCATTTCACATCTGCAGCTTTCTTGGACTTCGTCATCTCCAGAAACTAATCATTCTGCAAGATCTGCAAATTGAATCTGAAATTCATACCTGCTCAGCCTTCTCCTATCCTGGGGGCTACTCCCTCCCTCTGGGAGTGGGGTGCATGTTGGAGAGCTCCTCCGTGGTCCTCCACCACTTAAAGAGGGCACCTATGGAGGTCTCATCATTTTCATACCTGTCTTCTCTCCTAGACTTTTCTCCTCTCTCCATACTTCTCTCCTAGACTTTTCTCCTCTCTCCATACTTTTCTCCTAGACTTTTCATCATCTCCAGAAACTTATTTTGATAGATGAAATCAACTCTGCAACTCTCACCTCCTCAGATGATTTTCCACCTTGGCTGCATGACTTCATCATGCTCCCTGCCAGGAACCTCCCCTTCCCCCTTCTCCTTTGCAGTGTCCCCCATTAGGTTATGAGCTCTTCAAGGGCAGGGAATGCCTTATGCCTTTTGCTATATCTCCAGCACTTAGCTGGCCTGACACATAGTAGGCACTTAATAAATATTTATTGACTCTGACTCTGACTCAGTGTCTGGGCATTAATCCACATTCCTACCAGAATGGGTGGTCCAGCTGAATTCCCTGAACCTCCTCCAAGGTCTAGGAGGTGATGGACTCTGGAGAGGCCCTGGGAGCTCCAAACCTCCTTTCAACGTCAGCCCACTGACTGAAAAAGGATCTCGGATACCTCATGGAGTCAGCAAAGAAGAAAGGAGTATCATGAGCTCCCTTGCTGGATGTATTGAGAGTGAAGAGGAAGTTAGAGGTAGAAGGGGAGAGCTATGCTGCCCATAATGCACCAGTTATCCAGCTTAAATTGGAGCTGAGGGCAGGCAAAGAACAAAACTATAAATCCAATCTCCTTAAAGAGTGTTCTGGAGGTGGGAGACCCAAACCCACTTAAAATATTTCTGAGCTGAGGACCAAAGATCATTATTTTTGAGAAAGGATATAAAATGCTAAGCACCGCCTTTATTGGCCCTTTCTGAAAGCTGATATAAAATATTGCTGCTTGGAAAATTGGTCCCCCCCTTATTTACCCCCTTTCTTCTCGGGTGGAAATTAGACAGATCCCGAAGTGGAGCCAGAGACACCTTGAATCATCAAAATAGAACATAACAGCACCGTCTCATGGCCCACCCCCACCCAGAGAGTCTTTATCCCTTCTGCCCACTCTTTCTTTTGCCAGCTAACTGGCGTTGATGCTGGCTGGGCAGCAGGTGGTTGAGGCGGCTGAGAAGTTTTATGGGTCTGCCTCAATGGGTCCTTTACCCCCTGTCAGCTGCATGGGCCAGTTGTTCCCCACTTACAAATAACCTAATGTTTACCTACGTTAAAGATATTCAATACACTGGAATCGTTCCAAGTAGTGCCTCCGCCCAGGGGGCCTAAACCCTGGTGTGGCTAATGGTTTTTGCAAAGGTGCTATCAAATGACACTGCTAGGAACCAGGATTTCTTCTCCTTGTGTTTTTTTCTCTTTTCTTTCTTTTCTTTCCTCTCGAGCAAAAGCTGGTGCTACCAGAGAAAAAGTTCATAAAAATGTTATGTCCACCATAAAACCCCTAATGTGGCATTCTGCATGATCCATGCATTAACATTTCCCAGACAGTTATTGTGAGATAATGGTCCCAGCTATAATTCAGCTCTAACGTTCCTTCGAGCAAATGTTATGGAGGAATAAATGACTTGCCAAGTATGCTGCGGTGGAGAGCTGGGGGAGAGGTGAGCAGCTTGAAAATGCAGGCACAGGACCTGGGAGGCCCTGGATAAGCCAGCTGAAGCATGGAGGGGTCTGGCTGCTAACCCTGACCCTGGCCCTTACTTCACTCACTATGAGCTATTAAAAAAAATCCTTTTGCTTTTCATATTTCTGTTTCACACAAATCTTACCCTTCTTTCTATCCCCCCAAATGTTAAACCTATGCCAAGGGGAGAGGAGTGTTCAACTACATTTTTCATTTTTTTATCATTATATAGTTGGTTCCGTTAGATCACCATTCATCATAAAATAGTTGGTGCTCCCTAAACAATTATGGCCATAGTATTGTGTAGGTAAAGGCTGTGATCACAGGTAAATGATCTTTGAAGAATTCATGATTCTCTGGGGGAGTGGCAATAGAAATATTCCCTTGTTGTGTTTTCTCCTTCCTCAAACTACATTTATTTTTTCTACACTGTATCTCCAAAAGAATAGTAAGCTCTTTGAGGGTAGAGTGTTTTGTTTGTTTTATATCTGTGCCTCATATAACGCCTTGTTTATTGAAAGCATTTAATAAATGCTTGCTGAGTTGAAATAGTAAAGGATAATGTCCAAAGGAGTCTTTAGCTTTAAGAGAATCCACAGTAACATGGGGGAATCATAAAAAATAGGATCATGCCAGTGCACTTACTCAGTCTTGTTGAAATAGCAAGAAGCTGTGAGAAGGTTATTAAGGGGGAAAATATAATCGGACTGAAATATAATTGTAAGTAGGGAGATTTCTCTCTTTTTCTCTTTCCTTTCCTCCCTTCCTCACCACTGTTAACATGATTTTCTTTCTAGAGTAGTTATCTCTATTTCAACCTTTCTGAACTTTCATTCTCTTCATCTACAAAATAAGAATAATATGCCTTCAATACCTATCCTATAGGTTATCATAAGGAACTAATTGTGTGTGTGTGTGTGTGTGTGTTATGCGTGTATATGCATAAACTGTTTTAAAAACTAAAAGTGTTATGTAAATGTCATCCATTATACTACTGGGCTTGCATCCCTGCTCATTATGAATAGTAAAAGCTCTTTCTCATTCTTTCTGTTTCTAGTTTTTGCCTGTCCTCTAGAGATGTTTCCCCTCTTTACTTAATCTCCTCCCTCCCTTGTCCTGCTTTTGGGAAATTACAGAATACAAATCAAAAATGATCTCTTCCATTTTGCTTTTAACTGAGTCAAATCCTGATGACTTCCTACAATGTTTACTCTCATCCTTTTCTCTTCTCTTTCATGCTGATCTGAACACTCCTTCAACTCTTAAATATCACTCCTGGTATAAATCAAAAATTGCTGCGATCAGCTGTACAAACTTTAAAAAATAACAGATAAGCTTTGGAATTAATATAGAAGGGGAAGGAAGAAGGACTAGCAAAAATTATCCACTATGTGGTATTCATTCTCTTGAATCATCACTTCATCAGGAACTGATCCATTCTCACAGTGTCTCTTGTTATTGGCCCTGATATCTACTCCAACATCAGTCTCATTGGCTCTATACTTCCATCTGTCTTTTTAGTCTTTCTCAAAATTCAAGTTATGTAATGCTGTAAAGTTACCCATGTATATATCCTGTAAATTAAAGGCTATTAAATTAAAAAAAAAATTCAAGTTATGTTTCTGGGTTGTGTCTTCTAGCTCCCATTTCAGTGCTGATAGGAAATCTATCTTTTCAGTCACAGTATTTCACATCAGTTTGTGTGAGGGCTTAATCCCTTGAAGGTCAAAGAGAAAAAAGCCAAGGAAATTTCCTTCCTAGCCAGTAGGTATTCATCTCCATTGAGAATACCTTAAAATGGATAAAGGGTCCTACACTTGATTTTCAGAAAAGAATGTTAAAGTTTCAGAAAAAGAATAAATGGAATCTGACTTAACAGCTGCACAAGTCAGTCCATATAGGAGTTATGGGAAGTTCTCAAGAATAAAGTTGGGAAGATGTATTTCAATGATCAAGAAAACGGAGAGCTATATAAAAGGACCAGTGTGGATATACAAGAAGTACATAAAACAACTTAGATATTTAAAAAATGGAAGCAAGGGCAGGCAATGTAGGATCAATTAACCTATCAATAAACATTTATAAAGTATCTATTATGTGCTCAAGTTCTATGTCAAATGCTGAGGAATCAAAAAGAAGTAAAAGGCAATCTTTGTCTTTAAAGAATTTACAATATAATGGAGGAGAGAGCATGCAAACAAATATACTTATAGCAAGATAGTTTGGACAGAGAATAAATAAGAAAAAATTAAAGAAGGAAAGCAATAGAATTAAGAGAAGTTGGGAAAGATTTTCTGTAAGCGTTAGGATTTTAATTGGAGCTTGAAGCCTGTGAAGTCTATAGGAGGAAGAGTGTTTTCAGGCATGGGGAACAGAAAGAGAAAATGCCTGGAGCCAAGAAGTAAAGTGTCTTGTTCATGGAACTGCCAGGAGGCCAGTGTCACTGAGTCAGAGACTATATGGTAAGAAGTAAATATAGGAATCCTGGAAGAAAGAAGGAGGTTGGTTTACTATGAAGAGCTTTAAAGAATTTTGTATTTGATCCTGGAAATTGTAAAGAACAATTGGAGTTTATGATGGTGCATATGGTGGACTTTAGGAAAATCATTTTGGTGCTGGCTGAAAGGAGGATGGGTTGGATTGGGGAGAGACCTAAGGCAGACAACAGACACCAGTAGGCTATTCTAATAGTCCAAGTGTCAAGTGATAAGGGCCTGTCCTGAAGAGGTGACTTTCAGAGCTATTATAAAGATTATAAAAGCATTGCATGGTCCTGTAACAACAGTTGCATAATTAAAGTATATGTACTCAGACCAGTAATGAATTGCAAGGACATCAAAAATCTGGCTTTTTTTTCCCTTTGAGCTATATTGGGATAGGTGGGGGTGGGGTGGGGAAGTGCATCAAAGAAGGGATGAGACTGCTAGTTATAACTAATCAGTTAGGTTGATAATAGATGATGGAGAGAAGGCAGAACTAATCAACTCTTTTTTTCTGGTTTCCCCCCCTTCCTTAAGCTGGCGAATTTGAGACAAAAAAATCTAGATGAGATAAAGTCACTGTCTCTGGAGAAAATACCCTCCGTAATATTGGAAACGGTCAGATAAGACTGATGAAGAGGGTACAGCCGCATCAGGCCAAGGGGAGCCCTCTCACCTGTCCTGTTATGTCTCAGGTCTTCCTCCCCATCCCTACCCTTTTGGGTGGTAGCCTGAATCTTCCTTTTTAACTCCTTTAAAACTTTTGTTTTAACTTAAAACTTTAAAACTAAGTTTTAATTTAACTAAAAAAAAAAGATTTTTAAATTTATTCTTCCCTTTCTAGTTGTCATGGATCCAGGCAGGCCCCTTTTCTCTTTCCCAAACAATTGAGGGACTGAAGTAGACACATCACTTTGCTGAATATTGAAATCAACAACTATTATCCTTCTAGTAACACGGAGGACTAGTGAGCCTTACCATGTAAAGGGTATACCTTCCAGTTCCCCAGGCATTGCTTTCTAAACTTGCTAAACCTCAGAACCATCAGACTTTTGCATCCATCCTGAAACGAAACCTCTCCTGAATATGTCATTTCTCAAAATTAGACTGTGAACTCTTGAAGAATACAGACTGTGTTGATTTTAATTATGTATCTTCAGGGCTTAGGGTAAGGTAAGAGCAGAACTTGGGTAAGGCAGGGAAAAAAAAAGAGGACCTTGATTTTTATTCTGGTTCTTCTACTTACCATCTCTCTCTTTCCTTAAGTTATTTAACTTCTGGACCTGAGTTTCCTAATATATAAAAATAAGATGACATTGTTGAATTAAATGGCACTTTTTATGTGTATTTTCTTCCTTATTAGAATGCAAACTTCTTGAAGATGGAGATTATGTTTAGTTTTTACTTGTGTGCACAATCTCATATTAAGCACTTAATAACTGCTTATTGCCTTCTCTCTAAAGTTCCTCTCAGGTCTGATATTATTAATGCGTCTAGAAGGAGGACTAGATTTAATTAATTGCCCCAATATTAGTACTAGGGTATACAAGTTACAGAGAGGCAGATTTCAATTCAATATATGGAAGAAATTCTATCTTAAGAATTTGATTTGGCCAAGAGTGGAATAGTCTGATTTGTGAGATAGTAAGCACATCATTAATGGACATGTTCTACCTATCAGGGTGTTGTGGAATGTATTTTTGCCCAGGTCCGAAGTTGAACTAAATCACTTCCGCAGTTCCTTCTAAATCTTATCATTCTATGATTCTCTGCAAAGACTGGTAGCATTCAAGCCACGGAGACCAGTGTATGAGATGCGTTGAGAAGACTGTGTGCTTTGAGTGATTGATCGGCTTTGACTGTTAGATTATCTCTCGAACAATAGCATTATTTTGATAGAGATTGTGTTATTTTCTGTGTGGGGCATCTAATACCCCAAAGTGAAGAAAGGGTCTGTGCAGGGGCTTATTCTTGGACACTGTGTGAAGGCTCTTTCTCTGCCTAGTGGTCGTACTTAAACTCCTAGGCTATGTTCTGTGGTTCTGTCCCCTTCCTAGCGGGCCTGATAATTGGCTGGTAAAGGATTGGGACAGCTCTGTGATACCTTTGCTGTATCAGGGCCCCAGGATAAGGAGAGTTTGCTATCTAGATAGGTTTTTAACTTCTTAGTCAGATCACAGTTCGTGATTTCCCAACTCCTTGTCCTGGTCCTACAAGTGTCTTGGCTCTCTTGTTTACTAACCAAAAACCAGGTGCTTCTGGGATCTCCAGAGTATGAGATCTTGCGCCAAAGGAAAGAGATTCTCTTCAGTATTAGGATGTTCTTTGGCCCAATCTACTGTCATCAGGGTCCCTCTCCCTGCAGACCCTCTCCCATCAGATGGATTTCCAGTCTTTTCTACCTATTTTTTGTTTTCTATTGCTGGGTTCTAGATAGGAACAAAAGAAAACTAAAGGAAAAGGAGTTTAGGGAGATAAATGGTTCAAAATTTCACTTTTGTTGGAGTGAAAAGATAGGACAGAGGAATTGGATGTAATAGGAGAGAGTGCTTAATCACCAATTTGCTGTGTGACTTTGAACAAACCAGTTTATCTCTCTGAGTCTTGTTTTTTTGCTTTTTCTTTTTTCAACTGTGAAATAAGGGGTGTAGACAAAGGCATAGGAGATTAGCTCTGATGGTCTGTAAGAAAGCCTTTTGTTAACCCCTCTCTGAAATACATATCTTCTCACTATACCCTGCAACTAGTTCTTCTCCTCCTTCCATCTTCCTCCTCCTTTTCCACTTCTGCTTTTTTTCCTTTCTCTTCCCTACTAGGATGGATTGAGGCAGTATAAAGAAATCCGAATAACTAATCAGAGTCCTCATTAACCCCCTGCTGGGATGCTCAAACATTCACTTTGCTATTTGTGAAGCAGAAAAAAAAAAAAAAAGAAGAAAAAACCCTCCCTACTTTTAAAGTTGATGTGTTACTAATCCCTTAGTTCCCAGCCCCACCGGTCTGCATCTCTTCCATGCAGCCGCAGGCCAACCAGCATGGAGCCCACTACCTCAAGGCTATTTTGCTTTTCTATTATTCATTGGCCTAGAAGAGAGGCAGTCTTGGTGGGCAGTGCAATGTCCTGCTTGGAGTCAGTCACTTTGTTTCTTCTGTCCTGACTGTTTCTTTTAGGTAAAGATCCTGGTGGCTTTAATGGCCACGGGGGTCAGGGAGGAGGACGCACGACCCAGGTGATAGGGGCTGCATTTCTGTGCCCGTGTCTGCCCTGTCTGGGTAGTGCCGGAGACCTGCTCCAAGGCCGGGATCTGGTGATGGATGATAGCATCAGCACTGCCCCCGAGAGGATCTTATTCATTGCCCAGCAAGAGAGCTGGGGTGGAGGGAAGCGTGGTGGATGTCTGGGCAGCCGTCCAGCCCCTCACTGCATTGTAGATCCAGGACGTCCCTTAGCCGCTCCAGGGCTTCGCTGGCCCCGTCGGACAGGGAATGGTCACTGCTGCGGCTGGTGCCTCTGTTTCCAGGGCTCTACTTCTCAGCCGACACTGTTCATTGTTGTGGTATTGAATGGGTGCAATGTGTTTTGTACAATGCTGGGAATGAGGGGTAGAAAGTTATAGTAACAAGACATAGTGCCTACTCTTAAGGAGATTATGATTCAGTTGAAAAACAGTCTCTGTCTCTCTCCTCTCTCTCTGTCTGTCTCTCTGTCTGTCTGTCTCTCTCTCATCTGTTTCTCTTTGTCTCTCTCTCTCTCTCATTTGTTTCTCTTTGTCTCTCTGTCTCTCTGTCTGTCTGTCTCTCTCTCATCTGTTTCTCTCAGTCTCTGTCTCATCTGTTTCTCTCTGTTTCTCTGTCTTTGTCTCTCTGTGTATGTGTTTCTTTCTCTGTCTTTCTCTCTTTCTCTCTTCTCTCTCTCTCTCTCTCTCTCTCTCTCTCTCTCTCTCTCTGTCTTTCACACACACACACACACAAACACGTTTAATTAATAGGGCTGCAGGTCAGTATATCATAAAAGGCAAGTGTGGATCCCAGAGTGCTGGAATTAGTTCAAAGAAAAGGACTTGTCAGTCTGAGGTGGTCGGGAGCCTAGCCATAAATGTCAAGACCTGATTTCTGTTCAATCTTGAGATCTGTTTTAATAATTTTATTTGGCTTGTGTTCGGTCCTGTACATACTTACATACCTCAGTATTACTTCCTCTAACCTGTAAATACCAAGAAGGCAGAGACTGTGTGTTTATAACTCTTCTTTGTGTAGTGCCCAGCACAGAGGATCATGTGAAATGGAGCAACTAATTGAATTTTTGTAATGGTGGACTTGGAATATATGATATTGGCAAGTAAGTTAATCTTATCGAAAACTCAATTTCTTCATCTGTAAAATGGGTATGATAACACACTATCTACTTCATAGGCTTTTCTAAGTTTCAGTTGAGGTGATGATATAAAACATCTTTTTAAACCACAAAGGTCTTCTGTATTTTAAAATAATTCATCAGAACTCTCTTCTTTCCATGCATCTCCAAACACCACATAGGATTGTTTGGCTGGTCATTAACCCTTTACCTCTTTCTGACCTGTATTTTGCCATTGGGTAGCAAATGTACCCCACCTTTACTAATTCTGAAGATTTGGAAGTGGTTCTTGAACAAGACAAAGAAGAAAGGTTTAGTAGAGGAGCAAAGGGTGTCAGGATCGCTGATTCTCTTGGCATATTGTTAATGCTTGGATTTGGTGCATATACACATACCCAGGAGTGTTGCATCTTCCATTTGTATCAAGAGCCTCATATTTGCTTTGCTAATACCTTTCTTGTCCCTTGTGACCCCTACCAGCCACCTCTAAAGGATTGTTTTTTTCTGGCCTTAAGCTAGAAGATCCTCTTTTTGCCATTAGTTTCCTAGATTCAGTGTTTGGTCTTATATACCTGGGATGGATTGAGTATTTATTGGAGCGCAGACAGCATATGGGAAAGGAGAAGGAAGAGCAGTAATAATAGCAAGAGTACAGAGATTGTGATTTGGGACCTTACTCATCTAGAACAACCCATTCTTAAACATAAATCCTCTGAAACAACCTCTAAAAAATGGTCATCCAACCATTGCTCAAAGAATTCCATTGAAGGAAAAATTCAGTATCTCTCCAGGCAGCTCATTCCACTTTTGGTCAACTCTAATTATTGGGAATTTTTTTCTTATATTGAGTCTAAATCAGCCTCTCTATAACTTCTACATATTGTTATTAATTCTATTCATATTTATTCTGAAAGCAAACAGGATAAATTTAATCCCTCTCTCGTGTGATTTGTTGTTGTTCAGTTGTGTTCCATTCTTCATGACTGTATGGACCAGACTGTTCACTGGACTTTCTTGGCAAAGAAAGGGAGAGATTTATTCTCTTTTGGATTAAGGCAAACTGAGTTTAAGTGACTTGCCTAGGATCACACAGTTACTAAGTGCCTGAGGCTAGATTTAAACTTAGATCTTTCTGAGTTCAGGTGTAGCATTCTATCCCTTGATACACACCTGCCTTCTTTTCTCAGGATAGCTCTTTAGATACTTGGACCCAAATCTTATGTTCTTCCTAAGACTTCTCTTCTTAAGGCTGTTCCTTCAAACAATCTTCCTGTTGTATCTTCTCCAGATCATTCACCATCTTAGATTCACTCCAGTTTGTCAATATCCTCCCTAAAAATTGACCTCCACAGCTAGCATGGTAGTCTAGAAGTGCTGTGAGCAGGACACCATAGCAGGATGATGCCCACCCTCATTCTAGACATTTATGCAGCTTTTTATCTTCTCTTTATTCCCTGCTCTGCTCCTTTGGTGGAATTGAACTTATGACTCTGATACTGAATAGCCATGTGCCATCACCCTTCCACCCCAAGTCCCATCCCCAGGAAATCTCATCATTTCTCTGAGCCCCAGTTTTCTGCTTCAAAATGAGTTAGCTCCCTAAGAGAGCTGATATATGGAAAGCACCTTATAGAATTTTAAAGTGTTAGATTAATAGGAACTGTTCATCATGATAACAATAATAATGATACCCGGTGTTGGGACAGCTGCTACTGTTTAGCATCATTCTCCAAAAGAAAAAAACGGAGATATTCTAGCGAGGACATGACCTTTCTGCTCACCCATAGTTAGCATGCCCAAGCACTACTTGTCGAAAAGAAATTCTTCCGGGCTTGAGGGACTCAGCCTCATCAGTTTGGTGTAGGGGCAGAGGGATATACTGTTAGTTGGCAGGGGGATCTTAACACACATCAGGGGAAGTTTGAAAGGTAATTGAAAGCCACTATAATGTTGGAGTCTGGAGCAGGAACAAGATCAAAACAACATTGGGCACTAACTGCTGCTACATGTAGAGTGGACTCGAGTGGGAAAGGATAGTGAAGATTCCTTTGATGGGTTTTTCCCTTCAATAGTAAGCATTCATCCAATATTCAGTCAATCATTTAAGAATACAAGCTATTCACCTCATATATCCATTGATTATACAGGACTGAGGGCCTTGAATTATAGTGACTTCTTTAGTTTGACCAAACTGTGTCCCTTCCTTCCCTTTCCCCAAGGGACTTTGAGATAGGGCATGACAGTCAGTAAGAATTTCCTCTAGAAAGTTTTGGGAAGAGCTAGTAACAATCAGATTAGAGCCATGTAGCAGAAAGACCCCTCTACTTCCCCAGTCTGATACATTATTTCCATTGTTATGCTAGATAGGGATCTAATGTTCCTCCAGATGCCATATGGCACATCTGAGGATCCTACTTTAAATCATGACATACACAAGACTGATCTAAGAGGCATAATGGGGGGAAAGGAAGAAGTATTGGTTAATAGCATCATCAGACTTCCATTCCAGATTGGTTTGATTCCAAGTTACTTGGGAAATTCATATAATTTCTCTGAGCCTCAGGTTCCTCACTTATAAAATAAGAAACGGATCTCTAAGAATCATTTCAGCTTTCATTGGCAGAAAGCAAATTTTGGGAATCTGGAGGAAGATCTACTGCTCTCATGTGCTTCATTTGCATCCCCTATCTCTCTCTCTCTTGTGGGTTGGGTTAGCCTGGGACAGAACAGAATGTTTGGAAGATGGTCATTTAGTGTGCTGTAATGTGCAGAGAGCTGGTTTCAGAGCCAGAAGGATCTAAGTTTAGTCCTGCCTTGACTTGACATCCATACAAGCTATATGACCCTAAGAAATTCACTTAACCCCCTAGTAACCCAGAAAACTTTCTAAGCTTCTTGGACAGTGGATTCACATGTACATTGGTTGAGAGGGAATTTCCTTATCAGGTATACTCTAAACCTGAGTTTAAATCATAGATTTAATTTAAATTTAAATCATAGATCTGGTCCAATGAAAAAAATAAAATAAAGAAAGCAAATTGGGGGATTTGTCACCAGAATAATCTTCACTCTGAAAAAACAAACCACCAAAAAGCATTAAAGTGCCATTAAAATATTAAAGTAGTATTATACTATTCTTTGCCATTGCTGCTGTCCCTTCATCTTAATAGAAGTACCTACAAAGACATTTGCCTCAAGTAACGACTAGTTAGTTAATGATGGAACCTGAACTAAAACCAGGAGTCCCAGTCTTTTCTTCTTCTTCTTCTTCTTCTTCTTCTTCTTCTTCTTCTTCTTCTTCTTCTTCTTCTTCTTCTTCTTCTTCTTCTTCTTCTTCTTCTTCTTCTTCTTCTTCTTCTTCCTCCTCCTCCTCCTCCTCCTCCTCCTCCTCCTCCTCCTCCTCCTCCTCCTCCTCCTCCTCCTCCTTCTTCTTCTTCTTCTTCTTCTTCTTCTTTTTAGTTTCAATAGTATTTTATTTGTCCAAATATATCTAACGAACTTTTTCAACATTCATTTTTAAAAAACTTTGTTCCAAATTTTTTTACCTCCTCAAGAGAGCAAGTAATCTGACATAGGTTATGTGTTATCCTTTTAAACATATTTCCAAATTTGTCATGCTGGGCAAGAAAAATTAAACCAAAAGGGAAAAGAACCATGAAAAGGAAAAGAAAAGCATACTAACAACCAAACAGATGAAAATACTATGTATGCTTTGATCCACATTCAGTCTCCATAATTCTCTCTCTGGATGCAGTTGGTATTTTCCATCCCAAATCTATTGGAATTGTCTTGAATCACTGCATTGTTAAAAAGAGCCAAGTCCATCACAGTTAATCATCACATAATCTTGTTGTTACTGTGTACAATGTTCTCCTATTCTGGTCACTTTATTCAACTATAGTTCAGGTAAGTCTTCCAGGCTTTCCTGAAATCAGCCTGCTCGTCATTTCAATATTTCATTACATTCATATGCCATAATTTATTCAGCCATTCCCCACCTGAGGGGCTTCCACTCCATTTCCAGTTTCTTGCCACTACAAAAAGGGCTTCTACAAACATTTTTGCACATGTGGTTTCTTTTCCCTCTTTTATGATCTCTTTGGGATACAGATCCCAGTAGTGAGACTACTGGATCAAAGAGTATGCACAGTTTTATAGCCTTTTGGGCATGATTCCAAATTGTTCTCCAGAATGGTTGGTTCATTTCACAACCAGTACTCCCAGTTTAATAATGATCTTTCTGTGAATTTCTCAGACTTTGGAGCTGTTTGGAAGCTGGACTAATGTTGAGAGTGAACTTTTGATTTTCATATGTCCTAGAGACTCCCTGTCCATCTTCAGTGGCAAAAGAAGTATTTTGGGTAGTCATGGGGATAGAAATGGAATTTTATAAAATTTTATTTTTTTCTTATTATTCCTCTTTTGATGTCTTAAAGAAGCCTACTATGACTGAAATCTCTTTAAAGGATCAGGTGTAAATCTTCCTTCAATTGGAAGTTGTGCCTTTGGCTGCAGGTCACCAGGGCTGCAGCATCTCCATATTAAGTATGATCATTGCAGGAGGGAAAAGGGATCTGAAAAAGGGGAAGAGGCACAGAGAGATTAATTTCTTCAATGTCGTCTTTCTTATTCCTTTCTTAATGATGGAAATTTACATGTGAGGGGAAAATCCCAATTTCCCCTGGAAGGCATAAAGAAAGGAGCCTGCCTGATATGACAGTTTGGCAAGTTAGGTGTGTCTCTTCGTGTGTGTGTGCGCGCGCGTGTGTGACTGTCAGTCTGTTATTGAGTCTCTTGATTTGCAACTCTCTGTGTGGCTGTGATTGTGACAAGGAATATGTGTGACACTGAGTGTCTGTAGGTGGCTATGACAGTAGCTCCGTGAGTGTGATTGAGTGTAATTGTGTATATGTGAAATGGGGTGCCTCAGTGACTATGTGTGTGTTTGTGTGTGTTTCCTAAGAAGAAAATGATTTCTCATTTTCTGCATAAATTACTGCAATATAAAAGGCCATCCAGAGCTCAGTTCCCTGCATCTCTTTGAATAAAGCAATATTATCAGGGGCTGGCCCCAAAACTAGTCCCAGGAGAGGTTTTTCCAAGATTCTTTGTCAAATGAAATGTCACTGACTCACCAAATGATGAGAAGAATTTTTCCTATTTATTTTCTAAGTGAGGCACAGAAAGGAGCTGCATCCTTCCTAGTTTGTCCCCTCCTAGCAGTGTGGGCAGGTGGGTTATGTTCTACCTATGCTTATTTCCTACAAGACAGCAATATAGTCCTACTTCCAAAAGATCTGAAGGTATTAACTTCCAAGTATTGTGTGTTTATTAGCATATTTTCTGTCAGGTTATTTTTTCATGTGAAAATACATAGAAATCTCATAGAATCATGAAGAATTAGAAATAAAATAATATCTAACAGTTACATGATTTTAAAACTTACAAATGGCCTTACATGATCATCATTGCAATATCCTTGTGAAGTAGATATTATTATTATTGTCCCCATTTTACAGATGAAAAATTAAGATTAAGAGAATATAAGTGACTTTCCTAGAATCATTAAGCTAGTAAATTTCAAGTTATTCTGATTCCAAGTCTAGTGCTCAGAAAGAAAAAGAGAGGTGATAATGTTGGGGGTTATATGTATTATGGACTCTATAGAAACAGGGGATCCTGCCTAGAAAAGACTTTGTAAATCAACTGGATTGTCTAAATCAACATGGTTTGTCTAAAGATACAACCATTTTAGGTAAGAGCTGGAATTTCATCTGGCTAAAGCCTGAAGTTCAGTGCTCTTTTAAATATACCCTCTGTATTTCAACCATTGGATTCCAGTTCTGGTATAGCAAAGTTGAAGGGAATAGTTGAATTGTAATAAGACTCATTCCAAAGCATCTGGAAAAAGTTCCTGGTGCTGAAAAGGGTAGCTCCAAGTCTAGTTTCTCAGATCAGTCTTAGTAATAATTGATCACTAGCAGCCCAGGGTTTCTGTGTTTTGCTTTGGGAAGGGGAGCCAAGAGTCACTCAGCTGAAAGAGCAGATGGAGACGAGAAAAAGTGACAGGTAAAAAGTCTAATGTGTTCTCTGTAGAGTTGAAGAAATGTCAGTGGGTTTGGTGGGATTGAAGGGTTTCCCCAAGAGATGGAATCCTCTTGGGAGAATTTATTCATGGAGTTACAAGAGACATTTGCTTCTAACTGAAATTTTTTATTGTACTTTCCTCTCCACTACCATCCCAAACCTGACTACATTTCCCAGGTTGTCATCTTGACTGGACATCATATCACTATCAAACTTGGATCCCACATCTGTTCCCAGCACTCATGCTATCTTAGGCCCAAGATCTAAGTTCCAAAGTCCACACAATTCTAGAGTTAAAATGAATGTCATCTTCTACAGTCAATCAAAAGATTTAATGCCTCATACAACATCTCCTACAGTTGGTTATTCATTGGAATTGATTATTCATGATTTCTTCTGGAAGCTTTCAAGGGATAAACAAAACTTTCGATAACTTTGAGTGACTATCACTGTCAGTTGAATGATAAAGTATGAAAATAAAAATTTCATATTGCCAGGTTACTTCATTTCACCAAGCACCAAGCACTAGTCTGTAAATGTTGAGAAAGCTACAAGAGGAAGTCTTACATTTAAAGCTGCTAACTTACTTCATGGAGCAGATCGAGGCCATCTGATGTCAGCTCTCTCTGGTTTCCTTCAATCTTTTCAGCATCATCACCCATTGTTTTTATTCTCTTCATGGAACAAAAGATATCCCTGTTCCTCAATAAAGCTAATCTATCTAACATCATCTTTGATCCAATGCTTAGTACATAGCATAATAGACACTTAATAAATGTTTATTGACTTACTCATCTCATTACTTCTAGCCTCTTCCAATAGCTTACTCTATGTATATATGTATTTCTGTTGTTATTGTCTGTGTCTGTGTCTATGTCCCTGTCTTTGTCACTTTCGCTATTTCTGCCTGACCTCTCTTTTTCTGTTTTCTTCCTATTTGTTTACAAAGAGGCTTGGATCTATTGGATCTTTAAAAAAACTTTTCTTTGGCCTTTCTGTCATCTACTGTTCCATCTTTCTCTTCATCATTGCTAACAAAAAAAAAAAATCAATAGTTTCTACTATTTATTTATTCTCCCTTCCACCCCTTGCCATTTGACTTCTTCCTACCATTCTATTGTAATTGCATTCTTTAAAGTCACTAAACAAAACCAATGACCTTTTTTTTTTCAGTCCTTATTTTTCATGACTTTTATGCAACATATGACACTATTGACAATCTCCCTCTTCACCTCTTCCCACCCAACGTCCTACTAGCTAACTACTTGCTTCTTTGGTTTCAAAAGAACTAAAGTGTTCTGGTTTCTCTTCTAACTCCTAACTGTCCCTTCTCTCTCTCTCCCCCACATTGACACTGTATCCTCTGCCATGACCCCTGAAGGTAACTGTTCACAAAGGTTTTGTTTTTGATCTCACTAAACCCTCTTCCCTAGCAATCTCATTCTTTTGATTCAACTATCAGCTCTATACAGGTATCTTCTCTCTCCATGGCTTTAGATCTGACCTCTGCTGAGCTCCACATTCGAAAATCTCACTCGCTCCAAGACATCTACACATGGGTACAGTTCATGTAACTCAGATTAAACATGTTCAAACCAAACTTGTGATTTTCCTCCTGTAAAACCTGTTCTTTATGAATTGACTAGCTCCTTCATTTAACCACCATTTAGTAATGAAATTCATTCAGAAAATATTTATTAAGTGCCTACTATGTGCCAGGTACTGTGCTAAATGCTGGGCATATAGAGAAAGTCATATAACAATCCCTGCCCTCAGGGAGGTTACAATCTAATAAAGGTTGTTGTGTTTTATTAGTTAGTAGTATTTGACTCTCTGTGAGTCCATTTGCTTTTTGTTTTTTGACAAAGATAATGGAATGATTTGCCATTTCCTTCTTTATCTAATAGAAGAGATGATACATTAAAAAAAAAGTTGAAAAGTGGGAGGGAGTGGGATGGAATTGAATAGGGCAAGTGACTTTCTGAGTTGATTACATACTTTATGCTGAGTTTCTGCAGATAATGAAGTGCAGGAAGGCAGGTTATTAGCTGTTTTTTTCACTCTCCCCAATTTGAAATCTTGAGGGCCCCTCTGACTCTTTTACCCAGCCCTCTCATTTTGCACATACAGTCAGATGCTAATATTTGATTTCCACAATATAGTTTTCATCTGTCACCTCTGTCCTTCAAACTACTTCAGGTCAAACCTTTCTTATACGTAGATCTTTCTATTAAAATTCTTTTTAATTATTTATCTATTTTTTTTAACACACATTGCTTTATGAATCGTGTTGGAAGAGAAAAATCAGAGCAAAAGGGAAAAACCATGGAAGAGATTAAAAAGAGGTGAACATAGTATGTATTGATTTACATTCAGTCTCCTTAGTTCTTTTTCTGGATGCAGATGACATTTTCTGTCCAAAGTCTATTGGGATTGCCTTGTATCACTAAATCACTATGAAGAACCAAGTCTTTCATAATTGATTATCACACATTCTTGCTGTTGTTGTGTACAATATAGTCCTCGTTCTGCTTGTTTCACTTAGCATCAGTTCATGTAAATCTTTCCAGGCCTATCTAAAATCAGCTTGTTCATCATTTTTATAGAACAATAATAGTCCATCACCTTCATATACCACTATTAAAGTTATTTGAGCATTTCTAATTGCCTACAAAGTAAAATTTAGACTCCTTTACCCCGTGTTTCAAGGATGCCCATCCACTAAAGTGCGCCTCTCTGACCTTATTTTATATTGCTTCCTTCCACATACTCTACATTCTAACCACTTGGAACAAGTCTATCCCTCTTTTCTCATAGTTCCCTCTCTACTATAAATTAATTTTTTCTTTCTCTTCACATGCCTACTGCTTTAAATGTCACCTTCTCAGGCAGTCTTTCCTGATTTCATATTTCACATAATACTTGATTATTTGTATGATATTATGTATTATAGCTATCCCAATGTAGATATTATCCACCAACTCAAGACTGTGCTGAATGTGAGGTCCTTGTATTGTCTAAATATTATATCTCTTTCTGTGCTTAGTGTAGTATTTTGCATACAGTTAATGCTTAATTCGTGTATGTTGAATGAATGGATGAAATTTAAGATCTGGTCCCATTTTTTGGTGAGATTACAGTTCCATTAGAACAACTAAATTCACACATGTGAAAGAAAGAAAATTAAGGCGATTTGTGACTAAATGCCAAAACGAATAGAATAAGTACTAATCCAGCCAGCTACACATGTGCTATAGATGTTTTTCTATTCAGGGAGTTTGGGCTGTGGTTGAATGTAGTTACAAGTGTGGTTCATCCTTCCCCATGCAAATTGGGCAAATCCTCATTATCTAACGCCAGCTAAGAAAGTTTCCAGTTGTTACTTGTCTGGGAAACATAAAGTGTGTCCCGACGCTCATTGGCTAATAGAGGAAATTCCCAAAGCTCTTTGGAGACATTGTCCTCTCAGGACTGCCCCAGTTTTCTGATTCCTGGGAGCTAACTAACATGAGCAGCTCTTTATAAGTGAATCTGTTTCTGTGCATTGATGGTTGATGTGAAGTATTATGTTTCCAGAGTTCTATTCCCCTGCCCCCAATCCTTTCTTGCTTCTGGGTACCCAGGCCAGTCAGGTCACATTGGACCCAGTGTCTATAGCATCTGTTGCCACTTTAGTCTCTCTGGCTACCTCCTATGGAACCTGGAACTGCCTGTCAGGTTGACTGTTAATTGGGTGTTCAGGGAACCGGGGCTGAAGTTTAGCCTCCTGGTCAAGCGACTACAGGGGGAGCAGACTGCTTGCTGGCTTCTTAGAGGGAAAAGATCTGTGCAGGAATGAAGAGGAGGGGCTCTCTCCTCTCAGGTTCTGAGGAAGAGTGCCCCAGCTCCCCTTCTGCCTCCTAAAGGGAAATAGTTGAGGGGTCCAAATGTTGCCTAATGGCAATGGGCTTTTAAATCTGGAAGGTTGTACTGCTGCAGCAGCTTTCTCATCCCCTTCCTCCCAGCCTGCCTCTCATTCTCCTCTCTTCTCTGTCATGTCAGTTGCTCGCCTTATACTCAGTGGAATTGCTGGCAGTGATAGAAAGGAGATTAGAGGTGATATTTCTGCCTTCAAGCCTTCTCCAGGCTGTTGGAAAACAAGTCAAACAAGGTAAGTTGTTAGTTATGGGGGGAAATTCTATTTATTTCAGTAGAGCCCTGAAGGTGAAATGTTGGTGTCACCTCTGATCTTATTTCTTCTCTCAATCGTGTATTTTATTAATCCCCAAGTGGGGAGTCAACCCTGATTTTTCTTTCCTAATACTAGTGTAATATAGTGCAGTATAGTATAGTACATCCTCTTTAATGCAGAGTCTAGGAGGAGATAGATAGAAACAAGGGAGGAGAGGGAGAACATAAGAGGGAAAAGAGGAGAAAGAATGGATTTGACTGGTGAATCAAGATTTTTAAAGACCCTTGGAAGAAATTATTCAGTATTAGAAAGGGCAAGAAAATAAAAAAGGTGGAATGGGTACTAAACCTAAAAGTCCCATAGTTTTCGGTTCAAGTTTTAGCTCTATTACCATGCTCACTTCGTGACTTTGGATAAAGCATGTCATCTTTCTTGAACCCTCTGTCTCCTTTGGTATAAAAAAGAGAATTTGGACTAGAGAGGTTCTAAGGACCCTACATTTTTCTAGGCTTATGATCTTGTATTTAGCTCATTACTTCCTAATCTCTTCAAGTGTAAAGTGTTTTTAAAGGTCAAATTTTTTTGCAGTTTTCCATATGATGGCAGTTGTACTATTAGTATTTATTGGTAGAAAAAATACCTGATGACCTCAAACTACCATATAATGCTTAAGATTTGTTTATTTGGGTCTACAATCTTTTTTCACTTTTTTTTTTCACTTGCCTCCTAGTACCCCTAGAACTTGCCTCATAGAACCCATAAGTTCTGCGTCTTTTCACTAGATGGACTCAGAACATTCTGTGAAGTCTAGCAGGTAGAACTTTCTTTTCCTTGGATAATCTTGCTTTTTTTCCCCAATCATTGTCATTTTCAAGGAAGAAGAGAAAGGGCGGGAGAGGATAAAAAAAAAAAAAAGGAAAAAATTAAACAGAGACTCAGGAATCACTGTCCCTTGTCCAGAAGCAAGTATAGGTAAAATCACCAAAAAAGAAAAAGAAAAATGGTGTTGTGCCCAATGGCTTACAGGACATCTTGTGCATTTTCTTTTTCTCCAGATGAGGAAGAAAACAGTATAGGCCTGAGTCTTTAGGTATTCTCAACCTCCCCAGTGGTCTGGTCATTATCTCTAATGCCATGATGAAGAAGTACTCACCAGGACAGAGAAGTGAGCAAGGAATTTTTTCCTTTTCCCAGGCAAAATTCCCAAGTACTTCACTTGTGGGGCCATCTTTAGAGAAAAGCTGCCCCTAAGCAATTTCCAGACGAGTTCCTTATTTAGAAAATGAAGTAACTTTAATAACTAACAGCAAAAATCCTTGGATTCCTTTTTCTACATATAATTCTCTTCCTCTGTGGCTTTGGGGAAAGTGTCTTACTTGCTTTGTATTTCAGTTTTTACAGTTTAATCTTATGATAAAAGTAGCCTTCTTCCCCTCCTCTCTCCCCCTCCAACACTCCCCAAAAAATAAAGCCCTTGGTCAGATCTGCAAATATTGTAGGCAGACTTCTGTTCTGCTCCTGGCATTTCTCCTAGAGTTGACAGGCAGCAAACACCATATCAATTGTTCTTTGGCCCTTCCTAAAACCACATTGGCTCTGAGGTAGGTAACCATTATCCAGGTATAAAGTTAGTCTATTAAGGAAGATTCTGGCAAGAATTTTTTTAAAATTTTATAGCTTTTTATTGACAGGTTATATGCATGGGTAATTTTATAGCATTGACAATTGCCAAACCTTTCGTTCCAATTTTTCCCCTCCTTCCCCCCACCCCCTCCCCTAGATGGCAGGATGACCAGTAGATGTTAAATATATTAAAGTATAAATTATATACACAATAAGGATACACGTCCACACCGTTATTTGCTGTACAAAAAGAATCGGACTCTGAAATATTGTACAATTAGCCTGTGAAGGAAATAAAAAATGTAGGCAGACAAAAATACAGAGATTGGGAATTCAATGTAATGGTTCTTAGTCATCTCCCAGAGTTCTTTCTCTGGGCGTAGCTGGTTCAGTTCATTACTGCTCCATTGGAACTGATTTGGTTCATCCCATTGCTAAAGATGGCCAGGTCCATCAGAACTGATCATCATATAGTATTGTTGTTGAAGTATATAATGATCTCTTGTCCCTGCTCATTTCACTCAGCATCAGTTCATGTAAGTCTCTCCAGGCCTTTCTGAAATCCTCCTGTTGGTCATTTCTTACAGAACAATAATATTCCATAATCTTCATATACCACAATTTATTCAGTCATTCTGATGGGTATCCACTCAGTTTCTGGCCACTACAAAGAGGTCTTCCACAAACATTCATGCACTTGGCAAGAATCTTGCAATGACTGAGAGACC
This sequence comes from Sarcophilus harrisii, assembly GCF_902635505.1. Taxonomy (NCBI): domain Eukaryota; kingdom Metazoa; phylum Chordata; class Mammalia; order Dasyuromorphia; family Dasyuridae; genus Sarcophilus; species Sarcophilus harrisii. Next base: position 460,476,460 of record NC_045428.1, on the reverse strand, counting down.
CTCCTGATTGTCACAGGACAATCTATTCCCTTTACTTTTATAAAGATGAACAAATGGAAGCATCTTTGAATTCCTGGGACAAAACCTCCTCTTTCCATAATCAGCAAAAGCAACACAAGGCCATTCTCAAAATCTCTCTTGAGGACTTTAGAATTGTTTGTATGATACAGGAGACACAGGCACACTTCCATCCAGCATCAAGTGCCTTCATCAGAGAAGGTACTATACTCTATTAGCTTAAGAGATACATGATATGTGCAAAGTTAAAGAATCCACCCCAAATGCTCATAGGGACTATTTGTGTCCCACCTGAGGCAGAGCATTTCCAGCTTGTATCGGTCTGATCAGCCACAGTCGGACACACTGTAACTCAACTCTTAACATAGTAATGTCATTTTGGTCCTTTTTGAGAAAGAAGGACCACAATTAAGTGGCTTAGTCTTGGAGCAAGAACACTCCATTCCCATTGCCAAAGGCTTGGATTAACTTGCCAAACCACTGAGAAATAGAAAATTTCAGCCCTATCCTAATAACAACTTTTAAGGAGATGGGAAAGGAGAGGAGAGTGGGGATTGAGTGTGGTCAGTTTCTTTGCTTGCTAGACATTTAACACCAATGCTCCGAAGCACAGAGGTTCTATTCACCTCAAGCTCTTGGTCTCAGCCACTGTTCCCATTCAGAGTCCTAAGACCTGGCTGTGGCATTTCATTCCCATATTTTCTCTTCTCTTTCTCATGGCTCCCATGCAACTCTTGCCTCTGTAATTATCTGTGATGTTGCCAGGACTGAGCTGAGGACTGCCCCTGGAGATAATGTTTCCTCTTCATTTCTCTCTTTTTTTTTTTTTACATGACCAAAACATTATTTTGCTGTATAAAAAGAATCAGACTCTGAAATATTGTACAATTAGCTTGTGAAGGAAATCAAAAATGTAGGTGGGCATAAATATAGGGATTGGGAATTCAATGTAATGGTTTTTAGTCATCTCCCAGAGTTCTTTTTCTGGGCATAGCTGGTTCAGTTCATTACTGCTCCATTGGAAATGATTTGGTTGATCTCGTTGCTGAGGATGGCCTGGTCCATCAGAACTGGTCATCATATAGTATTGTTGTTGAAGTATGTAATGATCTCTTGGTCCTGCTCATTTCACTCAGCATCAGTTCGTGTAAGTCTCTCCAGGCCTTTCTGAAATCATCCTGTTGGTCATTTCTTACAGAACAGTAATATTCCATAATATTCATATACCACAATTTATTCAGCCATTCTCCAACTGATGGACATCCACTCAGTTTCCAGTTTCTAGCCACTACAAACAGGGCTGCCACAAACATTCGTGCACATACAGGTCCCTTTCCCTTCTTTATAATCTCTTTGGGATACAAGCCCAGTAGTAACACTGCTGGATCAAAGGGTATGCACAGTTTGATAACTTTTTGAGCATAGTCCTCTTCATTTCTCATGGCCTCTGTAAGACCTTAGTTGAATATGATACTGAATCCTTCTCTGATCAGAAATACCACTGGCATTATCTGTGCCTCTAAGTGAATCTCATAGCTGGCTCTTGGAGAGAGAAGAAGATCCAAAGGTTGAAGTAGAATGGAAACCTCCGAGAATATGGACCCTGGGTAATAACATTATTCTAAACATTTTAATCATTAGTGTGTATGTGCACATACACATACTTCCCCACACACAGACCAGTGTGCTATAGTGGATAGAAAGCTGGCCCTGCCTCTGACACATCCCAGTTATATTACCCCTAAGTCACTTAACCTCTCACTGCTTTGGGTAACTGTAAAACTTTAAGTTGCAGAGAAAGTGTTGACCTGAATTTATAAAGGAAGTTTCCTTATCTAAAACTTTACTAGTCCAATTAAATTGCAAGTTCAAACTCAACCCTTCTCTTTTAAATGTGAGTCACATAGTTTTGTCAGAAGTAGGATGCTCCTAAACCACAGCTTCCTAAATCAGAAGCTGTCCACTTTCCATTATACTGCAATGACCTTTCCCTGCTCATCCCCATCATCCCGTAGAAACAACTGTTCCCTAGAATTACTTAATATTATACTTCTTCAGAAATAATAAATAATCTGACTTGCTTTTTGAAGCAGATGCAACAAAAGTTAGGATTGCTAACATATTGGTTTGCCATTCAATCTTGATACTTTCAAATAAGGGAGAGCGGGAATAGAAGTCACCTGAGTTTGGAAATTCTGTATAGTTTCCAATTAAGACCAAAAAAGCATCGGAATGGTGGGTTGAAATTTAATAAGATGAAATTTGAAGAAGTAAATGATAAAAAACTTGTAGTTAGCTATAAAAAGTCAATTTCACAGATTGGAGAAGAGTTTTTAGACACCAAACAGTTCTCTTGAAAAATAGTCACAAGAATGTAAGCTATTTGAACTTCTACATGGTTTTTCACTTTTGTCTTTATATTTCTTGGTGCCTTAGAAAACTCCCGGCATAGGACATAAAGAGTCAAACTTCAAGTCAAAAGACCTGGGTTTAAGTCTTACTTCTAATGTAGTATGTGTATGTGGGTATGTGTGGGGGGGTGTGGGGGGGTGTGGGTGTGTGTATAAGAGAGAGACAGATATACATATACACACACACACACAGATGCATACAGACAGAGAGGAAGAAAGAAATATCAGACCTTGTCATTCCCTTCTTAGTCAACTCCAGTGGCTCTCTATTACTTCTCAGATGAGCGATTAACTCCCCTGTTTAGCTTTTAAAGCCCTTTCCCCAGTGGACCCCAAAAAGTCCTTCCATCCTTAAAGAACATTCCTGCTTGTCTTTAGTTCAGCCAAACTGATTTTCTCTCATGCATCCTGCCACTGCCCTGCCCATACCTGGAATGCCCTTCTTTCTTATCTTCACCTCATAGAATCCTTCTCTTCCTTCAAGTGCCATTTGTTATATGAAGTCTTGAATCTTCTTCTCATTTCCCCCACTCCCACTTTAAGTGCTAGTAACTAACTCCCTTCTCAAAGTACTTTGCATTTATTTTTTATCGTCATGTATATATTCATATATGTATTATTACTCTTCACTTGTCACTTGTTCCCTTCTGCTTCAGAATGTAATTTCTTTACTTACATTCTTTCAAATGAAGATTTTTTTTCATTCCTTGTCTTTGAATTCACACTTATTCTTCAGTTGTTTGAAGGTCATTTAGGATTTTCTTGGCACAGATATTGGAGTGGTTCACCATTTCCTTCTCCAGCTCATTTTAGAGATAAGAAAACAGTTCAGTGACTTGCTTATAATCACTTGGCTAATAAGTGTCTGAAGTCTGATTTGAACTCAGAAAGATGAGTCTTCCTTACTCCAGCCTCGTACTCTATTCCTGTATCACCTAGCAGCTCTTAGTGCTTACCACAATACCGGCATACAGCTGCTTAATAAATGTTTACAAATTGATTGTTCCTGGGCAAGACCATAAATTACAGAACATTTTCTAGGCTGCATTGGAAAAGGAAGTCTTTTCATTACAGCAGTGAAATATGGACCGCCCAAAAAATGTTCACTGCCTAAAACCATACCTTGCACATAGCACATAAGCATGTGCTTAATAGATGATTAATAAATAGAAGAATTGAGGGTTTAGTGAAATTTAAGGTCAATGAGAGTCAACAGCATAATATGGCATTTATGAAAGTCAAGGTGATTGAGACTAAGGAGGTTATTAGTCAGGCTTTTTCTGGCCTATGTTCACTTCTGAGAACCATCTTTGGGAATGACCTTGATAAACTGGAGAGTATTCAAAAGAGGGTGGCCAGCATAGTGATCACCCTAAAATCTAGGTCATATGAAGATCTGTTGAAGAAATTTAAGATGTTTAGCCTCCAGAAGTCTCAAGGAAAGTATGGTGGCCAGCTTCAGGTATTTGAAGGATTATCCTGGGTGGAAGGACTGGCCTTGTCTTACTTGGTCTTAGAGAACATATATAAGAAGTTACAAAGAGGGAAATTTAGCTTCCAAGGAAATTCAAATTTCCTAACAATTAGAACCAAGTGTATGCTGGGAAATATTTAACAACTGTGTCTCCAGGAGAAAAAAAGTGACTCTTAATTTTAATCTGTATCATTAACATTTTCCTAAGTCTAGACCAGAAGTGTCAAGTTCATGGCCAGTAATCTCCAAAATTCCCAGTGCAATCTGAACCAGGTTAAAATTTAATTGGAAATTGTTGAATAAAATAAATTGAAATATGATACAGCATAGAATAGATAGTAGGAGCCATCAGAAAATCAGTGGTGTCCTGCATCTTTGATTTCCTTCACAGGCTAATTGTGCGGTGATTCGGAGTCTGATTCTTTTTGTACAGCAGGGTAGTGTTTTGGTCATGTATACTTATTGTGTATCTGGGTTGTATTTTAATATGTTTAACATCTACTGGTCATCCTGCCATTTAGGGGAGGGGGTGGGGGGGTAAGAGGTGAAAAATTGGAACAAGAGGTTTGGCAATTGTTAATGCTGTGAGGTTACCCATGTATATATCCTGTAAATTATATCCTGTACATTAAAGGCTATTAAATAAAAAAAAAAAAAAAAAAAAAAAGAAAATCAGTGGTGTCAAATATAGGAACTGGGTCTGCCTGGCTAATTGACTTAGAAAACCCCATAGTAGTATTTTCTATGTTGGATTGAATTTTTATTTATTTTGTTAAATAAATTTACCATTTGCAATTTAATTTGGTTTGGGCTTCAGGTGACTGGCCATTTTTACATCTCTGACCTAAACAATCAACAAAACAATAAATCAATCCCTGGTTTGTAGCGTTTTTAACAATCAGTTCCCTCTCCCTGGTTATAGCTGACTCTTGCATGCCCTTGATTAGAATTGTATAGAAATGTGAATCTTCTTGCACAAAATGACTAACATGGAAATATTTTACATGATTGCACATGTATAACCTATATCAGATGGCTTACTGTCTCAGGAAGAAGGGAGGAAGGAATAGAATTTAAAATTCAAAACTTTTTTTAAAAAGATGTTTTAATATGTAATTGAGGAAAAAATAAAATATTATATAGAAATAAATTTAATTCACTTAAAAACTGTATCCAATATTAAAAGATGATTTGTTTGATAGTTGTAAAAAGAAAGAAAAAGCATGAATTGTAAAGAAGAGGAATACAACTTTGGGAGTTAGTGGACTCTGACTCCCTGGAGGTCTTCCAGTAAAGGCCCAATGACTGTTTTGGGGGGATGTGGTGGAAAGGTATTAGATGTGGATTGATCTAGGTGGTTTCTTTTCCACTCTGAAGTTCTGTGAGTTCTTGATCTGGGTTTGTTTCTACTCAGCTAAAATGGGTAATCCCCAGAATTTATCTTAGGGGGAATCATCATATATATACCATGAGAAATTTGTTGAAGATGAGTTTATTTTTTTTTAAATTTATTTAATAGCCTTTTATTTACAGGTTATATGTATGGGTGTAACTTTACAGCAATTAACAATTGCCAAACCTCTTGTTCCAATTTTTCACCTCTTACCCCCCACCCCCACCCCCAGATGGCAGGATGGCCAGTAGATGTTAAATATATTAAAATATAAATTAGATACACCATGAGTATACATGACCAAATCGTTATTTTGCTGTACAAAAAGAATCAGACTCTGAAATATTGTACAATTAGCTTGTGAAGGAAATCAAAAATGCAGTTGGGCATAAATATAGGGATTGGGAATTCAATGTAATGGTTTTTAGTCATCTCCCAGAGTTCTTTCACTGGGCGTAGCTGGTTCAGTTCATTCCTGCTCCATTGGAACTGATTTGGTTCATCCCATTGCTGAGGATGGCCAGGTCCATGAGAACTGATCATCATATAGTATTGTTGTTGAAGTATATAATGATCTCTTGTCCCTGCTCATTTCACTCAGCATCAGTTCATGTAAGTCTCTCCAGGCCTTTCTGAAATCATCCTGTTGGTCATTTCTTACAGAACAATAATATTCCATAATATTCATATACCACAATTTATTCAGCCATTCTCCAACTGATGGGCATCCACTCAGTTTCCAGTTTCTAGCCACTACAAAGAGAGCTGCCACAAACATTCTTGCACATACAGGTCCCTTTACCTTCTTTATGATCTCTTTGGGATATAAGTCCAGTAGTAATACTGCTGGATCAAAGGGTATGCACAGTTTGATAACTTTTTGAGCATAGTTCCAAACTGCTCTCCAGAATGATTGGATTCGTTCCCAGCTCCACCAACAATGCATCAATGTCCCAGTTTTCCCGCATCCCCTCCAACAATCATCATTATTTTTTCCTGTCATCTTAGCCAATCTGACAGGTAGTGTAGTGGTATCTTAGAGTTGTCTTAATTTGCATTTCTCTGATTAATAATGACTTGGAGCATCTTTTCATATGACTAGAAATAGTTTCAATTTCTTCATCTGAGAATTGTCTGTTCATATCCTTTGACCATTTTTCAATTGGAGAATGGCTTGATTTTTTATAAATTATGAGGCCTTTAGAAGATGAGTTTAAAAAAAATAAAATAAAATAAAAATCCAGCTGAGGTGCTTATATACACAGTCTATCCTTTTCCAAATAGATGGTGTTATTATCATTGTTATTTAAAGACAATATAGCATAGAGGATAGAATGCTGAACTTGGAGGCTGGAATACCTAGATTTAAATTCTGCTTTTTACACTTAATAAGACTATGTCACCAGGGATGTCTTTTTCCCTCTAAGTTAAAAATGGATGAAATCACAAATGTTTGATTTGTTGTTATTAATAATAATGGTGTTACCAAAAAACCCTCATAATTGTATAACTATTTACAAAGTGTTTTCCTCAGAATAACCTCTTTCATCCCATGAAATATAGTAACATACAGCACTCTGACATCTGTCCCCTTCTGCTCTCACACAGCCACTACCCTCGTTCAGACTTTCATCATTCTATCATCATAATCTTCTAATTGATTATCTTGCCTCAAGTCCCTCCTCTTTTCAATTCAGATGTGAAATTCCTTCACATAGGTCTGACTATATATATATGTCACTTTTCACAGGAAACATCAATGCTTCCCTATTACCTCTAGAATGAAACACAAGCCCTGCTCTTTCAAGTTGTCCAGCTCAGCCTTCCTTTCAAGACACTGGATATTACTTTTTTTCATGCACTTGACATTGGTCTGCTTTCCATTTCACCTATCTATCACCTTTTCCCATCTCTGGGTCTTCTCATAGGACTGTCTCCCTACTCTGAATGCCTTCCTTATCACTTCCCCCTTGTAGCATTCCTAGTTTCCTTCAAGTTTAATCTTAAATGATAAATCTTACAGAAAGATTTTTCTGGCATGAAATTATTTTGTATCTATTTTGTGTTTACTTTTCTGTATACATAGGCATTTCACCATTAGAAATATAAATTTATTGAAGGTAAAAATTGTTTTGTTTTGATCTATGTAGATCAATACCTGGCACTTTTCTTTTTGTTAGTCTTTCACTCCTGTCTCTTTGTGATCCAATGAACCAAAGCATGCTAGCCCCTTCTATCCTCCATTATCTCTTGATGTCTGTCCAAGTTCATGCTTGTTGTTTCTATGACACTATCTGCTCATCTCATGTTCTGCCATCCCCTTCTTCTTTTGTCTTCAATCTTTCCCAACATCAGGGTCTTTTCCAATGAGTCCTGTCTTCTCATTGTGTGGCCAATGTATTAAACTTCAGCTTCAGTATTTGATCTTCTAATGAATTAATTGCTTTAGCTATTGACTGATGTGATCTCCTTGATGTCTAAGAGACTCATAGAGGTTTTCTCCAGAGCCACAATTCAAAAGTGACAATTCTGCAGTCCTCAATTTTCAGCTCAGCTCTTATATATTGCTATTGTCCAGCACATAGTAGGTGATTAATAAATGCTTGTTGAATGAATGATAAATGAATTTTCATTATGTAGATGAGGAACAGTTAAATAAGTAAATACCCCTCTTTTTCTCCCTTTTGTCCAGAATCTCGGGCTTCGTGCTGTCTTTTTGAGACTTTTTGTGATGTTCATTGCAATCTGATTTCACCTTTATAACAAATATTGGAAGCAAGAATCTATGCCCCAGGAAGGAGTCTTGTGTCTGCTTTTCCACTAAGCTCTTTGGGCCCTTTCCTTTGGTTCTCCATTTCTGTCAGTGTATGACTGTCTTTATCTTCTTTCTGAAGAGCTTAGTTGGAAGGTAGGAAAGGGGGAGGGCAGGCTGCTGTTCTGGCTTTTTGTTTCAGCCCTTTTTTGTGTGAATGGGAGTTCATTAACAAGTCTGCCTCTTCTCTCCCAGTTTAGCCCAACAAGCTGTGCCCTGGTTTCCCCTCCTTTGCTCCTAGGGAATCTGGCCTCCCTCGTGATACCCAATGCCCTTCTTTTCCCAACCTGAAAACAAAGCTCAGACCCTGGAAGGGAGTGGGAAGTGGGTGAGGGAAAGTCTTGTTCAGACAAATTTCTAAATTTACATTTCCTTGCTATCTGTGCTGATATTTAGCTCTTCCTGTTGTCAGTCACTAGTTAATTACATTCTTTGCTGAGGTGCAAATGTGTTTTTACAGGAGGCTAAGATGGTGTTAACTAGAAAGGAGCTGTTCAGTTAAAGATGCTTTTATTCCTGGTGCTAGGTTGGGGCTGAGGCAGTGGGACTTCTAGCTAGAGGAATGGGTGTTGGTGCCAGGAGAAGGAACTCTTCTGGTAAAGCCTTCAAAAGCTGAGTAATTCAAATTCGATTCAAACTTTCATTGATCCCCCAGTAGCTGCAGCTAGCTAGCACTTAGGGGGAGCGGAACAGTCGAGGATAGTTTACAAAGCCCAGAAGCATTTAGTTTAGTTTTATCTTGTTTTAATTTGTATCTCCAGCTCACAGTTCTTGGCACATGCAGGAGCACTGAATTCCATACACTACTTTCTTGACTTTCAGGCAAGACTTCTCCTAGTCTCTCTTCTCCCTCTCTATCATTACTTCCTGAATCGGTGATCAAATCAATATCACCTTTGAAATTGTAAAGAGTTGTCAATTGACAAATGGTCAAAGAATATGAACAATTTTCAGATGATGAAACTAAAACCATTTATAGCCATATGAAGTAATGCTCTAAATCACTATTGATCAGGGAAATGCAAATTAAAATAACTGAGGTAACACTTCACACCTCTCAGTTTGGCTAAGATGACAGGAAAAGGTAATGATAACTTTTGGAGGGAATGTGGGAAACCTGGGACACTGATGTATTGTTGGAGGAGTTATGAACTGATCCAGCCATTCCGGAGAGCAATTTGGAACTCTGCCCAAAGGGCTATGAAACTGTGTATACTCTTTGATCCAGCTGGGTCTCTTCTGGGTCTGCATCTCAAGGAGATCATAAAAGAGGGAAAAGAACCCTACATGTGCAAAACTCTTTGTTGCAGCTTTTTGTGGGTGGCAATTAATTGGAAAATAAGTATATGCCCATCAATTGGAAAATGACTAAATAAGTTATGATGCATGGAAGTAATGGAATATTATTCTATTAAAAAAAATGATGAACAAGCTAATGTTAGAAAGGCCTGAAAAGACTTACACAAACTGATGCTGGGTGAACCAAGTAGAACCTGGAATACAGGTTCCAGTACACCTGAAATACTGTACACAGTAACAGCAAGACTGTTCAATGATCAACTATGAAAGACTTGGTTCTTCTCAGAAGTTTAGTGATCCAAAATAATCCCAATAAACTTTGGATGAAAACACCATCTTCATCCAGGGCAAAAACTATGGAGAATGAATGTAAATCAACACATGTTATGTTCATTTTCCCTCCTTTTTCTTCTGTTTTTTCCCCCTGGGTTTTTACCTTTTGTTCTGATTTTTCTCTCCCAACATGACTCATAAAGAAATGTGTATTTTAAAAGTTGATGTACATATATAACCAGAAAAAAAGGAAACAAAAAAGTTAAAAAAAAAAAAAGGAATTATAAGGGGTGTGACTGGCTACTACCATATTTCTGCACACGAGTCCTTATGATCCTGAGTTGTACTCTACCTCAGCAGCAACTATCTGCCCTTGCCATTACTCCTTCATACCCATCCTGGTCAGCCCCACTCCATTCTTGTTCCTATCCCTCTCTATCCTACCTTTCCATTATGCTACATGGTACCTAGTCTATTATTAACAAACTTCCCTTCATATTAGATCTGTCTTTCAAGAAAATACTTTGTGAATATCTCTTATTATATAGTATTTAATTTTCTCTGCTTATGTTCTTTCCCCTAATAGGATGTTAGCTTCTTGAGAGCAGGAACTGTTTTGTTTTGTGGCATTATATACTGGGCACTGTATAGACACAGAAGGCAATTAATAAATATATGTTGAATTAAATTAACTGAAAACTTGGATCATTCTCATTGGGTATTTATGTTTTGTTAGGAATATAAATCTTAACATAAGGAAATGAATTTTCCACTAAGCATTCAGGCAATGACGAGGAATTGGGGTTGAGGTGGGAAAGAAGAGTGGAGATGGGATTGAGAAGTCAGGCAATTCATGACTTTCTTAGTGATCCTAAAATCCCAGGTCTTAAGCAGACTATACACATTCTTTAAGGATTGGGGTCATGTCAACAGGATAATTTCAGAAAGGCCTGGAGAGACTTACACGAACTGATGCTGAGTGAAATGAGCAGGACCAGGAGATCATTATATACTTCAACAACAATACTATATGATGACCAGTTCTGATGGATCAGGCCATCCTCAGCAATGAGATCAACCAAATCATTTCTAATGGAGCAGTAATGAACTGAACTAGCTATGCCCAGAAAAAGAACTCTGGGAGATGACTAAAAACCATTACATTGAATTCCCAATCCCTATATTTATGCACACCTGCATTTTTGATTTCCTTCACAAGCTAATTGTACAATATTTCAGAGTCTGATTCTTTTTCTACAGCAAAATAACGTTTTGGTCATGTATACTTATTGTGTATCTAATTTATATTTTAATATATTTAACATCTACTGGTCATCCTGCCATCTAGGGGAGGGGGTGGGGGGGTAAGAGGTGAAAAATTGGAACAAGAGGTTTGGCAATTGTTAATGCTGTAAAGTTACCCATGTATATATCCTGTAAATAAAAGGCTATTAAATAAAAAAAAAATAAATAAAAAAAAAAAAGGATTGGGGTCATGTGTGAGTCTAGGGGTCTAGAAGTCAAAGAAACAATAATAGGGTGTCAGAGGTCAAAAAAAGTAGAGATCAATGTTCTAAGAATTCAGACTCCCCTAGACACCTAACCCAATGTGCCAAAGTCTGAAACATTAATAATTAGCTCCATTCTTCAAAGTTGCTCTAGGTCTAGGGCCTTGGAGCTTTTCAGTTTTCAAATGTATGGGAGGTATATATGGCATTGTAAAAAGTCCACTGGATTTTGAGTCAGCTGTTCCTATTACTGTTACTTTGTATAGTGTTGGACTAGTTATTTAGTTTCTCTGGACCTCAGTTGTAAAATGAGAGGATGAAACTGCAGGTAAAGGATCTTGCTAAGCTCTGATACTCACTAGCTGTATGAGTAGTGGCAAGTCATCTAATATCCCTGAATTTCAGTATTCTTGCCTCTCAAATGGGCATGATAATATTTCTATTATTCTGGGTTATTGTGAGGAAAAGATTTTCTAAAATCTAAACAACTTAAAATGTTAGTTATTATGATTTTCTTTAAATTTTGACTTAAATCTTAGGGGAAACAGATGAACAACCACTTGAGTTATATAGGCTATCACTATTGTGGAATCATCCCTATTTATTCCCCATCTCCATTTTTTGACCATTAATTGTTGTTTTCTTTGCAGGCATTTTGTCCTTGGTGAAAAGAAAGAATTTCTAACCCAGCTTGGAAGTAAGAAGAGAAGAATAACCCTCCTGTGGACAGTCCCAGAGGCAACCTGGGAGCACCACAAATAGTAAGAAATGTCTTTGTACCTTTTAACACAAAACATATAACTCATATCTTCCTTCCCTTCCTCTACTCCTCATTTCTTCTCCAGTTGCTACTGGCAAGGCCCTCTGCAAAAATGTTGTGGTAATCAGTCCTAAGATATAGTTACGGACCAGAGTAAAGCATAGTTAATTGGGAGGAGGATTTTCCAGCTAGAGCCCAAACACATACCAAATGAGAGTAATGTTTTTGAATGTTCAAGTGTAGCCAAAGCTTTGACTCCAGCCAGCCCACAGTGATTCTCTTTTCTGTAAGTAGTCCTTATTGGCCTTCCAATATACATTGTAATTACTTTAAAATGTTCTTGTCTTGAATGACTTAGAAGCCTGGGTAGTGAGTCAAGAGTTGGTAAGCATTAGTAAGCTAATGACTAGGAATTCTAAGAAAGGCAAAAGATTGTTTATGCTTGAAGCAGTTTACAGTTGAATGGAAAAGACAACCTTCAAGCAACTTTAACAAGACACATTCAGGATAAAATGGAGATGACCAAGAGAAGGAAATCAATAGCATTAGGGAGGATTGAAAAAGGTGTCTTTTATAAGGTGAGACTTTAGTTGAGGTTAGGAGTAAGTCAGGGAAACTAGTAGATAGAAATGGAGGGAAAGGCAGAGAATCTGAGTCAATACTAAGAATCTAGAAATAAAGTGTCTAGGGTAAATGGGAAGGAGTTTCATGTCACTGAATTGCAGAGTCCATGGAGTATGTGAAGTATAAGAATATTGGATAGGTAGGAGAAACCCAGGGCTTTAAAAGCAAAATAGAGGACTTTATATTTGGTTTTGGAGACAATGAATAGCCACTGGAATTTTTTGAGTATGTATGTGGGAGTGGGGGAGAGGTTGAACTGATCAGCTTTATGCTTTAGGAATATATTAAGTTAACTATTAATTATATTAATTATATACATACATATAATAAAATATATAATAATAAAATTAACTTTAAAATAATCAATAATTAAGTTAATAAAGTAAATGGAGAATAGATTTGAGTTGGGAAACAATTGAGGCAGGGACCAGTCAAGAAACCATTGAAATATTTAAGAGGTGAGGTGATGAAGACCTACCATGGGGTAAAAGTAGTGTTAAAGGAAAGAAGAATCAATAGATCAATAGATAGATAAATAGATAGATGAGAGGTGTTATGGAAATAAATTGTATGCTCCCTGAGGGCAGGGATTTTTTTTTTTTTTTTTGGTATATCCCCAGTGCTTAGAATGCTTGGGATGTAAGTAGGTACTTGATAAGTGTTTGATAAAAATGCTAAGGCTATTAACTTACTGGACTTTAGGGATGAAAGTTAAGAGTCTAGAATGACACCTGGGTAGGTCTACTAGAAAAATCACTGTACCTGGAATCACGAGGCACTGATCCTAATGGTTGATGTGATCATACATAAATCACAATTTCTTTGAGCTTTGATTTCTTTAAGTATCAAGTGGTGGTGAGGAAACTGAGGTAGAGGGCAATTAAGTGACTTGTGTCTTGAGGTTAAAGAAGGTTGAGGGAGGTAAACCAAGTGGGGATGGATTAACCCAGAGGCATCTGCTGTTGGCTGTTTTGGTTGCCTAAATAGGGATTGAGTTATAATTGTCCCTAGCAGATGACAGCTGGTATAGAGAGTGTTGCTTAAGACTTTGAACAGTGGCAACAGGGGACAGAGTAGGGAAGTATTCAGCCGGAATGGATGTTTGTAGCTGTGGTTATGGCTGGGCTGTAATCCTGGTTGTGTGATGACCCAGTCCCTTCATTAACTGTTGGATAGTGTGAAATCACATGTTGTAGTCAAGTCAGGGCCTCCACTTTGGAAGCTTCTGAACAAGATTGTAAGATGTTCAGAGGTAGGAATTGTATCTTGTTTTTCTTATTTATCTCCTCAAGGTTGTCGAAGAAGACCAAAATGGCATCACTGTGCTAGAGTCAGGTCAGTGCATCTGATTGGCTGATCAGCCCAATACAAATACTCTGCTGCAGGGTTGAATACAAATCGTTCCAATGAACATGTGGGGCAGATTCTATAATTTTATGTGTGTCCCATTTCTTCTGAGCTACTTCAGTTCTGCTTTGCTCATAGAGCATGGCACCTTCTCTGAGGAGGGCACACCATGCTGGGGTCCTGTCCCAGTATCTCCCATGTCATAGAATCACTTCTATACCCCATTGTTTTGCCCACTACCCTATGTGAAGTTTTTATTGATTATGTTGATGATGATGATGGTGGTGATGATGATGATGATGATAATTATAGAGAAGCCATTGCTATAACTAGAGATCCAATTAGCAACCAGAGAGCTAGGACTAGGACAGTGAGATTGGCTCTCCTGATCCCACTTCCTTCCATGAAACATTATCTCCTCATCATTTCCTCTTATGATCCTGTACACCCCAATCACCATCTGGGATCCTTTCTTTTTGTTCTCAAAAGCCCTTTCTGGTTTCCCTGGAGGGAGACATCAGAGTTCCTCTGTGGAACAGTCAGGAAAAACATATCCCTTGGCCAGTCTTCAATTCCAAGGACCATTCTATATCTGTAGGCAATAGAGAGGCAAGGAACTGGGTTATTACAATCATAAATTCAATTATGGGTCCCAAACTCCTCATGCCTAGGATATGAAGGGCTTGGGCAAACAATGACACTCATTTTTGTTTTCTTTGTGGGAAAAGCTGCATTTTGTCCAGGAATTAAGAGGGAGGACATTATGAGATGATTGAGGGAAAGAGGATATTGCTGTGTGTTTGGGATATATTAAACTGAGGATTGAAATGAAGGGTGTTGCTAGAGAAAGCATAAAGTTTGGAAAAATCTTATCAGGTCCCCAGCTTTTCTTTCATCTATTCTAGAAATTTCCCTTGGAGATTCAAAGATTCATTATATAAGAATTTGAGAGTTTGAAGGATTCTTCAAAGGCCAACCATTTCATTTTACAAATGAGAAAATCAAGACTTAGAGAGAGGAAGGCAGAAAGCCTAAGATCACACAACTGAGCATCAGTTCTGGAATTCAAACTTAGTGCTCATACCCATTTTATCAGATTCTTCTTATTTGGCTCTTTGTGTACCATCAAATTCAGAGGATGGAGATGGGATTAATATCAAATATTCACATTTATGTATCACTTGAAGATTTACAAAGCAGTTTCCTCACAATAGCCATGTAACACAGGTAGTACAAATAATATTATCTCCATTTTATGCAGTTCAGGGGTTAAGTGACTTGTTCAGAGTCACACAGCTTAGTAAGTGTCAGATCAAGAATTGAGATGTTTTTCTCTTGGTTCTAAGTCCAGGCTATTTCCCTTACACCACATTGACTCACAGATGTGACATGGGTTGCTGTAATGGAGACTGAGCAGCACAGGAGGAAGAAAGAAGATTGGGAAGATTGGGACTTTGAAGAAATTGTTCCAGGAACACCACCACTACCACCATCCACAGAATTGTCTAGGTTTTGATGAAAACTGAGATGCTTTCAGAGCCCAGCACACAGCCCATTCCCCTCTGAGTGGAGATCTTTAACCTTTGAAAGTACTGATCACCATCCTAAGAGCCTCTCTCCAAGCAGTCACTATCAGCCCCTCCAGTGGTCCAGGGCCCCCCTGTGTCCACTATGTGTCTATACTGTCTGTTCTGGGGACTCTACACTTGACACTGAGCTTTTGATGGGCACAATTGGCAAGGGTGGGGTGTTAGGGTTTTTTTTTTTTTTTTTTTTTTTTTTTTGCTGCTAATGCTGGGAAGTGTATGCGTGTGACAATCAGAGAAGCCACCAGCTGTCTTGCTTACATTCTCAGCGCTCTCGCTCTCTTTTTTTAAAAAACGTTTTGCTTACATAATCCACCCCCTTTTTATTTTCTAATTCTCTCCTTGTGAAGCTGGCACCGAAGAGGAAAGGCTGGGGTGGAGGGGGTAGCAATTACACATCAGTTTGGGGAGCATTTACATTTTGCAATTACAATTTAAAAATAAGCCTTGTTAATGATCTCCTCATGGAAGCAACAAAACCCCAGCACAACTCTCTAGTGCCTGCACACCCAGGGGCGGGTGGGGGGAAGCACAGTGTGCAGGGAGGAAGGGGTACAGCGCATCCACAACTGCTCTGGGCACCAAGGCAAGTGAGCCACGTTGTTCTTTAGGAGGTGGTAGACCCGAGATGGCAGCAGAGAGGAAGATCACCCAGGGAGACCCTTCTCCACTCATATATTATGTTGTTTTGGCTATCTTTAAAAGACTAACTGTCCATTATCTGTGTATGAGCCACATTCCCCCTATTAAACTAGAGTATAGACTCTAGGAGGGCAAGAACAACTTCTTCTCTGAAACGCCCATCATTCTTGAATTTCCTTGACTCAGAATCTCTGCCCAAGTCCCATCTCCATCTCTGCACTCATTCAGGAGGTCCCGCCCAACAGCCTCCCTACAGATATCCTGAGAAAGCAGGTGTGGGGCAGAGAAAAAGCATTGCCTAAAGGTGAGGATGAGGACTCTCACTGTTGAGATCCTTCAAGGCAGCATTTCCCAGAACTGTCTTCTCTTGTTTGGAATTAAGCCACAGTGGAATCTCTTTCCCTCCTCCCCCCTCTTGTTTTCCAAATCCTGGAGTTTGGAGATCAGAATTGGGGTGAACGAGATGGTTGGGTCCATCTCAGCTCTAGGAAAGACCTTCTTTTACGAATCAAATGACACTTTTGGAATACATGGAAGGAATGTTAGAGATCCATCTATTCTAAATTTCTTTTTATACAGCAGGAAATTGAGGTTGAAAGAAGTATAATGAGTTTGCCCACAGTCACATGTAGCTATTAGCAGCTGAGCTAAAACTGGAATCTTGGTCTCCTCACTTCAAGATTGGAGCTCTCTCCACCATCACATACTGCTTTTAGTGAGTCCCTCTATTGTATCCAATAATGGATTCTTTAAGTAGAGACAAGTAATAAGTATAAAAAGCAGTCCCAGCCCTCAAGAAGCTTATAGTCTAGGTAGAAACAAGGCAAAAATCCTTGCAGCCTCTTTTTGTCCTCATGACTGTAAATTATTTCTGTATAAAAGTTTACCAATACATTTTTATTTTATATTATTAAGTTTTAGCTATAATATTAATAATGATACAAGATAGCATATAATCAATGCCGAATGCATGGTGATTAGCTAATCAGTAAACATTTATTGAATACCTATTCTGTGTAACACATTCATATAGCCTAATTTAGAGTAAAATGAAATTATTTTAATTTGGAAAGCTTGCTTCAATGAGGAGGTAGATTTTGAGCTGGGACTTGAATAATGGATATAATTTAAAGAGTTGCAAAAACAGCATTCCAGGAGGGAAAAATGTTATTATCAAAGGTAAGGAAGTAGGACTATGGAACATATTTCTGAGGGATAAAAGAGAGACTAGTGTTACTAGAAGGGGTGATTTACTTAGGAGAATGTAGGATCATAGTATTAGAGCTAGATCATAGAGACTCTTGAATGCCTATCTGATCAAGAAATTCAGACTTTATTTCATAGACACTAAGATCCCAAGTGAGTAGTTGAGATCATGAGCCCAAAATGGCATACAACAACTCTCCATCTCCATGTTATCAAGTCTTTTCTGGATTAAACTGATCAGTTAGGAAAAACAGCACACAATCAGGGGTGCCTTAAGGTATTTTCCCCCCAAATGTTCCTGCTCATCATTTCTTGAAATTTGAAATGCTTGAGGTAAATCATTCCTTCTTGCCTCTGCCTTGACTCTGGGCTTACCTTTTAGCTTTCTCTGGTCTGCTTTTATTCTATCACCATGTGAACTGGTCTACCATCAGTTAGAGGTAAGTTTGGTCCCAGACTAGAGCAAAAAAGCTCAGGGAGTCAGTCTGTCAATTAGTATTTATTAAACACATATTATATACCAGGAAGTTCCTGCTCTGGAGCAGCTCGTGGTCTAATGCAAGACCAGAGTATAATGCAAGACCAGAGTATAAAGCTCTTCAATGCCCTTTGGGAAAGAATTGTGTTCTCAGTTGCCACTCTTTGCTTCCAGTCACTACTGGTCATGTCTTTTTTCTTGGGCAGTGTGATGAAATTGGGGAGAAAGATAGAAAAACAATCAGCATTTCTGCTTTGGCCAGTAGTTTTTCTCTTTGCCACTATTGAAGACCTAGGGCTATTGCCTTGGGGAATATTAGCCTAGTGGTCCCCTTGATTTCTTTGTTTCTCCTCTTTTTTGTCTTTCATTTTGGTAATCGTATTGCTAATCTCTATGCCAAAAGAATTTCCCACATGAGCCATGTTTGATAATGTATGTCTCTTTTTATTTCTGTGCCCTTTATTTGTCTGGGCAAGAGGTAGGTAGCATCCTTGATCATTGTGGTCCTCTAGAATACTAGTTTGTTATTGCATTGCTAAGAGCTCTTGAATTAATTTTTTTCCCTTTACAATTTTGTTATTATAGAAATTATTCTCTTGGTTCTGTTCATTTCACTCTGCAAAATCTTCATAGAACTTTGAAAGATAAAAGCTTCATAGAAACTTTGAGGATAATTTAATCTAACTTTATTTTACGTCAGAAAATTAACCCCAAAGAGATTGGGATTTGTCAGCTATAGTGTGTAGTAGACACAATGTTTTGGCCACAAAACAAAACAAAAGTTTATAGACTAGTAGAAAGAATTGAGGTAAGAGTCAAGGTTCCCCTCATTCCATTGCTTTGCATGGGAGTTTAAACAAATAAACATACACATCCATGTGTGTGTGTGGATACATACCATTTCCCAAATGAAGTTTACCCTTAATTTCCAGTTTTTTGACAATACAAAAGAGCTGTTATTAATATTTTTGTACATATAGGTCCTTTTCTTATTTCTTTGCTCTCTTTGAGATAGAGACCTTGTAGAGCTATCAGGACAAAGGGCATATACAGTTTACTGGCTTTGGAGAATAATAGTGGCATTTGTCTTTTTGTTATTCAGTCACATTCAACTCTTTATGACTTCATTTGGTGTTTTCTTGGCAGAGAATTGCATGGTTTGCCATTTCCTTCTCCAGCTCATTTTATAGATGAGGAAACTGAATCAAACTGAATTAAGTAACTTGCCCAGGGTCCATTACAAGTATCTGAGGCTGGATCTGAACTCACTAATATGACTTTTCCTGACTCTGAACCAGACAGTCCATCCACTGCGCCACCTAGCTGCTGCCAACATTTGTATAGTTCTTTGCTGTTTATATAGATTTTCTCATTTGATCCTCATAACCCTATAAAGTTATAATTTATTATCCCTATTTTCTAGCTGAGAAAAGTATTGATCAATTATATGCTATTAAGTTGCAGGAATGAAACTTAAACCCAAATCTTCTAGCTCCAAATCCCCTGTTCTTCTTCTATGCCCTAACTGACAAGTCGCAACATCTTTGAGCTTCAGTTTTCTCATATAAAATGACAAGATCATCCCCAAAGGTTCTTGTAATTCTGAAATCTGTGATTTATGTTTGGTTTCTATAAGATTGTAAGGTTCCTGATGCCAAGTTCTTTGTATCTTCTGCACCCAGCATCCTTTGTATAAATAGTAGAAGGTTAATCAATTTTTATTGCTTTAGATTCTATCTAAACTTGTTGGTTTTTTTGTCCCTACTACATATGAACTGCCATCTCCACTCAATGTTCTGTTCATATGCATTTCCTATGGCTAGAATGTACTACTTATGCATCCTTTGAATCCTAATGCAAATGTTACCTCTTCCTGGAAGACTTCACGGATGCTTCTGGTTATAAATAATCTTTCCCTGAAACTTTAGGTGGCATTTAATTTTATACCTTTCTCATGCACTTATCATGTAATACTGTGTATCACATCTATCTGTTGGTGTTTTAACACCTGAGTTCAAATCTGTCCTCAGACATTTACTAGCTGTGTGACCCTGGGCAATTCACTCAATCCCATTTGCCTCAGTTTTACCTGTAAAATGATCTGGAGAAGGAAATGGCAAAATAATTTCTTAGCCAAGAAAACCCTAAAAGGGAGTCACACAGATTTGGACAGAACTGAAAAATGATTAAACAATAGGACTGACCATGAGGATGGGAAATGGATAGGAAGAGCTTCCTTCTCTGGATAGTACTGAGAAATTTACAGCCATTTTCCTTTTGAGCTTCTCCATTTCTGCAGTGGGGCAAGAATTTTCCTAAAATCATGACTCCATCAGCCCCTCCCTGTTTGGATCCATTCCAGTCATTCTTAAATGGGCTTTATTCTTCTTTCATCCCTTGCAACTTCTTCCCTACCACTCCCATTCTTCTCATATACACACTATATATATATATGTATGTATATACATATATACGAACATCATCCACCCAAACCTGTTTTTTGGACAAGCCTTGACCCAGGGGGAAGCTTCTTATTGA
Source organism: Sarcophilus harrisii (assembly GCF_902635505.1). Classification (NCBI taxonomy): domain Eukaryota; kingdom Metazoa; phylum Chordata; class Mammalia; order Dasyuromorphia; family Dasyuridae; genus Sarcophilus; species Sarcophilus harrisii. Next base: position 460,456,091 of record NC_045428.1, on the reverse strand, counting down.
CTTGAACAATTTCATTTTCTCTAACTGTGACTGCTGGAAGTGAACAGCTCACTCTCCCCACTCCTGGACTTTTAACTTCAGTGATACAGGCATTTAAAAGAGAATTAATGATTTAAAGAGAGCAGTAGAGAGCCACCTTGGCTATAGGCCTACTGGACAGAGCAGGCCTTCAAGCAAAATTTGGCCCAATGGCTATTATGACCCTTAAAGCCTCCTAAGCTCTGGGAGGTATCATCACATACCCAGCAGCATGCCTTCCCCTTTTGTTTTATCCACCAACTGTGGTTAATATTTTCTTAGCATAGCCCAAGGTGGATCTGGATATTTGTTACTCTTACCTGTGCATCCTCTCCTAAACCTTGGTTTCCTAACCATGGTTTTTATTTTGGAGTTTCCCCCCTCCTACAGTGTAGTAGATAGAGTACTGGGCTTGTAATTAATTAGGGTTGAATACCACTTGAGATAAATTATCAATTGTGAGTTTCTTTCTGAACATATCATTTAATATCTTTGTGTCTTAGTTTCTTTTGGTGTAAAATGATTATAAAGATCAAATGAGATAATATATATAAAGAATTTCACAAAACTAAAAGGAAGCTTACATTTACATATAGTCTTTTATTAACTGCTGTCTCCTAAAGGTTTAGAGAATTAAATATTCTTTAATTCAGAGAATCTGCATAGGTCTTAGCTGGCAAGCATCCATTGTGCAGTAACATGCTTTCATTTTCTCAAGAAGAGTAATATAATGGAGAGAATATTTGATTTGGAGTTGGGACAACTGAGTTCAAATCTTGACATTGCTATTTACTGTCTGATCTTTCAGTAGTTTCTTAACCTCTTTGGTACAATGAGGAAGTTAGATAAAATGACTTCTAAGAGTCTTACCAGGAGTCAGATTTATTTTAGTGGGTGGGAATCATTTTGTTTTTTAATTGGAGTGTTGGGATACTGCTCACAATGCCCACAGAGCATTATTTTTAAAATGGTATTTAGCCAACAATTTTCTCTGTCCACAAAGCACAAAACAAAAGCATCTGGGCCAGTGGAAGGCATTGAAAGTAGATTAAAGGTGTATTCCTCCTCCTCCACCTCCCCGCCCCCCCCCTTCATTTCTTGTATTGGGAGATGTGAAGTTCATACCAATCATTCTCAACCTTGTGTGAGTGTGACTGTAAAGACTAAAGCATGATAGATGGTTTCTATGCTAGAACTTAGATCTGGAGACCCCAATCTCCAGGACTGGCAGGTGAGGGGGATGGGCCCTGGCATGAGAGACAGGGTTCCCCTGTGGGTGGTGGGAGGTAGGATGCTGCTCCAGGGTTTTGCATCTCTCTTTAATTGCTGTCTGCAGAGGAGGCTGGGGTAATGACCCTACTGCTGGTCTCCAAATTTGTACTAGCTGGCTTAATGCCCAGACTGTTGTCTAAAATCTCTCTGGGCTTGAAGAGAGGAAGGAGACTGGGGAGAAAAAATTCAGCCGAAGGATGGGAGGAAAGGCATGAAGCTGGTGTTTTAGAGGGATGAGGGGAGGGGGAGGAAATGGGGGGTTGGGATGGAAGGAGAAGAGGTGGGAGTGACCCTGCCCTAAATAACATAAAGATTCTGAGCCTGGCAGGGGTAAAAACTAGGAACCTCTTGGTATGTGAGTCATAGCTAAGTTTCCCTTCAGAACAGGGACTACTTTGCAGCAGCTGCGTGTGGTCCTCAGGAAGTCGGGTGGGTGGGGTGGAGGGAGAAACACACTTGGAGATAGATAGTCACAACTCTAAGGCATGTTTCTCTCCTTGGCCAAAAAGGGGAAGGGGGAGAATCAGGGCCTCTGAGGTCCAGCCAGCCAAACTGGAGGCACTGACCCAATCCCAGATGGCCCCAGTCAATCAGTCAGCGCTAAGGAATGAGCACCCACCTGGTACAGAGCCCTGCTGTCTATGTGGTGGCGATCATGACCAGGCCTACAGGAAATGATTAAATCCTGAAGTTTATTTTCCTTGCCATCAGTCTCCCTTTTTAATTCTTTCAATCCCTAGTGCCTTCTTTGCCATCTCTTGTCTACCCAATCTCCAAACCTGATCTAAAGATTTAACAAACATTTGACAAAATGATACTAAGACTTAAGGTTTTAAGCCTCCTAGTCCTTTTGTTATTTTAAGAAGAATCATGCAGAAAGCCAAAGCCATGAAGCTGTAATGATGCAATTTTAAGTATCAGGGAAGAGATGGCTGCAGTATTTTCAAGAGAGGGTGGACCTTCCCATTGCCTTGTAATCACACTGAAAGCCATTCAGATGAAGACTTATTGAAGGAACAAGGAATGTTTAAGCTGGAAAAGAGCAAATGAGTAGAAACATGGTAGCTATCTTCATATATTTGAAGGGCTTGTATCACATGAGGAAGGAATAAGAGATTCAGAATTGCTTCTGAGGGCAGAGCAAGGGCCACTGGCTTCAAGTTACAGGGAGGCAATTTTCAGATCAATGTAAGGCAGCAGTTTTATTAGAAAGTAGGTCTCTCCGACAATGAAATAGTTTACTTGTTTGCTGAAATGGTGGAGTGTCTTTTAACTGGAAATATTCATCAGAATCAGGATGCCCACTTACACTCTCAGAGAATGATATAGAGAATTCCTTCAGAAAATAGGTGTTGGTCTGATGCCTGATAATGAACCTTTAATAATAGCTTTATATCACTGAGGTGGGGATTGGGGAGGAATTGAATCCAAAGTGGACTGGGTTGCTTTGGGAGATTTCCCCTTTCTAGAAGTTGTTAATCAAAGGCTAGATGATCACTTTTCAGATACATCATAGAGAGGCCTCTGATCTCCTTTCCCACTCTGAAATTCTGTGCCTTTGAGACTCGGAGGCCACCTTGTAGGCAGAGATCAGAGAAAGCATATACCTTCAGGAGTCCCATACTGGGGGTGAGTAAATGGGACACACACAGAGGAAATAAGCCTAAGTAAGGCACCTAGTACTTTTGAACGAGCTGCATAGCTAATTATAACTACAGTGAGCTCTACACAAACGTAGACCTAGAATAGGATGGCATTAATGTGAGAAGCTTTCTTAGAGACAATGATCTTTGAGGAGAGTAATTTTTTAATTAAACTTTTTTAGTGCATTTTGTTTTATATCACAGTTATTTCTAGGTAGAATCCTTTCCTCCCATATACAAAAATCCTCTCGTATAACAAAGAAAAATAGTTAAACAAACTGTACAAACAGAATCACCTCATCTGCAATCGTGAATAATCTTTTGCATCCATAATCTGTTAAAAGGGATCATAGATTTAAAGTTGGACAGAAGGGCTCTCCGGGTCAAATTATCTCATTTTTCAAATGAGGAAACAGACTTGGAAGGAATAATAAACAAGCCCAAAGTCTCACAAGTGATATTAGAGCTAGCATTTGAACCTAGGTTTTCTGACTCCAAATCCATTGGTTTTTCCAGTGCATCATATTTCTTCACCTCAGTCCCTATCTGGTTCTCTTCATGCATGAAAATAATTCTGACTCTAGCACAAACAATTGGTCATCTTAATCTAAAAGATTCTAGTGGGAGGAAACCATGACTTCAAAACCTTTTGAAGTAAGACATTTGATATCCAGACTCTAATTGTTGGGAAATTTGCCTTGACATCAAGCTCAAATTTGCCTTTGCAACATCTATCTATTACTTCCACTTCTATCCTCTGGGGTCAAATAGGAAATGTTTAATTCCTCTTCTATACAGAATTTCTTCAAATCTTTGGAAATAGCTATCATCACTTCTTCACCTCCTTCCCTTAATCTTTTCTTTTCCAAGCCAGACATCTCCTGTTCCTTCAGTTAGTCACCATATAGACTCAAGACTATTCACCATCTTGATTGCTCTCCTTTGGACATTTTCCAGTTTTCCAATATGTTTCTCAAATTGTGGTTTCTAGAACTTCAGATATGTTCTAGCCAAGGCAAAGTATAAGATAATTGTTCCTTGTTCCTGAATCTGTGCCTTTCATTGCTATCCAAGCATTAGGGTCTGGTGGGTTTGATTTTTTTTTGGGGGGGGGTTGATTTTTGGTTTTGGTTGTTCTTTGGAGTTTGGGAGGCTTACATCACTCTATTGACTCATTGAGCTGGTAGCCTACTGGTATTCTCTTCTCATTTCCAAGCTACTGTCTATCTGTCTTTCCAGTCCTCTACTTTTGATTTTTTAAAATCCGGGTATGAGTTTACATTTATCTTATTAAATTTCTCTTCTTAGGTTCAGCACAGTGCTTGATCCCATCAAGATCTTCTTGAATCTTGACTCTGGTATCCATTGTGTTAGCTGTCCCTTCCATTTTTGTTTCATCTGCAAATTTGATTAACATGTCTTCTGCAGGGGAAGGGAAGGGAATATTGTAAACATTTTCTCATTTGATCCTCACAACAACCCTGGGAGGTAATTACTACTTTTATGATTACTGTTTTATAACTGAGGCAAACAGAGTTTTAGGTGACCAGCTAATAAGTATCTAAAGCTGAATTTGAATTCTGGTTTACCTTCCTGACTCCAATTTATTCCAAATTCCACTCTATTTATTCTGGCATCTAACTGCCACATATGCCACGAGCTAAGTAGTTGATAAATATGTTAAACAATACAGTATAAGTGTATCCCTGTGGCATTCCATTGGAGACTTTCTGCCAAACTGATGTTGAGCCTTTGAGTCTGGCCAGCCATTCAGCTACTTCCAAGTACATGTGTGCATTTTTAATGATTGTTCCCCATACTTAGAATTGTCTACCTCCTCATTCCCACCTATGGGCTTTCAAGTCTCAATTAAAAACCCATTTCCTACAAGAAGCTTTTCTCAATCCCCCTTAATGAGTTAGTGCCTTCCTTCTTTTAATCATCTCAAATTTATCTTGAATGTTTTTCTTTGTACAAAGATGTTTACATGTTGTTTCCTCCATAAAACAATGAATTCCTTGTGATCAGAAACTCATCTTTATTTTTTTTTTTGTATCTCTATCACTTAGCCCAGTGCCCAGCACACAGTAGGTACTTAATAGATCCTTGTTTTTTTTCAGTTGACATATAATTGTGTAGTCCACATATTTCCATATTTTTCACAAGACTTTACCAAATACTTTTATTAAATTTAGGTAAACTATATATGTAAATTATTCTCCTGTCTATTTCTAACTTAGCAACCCTGTGAGAAAAGGAAATAGAGTTAATTTGGCATATGCTTTTCTTAACAAAATCATGCTGAATCTTTGTAATCACTGCTTCTGTTCTATATATTCACCAAACATCTCTTCAATGATCCATTCTAGATTGTTCTCAGGAATCAAACCCAAGTTTGTAGACTCTGTTCCCTAACCTGTTTTTTGAAAATTAGAACAGTATTTGCTGTTCTCCTGTCCCGTGGAGCCCTGTGACATCTGTGACATTTTCCATGATCTTCCAATATTGCTGACATCTCAGTAGTCACACAGCTGTTACTGCTTTCGTAGCTTTGCCACATGTCACTGGGCTAGGCCTGACTCAGGCCACTTGCCTAGTAGATTAATTTTGATATTAGAAAGAAATCAGAGCCTCATAGGTCAGTCAACAGTTAATGAAAGAAGATTTACTTATCCATAGGAGGAAAAGGATATTGGACAAGGATATGCATCAAGGACACTATAAGTTGATTCAGTTGAATAAAGCTCCCTTGCCTCTGAGTTGCCCATTAAAATCTGCTCTCCAAGCCTCCAAGTGAAGCTGGGAATCCTTCCTCATGGTTGTGTTTTGTACTTAGGGTTCCAGAAAACAACTGCCCAAACCTTTAGTCCCCTGAGCCAATGAAATATCCAGGACATTTTCAATACCTTTTATGGAAATCATCGATTTAAGGAATTGTATGTAGCATTGCTCTTCCCATAGCCGGTTCTTTCCATACTGGAGAATTTAGCTCATCTGAGCCAGGTTGCTTGAATTTATCCTTGGCAACTAGGTATTCTGATACTGTTTTGCTTGTCTTTGGTCTTAACTCCTAGATGGCTATTTTTGTTCTGTTCTTTACTAGTGTTCTCTTTGACAAATAATGAGAAGCAGAAGAAATAAGTAGTTCTGTGTACTCTTTGTGGTTGCTTATAATTTTCTCATGCACCAAAAGCCATGGTTTTTGTGTGCTTTTGTGTGCATTGTGGTTTTGTTTGTTTGTTTTGTTTGTCTTTTTCAATCTTCCTTTCTCTAGGGTAGCTAAAAGTGGTGTGTAGAAGATCAGAATCAGGAGCCCCTGATCCAATCATCATTTTTTCTCCCAAGTTCAGCTGATGGAATCACAAAAGGGACAGCTAAAAGATAACAAGGCATCTGTGGGTTAAATAAAGTATAAAAAATACACCTAAACCCTGTTACTCCGTTAGGAGGTAGGAAGAAGTTTTCCCTATTGGAATTGAAGGTCATATTTGCCACTGGCTAGCAGAAGAGGGACAACACCTTGGGAGCCTGTGAAAAGCTTGCCAGCTCTTGAGGTTGGAGTATCTTTATAGAGTAGAGGATAGATGGCTGTGGAGGAAGAACCCAGTTCTTCAGAGGCATTCGGGTTTTGCTTTTTTCCTTGCACCTCTACAAGAAGGCAAGAGGATAGAGAAGGCTTTTCTTTCTCCCTCCTTTTATCTTTCCTCCATTGGCTCTGATATTTTGCATCAGAGCTGCTCTTACAAAAAATCCACTTACACAGTGATTCAGTAAAAGAACAGAGAGAAGTAGAGTCAGTGGGGAGTTCCCAAGAAGTGGCATCCCTGACAGTAGGAAAAAGATTCAACTAATGAATTAAAAGAATTGCTAAACAAGGAATCTACCCCAATGACTGACCCAGCAGAGATGATATGCCAAAGGTATGGGAAGTGATAGTGTCACATGTTTTTACTACCAAAAACCCAAACAAATCCCAAAACAGAATATCAGGGTCCTGCAGTGCTAGACCCTGTGTAGTCTGTACACATTGTTCCCACTGACACCATATGTATTTGTGAAAGATGATTCTCAAGGTTTGTGTTGTTGAGGGTAGGGTGGTGTTTTGTAGTTATTGTTCATATTATGCTATCTTAATAAATGCTCTTACTTTCAGTTACTTATGTCTACCACCTGACTATTAAAGGGAAGCACATTGTAGAGATTTTATCAAATATTATTGTGTGTACCCTAAATAATTACAAAGATCCACTGAAGAAATTCTGGTTCAGCACTTTATTTCTTGGATACTATAATTTTCCAGGGGTCCATAGAAGAAAAATTAGTAGTTTTATTTCATTCTCAAACTGTTGTGGGAGAGTCAGTTTTCAAGTCAAACCAATTTCTGTGAGAAAACTTTTGTACAGTTGAATGCTTATGTACTGATCTTTGTGATATTACTTTGCCTATTATGTGCATAGAGGATGACATGAGCAATATAGATATTATATCCCTAGAATACACGGTAGAAGATCATCCATGTTGATTTTTGCTTTCCTTTTCAGCAGGTCTAGACTGCTTGCCTTGTAATGGTATAAAGATCTTGATAATGTAAAGAAACTCAAGTCACTAACCCTAAGTTCTTAATTTCTTTCTGGTAGTCCTGTACTTCTTTGGGCCTTTCTGTGTTTGATTGATTGATTTAAGATAAATTGCTTATCCCAGTGATTGAGTTCTAACTTCTACCTGAAATTTCCTACAGTTTTGTTTTGGAGATATATAGAAGAAAATTGTGGTTCCGTGTGTATGTGTGTGTGTGTACATACACATATGTACACACACATATATACACATGCGCATATATACATGAGAACTGACCATTGATTCTTCACTCTAAAATGAAGTGTGACTTCTAGTCAATCTCCATTTCCTGTTAGAGCCCAATTTTCTTCTAAGAGGGTAAGCTCAATTTTCCCCCCTTATCTCTTTTTATTGTCTTTGTTTTGTGGAAGTCCTTTGCAAGTAACATGATAAAGTAGCTACCATATTTTAAAGGTAAATGTAACCTCCAATCCTAACAGCTATTTCAGGCCCTAATGTAAAATATTAATTTTTGGATTTTTCTAAGAAATGTGCCCCATAGACTTTGCTAATACTTTTTATTATAAGGAACTAGAAGAAGACATTCAATGGAATTATGCTTGAGCCTTCTTAAATTACTACTTTCCTCAAGGTTTCTATTATTTCTGTCTCATCAACCGGTTCTTCTCTGTTAGTGAGAGTCTGATCCAGAATAGAATTTCCCAAGTTACCCCAAATCATCATTTAAAAAGTCAAGAAGTCATTAGTTGCTCTGCTTTTGGGAGAGAATACCAAAAATACCAAATTAAAACCTCCTTTCATTATATCAAGCCTCTATTCTAAACTTGTGATCTGTTTGCTTATCTTCTCCTTGAGGTCCCCTTTCTTTCTAGGTGATTGGTAGTATTCTTCAAGTGACAAATATTCTGATACTTTTCTCCATGTTTTGCTTACTTCACAGTGCGTCACTTCACAGATGTCTTTCCATGTTTCTCTAAGTTCTTCATAAAATAATAATATTACATTACATTAATCTACCCTAATTTTTTTAATGATTTCCTCACATAATCCACTTTTGTTTCCCACATTTGGTTGCCATGAAAATTGTGGATTGGAGTATTTTAGTAGACACAAAATCTTTTTTCTTTGAACTTCTTTGTAGAGAGTGGCATTTAGAAAAAGAGAATATTATTCAGTGAGATGAATGATAGTGAAGAGGAAGTGATGACACAAAACAAAGGCTTGATATTTTGTTAGGTTATACATGTACATCCATTTTTACATATTTCCATATGAGTCATGTTGAGAGAGAAAAATCAAAATAAAAGGGAAAACCATGAGAAAGAAAAAAAGGGTGAAGATAGTATGCTTCAAACCACATTCAATTTCCATAGTTCTCTCTATATGTGAATGGCATTTTCCATCCAAAGTTTATTGGAATTACCTTACATTGCTGAATTTCTGAGAAGAGTGAAGTCTATCATATTTGATCACCATACAATTTTCTTGTTGTTTACAATATTTTCCTGATAGTGCTTGCTTCACTCAGTCTCAGTTCATCTAAATTTTTCCAGACATTTCTGAAATCAGCCTATGTATCTTATAGAATAATATTCCGTTACTTTCATATACCACAACTTCTTCAGCCATTCCCCAAATAATGGGCACCCACTTATTTTCCAGTTCTTTGTCACCAGAAACAGAGCTGCTGCATTTTTGCATTTCCCTTTTTTGTGATCTCTGGGATACAGAACCAATAGAGACACTGCTAGATCAAAGGGTCTGCACAGTTTGATATCCCTTTGGGCATAGTTCCAAGTACTCTCCAGAATAGTTGGATCAGTTCACAATTCCACAAACAATTCATTAATGTCCCAGTTTTTCCACATTCCCTCAAAATAACTATTATTTTCAAAGGTGATTTTTCTCTGCTCAAGTCTTTGTGAAGAGCATTAACTAGGAATGCATTCCTCTATCCTTCTTTGTCAGAAGTTACCCTTCTTTCCTCTATCCCTTTAGAGCATGACTATATCCTCCTTTCCAGATGGCTCTTCTCCAACCAATTTGGAGAATTCAAGGGAAAAAGAACCAGATTTTCCTAACTCTTTACCTCTGAGATCTGCTGGGGACAAATAGGCTTAGGCTGTCTTCTCTCCCCCTCCTTACCAACTTTGATGCTACAGATCTTAGATACTAGTGAGTTCTTGAACCTGGACTTAACCCTGGTTTACTCTGACACTCAGCTCTACCTGAGAATATGTCTCTAAGTCAATCTGGGAAGCTCTCATCTGGACAAATGGCTGCAGCTGTGTTCCAGCCACTTCACCATCCTTTCCTTAATCTTGGCAGCACCTGTTGTATTCTCTGAGCTGCCTTCATTTCCATTTTGAAATCAGCCTTCATTCTTAATCCTCTTTTATCCCTTTGTGACTACCGAGGGTACTCCCATTTTCCTTATGACTCACTCTTCAGACTCATGGTCAGCATAACTAAGGGGCCTAGGAATATGTAACTCTTTTCTCTCCATATCCTTTCTCTCTCCTCCCCCAATCAATTTTCTTATTGGTAACATATGAGGAATTTGAAAAACTCTAATTTTTCTTTTCTACATGTAACAGTTTAATTCTAAATCTTTGTTAAGTACCTGCTAATGTTATTCCTCTATAAAATGAAGATGGTAATATTTGCTCTATCTCCCTCAGATTGTTGTCAGGAAGCTGCTTTGTAAACTTTAAAGTGCTTTATACGTTATTCCTTCTATAGTAATTACTATTACAGTGTATACTATAAGTATTTACTATTACTATTGTGGGGGCAGTTAGGTGGTACAGTGGCTAGTGTACCTGGCCTGGAGTCAGGATGACTCATTTTCCTGCGTTCAAATCTGCCTTCATATATTTATTAGCTGAATGATTCTGGACAATTCACAACCCTGTTTGCCTCTTCCTTATCTGCAAAATGAATTGTAGAAGAAAATGGCAAACTACTCCAAAATCTTTGTCAAGAAAACCCTAAAAGGGGTCATGAAGAGTTAGACTTGCCTGAAATGGCAGAACAAAGAATAAGTGTCTGTTAGAGTCAATTGTGTGTGAGTGTAGAGAGAACATATTAAAAATAAGACCTGCTATAACATATATTGGATTGCTTGTTCTCTAGGGGAGGGGCTGGGCAAGGAGGGGAAAATCTGAAACACAAGACTATGCAAGGATCAATGTTGAAAAGTTATCCGTGCAAAAGTTTTGAAAATAAAAATCTCTCAAATAAACAAATAAATAAGACATGGTCCCAATTATAAAAGCTCTTGGAATCTTTTGGGGTTGATAGCACATGTATATATGAAAATGTAATTAACACATAACTGCCCAGATGAATAGCTCAGTAAATGCTTTCTGTAGATGTAACATTAGGATCATAGATTTAAAGCTGAAGGACATTAGAAGTCATCTGGTTCAAATGCCACATTTTATAGATGAAAAAATGAGGCTTCAAGAGGACAAGGGACTTGCAAAATATTATTCAAGTATAAAGTTGAAGAGCCAGATGATGAACCACAATCCTCCATTTCTAAATCCATTGCTCTTCTCTTTGCATCTTTTGAGGGCAGGAGAGAGAAATGTCACTGAAGTCTCAGGACATCAGCCAATACTTCACTCAGGAAATGGAATTTGAACTGGACAGTGAAAGATGGTTTGAGTTCATTGAGGCAGCCAGGAGTAAGAAAGCTATTCTAGATAGGAAAAGGGCATCTTTGAGATTCATGGAGAAATCACAGGAACACTGCAGATAGGAAATTGAGCCCAGAGAGAGGCTAACTTCAGTGTTTTACAAGAGGGAAAAACAAGGTAGTGTGATGTGTTCCTGGGCTGAATATGCTGCCATTTAGGAGTCAGGCAATGGACTTGATGATAGAAGGAGACTCTAGGAGTCTGGGAAAGAGCTTTCTTCATCTTTGAATCTCCCACTATGTAACCCTGTGTCTTGAAAGCTAAAGAAAATGTCTTTTTGATAATATGAGAAAGATAGACTCTGGAGCAATGCAGGGCAATAAAAACAGAGCTGGGCCTGAAATGAGAGAAATATGGTTTCAAGTCCTGGATCAATCCATAATCTTTGGGACCAAGTCACTTGCGTCTCTGGATCTCAGTTTCTTCATCTGTGAAATGAGGGAATTAGACAACAAGCCCTCTAAGGTTCTTTCTAACTCTAAATCTGTGAGCCTGGTTCTCTGAAAATTGATAAGGAGTGAAGAATTGCAGAGATAGTCTAACTCCATGGGTGAGAATGGACTTGACTTCAGCTTTCAGGTCCTTTCCCCTTTATGTTCTCCCACCCCATCAACCTTCGGCAAAACCTGTTGTGCTAATTTCCTCCTCTTCGCTCAGCTTGGCTGCCATTACTGTGGCTTTAGCCACCTCTCCCTTTCTGCATCTCCATGATCCCTTTAAATGTCCTGCTCCTGCCTTCTCTCTACCTCCTGAGAAGTGAAACCTTCCCTGCAGCCCTTAGGGGAAAGGAAGAAGAGGGGTGAAGGGCAGGTATGGGGAATTGGGGAGGGGTGAGGACATAGCTGTTGAGGTAGCTAGCTGCCCTACTCTTTTCAGGCTAGGGGATTTTGGACTCTGATTCCCGAGTGCCTGAGTTGTTTGTCTGTCTCTGCTGAGTTGTGAGCCTCAGGGGTGAGGGCCGGTGTTGTTTTCTCGGCACGGTTCCCATGAACTGTGTCTGCTGTCAGCTTTCAGCAAATAATAATAAACCTGGGAATCAGGGCTGTCGTGGGGGATTTCATTCCCCGGGTTCATTTTTAGATTTGTTTCTCACTGTGTGTACAGACAATAGAACACATGATGGTGTCCCATATCCCTCAGGAGGTGGGGAGCGGGGACCCTAGGGCTCCCAGACGCCCTGGCAGTCTTCCCTGTCTGTCATTCCCAAAGGAGAGTTTGAGATTCTTTTTTGCCTCTTTTCTTTACTGTCACCTTCAATGAAGAGAAAGAAAGAAAGAGAGAGAAAGAAAAAGAAGGAAAGAGGGAAAGGAAGGAAGAAAAATAAAGAATGAAATAAAGTGTATTAAGTCCCTCCCCTATCCTACACTCCTTTTCTTCTCCTCTCCACTCTCATTCATTTTCTGCTTTTGCAGAGGAAGAACAGTATTTCTTTCCTACTTGCATTAGTCTCTAGGCTCTTAGGATCATAGATAAAGAACAGGAAGGCACCTTAGGGTTCAAGTTTTCCTTCCTTCATTTCACAAATGAGGAAACTTGGACCCAAAAAGTCTTGAGTTACTTGCCCAGAGTAACAAGGTAGTAAATAACAGAGCTGGGATATAAACACAGGTCCTCTGCATCCAAATCCATGTTACTTAAAGATGACCTGGGCCGAGTACTGCAGGCAACTCAGCATTGCTGATAATAAATGGCGGTTGCTATACCATGCTCTGGGACCAGCATAGGGGCAGAACAGATGGGGCAAGAGGTCAGGGTGACTGGGACCCTTTGGGAGACTGTATAACCTAGCTCATCAAAGTACTGGTTGGGAGAGTCAGGCCTTTTTTCCTTTCGTGCAAAGACAGAAGGAGGGATCTCTTTAAAAAGATGAAAAACTAGCAATTTGCTTCATCCCTGCCAAAAGGGCTAGACTTCTGGGTTGATCTGATGATTGGGAATTCAGAGTTCAGGGGAGAAGTCATCTCTAGAGCCTTTTTCCAGGGCATGGAGAGGTTATCACAGTTCACCTCCTGCTGCCAGGTGGGATGGAGCCCAAAGGCTCCATCTGAAAGGAACGCTAAGGCTTCGTTTCAGTTTTTTGTTTTGTTTAAAGGAACCAAGGGGGAAAAAATGCCAAGTTGTTAAGTGCTTAAAGAGGAGATGAGAATCTTCATCAAAATGCTAAAAGCTGGAGGGGGAAAGTAATGTGAAAACTCTTGCCTGCTATTTATGGGATTGATTCTCAGATCAAGAAGAAGCAAGCAGTTGGATGAAAGGAATTATTGTTAAGCTCCTCAGTAGGAAGATCTAATGGACAATTGCCGCTATCAGGGGGAATTAAATTGCTGTTTCAGTTTGTAAAATATATCAGCTCCTTTTTGAAGCCAGAAAAGGTGTGTGACAGCTCAGGCAGGGAGGAGAAAGGCCCAGGAAATGTCAGGCAGCTATGTCCTGTGGGAACTGAGGATGGGGAAGACTAAGGGCAGAGATGGAAGTGGAAAGTGATAGAGGAGGACCAAAGGACTGAGTTCCTAAACCCATTGCTGTATCTCTGGATGCAGAGAGATCATAAGGAATAAGATCATTTCAGAAGTCAATAAATATGATAAGATGACAAGAATTCCATTGTAGAGAAATTGGGTCTTGTCACATGCAGATGGGGGATAATGCTGATTTCATATACTTTGATAGGGAGGAAGCATCTTTTGAAATACTAGACTAAGCAGCATTTTCTCATGGAGAGATATCTATATGGTATAACCTAAGATCCAAAATTTCAGTGTCTTTTGAGTTATAAAAATGGTGACTGGCTCATCAACCTTTATCCATATCCCTACCCTGAAAGTTAATATAAATAGCTGATATTTATATTGCATTTTTAAAGTTTACAACATGCTTTTGCATATAGTATCTCATATAATTCTCTCAACAGCCCTATGAGGTAGGTAATATTATCTCCTCCATTTCACAGATAAGGAACTTGAGAATGAGATAGGTTAAGTGACTTGCTCAGGTTCACTCAACTTGTGTCTGAAGTCCAAAGACTTTCTTCCTCATGTTTTAGCCAATGTTGTGCTGCGTCTGTATCATGTTTGATAACTGGGAGGTTGGAGATGGAGACAAGGAGCAAGAAATGACTCCTCTCTTCTTACAACCAAACTTCAGAAATAGGTTCCTTTTTCAATAATTATAGGAATATTATCTTTACATAACTGAAAACTCAGGGCAATAAGAGGGGAAATGGTCCATTGTCCTAGACTCATATTGAATATTTTCTTCTGTTTACTGGACAAAAAAGAAAATTGGTTGGGGATGATGGAAGAAAGGATGGGCACAGTTTTCCTGTGAAGGAGGTGGAGATCCCCAGGACTGAAATATTCAGCCTGTTCCCATTTTTTCGTTAGGGAGTTTGGGGCAGAAAGAAGGAGGGAAAGATTAAGGTTTTCTTGGGAGGACCAAATAGGAGGCTTTAATTGAAGTTTAAGCTCGTCTCTCTCTGGCCAGAGGCCCAGCAGGATGATCACAGGGTACAGCTTGATAGCACTTTACTAGGAGGCTGACCACAAGATGAAGGGCAATTAGTATGAGAACTGAGGGGAAACTGGAGGAGCCTAGGCTTCCTAGGTGTTTAGGCCTGCTCTTGCCTCCATTGCCCCTTTGTTTTCATATTGCCTGCACTTAGCACATGTAGTATCCAGTACATAGAGTAAACATTTATACTTATAGAATAATTGTCTGGGCTTAGAATCTACAGCGACCCAACATTCTCTATTGGGGGATCCGGGGGAGGCAGGCAAAATCTTATTTCTAGCATTAAAGGACCTTCCTCAGAAAGCTGTGTAATTGTGAACTTCTTGAGGGAAGGAACTGGGATTTTTTGGTCCCTTTTTGTAAACCCCAGGGCATAGCACATTGCCTGACACATAGTAGATTCCCAATAAATTTTGATTGATTGATATTGATTGGCTGTGAGAAAGGTCATCTATACTAGAAGATTCTGCCTTTAGGGATCACTGAGCTGCTTTCTGCCAAACTAAGTGCTTGCTAGGACCTAGTCATTTAATGAAACCATTAAGTTGTGGCTGACAGAGGTTTATAATCAAAGGATTTTGCAGTCTCCTTTGGCTTACCAACCTCCAAATCATACAGTGCCCAGAGAAGGGTTGGAACTCCTAAATGCAGATGCTGCTTCTTCCTCTATTGTTCCTGAGCTCCTGACTCTCCCGATTCCCTGGAGCTCTGTTAAAAGTCGACTCTAGCTTAGTTTTCAGGATTTACAGCTCTCTCTTGAGAGAAGAGGCTCTCACCATTACTCTCTGATCCTTGGATTCTTTAGTTCCCCTTACCTGTAACATAGGGAAGCTTTCTCTTGGCTCCAAGTATGGAGGAATATGAGGGGAAATGGACTTGTTACAGGATCATAGGATTTAATGTTAGAAGAGACTTTTAAAAATCATCTGATTAGACCTTCTTCCCTCATTTTACATTTAAGGAAATTGAGACTCAGAAAAGGAAAATGGTTTGTTTGAGGTTACACAAATACCAAGCAGCTCAACCAGCCCTGAATGTGAAACAGGCTCAGTTTTCCTGCAGTGATTCCTGAGTTTGGAGCTTGTTTTGAATTCCACTTTGGCTATGTATCACTATGTGAGCAGATCACTTAACCCTTTGGGCCCTATTTTCCTCTTGTAAAAATAAGGAGATCAGACTCAGTGATCTAGACTATTTCTTAGACCTCATCTTCTGTTTCAGGTTGGGTGACCTTTCTTAAATTATTATTTTTTTTTAGCTAATTGACCTATGAGAATATTCCTTACCTATAGTCTAAAATTCACCCAATCCTAAAGGATTTCTCAATGTCCATTTCTACCGATGGCACACTTTTTGTGTGAAAGTCACTTAACCTCTGCCTCAGTTTATCCACTATAGAATGAGGATAATAAAAATACAAACCTCATTGGTGTTGTACCAAGTGAGATCATAGTTGTTTAAAAAAGAAACTTTCCTTGCACTGTACAGGGCATATAATAGAGGCTAAATAAAGTTTTCTTTCCTTCGGTCCAGCCCCTGGGCCCCCATTTGTGGAGTCTCAGGGACCATTCCAAGTTGCACTCAGCATCTACTTGATTTTTAGCATTGCTGGTTCTGTAGCAGAGCTCTGTGCACGCGCCTGCCTTTCTTTAGATAAATCCACAGAGTCACATGAAATCAGTGACAGGTTGACACCGTTATTTCAAGATTCATCGCTCTAAGTTGCCAGCAGTGGAGACCTAGCCAACTCCTTCCCACCAACAACACTTTTTTCTAGGCATAATTTATAGCACTGGGGTGAATTTGTTTCCAAAAAATGAATATCACACTATCAGCAACAGCTGCCTCTCATTTTTATTTGTTTTTATATTTGACTCGAAGTCCAATTCTCCATACACATCAGAAGCTGTAAATCCTGAGGCGACTGATTACAAGATTTAGTAAACAGGTTCTATTATATAATGCAATTAAAGCGGGGCTCTGCGGTGCCACCTGCTGGCGTCGGGCTGGAAGGCAGCCGTCGGGAGACAAAGTACCAATTTGGCCTGGCGTTCTCCACTGATGGAAAATAAATGGGATTGCACCAAGGTTGAGACAGCTGCTCCAGAGGGAAAAGTTGCAGCCAGCCGGGTTACCGATGCCGGGGGGAGGGCGGCCGCTCTCTCCGGCGGAGTTTCTGTGTTATTCCAACCCCCCACCAGCCTGTCTAGACTTCGGAGCTGGCCCCTGTGTGGGGGGGCCCCTAGCTGGGGAGTTTGGGGAGGGGCGCGAGCTGCTCTGAAGGAGTAACCTGGCTCTCCCTCCCAGCCCTTCCTTCCCCGCCTCCCGCCTCCCCAGAGGAGAAGAGCCCGTTAGAGCTTAGGGATTTAAGAGGGAGACTTCCCGAATCTCTCTTTTAAAATGTGCTGGGCTCTAGTCATTGAATCTTAGGACTGGGATGGAGCTTAGATATAATCTATTCTCTTCCTCTCATTTTATAAGTAAGAAAACTAAGACTCAGAGGGGAATGTTATTATTATTGTTGTTATTATTTCCCCGATCTAGTTCAAAGGCAGGAGAAATGGGAGAAATATTTCATTGGCCAGTGAAAACTTGTCAATTCAGTTTTGTTCTCTGTTTTTTAGCGTGATTTATCCTTGTCCCGCTTTTCTTGAATCTGTTTTGCCTTCCCTCCTCAAGCCTATCCCCATGCCTCATCTATCTCTCTGTCTCTGTCTCTACTCTCCCTTCCCTTTTAGCTTTTCTTCTCCTTCTCTTCCTCCAATTACAAGTCAGATCTGGGTTCCAGACCCAGCTCCAACTCCTCCTAGCCTTGTAGCTTGAGCAAGTCCCCTTAAGTTTTCTGAGTCCCATTTTCATTCCCTGTACGTTAAGGATAATCAGTGTCCTGCATCAGCATCCTTTTCATAAGGATATCAGTGAGATGATGGCGAAGGGGTTTTGCAACTGTAAAGCATATAAAAATGTAGGCTGTGACTAGACTGTTTTTGTGTCTCTTACTCTTTTACTCATTCTGTGCCACTCATTGCTATATCCTGTTCACATAATCAAATCCCATGAGGATTCCTTCTAACTGCTCCTCTTGGTGACCCTGACTGTGAGGGGCATGAAGTGTCCAGGGAGCCCGACAAAATATGAGAGTCCTTCAAAAATGGGATTCAATGGCTTCTTTCAGGGCTTGCATTATGGAGTTGGGAAAGGTTCTTAAGGTTGGTAAATCCCAAGCCCTGGGTACCAACTCTCAGCCTAATAGAGGGAAAAGAGGTTTGATCCCCTTCCCTAGTCTGTGGGAAGTATTGTGACAAGGAGTGGGTGGATGAGGCTCTATGGCTGGACAGTTTTTCCAAGGAGTTACCCAGTCTTGATCAGAGATCCTGGACCCTAGGAAGCTGCTGTCAGTCTAGGGAAATAAGAGACAAAAATTGGTAGAAAAACAAGGCTTTCTTAGATCAGAGAAAGTATGTGCTGTGCCTCCACTTTCCTCCTTCAGGCCTTCCTGGCAACAGTTTCCTTAAACTTAGGTGAGCAGTTGTGTTCCCTACTCCATTTCCTCCCTGCAAACACAAAGTACTGCTTGCCTTAAGTCGAACTAGAGATTGCAGAATAAAAAAAGAATTGAAGGCTGAGATGGCCAGCTGGCTGGAGAGCTCCCAATTAGGCTCTGCTTCTCATCCTTGAGCCCAAAGCCCCCAACCCCAACACCCCTGGCCCAATTACTGCTGGACAGCATTAACCCCTTGGTGCCCTAAGCTGTTAATGGAATGTTAATTGGCCTAATGGGTTTCATGTCAACAAGTCCTAATGAGCTCTCCTCCTAACAAGCTTGTTATTTTTCTGGACCTGTTTGTCGGTGCATGTGTGCGTGTATGTCTAGCTCCGTGCTGTGGACCAGGCTGACCAGGGCTATAGAGAAGGAGTAGTGGGGGAGGGAAGAGAGAGATGGAGTGGGGAGGAAGATAGAAATAGGTCTCTACTACCAAAAGGAGAACCCTATTCTTCTACTCTGACTTCTTGATCATCAGGATGTCTAATGTGCCATCAAGGAAAAATGTATTTTTTTCTTTGTAGAAATTATAGAGAGTTTATCATTTCTTCTAACTCATTGGTATGTTCTGTATTTAAAAATCACCTTTCATTTTAATACAGCTAACAATAAATCCCATGGTACAGTAGAAAAGGTACTAGTTTTGGAGTGTAAAGATCCAGGTTCAAAATCTTCCTTTACCTGTATGACCTTTAGCAGGCTTTTGAATTTCCTTGTAAATGAATTGTACCTTTCTCCTTTAGCTTTAGACTCTGATATGGCCCCATCATGAAGCAGAGGAGGTACTGGGTTGGTGAAGGCCTTTATTAGAAAAGCACAGACTCTGGCAAAAGACATTGATTGCAGGCTGTAGGTGGACTATATATCAGCCTGAATGAGTTCAGAGATCTTCATCTAAGTTTGCCCATTAGGTGACCCACAAAGGGTATCTGCTTAGGCAGGGAAGTTTTTGATCTCTCAGTGATTTCTCCTTTCCTGGAGAAATCATAGATATTTTGAAATAAAGGATGGAAAATATCCACAATCCTTTAATATGTCCGTATTTTCAGCAAATTTTCATTATGGTAAATTGTTTCACTCATGTCTTCCATTTATAGATTTGTCTACTGACCTTTTAGTATTTGGCAAATATAACTTGGGGATACAGAGAGAAGCCTATAAATAAGGCCAGATGCCTTCTCAGGACAGGCTAGTAAATGGTTTTTAATTTATTTTTTTCTGAACTTCATAAACATCAAAAAAGGAGCTATTGTTCTACTATATAAATTGCCATTTACATAGTAGAACAGAAAAATATAATTGTACACGAAACTATGCATTTCTTTATGCACAGCCTTTTTTCCACCTTTTTAAATATAGAATAAATTCAATATGGAACTTTGAAAGCTATCCTACTTTTTTATCATTCCTTCTGGCCTCTTCTTTTTAATACTTCAGTAATCCTCTTTTCTTTTTATTTTATTTTTTTTTTTGGAATACCTTATACCTATTTTACCCCACCCCAAATGGGGGGAGGTAAAGAAAGGAAAATTCATGAAATAAATATACATAGTTAAATAAAACAAATCTATCCAAACATATGTGTTTTATTCTGGATTTGAAGTCCATCGTTTTCCATCAGGAGTTAATAGCATGCCTTCATCATCTATCTTCTGAAACTATATTTGGTCTTTACATTTATCAATATTTTTAAGTCTTTCAAAGTTGTTTTTCTTTATAATATTGTTATCATTGTTTGGTTCTGCTCACTTCCCTCTGGATCTGTGCATATATGTTTATAACATATCTTCCCAGGTTTCAAGGAAACTGTCCCTTTCTTTTGTCATTTCATTTGCTGTGGTAGTATTTCATTACATTCAGCCATTCTCCTAGTTGATGGGGGTCACCTTAGTTTCCAGTATGGATCTCTTTTCTCTTTCTTTGATCTCTTTTGGAATACAATTTTACTTAGTAATTTTACTGGATCATAGGGTGTGCACAATTTAGTGACTTTTGGCACACAGTTCCGAATTGCTTTCCTGAATTTCTGGACCAAATCACATCTCCTTCAAAAATGAACTATTATGGCAGGACACTTGGACAGTGGTCTAAGAACAGAGGTCCTGCCTGCTCCTTATAGGGCACTGTTCTAGACATAGACTGGTTTTATAAGTGGCAGCATTTTTTGAGACTTATCTAACCCATTTCCACAAACATTAGTCATCTTCAGGCAGGACAGCTCAACTCATAGATTTCAGAATATTCGCCACTTTTATAGGCATCTGTTTATTATCTGGGATGAATAAAAAACAGTTGGAAGTCATGCTGCCTTCTTGGTAGAAAGGTGAAGGACTAAAGGGTCAGGATGTTGTACACTCTGTCAGACTTGGTTTGTCAGTTTTGCTTAATTTTGTTACTGCTAAGTGATCATAATGTGAAGAAGGAAAATTATCAATAAAATATTAAAACAAAACAAAAAAAAAGTTGGGAGTCAGAGAATAGACTTTTGTATCTGATCTAATTCCCTTTGCGCTGCAATATGGTTCTTCTTTCTAAGCTACCACAAAGCTCTTTTCCAGGCCTTTTTACCTTTTTTGTATATCATGGACCCCTTTGGCAGGCTGGTGCAGACACAGGAACCCTCCTCAAAATAATGATTTTAAATGCATAAAATAATAGAATCAGCACCTGTGTGCCTGTTTATTTCTTAATTATTGATCAGGTAATTCCTACCCCAAACCTGAAATCTGAGATTTGGCAAAAGGAGTTTTACTTATCCTTTTCTGGGGTGAAACTAATCTGTTAATGTAAATATTTTTAACCCCAGGGACAAGGGCCCATACTCCCTCTCCTGGTATCTACTGGTACTACAGTTTAGTTTTTTGAGTTTCTTCCCAAGATTGGCTCACGATGGCAAAAACAAAAAATTTGCGCTGATTCAGCCGAAGGTCACCTTTCTTATGTTCTCTTATTTTAGTCAATAATAATTTCTTGCATAATTCTTTCAGATTAATTTGTAGAGAAGGTAGATTCTACACCCATTCCCATGTTTCCCAATCAACCTCATTCTTAGGAAGTTCTTTCTGATATCTAACTTTATTCCTTTCTATGTTAAGGAAACTCCACTTCTTTCTGCTTTTGCCCTTTGTCCTTGTGAAGAGCTCCTACTTACCGTCATTCATATAAATCTACACTTACTTCTGGGCTTAAAGGTGTGAAACGAGGCAGTGTATTTAAAATAACAACATCACCAATTTTTCTATAACTTCCTTTCTTATCTCTTGATCCTTGATTTTCCTGAAACTATGCCTGGTGTATGCGTTTATGGTAAGGACAAAGAGCCACTGTCTCTCTTTTTTAAAATATTATTTTGTTTTCAAAATATATGTAAAGATAGTTTTCAACCTTCAACCTTGCAAAACCTTGTGTTCCAATTTTTTCTCCTCCCTTCCTCCCATCCCCTTCCCTAGACAACGAGCAATTCAATATATTATTATATATATGAAACATGTACAGTTCTTCTACACATATTTCTATATTCATCATGATGCACAAGAAAAATCAGATCAAAAAGAAAAAAAAGCAAGCAAACAAAAAGAGCGAAAATACTATGTTGTGATTCACTTTCTGTCCTCATGAAACTCTCTGGATGCAGATGGCTCTCTCCATCACAATTCTGTTGGAAGTGGCCTGAATCACCTCATTGTTAAAAAGAGCCACATCTATCAAGACTGATCATCACATAGTCTTATTACTGTGTACAGTGTTCTCTTGGTTCTACTCATTTCACTTAGCATCACTTCATGTAAGTCTCTCCAGGCCTCTCTGAAATCTTCCTGTTGATCATTTCTTACAGAACAATAATATTTCATAACATTCATATAGCATAACTTATTCACCCATTCCCCAATTGATAGGCATCTACTGAGTTTCCAGTTCCTTGCTGTTAGAAAAAGGGCCACTACAAATATTTTTGCACATGGGAACACTATAAAAAGTGGCACAATATATAGAATATTTAACCTGGAGGCCTTAGATATGTATTATCTATAAACTTGATTAAGTTGCTTAAACTCTTTGCCTTAGTTTTCTCTTTTGTAAAATAAAGATATTAATAGTATCTTACTTTTAAGGTTGTTGTGATAGCAAAATAAGATAATATAATTAAAGCACTTTGCAAAACTTAAAAGACTATACAAGTGCCAGATATTATTAAAAATATATTGTCATGATATCTTTTGGTTTTATATCACTTAAATTTCTAAATATATGTCTCCCCTATAATATAGTGCCAGAAAGCAGTATCTTCCAACAGAGAATATAGATGAAAGACAAAAAAAAGGCAGTCCATTGTAGCTAATCAAAACATCAACTGAATGTGATAATATATGCAATATTCCACAACCATAGTCTCCCATCCTCTACAAAATGGAATAGAGAGAGGTATTACATAGTATTCAGCTTTTTATGTTTCTATTTGTATTATTGTAATCATTTTGCATATTGTTTTCCTAAATCTACTTATTTCATTTTGCATCAGTTCATATAAGTCTTTTTGTACTTCTGATTTTTTCATATTTATAACTTCTTATGGCACAATAATATTACACCATTAATGTGCTTCATTGTGTTTAGCCATTTCTAAGTTTATGGACATCTATTTTGTTTCTAGTGCTTTGCTACTAAAAAAAAAAGTGCAGTTATGAATGCACCTCGATTTTTTAAAAATCATTTTTTATCTACCTGGAGTATTTGCTTAACATTGAGATCTCTGGACATAGTGTTTTTTTTAATTAATGACTTTTAGATATAATTCCAAATTTCCTTCCAAAATGGTTAAGATCAATTCATATCACAGCTTCATGAACAGTATATCAAGTGGGCCTACCTTTCCATTGCACATCCAATAAGTAGACTCTTGGGCATTTTTGTTCCAAATTTCTAGAGTATTATTTGAACCATCAAAGATGCAGAACATGAATACTGTGTAGGAAGTGAAAGAGGGGCCATTATAGACCATATAAACTTCTTCATGCCCTATATACATTACATAGGGATCATGTACAATAGAATCATAGGAACTTTAGAAATCATATAGCAAAATCCCTTCATTTTTACAGATGAGGAAAATGGAATCTTCAGAAGGATATCCCCAACTCACAGAATTTCAAAGTTGAAAGGGATGTCAATGGTCCCTTAGTCCAACCCATATCTGACAAAGAATTCACTCTACAGCATACCCTACAATTAAATAGTCATCCAATCTTTGCTTGTAGATATACTGGGAGAGAGAACATACTACCTCCTAAGGTGGCTTATTCCAGTTTTCGATGGTAGGTTTTCTTTATAGCAAGCTTCAATTTTTTCTTCTCATTGTCTGAATATTCCTTCTGTTCTTTCCCCTTAGGACTAATTTGAATAAATCTAATCTCTCTTTCCTATGACAGCACTTCATATGCTTGAACATAGGTATCGTGTTCCCCTGAAGTCTTTTCTTCTCTTAGCCAAACAACCACAGTTCCTTCAATTAAGGCTCATAAACATGAACCTTTTACCACAAAGCCTTTTATTTTCCCAATTGCCCTCCTGGGCCTCCAGCTTCTCAGTGTTGATCCTCAAATATGGCAACTAGAATTTCAGTTTTGGTGTGACCAGGGCAGAACATGACACACCTATAATTTTTAATTTCTTGACATTGGGTCTTTCACAGCAGCTTAAAACCAGAGGCATACTTAGTGTCCAATGTTATATTTCCCAAGCAATAATCCTTCAATGTACTAACTCTATTAAGTCCCACTTCTTAACTCTTTCCCATTCTTGAAACCAGAGTTGTATGCATTCCCCAAAGCAGAATGGTGACATGCTGCAGTGTATCAGGAAAGAGAATCATTTAGAAGCTCAGGTTACTAATGTTTCCAGTTTCTTACAGAAAAAGTACAAAATATGTATGTTTTCCCATAGACTAATAAATATAAATAAATGCCTCATTGCCTTCTGCGGGAATCTTATACCCCTTTTGTTTCATTAAGGGTCTAAATCCACATTCCAAGTTCATCCCTCATTTTCCCTTCACAGTTTGGGAAATATGTGTAAGTATTTGGAGAAGAGGATAAAGTACAAGCATCTCAATTTGTCCAGGAAAAATGAAAATGAGTAAGGATAGGGTTTTCATCTGGCAAGGGAGAAGGGGGATTTCAGACAGTACTGTGTCAATGGGGAAGGTATCTCTTGACTCAACGAATGATAGGTAAGTTGACTAGTATTGCTCTACACTGCAGTTCATCGATTATAGATCACAAGCTAGACAATCTTCCAGATCACCTACTAGAATCCCCTTATTTTTTATTTATTTACCTGTTTTTACAGCTGAGGAAACTTAGGCC
Source organism: Sarcophilus harrisii (assembly GCF_902635505.1). NCBI lineage: Eukaryota > Metazoa > Chordata > Mammalia > Dasyuromorphia > Dasyuridae > Sarcophilus > Sarcophilus harrisii. The sequence continues at coordinate 460,431,460 of NC_045428.1, read as the reverse complement.
CTGAGAGGTTTGGTATCCCCCACACCCTATGGGCTGTCAGGTTGTATAACCAGCCCTGTGGTTTCCAGTTTTAAATATTTCAGGGTATCTGTTGTGGCCAGCATTCTATTTCCTTGGGTGGCACTGCCAGGCTGGCTTTACTTACAAGGGCTCCCTGGATGCAACTTACTAGCCGGAGACTTAAATTACTAGCTAAGTAATATTTGGTACAAATATATATAAACACTCTCATATACAGATAAACTCAGAGATACACACAAAACAAAGTGAGCGCCTACCACAGTCTCTATCTCTTTGTGTCTATGTCTCTGTCTCTTCCATTTTCCCTTGCCCAACATGAGGTATGCCTTCCCCTTTTCTTCCCATGTACTTGGGAAGCTGGACATTCACCTCAGTCTCTTCAAAAGGAGATTAATGTATGTAAATACAATAAATGTAAAATGTGGATAATAATATTTGTATTGCCTACCTTATAGTATTTGGGGGGCAAAAAGACAGATGTCATATATACCATCAGTGGCAGAATTGAGACTAGTACCCAGGTTACCTGAGTCTCAGTTCGGCTGTCTTCCTACCATACTGAACATTTGAGAGGCAGGGGCCTGCATAAATGACTGTTATTATTTTTATAGTTTTTCTGTCCCACTCAAGATAGTCACTGAATAGCAGTCGGTACTGTTTTCTTTGCCCATCTTCACCAGGGTGTTAATCAGATGTACTTAAATATCTGAAGGGTCCTGGAATCTAAAGCATGGGTTTCTAGGAAAAACAGAAAAAAAAAAAGAAATAAAAATGTCTTTCCAGGACATGCCCCAGCCTCCCCTTGGAGAGTAACTGAGAAGGGGGCTGTGAACATTGCAGGGATCCATGCCGCCGGAGGCCTGGGGTGTTGCCCAGAGTCTCCAAGCCCCCATTTTTGTATTCTCCCATCAGTCAGGCTGCAGTCTGTCCCCTCACCCACCCACAAGGCCAGAAATGCTGATGAACAAAGCATTGCTACTAATGTGCAGCTGCTTTGCATATGATTTGAATATTGTTTATTTCATGTCAAAATTGCATAGCAATCCTCCTTTACCCCACCCCCCACCCCCCACTTCTATTTACACACACACAGAGCTACTGCTCCTTTCATGAAGAGCCTCCAGCCACTGCTGGCCAACCTTGAAAAATGGCTTCTTGGGCTCTGGGGGCTCCCCAAGTGCTTGGTGTTGTTAATGGTGTGGCCCATTTCTCCCACCCGCAGGTCCTCGATGTGAATCAATCCCATGATGCAACATGCCTCCCCAGCCCCAGCTCTGACAATGATGGCCACGCAGAATGTCCCCCCGCCACCTTACCAGGACACCCCGCAGGTGAGTGTGCAGCCCTGCCCCGCTTTTGTCCTCCTAGAGCCAAGCATTGACAGGAGTTTCTGCCACTAAGTGATAAAAAGGACCATAGTAACCTAGAATCTAAGCAGTGAGGCATTGTGACATTTGGGGCAGAAACAGCCATCTTAGTATAAACCGAGGGCCAAAGTCACAGTGTTAAGATTAAATAGAATCAAAAACATTTAGGCTGAAATCCAATCTTGCATAGTTATTAATTTTGTAATTATGAGCAAGTCGCCCTTCTTGAGCCTTTATTTCCTCATCTGTAATATGAGTATAATAATATCCTTAATTCCTACTCACAGAGTTTTTAAGAGATTCTAAGGAGATAATGTATATAAAATAGTTTGCCAGTTTTAAAGTGGTGTGTGCATTTCAGTTACTATCATCTGGATAGGGCAACTTTCTGCCCTGATAAGCTTCCTGGAAACAAGGATCACATGTGATGAAATAAAAGTTCTTGCTGCTTTATTTTCCTGTTGTTTCTAAGAACTAAGGAACTCCTTCCTGGGGAAATACTCTCCAGAGCAAATCCCTTCTGTCCTATATCTCTCCCAAACAGAAAGGAATCAAGGAGCAAGACTTAAATATAACAAAATTAACTCAATACATTTGTAACTACTATTTAAATGATGTTACACAGAAACAAGCAATGATAAGTACCCAGCAAAATTACAGAATCCATCTTTGTCCAGTTGAAGACATGATAGAGTTTTTAACCTTGTTGTGGCTTAGACCTCTTTGTCAATCTGATGAAGTCTGTGGTCTACTCAGAATAATGTTTTTAAATTTATAAAATATGTAAGATTGTAAAGGAAACCATTTATTGAAACACAGTTATCATAATGTGTAAAAACCAAGTTGAGGCCCCAGGTTAAAAAACCCTGTATTGGAGAACCATTCATCCTGTATTCTTCTACCCAGTTACCCAAATCTGAGTTCTTTGCAACAGCATTCTTTCTCTGCCTTGTGTTTTCATAAATCCATCATCTCTTCTTGGTTAAGTCATCACCTTTTCTCTTCTCCAAACCCACATTTCTGTTTCTACTGTGATATTCAATTTATACCTCAATTGTTTCTAGAATAAATTCATCATCATTTCTTCCACTCACAAATAACTCTAACACTGCTCTTCTTCCTGACTTCCATATTTTTGCTAATGACAATGCCATCACACAGAGTCATCCACCTGATACAACAAAACATCGTATACAACCACAACAACATATTCAAGGTACATGTACTCTGGGGAATGTTTTTCACTCACCCAATTCATACTTCTCTTTATCTATCAAAGACTGACTCTCTCCTCAAATATCACCTAGAATTTTGTTTTATCCCCATTTTAATGTACTATTTTTGTTTTTTTAGTCAAATTTTATTTTCATATGAAGATTTCTCCAATCTTTCCCCTATCTTTCCTCCCTACCCTCATTGAGAAACACAAAGAAAACAAGAAAAACAAACCACATCACAAACCTGTATAAGCAAGCAAAACACTTTGTTGAAATGGCCACGTACAAAAAACAAAAAAGTCTTAATCTGTACTCTGTGTCTATCATGTGTTTATAAAGAGAGGGCAATATATTTATTTCATTAGAATCATAATTGATCATTGGGTGAATTTCTCTGAGGCACTTATCATGGAAGGATGTGCATTGAAATTATCTGTACTTTTGTCTCATTCTCCAATTAGATTTTAAGCTTCATGATGGTAGGCTCCATGTCTTAACTGATCTTTGTGTTTTCCCAGTACCTTGGACAGCACTGTTCAAATAGGAGGTGCTTACTTCAAGTTTGTTAAATGAATTGATGGGGCAAAGCATAATGCTTTATTATTCTCTTAGAAAAGTCTCAACTTTGTTTTCAGTTTTTTTGTGTGAACTCAACCTCTTTCCTCGAATTTTCTAAATCTGATCAAAGGAGATATCATATTGCTCTTGTTGCAAGCAGTCACTGAGAGGAATAGATCACTGGTCATATGTATAGACATTGTTCTCTGCTTATGAACTTTGTTTCAAATTGTGGATGCACCAGGGCAATAAGAAATACATCATGGAGGTAAAAAAGAAATTTATAAAAATAAATAGACTCACATTTTCAGTCAGGAAAAAGCTCCAGGAAAGACCCCACAAAATGATCATTATTCAGAAAACTTCCAGCATCAGGATGGACACATCAGCAAGTTTAATTAATATAGTCTCTTTTTTTTCTGACCACCAAGAAGTATGTAACTCAGACAATAAGTTGAGTCTCTAACAGAAGTCACCTGGCCATGTTTACACCACTACCTGAGTATTATTATACTGACCACGGTCAAATAGTGTTTGACCAGAGAACATTCTTTGTTCAGCCTAGCTCTCTAACTAAATTCTTGTACAAATTCTGTCTCCTACACTGTTTCTGTCCCAGGAAATTGAACTCAACTGGATATTTGTTAACAGCTCCTGTGTTCAGCGCATTATAGCTCTTCTTATCCCCAGGGCATGGAAGGACATGGATTGGCTAACTTGAAATAAGTGGAAAGGATGAAAATAATTTGTCTGGGATAAGGAAAGACTGGTTGCAAAATTCTGGAACTTGTTCATTGTCTTTGAGGCCATAAATATTTATTATGTGGAAACAATAAATAGCTAGTAAGTGGCCATATCTGCATAGGGTCCAATAGAAGAGAATCTCCACATAAGGAATGTACTTTAGCTATAAACTAGAATTTTCCAGTAGTAAAAGAAAGTAAAAGCCACAGAGGTCATAGACTTCTTGCCCTAGAAATTCTTCATGGAACTCACCCCTTAAAAGAGGTTTGAACCATATGATTTCTACAGTTCCTTCAGGCTCTGAGATTTTATGATCATCTCCAATAATCTGGACTATATACTTGTAGAATGAATTAGATGACTTTTGAAGAAAAAAAGGAATTCACATTGCTCAGATGATAGATAAGTCAGTCAACAAACTTACTATATATCAGACATTGTGCTAGATGCTAGGGATACAAATAAAATAAATAAAATAATTTTTGTCCTGAGGGAATGTGTAATTAAATGCTACAATGAGTGAATTAGACCATGAGTCCTATAGGAATCTACAAACTCATAAAGAGTCACAGAATATTAGAATGGAAGGAAACTCACAGACCATTTAATATATCCCATATCCAAACAAGAATCTTGTCAAGAGTATCCTGGAAGAGTGGTAATATAGCCCTAGCTTGGACACCTGTAGTGAAATGAAACAACTTTCAGGGAATTCCACAATTAGACAACTCTAATTTTTAGGAAATTTTTCTTATATTGAAGCCTAAATTTGTTTCTTTGCAATGTCCACCCATTGTACAACATGATGGCCTCTGGGGTCAAACTGAACAAATTAAATTCCTCTTTTTTGTGACAATCCATCAAATCTTTAAAAGCAGCCATCATGTTTCTAATTCTACTCTTTTTAGGTAAAACACTCATAGCTCCTTCTTGCCTTTATAAAGTATGATCTGGAATTCCTTTACTTTTTTTCTGCCTTTCTGTAGACATTCTTTCATTTATAAATGTTTTTCCCTAAAATGTAGCATCCAGAATAGGAAAAAAATAATTATTCCATATGTATTCTAATCAGAGCAGAGAAAATCAAACCATCATGGCTCTAGTCCTGGGCCACTATGCCTTTCTAAATGCAGTCTGAGGTCACGTGACTTTTTTTTTGGGGGGGGGGCTGCCTTGTCACATTGCTGACATGGTTTCAATTCATTAAAATTCCCAGATTTTATTCCAGTGAACTATAGGTCAGCATCTCTCCTCACACTCCACCTCCCTCCCCCCATTTCTACTATCATTTGGGACTTGTGAAATTTTTGACCCCAAGCTTAAGGTTTTGTATATATCCTTATTAAATTTAATCTTATTAGTATTATAACCTGTCAGCTTCTTTGAAAATCTTGATTCTATTATTCACTACATTACCTATCCTTCCTATATTTCTCTCATCTGCAAATTTAATGAGAATATCAACAATCTTTTTTCTCCAAGTTATTAAAAAGAATATTAGTTTTTGAATCAGAGAACCTGAGTTTCAACTCTAGCCCTGAAATTTGTACTTATGTGACCTTCAGAAGATTATTTAATTTCTCTGGGCCTCACTTCATTCTTAAAATTATGTAGATAACTTCACATCTCTCAAATTGGCTAAGATGGCAAAAAAAAAAAAAAGATAATGATAAATGCTGGAGGGGATGTGGGAAAATTGGGACACTAATACATTGTTGGTGGAATTGTGAACAGATTCCAGCCATTCTGGAGAGCAATTTGGAACTGTGCATACTCATTGATCTGCAGTGTCTTTACCAAGTCTGTATTCCAAAGAGATCATAAAAGGGAAAAGGACTCATATGTACAAAAAATGTTCATAGTAGCCCTTTTTGTGAAGGCAAGTAACTGAGGGAATACCCATCAGTTGAGGAATGGCTGAATAAATTATGGCCTGTGAATGCAATGAAATATTGTTCTATAAGAAATGATCATCATCAGCAGGATGATTTCAGAAAGGCCTAGAGAGACTGATGCTAAGTAAAGTGAACATCGTACACAGCAACAACAAGATTATGTGATGATCCACTCTGATAGGTTTGGCTCTTTTCAACAGTGAGGTGATTCAGGCCAATTCCAATAGACTTGTGGTAGGGAGGCATTTACATCCTGAGAGAGGTCTATGGGGACTGAATGTGGATCACAACAGTATTTTCACCTTTTTGTGTTGTTGTTTACTTGCAAGTCTTTTTTTTTTCTCTATTTTTTTTTCTTTTTGATCTTATTTTTCTTGTGCAGCATGATAAATATGGAAATGTGTAAAAAAAATTGCACATATTTAACCTATATTGAAATACTTACTGTGGGGGGGGGGGAGAAAGAGGGAGAAAAATATGGCAATAAGGTTTTGCAAGCTATCTTTGCATGTGTTTTGAAAAATAAAAAGCTATTTTAAAAAAAATGATGGGGTTAGATTTACTAATCTTAGTCTCTTCTAGTTTTAAGTCTGATCCGGTGATAAAAATTAAGAAAGTATAGGGTGAAACACAGATCTCTATGACACTCCCCTGAAGACATCCTTAAAAGTTATCATCACATTGTTAATTTCTTTAGGTCCTATCCTTTAACTAGCTCTTAACTGAAAGCAGTGGTGTCAAGCTTAAATAGAAACAGGAGTCACTAAACCTTCCATAAGAATCCCTGCAGGCCACATATTGACTTTAAAAACCACACATATTTATATTTTTCTTTTTTATTAATATATCAACACATTAAAACCAAATAGGAACTACATTTAAATCTGCAACACTCTGGAATATTATGGGCCACATACAGTCTGTGGACTTTTAAAGTCCAAGTATTTAAAATAATATCTGAAATGTTCTCAAATACTTTACCAATATCTAGGTAAGCTATATATAAATCAGTCTTTTCATCAATTACCTTATCATCAAAGGAAAATAAGTTATTGTAGCATGACATATTCTTGATAAAGACATGTTGGCTTTTGTGCTTGATCCATTTTTTAGATAATCACAGATATTTTTTTAGCTCTCTTCCCTTCCCTTTTTCTAATTGGGAGTATTTGCCATTTTATAACTCTACAATACCTTTTCCATCACCATGATTTTTTTTAAAAATTAAATTAAATTAAAGGTTTTTTAAATTAAGTTAATTTCTTTTTAAAAATATAAGTAAATTTTATTTTCATTTTGAATTTAAACATCAGTTAAAATAAGTATATGTTTCTAACTATGTCCATGTGAGTGTCCTTTGTCTGGTATGAGATTCATGACATAACTGTTCCTTTCACTTTCATCTGTGTGTGTGTGATCTTCATCTTTTTCACCTCAAGTATATAAGATAATTCCTTTTTCTTTTCCTTTCTTTCTTCCCTAATATAGCCTCCTAGCCCTTTAACTTTCTTTATGCCTTGGAGATATTAGCATTTTGAAAAGACATTTGTTACTTCTTCCCTTATAGCATTTAAATATCTCATCCTTAAATTGCCTCTTAAAAGTGATCAACTGTTTTACCTATGTTTCTCTTGAGTTCTGAATTTACATTTTTAAGTGTCTACTGGTTTTGACCTTTTCATCAGGATTTATTTTTTCTCCTTTGTAGGATTATAATCAGTTTTTCTCAGCTTTTGTCCATTGCTTTTTCAAATATCATATTACAAGCTCGCTTATTCTTTATAATTTCAGCTAAGAAATCTTATATGATCTTGACTGACTCCTTGATACTTGAACTTTTACTTTATCTAATTTTATCTTTGACTTGGAAATTTCAAGTTCTGGCTGTGGTGGGAAATTTTTATTTTTGTATTCTGTTGAGAAGATGACTGGTGGGTTTTTTTTGTTTGTTTTGTTTTGGTTTTTTTTGTCCTCTGGCTGCAAAAAATATGGATAGTTTTCATTTATGAGTCCTTTCAATATGGTATTCAAGGTTCTCTTGATCATAATTTTCAGATAAGTTAGTGATTTTCTATATTATCTCTCCTTCACCTAAGTTGTTTTTGACTATATACTTTCCATTTTCTTTTGCTTTTTTGACTTTTCCATCTTTTGATTTAATGTTAATATTTTTTATTGCTTGACTCATTTTTTTTTCCTGTTTGACTCATTTTAAGGAGGCCAATTCTTCAGTACATTTTGTCATTTTTCCCTTTCTAGCTATTCCATTTTGTTTCCTTAATTTCTTTTAGTCCTCATGATTTTTCTCTGAGGCTCTACTTAGGCTTATTGTTGGTTTCCAATTTTCTTTTGTGTTTGTATTCTTTTTGTTAACTATTTTTTTTAATGAACAAAATTTTATTTTCTCTCATTCCCCTTGAAGAAAAAAAAATATGTTCAAGTTCTTTTTTTCTTCTTTTCTTTACTCTTATGTTCAGTCTCAATTTCTGGATGTGTTTTTGCTTTGGGATCAACTCTGCTCCAATACTTCTGGATGGTATGAGTAGGCCCTATTTAATCAAAAATTTAGGTGGATAAGACTAGGTCTTGACTGCCCTTTCAGTCCCAGGTTGCTTAAATTCTGGGTTGGATATGGATTGGCTAGTTCAAGCTACGAACTTTTTATGTGCTAATTTGATCCTGACTAGAATAGGGATGAAATCCCTGTAACACCTTATCCTTTAGGGTTGTTGTGAGGATTTGAAAACTTTAAAGTGCTATACAAATGTTAGTTTTTATTATTGTGAGTTGGAGAACATCTCTGCACCTCCTTGATCCTCTGATCTACCAGTTTGCTTCACCTTTTCTTCTCCCACCTCCTTTGTCAGTCCAAGGGTGAATGGACAGCATTAAGGGAAGAGGATGAAAAATCAGAACATCGTCATATGTAGTACATATTTGCATATATTCATTTTGTATTTATACTTTTTTATTTATATGTGCGTTTACTGTCTATTCTATTAGAATGTAAGCTCCTTTGGAGCAGAAATTGTTTCATTTTGTTTTTTAATTTATATCCCCAACACTTAACACATGCCTGAGACACAGTAAGAACTTATTTCTTATTGGGGAATTAATTGACAGGGAAGATGGTACAGTTAAAAAGAACAATAACTTTGGAACTAGAGAATGTGGTGTCTTCCTGTATCTCTGTCACCTATGACCAGGTGTATCTTTGGGTCTCAGTTTCATTAGCTTTAAAATTAGAAAGCTGGAGTTGACTACCTCCAATGACTCTAAGTCTGTGATTTTGTCACTTAATTCCTAAGGCCTTATATCCCATCTTATTTGGATCACAATACTACTTGTGGTATTGTCTTGCCCCAACATGTGGGGAGAAGATATTCCCTGACCCTGGGGGAGCTATGAAGAGAACTCATTAAGCAGGTGTTAGAAAAGGAATGACATTCTCTTCTTCCTAGTGATTTCAGTCTCCAAGCTGGGGAAAGATAGCATGTGGATTGGGGAGATTGGTTCCCTGGTCCTTCCCTCTCTGGAGGATTCTAGGGTTAGCCTAACCATGTTCCTTCCTTTCCAAAGTTTTTTGAGCTGCGGCAGCTGGGAGAAGTTTTGGCTGGGCAGGGATTAATTGGAGAGCTGCAGCCTGTGCTGCCCACAAATGTCAGTTGGGGGGTAGTTAAGTGTGAAGAGACTAATTTAATTCACATTATACTGCAGGATTAACAAATCACAGCTGCTGGGGGTAGGGAGAGGAGGCCCTTGCAGCCCCAGGTACTTAGCCGCTTATGGCTCAAGAGCTGTACTGGTCTAGGAAAGGGGGAGATTGCTTGGAGACTCCCGAAAAGCCTTTAACTGGGGATAGGGGAGGGGGGCTAATTATGGAAATTTGCTTTTGAATAGATCTTCTGGACCTCTGGTCTTTAGATTATAGAATTAGAGGTTGTAAAAGCAGATAGAGAAGAATAGAAATCATAATGTAACTCCCTCATTTTAGGTACCTTGAGCTCAGAGATCTAAAGTAGTTTGTCCAAGAGCACATGGTTTTCAACAGACAACTAGGACTCACAGCTGGGTCTTCTGACTCTGCCATATGCTAGGCTTGGTCTTTAAGGATGTCTGTATTGAAAATTTTACATCTTTTTTTTTTCTGCAAAGAAATAGTTTTGCCTGGGATTAGCACAGTGTTGGCCACTGGTCTCATTCTGTTTTTTTAGAGGCCAGTAACATTTCTGATGGAAAGAAAGAAAAGGAAGGAAGGAAGGAAGGAAGGAAGGAAGGAAGGAAGGAAGGAAGGAAGGAAGGAAGGAAGGAAGGAAGGAAGGAAGGAAGGAAGGAAGGAAGGAAGGAAGGAAATGAAGTGACCATACCAAGGTGATATTGAAGGATTATGGACTTTTTGTCTCTCTTTGTAGGTTTAGCATGTAACAGTAGCTGGCCATAGTAAGTACTTTCTAAATGATTATTGGTTGACAAATATTTCCCTGATGACTTGCCTCACTGGGTAGTACTGTATTGATGGGATCACTCCTTAGAACCAGAGAGGCTTCCAGAAACTTAGCTGCTTCATAGAGATATACTGAAGGAGGTTAGAAGGGGAAGTGCAGGAAACAAAAGCATCTGGTGGATGGGGGAGGGTTGATCCCATTTTCATCTCTTTTAAGCCAGGCTGGACTCTGAGGCCAGTTGGCCCCGGGCTTTCTGTGCCTTTTCCCTTTCTCCTCTTCTCCCCTGCTGTGGCTTTTAGGAATGTCTTCTTTTTGTAGCTGACCCTTCAGTATATTCTCTGATCCCAGAGAAGCTGGCCTGTACAGAGCTCTCTTTCTCTCTCTCCTTATCTGCCTTTTCTCATTCTTCCCCAATCTCTTTCCCCATTCCATTTCTTTTTTTCTTCTCTTTTTATCTACCTGCCACTCTCCCCTTTCCACCCTCTCCTCTTTGCTATCTTTGCTCTACTGCCTTCCCTATGATGCTCATTTGTCATAGGGAAAAAAACTGGAAACTTTTAGGAGTTAGAATGTCTGGAAACCATAAGCAAAAGAAAGTAACTTCAGTCAAGGGTCTCCAGGGAGCCTTTTCTAAGCATAGAGATTCAGACTTTCCATTTTCTTTCATTCCCTGGCTTTACTCTTTGCTAGTCCTGTGTGACTTGATACTATAATATCCCCAGCCCTATGTGTTCACCTGGACCACTTCCTTAAAGTGCCAGGTTCTACCACAAATAAGAGAATGGCCAGTGGAGGCAACTGAGGCTTCTGAAAATAAAAAGGAAACCAAACCTAAGGTCTTCCCTCTGAGACCAGAGCAACTATTTTAATAATGTTCTCCTTATGCTAAGGGCTAGCATAATCTATTCAAATGCACAGGAGGATCTGACTTTCGAAAATTAGGAATCCGAATTAAAATATTCCCAAGCCCCGGACTGTCTTCATAGTAAATTAGAATTTTTTTAAAGGGATGTTCTTTCTTAGCAATTTCATTCTTGAAGTTTGGGGAATAAAGTTATTAAACGAAGTGTTTTTTTTTCCTTCCCTTCTTTTTAGCAGAAAAGCATTAATGGCAACATCCCATCCTATTTGGGATCAGGCCAATTGATGAGATGGCAAAGTGGCTTTCTCCTGTGATTTCAGAAACTTCTGGCTGGTTGCCCTCATTCTCTCTTGGGAATGTGTTCTTAGTTGCATGGACTGGGCGACTAAGCTTATTGTACAATGGAAAGGAAATGTGGATATAAAAAAGGGCAACAGCAACAGGGCCCTCTGACCTAGTGCAGGCAACCAGTGCAAGCTGGAGGTGCCCCTTGACACACAGTGTAGCTGCACCTACAGCTGCCAACAGTGCTATCAGAGACTTTATCTAATTGTAATATTTTATCCATCTCTGGCATGCCTTTCTTGCCTACAAAATAAAATAGAATTTAGAGCCTTTCAGTCTATTGTCTCAGAGTAAAGAGATCCAAAACAAGGGTCACATGTGTGCTCCATCTATTCATGTAGTCTAACATGTTCATTCTCTGACTCATCTGCTCTTCACTCCCTCAGTCTGGCTATTTGCCACTTGGATAATTACAACTTTTTCCTCTAAAGGCTTCTTGCTTCTAGTACCTATGGAATGACCTCTAACTCAGTTGCCACAAATGTCTTCTCTTGTTGCTTTGGCCACACTATGCCCCCTACTCAAGTCCTAATGGATTCATTTTGTACTCCAGCATTTTCTTGTATTGTTTTAAGGTAGAGCAATCATTTTATTTTCCTCTGATCAGTTTGGGAATTTGATGGAGAGAGAGCTTTTTACATGGGCTTTAGAAGAGGTCTGGGGGCAGCAGCTGGGGTGGGAGTGTCTGATCTTTCTGTGGCTTATAGGATCAATTCCTCACTACCTCACTGTGGATCTTGCAGCTCACAGAGGATATAGTTTCACATACAATAGGTAACATATAGGAATTGAAATCTCTGGTCTCAGAGATGTCCTTGACAGTCGTGGCTTCCACAATGTTGCAGATAATGAACTTCTTGATGGCCTTGTTCTGCGGCATGCAGCAGGCACAGTTGGTACAGAGAATGGATGGCACATTGCTGCAGCCCTTCTTGGAGTGCCTGTTATTCCTCCTCATTTTGTAAACATGGAACAGAAAAAGACCACAGTGTTTTCTTAGGTCTCAGAATGAGGGCTCTGATTTTGGTTTCCTCTTTATTGCATAGCTTCATTTGTCTCAGCTGGCCATTTTCTTGCTTATGGAAGAGCACACATCCCAGCCTAAACCTTCTCTTTTAGCACAGTATTTGGCATAGAGGTAGATGCTTAATAAATGCTTGTTAAATGAATGACATGTTTTGGTTTTATTTTCCTCATTTTATTTATTTTTATTTTTTTATTTTCAAAACATATGCATAGATAATTAAGGGTGAATGTTAATTATTCACCTTTGCAAAACCTTGTGTTCCAAATTTTTTTCCCTCCCCTAGATGGCAGGTAATCAATATATGTTAAACATATGCAAGTCTTCCATATGCATTTCCACAATTATCATGCTGCGCGCGCGCGTGTGCACACACACACACACACACACACACAATCAGATCTAAAAGGAAAAAAAATGAGAAAGAAAACCAAAAGGAAACAAACCACAACAAAAAGAGTGAAAATATTATGTTGTGATCTACATTCAATCCCCACAATCCTCTCTCTGGGTACAGATGGCTCATAAGACCATTGGAACTGGCTTGAATCATCTCATTGTTGAAAAGAGCCACAACTTTCAGAATTGATCATTGTATAATCTTGCTGTCACTATGTACAATGATATGCTCACTTCATTTAGCATCAGTTCATGTAGGTCTCTCCAAGCCTCTCTGTATTCATCCTGCTGGTCATTTCTTAAAGAACAATAATCTTCCATAACATTCTTGTACCATAACTTATTTAGCCATTATCCAACTGGTGGGCATCCATTCATTTTTCATGAACTGAATGACTTTCAGGAAAATCTGCTCCATATCTCTGTTCTTCAATTTATTCCACTTCTGAAATTTATAATATAATAGAAAGAAGACTGGGACAGAGGGTTAGGTTGTGATCCTGGCTTCAAACATTCCATGAGCCTATTTCCCAAGTTGCTCCTCATAGACAAAAAGAAAGAACTCCTGGATGTTGAGAGCCTTAAATTTGAATTCCAGCCTTTATACTCAGAATATTTCTGTGTGAACCTGGGCAGGTTTATCTTCCTGAGGAAACTGGACTCAATGTCCTGAAGTCCCTTTATCTTTTGAATCAATACACCTGTAGCACCTCAGCACCATGATTACCAGCTCTGTTAGAGAGCCTATCTATCTACAATATTTTATCTATCCTTGGAAAGCTTTTCTTGGCCTACAAAATGAAATAGAATTTAGAACCTCCCTGAAGGTACCAATAGTTAAGTCTCAAAGTAAAGATATCCTTAATGAGGGTCACACTTGTGGTCCATCTATCCATCTACTCTAACAAGTTCATTCTCTGACTCATCTGTTCTTGTATTTTTCTATCTCCTGAAAGCCTACTTCCTCTAGGAATCCTTCCCACATTAGATGGAAGAAGGGATAATTTCTCTAGCCTCAGCCTTTCTACCATGGAATTCCCATTGTCCCTACACCCAAAAACTACTTCACATTTTCTCTTCTCCTTAAGTTTTATACAAGATAGCTATAGTAGTGATAATAGTATTAATGTAGCATTATGTAGCACTTCAATAGCAACATTTACATAACACTTTAAAGTTAGCAACATTTTACATGTTTTCTCGCTTCTTTCTCAAAACAGTCATGTAAAATAGGTGCTATTATTACTCTCATTTTACAGATGAGGAAACTGAGATGTGATTTTCCCTGGGTCACACTAGTAGATTTTCAAAGGCAGATTCAAACTCAGATCTTCCTGACTCCAAATTTAACATTCTCTCCTCTGTACCACCTATAGTTGTCAAACTCAATATTTTATTTGGTTTATTTATGTAGTATTTAAGCTTCAGCTCTCTGTACATCCTCAATAATCTTTTAGGCTAAGAAAGAGTGGCAGAAATCATTAGACATAGTCCCACACAAAATTGGGATTTAAAACAAGTATTTTGTATACAAAATCACAGAATATTAACTCTTGAAAGGACTTTAGAGATTTTCTATTTCTTTTCAATATATGAGGAAAATGATATTTGGAGTGGTAATATGTCTTGCCTAAGATAACACAGGTTAAAGTTAGTAGCAAAACTAGCACTAGAATGAATCCAGATCTCCAGATTCTCAGACCAATACTCTTTCTCCTTCTATCCCCTCTTCTATTTCTTGCCTTTTTTTTTTTTTTTAAACAATAATAGGTAGTTTGAGACACAATAGCCTACACATTATAGCTACACAGTAAGAATTTATCTGCTGGGTTATATTAAAAGGATTTCCATATCCCTAATTGTTAGGGACTGAAGCTTTCCCTATTCTCCCATGAAACCTAGAGGAAACTCTGAGAGAGAGTGATGATTACAGCTTCCAGGAAACCTTCACATAAAGCAATCTGAGATTTGATGGGTGGTCTGGGTGGGAGAAACATGCTTTCTGAGTTAAAGAGACAGCTTGGAGGGTCCCGAGTCCTTGAATACTCTGCTTTAGAGGCCTAACGGTTTAATGGCTTCCCCCTTTTTCTTTGGGAGATTTGGTCCACTCTGCCAGGGTTAGACCTGAGCTTCTGGCAGCGGCCCCTTTGGGGAAAGGACTCTCTCCATTGAGAAAGACTGAGGTCCGCCTCTCCCTCCTCCCATTTCCCTTCAACCCACACCACTCTGGTCAGGCTGGACAGACAGTATTGGGAAGCTGGCCTAGGCTTTGATCAGTCATTAGAATCCCCATGCTGGTTTCATTAACTCAGAGGCAGGAGGGGGCGGCTGGGGCCCCTGGCTGTGAATGGTCTCCATCCAGGCCATGCAGCTGTGACGGGCAGCCCTGGGTTCAGATGTTTTCACACTTGCTTTACATTCTTCTCATCTCTTTAAGATGCTGCAGAGCCCCCTGCCTTCCAGGCTGCTGGTGAAACACTCTTTGCAGCAATACAGTGAATGCAGCCAATTTCAGAGTTCCCCTGAGCCTTTTCTATGGCTGTGATTGACAGCTCCTTGTGTCCCCAAGGGCAACACCCCAGGGACCCTGTTTAGGGACTTCCTTCTCTCTCTTTGACATATCAACACTGACTTTCCTCTTCTTTTTTCCTTTTCTTTCTTTTTTTTTCCCTGCTGGCTCTTTCTTCTCTTTGTGCATGCCCCTATCTCTCTCTCTTGTCTGTAACGATCTGTTTTTTTTTTTTTTAATTGAACAAGATCCTTGACTTGACTCACTTAGCTGCCTGACCAGTCTGTGGTCATGTTGGCTGAAGAAGCTTCAGAGCTGAACTTCAACAGTAGACTTAATTCATGAGCTCATTTTATCCCTTTTTTGGCATACAGTCAGCAATTTTACTTTTGAATTGGTGGGAAAAGTTATTGTTCAGTGGTCTAGCTGTGTCTTTCCTTAGATAATTCTGTGCTTAACCTACATCCCAAATCTTGTGGTCATCTTGTCTAGCCTCTAACCAGTTATGGAAGTAAGCATGAGTTCATATGTACAATTGTTAAAAAGAAATCTGGGTAGACATAATAAAAATCATGCAATGAGCCTCATGAGAAATTCTGTATGTTCTACTTTCCCTTTGGCCTTCATGGGCAGGATGAGAACAAGGGCAAGATGCTAAAGGATCCTAAGCATTTGTTGTAGGCAAATTCTTGTGTCCTTAGAGCTTAGTTATCTAGAAGCAAAAATGAGAGGGAAAAAAAAAGAGCAGAGTATGAAAGTAATTCAGGGATTTTGTTCTAGCTTGACCATTGGGTTCTGTGCAGCATTAAATGCAATTACTCTCACTTCCCTGTGCTTCAGTTTCTCTATTTTAAAAATAGGGCAAAATACTTTGCAGGCTTTTTGTGGGAATCAAATGAGATAATCAATGTGAAAAGCTTTTAAACATATAGAAAGTAGTGGTAGTTGTTGGTTTTGTATTTTATTGGGAAAGAAAATCAAAGACGTGAAAATTTTGCAAGCTAAGCATTTATTTTGAAGTATTTAAAAATAATAATTTTCCAAATAAAAGTTAATCCATCCCTTCATATGTTGCTTTTGAATTGTTCTTCAGTTTATTTGATTCATTCAAACCAGAGACTAATGAATTAAGAACATTTTCAGGATTTGTAAAAACCCAAGTGCCTTATAAAACAATGAAGTAATTGAATTTAGCCTGATTCAATTGTTACTCCATGTTGTGCAATGGAAAAAATACTGGATTTTGGGTCAGAGTTCCTGTCTCTGATACTTCTTATCTATGACATTGGGCAAGAAGTTTAACATCTCCTGATCTCAAGTTTCTTTATCTATACTGGGAGGGGCATGGACTTCATGATCTCTGAAGTCTCTTTTCTACAATCTCCAACCCAAACTCAAAGACACTGAGTTGGGGAAGAGGTCAGGTTTAGAGAATTGGAAATGCTTGACATCCATTTCAGGGTTGGATGGGACCAATCCAACCTACCCAGGAATCTCCTCTTGTAGCATCACCAAAAAATGGCCATAAACAAAGCCTACAAAAGATGAAAATGAAAAATGCCAGAGAAACTATGGAAAAACAAGTACTTTATTTCAACTAGGAACTGGCATGGCCTTGTGGGAAGCAATGTGGAACTGTGACCAACAAATTAATAAAATGGTACATATGGTTGAAGCCATCTGTATCCCTACCCAAAAAGATCAAAGAAAGAAAACATTAAAGCAGATCTTTTTATAGTGTCAAAAAAAAAAAGTAGAAATTGAGGAGGATTCATCAATTAGAAAAAAATGGAACAAGTTATAATATAGCAAAGTGATTGAATATTCTTTCCTATAAGAAATGATAAAGGGGAAGGCTTCCAAAAAACCCAGGAAGACATATGATTCAAAATGAAGTGAGTAGAACCAGGAGAACAATTCATACAATAACAATAGTATTGTAAAGAAGATAAACAACTTTGAAAAATTTAGGAGCTATGATGAATAAAATGACCAATCACAAATTCAAAGAGCTTAGGATGAAACATGTTCCACTTTTATCTACAAATAGAGTGTGTGTGTGTGTGTGTGTGTGTGTATAATCTTCTTGAGGGGAAGAAAAACAAAACCCATATATATGTGTGTATATATACATATATGGGTTTTGTTTTTCTTGCCTTCAAGAAATAAAGGAGAGGATGAGAAAGGGGAAGAATTTAGAACTGAAAATAAAATGAAACTGATTTTTTTTAAATGCCCATATAGCCTCTACCTAGAGACATCTAGTGATAGGGAATCTAGTATTTCTCAAGGTAACTCATTGCACTTTTTTTTTTAAACAAAGCTTTTCCATATGTCCAGCTTAAATCTATTTCTCTGCAACCTATATCCATGGTTTTTAGTTCTATTCTCTGGCCCCAGAAAAATCTATTCTCTCTTTCATGTGATACTTCTTCCAATACAAGACCCACCTCATATCCCACTTTGTATTCTTCTTCTTCAATATAATATCCCCAATTCCTTGAATTATTCCTTATATTTATAACCTCTAGTTCTCTCACTACTTGTATATTCTTCTTGGAATACAAATCCATTAATGCCCTTCTCCCACTGATGCTCAATCTTCAGTGCCCTACTAGGTAGTCAGGAGTATCACATTAGAACTATGTGGCCTCTATTCCCGAGAAAGGACATCCTGCTGCCTGGCAGCTGTTCCATGAAAATCTCCTTAAAGGCCTCAGTTTTGCCTTAGGCCCTTAAAATTTCCTGTGGCTAGCAGGAAACTGGTCTCTATACCCAGTTCATCCAGCGAATGTCAAGCTTGCTCATAAGCCTGAGCCCAAGATACATTGGTCTCCAAAATTATATTCATCAGATGTTCAGAAAAAGCAGGGCTTTGAGGTTTCACCACTGGTGTGAGAGCACCCATATTCCTCAAAGTTATGTGGACCTTTACAATTCTCAAGACCCCTATACATGTGACTTAATATCACTAGGAGTGGACAAGAGGACCCTGATAACTGCTATAACTTGCTGGTGTGATGCCCATAGTGTGAAGTTAACTTGTTACCAGAGCAGGTGAATCTAACCACAAGGTTTTTGAGTGAGCAATTTGGGGGGAATCTTAGTGTTTGACACAATTTGGCTGAATCTTAACGTTTCATACAATTTGGTCAAAGAAGTCTGTTTATCTTCTCCTCCCCACCACAAATAACACGTTGACTACAGGGTCCAAAAGAACTGGGTAAGTCACAAGGGGTAAGTCCTAAGCATAGAACAAGCTGATCACTCAACTCATTAGGCAGAAGGGTGGTTCACTCAGAACAGAAATTTCCCCACTATGGTCCACCACCAAATGCTTACTATGGTGGGATGGTTTCTCTTGCTTCATTGTAGGTCCACCTATAGTGCTTCAGAGGATAAAAACACGTGTTTATATGGTTTACCAAGTGATTTTCTCACAAGCCTGTGAGGTAGCTAGCGCATCATTATGTCTGTTTTACAGAAGTGGAAATGGAGGCTCACAGAGATACCAAGGTCACATGGGTACAAAGTGTCTAAATGGAAAAAGTATTGAATTTGGAACCTGAAGACATAGTTCATTAACAGGTTCTGACGCTTGCTATCTAGGTACGACCTTGAACAAATAGTTTTCCATTTCTGACTTTTAATTTCCACCTCTGCAAAAAAAAAAAAAAAAAAGGAGAGGGTGTGGTGGGGTGAGGAGTTAGCCTAATGAACTTGCAACTTTTTGCAAGTGTTTCTATGATAGTGTTTCAGTATAGTTAGTTTCCTTTATAATTCTATACATTTAAAAACAGCCTTTAAAGGGATCCATGGGTTTTGCCAGACTGCCAAAGCAATCCATGATGAGTCAGATCAACAAGAATTTAAGCTCCTACTATGTGCCAAGCACTGTGCTAAGCATTAAGAATACTAATGAAAAAAAGTAAATCTTTTGTTCTCAAGAAGTTCTAATAGGGTCTTCAACATATAAACAACTATATATAAACAAGATATATATTTAGTTGAGACTAAGTAGAGATAAGTAGGAAAAACATTCTAAACCTGGAGATCAGCCAATAAAAATCATTCAGAGTTGGGAGATGGAGTGTTTTCTTCTAGGAACAGTAAGAATTCCATTATCACTAGATCAGAGATTACCTGGAGGGAAAAGTAACAGAGGTCAGATGATGAAGGTTTTGTATTTGATCTTGGAGGTAATGGAAGCCAATGGGGCTTATTGAATAAAAGAGCTGATAATGGTCAGATCTGCTCCTTAGGTAGGTCAATTTGGCAGCTCTGTGGAAGAAGGCTTGGACTAGGGAGACACTTGAGGCAGGGAGACCAAACAGCAGGATATTGCAGTAGTCCAGATATGAGGTGATGAAGACCTGGACTAGTTATCAGAGGAGATAAGGGGGTGTTTGTTAGAAATGTGGAAATTATAGGACTTGGTCACTGAATGGACATGAAGTGGTGAAAACAAGGTGTTCAGGATGGCAACTGATGGATGGAAGTGAACCTGTGTATCCTTCTTTCAAATGACTCATGGTCTAGTGGAAAGAACAACTTGTAAATAACTGTGTACAAATAAGACAAATGTAGTATAAGTTAGAGATAGCCATGAGATATTTTCATTAATGGGAATTGTGAAAGGCTTCTTGCAGAAGGTGAGATTTTTACCTAAGGACTTAAGAATCTAGGAGATGGAGATGACAAGTCAAAATGAAATGGGTCAGAATGAAATGAAAGATTTCTACCTCATCATTAAGTTCTCTTTATGGTAATATTTTGTTCTTTGTTTATATCTAATGGAACTCTGTTTGGGCAGATGTATAACATTTCTAGACATTCATTTAGCACTTTATCCTTTTCAAAGCACTTTTGTGAGATATACTCTTGTTTGATCCTCACAGCACATCTTTTGATTTAGCATTTTCCTATTTTAGTGGTATTCACATTGTATAGGTAAAGAAGCTAAGGCAGTTTGTCTAAGATCATGCAGTTGAAGGAGTTGGGACCTTAGACAAAGTTCTGCTTCTGGTATCAATTAACTTCCCTGGGGCTCACAGCAGAGGATAGAGTGCTGGGCCTGGAGAAGAAGACTCTTCTTCCTGAGTTCAAATTTGGCCTTAGATACTTACTAGTTATGTGATCCTAGACAAATCAATTAACCCAGTTTGCTGCAGTCCCTCCTCTGTAAAATGAGCTGGAAAAGGAAATGTCAAACTAGTCTCATATCTTTGCCAAGAAAACCCCAAATGGAGTCACAAAGAGTTGGACATGACCGAATTACAATAAAGAGGTTGTACTTAGTTTTCTCATCTGTAAGGTGATAATAAAACACTTGTACTACCTAACATTGTGAGTTTCAATGGAGATGATATGGAGATGATATATTTATTGTGCTTTGTATTGATAGGGCATTTTGTAAACATGAGTTATGTCTGTGATTTGCATGTTCTATGGATTATTGGTAGCAAATGTCTAATTGCCCTACTGCATGGTATAGTTGCACTTTTATTAGCTGCTCCTCCCTCATTCCTACCCCAGAAAGGGCTGGAGTTAAAGGAAGCCCTCAAATTAGAGACCTATTTAGTTGGATCTCTGGAAAGTCAAACTGTCCTGACAAGAAAAATAATGCCCAAACATTATGTGGAAGGAAATGTCCATTACCAGGTGCTTGCATTTATTCCTCTTCCCTAGCACTATGGCAAGAAGGCAGAATAAACTAGCTTTTCTTCTTTCATTATTCAGTGACTTGTCCTGAACCAGATACCTCTTTAGAAAAGGCTTTTTCTCAAATCATCTATGCCTGCTTGGGATGTGGGTGGAGCATTCATTCAGATTTGACGCTATCCTTTGGTGTTAGGGAATTTTTTTTCTCAGGGGATCAAATAGGCTTTTTTTTTTTTTTAACCAGAACTCTGGATTGAGAGGGAACCTTGCTCCCATAATCCATGAAGTCCCAAATCATACACTGACCCCTTAATAATTCTAACTCATTGTGTAAGGGGCTTGGACTAAGGAAAAGGCAACCAAAGTAGGCAACTGGCAGACTAGTAGCACAAATATTCATAGCACCCATTATCATAATCATAAAATCTCCCTCTTTGAGGACTTTTTGTAAGATCCACTCAGTTTCTCTCCTCACTTGGGTTTGGGATTAACTTTACTTTGGGGAAGCCATTTGTCTACTCAACAATATCCGACCAAGGGCTATGGGGACTAGATAAAAGGCCAGAAGAGGAAGCACACTGACTAAAGAACTAAGAGCATCTGGGTCTAAATTCTACCTGTAACACTTATGACCTGTGTTACCTTAGGCAAATCATTTAATTTCTCTGCATCTTGGTTTTCTTTTCTATAAAAATAAGGCTTTTAAATCTCTTTCCAGAACTAAATTTAAGTGGTATCCTCAGTGTCCCAAGCTTTATGATGGGAAGGGAAAGGGAGAGGGAGTGGTGAAAAATAGAGGAAAGAAACCAAAAGAGAGGCAGAGAATAGTAGTGGCTGGTGTTTCAGATTATTTTTTCAAGGCCACCCCCATCCTGAAAAATGACAACTTTTAAGGTTCCTTCCTTCTTCCCTCTCTCTCCCCCTCCCCCCAATCCCTTCTAAGAGATATTGGCCCATATATCCAAGCAAGATTTCTAAAGGGTAATGATGAACTTCAGGGCTTAACTGTTTGGACAATTGTCAGAAGCCAAGAATTCTAGTCAATTGAACCTTAGAACCAGGATGGTCTGTGCAGGCCTGAGGATCCCTAATGCAATGTAATAAACAAGCAGGGAGCCCTCCACACCCTATAGGCAAGATATTAAGGGGGAAAACTAAGATGAAATCACTGGTTCCTGCCCTACCCCCACTATGGCTTTTTGAGCCTCTTTCCTAATACTCCCCTCCTCCTAGTCCTTGATTCCCTTTCCTCCACTACCCCCCCCCTTCTCCATTCCCTCTTCTCCACCACTCCGCCTTTTTTCCATCCTCCAGCCCCCAGCCTTTCACCTCCAGGCCCTGCTGACAGCTGCAGGTCATTCTCTCTGCCTTTGAGCTCCAGCTGTTGGGAAATGGAGGTTTCTGGCTATAAAAGGAAATCTATTTAGAGATAAACACTCACTCCCCAAACCCCAAGGAAATGCAGAGTTTGCCGAATTGGCCCCCAGGAGTTTTATAAATTTGAGTCATCACCCTCGCCTAACTGTGCTCTCAGCCTTCCTCCTTCCCTGAGCCTTAATAACTACTTTTCAGCTAGTGCCTATTGGGATGCAGGAAAATAACCAGCTTTGATTTACATTTTATTCCAAGTTTTCCTTTTTAATCCCTGATCTGGCCCTCTAGATCCTTAGGGGAAGTATGAGTGAAAGAGAAACTTGATTCATGATCTCCTTAATAAGTCACTCCTTGTGACCCCCAAGATCATTCAGATTTGTGGCTAAAAGCAACTTTTGCCTGGATAGCTTAAAAGGGGTTACCTGCCCAATTTGCATTTCATATTAAGGAACCCCTTAGAAACCAGAATCCTTTACTTTGTGAAAGAAATACATTCCTGAAGTCCTGAACTTGTACATAATTCAACTTTTAGAAATGGAATCACATTTTAAGTATCATTCACTTCCATAAAGCAAAGATTTCTTGCTTGAGGAAATCAATTCCTTTTTTTTTTTTTCAGGATGCTCTTCCCACTCAATTACATTCCACTCCTACACCATTTATATTTTGTGAACTTGGATTTTTATACTTTATACTTTAGATTTTCTTATGGTAGATTATGTCTATTATAGTTGCTTTCTTCACTCTGCTGGGACACATCAGTATTGTGTCAGATGGGACAAATGAGTCTAGGCCAGTGGTTAATAAAAATTGAGATAATTGGCTTTATTCCCCTGTCAGGAAAAAATTGGCTGATTCCCTTAAGTTTTTTTGTTTTGTTTTGGTTTTTCCTATGCTATGTTCAGTCTTACCTGCTGAACTTGGATTTGACTCTTTTCATGTGGGATTATCACACTGTAGAAGCTATGGGGAATGACCAGGTAATAAAGCTAATATAGGTATAATAACAGTTAGGAAAAGGACTAGCACCTCCAATCAGCTCTCTTGGATTCCCTCATCAATTCCAATTTGCTAATCCCCATGAGTTTTTCTTTCTTGGGGACCATGTTTTTCCCAGCAGCAGAGACTGTGGAAGGAACTTCAGTTTGTCTTTATTGCTGTATTACTTGGCTTGGGGTGAACCAGAGTTGGGGTGAACTCACTAACTCTGTCACTACCCAGTAGGGTTTGTATTGACCCTTCCTCTCTTGCTTCCAAAATGTGGGAGGTAGAAAGGTGCTTTTGGGACATGGCCAGTCATAACAAGAGGAGCTGGTTATGATGTCTCAGTTTTTTAATGAGAACAGTGGCTAATTCATAATAAAGGGCTATGCAGATTGCCTAACCTACAGTGATGAGGATATCTGTGTCATCATCTTTTCTCTAGTAAAAGTGATGGATTAGAATACATCAATAATATTTTATTATACTTAATATACTTAGTACTAATATACTTACATGTAATATAATTTAATATGTAATATAATATATAGACTATGATGTATTCTTATTATTTTATTCATACTAAGTGATGGATATAGCCAAAGCTGTGTTTTTTCTTCTATCCCTATGTATAATATGCTTGTGATAGAAGATGGCATTGTGGATAAATTCTTTTTATATCCTCATCCCTCATCCCTCCTCTCTGCAGTAGGAATAGTGGATTTGGGCTCATTTGAATATACTCCAACTCCCAAGTGAAGGCAAATGCTGGACCACATGATTTCTTAAAGTATAATTTCCTAAATCTAGAATGTATGGTATTTTTAGTAGTTAACATTTATATACTGCTTTTAAGGCTGGTGGAGCACTTTACATAAATTATCTCATTTGATTTGATCCTTACAACAATCATATGATTTTTCTATTATCCCTATGTTACATATGAGGAAACAGGCTGAGTACACCAGATCATAGATTTAGATCTAGAAGAGTCTTAAATGTCATCTGATCCAACTCTCCCATTTTACAAATTAAAAAAAAAATACCTGTGATTTAATGAAATAAAATTATTCAGTGTTACAGCTGGTCTATATCTTGGCAGAATTAGAACCCAGGTTTCTATCACTTTAGGTACAATTCCCTATTCACTATGCCATCTAACTGCTTCACCTTTGATTCTTGTAGTTGTTTTCACATGCATTTTCATTTCTATAGAAAGTGTGCTAAAGTAGGACAACTAGATAGTTCAATGGTTAGAGCACTAGCCCTAGAGTCAGGAGAATCTGAGTTCAAATATGACCTTAGATATTTGACATTCTCTAGCTTTGTGACACTGGGCAAGTCATTGACTCCTAATTGCCTTAGAGAAATAATGTGAAGCATTGGCATGTTATGGGATCATATTTTTAAAAAAAAATCTTTATTTTTCAGTAGACCTACATCTTTTCAAATGACTATATGAATTCTTCTTGAATGTAGAATCATTTAGGGACAATAAAAACAATTGAAACTTTTAATTCTGACTTGAAGCAAACAAAATAGATAAGCCTTTACTCAAAGAACTATTTCAGCTTTGTTTCCTTGCTTTTCAAAGTGACTAAAGCTAAGGTCTTAAGATGTGAATATCTCACCAGTGCCTTTTAAAAAATAAAACAAAATGGGACATATATAGAAAGCTCTAAAATTTGCAAAAAGTGTTTGCATAGAATAGCTCGTTTTCAATCTCATAACAATTCTGGGATGTAGATAGTATTATCAATATTTTACAGTTGAGGGAATGAGCTCAGGGAGGTTCAGTGTTTTATTCTTCTGGATCATAGATCTGGTGTCAGAGCCAGGCTCTCCTGACTCCCAATTCTAGCTAGCATGCCTTCTATTGTACCTCTCTCTTTCAAACAAGTTCATTGTTTTATTCTGCTTAGTTTTATTTAGGAGTAACAATGCAAATTACAAATCACCTTTTTTTCAAACTATATTACTTCTTCAGTTAGTTGTGATTTAGGAGCGACAGTGCAAATTATAAATCACCTTTTTTTCAAACTATTACTACTTCAGTCAGTTGTGATTAAGTCTAAATAATTCACCTATGTCAATTGGACCTATATGTCTATTCAAAGATAGACCTATTTTGTTGAAAATTGATAGGTTTCCGTGCAGATAATATATACATACATACATATATATATCTGCACATATATACGTATATGAAACATTTAATAAATAATGACAAATAATAATTCATTTATATAACACTTTAGAATTTATGAAATGCTTTGCTCTCAACAACTTGGTGCTCAAGAACACTTGGCTAGAAAGTATCAGAGTTGGGATTTTTAAACCCAATTGGGATGAGTACAAATCTAATGCTTTCCTCACTATACTGTAAATTAAACCATTTACACTTCTATCATTAGCTCACACCCTATTTCAGGTACATATATATCACCTCATTTATGCAGTTCAGGATGGATACACTCCTTCCAGATTTTATCCATGAAGGGAGCAGCCATCTTAAAAACATTAACTTCTTTTCTTCTTCTCCTGCCATTCTTTTCTCTGCAGATGACGGCGACCGCCCAGCCACCCACCAAGGCTCAGGCCGTCCATATCTCAGCGCCTTCAGCTGCTGCCAGCACCCCAGTTCCCAGTGCCCCCATCGACCCCCAGGCTCAGCTGGAGGCTGACAAGCGTGCTGTATATAGGTAAGAGACTGCAGTTCCCTAATCAGCCAGAGATCCAGTTTTATTAGGAAGTTTACCCCCTGAACCTCAGAGACCGGATGGTAGTCATGGCAGGAAGAGAGTCATTGAGGCAAGGCCTACATTTTCTTTCCTCCTTTAGATTCATAGACTTCCTGAGTTAATTTAGTATCACCTATCACTAGGTAGGAGTGTCTCAAATCCTGCTCATTAGGTTAGCTTTTTGAGAGATAAAGCAATTATAGTTTTACTTACTCAGTTTCAGTATTTGACATTGACCTTTGGGAAAATTCTCATTGATACCTATTCTATCTGTGTACTATCTTTAGTCCTTCTTTTGTTGTTCTAAGAACAATTTGGAGATGGAAAATAGCTACTTCTCCATTTTTCTCAACTCTTGGAAGACTTAAAAGAAGTTTGCGAAGTCCTTCAGGGAGAGGGAAAGCTGATTCAAACCAGTTTTTCCCTAAAGCACCAGGGTTGGCTCTGGTTCCCCAGGAGTTTTTATGATGAAGGTTAGTGATACATAGGATATCCCCCAGCACTACTTCTCTTTCAACCCTTTTCCCACCATTGTTCATTGAGGAATTCAGCCCATATCAACTCAAATTGTACCCAACGACCTGGCACATAGTTAAGAGTTTAATAATGCTCTTCCGTCCTTCTTTCCTTCTTTCTCCAAAAAAAAAGAAACACTACTATCAAGCATGTGTTGAATCCCCTCAGCAAATTGATTGTTTTTAGCCTAACATTTGAACTTGTAAGTGGCAAGATTTCTCAGGATTGGGGAGCTCTCACTGTTCTTCTACCATCGCTCTTGTCATTTTATCCTTTCTACTCTACACCCCTCATTGGTACCACACTGACTAGAGAAAGTTCAGGTTCTTCCATAAACCATTGCACAACTGAAGTCCACCTTCAGGAGGATTGGGATGGTGAACAACTGTAGGCCATGCCATATGAGAAATAGTCAAAGGGACTAGAACTATTTAGTGTGAAGAAGAAAAGACTTGGGGAAAGATGTGGTAGCTGTTTTTAAGCAACAGTATTTGCTGTCATTTGGTGGCAGGATTAGATGTAGTTTTCTTGGCCAAGAAACCAGAACTGGAATCATGGATGGAAATTATAAAGAGCCACTTTTTCAGCTCCATATAGTGGGGAAATGTCCCATTCCAGAAATGGAATGGGCTGAGTCCAAAAGTGATTAGGTTCTCCTTGGCATTACTGGAGGTCTTTGGAAGAAACTGAATGATTCCTTGTTGAAAATATCATAGAGGAGATTCCTATTCTAATAAACTTCATGTAGATGGTTTCTAACTCTGAGATTCTCTGACTTGGGAAATAACCTATGGGAGCTTCAGACCTTATGGTGCTTCTTTCTGTCTCTGGTATAGCCTCCTATTGCACTTCAATACTTATCCTAGAATATAATCCTAGAAATATTGTTCCTTTTAGAATATCACTAGGTCCTAGGGAGCATTACTAATACCTCACATGGAACCCGATATAGTAAGTGCTTATATGTAATGCTTGTAACTACTGGGAGACAAAATCAGTAATCATGTTCTGGTAGCAGCTGCACCTATACCACTGTAGTCTGTTTTGTTTGTCCTTGCCCTTCCTTCTCTGCCTTCCTTCTACAGTTAACCCAGAGGGCTCTATCTTAACTCATCCCTACTCCTGTTAAAATCTGACTTTTCTTTCTGTAGCCATAGAGTGGGACTGATGAGAAGATGTAGCTGGGAGTGCAGTCCGGCACTCCTGGACGGTCTAGGAGCCCAGGGTAATTTTAATTAGATTTGCCTGCCTCCAGGAAGCGTGACTGCTTCAAACCACATTGGGGAGTCAGCATTTCATGTCAATAAATGTAACAAGACTCTTTCAATTCATATTAGTGCCTGGGCACTGGCTTTTGTGCTTCTCCATACGTATCCCAGAGCCCCAGATGAAGAAAAGTCAGCCGGACCCCCTTCCCCCTCTCTCTGGCTCTGTGAGGGAAGAAGGCAGGAGGAGGAGTGCTGACAAAAGTGGGTGGATATGTGCTTGTATATACAGCATATGTGTGGTAGCGGGAAGGTTTTATTTAGGTATCAGGATAGAATGAATTGCTTCCCCTCTGACAGAGAAACTGGAGGAGGTGCAGATTGGAGGTGGGGGTGGGGAGGGGAGGGAAAGCAGGGGCCTCCTTTAATTGGATCATACCAGAGCATCATCGAGGCTAATCAGCAAGGCAACACAAGGAGCTCCCCAGCTCAGATTAATGATTGCAATATAATCTGAGCGGATCTGATGATTGGATGCACATCGAGACTAATTGCATTTATAGGCCCCCAAGTGAGGGAGAGGGGTGGCCTGAGGAGAAGCAGCCCAGCAGGGTGGGCTGCTACAGGTTTGGACCTCACTGAGGGGTCCCCTCTCCTTCCCTCTCTGAAACACTCCACCCTGGGGCTTTTCCCAAACAGGTGAAAACACACAGCATGGCCTGCCCATTCTCCCTCTTACTTCGGAGTAATGGGTAATGTTGATCCAGTGCCCAGAGCATGTCAAGCACTAGCTGGCACACACAAATTAGATTGCTGGCTGCTGGGTGAGGGGGGCAAAGAAGGTGAGGTTAATCCGGCTTCCTCTCTTCTCTCTCTTCCAGTCTCCTTCTTTCCCCTTTGAAGTGTGTAGGTTCCCATGGAAACTGAGATTTCCTAGGGAGGAGCCGAGTGGCAAGGAGCTGGGTATGACCAGGTGTTGGGGGTAGTGAGAGGGAAGATGACTCTCCAGAGAATTTATCTCCTAAACCCCAACTTCTCCCCTAAGGCCTGACCATTCAGTCATTAAAGTTTACACAATGCTTTGAGAACCCTGGGGACAATCCACTATAGGATCCTATTTTTGATAAATGAATACTAGCTAGATCTCATCTGGGAGCCAGCAAAAAGAATGAGAGAATAATGGGCATTAGCACCTATTTAGCTTCCCCAGTGAAAGGTACTAGATAAAAGGCCCATAGGGCTAGGTCACTAGGGTAGGGTGATTGCCAGAATTGGCAAGACAATTTCCCACAGTGCCAGCTGTGGACAACCCCCCAGCGAGAGAGTTTCCCCTGCTTTTCACTGATGGTCATTTCATCCTGACACAAAGGAATAGGGGCCATCTTTTTCCAATGGCCCTTTGATACTATAGCCTTTCTCTATTTGTTTGTTCTTTCCTTCTTCCTTGATACTGTAACCTTTCTCCATTTGTTTTTTCCTTTCCTTCTTCCTTGATACCGTAACCTTTCTCTATTTGTTTTTTCTTTCCTTCTTTCTTCAGCATAACACACAGCTATTTAGGGATCAAAAAATGTACGCAATTACAGATTTTATTACTTAAACTAGCTTTAACTAGTTTTACTCTAGGTGCAGCTAGTTAGTGAAGTGAATAGAACTTAGAAAGACTTGAATTCATATCCAGCTACAGACAGTTACTAGTTGTGAGCAAATACCTAGTCACTTAACTTCCATTTGCCTCAGTTTCCTCAACTGTAAAATGAGCAGAATAATAGCATTTATTTGCCAGGGTTGCTTTGAGGATCACATGAAATAATATGTTTCTGGCCCAAAATAGGTGCTTAATAAATGCTTGTTTCTTCCTTCCTTCTAGGTTTCACTGCAAGGGTGAGAAGTTCACCCTTAGCTATGCTCCTTTTAGGAATTAGTTAGCTTTTTCTTGTTGTCCCAAGTGGAAACTGCTCTCTCTGAATCTATTTGTACTCCCAAATTACTTACTGGTTTTGCCCTTCCCTAGATTTTACCCTGCCTGCCTTTATCAAGTCAAATCTTTTTATGGCACTTTCTCTCAGCTAAGACAAGTCCCTAAATGACCCTTCTGCTTTCAAGTCCTTTCTAGTTGATTTACCCCTCCTTGCTGCATTGGCATACCAAATCATAATGCTATTTTCTTTTTACTCTCTCTTGCTCTCTGAACTGCTTTTCTGAACATTGCTTCTGTGTTTTCTTATGTCGATCCCTTTAACTGAGATCACGTATTGAGGCTTCTGTCACATATACCCTCAAGTAGTCCATATTTAGTTTATTCTAACCCAGTTCATACATTTGCCTTTCTAAGGGTTTGTTTTTTTACATTACAAATCCCCCTACTTCATCCAGACAAACCCATATATATTTAGGAAAGGGAATTTTCATCATATTAGAACAATCCATTCACCCACCCATTCTTATTTCTTCTTTTCCTGGAAAATAACAAAAAGTACAGTTTTCCTTTTGATTACCATCTAGATGCCTGACTGCCCTCAGGTTTGTCCCACTGGATAGGTCACATTGAACCAGCTGGAGAGTTCAGAACACCTAGATCCCTTGGCTCATCCCTTCTGTCTACATGGTTGGAGAAAGTTATTCATTATAGCATCTGTAGGAAATAGCTGATTAATTGCTCCCAGCCTCAGAGTAAGGTAAACTAATCCATGTGTGGGATTTGATAGGTTTTCATTTTCATTCAACTGAGATTAATCAACGGACAAGAAAAAAAGCTTAGAGTAGTAGATAGTCTTGGATTAGCATTCCTAAAGACCAAGCTGCCTCAGACAAGCTGTGAAATGCTGGATCAAAGACTTTCTGAGCCTCACTTTCCTTATCTGTTAAGTGGGGATAATAATAGCCTTTTCCTCTGAGTTGTTGTAAGGAATTAAATGAGGTAAAATATATGAAGTACTCTGTAGAGATTTAAGTGTTACATACATGAGAGTTATTTCTTGAGTGCTCACTAGGTATTTTGCACTATGGTAAATATTCCACTGTGCTGTAGAGTTTATTTATTTTTAATAGTTTTTGTTTTTCTAATTATGTGGAAAGACAATAACATTCATTTTTTAAAAATTGAGTTCCAAATTTTTTGGTACCCTCTCTCAATTCCCTCCTCCCTAAAATAGTAAGTAGTTTTATATAATTATGCATGTACAAGCATGTAAAACATTTCCATATTGATCATGTTATAAAATAAGAAACAGACCAAAAGGGGAAAAAATACCCCCCCCAAAAAAAATAGAGTGAAAATAGTGTGTGCTTCAATCTGCATTCAGACTCGATCAGTTCTTTCTCTAGTCGAAAGCATTTTTCATCATAAGTCCTTCAGAACTACCTTGGATCATTGTATTGCTGACAGTAGCTAAGTCATTCATAGTTGAACTTTGTATAGTATTGCTATTACTACCATGTTCTCCTGGTTCTGTTCACTTTACTTTACATCAGTTTATGTAAATCTTTCCAGGTTTCTCTTTTCATGTCTTATAGCACAATAGTATTCCATTCCATTCATATACCATGACTTGTTCAGCCAAGTTAATGAGTATCTCCTCAATTTCCAATCCTTTGCTATCACAAAAAGAACTAGCTGCTATAAATATTTTCACACAATAGGTTATTTTCCCTTTTCTAAAAAATTCTCTTTGAGATACTGACTGTAGCAGTGGTATTGTGGTATGCAGTTTAATAGCCCTTTGGGCATTATTCCAAATTGTTCTTCAGAATGGTTGGATCAGTTCACAACTCCACTACCTGTGCTTTTGTGTCCCAGTTTTCCCACATCCCCTCCAACATTTATTGTTTTCCTTTTCTATCATAGTAACCAATCTGAGAGTTGTAAGGTGGTATCTTAGAGGTGTTTTAATTTGCATTTCTCTAATCAATTGTGATTTAAAGCATTTTTACATGACTATAAATGGCTTTAATTAACTGCTTGTTCATATCCTTTAACCATTTATCAATTGGAAACATGTATTCTTATTATGTTATATTCTTATAAATTTGACTCAGTTGTCTATATATTTGAGAAATGAGACCTTTCAAAAATACATGCTCTAAAATTTTTTTCCTAATTTGTGGCCAAAAAAGAACCAAAGAACATTATGAAATGCAAAATGGATTATTTTGATCATATTAAATTAACAGATTTTTTTTTTTTGCACAAACAAAAGCAATGCAGCCAAGATTAGAAGAGAAGCAGAAAGCTGGGGGGAAATTTTTTACAGCTAGTGTTTCTGATAAAGGCCTCATTTCTCAAATATATAGACAACTGACTAAAATTTATAACAATACACATCATTCCCCAATTGGTATTTGGCCAAATGATATAAATAGACAATTTTCAGAGGAAGAAATTAAAGGCATTTTTAGTCATATGAAAAAATGCTTTAAACACTTGACTAGAGAAATACAAATTTAGACAAAACTCTGAGATACCAGTTCACACCTATCAGATTGGCTAAGATGACAGGAAAAGATAATGATAAATATTGGAGGGGATGTGAGAAAACTGGGACATTAATGCATTGTTGGTGAAGTTGTAAACTATCCAACCCTACTAGAGAGCAGTTTGGAACTGTGCCCAAAGGGCTATCAAACTGTATACCTTTTGATCCAGTAATGTTACTAGAATCTGTATTCTAAAGAGATCATAATAGAGGAAAAAGAACACACAGTCAAAAAAAAATTTGTAGCAGCTATTTTTATGGTAGCAAAGAACTGGAAATTGAGGATACCCATCAATTGGGGAATGACTGAATAAGTTTTGGTATATGAAAATAATGGAATATTATTGTTCTATGAGAAATGATAAGCAGGCTGATATCAGAAAAAACTAGAAAGACTTACATGAACTGATGCTAAGTGAAGCAAGCAGAACCAAGAGAACATAGTAACAGCAAGATTTTTTTTATAATCAACTGTGATGGATTTGGCTCTTTTCAACATTGTGGTGATTTAAGGCAATTCCAGGAGACTTGGGATGGAAAATGCCATCTGCATCCAGAGAGAGAACTATGGATGTGGATTGAATGTGAATTGAAACAGTATTTTCACCTGTTTTTATTTATTCATCTGTTTTTTTTTTCTCATGTTTTTCCCCTTTTAGTCTTTTTTTTTTTTTTCTTGTACAACAGGATAAATATGGAAATATGTTGAAAGATTGCTCACTGTCTTGGGGAGGAGGAGGTAAGGGAGGGAGGTAAAAATATTTGGGACACAAGATCATACAAAAATGAATGTTGAAAGCTATCTTTATATGTATTTGGAGAAATAAAATACTTTTGAAAATCGAAATTTTAAAAAAAATTTGTTTTCTAACTTTCTGCTTTCCTTCTAATTTTGGTCACATTAGATTTGTTTAAGTGAACTCTTTTTGATTTAATATAATCCAAATTTTATATCTTGTAATATATTGTATCTCTTGTTTGATCATATATTATTCTCCATAGATCTGACAGATAAACTTCCTTGCTCTCCTAATTTGCTTATGATATCACCCTTTATCTAAATCATGTACCTATTCTGACCTCATTTTAGCATATAATGTAAGATGTTGGTCTATACCTAGTTTCTGCTGTATCATTTTTCAGTTTTCCCAGCAGTTTTTGTTAAATAGTAAGTTCTTGTCCCATAAGGTATGGTTTTTAGGTTTATCACACACTAGATTACTATAAAAACTTAATACTATGTCTAATATACCTAATTTATTTCACTGATTACCACTCTATTTCTTAGTAACCACCAGATAGTTTTGATAATTACCTTTTTATGATAATTCAGTTTATAATACATTATTATTATATTGTATTATGGAGTTTTGAATTCAGCAAACATCTAATAAAGTACTGTGTGCAAGAAACCAGGCTAGACAATGGGTACAAAGTTTGTCCCCAGGGAGCTTAAAATCTAGTATAGACATAGAAATAAATGGAAGATAGATTAGAAATGATCAGCACAGAATGCTTCGAGAAATTCAAGGAAACCTTATTCAGCTTCTTTATTTGAGCAGGTGTATTGTGGTGAGAAGAAGAGGCAAGGTTGTTAGCATCTTTTATTTTTGCTTTTGACAATTTTTTCAATTATTGGTTCAGGAAGACTACTTAGTTCATCTGATGTTGTCTACATTTGTTCTTAATATTGATCTTAATGTTTTATTTATACTACTGTAGAATATAGTATATGTAGTATCCAGCTATAGCTGGATATCATCACAGTAAAATGATGACTTGATTAGAAAACCTATTAAAATCTATATATCAAAACAAAAAGAAAAAGAAAAAAAAAGAAATTCAAGGAAGAAAGCATTCCTTTTGAAGGATTAATGAAAACTTCAGGAAAGAGATAGTGTTTGAATTAGACTTCACAAAAGAACAAAGATGCCAGTTAGCAAAGATGGTGGCAGGAGGCAGAGGAGGGTGTATGTGCCTGGAATGTGTTCCAGGCAAAAGGCATCGAATACATAGGGTCAAGATCAGGAAATAAACAACTAATCCTCCTTGGCTGAAGTCTAGAATCTGCAAAAGCAACACTAAAGCTGAAAAGGTAGATTAGTGTCAAAGTACAGATTAAGTCTTGTATGCCAAGGTAAAGTAATTTATATTTTACTTGTTAGACAATGGGGAACCACTGGAAGTTTTTAAGTTTACTAGTGACATGATTAGAGAGGTTTTAGGAATAGTGTTTTGGCAATTATGTGAAGAATGAATTGGAGAGGGAAAATTTTGTGAACATAGTGACCATTTAGGGGGCCCTTACAATATATGAATAAGAAATAATGAATGCCTCAACTAGAGTCCAGTATATACCATAAGAGGTCAAAGGAAGTGGAAAGAGATGTCAGTGAAAGCTGGAAGGGGCACAGAGGCAGTGGGATTTGAGGCAGGCCTTAAAATTTGATTTTGGAGTAGCACAGAAAAGAACAAAGGAAAGGGAGTAAAAGTCAGGAAGAAAAAAGAATGAAAATCAGCAATGTCTTCTTCTTCTTCTTTTTTTTTAAATAACTTTTTATTGACAGAACCCATGCCAGGGTAATTTTACAACATTATCCCTTGCACTCACTTCTGTTCCGATTTTTCCCCTCCCTCCCTCCACCCCCTCCCCCAGATGGCAAGTAGTCCTATACATGTTAAATAGATTACAATATATCCTAGATACAATATATGTGTGCAGAACCAAACAGTTCTCTTGTTGCACAGGGAGAATTGGATTCAGAAGGTAGAAATAACCCAGGAAGAAAAACAAAAATGCAAGCAGTTTGCATTCATTTCCCAGTGTTCTTTCTTTGGGGTAGCTGCTTCTGTCCATCACTGATCAACTGAAACTGAGTTAGATCTTCTCTTTGTCAAAAAAAAACCACTTCCATCAGAATACATCCTCATATAGTATCGTTGCTGAAGTATATAATGATCTCCTGGTTCTGCTCATTTCACTTAGCATCAGTTTATGTAAGTGTCTCCAAGCCTCTCTGTATTCATCCTGCTGGTCATTTCTTACAAAACAATAATATTTCATAACATTCATATACCACAGTTTATCCAACCATTCTCCAATTGATGGGCATCCATTCATTTTCCAGTTTCTAGCCACTACAAACAGGGCTGCCACAAACATTTTAGCACATACAGGTCCCTTTCCCTCCTTTAAGATCTCTTTGGGATACAAGCCCAGGAGTAACACTGCTGGATCAAAAGGTATGCACAGTTTGATAACTTTTTGAGCATAGTTCCAAATTGCTTTCCAGAGCAATGTCTTCTTAAGATAATAAGGAGACTGGCCTGTTACAGTGAACTGTGTGTGCTGGAGAATATGTTGCAGTGATAAAGTGAAGCCAGATTATAGAAGGTTCTTCATAGTAAGGCAAAGGAGTATATAGTTTTGGGTTCTAATGTAGGATCTTGAGATTTCAGGATTCCCTGTTTCTTGGAACTCAGAACTCCTCTTCCACATTCAATTTTGGCTCCCAGTGAATGACACTGATAATTGGGAAAGAATAGTTATTTCTCAATTCAGAAGAATAAGGAGAGCTCCTCTACAGAGTAGTCTCTAACCAGGTTCCAAATATTCCCGGAGAAAACTGAAGAGAAGCCCTCAAATCTTTTTCTTTTCCTTTTTTTTTTTTTAAACTTTTGATAATAGCTTTTAAACTTCAGAATACACGGAAAAAGAATTTTTCAACAACTCTTGCAAAACCCTGTGCTCTAAGTTTTTCTCCCTCCTTTCCCCTTACCTCCTCCCCTAGACAACAAGCAATTCAATATATGTCAAACATTCTATACAAATTTCCACATCATGCTGAACAAGAAAAATCAGGTCAAAAAGGGAAAAAAATGAGAAAAAAAAACCAAGCAAACAACAACAAAAAAGGTGAAAATATTTTGTTGTGATCCACATTCAGTCACCACAGTTCTCTCTCTGGATGCAGATGGCTCTCTCCATCACAAGTTCATTGAAATTGGCCTGAATCACTTAATTGTTGAAAAAAGACCCAAGTCTTTATGGATATTATGTGATTCTACTTAGGACTCAAAGTTCCCATTGGAACATCTATAAACTGAAAAGGATTCAATTAGTCCACTTTTGGGGTTAGGCAGTGGTCTTTTTTCTCCTAGAGGGAAAAGGGGGCTTAGATTGTGATTTTGTTATTATTGAATGTTATTTCACTCAGTTAACAAAGTTAGGGGGAGCAAGGTGGTATAATGGATAGAGCACCAGCCCTAGAGAACCTCAATTGAAATCCTTCCTCAGACACTTATTAGCCGTATGACTGAGCAAGTCACTTAACCTTATTGCCTTGCCTCTTCTCCCCACCCCCCAAAAAACCCTAATTTTTAAAAAATAATGTAACTACCATCCTGCTGCTTCTAGAATGAGAAAATTGCCTTAGGGCCCTGAGAGTTTGTGACTTGCCTAAAATCATTCAGTCACTTTGGGTCAGCCATGGGCCTTGAACTATTATTTTCTTCTGACACTAGTGTTAAAATAATGAATGAATGAATGAGCACAGAAAAGCTGGCAAAAAGAAACTCAAGATGAAGGGGGGAGGAAGGTACAGAGCTGCACAAGACTAGGCAAGTGAGGGCAAAGGAGAAACAAAGACCCTCCTGTGATTTTTTTTTTTTTTTTTTTTTTTTTTGCTCCCATGAAATCTCTTTGGTCAGCACCCTGGGAACAAGAGCTTCCTAATGAAGTGTCTGAGAGGGAATTTTTCTAACCTCTGACCCAGGGGTGTTCCAGCTTCAAAAAGATAAAACTCATTTAACTCTATAGGTTCCTATAACATTATATTACAATAGTCTAGCAGAGGATGGTTTTAGGACTATTTCCTCTAATACCCTCATTTTCTCCAATTGACCCAGAGTCACACAGTAGGTTTGGAAAGTTGGCATTTCAAATCAGGTCCTCCAACTCCAAAACCAGCGTTCTTTTCCAACATACCACTACATTTTAACAGCAGAGAAGATGCCCTCTCCAAGGAAACCTGAGGGAACCAACTGCCAACCATACACATCTAAAAATGCACTCCCTAAAAATACACCCTCATGGCTACAGCGTCATACCTGGGATAAAAATATGACCTGTTACCATTTGCCTAACTCTCCCTCATTCACACTGCCTCCGCTCACCATACCCTATCTGTTGTGTATGTGTATGTGTGCTAGAGTAAGGGCAGGGATGGGGGCCAAGAGCTGAACAAAGCCTCTAAGACATTGTCCCTTCTCTCTCCCCTCCCTCCTTGCTTCAGTCCAGCAAAACTCATCAGGAGCCAGGCCCATTCCATAACTTTTTAGAAGCTGAAATATGAGCCGATGGCCCTGAAATGATGCCTTCGGAGAGGAAAGGGCGGCACGATGCCAGAGAGGATCCTGCTGTTGGCAGTTGCTTTGTGTTCTCAGATGAGGGGGAAGGAGGAGCAAGGAGTAAGAAGCTCAGCCCAGAGGAGTCAGATAGATGAGCATGGTGTAGAGGAAAGAGCATTGGCCTTGGAATCTAAAAGTTCTCACTATGAATTCTGACTTGTGATGTGGCTTTGTCATTTAACCAAGCTCTCGGAGCCTCAGTGCTCTCATTGGGAAAAGCATTGGGCTAGACTTCCTCACATGTCTTACCCGTAGGTTCAAAGATTTTAGAGCTGGAGATGATCTGGCCCAAACTGCTCATTTTTATAAAGAAGAAAGGTGAGATCTGGAACATGGAAGGGACTTGTCTGGCTTTCTAGATGAGACATATAGGCTTTAAGTAAATAGCAGAGCCAGGATCCAAGTCTTCTGACCACAAATTCCTTTGAACAAAGTGCTCTGTCAACTCTAAAGCCCAATGAAAATCTGAATGAATAGTAAGAGTTGATCAGGACATCAGGATTTATTCCAGAAGAGTTTCCAATGTTTCCCACATAAAGTGTCTTATGATACCTTACCATTGGAAAGAAAAGAGGAAAAGGAACAGAAAAATGATAGTGGATAGAGTTCTTGATTGAGTGTTTAGGATTACTCTGCTATCATGGGTGCAGCCCCCCCACCATGAGTTTTGCTAGAGATAGAAGACTCACAAGGGTCAATTTTGGTCACTGGTTAGTCCTCCTCTATGGTACCATTAACAAATAGCTTCTGAATCTGACTCTCTACACTAGCCCTCGTCCCACCCCATTATTCTCGTCACCAAGAGACTTGAGACAGCCCAAGAATTCTGTATCTCTATTCATTGAATTAACTCTGAACAATCTGGATGCAGTAAATGATGTTAGGGTCTCTGGGAGTTCCCCATTCCTCTCTATCCTTCCCTACTTCCATTGCTCCTCTGGGGAGAAGTGTTAGCTTTTTCAGGGAGCCCCCAA
Source organism: Sarcophilus harrisii (assembly GCF_902635505.1). Taxonomy (NCBI): domain Eukaryota; kingdom Metazoa; phylum Chordata; class Mammalia; order Dasyuromorphia; family Dasyuridae; genus Sarcophilus; species Sarcophilus harrisii. Next base: position 460,392,738 of record NC_045428.1, on the reverse strand, counting down.
GGTCAGGTACAGGGAGATCAGAGGAGGTAGGCAGGGTGGGCAGACTGCCACACAGTTGGCTGGGCCTGTAATTGAGGTCTGCCGTCCTGGCCAAGGTCGTGATGGAGGGGATGGCTGAGCGATTTGGAAGGGATGGCACTGGGTGACCGTGAATCATGAGGTTTATCACCCAGAAAGAGAACTCAACATTAATGTCTTCCCCCTGTGTATGACCAGTCTCTCTCTGACTCTGACTCTCATTCTCTCTTTCTCTTCCTTTAAAAAAAAAATCTATTTTTCTACTTTTCCTTTATCTGTCTTTTCCTATCTCAGTCTCACTGTCTCCATCCCTGGCTTCTAAGGTATGACATTATCTTCTTGTCCCTCCTACAGAGAATAGCAAAAGCTTAACAATGGCTTGGATTGGGAAAGAAGTTTGGATAATTTGAAGAGGACTCAGCTTTCCTTCATTGAGTCTTAAGAGAAAATAAACTTAAGCTATAAGTGGAGGGATTTTAGTTTGATTTAAGAATGGACTTCCAGATAGTAACAATTCTGATTTCTATAGTCCTTTAATGATTAGAAAATACTTTCCTAATAACAAACCTTTGAGGTAGATTGAACCAGTATTGTTCTCCTCCTTTTATAGCTGAGTAAACTGACACGCAAAGAACATATGTGATTTTCCAAAGGTCACACATTAGTGTGAGGTAGTGGGAAAAGCAGGCATTTGAACTCAGAATTCCCAGGTTTAAATCCAGTCTTTCACATACCAATCTGTGACCTTGGAGAAATCAACTTAAACTTTTTTGACCCAAGTTTTCTTATCACTATATAAGGGAGTCTCCCACATACCAATCTGTGACCTTAAAGAAGTCAACTTAAACTTTTTTGACCCAAGTTTTCTTATCACAGTGTAAGGGTGTTGTGCTAAATTATTTCTAGGATTCCTTTCAGCTCTAAATCTTTGGCTTAGGTGTTTTTGAACAGCAGATTCAGGAGCTAAACCCCTGCTTCCTAATTCCAAGTGCATTGCTTCTCCTCCCCCTATCACCACCCCCCTTTACTCTGATGCTTCTTGCTTAGAGGACTTATTTATAGAATTCCTAACAAAGGAAAGTTGTATCAGTTAGTTTTTTTCTGTAGATTTATGAAAATGGTCAAGAGTTCTTTCCAATCTGTGTTAAGTACAACTCCTCAAAGCCATGGCAAAAGAACCAGATGACTTTGGGGAATTTTTCTGCCTTGGCTGAGGACTTTCTAGTGGATCTTAACCAAGAGGGTCAGGACACTTTGCCAGAGTGCAAAACAGACTTGGGGTGAAAGCCAAAACCTTTCTGAGGCACAGGGAAAGAAGGGGACAGACCACACACCTGTGCTTTAATATTTGCCTTTGACTGTAGTCAAACTACAAACTACTGTACAGTCAAAGAGTCATGCCCGTCGACCAGGCAGCTTCTGATGCCCCAACCCGTGACCTGCCTCCAAGCTAGGCAAACCTAACTGAGAAATTCGGGTGAGATGTAGAGAATTCAAAAGAAAAAAATGTCAGATGTAATTAAGCCAAACTATAGCTTAAACCCCACAGAAATCAACACATCCACTTTAATCACCTTCTTAAGCCAGCTCTCCAATTCTGTTGAGGGAGCTCTTTCTTTGAATCATCAGAACCATACATATCTTGATTTTGATTTTCATTCAGATGCTCCTGGTGAGGGATGAGAAGAGGGAGGGGAAGGAGATAGGATGGAAAAGGAAAAAGAAATAATAAAACATTATTTGAAATAATTTCTTTCTCCCTTTCTCCCATGAGCAAGCCGTCTCTTGCTCTCCCCTCCTGCCTCTGTCCACACTCACTGTTCCATTCCCCTCCCGGATCCCAGGCAGCAGTAGCACAGTGCTGAATGTGCTAAATTAGGCCATTAGAGAAATTCATTTCTCTTTATTAGTCTGTGTCAAATCCTTTTTATTAGTGGCTGGAAACGACCTCTCTTCTGCAGTAAAATGTCATGCCAGTTCAGCCCTTTTATTTGTTCTGCACTGACGAGGCTCAAACTCTCCCTGAATTAGTGCTGTAAGATTTATTTCCTCCAAATTTTGAACGGCTTAAGAGAGAGTAGGGTGGGAGGGAGAGAGTCAGGAGTGGAGAATGAGGAGAGATGAAGAGAGTGGGGGAGAAGCTTGGTTGAGCTCTGGTGGAGGTCAAATGCTCTGAGAACCCAAGAAATAAAATCTAATGATCATCCTCCAGATCTCTCACGTCTTCTTTCAAGGAGTTTGTGTTTTATTCCCATGTTTGTTCTTCCTGATTTTTATAGATAGCAATGGGGGGGGGGGTGGAGGGAAAGGAAGGATATGGGAAAGTGGAATTGGTTTGGCCCCATTATACAGAAGGACAGACTGAGGCAGAGAGAAGCTAAGAGACATTCATTTTCAATTCATTCCCCATTCATTCCTTGTCACCAAGCAAGAGGTAAATACTGGTTGCTAGTGGGGGAAAAAAACATAAGGGAAAAATACTCATTAGCTCTTAGACTTGGTGTAGTATTCAGCAAAGCTTAATTTTATGAGCCTTAGATCATAGGATAAGAATAATAACTTACTTTTAAATGATGCTTTAAAGTTTACAAAGCACTTTCCTCAACAATCATTCTGTGAAATCATATAGCATTATTGTTTTCAGATCACAAAAAGCAAGGCCTCAAGATGTGAAACGATTTACCCAATGTCACGTAGTTAATAAGCTCCACTGCTAGTACTCAAATCCAGGTTTTCTTCAATCTCTTTTTTTGCTATAATTAGCAGTATGAGGATGGATCAAGAAGGAACTTGAGGTTTAGTAGGGGACAGGAGATCCACAAAGTGCTGTATTAGTATCCTTGTAGTTTCTGCCCTGAAGCCAAGGGAACCTTGCTGGGAAGAGAAGGAAAAGAACCTTTCCCCCAGCACTGCTGAAAGTGTGATTTTACCTTTCCTATTTCTAAAATGGGGGATAATACCCCTTCCTTCCTGCCTGATGGCTCCTGATGCATAGTGTGAGCCCAGAATGGCAGGCTTCCAGATTTCACTAAGCTTACTGCAGAGTGGTTCCCTAAATGCTAAGCAATTCAGTGATTGCCACTGCCCAGCTGGACTCCTCATTCCAAGGCCTCCGTGGCCTCTTGGGCCCATGTTCGATCAACTGCTTCTTTACAGGGTAGCCAGGCTGTGAGATTCATCATCAGAGAGTTGAGCCTGAGTCTTCTAAATTAAACTTGACCCTTGATTTGGCTCCCCCACCATGGTGCCTTGGGGAGCTGAGGAATCATCTCAGTCTGGGACACTGGGAACTTCCCAAATACCCAGCCTACTCCTGTACCGCAGGACTAATTCAGAACCAGACTGACTTTTAGGCATGGAAGGAAATTAAAGTATGTAAAGTGTTGATTTACATCATAGAATTTAGAGTTAAAATAATTTTAGGGGTTATCTGACCTGGCTTTCTCACTTTAAACTTGAGGAAATTGAGTCCTAAAAAGGTGAATTGATTTGCCTCAAGATGAATAAACTGAGATTTAAACCCAGACTCCTCAAGATCCCTTCAGAATTGTTAAAAATTACTATAAAATGCTATTATTATGCCCCAGTACAATCATTCTCTAGTGATGATTTGAGTTAACACCATCACCCTCCCAACTACCTCCAAACCTCTTGATAGCCCCTATATACCCCATGAGGATGACTTCCTTCAGCTAGTAAAGCGGGTTACCAATTGTTATTCAATTGTTTTCAACTCTTCACGATCTGATTTTGGGGTTTTCTTACAAGGATCCTTGCAAGTTTCCCATTTCCTTCTTCAACTCATTTTACATATGAGGAAACTCATACAAACTGAATTAAGTGACTTGTCTGGAGTCACACAGCTAGTGAGTGTCTGAGGCCAGATTTGAACTTTCTGCCCCTAAGCCCCTTTTTCCTACTTTGCTGTAGGGTCATTCATTTCACAGGAACTAAATTCTAAATCAGCTGAAGAATAAGCTCCCAGGAACCAAGAAAAATAAGAAGCAGCTTGTGGGACCCATTGTACCCCAAAACTAAACCCCAAATTAGACATATATGAAACTCACTATGTTGTACAGGAACACACCAGATATATATATATATATATATATATATATATATATACACATATATATGTATATATGTATATGTATATATTTATTTATTTGTGTAGCCACACCTACTTTAGAATCATAGCTTCACACCTAAAGAGGTCTTCAGTGCTCCTTGCCTATTCCTGCCAGCTTACTTTACAGTTTGTGAAATGGGCGCAGAGGGAATAAGTGATTGGTGCATGGGAACAGGGCAGCAGAGTCAGGATTAGAACCCAGCATCTTTGATTCAAAACCCAATAATACCACACATTGAACCATACAGTGCTCCCTTCCTCACATTATTTATACACTTCATGCAACCCACAACAGATACCACATTTCCTATCTTGCACACACGTCTCCCATACAAACACATACTCACAGAGCTCCCTTTTCTGCTGGGAGAAGCACGCACCATTCGCTCTGCCCAAAAGAAGAGGGATGTGTGGTGAACGGTGGTAGGGTTGGGGGGCTTGGGGCTGCACTCCCACCACCTGGCATGACTGCTGCGGATTATTAGTTCCTGGTAATTTAGTGCCCTTGTACAGAGTCGATTTGTGCCTTTCATTCCTAATTGATCTAGTGGCTGTTTAAATGGCAGCAGGCATCTGTTGAGAGTAGAAAGGTTCATAAGGCGCAATAATTCATAACACCGTCTGGAATTTGCCTTTCATGTCCCTCAGCTAAACCACTGCAGGGCTCTGCTTAAATTACAGCCACTGAGGCTTTCTTTGGTATTCTGCTCAGGGCCTCGAGAATCTTGCATTAAACTGGGATCAGGTTAGATTAGACTATAATATGCTGTGGTATTAGTGGCTGCAAATGAAGACTTATACTGGAGTTTAACCCCTTCACCTGGTTCTCCCTTTGTCTTCAGCCCGATGGTTGTCTAGCCCATTGTTCCTCATGCCTTCCCTCAGTACTCTCCTGCCCGTGCTCAGTTGCTCTCCCAGCTCGATGGATGGCGGGGTTGGGCTGCCCGAGATGCCAGCCCTTTAACTGCAGGCTGCACACCTGCTTGTAGCCTCAGTGCCCAGCTGTTTATGTGCTGTACCACTCCCCTCCCTAAATCAGAGGGAAGATGGGGTTGCAGGAAGCTCTCTGCCAAACTAAGCAGCTCAGCTGAAGGCAGGAATTTATTATTCCTCATTCCCCACTGTCCCTGGGTCTGACCAGCCAGGTATGTTGGAGGATTTGGGGGGAGCAGCCATAGGGAGAATTGAGGGTTTTTTCCATGCTTTTTTTCTTAGTAACAGACCTTTAGACTTAGAAAAGATCTTGGAAGTCCTCTTTTCCTTCTCCTTATTCTCTACATAACCTCTCTTGACTCATAGGTCTTGGCACACTAGACAAGATACCCTCTCTTCCATCCTGTGTTCAGTTATTCAGTATATGTGGACAATAGCAGATAAACAACACTTCATCTGCTTCACTGGATGGGGAAATTTGTGTTTGATAGGGAAATGCTCTGTAGATGCACACCTCCCTTTCTCCTAGCAGTTAGGGATTAACCAGAGAGAAAGGAGCAGGATTTGACGGCCACAGGAGTCTGAGGAGATAGGCTAGGCTAGGGAGGGATTTGCAGATGCTTTTCTGAACCCCAGGGAAGGGAATGGACTATTAATAATGGAAGTATCCAAGGTCACACATACATTCTCTCTCTCTCTCTCTCTCTCTCTCTCTCTCTCCCTCTCTCTCCCCCTCCCTCTCTTCTTCTCTTCCTCTCTCTCTCTCTCTCTCTCTCTCTCCTTGTCTCTTTAATTTTAAGATTAATTATTCAGTAAAAATGTGAGCTATACATGTAAGCAAGCCCAAACATAGATACTACAAATGTCCATATAGACATGAATGCAATATAGCAGCAGCTAAAATTTCATGTTAGCATTCATATGTACAAATACTTGAGCTCGTGGTCATGCATGTGATTGTCTATAGATAGCAAGATATTTCCACTTAATAGCCACCTACATCCACAGGGGAAGTATCGTGGACATATATAAATGTGATCTTCCACACCCAAAACCACAAGGACAGGTAACTCCGGGCAACCTATGACTGGTCAGAGTTCTAACCTTTTACCAATGCACAACTCTGGGGCTTCAATTTAATAATTCAATGAACATTTACTAAGTAACTATTATGTACACTACTAAGCACTTCCCAAAGTTTTTATTCATTGACTCCTGGTGGAAAAGAGATGAGATTGAGTTTCTCATAAGGTATGCCAGTAAACTCTGGCAGGCCCCAGTAATGTGTTAGACATTTGTAGTTCAAGGAAAAATCCAACAATGTTTGGAGGAACTTATCACCAGGTTGGTGTCAGTGAAGGGCATGGCCTCTCTACTCTGTTCTTAAAGTATGAAATATATATGATATGCTCTAAGTACTAGATGCTGGGGAAAATTCAAGGTAAGGAAGACATGGTGTCTACCTTCAAGAAGCTTACATTCAAGGGGAAGATAAGACAGGCACACAAATAATGATTATGTAAAATAATACATAAGAGACACACATAGAGCCTACTAAGATTGCAGGAGTTAGTTCTCGTTTAAGGATTAGGAATGGCTGTCAGGTGAAGGGGTCATCCCAGTTAAACCTTAAAGAATAATATAATTTCAATAGTTGGAATGAATGAATGAAAAAATTTTAAGCATTTACTCTATACCCAGCACTGTGATAAGTGCTGTGGATATAAATATAAGCAAGTACAATAGTTTCTGACTTCCAAGAGTTTATATTCTTATAGGTGAATGGTGGTCATGGATAATTGTTTTGGACAGACCATATGAAGACGAAGTCTTAGGGTGAATTGCTAATACTTCTTTTTAGAAATATTAGTGTTGATTGATTATTGTTCTCTGAACTAGATTTGAAAAGAATATGGGAGAGAGGAGAATTACAGAGAACCTGGGAGGGTCCTTTTTGTGTAGAGAGTGGTTCTATGACTACTCTATAAGAGTAGTCAAAGAAATAGGAGAGTGTGGAGTATGATAGTTAATGATCTATTTTCCTCAAGGTATAGAGTTTTTAAGAAGAGGGAAAGTCTGTTTCTGTGTTTGGTAGAGAGATGCTCTATAGGCACCCATATATACCTTCCTTTCTCCTAGCAGCTAAGACTTAGCCAGAAAGAAAGAAGCAGGATTTAGTGGCCCCACAAAAACTAGGGGTTGAGACTAGAAAGGTAGGTTAGTTCATAATTGTGGAGAGCCTTGAATACCAAGTTTTAATTTTATCCTGTAGGTGGGTGCCCATATTATTTCCTTCCGGGGTTGACTTTTGACAGAAATTAGGCACTTCCTCCACTGGTGGGTTCTTGGCTCCTGCAATGTCTTTAAAAATAAAAAATGGAGGTACCAGTTGAGCAACAACTGAAGCCTTCTGGGTACTTCTCAGAGTCAGACTACAGGAACTTCTGATCCCTAGTTAGAGTCATTTGGCTCTGACATTTATATCCAGGGCAGAAAATGTATTCACCCAATATATTCCAAGTACTTGAGAGAATGATCTACAATATAGGGCTTCCCTCTAAGTGAGGAAAAGCCGTAGAAGTAAGGGTAAGGTCTCCAGTGTATTAAGGAGACCCTGGGATTGCCTACTAAGCAATATGGCCTCTGTGTGTCTGTGTGTGTGTGCACTGTCGGTGTCCCCTACAGGCACCCTCTCTTCCCACTCCTGACGCTGCTGTTTGAGAAGTGTGAACAGGCCACCCAGGGCTCTGAGTGCATCACCTCAGCCAGCTTTGACGTGGACATCGAGAACTTCGTTCATCAGCAAGAGCAGGAACATAAGCCCTTCTTCAGTGATGACCCGGAACTGGACAACCTGGTAAAGTCTTCTCTCTTCCTTCAGGCAGGCTTCTTATCCCCATACCGTTCCCAACACTACTGCTCTTTTCTTTGAGTAGTCACCATCAGGCTCCCAAACCAGTCATAGGTCAGACTGCCAAGGTTTTCCTTTGGGATCACTTGAGAAATCTCACTTGTGGTTCACCTGCTCTCCTCTGCTGTTATTGGTCTGTTTATCTCTATGGGACTTGCTTTCTTCATTTATGAATCAAACAGTTGGACTTGATCTTGAAGGTTTCTTCTAGTTCTAAATTGATGATCATGTGAGTCTTAATATATACAACCTGAAAAGGAGAGAAGCAGTAGAGGTAACTCTAATGGAGTGGGGAGTTCTTCCACTACCCATAGCTTGGACACTTGGACAATTACAACAATTACTGTTTTCCTCTACCCAGAAACTATTTTTTTCCTTTGAATTCACTGATGTGAGGAACTCCTATCAAGGAAATGTTTGCCTCACTGTAGATCAGCAACTATCCTGAAATTTATATAGTCTTAAAGTTTTCTGGTGGGGGAAGGAGAACAAGCATTGGACACTGTGTTAAGTGTTTTACAAATATTTTATTTGATCTTCTATTCTCGTCCTCTTCCATGCTTCCATTTTACAGTTCATGAAATTGGGGTAGAGACTAAATGAATTGGAGCTTACTAAGTGTCTGAGACTGGGTTTGAGTTCAAGTCCCCCTGATTCTTGGACTATTTCTCCGTCCATTGTGCCACCTAGGTGTGTTATGTGACTTAGCCTGGGTCACAAAGACAATGTGTGTGACAATAGTATTTGAATCAAGGTCTTACTGACTCATTGTATTGTATTACATGGACTCTTGAGAACTATAAAATGGTTCAAGATTAAACATTCATAGAAGGTTCAAGTTGGAGGGACCTTAGAGATCACTCATCTCACTTCACAGATAAGAACACTGAGTCTCTGAGAGCTGTAATTACTTGCTATAAATGCTTGCTGCCTGGCATAACTGGCTAGGAGCAGAGCCAGGACTACAACTTTGAGCTAATGCCTAGTATGCTATGATGCGGAGAGGTAGAACAGATGTATATAAGCATTAGTCAATAGAAGAGAGTAATCCAGACAGCAAATTAATTCAAGAGAAAGCCTAGAAGAGGTCCTGCCCAGAAGCAGATGGATAGACTTTCAAGACCCTTTCTCTCTATTGAGTTTCTTTGGGAGGGAGGGAAGATACTAATTCTCTGACCTTGGGCAAATCATTTAACCTCTTGCCTCAGTTTCCTTAATTGTAAAAATGGAGATAATAATAGCTCTTACCTCCCAGGGTTGTTTTGAGGATAAAAATGCTAGCTATTATTATGATCAGGGAATAACTGGGAAAGGCGCCTAAAGCTCATGGTTAGTATGGCATGAAATAGAATATATGTATGGGAGCTTTTGCAAATGTGAGAGAAGGAATGAGGATAAGAGACAGGTATATCCAGAGAAAGCTTGAAAGACAGAGAGTACGCACACATATACATACGTTTTGTTAATAATTTTCAGAAGTAGAGTCAGGGTTGAATTATTTATAGCAAACTCTCCATTTTCCATGGATGTTTGGTACATCTTTGGTTTATCCTCTCTCTGCTCAAACCTATGATGCTACTGACTATGTTCATCTACCATCGAGCTACTCTCTATCTAACCAGGACATATGACATATTAATTTTCACTCAGACAACACTGAGTGAGGAAAACACACTTAAAAAAACCAAGCATACATGTACTAGTGCATCCTCAAATCAGATACAAATGCAGATAGCTTTGTGATTATCCAGGGCTTCTTATTATCTATGCCATTTTCTTTGCAGAAACTCGAGGTTAGTGGTTATGGAAAGAGCTCCCATGGAAAGGAGACCCCACAGTTTTGGAAACTTGATCTAGGGAATAAGATGAGCCAGAAAGAGTGCTTGAGATGAGGATAGGAGGAGTTGTTGTACACTGAGGGCAACTCAACCCAATTCAACCAACATGTGTTAAGTATATACTATGTGCAGAACAGAGCATTAGGCACTGGACTGTTGTCTAGTGCAATGTACAGTGATACACAAAAATAGCATAATTCCTGACCCCAAGGAGTCTATGAGTTATACAATAAATATAAATGAGAAATCTCCATTGAGAGCAATTCAAGGACCTAGAATTTTTCCAATTCAATCTGGGAAGATTTCATGGACAATCCTTTGGGCTTTGAAAGAAAGGGACTATTTCAGCCTGTAAGCATGGGAGAAATGTCCATTTTAGGTATCTAGGACACTATTAGTGAAACCAAGGGGAGTGAAGAGGGTAGAGGAAGAACAGTAGGGATCAAACAATTAATTAATTAATTAGGATGAAATGTAAAGTACACAAAGAGGAATACTAGTTAGTACCTGAGAAAGTAGAGTTGGAGCTATACTGTAGAGGGCAGTTTTACCAATTTCTGCTAAGGGTCTAACAAATAAATTTATCCTACCCTTTGGGTCATCTGTCCATGAACAAGGGAGCAAGATGGCACAGTAGCTACAGTGTTAGATTTGGAGTCAGGAAGACCTGAGTTCAAATACTACCTGAAGATACTAAGTCTGACCCTGGGTAAATGATCTAACCTCTATTTGCCTCAGTTTTCTTAATAGAACAGGGATAATAATAGTCCCTACCTCCTAAGTTGTTTTGAGGATAAAAATGCTAGCTATTGTTATGATCATGGTTGAATAACTGGGACTGGCTCCTAAAGCTCATGGGTTAGTGTGGTATAGAATAGAATAGATGTATGGAAGCTTTTGTAAACATGAGAGAAAGAATGATGGTAAGAGACAGGTATATCCAGAGTTCTCTGCCTGGTATTTAGGGGTATCCAGCATTGTTCCACTTTTGCCCTCCCTAGAAGAGGATCCTTATAAGTCTTTGGAAATGCCTGGTATCCTCCCCTGACCATAGCCCACGATCTGCAAAGTAATGAGGAAGACCTAGAATGCAAGGCAAGAGTCCTGTGGAAGCTGAACAATCATAAGACTTGCTGCCATAAAGACTTCAGACCTCTTCTCTTACTCTCCCTGGCACAGTGGCTTATGGTCTAGCCACAATCCTATTGCAACTTGGCAACTATGAACAATTTATCACCTAAGCACTTTTTTCTCCTCTTTCTCCCTGGACTTCAGAGGACTGTATAAAATCAGATTCTTGCCTCATGATCCAAAGCAGGAGAGAGATGGTACATGGGCATAAAGCACCAGAAATGGATAATCTACTACTAATTGGGAGTATGACCTTAGGCAAACCAGTTCTTCTTTTGGGGACGCCATCTCTTCTTCCGTAAAATGGAGAGTCCAAATTAGATATTCCGATAGGTCCCTTTTAGCATATTGGCTATTAGCAAGGCTTCCTTAGAAACTCTATTGGTCTTTGGTTTTATGTCCTAAATGTTTTCTTAGTCTGAATTTTTACCTCCTTAGGTGCTAAACAGAGAGCCAACTAATTCTCTGGATAATTCTTTGATCCATATGGATAAACTGTCTACTCATGGGCAAAGAAGAATCTCATTCAGGAACCAAATGGCCTGCCTTTGTTTTCCCTGGACGATTGCTTGATTCACCAATTGTGTAAATCTGGCCAAAAAAAGCACTGATCAATTAATTAACCATACTTCCTGGCCCTTTTTTCTTAGCTTCATTCCTGTGCCTTACCACCAGAGGCTTGAGGGTGAGGGCTTTCTTTTGGGGTATCAGCCAATGCCCACTGCTCTCTCCCACCCTCTGCCTTGACATGGTCAGGAAGGAGATGAAAAGGCCAGCCACGGGGGCCATCATTAGAACAAGAATCATGTCGCCGGCACAGCCGAGATGCACATAATTAGAAATTAGAAAAAGGTCAGATCGCGTCATTATCAGCTCAATCAGCTGCCGAGTGCCACAGTCAGTTAATTTGGCATCTGTATTTTTTACAACCCCGCACACGTAGCTCAGCGGACTGTAACTCTTTATCCGGACAGATATACTGCGCAGCCGAGCAGGGACATAAAATGAGAGACCCCAAGCAAATGAGCTGAGATAATTGAGAGATTTATTTTTTATATATATGTGTGTCAGGGCAGCTTTCCTTTGCCCTTGAATATTGACTTTCATAAATGGGATTGTCAGGGGGACACTTGGGTCTGGGGAAACTTTGGCCCTCTGAAATACCTCATTGCCAGATGCTGGGCCTCCCTCTAGACTTCATTTTTCCCCCAAGTCCAATAAGGCTGCAAGTTGCCTCCCTTCAATTGCCATTTGAACACACCCTTTCTCTGCTCTTCCCTAATACTGACTTTCCCCACATCCCTTCCACACTCTAAATTTTCCCTGAAGTAGCAGCCTTCAATTAAGAATGGCTGAGTTCTCTCCAGAGTTGCCCAGAAGAACAAGGAGGGCTTCCTAGGATTCAGAAGAACCTTCTCCCTTAGGGATTTCCACCTACCTGGATCCTTCACTTTTAAAGATCTGGTTAGAATGGGAAGGAGCCTTAGAGATAGACTCTTCATTTTATGGGTGAGGAGAGAGCAGGTCAAGGAGTTGCCCAGTCATAAAATGAGCAATGTGCTCAGAGAAACAGTGTTGGACCAGGAGTCAATGAGTCAGCAAGCATTTATTATGCATTTACCGTGTTGGTCATCAGGAAACATGGGATCGAATCTTGCTTCAGATGCCAACAATCTTGGTGATTCTGGGCAAGTAAAGCCTCCTAAAAGCCTCAGTTTCTTCATCTGTAAAAGGTGAATAATAATATTTACAACCACCTGCTTTACAGGGCTGGTATAGGGAAAGTACATTTTGAAGCGCTATAGAAATATGAATTTTTGACAATATAGAGTTAAACTCAAGTCTCCAGTATTTTAAGTTGATGTTTGTCTGCCCAATGGTGTTTAAGCCCTTGAAGTCTTTATAATAAATTTTTCATAACCTATATGAGGACCATAAATGTTTGTCTTCCAACACATAAACTGATTAGTCCTTGGATCGCCTCCTCTGCCCAGGGGTTCGTTTTTGCCAATGTTCTGGTCCTGTGACTGTCTGACTGCTTCCTTCTCTGAAGTACAGATCTTTTCTTCAGTCTGTCCCACCTCTGCCAGTTCCTTACCCCCTTCTTCTCTTACCCTCCTTTCCTTTCTCCTTCATTCCTTACCCTACCCTATTACCAGCAGCCACTGGCTGGCACTTGGTAAAGTTTGTAAAATTTGCAAGTTCCTCAAACCCCTTTGAAAGGTAAAGGCTTTTTGTTTTATAAAATCTGATTTACAGGCCCCTGAGGCACAGGGCCGAAGTTTTATAGATTATGCAAGATTTCAAACCGGGGCTGTAAAACGTACGGTTCAGTTTCATGCATGGCATTTTTTTATGTGTAAATTTCTTAACATTTATGAGGCCTGTTTTAATGAGACTCCAGCGTGACTCAAGGGACAGGTTATGGTTCCTGACCACAGAGCCAGCCCTGGAGTAGGGGCCTCAATTTTCAGGCCTGCTGGCCCCCTGACCACAGCTTCCCCAACCCATTGTAGGAGGTCCAGGCCAATTCTCCGGAGTCCTGTCCAAGAACAGTTCATTATAGTCCATGCTCTGGACTCTCCTTGCCTGGGCAATTGTTCTTGCTGGGTCAAGCCACTTCATGCTCTAAGAGCCAGAGAGAGGTTCAGGGGAGATATAGGTTAAAAAACACCTAAGATTTTCACTGAAGACAAACCGGTACTAACTTCTGTGAAATGTACATTTGACTCGGAGAACTTTGGGATAATCTAATCTATCCCCTCATTTTATAGTTTACATCAGGGAGACCAAGTGACATATCCAAAATCACACAACTAGTTTGTGGCAGTGTTGAGATTAGAATCCATATTTCTGGATTCTTTCCAATCTCTTACAATCATTTTCTTATTTTCATTTCACAATCCTCTGAAATGTCTCTAATCTTTCTTTTCTCTCCTCTTTTCCAAACCTGCATTAAAACCAGATTTGGCTTCATAGATCTGCCACTTATTGCTTGTTTTATTTTTGGGCCAATTACATCACCTGAGACTCAGTTTCTTCCTCTGTTAATTGAAGAGCTTTCACTAGTCTCTAAGGCCCCCTTTAGCTCTGCTTTTATGATCATATAGTTATTTCTCTTTTGCTCCATGACTGCTTCATCTCTGATCAGTCTAGGGGAGTTGCTCATTGAATCTCAGCTTTGATGGCACCAGTGGTTTATAGACATTGTCTAGCACTAGTCCATTTCTATATTCAGGCTGCAGATTGTTTTATTACCAACACTTCTTACAAAGAGAGAGAACTCGGGGCACACCATGAATTTGTGATGGTCATAAACTCTCCTCAGTAGGAATAGAAAGCTAGAATTATCCTTCTTTGCAGGAGAAACCTGCTGCAGGTCATCTGGAATAAGGAGAAAAAGCTCTGCTTTTATATAGCACTTTAAAGTTTCATGAAGCATTTTCCTCATAACTCTTCTACAAGTTATGTAGTACATTTATTATTTTCATTCCCATTTTCCAGATTAGGAGACTGACTGAGGACAATAGAGATTAAAGGACTTTCTCAGGGTCACATGGCTAGCAAAAATCAGAACCAGAACTGGAATTCAGTTCTCATAACTCCCAGGATCACTCTATTCAGCCACTTTATCCTTAGGAAGAATACAGACTGAACTCTTACTGAGCTCTATAGGACCAGCTCTGGCCTTGTTTCATGATACTTCACCATTTTGTGATTTGGCTCTCAGATAATCCTAGGAATCCTGACCTGCTCTCCTTGTCTACTTTTTTTTTTTTTTTTTTTGGTAGATTTGTTACTGCCTCCATGACTCCTTTTTGGAAAGGAGGACTGAAATTGTTTCCTCTCCTGCTTCTTGCTTTTACTAAACACTTGGACCCCAACTACAGATAGATCTGTGTCCACCTTACCGCCAACCTTTAAAGAGATCTTGGCCTTCCAAGACATCCATAAGGATTTAACTCTTTCCTTTTTTTTTTTTTTTTTTTTTACTATTGGCCTAGAATAACTGGCCAAGCAGACATATGAGCTTTTTGCAAAGTCACATTTACTTACCCATTCATCCATCTATGCAGTCATTCATTCTTTTATTGGGCAAACATTTATTGAGTTTCCCTTTTGCAGATGGCATACTGTAAAGTATTTTGATGCTGCAATGTGGGCATTTTACAGAAAAAAAAATTAAGTTCCTTCCTTCTAGGACTAGGTGGAAGCAAAACAGATAGGCATGAAATCCAAATAGAATGTGATAGCTATAAATATAAATATTTTTAAAAATTTTTTATTGATACCTTTTGGTTTTTATATCTCCACTTCCATATACATTCCTCCCCACTTTCTCACAAGTAAACCATATCTTACAATAATAAAAGAGTGAAAAAAAGATAAACAAAACCAACCAATATATCCTTTCTATCTAATAGTGAATGTAATATCCCATATCTATACTTTCCTCATCCCTCACTTCTGCAAGAAGGAAGGAAAGTGAATTTTATTAACTCTTTTCAAGAGCTGAGCTTGACCATTATAATTATTAGCATTTTTTTTTGGTTCTCTTAGCATTGTGGTAATCATCATGTATGGTTATTTTCCCGGTTCTGCTGATTTCACCTAGAAACAATTCATCTGTCTTTTCATGCTTCTAAGAATTCTTTACATGTTATTTTTTTTTAATTTAATAGCCTTTTATTTACAGGATATATACATGGGTAACTTTACAGCATTAACAATTGCCACCTCTTGTTCCAATTTTTCACCTCTTACCCCCCCACCCCCTCCCCTAGATGGCAGGATGACCAGTAGATGTTAAATATATTAAAATATAAATTAGATACACAATAAGTATACATGACCAAAACGTTATTTTGCTGTACAAAAAGAATCAGACTCTGAAATATTGTACAATTAGCTTGTGAAGGAAATCAAAAATGCAGGTGTGCATAAATATAGGGATTGGGAATTCAATGTAATGGTTTTTAGTCATCTCCCAGAGTTCTTTTTCTGGGCATAGCTAGTTCAGTTCATTACTGCTCCATTAGAAATGATTTGGTTGATCTCGTTGCTGAGGATGGCCTGGTCCATCAGAACTGGTCATCATATAGTATTGTTGTTGAAGTATATATACATGTTATTTCTTAAAGCACAGTAATATTCTATTCAGTCATTACACAAATGTTTAAATATTCCTGGATCAATAGATGTGCACATTGCTTCCAGTTCTTGTTACCACATAAAATGCTGCTTTTAATATTTGGTTCATATGGGATTTTCTTTCTATCTTTGGCCTTATTAGGTAATATGCCAAACAATAGGATATTTGGGTGAAAATATAGTAGGAAAATTTGAGTCCTTTTCTTTTTAAACTAATTCCAATTGCTTTTTAGGTTAATTCAAAACTTTTATCAATTGTGGACTGATGTGTCTATCTTTCCATAGACCCTCTAACATTGACTATAATCCTCTTTAGTCATCATTGCTGGTTGTGAATATGCGAACATAGATGCTTTTTAAAAAACAGTTTTGTACTTCTGTTAGATAAGAGAAATACTGCAGAAAATATGCTTGGATTTCAGGAAGTCATTTGACAAAACCCCTCATAATACACTTGTGAAAAAGACCTCCCTAATAAGATGTAAGCTTTTTGAGGGATGGGAATATTTCAGTTTTTCTTTGTATCCCCAGTGCTAAGCACATAGTAGGCATATAATATTTGTTGAATGATTGATTGAAGCTTGGTAGTCAGTTTCACCAATATAGGTGGGCAGATTCTTAATCTGTATAAGTATGCCTAAAGTATTGAATGGAAGGTAACCTAGATGCACATCTGTGTCATTTCTGTGAGTGTTTTCTCCTCTCTGATTTAACATTTTTATTAATGATTTAAAGACATATGGCACAACAAATTTTCAGATGACACAAATATGGGAGAAGTAGGTAAAGCCTTGGATTATGGACTGAAAACAAGACAGAATTTAATAGAGGCACATATAGATTCCTACACCTTAAGTAAACCAATCACATAATTATTGAATGGGTTAGATATAACAGAGAACAGTTCATATGAGAAAGACCTGAGAGACTTAGTGGACCATAGCTTCAATATGATCTACTATGGCAGCCAAAAATGCTAACCCCATCTTTTAATCATTTGTTGTCTCTTCAGTGCTTGGCAAAGAACCTAGTACATAGTAAGCACTCAATAAATACTTGTTTGTTGAATAATTAATAGAAACATAGTATCCAGAAAAAAGAAGATTTAGACCAAGTGCATTTTGCTCTGGTCAGACCACATAGGGAATACTTTGTTTAAGTCTGGGCCACCACAGTCTAAGAGAGATATTAATAATTTATCATGAGTCCAAAGGAAGACAACCAGAAGACTCTTTAAACAATGTCATATGAGAAATAATTGAACAAACTAAGGATGTTTTAGTCTTAGGAAGAGAAGTCTTAGAGAGAAGAATATAGCTGCCTTCAAATAGAGATAAAATGGCTCCAAAGTGCAGAATTAAAGCCATGGAGAAGAAATAAAGGGGGAAGTGGGAATGGAGAGGAGGTGATCATGATAACTGTGTTTAAGTACTGAATGATATGTCATATAGTATTTATCTTGCCAAACTAACCAATTAGTGGAAATTACAGAGAAGAAGTGTTTCCCCAGGATAAGGATAAACAACCTAATAAATAAGATTGTCCTAAAATAGAATGGATTGACTTGAGAAGTCAGTCTTCACATAGAGGCAGGATGACTCTTTGTCAGCCACATTGTCAAAGAAATTCCTCCTTAGGAATATGTATTGTACTACATGACCTCTGAGATTATATCATATATTTTATGATAAAATTCATTATGAGAAAGAACTTTTTAATAATTAGAACTGTTTGGCAGGAGAATGGGCTGCCATATAAGATCATGGTTACCCCCTCAATGGAAATGTTCAAATAGAGCCAGTCTAAACACCTTCAGGGATATTTTAAAGACAATTCCTATGTGCAGTGACAGATTATATTAAATGAACCCTGAAATCCCTTCAGTTTCTAAGATTCCTTGATTCTAAAATCCTGCACTAGAAGGGCATGGGAGAAGGGGAAGAGCAACAAACATTTCATAGGGAATCTAGAGGTAATGAGTTTAGATTTGGAAGGGATCTACTGGACATTTAGGCTAACCATTTTTTGGGGGGTGAAGAAAGTGAGGCTCATTGAATTTAGTTGACTTAGCCAACATCACAAAACTATTTTGTGGTATGGAAGTTTTATACAAAAAAAAGAAAAATGGAGATGATACTTAACAGATTTACAGAGGGCACTGTTTTCTATAGAATTGTTACTATACTAGAAGACAAGAACAACATTCAAAATAATCTTGGAAAACTCGTCATATGAGAATGAAATTCAACAAGAACGAGTACAAAGTGATCTATTCTTAGTAGCAAAAGCTAAACAATATAAATGTAGAATGAGGAAGACCAGGGTGTATAGTTGACTAAAGGGTATGAGCAAGCAATAGTGTTCTATTGTGAAAAATGGCAGCATTAAAGAGGGGCTACAAGCACAAAGAGACAGAATGAGAGAGTTAATTAGTTAGTTGGTTAGTTGGTTTATAAAGAGTACTCATTATGTTCCAGGCACTATACTAAGATATTGGTTGTATGCAAACTGCTTTCTTTCTTGATTATACTCAAACTAGCATATTATGTCTCAATTATTGTATGTTTGAAAAGAATGTGGAGAAATTAGAGAAGTTGCTAAGAACATCAAAGATAATTAGGGAGTAGGAAAAGATTGTAGCATTCAGAGCTTGAAAAGAAGGTCTTTGGAGTTCAGTTCTCTCATTTTGTAGTAGAAGCCTGGGAAAGTTGTTGCTTCTGGGTAATAAGTACTAGGATCAGGATTTGAATTCAGGACCTTTGATTTCGTATCTTTTGCTTCTTCCGTTATATCATACTGCCTCTTATGTGAGAAGAAAGTGAAACAAATTAGAATTATTTTTCCTGGAGAATTATTTTTCTGGAATTATTTTGCCTGCTCAAAGGTGACTTGAATACAACCTTCTACTACAGGAAGAGTTTATAAATGAAATGCTAATCAATTGTTTTCCATGTTTATGAAAAATTGAATAAGAGGAAAGAAATTTAACTTAAAGCTGGAAGGATTTTAGCTGGACATAAAACCAAACTTCTTGACCAACCAAGTGATAAAACCTTGAAACACCTACTAAGGCTCTAAGTCTATTTCTAGACAGTGTCAAGATGGGAAGTGACAGCCATCTGTGCTTGACTATTTAGACATTTATCAATCTAAAGGCAAATGGCTAGATCATATGATTCACCATGGTATCTTCCAGTCTAGTGTGCGGGCCATTCAAAGGATGCTAGAGAGAGGAAAGGAGCAGTAATTGTGAAGTTGTTGCACCACGCATGAGGGAGGGAAGACTGGAGAAATAGAGGGTACACTGCCAGGAAGATAGATGGAAGAGAGAGGAATCAAAGTGAGGATGACTTTATAGATGTTTAGGTATCCCCAGATCTTGTGTTCCTGGCCTAGATTCTTACTCCTTCTAGTTACATTGTCCATCAAGAGACAAGCAGATGAAGCAACAGATAGATCACTAGGACTGTACTCAGGAAGACCTCAATTCAAATATGACCTCAATTACTAACTCTGTGATCCTGGGCACATTTCTTCATCTCTGCCTCCTTAAGTTTACTTAACTATAAAATGGAAATTATAATAGGATCTGTTAACCTAAGGTTTTAGTGAGGATCAAATTAAATATCTATAAAGTTTTTATAGATATAAAGTTTTTAGCACAGTGGCCAGCACATAGTTGGTGCTTAATAAATGCTTTTCTAATCAATTCCTTTATACTATGCTTGACTAAATCTCAGTTAATCAATAGGTAAGTTATTGAATAATCTTTGCCCTAGCACCATTCTAGGCATTATGATATATAAAATAAGAGGTTCACTCCCAGAATATGACAAATTAAGGTAACTACACAGGCTAGTCTACTTTTTTCCCCAGAAAATTAATTATCCCTTCCATTCATTCTCTTTGACTTTGTTAACTTGTCCTATGTGCAAGACATAGAATTTTTATCCTTCACTCTGTCAGCCAATCTACATCATGGGCTTAATGCCCCCCATAGGCAGAGAGCCTTGAAAAACACTCTTGGAAAATACCAAAGAAATAGTCAACAGAGTCTTATCATAGGCTTTGGTGAATTTGCCATTTAGTTCATCAGTCTCCAAATAATTGATCTCAGTGAGTACCAGGGTGATAGAGTTGGAAAATGTTGAAACTTGAAATTGTAAAACATGAGTTTGAATCTCAGCTTTGGCATTCAATAATTGTATCTTTTGGCAAATCACTTTGTTCCTCTGGGACTCAGTTTCCTAATTTGTAAAAAGAAGCATTGGGACTAGATTTTTTACATCTCTTCCAAGCCTAAATCACAGTCCAGTTGAAGGCTGGTCCATTGCCAATACATGCCTCACTACTTTCAGTGCTCATGGGAAGCCTCTTCCCTTGCCCATAATATCCACCTCAAGGTCACAGAATTAGTGAATATGTGAGGAAGTATTTGAACTCAGTTGTTCCTAATTTTAGGTCCTGTGTTTCCTGCACTGTGCCACCTCAAATAGGAAAAGCAAAGAGGTCAGTTAGATATGATTAAAATAATATAAATCAAAAGATCATAAAAGAAGAGGAACTAAGAAAGTGAAAAATCCATAAAGATCCCAGACAACCAATAATGAAACTACTTTTCCCTTTAGCAGAGAAATGAGGGGAAACCAGGATAGAATATTATATATTTTGTATGATGTGCTATCAGATATTCTTGCTTAGTTGTTTTATTTTTACAGTTAGGTGGTATATAGAGTGGAGAGAGTGCTAGACTTGGATTTAAGACAAGTTCAAATCCTGCCTTGTAGCTATATGACACTGGACAGATCACTTAACAGTTCTCAGCCTCAGTTTTCTCATCTATAAAATGAGGATGGTAATAATAGCAATTATCTCACAAGTAGTTGTTGTAAGGATCAGATGATGTTCTTTATGTATCAAAAAGCACTTTCAAAACATTAGTTATCATTGTCAGATATTATTCATTTTCACAAAGGAGGCTTCAGTCTAGTGAGGTTGAAATGGTTGTTATATAAAGACCAAAGGCTTAATGTTTGTTTTTTCTTTAAAGAACAAATACCATTGACCTTAAAGAACTACAGGAGACAAAGATTCTTAAAAGGTTATTAGAATATGTAATTACTGTAAAGAGAATGTTGATGTATTGGAGGTGGGTGGGTATAGAGAGATTAGAAATTATTTGGATATTTTGGAGAATTAGGGTAGGATTAATCTACGAAAATTTCCTGGGGAAATTGGATTGGAACTATACTACCTCAGAGATGGAGAATCTATATATCCTGCTCGATTGGCAGCTTTTCTGGAGACAGGGCCTCTTTAAGAAACTACACAATTCCCTTGCATACTTTTGCAGTGAGTGATACTGCTTCTCCTCCTGTGGCCCTGGGGTCATAGAGAGGGGAATTGGAAGAGCGCATGGGTATATATATATACATGATATCAGAATAGATGCCATGACCTCATTTCTCATTCCTCCCCTACCCTCCCTGCTCTCCAGATGGTGAAAGCAATCCAGGTTCTGAGAATCCACCTGCTGGAGCTGGAGAAGGTGAATGAACTCTGCAAGGACTTTTGTAACCGTTATATCACCTGCCTCAAGACTAAGATGCACAGTGACAACCTGCTCAGGAACGACCTCGGAGGTCCCTATTCCCCCAATCAACCCTCCATAAACCTGCACCCACAGGTAACATATATCTCGGGAGAGGCTTCCTACAACTCCAGAACATTGGGTCCTGCCCTTTGACTCTTTACTGCCCCTGGCTCAATAATGGGTGGACATCATGAAAATATTTGAGGATGTTTTAAGAGACATCTACCTCACTGGCTCTTTTAGTTGTCAAGGACCCCATAGAGTCATCTCATTTGTTCTCCTAGGACAGACAGCTGGAGGTAGTTAAGAGCCTCATATTGCTGTGTGAGGTCTCCAAACTAATGCTGAGGAAAGTGTTGTTTATAGGTGAAACAACTCTTTTGGAGAAGGAAAGTATCTTCTCTGAGGGGGTAAAACTGAGACTCACATGCAGGCAGCCAGGATCCTGATTTTACCATAAGGTAAAATTTGAATCTTGATGCCAGAGAATCCTGGGCAGCCTGGGTTCTTTGTGGGGATTGCTATGGGCAAACCGATCATTTTTAGTTCCTTTCTACCTATTGGACAGTTCATGTTTTCTTGATGACTCTCTCCCAATGATTCTTGAATGTCTTCTCACTCCACTACTACCTCAGCAGAGTGTTTAATTTTGGGTTCCCACAATACATGTCCCCAAAACATTGCTCAGTATGATTGTCCAATACTGCTTCTCCAGCTCTCTACTCCATTTTCAAAAGAATGAGGGACAGATTCTGTATTCTAGGTTGGGGTGGACCATGCTAGTATCCTCCAATTTATTGCTTAAGAAGTTCATCAGCAGAGAGTTCTGCTGATCCTCCAGTTCATCACATAAGGGAAGGATCTAATGACATCTGTTCACCAAATTTCCATCCAAGGAGGAGCCTCATGATAGGCTTCCTACAGCTCTAGAACACTGAGGCCCTCTCTCCCCCTTTGACTCTTTAGTGCCCCAGGTTCAATAATGGGTGGACATCATGAAAATATTTGAGGATGTTTTAAAAGACATCTACCTCACTGGCTCTTTTAGTTGTCAAGGCCCCCATAGAGTCCACTCATCTATTCTCCTAGCACAGACAGCTGGGGGTAGTTAAGAGCCTCCTATTGCTGTGTGAGATCTCCAAAACAGTGATGAGCCTCAAAGACCTTGGTAGTCTTTGCTACTTGTGTACAACGATGGCCTCCTCTCCTAGAAAGCACGGCACAGGGGTCCTGGGTCTTGTGTACAGTTCCCAACTCTTCTACTTAGCCTCTGTGTCACCTCATACAAAGTATGAAGCCTCTCTAACACCACGTCCTTGTCTGTAAAAGGAGGATTGGAAGAGGTAATCTCTCAGGTTCCCTCTCAGGATCATGAATCTATGATCCAAGGAACAATACCTCCCTCCCTGATTCTTCCCGTTCCTCTTTGGGGGGAGGTGTCCAGAATGAAAGGTAGAAAGATGACTTTATCTACTCTTCCTTCAGTCTAAACATATTGAAATGTCTTCTTGAAGAAGCTTTGTGCTGACTCATTCTCTACAATTAGCCCATCTGATGGGATGAGAGAGGTGAGGAGGGGGCACAAGCTGTGAAATGCCAAAAGGTGGGATGGAGGAAGACCGTGCAATGGAGTTTCCAGAAGGTCTTTGAGCATGAGCCCTCCCATACACATAAAGCCATATTTTCAGGACACTTCAGGTTGGATGGAAACGGGCAAAGGGAAGAACGATTTTAAGAGAATCTCTTTTATAGTGAGCTTCCTCTCCTGAAATTCTCACCCTGAAAACAAATACCATCCCTGCCATGTAAAAGCTTTATGGAACTGGGAGAAAGTGGGGTGGGGACTTTGGATTATGTGGAGTGTGGGACAAGAAGTTTATTTCTTCTTTTGATTGCCTGAAATAACCAAATCATTTTATCACAGATCTGAAGAAGCCGCCCAGGCTTCTGTTTGCTAATATTCTCTTGAAATAGACTCATTCCTTCAGAGTCTTATTGTACTTTCCCTTATGATCAAAATTAGCAAGAAACTTGCATAAAAGAGGACAATAATTGCTCAACGAGCATCTCGTTTGTAATTTATTAGTTTCTATTATTGTGGGTTGCTATGGCAACGGTGCGCAGCCCCGGTGACGGGAGAGATTCGAGATAGGAGCTGAGGAGGCTGTGAGGCCTCACCAAATGGAGATGCACATTTTTATCAGTAATTTTCATGAAAATAATAAGTGAGGAGTTAATGAGATGGAAAGCCATCCTGTGGCTATTGTGAATTTTTTTTAAGTGTTGATCTAATTAGAATGCATCAGTCAGGAAAAGTAATGAGGATTTAGTGCCTCACAGAGATGTGAGGATCATATCAGAAAATTAGCACAAGTCTTTGGAAATAATCAGGCCCTTAGAGAGGCACTGGATTCCCCCTCCTGGGCCCTCCAACTCTACCTCTAGGTCTGGACTTGGGGAGGGGACAGGTTGCAAGGAGCAGCCAGGCTACGGAGGGGAGGGGAAAGCCGGTGTGACTTCTGGGCCGGCAGCGAGTGAGCAAAGGCGCCGCGTGTGGGGACTGGGGACCAGCGTCTGGCAAGGGTCCCCCAAGGGACTTAAAGCAGGGCGGGCTGAGGGTGAACAGGATCTCAAAGTCCTTCTGGCCAGCCCCGGGACCTTGGATCTACCGCGAAAGAAGGAGGCAACTTTTGTCATTCTCGTTTCAGGCTTCAGACCACTGACTGAGGGGAAATCTGATCCTAAGGACCGATAATGCAAAAACCTCAAGTCTCCTCAAAGAAAGAAAGCTTGGAAATTAGCAGGAGCAGAGAGAAGGGGGCAGGATAAGAGAGAGAAAAAAGTGTTAGGAAGAGGATGGGACAGTCCTTTTCTGGGAGGGGCCACAGCTGACTTCATGAGTTTCCCATGAACTTCTAAAATGATAGAAATGGGAGTAGTGGCTTTCCTGGGTAGAAGCTAAAACTGGGGACCCAAGCCTTTGAGCTAGGGGAAGGAAGGGTGCCCCAGAGGAAAAGAAAAACTACTCTATGACATTCGTCATGGTTCAGCCTTAATCTCCGCCCCCCCCCCCCAGCCTAAAATAGCAGCACTGCCTGGCTGGCTTGGGGAGGGGTCTCTCCCCTTTGGAACATGATCTGAAGGGATCAACATTCCTACTCCTCCCCCTTCCTCTCCCCCAGCACTCCTCTCTTCTCTCCCTGCAAAGCCCCCCCACCTTCCCCGCCCCCGCCTGCTTTGTTGCAAACTGCTGGCTCATAGTTTGCCTCCATATGTTAATTTTGTACATTGGTGTTGAAAAATGAAAGAATTTTCAGTTTTTTAGAAACCAATCCTCCCACCACATTACCTCTCTTCTGGCTTCCTCCTCCTTAGCTATTTGCATCTACTACTTTTCTGGTAGGGAATGAAGAAAGGGGTGGGGGGGCAGGGCTGGCAAGGAGATTAAGTTACCTTTGTGGGGCACAAGTATCTCCCTGGTGATGCCCCCCAACAAAGCAGAGTCCAGGGACTCTGGCTTCTCCCTAAAGCTTATTCCAGCCTCTCACAATCCTTCCCACCCTCCTCTAAGCAACTGAAGCCCTTCTTCAGCATTAGGTCATACTTATCAAAAGTTATTTAACTGCTCCTTGAGTTCTAGTCTCCAGTCCTAGTCAAATTATTGATTCCCTGTGGGCAGGATCTCTCCTCACCATGTCATTAATTTTCTCTTTCTCTGTAATAATGTTGGAATACAACTGAACTAATACAAAAAACAAAACAACAACAACAACAACAAACCATGTGGTTTTTGCTATAGGCTCCTAAATTGTCCACATATGGAATGGGAAATAAGAGAGTACTTGTGCCTGGCAAGATTTGAGGAGAGCTAGATTAACTCTGGTTGGAGATCCTGTGGAAAGGATTTGTGGTTTAGATGAGATTGTGACAGAAAGATCTCCAAGGTCCCTTCGAAATAGACTCTTGGTGAGTCTATAATTGCTCTCTGGTAAATACAGGGGAATTTCCCATTTTTATTACATTTGTATGCCTCTCTTTCCCAGGGAGATTGTAACCTCCCTAAAAGTTGGTGCTGTCTTAGATGTCCTTTTCTTTTGCACAGCAATGAGTATGCAGCAATCATCAGTTATATATCCACTGAATGTATGACTGGCCTTTTCCTAAGGCATTATGTTCAGGGAATGAATCACAGGGAATAGCAGTTTCCTAAACTCACTACAAGTAGGAAAAGCCAGGAGTGAGAGCAGGCTACTCATCAAAGCAGTGGACATTTGACATTGTGAAAAGGTAGTTTATTAGAGAAAATATAACTGAACTCAGGAAAACAAAAGACTTGGGTTTGAATTCTGTCTCTACTCTTAATGTGTGACCTTAAATAACTTGTCTAACCTCATTGCATTTTAGTTTCTTCCCTGAAAAATGGGGTCATAATTCTTGTTTTGTGAGGACCAAGTAATTCAATAACAAGCAGACTGTGTGCCAAGGATGAGTAGCACAGTTATACCCTTCTCCTGGGACAAAGGGCGTATACAACTTTATTTCATTTTTTTTAAATCTTATTTTTTAATTACAGTTTTTTATTTTCAAAACATATGCATGGATAATTTTTCTATTGCAAAAAAAAAGTGCAAAACTTTGTGTGCCAGATTTTTCCCTCTCTTCCCCCCATCCCCTCCCCTAGATGGCAAGTAATCCAAATAGATGTTAATGTGTGTGTGTGTGTGTGTGTGTGTGTGTACAACTTAATTTCAACCAGTGCTGGAGTGTCCATAGAGCAATGGGGCATGAGTCAACCTTTGACTTGTAGGAATAAGAGGAGGAAATAGTGTCAGCTTTTTTATATAGTGCAATATGTAATCTGACCTACTGAACATTTATTAAATATCTACTGTTTCCTAGGCACTGATTTAGAGGGGATATAAAAACAAACATGAAAAAGCCTTTTTCCTCAAATATGCTACTGCTCTGTCAAAGCAGCTCAGTTTACATCCTGAGAATCTGCCCAGCAAGCTTTGGGGAAGCTATCTGTCCTGGGAAGTTCCCTGCTGGTTGTGGGGCTCAGCCACTATATGGAACATAAAGAGTAGGAAGTGGAGAGAACCCCTTCTGTAGCACAGGAGTGTCAGATGTTCAAACCCACCACCACCCCATAGCATTTGGAGCTCCCTCTGTCTGCCAACAGCTGCCCAGCACTTTGTAAGTATGAAGTTCACCATCTTCCAAATCTTTGTCTCTCACCCTGGGCTCCCAGCTCTCCTCTCCTCCAAAACCCTCCCCCAGCTCAACATCAGGAGACAAAGTGAGTAGCCCTTTTCAGTCAGTGAAACCTGAGCAGAGCCTTCCGGGAAGGAATGTTCCTTAAGAGCAGCAGCTGTTTCTTGTCCCCACAGTCCAGAGCTGCCTATCCCTTGAGGGTTGAGCCCCTGGCTAGAGCAATACAAAAAGAGGATTAAGTGGTTTGTTTATAGGCATTTGGCTTCTTAGTTGGGAACCCACCCTAGCTTTAGAGGGGCTTCAGACTGGACCCAGGGAAAAGAGGAACAGAAAGGGAGAAACTGTAAGGAAAAGGGTAAATAGTAAGAGCTTCCTACCTGGTCAATTTACAAATAAATACTAAGTGCCTATCATGTTCTAGGCACTATGCTAGATATTAAAAGAGATGTAAGGAAATGAAGGGCAAAAGCCTCTTCTCTCAAGAATTCCATAATTGAGCTCAAGGATGAGTTCTTCATGATCTATAAGGAATCCCCCTCATATCCAATCAGTTGCTGAGGTGATAGGTTCTTTCTCTAAAACATCTCTTCCATCTCTCCCCTTTTTTCAGCTCTCATAGCCCTCTTCCTAGTTCAAGTTCTCATCACCTCTTATCGAAATTTTGCAACAGCCTTCTCATTAGACTTTCAGCTTTCAATCTTTGTCCTCTTAATACATCTGTGTCCTCCTCGACACAGCCAAAATCATTTTCCTAAATTATAAGAGCAATCATGTTACTCCCCTGCTCAAGGCTCTTCAGTGTCTTCTTATTGCCTTTTAGGATAAACTATAACTTAACTCAGCTTGGCATCTAAAGTGCTTCACGATTTGGCCACAACTTCCCTTTCCAGGCTAATTTCATATTACTCTTCATATACACTTTCCCTCCAAACTGGCCTATTCCCTACCTCTTAACTTTTTACACTACTTTCCATTCCCCTTTGCACTGGCTGTTCCTTATGTCAGGGATACCCTTCCAGTTCACTGCTCTCTTAGAATCCCTGTCTTCCATCAAAACTGAGTTTTTGAGTCACTTGCTATTGAAAGCTCTATTTCCCCCCATTTGTTAATATTTTCTCCCTCCTTAGGTTATCAAAAATGTGCTTATCTCTTTACATCTTGGATCTCCCTCATCTCTATAGAGTGTAAACCCTTTAAAAGCAGGGACTTTATTATTATTATTTTTCTTACCTTTTATTTTACCTTTGTAACCCTAGCACCTGGCACATGCCTGGTACCTAAGAGGCTTGAAAAATGTTTGTTCAATTGAATCAGGACACAAATACAAAGCAATATACAGCAGAATGCAGTATATGGTATGCGTCAAATCGGTATAGACAATTGTCAATAAATCAAACATTTCTTAACTATATGCTAGAAATAATGAAGACCAAAAATGTGTAAATCTCAATTGAATGCTGAATCTCAAAGATTTTACATTCTATTGGGGAATAAGTTATTCTGATTTAAAGGGAGGAGAGAAGTAGATTAGAAGTTAGAGGAGTTAGAAGATTTGGCTTCAAAATCCTGTTTGGCTTCTTTACTATCTTAATGACGTTTGGCAAATTACACCATCTTTCTGAGTCTCATTTTTCTCCTCTGTAAACTGAGGGGATTGAATTAGGTGGCCTTGAAAGTCTTTGCACTTAAGGTGCTGTGAAATTATAGTCTTAAAAACATTGCAGATTGTGGTGGTTAAGGAAAACTTTTCCAAAAAAGGTGAGACTTGAACTAGTTCTCTATGGAACTCAAGCTATCATGATGAGCCCAAGGCTTGGCCAGGTGGATCAGCAGAGACATCTAGTGGCCCGAGAAGTACATAGCAAATAGCTAGGGTCTGGAAGCCTTTTCAAAAACCACTAAATCTGGGAAATGGTATGTGGTTTCCCCAAATTTCCAGTTAAAAGGGACCCTATAAAGTCATTTAGTCTATTCCTCTGTCTAGACACAATGGCACCCAAGCCATTCTAAATAAATGACTTTTTTTAAAAATGTAAATTTTATTGATATATTTAGCTTTTATCATTAACTATATTTCCCATCGTATCTCCCTTTCCACCCTCAAGATGATATTTGAAAGAACAAGAAATAAAGAAAGTTTCTACTACTTTTCCCTTATTTGCCCATTTATTTCAGTGGATTATTGTCCTCACTCTTCGAGTCAGATTCCCTGTCTTACCAGCTGAAGCTCTTTTCCTCTTCTCTTGGCCTCTGGGTAAGGGCTTGAACAACATAATTAAAATGATGATGATTATATAGGTGCCAAATTACAAGATATCCCCAAAGTCTTTAAAGTTTGCAGTTTTGAGCTACTAACAGCTTAAGGACTTGAGATTTAATTTATATAAGAAACTCTTGTGTGCAGAAATCCCTTTACCCTTGCAGGTCATCTCCTCTGCATCATATAGCCTCATTATCTAGAACACTGAGAAAGGTGAATTGACCAGGGTCACACTGTCATATCTAGAGGCAGTATTTGACTGAAGATCTTCCTGAATTTGAGACCAAATCTCCACCAAACCATACTGCCTCTCATGATTTATAATAATAGTAGACTAGCTAGCATTTATGAAGCGCTTTGCAATTTCCCAAATCTTTTACATATGTTACCTCATTTGATCCTTGTGAGGTAGGTGTTCCTATTCCCATTTTACAGATAAGGAAACTGAGAGAGTCTAAGTGACTTCAGCAAAGTATGAGACAATGTTTTCCTGACTCTAGTCTGATCATGAATCCACTGTGCCTCAAACCGCTTCAGTTTGAATGTTGATTACTTTATCTTTTCTTTAGACTAAAGTAATTTCAGTTTCTCCCTTTTCATTATATGTCTAAAGAGATTCTAAGTGAAACCCAGAATCTGATTACAAATCAGGTCAAGAATGCCATCTCCACCTAAATGCACTAGGTGTCCAAACTCTACCCTTTCTTCCTGTCCTCTTCCCTCTCCCCTCCCTCATCTCTGTGGTTTCTGGCAATAATCTAAGGAAGAATGAGTCACACTTTGGTTAAGAATGGGAGGCAAAGGTTTTGGGACCATTTACTACTTCCCTCAGTCCTTACCTTTACTGTTCTATCTTTAAAAGGAAAATTATATCGTTAAGCATCAGTAGGTGAGCAGAATATCGGAGTTAGTGGGAGGGGAAGGGACGAAACACTCTTGTTTATTCATGACTTCTGAGTCATCAAGTCCTAGTGCTATACTAAAGCACTATTCTTACAGAATGAGTCTGCCATTTTTTTTTTTTTGGGGGGGGGCTATGATTAGCCCTGGAAGCTGCTTAAGCCATGAGACATGAGCCTGACCAAAACCAGTAACTCCAGACTTGAATATACAACAGTTTGAGCTCTTGCTGCTTCCCCTCTCCCCACTAGAAAACTATTTCAGTGGAAAGCAACCAAACACTAAACTCCGTATAGATTTTCTAGCATGAGACAGGGTCAACCTCTATGAAAAGGCTTCCTAAACTTTTTTCCACTGTGACCCCTTTTTACCCAAGAAATTTTTTGGGATCCCAGGTATATAGATATATAAAATAGGTATTGCTTAGCAAACATTTGCAAAATAAATGTTTGATAATAAAGCAACACCCACATTCAATTATGTGACCACCCCATATGAGTCTGTGACCCACAGTTTAAGAAGCCTTGCTCTAGGAGGCAGCTGATGGCACAGTGAATAGAACCCTGGCCCTGGAGTTAGGGAGATTTAAGTTCACAGTCAGCCTCAAATTTATGTATAGATAAAAAGATATTTAAATTTATAGATATGGACCAAGTTTGATTCTTCTGAATTAAACCTATGAACAAAGGCTAAAAACCATATTGTTTACATAAAGCTTTTGAATAAGCTCAACAAAAGTTAACTGTCCCCTGAACTCATTCCTCCACTGTCCTTTTCCTTTTGTTATTTGATAAAATTAAAAATGTAAGTTTTTATTTTAAAAAATCAGCCTCATATATTAACTGTGCAATCTTAGACAAGTCATTTAACCTCTATCTCAGTTTACTCACCTACAAAACAGGGGGTAGCATAGCATCTACTTCACAGGGTTGTGAGCATCAAATAAGATTAGCTCCATGCCTGGCACAAAATAGGCATTATATAAATTCCTTTTCCCCTTTCATGATGACTTGGGAAGTTTAGTTTGAAAACTACAAAATGTGTTTCTCACATTTTTAAAGATGCTAAGGAGTTTTAAAAGAAATCATTCTATTTGTGTTTAGATAGAATAACATTCACCTGATTTAGAGTCTGGTAGGACCCAGGGGAAGCTGTTGTGAATAACAGTGTGCTTAGATAACATCTTCTACCTGAGGTACTTACTCTCTGAGAAAGATCTATCAGGTGGCCTATGTCATGAGTGGAGGGGACATGTTTTTCCTCATTCTACCCAGTTGGAGATTTGCGGCCAGGGGAGGAGGTAGCAGCAAATCTTAAGACAACAAACCTAAGATAAAAATTCAGGATGATGCTGCCTTTGATACTAGGTTTCCTCACTATCAACAGAGTGAATTTTGGGAGTCCTAGCCAACAGACTTAGATATGGTGGCAAAATTAAGTCCACGTTCCTGGGAAATTGGGACTTCCTCGCTCAGACATAATTACAGCAAAGAAGGGGGTACCTATTCAGCTCTCTCCTTTCTTGCAGCATTTTATATTTATCTTATGCATTTCTATCATTATTTGGACCTTTTTTTTTAATCTCTCCTAAATAGATCATTGTTCTAATGTGGGACTCATAGTTGAGTTTTCTTCCAGTCTCTGGCAGATAATATAACTCTTTGCTTTCAGAAATAGTGAAACAGAAAGGCAAGATCTTTGAAAGCAGACACTATGTCAATTCATTTTTCTGTGCCAGCCCTTAGCAGGGTGCCTTATAAATAATAATGATCATTGCAGCCATATTTATCTCATTTGATCATGTCAATCCTCTGAGGTAAGTATACCCCTTTATAGTTTAGAAAACACTTTGCTCACAGCAGTGCCACAAAAACAAGTGAGAAAAATATTATTATCCCCATTTTTCTGATGAGAGAGGCTGCAGTCTTAGAGAGACTGGGTGGCTTGCTTATAATTACACAGGATAGCCAACACTCAAATCCAAGTCTTCTGACTCAAATTCTGTATTCTTTTCAGTGTACCAGGCTCAAGCTCCCTCAGGAAAGGGTGCTGCAGATTATAGGAAACTAGAACCCAGTCTGATAGTGAAGTGATTTAGGTTTAGTTTGGAGATTTCTTTCCTCTGTGGGTTAAGTAGTTTCATAGAATACCTAGTGTCATTTAATAGCTTTAGTTTATTAACTGGGTAGTTTGGGGGAAAGGGGGATTTTGCTTTAGTTCATCTTGTCACTCTGAAAATCATTGTAATTTATTACAATATGAGGCTTACCAGTAATTTTGCTTCATAGTCCCTGCATGGTTCAAGGCAGGCTATACATTCCCTCCTGTGTCATCCTCTAAATTTCCCAAATAATTTATCTGAAGAAAGTCATTGGGAGAGTTCATGGGGACAAAATCCAATCTCTAATGTTAGTATGACAAAAAGGTAGAATGATGTCTTGGACCAAATGTTTGTGCACGGCTCATGAGACTTATGCAGGGATGGGGGTGAGGGTAAAAGAGGGTATCCCTGGGATGGCATCATTTAATTTCCTTTTCCTTCCCTTCTTCTCTTCCCCCACCAATACCAGTAGAACCCTGTCCAAAGTTAGATAGCTGGGCAGGAATGCTCTTTACTCAATAGTATGGCTTCCTCCATGGGATATACAGTTTCAATTTGAGACCTTATTTGAGACCTTATATTCTATCTGAGACCTTATAAACTACAGAGGAGTATGGGGCTACAGAAGAGCAGGCCATGGGAACTGCTTTTAGTTAACCTAACTTTTCCAAGGTGGTGCAATAGATAGAGCACCTGGCCTGGAGTGAGGAAATTCAAATGTGGCCTCAGACACAAGTCTGCACAAATCACTTAAACTTACCTGTTTCCTCTTCTGTAATATGACCTAGAGAAGAAAATGGCAAACCACTCCAGTATCTTTGCTAAGAAAACCACAAATGGGGTCACAAAAAGCTAGACACAACTGAACAATATCAAAACTTCCCAACAGGATGAAATATACCTAGAGACTACCTCAGCCCAGCAGGGAGGGAGAAGACAGCTAGTCTTATGCTAGATTTGCCAGTTACTTTCCTAAAGCTAGTAAGAATTTATGCATGGTTGAATCATAAACTTTCCTGATTTTATATATATTTTATTTAATTCCAGGATATTCCCTGGAATAATAAACTGGCTGGAAGAACAATAAAGCAATTAGGTGGCTATGTGCTGGATTTGGCACTAGGAATACCTAAATTTTAATCCTGCCTCAAACACTTATAGGCAAATAAATCTCTTAACCTCTCTCAGCCTCAGTTTTCCCACCTGTAAAATAGAGATAACTAACTGTAACACCTGCTTCACAAAGTTGTCATGAGGAGCAAATAAGTAAACATGATACATAGAATAATTTGCAAACCTAAAAGGTTATATAAATATTAGCTATTAATATTCTGAGTAATAACTCAGAATAACTCTCCACTAATTGAGCAGAGCAACAACATGAATAATTCCAAATTCCAAATAATAGACAACCTAAGAGTTGAGTTTGAGTTTTTCTGTTGAATTTTAGGATGAACTGTGTTAGATTTGCTTTTTACCACTACCCAACTCCTCCAGAAAACTGACCTTTTTAATTTAGTTTGGCTTCAGTTAACTGTCTAACCTTTTTACAATGGAAATAACAGTTATTAGTATATGCAATTATAAGACCTGAATTTGAGTCTAGGCTGTGCTTAGGAAGGTATTTTGAGTTGTGGTGTCATTATCGCTAAGATGGGGGCAAGAATATTGGTACTGCTGCTATCTCAAGATAGTTTTGAGGTAAACACTTTATCAACCATAACATGCTGCCTAAATGTCAGCTGTTATTACTCCCTTTTTAACACTGGAACTGGCAGTGGAGAGAAAGGATCCAGGCAATGGTAAATTACAATGAAGCTAGCCTATAATTGAATATTTGTGGCAAATAACCTAAGCATATTCTATCAATCACAATCCAACTTGACTTCTCACTGGGGCATGGAGATGACTTCTAGTTCTTGAAACACTATATATGCTTTTGAAGTGAAAGCCCTGACATATTTGGTCAAACTAAACAGACATTCAGTGTAAGACCTAGCAATGAAATGTATACCTGCCATTGAAGATTGGGCTACTATGTGCTGATTTTTTTTTTTTTTTTGATTAAACAACAGTAACTCATGAAATTGTAGCAGTCATTAGGAAGATTCAACAGTGCAGAAAGGGATTGCTGTACAGTTCCATTCTGTATCTCCCAGAGAAAAGCCACAATAAAGAAATCATCAATAAGCATTTATTAAACATCTACTATGTAAATGCCAGACTAGTTCTCAGTACTGGTGGTAAAGACAACAGCAAAACATATCCTGCCCTTCAGGAGCTTATATCTTACCACAGATATTTTGAAACATAGATGCAATTCATGCATAAACTATTCATGGACTCAAGGCTATATAGATCTTCTATTCTAATCTTTCCATTTTCAGTGAGATCCAGAATGATTCTGTCTTTTCCAATATCATGCAGTAGTGTTTACTGTCCCCCTTGTAAACAGCACTATATAGAGACTAACTCTAGGGATTTGTATGTATAGATTGTTCCAAATATGATTCATATGATGGGCAAACAAGAAAAGTATTGAATAGAATTGGATTAATTTCAAAGGGAGGAATGAATGCCACAGTAAAGAAAGAACTTTGATTTGGAATCTAAATACTATACTTTTACCTATTTCTTTTAAAATTTTTAATGGAATATTATTTCTCAGTTACAAGGAAAGATGGTTTCCAAACATTATTTTTGTAAGATTTTGACTTCCAATTTTTTTCTTTGTCCCTAAAATAGCATGCAAACTGATATGTTATACATGTACAATCAATTTTTAACATTTCCATATAAGGCACGTTGGAAAAAAAAAATCAGAACAAAAGGGGAAAACCATAAGAAAACAAAACAAAACAAAACAAAACAAAACAAAAAAAACAATAACAACAGGAAAGTGAAAATAATATCCTTCAATCCACATTCAGTCTCCATATTTCATCCTCTGCATATGAATAGCATTTTCCATCCAAAGTCTATTGGAACTGTCTTGAAAAAGCAAACAACAAATGGTGAAAATAGTATGTTTTGATCTTCATTCAAGCTCCATAGTCCTCTCTCTGGATGTGGATAGCATTTTTCATCCCAAGCCTATTGGAATTGCACTGGATCGCTATATTGCTGAGAAGAGCCAAGTCAATTGTAGTTGATCATTGCACAATCTTGCTGTTACTGTGGACAATGTTCTCCATTTTTGCTCACTTCACTCACTTAGTTTATGTAAATCTTTCCAGGCTTTTCTAAAATCAGCCTGTTCATCATCTTTCATAGAAATATAAGAAATTATATTACATTGTATTATAGATTCTAATATATTCATATAAAATAATTTATTTAGCTAATTTTCCAATTGATGGGCAAGAATTTTCAGTTCCTTGCCACCACAAAAATAGCTGCAACAAACATTTCTGCACATATAGGTTTTTTTCCACTTTTTTTTTATCTCTTTGGGATACAGACATACTAATGACACTGCTAGTTCAAAGAGTATGCACAGTCTTTGGGGTATAGTTCCCAGTTGCTCTCCAGCCTAGCTAGATCAGTTCATGACTCTACCAACAATATATTAGTGTCCCCATTTTCCCACATCCCCACCAATATTTATTATTATTTTTTCCTGTCATTTTAGCCAATCTGACAAGTGTGAGGTGGTACCTCAAAGTAATTTTAATTTGCATTTCTCTAATCAATAGTGATTTAGAGCATTTTTTCAGATTATTATAAATGGCTTTAATATATTCATCTGAAAACTGCCTGTTCATATCCTTTGACCACTTCTCATTTGGGGAATGGCTTGTATTCTTATAAATTTGACTCAATTCTCTCTATATTTTAGAAAGGAGACTTTTATCAGAAAAAAATGTTCTCTAGCTTTCTGCTTCAAGGACTAGAGTTTTAATTCCAGTTCTCTCATCATCACTATGATGATACTGGTCAAGACACTTAACTTTTCTGGATCTTTCTTTCCCCCTCTGTGAAAAGACAATTGAATTAAATTAGCTCTAAGGTGTCTTCCATCTCCTTGTTCATGACCCCTTGTAACTATAAATTATGGGAGATACAAAAAGTGCCAGATGCTTATCCCTGGCCACAAAGACCTTAAATTCCATTCTGACAAATTATAAATCTTCTGTTTTTATTTCCTCCAAGATGCTTACAGTGCCACTAAAAGGTCATTCTCACACTCCTCGGAGAAGGAAGCCAAAGTATGGAGCTGACAGTTCATTTTTCTCAAGGTCACAGCAAATCAGGAAGTACAGAGAGCCAAGAATAGAAACCAGGAGTCCTGACTTCCAGTCCCCCTTGAAGGAGAAGAGACAGTCAGAGGGCCAAAGCAAGTGGATGGGCAGGAACACTCACAGGCCTTCTGCTCTGGATTTCTTATTTATAGGATAATCTCATCCAGCCACTTTGCCAAGACCTGTTCTTGGAGAGGGGCAAAAAAAAAAATAGCTCTAGAGGAAAAGTTGAAACCAAGCTGATTAATCAGCTCAATTGAGAAAGATTTTAAATTAGTAATTTCTACTTCTTTAGGTGCTGCCTTAGTTTCCATATTGCCAGGGATGAGGTAACTTAATGTGGCTTTGCCTGAGTTCTACAAGGTATTCATTGGAAAAGTTAACAGTTGCAATACTTGTGTTTGGGGTTGCAGTGTGTAACAGCTAGTTTAAGGTTTCACTCAACTTTTGTGTGAGAGTTTTCTTTTTTATGTGTTTTCTTTTTATTTACTTACCTGTGACCAGACAGATGCTAGGGAGAAATCTGAGGATCTGTCCAGAGATATAAGGAAGGAGAAGAGACTTAGTGGTAGAAGGAACTTTAGACAACATTGACTGCAACCTCTTCATTTTACATATAGGGAAGCTCAGGCCCAGGGAAATTCCGTGTCTTGCCCAATAATATCACTCAGGGAAGAATGGAAAGGAAGAAGGGAAGGAAGGAGGGAGGGAGGGACAGGATTCATTAAACTGATTTTAGACCTATTGCCCGATTTCTCTTTTTTTACTGTCTAATTTTGTTTGGAGGAGTCTACTCAAATCTGCATGTTAAAGGGGAATTGTGTAGAAAGTTTTGGCAATTCCAGCAATAAGCTGAAAGGATGTTCTCCCTCCTAGTGCTCTATTCACTATTACAACCAAATTGAACAATTAAAAAAGAAGACAAAAACACTCATATCAGATATGCATAGTTTAGCAAAAACAGATTCCTGCCCTGATCAAACAATGCATTATCTTATTTTGCATTTTAAACCTCTGGCAAGGAAGCAGGTCACCTGCTTCAAAAGGTGTATGTTCTGGAATTGTGGTTTATCATTAAGTTGTTTTTCTTTATATGTTGTTGGTTTTGTATTATGTTATTTTCCTAGCTGACTTCTCTCTGTTGACAGATAAGGGAATTAAGGAATGACGCTTTGCCCCAGATTTGAAAGTTCCTATCTTAATCCAACCCTGATCCCATAGACACTTAGAATCATAAAACCTGATAGTAAAAAAAACAATGGATTTCCTTCTCACCTTAAATCTTTCAATGATCTACAAAAGTTATCTAGTCTGAAGAGGAATTCTCTCTACACTGTGCCAAAAGCAAGTAGTCAATGACCACTGCTTTAAGGTCTCTGGTGATAGGAAAAATAACTACTCCCTGACATTCAGTATTTCTCCTAAATTGGCTCATTGATCATCTCTGATTATTAGGAAGGTTTTCTTTATATCCAACTCTATAATTTCTTTTCATTTATTCTATTTCATTGGTTATATAGGACCTAATATATTGACCTAAGAGGTCAGTAACCAACTCCCTCCACTTTGCACATAAGGAAAATCCAATACAAAGAAATTAAAGCATTTTGGCCAAAGACTCACAAATAGCAGGTTGTAAGACCAGGATTCTAAGTCTGATCCCTTTTCAGTACAACAGCTCTTTAGTACTTAAAGATTGACCAAATTTACTGAATCAATACTCCTCCACAGGTAAACTATGCCTGAAACACAGTAAGCCCTTAATAAACACTTTTTGATTGATCAAATATCCACAGTTTTTTAGGCCAGTTTCCATAAAGCATAGTCTTCATTCTTGTTAAATCCCCCCTCCCGTTTGTCATGGACAGCCCAGAACTGAACCCAGTTCCAGCTATGGTCTGACTATGACATAGCATAGCAGAATTATAGGGTCCCCTGTCCTGGACACTGTGCTGCTCTCTATTCACTCAGCCTGATTCAGCATCTGCTCTTTGGACTTTTGTGCCGTGCTTTGGGCTCACATTGAGCTTGAAGTTCAGCCCTAGCACCACCTCAGTATCCCTTGGATCACAGTATTACCTAAATATCCTAAAGCTGATCTTTTCCATACTTCTCATCATGGACAGAAATGGATTGTGGAATAGAATAAGGATAGAGTGTGGGATTATAGAAGAGGGCCTTGGTGAGATTTTTCTTCCTCATAGTTTGGAGCTGGTGAGGGTGGGTTGGATGGAATCTAGAGGAAAAGAGGGTAAATCCAAATCATACCTTCCTTCACCCTAGGACCTCCTGCAGAATTCCCCCAATTCCATGACAGGAGTCTCCAATAACCCCCAGGGCATTGTAGTACCAGCCTCAGCACTCCAGCAAGGCAACATTGCAATGACAACAGTCAACTCACAAGTTGTTTCAGGTGAGTAACAAAAGGGAAGAGGAAATGGTGTGTGGTCTAAAGACATGTGAGACTCCTTAGAATAAGGACTGGATTTGGAGGTAAAGATGGGGAGCTTCAGCAGATAACAGGCCAGAATCTAAGTTTGGGAGGGGAAGTTAGGTCTCAGTTTAGAGAGGGAACTGAAGTCCATCTACAGCATTTTTCTGGGTCATTCATTCATTCATTGCTGAACTGTTCATTATCTGACTAGAAAGGGGCTTAGAACAGGCAGTCCTCAAATACTTCTTGATAAGGAGATACTCTCTCCTTGTGCAGGCAGACCAGTTGGCAGTATTGCCAAATTTCCTCAAATCTCACATGTCAGCTTTGGAGAAACTAGGAGATAAATCCCATAGAACCCCGGTGAAGATGATTATAGCCAGGAAGGAGGGGCTTTTCCCCAAATGGCCCATTGACTATAAAGTTTCCCCCATCTGACTTCCCCTTTAACATCCCACTATAGATTGAGCTCCCTCATCTTAGCTCTCTGAGCTCTGTGATCTTTAGGCTTCCCCACTGAATCCTGTAGATTTGTAATTTTCCAGGATAGTGTCAGTACTGGGCATGAACCCTCAAGAATTGGACTAAAGGCTCTCCATGTAAATACAGGGTCAGCTCAAGGGTCTAAAAGAACAGCTATGTTTGAGGAGAGAAGCACACTGCTGGTGATTTAAAGTCCATTTTTATTCCAGGTGGAGCCTTGTACCAGCCAGTTACCATGGTAACCTCCCAGGGTCAGGTGGTCACCCAAGCAATTCCCCAGGGAGCTATCCAGATCCAAAATACACAGGTAAGTTAAGGAAGAGAAGAGAAGCTATCTGTGGACCTTCTTAAAAAATAACTAAGCAAAGCTGCCTCAG
Source organism: Sarcophilus harrisii (assembly GCF_902635505.1). Classification (NCBI taxonomy): domain Eukaryota; kingdom Metazoa; phylum Chordata; class Mammalia; order Dasyuromorphia; family Dasyuridae; genus Sarcophilus; species Sarcophilus harrisii. The sequence continues at coordinate 460,353,024 of NC_045428.1, read as the reverse complement.
TGGTATGGGGAAGAGGGGGTGCCCAGGTTGGGTATAGATGAGGATTAAGCTGACAATTTCAAAGGGACAGATGCACATTTACATAGTATTTGCATGTTCACTCCATCCCCAGAAAACTCTTCCCCAAGGAAGTCAATATTTCTCTTCCCCTACTACCTTCTCCCTTCCCCAGGCCCCGTTATTTCATTTCACTTTATTTGTACTTTTCCTGACTAATCTACCATCTTGACCTAAAATGGGAAAATCTTGTTTACTAGAAAAGTCCCCAGAAGCCTTTGCTCCCTACTCCCAAAAGATTAAAAGGAAAAGCAGGGTCCTGTGTGAGTGAGGTGAATGGAAACTGCTAAAAGATGGAGGTAGCCATGCAGTTTGGGGATGATGGGGGAAGGGGAGCATTGTCAAATAATTGGGATTGGATCATTTTCCTGTAGGGTCATTTGAGGCCAAAGCCAGAATTCTGAATGATCTCAGCTGTGAAGCCCTGTCTAATTCACGTCCAGCCCTCTGCATTCTTCCTGTGTCACCAGAGGGATGCAGCGGGTGCTATTCACCATTCCCTCCCCTTCCCCCTCTTGGGAATCTGTTTGAAAAAGCTTATATGTCTTGTACTTTGCACTGCAAGACTTGATGGGATTTGAGGTTTGTCTGCTGGTGTTTTTTCTTAACTTCGTTATCCTTCCCCCTCACTCCTTTTGTAGAGTTAGAAGCAGGGGCCCCTAAGGAGAAGCTGCCTGGCCATTTCCTTACACATCAATCCCCTTTGTCCTACAAGCCTTCCTCACCCTCACTTCCCCTGTTACCTAGGGAGACAGGCTGTGCTACTGGTTAAGCCAGGAAACACTGGCCTGGCTCCAGAGGGAAGAGAGGGTTGAGGTGGAGGGAGGGACAGGAAACTGACAGGTCTCCTTCCTTTTAGCTCTGGCCTCCAACCAGCCTACATGTCCACAATGGTGCTTTCATTTGGGCACAGCCCTTCCTGCTCTTCCTAGATTTTGTGCTAAACTTGAAGAAGATGGGGACTTGAATTAATACTGCTTTATATATGCTCTCCTGTGCCCCAGGAATCCCCTCCCATCTCAGTCAGTCACCCATCTTTCCTTTCCTATTTTCAATTAAACATTTATTAATTAGTAAACATTTATTATGTGCCAGATACTATGCTAAGCACTGAATTTACTAAATATTTATTAAGCACCAAATTTGTGCAAAGTTCTGCCCTTTTAGATGTTCTATCTCTGTTCTTCTATGATCTTGGAATACTTCACTTGTAAAATGGAAGGGATGAACTAGACAGTGTTTATTTAAGTGATCCTTTTATCCCCTTCTTTAGCCTTTCTCTTCCTCCCTTTTCCACTACTCCCATCTCTGCCATATTTTAGTCAACCAGACAGGCCCTCTGTTAGGTAGGTCTCTGGCAGAGAGAGGCCTGGCCCTTGAAGAGAAGCTGAGCTGAGTTGGGGGAAATCCTAAGACTTTAAGGAATGAGAGAAGGAGGAGCTTCTTGATCTAAAAGTTTTATACCTCTGTTTTCATTTGGTAAAGATTATAAAAATCACTGGGGACCTGACACTGCAGTGCTACAGAAATACCCTTGAGCCCATTTTTCAGGGTAATTCTCAGTCAGTAGCCTTCTCTGCTCTACATGGGCCCTGCTTCTTATGCTATTTCTTACTTGGATATAAAAAGGGGACTCAGATGGGGGAGCCCTTCATATGGAAAACTTCTTGAAGGTTGGAGTTTTGCATAACCGCCAATATTCCAAGACAGCTCAATCATGTCATTTGTAATTCCCACTGGCAGCCCCCTTACACTCAATCACCAAACAGAATACTGGGAGAACCTAGCCCAATGCAAATCTTTATTCCTGGCAGCATGTGCCCTGAATTCTAGTCTGTCTCCTTTCCTGTCCTGTTGAACTGAGTTGAACTGCCTGTTAGAAAACTTGAAAAGTCCTTTTTTATCTTTTCTTTTGACACTAAAACAAGAGCAAAGAACATTAGGATTTGGCATCTTAGGACCTCGGTTCATATTATGCATCTTTTACTTCTATAATAGCAAATTCCTTTGTCTCCATAGACTTCTCTTTTTACATTTTTAACATAAAGGGGTTGGACTAGATAGTTTCTAAAGCTCCCTCCTCTTTTACTGCTATTGTTTTATCTATGATCCTAAGCAATTCAGAAATCTTCTATGTACTAGAAAGGTTACCCCCAATGCAAAATCCCAAAGAAAAAGAAGTCAAGACGTCTTACTTAGGAAGGTAGTAGTACAATAGAATGGATACTAGCTCTGAAATCTGGACTCATGTGCAGATTCTGCCTTTGATACTTAGTACCTATGAAACCTTAAAGAAATAACCTGGATCTCAGTTTTCTTATCTGGAAAATAAAGGGGCTGGACCAGATGGACTCCAAAGTCCATCCTAGTTTTAGATCTATCAAATCTATTATCCTAAAACAGTGACCAATTACTATTCCAGAAGAGTCCATGATGAAATATACCTACTTCCTGACAGTGAGGTGATAGACTCATAGTTGAGTCATATAATTTTTGGAACTAGTTAATGCAGAAATTTGTTTTGCTTAACTTATGCATTACAAAACTTGGGGTATTTTGAGGGAGTTGGGTTGAGTTTTATCTTTTGGCAATGCAAATAGTAGGAGGTAGATTTTTAAAAATAGATTTTTACTTACTGAAAAAGTTAAATTAATTTTTTTAAGTCTATGATCCCAGGATTTCCCAGAACTCTCAGAAATGGAATAATATCCATTTCTATTGCCTGTTGCTTCACTACCTCCATTCTGCCCAACACTCTTAGTATGATGTCTACAAAAATCCTGGATAAGAGAAGAGGAGGATAAGAAGGAAAAGGGACCACCAGGCTCTACCCCAGGGAGTGTACCACCTTCTAAGTTTTCTATGTCTAACAGGTTTATCTCTTTCAGCATTGTCTAGTCTGAGATCAGTTCTGTGGTAGAGTTTTTTATCTCTTCCTGATCTTTCTCTATTGTATGTTTCCACCCAGAAGCTTTCCACCCCCTCACTTCTCAGTGAGGGGAGTCAGATATCAACCTGAAATATTATTGTTCACTCATCACAACCAGCATGACTAAGCAAATGACTAAGTGCTACCTCTACTTCCTTTCTTTTTAGATGATTAAGGGCCAAGACTGATCTGCTTCCTGGGAGCCCTTTAAAATGGGAAGGAGGGCGACATTTTTTAAGAATAAAAGAAATTTTCTTCCCAGCTAGTTTTGCAAATGGAGTAGGGAGAAAAAAATGCCTATTTGATTGTGAAGACTCCTTCACGGAATCCTTCCTCATGGACCAGGGAGCATCCCAGCAGGGCACAAACACTGAGCAGGCTAGCAACCCAGCAATAATAGATTGTTGGTTGTTGTCTTTTGTTCTCAAAGAGTAACAAGATGACATTACCATGATGGAGTCAAGGTTTAGCAAAAGATTGTACATCTTTCTCCCAGAATCAGCCTTGCTAAGCCGAGGGTCCAAGGAGGCTTATCACCAGAATATTCTACTCCTTCCCTCCCTAATGAATCCCTAATGAATTTTTTTTGTTCCTGTTGTTAGCCTGGACTTCAACCTCATATCCTTTTTGTCCAGGAGGAAAGGTCAAGGTTAATTTGAACTTTTTTGTTGTTGTTGTCATGAAAACTCACTGCTTTTCTGTCAGGGCATGATAGAATCTGCCTTGGTGGAGAAGGTACTTACAGTGGTACAATTTTTTTTAAAACCCTGAAGCTCTGAAAAAAAAAAAGTACTTTGGGCAATAAAAAAGAAAGTGAAGGGATAGAGTTGTGATAGGAAACTGAGGCCTATGGAACTGAATCAGGGTACTTGGATTTATTCACTTGGACAAGGCCCTGGAATTTTTCTGGAGTTGTGTGAACTTCCTAGAATCCTCCATAATGTCACTATCAGCCTCCAGATTGAGAAAATCCTTTTCCTCAAAGGAAGCAGTACCTTGCTGCAGTGCCAGGCAGGGGTAGGTAGGACAATCAGTGAACACTTAATTCTTAGAGCATCATTGGTTCTGAAATCTCAGAAGCACTTTAACATTCAAGTTTATGAGGTTGGAAATATTTCTTCCCACTTTGTAGGGAGAGAAACTGAGGCACAGAAAAGTTAAATGATTTGTTTAAAATCACTATGGATTAGCCCTAGGGCCAGGTCTTCTAGTCCAGCCCCCTCATTTTACAGGTAAGGAAGCTGAGGTCCAGAGAGGATAAGTTATCTTCAAGATCACTTTGCCCCCAGAAATGGCCAAACTGAGATTAAAAACTCTGGTCCTGAGATTCCAAGTTCAGCTCTCTTATCTCACAGTTTCCCTCTCTTATAGCCAGGGACACTTTTCATTCTTCAATTCTTATCTCTATCCTCCAATTTCCTTTCTTCCTGATTCCTTGATTAGTTTTTTGAACCTTTGAGGAGGTCTGGGATCCAAAAACAATCTCCTTCCTTTCTCCCAAGCTACCTCCACCTCATGTAGATAACACATTCTTCGCTGCATCTAAATGAGATTTGGACTCTTTAGTTAATAGGGAGTTTGGGGACCACAAGGGCAGGGGCACAAATCTGGCCAAAGGCCTTTTCCAATGCCAGCACAATGTATGCAACCCCAGTCTTACTTTATATCATACTCCGGGCCAGAGGGAGCCCTCCCTGCCTGGCATGGGGCTGGAGCCTGATGTTTTATTCATACTGAAGGAATGTTTTGATGAAACCTGGGGAAAAGAGGAGTGGGTGGTGGTAGAGATTTTCAAATTGATGTTTCAGTAAGTTTTTTGAAGCCTCAAACTCCCTGCTTGTTTCCTCACTTGCATCCTGTCCTCTCCCTCCTCCCCATCTCCTTTCCTTTATCATCATTACACACATCTTTGTTTATCACTTGCTATGTGTAGGGCAATCTTGTCCTGAGTCCAGTTCTCCTATATTGCTGGAGTAAACAAGCAAAGAGATTTCCAGAGAGTTAGATAAGTTATAGCAGTTATTCATCCCAGATTTTCTGGTAGAGTCTTGATTTTTTTTTTAAAGGAAAATAACTTTAAATGAGACTCTACAAAAGAAATAGAAGTTCTCAAGTTTGCTTTGGAAAATATGGCAACTTGTGTCTCAAGGATCCAGAGACAAGGGGCAAGGTGGAGAAGAGCTCCAATGGGAGAAATTCCTCCTTCCTGGATTTGCCTATTTTCCCTCCCAGTTCTTGCACAGAGTAGGACAGTCTTCTCCACAGAAGTAGTACTGATGATGCCTCAGGAGCCCAGAACACAGTTGCTTCCCTGGAACAATAGAGCACTTATGTATAGTTCCTTTGCCACCCATTAAGCAAATGTTTTAAGTCTCCCTGGGCCCTCCTGCCCCATGAGGTAGGAGCAGGAGGTCCTTCTAGTCTTACTAGGACAAAAGACAGATTCTGCAGATTCTACAAATTCTGTGTAGCCTATTTTCCCTCTCTTTCCCCCTTTCTCTCTTTCTGCATATTTCCCCTTCTTTTTAACTTGAAGAAATTGATATTATGGAAGAAGAAAAAGAGGGGGAGTGGGAGGGAGGGTGATTATTCCATCATGGGGACATGAGCAGGTAGTGCAGGAGAATGGGTCAGGAAAAGGAGCTGGCTTTGTATGCCACCATCACCATGGCAACAGGTCCTTCACTCCCTGTGTGGCTGCTGATGCGGCTTTTCTCTCCACCTGCCCTGAAGGTTAACCTTGACCTCACCTCCCTCCTGGACAACGAGGATAAGAAGTCCAAGAACAAAAGGGGAGTCCTACCCAAGCACGCCACCAACATAATGCGTTCCTGGCTCTTCCAGCACCTCATGGTGAGTGTGAAGTCTCTGGGTGGAGGGGAAGGAATGAACACCACGTGAACTAGCCCTTTTTGTCATTTTCAGGTTCTCAGAGAAGGAGCAACTTTAAAGAGAATCTGTTTCTAGGGATGTTTTCTTTTGTGGGTCAGGCCAAAGGAGAAAGGATGATTTAAGCAATGGTAGTGTTTTCTTAAGTAAAAGGCCCACAAGGTCCATTTCAGAAGTCCTAAATCTAGATCTGAAAGGGACCATAGAAGCTATGTATTTAACCCTATCATTTTGTAGATGAGGAAACTGAAGCCCAGAGAAATTAAAGTGACTGCCCCAAATCACAGTTAGTGACAGACCCATTCCTTGAACCCAGATCCCCTAACCTCAGTAACTTTTCTACCACAATGCACAACCTCTGAACAAACCTTCCAGCTTTCCTTCTAACCTGACTTGTAACCTTAAGTCATTTACCCCATTTGATCCATAACTTCCTCATCTGCAAAATGAAAATAACCTATCCCATACGATTGTTGTGGAGACCCAATGAAAAGTATTTAAAAGGCATTTATACAAATGTAGGGTGTAGTAGCAAGATAAATACTGAACTGTATGGGTCTTTGATCTGAAAATAACATTTTCCCTTCTTCCCTTCATCATCTTCCCTTCCTTTCCCACATACCCCCAGGGAAAGACAACAGCATCAACAGTTTCCCCAACCAAGCCTCTTTTTCAACAATCTGATTGAGAGAAGCCTCAGTGCTATTGAGTTGAGGGCTTTCTGTGCTGGTCTTCCTTCTATGTGTAGGACAGTCAAATGCTCATTGCCCTATAGAACATACACACAGCTGTGGAGGCTTTGTTTGCCTAAGAAGGATTCAAGTTAGTTATTAGGAACGACTTGAGGGGGGCAAGACCCTGGTGCATCTTATTCAGACTGACAACTGTGGAGATTTTAAAGCAAAGGGTAAATGATTCTGTCTGCACCTGTAGGGCGGGGTATGGAATATAAGGATGGTTGGACTCTATTGTCCCTTTGTAAATCCTATAATTCTAGAAATGGTTTGTAAGTCTGCATAAATATGGATGAGCAGAATGCCAGTGTAAGTATTGGGGGAGGGAATAAAAGAAGATCTTTGATTAAAGAAAAGGATCCAGGAAGATAAGTTGGTTGGCAAATGCAGAAAAACTGGTGTGTCCGAGATAGCAAGTAAGCATCTAATCTGGGAATGGCCTAGTAGTTGGAACTAGAATTAACCATCTTTAGGGTATAAGAGACAGAAAGCATGACAGGGGCCAATTTTTAACAATATATTTTGGAAACATATACCTTTTTAGGTTTATAAAATTCCATCTCATTACTACTTTGAGATAGTCCTTTACCTGAATTTCTTCGGTAGCTTTTCTTCCCTTGAAGTTCACTCAATCTATACCTACCGCCCATTATATATATATGTGTGTGTGTGTGTGTGTATGTGTGTATATATGTATATATATATATATATATATATATATACACACACATATATGTATACATTACACACACACACACACACACACACACACACACACACACAGAGTGAGCTCTGTGCTCGGTTCACAGTTGTTCTCTCTTCCCTAATCCTGCCCTCGTACTAGAGGATTTCAAAATATATATATATGGTAACTACCTCAAATGCCCACGCCTCTTGATTGCTCGTGCTCATTTCTTATGACCTACTCCTTCTCCACCTCAGCTACAATAGAGAGAGGTCATATTCTTGATCTTGCCGTCACCCACAAATGCCACACTTCCATATTTATGAACTCTGAAATTCACTTCCATTCCCTAGACCCTGTAGTTCTTTCTCAGGCTATCATCCCTGCACTGATTACTTTCTTCTCTGTTCTCCATTCTGAAATCTTAGTGAATTAAATCAATTCTGCACTGTGCTGTTTTCTTGAATCTCTTGTCCTCTTATGCTGCTGCCAGTCTTGCTCTGATATGCCACAGTTCTGAATTATTCCCACCACCAATTGCCTGTGAACCTGTTCACATGCTGACAAATGAAGTCAGAGATAAATTGTGCTGACTAGTTCTACTACACATTTTTATTATGTAATTTCAACTGGGCCTTCACTGCCACAAGGCAATCCTTTTATACTTTCTTAATTGACTTACAATCCCACTCATCACAACTTTTTTTTTTTAATCACTCTTCAAATGTGCCTTCCTTCTTCCTCTCCTTCCCCTTTCAACTGAAAATGTTGTCTCATAGTTGACTAAAAAAGAAAAAGAAAAAGGAAGTCCTTCACCGGTTTTCCCCTTTTCACTTCCTTGTCATACCTGTCAGATGCCTCCTGCCACAGTCCCCACCTTCACCCTATCTCACATAATGAGTTGGCTTTTCTTCTTGACAAGAAATACCTCTGTACATGTACAAGTGACCCTATTGAATCCCAGCTTTTCCAACAGATTGTCCCCTCTATTACTCCTATTGTCATTTCAATCTCTCCTTGTCTACTGCCTGCTTTCTTGTAGTCTACATTCTTACCCATGTCTCCCACATCCTCAAAAAATACCTCCTTGATCTATCCATCTCTATTAACTGCTATACTATATCTTTCCTTCTTTTGGTAGAACTCATTGTCTACAGCAAATCATCTACTTTTCTTCCTCTTATGTTCCTGTTAACTCTTTGCAGTCTGATTTCTGACCTCATCATTCAAAAAAACTGCTCTTTTCAAAGATACTGATAATTTCTTTTTTTAAAAAAAAATATTTATTTAATGGTTTTCCTCAGTTGCATTCAAAACAACTTTTTTTTTAACATTTGTTTTTAAGATTTTTGAGTGATAGGTTCTTTCCCTTATCCCCACCCACAATTAAGAAACCACATGTGAAATTATGCAAAACATTTCCATAAAAATCAAATTGTGAAAGAAAACATAGATCTCCCACCCTAACAAAAATAAAAACTCTCAAGAAAAATTAAGTTAAAAAGAAAAAAACAGAGAAAGAGAAAATGCTTCAATCTCTCTTCAGACACAATCAGTTCCTTCTCTGGGTATGGATAGGATTTTTCATCATTAAGTCCTTCAGAGCGGTTGTGGATGATTGTATGGATGAGAACAGCAAAGTCATTTACATCTGGTCATCTCAGAACATGGTAATTACTTCGTGTACAATTCATTTCACTTTGTTCATGGAGGACTTTTCAGTGTTTTTTTTTTTCCCTGAGAGCATCCTGGTCATCATTTCCCAGAGAACGATAATATTCTGTCACAAACACATACTATGATTTATTGAGCCATTCCTCAATTTGTAGGCATTCCTCAATTTCCTTTTTTTTTTTTTTTTTTTTTTTTTTTTTTTTGTCCCGAGAAGAGAGCTGTTATAAATATTTTTTGTACATATAGGTCATTTTCCTTTGCTTGTTTGTTTGTTTTTCTCCCTCTCTCCCCAATCTCTTTTGGTATTCGTGCCTAGTAGTGTTGTTGTAAGATCAAAGATCAAAGGATATGCATGAATTTATAGCCTATGGGCACAGATCATATCGTTTGATCATTTATCAATTGAGGCCTGGCTCTTGTTTTTTGACTCAGTTCCCTTTAAGTTTGAGAAATGAGACCTTATCAGAGAAACTTGCTTCAAAAATTTTTTACACTTACTATTGCTAATCATATTTCCCCTCCACACACACATTTATTCTCTCTCTCCTTTCACCTTGTCCCTTCTCAAAAGTGTTTTGCTACTGACCATTCCCTCCCCCAACATGACCTCTCTTTTATCACCCTCCCCCCTTCCCATATCCCATTCCCTTCCTATTTTCCTGCAGGGTAAGATAGATTTCTGTACCCCCTATTGAGTATGTATATTTCCTATTTGAGCCAATTCTGATGAGAGTTAGGTTCACTCACTCACCTTCTCCCCCACCTCCTTCCCCTCCACTGTAAAAGCTTTTTCTTGCCTCTTTTTTGGGGGGTAGGGGAGAGCAGATAATTTGCACCATTTCACTTCTCTCTTTACCTTTCTCTCAGTCCATTCCTCTCTCACCTCTTAATTTCATCATTTTTTTAAAAAAAGATATTAGGTACTGATGATTTCTTAAGTGCCATATCTGATGACCTTTTCTCTGTGCTCATTCTTCCTTGGACATTGTGGCTCACCATCTTCTCCTTGATAACTATTCTCTCTAGGTTTTCAGGATACTATTTTGTTTTCTTTGTGACTATTCCTCTGGATCCTTTGGTATCTACCGATCCCTTCCTAATACTTGCAAACACATCTAAGTCTCTCCTTTCCTGAAAAAAACCATCATTAGATCCCATCATCCCTGCTCATCATCACCCTCCACATTTCTGTTTGTCAACCAAACTTTTTTCAAAAGCCATTAACAAAAGCCATTCCTTTATTTTTTTTTTCTCCTTTCACTTTTTTTGGTAAATCCTTTTCAATGGGATTGTATGCATCTTCACTCTATTGAAACTCCTCTCTCCAAAATTAGCAATGATTTTCTAATTGCCAAATCTAATGGCTTTTCTCACCCCCATCCTTTTTAACCTCTCAGCAGTATTTGACACTGTTAATCATCTCCTTGGATGCTCTATCCTCTCTGGATTTTCATGACACTGCTCACCCTAGGCTTTCTTCCTATCTATTTGACAACTCCCTCACACTCTCTTTTGCTAATTTTTCATCCATATCACACACACTAACCATGAATTAGTCCTCATTGTATCATAATGTGTGTAATATGAAAATCCCATGTTATACTTATTATGGATGTTTCACAAGGCTATATCCAAAACTGAAAAATTCTTCCTACCTTCTCTATTATGATCACCATCTTCTCAGTTACCCGAGTTCATAACCTAGTTATGGGGAGAGAACCTAGTTATTATCCTTAGCTCCTTACTTTTCTCTCCCCATTTCCATCCAATCTGTTGCCAAAGCCTGTGAGTTTTGCATTTGAAATCTTTCTCATATACTTCGCCAATACATTTTTGTAGGCAATCATTACTTCACACCTGTCCTATTGCAACAGCCTGCTGGTTAGTTTCTCTCTCTAAGGTCTCTCTTTGCTCTAGTTCATCCTCAACTCAGCTGTCAAATTGATCTTCCTAATGCAGTCATGCATTAAGCATGACCATTAGAGTTGACCATGTCACACCTTCCCCTCTCCCCTAAATAGTAAATGTCAGTGGATCCCTATCATTTCCATTATCAAATATAATGTACTGTTTGGAGTTCAAGCACTTTAGAAAACTGGCTTCCTCCTACCTTTCCAGTTTTCTTTTACTTTACTCATCTCACATACTCTGCAGTCCAGTGACACTGGCCTTTCTCTTATTCCTTGAACAAAACACTATCTTTCAGCTGCCAATGTTTTCACTGTCTGTCTCCTATAACTGGAATTTTCTCCCTTTTCATTTCAGCCTCTTGGATGCCTTGTGCTCCTCTAAGTCCCATCTAAAATCCTCCAGAAGAAACTTTTCCAATCCACTTTAATGCTGGTAACTTCCCTGTATGGATTATCTCCAATTTATTCTGCATATATTTTTGTGGACATAGTTACTTGCATATTTTCTCTCATATTAGACTGGAGTTCCTCGAGAGTAGAAACTCTTTTTGCCCTTCTTTGTATCTCCAGTACTTACTAAACTCTGCCTGGCACATAATAGGTGCTTAATAAATGTTTATTTACCGAATAACAATGACACAATGACAGAAAATTTTCCTCTTCACGGAATTTTAGTATTTATCTTGTGATAAGCCAATTCTTATGTATTGGGGTGTAGACACAAAGCCAAGACTAATATAGAAAAATCTTGAAATTAGAACCGGGAGATTCTAATTAGAATTAGGTATATACAGCATGCATTTGGAAGTCAGCCAAAGATGAGCAGACTTTTTAGTGAGGGCATCATTAGCTCTATGAATTAATGTATTAGAGAGAAGAGAAGACTCTTGAGTAGCCTAGGATTTTAAGGCTCTCCCATCTGATAACTTGTTCATTCTATATCTGTGATTATACATTAGAGTAATGTGAATATACACCCATACATTGTGCACACAGATTGAAATAAATAATCATAGCCACTGGTCTTTCACTTGTAGAGATTATGATTTTTCCCAGACTTGTTGGTCTATTGCCCTGGATTTCTGGAGTTATCCTCAGATTTATAAGCTGTTGGAATCTAGAACTATTTCCCAAAAGCTATTAAACTATACCCTGTTATATACTGCTATTATGTTTGTACTCCAAAAAGGTCAAAGAAATGAAAAATATTTGTACAAAAATATTCTATCAGCTCTTTTTGAAGTGACAAAAAATTGGAAATTAAGGCAGTGCCCACCAATTGAGGAATAGCTGGATACAAGTTATGAATCTTATGTAATAACATTGTGGTATAAAAAATGATGGGGATGATTTTTGAAAAACATGAGAAGACTTTGATTAATTAATACAAAGTGAAATGAAAACCAGGAAAACAATTTATACAAAAACAACAATATTATAAAATTTATCAGCTTTGAAAATGTTTAATTCTGATCAATGATGGACCAGAACTCCAAAGGACTTTATAATACAACATACTACTTATCTTCACATAGAGAGATTTAGAATGCAAATTGAAGTTTCATTTCATTTCTCTTCTTTTTGACATGATTAACATGAAAATATGTTTTTCATGACACTACATATTTGTAATGGGTTTCGTTTTTCTTATCTTTTCAATGGATGGAGGAGAGGGAGAGATAGAATTTTTAACTGAAAAGAAAATTATCAACCTTTTGTGTTTTGCTACTGATGGGGAAAAGAAAAAGAGAAAGCTATAGGAGATAGTCCTTTTGTTCTCTTTCCTTCTCTATCTCCCCCCCCCCCATACCTTTTCTCTGTTATCTTTATTTTAAAATAAGACTAATAACAGTTCCAGTGGTCTTGTGATGGAGAAAGCCATTTGCACCTGGACTGTGTGGATCATCACATAGTATTTTCACATTTTTTATTGTTGTTTGCTTACATTTTGTTTTCTTTCTCATTTTTATTCTTTTTGATCTGATTTTTCTTGTGCAGCATGATAATTGTGGAAATACACACACACACACACACACGCATATATATGTATATAAGAATTGTACATGTTTAACATATATTGGATTTCTTGCCATGGGGGGGAAGTAGAAAAAAATTTGGAACACAAGATTTTGCAAGGGTGAATGTTGAAAACTATATGCATATGTAAAATAAAAGGCTTTATAAAAAAGAAAACAAAATTAAAAGGAAGTATACTGGAAAAAATGAGATTAATGATTGAGACCATGGAAAGGAATTTTTGTGCTAGTGAAGTAAGATTGGGTGTGTGCATGCCCATGTGAACATAAGCACTTATACACATATGCCAGCACAGTAATGAAGACAGATTTGCCTTGAGCTCCTCTGAATCAAGAAAGGGGCTAAAGTAACAAAGATGACTCTCGCAGACCAAGTTGTAGTTTCACAAACATGCATGTAAATATTATAACCACTTCTCCAATGCGCTCCATTTTTGTAGCATACTTGGTCACAGATATTAAAGTCAGTTTCTTAATTATAGTTTTTAATCAGGCATGAGGGAATATGTAGTTCTCCTTCCCAAGGCTTCCAATGGCAAGCAGACCCTCATCACCTCACAATTCAAGTTTCTTCTCCTCTCCAGTCCAGTGATCTTCCCAATGCACAGGTCTGATCATGCTATTTTACTATTCAATAAATTCAAGTACTTCCCTATTGTCTTCATGATCAAATAAAAATAAGCCTTTATAACTTGATCCATTCCTACCTTTCTGGTCTATTTATTTTTTACTCTTCTTCATGTATATTATAATCCATTGACACCAGTTTCCTTGCCTTTCCTCACACATGATGCTTCCTACTTATATTTATATAAGTGTTTATATACTTACACTGTATATTTCCTACTTAGCCTCCTAAATTCCCTGGTTTCCTTCAAGTCTTAGCTCAGATTCCATAAGGAGTTTTTCCTGGTCTCCTTACTGTTAATGCCTTCCTTCTAAGATTACTTCCAGTTTACTCTGTATATATCTTTTATGTACATAGTTATTTCCATATTGTCTCCTCCACTGGATTATGAGTTCCTCAAGGCATACCTTCTTTTTGCCCTTTTTTTGGTAACCTGGGCACTTGGCATAATACCTGGCACATAGTCAACCCATGCTTCTTGCCTTGGCTTGACCTTACAGATGAGAGGGGTTGTCTTCTGTTGGACCATATAGCCAAAGAAACTTCATCAGTGTAGCCTAGACAGATCCAAACTCCAAACCCTCAACCCTTTTCCTTGCAACTTTCTAAGAAAAAGAAAACATAGCAACCTGAGGGAGCTAATTAACTGGGTGTAAACAGCTTTAAACAATAAAGGGACTTGGGAAGAGAATTTGACTTCTAAACAGTAAACCAGGAAGAGTCTTATGGGAAAAAATGAAGCAAAGCAGCAACCTGAAATGTTTCCAGGTCTCTTGTCTCTGCTATCTACTTACCCTGTGATTCTGATGAATACTTTTTCTCTTGTTTAAATTCCTAGCCCCTTCCCTCTTCAAAGAGAGGGGAAAACACTGGAAAGCTACTATAACAGAGCCAACCCTGTGTCTTAATTCTGCATGAAATGCTTCAACTTCCTAAACATTTCAACTTCTCAGAACAGGTCCATAAAAACTTGCCATTGATCCTAGAGCCTTTCACAACATTTTAAATTGCCTCACATTATGCCTCACATTATTGACCATATATGTTTCGTGGAACTCTCTGATTCTTCATCTACATTGGCTCCCTGAGTCCAAATAGTTGCCACATCTGAATCCTTTTCCCAATTTTCCTGACATTGCTGCTATTACAAATGACCACAAAATGTATTGAGACCCTCTCTTAGATGATGGGGACATAGGATAAAAATCAAGCAATCCCTACCCTTCAGGAGCTTATATTCTCTTGACTATACATACATACATACATACATACATATATATGTATAATATTATATATGTATCTATGCATACACACACAAGCTGCCTAACTGGGCCATCTTTTTCTTTTCTTCCTGCTTCCACAGACTCTAGACTACATAAATATGTTTTTTCAGAGTTTACTTCTAAGGAAAAAGAATAATGTACAAATTGAGAAATAATACAACAGAGAACAATAATTAGAAGCACAGTTAAAATCAAACTACTTAATTCTAGACTATTTTTGCACTTGGCTTCTAAGCTAGTCAGTCTAGCTATAGTTATCTTGGCCAATGTGGCTTATTGCTATTCCCTATAGAGTGGAGCATCTAGACTTCACCTGGTCCCCAGACAACAATGGCATCTTCATGCAGATTTTGAGGTTGGACCCTCTAACCTGGCTGGAATCAACCTCATTAACTCCCTTAGAAATAGTAAATGTCTCCCTCTCAGTCAGTAAGCTTTACAATGCATGGTGGATATTTTTAAGGAGACCCTGAAATCTGTCCCCAAGGAACTAGAAAAGATAATCTAGATACAAATGATAAAGTACCAGACTGTATCAACAAAGTCACATTCTCTAGATCAAGGTTTGTAGTCATCATCCTGCTATGCTCTTCCTTGGTCAAACCACAACTTGAATACTATACTAAGCTATGGGTGCCATATTTTAGAAGGGACATTGATAACTGGCAGATGCACATGGCTAAGATAGTGAGGGAATGGAAGACCAAGTCATGTAAGGATACGGTGAAAAAACTGAGGATATTTAGACTGGAAAAGAAGACTTAGGAAGGACTTGATGGCTATAATTTAATGATCAAGTATTTTAATGGCCAGTATAAGGAAGAGAATTAAATTTCTCCTATTTAGTCCTAGAGAGCACAATTTCGCACAGTATTTAGAAGTTGGAGGAAGGCAGATGTTAATATAAGGCAAAGAAAAATTTCCCAATTATTAGAGTTATCTACATATGGAATGGATTTCCTTGGAATATAATAGGAAGCCATTTTACTAGAGATTGGACAGCCATTTAACAAATATAATGAGGGAAATTTCTCATCATGTTGGAATTAACCTACATGTCCTCAGAGATTCCCTCTAGTTCTGAAATTCTGTGATTCTTTAAGGGCTCAAAATGATTAACTAAAAGTATTAGATAAGTGGGTACATAGTATTTGACAAATTTGCATGTTGCTTCTTTAATTCTATAAGTAGCATGTAGTACTTGATGAACTTAGATGAATTAGAGTGAAGAAGTTGAGAATTCACTTCCTATCTCTTGACCCTAACTGTGTGACCTTGGGCATATGCTGTGTGTCTCAAGAGACTTCTTAAAGAATCATTTCTTTCTGTCATAAATAAACAATTTTGGTAGAGGGAGTTCTCAAACTAAGAGTTTTTTTTTTTAATTCAAGTTAATCCTCTGTATATCCACATTAATCTCTTTCAACAGCTTTTTTTTTTCCATATCAGAATCACTCCTTTTTTGTTTTCAGAATTTCATTTTTTAGAGGTTCTTATCCCTTCCCTAACTTTAAACTCTGTATGGAATTTTAGGCCATGGTCTCATTAGTGATCCTTTTTCTGAAATTTTGAAATTTGCTCCCTCCAAATTTAGACTGCAAATCAAATTATTTCCTACTTTATCACAAATGCTGAATTGAACTATCAAGTGTTCACCTATCACCAAAGTTTCTATCATCTCCGCACCTTCCATCAGTTCCTCCTTATTGGTGAGAATGTTTACTAGAATAGAATTTACCCTTGTTGGTCCTTTTGTTTTGTTGGTTCACCCTTTTTGAAGGATTAAATTGAATTTAAGGTGCTAAGCTAAGAAATTCTTATTTGCTCTGCTTTTTACAGAGAGGAGTCTATAGCAGTTTATCTGTATAATTGATGTCCCCCATCTCACAGTACCATGCCACTATCCCAGACTTGAGATGGTTCTCTGAATTTCTCATCTATTTATTTTACATCCAGTTGGCCTGTAATCAATAATAATATCATTTCTGCTTCTACTCATCTTTACCAAAATACTCTCTACTATATTTCCCTCTCCTGATTTTCTCATTTCTTCAAAGGGATGTTTTTTACCCCTTTAATTCAATTTTATTTTATTTTCATTTCCAAATTCTTTGTTTATTTCCCCCACTTATTGAGAAGAGAGAAAAACAACTCATTATGTATAGTCATGCAAAATATATTCCTATGTTAGGTATCTCCAAGAAAAAGAAAAGAAATAGATGAAAATGTGGTTTAATTGAGTCCATCAATTGTCTGTCTGGAAACAGAAAGCATGTTTTATCATTAGTTTTCTGGAATTATGATTAGTCATTGTGTTGATCATAGTCGCTAAATCTTTTGAACTTGATTTACTTTACAATATTATTGTTATTGTATAAATTGTTCTATTTTTACTCACTTTACTTTGTATCAGTTCTTACAAGCCTTCTCAAATTTTTCTGAAACCTTTCCCTTCATCCTTTATTCTAGGATAATAATATTCCATTTCATTCATTCATTTAATTCATTACTGGTTTAATCATTCCCCAATTAATGGGTACCCCCTTCTAGTTTCTAAATCTTTATACCACAAAAAGAGCTGTTATAAATATTTTTGTACATGCTTTTTCCGTTTGGGGTATGGACCCACTAATAGTTTTGCCAAGGTTAAAGATTAGGCTCAAAATAATTACTTTGAAGGATGGTATCAAATTGCTTTCCAGAATAAGTGAGCCACTGTCTCAACAGTATAAGTTCCTCTTTTCCCACAATCCCTCCAGCATTTGTCTTTTTTTTTTTTTTAATCAACTTTACCATGTTGATGGATATAATGTACCTCAGTTTTAATTTATATTTTTCTTAGTTATTAGTGACTTAGACCATTTTTCATATGGTTATTGATAACTTGCATTTTCCCCCTGAAACCTGCTTATTCATATCCTTTAACTATTTAACAATTGAGGAATGGTTCGTATTCTTATAAACTGAATTTATTTTCACTTTGAAATGAGACCATTTGATTCAAGACAATTCCAATAGACTTGGTTTGGAAAATGCTATCCACATCTAGAGAGAGAACTATGGAAACTGAATATGGATATGGATCAAAGCATAGTATTTTCACCCTTTTTTGTCCATTTGTTTGTTTTCTTTTTCTTTCTCTTGTTTTTTTTTCCTTTTGGACTTTTTTTTTCTTGCACAATATGACATATATGGAAATATATCTAAAAGGATTGCACATTTTTAAAAAAGAAAGAAAAAAAGCAATGAAACCAGTATAAGAGAAACTTGTTACAAAGATTCCTGCTTCCCCATTTCCTACTTCTCTTCTAATTTTAGCTATATTGTTGAACAAAATTTTTTTAATACTGTAGAATTGAAATTGTCCATTTTACCTCTTATTAACCTATAAATAAATCTTAAAATATAGTGCTACTCTAATACCTCTGATTTCATGTATCCTTATTCTTTTGAGTAGAGAATGCTCTTCCAAAGCTACATCCTAATATGGGTATTATACTGTTATTTCTCACTGATAACACTAAGATTGAATTTTCCTACCTACAATAGGATCCCTGGTTTATCTTATTACTTACGCTGTCAATTTTTATAAAAGAATCTTAGATCATGGATTCCCTTACTGACTCTTTCCTTAGATTTTTTTGTTTCTTGAGAAACTTGACTCCATTTAAGGTTTTTGTGACAAAGATGCTACAATGATTTGACATTTCTTTCTCCAGCTCATTTTACAGATAAGGGTCTGAGGTAAACAAGACTAAGTGACTTGCCACAGGGTCATATAGCTAAGCAACATTTAAGGAAAACATTCCTTACAGATTTCAAGTTCTTAGTTTCTTGCTCAATGTTTTATAATTTTTAGAAATGCTTTCTAAGTTCTTTTTGACAGTGTCATTTACACCTACATAAATCACTAAAAGTAGTAATCTGGTTTGACAGTTAAATTTCTCTGACCCTTAGTTTTCTTATCAATAAAATTGGGTTAATGTAAAATGTAATAAAAAAAAAAACTCTAGGGCATTATATAAGTACAAACTAGGGATGAAAGATTATAACACAAGAGGTAGGGAGAACAGAATGTCTTCCAAATCTGGCCATCGTTCCTCCCATTATTTTTCTCTCACTCTGAGAAATCAGCTTTAAATCAATATATACAGCAACCTTGAAAGAAGGGGGGGAAACCTCAAAGAAAAATAACATGCACTTTGAAGAGTTTATGTGAAGGTTTATTACTTTGCTTTAATTATGATGATGTTGGGGAGAGAGGTGGCACAAGCAAGTAAAATAGGAATAAATTATATGTATATTAGTTTTTATTTGTCAGAACTACCATCAACCTTTCTAGTTCTAACAACTGCTAATTGCAACTTGGACAGCTGCAACTAGGTTAGACATTGTTGCACATTTGTGAATCATTCCATACTATAACAACTCAGGTGTTATCTATAAGTAGGCTGCCCTTTTTTCCCTTATTTCCAAGCTACAGGTGTTTAACAATCTACTCTCTGGGAGCAAAAGTGTGTACATTATACTTAAACTTAATCTGCATTATTAAGTCTAGACCATCATAAAACAATGTATCTCGCCCTATATTATATCATTTTTTGATTTCCAACATATACCTGCCCACACTGAAAATTTAACAATTGTCTCTTACCAGTCAGTTTAAATTGGCTCCAGCACATCCCTGCTTATATTTATAACATTTCATCCCTCTTTAATATAACCCAGCGCCAAATGAATATTAAGTATACCCTGATATTTAATCCAGCCTTGAAACATTTCAGTGGACAAGGATTATGAGTTAATTAACAAATATTTTTCAATTCCATTAGTATTTGGAAATATTAAGAAATGCAGAAAGAGCACAGACAATATATGATTTTCATATATCTTGCATGTATTTATATTCTTATATGAAAGTGTGTGTATGTGTGTGTGTTTGTGTGTGTGTCCTTACACACACATGAATGAGTGGACTGCCACAGTGAGGTTCTTAGGCTATCCTGGAGATACTAGGCAACTGTGGAATGGGGCACAATAAGAAGGAAAGAGATTCAGAAAAGGAAGTGGAAAGATCCCAAAGGAAAATAGTCTATTTCTAAAATTTCACTTGGGCTAATGGCTGAGTTTCCAGGGAAGGGGGTTAGGGAGAAAACATTCCTTTCAACCCATGCTGCTTTCTGACTGTGTAGCCCCCGCAAATAAAAACTGAGGCCTATACTGTCAATACTTGAGTTTAGTAAGAGTAAATAGTTTATTTTGGCTAGCAATAGAACTTAACCATCATTTAAAACTGTTTCTTTGGGTAGATAAGATCTGTTCCAAACAAACAACTTGCCAAATGGGCTTCTTCAGAGTACCTGTATAATAAATATGGACCCTGCCTTCAGAGAGTTTATAATGTAATTGAGCAGAAAAGACATAAACTGTGAAACAATAAGGAGTCAATAAAGAACAGTATATAATCAAGTGCTAATTGACATGGTACTGATAATATGTTCTATGAATTCAGATAAATGAGAAATAAATGTGGTTGGTGCAATCTGCGTAGCTGTTTTTGTCAGACAACATCTGCAGTACTGCTGTATGGCTTGTCAGACAACATCTGCAGGATCGTGTCCAGTTCTGGGTACTGCATTTTAAAAGAAGGCTATGATAGCATTCAGAAGAATGTGACTAGGACAGTGAGGGGTCTAGAAATTATGTCCTATGAGGAAAGATCGAAGGAAATTGTGATGTTTAGTTTGGAGAATAGAATACCAATGTGACATGATCTCTGTCTTCAAATATTTGAAGAAGTGAAAAAGGAATTAGATATATTCTCTTTTATCCCAGAAGGCAAAACTGGCTTTTATTCATCCAAATGTCCAAATGATATCTGGAAAATGCTCTCTGACCTCTAAAGATAGACAATGCAAGGCTTTCTCTCTCTCTCTCTCTCTCTCTCTCTCTCTCTCTCCCTCCCTCCCTCTGTTCTTCTCCCTCTTTTTTTCTGTCCCTTTTTTCCTCTGTCTCTCTCTCTTTCTCTGCCTATCTGTCTGTCTGTCTCTTTCTCTCTGCCTCTGACCGTCTCTATCTCCCTCCATGCCTTTCTGTCTCTGTCTCTCCCTCTCTCTGTTTCTCTTAAAAACTCTCTGGAGATTGAGGCACATTTTTTCTCCACTCTATTTCAGATAGAGAATTTAATTCTTTCCTAAACTACTGGAACTGAGATGAGCCCTAATCTAGCAAATAGACCACATTCCAGCCCCTGTAGAAGTCTAAAGCAGGATAGGAAGGTGGGGAGAGGCTGCAGCCCTTGAAAACTCAGTTTGAAAAATGGACAGATCAAGATTTATGGGCCACACGGTAGCATCTGAGAGAGGCCATTAGTCTACAGAGTCTGTGACAGGAACTAGAAGAAGATGTCCCTGGTGTATTTGCACAGGAGATAGAGGGATCCCAGTGTGTTAGGGAAATGAAGTCCATTTGAAAAATGGAATATATTTGTATGTAAGGTGGGGGTGGAGGGAGCAAAGGTACACGAAGGCCATCATCATGGAGAATAAAGTGTGGCTAATAAAATGTATGAAAATTTTACATATTTACAGACCTACTCCAGAGTCCAGTGACAGATTTTTTTTCCCTTTATAAAAATTTCTTTTTTTCTTATTGTGAACTTAAATGACAAAGAAAGGAGCATGTCTGTATGAAAAATAGAAAAGGAGGATTGCATATAAGGCTGTAAATTTCCATGTCATACAGATTCCTTTTCCTTTTAACTGTAATCAATTCAACATGTAGCTTACAAAGCTTTCCTGTTTGTCTGTATTTCCTTTTGTTCTCTTCTGTGCATTTAAAAAAAAATCTTCAATGACTCCCCTTTCTTTTGCTAATTCTCCTCACCCTCCCATTTTCCCCCAGTCCTCATTGAAAAAAGAAAAACCAAAACATTGTAACCAATATGCACAGTCAAGTAAAATAAAGACCCTTGCTAGTCATGTCCCATTCTGCATCTTGAGCCCATTACATCTTTGTCTGGAGATGGTAAGAATGCTTCTT
Source organism: Sarcophilus harrisii (assembly GCF_902635505.1). NCBI lineage: Eukaryota > Metazoa > Chordata > Mammalia > Dasyuromorphia > Dasyuridae > Sarcophilus > Sarcophilus harrisii. The sequence goes on along the minus strand of NC_045428.1, from coordinate 460,331,158 downwards.
CAGTCCTTTGGAATTACTGTTGGTCATTGCATTGATAAGAGTTTTTATGTCTTTCAAAGTTGTTGTTATTGTATATATTGTTCCCCTGGTTTTACTTGTTTTGCTTTGCATAGTTTCATGAAAGTCTTAGGTTTTCTGAATACCATCCCTTTTTGTAATTTCTTATAGCATAGTAATATTCCATTACTTGCATATAACTCATCTTGTTTAGATATTCCCCAATTGCTTGGCAACCCCTTAGTTTTAAATTCTTTTCTATAAAGAGATGAGAAAAATAATTTTGTACATAGAGGTGCCTTTTCTCTCTCTTTGCTTTCTTCAGAGTATATCACTGGGAATTGCACAGTTTTATGACTTTGGGGGCACAGTTCCAAATTGGTTTCCAGAATGGCTGTACTAATTCAAAACTTCACCAACTATACATTAATGTACTCGTTTTCCTGTAAATCCCCCAACAATAGCCATTCTACATTTTTGTCATCTTTGCCAATTAGATGGGTGTGAAGTGGAACCTCAGAGTTGTTTTAATTTGCATTTCTCTAATTATTAATGATTTCAAGCAATTTTAAAAACATGGTGTTTGATAGCTTGAATTTTGTCTTTTGAGAACTGCCTATTCATAGTCTTTGTTCATTTATCCATTCAAGAATAGCCCAATGATTTTCAAGTTCAGTATGTGTCATAAATTTAGAGCTGGAAGAAATTTTAAATATAATTTATAACTCCCCACATTTTTTAGAATTAAAATAATGAGCCCCAGAAAGTTTATGTGACTTCTGTAATGTGAATATGTAAAGATAATACAGAGCAAAGCTGAGATTTGAACCCAAGTTCATCATTCTTTTCACCATATCAATTGTACTCCACCATAATCTTTTACAGTGTGATGTGAGGACTTATGGAAAGGATGTCTATAATTTAAAAAGAAATAAAAGGCCACCAAACCATACATAAGGTACTACTACAGGGATCCTGTAGTCCACATATGACTTAGAAAATCACATATTAATGTTATCTATGCTTTATTGCATTTTAATTTATTTTATTAAATATTTCCCAATCACATTTTTTTTTTGCCCAATTACATTTTAATCTGGTTTAAGTTGTACTGGAAATATTGTGGGCTACATGCAGCACACAAATCATGTGCTTGACACTTTTGCTTATTGGCATATTAACCTTTGGTGAGTGCCCAGGGAAGGAGACATGATTTTCTTTTCCTTATTTTGGAAGTGGGACCAATGGTTGCCTGTCAGAGTTACCTGGTTAGTCAGGTCTTCTAGCTAATTATGAAAGGAGTTTTTTTTTATTCCTTTCAAGGAAAAACTAAGAATTTAAACAATTAAATGTAGATTCTGAATTCACCTACATGAGAAAACTTCACCAGAGTGGTTTAGAAAAATTCTTTCCCCTTTTCCCTCTTCCCTACATACCATCATATATACATACCATGCATAAAGTTTCCAAGAGCTCAGACCCCTCACTGTCCTTCAGAAAAGTGCAAAAAGCACAAATTGCCCATTTCCTCTAGAAAGTTTTTCCTTCTGGGCAGCATGAAGTCATTGAAAGGGAAAGGGAAAATAGAAGAGACAAAGACAAATTTAATCTTGTTTCATCCTGAGTAAGTTCACATGGATTTGGGAGGTAAAAGAAGGGGAAATGGGGTGGGGGTGGGGGGATGTAAATGGTGGTGGGAGGTGTGTAGAATAAAGATATATTATAATGAAGTAGTCACCTTCTTAAGTGAGGACAAAGAGACTGACAGTGTAGCAAAAAAGACTTTAGGTTAGATGCTAAAAAAGAATTTCCTAACAATAGTCATTCTCTCTCTCACACACACACACACACACCACACACACACACACACACATGAATCATGTTTTAAGGGACAATAATGAAAGTATCTTCAAACTTTCAATTTTTTTTTTTAATCAAAACAAGCAACATTTAATTTTAAAATTATACAAGGTACCTTCAAGCTTATCTTGAGCTCTTCCAATCCCATTTCAAATTCAGGTGTATAGCCAGTTTTTCACTTAGTTTAAACCAACCAAGAAAGACACCAAGTCCTTAAGATAAGTGAAAAATCACTTCTGTCAAGTAGTAGACACCTTATTTACAAGTTGAACAGCATGCTAAAAAGAGCAAGTATTATTCAGGCTTGAGTAAGACTTAGCTGAAAGGAATGCCTTCAACAGAACAAACCAGAAAGGATTTTGAAACAAAACAAAAACAAAACAAAAGGAAGGCAGTACAGCATACTCCCCATGTAAATAGCTAAAATTTGACCCATATTAAGACTGGCTGCCTACAAGATTCTGAAGGCCAATTTCTTCATCTGTTGATAAACTTTGGATCCACTTCAAAACCATGTAGTTTGTTAGCATTTCCTTAAAATTGCATAGGTAAACTCCCCAGGAGACACAGAGCCATGATGCTGCTCAACTGGAGGTTTTTGTATTTTGCCAAACGTCAATACTCAAGTTGGTCAGTCCTGGGCAGCTGATTATCTGTGAGAATGTACTCCACGTCATAAAGATTATCATCTTTGTATAAACACTCGCTAAAATCAACAACCAAAACTTGTTACCAAAATCCACAGGATATATCTGGATATTAACTTCTAAGATGAATTCCACTTGAAGGATTCAGTCTCACAGGGAAATGGAAATAGGGATGTTCAGTCAAACTTGTTGCTCTCAGGATAAGTGTTCTTCATGTTGAAGATGTCCTTGAACCAGATGATGCCTGGAGGTAATGGTGGGGAGGTGAGGGGTGTGTGTGTGTGTGTGTGTGTGTGTGTGTGTATGTGTGTGCTGGAGGTACACATAATAAAGCAAACTAACTTGTATTAGAATTTCAGGCTACTGCTGGAGTCAAGGTCCCCTCACCATACTTTTAAGAATAGAATACACAGGGATAGCTAGGTGGTGCAGTGGAAAGGGCACCAGCCTTGAAGTCAAGAGGACCTGAGTTCAAATGTGAACACTTAACACTTCCTAGCTGTGTAACCCTGGGCAAGTCACTTAACTCCAATTGCCTCAGCAAAACAAAACAAAACAAAACAAAAACTCTATATAAGAATAGAGTACACAGATGTCTGGGAAAGATAGGGGCCATCATACACAGATTCAGAAAGGCAGAGCTCTGTTTCCTGAATTAAGTACTCCTTAAATCATTACAACATGAGATATCTATATTTCTCTGATTTGAGCTAAAAAAAAGATTCTTTCCATCCTAGAAGCTTCCCTCTGTGTCTTACCCCTACTAACACCAAAGCATGGACAATAAAGTTTTTCAAAGAGGAGCATAGAGATGTTTAAATTTTCCTCCCTTCCTTGTTCCCCAAACTCTCTCATGCCAATCCAAAGGCCAGGAGTTTCTTTGACTTTATCTTAAGAACCAAGTCTAGATTGTTTTGAATGTCTTGCAATACTAAGAGTGTCTGATCAACTTTTCCATCCTTACTATTTTACCACTTATTTCTTACATAATACTGGTTCTGGGAATGAGATCTGACTGTTCTTCTTTGACAACTTTTAAATATTTAGTCATGTAGTGCTTTGGGGCACCTTGCAAGGCAAGTCATTCAGATGACAACTACCAATTTCAAGGAATCTGCATCCTTAAAACGAGTTATGAATCCTTACCAATGTGTTTATCTTCAGTAGCTAGAAGACCCTGTTAATCTGAAGCAAAGTCACTTAATGAAATGGCATAGAAAGAAAAAGTAGCCACAAAAAATTTCCATTATAAACCTGGGTTGTTCTCACAAATTCTGGGTTCTCTCACAAATATACATGACAATAATAAGAGGGGGTGGGCACACATAGAGAAACTCATATATAAGCAACATGCATTCAGGTCATGTATGTGCAGTGTCAGCTCACCTTTTAATTCTTTCTGGGCCACTTATCAGTGATATCATTGTGTTACTGTGATAAAAGTTACCACTATACTCATACTCCCTGTTGGACAGGCTTATTCCCTGCTGATTCCATAGCTTTCACTAAGAGCTTTGTAGCCTCTGCTGAAAAACTTTCAAGGAGAAATAACTCACCACCATTCAGGGTCAGCATTCCATTCTAGGGTAGTTTTAGTGGTTAGGAAGTTTTTCTGAACATCAAAGCCTAAATTTACCTCTTTGAATCTTTCCCTCATTTTGCCTATTTTTGCCATTTAGAGGCAAAGTCAGATCCCTCCTTAATAGCTTTTCAAATACCTAAACACAACTATTCTGAATTCCATTAACTAATCTTCATAGGTCATGAGATCAAGGCCTTTTACCAGCCTTCTTTCCTTCCTCTGCACACTCCCCAAACAATATCCTTTTTGAAACAAGGTGCCCTGAACTGAGCAATGTACTCCTGATGGAGTGTAATAGAACATAGTACAGGGATTATTACTTCCTTGTACCTGGAAGTTCTGTCCCCAAGATAATATTAGGTCTTTTGGCTGGCACATCAAACTATTGATTACTCTTGAACTTGCTGTCCACTAAAACTCTCAAATCTTCTTCTGATGAAGTGCCATCTAAACATGCTCCTCCCTTCTTAAATTGGTTGAGTTTTTTTTTTTTTTTTTTGTTACCTCAGTGTAAGACTTTTTATTTATCCCTACTGAATTTCTTAATAGATTCAATGCAATGCTCTCCAGGTTCCAGTGTGTTAACTCTCCCTCCCTAGTTTCTTACCTGAAAAATCTGATGGGCATACCTCTTAAATCTTTATCGACGTCATTGACAAATATATTAGTACAGTTCCCTGGTATACTCCACTGGATTCCTCCTGCCCTGTTGACATAGAATCAGTATGAATCTGGTCATCCAAGCTGTGCTGAATCTATTTGATTATAATCACATCTCACCCATACTTCATTTTCACCATAAGAATACTGTGAGATTTTACCAAAAGCTTTATTTAAATCTGTGTAAACCAAGTTTACAACATTTCCCTAAGGTGATTCTGTGATGTATATGCAAATGTGTGTGTTTATATATAACTATTATATGTGCATGTATTTCATGTATCAATAGGTCAAGATCTTTTTTTTTTTTCATTGTGTAAATTGATTTCATTTATCATCTGTCTATGACTTAGGAAATAAATCTTAGGTAGCTATGGTGCAGAGATATTGAATGACTTGCTGTGCTCATACAACAAGTAAATGCCAAAAGCAGGCTTGGAACCCTGGTATTCCTAACTCCAAGTCCAGTTCTCTAGCCATGACTTAGCACTGCTTCTCATACATGTAATGTGTGTGCAAGCATGTACACTCATATCCACCTTAAAATACCAAGTATTATTCATTCAAGGGAGGCTGGGAAATGGTTTTCTTTAAAAGTGGAAGAGACTTTTTTTAATCTTTTGAGTTCCCAAACACACAGGGAATTCCTGCCATTGAATTCTTCATGTTTTAAATACTCTACCTTCATTTGTGTGATTCCTACCTAATCCTTCAAGGCCCAGGTTAAGTCCAATTTTCTGTGTAAAACCTTCAGTAGCTCTCTATGAAAATTCCCTCTTCTGAACTCCAATCACAGTTACTTGGTAACAAACTCTAAGTACTTTGTGTATACTGCTTTATATTGCCATTTTAACGTGTATATACTGTCGCCGCAAACTAGATTGCAAGTTCTTCGAGTGCTCAAGGCCATGTTTGTATTTTCGGTTACATGTTTGTATCATTTATTCAGCAAGCATCAGTTGAATGGTTACTATGTAAAGAGCATATTCTGAGTGCCTAGCCCAGTGCCTTGCAGAGGGAGCAACTGTATAAATATTTGATAACATGAGAAGTCCATGATGATGAGGCAGTAGAATTATAGAACACAGCTTTCACTACTTGAATAGTTCTTATTTCATTGTGTCTTGCAGTTGTATCTAATTGGACTGCTCTTAACTGGGAAGTTACTTGGTTGTCTGTGAGTATGGGCTTCTAGGAGCATTTCCCATTGGTGTAAGGACTGCAGCATCTTCAGAAAAGTGTATTTGTCACTCAGTGTGTATATCATGTTGGCCCTAGCACAACATGACCCAGTTTGTAGCAAATAAGTCCCATGCCTGGGACTCAGTAGGGTTCAGCAGCTGCCTCTGTCTTCCCTGCTCCCCAGGAGAGCCAGAAGCTTCTCCTCTGGGGCCCTAGAGCTGTTCCTTCCCAATTAGAAAGAAATTGGCTCCTGTGACATCACTATGATTTCTTCCTTGTTAGAGCCTTAATATTGTATGAATCATAAGTGTCATCTCAATCTGTGAGGCTGTCGGGGTCAGAACTGTGAATTAAACAACACAAAGTCCTGATTGTTCCCATCAGGTAGAAACTAAGGGCAAGTGAACATGTCATTGCCTTGTCTCTAGTGAGGAGAGCTCTAATAGGATGGCTGATCTCCTATCCTTTGTTCAGAGCTCTTCAAACTGTTACCAACCTAGTGTCAATCTAGTCCTGGACAGTAGGGAGACTGAAATAGTCTATCTCATAGCTTCCCTGAGGAAGATTCCCTAGAAGATACATAGCCACAACCCAGAAGTAATCTAAACAAATTTTACACTTCTATCAAGGTCTGGCCAAATCTTACCCCCATTCATTCATCAGGTACCTTTTAAAGTACCCACTATGTGCTGGGCACTGTGCTAGGTATTGAGGATACAAAGAGCTTACTTTCTATTCATGAAAAACAAAATGTATACAGCTAAGGAAATAGGAAGTAATTTCTGATAGGAAACCATTAGCAACTGGGGGATTAGAGTAGGCTTTGTATAGGAGAAGGTGGCGCTTTGTATTCTACTAAGTGGAGGTGAAGAGGCAGTGCAATCCAGGCATGAATGAATGAATGAATTTATTAATCACCGTGTGTAAAGTATTTTGCTGAGCACTACAGATACACATAGAGAAGACAGTCCCTGTTCTTAAGGAGCTCATTCTATAAACTCATTTGCCTTCAAGTAAGAGAAAAACTAATGATTCTTAGGGTGCAGCTACAAAGCAAATGGAGACATCTTTCATATCACTTCATTGATAAAATTATATCAGTTTCTGATGTCAGTTGAGCCCTTTGACAGTGCTAAGAACTTTGATGGCAAAAACTTTTTTTTCTTGATCCTCAGTAGCTGTGACATTAACACCTACAATAGCTGGTACCTGATTGCATGGTGGGCAAGCCTTCCAAAGAGACAGAGAACATCTCTCTGTCTACACCAGTCCATAGCAAGTCATGTAGTGCTTTGGGGCACCTTGCAAGGCAAGTCATTCAGATGACAGCTACCAATTTCAAGGAATCTGCATCCTTAAAACGAGTTATGAATCCTTACCAATGTGTTTATCTTCAGTAGCTAGAAGACCCTGTTAATCTGAAGCAAAGTCACTTAATGAAATGGCATAGGAAGAAAAAGTAGCCACAAAAAATTTCCATTATAAACCTGGGTTGTATTCTCTCACAAATATACATGACAATAATAAGAAGGGGTGGGCACACATAAAGAAACTCATGTATAAGCAACATGCATTCAGGTCATGTATGTGCAGTGTCCCATCTTCTCTCTCTTCTGGCTTTCTGCTGCCTGCGCCTCGCAGTAGGTGACATAGACTTTCATTTGCTGCTATGTGTATATGAAACTTGTCTCCCAGCAAACAAGGTTTATAAGCTTTTCATTCATAGGGATCTCCTCTTGTACTTTTCTTGTCTCTTCCCCAGGAGACATATCTATCAAACCATTTACTGAATTGATCTAGGTCCCAAGTCTCATTCTATGGCTACTCTTCTCTCTCACAGGGACTTGTCCCTGAATCATTGTCACCAGAGTAAGGATTTATTGTAAACCACCCAAACCCCACCAACTGCAGTGTGGGTACTTAATGGCAAACAGCATAGGATCTCATGCAAAAGGACACAAACCCAAATAATTAGTACTACCTCCAGCCTTTAGAATATGAACTTGCTTTGGAAGTAAAGTACCTAGTTCCCTGGCTCCTGGCCACATGTGGTACCAGCCACCCTTCCTACAGTCAGTATTGGTTTGCTCACACTACCATTCTCAACTTGAACATGTGCTCACTTCCGCAATCTGGCACATCTCATTTCAGCATCCCTATCCCACAGAGGACGAGAAGAGGCAGATTGCAGCCCAGACGAACCTTACCCTCTTGCAAGTCAATAACTGGTGAGTTGCTGTCACCCGCTAAGGGACATGTTGCCCAGCAAAGAAAAACTAGTTGGAGTCTCCTCCACAGTAATCAGAAATATTCTGAGTCATCCTTAACTCTAGTCCCAACCTTAATCCAATCCAGTACAGTCCCTAATCTTGTATCCCCAGCCCCTTCACTGTTGCCATCCTAGTCCTCCTGATCCAACCCAGAAACCCAAAACAGCCATAAATCATTCCAGCTGCCATAGAGTTTATCTGTAGCTCCTGAGCGCCCCTTGCTGGGCAAATGTAGCAGAAAATAAATCGTCAGAGTTCTGCCTAAGGGAATTGAGCTCCACTGCCCTTCAGCACCCGAAATAGGCCAGAATCATAGAATTCTAGGACCAGAGGGAACTTGAGGCCATATAGTCTCTCCACCTTCCCTTAAGAGGTACTGGATTTAAATAAAGATATAGCAGACACTGGAGAACGAATACAAAAGAAAGTGATTTCTCTGTGGACTTGATAGGACCAAGAACTTTGAGATTCTGACCCTGTTCTCTGTTTCCTTGGCTGGACCTAAGTACAGAAATGAGCCCTGGAGTCATGGTCCTTGTATCTCCAATTAATGGAGAGAAACCAGTGAAGGGGACCTATGAGCTGCATTGTAGGCTGCCATGTGTTCCCTGAGCCAAAGCTATTTCAATCTCTGTCTAGGCCAGGCATTCCCAGAGTCCTAATTCCCCAAAGGACCGAAATGTAACAAACAAGTACACCCCGATGCCCCATCTTCTCTTTTCTCACTTTGTCCTCTTTGGAAGTCCAAAGGTTGGATGGCACCCTGGGCTCTTTAAGAGACCTCACTTATTCCCTCTGTTCTCGATATCATCAAACTCCAAACTTCTCTGGGTCTCAGTCTCTTCTTGGATTCAAATAATACTCTCCTTTTACCTCCCATTCTGCTCTGCTATTCTAAGGAAGCTAGTAGTCACTCTCCCTCTCTCTATACCCCAACCTCTCGCTATACCATGTGCTTACATATATGTACAAATGGTTTGTTTATAAACACACACAAATATTTAGGAATTGTGTTTTCACCTCTCCCTGGACAGGTTCATCAATGCCCGAAGGCGTATCCTGCAACCCATGCTTGATGCCAGCAACCCGGACCCTGCCCCCAAAGCCAAGAAGATTAAGTCTCAGCACCGGCCCACCCAAAGATTCTGGCCCAACTCAATTGCTGCCGGTGTGCTACAGCAACAGGGGGGGGGCCCAGGGACAAATCCTGATGGTAAGGAGTTGGGATCAAGTCCATGGGGGGATGCCTTGGTTGAGGATGGATTGAGCTCAGATACTTCAGACTATAATAAGTAATTGTCTGCCTGGTGAAAATTTTGATATGGGGACTCCAAAATATAACCTGTTTAGTTAAAAGTACATAGGTTTTAAAAGTTAGAAAAACTGCTATCTACATATAATGTAGTCATGTACATTACATGTACAATACATGTAATGATGTATCTAGATATGTCACATTTCCTCTTTGCCTCACTTTTCCAATCTATCAGATGGGTTTGTTGAAAGGACCCAGGGAGAGAATACAGATGTGTATAACATTACTATAAAAGTAAAGGACACTTTGGAGGTCAGAGATTCCTGAGCACTCTCAGTGGCCAAGCTGATCTTTGGAAAACTAAAATAATATGGCAGTAGGCTTATGAGTGGGGGCCAGGAAGAGCTTTGTTTTTCCAGTTATTTCCATCATTCTCTTCATACATTTTTTCTCTGTCTCTGTCTCTGTCTCTGTCTCTCTTTCTCTCTCTCTCTCTCTGCCCCCCCCCCAATACAATTTCTCATCACCTAGTACATAATGAATAATTCAATGAGCCAGAAATTTTATTGCTAACATACAAAGATGACTCTTTGCAGGAAACAGGTGTTTGCTATAATGCATGTATCTATGTGGCATTCATGTATGGTACGTAATCCTCTTAAAAGGGTGCGTGTAAGATAAAAGCAGTATAGTATAGTGTAAAATCACTTACTGGTCTGAAGCTTTCTTGACTGGTTCCAGTACTTGCTTTGACACTAACCCCGGGAAATTCATTCAACTTCTACAAACCTTAATTTTTTCACTGCAAAACTGGGCCTAACAACATTGACCCTACCTATTTTGTGGAGTGAGGCACCTTGTAAACATTAAAATGTTATAGAAATAGAGCACCAGCCCTGAAGTCAGGAGGACCTGAGTTCAAATCTGGTCTCAGACATTTAATACTAGTTGTGTGATCCTGGGCAAGTCACTTAACCCCAATTGCCTCAGGGAAAAAAATGCTATACAAGTCTGTTGCTGTTGTGCATTTGTGTGTGTGTGTGTGTGTGTGTGTGTGTGTGTGTGTGATGATATAATGAAATGGGCATCTTCCTGAGCCTTTACCATTGTCTCCAATCCACCACAGGCTCAATCAGCTTGGACAATCTGCAGTCCCTGTCCTCAGACAACGCCACCATAGCCATGCAGCAGGCAATGATGGCAGCACATGAAGATTCATTGGATGGGACGGAGGAAGAGGATGAGGATGAAATGGAGGAAGAGGAAGAGGAAGAAGAGCTGGAGGAGGAGACTGATGAGCTACAGACAACGAATGTCAGTGACCTGGGCTTGGAACACAGTGACTCTTTGGAGTAGCCACGGGGGCTAGTTGGCGCTGATTCCCCCACTGGGACAAGGGCATGGGGAGGGAGGAACAGATGAGCAATCTCCCGCAGGAAGTGTGGTCCTCACCTCCCAGAATCAGCAGCCTGAGGAATTGAAGACAAGTTTCCCTGCCCTTGCCCAGCCAGCAAGCTTCAAAAAGACCCCAGCCCCCCTTCCCCAGAACTGTAGAGGACTCCATTTGGAAAAAGCAAACCGAGGGAGTGGACCTGGATGGAGCCTTGGCAATTGGGGGGCAATGACAGACTCCTGGACTGAAGTGAAGGACTCATGTTTACAGGCCCTGGACTCAGGGACTGCTTTGAGGTTTTTTTTTTTTTTTTTTTTTTTTTTTTTTTTTGGTTTTTTTTTTTTCCTGTTCTCTCCCTGTGCAGTTTATGAATGGCTATTCCCGGAAAGGAATTGAGGGGAGGGGATGTGTGAAGAGACTGAAGGGTATTTGGACTCTATTTCAAGAATATTTTGACTCCCCTGAGATCAGGAGAGACGGATGGCATTAACCCAAGGGGATAGTTAGAATTGGGGGGGGGGGGATGTGGGAGCTTAAATTGGAAATCACAAATCATTCAACCTCAGAACTGAACAAGGCAAATGAAATTGGGGATAGTTTCCCCTGGGCTGGGTTCCCATCCCTGTGTAAGTGCAAGCTCTTGCCCTGGATTCACCCACTGGGGACTCATCTACCCTCCTGAAAACAACTGCATAGGAGTAAAAGATAGGGTCAAATTATGGAAGGAAAAGCAACAGCCCCCTTTGGCTTGGGTTAGTTCCAGGACCAAAGGAGTGAGCAAAAACCCAGGCCAGGGTCCATGAGAAAATAAGAGGGTAGGGCACATGACCATTTCCAGATGAGCACAGAAGACTCCAGATCCAGCAGAAACACGGGGGGTCTCACACAGCAACTTGGTTCTGGTCTATTTCTTAAGTATTCCAATTCTTTGTGGACCTGCATGGGGTGGGCTGAGCTTGATTTGGATTTTATTCATACCTTCCACTCAGCCCAGGCTTTCTTCAAGAAGGAACCCCCTTCCATAGGCTGGCCCAACATTATCAGGCTTGTCTCCTTTACTTAAACACTCCACAAAAGAGCAGAAGGATCTGTTTGAAGGAGCCAGAAGATGCTGTCTGTCCCGCCTTGTCTCCAGGCTTGTTGAGAGCCACAGCCCTGCTTCTTCCACTTTCCTACCCCTACCAAAATCATACATACTTACCTGGAGAAGCTGGGGCTCTCAGGGGGACAAGTTCTGCTCACCTCCCCATTCTCTCCCTTGCTCCTCACTCCATCCCTCCCAGTCTCCAGGCCTGTGAGTGTGGCCCTCTCCTCCTCCTCCCTGTTACCCCCATGGTTGTGAATGGCAGAACTGAACATAACGTGTGTTTTCCATGGGATTTAATTTAATGGACTTGCAATTACACTTGTAAATTGTGCATTAGGACATCTTCAGCAGCAGGATGTGGGTGGCTGTGTTGTTGCTCAGCCTGAGGGGACTTGGGCCTTTAGCTTCCCCCACACATACACTTTCAGGGGAGGCGGATTGGTAGGACGGTCGGTCACTTCTCTGAGACCGCCCCAAAATGAATGTATTTCTCCCCCAGAAGAGCTGATATTTAATGTTTTAATAGGGATTTTTGAAAAACAAATAACCTTATTTATAATCTGGGTGATCCAAACAATCTTTTTTTATTCCCTTTTGATGCCATAGGTAGAGAAAGTCTAGCTTTTTTGGAGTGAGACTTTTGCAATGTGCAGTGGGATAAAATACATTTCTTTCTCTGGTTCATACTCCTTGTAAAACACACATGCACACACACTCATACCCTCCCACCAACATGACAGACACTCCCATCTTTCTCTCTCACACACATGCACACACACACATACATAACCCCAATCCTGCCCCTCCTCCCACTCCCTGCCTAATTGTTATGCAACCCTCTTCTGATGTATCCACCAAACCAGTACTGGACATGAAGGCGGAGTTTTCAGTAAATCTTAATACCTATCTTAACATTGGTGGCCAGCTTTGTTTGTCTATTGTTGCTTGCTGCTCCCTGTCTTCCCTCCCACCACTGTGGCTGAAATGAAGAAAAACCAGCAGGTTTTGGTCTAATGTGGATAGAACCTTGGGAACTGGGGGTTGTTGGGGGGAAGAGGGAGAGGAAAGAAGGGAGAGGGGTTTGCTGATTACTGTTATCCCTGTTGGCAAAAAACACTGCCCAATATCAGGAAACTTATCTGGTGGGTCTGTCAATCAACAGCATTTACTAAGAGCTTAATATGAGTCTGGGGAAACATTGAGGATGCACGAAAGGCTAAAACAACTCCTTCTGAAACCCAGCACTTTGTGGGTGCTTAATGTGTGCTGAGAAGAGAAAAGCCAGAGCAATAAGACTTATCTTCCAATTCTCCTTCCTCCACCAAGCATTGATAATTTTCCCTAAAATAACTTTCCACCCTTTTAAGATGTGCTTTTTTCTCAACAATTGAAAAGTACCCCTAGGGACACAGCAACTACCTGCCCCTATTTTTCTCCCCTTTTTTCTGTCTTTCATACAAATGGAGATTCAGTTCTGTGCCTCACTGTGACTTTATCCCATTTCTAATCACCTTTCTCCAGAGAAAGACCCCAGAACATGAGGAAGAGGTGATAAATGGGTGATTATACAAAGGGGTCATTTCCTATAAACTGTGTGATATGGTGGAAAGTGAGTTTGTCTTGGAATCAGGAGGTTTCGAATCCCAACTACTTGTGTGATCCCTAGGCAAGTGTGATTTCACCTCCCTGAGACTCAGTTTCCCTCCCATTTTGTAAAATGAAAAAAATACTTCCCTTAACCTATCTTACAAGGTGGTTATGAAGGCAGAGTTTTATAAAGCCCTAAATACTGTACAAGTGTGAGCTATTATTCTGGGAAAAAGCAAAGGGACTGTGTGATAAGGATGGAGAGAGTACCTGTCATTCTAGGTAAATCAGCATCATATTACTGAGGTAGAGAAGAGGGGCATCAGAGAGATTTTCTTGGTCTCCATTGTCCTCTGCTGCTGAGATAGGGGTGGAGAATATAACAGAGTATGAGGGAAAGGCAGAATAGGCCTATAACAGGAATCATTCATAGCCACAAATTCAAGTCTACAGGAGATCATTGTCAGTGATACTGAGTTTATTGGATGTCTTGTGCCTCTGGGACTAAGAGGGGACTAGAGGCAATCTCCCTTTACATTACTGTAACATTAGCATAGTGAAAGCTACTATCTTAAGACCTTCAAGATGTTACCTTCCAAGATGTTCTCTACTTCCAAGTAAGAGTATGTCCAACTCAATTCAATTTTATTTTTGTTCTCACATGCCTACTGTGTGCAAGGCGCCAAAATTATGAATATGTGATTCTCAGTCTTTTCTCTCAAGGAGCTTACATTCTTTTTGTTTATTTTTTTATTCTAATAACTTTTTATTTTTCAAAATACATGTAAAGATAGTTTTCAACATTAACCCTTGCAAAATCTTGTGTTCCAAATTATTCTCCCTCCCTCCCCTCCACCCCTTCACGTAAAGAGCAAGTAATCCAATATAGGTTAAACAAGCAATTCTTCTAAACATATTTCTACATTTGTCATGCTGCACAAGAAAAATCAGGTCAGAGGGGAGGGAATAAGAAAAAAACAAGCAAGCAAACAAAATAAGTGAAAATACTATGCTGTGATCAACACTCAGTCCCCACAGTCTGCTCTCTGGATGTAGATGGCTCTCTCCATCACAAGTCTATTGGAATTGGCCTGAATCACCTCCTTGTTGGGGGGAACCATGTCCATCAGAGTTGGTCATCACGTAATCCTGTTGCTGTATACAATGATTTCCTGGTTCTACTCATTTCACTTAATATCAGTTCATGTAAGTCTCCACAAGCCTTTCTGAAATAATCCTGCTGATCCTTTCTATTTTCTTTTTGGCTGAGGCAATTGGGGTTAAATCACTTGCCCAGGGTCACACATCTAGGAAGTGTTAAGTGTCTGAGATCAGATTTGAACTCAGGTACTCCTGACTTCAGGGCTGGTGCTCTATCCACTTCACCACCTAGTTGCCCCAGATCATTTCTTACAGAAAAATAATATTCCATTATATTCATTTACCATAATTTATTCAGCCATTCTCCCACTGATGGGCATCCACTCACTTTCCAGTTTCTTGCCACTACAAAAAGATTACTACAAACATTTTTGCACATGTGGGTCCTTTTTCCTTATTTATGATCTCTTTGGGAAACAGGTCCAATAGAGTCACTGCTGGAACAAAGGGTATGCACAGTTTGATAGTCCTTTGGGCATAGTTTCATATTACTCTTCAGAACAGTGGATGATTTTTTCACAACTTCACCAACAATGTATCAATGTCCCAGTTTTCCCACATCCCCTACAACATTCATCATCTTTTCCTATCATTTTAACCCATTTGAGAGGTGTGAAGTGGTACCTGAGTGTCTTAATTTGCATTTCTCTAGTTGATGATTTAGAGCATTTTTTTCATATGACTAGAAATGGCTTTATATAAAGGCACTTACATTCTAAAGGGTAGTAAAATGTACACTATCCACCCTAAGAAGTTATCTCCCAACAAGGTGCTAGGAGGACAACTTCAGAAGTACAAATGGTTCCTTAGCTGGTGAAAGAGGGGATCTTGGGAAGAAGATGCCTCAGCTAGCTTTGTTCCCTAATTGCAGGAGGAAAAAAGATTCCATTTTTCTATAACAGTCTCATAGGATCTGGGATAGCTATGGCAGCCAACCTCTCCAACTCAGGTGATTCCTAGCAATAGCTCCCACAAAGTCTGCCCACCACTCCACCTGGGTGTTGCTAAATCTGGCCACCACCTACCCCATGCTTTTCTTTCAAGCCTTAATTTTTCCTCAACATTCAGCGGCCTATGTCTGGTGCCACATGATAATGGTTACCCTGTTCCCATCCATTCCTGGAAAAAACTAACAACGCAGCAGATAAGAAGTTGACTCCAAAGCACATGAGTTTGTTGGCTATCAGTCACTTGGCTGTCTTAAGATCTAATCAGTGAAATGGAGATCATAATATTCACATTACTTACCTCACAAGAAAGCGTTTTGTGAACTTCAAAACTATAGAAATGACAGTTGATAAGCATTTATTGTTAGTAGATGAGCACTTATTAAGTGCCCCAGACATTGGACTAAGACATTGGGGATTTGAAAAGAAGCAAAAGGCAGCCCTTGCCTAAAGGACCTCAGAGTGCAACAGAAATGTTTGCTTCAATTTGTAACCTGTAAAGCCCTCTAATCAATATTTCTACTGGGAGTACTGATGATGATGTTATTATCCTAACCCTTGAACTGGTTTCTCCCCTTTATAGGCCTGAAATTTTTACATAGGTCTTGGAGAGATAATTGCAGCCCCTCACCTCTGTGTCCCTTTTCTGCCTCTGCTGTGATCAGGATCCCCACCTAAGCTAACCTTTTTTATTATTATTATTATTTAATAGCCTTTTATTTGCAAGTTATATGCATGGGTAATTTTACAGCATTGACAATTGCCAAACCTCTTGTTCCAATTTTTTCCTCCTTCCCCCCACCCCTTCCCTCAGATGGCAGGATGACCAGTAGATGTTAAATATATTAAAATATAAATTAGAAACACAATAAGTATACATGACCAAACCATTATTTTGCTGTACAAAAAGAATCAGACTCTGAAATATTGTACAATTAGCTTGTGAAGGAAATCAAAAATGCAGGTGGGCATAAATATAGGGATTGGGAATTCAATGTAATGGTTTTTAGTCATCACCCAGAGTTCTTTCTCTGGGCGTAGCTGGTTCAGTTCATTACTGCTCCATTGGAAATGATTTGATTGATCTCATTGCTGAGGATGGCCAGGTCTATCAGAACTGGTCATCATATAGTATTGTTGTTGAAGTATATAATGATCTCCTGGCCCTGCTCGTTTCACTCAGCATCAGTTCATGTAAGTCTCTCCAGGCCTTTCTGAAATTATCCTGTTGGTCATTTCTTACACAACAGTAATATTCCATAATATTCATATACCACAATTTATTCATCCATTCTCCATCTGATGGGCATCCACTCAGTTTCCAGTTTCTGGCCACTACAAAAAGGGCTGCCACAAACATTCATGCACATACAGGTCCCTTTCCCTTCTTTATAATCTCTTTGGGATATAAGCCCAGTAGTAACACTGCTGGATCAAAGGGTATGCACAGTTTGATAACATTTTGAGCATAGTTCCAAATTGCTCTCCAGAATGGTTGGATGTATTCACATTCCACCAACAATGTATTAGTGTCCCTGTTTTCCCACATCTCCTTCAACATTTGCCATTATCTTTTCCTGTCATTCCAGCCAGTCTGACAGGTGTGTAGCGGTATCTCAGAATTGTCTTAATTTGCATTTCTCTGATTAATAATGACTTGGAGCATCTTTTCATATGGTTAGAAATAGTTTCAATTTCTTCATCTGAGAATTGTCTGTTCATATCCTTTGACCACTTATCAATTGGAGAATGGCTTGATTTCTTATAAATTAGAGTCAATTCTCTATATATTTTGGAAATGAGTAAGCTAACCTTTTCAATGGATGATCCAGAGCTTGTCTTTCTAACATCATCGCAACAATCTACTGATGCTCTCAGTTCTTCCTATAGAACAAGTTTCAGAAACCTTTTAATCCCTGTTTTGGTACTGGGCCTTCTTCACCCAGCTGTCACATGGAGCATAGCCCACCCAAGATTAGCCCTCAGTGACCTTGCAGAGAGTCACGGGCCCAAGGCCAGCAGCCAGATCTGGCAGGTCAATAGGAAAGAACTCTGTCTAGTTGCACTCTGGCATCTCCAGTAACCTCCAAAGTATGTGTAGAGCCTGACACCCCCTTCCAGTGTCTGCCACTAATCACACGCTGCTATTTTCAGCTTTTCCCTGGACCAATCTCATTTTGTTCCTTTGCAAATTCAATGCATCTCATTACATTGTGCCCATTTAGGACAATGCCCTTCAGGTGTGTGCATCTCATTAAAGCCTTTCTTTTTCAGACAAGTGTTTGATTTATTTTGCATCTCATTACACTCCTTGAAAATTATGTGCATCTCATTACACTGGTCCACTGAGACAACTTATTTCAGGTGTCTGCATTACAGCCTGTATGTATTATCAGGCAAGAATTGGATCTCATTACACCTAGACACTTAGGACAATTCCCTTCAGGTGTGCACTATCTCCTTACACCCTTTCTTTTTCAGACAAATGTTGTGGCTTTTTGCATCTCATTATACTCCTGGAAAATTCTGTGCATCTCATTACACCCCAAGCCTAATTTGGACAACTCCCTTCAGGTGTGCACATCTCATTTTCACTTGTTATTTTCAAGCAAATCTGAATTTTTGCATCTCATTACAACTCTTCCAAAATAATGTGCATTTTATCACAACCAACCATTTCAGACAATAATAGCATAAATAACATTAATGTAATACTGTAAGGATTTATAATGTACTTTGCTTATAATAGTTCTATGAAGTAGATGATGAGAGTATTATTACTCCCATTTTATAGATGAGTAAGCAAGCTCAGAGAGTTTAACTGTCGAAGGCCACAAGTAAATATCACTGCTCAAGATATGATAATGGATAAAAATTTGCATGGAGTTTTACATGTCTCACTTAATCCTAAAAACATTAATTCTAAAATTTTAATCCCTATGAAATAGATTATTATTATTCCTATTTTGCATATGAAGAAAGTGAGGATAATACATTGATTATTCAGTTTGGGGGTTTGGGATTGCAGTGTGAGGCAAATTGGGATTAAGTGACTTGCCTAGGGTCACACAGCTAGTAAGTGTTAAGAGACAGGATTTGAATTTAGGTCCTCCTGATGCCAGTGCTTGTGCTCTATCCACTGTGCCATCTAACTGCCCTGAGGCCCACATTGAAAGAGTTATCCAGGTTTCTTCAGCTAGTAAGAATCTGAGGTAGGATGCAAGCTCAGGTTTTGCTTAAGTAAGTCTCCAGAGAGGTGAAAGATTTGCTCAAAATCACACAGGTAGCAAAAACCAGCTAGGATTTGAATCCAAGTCATTTGATTCCCAAACCTCTAAGCTTTCCATTCTACCTCACTACATTTTCCAGGACCTCAAAGTCATCCAGGTGGGTGTCTGCCAATTGTCTAACTCTTAGAGCCTATTCTGGTCTTGTCCTCTGAATAGAGGCCGAGAAGAGGCTGTCTGTGGTTTGCCAAATCTAAGAGCTTGCCCTCAATCCCACGTTTGCTATTTGCTCGCTCACTACAGCATGGCACTTCTGAAATAGGAGCCCTTGCTTCGTGTCCCCATAAGACTAGCATTATTTCCAGAGTAACACAGAACTTTTTAGCCATATGCATGCAAGTTGACACTTTAGTTAGCAGCATTGGACCAAGTCAATGAGTTGCATTACACATCAGTCCATCAGCTTCTCAGCTCCTGCTGGGATGATGATCTTTTCTTTAGATATCTAAGATTAACCCTAGGAATGGTGTGAGGGGAGGGAAATCAGAGAGTCCATATTCCTGGGCAAATTTCTTAGTTCCAAACTCTCTTTCCTATTTTTCCTATCTTGTATAGGATGCGGGTAATTTCCTAAATACAACCTCTCATTTAACTCCTGAACCTTAACTTCAAAGAAGGTGAGAGGGGCGGGAGGTGGACACTAACCTCAGATAAACTAACTCCAGTTTTACACAGCTATGATATAAATTAGTATAATGAGCTGAAGTTAGCTTTCAACTTCTTATTCTAGATCTGAGACCTCTTCCAGTTTTTATGGACTTTCCTAATCAGTACCATCTTGTTCTCTTTAGTTACTGTCTTCTTATACCATCTCATCCAAACCTGTTTTTAGGAAGATCTGGTCTTGGATTTTGAAGCAGAAAAACCATTTCAAATTCCATCTTTTCAGATTAGTACTACCTGTTTATGACCTTGGGTGAAGAGCTTAATCTCACCGGGCCAGTTTCCTCATCTGTAAAATGTGGCTATTGAACTAGATTTAGATCCAACTAAATGGTTGCTGATTCATGCTAAAATGTGAATGATTGATAAGCCCCTGAGTATAACTATTCTCTAAGATATGCTCATTTTAAAAGAGATTTAAAAGAGTGGTAAGCTAACTGTAATAATTACATTCATTTAACTTCTTTACAAAACCCTTGTGAGGTAGTAGTCCAATTATTACTATGCCCATTTTACAGATGACCTGCCCTAGATTATTGGAATAGTAAATGCCAGAATCAGAAATCTGATACAGATATACAAACTCCAAATCTTTGACAATGCCTGTGTAATTCTAAAGCAGTTAACCTCTGGTTGTATGATTTCAGACATTTACTAATCGTATGGGGGAGATCATGGGAATGTGGATGGTATGCAAGGGGAATTTACTGAAATGCTTGCAATATCATATAGATATCCCCCTCATGGTATACCTAAACCCAATGTGAGACCTCTCGCTGACACCTCCAACAAAACTGGGTCTATAGTCATGGATGAAAAACTCACTGGAGCCCCACTAAACTGGCCTAGGTGGCTTATAGTCAAGGTGAGGGACTGACTTTAGTTGCATTCTGAAAAGCAGAGTATTCTTTTAGTATTCCTATTATTTTCTGCAGATATTGGATGAAAGGGAGCATTGAAACTAAGCAAGCTGTCAGATGCCTCTTGGCCTCTATCTTTTGAGTAAAGTAAGCCTTAAAAAGTTAGCCAATTGGCAGGTGCCTCCCTGGTTAATTTATGAGATCCTGGAAAAAATAATGGTGTAGTGGAAAGAGCACAGTTTTGGAATCAAAAGATCTGATCAAATCCTGACTCTTTTTCTTATTATCTGTATGAATTTGGATGTCATTTCAACTTTGGGGGCCCTAGTTTACTTATCTACAAATGAGGAGATTAGACAAGATGATCTCAAAGGTGCCTTCCATTCCAAATTATATATTCTTTTTGTCATAAAGGTACCAAGAGTCAGTCCTATTTAGAATGGGAAACTTCCATACCTTTAAATAGATTAATTTGTTCAAATTAAAACTCCCATAATCTGGGCATTGCTGACTTAGTGTTTTCCTGAGAATGAAAATTTGGAGAATGGAGAAAATTTTGACTTTGTTAGCTGCTCATGATTCAATAATTCAGAATCCTTATTCTCGGAGACTGTCCCAGAAAGGTTTTTAAAACTCTCATATAGAAGAGACTATCCTCAGTCCCTTTCCTGCATCTCAAGATACCACAGATTTCAAGTTTAAAATGTGGGGGAAACAGAATAGATGATTCTCTTGCTTGCCAACCTGTGGAATATCAAATATCAGGGTATACATAGGTTCAGATTTCTTAGTTGTGGACACTTAAAAATAAAGGGGGCTTCCCTGTTGGAGGGCATTCTTTGAGCACTTGGTTTCTACTTCAGAGTTATTTCAAGTTGCTCCTCAAGAAGTGGGACCCAAATCAAAATCCTGGTTCTGGCCAGCATTTGCTTTTTTATTTTTTTTTTAATAAAGCCTCTTATTTTTAAAGCATATGCATAGGTAGTTTTCAACATTCACCCTTGCAAAGCCTTGTGTTCCAAACTTTTTTTCTCCCTCCCTTCCTTCCCCCTATCCCGTCCTCTAGATAGCCAGTAATCCAATATATGTTAAATATGTGCAATTCTTCTATACATATTTCTACAATTATCAAGCTGCACAAGAAAAATCAGATCAAAAAGGGGAAAAAAATGAGAAAGAAAACAAAATGCAAGCAAACAACAACAAAAAGGTGAAAATTGTTTATTGTAATCCAGACTCAGTCCCTACAGCCCTCTCTACCCTAGAACCTAAGCTATCCTCAGGCTAGGGCCAGGAACCACTGCCTGTCGTAAATAGACATAATTAGAGATCTAACTTTTGCAAACACATCTGATAAGTAGGGTTGTCATATAATAAACATACTTTATAGCCTGGGTTATCCTCAGGATAGAGAGGGAACTACCAACTGTCTTAAATACAAGCTTGCCCCAAATGATAAATGGAATGAAAAGAAGGGAAAGGAAACAGGCCGAGTACAATGGAAAGAAGAAGAAGGAGGAGGAGCAGGAGCAGGAGGAGGAGGAGGAGGAGGAGGAGAAGGAGGAGGAAGAGGAGGAGGAGGAGGAGAAGAAGGAGAAGAAGAAGAAGAAGAAGAAGAAGAAGAAGAAGAAGAAGAAGAAGAAGAAGAAGAAGAAGAAGAAGAAGAAGAAGAAGAAGAAGAAGAAGAAGAAGAAGAAGAAGAAGAAGGTGAGTTTTAACCAACTTTACTGTAGGTAGCAAAAGGAACTTATCAGGTAAGGCTGCACAACTGCTTTCTGTTAATATGGGGAGTGGGGCAGAGAGAATATCTTAACTTTGGAGTAGCTTTGATGTCCCCTAGATCAGATTTGTTTTGTAGAGATGTTTATTGGTATCTAATTTGTATCCTATATATGTGCATTAAGCAACTAAATCTTAGAACAGCACTAAAGCTTTGAAAAACCTTTGTGTATTTGCATACACATGAATATAAGCTCTCTGAGGTCACTTTTTTGTATTCCCTGGGGCTTAACACAGAACCTCATGTAGGGTAACCCCTTAACAGAAACTTCCAGCTCTAAATCTATAATCTAGAAGTCAAACACTTTCTTTCTTTGGCTGTCCAAAGAATGCTGTCCCTATGCCCTCCTTTGCAGATTGACTGGTCTCCACCTCTATGGAGATATGAAGGGAAAGCTGGCCTTGGGACAGGGAAAAATTAGAGTTTCTGACATGCAAAGGATGTGGAGAAAAGCATGAGTTGGCCTTCTTGCCTGAGACAGCTGTAGGTAGGCCCGGTCAGATGATCCTTTGTGTATGGAACTCTCTTTGAACAATATTTGTCCCAAGGGAAAAAAATGTCCCAGAGCATATTTGTGTCTAAGCCCCAGCTCTTTCTATGTTTCCTGGCATGGATGACAAAGGTAATATGGTAGTGGGATTCTCCACTGCGTGCTTTGCTATGCTAGTCAGTAAAACCTGACCAATCCAGTTCTCTGCTTCCTTATCCCTGCTTCAATCTCTGCTCTGTAGCAGCAGAGTAGTCCAATGTGATGTAGGTGAGATGGGAGGCTGCTGGGTAAGGGTAATAATTATAATAATTTACATCTCTAGAGTGTTCTTTACATTTTACAGAATGCTTTTCTCCCAATAACACTGTATGGTCTATAGCAAAACAAAACTGAGACTTGGTCATGGACACACAAGTTTATAAGTGGTAGAGACAAAGCTAGAAATCAGATATTCAGGCTCCAAATTCAGTATTCTTTATACTAACTGAAACAGATAAAGGTACTTTCCAGGAACTAGCAGTCTCTCCAAAGCTTGAACAGAGGGCCACAATGTCCACATTTTAAGTCAAAGTTCAAACACTGGTCACTGGTTTGAATTCCACCTCATGTGTCCCTTTTGCATCTGACTATAAATCTGGAGCCTTTGGCTTTAGAGCTAGAGAGACAGAGATGGGAACTATAATCACCAACTGGTGACTTTCTAATGGTATGAAGAAGCCACAGTTTGTATTCTGGTTCTCAGGTATCAGGTGTGTGCTAGAGCCGGCTTCTCAAAGCTCAGGAGTCTGTATTGTTAAATGTTCAGAAAGGGGGGTCTGTGTGATGAATACAGAATGGATAGATGAAAAAGAGAGAAATGAAGGAATATAAAAATGGGGTGATGATAGAGCAATGGGGCTTTGTATATTTTTAGCTACACTGATAAATTTTTCATCTAATTATTTCTTCCCCTTTCCCTTATTTCTGTATCCTCCCTCCTCCTCCTCCTCCTCCTCCTCCTCCTCCTTCTCCTCCTCCTCCTCCTCCTCCTCCTCCTTCTTCTTTTCTTCTTCTTCTTCTCTCTCTCTCTCTCCCTCTCTCTCTCTCTTTCTCTCTTTCTCTCTGTCTCTCTCTCTCTCTTTCTCTCTCTCTCTCTCTCTCTCTCTCTCTCTCTCTCTCTCTCTCTCTCTCTCTCTCTCTCTCTTCTCTCTGTCTCTCTCTCTCTGTTTGTCTCTCTGTCTCTCTGTCTTTCTCTCTGTCTCTGTCTCTCTGTCTTTCTCTCTGTCTCTGTCTCTCTGTCTCTGTATGTGTGTGTCTCTGTCTCTCTCTCTGTCTCTGTCTCTCTCTTTCTCTGTGTATGTGTCTCTGTTTCTCTCTGTCTTTGTCTCTCTCTCTCTCTCTCTCTCTCTCTCTCTCTCTCTCTCTCTGTGTGTGTGCCTGTCTATCTTTCTCTTTCTGAATGTCTCTCTCCTTTCACTTAATTCCGTACTAAAGAAGGGTTCTAGTGGACTCTGCCTTTTATGTTTGTAGAATCTTCCATGCAAAGCAGGTTGAAAAGTTACCCTCAGGCAAGAAAGAGGGAGAAAAAGGGAAAGTGGAGCTTTTCACTTTAGGCACCAGGAGATAGCATATATCTTGTCCATAGAATCAGAAAGAGCCAGTTCAAACCCTACTTAAAATTCTCTGTTTGACCCTAAGCAAATCACTTCCGTTTGCCTCAGTTTCCTCATTTGTAAAATGGGAATACTAAGAGCTCCTTCTGAGATAGCACCCACTTAGGTCGTTCAGTGGATAGAGTTCCAAACCTAGTCAGGAAGATTCATTTTTCTGACTTCAAATCTGGCCTCAGACTATCTGGACAAGTCACTTAAGCCTGTTTGCCTCAGTTTCCTGCAAATTAGCTGGAGAAGGAAATGGTGAACCTCTCTGGTATCTTTGCCAAGAAAACTCCAAATGAGGTTATGGAGACTCAGATATGGTGGCAACAACTGAAAGACAGGAACAAATGAAAATAATGTGCTTAGTATAGTGCCAGATATTAGTCATCATCATCATCATCTCCTCTGTACTTTAGTTTGTTCACCTTTAAAACTAAGTGGTTGATCGGAACAGAAGTGAGTGCAAGGGATAATGCTATAAAAAATTACCCTGGCATGGGTTCTGTCAATAAAAAGTTATTTTTAAAAAAATAAAAATAAGTGGTTGGTGCTAAATAGCCTCTAAGATCCCTTCCGGCTCTGGCTCTGTGATCCTGGAGATCTTATATTTAGATCTGGAAGGACCTTAGAGATCATCGCCTCTGAACCTTTCATTTCACAGAAAAGAAATAGAGGCTCAGAGGTAAAATAAAAGTGACTTGCACAAGATCACAAATTAAAAGGGCACAGCTGGGATTAGAACCTCCAAATCCATAAGACTTTTCATTAAGCTGCGATGACACAAACTATTGTCTGTAAAAGATTAGGAAAAGTCCTGCGAAAGAGTACAATCTCCAGGCTAAAGTCTGGACCTCAACCTGTCAAGACAAAGAGATCCTGAGGTTGGGCTAGGACAGACCTACCTCAAAGAGTCCTGGGGCACTAACAGTGTTTAACTTCGTGACAAAAGCCCAGAACGCTAATGTCAAGGAATTCATTTAAGAAATGCAGATGGGACTGAATGTTCTGCATGTGAGTGGACCAAATTTTTCTTACATACCTTTGTATCCCTAAAACCTAACATAGTCTTGTTATTTGTTCAGTCGTATCCAACTCTTTGTGACCCCATCTGGGGATTTCTTGGCAAAGATATCGGGATGGTTTGCCATGTATTTTTCCAGCTCATTTTACAGGTGAGGAAACTGAAGCAAATAGAGCTAAGTGACTTGCTCAGAGTCACACTGCTAGTAAGTGAATGAGGCTATATTTGAACTCTAGAAGATGAGTCTTCCTGACTGTAGACCCAGCCTCAATGCATGGTAACACCAAGTATATAGTAGGTGCTCAATAATTTGTATTGACTTGAATGTGGGTTTTATTTTTAAGTATTCCTTTACAATTCCCCAAATGATAAATGGAATGAAAAGAAGGGAAAGGAAACAGGCCGAGTACAACAGAAAGAGAAATAAATGAAGAGCTGGGCTTTAGTCCTGGATTGTGCCCCTAACCTGATCCTGGGAGTCTGAGATTCTAGTCTCGTTTTCCTGCAGGCTGGGACAGGGAGGGCCAAGGAAGGGGCTGGGGGTGGGTAAGGGGGGAGGGGAAACAAAGGTAGAGGAGATTCCAGTGTGCCAGTGACTGAATGTGTGTGTCTCTGGGGTCTTCAAACAAAGCAGCTATCAAAATGCCAAACCCGCTCCTGCCTGGCCAATTTGCATATTTCATGCTGTGCTCTTTCAAGCAGGATGAATATGCATTAGTCTGAGGGGGGGCCGGGGAGGATGGAAAGGTGGGGACTGTTTCTGGGCCCAGGATGTGGTACCAGCTAAGGGAATGTGCAGTTCTTTTAAAAAGAAAGCCACTTATATGAAGCCCAAAGACCAGGGCCTCAGCTTCCCTGGCTGTATTGCAGAGAACAGGAGAATGGGGAGGATCGACGAGCAGGGGAGATCAAAGAGAAACCCTAATGAATGTTCCCTCATCCTCACAAGGAAGTAAATAATCAGGCTCCATCAAGATCTCAAATGTCTTTTCTCTAAGAGTAGCAACTAATTATTCTCATCTCTGTGCATACTAATCACGTGGAGGATGGCAATGATGAGATTCATTTCTCCCTGCTAACTTGGAAATGATTCTCCCTCCCTCTCTTTCTCCCTCCCTTGCCTTCTCTTTCTCCCTCTCTTTCCCCAGTCATTTTTCATGTTATTATTTATAATAATAATAATAATATCACTGGCATAGTTAGAAAAAAGGTTTAAAGGCTTTTTTAAAAAGAAGTTTGAAGGGTTTTTCCTTCTGAGACTTCATCTTTATTCCCCATCTTGAAATGGCATGGGAAAGGGGGCAAGGTGGGGAATGGAAGAGGTGGAGGCAAAAGTGGTAGGAAGAGATCTAAAGGCTTGGACTGAGATATTTAGCCCAAGATCTCTTTTTCCCCCCAGCAATGTCATTTGGTGTTAAAGGCATACTGGATACAATCTTGCTTCCTTGGCTCATGTCTGGTATTCAATTCAACTCAACAAGCATTTATTAAGTACCTACTATATATCAGGCATTTGGGGCAGTATGTTAAGTACTAGGGATAGATAAAAAAAGAGATCATTACTGCTGTCGGGAAACTTATTTCTACTTGGAAGAAGCAGAAAGAATATTCAGTGCACAAATATATATATATATATATATATATATATATATACCCAAAGTAATTTCCCAAGGGAAAAAGCAAAAACTGGAAAATCCTAATATAGGAGATAATACCTGAGATGTGTTTTGAAGTAAATTAGGGATTCTTTTAATTCATAGGGAAGGAGGGAAGGAAGGAAGGTATTTCAAAGATTGGTGGAGAGGCTGGGTAGGGAATCAACTATTTGAAAGTGGTAGATAGTGCTCAGCAATAACAGCAGTGCTATGGTTATAGTTCTGGGCCTGGAGTCAAGAAGACCTGAGTTCAAACTCCATCTCAGTCACTTACTGGCTGTTTGACCTTTGAAAGTTGTCAAATCTCTGTTTGCCTCAGTTTCTTCAACTGTAGAATGAGGATAATAATAGTGCCTACATCTTAGGGTTGTTATAAGGTTGTTATAAAATGAGATCTTTGTAAGGAGAGAGAGAGAGAAAAAGAGAAAGTCAGAAAGAGGAAGAGAGAGACAGAAAGAAACAGAGAAGAGAAAAAGAAGGAGAGAGATAGAAAGGAACAGAGAGAGACAGAGATGGGAGGAGAGAAATAGAGAGGTTTACAAAAGCACTTTTCACATATTATCTCACTTCATCTTCACATCAATCCTATGAGGTAGATGCTATTTTTATCTTCATTTAACTAATGATTAAAGTGAGGCTTAGAGAAATTAAATGACTTTTCCAGGGTCACACAGCTATTAAGTGCCTGAAGTGAAATTAAAACCCAAGCCTTCTGGATTCGGAGTTCAGCACTCTAGCCACTACTCTATGCAGCTTCTCAGAAGGGCAATAATATGATAAATGACTAGAAAAGAAATTGGAACCATAATGTGAAGGGCTTTAAAGGCCAAGGTGACTATTTTGTCTTTTCACATAGAAGCAGTAGGAAGTTACTAAAAGTTTTTTAGTAGAGGTGTGGCAGGTCAGATTTATGTTTCAGTAATAGCAGTTTGGCAGGGGTAGGGAATTGCTTTCTAAAGATTTGAACTTAGTCAAGGACTGGCCTTGGGAAACTGCACTGGGCCACTGGGCCTAAATCTCTACTGCTCAATTAGGGGAAATCTACTCATCACCTGCCAAGTCTCCCAGTTAATGGAAAAATCATAAATAAAGAAGCAAGCCCAAATCGACCAACTATTTAAATAGATAGACTTAGTAAACCCTAAGACAATACACTGAAATAAAGCCCAAAGACTGAAGCCTCAGCTCACTTTGGGTACTTACTATAATCTAGCATCTTTCCCACACAGAGGCTGGGGAAATGTGGGGAAGAAGGGAGGAGGAAGGGAATAAAATTGGCTTCACCAATAAAAATTGTATGCAGGACCTTAGAAGCTTCCTCCTTTCAAGAGCTCTCTAGCCCTAGCAGTTTATACTTAAGAAGAAAAAGCCCTGGTGAACTGTACCCCCATCTCAGCTAAATTCCGAACGAGGAGAAGGGAAGCCATTGAAAGAGCACTCTGCACTCACCTCTCCCTATTCTGGGCTCTTCGATGTCAGTCCAGATTTATTTTTAAATTGCCAGCAGCTTTGATTACCCTGTCTCTGCCTCTTCAGACACCTGCTGGTAGGATAAATGGAGGGTGGCTGACCCAGATTTGAAAAACTCAAGGAAGGAAGGAAGACTCTTGGGGGCTCACTGTTCCTTCTTCCCTGAGAGGCGCTAACAATTTAACAGCTGGCAAAATGTGACACTGACTTTATACTCACCAGTGTCCCAGGGATGATGAATCGGTGGGCACTGAAGGGCAGCAGCCTGAAGAACGAAGGGTGGCCTTTTCATCTGTTTTTTTAATTCTTCTTTGCCTAAGGGTCCATGTCTACGCTAATCATTGGGTCCCTGAGAATTTGCATGGGTGCACTGTAGTTTGCCCTGCTTCTGTCTTCTTCCAGCACAGTGGCAGCTTGAATGCTCTATGCTGTCAGGGTCTCAATAATAATGAAAAAAGACCTCATTTCTATAGTGCTTCACCATTTCACAAAATCACAAACCTGGAAAGGATCAGAAAGGCCATTTAGTTCTAAACAAGAATATATCCTGTATCACTAAAGATGTCTCTCCCCCGACTTGCTGGGCAGGTCCCCCAAGAAATGGCTCCCCCAGGTGTAAAATATCCTGTGGGCCAATTTCCCCTAAACATTACTAATGCTCATGAGACCATTAGTCTCATGACTAATATATTACAAAATATTTAATTTTTGTAATATATTTACACCAATATATTTACTTTTATTGATCAGTCAGATGATACAACACTGCACACTTTTTCTGTAGTCTGAAAACCTGTATTCAAATAATGCTCCTGAATTTATTACGTATAAAACTTTTGGAAAATCACTTAATCTTCCTGCATTTCAGTTTTTTCATCTATAAAATAAAGGGCTTGGACTATATGGTCTCTGAGGTCCCTTCCAACTCTTGACATAGGATATGCACCTATTAATTCAAACCAAAAGCATTTAATTAAATGACACATTAAGACAAACATTTCCCTCATAAGCCTGGGTCACATTCTTCCACAAATGCACCCAACATCAGTGAGAAGGATGGACTCAGAGAATGTACATGGAGAAATGCACAATTAGGTTACAAGTCTGGCCAATGTACATTTCAATTAATCAATCAACATTTATTAAGTGCCTACCATATGCTAGGCACTATGCTGTACATTTAGGGATAAGTCTGGCTTTGGTGGAGCACTTGTGTAGGGAACATATGTGGCAAGGGATCACATCTTAAATGTTATGGGGCTTCTGATGTATTCAGATGATATTGTTGTGTTGCTCCTACTGAAATAATTCTCCATGTGTTCCAGTCTCCAATGCTCTTCTGGAGCTCCAGACCTTCCATCCTAGCTTCTGGTTTAGCTCAAATCCTCAGCCACCTTTTCTTCAGAGAATGGGTCGAGGCTGTCAGAATCTTGTAGGCGTAAAATACACAAGCTTTTTCCACAGCTGTTTTAGAAGGGGCAGAAACCTTTGCATGGAATCAGCAAAAGGCCTTCCCTCCAGTTCTCCAGGCTGGTTTTCCCTAGAGTCTTGACTCTGAAGATCAATACCTCTGATGGCAATTAAAGCTTCTCATTTCCCCAGCAGGAGGTTCTCAGCCCCAGGCACCAGGTCTTTCTAGTGAACTACAGTACTGCCCATTTCCATTAATCATTCAGAAAGTCAGCCTTAGTCTTTGCTTTGAATTTTGGGAATTGTTCTTTCTGTTCCTGGAACCTAAATCCCTCTGCCAAAGACTTCACTGTTTTATGATGTGCATTTCATATACTTCTCAATTATTGCCTCTGAAGACAATAATTGAAACCAGAAACAATTATTTGCCCAAGAACTACCAAATAACTCTGAGGTTCAAGGTGTCCATGTTTCAAAACCTTAGTTTCTTTTCAAACTTTCATTTTCATATGTGAATGTGAAACCATAGTAACAACCCTAAATCCGGTGCAAGGTCATTATCTCCTCACTCACTGTGAACGACATTCCCAATTCTTTCAACTGTGGATGCAACCAGCCCAAAGCTTACAAAGAGCTGGGACACTCCATTACATATCTGATGAATGGTCATCCCACCTTTAGTGGAAGATCTCTAGTAAATTGAAACACTACCATAAAAATAACTTGTTCCATTTTTGGAGAGCTTAAATTGTTAGAGACTCTTTTCTCACGTAAAACCTCATTCTATTTTTCTTCATCTTCCACCCCATTGTTCTTTAACTCTGCTCTTTGAGACCAAGCAAAGAAAGTAAAATCCTTTTTATTTGATCACCCTTTAAATGCATGAAGACAGCTATCATCTATCTGCCTAAATCAGGCTACTCAATTTCAGTTCCATCAATTAATTGTTCTTCAAATCAAATCAAATCAAATCAATTAATAAATGTTTATTAAGTACCAGCTACTCTGCCAGTAACACAAAGTAACTGCCAGTAACAAATAAAACTAACACAAAAAGAGGCAAAAAACAGTCCCTGCCCTTACAGAGCTTACAATCTTGGAGGAGACAGCTTACAAACAAATAAATATTGCAAATAATCAAGGAAATGAGGTGATGAGGATTTGCACTAGAGTTCTGGCAATGTCAAGTAAGAAAAGGTATTATATTCAAAAGATGTTGCAAAGATGAAAATGAGAGGCCTTAGTGACAGCTTGGATATAGGTGGTGAGAGATAGTGAGGAATCCAGGATGACTCCTAGGCTGTGAACCCAAAGAACTGGGAGGATAGTATCTAAATCAGGAAGATAGGAGAGGGAGAGGGATTGGGGAAAAGATAATAAGTTCTGTTTTGGACATATTGAATTGAAGATGTCCACTGGACATCCAATTCTAGAAGTCTGAAAGACTGAAAAAGAAATTGGCCCATGAAACAGACATTCCAGAGGGTATAGTGGAAGGGGTGGATGGAGTTAGGATGAAATTTTGGTGTGGGAGAATTGAGGGGGATGGGAATGAGGATTTGAGTAGGACAGGACGAAGAATAGGGTCTGGCTGATGTTCTACAGGAGTCTCACATTTTATATACCGTGAATATCCTAAATTAGTGTTTTTGGCTGCCATGTTACATTGTTGACCTTCATTGAACTTGTAGTGAGGAAGGAAGAAAAAGGAATAAGCATTTTTATAATACCTACTATAGTCTAGAGAGTATATCAAGGACTTTTACATATATTATATAGTTCACTAAAACGCAGAGATCTTTTTCATACAAACTTCTATCAAGCCATCTTTCCTCTATCATACATATGAAATTGATTTTTTGAGCCCAAGGGATAACTTTACATTTACTTTTGTTATACTCCATGTAACTAGAACCAGTTCAATGTTCTATTGTTCTAGATATTTTGGAATGCTAACTGGTTATCCAACAGATCAGATAGAGCCTTCCCAGCTATGTAAAGAGCAGCTAGATAGCATAGTGGATGAAGTGCCAGGCCTAGAGTAAGAAAATTCATCTTTGTGAATTCAAATCTTGCCTCAGACACTTACCAGCTGTGTGGTTTTGGGTAAGTCACTTAACCCTATTTGTCTCATTTTCCTCATCCTCCTCATCTGTAAAATGAGATGGAGGGAAAAAAAAGGGGAAACCAGTTCAGCATCTCTGCCAAGAAAATCCCATATAGGGTACAAAGAATCAGATACAACTGAAAAGCAACTACCAATTGTGTGTCCTCTGTAAAGTTGGTAATCATGCCATTTATTCAAGTTATTGATAATTTTTTAAAGTATAAGACTAAACACAAATCCCTGGGAAAAACTTTTTTCTAGTTAATACTGAATGATAATATAATGATCAACCTTTGACTCTAGTCATTCAACAGGCTCTTAGTTCATTCATCAATTGCTTGCTAATCAAGTCTAACTTGCTATCTTCAAGGAATGAACAAACCAAAAAAGAACCCAATCATAAAGATGTAATGCAGGGGCAAAGAAACTCAAGATATAAACCCAAAAGAAAAGAATTACTACAAAACATTTACAAAAAAAAAAGTCTTAGGTGTATGAATTCAGTGAGAATTCTAAGATGAAGCAAGAATTAAAGGGGACAAAAGAATTTAAAAATATTTCTGATAAATGGAGTGAGAACACTTTTTAAAAATTGGAAAAGAAATGAAAGCTATTAAAAAATTGAAAGGAAATAGTTCGGTTCAAGAGCTACTAGACCTTGCCCAAGCAACAAACTCCTTTAAAATCTGACTGGACCAAAAGGAAGCCAATTACTCCATGAGACAATAAGAAATATTAGAACAAAATCAGACTGAAAAAAAAATAGAAGAAAGTCTAAAGTGTGTGATAGTAAAAACAATTAATCTGGAAAACAGATTGAGAAAAAAAATTGAACTATTTGAATGCCATGACAAAAAGAAAAAGAAAAAAAAAAGAAAGAAAAGCCCAAACATTCTATTTCAAGAAATGTAAAAGAGAAAATTGCTCATAGTTCTTAGAACCTGAAGGCAAAGTGGAAATATAAAGAATCCTTTGTTCACTTCCTGAAAGAAATCCCCAAGTGAAAACTCTAAGGAACTTCTTAACCAAAATCCAGAGTTTCCAGGTCAAAGAAAAAAAAAATGCTGCAAGAAGCCAGAAAGAAAGAATTTAAGTACAGAGGAGCCACAGTCAAAATTATACATGATTTAGCAGCCACTGCTATTTAAGAGCAGAGAACTTGGAATACAATATTGCAGATGGCAAAGGATATTGAGTTACAGCCAAGAATAACTTAGCCAGCAAAACTGAACATTATGCTACAGGGGGAAAAATGGATTTTTAATGAAATAGAGTTTTTCCAAACATTCCTGATGAAAAAATCAGAACTTTGGAGAAAATTTAAATTCAAACACAGGAGTGAAATTAAAAAAAAAATAAAAAGGGAAACATTAATAATGAAAATGGCTAAACAGGGATAAACTGCTTATATTCAAATATAGAAAGATGGCACGTGTCTCCTTGGAACCTAACTTCATTAGGGGTCAGAGGGAGAGTCCAATTAGGCAAGGGCTAGGATATTCAATAACAGTGGAAAGAGAAGGGAAGAGGAAAATACTGCACAGTGGAAGAGAAAGGAAGATGAGGGAAAATGATCTCATAATTAGATTCTACAAGTAGACTACAAACAAGTAGAGGATTTTGGGGGAAATAATTGAGACTCAAACTTCATTGTCATCTGAACTGGTCAAAAGAAGGAAGAATTCACATAAATTGAGTTAGATACAAAAATACAGTTCATTCAGCAAGGAAATAAGAGGGAAAGGAGGAGAAGCAAGGAGGGAGAATTAATAAAGGGTAAATTAAGGGAGGGGTTATTGTTCAGTCATTTTCCAGTTGTGTTCAACTCTTTGTGAATCCATTTGGAGTTTTCTTGGTAGAGGTACTGAAGTGGTTTGCCATTTCCTTCTCCTACTTATTTTAGAAATGAGGAACTGAGACAAGTAAGGTTAAGTGATTTGTCTAGGGTCACATAACTAGAAAATGTCTAAGACTAGATTTAAATTCAGGAAGATGGGTCTTCCTAACTCCATGCATTTGTCCTAAGCAAATAGACTTTAGGAGTGTGTAAGAATAATTATAGCCCTTTTAGAGATGGCAAAGAATGAGAATCTGAGAAAGCACTCATCAGTTTGGGAATTAATGAACAAGTTATAAATATGACGGAATACTATTGTATTGAACACATAGCAAGATAATAACCAACCAGGAATTCAGAAGACCAGTGATGGAATATGCATCCCTGATAGAGAGGTAAAGGACTCAAAATGTAGAATGAATTTTTTTTTCTATGACCAATGTAGAAATTTGTTTTAATTGGTTCTATATCTTTATCAAGGCTTTAGTTTTTAGATTCTCCATTGTGCTAGATAGAGGCAGGAGGAAGAATGGTGGATTTTAGCTAATTAAAACAAGTATCTTTTTTATAAAAATAAAGGCAGAACCTAAGTTATTTGCCTGAGGTTATACAGCTAATACACATATGGGCCATATCTGAACTCAGGTGTTCCTCCTGCCTCTAGATCTAGCACATTGTTTCACCATGGCCATCATTACAAGTTATTTCCTTTAGTATTGAGAATAATTATTTTAATCCATGAAGAGCACCTAAGTGGACTTTTATTACCTCCCTATTTATTTTAATGATTAATTTCCCATTTTTATTATATTCCTTTTTTAAATTCCCATTTTTATTATATCCCTTTCAGTCTCTTTGCAGAATGTAAATAAAGCCTATTCTATTTGGCAGAAAACAGAGTTGGACAGGTTTGTTCATTATCATTATCCCATTTAGTTTAAGCAATGGTCCTATCTATCCTAAGCAAATTGGTCCACCAATATCACCCCCAACCAATTAAAAAAATCCTTTCTTTAGTCATTGTTCACTTTGTTCACACAGTTCCACATAATCCTCAGATACTTTTAAGTATTCTTCTTATAAGACAAAGCCAAACTTTTATATTCATGACTATCACATGCCCTTGTGTGACCTTATGTCACTAGTGTCATATTTAAGCTCCTTAACTTCTCTCTGCCTCAGTTTCCTCAGCTGCAGAATGAAGATCATAAGAGCTTCTCTTTCATAAAATTTTTGTGAGAATCAAATAAGTTAATATTGTAAACTGTTTAGCACAGTGCCCGACATAGAGCAGGCACTAAATAAATGTTCATTCCCTCTCTGTGTGTTTTACACCCTCTATAAATGACCTTTTAAAATGCAAGTTGGTGTATAAGTTCTCTGGACCCATTGTGTTCTCATTAGGCACCTGTCTTTTCTTCTTATTGGAATTGTTTTTCTTTGCAAAACCAGAATTTTTTCTTAAAACTTTCCCATCCCATCTAGATTGAATTCACCCACTAGGTCTCACTTCTTTTCTATGAATTATTTTGAAATTTGACCTCCAAAATTGTAGTGTTCATGTCAAACTGTGACTGGATTTCTTTTTCTCTCCCATCACAAATTCTAAAATGAACTAGTCACTTCTTTGAAATTTCCCAATGAATATTATGCTGATCTGGCGTCAGAAGACCTGAGCTCAAACCTTCGCTCAGATATTTATTACTTCTGTGATATTAAGTCATGTCACTTAACCTGTCTAGCTTAGTTTTCTCAAATGTAAAATGGGGTAATAATAGCATTTTTCTTATAGAGTTGTGGCAAAGATGAAACAAGACAGTATTTCTATAGTACTTTGCACATATAGTAAGTGTTTAATAAATGCTTATTCCCTTTCACACCAGCATATAGTTCTTCCTTGTTGGTAAGAATCCTTTCCTAGAATCGAATTTTTCCTCTTTCAAAGGACAAAATAATTTCTAAGATAAGCTAAAAAAGAATTATCTGTTTTACTTTTGCAAAGTGAGAGCTCCAGTTAGCCCAGATTATTGACATCATCCATCACTATGGTCTATTGCTTCCACGTATGGTTTATGAACTGTTTCCCAAACTCCTCATCTATTTTCTCTATCTGGGTGGTTTTTTTATTATACTAAGTTGGCTTTCACTGATCTTTGCCCAGATATTCTCCACCAAACTTTCCTTTTCTGGTTCCAAGATTTTCTCATCTATCTTCTCAAGATGCAGTATCCCAAATGTCTTGGGGTAGTTTAAGATTCTTAAAACTGAACTTTGGGGATGGACACCTTATGTAATATTACTCCACCCACCTTACCATTCCTTTTGAATTAAATGAATATGCCCTCCCAAAGAGGGTCACAGATACTACTCTATCAAATCACAGCAATATCTATGAATTTTCTTCCTTACATTAGCTTTCTAAATTCAACTTGCTTCTGTTGAAAGAATATTTCTGAGTAGTTTCCTAAAGGTCTCAGGAACAATTTTATCACCAGCAGGTTTGCAAATGTGGATATTAAATAAAAAGAGAAGCCAAACAGAAAGAAAAATAAATTGATGGGCACAACTGGTAAGTTTCAGCATTCTGAGATCCAATTTTTGGCTTAAATAGCTTTTTCCAGGACCGTTCAGAGTATATAACAAAATGGCATTTGGGGGCATCTGAATAAACTAATGGGACACTGTCTCTCCATGTAAGTTGGTCTGAACCTTTAGTCACTATTTGTGAGTGGTGTGTAACACCTGCAGGGTATCTTGTGCAGACAAAAAGTGCATTGTGTAGCTGGGCTTTGTGAATTCTGTCTAAGCAGGATGAAGGTAGCTGAATTTCGTGTATTCAGTCTCTAGTACAATGGGAGGAAGGAAGCCATTCAAACAAGTTTTGTGTATTTAGTCTGTAGCAGAATAGGGGGAGATAATTCACTTAAACAACAAATTCTGATAAAAATGATTCTTTTCATCCATGTTTCTTAACAACATGCTTTGTGCCAGAGATTTTGTGCCTGCATCCTTTTAAAATTTGATTTCCTGAGAGTTTCTCCTTTTTTTCTTTTTAATTGAGCTATTCTCTATGGCATCTAGCTTTTCAAATATTTTTCCTTCATACCCTTCTTTACAATATGAGTTCCCCACAAACACTCTACGATGTCTAGTCCTCTTTAAAGGTGAAGTAACAAATTTCAAAGTCTAAGCTAATAAGCATCAGGTTTTGAGACTCAAACCCAGATCCTCTGATTCCAAGCCAGTCTCATTCCATAGCACCCCATTGCCTTCATTTGCAAAGTCCCTGGGGAAATCAAGGAAGGGTGTGAAGCTGCTTCTCTAAGCTTTGTTATGGATGCATTGGATTTTGCTAGGGAGTAATGGAAAATCTAGGGGAAGGAGCAGAAATGGCTACCTTGCCCCCTGCTCGACAGTAGTCTGAGGGAAACAAAGAGGGTTTCCAGCAGGGGGGGATGTAAAACTGGGACATTCGGGCGATTTCCCAGGACTGCCATGCTACCTGATAGGTAAGGGTAACCTATGACATTAGGCTTGGTGAGA
Source organism: Sarcophilus harrisii (assembly GCF_902635505.1). Taxonomy (NCBI): domain Eukaryota; kingdom Metazoa; phylum Chordata; class Mammalia; order Dasyuromorphia; family Dasyuridae; genus Sarcophilus; species Sarcophilus harrisii. The sequence goes on along the minus strand of NC_045428.1, from coordinate 460,293,770 downwards.
TATAAACAATGGCTTCTCTGGAGATTGTGCTGTAGAAATTTGACACACACCCATCTTAGCCTTATTCTGGCTGTTGTAGAGATGGGAGCTAGAAATAGAAAAAACTATCAAATGGCATGTGTAGGAAAGACCTGTATGTTATCTAATCCCACTTCTTTGTTTTAGAGGAGGAAATGAAAGGTAAAGTGATTTGCCTACGGTAAAATCAGTGACAGGTATAGATATGAAAACCAGATCTCTGGGCTCGTATCATTCTATGAAGATGATTCTGGTCAGGAAAGCTAGATGGATGGAATCAAGACGATGATGAAAGTCAGATGTGCATTTCCAGCAAGAACATAGGACACACCTGGCTAGTCCTTCCTTCTAGAAGTGTCCTATCCTGGTAGAAATTATAAGGGGTAAATAGACATCAAGAGACTGAAGTTTTAGGATTGCAAGAAGGGGAGAGAGGCAACCTACAGAAAGGAAACAATGCTGAGGAAACTACTTTTCTAGAGGTGACCCAGGGCAGCTAGGAAGGGCTGGGATCTGCACTTTGGGGGAGATGTAACAATCATTTATGAGGAAGGAAAAGAAAAAAAGCTGATTGCTCATAGTCTTGCTGAAGAGGGAATGTCCTTCTCTAGGATGGCCTTCTAGAATGGTACTCTAGGGATGGTCAGTGTATTTGGTCTTCTCTACAAACAGAAAACTATCAGCTCCCTGTGGCTAACTAAGGACAGAATCAGAAGGTGCTGCCATGTTTCATATGGCACTACCATTTTCTGGTAAAACCTTCAGGGAAGGGTAGTCAGGTGATAAGCCTTCCCTTTTCCCTGCCTTCCAAATGAGGTACTGAAAAATATGGGGTGCCACTCTCCAACAATGTCACCAAGGGACAAAATATTATCGCATGTCCCTGCTTTTGTGATTTTGTGGCTACCCTAGAGCTGTGTTTGCCTCTCTTGCCTCTATGTCAACGTCTCTCACATATCTCCCCACTGAATGTTTAGCGCTGCATTATATTTTCCTGGTTTCTAAAAACAACGTTGGTATCTTTTCTCCAGGATGAGGAGCCAACTGTGTGACCTTCCTGGAATGGAAGTCCTAGCATGGACGGGAGGGAAAGAAAGAGGGAAATCTGAAACATGCTTCGATAAATGAGACAGGGATTAATTAAATGAGTATTTATTTCAAAATTAGTCTTGTAGTGTAAGCTGTGTTTTGAGGGCTGAAGCCAGAATACATAGTCAGTGGTAAAAGCATCTGTCTTCCTCCGACCCAGGCAGAGAGGAATAGACATCACTAGCCCTGCCCCTCATTCATGCATCCAAGGATCACGAGGACTAGAAGCCAACAGCAAAGGATCCCGCGTTTGCTCATGTTTAATCCAGGTTATGCTATACACATTGAAATACATGTCGGAGGTTACATGGTGTCATGCAGTCCCTGCGGTGGAATGACTTTCTTACCCAGCTACCTCCTGCAGCTGGGGTGTTCCGAAGGGCAAGGTTAAGTAGGGCAGAGCACTGGAAAAGAGAACAGGAGATCAATCAGAACACGTAACAGCACCTGCCCAACTCAAGCTCAGACTGGCAAACACCAGCCATGAGAACTTGTTCTGCTCCCTCCCACCCTTCTGACCCATCGGGAAAACTGAATTGGGGTTGGAAAGGAACTTGGAGATAAGGTGGATTAAAAGATCTTTGAACAGGAATTTCCTCTTTGACACCCCAACCTCTGTTTGAAGACCTCCAGTTATGAATGACACCTGGAATTTAGATTTGGGTACAGAAATAAAACCTAACCTTCTGGGTTCATATCATGCTACTTTGGGTCATTCTTCTAATTATTAGGAAGTTTCTTCTAATAATTTTCTTGATAAGAGCTGAAACTTGCCTCTCTGTGATGTTTTCTTATTGGTCCTAGTTACACCTTAAAGGACCAGATATAATAAATTGAATCAGTTTTCCATATGACAGCCTTTCAAATACTTAAAGGAAGCTATCATGTCCCCCTCCCTGAGTCTTATCCTGTCCAGGTGAAACGTTCTTGCTTCCTTCACCTAATTCTCACATAACAGTATAGTCTCCCCCAGTCCCATCACTATCCTTGTTACCTTTCCCCAGTATTATCCAGATTGCCATGTCCTTCCTAAAACATGGTGCCTAAATTAAATATAGTACTCTACTTTTTTCTGACCAGAACAGAATACAATGGGACTGTCACTTCCCTCATTATATACACTTTATGCAGTTTAAGATCATTTTAGATTTTTTTTCCGCCCTCACATTATACTCTCACTTACGTTTAATCCACCATCCCTTTCCTCTTAATTTTTTCTCCCCCTCTTTCATGTGGAATTTTATTTTGCTGTGTGTCTCCTGCACTTGTGAAGTTGATATTTTTAAACCCAATTTAAACACAATTTTATTGTGATTAAATTTCATCTTATTAGGCTCAGTCTATTATTCCATTCTGTGACGAACTTTTTGGAACACAATTCTGCCTCTCACCTGCAAATTTTATAATCAATTCGAGCACAGGAGTTCAAAAGAGTTAATGTTGCATTTATCATTTCAGTGAATTACAGGTCAAAAAGAACCTATAAAGGACCCCTAGGCTATTAATTTAGAACCACTCCTAACCCCTGGATGAGTATTAACCAGCTCTGCAAGATTCCAGACCATAAAAACCTATGAAGAGATGTCACAGTAACCTCAGAAAAGTTGTTCCATTGTCTTACAACCCTTGCAGCAGAAACTTTTCCCTAAATCTAAATTAATGTTTTTCCATTTCTCACCATGGAAACAATGTTTCTATGACCGACTACAGATTTCTTTTCCTATATACTTGAAAATGATAGTGAAAATCACTCCTACTCTTTTTTCAAGTTAGAATGCGCTCCGTCTTGCAGTTTGTCTGTCCTCCTCTGACCAGTTTCCCCAAGCTGTTTCTTGTTTTATTTCCTCTACATTTGGCATCCTTCTGGTAATTAAGAGGGGCTGGGATCTATTTCTCACTTCCCCAAAAGCCTGAATGCCCAGAGAAACCTGCTTTGTCTCCGTAAAACCTGTTTATTCAGTACTTTTCTTCCTGCATAGATTCACCTTGCAGAGTTCTAGAGAAACCTCAGATTAGCTTCTAAGGGACAGGAGCCATGAGGGGTCCCCAGAGGGACTCTTCTGCTGAGGGTGACACGGAACTATTATTCTTACCTTTTAAAATGTAGTCCGTCAGCAATGTAGGCACCTTCTCATTATCTTCCTTCATGGCAAAGAGAACTAGGAGAGAGAGGAAACAGAAATGGGGCAGGACATTGACTTACGGCATGCAGTTTCCGTGCTAAAGACAATTATCCGACCAACAAACTGACCAACCACCCCTAGCTGACAGGCCAGTGATTATGAAAACCCCACAAGTGCTCGAGTACATAACCACCCAAGCTCAAAGGGCTCCCTTTGTCACAAATCAGCTATCCTAAACTGTTAAAGGAGACGGAAATGCTTACCTAGGAATAAGTGGCTCACCTAGAGCTCTAAAATGCAAAAATGTACAGGCTCAGAAATGCAAATTCAAAGACCCTCAGGATGCCATCATCTATTTAGGACTCTGGCACAAATAAATAAGCAAGATGAAATCAAAGTTGGGGTACAAGGGAACATCCATCACACACCCTGACAGCTCTGGAAGCCAGGTTAGGCTTCCTACAGGGTAATCTGGCAATATGGACCAGGAGTTATAAGGCTCACACCCTTTGATCCTGTAACCTGTTTTGGGGAACAAACTCCAAGGAAAATAATCCAAAAGAGGGGAAAAAACCCCATCCAAAATGACATCCAGATCAATGATGATTATAGCTAGGAAAAATGAAAACAATCCAAGTGGCCAGCTACAAGGAAATGGCTATGCAAACTATGGGAAGGAGAAAGCGATATCTAGGTACAGATATATCCATATATGTATGTGTATGTGAATGGGTGTATGTGTGTGTATCACCTACTGCAAACCAGGAACTGTACTAAGAGCTTTACAAATATTCTCTCCTTTGATCCTCATAACAACCATGTGAGGTAAGTGATGTTATTTTCTCCATTTTACAGTTGAGGCAACTGAGGGAAACAGGTCAAGGGACTTCCTTAGAGTTATATAACTAGTATCTGAGGCCAAATTTGAACTCTGATCATTCTGACTCTATATCCATTGTGCTCCCTATTTGCTCCTATAACGTATTAACATAAATAGCATATTACTACCAAATGGTAAATATGCAAACTATGTTGATATTTGGAGATAGGTTAAATAAGTGAAAAAAAAAAGAATTATGAAATAACATGCCTACATTAATTAAGGCTATACAAAAAAACAGTATATTAACCACAAATAAAAGATAATAAACTGATAATTCTAATATATTCCTGCCCCATGCTAATAAACAAAAAAATAAAAATAAAAAAATTGGGTACTCAGGCCAAGCTTATATGTTGTTATCCAAGCTCTGAACAAGAATAAAATTCAAAGTCACTGAATATCTGATCAGCAGGCATTCTCAAAGATTAGAGCAATTACTTGAAGTTATTTTTAAAATTCTTTTTTCATATTCGTTAATAGCAGAGGGATTCAACCAAAGTACTAAGCATCATAGTTTGAACAAAGAATTGTTAGACGATGCTTTGCCAACTCCTCCATTTTCCAGAGGGTGGGGATCCACAAGTGTTAGAAAAATATATGTGTATGTTTTCAGATTTTTTCATAAATTGATCAGTAAAGCTGATTTCCTCCCCTCTTTTTTTCCTTTATCTTTAGAAATGCTATTTGTGGGCAGCCAGGTGGTACAGTGGAGAGAGCATCAGCCCTGAATTGAGGAGGACCTGAGTTCAAATATGATCTCAGACATTTAACACGTTCTAGCTATGTGACCCTGGGAAAGTCACTTAACCCCAATTGCCTCAGCCCCCCCCAAAAAAAGCTATTTGTTATATGAGATAGATCTCTGGATCTTAGGTACGTGTTTGGGAAGGGGAAATTACGTTATACAAAAAGACATCAAATTTTTTTTAAAAAGCATGTTAAAATTATTAAGCATTTACAATCTGCTTAGCATAAGGCTAGATTCATGAGATAATAAGAGAAGTCGAAAATAGGGTTCCCTCTGCACAAGTTGCTCATAGTCTTTTAAGGAGAGAGAACTACTCACAAGAGTGAGATGATTATAACCTAAGCAATTTTTAGCCTAAGTGTTTTTGATAACTTTCATTTCTGTAGTATTTAATCAATCAGCAAGCATTTATTGAGTACCTATCAGCATAGTTAGACACTATGCAGACACTAGAGTTACAAATGAAAAAGATGAAATATCCTAACTCTTAAAAAGGTTACATTCTAAGGACAGCAACAAATACATATATAAATATATAAAGAATAAATAATAAGAGAACAAATAAAAAATAAATAAAAAGTCATTGAATACGAGGTGGTTTGGGAGGAGGTACACTAGCAGGTGGGAGATTGTGTGATTGGGACAGACATCCTACTAAACCAAATATCTTTGAAAGATTTTTCAGAACAAAGAAAATCATAGCAAAAAGTCTTTCAGGAAAGTGGCTGTATCAAAGAGGGGGACAGAAAGTGGATGGAAATAGAGGACAAAAATGATGAAGTTTCTGCTTTTATTCACTAACTACTGCATTTGTTTTTTTCAATAAATAGCCTCCTTTTTTTTGGCAGAATTTTAAGGAAAGAAAATGAAATCTGGGTCATGAAGGGAGAATATCCAAGTGAGAATGAGGCAGGAGAGGCTAGAATAGGGTGAAAGTGGGTCTTCTAGCTAACTGCATGTTGTGAATTTGTGAGCGAACTCCACATCTATTAAGGAGCTTACAGGAGGTTGGTCGAACTTGGGTCTTTTATATTATTGTTATTATATAATTTTTGCTCTCTGCTGTCAGGTAAGTGTTCTATTCAATTGTGTCAACCGGGAATGCTTGTCAAGAGAGCATTTGCAGAATGCATGGCAGAAAGGAAGCAGATCTTCACTGAAACTGATATAGAGATGTCATTTAGATAACAATGATTGTCAGAACTGACCATCTTAAATTTCTAAATTGAGATGAGTTGTACCATCATTGCAGGTGTGTCAAATCTTTGGCCTCTGATTCTTTGATTCGAGGATAGCAAAGAGGAGATATTATTCACAATAGGAAATTGCTCAAAGGAGAGGGGTCCACACAATTGATTCAAATATAAATGCTAGTTATCACTGGGGTGACAATCATCAAATCAATATCATTTCATAACTGCTTCAGTTTCTCACTGTAAGAGGAGAAGGGAAATTGGCCTAGATCAGAGGTATCAAACTCCCCAGATTAAAATGTAGTTGGGAAATGTTTATAATTAAACATTAATTATATATAAATGTAATCTATATAATAAAATTATATAAATTTATGTAAATAAGTTTTTATAAATAAAAATACAACATTTGTTGTTGAATCATTTCAGTCATGCCTGACTCTTTGTGGATCCATTTGGGGTTTTCTTGGCAGAGATATTGAAGTGGTTTGCCATTTCCTTCTCCAACTCATTTTATAGATGACGAACTAAGGCAAATAGGGCTGCACAGTCCCATAATAAATATCTGAGGCCAGATTTAAATTCAGAAAGAGAAATTTTCCTGATTCTAAGCTCAGGGCTCTATCCATTGGGCCATCTAACTATCTTACAATTCAACATAAATAATGTTAATTTTTAATTTTCTAAGAGTCTGCAAGGATCTATTTTTGTTTGAGTTTGCTATGATTATGTTACTAGTCTTTAAAATTCCATCTAAGCTCTGAATCTATGATCCTATAATCTATAGGAGATTTAAATACATAGGACCTTGCTAGAAATACAAATATACCCATTCAACTTCATAAAATGAAGGAATTTAATCTTGTATTCCAAGTTAATTATTATTCATTACTATCTGTAATGAATTGCTTTATTTTTCTCTTAAGTCATTATGAAGATCAAACCATAAATATTAAGCTCTTGTTGATAAGTATAGTCAAAGCAGTGCTGGATCCACCTTAGACCAGTAGGAGAGAGAAGAGCATTGCTAAATTTTCAGTGAGAGCATTTACACTCAGAAATTAGCAAGCATCACAAATCATAGTTTAAGATATTGTTTTGTTGACTGTCTAGACTTAAGAAAGTGATAGAAACCTGAGTTCAAATTTGGTCTCAGACACTTAACCCATCCTAGCTGTGTGACTCTGGGCAAGTCACTTAACCCCAACTGCCTGAGCAAAAAAAAAAAAAAGTAATAGAGAAAAAGTAAATAGTGTAGATTAAACCTAAAAATGCTTCATGTTTTTCAGAAAGTCTGCTATTAAACATTTACCATTATACTCTTACGTGTAGTGGAAAGAATATTAAACTGGGAATTCTCTATAGTTGAATATAAGACTTAAGGACATGAGCCAATTTTTGTCCCTGTTCCCAGTGCCTAGTACACAGTAGGATTTTACTGTATGCTTTTTGAACTGAACTGAGAATTGACCTAGGTTCTTGTGCAATGGTCTATATATTATCAGACCTGTTAAATAACGAGGATTTTCCAATTCAGATTCTATGATTATCCAAAATAGAATAATTCCTAAAAGCACAAATGTGTATACACATCCATACCTAAGTTTATACTCCTGCTTCTTAAATATGAATACATATGCAGAAGAAAGAGTTTTTATAGAAGAAAACATCAATGTATTTTGAAATGAAAATTCCAAATTCTCAAGGACAAGATGTCTGTTGATTTCTCTCCAGTTGAAGATGTGTCTATTTTTCTTCCATATCGGAGCTTCCCTCACACTGGAGCCTCCTGCTTTAGGTCTCCAAACTGATATAATCGGAAACGTTTGGTCACCTTTAGCACTAGGTCCCAGCAGGCATCTTCCTCTGCTGAAGAGATAGCTCCTCTTTTCTTCCTCTCCTCCTGAGAAAGCCCTGGGGTATCAAACCATCACAAAGCTCACTCCCCTCCCACTTTGCTCACTGCCTCAATGGGGGAGGCAGCCTGCTCTGTCTCATTCTCTGCAGTGCACCGTTGCCAGGGAGATGAGGGCTCTCCAGAATCCACCCAGCCTGTCACAGCATCTCAGCCTTGGGTTTTTCTATTCTTAAAAGAGTGGAGCTGGCATTAGTGGCTAACACCATGCCTTCCCCAACCCCCAACCAAGCCCTTTAGAGGGTTGTAATGTTTGATGTGTATAAATCTATTTTGCCTACAAAAGACTGTTTATGACATACTGTTTCTTCCTGCAGCTCAGAATGTTTGTGAATGTTTGAAAGTAGACCCAGAGAGGACATAGCCATTTACTGAAAAAGAAGATAAAGGCACTTTCTTTCCCTGCGTTCCTTAAAAACGAGTCTTTCCTTTCTATTCTTCTCCTGCCCCTTCCCAGATGGACAGCTCCTCCATCAGAACAGAGAGCTCTTTACACTGAGTTCCCTGCCCTTTTGGGGGGAAGGGCTTAGGGAGGAGAGATGGGAAAGCTGGAAATGGATCAATTAAATGTTAACTGGAAGGGACAGTTGGCAAAGGAGAGAATTTCCAGGTACTAAGAAACAATCCAGCCACAGATTGCTCTGATCTAAATAAAGGGACTAGTAGAGAAAGACTCCCCAAGCAGGACTTTTTTTACTGTATAGGCAATGGATGTAAACAGACTTGGGCTCTTCTGATTATTCGAATTTTATTTATTCAAGAAGTAGGCTGATGAAGCTTATCAGGATACTTTCTGACCAATGAACACAGATTCCAAGGGATTTCACCTGGGGTTCTAGAAGGAGTGTCTGAAAGTAAGGGGCCACAAAGAAGGGACAAAAGAGCTTACTGTTTGTCAGCATCTGCAGATCTTCCACTGATGGAGGTGAGGCCTTCTTTTCATAGGGGATGACTGTATTCAGATACTGCAAAGGAAATGCAAGGGCAGTGAAGAGGAGAATTTAGACAGGAGGAATGAGACCTGAGAAGGTCTCTTAGTATCAGGACTATTTGTTTTCAGGAATAGGATGCCTTTTTTTCCCTAGATAAGGTCTAGTACTTTGCAAATATAGCATTCTCACAAATGGATCAAAAAATCAGAGATTTAGAGCTTTGAGAAAAGGGATGTGAGTTTTTTTTTTTTAACCCAGCTTTCTCGTTTTATGAAGAAATGGAAACTCAGAGAAGTTTAGAAACTTGTCAAACATCACACAGGTACAGATTCGATCACAGCCAAGATTTGAACCCAAACCTAGTAGTAATAAAAATGACAGATCTCCCTTTCAGGAGTCTCCTTGGCAATTTTATTCCTATCTTCAGGGGCCTACCAATTGAGGATGGATGGTCAACTCATACAGTTAAAATCTCTACTTCATTTAAATTCAAAATCCATTTATACTATGTTCTAGACACCTTCTTGGCTTGGATTCCACATGAAAATAACAGTGCAAGTCCTTAAAGAGATTAAAATTGAGTGGGAAATGTAGTATATGGTAAAAGTTCTTTAACACAAATAAAAATGTACATGAAAGAGGATCATGAGATTATTTGGTTCAGAGTTTAAAAGGGTCTTAATGTAATCCCTCCCATTTTATAGATGAAGAAACTGAGAACCTGAGAGATTAAAAGACCTGGAGGTGACCACAACACCTAAACTGTATAATATCCAGGGGTCCTCAAACTACGCCCGCAGGCCAGATGCAGCAGCTGAGGACAATTATCCCCCTCACCCAGGACTATGAAGTTTCTTTATTTAAAGGCCCACAAAACAGTTTTTGTTTTTACCATAGTCTGGCCCTCCAACAGTCTGAGGGACAGTGAACTGGCCCCCTATTTAAAAAGTATGAGGATCCCTGCTGTATATCAATAGGCAGAAGTGGAAGAAGTCTATCCTATAAATACAAAAGATAAAGGCAGACTTGTTTTTATTGATAATAACTATTCTATAATAGTTCTATAATGCTTTAAGTTTTGTAAGGTATAGCACCCCTGCAAAGCAATGTAACTATTCTGATCTCCTCTTTTACAGATGAGGAAATAGACTTGGAGAGATGAAATCTTGGGTTCAGGCTTTACAAAGCTTTTAGAATGTTATTGTAGGTATTAAAACCAAGAGCCTCAGAATCCAAAGTACATACTGGGTGCTATGGATATTCTAGGCAGCAAATGGTTTTAATTAAATTAGAAAACAAAATAGTTCTCCCAGGTACCTTTAATCATTTAGAAAATATTAATGCTTTATTTCTGGCTAGAGGTAGCTCCTTATGTTTTGAAGTGCAGTATGACAGACAGCTTTTATTTTCCCTGCCACTGACTAACTAGTTGTATAACCTTGAACCGGCAACTCCCCCTCTGCAAACCTCAGGGTCTTCACCTGTAAAGGGAAGATTGGGGCAGATCCTTTCTAGGGTTTCTTCCATGTCTAAAATTCTATAGCTTATGATTCCTTTGTCAAAAATGACAGGAAAGCAATGTATAATAATGTGAGAGTATTGGATATGCTCCCTCTGCTGGTTTTTATTGGTTCTTCTGCAACAAAACAAGCATCCCAAAGACTCCCAGTTAATTAATAGCTAAAGACTAGTAGAAAACTTGAGAAGCCATTGGGTTCATTACCTAGATAAATAAGAACTTATTCCAATTTTTAAAAAAACTTAGAAAAATAAGAACTTATTTGAATTTTTTTTAAATCAGGCAAATAAGTTATTCTAATTTCTAAAAAGTCAGATAAGTACTCTAATTAAAAAAATGTAAGACTAGTAAGAATTTATTCTATTTTTTAATACTATGTCCTGCTTAAGTAACCTTAGTAACTCTTATTGAACGAGATCTAGATTGTCCCCTCCAGTAGAAAAAAATGCTGAAATGAAATTAAGAAACAAGTATTTTGTGATTCTGGGAATTTTAAGTAAATTTAGTGTGGGTTGAAGCCTCATAGCATCCATGGGGAAAAGCTTCAGGGGATGTAGTAGGGAATAGGTCTCATATGAAATCTAAATCTCAGAAAATGGGGATTCTTTGAATCAACTCTATTTGTGTATCAATCACTTAAGCTATCTTGAACGCCATGTTATGACACCTATACTTTGTGACTTTCACCAGGTTTTTGATAAGGAATATTCTCTTTCTTAAAGGAAGGAGAAATGTATGGATCATCATATTGCTCTCACCCTTTGTTCAGGGAGGTTGATCTGCTGGAGCCAGAAAAGAAATCTAGGTGCTAGAGATGATGCTCATACCTGTTTATCAGTTCCTGAGTTGCCAAAGGTCTGCCGAATACCAGTCTGCAGGATGTTGGAGATCCCCTCCATGCTGAAGCGCTGGGAAAGAGAAGAAAGAGATTCTATATAGGCAAAGGTTTTTCTGAGCTTTGGAGCTTCCCACCCTCAAGGTTTCTGAGTCCTTCCTGAATTCTAAGAACTATATCTATCTACATGTAGTTCTGTGAGTGAGTAAACTAGGACACTGGATCATTCTAGGGCTACGAACGAAGCCTGAGTAGATCTATGTGCTGTAAGAATAACTATTGCAACCTCAGAGAGACAGATCCCCCAATCTCCATGGATACCTAGGTACTCTGACTCTCTGAGTATCTCTTTCTGAATATCTTTCCTTTAGATCTTCCAGAAGACAAGATCATTAGAAAAAGAAGAAGAAGAAGAAAAGCTTCCATAAAATTTGGCCAGATGAAATAAGACTCTTTGACAGAAAACAGAATCAAGGACCACCATTATACAAGGAAGGGCCTTGGCTTCCAACATACATCTGCCCTGACAGATAACATTGATCCAAATAATCCTGTCAAGGTCCTGATCAGCCTTCAGTTCACTTTCCATCTTTGAGATCTCAAGGGAACATTGATAATGAATGAACTCATACCCTATCAGGACTATTATCTGCCCCAAGACCACAAATACTGATGGAGGATCCTGGCATAGATCTCCCCTAAATAAAAATGCTAGATCTTAGAACTTCATTTTTCTCAAGGCTCATTTGTAAAAAGCATTACACATTACATGTTATTCATCTTATCTTTTCTTACCATCTTTTTTAACTAGATTGGAAGTCCTCTAAGGTCAGGGACTATACTTTGTTCTTTCTACCCATAATGCATAATGCATATTTGCTAATAATAGATTTATTGGAAGTCTGGATGCTGCTCAACTCCCTACGTTTGCTGGGGCCAGATATCTCTCTCCCTTCCAGGGATTTTTCACTCACCTTGAGGGGCATCTGGTTTCCTTTTTCTATTCGGCTACTCTGCAGGCTCAAGCCTTTCTCTTTCCTCCTCTTCTTCATCAGCTCTCTCTGCTCTTTCTGTTTGTTTTGGACCTCAATCAGCACGGTGATAAAGGAGTTTTTCACTTCCTTCTCAAACTCCAGCTCGTCACGCCGGGCAAGCTGCTGTACCAGTTCCTCAGAGTAATCGCGGATAGCACCTTCTACCCGATCCAACAGCTCCCCCAGCTCAGACCCTGACATATGTCTCAGTCCTGTAAGAGAGAATCCCAAGACAATCTACATCTTTCCCAAACCAGCCCTAATGTAGGAGGCAAGGTGGAAAAACCACTACTGACTGAGTAAATCTATAGCAGGAGAGCCTACTAGACCATACTGCCCATTGGTTTTTCTATACAAGACAATGGCATCATTTGCAGAAGAGGGAAATGTACTTCAATGCAAAGAGCCCTAGATCTTCATTCAAGAAGCTGACACTAACTAGCTACGTGTGACCTCAGGGAAGTCTCTGAATCTCTTGGCTTTCTCATCTATTAAATGAGGGTGATGGATGAGATGACCCGGAGGTGACTTCTAATTCTGAGACTAGAAGTGACAGATCCAAGAACAGAACCTCGTTCCATACCTGTTCCTAGAGGGATCACCCTCCACAAAAATGAATATTTCTGCATGGCTTTCAAGTTCTTTATGAAGTGCCTACTTTGTGTAAGGCACTGGGCTTGGTAGCTCTGCTCCCAAATAACTTGCATGAGGGTCCTGGGTAGGAGGGAGGTGAGGAAGGGGGAAAGAAGGGAAGGGTGTAGAGAGGACATACAAAAATGACATAGACATATAAATAAATGCCTTGCCACTTGAGGGAGAGACCCAACCACTGTGTACTTCAGGGAAGGGTGCATGAAGGAGGTGGCATCTGAGTTATGTCTTGAAGAAAGATGAAAGTTTTAAGAGGCAGAAGTGAGAAGAGAGGGAATACTGGAGGGAGAGCCTGTGCAAATGCAGGGAAGCTACTGAAAGCAGCTAATAATACAATTTAAGTAACAGGTAGACCCCATAATATGAAATAAGTCTGGAAAGATAGTTTAAAGTCAAATTGTTGAGGGCCTTGAATATCAGATTAAGATTTTTATCTTAGAGAAGATAGGGAAGATAGTTTAGAGTCAAGTTGTTGAGGGCCTTGAATATCAGATTAAGATTTTTATCTTAGAAAAGATAGGGAACCACAGACAAACAAGATGGTACCATCATTAGATTTGTGCCTTAGGATAATGGTTTTGCCAACTAAATTGAAGATGGACTGTTTCACATTTATCTGTATCCATCCCATGTGCCTAGCATGTTCCTGGCACACAGCAGGAACTTAATAAATGCTTATTGATGGAGTGGAGACAGGAGAGTCTAGAAAGTAGGAAAACCAATTAGTAGACTATTATGGTAGTCCAGGTAAAAGGTGATGAAAGCCTGAACTGAGGCCATGTCAATGTAAGGGGAATAGATTAAATAATGGAGAGCTAGAATCTTTTGAGACAGTCTCTCATCATTAGACATCATTGATGTCCAAATGAACAACAATCCAGGCTCTGTATTAAGAAGGAATGTGGGAGGGCTGTTTATTCCTAGGGGTTTACCAAGATTTAGCCTAACACACAGAACCCACGTGAGTGGTGACCCGCATGATACCCCAAAGCCTCCTTTAAACCATAGGTGTATATATTTTTGGTGTGTGAATAAATTATCTATTCAATTAAGATAATAAATTACAGAGAAGGGGTTGCTCTATTGAAGTGTCTTTACTTGGGAATTTCCTATACCAATGAAATAACTGGTCTAGTTTTTTTCTCTATTTTTTTCTCTGTGTATATGTGTGTGTATCTATTCCTCTCTGTCCCACTCTCTCTGTCTCTTTCTGTATCTGTCTCCTTTTCTTTCTGTTTCTCTCTAAATATATGTGTGTGTATATATATATATATATATATATACACACACACACACATACACACACACATATATATCTATACACATACACACATACATATATACATATATATCTATATAGGTAATAGATATAAATAGATGTATATGTATGTCAATATTTTGCATAGTATATTTTGTATACCTTTAGAGAAATTCACAGCATAGAGCCAACATCAGAGAGAGACTGTTGACATTTATTTTTTGCTCTTTTATGAGTTAAAATTCCAAGTAGAAAAAACAAACAAACAAACAAAACAAAAAAACAGCCAGTAGGTGGCACAAATTCTGCTATCTTCTTAGGAAAAAATGGGGCTGGAGAAAGTGAAACTTAATTTCGATGTAATTTTTTTCATTTGTAAAGTTTTTTTTTTTTTTTTGAGTCATTCCTACCCTCATTCCCCAACTTGCCTCTTTCTAAATTCATCCTCAGTTTTTATTTTTGAATCTCCTGCTGATCAAGCTCATTTCCCCTGTTTTATCCAGCTATTCTATGTCCTCATCTGGTCTCTGTTTTTGCCATTTAATTGTATATTTCAGCTGTTTCCCTGTTCTTTTGCTTAGTGTTTTTACCTTTGCTACAATATCTGAGTGCCTGGGCATTATGCCAGGAAGTTGGTTCTTGATGCAGCATTGCTGCAGACAAAATTGCTTTGTTCATCTGAATAGTTTTCTATGTGTTAGTACTCTGGCTCCTGCTGCTTAAAGTCATTCATTTTGATGTGTGTGTGTGTGTGTGTGTGGGGGGGGGGGGTTATGTTCCTTTATCTCTCAGACTTCTGACTTGATTTTAAATATGACATTTGTAGTGGTCACTTTTGTCAGCCAGTCAGTGTCATTGTTAAATGAATCTGCTCATCATGATCACATTTGCCAGAACACTTTTTCTTCTCATTCTGACTACACCAAATCATTTTCATATACCTGATTTTCTTTCTTCAATTAGTGTCTGTCATCTCCACATTTGTACTTATCAAAGGATCAAGGAGGGAGAAGAAGCAGGAGGAAGGAGAGAATTTGGAATTCAAAATTTTGCAAAATGATAGTTAAAATTTTTTTTCATGTATAACTGGGACAATATTTACCAAAATAAATAAAAATTACAAAAACTAATAACAAAGAATCAGAGACTTAAGAGTCAGAAAGGATATTAGAAGCCATAAAGTCTAATCCCCTCACTTAAGAAGGAAGAAACTAAGATAAACAGAGGTTAAGTGATTTGCCTAGGATCAGTCACCCATCTAGTAAGCATATGATGTTGAATTTGAACTTGGGTCTTCCTGATTCTAAGCCTAGCAGTCTACTTTGCCATCAGCTGTCTCACCTGTTGTATTCCACCTTCCTGAATTTGTCATGCTGTATCATCCTCCAAAAAATAGATGTATTTATTTTTAAATGTGCCCTTTTCTGTATTTTACATTTTTTCTGTGTTTCATACTTTTTCATGATTCATCCAGACTTTATTTTCAAATAATATAATTATGATGCCTTTGCAGTCAGCTTTTCATTATTATTATCTGATACCATTTACTTGAAACTTAGCTGTTTTAGGGTGGTAGCAGATCATGCTGTACTTATAATTTATGTGATTCTACTTAATTTGCTTCTATAATTCATGGAATCATAGGATTTGGAAATGGAAGCAACCTCAGGGTTCATTTTATAGATGAAAAAAATGAGTTCCAGAGCTCTGAAATAAATCTTTGCCCACAGTCAAAAAAGTAGCAGGTAACAGAGCCCAATTTCAAACATATGCCCTCTAACTCCAACCCCACTATTCTTTCTATTATACCACGCCATTCCAATCACCCTTTGGTTAATTTCCTCTTCCAGTATTTTTTCCCTTCTATTTTGTTTAGTTGCTTTTATTTTTTCAAGTGTCTTAATCTTGGTTTATTTCTTGAAGCAGGATAAGAAGTTCCTGTCACACCTGGCTTCTGATGTTCCAGATTTCTCCTCTGTGACAACACCCTAGTTTTCTGAACCCCAGACCTCTGCTCCAACCCACTTGCAGCCTTCACCTTCATAAGACCAGTTGTTGTTGAAGGTCTGTGTCAATGCTTGCATCTCTTGCAAGAGTATGGAATCTGCCTGGGATGAAGTTTCCCCTCCATCATCATCATCCAAAACTTCCTCTTCATCCTCAGGGTCTGGGGAGTTCTGCATCATCTCCTCGATTTCTTCAATCACCTAGGAAGGAGCCAGAACACAGATAGGAGTTAGCAGTTAGTATATTTATTGATGGAGCTGAGAGTAATGATCCAGCTTTGTACAGAGAGTCATTCTGAACTGAACTTTGATGAGTCCAAGAGGCTTCTAATTAGATGGTCTGGAAAATTCATAAAGTATTATTGATGCTTCATATGAAAGAATAATAACAATTGCTCCATGTCTAGGGGGAGTTAAATACACTGCTCCTTTAACATGAAGCACTTGTCCACTTGGGATAATAATCTCTTCCAAGAAGACCATTTAGGTGAGTGCTTTACTGGAACTACACTACTCAGGAACCAAACAGGTCTGCCTGGAAGAAACCATTTACTTCAAAGTACTGTGCACTTTATTTCTAATATATTACACACTCAACTTCAGGGAGGATTCAGTCCATTACTTACTGTAATATTTGAGGGAAATTTCCTGGTATACTTGAGAGGCTGGAAAACATTTAAAGTAAAAGAAAAGGCTATATACTTAGAGCTATCCTACTTGGGAGGGAAGCGAGACCAAAACTCTTTCTACAACAACTGAAAGTAAAGATAAGAGAGCCAGAAAAGTTAAATTGAGGCCTTATGAGTTTAAATGAAACCTAGGCTCCTGGTCTCAGAAGAAGCAATTGGTAGGGGAGATGCTAAGGAGTCCTCCAAGAGTTTAAGGAAGGAACATTTTTTACATTAATTGTTTATGAATTGAGGAGGAAAGGAAAGTTTCAGAAACCAAGTAAATGGGACTGCTGTGCAATCAGTGGGCATTATTTCTACATAGTATATGAAACTCAATAGGAGAGGCAAAAAAAAAATACTTTTATAAAATAATACCTTGTCTGGCAAATTTGTATATGAAGAGCTAAAATAAATACAAACCGGACACATACCGCTGCTTTAAAGACAAGAAGTAAGGTTCAGAGATGAGAATTATTCACTAAGTCAAGAAAAAGAAACAAGGATTATTTATTCCTACTCATTAGTTTAACAAATGGATTTTCATGGCCTAAAAACAATGGGATTGTTTTGGGTGAACAGTGTTACATTCAAAGTTAAAATGGATGATCAACTCATGTTCCTGTTCAGGTCTATGAGTTGTAACCTAAGACTGCCATGAACTTATAGGAAGAGAAACTAACCACAGTTATCTATGACCCAACCACAGAGAACCATCAGGTAAGAAGTACATTTCAAAATTCAAGGTTCAATGAACTCTAGGCATAAGTGTTACTAATCATCCTTTAAAGATAACACAATGACTTGGTAATGTGTTGCTATAGCTAGAATACATAAAGAAATCACTGAAATCTTTTTCGAAATGTAGGAGAATGTGCAAAAAAGGAGGCTGGCCTAGAAAAAAGCTAGACACATTTAAACGTAGAAGTAGGGGTTCAGCTGAGGATGTGGGTAGAAAGAACCAGCTTTTTAAAAAATCCTCAAAAGAGAAAAGCCATATTTTTCCCTAAATTGTTTCTGGTCATTTTTTTTCCTAGGAGTTATCTGGTCTTTGGCCAACAAAGATCTTATTTTGGCATTTGATTAATGGTTACAGCACCATTTTCCATTATTATACTTTTATTATCTCCTTAACTATTCCACAATCTCTGAGGACCTAACTTCTCCCCCTAATAACTATAAGTCCCTATTTTCTCTCCTTAAGGGGTCCTCATTCATTCTTATTTTTTACCACAGGTAAAAATAAAAACAACTTCTATCTTTTCCCCATAGTCTCTGAACCTCTATCTTAAAGGATACCTTGTGGCCCAGATTTTATATCAGATCCCACTTTCAGAAACAATTGTATATTCTAATGATTCTGGAAGCTAATCACTAACTAAAATATAATTCCTTCAACAAATATTGAGAATTTCCTTTAGTAATCTCTTTTTCATTATTACTGCTATTGAAAGAGACACTTATAATTAAATATGAAAAAATTTTAATCCAAAGAAAAACTAATCTGGAACTTGGGTATATCTCCACTTTCATCCTAGGACAAGAAGAACAGATGCCTGATGTCTTTCTTGATCTTAAGAGCTCCAACACCCAGTGCAATGATTTATAATTCAGAAGTTCACTGAGGAGAGGAGAAAATGAATTAAAGAAAAGGGAAGCTTAGTAAGAAAGATTAATTCTATCTGAGTCAAGTTTTAGTATGGTATTTCTGTTTATTTCATGACTCTCAAAGGATCTTGCAAACTAGATGGGTAAGGTGAGTCATTAATTTAAACAGCTTGTTCAAAATCCAATTAACAGGGTCTAAGAGTTAGAAGATTTGAAGTTGATCTTTAATTGATCTCTAATTGATTAAAGTCAGATCTTCTAATCTAAGAACCTGCTAGTATCACCAGAGAACAATTTCCCCTCTGACCTTCTTGAATATAGCAAGTTTCTCTCAGAAGAACAAGAAGCCCCCAGGAATCTCTTTAAAGGTACCCATATACCTGATCCGCTGTGAGTAGAGGTTCCTCATTAATACCAGAGTCATTTTCACTCTTCTCATTAAACTCTTCTTCTTCCTTCTCATGGATCTAAAGAAATAAACGCAAATAGAATTCTGATTAGTCATTGGTGGGGTGCATTTTCCCATTTGATTTTTAGAGCTAACCAAATTGGGAAGTCTTTAATAAGGAACCCCCACATGCAGCATACGTGACTGACTCCAGCCAAAAAGAAGAGGGGTCTGGAGCCATTCTGATAAAGAATATGGACAGGTTTTTCTTTTTACTACAGACAGTTCCTTCATGGGTGATGATGTGTGGTTATCAGATTCGTCTTCCATAACAAAACTTGAGTCATCTTAACATCTCAAAAATAAAAACTGAAAACATTAGGTGCTGCATTTTAAAGAGCCCAAAGTGTCATCACAAAGTGAATGATGCTGCAACTACCTCCTACATCATGGCCTTACTCCTTACCTTACTGAGAAATTCCAAACTGAGAGTTTCTCATCAGATTTCATTTTTATTGTATTTTTAAAGGGAAATGGGGAAAGGGAAGGAATTGCCTGAGGCCAAATCCTCCTGTTTTTAGTCTGGGATGATCACCATAGCTTTCCTGGATTCCAGTTGTGGTATCATGACGGAAGGAGAATGCAAAGAATCCACATGGGACAGGCCACTGAGTAAACTAAACTAAAAAATAACATTTTAAAAGCTTACCTAGTCTATTTGTTCTGAATCTCTGGAATCACATAATGCTAAGAAAACTCATGGCACTTTAGTGTCCTCTGGTTTTGTAAAGGGTGGAAGCTCAGACAAAGCTCAGCTGAATCAGAGCAACTCTGGATGAACAAATATTCACCAATGGTCAACCTATTTCTCAGAGTTCTTCTTTATACTAATTACCAACTCATTACTACTTCCAATTTAACCCAATGAAAATTTATTGTGCCTATTATGTGCCTATTATGTGCCTATTATGTATAGGCTGTATAGTACCTACTACAGGTACACTGTACTATGTGATAGAGATCCAAAGATAGAGTGAAAAAGAGTTCCTGACCTCAAGGAGCCAATATCTTACTATTCCAGTTCGAGTTCCTCATCCTTATTTCCAAACAGTAACTAGAATGAAACATTAGAATTCCTAAGGAAGAGGAAAAGTAATAGCCACAGCACAGCATCCTCCAATCTCTATACACATAGCTTTTTTTTGAGAATATCCACTCAAATTCAATTATTTAAACTACCACCTTCTGTAACTACAGTAATAATTAAGTTCTTTAAAAAAATCTATCCCAAGAGGCAATTCTTTGAAAAGCACCTTCACACTAGGCATCAAACCAATTCAGGTGGCACTTCACCTTTGTAGCTTTATACTTGGCAACCTGTTCCTCTGCCTCTTCCTAAGGTTTAGATTTTTCCCATCCTCCCTAGAACTACTCTCCCTTTCCCTTTTTATTTCATTGTCCTATGCAAGCCACAGAGAAATTTGACTTATATACTTCTTCCCTCTTCTTATGGATTTATTTCAGCTCCCCAGAGGCTTAATCCATATTTCTAGTCACCATAGTCTAGTCTGATTTTTGGGATCAGAAAGGAACACAAACACAATCATGACTCTAAATAACACAATCAATCAGCGAGCAGAGATTATGGAGCTAGGAACCTACCAACTTGATAGCACAGAAGAATAATTGCAAACCAAGCAAACCGACTATTTGTCTCCCACATTTTTAGATATTTTTGGATGATACCCATCACATCCTAAATTGAGCATCTGGCACAGTATGGTATCTCTGATCTTCTAAAAATCCCACCCATATATCCTGAGAATTCCTTAAGCTCCCAAAATGCCCTATAAAAAAGATTCATTTAAATGAAGGGCCAACTTATGTGAACAAAAATAATAGTTTTTGCCTTAAACATTATTAGTATCTAGCATGGCTAACAGGCAGGACAGTGAGATTGTAGGCCAATTTTGAGGAGCTGAGATGGAAGCATCATGGAACCAGATGGTGACATCTATTTCTGCTGTTTAACCCATATGTTCTTCTCTCTGCCAACCACACCACCTGTGTTAGCTTCTTGGTTACAGCAGTTCTCCATCAAGCAGAACAGCACTTTTTAGGACCATGATTTGCTCAGAACTGTATTCACATAGTAGAGCTTTCCTGGGGCCAGAAAGTCCTGTGGTGAAAGTCAGACCCGTGCTGGGAGGTACAGTTTGATTTTCATATCCCTGTGACAGCAGCTGCAGTTCTGTATGCTGAAAAACTTTTGGCAAAATATCTATAAATAATCCCAATATTTACATTTTCTTAAATGTGGCCAATTATAGTGACTGCATAATTGTCTACTAATGATGTAGCTTTTAAATAAGCTGCTTCCCCTCCTCTCTCTGTGTTTCTACATTTCCTGTTGAAGGCAGGGAGGAAGATTCTCAGGATGGGTCTTCCTCGTGGTTTACAAGTTAATGTACTTGGGGCTATAAAGCAGGAAGGATGATCTTTGTGTTTCTCACACACAAAGCCTGCCGGGGCTGATCTGTAAGATTTGAGGAAAAGAAGGTAAAAATCAACTAGGACTCTGTGAAAGGTAATTGCAGCTTTTGGTAAAAAATAAAATGGTATTGAACTTTTTTTTAATCTTCTAGCATTGTTTTTAAAAATCCAGGGGATAGGATTTATGTAGACTGCCCTCCAGAACATGGATTCCCGTCCTTAACATCCAGACTCTTGTTCTATTGTGTTCTACCACTTCTTACCTACTCCGGGTCCTTGCTCCTACTATACTCCCTATGCTTCTACCTCAATCCCCCTCTGGTACTTCTCCAATTCCAGCCTGGTTCTCATTCCTTTGCTCTTTGTACTCTGCCTTGGACTATCTCCTTGGCTTCCAATCTGATTCTGCTCTTGCCTCACTCCCTTCCTTATAGATTCAACAGCTTCTCTGGACCCGTGAGGCAATTTGTTTCACAGAAGGTATAAAGTTGGGAACTGAGATGATTCCAATATGTGACCACATGCCTCATGTATGAAAACATAGTTTTTAAGGTACTCTGAATCAGATTATCATTTCAGTGTGCAAAGGGTGATGAGGAATTCTTTCAGCCTCATCTGTGCTACCCCAAAATAGATCACTGGAACTAGTCTAATACATGGTCATATACCAGAAAAACATTTAAGTTTATATTTATTTTTGTTTTGTATACATTGTCAAGACTTGGTTGGTATGCTGTTTAGTTCTGCTGAACTGCTGTTTCTTTTTAAAAATTTTTTGTTACAGGGAAGGGATAACTCTTTGGATAGAGAAGGATGAAAGGGTAATATGGAAATAAAAGTGATATTAAAATGGAAAAAGGCTCAATAAAAAAATTTAAGACCTTGCACTTTTCTTTGGGATGGGAAGAGTTTCAAGTTGCTTCCACAATGTCCAAAGTCAAAATTTAAAATAAACTATTCTCTTTCCAGGGAAATCATTCATACTCTTCTAAGTAATGCCTTCCCAGAACTGGGTCTGCAAGTCCAGGCTATCTGACTGAGGAGAAGTTGTCTGTTTCAATCAAAAATTTTCCCATCCTTTCTTTGATTAAGGGAGCCCCACTAGGACTCTGGAATCTGGAAGATTTAGAATTGGATTAAAATTTCTACATATGGTAATAATACTAATGGTTCTGATGTTTGTTAATGCCTGATGCACAATGGCAAATAAAACCATCCTGGATTGAGTATTTGTGTTCAAAGAATAGATATGTTAAATGAATTTATTTTTGAAAGAATTGAAGGATTCATCTCTATAGAACATTTAGCCTTTTACACAAAATTTCCTTTCCCCTATATCACTGCCACAAATAGCAAGTCCCTTGGCACATCCATTTTCCAAGTTAAAAAAAATACAATTCTTATCTTTATATAAAAATGTCAAAAGTGACAAAAGAAAGCTGCCAGTTTGGCTCCACGGAGCTATTCAGTCCAAGATCCATTTTTCATCTTGTGTCATTTAATAAACAGCCCCAGGAAGGAGTGAAGTTTTTCTTACTGGTGATTGACCCAAGAATACCTGAAAAGGGTGAGCCAAGGGATACCTAAGAGAATGGCACACCAGAGGGAGGGACCTTAAAGATGGAATTGCTACTTTCTAGACTCATTCTTACTCCAACCCCCCATCCTCATTTCACTCCAACCTCACCCCTCCAATGCCTCTGCTGGCTGCACAATCCCCTGAAATAAGACAAAAGACATTTTGATTTGCCTTCTAGGTGATCCTCTGTTTGCTGTTACACAAGGGTCAGGGATAGCCACGTAATGAAGAAGAAAGAAGAGGGCAGCCTTTCTCTATTCATGTAAACACCTTTTCCTTTACACTAGATGGAAGGAATTTTATGTGGGTATCATCTTTCTCAGGGTCATTCCATTCACCCTGAAATGTGAACACTCCTGAGGGAAATCTGCAAATGAGTATAAATTAGAGTTCTTTCCAAGAGCCGTCTTGTATCTCCTTGCGCTAGACCCAGGGTTGAACAAGAAAGGTGGCAAAAGAGATAACAAAGCAGAATTTGCCTTAGCACTAGCATGGATTTGATTTTAATCCCAGAAAAGAAATGCACTACATATTCACTCTAAGCTCCCTCGCATAGAGGATTTGTTTTTGGCACCGGCCAACTAATGAACACAAAATATCTTTACATCTTCTCTAGTAACACTGAAAAATTATAACCTAAAATAAAGAGAGTATCCAAGAGACACACAAACAGCGTTCAAGACAGGCCCTAGTACTCATCCCTTAGGATGTTTACCAAACAGATTAAAAGGAATCTAGAAGTATTGAAATCATTAACCCAGAATAGCCAGTCTTTCCTACTCCCTCCCTATGCCTCCAGTATGACTAAATAACTTTTCTGAGATCTGGAGTTTCTTTTTATCCTGCATTTCAGGAGTTAAGCAAATTCCATTCTTTCCCAATAACATATTTACTGTGGTAGAGCACACCAGACTCACAGGCAGAATACCTACTGAGTTGGAGGTCTGGATCCTCCTTCCTATCTGTACAGCTTAGACAAGTCATTTAACCTCACTAAATCTCTGTTCCTTCATTCATATTATAGGGATAATAATATTTACACTATCTCAGGAGGCTGAGGTATGGAAAGAACCTTGTGAACTTTCTAGTTCTGGATAAATCAGAACTATTCCTGTTGCTGATTGAGCATTCATTCTGGACAGATAATCTCTGGAAGCAGTAAATCAGCAAGGGGGATTTTTACAGATAGATTTCACACTGACATAGCACTGGGAAACCTGGACCAGGATGAAACTCTTCAGTTCATTTCAAGTTTGTCACATCCGTTTTTCCTCATGGCAAAATCTAGACAACAAGCCAAAGGAAAAGTGACCTCTTCCAGGGAGTCAAATGAATAAGACCAATAAACGGTTTTATTTTCTATATGTAGCTTTGGCTGAGATGTTCACCTTGGACCCAGATGGATTTCACTTCTTGCTATCTGTGCAAAAGACCCAAAATAGATTCCTGTACTTTACTTTCCCAACTCTCTTGAGATTCCATCTCAGTTTGCCAAGCCACCTTCCTCTTCAGTGCCAAAGTATCTGATCCTGGTTCAGCCACTCAAATGCCTTCCAGCCAGATTTCCTGAAGAACATATCCCTATTTCTATCTGGCCATGAGACCTCGCTCTAGGACTGTGATCATGCCTGCAAAGTAATTGTGAGCAATTAGTACCAGCAATGTTTCTGAAGGAAAAGTGGGAAAAGAGATAACATCTGTTCTGCTACATGAGAGAACTAGAGGCATTACAACTTCTGCCAGGAAATGCCATTACCTGGGAACAAAAATAGCCTGTAACACTTGTCCAATTTCTTACACTTTAGAGCTATTCACTTCATGTTTTGTGTTACAAAACTGTTAGCTCTCTGGATACATACTTTTAAAAAATAGCTTATCGCTCATAACTAGCAGCCATTCCTGATCTGACACTTCTCCATTCCCACCCTCTCCCACCCACCCATTCTGCCCCTTCCTTCAAGCAATGACTATCAATCTTTACTAGAAGTTGTTTACTAATAATATAAATTACTTATGTTGGTGATCATTTTACCTAATGAAACCAATATCTCCTCAACCCCATTCACTACAGCACAACTGTCAAGGCCCCAGAGAGGTACCTCAGTGTCTGAGATGTTGCCATTCAGAGCCTCGATGTTTGGGTCCCTCCAGTCTTCCCCAAGTGAAGGGATGTAATTGTCCGTCAGAGCATCCCAAACTCTGAAAACAAAGAAAGCCTCTTGTTAGCAGACATCTGTGGCCTGGCTCCGCCTGGGGGAAGGAAGAACTCGGCTAGAGAAGGAGAGAGGATCCTCTGTGTGCCAGGCTGAGATCATCTGCCTTCCAGCATGCTTGCTCAAAACAACCTAGAAATCACATTAGAAGGCAAACATAGCAAGAAGGAACAATGCTAAAGGGCCCAGGA
Organism: Sarcophilus harrisii; assembly: GCF_902635505.1. Lineage (NCBI taxonomy): Eukaryota > Metazoa > Chordata > Mammalia > Dasyuromorphia > Dasyuridae > Sarcophilus > Sarcophilus harrisii. Next base: position 460,268,426 of record NC_045428.1, on the reverse strand, counting down.
CACACTGGTGCCAGGTCAGCTATTTAAGGATTGAAGTACCCGAAGGCAAGGCAATTTCTCATCATAAATCACTAACAATGAAAGCTACAGATAAACAACAACTTATATTTGGACCTGAACATAAATCTATCCCTAAAGCAGGTGCATGGTTCATATTCCATGGCCCCAAGTGTTGACTTTTTGGTTTCCTTTCCTATTAGTCGGAAGAAGTTTGTAAAGAGCTGCAGGAAGATTTCCTGGATGAATGACCCTCTCTCACTGAGGTCCGGGACCTTCATACAGTTTGCATGGGTCCCGAGAGATCTACTATCTAATATGTCAAGAAAATTAACTGTCTCACAGAAGCCAAGCGGCATAATTGAGATTCCTCCAACTCTTGGTTAATATTAATGGCTTGCCCCCAAGACACATAGGGATAGTATGACCCTGCCCTTTCTACAAGTTAATATTCTCAAGCAGCAGGCCCTGTATACCTCACACAGGGTATCATTACATCACAAAAAGTACACAGCTAATAGATACAGTTATCTCGTTTTAGCTGCACAGAAAGTACGGGATAAGGGAAGAGTTGCTCCACTTTTTGTATTTTGTTATGTTTTTGCTTTTGTTTTTTCTCTCCAGCATTTATCAGTGCCTGTCCTATAAGAAATACTTAATAAACATTTTTTGGCTAATTTTTAAATTTGACTTATTATACAGAAAGATTGTTTTTCGATAGTTCTTATTATCTAATGTATCTAATCCAGAATATAGCCTTTTTAAAAATGGATGTTTCAAGAAGGTTTAAATACAAACTAAAATAATGAAGTCAAAAACACATGCTTATTTATTCAACATGAAGAGCAAATAATAATAGTTCATTCACATATAACACACATATATAACCCTTTCCTGGCACAAAGTTGTGTGTGTATGTGTGTGTGTGTGAGATCTTTCTCAGTCCCAACATCACACAGACATAAGCCAACACCAAAAGATCTAAATGTGAAAAATTACACACCAAATTCTGAGAGTAATAGTACATAAGGAAGAGGCAGATGATTTTATTAAATGATGTAAGATTAAGGTATGCCTCTAAACTCCTTCTAAATGTACCACAAAAGTGTTAGCTAGCCTAAACAGACTAGAGTGCCATGTAGCCATAAATGTTTTAGATTTTATATATGTGTAAGTATTGCATACACAGTAATATTGTAAAATGTATTTTATAGACTTCAATGCCCATAGTATATTATATGCACAATTGCAGATACACATATAGAATACTCAATACAAACACTTAAAAATGTGCTAGGTATTCAAAGAACAATGACAACAACCGAGGACAAAGGAAAAACTGCAGCACAAATATTTGCTACGGTGCAGATGCAAAACAGGAATCATATATGCATAATATATAAACAAAGAATTCTTCCTGGTGCATATAGTCCAGTATTAGTGAAGAAACAAAACAGGAATCCCAGAAAATATAACAATATAATGGCAGTGCTTAGGATGTCTATTTATTCTCTACTTTTTTGTCATTAGAAAAGAGCTCTTCAAGAGAACATTAGACGACTATTCAGAAGGATTTCAGGAAGGAATTCTTAAACACAGTAGTGTTATGGAATTGACAATCTTCTAATCTCTATCAGTTCTTCTTCAAATGCATTAATCCATAAGCCCCATTAGTATTCCAGTAGAGGAAAACCAAAATGATCTGCTCTCTCAGATAATGCTATTTGCTAAAAGCACTCCTTCTAGGGTGCTAACACTGGCTCCCTTCCTCATATATCCAAATTCCATTCTTGACCTTTCCAGAGAATTTTTTTTTTAAAACCAGCAATGTCCTCCAGGTCCTTCTCTAAATCCTAACTCTCAAATCCATTCAAATTGTTATTAGGATTGTACAAGAGCTATGTTTATTGTGGACAATACACTGACTTTCAGAATTTTCCCTGTAGAAAGTGCAAAACAACAACAACAAAAAAGTGAAATTCAGTCCAGTTTAAAAAAGGCAGAAATCTTTTGGCTCATTTCTGGGCTGGAAGGAAGATGAAACTCTTATTATACTGCATCAACTTTCATTTCACCTTGAAAATGTTCACCTCCTTAGGATAGTAGCCAAGAGAGCTCTCCAAATCCTTTGGGGAGTGTTTCTCCTTCCTGAGGCTTTACTCAGATGTCTTCCTTCTCCAATTTCTAGTCTTTCAATGATGCTTTCTAAGCCTTCCCCTCCTGAGCATCTAGCCACTTCCATATTTTTTAGATTTTTAAATTTTTATTCAGCCAAGTTTTTCTCTTTCATTAATACTCCTTCTACCCCACTCTCTTCCCCTCTTCCCTTATGTGCTCTCATTTGGGCCTTAGATTCTGTTGAGCTAAAAGTTTTTTTTTTAATTGTTTTAACCTTTCAAGGGCTTCCTAGTCAACTGCCTCATTTTTTCATAAGTGTATTGCATATATCTGTGGTTTCAGAAGACATAATTTTTAAATGGCAAATCAAAACCTAGAATTCTGTATGGGCTAGAAAAATCCAAGTACACAGTTGGCAAACCTATGTGCTAAGCTTTTAACCTGGGTTTCTCATGTGATATACACCAGACATTAGCCACTAACACTAGTCCTCAGGAGCAAACTGCATTATTAAAGGCAGGGCAAAAGCCTCATGGGTGCAACTGGCTTTACAAGAGTACAATGAGTGAGGGTCACTGAGGAAACAAAGACAGTAGTAGCAAATCAGGCAGTCAGCAGCAGTAATTACATAGGACTTGGGGGTGGGGTAGGGGAAGAGAGGGTGGATAGGCAGAAGGAAGGCCAACTGAAAGAGGCCACGAGGAAAAAATACAAAGCTTTTCTTTGTGAGAGAAGAAACTGGAAGTATTTATCTTCCTTGAGAGGGTTTTACTGCTTCTTAGGCAGAGTTTCTGAAAGTGGAGTTATCCTGATGAAAAGATGGCCTAAGGTAGATTGTGGAGTTGAGTGTTGTAGAGAAGGGATCAGGCACTTTAGCATTGTCTTGGAGGGAGGGGAACCTCGAATACTATCTTGTAATTCTTTATGTAACATCTATACACTGTACCACTTATAGAAAACAAGGACAAACTGATGTCCTCAGCTGAACCATTACCTTTTTATCCTATTACCTAAGGCTCATCGTGTTTGCTATTTAGACCTTGAGATACCATATAACTCAGACACCTTATTTTGTGTGTAGAAAGGGGCCAGTGGCTAGGACAGAATGGGATGTATTGGGGGGGGGACCAGAAAGAGAATTTGAAAATAGGTATGTATGGATCCTTTATATATATATTGCTCTCTTACCCCTCTCTTGGACAATAAGCTACACAAGGACAGGGATACTGACTTATCTCACAGAAAGTAATCAATAAATGTTCCTCAAATGAACAAATGAATGAATGCCTTAAAATAACTTTTTAAATCTTTTCCATTCTTGACAGATTAGTATTATTTTCACCTGGCATAGTGAAAACTCGAACCTGTACGTGGAGAACTAATTCTCTTAATGTCACAAAATGAGGCAAGAGAGAAAGGTCCCTTGTCTAGAATTGCCCATTTCAGATCATACTCTAAACCACAGGTGGATACTATAGCTTATGATCAATAGCAGTTATATGCTTATATAGCTTAACTTTAAATTGTTAGTAAGGTTTAAAATTGTACCACTGCACCAACTCAGGTAGGTTGAAATCTTTAACCCAAGATTTATATTTAAATAAGGAAAGAACAACTGTGTGTCACTAGCCATTGTTTCAAACTTCTCATCTTTCTGTGGTTGCTAGAAATGGGAAGAGGCAGAAGGAGGCTGGCTCTTCAGAACTTTTAATGAGCTGCACTAATAACTTATCGGAGTCCTCTTCCTACTGCTTACCTAGCAGAGTTCAAGGAAGTCATCTCTTCTGAACTCAAAACTACAGTCTGATTGTCCTTTAATGCCTATCACTCCTCTGCCCTTCCCAAACAAAGACTGCCCTTTACAGGCTCCCTTGGCAGACTGGATAGAGTGCTGGACAGGAAGACGAGCTCAAATCCTGCCTAGCTGTATGACTTAGGGCAAGTTACTTAACTTTTTTGAAGCCTCATTTTCCTTAAAGTGGTATGTAAATGATCATTATTTATTATAATAATTATTATTATTAGTTACTATTGATTTAGTTTGTTGCTATTGATAAGTTCATGTCCCATTTTTTTCCCAGTGCAAGTTTCAAAAATCAGTTCTTCTGAAACTTGCCTCTCTCTTTCACTTCTGTTTTATGTTCTCTTCAAGGAAGTTACTGACCAAATGACCAAGGCCCTTTACTGATTTCTCCTACATTTCCCTTTATTTGGTTCTATTCTTGAAGATCTACTCAGAGATACTCAATTCATCTCCCCAATCATTGGCTCTGTACAGAGATTGCCATGACAACAGCAAGCCTTCACTCAGGAAGAGGCAGAGAGGTGAAGCATGGGAAAAGTACCACTAGACTGCCTTTGTCACTGGGGGTCATTTTATAACCAAGCTAGCCCAACAGAAATCTATAAAATGCCATTCAGTATTTAATTGTACTTATTTTATACCACAAAGGTGCATTAGAGTTTTGATTAAGCTTTCCTGAAGACATTTCTGAGAATGGTTAGAAAGCAAATCTCTGTGAAATGACACAATTAGCTTCTTTGTACCCTATTTCCTCCGTATATACTGTACCCCATAATCATACTTTAACTTCTGCTAGGCTATTTTGATCTTCAGTCTCCTGGATGGAGAAGTCAATGAGGCAGAGGAGGCAGGAAAAGCAGGGGGAGGATAATAGCCTCCCATGACAATAATGAACATTTCTTGACCTGTGCTAATGGGGCCAGAGCAGAGAGGAGAATAAGACCCTGCTCTACCACCTCAAAAAAGCAGATAAAGATCCAGAAAAAGGAAGGAGTGATCAGTTGTTGGAAGTGAGAAGAAGTTGGCATATTCTAGCATCATTTTTCCGAGCACAGTCTTGGTGAAGTCAGAAGTTTCTGTCTTTGCAGGTCTCTGGATCTGCCTCACCAAGATTGTGCTTCAGAGGCTTCACAGTCAGACTCTAGGCAATCAACTCAGGTTAAGTGACTTGCCCAAAGTTACACAGCAAATGAATAATGGAATAAGAATTATAATCAATTTTTGTGTTTCTAGTTCATTGTCTGATGCACTGGAGTAAAGAAATTCTTAATAATAATAAAGTCCCCAGTGATTCTTCTCACTTGGAGAAATCAAGTAAATTATCACAAGCTTAAGGTCTAAGAAAAATTTGTAACAATTTTAATTTTAAAAAGATACAGCATATAGTTTTAGTACTGAACTTCTTCAGGCCCAGAGCTCAGTGATATTCATTAAAATGGGAAGATATGGGGAAAGTATTGTAGGCCTGGATTATGGATGATGATGATAAAAGCTATCATTTGTATAGCACTTACTACATGCCAGGTATTGTGCTAAGCACTTCACAATTTTTATTTCATTTGATTCTCATAATAGCCCTGGGAAGTAAGTACAATTATTATCCTCCTTTTATAGATGAAGAAGCTGAATCAAGCAGATATTAAATGACTTGCTTGAGGCCAAATTTGAACTCAGAGCTTCCTGACTCCAGGTTCAGCCTTCTATCCCCAGAAGACTTTCATTTACTGATGCTATCTGCAAGGTAGAAGCTACCATTTTAGCAAATAGTATGTGGATCAATTATGTTTGAAATGTTATCACTTAAATAATTTCCCCAACTTCTGCTCCCTGTGACGAATCTCCTCACCTTGCAATCTATGAACGGACACGCTCTTCCCACTAAAGGCCATAGGGAAAAAAAATTAGCTCTCATCTTCTCTGACTCATGACTTAGCTTTTTCTTGAATGATTTTTAAGAAAACTGATATTTTTACTGGGTTTACTTTCGTGCTTCTATTACTTCCTCTTCTCCTTCAAAATCTTTCCTTTCCTTGACTCCTCTAATACCTTGTTTCATAGTGTTCTGCCTATCCTATCACTTTGTTTTAATGTTATCCTAATAACATCCCAGGACTTCTTACCCTAAAGGTCTTAATTAACTTGAGAAAATTCACAGTGCTGGTATTTCTCCAGGAAAAAAATAATCATAAATGACCAAACCTTCTTTCATCATAATGAATTTGGGAAGGAGGGAGAAAGAGTTGCATAATTTCTGGAAAAAAAAAAGGTCCTGTAAGGAATTCTAATAGTCACAGTGACTAGAAATGTCACAATGTGATTAAAAAATAGGACCACAGATTTAGTACTAGAAGGGACCAAAGTGTCTAATTGCATAAATTTACAAATAATGAAGCCGAGGCACAGAGAGGTTAAAGAACTTGTCCAGGGTTACATAGCTAAAATGTGAAGTCAGATTGAAAACCAGATTTTTCTAACTTCAAGTCCATCACTCTATCTATCATACCACACAGCTTCTGAATTTAATGCTCCTGATATTATATCTCATAGCTAGGAAAACCCCTCTATTTATTAAAAATCAATTCATTCTTCTAAGGTTACAACCTTGGAAAAGGTAACCCCAAAAGAGAACAGCTACAAGGTAGCAACAGTGGCAGTGGTGTTAGAACAGACTGGGAAGAACAACTGTTCAATGACTGCAGCACAGATTTTTGGAGAGGTCTGGGAGTGACCTGACTAACTATGAATCTGGATTCATGAGAATATTTTATCAGGGTGCCTCAGCCTGAAGACTGTTATCTGTGACAAAGGAGATCTGGGAAAGTACAGTAAGATTTCTTACTCCTCATCCTGCAGATTCTCTTCTTCCTCCTGGATCTGCAACTGGTTCTTCACAGGGGCCAGGTTCTCAGTCTTGGCATTATAGTTTCGAAAGCAGACATTGAGCTTTTCATCAAACTCATTCACAAGATCCTCCATGGACTTGAAGCTAATAATTTCCGAGGAGAAATTCTCAAGCTCAGAGAGAGAGGGGTCTTCTAGGTGATGAGGAGATGAGCCATAGAAACATCGAGGTTTCTCGTCCTTGTCTTCTGAATAGCAGGGTCTCAAGTCCTCAAATTCTTCATCTAGGCTTACCAGAGGGGCCTCCATCTTGTGCAGGGTTAGATCAAAAGCAACTTTTATGTTGACCTTATCTGGAAATGAAAATTAAAAAAAGAAGAAGAAACAATATGATCCAGGACTGGCCTTGGTCTCTAAGATTGCAGAGATATTTAGAGCATTATCAACATCCATCTGCAAAATAGCTTTGTTTCCCTTATGAGAAAAACAACCATCTTTTGAGCATTCTATATATTCTAGATGTCATAAATATTTAGGATACTTCTTTATCTGGGCTTTGTAAATAATACCAATAAAAAGATGGACTAAATAATTTCTTGAGGTTGCCCTTAACTGATGATTAAATTAATCAGTAGGGAGGCAGTCTAAGCCATCAACAATCTGCCCATAAAAGCCTTGCATAGTCATGCTGAATATCATATACAGACAAGCACTTTGTAGAAAACCTGTACCTTTACTTTGTAAAGGCTTATTTTCTTTACTACTCATTGAACATATACTATGTATCACTGTTTTATCATCATGTGTGAGAAGTTATGAGAACATCACTTTGACTATTTCTTCTCCCTTATCTATTTATTTTATTTTATTTTTTATTTTTTTTTATTATAATAACTTTTTATTGACAGAACCCATGCCAAGGTAATTTTTTTTACAACATTATCCCTTGAACTCACTTCTGTTCCGATTTTTCCCTCCCACCCTCCACCCCCTCTCCTAGATGGCAAGCAGTCCTATATATGTTGAATATGTCGTAGTATATCCTAGATATAATATATGTGTGCAGAACCAAACAGTTTTCTTGTTGCACAGGGTCTTCTCCCTTATCTAAAACTAACCTAATCAGTAGCCAAGTACTATCAATTCTACTTTCATACCTTTTCTTTTCTACTCCCACTGTCGGCACCTATTTCTGACTCCCATTATTTCTTTTGTGAACTATGTATGGTAATAGCCTCCTAACTAGCTTTGTGGTCTATTATTTCTTTGCACGGCAACTCAAGTAATGAACAGTTGCATATTTGTTACAAGGATTTTGTTTTTCTCTCTTTTTCATTGGGGGAGGTAGGAGAGAGAGAAAAAATATTTTCCTCTGGCAAATAAAATATAAAATTCCTTAGCTGATTATTCAAAGATCTTGAAAAGTTGTTTCCTACCATTCTTTTCTAGTCTTAACTATTATGAACTGATAACTATTCCTTGATCCTGTCCTCTCCCACCTTTGTGCATTTACATATGGCATCTTCTATGTCTACAACACCCCCTCCCCACCAAAAACTTTACCTGCTGAAATCCTTTTCCTTTTTTTTTTTTTTTAAGGCTCAGATACCTCTTCCCCAAGCCTTCCCTGATCCACCCAAATAAAAGGAATACTTGAATTTCTAATGTTATTCTTTTTGACCTCTCCAGTGAACCTATATTTACTGTCTCCACAGTGAGGGGAAATACTGTATTGTTTTTCATTTATCTTTCTCTCCTACCCCAGCACAATGCATTACACATACTCAATACTTTTAAAAAAGTTCAATAAATTTAATTGGATTAAGCAGCACAGGCATGACAGATTTTCATCATAACAATCTCAAATTCTCCATTCCTCTGCTATGATATAGTATAGCAATCAAATCCATACTGGCCTACATATGTGCTCCCAACATAATTAGTTTATTTGGATATATACAATTGTAGGTAGTCACAACCCTGCAGAAAAACTAAGCATATTCATCAACAATCATATACTTCGTTCTCAGAAGCTCCAATTGTAAACTATAGAATTCTAAATAGTCAAGGGCAAGCGTGGCAGCTGGGAGATTATGGAAAGAGTCCTAGAGTTGACCCCACAAGACCTGAGTTTGATGCTGAGTAAGAACATTGTACATAGTTACAGGAAGACTGTGTGATGATCAGCTATAATAGACTCAGCTCTTCTCAGCAATACAGTGAACAAGTCCAATAGAATTGGTTTGGAAAATGCCATCCACATCCAGAGAGAATTATGGAGATTAAATGAGTCTTTCATCTTTTTTGTTTGTTTGTTTGTTTGCTTTTCTTATCATTGTAAACTAGCCCCAGGTCTGTTATCAACTACCTGAGGTATCCTTAAGCAAGCCACTTGTCTCTTATAGGTTCCAGTTTCTTTATAGGTAAAATAAGGAAACTAGACTGGAAAACCTAAGATAGAGCAGTTAGATAGCGCCATGGAGTCAGGAGGAACTGAATTCAAATGGAACCTCATATACTTACTGACTCAGATACACAGTAGCTGTATAACACTTAAACCTGACTTCAAAAAAAAATCTAAGATATTTTTCAATTCTAAAGTCCTGCAGCTATGAATAAGTCTTTGCTCTCAAAGAAATTACAGTCCAAATGGGGAGACAAAAATATATAGAAAGATTACTCAAGCTCTCGACCTCAGATGCTCTCTTGTAGAATGATTTAGTTGGTCCAACTATTCTCTAAAGTTACTTCCAGTTCTATATCTATGATATTATGTTCTTTTTTGTTTTGTTAGTCATTAATTCAAAATTCCATCTTACGTTTTCATGCATCCTACAGGTTGTCCTCCTTATTCTAAATGCTCTCACCTCTACTTTCTTTAAAGGATCAATTCAGATGCTACCTCTTATATGAAGTCTGAACCCCCCTAGTTTTTAGTACTTTATCTCATCTCAAACTAACTTTAACTAACTTATGTGTATATATATATTATTTCTTTCCAATAGAATGCAATCTCCTTGAAGTGAGAAATATTTTTGTGTGGTGTCCCGGGTCTATTATGCTACCTCAAACACAGTAGGTATTTAACAAATATTTGCTGGATTGAAATGAAAGATAAACAAAGTTATCATAATTTAGAAAAAGAAGACATTAATATAGACTAAATTAAGTCAAGATAAACTTCATAGAAGGAGGAATTGAGCTGATTCTTGAAGGAAAAGGGTAGAACTTAAAGAATTGGAGAGGCCAGTGGACATTATTTTAGAAGGAACAAGATTGACAAAGGCATGGAAATAGTAATCTGCATGTTGTATCTACATTAATGCTTTAGTCTACAAATTGAGGGCTGTTTAAAAGAGGGAAAAGTCCTAGAATTAAAGAAGACTTGAATTCTAAACTATAGAAGATGAAAAATAATTATAAAAACTGATTTCTAAATCATATGGGTCTGAAGTATGTGACCTTGGGGAAATTATTTTCTTTGCCTTTAGTTTCTTCATCTGTAAAATAAGAGGACTGAACCAAATAATCATAAAACATTATATTAATATCTGGAAGGTACCTTAGTTCATTTTGTTCAGGCAGAGGTTGATCTATTTAAGCCCACAGAGGTTAAGTAACTTGCCTAATCTTATATAGATAGTAAGTAATAAGAGTCAATATTTGAATTTAGTCCTTTGACTCCAAATTCAGAATGCTTTATATTACATTTTGCTTCTCACTTCAAGATTTAATTAATCAGAATTTATAATTATTTATAGAATATCAATTATCAGCACGCTAATGACTCAAATTACTTTTTGGTCAAAGGAAATGATCAATAGCATGGATGACTCTTGGGTGATACTATATGGCTCTGAATCATGAAACACACAGTCTTTGAAGTATCAAAATTGTGGGTCACCCAAAGGGTAATGGTGAACATAAATGGTCTGCAGCATATTACCCATGACTTATGAGCAAGAAGTGGTGTAAAAGAAATCTAAAAGATGATGACTGGGAAAAGAGGTGGAGTCAGCATGGAATAAGAATAAGGGATCACAGATTGACAACCTGGCTGCTACACTCATACTCACATAAAGTTAGCCCTAGAGATAGGGCCCTGTATGTTGTATAGTATATGGATGAGAATGTAACCAGGATAAAATGCAGGATAAGAAGTCAACAGGATGCATTCTCTATTGCTAGAGAAAGTATTTGTGATTTTATAATTCATTTCAATTTCTCCACATTTCTAGTTGTGGCTCCCATCTCTACCATCATCTCAATTGTGGTATCTAAAATTCCTTCCCTGAGGTACTTTCTAAATTATCAATAGCCTTCCTAAAACTATGATTTCCACAACGGAAAATCATCCTCCAGATATGGTCTGACTAGAGTAGAGATAGTGCGAAAAGAACTTAAAACACTAGCATAATCCCTATTACCTTCTGAACCTCAAGTAATTAACCAAGGCTATTGAGCACTTATGTCAAAGGTACTGTGCTAGGCACAATTCCTCCTTTAAGAAGTTTATAATTTAATGGGAAACATGGAATAAACAAGTAAAAAGATAAAAATAATAATACAAGATTTAAATAATAATTCAATACAGATGTCACAAAATTGTCTTAAGATTAATAGCAGAAGCCTGACAAATACTTTATGAGTTCAAAACGAATAGTATTCCTGAGCTTGGAAAATTTTATGGAAGAAAAGCTACATCCTTGAGGAATGGATAGGCTTTGGATAGGGGATTAGAGAGGAATGAATTCTTGGACAAAGGGCAGCTTCCATTTAGATTGATACTTTATTATTCATGCAAGACACACAATTACATTTCATAAAAGATTTATTGAATTAATTAATGCCAAATTAATGTTGACTTTTTTTTTCATTAAGAAGCTCCTATACTTTTAAATTCCTTTAGACAGTTCCCTGAAGATCACTGATTCTATAACCAGTCAAAAAGTTAACCAGATATTCACACTTTCTTTAAGTCTGTATTAGGGAAAATGCCAGAATCAAAAAGGGACCTCTTGTACACTATCCAAAATACTAGTGACATCACAAAAGGCCAACCTACATAACATCTAGGTCTGGGATTTAATTTCAAGGAGCTAGACTGGAATGCTACACTAAGACTAATGCATTATTAGTCAAACGGGGCTCCAGATGAGAAAAATTAGCTCATCTGTAAAATTATGAATGAAGAAGAAATCTATCCCAATACCCTGGATTTTAAAAAGCAATTTATCTATAATTGCTTTACCTTAAAGTATAATATATTTTTGTTGTTTTAGTAAACTCATTATATAGAAGCCAATCAACACTTAGTGAACGACCAGTTTGGAGCCAGATATTCCTTTATAATAACAACAGTAATTATAATAACATTACGGTTTAGAAAGCAATTTATAAATATAATCTCATTTTATCTTCATAACTCATTCCTCTTAACAATTATTCCTCTGATTTCTAGGAAGTCTTTACATCAAATTTACTTCTCTAACTTCTATTGCTAGTTCTAACCTCTGGAACTAAAAAAAAAAAATTAATCTCTCTTCAAATTCAATCTTGATCTAGTAACAACTAGGAATTTTTTGTGCTTAGAGCAAGCAACACAAAATGTGCAAGTGTCCCTAAGCATACTGTCTGCTGAAGAAGAGACACAGAAACCCCTCCACAGGGGCTACTACTGGGGAGACTGCTGAGAAGTAGTGGGAGTGAGCAGAATAGGGTGGGGGAGGAGTTTCTAGCCTACCATCTGGTATCTTCCTTCTTTAATTATTTCTGTTTAACTACACCTCCCTCATCTTGTACTTGAGAGGTAGATTTCTAGAATCCCCAAATTTTTTAGATTTGGCTCAACATCCTTATTTAGCAAGACATTTTGGAATTTTAACATATCCAGTGTGTTAGTGTTGCCACCTGCAAATCTGATAAGCTCATCATCTCTGTCTTTCTCCAACTCATTAATAAAAAATGTTAAATGGCAAAGTGCCCAGCTTTACATTCAAATCTGGGTCTCCTGGCTCCAAATCCAGGCTCTCCCCATACTCTTTCCACCATGCCACACAACCTCTAAGTACACAAACTAATGCTTTCAGGAGGGCCTCGGAGCCAAGGCAGAAAGCAAAAATTCAGGTTTCTGTTTCTCTCTCTGTCACGGCTTCATTACTAGACCTTTGGGTTCTCATGCTAACTTATCATGAAGAATACCCTTCATTCTCACCAACCAACCCTTTCCTCAGCCATCTTTGCTTTGTTTTCAATTAAATCACCCCCCACCTCCCATAGCATCTCCAGCTTCAGTGCTTTTGTGTTATCTAAAATACCAGCATCAACTTTCCACTTTTGATCTGCTAAGATTTACTTCCTCTGGATTCAGAGCTCACCTCAAAGCTCTCCCCTTACCCAAATTAAAGTTAATAAGTGACAGAGCTTCCTTCTTCCCTATATTTCTCCCAAACAAAAATAAATGATGAGTAACTAGAAGAAAGATGGCAATCTTCCTTTCTCCCTAATCCCCATCTCTTAGGAAGCTAAAACAACTAGCAAAATTGTGCTTTGGGTTATGCTCTGTAAAACTGATTTAGGCTTTTTTCCCTCCTGTCCCTTCTGTCACTCATTTGTCCCCACCTTCCTATCCTCAATATGGTCTTGGGGTAGAAGAAAAGGAGGATTGTCTTACTCTCTACCTAGTGGGAAATAGAAATAAAAAAATATGTTTTGCAATGTAATCACAAGCAATACAGATTACCTGTCACTTTGTAATCTATTAAAGGAAGGAGGAGAACTAGGGAGTCTTAAAAAAAGATTCATTGATTCACTTCTTCATGAACCCAAGATAAAAAGTGTCAAACATAGAGCTCTTCAGAAAGCAAGAAAAATGTGCGGGTTTTCTCTGCAGTCTTGACAATGCATTGCAGATTGGAGCTGTAGTACCAATTATGAGCCCTTTTCCCCAGAATGGAACATGGCTGAGCAGTTTCCTTGCTAAGCCTGTGGAGCTCTACTAAGTTCTTTCACATTGCCTCCAAAATCCTCAGCACCCCTGACCCTGGGCCTATGTCCATCACTCTCTTCCCTCTATGAAATCTGCCTTCATCCCCTCCAACCCCAAATTTCCCAGGGCTCCTCACTAAAGCTCATGTAGTATTTAGCAGCTTTACTTCACATCTGACAGCTACACATTTTGACCAGAAGGGAGCATTTCATTGTCAATGAGCAAAACAACCCCTCCCTGGTTCTGTTTCTCCCTTTTTCTTCCTCCTTTGACCTCCCCTTCTCTCTCCCAGCTTGCTTCCCTCCCCATCTCCTATTCTGCTTCAGTCTGGCTAGAGTACAATCCCTTTCCAGCAGCAGCACAATGGCTGGAGCTCCAAATAGATATAGTACGATCCTGCATAAGTTGTACAGCTTCAACTGCCCCCTTTGCCAAATATGACAGAAGCAATTAAAGACGAGAAGGTGGAGACAAGAGGGCGGAGGACAGGATGAGGGGGAAAGGGAAGGGCATAGCGAGAGTGTAAAATTTGCAAAGCTGGGTCTCTCTGGCCAGCGCAAGCATGGTCCCAGGCTCACCGGTCGGGAGGTCCTGCCAACCTGTCCCCACCTAAACATACTCGGATCTTTCCTTAACATGTTTTAGTTTTTAAATACTCGCTACTAGCAACGGCTACCCCCGCGGCCGCTGCAGCTGCTGCGGGTTCTGACATTGTAGGAATGCCTGGTTCCGGGGGATGCTCGGTCAGCCATGAGAATGGGTGGGCGAAGGAATTTTGGAGGACCAGAGAGCAAAGATGGAACCTTGTGGTGTGTGTTGAGCGGAAAGAGATAAAGGTACCGGATTTGCTTCCCTACCATTCTCCCCAAATCACCCCTGCTTAGGGTGACATTCCCCTTATCCTTGTCTTCCCCTTCCCCTGTCCCCAAGCGCGCGCCCGCACACACACACACACACACACACACACACACACACACAACACATGCATAACGGGCCCGCTGGGGATATCCGAAGCCCTGGGAGCCGCCCCCGCCGCATCTCTTGGGACAGAGACCCTCGAGAAGCGCGTCCCAAGGAGCGGGGAGAGGAGGGTACCATTGCCTCCCAAGCGAACCCAGAATGCCGGGGGAAGCGCAGGTGCTGGGCCCGGCCGGTCCTACCCGAGAGCCCCCCCCCCGGCTCAGCTTCCCAGCGCCCCCTCTTCCCACCCATCCCTGAACTCAGCTTGGGGTCCCAACTCCAGGCGGCCCCACTGGCGACGGCACCTGTGAGGCTCCTGGCGGAGGGAGGCGGATCCCGGGGCTCAGCCGGATACCTCCATCCACGGGGGCCGCGGCGGCCGAAGCGGTGGTGACAAGCGGAGCGAGTGCTTCCCCCCAGCTGCACCAGTAGCTCCTCTCCCCCTCCCTTCCCTTCTTTCCCCCTCCTTTCCCTTCTCTCCCCCTCCCCGCCCTCAGCGCGCACTCGGCTTTCAGGAACGCGCGCGCGAGCTTGGGCCGGCCCCAGCCCCTCTCCTTAGCAGGCGCCGGCTTCTCCGGAGCGCGCAATTACGTCCCAACCCGGCCTGGCCCCGGGCTGCCTCGTTATTAATATTCATCAACTTTCCAGAGCCCCGCTTTCCCTTTCGGTTGGAAACTCAGCTTCGCTAGTGCATATTCAGCATTTACACAAAATCCAAGTTTTAGTTTTAATTACCTTACAGGTAATTCACCTCTTCTACTCCTCGGAGAAAAAAATGGGGAGCAACTGCCCCCTGAACCCCCAATGTTCATCTCTGCCTCCTTGGTCCAATAAAGAAACTAAACTGAACTGATGATTCTCTCTGTGTGTCTCTGTTTCTCTGTGTATGTCTGTCTCTCTGTTTATCTTTGTCTCTCATTGTTTCTGCCGGTCTCTCTGTCTCTCTTTGTCTCTGTCTCAAATAAGGTCAAAAGTTATTCAGTAGGTAAAGGCAAGTGGATTTTGATCACCCTGAAGCACAAAGAAGAGTTCAAGTTAAAGATCCAGACCTTACATGTATACTTATTGTGTATCTAATTTATATTTTAATATATTTAACATCTACTGGTCATCCTGCCATCTAGAGGAGGGGGTCGGGGGGTAAGAGGTAAAAAATTGGAACAAGAGGTTTGGCAATTGTTAATGCTGCAAAGTTACCCATGCATATATCCTGTAAATAAAAGGCTATTAAATAAAAAATAAAAATAAAAAAATAAATCACAGGAAAAAAAAAAAAAAAAAAGATCCAGACCTTAAAAATCTAAACCTTCAGGTCAAAAAGGGAAATCTGAGAAGGAAGATTGGAGATAATATAAGGAGATTCAAGAGGACAATAAGGAGAGACACCCCCAAGGGCAGATCTGCCTTGCCATGATATATTAAACAGGGAGAGCAGGGATTCTTAATCTTTGTCATGGAATCCTTTGGTTTATGAAGCTTGAGGACCCTTCTTAGAATCATGCTTTTCAATGTAAAAAATAAAACATACACAAAGGAAACTGATTATATTGAAAGGCAGTTATCAAAACATTTTTTAAAGAGTTCACAAATCCCAAATTAAAGACGCATCAATTACAGCAAGAGTCAGCTGTATAGCTAAGGACACCATAATAATAATAGTTGTGATAATAACCAATATTTTTAAGATTCACAAAATGTTTTTCACATAACACATTGTAAAGGTGATAGTTGTTATTTTCCTTATTTTACAAACAAGGAAAGAACAAGTAAAGTGATTTGATCAAGATTACACAGAGAATATCAAAGCCAGGATTTCTGGCTCTATACTCAGAGTTCTTTATGCTACCATCTTCACAATATCCTAGCCAAAGCTTTGTTGTTCTGCAAAGGTGACCCTGTGTTATCCATCAATAAGCCAGTGGAGCCCCAGCTCTGACAGGTTCTGCCATTTAAGAAAGACTTTAAATGTCTCTGTCTGAAAATCAACTTCTTTAAGTAGGGCAGCACTACTGGATAGAACTCTGGGACTTAACCACATTTAACTCAGTTTCCTCAACTGTAAAAAGGAGATAATAACAACACGTATCTGTCAGGATTGGTTCAAAGATCAAATGGGAGAATAATTGTAAAGTGCTTAGCATATGCCTGGCACCTAGAAAATACTATATAATTGCTTATTACTTTTCCTTTACTAGGATGGACATTTCATCACCAGTGGCTGGTAAGTAGATAGAAATGAAATATGTGGTCTTGGCAATCTGTGAAATAAAGAAAAAAAAATCTTTTGATCCTGTGCAGTTTCTATTTCATCTCAGCTACACATATAAATAGATGGTTATTACCTTGATTTTTTCATCACTTAACAAGGATTCCACTTCCTTTTTTGAAAACTACAAAAGTCTTTTATCTGATCATAATCTTTTATCATTCCCTCTTTTTCTCTGTCATATAATCCCCAACTCTATTCTTTGTCCTCACTGTGACATCCATTCCCTCCATTCCTCCGTTCTTTCTCAGGTCATTACTACTGCACTGGCAATGCTCTCTTCCCTCCCCTGTCTCAAACCAATAAACTAATTCAATTTTATTCTATTACTCTTGAGCCTCCAGTCTTGAATCCCTTGCCTCCTGGTTCTATCACTAAAAAATGCCTTGACAAAATATGTGCGGATTATTATCATTGTTTACCTCTTCTCCTATTCACATGATGCTAAATAGAGGTAGAAGATATTACTAAATTATCATTGATTTCACAATAAATATGTGTTATATAATCTCAACTAGGCTTTCACTATAGCAAGGCAAACATTTTATTCCTCATTAATGATTCTCTATTCCCCTTCCTACAATAGCTGTTCTAAACCTTCGCATCTCTCCTGAATCTTCCATTTTATATCCTATCCTATTTATATTTATATCCCTCTTGGTTTCTCAACCAATGATATCACTTGATACTTCATTTAAAAAAAATTAACTTAAAAATCAGGCTATACATGGAAAGCTTCCCCCCTTTATTTCCTTTCTGCTTATTTTACACTTGACTTCTCTCATCTTTCTTCTTCTCCAGTCTTAATTTCAAATGGTCCTTGCCAAAGTCAAACTCTTTTACATGCATTCTTGCTCTCTCTTTCTTCCAACATCTTAGTGAATCATCCTTAGTGAATCATTCTCTCTGTCTCTGTCTCTGTCTTTCTCTCTGTCTCTCTCCTACTCTTTTTTCTCCTCCCTTCTTTCCCTCATTCTCATCTCTCCTAAATCCCTCCATTTTATATCCTATCCCTGCTTTTCAACCAATGATATCATTTCATACTTCACTAAAAAAATTTAACTTAATTTAAAAATTAGGCTGTACATGGAAAGCTCCCCCCCTTTATTTCCTTTCTGCTTATTTCATACCTGACTTCTCCCATCTTTCTTCTTCTCCAGTCTTAATTTCAAATGGCCCTTGGTAAAGCCAAACTCTTTTATATACACTCTTGTTCTCCCTCTCTCCCAACATCTTCAGTGAATCGTCCTTGAATTCTGTCTCTGTCTCTCTGTCTCTATCTATGCTGTCTCTTTCTCTTTGTCTCTCTTTCTCTGTCTCTCTCCCCTACTTTTTCTCTCCTCCTCTCTTCCCCTCATTTTCAGTCTCCATTAACTCCTTCCCTCCATGAGCCCTACAAATATGCCCATTTTCCATGCATTCTTTAAAAAAGAAAAGAAGCCTTCCAGCATGCCCATTAGTTATCATTCTGGCTAACCTCCTAGAGATTCCCACTTATACTTGTCACTTCTACTTCCTTTCTTCTCATTTGCTTTTAAATTCAGAAAAAAACAGTAACCTGTTTTTTTTCCTCTTATTTCCAAAATCTAATGGCTTTTTCTCAGTTCTAATCCTTTCAAAATTTCTCCACAGCATTTGATATCTCCTCCTTCATATTTTCCCCTCTCATTTTCATAATACTGTTTTTTCCTGGTTCTACTACTATTTGACCATTCTTGTTCATTCCCCTTTTTTGAATTTTCACCCAGTCCATATCCATTAACTATGGGTGTCACCCAGGGCCACAGATGGTAATCTTATCAGTTACCATGGATTCAATTATTTCTGTACAAATGATTCTAGCCGGGGTATGCTGGAGAGTTGAATGTTAAATTTTCAGTGGGAGTATTAACACCTCAGAGTTATAAATCAAGGCTCAATTTATTATTTTGTTGATTGTTTAGATTTCAGAAAGTAATAAAGTGTTACCGATGCAGATTGAACTTTAAACTGTGTCTTTCCACCAGCTTTTAAAAATTTACCAGCACACTCTGATTCAGTTAATATTATTATTAAATCAGTTCTATTGTCTCTACTGATATAATCATACATCATCAATTGTCTATTATTCATTTCAAACTGGATATTCTGTGTATATTTGAAACTCAACATATACCAAACAGAACTCCATTATTTTGCTTTCCCAAATCTTTCTACCCTTCACTCTTTCTATCTATCCTGTTGAAAGTATTATCATCCTTCCAGTAACTCAAACCAGTAATTTTTAGGTGTGCTCAACTCCTCCCTCTATTACTCTATATCAGCAAACTGTTATCATATCTTGTTATTTCTGCCTTCAATATCCCCATCTCTGCAGTCATACAGACACTGCCTTTTAGTTCAAGCTCTTGTCATCTTTCAGCTAGACTACTGTAGTAGCCTTCTAACTGGTCTTTATGCTTCCAATCTCTGTTTCCTCCAGTCCATCCACTTACCTTCACCAGGTTGATTTTTTTCTAACATGAAAACCTGAATAGGTCACTCAGTGCTCAGTGAGTTAACCCCTATGACTTCTAAAAGCAAATATGAACTTTTTTCTTAGGCATTTAAAGGGTCTTCATAACCTGTCCCCCTTTTTACCTTTTCAATCTTCTTAAACATGTATATTCCATGACCCACTAATATTGGCAGTTTCTCAAACATGACACTCTACTTCTTATCTCTATGCCCTTGCATTCGCTGACCTCCACATCTGCAAATGTTCTCCCCTGTCCTCCCTTCTGCCTCTTAGTTTCCATGGATTCCTTCAAGACAACTCAAATCTTACCTCCTTGAAAGAAACCTTTTCTGATCCTGCTTCATCCAGCCCACGTCCTCGACCCCAATGCCTTCTCCTCTTTTATTGCTTCCACATTATATATATCTTGTAAGTACATAGTTTTTGCTTGCATAGACACCAAAATATATGAAGCAGTACTTTTTTGTGGTAGAAAAGAAATAAAAACAAAGCAGTTGTCCATTGTTTGGAAATGACCAAACAAATCATTGTATGTGAATGGAATGCTTTATTACTGTGCTTTAAGAAATGAACATTATAGAAAGATGCATAAAAAGATTTAAATGTATTGTTGTAAAATGAAGTAAGCAGAATAGGAAGATAATACACAACAACTTCAATCTAAATTTTAAAAAAACCAAGACCCACAAACCATTCAAAATGAATGCTATGAAATTATAAACAAAATTATCCTTAAAGAAGAAATGCAAGAAGATACTTCCTCTGCTTTTTTGTAGAGATGGTAAATCCATAGATATGGGTCATTGCATGTAATGTTAGATTTTTAAAAATTTTATTGATCAATTTTGCCAATTTTTTACCTTCTTTTAAAAAATTCTTTGTAATAAGGGATGGTCCTCAGAGAGAGGTCAAGAAAGGGACTGTTGTTTAGTAATTTTTCAGTGATGTTTGACTCTTTGTGACATTTTTGGCAGAGAGACTAGAATGGATTGTCCTTTCCTTCTCATACTAATTTTACAGATGAGGAAATTGAGGCAAAGAGGGTTAAGTGACTTGCCCCAGATCACATATCTAGTAAGTGTCTAAGGCAAGATTTGAAGTCAGGACAATAATTTTTTTTGACCCCAGGTCCTGAACTCTATCTACTCTAGAGGAGGCATACAAAGGGAATTTGAATCAATGTAAAAACAAAAGATAAAATATTTTTAAACATAATAATAATGTAAACTCTTTGAGGGAAAGGACTTCTTTTTCCTCAATAGTATTTTATTTTTTTCAAATACATGTAAAAATAATATCCTTTTTTAGTAATAGTTTTTTTTTATTTTTCCAAACACATGGAAAGATAGTTTTGAACACAGACCTTACCCTTTCTCCCTTCCCCTAGATAGCAAAGAATCCAATATAGGTTAAACACGTGCAATTCTTTTAAACATATTTCTATATTATCATGCTTTGCAAGAAAAATCAAATCAAAAGATTTGAAAAACACAAGAAAGAGAAAAAACAAGTAAACAAACAAAAAAGGTGAAAATACTATGCTTTGATCTGCATTCAGCTTCCATAGTTCTTTCTCTGAATGCAGATGGCCCTTTCCATCACTAGTCTATTGGAATTGCCTTGAATCACCTCATTGTTGAGAAGAGGTAAGTGGATCATCACATAATCTTGTTGTGTACAATGTTCTCGGTCCTACTCACTTCACTTTGCATCAGTTCATGAAAGTCTTTCCATGCTTTTCTGAAATCAACCTGCTCATCACTTTTTATAGAACAATAATATTCCATTACATTCATATATCGTAGTTTAGTAAGCCATTCCCCAACTGATAGGCATCTACTCAATTTCCAGTTCCTTGCCACTACAAAAAGAACTGCTACAAATATTTTTGTACATGTGGGTTCTTTTCCCTCTTTTATGATCTCCTTGGGATACAGACCCAGTAGAGATACTGCTGGATCAAGGGTTTACACAATTTGATAGCTTTTGGGTCATAGTTCCAAGTTGTTCTACAGAATGGTTGGATCAATTCACAACTCCACTAACAACATATTATTCTGCCAGTTTTCCCATATCCCCTCCAACTTTTATCATTACCTTTTCCAGTCATCTTAGTCAATCTGAGAGGTGGTATTTCAGAGTTGTTTTCATCAGTATTTCTCTAATCAATAGTGATTTAGAGCATTTTTCACAGGACTAGCAATGACTTTAATTTCTTCATTTTAATATTGTCTGTTCATATCCTTTGACTATTTAGGGAATGGCTTGTATTCTTATAAATTAGAGTCAATTCTCTATATATTTTAGAAATGAGACCTTTATCAGAAACAGTGGATATAATATTTCCCCCCAGGTTTCTGCTTTCCTTCTAATCTAGGCTGCATTGGTTTGTACAAAACCTTTTTAAATTTAATATAAAAGATAACTTTTAACATTCATTTTTGGTAAGATTTGTGTTCCAAATTTTTCCTCCCTCCCTTTTTTTTCTCCTCCCTCCCCAAGAGAGCCCGCAGTCTGATATAAGTTATACATGTGCAATCATTTAAAACATATTTTCATATCTTTCATGTTGTGCAAGAAAAATCAAACTAAGAAGGAAAAAACCATGAGAAAGAAAAAGAAAACAAACCCCCCCATACACACAAAGGTGAAAATATTATGATTTTGTCTACATCCAATCTCCATAGTTCTCTCTTTGGATGTGGATGGCATTTTCCATCCCAAACCTATTGGGTTTATCTTAGATCACTACATTGCTAAGAAGAGCCAAGTCCCTCACAGGTGATTATCACACATTCTTGTTATTGCTATGTGCAATGTTGTCCTGGTTCTGCTCACTTCGCTTTGCATCAGTTCACATAAGTCTTTCTTGATCTTTCTGAAATCAGCTTGTTCATATTTCTTTTAACAATAATATCCATTACATTCATATACCTTAATTTATTCATCCATTCCTCAACTGGTGGTCATCTACTCAATTTCCAGTTCCTTGCCACTACAAACATTTCTGCACATGTGGGTCCTTTTCCTTCTTTTATGATCTTTTTGGGATATAGAACCAGTAGTGATACAGCTGGATCAAAGGGTATGCACAGTTCAATATCATTTTTGTCTCTATAGTCTTAGCACTTAGCATAGTGATAAGCATATACTAAATGCTTAATAAATGCTTGTTGACTGACTGATGAAGTGGCAGAAAAGTAGACACAGGGTCCTAAGAATCACAGTTTTTAAATCATCTATAAATAACTGAAAATATTCCAAATATGTGATATTACCAACAAATTGATATAATAGTATTAAAAATTAATCAAATCAATATTTATATTCTTGCAGCAAATGGAACCAGCAGATAGAAAAAGATATAGCTAAATGGAAAAAATAGTTCAAAGGTTCTTACTAACAAAAGAGTTGACTTCACCATATGCTCAAAGTCAAGAGAAATATCATTTCATGGGACACTTGTCCATCTCAATTTACAGGGCTCATGAGGATTCGCAAAAGAACATCCATGAAGATATTATAGTTATACGCCAACAAATTATTCCAGAGGACTTAAAGGTAGAAAAATTCTTTGAAGAACTTGATAAGGTCATCCAAAATAGGTCAGTATATACTTTGGTACTTGATAACCAATACAAAAATGGGCCAAGGGAAGGATGGTGAAAAATATATTAGAAAAACCTGCTTCAGACCTAAAAAATGAAAGTGATCAAAAGTTAGTAGACTATTCAGAAACTGCATATCTACATATCATGAACACTTCCCACCAAAAGAGGTAAGAAGGCACCATGCAAAGGTGAAATGAAATTTACTATATTTTCACAGACATGAAATCACCAGTTACTCTGATATGGGGGTCATATCAGAATCAGCCTTCTGCACAGTCAAATCACTAACTAGTTAGAGCAATGATAAAAGGCAGTATTAAATTAGAAAGATAAAAGTAAGGATAAAAAAACTATAAATAATAGTAACAACTTCAACTTCAACCTGACCTATTCAAAAGATATAAAAATGGAACTAGAAAAAAGCAAAGAGGTTAATCCTGATTATCCCCATTTCCTGCAACAGTTG
Source organism: Sarcophilus harrisii (assembly GCF_902635505.1). NCBI lineage: Eukaryota > Metazoa > Chordata > Mammalia > Dasyuromorphia > Dasyuridae > Sarcophilus > Sarcophilus harrisii. Next base: position 460,244,878 of record NC_045428.1, on the reverse strand, counting down.
AACTGGTACAAAGGAATCCCTATGACAAGAAGCCAAAGAGACCAGTAACCTCTTTCAACTACAAATCTTTTTTTCAACCACTTAATCTTTTTGTTGGAGAGGAAAAAAAATAGTCATGGGCAACATCAGTTTAGCGTACAAATTTACTTGTAAAGCATTGCAGAGGAGGATGGCAGAAAATTATAACCATTATCATTTCATAAAACAGTAAAAAAGCAGTTGAAGTAAAAATATGTCCACAGAAAGCTTGGCATAAGACCCAAATGAGCCACATCATCCTAGAGCATTCATAGTTGAAACTGGCAAGAGAACAAAATCTAGAGGGAAAGTGGAGCAAATCTGTATACATTTTTATAACTATCTATTTTAATCATCAGTGATAGTAAAACCATCAGATTTGGACCCCAACATTGCAGTTCTTCATGTACTATACAAGTAAATTAAAGTGGCATTTAAGAAGCTGGAAAGTATGGAAGAAGGGTGATTTTAGACCAAAAATAAACCAAAGAAATCCATAGTGAAATTCTGATGAAAGATCTCCCAACCACATAAATACTGCACATCAGAGGGCCTTTAATTATAAGTTTTGGGGGGTTATGCAATATATCAAAACAAAATTTGTTTTTAAAAGTAAGAATATGGATCAGTACTTGTTATTCTCTCAATTGTTTCATTGAGGTGATATGATTCATGTTTTTTTTCCTATTCTTTTAGTATCTTGCCTTATTCAAAATGTTTTGTAAAATTTGTAAAAATTCTTGTAAAGAATTTTTCTACCTTTAAATACTCTGCAATATATTGTTGGCATATAACTGCAATATCTTCATGGCTGTTCTTCTACAAATACTCACCAAGAGCAGGAATCAGCCAGTGCTGCCCGTGTTTAGTGATAAAACTATGTCCAATTTTTAAAAAAGTTTGATTTTTGCCCTAATGTATACACTGATGCTATAAAAAATTGAGAATGTGTGTGTGTGTGAAAGAGAGACAGAGAAAGAGAGTGTGTGTATGATAGAGATAGAGACAGAGAGAGAGAGAAAGAAAGAGAGATTCTTCTACAATTTTGATAATCTCAGAAAGTCCAATGTAAACTGAGATTCAGAGACTCTAGCTTTTTTGCTGTTCTTTGCACACTTTTCATCTCTCAATTGTGCATTTTCACTGGCTGTCCCCCATGACTAGAATTCTCTTTTTTCTTTTCTTCTACTCATAAAGTCCCTTTATCCTTCAAATCTCAGTTAAAATAGGTTCTTCTGATTCTTCCTAATTTTAGTGCTTTTCCTCTGAGGTTATTTGCAATTTATTCTTCATATAGCTAGATGTTGGCAGTGGATTGTTCTTTGTCCATTTTCAAAGAGGACCAATGATATTACAGAGTGATGGAGAGTAAGGCAGAGTTGCACAAAATCATCAGCCACAGTCTCTCTTTCAGAAACATCAAAGTCCAGTGTCAAGACAAAAGTCAGAATGAATGATGATTGAGCAGGAGGCAATGGATCACCTTGGTGTCTTTGAAGACTGATCATAGAGCCTGCTTCAGCCACCTTCATAGCTGTTGGAACAAATTGTTCTCTTCTGCCTACACCCATCTTCATATGCTTGGGGTACACACTCTCTAGGTCTGTCAGTTATCCTCCACCTAGTTCATCCCTTCTGCTGAAATGTTTTTACCAGCTTCTTGGAGCCACAGGTAAGCAAGCACTGAGTGCCAGGTAGATACCAAAAGTAGATGGGCAACCTTGAAAAGTGCTCAGCAAATCCTCATACCAGCCAGAGCTTGAATATTTCTAGCTTACTATTCTAATGACTTTGGGGAATCCCCCATGGGTGAGATATGGAATTTTGTTTTAGCTGAGCTTGAGGTATCTAATCCAGTGGGAAACTTCATTCACACTGTGTTGTGTATGGTATATTCTCATCTGTATAACTTCTCTGATTTCTGTTTTTTATTAACTTTGATAAATGGATCCATTTCATAATTATATGTGGTCTTTGTGTAACTGGCATTTAGTGGAAAGTCAAGTCAAGTCTTGGGCTTTTCTGGGGGCAATTCTTTCCCATTTAAGGAAAACAATCAGAAGCATAGCTTGAACCTAAAATTATTTCCTCTAGAATACAACATTTAGGAGGGATAGATAGCTATATTTCTAGTTAAGTAATCTCTTTCTGAAGAGAGCAGAATAACCATCTCATGGCCCCATTCTTTTGTTCCCTTCCTGCTAGGAATCAGTTTCCCTTGAAAAAGAAGGAATGGTACACACTCTAGAGATATCCATGCATCTCTCTCTGCAAGCCACATTGAGACGGACTTATGTGACTACAAATAATCTACATAATAAGCAGCAGCACACACAAACACACAGACTTCTTTGGCATTTTGAGACTTTAATAAGGAAAATGACTGTAAGTGGGTGTTTGTTAGGGCTGGTTCAGTTTTGTCCAAGCATTATCTTTTTGGCACTAACGTTTGCATCTAGATTTGCCTTACAGTAGCTGCTGCCTTTCATGCCAAAGAGGACCATGCTGGATAGTCCTGTGTGTCTTTCATTCCATATTGATTCCAATGTTCTTCACAAAAACCTTGAAAGTGTCCTTGTACCAATTTTTCTGACCTCAGTGTGAGCACTTGCCTTGTGTGAACTCTCTATAAAATAGTCTTTTAGCCAAACATATATTTATCTTTTGAACATCGTGGCCAGTTGATTGAAATTGTATTCTCTACAGCAGAACTTGAATGCTTGGCTGTTCAACTTGAGGAATAAGCTAATGTCTAGTACCTTATCTGGCCAAGTTATCTTCAGAATCTTCCTAAGATAAATCAAATGGAAGCTATTCAGTTTTTTGGCATGGTGTTGGTATATTGTCTGGGTTCCACATGCAAGCAACAATGAGGTCAGTACAATAGCTCTGTAGACCTTTGTAGACTTTAGTTTAGTAGGCGGCCTAACTCTTATTCCCTTCTACACTTTCCTCCCAAAAGATAAGCTAGCTCTGACAATATGTGCATCAGCTTTATCATCTATGTGTATGTCCTTGGAAAGTATAGAGCCAAGATAATTGAACTTCTCTGCAATTTAAAAAATTTCTCCATTTACTATAACAAATGGTTCCATATGATAAATGTTGGAGGTGATGTGGGAAAACTGGGACACTGATGCATTGTTGGTGGAACTGTGAAAAGATTCAACCATTCTGGAGAGCCATCTGCAACTATGCCCAAAGGACTATAAAATTATCATGCCCTGTGATCCAGCAGGGCTACTACTGGGTCTGTATCCCAAGGAAATCGTGAAGAAGGGAGAAGGACCCACATGTACAAAAATGTTTGTAGTGACTCTTTTTGTGGTGGCAAAGAATTGGAAAATGAGTAGATATCCATCAATTGGGGAATGGCTGAATAAGTCATGGTATATGAAAGTAATGGAATATTATTGTTCTAAAAAATGATGAACAAGCTGATTTTAGAAAGACCTAGAAAGACTTACATGAACTGATGCTGAGCAAAACAAGTAAAACCAGGAATACGTTGTACACAGTAAAGCAAGATTGTGCAGTGATCATGTGTGAAAACTTTATTCTTCTCAGTAGTTCAGTGATCCAAGGCAATCCCAATAAACTTTGGACAGAAAATGCCATCTGCATCCAGAGACAGAATTATGGAGAGTGAATGTAAATCAATATATGCTATGTTCATTTTTCCCTTTTTTCTTTTGTTTTTTTTCCCTCTCATTTTTTCTCTCCCAACATGATTCATAAAGAAATGTGTATTTTAATTTTTTAAAATATTCCACATATATAGTGTTGTACAGGTTGGTGAAAAACCTTTGTTTTCTTGGTTTTAATTGTCAGGACAAAATTAGCACAAACAGCACAGAATGGATCCATATTTTATTGCATATCAGCTTCAGAGGCTGCACTGAGTGAATAACTGAGTGCAATCTTGTGCAAACAAAGTCACATAACAACTCTTTCTCCACTTTAGTCTTGGCTTTAGCCTTTTCAAGTTAATAATTTATCACCAATTCAGTAGCTAACCTTGATGCATTTTTTATCTTCATTAAAGGCATCTGACAACATTGCAAAAAACACTATGCTAAAAGCATGGGAGAGTCATCTTTTATAAAAGCCCTTTCTGATTAACTCAGTTGTCAATACTCTCTCTTTCCATATATTTATTGATTTCTATTGCATTCCCAGATAAATGTAATTTCCTTAAGGTCTAGGACAAAGGACTACTTAATCTTTCCTTTTCGATTTCTAACAACTCACATGCTTAATAAATAAATGCTTGTTGGAAAAATAAATAAAATACATGAGGAAAAACATACAGCCTGCTTCACTCCTCTGGTGACTAGGAAAGCAGGACAGTATCATCCATTATTTATCTGGAACTGGCGTACAATACTCAAAACTCCAGACAACCAAATTTTGCCATGATCTTCCACGAACCCTTATGACTGACATTATTAAAGACCTTGATCAGATCAACAAGCATACACAAATCTTTGGTTCTGCTTCTGGCATTTCTCCTGGGGTTGACAGGTAACAAACACCATATTGACTGTTCCTCAGTTCTTTCTGAAGCCATGCTGGCCAGCACAGGTTGAGGGAAGAGAGTTCTGGTAGGTTTGAAATTGGGATAAGGACTTCTATACAAAATACAGAAATATATAATTCTATGGACTGATTCTCATCCAATTCACTTAGGGGAAAAATTAACTAAGGTAATGACTTAAGCTGGATAAATACTGATGGAGTGTTAGTGTGTATGTGTATATTATAGGTCTCAAATAGGTCGGTCTCAAACTGGGGCTGAAAAGCTTGAATTAGACTCAAAAATACATAGAAGAGAGGAACTGGGCAGTTGAACAGCACAGGGGCTTTGGGCACTAAGGGCAATGGAAAGGGTATGAGAAGAAAGGTATTGAAAAAAACATTTCACTAACTTAAAATTTTATGGACTCAGCCCCCAGGACAGTTGTTCCTAAGATGCAGTTGCCTAAGTGTAGGTTGTAGAGGATAGTTTTATGGATAAAGACTTTTAAAAAAATAAAAGTAAGAATTTATAGCTGGGTACTGATTATTGAGAGTTACAAATCCCCTGAAGTGATCATATGTATTTAAATTTGAGATATTTGAAGTTATAATTATATAAAATAAAGTCATTGGTTCCAACTCAATGTAAATATTCATTGTGAAATTGAATAAATAATATGAACATGTCAGAGTATTCTTTATTTTAACTAATAAGGAACTAGCTACATTCTGAACCCTCTAGCATTTCATTCAAAGTCCTCTCATCTCCCAACTACAGAAATTGGGGAACATTTACCAAGGATAGAGAAGAGGAGAATAAATCAAAGACCCATATATGTAATTTGAAACAATGAGTTAGGGAACCAAATATCTGACTATAAGTAACTTCTTTGGTTATATGTTTAAAGAAAACAAAATCCAGGATAATAAGATCTAGCTCGGGTAGATGCTACTCCTTATGCAGACATATAGTAGCTGCTCCAGGAATGAGAGTTTACCTAACCTTGTCTTGTCTCTATGTTTCTCAACATACTTGGATAATAGTACCATATCCTCTTAGATCTTCCATAAAAGTCCCTCTAGAACAGGGGTTTTTAACATGACATCCATGAACACACACACATACAATAAAAATAACTGCATTTTTTTTGTATTTTTTCCTTTGTAATTCTATATATTTCATTTATCCATTAAAAAAAATGCATTCTGAGAAAAAGTCCATAGGTGAAACAAGACAAGGTTATGTAAACTTCTTATTTCCTGGAGCAGCTACTATGTGTCTGCATAAAGAGTAATATCTACCTGAGCTGGAGCTTAATATCTTGGATTTTGTTTTCTTTAAACATATAACCAAAGGAGCTACCTATAGTCAGATATTTGGTTCCCTAATTCATTGTTTCAAACTACATATATGGATCTTTGATTTGCCCTCTTCTTCTCTGTCCTTTGTAAATGTTTCATAGAAGAAAAGAAATGAGAATAATGCAAAAGAATCATGAAAAAAGGGTCAACAACTTGTAACATGAAATATAAAGAAACAATAAACCAGGGATAGGGATGGGGAATGGAGCTAAAATGCAGAGATAAGGCAAGGACTCACCTGAACTCCCCCCAAATTCCTCTCAAAACAACTTTAAATAATTAATGCTTCAAAATATTCTAGAGTACAAGAATTTGCAAAGAGACAGTGTGAAATAATTTCTCAACTTAAGACAAGTTAGAAGGTCAACAGGAAAGGTCTATTAAGAAGGAAAGGGTAAGAGTGGAATGCAGTCCCTAGCACAGGCTGTACCATTATTTGCCTCACCACGGGAAACTAAATGCAGACCTTTGGAGTGACTGAATCAGCAGCTGTAGTAATTGCCTCCAGAATTTTCAGCCCACAGTTGATAAGAAGGCTGGATAACTAATCAGAAGGATATCGCAAGGGCCCTTTTGCTAGCAGAAGGTGCAGAACAGAGTTCTATACCAGAACAAGATCTATACTCAGATCTTGCTCAAAGTTCTAAGGTAGCAATCCCAAGATGAAGAGAGCACCATCACACCAGAGCTTGCAGCCATAGGGGAGTGGAAATTTTAGTCAGAATCCCAGGGCAGAAAAGAGTGGTTGTGGTCATTCACCGACTAGAGAACAGGTCAGGAGAGTAGTAAACACACCTCTTAGATGAGTCCAACTTGGAAAAACTGAAAGCTTCATAAAAAACCTGAAGCTTGGGACAGTTAACTCTTCCACCTTGGTAGCAGAGTTCAACTTTAATATAAACTTAAAAATCAAGAAATAGATTGAAAAATGAGTAACAAACAAACAAACCAAAAAGATCCTGACCACAGAAAATTGCTATTGTGAAAGGGAAGATCAACTCAAAATAAGACAACTCAGAAGAAGACCACAAAGTCAAAACATATCCAATGTCTCAAAGAAGGATATGAATTGGTCTTAAGGCCAAAAAGATTTCCAGGAAGAGCTCAAAAAAGATTTTAAAAATCAAATAAAACAGGTAGAGGGAAAATAGGTTTAAAATATTATGGTGATGCAAGAAAATCATAAAAAAGAATCAATATCTTTGTAAAGGAAGCACAAAAAAGATACTAAAGAAAAGAATACCTTAAAAAACAGAATAGATCAAATGGTAAAAGAGGTACAAAAACTCTGTGAAGAAAATAATTCTTTAAAAATAAGAATTGGGCAAGTGGAAGCTAGTGACTCCATAAACATCAAGAAGAAATGACACAAAATCAAAAGAAAGAAAAAAATAGAGGAAAATGTGAAATATCTCATTAGAAAAACAGCTGATCTGGAAAATAGGTCAAGAAGAGATAATTTAAATATTAATGTACTACCTGAAAATTATGATTTAAAAAAAGAGCTTTGACATTACATTTCTAGAAATGATCAAGGAAAAGCATTCTGATATTGAATTCTGAAACCATTTTGAAACTGAAAGACTATACAGATCATCTCCTGAAAAAAAATCTCCAAATGAAAACTCCTCAGAATATTGTAGCTAAATTCCAGAGCTCTCAAGTCAGGGAGAAAATATTGCAAACAACCAGAAAGAATAATTCCAATATTGTGGAGCCACAATTGAAGCACCATGTAGCCACATCTTAAAGAAATTTAGCAGCATCTACCTTAGAGGATCAAAAGATTTAGAATATGACATTTGAAAGTACAAAGGAGTTAGGATTACATTTATGTCACACTTTACCCAACACAACTGAGTATAATCTGTCAGGTGTGTGGTGGAGGCAGGGGAAGGGGGAAGAAATGGACAGAAGACTTTCAATCATTCCTGATGAAAAGACCAGAGCTGAACAGAAAATTTGACTTTTAAATACAAGACTTGAGAGAAGCATAAAAAGGAAAGAAAGATCATGAGGAATTCAATAAGGTTAAACTATTTATACTCCTTCATGGGAAGAAGTTATTTGTAATGCCTAAGAATTTTCTCATTTTTAAGGCAATTAGAAGGATATATAGGTAAGAGTTCATAAGTATGAATTGAATACAGTGGGATAATGTAAAAAACATTAAGGGGTGAGAAAGAAGGATGCACTGAGAAAATGGAAAAGGGAGACAGAGGATGGGATAAATTATCTTACATGAAAGGGACAAAAGAATTTTTACAGTGGAGGGGGAAATGGAGGAAATAGGAAATACTTGAATTTTACTCTCATTGGAATTGGCTCAAAGAGGGAATATCCATAAAATTTTAGTTAAATATAGAAATCTATTTCATACTACAGAAATGTAATAGGGGAAGGAGATAAGAAAGATGCCGGGCTGAGGATTAACCCCTATGAAGTGCAAACACTTCCAGGCCAGATCCACAGAAACACGAAGTGGAAACCCCTGGGGCTAGCTGGATTTGGCTGAAGCTTCAGCAGGAACAAGAAACTTTCATCTCCCAGACTATGTGTGGAGAGAGTTCTGAGTCTGGGAAGACTGAGTGAACCTTGGCTGATTGGGAATGCCAGGCTTAGCAGTGCAGCAGGGATGTGGCCCTGGACAAGAAGAAAACAGCCCATGACTGAATTCATAGATGATGGGGCAGGAATGCTGCTGGCTGTGGGCACTTGCATGAGGGTAGAGGTCTTGATTGGAATTCCAGGTCAGAGGGGAGAGGTAAAGTGAAGCTAGAGGCACCATTTCCCCACCCCACAATTAGAGGGGGTTTTTTGTTGTTGTTGTTGTTGTTGTTTTTGTTTGTTTGTTTTTTTAAATGAACCAACAACAAAAAAAAAAGAATCCAATCACAGAAACTTACTATGGGAAGAGGGGAAAAATGGGAGTTCATCTTCAAAGGAGGAAAAAAGCTTTTTTTGTCCCAAAGAGTAATATTAAATGACTCTCTCTGTCCAGAGTGAATTTATAGAAGAACTCAAAAAACAATTTAGAAATCAAATGAGAGACATTGAGGAAACATTTTTAAAAAAGCAAAAATCATCCAAGAAAAACAAGATTATGAAAAAAAAGTTAATAAAATAGAAAAGGATAGTCTTAAAGATGAAAATAAGTCTTTGAAAATTAGAATTGGGCAAGGAGAAGCCAGTGAAGCTAGGAGAGACCAAGAAAAAACAAAATAGAATGTAAACAATGAAAAAATAGAATGGAATATGAAACCATTTTATAGATCTGGAGAACAGATTAAGAAAAGAAAATATAAGAATAATTGGACTACCTGAAAGTTATGACCAAAAAAAGAATCTTGATACAATAATGAAAGAAATAATCCAAGAAAATTGTTCTAGAGTAATAGAACAGAAGGGGAAAGTAGAAATAGAAAAAAAGGAAAAAATAGAAATAGAATAGAAAAATTACCATCTCAAAGAGATCCTTTGTGGAAAACACATAGGAATATTATTGCCAAATTTCAAAAACCCTGGAGAAAAAGAAAATTTTGCAAGAAATAAGAAACAATTCAAATACACGGAAGTTACAATTAGAATTATATAGGACTTATCAGCAGCCACAGATCCTGGAATCATATATAGTGGCAATCAAAACAAATAGGCCTGAATTCAGTTTCCCTTTAGTGACACCCTAGACTGTTGATGTGTACAGTAAACAGGTATATAAATTGGCTAAACAGAAACACATCACAGTACATCTTAAACAATGCAGAAAGTTTGTAAAAACCCTCCTGACAGTGTCCCTATTGTTGGAATACACAAGATCTGACCTTGACAAAATTGACACTGTAGGGTGCCAAATGACTTCTTATGAAGACACAACTCCTGGTGTCTTAGAAGACACAGATTTTTTTGCTCTTTGGGATAGTCAGAGCAGCTCTTAAAGCCCCCGCCCACTGTCCCCTCACTCTGAGTACTCAATGCCAGACTAGGGGATCCCTGAGTGGGGAAGAAGCGGCATCAGAGCCAGACTTAGAAACCTTGCTTCTGCCTCTACCTTTTCCTCCCCCAGCAGTAAGATTGTATCCATTGCTGCCAAGATATGAGTATCCCAGCACTTCAAAGATTTCTACATAAACTAGAGAGCCCAAACATAAGGGAGCAGAAGGAACGGATTGGATAGCGAGGCTTGAAAACCTTCTTGTGGCTTTCTTACAGCAAGCATTAAAACTCCCCCCACGGATTGTACAGTTTCCATGAGCACAATAATTCATCCTGTCAGTCTCCAGGGCATGCAGAACAGTCCAGCTTTGTGTCAATGGCATGTTAACAGAGTAATATAACCGGTTAGGCAGGAATTTTCCAATGCTTTGATTGTTCACTATATGGATGGTTTACTGCTGGCATCTAGCGATGAAACTCAGTTCAACATGTGCATCAAGCAATCCTCACTGCATTGCAGCTTAATGGCTTATACCCTGCATCTGATAAAACTCAAACTCAACCCCACTTTTCTTACTTGGGTTATGTGGTGGACAGAGTGTATGTTTCTCTATGTCCTCCTCAATTGGATATGACCAAAGTGAAGACTCAGAACGATTTCAAAAAGTGATTGGGTTGATAAAATGGATGAGGTCAGTAGTTCCTATTCCACCTCCACTAATGAAGCCCTTATATGGCATTTTACCCGGTGATCCTTCACTATTGTCCCCCGTCAGTGGACTCCAGCAGCCAGAGACACTCTTCACTCCATTCAACAATTATGGTCTAAGCAGCTCACATGCATAGATCCCACCCTTCCAATTGAACTAACAATACCAAAATATGCCCCCATGTATGCCATGCTCCATCAAGGAGAGGACCCTATGGAGTGGTTGTACCCTTGAAGAGCCACAGAGGTCATAGTATCTTGGACAGACTTGCTGGCTGAATTTCTTTGGTCCTGTATACAAAGGACACTATGGCTTAATGGAACCTACCCAATTGTGCATGTTCCCATACCAGAACAACACATTTTAGCTATTGCACAGGACAATTTGTTGTGGGCCTCCATGGTATCCGTTGTAAGCTTTAAACCTACTTGTGATAGTCTGTACCAGATGACCATCTGCCCTATGAATCCCCCCAAGATAATATCTACAGAACCAATTGTGGGCCCAACAGTGTTCACTGATGCCACCAAATCAGGGAAAGCTGCAATAGTATGTCCTAATACCAATCAACAATGAGTTCTCCACACTGTCTATGAATCTACTCAACAGAATGAACTGCATGTAACATTATTTCAGACAGTGCCTATGCTGTAAAAGTTCTTCTTTGTCTGCCTTCTGCCTTCATTGAAGACAGAAATACGAATATATCTTTCTTGCTTCAAACAGCTCAATCAACACTCCTCGCCCGAAACTCTCCTGTATTTATCATGCATGTTCAATCTCATATGGATGGTCTTGGTCCTGTTTTTTCAGGCAACCAAGCAGTGGACACTCGGTTATACTCTTCTTCAATAGAAAACATTTCTCCTTCTTTTTCAGCTCAGGCCACTCATGAGAAGTACCATTTATCTGCTAGATCATTGTGAATACTATATGGTCTTAGCAGAGAGCAGGTGGCCACATTAATTCACCGGTGTATTATATGTGCTCCCTTCCACCCCCCTACTTCAGTTCTCCCTCTGCAGAATCCCCGTGGTGATCATCCTAATGCCCTCTGGCAAATGGACATTATCCATGGGGCAAGCAGCTTATTCACGTTACAGTAGATACCTTTTCCAGGTTCCTGTGGGCAACTGTTCAACCAGACGAGGCGACCAGATATTCCATATCACATTTGTATCACTGTTTCTCTCTTGCAGGCCCTCCGTCATGCCTTAAAATTGACAATGGCCCCACTTATTCCTCTAAAGTCTTTGCTCTCTTTTTACAAGAATTTGGGATTTGACAATTCACAATCCTTCCATATAACCCTGCAGTCCAGGCAGTGGTTGAGTGTGCCAACCACACATTGAAGACCATGCTGCAAAAGCAAAAAGGGGGAGGTGGAGGTGGATGGATGGGATGCTTAACTCATTCCTAATTGGATGCTTAACTCAGTCCCAGTTGGACACTGCTCTCTACACACTCTCCTCAATTTTCAGCTATCAATTCCCTTACACCAGCTTTACAATTCTTTGTCAAGGATTCACAGGTTTCGCCCCATACCAGGACAACTCCAACACAATGGTGAGCAATGTGGAAAGACAGATCAGACAGCTCATGGAAGGGGCTGGGGGTGGCGCACAAATGGGGGATGGAGTATGCTTATATCATTCCAAATCCCAACAAGGCCAAACAGTGGATGCCAACCCATTCCTTGCAACTCATGGGACCTCAAGAACAAGAAGAAAAGCAAAAGGAGGCGGAAAGGAGGACCAGGACATGCCAGTCGACAGAAAAGAGAGAGTGGAAGAGAAGACTGAAATGGCTGTATCATGGATTTTCTCTAATCAAATTCAAGAATGTTGCTGATGTTAATGTATTAGCAAAAAAATTTAGCCTCCCTAACAATGCTTCTCATGACCTTATTGATTGGATATATCAACATACAATGTCAGTACCCTCATGGTTGTCTCATATTTTACTGTTAATCACTTTTTATTATATTGATGTTGCTTTTACCTTATATTTTCCAATATTTTCTCTTTCTCTTATGACTGTCCCTCACAGGGATGGTAGCCGAGTGGCATACCCTTCATAGAAAACAAAAAGGGGGAGATGCTAGGGAACTTAGCAACAAGAGTGCTAGGGAACAGAATAACAAGAGTCTGCATTAATCTTGCAATCCTTCATCATGTACCTTGCACACAATGCTCCATTTGCATAAGCAACAAGTCTGTGCAAAAACAAGTCTTGTGCTACCTGACCCTTGTGGTCTGTGGTTGGTTGGATCTCGGTCAGCACAATCTTGGAAATGGATGTTGAGACCTCGGGTCTAAGTTCTGCCTAACTGGCTAAAGGTCCGGGGCAATCTTGTAGACACATCAGGAGAGGCATTGAGCATGCACCAGATGGAGATAGCCCCCACCATCTCAGGAGCTGGGCTCCTAGATACACAAACTATACACATACTTGTTGCTGGGGCACATTGGCAAGGGCAGATGAGAGGGGTATAAGTACAGGACAGCAGAGGGAGAGAAAGTAAGGAAGAAGGGACAAGATGATGTAACCAAGCAATAAAGTTTCTCTAGCTGCATTAATGTTGGCTGACTATTCTATTGTATCCAGAGATATCTGAAGGTTGGAGAGGAGACAATAATTGTGGGTAAGTGCTCAGACTCCAGCTGGTGTCATCAGGTCTGCACTAGCTGAGGACCCCAACAGCCTATTATCCCCACTATTATTCAATATTATACCAAAAATGTTAGTTATAGCTAATAAAAAAGAAAAATAAATTGAAGGAATTAGAATAGGCAATGAAGAAACAAAGCTATTACTTTTTGTAGGTGATATGATGATATATTTAGAGAATCCTAATGAACAATTTTAGCAGAGTTGCAGAATATAAAAAGCCCCACACAAATCATCAGCATTTCTGTATGTTACCAATAAAGCCCAGTAGCAAGAAGTAGGAGAAATTTCATTTAAAATAACTGCAAACAATATAAAATACTTGGGAGGCTATCTGCCAAGACAAATCTGGGAACTATATAACACAATTATAAAACTTTACAATTAAAGTCAGTTTTAAATAATTGGAAAAATATGAATTGCTCATGTGTAGGCCAAGTCTACGTAATAAAAATGACAATTCTACCTAAATTAATTGACTTATTCAGTGCCATACCAATCAAAGCCATAAAATTATTTTATAGAGTTAGAAAAAATAAGAACAAAATTCATCTGGAGAACAAAATGTCAAGAATAACAAAGACATTAATGGGGGGGAGGGGGAAGTGAAGGAAGGTAACTTAATAGTACTAGATCTCAAAGTATATTTTAAAGTGATAATCATCAGAACTATCTGGTACTGGCTAAGAAATGGAGTGGTAGAACAGTGGAATAGATTGGGTACAAAATACATGGTAGTAAATAATCATAATAATCCAGTGTTTGATGAATCCAAAGACATAAAGCTTTTGGGACAAGAATTCACTATTTAGTAAAAATTACTAGAAAACTTGAAAACAGGATGACAGAAACTAGATAGAGATCAACTTCTTATACTATATACCAAAATAAAGTCAAAATAAATATATGATCTAAATATAAAGGGTGATACCATAAACAAATTAGGAGAGCATGGAATAGTTTATATGTCAAACCTATGAATAAGGGAAAAAATTATGATCACATAGGAACAGATGCAGTACAGCATGTAAAATAGATAATTTTAACTACATAAATTAAAAATGTTTTGCACAAACAAAATCGGTGTGGCCAAGATTAGAAGGAAATCAGAAAGTAGGCAGAAAAAACTTACAGAAAATGTCTCATAAAGGCTTCGTTTCTTAAATACACAGAGAACTGAGTGAAATTTATAACAATATTTGTCATTACCGAATTAACAAATAGTCAAATGATACGAACAGGCAATTTTCAAAGTCATTAAAGCTATTTATAATAATATGAAAAAACGTTCTAAATCACTATTGGTTAAAGAAATGAAACTTAAACCAATTTTGGGGTACCCACCTATCAGGCTAGCTAATATGACAGAAAAGGAAAATGATAAATGTTGGAGGGATTGTGGGAAAATTGGAACATTAATGCATTGTTGGTTGAGTTGTAAACTGATCCAACCATTCTAGAGACAATTTGAAACTATTCCCATGGGCTCTAAATTTATACATACTCTTTAATTCAACAATATCAATACTAGCTCTGTATACCAGAGTTTATTTAAAAGGTGGGGAAGAGGATTACACTACTTGTACAAAAAAAAAATTGTAACATCTCTTTTTTTGTGATGGAAAAGAATTGGAAATTGAAGTGAAATCCATCAATTGGGGAATGGCTATTGTGGTATATGATTGCTTTTCTTGGTTATAAAAAGAAGATTCAGTGGCAGAGGGAGGTAGAAGTATATATTAAGAAATGACTGCTGTAAAAAGCTAGAGGTATTAATAAAACTTTAACAAAAAAATCTTAGTCTTTAGATTTCAGTGTGGGATTATGCAAATTCATTGAGCACCTTCGTTATATCCTGTATAGTACTTAAATACCCAGTATCTGTTATATGAGGTAAAGACTGCCATAGATTTTTTTTCCTGCTACCACTCCTCTTCAAACAAACCAACATTTAATTCATATCTATATTCCTTTCCATCTCTAAATTCTAGGGTTGATTAACCTCACTGAATTCTTTCCAATGGGGAAACAGCAAATTCCATGAGATTTGAAACATCTTTGCTGTCATCTAACTAGCTTATAGGTAATTATTTCATACCTGAGAGCCTTTCCAGCAGGAGTGTAAATGAATTTCTGTTATCACAGCAGGGAACATGCAGTTTCATAAGAGTTGACCATAAATCAGTCCTTCATAGTCTGAAGTAATTGAAAAGTCTGGAATACTCACCTTATAGGGAAATTAATCAAATTTACAAGAATAAAAGTCATTTTACAATTAATAAATGATCAAAAGATATGAATAGGCAGTTTTCAGAAGAAAAAAATCCTCTGTCAATAGTCATATTTTAAAAAATGCTCTGAATCCTAATAATTATAAACACATATTAAAACAATTCTGAGGTATCAATACACACTCATCGTATTGTCTAGGATGACAAAAAAAAAAAAAATGCCGAATGCTGGAAGGATTGTGAAACAGACACACTATTATGCTGTTGTTGGAACTGTGAACTAGGTTAATCGTTCTGGAAAGCAATTGAACTATATCTAAAAAGTTATAAAACTGCATATTCTTTGACCCAGGGATACCATTACTAGATCTATATTCCAAAGAGATTTTAAAAAGACAATGGGGGAGAAGAACCCATATATCCACCACATATGTGTGTGTGCACATGTGTATATATGCATGTATATACATACACTTGCACACACATATGTATGTATGTATGTATATAAAAGCAATTCTTTTGATGGTGGCAAAGAATTAGAAACTGAGGGAATGCCCATCCATTGGAGAATGGCTGAATAAATTATGGCATAAAATTTGATGGAATACCATTATACTATAAAAAATGACAAAAAAAAAGATGGTTTCAGAAAAACCTATATGAATTGATGCTAAGTGATGTACGCAGAATCGGAACTATTTATACAATAACAATAATATTTTAGAGATAATTAGCTTTTAAAGACTAAGAAATTGATTAGCACAGTGACCAACAACAATTCCAGAGGACTTAAGGATTAAACGTACTATCTACTTACAGGTAGAGTTTAAGGACTAAAAGTACCAGTAAACCCCAAGATATTTTATGAAATTTCAGTGGTCTAAATTTATATTCCTTTGGACAAAGAACCCTAAGGTAAGGATATGATACACTACATGGATAAAGGGAGAAGGAAAGCGATAAGATGGGAAGAACAGAGAGGAGATAGAAAAGGAAAGAGGAAAGGAAGGAAATGAGGGAAGGAGAGAGAAAGGAAGGAAGAAGGAAGGGAGGGAGGGAAGGAGAGCTGCTTTGCCTAACTGGAACTGACCAGTTGGGTCCCCAGTGGGATAGCTATTACTACTCAAACCGTGGTTTGTTCTTAGTTCTCAAAGAGAATCATTACATCAGAAAGTGAAGTTGGGACTTGCAAGGGAATTGAATTTGTGAAGAAAAGTTGTAGAAAGTTCTCAGATTCACTCTTTCCTCCAGAACCCCCTGGGGCCAGAAGCTTGATATAGATTAGGATGACCAAAGACGACCCTGGAGAAAAAGTAATTAGATGGTGAGAGTAATCCAAGCCAGAGGCTTGATACAACAAAATCAACAATAGAATAAGGTAGCAAGATTCTCTAAAGAAGATGATAGTGTAGAATTGAAAACTGGTTCCCCAAGGGATCAAAAGTTGTAAGGAAAAAAGAGTATAGCCTGTGCACGGATATTGGCTGGGGAAAGAATTCAAGTTTGGCGGGAATAGAGGTCTTAGTGAAGATGAAGAACAGGTTTAAATGATGAAAGGCAAAGAAAGAGATGGAATGATAACATATTATGAGCAGATAAAGGAATTTTGGTGTTCATGAGCATGGGAGTCAAACAGTTGGGGTTGATGAAAAGATCGTGTGTGAAGTCATTCTATGTATTGTTGAGATGGAATTGGAGAAGTAGGTTTTGGGAAATAAATATGGAGGAATCAAGAGGTTAGAACATAGTACCAAATGAATTGTTAACCTGTACTGTCTTACATGGATGGATTCAGAGTATGGCTGTTACCAAGAAAAAGACTAATATGAAGAGGTTGTTGTCATGTCTTGTCATTCCCACGTCTTCGAGCAAACAACAATTCAAAAAATCTCTAGAGTGATTGGATTAGTGCTTTCAAAAAGAAGAATAAAGATAGCTAAGTGAGAAGGGAGCACTTATGTAATGTTTAGTTCATTTCTGGGTTATGTTTTTGTTCATCTTGGAATAGTAAATTCACATGGCTACACCATTTGCCAATGAAACCACTGATTTTTTTCTCTAAGCCCCTTACTTTTTTGCCCTTTTGGGGACTAATTTAATAGATTTGATGAGTCAGAAATGGGAAGAAGAAAATGTTAGTTAGTTTTCACTTCATTATGCTCTTCTAACCTGAAAAAAGCCATTCTTGCCAAGAATCCCTAAATCCAGAAGACATAGATAATAGGATATTTGAATTTGAGCTTTTCTCTTTATTCTCTTCATGATCTAAGACATCCTGGGTCATTGCAGCTTTTCTACTCTAAAAATTAAAAATGTTAAACAGAGCCATAACAATGGGCAGGAAGATCAGAACTTTTTCTCTGGGCACTGAATTTAGACACTGCTCTGGGATTATTGGGATTATTATATTATGCTCTGGGATCTTTTTCCACCATAATTTCCTAAATTAGTTTACTGAATGGTATCCTATATATGATATATGGCACAAAAATTCTTTAAATTATATTTATTTTCATGCCCCTTCACTCTATTGAAATTTCTTCATAACAATCCTAATAAATAAGTAATGAAGGTATTATTATTCTCATTTTACAAATAAGAAAACTGATCCTCAGAAATTAGAGTGACTTGCTTAAGATCACACCACTGATAAACATCAAAATCAGAGTACAAACCTAGGTCTTTATAGAAATTCCTAACCTAGGATCTAGGAACTTGTTTTTAAAAATACTTTGATAATTATATTTCACTAGGATAGTTTTCCTTTGTAATTCTACATATTTTATTTTATGCATTCAAAAACCTTATTTTAAGAAGGGATTCATAATTCCACCGGGCTACCAAGGATTCCAAAGATACAAAAAAGTTAAGAATCTCTCCCTAGAATTCTTTCTACTACTCTCCACTGAGAAATGGAGGTACTTTGTAAACTAAAAAGATATATATATATATATGTTATTATTGTTGCTGCTGTTGCTCTTTTTGCTGTTGTTATTTTGTTGGTGTTTCTGAGTGTTGAAAGAACAGAAACTATTAGAGATGAAAGATTAATCAGATCTCTGAAATATATGAGGAAAAAACGAGGTTTCATAAGATACCAACAGCTGTTTTAGAAATAGCCATAGTGAAAAAAGTAAAAAAATACAGCTAAACTTAAAAGATTTGGAAGATTTGGAAATTTCTAAAAAATCTTTTAGTTTTGCCTCATATAAACAGATGTATCCCTGTTTCTGGGCCACTCATTCAATTTGCCCTTATACTCACTAGGTAGGTCCCCAAAGAACAATTCCTATTCCCAAATTCAGGAAACTACTGAATTCTTAACATTGTAGTTCAAAAACTCCTATCTATCTATCTATCTATCTATCTATCTATCTATATTTTAATAGCCTTTTATTTACAGGTTATTTATAGGTAACTTTATAGCATTGACAATTGCCAAACCTCTTGTTCCAATTTTTCCCCTGCTTCCCCCCCCCCTCCCCAAGATGGTAGGATGACCAGTAGATGTTAAATATGTTAAAATATAAATTAGATACACAATAAGTATACATGACCAAACCGTTATTTTGCTGTACAAAAAGAATCAGACTCTGAAATATTGTACAATTAGCCTGTGAAGGAAATCAAAAATGCAGGTGGGCAAAAATATAGGGATTGGGAATTCAATGTAATGGTTCTTAGTCATCTCCCAGAGTTCTTTCGCTGGGCGTAGCTGGTTCAGTTCATTACTGCTCCACTGGAACTAATTTGGTTCATCTCATTGCTGAGGATGGCCAAGTCCATCAGAATTGATCATTATATAGTATTGTTGTTGAAGTATATAATGATCTCCTGGCCCTGCTCGCACAAACTCCTATCTAGTATGCTTCCTTTTACCAGTCAGTAAGAAGACACGATTAGCTAAAAACAAAGGTATTTATGAAGATAGTACAGTATGAAAACAGATCTAAAACATTTCCCCCATAAACCATAAAATCAGTGGGAAAAGTGGGAACATATTTTGAGTCCAATGATGGATTTAATGGTGATTAAGTACATGTATAGGAAACTTATGGGACAAGGCAATTTAGGTCTCTGGTACTGCAGGATTTCACTGTCCTTTCTCTTGTCCTGAAGTCACTGCTGAGAAATTTGCCCAACTAGGCTTGCATCTCTCTTCTACCTCACTTTCAAATACCATATCTAATTTTCTCTTCAATTTATACAAGTTCTCTTTGTTGCCAGCTCTTACTCCTTGAAACTACTTAAATACTGCTTCTCTATATCTGTGTCTAATTGTAAAGTATATGATTGCTCCTTAAAGGATACAATGTCTCCTACTGTGATCAACAGCTTTATCAACAATCAAGTCAATGAGGATGAGATAGGAGAGATAATCCCCTCTTATCAACTTGCAATCTTCTCTAATCAACCACAGGGTCTGGTATAGAAATAATGGAGGGATTGGCCAATAAAGAGCCCAATCTTTAGGAGCATGTACTATATTCCCTTTGTTATAAGTATGTGGGTGAGGATGTTGATGAATGGGGACTAAACCCCAAAAACATATTAGGATTTTGGGCAAGTGTTGCAAGATGTCTCGCAATAATTTATAGGTTTAGATCATCTCCAAACTAAGAGGCAAAGATTTTATTATGCTGCTGACAGCAGGCTAATTTCCAGAAAGAAGTTTTAGTCATTAACAAGGGGAAAGACACCATAAGGCAGGGCAAATTCCTACAGGACTTACTGCCACAAGATGGGCCGTTCTTAATGAGCCCACAAAGAATTGGGGTATGGGTAGGTTATTTCATAGGAGAAAAATAACCTGGGGGTTGATATCATAACTTGGTCTTCTGATTGGATACAATAAATGTGGGGTCAGTGCAAGGATTTCAGAAGGAACAAAAGGTCCACTTAAGAACAAAAGGTTCACTTAAAGAGCCAATCTTGTCAGTGAGTCCCTCTGCTTGCCTCGAGGTGTAGCTTGGACACTAATTCAGGCCTTCTTCTGTCAATAGTCCCTTCCTATGATTTTGCTGGGGTCTTATTAGAAGAGAGAGAGGAAGGGAAGATGTAATGGTGGTGACTACAGTGACCTGCTACAACGGTTATCAGATCTCCCAGTCCAGGCACCATATAGCCATGAATACATGGTGCCAACTCTTTTCTACCCCTGTCTAGCACTTAACACAGTGCGTGGCACACAGCTGTTGCTTAATAAATGTTTGTTGATTAATTATTGTGTTCTTCCTTGATATTTAGTGAATAAGTATTAGAGACAAATTAGACACAAAGGTATTAGAGACCAACTTGACCTTACAAGCTTTGAAAGATGAAAATAATTATCAGAGGTCCAACAACTGGAATCTATATTGGAGTCTCCCAGTTACTATTGTAGCTGAATCAAATGATGAGACACCCCTGAGGAAAAACCTGCTAGGTACAGTTCAACAATAAACAATGCAGCAACTGAGACATGAATTCTGCTACTAAGGGAACCACACTACTCCCCTATCTATGCTTTACCCAGAAGTAAACTTGGTTAGCATGAATGATTGGTAATTACCACTTTTAAGTTGTCCATTCACTTCTGAAAATGAGATGTACCTCAGTTTGTATTAAACTTTCTTAGTAAATATCCCCTTGTAAAAGCTAAGTGATGCTAAATAGTTAATTGAACATGAAGACTAATCATTTGGTTAGATGACACTGGAGAGATATTAAATAGTGAATTATATTAGGAAAACAATGGACAGAAGGAGAAGCAACAGCCCTACACAACTTATTCCCACATATCCAGGAGTACCTGTAGAATCTTGAGGAGGAATGTAACCATTCCTTTGAGTGAGGAATTGGGAAAGTGAACTCAGAGCCCACATGCTATAAAAGCAAAGGGGTTTCTTGCACAAGGTTGCTAACTACCAAGACTTACTCTAACAGGAAAACTCAAATTTTTATGGTCCTCAGGAGAATGATCAATTGTTTGCTTATTTGTTTTTACCAAGAATCAATTATCTCTTAGATGTAATTCTAGTTCTTCACTGAATAAAAGATGGTGTGCTATGTAATGGATTTGGAGATGAACCTAGTTCAAACTACATATATGAAGAAGGTCTAATTAATGTAATATGATTTTGTGGTCCCCTGATTTTGGGGGGGTGGGGTCTTCTGTTCTGGCAATCTATCTGATTTTAAAGTTCTCTGGCTTTGTCCTCCCTGCCCTCTCAACCTAGGAATGCTATTGTTTTGACCACTCCTTAGATAGTTTCTGGATTTAGGATAGTCCCACAGATCAAACTCTTGAGACAATAGTGAATAAGGCCATTCTTCAATTCATTGAAGACTAATAATCTGATCATTAATAATCTGGTCAATGAGAACCAAATTCCTTTCTACCTTATGAGCCATAGAATTAGCATATCAATGGTAGAGGCTGGATAAATGTCTCTCCTTGCTTCTGTTTCTCTGCTGAATTCCCTCACAATTCAGTCCTCTTGTAATGGCATTGCAATTTTAATAAAACTTTTCCCCTTGGTTAAGGAGATAGGTTCAAGCCTGTAAATTCGTTTGAGTCACCTCAAGATACCAGTCTGGGACCCCCTTTCCCAACCTCAACATAATCATAAGAAGATTTGAAAAGAAAGGTTTGCTTGCTTTTAATCTGAGTGAAGTATAAACTTTTGCATGGACAAAATTAATGCAACAAGGATAAGAATAAAAGAGGTAGACTGGGGAAAATCTTTGTAATTAAATATCTCTGATAAGGGACTGATATCTAACATATATAGACAAGTAATAAAAATATATAAGATTAAAAATCATTTCTCAATACATGTGTTCAAAAGATAGGAATAGTCTTCAAAAGAATTGCAAGCTGTTAACCATCTGGTAAAACGTTCCAATTCACTAATAAAAAGAAAAATGCAAATCAAAATAATTGAGTTTTCAATCAATTGGTAACATGACAAAAAATTGGGAATAATAAGTTTTGGAGGGAGTATGGGAAAAATGGGAATATACAGCAAGTTTTTCTAGTAAAGATACAAGATATATAAGGGATAGATTCAAATTTATAGAATAAGAGCCATGTCCTAACTGATATTCAAAAAATATAAACAAGCAGTTTTTGAAGAAAGAAATCTAGGTTATCAACAGCTGTATCTTTTAAAATGCACCAAATTATTAATAATTTGAGAACTGCAAATTAAAACAACTCTGAGGCTCTATCACACACTCAGTAGATCAAAGGTGATCAAAGTGAAAAATGATAAACACTGGAAGGGCTGTGAGAAACTAGGTAACTTAATGCACTATTGATAAAGCAATGAATCATCAAGCCATTTTGAAAATCAGCTTGGAACTATGCCCCCAAAATCATTAAACTGTATACCTTTTCCCCCAGTTCTAGGCTTATACACCAAAAAGACCAAAGAAAGAGGAAAAGGACCCACATTTACAAAAAATATTTGTGTTTTTGGCAAAATATAAATGGCAAAGGATTGGAAAATAAAAGAGTGTCCTCCAACTGAAGAAAGGATGAACAAATTGTCACATATAAATATGATAAAAGTGCATCAGAAATAGTAAAAGAAATAGAATGGCATTAAATAAAAAATCATAAAAATGATGGGTTCAATGAAACCTGGAAGGCTGGTATGAACTGATGCAGAGTGAAGTGAGTGAAACCAGAATTTATGCAATAACAATATTGTAAAGGCATCTTTGAAAGACTTAAGAACTCTAATCAATGCAATAATAATCATAAATCCAAAGGACCAATAATGAAGCAAACTTCCTCCTTCAGGAAAATATGATATACTGCAGAATGAGATACTTATTGTTAGATACATAGCTAATGTAGGAATTTGTTTCATTTGACTGTATATACTGGTTACAAAGTCTGTATTTTCCTACTTGGGAATACAGGGATGGAAGAGGATGTGTGAGAGAGACAATAAGTGTTTATTAAGGAAAAAAACAAAGTAATTTAAAAAATAAGTATGGGATAGTGGACAACACTTCATTCCTATTTCTCACATATATTGTCTATATGACCCTGGGTCAGTCAATTAGCCTCTGTGGTTTAAGTGATTTTCTAAAACTTGAAGTTGCAGAGCAAATGTTTATCTACAATGGTAGAGGGAGTTTCCTAAAGCAATAAAATTAAAGGCCTAGTCTAAAACATTTCTATATACCCACCCACAGACACACACACATATATACATCCATATGTACATCCATATACAAATTGTTATAAAAATAAAAAAATAAGTCAATCCACAAAGCCAGCATATCTTTACTCTTAGTAGATTGCATCACACACATTAAGGTGACAAAACATTTCCATAAAAAAGTTCTCAAGAGTTTACTGTAGTCCACTTGGTGTACTTTCTGACTAAGAACCTACAACTTGCTTATATTTGAATCTTATTAATCTTTTTCATATTTGTCACTTCCTTGGAATCAAAGATTTAGAGCTGGAAGGGACCTTAGAAGTTGCCCACCTAATAAAAGCTGAGCTTTGTCTGAGGCCTAGAACCCTGAAGGGACTTCATTCAAATCATACAGATATGTGGCAGAGAAAGATTTAAGCCTAAGGCCTTTGACTAGTACAGTTTTAATTTCATCATGCTGCATCCCCTTAATCAACTACTGTGGCTCGGCAGGTAACCTCTTACCCTGGGTTCTACACTTCCAAATTCTAGTCTACAATACAATTTACTGTACTCCCAAGAAACAAAGGCAGAATGGAAAAATCAATAAACTGGGAGCCAGGACAGGAGGGCTTGACTATCTCTTCTGCTACTGTGTAATCTTGGACAGATCAAGATTTCTGACCCCTCATTTCTTCTCATCTGTTAAGTCAAAATGATCTATAAGTTTTTTTCTAGTTCTAATATTCTATAATATTATACAGCTATCCATTTCCAGCACAGCCTTCCAAATGAGCATATCAGGGCAATTACTTTCTTACCTCCTGGTTCCCAGAAGAATTGAGTCATTGTATAAATTCTAAGGATGCTAGCAGATATGAAGGAGAATGCCACTACCTGCTTTACTAATGTAAAGTAATTTCTTCTTCAGCTGCCCTGGATGGCTTTTCCTCCAGAATCTCCGGCTACTCCTTCTACCTCATTCTTCCCTGCTTTAAAGATTTGCTTTTTTTGTTTCAGTATTTCTCACTTTATATATGGACATCTCATTCTGAGCCCTAAATATCGGTTTCAAAAAAATTAAGTTATCTAGTTTGGATGATAATTTAAACTTAATGTCAAAATCCACCCACATTTCTTCAGTTCTTTTTCACTCCTATCCCCAAGCCTCTGTTGCTAACCTAACAAAGCTTCTCCACTGTGGCTGTGCCCCTCCCAGTGGCTCGGGATAAGGGGGAAACAAAAACAACTACTGGTCCTGCCCTGAGCTGCTTACATCCTGGGGGAAAGAGCTGGGAGAGATTTTCACAGAGTTGAACTCACCAGGGCTCCTCAAAGGGGCCATCCAGAGAGATAAGGGACCAGCTGGCCATCTCTCCTCTTCCTTTTCCCTCAGCTGGATGGCAGCTTCCCTCCTCCACTCTGCTGCTCTCCCAACCCCCCCACCTCACTGCTCACACTGCTCTTGCTTCTCACATGGCAGCCTTGTTGCCATGCCAATAGGGTTCCCATAGTAACTGAGCAAGGGCTGCTGCATTCCCAAGGGTAGAATCATGCCTACCAAAGAGAAAAAGGGACCAATCAGTTCTAACCCCCGCCCCCCCCCCCAGAGGTAAAAGGGGACAAAGAAAGATGGGAGGTTGAATCTTGAGTTATTGACCTCATTTTGCCAGAGGAATCTGAACCCAAACCTTGCCCACCCCAGCTTTCCCTCATCCAAATTTGAGACACAGAGGTCTGGCGCTTGCCCAAGTCTATTGTTTGGCCTTATGTGGGGTACAAATAGGCATCTCATTGTGAGGATAATGTTAATATGTAAATATGTTAATATATCCAGTCTCTTTGTCTCACAAAGAAAATTACCAAGTACCAAACATGCTCCCCCACCCTTCCCTCTCTGAGATATCATGTTGAAGCATCTGTTTTTCCTTCAAATGTCTGACCCCCAACTTGGACCATCTTAGATCACACAATAAATTTGGAAGTCACATTTCACTTTACTTAGAGCCCCCTGATGGGCTAAACATGCCCCCTGCTTGTTTCAGATGCCTAAGTGGCTATACAAAATGCTAGGGTATTGGGCTTTAATAAGCTTCTGGCTGCTTAAAGTGAAAAGTGAAAGCAAAAACAAAAACAATTAGTCTTGACCTTTTGCTTTCAACCTCTAGTTAATTTTTAAGAAGCCATTTTAGTTCTCTTTCAGTCCTTGGGGTTAAGCTATTTCAGATCTAAACTCTCATTTTTACCTGTAACTAAGATTTTATTTCACTCATTTCTTAGGATGTAAGATTTTGAACTAGAAGGTACATTTAAATGAGCTCTAGAATCGAATATTTAAAGGTGGAAGAGACCCCTAGAGGCCATTCAGGTTAGCCCCCTCATTTTATGGAGAGGTTAAGGAAAAAGCCCAGTCATACAATAAGACTGGGATCTGAGAAGGGATTCGACCCAGGTGTTCCTGATGGCAGGTCTTGCAATGTACCCTCTCCAGTGGTTCTCAAACTTTTATTTTCAGTATCTTTATCCTATAAAAAATTATTGAGGCTCTCTCCAAAGCGTTTTTGTTTTTCTGGGTTATATTTATAGACATTTACCATCTTGGATATAAAAACTAATTTTGAATTTGTAGACCCTCTAAAAGGGTTTCGGAGATCCCCAGGATTCATTAAGGGTCCTCAAACTTTTTAAATAGGGGGCCAGTTCATTGTCCCTCAGATTGTTGGAGGGCCAGACTATAGTAAAAACAAAACCTTTGTTTTGTGGGCCTTTAAATAAACTTCATAGCCCTGGGTGAGGAGGATAATCATCCTCAGCTGCTGCCTCTGGCCTGCGGGCTGTAGTTTGAGGACTCCTTTGAGAACCACTACTCTATACTATGTTACTCCTCACTAACCACTTATTTCATTTTACATATTAAGAAACTGAGTCTCATAGAGGCTTAAATGTTTTTTTCGAAGGCCACACACAGAGCCAAAGGGAAAGCTGGACAAATATGTTGCTGAAATCCTTACCACATTCACGAAAACGATACTATTCATTAGCTTGCCTCTCTTCCTGCCCTCTGTAAGACTGGAAGAGTAACAGCAAAACTGTAATGATATGAGTTTCACAGAAGGAAAAATATACACTGTATAAATTTAGCCTACATCTGTTTAATCAAACATTCAGCATCATGACCATGAGACTGAAGGCCTACAAGAACATTTTTTGACCCACATTATTTATCTACCTCTTTTATTTGTTTATTTATCTGTCCTTTCTTTTTCTCTCCTCTCAAAAGAAACACGAGATAGGCAAAGTTGGGAGAATCCACTCCCAATGTTCATAGGGACAATTTGTGTCCGACTTGGGGCGGACCGTTGCCTAGCTCAGGCTGGTCTAATCAGCCACAGTTGTGCACACCGGTTTCACTCTGACCCGGTGAGGTCACTGTGATCCTCTTCGAGAAGATTTTCAATGACCACTAATTTCTTTTCTGTATGGCCGCCTGTAGAACCGAGAGCCGGGCTTTCTGGACCTGCAGAATGGTTAACCCACTCTATGGGATCAAACCTCTTTACAAAAAAAAGCCTTGGTAGACGTTTCAACGGTAAAGTCTTGTACAAATAATAGGTTTGGGATGTTGTCATCCGGCGGGCTTGTACAGCTTCTCATCCCCAGTTTTCCCATTTGTGAAAGGGAAGTACGCTCCACACTCCCTCTGCTTAAGGACAAAAGTATACCCGCAAGGCACACATCGGCTAGAGTCCTTCAGGCCAAAGGGGCTCCCTCCTATTGAGGGAGACCAATCCCCTTCGCTACAGAGCCCGACTCGGAGCAGGCGCCCCGTTATTCCTGGGCCCCGGGAAGCCCCTGGCCGGCCGTTGAGCC
Organism: Sarcophilus harrisii; assembly: GCF_902635505.1. NCBI lineage: Eukaryota > Metazoa > Chordata > Mammalia > Dasyuromorphia > Dasyuridae > Sarcophilus > Sarcophilus harrisii. The sequence continues at coordinate 460,217,428 of NC_045428.1, read as the reverse complement.
TGAGCCTCAGCCCCATCTCTCCACTGTCTTAGCGCTGGCTCCTCAGGGTCTGACATGTTCTCCCTCCTTGTCTTTGCTGAAACAGAATAACCACTTCCTTCAATTCTCAGATCAAGTCTCAAGAAGCCTTTTCTAGTCCCCCGTGAAAAACCGACGCCTTCCCTCCGTAACTATCAAGTCACCCCCCGGATATCTTGTTTGTGCAAGTCATTGTATCTTGCCTCTCCCACCCAAGCGCGAGCTTCTGGGGGAAGGGGGCATTTTTATCCTTCCTCTATATCTCCGGAGCTTAGCATGCAGTGCCAACGTACTCTGGTACAGCGGAGGCAATAAACGCGGCCGGGGAGGATTCTGGGAAGATGGCGGAGGGGCGATAAATCTCCCGCTCTCCCGATTTCCCCCACAAATGGAACGGAGAGACGCCTCGGGGAGAACGCGGACCCGTGAAAGGTCGGGAACAGGGCCCCTCCAGGCATAACCCAAGAAGATCCAAGCTAGGCCCCCAGGCTGCGGAATAACCTGTGTGAAGCGCCGGCCCCCCGAGCCGGGAGGACTGAGGGAACCCTGACTGATGGGGAACGCCAGGCCCAGCTGCGCGCCCGAGCCGCAGCCCCGGGCGGGAAGGGACGGCCTCCGGTGAGTGCGGAGACAGGGGGCAGGGGCGCCGCTGATGCGGCCCTTGTTGGAGGGGGGGCTTTGGGGTTCCAGTCAGCGGGGAGCGCGCAAGTGAAGCTAGAGGCGGCAACCCCCCACCCCACAATTAAAAGTACTTGCGCTAAAAAAATGAACCATCTAAGAAGAAAGACACTTTCTATGGGAACCGGGAAGATCCGGGTTCATCTTCAGAGGAGATACAGAAATTAAAAACAAAAACAAAAACAAAAACCTCCTTCTACCCCAAAGAGTAATGTGAAGTGACTCCCTGCCCAGAGAACATTTATAGAATTCATAAAAAAAAAAAAATTAACCATCTAAGAAGAAAGAAACTTTCTATGGGAACCGGGAAGATCCGGGTTCATCTTCAGAGGAGATACAGAAATAAAAAAAACAAAAACAAAAAACCTCCTTCTACCCCAAAGAATAATGTGAAATGACTCCCTGCCCAGAGAACATTTATAGAATTCAAAAAAGAATTTAGAAATCAAATGAGAGAAAATTAAAAAAATAAAGACACAAAAAAACCATACAAGAAAAACAAGATTATGAAAAAAAAAAAAGTCGACCAACTAGAAAAGGAGATAGAGAATTACAAAGATGAAAACAAGTCTTTGAAATTTAGAATTGGGCAAGGAGAAGCCAATAAAGCTATTTGAGACTAAGAAAATAACAAAACATTATAAAGAATGAAGAAATAGAACAGAATGTGGAACATAAAACTGGAGAACAGATTAAGAAGAGAAAATATAAGAATAATTGGATTGCCTGAAAGTTGTGACCAAAAAAAAACAAAAACAAAATCTTGACACAATAATTTAAGAAATAATCCAAGAATTTTCCTAGAGTGATAGAATAGATGGGAAAATAGAAACCAAAAAAAAAAAAAAAAAAAAAAAAAAAAAATCCACCAATTGCCACCTCTAAGAGATCAAACATATAGAAATATTAGTGCCAAATTTTGAAACCCTCAGATCTCCCACCTCTAAGAGATCAAACATATAGAAATATTAGTGCCAAATTTTGAAACCCTCAGATCAAAGAGAAAATTTTGCAAGAAATAAGAAAAAACAATTCAAATACATTGGAGCTACAATTAGAATCAAACAGGACTTATCAGAAGACACAATAAAAGATGGTAGGTTCTAGTATCATCTCTATCAACAATCAAAAAGAACTAGACCTGCAGCCAAAAATATCATCTTTAGCAAAATTATCTATAATAATGAGAAAAAATGGACATTTGAGAACTTGCAGATTTTCAGCACTTTCTATCATTCAAATCTGAACTTAATAGAAAATTTAACATACAAGAGTCAATATCAAAGATCAATTTCAAAGAACTCAACAAGGACACATTATTTATCTTTTTTTTTTTTTTTTAACATGAGAAATGTATACCACATGTTTAAGATTGACATCAGCACTAGCGTAGTTCAAAAGAAAGACTGGGGCAGAATTAAGGAAAAATAATAATTACATTATACAAATGAGGTGCAGAGGAAGAATGGACACGGAGTTACTAGAGGGGGGAAGAGGTCTCAGTTTTGAAAATCTACGCACATCAGGAATGGGTTAAATAGGCAACACCACTACATATATACCATAAAGGGTATAGTGCTTTGAGAATAGGGAATCTGTAAAGAAAATCTATAAAGAAATAAGGAGGGGAAAAAAAAAAAGAAGGGATGGGAAGATAGGGAAGCAAAGGGTGAAGGAAGAAGACAAGGGAGGGATTCTTGGAGGTTAAGCAATAGCAAGGCAAGTTAAGGAGCAGAATTCAAGCAAAAAGGCAACAGGGATAGGAAAGATATATGTGTAGGGAGGGGTGGTATGTATGTATGTATGTGTATAAAATATATATATATATATATAAATTCTAGTTGGCTGACCAAAATAAAACAACCCCAAAACTAATTTTTTCCCTTTTTAAGGATTGACCATGTTTTCACCATACCCTTTAATCCTTCATGCCTGAAAGACTGAGTCTGCTATACATTTCAATTCAGGAATTCTGATCTTTAGCAGAGCTAAAGCTGATCAAATATCTACATTGAGTCTGATAAATATTACAGTCTACTCTTTGCATAAGATTTTCGTTTGATTGAAAAGTCTCCAGATTACTAGAGGAAGAAGTGAAGAGGGAGTGCATTCCAAATATGGAGGACAGACTGTTCAAAAGCACAAAGATAGAAGATAAAATATCGTGTGCAAGGAACAGTAAGAAGGCCAATTGACTATACAGTAGCAATCAGAAAAGGAGAAGACTGGAAAGGTAAGTTGGGATCAGATTATAAAGGAATTAAATGCTAAAGAGAAGAGTTTATTTTTGATGCTAGGAGTAACAGGGAACTTTTAGTTTATTGGGTAGGAAAATTACTTTGGCAGCCCTAGGGAGGATGATTAGAGGGGAGGAAACCTGAGGCTGGGAGAGCAGTTAGGAGAATATTACTAGAGTCAAGGTAAAAGGTATTTAACTAGAATGGGGGACATGTGAGTAAAGAGCAGAGGGAGATGAGACATCCTGCAAAGACAAGAGTAACAAGATTTGGGTACTGATTGGATAAACTGGGTGAAGGAGAGTGAGCTGTTGAGCATAATGCCAGTTATAAACCTGGGTGACTGGAAGAATGGTGGTACTGAGAAATGGAAAGATATTAGGAGAATGATGAGGATTAGTGTACTAGGTCTCTAGAAGACTTTATTGAGGTTGTCTGTGACTAGAAACATATCAAAGCAAATTTCACTAAAAGTCACAAAGATCCCCAAGAAAGAAGCCACGATTGGAAAATAAGAAAAACTCTAATCCTCAATATCATTAATTCTCTTTGTGCTCTTAAATATGCCACAATATCAGTGCTGGAAGAGACTTTAGAAAACATCTTGTCTACCTACTTCACTTTCTAGATTATGAAACAATTTCAGAGAGTTTAAACAATTTGTTCAAACATACAAATGGTTAGTGATATAACTGGGCCTAAAAGCAGGGCTTTTTCCTAACTCCTGGCTAGTACTCTGGGCATTATACTACATTTCCTCTTCTGTCCCTCAGTTTTCTAATCTCTAAAAAAGGAAAAAAAAAATATCTTCTACCTACCTCAAAGGAGTGTTGTAAACATCAAATAAGTTCATGGATGTGAATATAAATGTACTACTGTTTTATAAATCCAGACTTTATCATGTAGGTCTAGTTTTCAGAGTCCCCTTATATATTTCAAAATTATACTTTTCTACCAGATCATTAGCATTTCGCTCTAATGCTATCTTCCCCCTTCTATGTAGCTATAAATTCTCTTTCCATCATAGAAATCCATCAAATTGATCTTTATGTTCATAGTATTTTAAAATTTCTTCCTTTCCTTTCCTCTCCTGTCCTCTCATGTCTTCTCCTTTCCTTTTCTTCCCTTCTCTTTTCTCTTTTTTCCCCCTTTCCTTTCTCCTTTCCACATGCTAACTTTGTCTAAAACATATCTCTTCCCAGAGGACACCTTTTCTTTGCCTTACTTTCTCCCAAACTTCCCCAATTCAGCCGAAGAAGAGGAAAGATTATCAGTCTGCAATTATTTCCCTGTAGCACATGGTACACTTACCTTTCTTCATTTGTTATTTAAAGTTCATGTTCCTATAGACTATTGTTTCTAGATCATCATTATTACTCTGAGACTCATATGTAAAAAGAGGTCAGGCTCAGGATTTGAAACCAGGCCTCCTGACTTCAAGCTCAGGGCTTCCCCTGCCCACCAACTATTCTAACATTTTCTTGCCCACCTTTAGAACCACTGTTGCAATATAGATAGTAACCATGGAATACCTGGAATGGTTACCAATAGTAACCATGAGACAAGATATGGGACATGAACTAAGTAGAAATAATGTAGAGTTTTGGAAGAGATGGTCCTAAACTTAACTTTGTGCTTGTCACCTTAATCCCATCCCTTCCTACCTCCTAAGAGATTTTGTTCCACTTACCATTTTTTCTCTCCTGTCCTTTATCTTCCTTTCTGAATTGACGTCTTAGAATCATATCATAAAACTACAGCATGCTTATATAATAAATATCCTTTAAAAAGCTTGTTTTATGCTACCATTATTGCATTCCTTTCCATCCATATCAGTTTTCTAGAAAGTATAGTTTGTACTTGCTGGCTCCACCTCCCTGCTACCCACTCATTCATTCTTCAGCTTCCACCTCCACCACTAGTCTGAAACTGATTTCTTAAAGGTCACCAATGACCTACTAACTGAAAAATAAAAATGCAGTGGATTTTTCCCAGTTTTCATCCTTCCTGACTTCACTGCAGTATTTGACACTATTGATCACCCTTTTGTTCTCATTACTGTAATTTATCCTCTCTGAGCTCCCATGATCCTTACATTCTTCTAGTTCTTTTTCTCTCTCTCTTCTGCTCTTAAATCATAATGTCCCTCACAGATCTATTCTGGGTTCTTATTTCTCCTCTCTCAGTAATCTCTTTCAATGGTCTCATCTATTCCCAAGGATTCACCAATGACCTACACAGATGACACTCAAACTTCTGCTCCTCCATTTCCAGGAACCTTCTACCTATGTCTTTCTGGATGTCTTGTCAGCATCTTAAAATCAAAATTTCCAAAATTAATTCTTCTTTATCTTTCCCTCTAATTTGTTCCACCTTATAACTTCCCTTTTTCTTCTGTTAAAGGTAGTGGCCATTCTCCATTTCAACCAACTTAAAACCTTAATATCAATTTTATGCTTCCTTGCAATTCCAGTGAATTTGAGGGGGTTTTTTTTGTTGTTTGTTTTTTTCCCCAAGACAACTGGAATGACTTGCCCAGGGTCACACAGCTAGGATGTGTTAAGTATTTTAAGTCATATTTGAAGTCAGATCCTCCTGACTCTGGGATTGGCACTCTACTTCTCTATCTAGCTGCCCCCAATTCCAATAAGCTTGTGATGGAAAGTGCCATCCATATCCAGAGAAAGAACTATGGAGACTGAATATGGATCAAAACATAGTGTTTTCACCTTTTCGTTGTTAGTAGTTTGTTTTTCTTTCTCACATTCTTTTCTCTTTTGGTCTGATTTTTCTTGTGCAGTATAACAAATATTGAAATATGTTAAGAAGAATTGCACATGTTTAACTTATGTGGAATTGCTTGCTGTCTTCTGGTGGGGGGGGGGGGAAGAGAGAGAGACAAATATGAAACCCAAAGTTTTTCGAGGGTGAATTTTGAAAACTATTTTTGCATATGTTTGGAAAAGCAAAGCACTATTAAAAACAAAAAAAAAAAAACCAAAATTTTAATTCTTCTCTCTCTTTTGCCCTCTTCCCACTTCATCCAATTAGTTACCATGCTCCATCAATCATACTACCTAAAATATCTTTGGAATTTGTTCATCTTGTCCACTTGTACTTTCTCATCCTGGATTAGGCTCCTAATACAACTTGTCTGGAATATTATAAGAGCCTTGTAACTGGTCCTGTTTCTCTCTGCTACAATTAATTCTGGACATAACTGCTGAAGTAATCTTCCAAATAAATAGTTCTGATCCTGAAACTCTGCTCAAAAACTTCCAGGGAATCTCTGTTGATATAATAATATATCAGTCATCATTTTTACTTACAAGGCCTTGTAGAAGACCCTAGCTTCAAACTATTTTTCCAGCTTTATTGTATGATCTCATCTTATAGATTTTCCTCTCCTCCAAACTATTCTCCTCACTTTTACAAGTAACCCTTGTCTTCCTTATAATTACATCCTTCCTTAGTCTTCTCTTCTCAAAACCTCTAGGTTTCTAGGATCATAGACTAAGAGCCAAAAAAGATAGCACTGCATCCCATTAATAGTTCCTTGCAGCTCTATGATGAAATATTAACTGCCCAGCCTAATATTCAAGGACCCCCACTATCTGGAATTAATCTGTCTTTCCAGTTTTATCTTGTACTTCTTTCACTTCACATTCTCTATATTTTCAGCGAACCGGGCTATTAATCACATTTAGTGCATGGGCTATCCTTTCCTGACTTCATACCTTTGCTTATGCTGTTCCCTGTTCTTAGATATCCTTCTAGCCATCCAAATTTACCCTCATTTCTCTGTCAGAAACCTCTAATTGAACCTCAAATTCCTATACTCTTTTGAAGTTCAATTCAAATGTCATTTCTAGAAATCCTTCTCTTGAAACCAGATCTCTGATCACATCATTATGGGGAACTCCCAAAGCACAAATGCCCGCCACAGATGCAGTTCCCTCTTTTTCATCATGCTGTGAGACCCTTCACACTCATATTACAACTATCACCATCAACATTTGAAGGACTGCTCTGTGAGAAGTGGGATTGGGCGTGTTCTGCTCTGGCCTAGAAGGCAAAATTGGGAGCAACGGGCAGAGTAGCAGGTTTAGGTTCCGTGCAAAGGAAACAATGACATGATTCATGTGTGTGTGTAGGAATCCTCTTCACTAATGTACATTAGCCCCATTCTGTACTTGAGATCTCTTATTGGAGAGCTGACTGGCTCACTTAGAAGAAGTGACTTGCCAGTAACTATGTTCCGGACTTGGAACCCAAATCTTCTTGTCTCCAAATATGGTTTTTTATCAGTTATAAAATGTTTTCTCTCATTACAGCTTTGATACTTTTGTGTTTCTGTGTGCATCATGGACACTGGGTACTGGAACGCTGACGGTTTCTAGCTTTAGCTGGTTAGAGAGTGTAATATCCAAATTCCCCACACAGTGGCACCCTCGCCGAACCACCAGTCAAGGGGTCTTGTTGCCGTCTCTGGCTCTTGGGCAAGAGCCTCCCAAAGGATGGCCTTATACCTAGTGGCCACAGAGGGTACTTACTCTGCAGATGTCTGCCGTGGGGCTTCCTGGGTAACATTAGCCAGATTAAAGCCGCACTGACTCAGTATTTGTCTGTGGAGGTGATAGGAAACATGATTCAAAATATAAAAAAAGTTGAAATATATGACTCTAGAAAGCTAACCCCCAGAGGAAGGAAAGAAGGAAGGGAGGAGAAGAAGGAGGAGGGAAAGAGTGTATTAAACACTATGTGCCAGACGCGGTGCTAAGCATAATACCCTCTCTCATACAGGGATGCACCACAACCAGAGGACAAAAATTCTCAAATGCTAGGATTAACTATCTCAGAAACAAAAAGGAAAAGGCTAGGTGCTCCTTCATGAAGCCATACAACGCCAACGTGCAACTCATTCCTTTTGCCCTCCCAGTTCTTTGGAGGTGATTAAAAAAAAAAAAAGACGTCCTATCCAAAGCGGGGAGGGATTGGTGGGGAGGATTGTGTTCAGGACAGTACAGATTACACTAAGGGAAAGCAAAGGAAACATGGAAAAAAAAAATAAAACGACTTTCTTCCCTTCCAACTCAGGAGATAACCATTCATTTCTTAGCCCCTTGTTATCTGACTTCATCACCCAACAGCATGTTAGAGCCTGTTCTTACTGGCTTTCAGAGAATTATTAAATGTTCAATGTAAGTATTTACATTGAATACACATCTCGGCTTGATTTATAGTTTTGTTGATATTTAGATTAAAAAGAGAAAAAATGAAAAGACCAATTTAACTTAAAAATTTGTACACAAGTTTTTTTCCCCTCAAGAGAGAAACAATTATTCTATTTTAAAAATTGGCCTCAAGATTTCTTAATTGCCAAATCCAAAAGCTTCATCCTTCTTTATTTCTTTGTAGCTTTTTACTCTGATGACTATTATATAATTTTTTATCCCTTTTCTTCTGAGACACTGCTCTTTCTCCTGGTCCTACTGCTGTCTGTTTCTTCTCTGTCTCCTTTATTTAATCATCATCCATCTCCTTTTCCTATTCCACAGGGCTTTGTCCTGAGTCCTCTCTTTTTATAGGCTCTCTGGTTTCCCATGTTTTTTGTTTTTTGTTTTGTTTTTGAAGCATTTTAAATGTAAGTTGCATTTACATTTGGTGATTGTATAATTTTTTATCAATTTTTTTTTATTAAAGCTTTTTATTTACAAAACATTTGCATGGATAATTTTTCAACACTGACCCTTGCAAAACCTTTTGTTCCAAATTTTCCCCTCCTTCCCCCCCACCCCTTCTCCTAGCTGGCAGGTAGTCCTGTACATGTTAAAAATGTTAAAATATATGTTAAATCCAATATATATATGTATATATATATTTATATTTATACAGTTATCTTGCTGCACAAGAAAAATCAAATCAAGCAGGAAGAAAAAAAACTGAGAAAGAAAAAAAATGCAAGCAAACAACAATAGAGAGAATGAGAATGCTATGTTGTGGTCTACCTTCTGTTCCCATGGTTCTCTCTCTGGGTGTAGATGGCTCTCTTCATTACTGAACAAATGGAAAATGTAGAAAGCTGAAACTCTGAAAAAGGTGTGTTTGAATCAGACAACGAGCATTCAAGCTAATTACCTATTCAATATAAGACAATGACTCTATTAGCATATGTTTTGGATAAATGGCTCTTCTCACAGTTGATGCTGGTGAATGGTTGGTGTTAAGATAATCATAGGCAAGGATTAGAGGGTGGAGGGACAGAGGCCAGAGTCACTTGACTGCAGGACAAGGAGGAGAAAAGTGGAGATTCTGGATTCCAGAGTCGAGAAGAGATCTTTGGCAAAACTCCTGGCAGTTTGCCTGCTTCTTTCACTTCTCCCTCTAAAGACCAAGGACTTTTACTTATCCTGACTTTGACTGATCCTGAGGCCTCCAGGGAGCTAGTCTAGACTTAACAGGAACTGGTTTGAATCATCTCATTCACTATCTTTTCCTGTCATCTTAGCCAATCTGACAGGTGTGTAGTGGTATCTCAGAGTTGTCTTAATTTGCATTTCTCTGATTAATAATGATTTGGAACACTTTCATATGAGTGCTAATAGTTTCAATTTCTTCATCTGAAAATTGTCTGTTTATATCCTTTGACCATTTTTCAACTGGTGAATGGCTTGAACTATTATAAATTTGAGTCAATTCTCTATATATTTTAGAGATGAGGATTTTATCAGAACTTTTGAATGTAAAAATGTTTTCCCAGTTTATTTCTTCCCTTCTAATTGTGTCTGCATTAGTTTTGTTTGTATAAGGAACTTTTTAACTTACTATAATCAAAATTATCCATTTTATGATCTCTAGTTCTTCTTTAGTCGAAAATTCCTTCCTTTTCCACAGATCTGAGAAGTAAACTATCCTATGTTCTTTTGATTTGTTTATAATATCATTCTTTATGTCTAGATCATGGACCCATTTTGACCTTCTCTTAGTATATGGTGTTATGTGTTGGTCAGTGCCTAGTTTCTGCCATATTAGTTTCTAATTTTTTCAGCAGTTTGGGTCAAATAGTGAATTCTTATCCCAAAAGCTGGGATCTTTGCTTCACATGGTTTTAAGTACTATCTCTGTATACATGACTCACAAATCTATCTTTTCATTCCTAGTTTCTATTCTAGACTCCAGTCCCACATCAACCTACTACCTTCTGGATACATGTTTTCAGAATGCCCACAGGTATCTCAAAATTCTACAAGTTGGAAGTGAAACTGTCTTTTCTTCTGAAGAAAAAAAAAATTGGTACTTTGTACTTTGGGCAAAAGCCTATCAGAAACAAATTTAAATTATACTATGTCTAAACAAAGACAAAATTTCACAAGGAAATTAAACAGAGTTCTGTACAGAGTTCAGGTGAAAGTTCAGTTAACAAGTTTGTTTGGACAAACAATAGTCATTTCACTTTTTGAAAGTTTGCCTAAAACCAATGGATCCCTCTTTAACCACTAGGATAGTTCTTAAACTTTTGGTATCAAAGACCACTTTGGCAGTTTGGTGAAACCTATGATCAATCAAACAATATTTATTAAGTATTTACTATGTGCCAGGCACTGCTAATAAATATGGATGCATAAAATAAAATATATCATATAATAAAACCAATAACAATGAAATATAGTTGTGAAAATATTTTAATACAAGTTTACAAACCTTTGGTTTAAGAATCTATGCTTTTAGGATTCTCCTTTCCTCTTGGTCAGAGATTAACTGACAATACCTCTTTTAACACACTTGTTCAGTTGTTTCTAATTGTGTCTGACTCTGCCTTCATTTACAGTTTTCTAACTGATTTGCCATTTCCTTCTCCAGTTCATTTAACAGATGAAGAAACTGAGGCAAATAATGTTAAGCAAATTGTCCAGGGTCATACAGGCAGTAAGTGTCTGAGGCCAGACACCCAGGTTTTCTTTACTCCAGGTCTGGCATGCCACTATACCACCTAGCTGCACTTAAGAGACTTAGGAAAAGACTTCTTCCTTCTCTTAATCTGTTCATTACTGTAATGATTTCAGAAAGGAGTTCTGTCCTAAAATGATTAATCCTTTCCTTTGGAAATCAAATGAGGTTTTTAATCAGAAAAATTTTTAAAGATTTAATTGTAGGATGTTAGGTCTTGACAGTTAAAGATTGATAAGAATTTCACATTCATATTAGATCAAGGACTTCAGACTAAAGTACTGTCATAATTTTGTATTGTGATATAGAGCTTAAAAAGAGAAAGGTACTCAATATACTTTCATATGCTTAAATTTTTCTCTCCTCTAACCTTGCCTATTTTTGTTAAGGATACTACCATCCTTCTATTCATCCAGGTTTGTCCCTTTGAAGTCATTGTCTTCTTTCTCCTTCCCTCATGCTCCAAATTTAGTCATTTGTCAGTCTTCTTAAATACATCTTCACATCAATTGATTTCCTGCTCTTGTCTCCTTTCTCAGGGCTACTACTTTAATTTAGTTCATAATCAACTCATGGCTGATCAAATGTAATAAGCTTTTAATTAGTTTCTTGCTTCCATTTCTTACCAATCTATGCTCAATATAATTATAAAATAATCTTTTTTAAAAGCCACATTCAGCTCTTTGTGACCCTCATTTAGGATTTTCTTGACAAAGATACTGAAGTGGTTTGCCATTTCCTTCTCTAATTCATCTTATAAATGAAGAAACTAAGACAAACAGAATTAAGTGACTTGCCCAGGGTCACACAGCTAGTCTCTATTAGAAATTAGATTTGAACTCAGAAAGATGAATCTTCCTGATTTCAGGTCTATTACTCTATCCACTGAGTTACCTAGTTGCCCTTTAAAAAGCAGAGAAGAGGACAGAAGGAAGTTCTAAAGGAATGACATACAGGCAAGACACTTGAAAATAACATGTAGAATTTACTATATACTTAAAAAAAAAAAAAAAAAGCTCAAGTTGTATGAAATGAATATTTGAGATTTCACATAGAATCTCTTCTTTGTGTTCTGCTATGTTCATGACAGTGTTTAGGGGTTTTGTGTTTTGTGAAGGTTTTCTTGGAGGCAGCCTTAGTCTCAGTTGAAATAAATAATTACTCCAAAATCGCAGCCAGCTGATAAAAGTGCAAATGTTTATTTCTCCTTCCAAAATAGCCCAGTTAGTTGAGGCCTATCTCTCTGCCTGGCTCCAAGAGCTCTTGTAGCTTTGTCCTTGGCTTCTGCCTCTGCTTTCTTCAGCCTCCCTCCAGCACCGACTCATGGCTTCTCAATCTCCAACTGAAGCGAGTTCCCTCCTGTATCTCCCAGAGTGCTCTATTTATGCTACTTCTCCGAGAGTGGGATTGTGGGATATCTCCCAGCATGCTCTCTGGCCCTAAGGAAGGTGTGAATTCAGATATCTCTTTCTAGACCCTGAATTTCCCAAACTGTGAACTCCATTGAGTACTTAGATACTTATGAGCTCTCTAGAGGTGTGAACACAAGCATTGTTTCCATCAGTTCCACTTAGTACCTTTTTTCAAGTTCTGGCCCAAAATAACTCTTTCTAAGATTAAATCAACTCCAATGGCTTAACACTTTGTAAAGATTCCAATATGTCCCCTTTTCTTTTGATTTAGAACATAGGCAATCATAACCTCCTTGACTTCTTAAGGAGGTGAGAACTCCAAAAAAGTGATCATACCTTCCCTGACATCTCAGGAAAGGAGATGAAAATACCAATAGAAAATCAAATCAGATTAGGGGGTTTCTAAAGGGGCTCACTTGAAACAAGGTTTAAATCCATCAATATGGGAGGCATTATACATAGTTACTAAGTACATAGCAATATAACACAGGCTAGTAGTAATGTAACAAACAACATGAATTAACATGAGAATCTACTCATTTACACATTGTCCATTAGTTCATGTGCCAGGAATCCAATGATTCCTGTAAGCTTTGAGGTAAACAATTTTTCATATACAACATTATACATGTCCATTAGTCCTAAAAATAGTCCAAAAGGAACCCATTGTCCATCAATATAACACAGTAGCAATGTAACAAATAACATGAATCAACATGAGAATTTGTACATGTCCATAAGTCCTAGAAATAGTCCCAAAGAAATCCATTGTCCATTAATGTGCCAAGAATCCAATAATAGATTTTAAAGTTATTTTAACAGCCTCATTATCAGCCAATGCTCCTTCAGTGTCAGATGTTTCTTGAATCTTCTTCTTTGTTTTGAGGTCTTTCTCTTTATCACCTGGTAATTATATTGGAGCTGTTTGCACTTGGACACTGCTCCGTTGGGTTAAAAAATCTGTATTCTCTCCAACTGTAATCCTGATTGCTTTTCCGTTGATTGATGATATCAGAGTCCTGAATTTCTAAAGACTCTCTTGGGTGTAACCTTAGCTGCCATCATGCCCCATCTGTCCTTTGATTGATACTTAGGAGCTGGGCCTTGCCTCTTAATTCTCTGGGTCAGTCTACATTCAGAGGCCCAGTGAAAGCCTTGATTGCATTTTGGACATGGAGTTTTGGGTTTTCTCTCACCCTGTCTTCTCATTCTATCTCCATATCTACATTGAGGTCTCAAATGTCCAACTTTTCCACACTGAAAACATCGACGAATTTCTCTAGAAGTTCCTTGCCAAGAGGGACCCTGTCTTTCCATGTTCATCATAGTTTGGGTATAATAAGCATTTGTGCCCACTGTGGCACAGCGTCTTATGATCTCCTCTAAAGGAGCATATTTGTCTAGTCCCCATATAATTCTTTTGCAAATCTCAATAGCATTTTCGTTAGCCAGATGTCTCGTCATTATTTCTGTAGCAGCATTATCTTCAATGGTTCTGATTACAGCTGTTTGCAAATGTCCCACAAAATCTGCAAAAGGTTCATTGGGCATCCACTCATTTTCCAGCTTTTGGCCACCACAAACAGGGCTGCCACAAACATTTTGGCACATACATGTCCCTTTCCCTTCTTTATAATCTCTTTGGGATATAAGCCCAGTAGAAACACTGCTGGATCAAAGGGCATGCACAGTTTGATAACTTTTTGAGCAAAGTTCCAAACTGCTCTCCAGAATGGCTGGATGTATTCACGAGTCCACCAACAATTTATCAGTGTCCCTGTTTTCCCACATCCCCTCCAACATTCCGGGTTATCTCTCCCTGTCATCTTAGCCAATCTGACAGGTGTGTAGTGGTATCTCAGAGTTGTCTTAATTTGCATTTCTCTGATCAATAGTGATTTGGAACACTTTCATATGAGTGGTAATCGTTTCAATTTCATCATCTGAAAATTGTCTGTTCATATCCTTTGACCATTTATCAATTGGAGAATGGCTTGATTTCTTATAAATTGGAGTCAATTCTCTCTATATTTTGGAAATGAGGCCTTTATCAGAACCTTTGACTGTAAAAATGTTTTCCCAGTTTGTTTCCCTTCTAATATTGTCTGCATTAGTTTTGTTTGTACAAAAACTTTTCAATTTGATATAATCACAATTTTGTATTTTGTAGTCAATAGTGATTTCTAGTTCTTCTTTGGTCATAAATTCCTTCCTCTTCCACAGGTCTGAGAGGTAAACTATCCTGTGTTCCTCTAATTTATTTATAATCTCATTCTTTATGCCTAGATCATGAACCCATTTTGACCTTGTCTTGGTGTATGGTGTTAAGTGTGGGTCAATGCCTAGTTTCTGCCATACTAATTTCCAATTTTCCCAACAATTTTTGTCAAATAATGCATTCTTATCCCCAAAACTGGGGTCTTTGGGTTTATCAAACACTAGATAATTAAAGTTATTGGCTAGTAAACATGCTTTTGACATTCAATGTGGTCAACTCACTGGAGTTGGGCTCTCTGCAGTAGAGTCTGAATGTTTGGCAGTTCAGCCCAACAGAGGACTTTAGGGTCAGGTACTTTATCTTACCAGGTGATCTTCAGAATCTTTTCTAGATAATTCAATATAATTTTCTGACATGAAACTGCTATACTGTTCAGGTTTCACAGGCACACAACAGTTGAAATCAGCATGATGGTTCTAAAGAACCATTTTGGTAGGCAGTTTGGTAGGCAGTCTAATACATCTCTCCCACACTTTCCTTCAGAGCTTCCCAACCATTAAGATTGCTCTAGTAAATGCATGCATCAACTTTATCATCTGTGTGTAGATCCCTGGAAAATACTGCCAAAGTAGGTGAACTCTATAATATTCACAACATTTCCATTTGCTGTAACCAGTGGTTCCATATATGGATGGTGTGGTGTTGGCTGGTGGAGCACCTTGTTTTCTTTAGGACAAAATTAGACAAGTAGCAGAGAATAGATTTACACTCTGTTGCATCTCAGTTGCAGGGACTGCACTGCATGCACAATTATCTTTGAATAAAAAGTAGAGCATCAGCTCTGCCTCCACTTTAGTCTTGGCTTGTAGTTTTTTCAAGTTAAATAATTTACCACCAGTGTGATAAACTGACTCGATGGCATTTTTTTTTCTTTGTGCTGAGGCAATTGGAGTTAAGTGACTTGCTCAGGGTCACACAGGCAGAAAGTGTCAAGTGTCTGAGACCAGATTTGAACTCAGGTCTTCCTGACTTCAGGGCTGGGGTTCTATCCACTGCACCACCTAGCTGCCCCTCAATGTCATTTTTTTGCCTCATTGAAAGCATCCAGCCACATTGCTGAAAACATCATGGGACTAAGCACAGAGCCCTGATTCCTTGTATTGGTGATTGGGAAAGTGTGAGAATATTGTCTTTTATACAGAATCTGTGCGGAAATGCCATCATGAAACTGGAGTACAATACTGATGAACTTCTACAAGCAACCAAATGTTATCATGATCTTCCACAAGCCTTAAAGACTGACAGTGTCAAAAAGGCTTAGTAAGTTAGATCAATGAACATTGTGTACAGCTCTCTAATTCTTCGAATGGCATTTCTCCTGGAGTTGACAGTCAGGAACTACCATATCACCTGTTCCTTGACCCTTTCTGGAGCCACATTGTCTCTGAGGTAGATAACTATTTTTCAAAGTGAAGAAGAAATCTTTCAAAGTAAAGAGGACTTTGGCAAGAATCTTGCCAGCAGTGACTAACATAGAGACAACCTCCCTCACTGTGATAGTCATAGGGCAATCTGTTTCCTTTTCTTTTATATAGGTGGAGAGTGGAATTATTCTTGATCTCCTGAGGATTTTTATATAACCCAGAAAGTTTTAGTCAGCTTCTATATGAGCCTTCCTTTTTGATCTCTTCTGGGATGAAATCAGCATCAGGCACTTTGCCAAATGAGAGAAGCTTAATGGGATTCAAAACCTCTTTTTCAGTTGAAGTTTGGCTAGTGAGAGATTGACTTCAATTTGAAGAATATAGTCAGTGGTTTCAGCATTGGTTGATGACAGGCTATTAAGACTGTCTGAATACTACTGAAGTATTCAGTCCCCTCTCCAGGATCATGTTCTTATTATATGCTTATTACTAATCAGCCTGTCTTCATCAGTGCTGAGTAGTTAAGATGCAACCAAGTCTTTGGCCCATAAATAGTCTTCTTGGCATCAGAGAAGCACTTTGCATTGTTGCTATCTGCATAGAACTGATTCTCATCTGCCTTCTTACTGAGCCAAAAATATTGTATCTAAGCTTTATTTGCACTTTACTTTTGATGAAATGAAATTCTGCTTTCTGGATTAGCAATCTTTCTAGTAAATCCTGTGTTCTTGTTTTTCATTTAGCAGGTTTTGAATTTCCCCATAATTTTTATCAAAACAATCCTGATATTTTTGAATGTTCTGAGCCAGAGAAGGAAAAACTGCCCATTCCTTTCCTATTCTATTCTTGATAACTGGGTGCTGCCTCAAGTTTTCCTCCAGGTCAAACAATAAACTGTTCACATAGAGAGAAGCACTCCAACCTGTTGATGTTGAGTCTCTTGACAGTCATTTTACCTTGGGGCTGCCACTTTGTCGAATGTGAATGTTTAGCCTACTTTGGAGGGATAAGTCTATGATCAGTCCAGTACTATGCAGTATACACAACCTTCCTCACTTTCACATACTGCCCATCTGCTCTCCTTATCAGGAGGTTAATTAAATATTAAATGCCACTGCATGACATTTTGTTTTGTTTAGCTAAATGGAAGACAGTGTTGATGATAAGGCTGTGAGATGCCTAAGTCTTCAGTAGTAAATGACTGTTGTGGTTGCTCCAAAGATTCCCTGCCATGTCTGATAATCTGAACCTACTCTAGCATTAAAGTTGCCGGGAATTATAAGCTTGTCCTCTTTTGGCACCTTAATGATAAGGATTTCCAGGTCTTAATAACATTTTTCTTTGACTTCATCAGGGTTCTTCATGGTGGGAACAAATGAATTGATGATGGTGATATGGCATTTCCTCTAAGTAAGCAATCTCATCATCATGAACCTGTCACTCCTTTTGAAAGGCATATAAGCTGGCTGACTAGATTAGATTTAATTTTTAAAACCTATGATGACTTTGTGGCATCACAGCACCACTCCAGAAAAATGTATATCCAGCTCCGCATTCAGTAAGTAAGCTGGCCTCTATTTTCCAGCTTGTTTCACTCAAGGCTGCTATTTGGATGTGGTACCTACTGAATTCTATTGAACCAAGAGATGTTTATCTTTCAGGCCTATTTGATTTCATGCTGTCCTTGAATGTGCACACATTCCATGTACCAATGGTGAGTAAAATCATCTTTGTAAAAAATTGAGTACATTACTTTGTTTTGACTCCAGAGAGAGATCCTTGCCTGCCTCAGTAAGCAGATCAGAATTGGGTGAAACAATTTTAAAAGAACTTTTTCTAGCCCTTTCCTCTTTCCAGGATGTAAGCAGAATTGTCTTTATTATGTATTGCCAAGATGTAAGTTTTACTGGAGTAGAGACACTGCTCATGCTACAGCTTCTTGGAGCCACAGGTGAAAACTCAGTAACAGGTAGAGACCAAAGTGGATGAGCAGTCGTGAAAAGGGATTGTCAAACACTCACATTAGAGATTCTAGTCTTCCCTGAACACCCACACTCCATAAACAACAACAATAATAACAAAGATATATACACTAGAAATAGGAAGTACTAGTTATGCTGATTAGTGATTCCTAATTCTTTCAAAGTTGTATCATATTGTTGCTATTTATCAACTGTTCTGTTTCTGTTCACTATGCTCTTCATCAATTCATACTAATCTTCACACTTTTTCAGAAATTATCATTTCATTATTTTCTTACACCATAATAGTATTCCCTTAAATTTATATGCCATACCTCATTTAGTCATTCCCCAGTTTATAAACCATTCCCTCAAATTCCCTTTTTTTTTTTTTGCCATCTTCAAAAGAGCTATAAATATTTTTAGTTAGTGTTTTTTATGCTTGGGACTAATTCTTTCTTTACTCGCCTTCTAATTTTTCTTTTTCTCTTGAAATATGTCTGAGCTAGGTTTTTTTTCTTGTTTGTTTTGTCATAGCTTTAAGGTAGTCAAATGATTCTTAAATGATCTCTCTCTTTTTTTTTTTAATCTGTTTTCTGTGTCAGTTGGTTTTGCTATATCTAGATTTTCTTAGATTTTTTCCCCATAGTCTTTTGATTTGTTTTATTTGTTGACTCCTGGAGACAATGGCTTTTACTTGGTCCATCCTAATTTTCAGGTAGTTTACTTAGACAAAGTTTTGTACATTTTGTGTCAACCTGGTAATTTCTTTTCTAATTCTCTTTCATGACTCTCATTTCTTTTCTAATTATTTCCCTTAGTGCTTTTGTTTCATTAAAAAAAATTTTTTTTTTACTTAAAAAAAAAACACAACTTATAGATTCATCTCTTCCAGCAGTTCTAATTGAATATGTGCTCAAGCTGTATTTTATTTTGTTTTAAACTTGTGTTTTGAACGTCTCTGTAAGCATAATAGCTTTTAATGATGACAGTTTTTATTTGCTCATTCTTCCAGCTTCTTTCCTGATTTTGGGCTTGATTTTAGGGGTGGGATTAGGGATTGGTTCTGCTGTTGCTTTTTTTTGGGGGGGGGGATATTGAATTGTATTATTTCAGGATCTCAGGAACAGCTCAGACAGAGGACGTCAACTCTCTGTACTCCTAAGGTGGTCTGATCCAGGGCTGAGTCTGATTACTTATTCCCTAGACTGAATTCTGCTCTCTGACCTGAGTTTGGGCCTGGGTAAGAGTAGATGGCTGCTAAACTTAAACCACATCATGCAGCTGGAAAGCTTCTCTGGTTTAGAGTGACAGAATTGCAAGTTTCCCTTTAGTCTGTTTCTTCCTCTATAGGATTCAGACTAAGTAGAAGAGATCCTGCTCCTCTCCTGAGATCTGAGTACACACAGCTGTTGTTTGCTTCTGATGCTCCTCCATACACTGGATGGAGCCTTCCACAGCTCCCAACTCAATGCCACTCACCCCAGCTAGGTAGTGAGTGGAGCAGGGCCTGGCATCTGGAAGACATGAGTTGAAATCCAGGGAAGTAGCTGGCCTAGTTGTGTGACAACCTTTGTTTGTCTCAGTTTCCTAATTCTAAAATGGGGATAATAGTAAAACCTACCTCCCCACAGTTGCCATGAGGATCAAATGAGCTCTTAGCACAGTATCTTTGCTAAACAAATTCTTAATCCCTTCTCTCCTCTCCATGGTCCACCTGGGATTCCTGACCCACCTGAAACTGGAGAGTAGGCAACAAAGCTGCCAACTGTCACCTATTACCGTGTAATGTTCAAGCAGAGGTTTGGAGTTGTCTTGTCCCTGTATGCTAGGATGCTACAAATTTGAGTTGGAAAGATGACTCATAGTGACTTTTTCTTGGGTTTTCCTATCAAATTCAATCTGGAGCATTTTCTGGGTTTGTTTGGGAGAGAGTATTGCTTCTTGATACTCTGTCATGGTGGCTCCACCTCTTGGGGAGCGCGGATTTAAACTACTGGTTCTCTTCCAGAATTTCTTTTCATTCTGAAATTTCATTTCTTCTGGTCACATGAATAAAAAGTGAGGCAAAAGTATTGTGAGAGAAAACAAAGATCCAGAACAAGGAAGTAGAGAGGGAATGTATGTAGGTTTCCTTTTCGTTGCTAAATTGATTAGGAACAATAATAAAAAAAAAAAAATCAGTCTTCTGATGGGGAAGGAAGAGGGAAAGGGAAACTGGTATCAGGAAAGGGGTGGTGGTGTCTTGGGAACAGTTATTTTTTTTTATATATATATATATTTATTTTTTTTTTTATTTAATAGCCTTTTATTTACAGGATATATGCATGGGTAACTTTACAGCATTAACAATTGCCAAACCTCTTGTTCCAATTTTTCACCTCTTACCCTCCCACCCCCTCCCCTAGATGGCAGGATGACCAGTAGATGTTAAATATATTAAAATATAACTTAGATACACAATAAGCATACCTGACCAAAACGTTATTTTTCTGTACAAAAAGAATCAGACTCTGAAATAGTGTACAATTAGCTTGTGAAGGAAATCAAAAATGCAGGTGGGCATAACTATAGGGATTGGGAATTCAATGTAATGGTTTTTAGTCATCTCCCAGAGTTCTTTTTCTGGGCATAGCTGGTTCAGTTCATTACTGCTCCATTGGAAATGATTTGGTTGATCTCATTGCTGAGGATGGCCTGATCCATCAGAACTGGTCATCATCTAGTATTGTTGTTGACGTATATAATGATCTCCTGGTCCTGCTCATTTCACTCAGCATCAGTTCGTGTAAGTCTCTCCAGGCCTTTCTGAAATCATCCTGTTGGTCATTTCTTACAGAACAGTAATATTCCATAATATTCATATACCACAATTTATTCAGCCATTCTCCAACTGATGGGCATCCATTCAGTTTCCAGTTTTTAGCCACTACAAAAAGGGCTGCCACAAATATTCGTGCACATACAGGTCCCTTTCCCTTCTTTAAAATCTCTTTGGGATATAAGCCCAGTAGTAACACTGCTGGATCAAAGGGTATGCACAGTTTGATAACTTTTTGAGCATAGTTCCAAACTACTCTCCAAAATGGCTGGATCCGTGCACAACTCCACCAACCATGCGTCAATGTCTCTTGGGAACAGCTATAATGTCATCCTTCAGGGTGACCAGGAACTGGGTCTGGTTGGGAAAGAGCGGGGCAGTGTTAGCATCCAACAGGGTCATAGATTTCAGGCTGGGAGTTCCACCTGCTCTGTGCGATTGGCCCATTTGCCAATAGCTCGGCTGCTTGGAATAATGTTTTTTCTTAATATTTGAAGGGAACCAGCATTTTCAGTTAGAGGTTAGTGAAAGTAAAGAGGTGATGTTTCCCCCCCTCCCAGGTTCACCTTCAGGGCACTCCGTCCTCGCTCGCTTCTTGCCCACCACCTGCCCCGGCTCCGACCCTTTAATGGTCCGCCGCAGACGCGATTCTTCCTCTCACCTAGCCCAAGCTCCTCCAGGCAAGGTGGCGCGTGGTATGGCCACCAAGGGCCCCCACAGCCCGCTTTCCCAACCTTTGGCCCACAAAGAAGTTTGTCGTTATGTACCGCTAAGAGCTTTCCTGTGCCTCCGGTTTAGACGAATGGGGGTCTCCAAACTAACGGGGTGAAGGGACGGCGCTAGGGGGCGTCACAGACTCCCCTCGTTTCCCGCTGCGAAGGGCCTTGGAGGGTGCCCAGTCCGCGACATTCGAGGACCCTGCGGGTCAGGCGGTTAGGGAAGGCTTAAGGCAGTTCCCGGCAAATGGCAGGCCATTCGCCACAGACTGACGAACTGACTTGATAGAACGGGACAAGAGAGAGGAGAGCGCGACTGGAAAGCCTGGCCAGGGGACGCGTGGAGGGGGTGGGGACGCACGTGGGCCGAGCCGCCGCCGCCGCCGCCGCCGCCGCCGGGGCAGGAACTACATTTCCCAGGCTGAGGCTGGGCACACGCCTCCTCGCTCTCCTTGCCTCCGGCTTTCTTCCCCCCCTTCCTCCTCCCCTTCCTCCTCCTCCTGCAGCCACTCGGCGCAGCGCCGGTCCCACTCGCTTCCCAGCCTGCCCCGTGCAGCCCGGGCATGCCCAGTGCGGGAGGTGCGGGCCCCGGCCTGGGGAGCGGCGCCGGCTATAAAGCGGCGGGCGGCGGCGGCGGTGGCGGCGGCGGCGGCCGGAGCCCAGGGAGCCGAGCGGGGCCGCGGGCAGGTGAGCGGTGGGGCCGGGGCCGGGGCCGGGGCCGGAGGGTGGGCCCGGCGTGCGCGAGGACCCGTCGGGGCGGCGGAGGGCGGCGGGGCGGGCTGCGGCTCGGGCTTGTGAGGGGCCCGGCGTGCGCCCCGGGCAGCTGCGGGGAGCCGCGGGGAGCCGCGGGAGCGCGCGCGCACGCCCCGGCGCCCACACACCCGAGGCACCCTCACACCCTCACACCCGAGGCACCCTCCACAGGCGCGCGCGTGGGGCACCGTCGGGCTGCTGTTGATTTGTTGAAGTGCACTTAGAGGGCACGGGCCTCCCGCCTCTGGGCAGCCCCGGGAGGGGGGAGGCCTCGGCGGGGGGGCCGCAGACTTGGGGGAAGGGGGCCTCGGGCTCAGCAGCCAGGCGATCCCCAGGGAAGGACTTGCCGACCTCGCGGAGCGTCTGGGGATGGCCAGCCCTGTGGCTATTCATCCGCCAGTCCCGATTTGGAGCTTTAAATTTAGGTTTATTTTCTTGCCGAGGCTGTGAGATCGGCTGAAAAAAAGGCGGGGTGGGGTGGCGTCCTGGGGTGGCGTCCTGGGGATTGCTCACGGTGGAAGTTTAATGGGAAGAGAGCTGAACCCAGAAAAGGGCCCCAGTCTCGGCTGTGGTGCTAACCGGATGAGTGACCTTGAGTAAGTCGCTTAACTTCTCCGGCCTTTGCTTTCTTCTTACGTAAAAGGAAGTTCCTTACTGACTTCTATAGGCCCCTCGAACTCGAATCTAACCATTTTCAAGAAGCTTGATTTAAACCCGGATGGATAAATTGCTTTCCCTGGTGTCTCCGCCTTTATGCCAGACTGTATTTTGATGCGTCTGAGGGGCATTCTCCACACAATGTTGTGGAAGGAAAAACTAAAGTCTTTTTAAAAGGCTGTAAAATTGAAAGGAAATGGCATCCATCTTTAGGATCATGAAGCTAGTCAGGCAGTCCCCATCGTGTGTTGTAGAGGCCTCTCAGTACCCTGGTGATGCAGATGTGGGGTCACGCAAGTTGAAAACATATACCTGAAGAAACCGAAGCTATTAACTTCCCTTTATGTTGCACTTTAAAATTTGCCAAGCACACAGATGCCTTATGACTGCTAGGCTTTGTAGGTGTGATCATTCCCATTTTAGGATCGTGACAAACTAGGCTTTAAGAGATTAAATCTGTGCTCACCATCGCTAGAGGCAAGGGTTCAAGTTTCCCGACTCCAAACCTATCATTTCTGAGTGTATTATCTTGGTGAAAATGTCCTAATCTTAATAGTTTGTGGAAGAGGATGGGTATTGGTGTTGGAAGGATGATTACATGAGGAGGAACAGTATCCAAAACCTTGGGCTAACCAGGAAGGGGGAAGTAGGAGATTATAAAAGATATGACTGCCATTGTGACTAGAATAGTCATAAAAAGTCCAACAATCTATACTGAACAGAATGATTGTTGCTAGGCCTACTGATTTTCTTTTATTTACCTATACGAAAATGCATATGCATATGTATGTGAGTGTATATGTGGACAAATATATTTTCTTTACATGTTGACACGAGGAGCAGGCATTTGCTTGGTTGTGCAAATTTTCCTCCTCAGGCTTTGTTCCCGGCTCTTCGAGTTCCGAGTGGCATCCATCCAGCTGGGTCAAACTCGGGTTGCAGTTTGGTGAGATGGTTAAAGGTTACCAAGTACAGATCTATTCCTATTCTTGAGCTGTGAAACACGAGGTGTTTTCTTCCATAATAAGCCATAAAAAAAAATCAGTCACATGTTTTATATTAAGGATTTTTGGTTGGCAAGGAATTTGGGAGTTGAATGTGAAGGATATTTTTAGCTAAGTAATCTGACTTTTCTACTCTTTGATAGGTGTCCTTTTCCCCAAATTCAAATTAATATGTATATTCTTCGAATCAGAACTTTTTGTTAGTCCTCTGCAGAAAATTACATCTATTCTAGCATACTTATTGATTAAATTTGGATATAATCTATATAATCAAATCACAGTGAAAATTCAAATATAGATGGTCCCAGAAAGTAGATGACATCATTTGTATGACCAGTTTTTTGTGTGCTTACTGCTCTGTGGTTTATTGAAGACTTGTGTTTGTGTTTGTGACAAAGGAACCACCTTATGTGGTTTTGGCCTTCATTCTCAAAGACCAGGACATTAGAGGTGATACCATGACATTCAAATAAATTGGATTAAAATGAGGGAGGTGAACTAAGGTTTTTAACAGGTTTAAAGGTGCTCAATCAGTGATTAAGAGGCTGTGGTGGTTGTCTTTCATTCTCAATAAAGACCATGACCTCAGGGATGGGTTGCCATGATAAGCAAGTGAATTGGATTTAAGTGAGGAAAAACTGAAATGTAATAGAAGGTTGACCACAAAGAAAGGTTGAAATAGATTCCTCCCCCTTTTTGAACAATATACTACTGTGCCACTCCCAAGTATTGATATGTGACTGTACTCCCCTAAGTCATCAGGGCAATCACTAATACTGCTAATCCATGATTTTATGAGGAAAGAGAGAAGCAGCTGCCTTTCCCAGGTCTTAGATGGGTAAACCAAGACAGAAAGGTAATTCCCCTCATTCAGAATTTCATCAACTGGAGAATTTTTTCCAAGTGAAAATTTTAAGTGATTGTAGGGAGGACTAATGTATGATAAAGAGAGAAAAGAGATCCGTGTTCCAGCAAGATTTTAGCTGTTAGCAGCTAGACACACAGTTCACGTTATTGTCTTGCCTCAGTAGAACGTGGAAACACAGCCTTGTTAGGCAAGAAAGCTGTTATTTGCATAGACGAATGTGTTCAAATATGAATTAAAATTCAGCTTTGTCTGGATTTTAAACATACTACCCAATAATAGTTTTTCACATTTTGGTTAAATTTATCATTTCATGGCGATCTTTTAAAAATCCTGTCAATTTGCTCTATATATCAAATGTTAACTGAATGCCTACTTTTGGAATCGTGATGGGCAGGCTTGAGTAGTAGGACTCTTGCTTTGGATGGCAATCTGGCAGTCATACCTCCTTACAGGATTAGCCAGATGGTAATATTATTGATGAGGAACAAATTAGAAAAAATATCAATACTGTTGTTCAGTCATATATCAATAATCCTTGGAGTAGTACAATAATATATTCAAAAGGCATGAGTGTAATCCATTTCAATTTGCCATCAACTCTGCCACTTACTATGTGACTTAAACTGCTCTGGGTTTTGATTTTATTCATATATAAAATAGTTAAATAATTCCTTTTTTCTGCTTGACAGAAACAAAAAAAATTAGAAACAAATGCTTTGAGGTCTTTGGAAAGAAAGTGCTTTAAAATTCAAGGTAGTAATGTGAGAAGGATCTGTTATGTCTTTTAGGTATTTACAGATTAGATTAGGGGCAGCTAGGTGGATAGACTGCTTGATCTGGAGTTAGGAAGACCCGAGTTCAAAATTGACCTCAGATACTTAACCAAAACTGGTCCTGGGCAAGTTACTTAACCCTGTTTACCCCATATCCTCATCTGTAAAATGAACTGAAGAAGGAAATGGCAAACCACTCTAGTAATTTTGCCAAGAAAACCCAAATAGAATCACAAAAAGCATGACAAATACCTAAACAATAGCAACAAGGTAAGATTGAGAAAACTATTGATTTCAGTTTGAAAGTTGACTTATGGCCCAGAGCATAACAAAGTGTTTCTCTTCTTTGTAAGATTGATATTGATGCCTTTCTCCATTCCCTTAGCTAGCCATTTAATTATGTGTTTTACAATATAATATTTTTCTTTCTCCATTAGGCTCTGTGTTTTCAGGCTCTTCACGATGAGAGATTTTGGGGTCCTTCTCTTCCCTTCTCCTTGTAGTTGATAGTTTGGGTAGTGGAAGTGATGCAGAAGTAGAGATGGCTGATAGTGTCAAAACATTTCTCCATGATCTTGTCAGGGTAAGTAAAGCTATCATTCTTCCTCTTATTTTCTGGTCATTTTCCTAAAGGAGTTGACTTTAAAATCTCCATACCTTACACATGTTGATGGTGTTTTTTGTTTGGTTGGTTTTTTTTAAGACTCATAGAATATTAGTTTGTAAGACTGTATCCACTCCTTTTCTTAAGCGCGAATTTTGGGGTCCAGAGAAATGAAGAATGTTCCTTGGTCATACAGCTAAATAGGAATGTGACTGGAACCCAAGCCTCCTGATTCCCAGTTACTTCCCTTTAATGTCTTTAGGCCAAGATCTCTTGGATAAAATTGGTAAATGTCCCTAGATCCCTACCATGACAAGAACAGAAGTCAGAAGTGGCCAACTATCTTTATACTATTTCCCATTTATAGTCACCCAATTCCACCCATGTGCAGCTAATGCCATTGAGAAGGCCAAAAGGAGAGAAAATTAATTTAGCAGATATCTAGTTATAAATTGACCCTCATCCATATAGATTTCCTCCTATGTTACTTTTTAAGTATTTTTTTCTTATGGCCTGGCCCATCAAAAAAGTGAGTAGAATTGCTTCCAGTTTTTTTTTTTTTTTTTTTTTTTTTTTTTTTTTTTGTTTATTAGTTTACCCCTGCTTTTACTTGCCTTCCTTGTTGTAGCAATATATTCCTTGTTTTAAAAATAAAAGACCCTAACACTTGCTTATAGGGAATCAAGGACTCCATCTGGGGCATTTGCACCATCTCCAAATTGGATGCCCGGATCCAACAGAAAAGAGAAGAGCAGCGTCGAAGAAGGGCAAGCAGTGTTTTAGCACAGAGAAGAGCCCAAAGTGAGGAGCGGAAGCAAGAGAGGTGAGGAGAACAAATCATTATAGTGAGATTAGTTTTTGGAGTTCACTTGGTAATTCCTAGTGGAGATATGATGTGAATATTTGAGGATTGACTGAGGACCCTATTAGTGATTCTCCATTTTTTGGAGTTGCAATACTCTACTATTGAGGATCTAATTTTTTTTTTCTACTTCCCTAATAAAATACAGTGTACTATTTAATTTTTAAGACAAAATGAGTTAAATTTAACTTTGATTTGAATGTTTTTGAGACTTCTGCAATATTCTTTGAGATAAATTGTTTTAATTTTTTCATATTTTTGTCTGCCTCAGTTTCCTCAACTGTAAAAATGAGCATAATAATGGGCATCTGCTTTACAAAGTTGTTATGAGGATCAGAAAAGATACTTTATGAGTATAAATTAAGTTTTATAGACTCTTTAGAAAACCACCACCTTGGAGAGAATAGAAAATCCTCAAATTCAATAAATTGTCTATTGCTTGTAGGACAGCATGCTAAGCACAATGGTAGCTGCAGTGTTTGAGTAAAATGTGATTTCTGTCTTAAGTTTGTAAAAGTTGTAGTTAATAAAATAAGAACAACATAATTAAGTCTTAGAGTTAAAAATAACTTGACCATAGTTACATAACTAAAAAATTTCAATGGGAATTTGAACCCAGATCTTGAGACTTGAAATTTAGCACTTCTTCCAAACCTCACTCTAAACCTTAAACCTCATTGTAATTATAAAGTGCAGTGTGATGGTCAAGGGGGAAAGATTAATAACTGAAGCTGAGAAGGCTTTTTAGAGGAGGTAGCTTTGGAGTTGAAGCTTTAAAAGAGTAATAGGAAGAGTAATATGTGAAAGGAAAAAGACACCTGTCATCAAGAACAGATCGAGTATGGAGGTGTATGAGGTTGGAAAGAGATATTAAAAACTGAGTCTGGAAATTAGAAAGGAGAGAGTTTAAAGATAATATATAATAATATATAATAATAGATTTGGGGCTTTATAGTAGATCAGGTTGTTAGGAAAAGTGACAATTGGAGGGGCATCAGGAGAGTATGAAGGCAAGAGGCAAGACATCACTCAAAAGTAATGGGTCAGGAGCATTAGAGCCTCCAGAGAGGTGAGACTGAAAATGCCCTTGGATTTGACTATTTTTGGAAAGTTTCTATAAAGTATTGGGAATGAAAACCATATCATAAGAAGTTAATGAAGACGTAGGTGCTGAGAAAGAGGAGGAAATATATGGATTATTTTTTTCTTATTTTAAAACTTAATAGTATTTTTTCCTCAATTATATAGTTTTCAACATGGGTTACTTTTTCAGAGGTTCTCTATGAAGGGAAGAAGACAAAAGGACAGTTACTAGATGTGATAAAAAGGACAGAGTATCCTTTTTTCTTTTCCAGAATTTGTCAAGTCCTCAGCAAGTTTTTTTTATTTTTTTATTTTTAAACTTTTATTGATGACTGGTTTTTATATAAGTTGTTTCTGGCTATATACATCCTGCTAGTTGAAGAAAAAAGGAATTCACCAAGAATAACTGATGCATTGATTGGTCTGAAAGTAGGTGCAATACTTTACCATACATTCCCTTCTTTAACAAGAGGAAGGAGAGCCTGTTTCATGATCTTTTCTTTGGGATCAAAACTGATTATTATTTCATTTTAATGTTTTCATCTTTTATTGTACTTACTGTATTGTAGACTGATTCTGCTACTTTGCATCAGTTTGTCTGACTTTCTGTGTTTCTCTGAATTCCTTTTTGGTCATCTGTTATTATACAATGCTCTTTTACTCATTTACCAGTTTATTTGGCCCTTTCCCTAATCAATGAGCAATCATTTCATGAGTGTGGAGGAAGGAGGCGTGAAGAAAGGCATCTATTCACAAGAGTGATTGCTGGAACAAGGTCCCAGAGGATCTAGAGGGTGTGGGATTAGAAGATTGAGCCTTATTAGTTAAGTTGAGATATATGTTTGAGATAGAAAATTCATTACTTAAGAAAGTAAGTGGTGTGTGTGTGTGTGTGTGTGTACATATGTACAATCATATATATACACACACACATTACATACACATAAGCAGGACATTTAAGGGAGTCTTATGAAAGCAGCATGACAGTGGTTGGAATATTAGAGTCCAGAAGACCTAGATCCAAATCTCATATAACCTTTATTAACTATATGTCGTTGGAAAGATTACTTGATCAGAATTTTTGTTTCCTATATGTACAATGTTGGAGTTGAAATGAATGGCTTCTGATGTCTGGCTGTGGTCCTAATTATATATTACAAGGAATAGGGATGGGTAAAGGGTTGGTATTTGGGGGAGTTCAAGAGCTTTGAAAAGCTTAGGATTATTTGATAGGGATGAAGTAAAGAAGTTGACTAGAATTGCTAAAAATAGGAGTGATGGTCAAGCTGAATGATTTTGTTAAAAGATTACAGTGTGGCAGACACTGTGCTTTTGTATTTGTAGTCCCACAGTTTAGCAAAGATCTCCTTAAGGAACTTGTAATCCTGTAAGGAAAGTAACATATAATGATGACTTAGGATGGTACTTTGGTATTGAAAGTTAATAGAATGGTAGATGGGGCAGTTGATAGGCAGAACTACTTTTGATCATTGTTCAAGGTTCCAGGAAAAGAAAGGGCTGACAAATTCACAGTGGGGTAAGAAGAGGCCATGATCTAAAACATGCTGGTGCAGCTCTCCTGAAATAGTGTAGTGTTCCAAGAGAGATGGTTCCCACTTTGGGGGGCATGGGTGGGGCAAGCCAGGGTGGAAGTTCCTCAGGACATGGGCAAGTAGATTAATTTTTGTTTGCCTCAGTTTCCTCAACTGTAAAAATGAGCATAATAATGGGCATCTGCTTTACAAAGTTGTTATGAGGATCAGAAAAGATACTGGTAAAGTGCTTAATACTGTGTGTAATGTTCTCTTTAAAATGATCGTTCTCTGGGAGCAAGTTTCTTAGGGGGCTTCTGGAGGCAGCCTTAGTTTCAGTTCAGAGTAATAATTGCCTCAAATGCAGCCAGGGATTAAAGTCCAGTCCTTTATTGTCTCTTCCAAAATAGCCCAGTTAGCTCTTCTTAGTTCCGAGAGTTCTTGTTGCTAGTCATTTGCCTCTACCGACTTCAGCTTCCAGCTCTCTGAATCTCCCCACTGACCCCTGGCTTCTCAATCTCTCAAAATTCTCTAGTGCTTGTCCTTCTATATGCTCTTTTAGAGGTGTGAACTCAAAGGTTGACTCCTCCGAGAGTGGGATTGTGGGAGCTGTGACTAACGAATCTCCTGGACTTGTGAATCTTGTAGAACTTCAATGAATGCTAAATACATTAGTGAGCTAGAGATCTTTCTTGTTAAGTACCATGCTAAATTAGACAACCAACTTATCACTTAATGAAATGTTTGTTCCTTTGCTTCCCATTTGAGCAATGTAAGCAGGAAGAAGGGAACTGGATGGTAGGAGTTAACTGGGAGTGAGAGTTGGTGGATCAGAAGTTCCAAAGGTCTAGAATTAAGAGATTCTAGGATAATGACTATTAAATCTTCAAAATGGCAGGTTGTTTTCACAGATGTTCAATAAATGGCATCCGCAATCTGATGCCTTACCCATAGCAAACTTGTAATCAAAGTAACTGTTTTTGCATCTCATGTAAATTTCACTCCTGCATTCCCTTCCCCCCTCCAGGCCTAGACATTCTAAATAACGTGTGTGTGTGTGTATTAATAGAAAGGGGAGAAATAAATTAATTATATTAATAGAAAATAACTTCATTGAAAACTGAAGTTTACAGTATTTGATATCCATGGGTCTTTAACTTCTGCAAAGGAGTGAGAGGAATTGCTTTTTTGTATTTTTCTTTGGAGCCATGATTGTTTGTAATTCTATTTTTTCCACTTTTGATTGTCTCGAGTTGGTGGCTCTTTGTATTTGTAATGATTATGTATATTGTTTTCTTGGCTTTGCTTACTTCATTCTGCATACCTTCATGTATGTTATCCCATGTTTCTCTGTATAGTCTTTATATCCATCATTTCTTGATAACATACTAATATTCCAATAAATTTAGAAAGCACCTATTTAGCCATTCTCCAAACAAATACTTAAAATATTTTAAAATATTGAAAAAATGCTGTTAGTAATCTTTTGGTATATATAGGAACTTGATTCTTATCAATGGTCTTCTTGTTGGTATATGCTGAATAGTAGAATCTCTACTCATTAAAAAAGTCTGGACATTTTGATTATTTGTATAATGTCCAAATTACTTTGCAAATTGTTGTGCCAATTCTCACAGCTCCACTAAAAATGTACCAGTATACTTATCTGTCCACCATTCTTCTATGTCAACTATTCTCACCTTCTATTATCTTTGTCAGTTTTCTGGTTGTGAACTATTCAATTAAAAAAAAACTTAAAAAATCAATATGATAGAAAGACAATTCAGGTATTTGCTTAGTAATAAAGAGCAGCCTACTTGCTTCACAGACATGTGTGGAATCTTTTTTTTAGTGAGCCAAGGATAGTGAGTAGAATTTTCCAGTGCTGTGCTTGGAATGGAGGAGTATTCTGGGTGAGTAAATTTTTGCCATTCTTTCCCTTGACCAGAATCCAAACCAAAGTATTCCAAATGTCTTGTTTCTTACTTGGGTCTTCTAGTATCTTTAGAGGGTAGAAATACTTTTTAAATATTTTGAGTATTGATATTTTTCATAAGGGCTACGCATGCTGTTGAATAGATTTATCTGTTGGGTTGAGGGGAAAGGGTCTCACTGCTTCTGACAATCAAAACCCAAATCAAAAAAATCAGATCAAGTACCTCATAGTTGACTGAAAATTGATGAACACAGAATTATTTAATTTGGACTTCTTAAGGGTGGTTAGTGTTTGAATTTCCTCTTTGGGCTCCTTTTATATTGAAGTAGTGTATATATAGTGTATTATCAGTGTATAATAGACAAAAAGTCTGTTCACTTTGAGGAACCACATATTCTTCTGTTCCCACTAGATCCTGGTTTCAGGGTTTAGTCCCCAGTATGCATTTGTGGGTCTGGCTCTCTCATACTAATAGCAAGATGCTTGTCAGACAGACAATTAGCTGAGCCACTAGGTTTCTATATTTCAAAATTCTCATTAATTTTGAAATATAGTCAAGTGGTGAATTTATCCTTTTTATCATCCCTATTTATTTGGAGCCTTGAGATGTGCAAATGAACTAAGAAAGCCCCAAATAAAGATGGCTAATTGTAGAGCCTAATCTTGATAAGACAAAGAAAGAAGGTTTGTATAGTGTTGGGGCTTTTTGGCCCCAACTCCCGAGTGAGGCAGGTCTTATCTGACCACAATGCCCGCTCACCTGAATAGCGAATACCGTGAGTGATGAGGGGCGAGACCCAGGATGTTGTGAGACTGTTTCTTACAAAGCCAGCAAGTCCTTTTTTCTCAGTATATGTCTCTAGTTCCTATAGCTAACATGAGCACATGCTAGCCTATAGCAGATATGATTCCCTATAGGAAGCTACACATAAGTACAAAGTGAGCATTCCTTTCCTAATAAGGTATATGGATATTGTTCTCTCATCCCAGCTCTGGCACGCCTCTCCTGGGAACTGCCACATAGCTTCTTGGGTGGGACCCCTTCCTCCCAACGCCATCTTGTTCACCCTTACAAGGCTACTCAGTTTATCTGAGCTGTGCCCTGTGTCATGTCCAAGGCTGGCAGGGGGTTGACAAGTCCTCTTACAGTATAGTAGGAAGTTCTCAACATTTTTTATTTTTCCAAGAGAGGACTATTGATTAGAACATTTGAACTTATATTTTTAATGAAAACTTTTCATATTTACATTATTGAATTTCTTCTTTAGCTGAGTCTCCTCTTGTTTTACCGAGTATTTATCCCTGTGCTTCAATCAGTAACAGCTCAAATTATTGGTAAGTACATAAATAGTTCTCTTTATACACATTTTATCTTTCCTCACTTGGGACTAAGATGAGGAGGGAGGTCATGACTTTTACAGATGTTATGATAGTAATGATGAGGGGTGAGAGCCAGGATGTTGTGAGACTCTGTTTATTACAAAGCTAGCAGCCAAAGGGGCCACATCCTACTTCTAAGTAAGCACTGCTTTGCTGGCCAAGTGCAAATTTTCCTCCTAATCCTTTTTGGTTTTGATTGAAAATCAAAAAAATTAAAGATTGTGGCATGGGTCCATATGGCAACTAGCTTAGTGGTTCTTAAGCCAGAAACAGGAGAGGCATGAGAGAAAACGTGAAAAGCACGAGAGTCTAGTGGGTTTTCTAGGGTCTGTTTCTACAGCTTATAGTGATTTTTTTTCCTTCCTCTCTTAGGAGATCCCTCCCTTCATGGAGACGTCTGGTCCTGGCTGGAATTTATCCTCACTTCTATCTTTAGTGCTCTGTGGGTGCTCCCCCTCTTTGTGCTTAGTAAAGTGGTGAATGCCATATGGTTTCAGGTAAGTCCAGACCAGAAATATGGCTCTTGGCCCTGAAGTATGGTAATTTGGTATCCTTCAAAGCAGCCTAGAAACAAGAACTATTGATAGCTGTCGTTTTCCTTGAATGTGCCTCTGCATGGTAGCACCACCAAGAAAAACCTAGCTGTGCCCATAGGGAAATTCTTAACGTCCCTTTTAAATGGAATCACTGGCTATTTTGGAAGTAAGTAGAGTAGCCTGTTGCAGAATACCTTCCTGAATCGGGAGAGAGATTTTCTTGGAATTCCTGTCTAAGATAGCAATTCTAGTGGAGGCAGTGGACTTGAGGCTTTAGAACAAAGTTTTTTTTTTTTTTTTTTTTTTTAAAGTTTTTGAGTGTCAAAGATCCCTTTGTCAAGTGAAGCCTGATCATTTGTCAGAATAATGTGGTTAAATGGACAAAGTAAAATGTGAGATTAAAAAGTAAATCAGTTATATTGAAATATAGTTAATTGAAATGTTTATTAAAAAGCCAAATTCACAGACCCCGGGTTAAGAGCACTTGCATTAAGATTTATGGCCTAGATCTTTCTGGTGAATTGCTTACTGTGTTGCAGGATATTGCTGACCTGGCATTCGAGGTATCTGGGAGGAAACCCCAACCATTCCCAAGTGTCAGCAAGATTATTGCCGACATGCTTTTTAACCTTTTACTACAGGCTCTTTTCCTGATCCAGGTAAGAATAGCTTATTAGAAAGCTATTAGTCATTAGAGACATAAACAGGAAGGGGGCAAAGTGGAAGGGGTCTTTCATCAGTGCTGCCCAACACTCTAGGAAGAATGGTGTATATCATACTCTTCTAGAAGTCTGATTTAGTAATAAAATGAAAGAGGCTCTCTTTATAAATGCATTTAATTGGGGGATTTCTTGCCATTGTATCTTGAAAAGAATTCAAGTTGGTTGTGATTCCTCTACAGGGCATGTTTGTCAGTCTATTCCCGATCCATCTCATTGGCCAGTTGGTCAGTCTCCTGCACATGTCTCTTCTGTACTCACTTTATTGTTTTGAGTACCGTTGGTTCAACAAAGGTGAGTGGTTACTACTCCAGAGGAGATCATATCTTAAATAGAATTTTTTAAAAGAAGTTAACAGGTCTTTCCTTTTTACTCCTCAACATTGCCAGAAAGATGGCTCCTTCCCCAGAACTCAGAATTTGGATTGAGCCATAGATGATAGAGCATTCAAGAATGTTGCCAAAGATTAGAGGTGATCCTACGATTTGGAGTTGATATGAGGTTCTGTGTCTTGTACAAAGAATGCCAACAAAACTTTATGCTAGGAGCTGGAGATGTGCAAATTTAGAGAAGGCATGGTTACTACCCTTTATGGAACTTAGTTTAGTAAGGGGGAAAGAGTATAGTTAATTAGCATGAAATAGTATTGGGACCAGGTCCCCTATAAATGTTATCTAATCTTGGGACAGCTAGTACTGCAGTAGATTGAGTTCTAGATCTGGAGATCAGGACACTCTTAAATGCATTTAATATTTATAGGCACATTCTCTCCAATGGCGAGTTTACCGTAGAAATTTCTTTTAGCAAATAACATTATAATGAAAATCATAATGCCCATAGTGGTATGAGTTGCTTCTTTAAACAGAGACCATGCAACAAATGATTATGGCTTGTGATGATGTTTATCATGTGACTTGGGATAGTTGTAATAGAGCAATCCTTTTGGTAAAGTCAGCTAAATTTATTAAATGTTCTTTGTACTTAGAGATGACAGAACTGTTCTAAGCATGTCTCTAAGATTATCTCACTCAGTGGGGTATTAATAAATTTGTTTTATCAGGAATTGAAATGCATCAGCGATTATCCAACATTGAAAGGAACTGGCCTTACTACTTTGGATTTGGTCTACCCTTGGCCTTCCTCACAGCAATGCAGTCTTCTTACATCATCAGGTAATCTGAATTAAAGAATTTGGGGTAGGTTGTGAGGATAAAAACTGGGGTTTGGTTTGTACATATTGAATCATTTGAGATTTGTCCCACTTCTAGAAAGTATCTGGCTAACCTGTTGTATAGTATATTTTATTAGATTCTCACAGAAATTGGAAGATGTGAGAATGATGTCCTTTGGGGTCCTTTTGGTTTTCCATATCACCCTACTTAGAAGCTGGGTTTTCTGTGATGCCATCTCAACTTTCTTTCATCTTTCTACAGTGGCTGCCTCTTCTCTATACTCTTTCCTCTGTTCATCATCAGCGCCAATGAAGCGAAGACCCCTGGGAAAGCGTAGTAAGTATTTAGTCAGTACTTGGTCACTAGAGTCAGAGATCATACTAGAAGTATTGAATGTAAGCGTAGGATTTAGCAACCCTAAACAATTGGGCTTAGTTTTTGGTTTTTCCTTTGACTTTTTCTGTGTCAAGGAATCAAATGATACTTTTCTGGGTAAAAATCCTGCTTACTTACCGGCTCTCTATAAGTCAGAACACTGACTCCAAAACTTTAGTCAGTCAGCTGTTCAGAAAATCTCTAGTGCAACTTCTCCCCTGGGAATGCCACACTGAATATACATAAAAACAGATTAAAGATTCGGACTCAGATAGGAAGGGCATGTGAGAAGAAAAAGAGTCAACATGGTTCAGATACAAAGTCTGATGTGGGTTTTTTTGTCTTTCAGCCTCTTCCAGTTACGTCTCTTTTCCTTGGTGGTCTTCTTAAGCAACAGACTTTTTCACAAGACGGTCTACCTGCAGTCTGCCCTGAGCAGCTCAGCCTCTGCCGAAAAGCTCCCCTCACCTCATCCATCTCCTGCCAAACTGAAGGCTACCCACTGAGCTGCCTCCAAGGGGAGGGATAGCTTTGGGGGGAGGCACTAGTGGTGGCTTCCTCAGTTTCCCCTCACCCAGGGAAAGCAGGACTCACCCTGCCAAGGGCCTTCAGCACATTCCCGTTGTTTTCTGTGGAATCTGGAGTTTTACTGTCTTGTGAGTGTAGGCCAGAATCTTTTTGACGCCAGATGTGGATTTTTAATGCTGTCACGCGTCTCGATGACTGCAGATTTGTCTGCAGCTGTTTTCTAGCCTTTGCCAGCCCTGTGCCTGTGCTGATTTGAACACTTTGCTTTTCTTCCCGTGCCATCCCTCCCCTTTGCTCTGCCACCTTTGGATGAATGGATTTTGTAAATCGTGTGTGTGTGTGTGTGTGGTTGTGTTGGTGGTTATTTTTTTGTTTGTTTGGATTTTTTGTTTTGTTTTGTTTTGTTTTTTGGTGAAACCCACTCATTGGGTGTGGAGGGAGGAGGAGTCTCCCAGCTAGTCCTGGTTGCTTCCTTCTGCAGCCTCCACTGTCTTTGGTTCTTGTAACTCAGGTTAGGTTTTCATCCCTCCTACTTCACAGCAAAAAAGAAGAAAACAAGGAAAAAAAGAACCAGAAAAGGTGGGACTGGGTAGGGAATACACCTCACCACCACGTGTATTGGTTTGGAGAACTAATGTGTCTCCATCCGTTTGTTTGCAGGAGAGGAGGACATAGGACAATTCTCTCACTGGTACTTTTAGGGTTCCCTAATCTCAAGGGAATGTACCAGCTCTGGACAAGTGCCACCATTATTAGCACAGAATGCCCTGAAAAGTCAAGCTTTTGCTAAGCACTGGGTACAACTTCATTACTCAAAGAGCCGGAGGTCTGAAATTCACTTTGTCAGGGCCACTGCCAGTTATATCCGGCACTTCAAGGTGATGTTGGGTGCTGCATGTGATCAGGAACTACAGTAGAAAACTTAATGAAAAACATTAAACCTGTGACTGGATGGTTTTTCTGTCATTTATACAGTAAGGTTGGGGTCCAGCACATGTCAAAAAATTGTACAATATAAAAAATTAAACAAGTAGGAGCTTCTGGTTTCTCATGGAAACAGGCATACTGATTGGTGAAAATCATGAAGTTTATAATGGTATTTAAGGAATACAAAGTCTTGTTTGGGTTCAGAAAAAGGGAATTTAGAGTAAATGGGAAGTTTATTGCACTAAGCATAATTGATGGGGAGATGGTTCTGCAAAGTGTTGATCTGAAACTCAGGTCTCGTCTCTTTCATGTAGTTTATAGAGGGGGATAGGCTTATGTCCACTCATTTAGTGGTTGGTTCTCAAAAACTGATGAGTTTGGAATTGGTGAATTCATTTTTATGTGTGTAAAAGTGTCTTTCTTTATGTATGTATATTTCTGCTGTATATGTTTCATAAAGGGAGAAAGATCAATTTAGATTCCAGTGTTTCTCATGCATTAAAAATTCCCATAAGGCAAGGGAAAAATAAGCAGCTTACTCGAAGCATTAAATACTTTGAGGAAGGGTGGTCTGTAACATAACTACTGTTGGTTAGCAGATGAACTACTCTGGTGTTTTCACCAAAAAAAAAAAAAAAAAAAAAAATTTAAATAAAATGCTAGAGTTGTCCACATTTGTGGGTGGGTGATTGTGAGTTTGTCTTACAAGGGGAAGCACAAAGTTGGCAATTATATTGGTAAAGCATATGGTTAAAGGCATCTTGGGTTATTTTAATACCTCTGGTATGCTCCAATAAGATCATTTGTGATTTTGATAACATTTTAAGGCAGCATTACAAAGAACCACTTTTAGGACCTGACTTGCTGCTATGCAGTGATTTGGGAGAGAGAGTTTAAGCTGTCAAGCAATTTGGTAATTTGAAAAGTCAAACTTTTGGAATTTTTTTTCGCAATAAAATGAACCCCTTTGGAAGCAGTTTTTCAAAGTGTGTTGTTCTCAACTTGTACCACTTGTCTAGTAATTGATTTTTTCTTATCACACCTATGTGACTCTAGCTGCAATGTCCTATGCTAATCTGTTATATAGATTTGACTGCATAATGGGAACAGAACTGTTGTCCCTGATTTTTTTTTCTATATAATCCCATCAGTACCCATTTATTTATCAATAAATATTAATCTCCTATTATCTAGACATTGGGAAAAACAGATTTTAAAAGATAGTTCTTTTCTATATGCAGTTTATTGTATAGGAGGAGGATGGTACAAACACTTAATATATATAATCAATGTGGTATAGTAATATATATAATCAATGTGGTATAGTAAACAGAGTTTGGTGTTTGGAATCAAAAAGACCTGGTCTGTATCTTGGTTCTAACATTGGTTGTGTGACCACGAACAAGCTTCTTGGCTTTAAATAACCTTAGTTTCCCCATCTTCAAAATGGGGATACTAATAGTGATGAAAAAACTTAGGATATTAATGGAGTGCAAGCTGATATGGCAGCCAGACAGGCTAGTCTTAGATGACAATAAGATTGGCATTATCTTCAGAAATGGAGAAGGGATAATCCCATTGTGTGTGAAATAAATTATTTAGTTCTGGGCATTTTGGAAGTATACTGATAAAACTCTTGAGTGCCCAGATGGTTAAAGAGATGAAAAAAATTTTTTTAAACACCACATGGTTATTAGACTTTGAACAACAAAAATACAAAAATGTGAGTTGAATTCAAATGCAGACTAGTGACTCCCTTCAAGAGACCATAGTTCTTGTTTGTAGTATAATGAAGACTGTATACTAGTAGAAATAAGTTGATAGTTAATGCTACAATTTTGTCTAGAAATTATGTATTTATTTTCCTCAGCTATTTAAGTATATACAGAAAAGGAGTTTAAAAGTTTTACTTATTTCCCTCATTAACCATGCTACATTCTGTCTTAAGAGGGCCAATATATAGAAAATATAGAAATGCCTTATTTTTGGGGGAGGGGAAGGATTTTGGTGGGGTGGAGTATACTACAAATATCTTCTGGTATTTAAAAGGGATACCACCTGAAAGAGAAATTATGTTAAGTCCTCCCTGGACCCAGAATATGAAATGTGGAAGCAAGAGTAAAGTATGGGAGAACCAAATTTAGCTTGATGTCAAGGAAAAACTCCCTACCCATCAAGACTTTTAATTATTGTTTTTTAAATTTTAGAATATTTTTTCCAGTTACATGTAAAACAATTGTTTTTTAAAATTTCAAGTTCCAAATTCTGACTCCTCCTGAGATGGTAAGCAATTTGACATAGGCTATACATGTTAAGTCATGTAAAAATTTACATATTAGCCATGTTGCAAAAAAAACAAGACTCAAACCCCCAATGATAATAAAGTAAAAGTATGCCTCAATTGAATTCAGACTCCATCAGTTCTTTGGAGGTGGATGGTGCTTTTAATCATAAATCTATTGGAATTGTCTTGGATCACTGGAATGGCTGAAAACGGCTAAATCATTCAGTTGATCATTGAACACATCCTCTCACAATATACAACGTTCTGGTTCTGCTCACTTTCACTTTGCATCACTTTGGGTAAAAATCAACCAACTCATTTTCTAATAGTAATCTATTACAATCATATATGACAACTTGTTAAGCCATTCCTGAGTTGATAGATATCTCAGCTTTCACTTCTTAGATTCCACAAGGAGAGCAGCTTATATTGTACGAATAGGTCATTCTACACATTTTTAAAAACTTTAGGACACAGAGCTAGCAGTGGTATTGTTGGATCAGAGGGTAAGCAGAGTTTAGGCATAGTTCCAAATTGCCCTCTAGAATACTTGGATCAACCAGCTCTGAAGTGAGGAGGACCCAAGTTCAAATGTGACCTCAGATACTTAACTATTTCCTGTGTGACCCTGGGCCCAATTGCTTGAGCCCAATTGCTTCAACAAAATACTTAAATCAGTTCCCAAGTCTATGAACAATGCAATTGGTGTCCCAATTTCCCAACATTTACCCCCCCCCCCCTTTTCTGTCATACTAGCCAATCTGATAGGCTTGAGATGGTATCTCAGAGTTTTTATTTTGTATTTCTCTGATCGGTAGTGATAGCATTTTTTCATGAGTATAGATAGCTTTGATTTACATTTTGAAAACTTGTCTGTTCCCATATCTTTTTACTACATGTCAATTGGGAAATGATTTGACTGTTGTCTATAGTTGAGAAATAAGGCCTTTTTCAGAAAAAATTGCAGTGAAGCTCCCACCATTTTCTGCTTTCCTTCTAAACTTGGGTGCATCAGTTTTTCCCACTTGGGTCTAAATGTTTCTATTTTAATATATAGTGTGAGATAACTAGTTTCTAAAGTGCTTTTCAGTTATCCTAAGCAGTTTTTCTTATGTAGTTGAATTCTTGTCTTCAATTTTTATCAAACACTAGATTTAGTCATTTGCTAATATTTATTGTGTATACTATTCCACTGATCCACCAGTTCCTAGCCAGTACCAGATTGTTCTGAGTTCTGCTTTATTATATAATTTGAGAGTTATCCAAGATCTTCCAGTAAAGACTGGACTTCCATCTATAGAGTATGTTGCACAGGATATTCTTTGAAAGGTATTGGTTGGACTAGATCATTTTAGTTCTGGAATTATGTGCTATGTGAGATCTCAGGGGAGGAAGGGGAAAGCTTTTATGACACATTGAAATTAATTTTAAAAGTGAAAATGAGGGTACTCGGTGTAAGAACAAACAAAAACAATGGGAATGCACTTGTTGAACAATGAGACTTTAATATAAGCCTGAGAAGATGAGCAGCATCATTGTAGAGGGCTTTCAAAGTAAAGACATAAGCCTGATAAGATGACCAAACCCATACATATGACAGATCAGTTGTATTCAGATATATTGCATGGAAAAGTATGAAAACTTGTTAGACTTAAAAGCATCCTAGGTGGATGGTAATGAATTTGTACTAGTAGTGATGATAGCAATGAGAATAGAGGGAATAGATATGAGGTGTTGCAAAAATATAGATACTATATATAGAACTAATTAGATTTGAGGTATAGAAAGGAAAAAAAAGACTCCCAAATTGCAAACATGGGAGAACGAGTAGATATTGGAACCATTTAATTTGAAAGGAGCAGATTTTGGGGAAATGAGCTTAATTTTGATCAAGCTTTATTTAACATGCAGTGTGATATTCTCATTTACAAAAATGCTATCTGGAGAAAGAAAGGGGTCTGAGAATTATCTGCATAAAAATGGTAGTTGGAAAGCATGGGAATTTATGGAATTACTTAAGGAGAGCTTATACAAGGTGTCCCCCAAATCCCAAAACTGCTGTCAGACTTTTGGGACATCCTGGAAATCACTCATTTCAAAGGATCAGGACAATGAGCCAGCAGAGAAAAAATGCAAACAAGAATATGGAGACTGGTGTTGGAGAAATAAGGAAGTAAAGAATATTTGGGGAGTGATTGTCTCTGCAAAGTAGTAAAGAACTGAAATGATGACTGAAGTTTTGTATTCTAGAGAATGTTGGGGACAAACCAAAATATAGAGTTTTAAGTAGTGAAGAAGTAGCTAACAATTCTGTTAAACTATATCCCCTTTTATCCCCCCCTCCCTGCCAAGTATAGCAGTTATAAGCGAGGGAAGTATCATTAAATGAAATAGAAAAATTTAAGAGTTTTTTTTTTTTTTTTTTTTTTTTGGTAGAAAGGGGCAGAAGTAAAAGTCAGTGGAGATAAATAACTTGGGAAGTTTTACAATTTAAATTCTCTGTAAAGCAAAAAAAAAACTAAAATCGTCCCAAAATAGAATGGACTTCCATAAATAGTGGGGCATTTTTTCTCACAGGAGATTTTCAAATTAAGCATGGATGAAGATTCTGAAGCGATATAGTGGTGAAAATTCCTTTTGGGAAGAATGTTGGATTACATGATCTGAGTTCGTTTGCAACTCTATGCTTCTACACTTAAAAAAAAAATTTGATCGGTCTTACTATATTAGATAAATCGGGCAGGAAATAATCCAGCACACGGGTTTCAACAAAAAAATCCGAGTTTCTCCATTTCCTTGTATGTGAACTGGAAAAAATTAAATTTTCAGTCGTTTCCAACTCTTAAATGACTTGCCCAGGAACTGGCGTCAGGACTAAGAGTCTTCCTGACTCGGGGGTCGGCACTTGCTCTGCTGCGCCACCTGACGGTCTGCATATTGTAGGTGCTTATTCGGTTAACTTCTTGATCGAGCCAAGTCATCCCGCAACCC
The DNA here is from genome assembly GCF_902635505.1 of Sarcophilus harrisii. Lineage (NCBI taxonomy): Eukaryota > Metazoa > Chordata > Mammalia > Dasyuromorphia > Dasyuridae > Sarcophilus > Sarcophilus harrisii. The sequence continues at coordinate 460,175,012 of NC_045428.1, read as the reverse complement.
CAAAAATATTGTAAAGGGACGAGGCGTAGAAACCCTGAGATTTGGCATCCTCACCTCTCCGATGAGAAAACCGACTCCGGTGTACCCGGAAACTTGGAGAGGAAGGTAGGATTTTCTGCCGCTTCCCCTCAATTTCGTCCGTCTTTCATCCCGACAACCCTCGTCCAAAGTCTGGGGCGAACAAAAGAAAGTTTGGAAAGGAGCTCAAGTATTCCTTAGCAACTGTTCTCTTACGAATCCAAACGTGCGCGGGGTGGAAGTAAACAAAGGTCAGGACTAAGTTCTATCTTTAGCTATAATTCTACATTGGGCGATACTTAGAACAGCGATGAGAAAAAAAAAATCGGCTTCCTGCAAACATCACACAGCTCAGCGAGACGGGATAGGCAGCTTCCATTACCTTCCGGGTACCGGGGCTGCTTCCTGTCACGTGTATTGGTGTATTCTCGCCACACCCACTGATCCCGGTTCCAGCTCGGTCCGCAGACGGACACGTCACTCTTTGTACTTCAACCAAACCTCTTAGAGCATGTTCTGGGCTTCTCTTGGTTTCTCATCTTTGGGCCAATGAAAGCTCGGCGGGAGTGAATAGTCCCGCCTCATTTCTACTAAGCGGCACAGTTATCTGCTAATGGGATTGCGGAATAGCACCTGCCTCTCCGCCTCCATATTTGAGAGATAGCTTTCTTGCCCAATCCATGGCCGGAAGACGCGGACGGGCTCTAAAGCGGCCAATGGAGGGGCGGAGCAGGAGACCGCTAAGGTTGGGTGCGCCGGCCGCTAAACGGATGGCAGAGGGAGAAGAGCTGAGCCCGGCAATACCCAACCCAGGTGAGGCCCTGAGGGGGTAACAAGGGGAGAAGGGCCGGGTGCAACGGGAGCAGCACGGCCTGGGTGGGGTGCTGGGGTGGATGGGTTTAGGGAGCGGGGCATCAGCGGGGTGAAGGGAGTGGAGAAGCTGGGCCTCGGGATGCTGCAGGGGAGGGAATGGGATTGAATGGGATGTTGTACGAGGTAGCGCTGCAGAGGCAAGGGCGTGCGAGAATCCCCCTTCCCCCTTCCCCGCTGTGAGAAAGGGAGGGCGTGGGAAGCCCCCAGGAGGGTAGGAAGGGAAGGTAGGCCCCCCGCCCCCCACACCGGGAAGGAGGGCGGGCGAAAGCCCTTGCGGTCTCCGAGGAGGAAGTAGCGGCTGGGCAGGTCTGAGCCTGCGGGGGACGGGGAGGCTGGAGCTGCGGGACGCGCCGGGGAGAGATGCGTGGCGAGTTGTACACTGTAGGACAGGAAAGGAGAGAGAAGGAACAGGGAGGCCGCAGGCCTTGCAGGGGCAAACCAGGCGGTGGGGCCATGCAGGACTCACTGCGGTTGAAGGAAGACTAAAAGTTAGCAAGTTGGGCCCGTGTCCTTATGGGTTTTCTTTAACCCTTGGTGGAACGGAGATAGTAGGTGGTGTCTCTAGTTTGCAGATGCCTATTTCAGGGCTCTACTTTGTCCGGCTGGCAAGTCCCTCTGCTGTGCATTTTGGGTAGCATTCTTCCCAGTTCCTTCTCCACGTTGTTTTCTCAGACGGGCCATTTCGCTTTTGACAGCGTCGTGATTTGTAACTACACCAGGCTTTGTACACGCTTGCCATAGCCCTGGTAGAAATGGATGGACGTCTCTTGAATCGGGGAGTATCGGCTTTCCTGGCCTTAGAATGATAACGCTTTAGGGTTATCCGTGGATTATGCTGGTTAAGAGACCTTAGAAATTGGAATAGTTTAGAATTTGAGAATTCTCAAATTTAGAAAATTTGAGGTATAGAAATCAGTATTCTTTGTATTCTATAGCCCTAGTCCTGGGAAACCGTTTCTTTTCTCCTCTAGCGTAATTGGTGATATGCTGCAGGACTCCCGCCTCTGTGTATTCTTGATTAAATACTACAGATTACTTTAGATTTGGCTCTGAATACTTGCCAGTTTTAAGGCATGAAAAAAGATGCTTAATAGTATGGTTTTCCGCAGAGGCAGTTCACTTCCTCTAGTTTTGAAGGGCCTAAGTGACTGTTGTTATGTAAATGAATACCGGAGTCTGATAGAGAGACAATAGGATCTAGTGGAGAGAAAGCTGGACTTAGCTCCAGAGCTTTCCTTTAACATACTGTCTGTGTCACCATGGACAAGTCATTTAAACCTTGCAATGTTTTGGACAAATCTCTAGATTAAAAGTTGCAGAAAAGGTACTGAATGAACTGCATTGATTCATTACACCAGTGAAATCTCAAGTCATGTCCCCTCACCCAGATAATTAAAAGTACCAAAGGACTGACTTGCTTATCCACCTCATTTTTTTTTTTTTTCATAAGAAAATATGTTATGCAGTTTGAATATTAAGGCAGCTAGACAGATTGATGCTTTCTGGTGGAACTACTATGAGACTAATATAGCTGCCTTCCTCTTTCAGAGTAGAAAACTTATCTTCTCTTTACTATGATCATTCTGATGTAATTAAAGTCATGGATTTAAATACCTAAACTAGGAGGATTAATTATGATGTAGGTCTAATAGTGCAATGGCAGTGAAGAAGTTGAGAGAATTGAAGGAGTTCTCTTTGGTGAGATTTGGGATTAAGCATCTCGCCTCTGGATTTTTATGATTATTGCCTGGTCATGACCTATAGATGGCTGATCCACTGTAACTTAGAAAGAGGAAAAAACTTGGTGGTAGCATCAATTGGAGCTTAAATTTAAAGCTAGGAATGATGCTGGCTTGGCAGCTACTACTTAACTCTCATTTTTAGTTTCTGCTTTTTATAATATCCCCTCTAATGTTTCCTTTTACATATCCTTACTTTTTTTGTGAGCTTATTTTAACTTTTTCTTGTCCTATTTTCTTTATTCCTTCTCTTTTGCCTCCTACTGATACATATTGAACCCTAATTAGCCAACTGTCTAAACATGCTATTGGAATATAAGGAAGTATAGATAGTGTAGCACAAGTTTCTCTTTAATCTCTTTATATGAATACTGCTATAGTTTCTGACCTGCACTAACTTCTATCAGAATTTTTTTTTTTAAATAGAGGCAAGACTCATGAGGTTTGTGAATCTGTGAATTCTGAATCTCTTTTGAGTATTAAGTATTTGTGTTTTTTTGCTGAGATTTCTTCCTGCCATGACAAAGTTAGAAGGAAATTCTTGGATAATTGGTTTTAAGAGTCTTTGGTCTTTTTTCTTCTTTTAGCTATTTGAGTGCCATCCGTCATTATCTTTGATGCCAAGATGACCAAGCTGGGATTTCTGCGATTGTCCTATGAGAAGCAAGACACCCTTCTGAAGCTTCTCATCCTGTCAATGGCTGCTGTATTATGTGAGCATATATCTAGAGTAATTTTCTTTGTTTACAGAGAGACTGGCTCTGAGCTAGAAAAGCTCCATGTTTTCCTGTGCAAGCTGCTCCCATCTCTTGTCTTTTTTGTGAGATGGAACTTTAGGTCTCTCAGAAAAATATGGGTGTGATTCTCATGTCAGATCCAAACTAGCTCTGATTCCCTGGACAAGTTGATGAACTCTATCTTAGTTTTCTTTTCAAAAAGCAAACTGAGAGTACCTACCTCAAAGGGTTATTGTGCAAGTATCAAATGAAATAATAGTTGTAAAGCACTTTGAAAATATTGCAAGATGAATTATTATTATTCTAGGGCAACTAGGTGGCACAGTGGATAGAGCACCAGTCTTGGAGTCAGGAGGATCTGAGTTCAAATTCATTCTCCTATATACCTACTAGATGTGTGACCCTGGCCAAGTCACTTAATCTTGATTGCTTTCCTTCTCAAAAGAAAAAGCTTGTCACTTTACTTCCTTTTTATTAATTTAGCTTCATGTATATCAATAAAAAAGAGGTTTGCTTTTTATTCCCTCTACTTGAATTGTAAAGGAGGTAAGACAAATACAATCTAAAGTTAGTGGTTGTTGGAAGAAAAGGAGGTCTGTAGGGGAATATCCATTCTGTACTGATTCTGAAATGGCTATTAATGAGCATTGAATGCATAAGATGGGGAGAGGACAAGTAATTATCTTCAATTTATATACCTGTGTTATCATTTTAGAAAGCCTTTGTATCATGTCCTCCAGAATATACTTCTTGGCTCCTCAGAAAGCTTTAATATAATTTTATCTTCCTTGTCTCCTGATTTCTCTCTACACTTAATATGGTTAGTGCTACATTTAATTAAAAAAAAAAAAAAGTATATCAAAATGAAAAAAGCAGTGGATTTGGAATTAAGATTTATCTTCTAATCTCATATTTAACATTTACTACTTGAATGACCTTTGGCAACTTATTCTCCCTCTCTGAGCCTCAGTTTCCTCACCTATGAAATGAGGGGGTTGAACTAGAAAGTCTCCAATCTTTCCATTTTTAAATTCTAGTAATCTGAGATGTCCTTTTTAAAGAAACAAACTCTTTCTTCAGTATAGTAAGCCTTGAGATCATAGACGTAGAATTTGAGGGAATCTTAGAATTTATTTAATTCCCTCATTTGTAAAATTTAATTAATTTCACATGATCACACTTAATAAGTGCCAGTGCCGGCATTTGAACCCAGATATTCTAAATACAAATCCAGTTACCTTTTTGTAATACCTATAATGCTGTGTTTAAAGCATCCTACTTATGTGGGGGAAACTAGAAAGGCTATATTGCCAGAGAACTATAGCTTGTGTATCTGTCCTCTTTTTTTGATTTGGTTTTGGTCAAAAGGATATATAATATTTTGCTTAAGAGTAATTTTGTAGTCCATTGTGGGCTTAATACTGATATAGTGTAACTATACTGCACATGTGACTATTAATGCATCAATTCTCTGATTCCTGTAGCTTTTTCTACACGCCTTTTTGCTGTTCTGAGATTTGAAAGTGTCATCCATGAGTTTGATCCGTAAGTACCTTGCTTATTTTGTTGTTATTCTTATGGACTCTTACGCTTAATGTACAAATGTACATTATTCTAGTGATGTACAAATGTACAAATTCTAGTGATACATATCTGTTTGTTTAGGAAGAAAGTTATCATGTCAGTTTGAAATAAGTGTGATGTCACTTTTAAGCATTAGTATGATCTTGGAAGACTTGGGTTTTTTCAGGATCTCCCTTCTTTCCCTATAGTAATTTTGTCTAGCTCAAATGTGTTTCATTTTCTATGAAGCCTTTTGGATCTGAATTCAGAGGTAACGAGGTGATATAGTGGACAGAACCTTGTACTTAGAATCTTGCCTTAGACTCTTAACATCTCTGTCCTTTGGAAAACCACCTAATGTCTCCCAGCCTCAGTTTCTTCATATTTAAAATCAGGATTATAATAGAACCTGTCAGGGTTTCTGTGAGGGTCAAATGAGATAATAGTGCATTGCAAACCTTAAAGCACTATATGTGTTAGTCCTAATCATGCTTATGGTTTTTCAAGAGCATAATTCTTTTGTGTATTTATTTATGAACTTGTACTTTGTGATATTGTATTGGGATATCAACCCAAGTTTAGAATTCATTGCCAACGTTTTCTGTTTTTCTTTTCTTAAAAACATAGAAAATATCATTAGGTTTCTCAGTTCTGGATCTCTGTCCTAGTTCCAAACTTAGTTTGTGAAGGATGATGTTAGTCATCATTTTGTCCCATTATGAGATGCAGAATAGGTCTAAAGTTCTGTGTTCTGGTGCTTCAGTGTGGCATAAATGTTTCCCTTTGTTCTCTAAGATTTATGGTAGCTGTCTACAAGCTTAGGCTGTCCTGCCAAGATAAAGAGGCTTTACGTATGGACCCTCTTGCTCTTGTCCATTGTATAAAATCCAGCCCAAGTTCAGAGATACTCATCATCAGAAAGTTGGCTTCTGGATGCTGACTTTTTCTTTTTGGATGGGACAGTTATTAAAAATCTTCTATTAAGGCAGCCTTTGTCACTGTAAGGTATGGCACCATGAAGAAATCATAGATTCTTCAAGTGTTACAGTTAAATAGAAGTTGTAGAGAAAGGAGAATTTGAAATTTCCTTTGTTGTCAGGGTTTCTTATTTGAATTGAAGACTTTAGACTCCTATTATACAGCTTGAAACATTTTGTATTTGATGATTCTTGAATCCAGGAGAGCCTAGGACAAGGCCAGGTATATGTGGTGACTTATTAAACATTGGTTGATATTTATGTGTCTATGGCATGCAGAAGTTTTTAAAGTAGATGTGAGACTAGGCCTGAATTTTCAAGTTTCAGTGCACAGTGGGAAGTGTTTTATGAATAGGATTAAAATTTTTATACATTTCTTTTGAGATTGCAAATTATTATCTTGGAGCAGCCATCCTGCTAAAGTTTTCTCACCATCGATAGCATCTGGTATTAGCAAGATATCTATTTTGTAGGATCCTGCCATTTGAAAAATGCTACAGTAGCTACTGTGAGGTATTGACAATCCTTGCCTTAGTTCAGAATGGTGAGTTCCTGGATTTCCCTGGCTGGCATTGGTAGCTGCCAGGCAAAGCATGAGTCTGGTAGATAGGTGTATTTAAGATTGCTTGCATGATTACTTTCTTTTTGTTTTTTTCTTCATGAAGAAGTAGTACTTTATATATGAGCAGCTAGAAAATAAGAATAGGACGTAATGTGATTTTCATATTTAAGTTCATTTGTGGCATTAAGCCAACTTCTATTGGAACAATAATGTTTTCATTAATGTCATGAAAAGTGAAACTTTTTGTTTTGTTATTCAGAAAGTGACAGGAATTTGTGTATAAGAAGTAAAAATAATAAGCTGCTTTGTCTTGCTTTAGGTATTTTAATTATCGAACTACCCGGTTCCTGACTGAAGAGGGATTTTATAAATTCCACAATTGGTTTGATGACCGGGCCTGGTACCCTCTGGGAAGAATCATCGGAGGAACGATTTATCCAGGTGCACATGAAATCCCAAATAAGGAATTTGCATGTTTCAGTTTGGAGTTCCTCTTTTAAATTTTAACATGTTTATTTCATGAGTTTCATTAATTTCATTATGATTATGTATTCCTGAATGTAGATTCTATAAAGACAAATAGAATATTGAAGGGTCTTTCATGTTTTTGACTTGTATGATTAAATCTTGAAGAGAGAAAAATGAACCTATTAAACCTTGATAAAGTAATACTTCTGAGTCTCACAATTTCCTTAGCCAATCAGTTGATACTACCAGAACTTCCTTTTTCTACCTCTTAACCGCCCTAACCCATTTGAACTATCTAATTAAGTTTCTTCTGCTCATTACAGGTTTAATGATTACTTCTGCTACAATATACCACGTGCTACATTTTTTCCACATCACTATTGACATTAGGAATGTCTGCGTTTTCCTGGCCCCCCTCTTCTCTTCCTTCACCACCATCGTCACATACCACCTTACCAAAGAGCTTAAGGTGAAAGATTAGGAGGTGACATTGGGAATGGTATTGGTTATATTTGGTCATGGCTAAAGGGAAGAAGGGTGGCTAATAATTAGAAACTGGGATTGGTGAGTTCTTTCCCACTATTCCCTTAGATATGCTGCTTCCAACCATTGGTGAGCCTATATCCTTTTCTGTAAAACATAGGACATTTGATTATTTATATATTTTTTAAAAATGTACTTTAAAAAAACCCCAAACAAACAAATCTATGATTTCGCCAGTATTGGAAGCTCTGGATGAGAACCTTCCTCAGTTATTAACTGATCAGCCCCGTCTAGTCTTAGAGTTGCCTTAGGCTAGGAAAGATTAAGTTACTGGCCCAGCTGAGTCTTTGATGTCTTCCTGAGTGGATTTTTTCGCTTTCTGGTTAATTTGGTTAACCTCTTAAGACTGTGTTTATCATGTAGCAGGCACTGAATTATATGTAGGTTCATTGATTTTTTTACAAAACATTTATTTTCTGTATTGAATCCTTGCTGTTTGACCTCCCTTCTAGATTTCAGTGTTGCTAATAGTGGCTTTCAGTTCTTAATTTGTTTGACATTGTGCTACATTGTCTTGATGTAAAATATAATTTTGGGGTAGTACTTGAGGAATAATAAATTCTAGCTCTTTTATTTTTCTAAATTAATAAGATAGGTTGGTGTGAACTTTTACTCTGCTTCACTGTCCTTGTGCCAGGCCAGATTAGCTTTGAGCTTCTTGGAGCACTAGTCCCATAACTTTCTGCAGTGTAAACTGTGAGTCTTACTGCTCTGCTCCGAGTTCCCAGTTTGCCTAATAATGACCCCAAAATTATAATTCCAAATCCATGCCTCACCTCTCTTCTACTTCCCCACCCTTACTGCCTCACCTTCCCTGTACCACATGCCTTCTGAAATATAGCTCAAGTTCATTTAATTTTTCCTACCAAGTATATTTTGGGAAATTTTTAAAAAGAATTTGCAAGTGTTTCAGTAAAGGAATCATTTGGTATCCTTATTCTAGGTGGATTATCTAATCCAGTTTTTGATTGTTTTGTGATCCAAATGACTTCATCTCACTTTACATCCTCTTGCCTGATGTTTGCTTTTATATGACCTGTTTGTCCTTAGCATATATGTTGACTGTTCCCATAATAATACCATAGACTTAGAAAGTAGTTATGCAATTTTTAGTTTTGGACATGTCTGGTTATCTGATATGTGTTTTTAAAATTACTTGGAATACCTGTTGACTGTTTCTGGACCCAGCAGAGGGAGAAACCTAGAGACCTAGTTCCCATATTCTGTCAGCATGTGGTGTGTTGGTATTAATTTCATGCTTCTGTTCTCTTCTGCCAGGATGCAGGTGCTGGACTCCTTGCTGCTGCCATGATTGCTGTGGTTCCTGGGTATATATCCCGATCTGTGGCAGGATCTTATGACAATGAAGGTAAATTTTTTAAAATGCTGAAGAAGACTGCTCATCCTATATCCTGATTGTATCTTCAGTAAAAGCAGTAAGATATGGGGTCCAAACCTATTACACTGCATCAAGAGCTAAAGTAGTGTCTGATATTGGGAGGAAATGAGGTGAGAGTTGATGGGATCTATAAGGATGTTCAGAGATCATCACTTGTCAAATCATCCCAGAAGATGTTTGTTACCCCTTCTTCCCATTTTGGGAAATAAGACTAACAATCCTGTTCAGAGGATTTTGTTATTCAACCTCAGAGAATTAGCATAAAATTTATGAGATCAAGTACTAGGCTAAATTTTTATTTAAAAGGATATCGTCTCTTAAATGAGGATCCTTTGGTTTAAAGGATTTTCCTGATAACTGTGAGGTTAAATAACTATGTCAGTCCTCCCATCCCTGAATGAATTGTGGTGTGTTTCTTTGCAGGGATTGCCATCTTCTGCATGCTGCTCACCTATTACATGTGGATTAAGGCAGTAAAGACAGGCTCTACTTACTGGGCTGCCAAATGTGCCCTTGCCTATTTCTACATGGTAACCATCTACTCTTCTTCTTGCCTTGTGTTCAGGTGTGGGAGGGAGTATACAAGAGCTGACACTGATAGAGATCAGATATTCCTCCTAGATTGTATAGTGCATTAGGGTTGAGACAGACAATATGAATTGTCTCCATAGTTCCTCTTAGCCTCATGGTCTAATAAAGGGGTGGATGCCAAGCCTAGTAACAAGTAAATATGGGTGGGAAGTCCTTTCCCCCTTTATTTTTTTAAATAACTTCACATCTGATACTATACTATACCACTTGGGGATACTTGTTGCTTGATTAGCTTGTTCCTTTTCCTTTTTTCTTTTACATCTGTCCTTACCCACTCTACTTATTCTATTCAAGCATATATGCATGCACTCTGTCTTCCACTCTTATACCTTTCCCTTACATCCCTAGGGCCTCCATGTGACCTGAGAGTAGGCAGCATCTGGGCTGGCACTGAGGGTGAGGTACAGGCCATAGAATTGATCAGTTACTATTGTTGTTGACTCTTCTTTCCCTTCTGCTTTTTTGTTTTCCTTGGGGCTCTATGGGATGGATGGGAAATAGTTAAAGAATATGGCCTTGTCTTTCATAACCTCAAAAGAACACGGTGGTGATTAATGGTAATAGATAAGAATTTAGCATCTCCACCAACGATTTCAGGCATCGTTTGTAGTAATTAATCTCTTTGGAAGAAAGGTAATATTTGTTATAATTCCTTTTGAAAGACAATAGCAATCACTTTTTGAGAGCAGAGAGTTCATGAATCAAGGGTAGAAACTTAAAGAAATTGTCCTTTTCTCTCCTTGCTCAGGTCTCCTCATGGGGAGGTTATGTATTTCTGATCAACTTGATCCCTCTTCATGTACTGGTACTGATGCTGACGGGGAGATTCTCCCACCGGATCTATGTGGCTTACTGTACTGTATACTGCTTGGGCACCATCCTTTCTATGCAGATTTCCTTTGTGGGCTTCCAGGTGAGCCTGAGGCTTTGTGGGAATAGCAGCATTTAATCCTTTTCTTAGGTGACTCTGTCTAGAAGAATAACCTAACAGTTTCTAATGAGGGAGTGAAGTAATAGTTGTATAATTTTGTGTTGTATGTCAACTTTATTACCCTCAGGAATCTGACTTTATGCCTAAGGTTTGGTTAGGGCACTTTGTTGATGGATTGTTTTTTCTATCACATTTATTTGGGCTAGTTTAGCCTTAATTTTACTTGAGTTAAGTTTGGAGATGGATTTTGAAGAGATTTGAGTTGATGGAAATAAGATAAAAGCTCTTCTTCCTCTCTTATTAGCTGTTGATGGTTTTACTTAATAATAAAGAATTCCTGACCACCTTATGGGACCTAGACACAGGTTTTTAAGAGATCAAAGCCCAAGTCCTCCAATAAATGAATATGGTCTATCCTTGGTAATGATCAACTGCTAAGACAAACAAATACTTTGTTTCTGAGTTTGTTTTCCCACATGCATAAGAAACTATTTTAAAAACTTTAAGATGAATGATGAACTATTCTGGAGTTGTCAGAGCAGGTAACCTTGGAGCTTAGTTTCTTTACCTATACCTAGCCTTCTGGATTGATTTTGATCTAGGTATGAATTGAAGCTCTGGGGCTATATCCATCTCTACCTTATGCCTTGATTATAATTCACAGTGCTTCTTTCTCACAGCCTGTCCTATCATCAGAGCACATGGCAGCTTTTGGGGTCTTTGGTCTCTGCCAGATCCACGCCTTTGTGGATTACCTGCGTAGCAAGCTGAATCCTCAGCAATTTGAAGTCCTCTTCCGAAGTGTCATCTCCTTGGTTGGTTTCGTCCTCCTCACTCTGGGAGCTGTTCTCATGCTGACAGGTAGGAAACACCCCTGACCATAGATAGGCAAGGATTTCTATTATACTCAGTAAGAAATTTACCCCTTTGGGTATAAAAATATAATAAGCTTTAAGGAGATTGGATATGTGGAGAATGACCTTTCCTTGTCCAAGGAAGATTCTTTCCACATACCCCATCTTGCTTTCCTCATTCTCCACTTAACCTTTTTTTTTTTTTTTTTTTTTTTTTTTCTTTGAGAAGTAGGATTGTTTTGATTACTTGCTTGGATTTGGTTCCAAACATACCAAAGTCTAGCTCCTTTTGGAGGTCTGAGGATTGAATATACCTGAAAATGGCTTGTCAGGCTGTTTACTGATGTCTGGAAAATTATAGCTGGTTAAATGAGTCTATTTATTTTCCCTCTATCTTTTCTCTTTTCATTTTCATTGGTGGGGAGTGAGATGAATCTTAGCCTTATCTTTTATACCCTATATACATACTGGGTTATCTTCCTCTTATTCATGATTAGGTGGGACCTCCATATTGTTCCATTTGACATAGACCAACTATTTTATGCAATATCCCCAATTCCTTCTTTATCCTTCCTCTGTATGTTATGGAATGTATGTAGTATATATTCCAAAGGTTGATTCTGGCCTACGCCTAGTACTACTGTCCTGTTCAGGGTAGTTGAGCATAGTGGTCAGGTTTGCTGTATTACCTCTTCTTCTTCAGAGAGTCTTGGTTCAATTTCACTTCCAAATTTAGGAAGGTGATATGCCAGACAAATGGACACTTACTTATTCCATTTTCCTCAGCATTTTATTCATATAGTCTTTCTTTGTTTTCTGTGCATGCTGACAGGAGCATTCTCATTCTGGTCTTAAGTGGAGAGAAGAACACGAAAAATCGGAAGCAAAATATGAGAAACTGATAGCATTTTGATTTTAAGTATTGGGTGACTCTTTAGATCATCTTCTTGGATGAGAACATAGATATGGTTGAGTAGAATTAGATATTTACTGTCTTGGGAATTGTTATGAAATACTAACATTTATTTTTCCTACCAGGAAAAATTTCTCCCTGGACGGGACGTTTCTATTCTCTGCTGGATCCTTCTTATGCTAAGAACAACATCCCTATTATTGCCTCTGTGTCTGAGCATCAACCTACCACCTGGTCTTCTTACTACTTTGACCTGCAGCTTTTAGTCTTCATGTTCCCAGGTCTGTTTATCTTGAAATCTCTGACTTGGTCTCTTTGGCAGAAGTTACTATATCAAATAAAATCTATAAAGTATCCAAGAGACACGGTTTCTTTTCCTTATATTACACAGAGAATGTTTAAAAATATTTCTTAAATGCCTTAAGAATAGAAATGAAGAGAAAGAAAAAAAGAAGGGTGGGAATGACACAGGCAAGTTTGTTGGGATAGGTATCCAAAACAGAGTATATAACTTTTATTCTTGTTCCACAAAGGCCCTGTAGAAGATATCTTTTCTTCTGGCTTTTTCTCCAAACTCATTTTGTTTGTTTGTTTAAAATTATTACAATTCTATGCCCCTGTCTAAAGGCATTTTCACAAGGAAGTTTGGTTATCTGCTAAGCTAAGCTTTTATAGTAATTACTTTGAAGACCTTAGTATGATATCTTTAGGCTGAGTTTAATGTTATTTTCCTCTTCAGAGGCACATTCTGAGATTGTTTTTTATAGTGCATATGACTATTTGTCCAGTTCTTGGGGACTCAACAGCATTTTTCTTCTTCTTCTTCTTTTTTTTTTTTTTAAATTTTTTTTTTGCAGTTGGTCTCTATTACTGCTTTAGCAACTTGTCTGATGCCCGGATCTTTATCATCATGTATGGTGTGACCAGTATGTACTTCTCAGCTGTCATGGTGAGAAATATCTTCTGTACCTTTCCTCCCATTTTCTTGATGTTTTCTATTCTGCTTGATGATGTTCAAAATATTCAAAGATTTTTGGCTAAGTGGTGGTGAAAAAGTGCCTTCTCTAAGAATTTAAGGACCTTAGCTATAAACTTCTTTAGGGAAGCTAAGGTGGGTAAACTCTTACTAGTAGTGTTCCTGTCTAGTAATGGTCTCACAGGCATCAACACATTTCAGTGTTCTCATTCAGTTTTCTTGGATTTATGATTCAATTCAACATGTTCATTAATCACACAAGATATTGCACGAGGCACTGAGCATACAAGAACAAAACAGTTCCTGCTCTCAGGACAGAATACATGTGCAAAAATAAGTTAATACAGTGATAGAATAATTTTAGCCATGGGGGTTTGGGGTTGTTTGCAGAACTCAAAGCTGGAGGGATCAGGAAAGATGCATCTTATAATCTTTGTGATATCTGAGGTGATCCTTGAAAGAAGTTGGGGATACATCAGACAAGGGTGATGGGATAGAGAGTATTCTTCCATGGATGAAATCTTGATTAAGTTTCAAAGATAGGGAGGAATGTCAGGGAGAATGAAAAGGTCACTGACTGAAACATAAGGTGCATGTGGGGTGGTAGGTGGAAGGTGAAGTAAATCTGGAAGGACCAAAGGATTTTCATTGCTCAACAAAGACATTTGTATTGGATACTAGAGATAGTAGGGAGGCTAAGTTTCTTGCTAGGGGAATGACCTATTCAGACTTGTTGTTTGGGCAGCAATGTAAAGGTGAATTGGAAACAGTGAGACTTCCTAGGATTCTCTTGCATTTATCGAGGTTAGAGGTGCTGAGGCCACATATTAGGATGATTAGAAATAAGAGGACAGATATGAGCAATTGAATGGATGAGGGAGAGTGAGTGAAGAGTTGAAAGAGGTTAAGGTAAACCTAGGTGATTGGAACAGTGGGGTATCCTTGGCAGGGTAATTAGGAAGAAGGGAGAAGTGTGTGGGTGTGGGTGTTGTTGTTTGTGTTTTTTTTTTTTAATAGCTTTTTGTTTTTAAAATATGTGCAGAGATAGTTTTTAGTATTCCCTCTTGCAAAACCTCATGTTCCAAATTTTTCTCCCTTTTCTCTACCTCCCTCCCCTAGACAACAAGTAATCCAATATATATATATATATATATATATATATATAGGTTAAACGTGCAGTTCTTCTCAACATTTCCACATTTATCATGCTGCACAAGAAAAGTCAGATCAAAAAGGAAAAAAATGAGAAAAAAAAAAGAAACCAGCAAACAATAACAAAAAAAGTAAAAATACTATGTTGTGATCCACATTCATTCCCTATATATAGTTTTCTTTCTGGCTGCAGATGGCTCTTCTCATCAAAAGACCATTGTAACTGGTCTGAATCATGTCATTGTTGAAAAGATCCTAGTCCATCACAGTTGATTATCTTGTTGTTTCTGTGTCCAGTGTTCTCTTGGTTCTACTCACTTCCCTTAGCATCAGTTCATGTAAGTTTCTCCAGGCCTTTCTGAAATTATCATGCTGATTATTTCTTATAGAATAATAATATTCATGATATTTATATATCATAATTTAATTTAGCCCCTATTAATGGGCATCCACTTAGTTTCCAGTTTCTTGCCACTTAGAAAAAGAGTTGCTACAAACATTTTGCATATATGGGTTCTTTTCTCTTTTTTAAAATGATCTCTTTGGGCTACAGACCCAGTAGAGACACTGCTGGATCGAAGGGTATGTATGCACAGTAATTGATAGCCCTTTGGGCATAGCTCCAAATTACTCTCTAGAATGGTTGAATCAATTCACAACTTCACCAACAATATATTCGTGTTCCACTTTTCCCACATTCCCTCTGACATTTAGCATTTCTGTCATGTTAGCCAATCTGAGAGGTCTGTAGTGGTATCTCAGACTTGAAGAAGGGGGAAGTTTAGAGAGAAAGCAAATGTTTTATATTGGTCATCCTGCCATCTAGGGGAAGGGGTGGGGGGAAGGAGGGGAAAAATTGGAACAAAAGGTTTGGCAATTGTCAATGCTGTAAAATTACCCATGCATATAACTTGTAAATAAAAAGTTATTAAAATAAAAAAAAGAGAAAGCAAATTTTTTTTTTTTGTTTTAGATGTACTAAATTTGAGATATCTATTGGAATCTAATGTAGATAAAAATTAACAGATAGTTGTGCTAAAGAACTAGAGCTTGAGAGATGAATGCTAGGTATTTAATTTGCACAAAAATAACTGAATAATTAATCAGCAAAGCTTTATTAAGTGACTACTATGTGCCAGCTACTGTTCTGGGAACATAAATATAAAGAATGAAATAATTCCTGTTCCCACTGAACTTAGGTTCTAATGGAGGCAACCACAAATATATATATATATATATATATAAAACAGGTTACAGAGAGAGAAGAGGGCCCAGGACAGAACCAAGGAACATACTTTTGCTTGGGGGTGAGAGTGTTAATGAAGATTCCACAGAGCCTGAGAATTGGAATCATCACAGAAGTAGGCAGAGAACTCTGAAAGAACAATGTTATGAAACTAGAAGAGGGAAAAGTATTGAGATGGGAGTGAAGGATGGTTGATAGTGTCCAGTGCTCTAAAGCCATCAAGAATGATGAGGACTGAGAAAAGGCTCTTGGATCTAGCCACTAAGATTGTTGGTAACCTTGAAGGAGACAGTTTTGGTTGACTAGCGAGTCAGAAGATAAATTACTAGGAACTGAAAAGTGGGTGGAGGAAAATGGAAGCAATTAGTGTAGACAGCTTTTCTTAAGGGTTTGGCTAAGCTATTGGATAATAGATTAAGGGAACAATGGGTCAGTCATTCAAAAAGCATTTATTAAGCACTTACCATGTGCCAGATACTGTGCTAAGTTCTAGAAATACAAATAGAAACCAAATTCTACTCTCCTTTCCTTCCCCCAACCCACACCAAAAAATGAAACCAGTCCCTATCCTTAAGGAGTTTACATTCTTTTTTTTTTTTTTTAAAAACTTAATAACATTTGATTTTTCCAATTACATGTAAAGATACTTTTCAACATTTATTTTTGTAAGATTTTGAGTTCCAAATTTTTTTTCCTCTCTTACCTTCCCCCTCCTCAAGACAGAAAGCGTTCTGATATAGGTTATACTTGTACAATCATTTTAAACATATTTCCATATTAGAATGTTGGGAAAGAAAAATCAGAATAAAAGGGAAAAACCACCAGAAAGAAAAAAAAATTTAAAGGTGAAAATAGAATGCTTTGATCCATATTCAATTTCCAGAGTTCTTTTTCTGGATGTAAATGGCATTTTCTATCCCAAGTCTTATTGGGATTGTCTTAGATCACTGTATTGCTGAAAAGAGTTAATTCTATCATAGTTTACCATCATGCAGTCTTGCTTTTGTTATATACATTGTTCTCCTGATTCTGCTCACTTCATTCAGTATCAGTTAATGTAAGTCTTTCATTGCTTTTCTGAAATCAGCCTGCTCATCATTTCTTATAGAACAATAATATTCCATTACATTCATTTACTATAACTGATTTAGCTATTCCCAATTGATGGACATCCACTCAATTTCCAATTCCTTGCCATCACAAAAAAAAGCTACTACAAACATTTTTTGCACATGTGGGTCCTTTTCTCTCTCTTATGATCTCTTTGGGATATAGACCCAATAAGGAGCTTACATTCTAATGGGAGAATTAGCTCTAAAGGGGAGCTGAAATGTGAGAAGTGGGAGATATAAGTAGGAGGGATACGTGGGCAGGAAGATGGTGGCTAAGATTGGAGAATGAGGGATGACTAATGTGGGATCCTTCCCCAAAATGAAGGTTCTGAGAAGAATTCACCAATAAAAGAAGGGATCCATAGGAGTATGAGAGATGGAGCTGGGTCAAGTAAAGGTTTTTTTTTTTAAATAGAGAAGATTGGGAATTGATATTGATAAGGCATGAGTGGTAGGGTGGAGTTGATTTGAGATTAGAGGACAGTATGAAATTGAACTGCCTAATCTATAGCATTAATATTCCAAAAGGAAAAAATGAAGCTAAATATTAATATTAATGCATTAATAAAGCAAATTAATTAATTTATATTTGATATATTTAATGAAAAAATGAAGCAAAGCATGAATGGAAAAGAAGAAAGAACAATAAATAGTGAAACACCTAAAGTATATGATGAGGATGAAGGACAGGTTTAGGAATGATTGAGAGAAAGAGATGGAAAGCGAGGAATATCAGATTCCTGAATCATGGTAATTGAACAGTTATGGGTGATGGTGAGATGAAGAGTATGACTGTTTTGTGTGTGACTAAGATGAAGTGAAGGTGTGGGTTATGGAATTTGGGATGATTGATGAATTGGGAGACTAGTGTGTTTGAGGTGACAGTAACATATATATTATGTGAGGGTAAAAGTTATGGTATAGAGGAAGACTATGTTCTAGTTGCTGAATTCCTTGAGAGGAGGTAGAATACCTGGAAGCCAATTCATAAGAGCAAATTTGCTTTAGATGGGGTAATATAGATAGATGAAATGATGACTAAATGGTGACACGGGGAGGGTCTAAAAGTGTAATTGAGCAAGGAATGTATACCTATTCCTTCCTGGACCAATGTGTTGGGGAGTATGAGAAAAGAAAGTATATTCTTTACTGATGGCCTTCAGATAGAGTCTCTGCTGTGGGAAGAGCTGGGTTTTTGTGAGTGTATGAAAACTAAAGGAATGAGAACTAATCTAATATGAAGGAAGTTTATTGATGATAGAGTGGAGGTTCTAGAAGAATAGGGCCTCAAGAGGGATGAGGCTTAGGGTGGGATAGACTTGAGGGAATGGGGAACAGTGGCAGGAGAAATTCTTGGCTCTGCTACCTTTGGTGCTGAAGGATTTCAAGGTAGAAATGGAAATTTTTTCTCAAAGTTTTCTCCAAGAAGCAAAAATTACTCTGTCCTCTTACCCAGATTGGTAGTAGTGGAAGATTATGGTGTTGCTCATTTTTATCACCCTTCTTCTGGTTCAAGGCTAGGACTTGAGCTGTCTCTGCCTGTAGATGATTTACTTTAAGCAGCTCATCCAATGAATAACAGTGTCATATATGACTACCACATTTTACTGTGATGGCTGCATAATCCAGGCCAGAGTCTCATTATCTCTTACGTGGTCTAGTGTAATAATTTCTTAATTAATTGTTCTCCTTGCTTAATACTCTTTGTCTTACTGCCACTCTGCTACCAAAATAATACTCTTTTTTTTTTTAATAGATATATAAAGTAGTTTATTAAAATAATCTAGTCATGGTAGAAAACAATGTTATTTATCATCATATATGGACTATATCATCGTATATATCCTTTTAAAAAATATTTATTTAAAACTAAGTATAGAGTAAGAAAAAACAAAATAGAAAAATTAATAAGAAAAAACAAAAACAAAACATCATGTGCCCAGCAGAATATCAGGAAGGATTCAAAATATGTAAGAATAAATTTCTGTTTCAAGAAAGCATATATAATAATAGGAGACTTTATATTCATGACTCATCATTTTTGCTTCCTTGTTGGTTATTCTTTTGTTCTCTGCTGTGCATTTTTTACTTTATTCATTTTTTTCCTCTTTGATTTCTCCTACCTCCCCCAAGCAGACTACAGTTAAGCATGACTATATTTATGTATGCATATATATTTTTTCACACCTGCACACACACCTCACACATACTAATTTTTATATACAGACATCTACCTAAACCTACATTATATATGCACACACATATAATATGCATTTACACATTTGTAAATATGCATCTAAAACAGTATTAATATGGCTGATGTATAATGTAGATTCCTCTCTAGATTGAATCTTTAAATTTGACTTTGAAAGCAATGATTACTAGTCCTACTTTTTATTCTAATACATTCTACTGCTGATCTTTGTTGTAGTATTTGTATATATCTTCTTTATGACTGTTTTTCCTTTTCTAGTTGGTTGATTTTCTTTTCATAATCTTGTTTTTCTTGGATTTTTTTAAAAATCTCTTTTCAGTCTCTTTTCATTTGACTTTTAAAGTCTTTGCGTTCTTCTGTAATTTCTTTCTGGACAGGTAACTATTTAACATTACTCTTTGGGCTAGGACAGGCTTTTTTATTTCAGTGTCCTCCTCTGAAGCTGAACTCCAATCTTCCCTATTCCCATAGTACGTTTTTTTGGTTGGGTAATTTCTTTTAACCCTGCTCATTTTTTAAAAATGAGAATTTATTAGTGTAACACTTGTAATCCTGGAGTGGGGAGGATACTGACTCTGGCTTCACTTCAGCTCTCCCCTCTGACCTGGAACCTCAAACCAAGAATTCTACCTGGTTTGCAAGCCCCACTGTTTCTGCACTCAGTAGGTGTACTGGTTCTTTCTCAGCAAGGGCCATATCTCAGACGTATAGTTGGGCCTGGCTTTCCTTATCAGGAGAGGTTCCTTCAGTCTTCCAAGACTCAGACTGTGATTCCCCAGGCTGTCTGAGGTGAAAAGTTCTGTGGTTCAACCTGAGACTACCTCTGAACTACCTAGCCCCAAGGCTCTCTGCCTGCAGTTCCTGTGGAGCTAGCCTGGAGATATTTACACTTCCAACTGATTTTTTGGTCCTGTGTATTTGGATCTTCTCAGGTTGTCCTAGGGATGACCTCTGTTCTGCCCCAAATCTTACTTGTTTCTCACCTGTTTGTGTTCACTCTGAGATACAATTTTGTTTTGTTTGTAGAAGAAATCTGAAGAGTTTGAAATATTCTGACATTCCATCAACTTCCCAGAAACAATCTCCAAAGTGATATTCTTAAAAATACAAGTTTGATCATGCCATTCCTTTGAGCAAAAAGTTCCGGTAGCTTCCTTTTGCTTCTAGGATAAAATATAAATTTTTCTGTTTGGCATTTAAAGTCCTTCACAACAGGGCTCTATTTTACCTTTTCATACTTAAATATTATTCCCTTTCATGTACTTGCTGATTCAGCCAAATTGATCTTGCTGGTCCTCATACATGACATTCTATCTCTCATCATCTCAGTATTTTTGCCCTGACTCTCCCCCAAGGCTTCTTTCTCACCTCTACCTCTTAGAATATATAGCTTCCTTCAAAGGTCAGCTTAAGTTTCCCCTTGTACATGAGACATTTCTGATTTCCTCTGATTTCCTTCCCCAATACATACCATTTTGTTAGTGCCTCTTAGATACTTGTATTTATTTTGTATGTATTTGTATATGTGTATATGTATATGTATATGTATCATTTCTCCTAATGAAATGATAGTTCCATGAAAGTAGAGAGTGTTTCAATTTTGTCTTTCTGTTCCCAACTCTTATAATATTTGGCATATAGTAAGCACTTAATAAATTATTGTTGATGATTGATTAATTATTGCTGGATTGTTTATAGGCTCAGAATTCAAAGAAGAAAAGAGAAAGAATTTTACTTATCTGTGAAAGTGACATCAATTGTGCTTCCTTTCTTCTTCCCAGGTACGTCTAATGCTAGTCCTTGCTCCTGTGATGTGTATTCTTTCTGGCATTGGGGTTTCCCAGGTCCTCTCCACCTATATGAAAAACCTGGACATTAGTCGTCCAGATAAGAAAAGCAAGAAGCAACAGGACTCTACCTATCCTATCAAAAATGAGGTGAGCAAAGGGTAAAGCATGTTGGGGATGATTAGATAGGGTTTCTGGGTAACATAGGGTTATCTTACCAGTGACATAATTGCTAGTTTTAAGGAATCGGAGGAAGACAATGTAATTGATGCATTCCATTCTTTACCAATAGTCTGGTTCTAAGTGTATTCTAAAATCCTATATAATTTGATTTCTTATTGTTATTAAAGTATTATATAAATTTGAGTTTCTATCATTTTTATCACAACTAAGATTAAGAAATGGTTGCTTCTGTTTATGCCTTTCAGATTTATGGTAGATGGAATTTGTTAAAAGTTTTTAAAATGTTTTTATTGTTATTTTTTAAATGGCCTAAATTTTCCAGTATATCCTTCCTCTTCTTCCTTGTGAGTCATCCTTTATAACAGAATAAGAAATGGAAAAAAAAGTTTTTTTTTTAAATCAACTATCATGGAGCAGCTAGATGTACACTGGATAGAGCACCAGCCCTGACATCAGGAGAACCTGAGTTCAAATCTGGCCTCAGACACTTAATACTTCATAGTTGTGTGACCATGGGCAAATCATTTAACCCCAATTGCCTCAGCCAAAAAAAAAAAAAAATTAACTATCACCATAGGAATTTAACATTATATATAATGCCTCATACTTATATGTCCCTTGCAAAGAAGGATAGATGCCTTCTCATTTCTTCTTTGGGGCTAAGCTTTGTTACTATAATTTCAGATTGTTCAATTTTGATTGTTATCTAGTTATTGATATTTCATTTGAATTGTTAGAGTCATTATGTATGTTGCTTTCCTGATGAGGCTTACTTTAATTTGCATTAATTCACATATTTTCCCATGCTTTCCCAGTGCAATTACAATTCATTACTTTCATGTTACCACATTTTGTTTATCCATTTCTCATTTGATAAGAATCTACTTTATTTCTACTGCTTTACTACTACAAAAAGGTCTTATAAACAACACCAGATAATATCAGTACTAAAAAAAAGTACTTTTATTTTTTATCATTCACTTTCCTTATATACCTAGTGGTGGATCTCAGAGTCAAAAAAGATGAACATTTTTATAACTTTGTACAGTTTGAAATTACTTTCCAGAATGATAGAAGCAGTTTATATCACTACCAACGTTGAATTTGAATTTGCATGCATGTCTTTTCATAATCTCTTGAACACTGATTATAATTGGAGTATTCTAATGATGGTATTCATCTCTTTGGAATTTCTTCTCTGTTTTATCCCAAAGAGATATAGTTTTGTGTCCTTTGGAATTTAATCCAATTCTTATTTTGGTTCATCTAGCATGCATGATTAAGAAACTAGATACTTTTATTTTATTTATTTATTTTTAATACCCTTTTATTTACAGGTTATATATATGGGTAATATTACAGCATTGACAACTGCCAAACCTCTTGTTCCAATTTTTCCCCTCCTTCCCCCCACCCCCTCCTCCAGATGGCAGGATGACCAGTAGATGTTAAATATATTAAAATATAAATTAGATACACAATAAGTATACATGACCAAACCATTATTTTGCTGTACAAAAAGAATCAGACTCTGAAATATTGTACAATTGGCCTGTGAAGGAAATCCAAAATGCAGATGGGCAAAAATATAGGGATTGGGAATTCAATGTAATGGTTTTTAGTCATCTCCCAAAATTCTTTCGCTGGGCGTAGCTGGTTCAATTCATTACTGCTCCATTGGAACTGATTTGGTTCATCTCATTGCTGAGGATGGCAATTCCATCAGAATTGGTCATTATATAGTATTGTTGTTGAAGTATATAATGATCTCTTGGCCCTGCTCATTTCACTCAGCATCAGTTCGTGTAAGTCTCTCCAGGCCTTTCTGAAATCATCCTGTTGGTCATTTCTTACTGAACAATAATGTTCCATAATATTCATATACCACAATTTATTGAGCCATTCTCCAATTGATGGGCATCCACTCAGTTTCCAGTTTCTGACCACTACAAAGAGGGCTGCCACAAACATTCGTGCACATACAGGTCCCTTTCCCTTCTTTATGATCTCTTTGGGATATAAGCCCAGTAGTAGCACTACTGGATCAAAGGGTATGCACAGAAACTAGATACTTTTAAGAACCTAGACAGTTTTTAGGTTAGGCTGATGTAGTAAAGAGCAGAATTTGAGAAATGAGTAATGAGAAACTTGAGGTGATATTTTTGTTTTGCTTTATTTTATTATAGCTTTTTATTTACAAGATATATGCATGGGTAATTTTTCAGCATTGAGAGCTGCAAAATCTTTTGTTCCAACTTTTCCCTTCCTTTCCCCCATTCCTTCCTCCAGATGGCAGGTTGACCAATACATGTTAAATATGTTAAAGTATAAGTTAAGTACAATATATGTATATATGTCCAAACAGTTATTTTGATGTACAAAAAGAATCGGACTTTGAAATAGTGTACAATTAGCCTGTGAAGGAAATCAAAAATGCAGGTGGACAAAAGTAGAGGGATTGGGAATTCTATGTAGTAGTTCATAGTCATCTCCCAGAATTCTTTCGCTGAGTGTAGCTGGTTCAGTTCATTACTGCTCTATTGAAACTGATTTGGTTCATCTCATTGTTGAAGATAGCCACATCCATCAGAATTGATCATCATATAGTATTGTTGTTGAAGTATATAATGCTCTCCTGGTCCTGCTCATTTTATTCAACATCAGTTCATGTAAATCTCTCCAGGCTTTTCTGAAATCATCCCGCTGGTCATTTCTTACAGAACAATAATATTCCATAATATTCATATAGGAGGTGATGTTTTTTTAAGAGATTTATTTCTTTTCCAGGTGGCAAGTGGGATGATCTTGGTCATGGCTTTTTTCCTTATCACGTACACTTTCCACTCAACATGGGTCACCAGTGAAGCCTACTCTTCTCCTTCTATTGTACTTTCTGCACGAGGTGGAGATGGAAGCAGAATCATTTTCGATGACTTCAGAGAGGCGTACTACTGGCTTAGGCACAACACTCCAGAGGTAAAGATTTGGGAACTAAAGAGATGGTAAAGTGGGTCATGATGGTGAATATAGCAATTTTCAGCTGGATTAAGTCCTATATGTATTAGGAATATTTCAATACAATTGATTCCCTTTACAATTCTATTTATTTTATTTTATGCATTTAAAAATGTAATTTTGAGAAGGGCTGTACACTTCGAAGGACTGCTAAAGGGGTCTGTGAGGTATAAAAAGTGTGATTGGCCCCTGATCTGTGTCAGTGTTTATTTTGTAGGTGAAAAAAAAAATGAGTTGTTATGAGATCTTGATTATACTGTGAGATAATCCCATAAAATAAGTTTTGCTTCTTCCACACACTTGCCCTTTCACTAACATTCTTATTCTCCAGGGTCTCTTTTCCATACTAAATATTTCCAGTTCTTCAATTTTTCTTTCTTTCTTTCTTTCTTTCTTTCTTTCTTTCTTTCTTTCTTTCTTTCTTTCTTTCTTTCTTTCTTTTTTTTTTTAATAACTTGTTTTCTCACAACACATATCTTTTCCATTCTGTTGCCATATTCTAATTTGAACATGTAAGTCTTAAATAGGTGAAAATAGCAGTTGTTATTTGTGGTCCTTGACTTTTGTCTCCGTGGGTTGCTACCTTTTTGAGTGCAAGATCATATTTTATTATTAATTTTGTGTATTATCAGCATCTAGCACAGTGCTTAGCTTTACCTAAACACTTGGTAAATGTTTAATTTCCATATTTTTCATCTTGTCAAACATTCAATCCCTGACTTTTAACTGTGCTTGGTTTTCTTTGTAACAATGCTGCCGTTGTCATAAGTGTTTATTACTTCCCTGTCATCTCTCGCAGAAAATGAGTTTGGGTGTAGTTTTGTAAGAGAGAGGATATTATATACTGATATGTGAATAGTTACATGAAAATGCTGAGTTAATTGTCTAAGATTATTGAATAATCTTTTACTTAGATGTCCTCTTTTAACTTTCCCTACATACTTGGCAGCATATGTGAAAACAGGAATCTAAAATTTTTAATCTTCCATTCCTAACTTTTCAGGATGCAAAAATCATGTCATGGTGGGATTATGGCTACCAGATCACAGCTATGGCAAATAGGACAATCCTAGTGGACAACAATACCTGGAACAATACTCACATTTCTCGAGTTGGGCAGGTAGGTGGAAGGATTCTTCACACATTCTAAATATGAATCCCAGTAGGAAATACTTCTTTTTAGAGGGGATAAACAATAAGACCTTGATCTGAAACTAGTGTGTTCTTTATTTTTCTAGGCTATGGCATCCACAGAAGAGAAGGCCTATGAGATCATGAGGGAGCTTGATGTCAGCTATGTTCTAGTCATATTTGGAGGCCTCACTGGATATTCTTCTGATGGTAATGTCCCTGATTTTCTTCTATATGGTTTCACTGGGCACTCAGTAAATAACTCATAAAGAGGACTTTTAAAATTCAAACTTCTATTCTTTTGTTTCTCACTAATGCTTCTTATTGGCACTCTTCTGTTTAGCCAAAAGGCTGATATTTGCAGCCAGAGGCTCACTACTTAGTATTTGCCTTAGTTTAGAAAATAAATAACCAACAAGGATATGGTGAAATGTGTGCTGAATTATTTTTAGGATATTTATGTTGAAACTAGCTACCTAACTGGTTATAGCTGTACACTCCCAAATTACTCAGATGCCTTATGGGAATGGAATAAATGATTAGTTTTGTGTACTCTAAACAACAAACTCTATTCTTGATCATAGATTTTTGCTATCTTAGAGGGAATTATGCCTTTTTCCATGGGTAACAACTGGTATATATATTTGTATGTCCCTTGTATTTTATGTCAGAGATTATATACCCTCTGGGATTATCCTGTTTTATTTAGGATTTACTTATGATTACACATTATCAGACTATGTGCTGTTTTCTTAAGATAGTTCACATTATTGGTCATCTCTGCTTCCTCTTACAGATGACACTGACAAAGAACACAGGATTAGACTTAGTACTAGGTTGAGTCTTAGGGAATCGGCTCTTTATTTTCCAGGTTTTATATTAGGTGTGACTATACAGTACTGAGATTTTGTGTGGAGTGTGTAGAAGTAGGGGAAAGATCATCATAGCAGGGATATTGCAATTTGTAACAGCAGTACTTAAGAATTTTCAGTAAATTATAACTGGGCTTTTCTTTCCAAATAGAAATACGTGTTTTTATGTCTTTAAAAGGAGTATCTTGTTTAGTACAAAACATATAAAAATATCTGTAAATAAGATATTGAATACAGTAAAAGAAACCATGGAGATTGAAGGTCCAGACCAAGTGCCTATGACTCGCATAAAAAGTTTAGAAAAGGTGAGGAAAATGTGGTGCTACATGAAGCAGTCATTCTTTAGGATGCAATATAAAAAAAGTGAAAGGTGTGGTTTTCAAATAAATGATTAACAGTGAGAATAATGGCTACAAAATTATCTTTAGTTAAAGAAATAGACTTTTACAAGAATATTTCTGCAGGTTATGCTGTGTATTTGGATTGATAAACAGAAACAATGAACTAGTTTTTCAAAGGGAAGTTTGATATAACAATAACTGATGATAAAACATAATGTTGTATTACAACCTAAAAGTAGTATCAGAGTCTGCTGTGGAAAATCCCAACAGCCATTGGATTCAGGAAGTGTCCAGGTCAGAATCCTAGGGGATGACATCATAGTTTTGTTTGTTTAATTTTGCTAGCATTATTCAGGCAGATTTTGCCTTTTGTAGCCAGTTAAATTTATTATGTAGACATTACAAAGGATTTGAATGAGTCCGGGGGAATGTTAAAAAAAAGAACTTAAGGATTTTTCATCATAACAGTACTCCAGCTTGGTGTATGTTCTGTGAAAATTTTTGACCAAATGGATCTTTATTTCATTTGACTACGAGTCTTATTCATCAGACTCAACATTATATGATTTTTTTATTGTTTTAAAAAATCCGAGGGCAGGTAGGTGATACAGTAGAGAGAGCACCAGCCCTGAAGTCAGGAGGATCTGAGTTCAGACACTTAACGCTTCCTAGCTGTGTGATCCTGGGCAAGTCATTTAACCTTAATTGCCTTAGCAAAAAAGAAAGAAAGAAAGAAAATCAAATTTACTCTTGGGATTAAGATTCAATCCCACTGAAGTTCTTCAAGGAGGTCATAGTCTCTATAGACACTCTGTAAACATAAAGAAGTTCTAGAGATATTTTGACCATTTGTACATTATTGAAATAAATGTGTATGATCCCAAGAGGACTTCTTTTTTAAGGGAATAATAATCGTTCAGGTGTTTAAATCCTGATGGGTTGTATAATGTTCATTATGATATTAGGTTTAGAATATTTAAATATTCTTAGTTTTAATCCCCGTCAGTGTCTATCATGAAAAATATTGAAATTGTGCAAGCTATATTCCCCCTCAGTTTAGTTCATTTCCTATTAAATACATACTTTCTAGATGGCTTACAGGTCACAAGACAAAATAAAAATGTGATCAGAGTCTAGATTGTGAGGTAGTGTGATATGTCACACATTTCACACTTTTTCTATTTTATAGAATACTGGAAAGTTCATTTTTGAGAAGTGGACTATCCTCTATATTGCCCCTGATCCTGTATACCTTTCTATCCCTAAATAATCTCAGAATAAATAATTCTACATTATACATTCTACTACCAGACAGGTAGTCACAACTCCAGTTTCTGTGGATAACTGGTCTAATAACCTAAAGAGTGGGATTCAGGACTCTGGAATTCTATATTTAGTTTTGCTGCTACCTGACTTTATGAACTGTATGAACACATGGATCTTTTTAGTTTTTTTTGTATCTTGTTATCTTGTATCTTAGTTTTTCCATCTGTTAGATAGAGATGATAATGTAGACTTGAATGATATATTGGCTAATTGAAAGCATGTGCATGGGAAACAGCACAATTTTTTTAATGTGCCAGTAGAGCATTTTCAAACTAACCATCTAGCCAAAGTTCATTTGTCGAACTCTTTTAAATATGTGTTTGGTGTTCATTTGTCGAACTCTTTTAAATATGTGTTTGGTGTTTTTGGTGAAAGGGGCAACATTGAGAGTGACAAAAGTGGCCACACTTGATTAATAGCATAGGGTAAGAAGTTGGGAATGGTTTTTAATGTATCAATAGTTATCATACATGTATATTTATGAATCCAGTTCCAGGTTTTGTGGATGATAAGACAAAGATGGATTTATCCTATTGCTTGTTCTGTACCTTCTGTGGGGCTTGTAGTTACATTTTCCCCAGCTTAAAACTATTATAAATTTTTCCTTAATGCCAGTTTAAAGATGTTATGTTTATGATTTATTGCCTCAAATGCTGTGGAGGAGGTCTTATGATAGAATGCTAAACAAAATATTTTATCTCTTCCTCCCTCTTCTACCACTTGGAATATTGTTATAATTAGATACTTCTTCCATGGGAGAAAAACTTTGATTTCAAGAGGAAATTTCCTTGGAAATAGTGATATTTGTGAGGATATGTCTAGTTTTGATCTCGGTGTGAAAAAATTGGTTTCCTTTTGTTTCATAGACATTAACAAGTTTCTATGGATGGTCCGAATTGGGGGAAGTACAGACACAGGCAAGCACATCAAAGAGCATGACTACTATACCCCAACTGGAGAATTCCGTGTTGACCGGGAAGGTTCCCCAGTGCTACTCAACTGCCTCATGTACAAGATGTGTTACTATCGCTTTGGACAGGTCTACACAGAAGCCAGTGAGTGAATGACAGTGTGGTAAAGATCGGGAATGATATGGGTTGGAGTAGAACAAGGGCCCTAAATTTTCAAGCCTGCTACTTTGAGGGAAATCTGTTTTAGCCATAAAGCCATCTGTTGACTTGGCATATCTTAGTGCTTTGCTAGCAAAAGTTCCTCAATGGGGTCACATTGAGACCTGAAATCTGAAATTACTTTTTTGATTTGAGGGAACCTGTGTGCCAAAAATGTCATTTAGACCTTTTCCTAAGTTTTTCCTCAATGGGGTCACATTGAGACCTGAAATCTGAAATTACTTTTTTGATTTGAGGGAACCTGTGTGCCAAAAATGTCATTTAGACCTTTTCCTAAGTTTTTCATGAACTTTTTTGGAATGTTTGCATGTTCTTCCTCCCTAGTCATTTGGATCTTTCATCATCTTCATAATTCTTCAAGGGGGCTGAAGGCTAGTCTGTTCTGTATTTTTGAGAAAAGATGAGCTCAACATTCTGCTAGGCATCCTTTTGGAGAGTGAATGTTTTATGTAATAGCCACTTCTTTATCACAACGTTATTAACATACACTCTAGTAAATATGTTCAGATGCAGATAATAGTGTGTGTCTCTTTCTGCCCTCTTCCTAGAGCGTCCACCAGGATATGACAGAGTAAGAAATGCTGAGATTGGTAACAAAGATTTTGAGCTTGATGTCCTAGAAGAAGCATACACCACAGAACATTGGCTGGTCAGGATATACAAGGTTAGTGTATGCGTCTGTGCTGTATTTTGGGGAAAAGCACTGGAATTATCTTCAAGTTTAAAAAACTTGAGATTGAATTCCTGGCACCAGTGTTTTCTACTTATGTGATTTAGGACTAGTTGACTTAAGCTTTTTTTCTTTTTTTGGTGAGGCATTTGGGATTGACTTGCCCAGGGTCATACAACTAGTACGTGTTAAATGTCTGAAACTGGATTTGAACTCGAGTCCCTCTGACTTCAGAACCAGTGCTCTTTTCATTGTGCCATCTAGTTGCCTCCTTAAACTTATTTTCTAGACTTTACTTTCCTCATCTGTAAAATGAGAAAGTTGGACTATATCATCTCTAGTTCTTTTCTAGTTCTGAATTTTGTATTTTCTCTGTCAGTACTAATTTCTGTGTTTTTTTGAATTAATCCTTTGATTTTCTCATTTAGGAAAATTTCCATAAGTAACTCAGCAAAACTTATAACTGAATCAGAATGTGTGTTTGTATTTTACACATTTGTGTATATAATTTTATTTTGGATTTGAGTAGAAAGAATATATGTGCTTTAAGGATTTCTTGCAGCATTAGTTTTCTAATTAGGTTTAATAATATTCTGAGAGATTGCTATTATATATTAAAGGATATTGATTTTACAACTTAGTACTAGATATTCTCAAAAATGGGTGGTAAGTCATTTTCTCTGAGCAAAATAAAATTTTTGCTTGATATGAAAGTCACATTGGTTATAGCATGCAACTCACTTTAATCTTGGGTAAACCACACTCAGTACTAAAAAGGGGGGGGGGGGACTTGTTTCCTGATTTTTAACAAATTCAATATTATTTCATTTTCAGCTCCAAATTTATTCTTTAACATCTTCTACCCAGTTGAGAAAGCAAGAAAAACAAATCTTGTTATATATTTTAAAACAAACAAAAAAAAAAACTTTGATAGTGATGTCCAAAAAATGCCTCAATCTGCTGAGTTCCTAGCATGTTTTACCGTGAATCTTTAGAATTATGATTAATTGTATTGATGAGAATTTTTTAGTCTTTTAAAGTTATTTGTCTTTACAGTATTGTTATTGTATAAATTATTTTCCTGGTTCTGCTTACTTTATATTAGTTCATTCAGGTCTTTCCAGGCTTTCTGAAAACGTCCCTTTCATCATTTCTTACAGCACAATAGCCATTTCCCGATTGATGTGGACACGTTCTCAATTTTGAGTTCTCCAGCTACCACAAAGAAATCTGCTAAAAATATTTTTGAATACATGGATCTTTTTACTCTTTCTTTGGTTGCTTTGGGGGTATAGTCCTAATAGTTCCACATTTCTTCCCAAAATGATTGAACCAATTCACAGCTCTCTAAATAGACCTGCTAGCATTTGTCATTTTCCTCTTTTTAAAGTCAGTTTTGCCAATTTGATGTATGTAAGATGTTGCCTCAGATTTGCTTTAATTTTCATTTCTCTAATTAGTGATTTAGAACTTTTTTTTTAGTGCTATGATAGCTTGAATTTCTTCATCTGTTCATATCCTTTGAATTACCAATTGGGAAATGGCTCTTATTCTTAAAAGTTTTAGCTATGTTGATTTTGCTTATACAGAAACTTTTTACTTTTATGTAATCATAATTGTCTTTTTCTATACTGTGAACCTCTTGCTATCTTTCTTGATCATGAACTCTTCCCTTATCACAGATTTATTATGCATAGGTAATTTCTTCCATTCTTTTCTCTTTTGTTTATATGTCACCTTTTAAGTCTATATTGTTTGAAGTTTATTTTGTATGTGGTATGATATGTTAATGGTCTGGTTGTGCTAGACAATTTTCTAGTTTTCTTAAGAGATTTTGTTGACTAATGATGTTTCCTGACTTTAAAGGGTCTTGCAAAGGGCTAAAGTAGCAAATTTGTCTTGCAGGTAAAGGACCTGGACAATAGAGGCTTGTCAAGGACATAATCAACATCTTCACCTCCAATATGCATCGCACTGAATTCGTCTTCACCTAGAATGCCGCAGACGTTGTTTTTATATGCAGTTTGTAAGAACAGGGCAGAATGGGATTGGAATTGCCTGGAAGTTTTGCCCAGGGCAATATAGGCCGGGCCAGGTGGAATGATTTTTATAATTATAAGCAGGTTACCAAATGAAATGTCATGGCTTTACCATGGTCAATTAAAGGGGGAAGAAAAATTTTTAAATGTGTCTTATTTTATTTGACTTAATGTGAATGACACATAGTAAGCAGATGTTCTCATTGCTTTGAAATAAGGGAAGATGTTAGGCCTGATATTTGCACAGAGGTCCCTCTCCTAAATAAATTGAGGGTAAAGCCATCACCTTCTCTCAAGTCAGCCAAACTGCCAAGGACTGGATCAAGTGCTTCACAGAATCCAAGAGTTGGAAGAGACCTCAGAGGCCATCTAGTCCAAAATGTGTACATGTACAGAAATTCCCTCTTTAAATCCCCAGTAAGTAATCATCTAACTTTCCTTCGCTTGAAGACCTAATTAGTAAGCAGAAACAAACTACCTCCTAAGGCAGTCCATTCTACTTTTGGCTAGCTCTAATTGTAAGGAAGTTTTTCTTCACTTTGAGCCTAAATTGGCTTTTCTGTAACCCATTTTTTTTTTATGTTTTGTTCTCTAGGGCCAAGAAAAGTAATTCTAATCCCTCTTCTATATTACAGGCCTTCAAGTTTTTGAAGTGAACCATGTTTCTTCTAAATCATTTTTTCTCCAAGTTAAACATTCCCAGTTCTTTCATTGATCCTGTAATGGGTATTCAGAATCTTGGTTCTCTGCTTTTGGGCATTCTCCAGCTGGATCTCATAGTCCTTAAATGTTGTCCAGAATTGAGCATAGTGTTATGGTTCTAATATGACTAAGTCAGAATTTAACAAGACTCTTGCCTTTCGTTCCAGTTCTGGATACTTTGTCTGTTATAATGTAACGTCAGATTAGCTTTTGTGGCTGCCTTGTCACACTGTTGACTCATATTGAGTTTATCCCTAGATCTTTTGCACACAAATTGTTGGCTAGCCTTGTCCCTCATGTCCTGTATTTGTGAAGGTGATTTTTTTAAACCTCAAGTTTAATACTTTAGTTTTATATCTAATGAATTTCATTTTATTTGGTTCAGTCGGTCATTCTCACCTATTGAGATCTTTTTCTATCCTGAATCTCTTATCCATTAGCTGTTCCTACTAGCTTTGTGTCATCTGTGAATTTGATCGTGCCATCTATACCTTCATTTAAGTCATGGAGAAAAAAGTTAACAAGATAAGGCAATGAAAAAGTGAAACATTCCACTAGAGAACTCTCTCTAAGGTGACAAAAAGCTATCAAGGAAAATTTTGGAGTCAGGTCATTTCAGCCAGTTTTGAATGTACCTATTACATCATTGTCTTGTTTATGTTTCTCCATCTCATTTATAAAGAGAGCACATGAAACTTCTAACTGCTGAACTCTGAATAGATAATATCTTATACAGCCCCTTATTCATCAATCTAGTAATTCTGTCAGAAATGGAACTACTTAGTCTGGCATGATTTGGTTGATGAAGCCATCCTGGATCTTGGTGATTATTGATTACTTTTTATCATTTAAAAAAATTGATATTTTTGGAAGTTGTCAGGGTTAAGTGACTTGTGCCAGGGTTATACAGCTAATAAGTCTCTGAAGCTGGATTTGAATTTAGATCTCCCAGACTCTCCATTTGCCACCTACCTGGCTCTATTGTTTCCTTTTTTAAACTTTCACATTTACACCTTTAATGTATTCTAGACTTTTGTCTAAATTTGAAGTCGTTTACTAGTCTAAATTGCAGAATCCATCCTCTTGAAAATAGGGATATTTGCCTATTTTCTCAAGGCATGTAAGCACTTCTGTTATTCATTGAAAGATCACTGACAAATTCAACCATTTCATTTAGCATTCTGCAGTATAATTTGTTTGGGCCTGATAACCTGAACTCTTTGAAAATAAACTGAATTCTTTCTCATTTTCTTATTTATTTTGGGATTCAACTTTATTTTCAACTATTTTTGGTTAACTTCACAATCAATTTAATTTAAATATTTAAAAATATCATCTTTGATTGAGAAAATAGGGAACAAAATAACAGTGAAATAATTCTGCCTTTTGTCATCCCATATCGTTGTCTAATCCACCTCAAATAGTATTCCTATTCCTTCTTTGATCATCCTCGTGAATGCATTTAAAATGTAATTAAAAAAAAACAAACATTTATTTGTTGCCCTTAACATTCATTGCCAACTTAAGCTCATTTTGAACTCTATTGTCCTTGACACAGTTTTTCCAGGATTTTTATTTTCTAGAGTTTCCTGGTCTGACCTTGCTTATAAAATTTTAGGCCATGGGATCTTCCCTTTTCTTTCTTTGAATCCTATAAAATCTCTTGCCAGACATGTCATATCATACCCAGTTATCTAAGTATCTAGGCTTCTCCTTCCCTTCCCTCCTCTTTACCCCTCATAGTTTGTGCATCACAATTAGTTCTTTCTTGTTGATCAAAATGAGATTTATGATAGAATATCCCTGTTAATTTCTATACCACCTTTTCAAAGAAGGAAATTATTATTAAAGCAAATCAAGACTTTACTAACTTTTGGTATAAAACTGGAGCAGAAGGTCAGATAACTGATATCACTCTATTATGCCTTAGTGGGGATTTGTGACCTTTTCCCTAAATTTGCCTTCTATTTCCATCTTTATTCAGGTGGCATTTTAGTACAGTCTCCTGATTAGTATCATTTCTGTTTTTCTTTGCATTGATCTTCATTCAAATGTTCTCCACATTCAAATCTCTGCTTTTGTTCCTAGATTTCCTATATAGTGCTACTTCAGTCCTACTTTTTATCCACTCTCTTCAATCAGATTAAGATATACCCTTTTAGTTGTGTTCTAGTCATGTATTCCATTACACAATGTCTCAGTAATACCTGGATGTCAAATTTGCCTTGCATTATAATTTCTCGTTTTGCTTGTTAACTCTGTGCATTTGTGAATGGAGACTTGAAGTTACAAGTTTTATGGCTGACTTTTCTGGGGATTTATCTTTTCTAAATTACTTGATGTTTCTAACATTATTTTTAGGTTTTAGCTATTTGATATATAAATAGTTTTCTTCTTTCTTTTTCTTTTCTTTCAGTATCAAACTCTGTTGGTCAGTATTGCAAAATTCTAGGCAAATATGCTTTTACCAGCTTCCATTTGTTAGATCCATTTCATTCCAAGAGCCCCCATATCCTCTTTTTTTAAGTCCTGATCCATAATCCTGTTCTCAAGTACTTAACTAACTGTTCACTTCCTAAATGACCTTTTCTTTTACAAGGCTTTTTTTTTTTTTTTTTTTTTTTTTTTTAGCCATCAAGGGGCGAAAGGAATGAAAAAAATTACATTTGTCCCTTCAATTTTTTTATCCAGTGCTTAAATATATATAGTATTATTTCCTAGTTTATACTTGGCTATATAAATCCTCATTTCATGCTAATCACCAGAAATAAGTGGTTGTCATCTGCTTTGAGGAGTCATAAATTCTTGGTCTCATCCATTATATACTTCCCAGAAGACAGTATATCCCTCTATTGTTAATGTCAGGTCAGCAAATCGTTACTTCTTAGTAGAGGATTACCAGCTGCCACAACTTATGCATCTATGGATTTATACTATCATTCCTTGGGAGTGCACACAACTGCTTCATCCTCAGAGTCCTGCTTCTCTCCTCCCATTCCCCCTCACCCATCCCCATCTTCCACTCATCTGCTGGAGAAGTCTCAAACTTCACTTAGTGCTTCCTGTTCTCTTACATTTCAAGTTCTACTTTTCCTACTTCTGACCCACTCAGAATTTCTTTGTTCAAAAATTTTTTTCTACTTTGTAATAAAGTACATGTTTTTAATTGATGTTTTCTGTTTTTATATTACATTCATTTCTGAATGTACACATCTTCCACATTCAGCAAACTAATTCTTTAAAAAAAAATGTTATTTCCCCTATGTCCTAGAGAGTGGAAAGGTGTTTTCTTTGGCCCCTTTACCTTCTCTTGAAGCAATTAGGTTGTTCGGTGAATGGAGTGCTGGTCCTGGAGTCAGATGGATGAGTTCAGATCTGGTCTTAGATAATTACTAGCTATTTGACCCTGTCATATAACCTCTGTTTGCCTCAGTTTCCTCAACTCTAAAGTGGAGATAATAATAGTACTTCCCAGGGTTGTGAAGATCAATTGAGATATTTATAGAGTGCTTAGTATGGTGCCTGGCACATAATAGCTGCTACATAAATGCTAGCTATTATTGTCATCATTATCAACATTAGAGAGATCTGTGCATGTAAACATTGTATACTTGTACAGTTTACTATAAAATTTACTCTACCCCATATGTCTTTTGGAAACAAGGTCCATAGTTCTCTGTTACTGTTATTGATAATTCTTGTGACAAAGTGCTATTGCAAACTGTTGACAATGTTGTGAATCTACTAGGTAGTCAGTTACATTAAAACAATTAAAGAACTTACTTAATATCTATTTCCTATGTGTAGAGCCTCAGTATTATTACAGAGGGAAGTGAAAAGAGAAGAGCATCTCTCCTTTCCATAGGATTAGGGAAGAACCTTTAAGTGGTTAGAAATACTTGTGCATCACTTAAATTTGCTTTGAGTCGATGCTTAGAGGGCTTTTTGACCAGATTTAAGGATGGAGGGCAATCATAGTTGTAAACCATTAATTTTTGTGACACAATAAAAACAATACATTTATTATTCTTAGAATGAATTCCTCTGAAACATTTTCAGTTCAGGAAACTCTTGACCCCGAGTATCCTACAAAATTACTCTATCCAGAAGCCAATACAGTGATACTTCACTTATTTGGAAATGGACTATGTGACATCTTTACTTATTTGAAACTAGCCAAGAATCAGGAAGTATCCTGAAAAAGGGCCCTGTCTCTCCAGGATGTTAAAAATCTCATAAACTTAAGTGTCATGAATTTTAAATATAGGAAAACTCTTAACTCAATCTATTCTTACTTTATACACAATTGTAATACAAAAAGTTCTGAAGAGAGAATAGTGTAGCTGCAAGCACTGGATATGGCCTAGACATGGCCAGAGGAAATTCTAGAAAGAATACTCAGATAGCTCTATTATTTTTGATGGTGCTATTCCTTCTAACAAAGCTGATTGGAACCCATGCATGTCTTATCTTGTACTACACTTGTATGTCCTCCCTTAAGTTTGCCCTGGGGACTTACCCAACATGATGAGACCTTCCAGTTTTTCCCTGACATCATAGATTTATGAACTTATGGATCATACAACTATCTGTTAGTTATTTTACTTTCCATGTGACCAACCCATCTTTTTAGATTATACATACATTCCTTTGATGATAACCTTTATTATAATTCAATTTTTTTAGTCTCATGTATTATATCATGCTCACATTCTTCATTGCCCTCTGAATTGTTACTCATTTTTAATTTCAAGACTATGGTCTCGAAATACCATTAGAGTGGTTCTACATCTCAAGACTACAGAAGAATATTGATGTTAACAAGGAAGGCCTTTCTTTTAAGGAGAAACTTGACAGCATTAAAAGCACTATAGTTTTCCAAATGCAATTAAACCAATTTTCTTCTTTCTAGTCAATTCTGAACCTAGTTTATTATTAATTTCTGCAGTGACTATCCAAGTAATGGGTCCTAATAGACCAGTTCTTGTACCTTTAATTACATATGGTATAGACCAGAACTTTTTTTCACTCATGACCCTCTCTGGCAAAATGCCAGAGAAATTTTTACAAGACCCAAATATGTAGATACGTAAAATAGGTAAACAAATGAAACATTTGCTGTTATAAATCATAATTTTGTGATTCCCCCCCCCCCCCTTTCAACATTGTTACATGACTGCATATGGAGATTGTGATTCACAGTTTAAGAAGCTTTAGTATAAACAATAAACATTCTTTATCTACTTGGTTTTTTCTGTGTAGATAGGCCAAAGTCTTAAATAATTATGGTTCTTGTTTTGGAGGTTATGTAGTATTGTAGCACTTTATATGTAATCAGCCACCATGGCATCTGTCAGTCAACAAGAGCATGTGATGGATCTTACAGTTTTTAGAAAAACTAGTTTTGTCTTTGATTCTGTACTGATGCTCCTCTATTTTTAAGGTTTTTTTTTTTGGTTTGTTTTTGCAGATGCATTTTTTGAGCACTGCTATATGAGATAATCAAGTAAGCATCTATTGAAATGATGTTTCTTGTGTCCTTTGGACATATTAAATCAACTCTATGAACTCCTTTATTTGCCTCTTCAAGGAAGATCTCTGATTCATCTTTCCATTTCATCCTAACTTCATTTTATCTCCTGGTTTCATTTTATAACCAGAATGTCAGGATTTATATACTTCAGTTCTTCATTTATTGTGTTTACATATTTTTCCCTGGACAAGGATTTCCAATTTAGAGTACCAGCTGGGAACCTGAATTATCACAAGGCCACTGGAACTTCTCCAGCAGCCATTCCACCTCCAAGGTAATACACACTTCTTCCATAGGAAGCCTGGTCCTGCATCCTCCTCCCAGAATAAACTTTCTAGACTGTAAGTTGCTACATAAACATTATCTTAATGTGTCATTCCCTCAGCTGTTGCTCAGAGTGGCATTGTAGTTTTAGGGAAAGATATGACATAGGTTACTATCAAATGACTGCCATGTTTCATTAGTGACAATATATCCTTGCAGTTTATAAATGGATCTTAAATTCATTTGAGAAATGAAAAAATTACAACTCACAATGGTATGACCATACTTGCCCAATATTAGTTAGGGAATTGGACAGACTCCATACTTCTGGGTCTGCAATTGTTTAAAACCAATGTTTTTAGCTGTCTTTGGTTGTTTTTATGCTTGTCAGCTCTCTTGTAAGCAGGAACAGGTCCTTGCACATAGTAGACATCCAATAAATGTTTGATGAATAAACAAGTGTTGTGTAGGCAGACAGTTATTTTTTATAGTGTTTTTAAAGAATGTGAAACCAAGAATCATTTCTTACTATTACCTGGTAACTAAATTAAATGAGAAGTAATCTCTACATTTCCAGTTTACCATATATCACTATCGTCCTTATGATAGAAGGTAGGTTGAAATTGTTTATTTTTTACTGCTGTCTTATACAAGTAATCAGAAAACATTTTCCTTAAGAGAAGAATGCATTCTCTTTTAGGTTTTGAGTTGCTGATTCCTCTTTCATTCTCCTGTTTTTTATCATTTCAGCATGTTTAAAATTGTGTTCTTCACTAAAGAATAGAGACATGATAATAGAAAATTATGTCAGTTGAATAATAGGGAATAATGATTCATTAAGCAAAAATAATATTTACATAAATACTTAAAGAATTTATTAATTATTCCTTTATGGGAGTTTCCTTTCCAGTGTCTGATTGCAACTTTTCCACAACTCATTAAATGGTCTCTCTTTTTTTTCTAATCACCCTTGATTATTGATTTTATTGAAATGGTACTTTGACTCTGCCATTCCAGTAAAGTTTTATTCTTTTTTTTTTTTTTTTTTTTTCTGAGGCAATTGGAGTTAAGTGACTTGGCCAGGATCACACAGCCAGGAAGTGTTAAGTGTCTGAGATCAGATTTGAACTCGGGTCCTCCTGACTTCAGGGCTGGGGCTCTATCCACTGCACCATCTAGCTATCTCCTCCCCCCCCCCCCCTTTTTTTTTTTTAATTTTTAAAGCTTTTTATTTTCAAAACATATGCATGGATAATTTATAAACATTGACTCTTGCATAGTCTTGTACTTCAGATTACCCCCTCTTTATCCCCACCCCCTCACCTATATAGCAATCAATCCATTATATGTTAAACATGTTAAAATATATGTTAAATCCTATATGTTCAAACATATTTATTCAGTTCTCTTGCTGCACCAGAAAAATCAGATCAAAAAGGAAAATAAATGAATTAAAAAAAACAAAATGCAAGTGAACAACACAAAAAGAATGAGAATGTTATGATCCACATTCAGTTCTCACAGTCGTTTCTCTGAGTGTAGATGGCTGTCTTCATCACAAGATCATTGGAATTGGCATCAGATAGCTCATTGTTAGAAAGAAGTCACGTCCATCAGAATTGATCGTTGTATAGTATTGATGTTGCTGTGTACAATGATCTTCTAGTTCTGCTCATTTCACTTGGCATCAGTTCATGTAAGTCTCTCCAGACTTCTCTGAAATCTTCCTGTTGATCATTTCTTACAGAACAATAATATTCCATAACATTCATCTACCATAACTTATTTAGCCATTTCCCCACTAGTGGGCATCCACTGAGTTCCAGTTCCTAGCCACTACAAAGAGAGTTGCCACAAACATTTTTGCACATGTGGGGTCCCTTTCCTTCCTTTAAGATCTTTTTGGGATATAAGCCCAGTAGTGTCAAAGGGTATGCACAGTTTGATAACTTTCTGAACATAGTTAAAAATTGCTCTCCAGAATGGCTGAATCTGTTCTTAAGTTTTATTCTAATGCCTTATCATAGCATAAAGATAGTCCGGTGTTCTCTAAGACTTTGTCAGTGAGTATAAACTCTTATATTAGTTATTCTTAGGAATCTGGAACTGATTCAAGTATTGGTTTACTGGATTCAATTCATTAATTAAATAAAAACTTAATGTGTGCCAGGCAGTATGTTAAGCACTGCGGATACAAATAAGAAAAAGAAAGAGAACTTGTCCACAAGAATCTTACATCTAATGGAGGAAGGCAAGATACTAAAGGAATTTGAAAGTGATGCTGGGTGACCAGAGGATACACACACAATGTTCTATGGAGTCAAAACCAAGTAGAACTGCTGGTGGAAAATGGAGAGTTACCTAAAAAGTTTGGAAAGTTCAGAGTTCTCTATGAAAGACTTAAAAGGGAGTTTGCTCCTACATCCTCCGGCCCTTCAATTAGAGGTGAGAGACAACTGAGGGATTTGAAAAAAGATGTTTAGTATCAAAAACTGAGTCAATCAACATGGTGACAAGATTTTAGGTGATGGCTTGTCCTATGTCAGTCATGATATTCTCTGGAGTCTAAGCAAAGATGCTAATGGAAATGAAGATTAGAAGTACTATTAAATATTCTAGAACTCCTGTTGTATATAGTTTCTTTAATTTGTTAATTCTATCATAGTGCCTAATGCAGGACTTTATTTAAACTACCCCAACAAGAAGGATTCCTTTCTTAATTTTAGAGATTCCAGGCTGAGAGAATTCCTCATGCTGAGAATTGTGTCAACTCTTTTCAATAATTTGGAATTATGCAAAAAAAAAAAAAAAAAGTGACTGAACTTTTTATACTCTTTGACCCCAGGACTATGCCCAAGACAGAGACAAAGGTCCATTACCTATGAAAATGTTTAGAGCATCACTTTTTTTTGAAAGCAAAGAACTACAAATGGGAATTCCCAAGTACTAGAAATGAAATTATTAAACACACTCATATATATGAATGTAGTGCAATGTCATTAGTCAGAAGTTAGGAATTTAAAGAATCTAAAGATGCCTAGTGAGGTTTGACATGAATTGATGCAGACAAGTAAACAGAATCTGAAGATCAGTATACACAGTAACCACAGCAATGTAATAAAATGCAGCTCATGAATCCCTTTCCCCATGGATGTTCAATTTACTGTCCAAGGTGTTAGCTATTTGGGGGAAGAAGGATGTGAATCTTCCCAAACTCTAGCTTGCTTCTGGCAATATAAATATTTTTATTGGCAGGTAATGATATACTTAGCTCAAAACAAAGGCATTTATTGAGATTGTAAATAATAAAATACACAGCTAATTTGCCCATGAATAAATACTTTACAGGAAAAGTTAAATCTTCATAGCAATTATTTATGGAGCATCTATAGGGAACAAATGGCTACAGCATCTCAAAAAAACATGTATACATATGGAATTAAACTCTTCTCATTTTACAAATAAGGAAACAGGATTAGGGGTAAGTGGTTTGCTCAGCTAGTAAACATCTGAGGCAGAATTTAAAGCCAAATTATATATGCTGGAAACTAGACATTTTAGTCACTGT
Organism: Sarcophilus harrisii; assembly: GCF_902635505.1. NCBI lineage: Eukaryota > Metazoa > Chordata > Mammalia > Dasyuromorphia > Dasyuridae > Sarcophilus > Sarcophilus harrisii. The sequence goes on along the minus strand of NC_045428.1, from coordinate 460,133,582 downwards.
TTTTAAAAAACTATTGTATGTGCAATTCCATATCCCTCTCCACTCCACCCTGCCCCCCTTCTCTTCACACTAGTCACTCATACTGCCCAAAATTCGACTTGTACCTGTTGTTCATGGGTTCTGACTTCTCGGCTAGTGACAAGCCAGATTATTAGGTAAGCACAAAAAGCATGGGGATAGAAAGGGACTGTCTGCTATTTCCTTGTCCTTCACTGGAAAAGTTCCATTTCTAGAAATCTCTCTTAAGTTGCACATTCATACATCTAGAAAAACCTCCAGGTTTTGGCCCCAAAATCCTTGCTGCAAAGTCATTTGGGGTGGAAGCGGTAAGAGACTAGTAGCATAACATATCTAATTTTGCTGTATGTAGTGCAGAACACCAGGTTTACCAGGTTTTGATTTCGGAAATACCTTTCTAGAGGCCTCCAGTAAATAGTATATAATTTTAATAAAATTCTAACATTTTATAACTTATCTCATTTCTCCCCTTCTCCCTTTAAACCTCTATTTTTATTTAAAAAATACTACCATTCTTCCAATCTGTAAATTTGCAGTAGTTTAAAAATGGTGTATTTTACATTTTTTTATTTAAATCTGCCTGAAAAAAGTTTATTAATTAAATTATCCTAAGCATCTTTACTTAGAAATTCTAACAAAGATCCATATCACTTTTGGAAATCTTTCTGTCCAAGCTATTTTCCACATACAATTCATAGGGTTCCAAAATAGAGGCAGAATTACATAATCAAGGTGAAATGGGGAGGGGAATTTTAGCTACTTTCTGATTCATCTAAAAGAACTTTCAGTACACCCCAAATAATCATTTCCCTAAAGCCATTTATTCTCTTTCTAAGGATACAATGAATATGAGATATTGCTATTAATTGAATTAAGGACATTCTTCCTCTTAATGTACTTATCATTAATTTCTGGGAGTTTTCCTGAGCTATTCAGGCCTCTCCCTTTAGAAATTAGTTGGGTTTTTGTTAAGAATGATGTAAAAAGATTTCAGTGCATAATAGTATTTAGGGCTTTATATTGAAAGAACAGCTAATGAAATTTCTCATTCAAATTAATCGAAGTACTTCAGATAAATGCACTGAAAAAAAATGTTTTTAAGAGGGAACAGGGATGGGCTGGAAACACCTTAGTATGTTTAACCACAAGTCAGCCTGACCTCCATATCCCCTCAACTAACCTCTTGAGTCTTTTACAATTTTTCTTCTACACTTCACATGTGGCCTTCCCTTTGCAACCTTAGTCCTTCTACCTGGTGGAATATTAGTTAAAGACCCCAGGCCCTATGAGCATGCACAGAGTATTTCTGATGAAACTGCCCAAGTGTAAGAAGTTAGAAAACCTACTTTCTTTTAAAGAGTTATGTGGAATGGGAATGACTTTGGGGAGACATAGACATATATGGAGGATATATGTCTATACATTCTGTATCTGGTTCTGGTCTATTAACCAGATAGTGGATAGCAGCCTTTTCAGTTGTAACTGTGAAACAAACTGGAGGTGCCTTCAAAAATCCTTTGTTGCAACCTCTCCCTCTTCCACTTTCACCTTTCTACCCCTCTATTTCTGTCTCTTGGTAGAATCCCTGTTCTTGGATTCACTCCTTCATTGGCACTATCTAAGCAATAGTGCTGTAAGGGGAGAGCTGTTGAGCACACAGTAGAGGCTGACACATGGCCTCTGCAACACTGACTTTGATTCTTAGTGTGTGGGACATAAAAAGACCTTTACCCAAAATGTTTACTCAGAGATCAAAGTAGAAAGCAGAAAGATTGTTTATTAATCCTCATGAGGATGAGCAGTCCAACCCTGAGATAAGGGAAATAGAAAGCTCGCGGTAGGATGGCTAAAGAAGTAGTAAAGATACACAGCTTTTATACAAGAGATTACATCACAAGTAAGAGAGTATTGGGATGGGGGGGAAGCATCTAATTGGTTGTTGCTATCCGGAGAGATTAGAATGGAAGGTTTCTGTTTCCCCCAAATCGCCTGATCTCTAGGAAACAGAAAATCAGGCCTTCAAGCTTCAGATAATCAAGCAGATAGTGGTCAAGCTAATAGATTATCGATAAATGTCAAATACTGATAAATGTCACCAACTTAGGTTAAGTAAATATAAGCCTACACATGTTGTATTTATGCAGGTCATAGGGAGACAGAAATAATGAAAATGAAATACAAGCAGTGGCTCTACTGGGTCTTCAAAAGGATATTTACTTCAAAAGTACAAATATTTCCCAGTTTAGACACAATTCTTACACTTTCAGTTCTTCAAAGTCTTGCTTAATTGACTTTTTGAAAATCACAAGATTGTACTCTCTTTATAAAGAAACTTCATAGCCTTGAGTAGGGGAGAGGGGCTAGAAGTTAGGATTTTGTATTGCTGCAGCTAGAGAAGCCTCCGGGAGGGACTGCAGATGAAGATAATCATTTACATACTGGATAGCCAGGGCCTGTCCAAATATGTGGGGGCTGTCACAGAAACCCTGAGCTACCTCCATGTTATGGACATGACTATCCATGTTAATTGGTGGGGGGTTACATTCCCCTGGATTTGCCCCTTCAAGAAGTAATTGTGACTCTTAAACAATGATATGCAAAAGAAAGCATCTTTAAGATCTAAAGTGGAAAACCATTGTGTCCTCTGGGATACTTGTATTGGATTCATAGCTTCTAATGATCATTTGCTCTGATTATAGAAATTTGCTATAAGAGGAAAAAGGAGGGACTTGATTATAATAGCATCAAAACAGGTCCTTCAGGCCTCAGCCTGAGAGCACACACATGACAGGATAAAGCATCCTTATATCTGTTGAACAGCTGATCATGCCGTAATAATTCCACTTCATAGCCAGACTCGGTTCTCTTTTTTCTGAGGCAGAAAAAGGGTTAAGGTGCCAGTTTTTACTGACAGGGCCCTCAGAAGTCTGACTCTAGATAACTAGAGTTTTTAGAGTAGTAGCAAACTGCTTTTCTGTTTTTCCTAAAGTTCTCAAACTCTTCTGTTAACAGTATCAGTGCAAATAGATTACAATTTATATATCCTTTTAGTGAGCTTTAATTAGAGCTCCTTTAAAAATGCTTTTACTGTCATATCTCAAGACAAATTTCCAAATTACTTTACACACACATAGAAATCATTTATCTCTTGGTCACATCTAAAAAACCCATAAAGTTATCCAATATGAAGCAATTATATCCAATAAGGCAGTTCACATTTATGTAGCATGTTTTATGCGAAGCATTTTTGCAATCGTGAGCTTCACAACAACAATTATTCTTTTTACAAATGAGAAAACTGGGCAGAGATAAAATTTGCCATAAATTACATAGCTAATACATATCCATAATTGAAACAAAATGGTGGTTTTACCGAATAGCTTAACTGGCTTTCTCACCTTGCACCACTATGAAGAATCTAGTCTTCTACTTGATTGAGGGTTTAAAGAGTGGTCTATATAGTTTTACAACAAAGGGAAGCTGGAGAGAGCACAGAGTACCTGGAATTAAGATGTTTGTGCAAGCTCTGTCTTTTGGGGGTTAGTATGAACTAATTTGAGCTAGTCCTGTGGTTGCAGGCATAGCAGAAGTGTCCTAGGTTCTCCCAAAGAACACCACAAAGGATCACTGTCAAACTCAAGCAACAAATCATTCTGCTTCCTAATTGGCTCATTTTGATTCTAAGGTTATTTCAGTCTCTCCTGGATAATAAAGGAACTCAAGCAAATTTACTGAATTATTGCATTTTTATAGCACCATATTTGTATTTCAAATGGAATTTGGTAGGACTCTTTTGCATATTTTTCTAAATAGACTATTTTGTTGTTTGTGTTGAGTTATTTCAGTCATGTATGACACTGTGATCCCATTTTGGAATTTTTTTGGTAAAGATATTGAAGTAGTTTGCCATTTCCTTCTCTAGCTCAGACTTGCTGAGGGTCACACAAATAGTGTCTGAGGCCAGATTTGAACAAAGGAAGATGAGTCTTTTTGATTTCAAGCCCAGTGCTCTATCAATTGTGCCACCTAGCTGCCCCAAATAGGTTATATAATTTTGAAATTGTTTTTGAAATGTTTGGTAGAATTCACTTGTGAATCCATTTTATTCTGGGGATTTTTTCTTGGTGAGCTCATTTATGGCTTTTTTGATTTTTGTAAACATTTATCCATTTCACTTAGATCATCAAATTTATTGGCATTTAATCGGGCAAAATAACTGAATAATTGCTTTAACATCCTTGCCATTGGTGGTGAATTCATCCTTTTTATTTGGCTTTCATAATTTTAATCAACTTACCAAATAGGTTATCTATGTCATTGTTTTTGTTTTTAATAAGCTAGCTCCAATTTTATTTATTAGTTCAGTGGTTTTCTTTCAATTTTTTTTAGATATTTCTTTAGATTTTTCAACGTTTCGACTTTGGTGCCTAATTGGGGATTTTAAATAAGTTCTTTTTTTCTAGGTTTTTTCTTTAGCTGACAGAACAACTCATTGATCTCTTTCTCTTTTATTAACATAAAAGTTTAGAAATATAAATTTTCTCCTAATACTCCTTTGGCTATAACCCATAAATTTTGGAATATTGTTTTATAATTTTCCTTTTTTTTAATGAAGTTATTTATTGTTTCTATGATTTATTCTTTGACCTACTCATTCTTTAAGATGAGATTATTTAATTTCCAAATCATTTAAAATCTATTTTTCTGTAAACTTTTATTGAATATAATTTTTATTGCGTTATATTATGGAAAGGATACATTTAATATTTCTGCTTTCTGAATTTGATTCTGAAATTTTGAGTGGTATGAGGGTTTTATGTCCTAATATGTGGTCAATTTTTGTGAAGGTGCCATTGTAATGATGAGAAAAAGATATATAACTCCTTTCTATTCCCATCCAAATTTTCCAACTTTTCAAAAATTCTATTCACCTCCTTAATTTCTTATTTTGTAATTAGATATCTAGTTCAGACAGAGGAAAGTTGGTTTCTTACTAGTATAGTTTTACTATTTCTTCCTGTAACTCATTTAATTTTTGCTTTAAGAATTTAGATGCTATCCCATTTGCTGCATTTAATACATTTAGTATTAATATTACTTTGATGTCTACAGTACCTTTTAGTAAAGTGTAGTGTCTCTGCTTATTTCTTTAAGTTTTATTTCTTCTTCTTCTTCCTTCTCTTCCTTCTCCCCCTTCTTCTCCTTTTCCTTTTCCTTCTCCTTCTCCTTCTTTTTCCACTTCAGCTAGAGCATAATAGATTCTGCTGCAGCCTTTTACCTTTACTCTGTGTCTATCGGTTTCAAGTATATTTCTTGAAAACTACTTATTGTTGGATTCTGGTTTCTGAGAGTAATTCCTGCTCTCTCTTCGTATCAAGTAACTCTGTGGTCATAACACATGCAGTTTGGTGAGGGGGAAAAGAGAATATCTTTAAGTCTATTTGTGATACTTGTGGTAATTTAAATAATCACAATTAAATTATGTGGCTTGAATGATGCCTTTTTTAAGCCTATTGAAATAGTTAATTATCTAATAAGGGAGTGCAACATATAAATTGCCCACCAGGTAGCGCTCTACTTAAATCACCAGAGAGTAGTTTTAGTTGAATCTCTGGTGAATAATAGCTCATTTTAAAAAGGTTGTAGCATTCTTCATTGGCCATCAGAAGGAACTTAGTCTGCCAGTGTCTACATTGCCCACTCTTCCTCTTCCATGATGTACCTTCTCCCCCATTACTGAACCCAAGACTTCAAAAGGCTGGGTTTGGAATTCAGCTAGGTGATGAAATAGAATATTAAGTCATAAAATTGTGGAGTTTATGGTCTGTACATAACTCTAGAGCTCACATCCCATTCTATATTCTCCTTTCTTTGAGCACTGAGTCTCTCCACCCCACCCACCCCTATATCTACCCATAGGATTCAGATACTAAACATATTGTGATCCCATAGGATAATAGGATAATAAATCTAGAATTAGAAGGGACCTCAGAGATCATCTAGTCATTTTAGAGATTAGAAAACTAAGATCTAAAGTGGTCAAATAACTTATTCGAGGTCATATAAGTAGTAAGTCACCAGAGAGGCCCTGACTAGAGTTAGTATTTTTCCTTAATTTTTTTCCCTTTATTGAACATAGTAAAAACATAAAAGAAATGGATTGTGTATTTCTATATGGAGCCATTCTCTTCTAGCCAACTTATAAACATCTGGCTCTTTGCTATTATTCACAACTCATGAAAAGTAATAAGGAAATAGGGGAATGGTGTAGATATACAGAACTTGTCTCTAGATCCCAGAATATAAGAGAAAAAGAGAAAGAGGGAGAGCTTTGGAAATCAGTCTCCCTTTCTCTTCTCAGTAGTCCAACTAGATTCATAATACTTGATAGTTTCAGTAATTGAAATATCTTTTTGCAATGGGTCTCACCCACATATTTGCTCCAGGGCCAGAATCTCCCTATAATGCTGGTCTCTGGCAGTCTTCTCATCAGCCAATAGAATCTCAGGCCATTCTGGGCTAACTCATGGAAACCTAATAAAAACCTCCCAATATATTGCAATTGCTTAACACCCCCTGAATGCCATCATTATAACTGAGAAGTTGAAATCTCAAGGCCAAAAGAAGTAGGAAAAGTTGGCTAATTTTGGATGCTAGCACAAAATTCATGTCCTTTCTCATTATGCAATTCCCTGTTGATTATGAGTGACTCTCATTGACGTTGGAAGGGCAATCAGATACTCCTTCTCACTTTCCAAATCTTCATGTAAGACTCAGAATAAGATAGTAATTCAGAAAATGAATGCAAGGTAAGGGCATGCTATTATTCTATATTGGGCTTCCTTGCTCAGAAATTAGATTGTTGACCAATAATTAGAACATTTGCAAAGAAAATTGTTAAAAAATAGATTTCTTTTTTAGGGTTAAATTATCTTTCACTCGTCTTTGGTACTATTTTTAAAATATTTCATTCAATAAATTTTTAATTTTTTTGAGAGGCTATTGGAATTAAGTGACTTGCCCAGGAACACAGTGTTAACTCTCTGAAACCAGATTTGAACTGGATGTGTACTGTGTTCTTGTTTCATCTTCTCCTGAGACCTGAGATCTTCAGCCTTCACTGATAGTTGCTTCCCAATTCAGTTTATTTAAACATTAAGTATACACCAAGATACCAAAAATTCTGTTGTGCATACAAACACAAGAATGAAAGTTTTTGCTCTCAAAGAGCTTATAAAGTTATGTTAATTAGATCCTCCCTGCTTCGAGGCAGTCTTTTTGGTTTTTCCCTAATTCATTCTCCCATTCAACACTATGCGACTTTTCTAAACATTTTGATCACTTCTCTAACCTTCCATAACTTCTCCTTCCCTTATCTTCTCAGCTGAAAACCTTGCTTTCTATCTCACTGAAAAATTTTGTGGCCATTCAGAGAGCTTGCTTTTCTCCCCTCCTCCTTACATCTTTCAGATGCCTTCTACTACTATCTCCTCTATCCATCTTCACTTTGTCAAGGTAACCCTTGACACATACATATGATCCTATTCAAACCCAGCTTCTCCAGTACATTATCCCATCTATAATTCCTGTTTTCTTACATGTTTCTCTCTCTACTTCCCTATTGCCTAGAAATATATCCATTTCTCTCCCATTTTCAAAAAATACTTGATCGATCCATCCATCCCTCATGGGTATTGTACAAAATCTATTCTTCCTTTTGTGGCGAAACTCCTCAAGAAGGTGATCTAAAATAGGTGTCTCCTTTCTACTTACTCTCTAATCAGTATTCAGTTGAAACTTTTCTCTTCAAAATTACTAATGAACTCAAGTGCCATATCTAATGACCTTTTTCTCAATTCTTATCCTTCTTGACTTCTCTGTAACATTTAATTATTGTTGATTACTTTCTTCTTGATACTTCTTTTTCTCTGGATTTTCCTGACTCTTGGTTCTCCTTCCTATTTCACTATCATCCCCTTTGCTAGATCTTTGTCCAGCTAACTGTAGCTGTCTGACAGAGTTCTATCCTTGGCCCTCTTCTTTTCTCTCTTTATATGATTTCATTTGGTGATCTCCTAAACATCCATGAATTCAATGATCTCTAATAAAAATAACAATTTATAATAATTTCAATTCAGTGAACTCAATAATAATAATTTCTATTTTTCTAATTATAAAATTCTCTAATAATTATAACCTCTAATATCTGCTAATGATGCTCAAATCACTTATTCAGCCCTAAAATATTTACCAGTTTAATTAACTAAACTGGCATCTCTAAATGCATGTCCCATAGATATTTTAAATTCAAGCCCTCCCAGTTCCCTAACTTCCTTATTTATGTCAAGAGTAACAACTTCCTTCCAATTATCAAAGCTTACAATTTTGGTGTCATCTTTGATGCCAAGTCCTGTCAACTTTATCTTTGTAAAATCTCTTACATTCATCCTCTTATCTTTGTCATTGCCACCATCCTGGTGCTGGCCCCTCTTCTGCTCAAGTCTTGACTACTGCAAAAGCCTACAGATTGTTGTCCTTGACACAAATCTCCCCAGTCCAGGCCATCCACCATACAGCTGCAAAAATGATCTTTTTAAAGTATAGATTGACCATGTCATTCCTTACTCCCACCCCCAGTGACTCAAGTGGCTTCATATTTCTAGGATCAAATATAATACCTCTTTGGCATTCAAAGCCTCTAATAACCTGACTCCTCATCTCTTATATCTAACATCTGCCATGTACATTGTAATCCAGTGACACTAGTCTCCTTATTGTTCCTCAAAAAATTCACAATCTCCTGCCTCCATGCATATCCATTAGATATGCCCAGAATTTTCTACCTCCTCCTTTCTACTTTCTAGCTCTCCTCGCTTCTGTCAAATCTCATCCAAAGCCCTGTCTTTTGCTGGAAGACTCTCCTGATTTCTCCCTTAATTCTAGTATCTTTCCTCTGCTGATTATTTATACATGTCTTATTTGTACCTAATTGTTGGAATATTTTTTTCCTCTTCAAATCCTGAGTTACTTGAAGGCAGGGACTGCCTTACTTTTCTCTATATTTCCAGTGATTAACACAGTGCTTAGTACACAGTGCTTATGGGTAGCTTAGGTGACATAGTGGATAGAATGTTGGTCCTGGAGTTCATTTTTGGCCTCAGATGCTTATTAGCTGTGTGACTGTGCAAGTCACTTAATCTGTGCCTCAGTTTTGCAGAATTGTTATAAGGATTAAATGAGAACATTTGTAAAGCATTTAGTACAGTGACTAGCACATAGTCAATGCTAGATGAATACTTATTCCCTTATGCTAATAAATGTTTATTGACTGACAGAAGTTTAATCAACAAGCCTTAGTAAGCATCTGCTGTATGTAAGACAATATGTGAAACACTGGGGATACAAAGAAAGACCAAAAAACATCCTCTAAGGAGCTCATGATCTAATTGAGGAGACAACATTTAAACAAACAAAATTTATACAAGAATAAATTGGAAATAATCAAAGAGGAAACATACTAATATTAAAGCAGGCTGGGGAAGGTTTCTTTTTTTTAATTTTTTATTATTATTTTTTTTATTTAATAGCCTTTTATTTACAGGATATATACATGGGTAACTTTACAGCATTAACAATTGCCAAACCTCTTGTTCCAATTTTTCACCTCTTACCCCCACCCCTCCCTAGATGGCAGGATGACCAGTAGATGTTAAATATATTAAAATATAACTTAGATACACAATAAGTATACATGACCAAAACGTTATTTTGCTGTACAAAAGAATCAGACTCTGAAATATTGTACAATTAGCTTGTGAAGGAAATCAAAAATGCAGGTGTGCATAAATATAGGGATTAGGAATTCAATGTAATGGTTTTAGTCATCTCCCAGAGTTCTTTTTCTGGGCATAGCTAGTTCAGTTCATTACTGCTCCATTAGAAATGATTTGGTTGATCTCGTTGCTGAGGATGGCCTGGTCCATCAGAACTGGTCATCATATAGTATTGTTGTTGAAGTATATAATGATCTCCTGGTCCTGCTCATTTCACTCAGCATCAGTTCGTTAAGTCTTCCAGGCCTTTCTGAAATCATCCTGTTGGTCATTTCTTACAGAACAGTAATATTCCATAATATTCATATACCACAATTTATTCAGCCATTCTCCAACTGATGGACATCCATTCAGTTTCCAGTTTTAGCCACTACAAAAGGGCTGCCACAAACATTCGTGCACATACAGGTCCCTTTCCCTTCTTTATAATCTCTTTGGGATATAATCCCAGTAGTAACACTGCTGGATCAAAGGGTGTGCACAGTTTGATAACTTTTTGAGCATAGTTCCAAACTACTCTCCAAAATGGTTGGATTCGTTCACAACTCCACCAACAATGCATCAATGTGGGGAAGGTTTCTTAAAGAAGGTAAGCTTTTAGCTGAGACATTAATGAAACTAAAAAAGGTAGGAGAAAGAAGAAGGGAGAAAATTTTAGGCATACATATATACATAGAGTTGGAAGATAATTTTTTTTTTTTTTTCAAGGAACAGCAATGAGACCAGTGTCACTGGATGAGAGAGTAAAAGGAAAGGAATAAAGTATAAAAAGACTGGACAGTTAAGAAGGCAGGTTTTGAAGGACTTTAAAAGCCAGAAAACTTTATATTTTATTTTGGAGGTAATAGGGAGTAAATGAAGTTTATTGAATAGGGAGATGTAATTATCAGAGCTGTGCTTTAGGAAGATAATGAAAATGTTATTTATCCCCATTTTATAGGTAAGAAAATGAAATCAGAAAACTTGTACTGGAAAAATAGTGTGATGTAGAAGGAAAAGTATTGTTCTTGCTTTTAGAGTCCAAATAACTTTAGTTTTAATCTGCTGGGTTTTGGAACTCCCATCCTGGGCCTGAGATGAAATGCCTTATATATGGAGGTAAATTCACCTAGCTCACTAAATATAGCTATTTCCAGACCATATTTTATATCTCATCAAGGCCGTCTTGTTATCTGTCCTGATGCCAGTGAAGGTGTCACCTCTTCATCAAACTCTCAAACATATATGCTTCTTACTTTTTGCTCTTGGAACAGTAACTTGATGCAATCAACTGACCTATAACTAGAGTTAATAATTCTGAGACTACCCAAAGTAAATTTCTTTCCCTGGCAACTACTCCTTTATGTGTATAGTTAACTTGATTAAAATGTCACTTCTGGGGGGGGGAGGGGTAGTAATTGTCATACTTTTGTATTCACAATGCATAGCATAGGGCACACAGCATATACTTAATAAATGTTTTTTTTTCTCTCATTCAGTTTTGCCATTTTACTCCTCATGTAACCATGCAAAAGACATTTCATTGCTCTACAATTTTTTCCTTTATAAAATTAGTCAGTTGTACATTTCTAATAATGTATCCTTTGGACTTCTATTAACCAAGAAACTATATGTATTCTGGAGTTGGTAACATGCAAGTTCAACCAGTGTCCCTTTTCAAAAGTTTGGATTCTGATTTCTCATCACCAACTTGCAGGCAGTTCAAGGCTGCTAGATAGCAGAATTTGGAATGATGCTTACTGATGGCAACAAAGATGGAATTTAAAACTGGAAGGGATCTAGTTCTAGGGATGGCAAAGATTGAGACCAGTAAGAGTTCTTCCCAAGTCACATAAGGATTAAATACAACTGTTCCTCTCACTTCAAATTATTAGTTCTTACCACTACAGTATCACCTAATATTTAATGGTAGGCATGGTTTTTACCTGAACTAGAATAAAAAATTATATAGAGAGCACTCTGCTAAGCCTCAGGGAATATAAAAAGTCCTTGTCCTCATAGAATTTACAGTCTAGTACAAGATTAACTAGGGGCAGCTAGGTGGCACAGTGGATAGAATGTTGGACCTGCCAGACTTTCAGTCCCAGACACTTAGTACTAGCTATGTGTTTACCTTATTTTATGGTGTTTACCTTAGTTTCCTCATCTGTAAAATGAATTGGAGAAGGAAATGGCAAACTACTACAATTTCTTTGCCAAGAAAACACCAAATGGGATACAAAGAATGGGACATAACTGAACAACAAAACAAACACCATTACATGGAAGTGATAAAATGCTATCAACAGGAGGATCCAGGAAAGTGATACTGACCCATGTCTAACAAAGAAGCTCAGGCTTCAGGAGAAAGGGACATGAGTTGGAAAGTAAGAGTTGGTTAAAGAATGGGCTCAACCATGATCTCAGGAAGCAGGATCTCTCTTGGAGATGCAGCCTGACAACAGTTTCTGTGGGTACTGTAGCCATGACTACTGAAAAGAAAGTTCTTGCCACCAAATCTTTGACATTGTTAAGAGGTTCAACAACAGAAAATGATATTTTACCAGTAGAAATTAAATGAAAGATGAGTACTTTCCATCTACTTTGCCTGTATTCCTCTAGGGACCAGGAGACCTTTCCATCTGACTTGCAGCTGATCTCTTATCTACCTAAACTCTATTAGAGTATTAGAGTATGAGCTCTTTCACAGCAGGGTCCTTTCTTTTCTATTTGTATACCCCAATGCTTTACATTGCTTTGCACATAGTAAGCCTGTTATGGACCAGAACTCTGAACTTGAAACAAAGGATTCTTATAAGGTACTAAGTCAGTGGAATTGATAGAGACAACAGTTATCTTAATTTAGCATGGTTCAGTATGATTGATTTAATCCTACAAGGAGATATTATGGGCCAGAACTTGAAACAAGGTACTAAGTAGAATTGAGGAGACAGTGGTTAAATTTAGTTTAGCATTGATTTAATCCTACAACAAATAATGGTTTCCTAGTGATATAATGATTGTTGTATACTCAATGTGGAACATATAAGGAGGAGCTCTCAGGGCCAGAAAAGGCAAGCGCACTAGAAGCTCTGGGAGACTTAGATTCATTTCATCATCCACCTTTGTGGTGGCTGCAGGATGAAGCACAAACCTTTGGAGTCGGGGAGATTCAAAAGCCAGAGAAGGCTTAAGTTCTTGGAACCAAGAAGAGAGATAGGTCTCCAAAAAAACTGGCAAGCCCCAAGTGAAGGAGACAGGACTTTGAAAGAGACAATAAAGCATTTGGACTTTAATACCTGGCTACACTCGTGTGATTACTGTGAACTGAAATGAAGGCTGTCTCCAGAGACCCCAAGAAAACCTCAACAGCTATTTGTAAATGCTCAACTTTCCTTCCTCTTTTGCTTCTTTCCTTCCAGCCCTGCTCTCCCTTTTCTTCCTTTTTTGCCTTTTCTCTCCATTCTTTTTCTTCCCTTTTCCCGTGATTCCTTCCATCTTTGACAAGTGGAAATTGCAAGAACACTATGGAGAACAGGCAGGACCCACCCAGGGGGAGGGCGATCATAGGAGAGGGCTAACTCAGCTCCGGCCTATAGAGGGGTATCAAAGCCTCCTTGCTTAGGGAGTTTCCCCTCTGCTCTCTATCCCTATGCCTGGGGCTCAGAATGCTTCTCCTAAACTGTTGGTGGCGGCGGTCCTTTGTTCTTGAAGAGGACCAAAGATACCAGAAAGGTGACGGCTTGTTCAGGAATTGGATTTAAGTGAGGCCGTTAGTTTGCCAGGACGTAGAGGATGACCTTGGCCGTTTTCTTTTAAGGGTTCATAGCTTAACATAAGTAGCAGAACTGAGGCTAGTGAAACGGAATCGTAAAGATTCAAAGATAACTTTGTGGAGAATAATCCTTCTGGGGCCAAGAAGCTGCATTAGAGGATTTTTAATTCCAACCCGAAGACACCGATTCTAAATCCTCATGACTGACTGAGTTGAGCGGATTAATCCTTTTGGACAAAATTTGTTCCGAATACTGGGAGACACTAAACTTTTACAACTTTGCCCTTTACACGGAGAAATGGTAACGTGTGCGTTTCACTGCCTGCGTAGACGAGGACCCAGACCAGACGTTTTCGGGACACCCCCCCCACCGCCAAGCTGGTTTCCCGATGCCCCGGCCAGCAGGATTCAGCGTCTGCTTAAGCAGCTCGCCGCTGAGGCTGGGCTACCGAAGCTTCCTTTCCTGATCTAGAATCCACGGCAAAAGTCTCCTTCTCCCTACCTTTCATCTCTGCTCTTTCTAACTCCACCTTTTCCAGGGCTCCCTTCATGCCGGTCTTCTCCACCAGTAATCGCCGCCCCCCCCCCCCCCCCCCCCCTCAGCCCCATTCCCATCCCAACCCCCCAGCCGCGCCCGGCCCGCCCTCCGAGGCCGGGGAGCGCGCACGCCTCCTCGCTTTACGGCGGCGGAGCGCGCACGTTTGCAGCCGTGCCGCGACTGGCGAATTTTGGCGGGAAAGCCTCCGCGTTTGGATTTCTCCGGAGACGGCGGCGGCTGCTGCGGCTCGGTAAGTTAGTTTCCCGGGCCCGGCCGGGCCCGATTCCGTGAGGATGGGGCGCCGTGGGCTCGGGTTCGGGCTGCGAGGCGGAGGCAGACGCTGGCAGGGAGGGAGGAGAACCTGCGGAGGCCCGCTCGGAGCCGGCCCCGAGGCCGGGGCAGTCCGCTCACTCGTCAGGGCCCGAGCGGAGGCCCCAGGCCCGGCCGGAAGGCGGGCGGGGAGCCGACCGGGCTCGAGGCGGGGGAGCGCCGCGAGGCTAGGGGAAGGCGGGGCAAGCCTGCCCTCTCTCCCCTCCCCGGCCCCGCCCCCCGCTGCGGGGGGTCTGCGTCCGCATCTCCGAGGGGAACCGAGTTAGAGGCGACTCGGCTGAGCGCGCTCCCCTTCTCGCGGAGAGCCGGAGCCAGAGACGGAAGGTCTAGCCTGAGAGGTCACACCCCTGCTCCCCTCAGCCCGACCTCGCCCCTTAAGGGCCTTGCGAGGGGAGGGCCTGCCTTTGTGACCTGTGATTGCATCCTAGCCGGAAATTGCGCTTCTGCAATTCACACTCTCTTTTTTTTTCAGAGTCGTCCGCGAGGTTTTAAGTGTCTTGCCCAAAGTCAGACAGTCAGAATGTGTCAGAGGCAGGACTTGAACCCAGGACTTTCTGTCCCTGGAGGCTGGCACTGTATCCACTAAGCCGTCCCAGCATTCCTTGACGAATAAATACAAGTCATAGGATGGATATATTTAATGGGGTAAATTATTGCTGGGGTCAAAGTTTACATTCATAAAGACCGGAGTAGCTTAACCGCTGGGAGGGAGGGAGAAAGACGGGGAGGCAGAGAAGCTAGTAGATAGATACATTGATGTCGCTACGCCCCGTGAAGATTTGTAATTGTTTCGCGTCTGTGTCCAAGTTCTCTGCTTCAGGGAGATATTGACTGCTAGAGCCATGGCCGTGCCCTTTGTGGAAGACTGGGACTTGGTGCAGACTTTGGGAGAAGGTGCTTATGGAGAGTAAGTATCCGCTCCTTCCTCTGAGTGAATACACATGCTGGACAGACGGTGCAGACCGACAGAGCTAGACAAAGAAAGGAATAAAAAGCCCAGAGCGGAGTGAACTACGTTTGGGAAATTGCAGCAGTGAACACATGGGTTCATTTGTTGTTTCTAAGTAAATAGGCTTCCTGCAGGGATCCATTGAATTTAGGTGACTGAATTTAAAATTTGGGGAAGTCGATACATAATACTAATTTAATTTAATACTATTTAATTAATAGTATTTAATTTAATACTAATTTGGAAATAAATTCAATTACTGATTTTTCCCCTCTCCCATTACCATAAAAAACATTTCCTACTGCAAAAACTATTAGAGGTTTCCCTTTATGATATAGAGGTTAGAGGTTATCCCTTTGTGATATTTTGTTAGCAATAGAGTCATTGTCTTGCTGTTCCATTTTGCCTTTTGGTTCTGTTGTGGAATACTAGAGTTGGAAGGGACATTGTATCTCTTATTATTATAAAGATGTTATACTATCCAGTATAGATTATAAAGTAAAATAGTGATGAAACATTTTCCTTATTACAACTCTACCATGAAGTTGGTACTATTTTGCCAGCTATCCTAGGAGAGTCAGAGCCTAATGGCAATCATTATTGACTAACCATCAGCTGTTAGGAGTTCCAGGTTAATCAGTCAATCAACACCCATTATCAAGCATCTATCTTGTGCCAGAAACTTTGTCAAAGTCAAGAATTTGGGGATCATGGACAAAATAGGAATTATTTTCTCAACTAAAATTAAAACAAAATGATGGGTCCTTTTGTGTTTCATGGTCTTTTCCTTTTCTTATCCTTTCTGTGCTTAACATTCTATTTTCAAAGTATTGGAAGGGAACTGATGCTATCATGGTTTTTCTTTCATTTGGCTTCCTTTTAAACCTGTAAAATATGTGACTGTTGGTAATAAGGTCTAGAAATCCTGCTTCTCAAATCAAAGTAGTTTTTGGTATGTGTTGGATGCCCAACCCAGCTATCTCTAGGCCGTTTAGGTTTTTGTGTTAAATAATCAGAAGTGACAAAGAAAAGCCTTTTCTTTTTGGGAGGGAAGAAATTAGTCTGGGTAAAGCAATTTTTCAATTTTTTTTTTCAAATAGTAAGCATTTACAAAGTGCCTACCACATGCTAGTCATATGCTAAGTTTCTGTTTCGGAATTTCAAAAAGAAATACCTATCAAAGAAAGTATATTTATTTACTGGTAACTAAAGAATTAATATCCTAAATTTCTCAAGTTAATTAGCACTTGTTAAATGCCTACCATGTGACAGGCACTATGCCAAAGCAGTGGTATCAGTATTTGGTTTAAATATTTAAAAGTTTATGAAATGATAAGTTAATTATTTTTTGCTTAATTTATAGAGTTCAGCTTGCTGTGAATAGGCGAACAGAAGAAGCAGTTGCAGTAAAGATTGTGGACATGAAGCGTGCCATAGATTGTCCAGAAAACATTAAGAAAGAGATCTGCATCAATAAAATGTTAAACCATGAGAACATAGTGAAATTCTATGGTCATCGGCGAGAAGGCAATATTCAATATCTGTTTCTGGAGTACTGCAGTGGGGGAGAACTCTTTGATCGAATAGGTATTGAAAATGGTCACAAAATGATGTTCTAAACATTAAGATGATGGAGCTACCAAATTTGTTTATTTTTCAATTTTTAGAAAAAGTTCCTGATTTTTTAGCTGATATTTGATTTATTTTTTGATCATTCTTTATCCACTGAATTAAGTCCTCCAACCATGAAATATGGAAATAAGCACTGATATTTGCTTTGTATTGCAAGGCAATTGGGATTAAATGACTTGACCAGGGTCATACAGCCAGTGAGTGTTAAGTGCCTGAGGCCAGATTTGATCTCAGGTCTTCCTGACTTCAGGCCTAGTGCTGTATCCAGTACCCCTGCTTTGTATTTTCCTAAAAAATTATATTTACTAGAAAGTTTTACCCCAAAATATATTATTACAAATTGCATGTGATCCTAGTTGAGGTTAATATTACTGTTATTTGTTAAGTTTGTGATAAGTAGTTATAGGAAATCATTATAAAATGTCACTTTAATAAGCAGTCAGATATCTTTATTTTTTAAGTGGAGGATTGTGTTGTAGGGATATTCTAACTAAATGTTATTATTCCCAAGTTGATTTTGTAATTCTCTTTATATAAGTAATTCTTTTTATATAAGATGTTCATAATTCCCAAGAAGATTTTTTGGGGGGACTTTAGTCAGTTGTGGGTTTTAGACTTAAAAAGAAAGAGTTCTTGCCCTTAAGGACCTTACAATCTAATAGGGGAAGACAACACATAAAAGGAAGTGGAAAAGAAGTGAGAACCACAGAATACCAGGCAAGGAAAATGATGCCTTGTGGAGTGGAAAGCAAGTAGAGCTGCTGTTGGAATGCTTCCTGGAAAATTCAGATCTGAGCTGTATGGAAAGGAAAACTTTGGGAGGAGTTTACAGTTCCACCCTCCAGTCTGAGGGGAGAAGCATCTGATAGAGCTGAGAGGGTATTAAGTCTCAAAAACTGCGTCCATCAGCATGATCATGAGATTCCAGGTGATTAGCTCATCCTGGGTGGGGCATCAATGTTCTCTTAAATTAAACCAAGCAGAACTTCTGAGGGAAAGTTGAATTAGATTAACAATTAGAGCTATCTTTAAAAAAAATAAAATGAGCTATCTTAAGAAGTAATCTTCCTGATTTCAGAAATATTCAGTCTTGATGGCTATTTTTGAAAACAATAGAAGAGATTCTTGCTTTATGTCCCAGATTAGAATGAATCAGTACCTTTTTAACTCTTAAAATTCTCTAATTCTGTCATTGAGTATTGCTTAATAAAACCTATTCTGTGTATATAAATTTAAAATCTAAACCTACATATGAAAATTAGAAACTTTTACTTCTCTGATTTCCAACTCAGATATAGACAAAAAGTAGAAAGTTGGCAGATGGCAAATTTTTTAAAAATCAGAACCTGATTTCCTATTGATTGTATTTTTTCAAAGACATCTATGGCTATGCAGTTTGAAGATGTCTAAAGTTTAAAACGCTTTGTTAAATTTAATTGAAATTTGTCTTTTTTCTTGATATGAACATCTCAGGAATGAACTAAGGAAGGTATCTATAAATTAAATGGACATTTTTGAGGTTTGAGTAGAAGGGTTACAGAAGAGAAGAATTTAAAGTTAACAAAGGACAAAAGGTTTACAGATTTATATAATACAAAGAACTAAAAGGACTTTTTCAAATAAGAAGATTGATCTAGTGGCATGAATTTCTGTCTTGGGCAATTTTAAAAAATTTGCTTATTCTACATAGCATCTTTGTGATGTCTTTGAGCCCCTTCTCATATTACGGATTAGTGAAACTAGAATAAAAGCAAAGATTTAATCAGCCTCTTATAACGTCAGTTATAACTAATAACTAATAACATGTCAGTCCTGGATTCATGATTCTTTTTGTTCCTTTTGTAGGATACTAGTCACTGAAAGAGACACTGGTTAATCCTTCATTATTTATGTGTACACTGTGTTTATTGCTACCTTTTTTGTCTCTATATCAGTAATTTTGAGTCTTCCATTCCTCATATTGAGTTCTTTCTTGTGAGGACAACACAAAACAGGCAAAAACATGAATATCTGAATATACCATGTTTCTTCCTAGCAGTTCCCCAATTTTTTGCCATGAGGCAGGAAGTAACTAGCATTCAGTTTTTTTTTTTTTTTATGTTCTTTTTTTTATTTTTATTTATTTTTTTTATTTAATAGCCTTTTATTTACAGGACACATGCATGGGTAACTTTACAGCATTAACAATTGCCAAACCTCTTGTTCCAATTTTTCACCTCTTACCCCCCACCCCCTCCCCTAGATGGCAGGATGACCAGTAGATGTTAAATATATTAAAATATAAATTAGATACACAATAAGTATACATGACCAAAACGTTATTTTGCTGTACAAAAAGAATCAGACTCTGAAATATTGTACAATTAGCTTGTGAAGGAAATCAAAAATGCAGGTGTAGCATTCAGTTTTAAAGGTGGGATTTGTTCTTGCAGTTGATTATTGATCAATAAACCTTCAAATTTTACCCTTTCAGAGCCTGATGTAGGTATGCCTGAACAAGATGCTCAGAAGTTCTTCCATCAGCTTATGGCAGGGGTGGTAGGTTTGTTTCTTTTATTTGATTTGATTTGATTAATTCTTTTATTTGAATTGATTCTTTAGTGTAGATGAAGAATAATGAATAAATAAGTCTTAATATTTTCTTCCTCCCAGGTGTATCTTCATGGTATTGGAATAACCCACAGAGATATTAAGCCAGAAAATCTTTTACTAGATGACAGAGGTAAGCTCATTAAAACAAAAGTTTGTTTCTTCATTTTGATATTATTTATCAACTATAAAAACAACATGACTAAAATTGTTTGGTATAAGAATTGATATTTTCATCTAATAGATGGCAATCTAAATTTTTGGTAACTGTATTCCATTCTCTTTATTCTGTACATGTCCTACAGTTAAAAACCCTTGGTAATGTAATAATGTAACATTTGTTAAAAACATATCTTGTCAGAAAAGATACTGAACAAAGACAGATTCAAACTTTTTTCTTCTTTAAGTAGTATTTTATTTTTTCCAATTATATGTAAAGGCACTTTTTAGGATTTGTTTTTTAACATAAAATGATCTTCCTTTTCCCCTAAGACAATTTTAATGAGACATAGATTATATATGTGCAATCACAGTAGTCAGATTGTGAAAGAAGAAACAGAACAAAAGGAAAAAAACTACCCCCCCAAAACTTGGAATCTTTACAAACTGTTAAGTCATTAGAGTTGATAGAGACAATAATTATTTAATTTAGCATGGTTCAGTATGATTGATCTGATCCTATGAGGAGATGTTATAGGCCAGAACTTGAAACAAGGTACTAAGTACAACTGATAGAAACAATGCTTGTGTTCACACCTTTAGAGAGCTCATATAAGCAAGAAGTATTTAAGTACTCATTGGAGTTCACACGTTTGGGAGATTTCAGGGTTTAGTATGAGATATCTGAATTCACACTTCCCTTGAAGTTCTCAGGGCCAGAGAGCACTCTGGGAGAAACCCATAATCTTACTCTCTCAAAAGAGATCATCATATATAAGAATAAGAAACAGACAGAGGCTCTCTCGGGGAGTTGAGCTGAAAACATTGAGAGGGGAGTGTCAAGTCAGTTCAGGAGAAGCCTTCTCTTGGAGGTGCAAACAGATTCACTTCATCTCGCACAGCTGTGGTGTCTGGGCTCCTGCACTTCCCCCACTGAGACCAACGCTGGTCTGAAAGGCTCTCCAGAAAGCTGCCCAGCCCCAGGCAAGGAAGTGCTGGCTGTAGGCTGAAGAAAGCAGAGGCAGAAGCAAGGGACAATCTGCAAGAGCTCTTGGCAACCAAGCAGACCGATAGGCCTCTGAGCTAACCGGGCCCAAGGAAAAGAGATAAGAAATAAAAGATCTGAACTTTTATCACCTGACTGCGTTTGGAGTAATTATTACTTTTAACTGAAACAAAGGCTGCCTCCAGAAAACCTCCCCAAGAAACCTGCTCTCAGAGAGAACCATTATTAAAAGAACAAGAATACCACAGAAAATAGCTTTGATCTGATTTTAACTCCATCAGTTCTTTCTATGGATGTGCATAGCAGTTTTCATCATGAGTCTTAATAGAATTATCTTGGATCATTGCATTCCTGAGAAGAGCACAGTGTTGATGTTATTATGTTCATTGTTTTCCTGACTCTACGCCATTTTGCAGGCTTCCCAGCTTTTTCTGAATTCTCTTTGCTTGTTGTTTCTTTTAGCACAATAGTAATCCATTACATTCATATATCAAATAATTTGTTCAGCCATTACCCAATTGATGGGTATCCCCTCAGTTTCTAATTCTTTGCTACACAAAAAGAGTTATTAACAAATATTTTTGTACAAATAAGTCATTTTTCCCATCTTCTCAACCCTTTGTCTTTTTAAATCTCTTTGGGATATAGAACTAGTACTGATATTACTGGATCAAAGAGTATATAGAGTTTGATAGTCACCTGGTAGAGTTCCAAAAATTGTTCTCCAAGATGATTGGATAAATTCATAATTCCACCAATAGTGTTTTTAGTGTCCAAATTTTTCAGCATCTTCAACATTACTCATTTTCCTTTTCTCAAAATAGCCAATTTGATAGGTGTGAGGTGGAACCTTAGACTTGCTTAATTTGCATTAATTTTGCATTTTATTTGGGAGATGAGGCTTTTATCAGAAAAATTTGGCTATAAAAATTGTTTCCCAGCTTTCTGCTTTCCTCCTAATCTTGGTTGTGTGGGTTTTGTTTGTGTGAAGCTTTTTAATTTAATATAATCAAAATTATCCATTTTATATCTTATAATGTTCTTTCTATCTCTTATTTGGTCATAAATTCTTCCCTTCCTCATAGATCTGACAGGCAAACTGCTCCTTGCTCTCTGAATTTGCTTATGGTATCATGCTTTATGTCTAAATCATGAACCCTTTTTTTACCTTAAGTTGGTATACGGTATCTGATGTTGGTTTATTGCATATGGGTGCTCTGCCCAAAGGAATATAAATTTTGGTTGCGGAAAGATTTTGTTTATTGGGGTTTATAGGCTACTTTCCCCTTCTTATTTATTCTCTGTGTTTTTTAAAGTGAGACAGTTAACTCTTATGTTACATGTAGTTTCATTTAAGAATTCTTGAAATACAGTACTGAAAATCAGGTTTGTCACTAGATTCATATGCTCCTGGAGGAGAGAGTGAGGCTGATGACTTTGCACAGCTCTGTCTCATTTAAATTCAATGCATTTGCAAGTCAGGCTATCACCTTCCTGATATCATTGGTCTTTTTCAAGAACAAAGAACAAGCAGCAGCAACAGTTTTTGCCATCCTATTTTCCTGTTTTATTAGCAGTTTTTGTCAAATAATAAGTTCTTATTTCAGAACCTGGATTCTTTGGATTTAGTCAAACAATAGGTCATTTATTTTTGTGTCTTGTACCTAAAATCTATTCCACTGATCTGTTATTCTATTTCTTACTAGCACCAGATAGTTTTGAAGATTACTATTTTATAATATAGTTTGAGATCTAATACTGCTAGGTCACCTTCCTTCACATTTAAAAAAAATTTTTCTTTGCTATTTCTTCACTTTTTGTTCTTTCAGATGAATTATGTTTTTATTTTTTTCTAGCTTTATGAAATAATATTTTAATTGTTTGGTGTGGCACTGAATAAGTAAATTAATTTACATAGAAATGTCATTTTGTTATATTGACTTAGCCTACACATAAGCAATTGATAATTTAAAAAAATTTTTAGCTCTGACTATTTTTTGTGAAGTGTTTTTTAATTGTGTTCATATAATTCTTGGCTTTATCTTGGCAGGTAGATTCCCAAGTATTTTATATTATCTATAGTTATTTTAAATGGGATTTCTTTTTCTGTCTCTTATTGCTAGGCTTTGTGATAAACCCATAAAAATCATCAGCATATTTGTTATTTTATTAAATAACTTTACTAAAATTGTTAATTATTTCAAATACATTTTTGAAGTTGATTCTATAGAATTCTCTAAGTATACCATTATATCAATTGTAAAGAGCAATAGTTTAGTTTCCTCATTACCTATTCTAATTTCTTCCATTTTTTTTCTTGTGTTATTGCTATAGTTAGCATTTCTAGAACAATGTTGAATAATAGTGGTGATAAAGGACCTCCTTCCTTCCCTTGTTGGAAAGGCTTATAGTTTATCCCCCATACATATAATGCTTGTTGATGATGAATTTCTAATTCCTTTAGATTTTTTTGTTTTTGATTGTCCAATAATTCTTAAATTATTTTTCCTGAGTCTATTTGCCAGGTCAGTTGTTTTTCCAATGAGGAATTTTACATTTTCTTCTATTTTTTCATTTTTAAAATTTTGTTTGATTTTTGATAACATAGTCTTTAGTTTCCATTTGCACTATTCTAACTTTTATGGAATTCTAATTTTTATGGAAATATTTTCTTCAGCGAGCTTTCGTATCTCTATTTGACTAACTCTACTTTTTAAGGAGTTGTTTCTTTTTAATATTTATTTTTTTATCATTGTCATTTCTTTTCCTAAATTTTCTTCTACCTCTCTTATTTGTTGCTTATAATCTTTTTCAGCTCTTCCAGGAGCTTTTGTGCTTTAGATCAATTCATATTTTTCTGAGGCTTTGCATGTAGATCTTTAACAATGCTGTCCTCTTCTGAGTTTATGTTTTAAATCTTTTGTGTTCTTATAGTTTTCTGTGGTCAAAACTTAGTTGTTGTTTTTTTTTTTTCTCACTTTCCAGACTATTATGTGACTTTTAAATTTGAGCTCTGCTCCTGGAATACAGGGGGCACTGTTCTGGAGCTGGACCCACAGCCCTTGTCAATAACTTTCTGGGCTAAGGACTCCAAGGCTGGAGGACTTGCCCATTGAGCTGGGCTTGCCCAGCCTGATTGTGTCTGTTGTGGTGGAGGTTTGGGGACTGGCAATTCAATTTCTGTGCTGGGACTGAAACCCTCAAGGCTGGTCTTCTGAGCTAGAACTGAAGTGCCTCAGTTGCTGATACATCCTGGAGATAGCCCAGACACCATCCAAACTGACCTGTGCTCCCCTTTTTACCCAAGTGAAACAGTTATTTCTAAGTTGTCTAGGGTTGCAAAATTATTTCATTTCTTCTCTTTGTGGGTTTGTTGCTCCAGAATTTGTTTTGAGGCTTGATTTAAAGTTGTTTTGAGGGAAACTGGGGAGAGCTCAGGCAACTTCTTGCCTTTCCTCCATCATGTTGGCTCTATTTTCTTATTTGTATCAAGCTTAAAGAAAAATTAACTCATGCATAGAATGTTTTGCAACCTGGAGAAAAACAAGTCAATTTTAATTAATTTTCTGAGGTTGCCTGAGGGTATTATTAAGAAAGGAAAAAAAGGATCTGTGTAGAAATATAGGTATTCTTTGTAATAGCAAGAAAAAGAGATACAACTTGAAATATCCAGTAACTGGAAAATATCCAACTAAATTCTGAAATACTAATCATTAAATATTATGTAACACTGTAAAAAATAGAGCATGCAATGAATTTATTGACATTTAGTAGGCATCTACTTTTTATCACTCTATGCTAGATGCTAGCGAATGTGAAAAGATCTGTAAAAGAGATAAAAAGTATAAACAGCAAAACCAAAAGGTCCTAACTACTATTTATTTTTAAAAAGAAAGTAGCTAAATTTGGTGAAAATTTTGGCAGGCTTAGAATTCAGAATCAAAGTATCTTCTTTGTCAACTTATTAAATTTGATTTTACTTTGTTAAAGGCTAATGGTTTTAGGTACGATTTTTGAACTTTTTTGATGCCTATTTGATTTAGTTTCTAGTCATTAAGTACATAATAAAAATGTTAATCTTTTTAAATGACAAGACTAACCAGAACTGACTTTACTGCCTTTTTTTTTTTTTTTTTTTTTTTTTTTAAGATAACCTCAAAATCTCAGACTTTGGGTTAGCAACAGTATTTCGGCATAATAATCGTGAGCGTTTATTGAATAAGATGTGTGGTACTCTGCCCTATGTTGCCCCAGAACTTCTTAAGAGAAAAGAATTCCATGCAGAACCAGTTGATGTTTGGTCATGTGGTATAGTACTTACTGCAATGCTGGCAGGGGGTAAGTGTTACTCAGTTTGTGATTAAATTCCTATATATTGAATCAAGAAAGGATGTAAGCCAATGTATTTATATTAAGCTATTGGTTATTTTAATAGTAATAATTATAGAAATAATATTAACAAAAGGGACTATAGAGAATGATTTTCTTGTCTAACCCTTTTATTTTACAATTGAGTCCTGGAGAGGTATATTTAATTTGTGCAAAGTCTGACTTTAACTAGTGACAGACTTAAAAACTAAGTTTCCCCTAGTTCCTATTCTGCTACTCTTGAATTGTCAGTAAGTGATACTTTTTTTTTTTTTTTTTTAAAGTCATAGCAATCAAGTCTTGGTGAATTAGGGTAACATAACATAGCATAACCAAAAATTTAAGGACAGAATTCTCTGTTACATAGATCTGTGGAAGCTATACTTTCTAATTGTTTCTTTAATTTGACATTTTCTAATATTATTAAAAAAAAAAAACTAGGTGAAGAAATCTTTGATTTTTTAAGAATTGTTAATTCCTCCCATAGTATCTATAATATTTACTTGACATGACCAAAAAGAAAGAATAATTTCTTTTGTTTTTAGAATTGCCATGGGACCAACCCAGTGACAATTGCCAGGAGTATTGTGACTGGAAAGAAAAAAAAACATACCTCACACCTTGGAAGAAAATTGATTCTGCCCCATTAGGTAAATGAGTTTTAATATATGTGATAATATTATAATATTATATATATATATATGTGTGTGTGTGTGTGCAAAATATGTGTATATATATATATATGTATATATAATATACATATAATCTGTATATAAAATACAATAATAAATTTGTTTTAACATATATAAATGACCAAATTCTTGAGAAATAGTTTTGTGCTTTGTGAATTCTTACCAAGATAATTTTAAATTAGAATATAGGTCATATTTACAGAGTAAAGTCATTTGAAGACTTGTTTTGCTTTTATAACCAAATAAAATTGAAATTAAGAAATAATGGATAAATTTGGAATAGGAAATAGATCTGTGAGTTTTATAGTTTTGTTAATTAAGTGGGTAATTTTTTTTTTCTTTGTGATACAGGGATATAAGAATTTTTTTTTTAAATAGCTTTTTATTTAAAAGTTATATGCATGGGTAATTTTATAGCATTGATAATTGCCAAACTCTGGGAGATGACTAAGAATCAGACTCTGAAATAGTGTATAATTAGCCTGTGAAGGAAATCAAAAATGCAGGCAGACAAAAATAGAGGGATTGGGAATTCTATGTAATGGTTCTTAGTCATCTCCCAGAGTTCTTTCTCTGGGTATAGCTGGTTCAATTCATTCCTGCTCCATTGGAACTGATTTATTTATACCATTGCTGAAGATGGCCAGGTCCATCAGAATTGATCATCATATAATATTGTTGAAGTGTGTAATGATCTCCTGGTCGTGCTCATTTCACTCAGCAAAAGTTCATGTAAGTCTCACCAAGCCTTTCTGAAATCATCCTATTGGTCATTTCTTACCAAAGAATAATATTCCATAATATTCATCTACCACAACTTATTCAGCCATTCTCCAACCGATGGGCATCTACTCAGTTTCCAGTTTCTGGCCACTACAAAGAATGCTGCCACAAACATTCTTGCACATACAGGACCCTTTCCCTTCTTTAAAAATCTCTTTGGGATATAAGCCTAATAATAACACTGCTGGCTCAAAGGATATGCACAGTTTGATAACTTTTGAGCATAGTTCCAAATTGTTCTCCAGAATGGCTGGATGTATTGTAAGTAAGTAAGTTTTAAAAGATTTTGCTTTGGTTGTTACCCTTCTTATTTGCTGAGAAATGAGAACCTGGAGTCAAATCAAAGGAGGAAGGCACCACAAAAAAAAAAAGTTGCAGTAATATAGTAAAGGCCCTTTTCCAGAATTGATCTTCCAAAAAGAAGGAGACTAAATAGGGAAAATGATTACTGTTACAAGTAAGTGGATTTCTTTGATCTACATGATTTATATCTTAACTTTCATTTTTTCAGCCTTGCTTCATAAAATTTTAATTGAAAATCCAGGATCAAGAATTACAATACCAGATATTAAAAAAGACAGATGGTATACTAAGGTACTTAAGAAAGGTAAAGTCCTTGATAGTTATTTTTTTAAAAAAATTTTTTTTTTTTCTATTTTTATTATGTGGTTGTTTTAAAATATATTTAATTTTAGGAGAGAATATAAATGCTGATAGGTTTTTAAAATTCCATCTACTGTGTTCTGGATAATTAGATATGGATAGAAATAGAAGGCTTATTGGTTTAACAGGGATTTACAATGTCTACTTCTGGCTATTATTCAACTTATTTTTATGAATAGTAAATTCCTTAATGTAGGTAATTGGATTTTTGATGTTCTCTGTGAGGGTTATTCTTTTTTCCCTTTATGAATATTAATGCAAAAAATTTAAAAGTATTAGCAAGGAGAATACAGTAGCATATTAGAGAGATTGGGAATGTAAGGTTTAGTTTAATGCTGGGGAAATTGATATTAACCGTATTGGTGACAAAAACAACAGATTATATCAAAAGCTGCAGAAAAAGTTATTGACAAGATACTAAATTTATTTCTGTTAAAAAAAAAAATTAGGACATATTAGGGTAAACAGAACTTAAGGTGATAAACAGCGTCTGTGTAAAACCAAGAGTAACCATTATCTGTAATGGGGCTAATCCTTTCTAGCATGACTAGGGAAGAAATAAAATATCCATTATCACCACTTTTATTCAGTATTATATTAGAAATGAAATCTGTTATTTTTGCTTGTGTTTTCCTAGGACTGTCATATCTGCCAAAGAAAGATGGATGAGACAGATTTTTACTTTTATTGTAAAATATTTATGGTATAAACCAATTT
This sequence comes from Sarcophilus harrisii, assembly GCF_902635505.1. Classification (NCBI taxonomy): domain Eukaryota; kingdom Metazoa; phylum Chordata; class Mammalia; order Dasyuromorphia; family Dasyuridae; genus Sarcophilus; species Sarcophilus harrisii. Next base: position 460,105,551 of record NC_045428.1, on the reverse strand, counting down.
CTCAATTTTTAACCTCAGTGTCCTTAAATATGTTGCTATCTTTATAGAAGGTTTTTTCTGTCACCAGAGATGGCCATATTTGAAGTTTATAGTATTTATATGTATTACATTGACCCTTGGGTGTATATATTTTATGTCTATATTATTATATGATAAATAATTTATATAAACACAGTATATTATATAACAATGTATATATTACGCATTTTCCCATTAATATATTATACAATATGTTATAGAAATATGTCAGTATAATATATCCATGTATGTATATTTGAAGCAGAAATGCCTAGCCTGAAAAATTCAAGTAAGTTGAAGACTTCAGCATATCTAGTAAAATTATATGAAAAACCATTGTCAAATATTTATTTTCTGTGTGTATAGTTTTAAATAAATTAGTTTGTGAGTTTCAATTTGTTACTTCAGCTTTTTTATTTTTTCAAATTTTTTATTATTCAAAACATAAAAAGGTATTTTACAGTTGTTTCTTTGAGCTCCTTTGAAATTTTTGGGTTTTCTTGACTATTCTTTCATAGGTGCCAAGAGGCCTCGAGCTTCTTCAGGAGGAGTATCAGATTCCCCAGGTGGATTTTCTAAGCATATTCAATCAAATTTGGATTTCTCACCAGTTAATAGTGCTCACAGGTAAGAATAACAAATTCTGTTGACTGATATTCCATATGAAGACAATGTTGGTCTAGAACAGAGCTTTTCTATTTTTTTGGTACTGTATGGTTATATTACTAATGAATAAGTCAGGTTAGGGGTGTTGTATAAGAAAGAATTGATGCCTTTTGCTTTTTTGTATATAATTTTTTTCTCCCTTAACATTGCAGTGAAGAAAAAGTGAAATACTCCAGCTCTCAACCAGAGCCTCGAACTGGTCTTTCTTTGTGGGATACTAGTCCTTCTTATATCGATAAACTAGTACAAGGAATTAGTTTTTCTCAACCTGCATGTCCTGACCACATGCTATTGAATAGTCAGTTACTTGGTACCCCAGGTTCTTCACAGGTAAAGAGATTTTTTTTTTTTTCAAATATTTTATCATAATTCTGTATTTTTCATTACCTTGAAAACTAGTTGTGTTTTCTAACTCATAGTTTGTTTTGAGCTATTTTAAGTTTCAGCTTTAATGTCTTTGGATTTCACAACATATTTAGGGGCATTAAAAGAAGAAAGTGATGATTTAGATATGTTGTGTAATCATTAAGAAAGAGTAGTGATTGTAAGTTTAGAGACTTAATAGTTGTGAGAAAAGAATTTTATGTCAGCATGCATTTATTTGCTCAGATGTTTTTCTATCTCATGCAGAATCCTTGGCAGCGTTTAGTTAAGAGGATGACACGGTTCTTTACCAAATTGGATGCTGATAAGTCATATCATTGTCTGAAGGAAACTTGTGAGAAATTAGGATATCACTGGAAGAAGAGTTGTATGAATCAGGTATGATTCAGTTACTCTTACATTTTATCCTGAAGGAAATTTTAAACAGTTAAATTGAGAGGTCTTTCAGACAATTCTTGACATTACATCTTCCCTTCTTAATTTGGAATTATCCTAAAGACTTTGATTAAAGTATACCTGATAACACTTTTTTTTTTGTCTGTTTGAATTGTTCTACTTAAAACTGAATTGGCATCTTTATTATTTTAGGTCACAGTGTCAACCACTGATAGAAGAAACAATAAACTGATTTTCAAAGTGAACTTGGTTGAAATGGATGAGAAGATCTTGGTGGATTTCCGGCTATCTAAGGTATATAGAACAATAGCTGAAGTTTTTGATTTATTAGATGTGTGTATTCACACAGTTTCAGAGAAGATGAAGAGAATAGATTTGGTCACACTGGAGTTTAGAGTCTCACTATAATTCTATACTTCAAATTTACGCTAGGGGACAAAAGCATCCATAAAATCAAACATGAGTTTTCTGGCATATCCAGTAACCAGATTCCTTTGAATAAATCCAAGAAAAATAGGCTTAAACCCTAATGGTGTTACACCTTACCTGTGTTTATTAACTGGCAATATCACTCATAGTGTAAGAGAAAGTATTTCTAAATAAAAAAGTTGGAGATTAGATCAGGTTTAACTATACAGTTGCCGCCAACATCTATCAGCATTTTGTCTTTCTAATGGAAGCTGAAAACATGCAACAGATATAAACTGATTTGAGTATTTTTGCTTCTTGTTATTTCCAAGTTGGTTAAAGTATCATATAACTTAAAGCTATTTTTTTTGACATTCAGTTTTTTGATATCCTTTCTGTAGGGTGATGGGCTGGAGTTCAAGAGACACTTTCTAAAGATTAAAGGGAAGCTGAGTGATGTGGTGAGCAGCCAGAAGGTATGGCTTCCTGTCACATGATCCACACACCCTGAGCAGGCTCAGTGAATGCAGTGCTGCTATGTTGACACTATTCTTCCTCGAGAAGCTTAACACTGTTTTACAGACCTCAAATCTAAAGTAATAATTCTTGAGGAGTTGGCTATTCACTTTCCCATCCAAGTTTTTCTAATTCTTTTTGTCTAAAAAAAATTTATTTTTCATAGAAGCATATCAAAATCTTTTTTCAAAGTATCGGAGGAGTATATTTAATTTGCAAGAAAAACTTTGGCAAGGGATTGGGCAGAACTTCAGCAGAACATTTATTGAATTTAAGATTCACTGTATACAAACCAAGTTTTGAATATAAATAAGTTCATTTGTCATACTAGTATATGCTTGGTATTTGGTTTAGTCAAAAAATTTGAGATTTTTCTGGACACTGTAATTCTTGAATGTAATAGTAAGAACGCTTTTCCTGTGGTTGGGACAATAAATTTATCAATATGTAAATAAAGTAAGGCAAATCTTATTTGGTGAAATGTATTGTCTTACACCTAAATTTTCAAAAGTGCCTCTCTGAATATGTAAATCTGTTTATTTGTTTTAACCTAGTTATTCTGCCAATTAAAATGTTCTGGTTGGGACTATTTGATAAAGTTTAGTAACATAGTAAAGTTTTTGTGTTTTTCAGCAATATAATTTATAATCTGGGAAGTATTGGTTGATATTTCAGATAAAGGTTAAGCATAAGCCTCTACTCTAGTACAGTTTTCACCCTCATTTTGCTTTTGCACATCCTAAATATTATGGGTTAGTTTAACACATAGATATATTTTTATCTATCACTGTAATTATAAAATATCTTCAAAAAACCAAATTTTCAGATACTCTGAAAAACGCAGTGATGACCAAGCCTTTTAGGTGGGGACGAATAAAACTAGGAGAACTAGGTATGGAACTGTGATAGAGATGAACTTTTATTACAGTTCCTTCTTTTATGGATTAGTCACCATAACATAGTTTTTTTGAACTTGTTTTCTCTTTGGAAAAAAAAAAGTATTTGTAGTTATTGTTTATTTCTGACCAACCACCCAGTTGTGTATAAAATATTAGTAATAACTTGTAATGCTTTGTAAATTTAATAAAGTAAACTTAATTCTTATTGGTAATGTCATCTATCTCTAGGTGCCCTTCATTTTTAGTCAATTTGAAACATTCATTCTTTTTATTAATGGATATTTGTTTTTAGATATTTTGATTGCTATTTATTTCCAAACTTTTTAAAGTGCCTGTATGTACAAAACACTGTGCTAAGTTCTGGGGACAGATGAAAAATGAAATGATGCCTTGAAATAACTTCCATTGTAATTAGGGAAGTATAACATATACATAGATAAATAAACACAAAGTATTTTTTTTTTTTTTTTAATGCTGCGGCAATTGGGGTTAACTGACTTGCCCAGGCACACACAGTTAGGAAGTGTTAAGTGTCTGAGGCCAGATTTGAACTTGGCTCCTCCTGACTTCAGGGCTGGTGCTCTATCTACTGTACCACCTACCTGCCCCAACAACCCAGTATTATATGAAGTAGCTTCAAGAAGTAGAAAAACCCAACAACTCAGGAGCCAAAAAGATTCCTGTAGGATGTGACATACAACTGTTCTTGAAGAAAGCTTATATAGAGTCTATAATTAAAGATGAGAAAAAATTATATTCCCTACCTGGAAGACTGTGCAAAAGTAAGGAAGCAGGAAATAGATTATCGTGTATAGGATAACTAAGGCCAATATGAATAATTAAAATAGATAGGTGGTAGCAAAGCCAAGATTGTTGAGAAAAGACAAGATGGCGCCTGAGTTCTTTCAGATTCCCTTCCTAACCACTTTAAAATCAACTTAAAAACAAATTCTAGAGAGGCAGAATCCATAAAAGGATGGGGTGAAACAATTTTTCCAGCCCAGGGCAACTCAGAAGTTTAGCAAGAAAAGCCTATCACATTGGGGTAAGAGTGGAGCTCATTTAGTACAGGTAAATCCTGGGCAGGTTAACAGCAGGTCTTGGGCACAACAGAAAGTCATGTCTGGAGCACTCAACCTATAGATGTTAAGGGGGTTATCTGACAACTGGTCAGAAGGAGATTACAGGTGAACTTCTGCTGGCACTGGGTACAGGACTCTGTTATATTCTCCATATAAAACTCTGTGTTACAGTCCCAGGGTGAGGAGGAACGCTAGCATACAATTTTTGGCTGCAGGTAAGCAAGAACACTCATCACAGTTTCAGGGTGAAAAAGAGTGCTTGTGGTCATTTACAGATTGGAGCATATGCCAGGAGAGTAGTAAAAACACTCCTTAAGTTATACCACTTTGGAAGAACTGAAAACTTACAGACATCCAGAACCAGTTCTGTAAACAACTGCACAAGAACCCTGAAGCTTAGAACAGTGCCCCTTCGGAAGTTAAAAAGTCAAAAAATAGATTGACAAAATGAGCAAACAACAAAGAGAACCTGACTATAGAAAGTTCCTATGATAACAGGGAAGATCAAAACAAACTCAGAAGATAAAGTCAAAATTGCTGTTTTTAAAGTCTCAAAAATAAAAAAATGCAAGCCCCAAAAGAATTACTAGAATAATTAAAAAAGGGATTTTTAAAATGAAACAAAGGAGATAGAGGAAAAATTCACAAGAAAAATTGAGAAAAGGATAATGTAAAAAAATCATGAGTCAACAGCTTGATAAGGAGGCACAAAAAATACTAATAGCTTGAAATTGCCACTCAGTATAAGGAAGAATACTAGCACACCAGAGCTTGCAGGCTGCAATGTAGCAGGACCTTTGTCACAGTTCCAGGGCAGAAAAGAGTGCTTGTGGTTGCTCACAGACAGGAACACAGACTAGGGGAATACCAACTACCTCTCCTTAGATCATACTACATCGGAAGAACTGAAAACTTACAGGTTCCTAGAAGTATCTCTGAAAACAACTGCATAAAACTCCTGAAGCTTGGGATAATGTACTCTCCACCCTGGAAGTGGAGCCCTGTTATGGGCCAGAACTCTGAACTTGAAACAAAGGATTCTTACAAGGTACTAAGTCAGTGGAATTGATAGAGACAATAGCATGGTTCAGTATGATTGATTTAATCCTACAAGGAGATGTTATGGGCCGGAGTTTGAAACAAAGTACTAAATGGAATTGAGGAGAGATAATGGTTAAATCTAGTTGAGCATTGATTTAATCCTACAACAAATAATGGTTTCCTAGCTCACAGGGCCACTAGAAGCTCTCTTAGCCTCAGCCAGAATTCAGTTGGGGAGATTCAGAAGCCAGAGAAGGTAGGCGAGAGCTTAAGCTCTCAGAACCAAGGAGAGAGGTAGGTCTCTAAGAAAGCTAATCGGACCTCGGGAAAGGAGACAAGACTTGGAAAGAGACAATAAAGGACTTGGACTTTAATCCCTGGTTGCAATTGTGGTGATTACTGAACTGAAACGAAAGCTGTCTGCAGAGACCCCACGAGAATCCCAACAAGAGAACATTACATTAGAGAAGAATATTACAGAGCTTAAAATCAAGAAGTAGACTGAAAAAATGATTGCAAACAACAGGAAAAAAAATTCTGACCATAGAAAGCTACTATGGTGATAGGGAAGATCAAAATAATCAGAAGATAACAATGTCAAAGCTTCTACATCCAAAACCTCCAAGACAAATATAAATTGATTTAAGGCCATGAAAGTCTCAAAAAGGATTTTGAAAATCAAGTTAAGAGAGGTAGAAGAAAAATTGAGAAGAAATGCAACAAATTCATTAAAAGTCAATTATTTGGTAAATGAGGTAAAAAATATTGAAGAAAATAATACTTGAAAAATCAGACTAGTCTAAATGGTAAATGAGATGCAAAAAAAACCAATAAGAAGAATGCATTGAAAGGCAGAATTGACCAAACACAGAAAGAAGCACAAAAATTCATTGAAGAAAAAAAACCAAGTAGAATTGGCCAAATGGAAAAGGAGATACAGAAGTTCCCTGGATAAAAGGATTCCTTAAAAATTAGAATTGAACAAATGGAAGCTAATGATGTTATAAGAAACAATAAAAGAAAACCAAAAGAATGAAAAAATAGAAAACTGTGAAAGATATGATTGGAAAAATAACTAAACTGGAAAATAGCTTGAGAAATAATAATTTTAAAATTACTGGATTACTTGAAAATCATGATTTAAAAAAAAAGCTGAGAGAGAATTCTGGGAAAATGGTAAAAGTAGGTCAAAAAATTCCAAGACCTCCAGATCTTTCCCACAAACAAGACTAAATAGCACCTCATGGTGAATATAGAGCAATAGAAGTAATCGAGAGTTGGGGCAGAACAAGGGGGACAACTAGAGAAAATCCAAAGAAAGAAGGTTTACCCTATATGAAGTATTAACACCTCAAGGCTGGTTCTGTTGAAAGAACAAGCAGTGAGTCCTGGGGCCAGTTGAATTTGGAGCTAGCTTTTTCCACAGCCACGGGAATTTTCGCCTTCTGTACAGGATGGGGAGTCAGGCATCTATCTGACCAGGGGAAGATTGAGGGAGCCTCTACTGATAAGGGACACCAGGCCCAATTGTGTTGCTCAAATATAAAAAAGCAGTGGGGTGAGGAATGCTGCTGGCTGTGGACCCTTACAGGAGGATGGAGGTCTTGGTTTTGAATTCTAGGCCAGATGGGAGAACTGAGGGAGGACTTGAGACCAGAGACACCACGCCACATACCTGAGGACTAGAAGTGATTACACTAACAATCTGCTATTTTAAAAAAAAAATGGCATAGAAGATAGGTTCATCTTCAAAAGACAATGAAGCAGAAAAAAAAAAAAGCCTCTTCTATCCCAAAGAGTATTGTTACATGGCTACCTGCCCCAAAATAATTAATAGAACTCAAAAAAGAGTTTAAATCAAATGAGAGAGACTGTTCTTTTTCCTTCCTAAGTTTTTTCTCAATCAGAAAAACAAGATTATGAAAAGTCACCAACTAGAAAAGGAAATACAGAATTGTAAAAAAGAAAATGACTCCTTGAAAATTAGAATTGGGCTAGAGGAAGCCAGTGAAGTTATGAGAGACCAAGAAATAATAAAAACAAAATTTAAAGAATAAAAAAAACCAAGAGAAATGTGAGTCATCTCATAAGAAAAACTGATCTGGAGAATAGATCAGGAAGAGAAAGCAAGAATAATTGGATTATCTGAAAGCTACGAGCAAAATACGTTCTTATTTTTCTTTCCTATCATGACTTATATGGAAATATGTTAAAAACTGATTATATGGGCAGTAGAAAGATCACCATTCCTGAAGTCAGGATAACCTTAGTTCAAATCTGGCTTCAGATACTTAACACAAACTGGCTAAGTGACCTTGGGCAAGTCACAATCCCAATTGTCTCACCTCCCCTCCCCTCCAAGAAATAAATTGATTTTACATGTATAATTTATATCAGTTTGTAAGCTGTCTTGGAGAGGGGGGTGTTCAGGAAGGGAGGGAGAAAAAAATTGGAACTTAAGATCTTACAAAAATGAATGTTGAAAAACATCTTTATTTCCAGTTAGAAAAATAATAAACCATTAAAATAAAAATAAGAAAGGAAATAATTCAAGTATCATGGAGCCACAGTCAGGATAAGATTTAGCAGCATCTACATTAAAGGGTCAGAGAGCTTGGAATATTGTATTCTGGTGGGCAAAGGAGCAAAGGACTCTTTACAACCAAGAGTCACTTCCCCAGCAACACTGAGTATAATTATTCAGGAGGAAAAAATGGATTTTCAAGGAGATAAAGGACTGTTAAGCCTTCTTGATGAAAAGACCAGAGCTGAATAGAAAATTTGACTTTCAAGTACAAGATTCAAGAGAAGCATAAAAGGTAAACAGGACAAAGATATCATAACCTTAAATTGCATGGGAACATGATACTTGTAACTCATAAGAACTTTCTCATTATTAGGACAATTAGAAGGAATATATATATATAGACAAAAGGCATAAGTATGAATTGAATGTGAAGGGATATTTAAAAACAAAATTAAGGAGAGAGGAAAAAAGGGAAAGGGGAAGCTAGAATGGGGCAAATTATTTCACATAAAAGGGGCAAGAATAAGCTTTTTACAGTGGAGGCAAAAATGGGGGAGATGAGAAGTGAATGAACTTAACCTCATTGGAACTGACTCAGAGGAAGCAATACACTCAATTGGGCATAGATATCTGCCTTATCCTACAGAAAAGTGGTGGGAGGTAATAGAAGGTAGAACATATTGGGGGTGGCAATAGTCAAAAACAAAATACTTTTGAGGAGGCAATTTTAATTGTGAAAAAAAAATTGAAGCAAGTTTCTCTGATAAAGGGCTAATTTCTCAAACAGAGGGGGAGGCAGTCATTAGAAATAAAACATTTTTGAAGATGGACAGAAAAGGAGAGAGTAGGTAAATAGGAAAATTAGAATGAAGAGGAATACACAGTAATCATAACTGAAAAAAAAAAACTTTTGTACCAATTTTTTTCTGATAAAGGCCTTATTTTTCAGGTCTATAAAGAATTGAATCAAATTTATATGAATACAGGTCATTCCCCAGGTGATAAATGGCCAGATGAAATGAACAGGTAGTTTTCAGACAAAGAAAATAAAACTATAGTTATATCAAAAAATTGTTATACATTACTATTAGAAAAAGGTAAGTTACAACAACTCTGAAGTACTACCCTACATGTATCACATTAGCTGTGACAAAAAAAGAAAATGGCAAATGGTGGCAGAAATTTATGAAAATTGAGACACCAGTGTACTGTTGGAGTTATGAACTGATTCAACTATTATGACAAGCATTTTGGAACTGTGCTCCAAGGGCTATAAAGCTGCACCCTTTGATCTTGCAATAATACTACCATGGCTATCTCCCAAAGAGATCAAGGAAAAAAGAGAAGGACCTATACATACAAAAATATTCATAGCAGCTCGTTTTGTGGTGAATAAGCAAGTAATTGTCACATTGTATTTTTCCCTAGTCAGATCAAATCCTGGAATATTTTATCTGGTTCTAGATATCACATTAAAGGAAGGATATTGATTAGTTAGGGAATATACAGAAAAGGGCAATGAGAATGATGAAGAAACTGCTACAAGAATTTATTGAAGCAAGGGAGAATGTTTAATTGGAAAAGGAAAAGGCTTAGGAAGGACTGGATAGTTGACTCTCATGTGAAAGATGCATTAGATTTGTATTGGGTCCCAGAGGACAGAACTTTAGGCAATAATTTAAGAAAAGCATCTTAATCAGAACTGTCCAGAAGTGGAAAGGATTGCCTTTCCCCCTTTTGCACACTACCTTCCCTCAAGAGCTTTGAAGGAAAAATTGGATTACTCAGGTATGTTGTTATTTTGTAGATATGATTGGATTAGATCAGGGGTTCTTAATCTCACAGAAGGGCTGTGAACCAGGATGGAAAAAAATTTTCATAATACTTTCAATTTGGTTTCCCTATGTATTCACATAGTTTATTTTGTGCATTTAAAAACAATCTGAGGAAGGGTTTATAGACTTCACACATACAAAAAGTTAAGAAAACCTGTATTGTTTAATGAAATTCTATCTCTAAAATTCTATGACTAATACACATGCCTGCTGGTAAAATATGGAGATGCAATGTGGATATGTTAGACATAAATTGTCAGTTACATAATACACAAAGCATATTGTACAAAAGCTGCATCAAAGGAGATGAGGGTAAAATTATTTTTCTTTTTTGATATTTCAAAATTTTTATTATTCTGAATTTGCCAAACACCAACACATTAACATATCTATATATATAAGAACAGCAAAGATATTGCATATGAAACTGAAGTCCTTTACTATGTCCAGTTTGTATTTTTTTAAGTATAGAATTAATTCAGCATGTTTATATGTGTACACACGCATACCCTCCCTTCCCCCCCCCCCCAACAAAAGGATGTATATTCTTCCCTTTATATCACCTTGGACTTTGGAAGAGTAAGCTCAAAATTTATCTCAGTTCTTACATAATATCACAAATTCATTTCCAGATATAGCATGACTTCTGAAAGAGGCCTTATTTCAACTTCACTGGCTTGGGGTCCTAAAGTACATTTCTAAAATTTATTTTTGTCCCTTGGCACCTTGATGTGGAGCTAACTTCAAAACCCAATGTGAATTTTAGGTGAGATCCTTGAGACAATCATGTTCACTTTCTCTATTCCTCTGCTCCTGACCTTGGATTTCTTTCACTACCACCCCTCTGTACACTGAACTTCATAGCTTCTTTTTATGTATTGTCTTTCCCCATTAAAACAAAAGCTTAAGGCAGAGATTATCTTTCTTATTGCCAGTTCTTACATTTACAAAGTTAATAAATGCTTGTCTTTACTTGGGTTCTGATTCCAGGATTCCTGTATCTTGCTCTTCAAAATTTTTGAAATTCCCAAGGTTGGAGATTCTACTCCCTTTTACCTAGGATGGCAAAGATCAAATGAAAATGATAAAAACAGTTTGAGAGAAACTGTTTCTCAGTGTCATGGGAAGTTCTAAAGCCTCTGCTCTCAACAACTTGGTTCCTTACTGGATACTGTAAGTGGAAAAAAGCCACTGAAATTCCCTGACAATAATGGATACAAAAAAAGAGTAGCACATGAGTTTCAAAGCTGTCCTGTTAATCTCTCTCATTCATAACTTTCTTCTGGGCATTTAAAAAACTTGTTGAATAGCATTTTTTTTTTAATTACTTTTCTCTAAAAAATTTTAAGGTAAATTTTTATTGACCTCTTTGGTTTCTAAAGTACCTACAGAGCATTCTTAAGAGCCATCTCTTGTTACAAAGAATTTTTAAGGAAGAACAGAAAAAATTCAGCAAAATGGATTGACATATTGAAAACTTCTGATATGTAACACCCACATATGTAAAACTTGGCATCTGCAAAGAAGTGAATACATGTCTTCTCTTATTTCTTCTTTGGGGCCACGCTTGTTCTTTATCATTTTGCAACATTCAGTTTCACTTGTTTTGTGGTAGTTGGTCTTTTTACAGTATAAAAGTTCTGCGTATTGTTTTTCTGGCTCTGTTTCCTTTGCATTAGATCATGTAGTCTTTTCATGCTTCATTGTATTCATCATATTGTTGCTTCTAGCACTGTACTAATCTGCTATGAAAGAAATGATTAATAACCAATATCTTAGGGAGATTCAGAGTTCCTCCCTCTTCTTTCAAAGATACCTTTAGTTGTTAAGGTCAATTCTCCTAGAGCCTTTACAGTTGTGGATCATAACATTGGAAGGGGTTGCAAGGCAGCCTTTACTGACACAGGTGTTGTGAACTGAGAATAAGATAAATTGGAGGCAGAGGGAAGAGGAGAGAGGTCAGACAACGCAAGGGCCTCTCAGTCAGAGAACAGCAACTGCCTCTCGGTTTCCTTGTATCATCCTCTCACAAGAGGAGATCCATTCTGCAGGTCGGGGTTGGATCTCCAGCAGCCAGTCAGGTGGCTCCCGTGTATTCCAACAGCTCTCCCGTGTAGTCCAACATTTAGTGTCTTTTGGGGAGGACTTTACTGACAATGAGATTGTATAAACTCTTCTCATTTTGAACAGACCCCCATCCAGTTTTATATGGAATTTAATCTAAGGTGGGCAAGTCTACTGTGTTCTACTTAAATATGAATGAAGACAGAATCTATTGTCTGGAGAGATGAAGGCTGGGAGTGTCCTAGTATGGAAATATTTTCTCTTTCTAAGGGTAACAGGATGATGAGTGACATCAGTTTTTCATTAGAAGGCTTTATAAACTGAAGTCTTTTTTTTTTTTTTTTTGCTAAGGCAATTGGGGTTAAGTAACTTGCTCAGTGTCACACAGCTAGGAAGTGTAAAGTGTCTGAGGTCACATTTGAACTCAGGTCCTCCTGATTTCAGGGCTGATGCTCTACCCACTGCTCCACCTAGCTGCCCCCAGATCTCTAGACTCTTAATGAGCTCCTCTCTATTGAGTTCATGTGGAGAATTCTTCACAAGGAGAGGTCTCTGTTAGGACTCTGGCAATGATCTAACTCTCTCCTTTACCATTAATTAAATTTTATCTGGAAAAGTTTATGTAGTTCTATTTCTATTTTCAAAAATTTTTACTCTACTACTCAAAAAAGATTACTCTAACTAGCATGGGGTCCTCTTGACACAGGATGTAGGGATAAGGCTTTGAAAAGAAGTCTTATTTGAGTTTAGTTGTGTTTTGGGGGTGCAGAGATTATCGGATTTCACTTCCTCTGGGAGCTTGCATGCACTTTGGAATAGGAGCCTGTACAATTTCAGTCTTATTGTAATTAAGCATATGTGGTCCAAAGTTACTTGGGGGTCTACTGACATTTCAAATAAGGAGTCGAGCAACACAGCTTGCTTCCTTCCTTCCTTCCTTCCTTCCTCCCTTCTTCCCTTTCTTTTTCTTCCTTTCTTCCTTCCTCCTTCCCTTTTCTTTCTTTCCTTCCCTCCTTCCTTCCATTTGTTTCTTTCCCTTCCCTTTTCTTCCCTTTCCCTGTTTTTTCTGTCTTTCTCCTTTTTTTTCTTTGCCCAAATCCTTAAGAAAAAAAGAAATCTGTATTGCTCAATTCTTATTTGAAATGTCAGTAAACCCCAAGTAACTTTCTATGAATGTTAGAGAAGGCTACGAGGTATTTTCAATTCCAATTCCAGGCCTGAGGGATTCTTTCTGACCTTCCATTTGGGATCACAGTTACTATCTCAATCTACCTTGCTTTTTAAAGCTGCCTTTTGGGACAAAATTGCTTAATTGTTTGGGAAATTTTTGTCAAAAATCCTATTGTTAAAAGGAATCTTGTACCACTACACACCTGTCAGATTGGCTAGAATGACAAGGAAAGATAACGAGGAATGTTGTAGGGGATGTGGGAAAACTGGGACACTGTACATTGTTGGTGGAATTGTGAATACATCCAGCCATTCTGGAGAGCAATTTGGAACTATGCTCAAAAAGTTCAAACTGTGCATACCCTTTGAATCCAGCAGTATTTCTACTGGGATTATATCCCAAAGAGATCTTAGAGAAGGGAAAGAGACCTGTATGTGCACGAATGTTTGTGGCAGCCCTCTTTGTAGTGGCCAGAAACTGGAAAACGAGTGAATGCCCCTCAATTTGAGAATGGCTGAATAAATTGTGGCATATGAATATTATGAAATATTATTGTTCTATAAGAAATGACCAGCAGGATGATTTCAGAGAGGCCTGGAGAGACTTCATGAACTGATGCCGAGTGAAATGAGCAGGACCAGGAGATCATTATATACTTCAACAACAATACTATATGATGATTAATTCTGATGGACATGGCCATCCTCAGCAATGAGATGAACAAGAGAGATCAGCTCTAATAGAGCAGTAATGAACCAGCTACACCCAGCGAAAGAACTCTAGGAAATGAGTGTGAACCTCTATATAGAATTCCCAGTCCCTCTGTTTTTGTTCTCCTGTATTTTTGATTTCCTTCACAGGCTAATGGTACACTATTTCAAAGTCTGATTCTTTTTATACAGCAAAATAACTGTATGGACATGCATACATATATTGTATTTAATTTATACTTTAACATATTTAACATGTATTGGTCAACCTGCCATCTGGGGGAGAGGATGGGGGAAAGAAGGGGGAAAATTGGAACAAAAGGTTTTGCAGTTGTCAGTGCTGAAAAGTTACCCATGCATATATCTTGTAAATAAAAAGCTATAATAATTTTTTTAAAAAAAGGATGCTTATAAGGTACTAAGTGGAATTGATGAGACAATGGTTATCTAGTTTAGCATGGTTCGGTATGATTGATTTAATCTTACAACAAAAATGGTTTTCTAGTGATGTAATGATTGTTTTATACTCAGTGTGGAACATATAAGCAGGGGCTGAGAGCCACAGAGGACAAGAGCACTAGAAGCTCTCGGACCCAAGGAGACAGAAATTCATTTCACCTTCAGTCTGGCTCCTGGTGGCCTGGCCTCCTGCACTTCCCCTAGTGAGACCAAGGCTCTTCAGAAAGCTGCCTAGTCCCAGGAAGGAGATAATAAAGGATTTGGACTTTTAACGCCTGGCTGTTCTTGTGGTGATTACTAAACTGAAACGGAAGCTGCTCCCTGAGACCCCAAGAAAAACAAACCAAAGAACATTACACAACAAGATTATAAAATGATCAATTCTGATGGATGTGGCTCTTTTCATCAGCACGATGATTCAGGCCAGTTCCAATGGTCTTGTGCTTGAGAGCCATCTGCACCCAGAGAGACAACGATGGGGACTGAGTATGGATCACAACATAGTATTTTCACTTTTTTGTTGTTGTTTGGTTGCATTTTGTTTTCTTTCTCATTTTTTTCCTTTTTGATCTGACTTGTGCAGCTTGATAATTGTGGAAATATGTATAGAAGAATTGCATATGTTTAACATATATTGTATTACTTACAGTATAGGAGAAGGGGTGAGGGAAAGGGAGGAAGAAAAAAAATTTGGAACACAAGGTTTCACAAAGGTAAAATGTTGAAAACTATATGTTTTGAAAATAAAAAGTTTTATATAAAAAAGGCTGGTTTGGTGAAAATGATGGGAAAATTCAGAAACTACTCTTGAAGACACAAGGCACATGTGAGTTTGTTTTCTACTAGGCTCCTCCTAGATTCCCTCTAATTTCTCCCTGACTCCCTAAACCTTTTCCTTACATTCCCTGCCCTCTTTCCTCCAACTTTAAAAGTCAAGTCACTCAAAACACATTGCTTAATTATTTATGATTTAGCTTTGCTTAATCTTATTTGATTTAGTCCATGGGCTGTTTCACATTAATAAATGGCATCCTTTATAACTGTGATAAATGTCTCTCGAGTGAGTTCTTTATGTTGCAAACTGTTCTTCCACATGGTACTTGGATACTTTATTTATGTAATACTTCTTCACCTCTCTCCCTTTCTCTCTTTTTCTCTCACTCTTTCTTTTCACACACACACACACACACACACACATGCATACACTCACAAAATGGAAAATGAGTTGTTCAACATTTATCAGTCTACCATAATGTATTACTTATTTTTTAAGAGACCTAGCCTTGGGGCAACTAGATGGTTTAGCAGATAGAGCACCAGCCCTGAGGCAGGGCCACAACAAACCATAGACAGATAAGAAAATTTTGATGCCTCTTTTTAAGGTCAAACTTCTCCACAATGAATACAGGTCTGTTTGAGACAAAGGCCTCTCCCACTGGCATCTAGCACTAACACATGAGGTTCATTTTCTTTTTACAAAATAAATTGGTTTTGATATCTTTTGTTTTTACATTACTATATTTCCCACTATATTGATCTTCTCCATCTCTTTCCCAGACAATCAGCCCTTAAAATAAAGAATAAAGAGGGGGAAAGGGATTTAGAAAAACTAAACAATACATCTGAAATGTTCAGCATCTATGATCTCCCACCTATAGGAAGAAGCAGAGAAGTTTAAGTCAACAGGCATTTATTAAACAATCAACAGGAATTTATTTAGCCCTAAGGGCTTAACACAGAGCTAAGCAAACATGAGAAGATAATAATGATTAAAAACAGAAAGACAGTTAGTTTCTGCCTTCAAGTTTATATCCTAATTGGAGAAGACTACACAAAAAAGAAAGTTGAAAAGAGGACTTCTCAAAGCCCTTTCTTAGACCTTCCATGGGATCAAGCTTGTTGATTATAACTGATTGACAGAATCGCCATTCATCACTGATGTGGCTGATGTAGACACCAGATGATAGTAGGTAGCAAATGTTGAGATTCAGTCATGTGAAGAATTCCACAATGACCATTCTCTTTGGCAAGAGGCAAGTTTATTTGGGGAAGAGGTTACAAGACAAAATAATGGGACACAATAGACTCCAGAAATGATAAATGTGAAATTGAGTGGGAGAACATATGAAAGTTAAGTTCTTTAGTGGAATTTCAATTACCCAGTAAAAAGGGAGCAATCCATGAGGTTGGGACATGTTCTTAGCTGACAGGCTAAATCCTGAAAGAGATTTAAAATCCTAAAACAGTTAGCTGTAAGGAGGAGAAGTGGGATTGAAAAGCATAGTGGAGTTAGCAGAGATACCATGTGGCATGGGAAAGTTTGGGTAAGGGGAAAAGATACCACTAGGCAGAATACCCAAGATGAATGGATCCAAAGGAGGGCAGTGAATATGGCATGGGCCACAAGTAGAATTTATAGGGAAAATTTCACCTCAGGGTCACGATTGGGATTTCTGACAGGACATGGCAAGATGAAGTTGCCCAAGATTCTCTACAAAGGGCAGACCTCAGGGGCTGAACATAAATTGAATTTCTGACTGGGTGACCTCCTCAGAGGGTAGGACCACAGAGCTAAACTGATCTCTATCAATGCTTTCTCCCTGCCTACCCCAGGGATCAATTTTTATCAATTCTTCAATTTTTCTCTGCTTAACACACCCACCTTCATCAACACAACACAAAATTGCTTCATTTTAAGAGATGATGAGGAATTTGAAGTCCAAGGTCAAACAGGAAGTAAACATCAAACCAGGTCTTCTTCTCCACCTCAGCCAGTACTTTTTCCACTATGGTACCCTACCTCTAGGCAGGCAGATGGTACAGAGGTCAGAGTATCAGACGTGGAATTATAAAGCCTCAGACACCAGCAATATGACCTTGAGCAAGTCACTCAACTTTAACTGCATCTGGTTCCTCATCTGTAAAATAAGTTGAAGAAGGAAATGGCAAACCACTCCAGTATCTCTGCCAAGAAAAGTATGGGTTTGCAGAAAGTAATGATTTCTGGCTTGACTTTAAGATAGTTCAATGCTTTGATTTCCTTGTATAAGGAGAAGCATCTTTTCTCATAACTTTCTAGAGATGGAAGATCTTATGATGGAGAAGAAGAGGGTATTCCTCTATGTTTTAGGAGTTTCCATTTTTCCTCGGCTTATAAAATGATAAATACAAGAACTTATAGAGATATTCAGAGGAAGGAATCAAGTCAAGTATTTAAGGATCTTCTTTGTATGAAGTGCAGAACCTGAACAGGGACCTCTGCCTTCTTTGGGGAGGACCGGACTTTAGGGATATTTTTATTTGGGGAGGGGGGGAGGTTTAGAGTAAAGACTCTGCTCTTTGCAGTCGTAATGCCACTGTTATGAGGTTCACAGTCCAAAATTATCTAGTACTCTGCTTGAAGGGTGAAGAAAACAATGAAAGTGAATTCTAATCAAGTCCAATGGAGATACTGACCTGGTTCTCTCTCTGCTCTTTTATTGATGGACAATGGGGTTTTGGGGAGAAGAAAGGAGGGAGGAAATGGGATGGCATGGGAAGGAGATGGGAAAAGAAAAAGAGTTTGGTCAGAAGTTGGGCTGTGTTGGTGGTGGTATGGATAACCTTTTCTGTGGCCTCCTGAGGTCCTCTCTTGGACCTGTTTTTTTTTTGCTTGCAGGGATCAGTTTGATGCTTTGAACCCAGACTAGATGAATGAAGGGCTGGGAGGGAGTTTCTTTTGTATTCCATGGGAAGCCTGGGGAGCTCTGTTCTAGTGTTGCTTATCTGGGGAAAGGATAGGAGAGCTCTTTCCCTTCAGGGAATCTGTTTCCCATGTGGGTATGAAAGATTGGGGGGGAGTCAGAGGTTGAGGACTACATGGAATTCATGCTGCCCTCTTTAAAGAGGGAGCCAGGAAGCATTTAAGACTAGAGCAGTTAATTTCTCAATCAATGCCCCTCTTACTTTTAGAGTATCATTTTGATACAAGGTGAGATGAAGGATGTTTTGAAATGCTGAAAAGAAGGAAGGGGAATCTAGTGATTCCTGGGAATGTAATTGACTCCCTGTAGAAACTTGTTTCCAGGTCCAATCTACTTTATTTAGAATAGAAGGGAGATTTATAGTTCCTACCCTCACACTCTGTTTATGAAGAGCATAAGATAGAACTTGAGGGTACATATTGAGATCTAGTATTCTTCTAAGGAGATACAAGAGTCTGCCTGATCCTCTTTTCTCTGTCCTATATACTTGACCTAAGTCTCTATTATTTTCCTCCTAGATATAAAGAAACATGAAGCCCCCATCTGAAGTGGAGGAGCCAAGGATCTCCGTTGGATACCCAGAAAATTTTCCAGTGGAAACACCCACAGACATAGACATTCTGGGCAGCCAGAGCTGCTTAGTCCCAGGCCAGGCCTGATAGATCTTAATAGAATTTTCAGGGGAAAGGGGTTGAACAGGTGTCAGGGAATCATAGATTAAAGAAAAAAGACTCATTTTGAGCAGAAAGTGTGTTGTAAGTAGTACAATAGTAGGGCTGGAATTAAGGTGAAATTCCAATTATAAGAAAAGAAAGGCATAGCCTTTTGCCTAGAATATGTCTAGTTTCTTTGCTGAATTGGGTGACCTAAATTTTAGGTGCCAAGATAAAAGGGAAGGATTCTGTGGGGATAAAACATAATAACAGGCCATACTATTCCTCTCTTTTTCCCATTAGCATTAAATTTGAACTGACTTTGTAAACAATTGTTCCCCTCTGTAACAGAGGTGACTTACACATTTTCAGGTGTAGAGCTGCAGAGTTGGGAGTCTACTCTCTAATTCCTTCCTCTGTGATCTTTATATCTCTCTGTATCCCCAAATTTAATCTTTTCCCTCCCCTGCCAACTCTGCCTCTTTCTGTAAATGACAGCTCATCTAGTTGTTTTGATAACTATCACTTCAGGTTTTATTCAAAAACTATGTAGTTGGTAATATTGGGTTTGGCTCACCATTAATTTTTACTAGGATTCATAAAGGATGTTGATTGTAAGAAACCTATCTTCTAGTATATGGCATCTGTGACAGGTTGGTTTCATGACCCTATATTAGTTGAGTTCAGTGCTTCATTATGATAATCTGACTGAGTATATATTGTTGAAAGTAAATCAATACCTTATCTCTTTTCCTCTATCCTGTGTTCCCCAAATACATTCCGATTTTAGAAAGTGGTTAAAAAGACAATTATTTATCAAATCTTATTCTGGCCATGAGGGCAAAAGGAGAAATAAGGGTCCTCAAAAGGATTATGGGAAGAATCTATTCACAGTTAAATTTAGTGTTTCCTATCCACAGTAGACTTTACATACTATAACTCCTATACCCAGAGCCAATTAATGGGCTTCAATTTAGCAGTTCCAAAATCCTCTTTGGCCTCTAGATGGAGATACTATCCCATAGTAGAACACCATGGGACCCAGAGTCTAAATAGAGACTTCCCTAGATCTTGTCAATGCTAAGAGTAAAAGACCTCTCTCAAACTTCAAAGAAGTGGGGATCTGGGAATTCAGAAATGTTGTGTAGCATCTCCTACTACTCAGATTTCCTTTGTTTTATGATTCCCTTATTCCTTTAACTTATTAATTTGTATTGATCTGTAATGCAATAATGTGTTATTTTCTCTTTGCTCAAATTTCTGGAGAATTTATTGGCTCCCATGATTATAAGTGGTACTTATTTAGAGATTTGACAGCTATGTTAGGATGGATTGTCACTCCCAGAAAACAAAAATGTTCTAAACTGAGCTATCTCCAGGAATTTAAATTCTCAAGACAACTTATTATCTGATGTATATTAGGAACTGAAGGATTTTGAAATATATCAGGATGTATTCCTTGTTCTTACTGACTTCATAGTTTGATTCAAGGGACCAGACATGTAAGAGAACTAAATAATAATAATACCAGAGTTGTTACAATGCTGTTATTGTTTAATGAGTGATATAAACAAAATTACTCAAGTTTGGAGAATGAAGTGAACACAACTGAAGTGATTAGGGAGAACTTCATAGAAGCAGTGGGACTTAAGCAAGGCTTTGAAGGATATGTAGTATTTGGATAGGCAGGATGTTGTTGGTATGATAAAAGCGTTTGTGTTTCAGGAAAAGGGGGAAAATACATCCTATGTTTTATTGTTATTCAGTTGTATTTAACATATTGTGATCCCATCTGAAGTTTTCTTGGTAAAAATATTGGGAGTGGTTTGCCGTTAACTTTTCTATCTCATTTTACTGATGAGGAATTGATAAAACAGGCTTAAGTGACTTACCTAGGGTCACACAGTGATTAGGTGTTTGAGGAGTCATTTGAACTTAGGAAGATGAGTATTTTTGACTTAGGCCTCGCATTACATCTACTGAACCACCCAGCTGCCCAATGTGATGTGCTTAAGGGCTACTGAATACATTATTTAGGGAAATGGGGATCAAATCAGGGAAGTATGGCATCAGACTGTGGATGTCAGGTGCATCATAGACTATCGAATAAGGGAGATGACATTTATCTGGTGGTTGTGTGTAGGATCAGAGACAGGAGAAATACGGTTGCAGTGGAAAAAAGGTAGTACACAAAAGAAAAAAAAATTCACGACTTGGTGATACTAATTTTGACTATGTGAAAGTAATCATTACATTTATAGAAATAAATTTAGTTTTGGCTGGAAATGGGAAAGGGAAAATTTTGAGTTTGACTTTAGCCAAGTTGAATTTGAGAAAACAATAAGTAATCTAAATAGATCATCTGTTAAGAAGTTGGGTTAGTGTCTACAGCTCAGGAGATAGGGTTAAGTTAAAAATACAGACAGATTTGGAAATCACTAGTATAGAGATGATAGTTGAAGACTGAGAATAAATGAGATTTCCCAGTAAGAGAATAGTTAGACAAGCAGAGAGAGATAAGAACTAAATATTATCTGCCCATATTTTCCATGTGTGTTTAGCTGTGAAGTCTGTTACTTGTCACTTTTTCTACCATAGGAAATGTATCCAATTGAGAGAGAAGTTATTTTTATGTATTTCTAAGGGCTTGGGGAGCCTAGAATTGGGATTAGTTTTTCTACAGTGATTTCTCCCAGTCTCCAAGATTCCCATTCTACTTCTGTCATGGATCTTGTATGTTCACCAGAAGCCTGGAGTCAACTTTATCTCTGGGTCTCAGCACACATACAGGGCTAATGTCAGAACATTATGTTAATTACTTATTAAATTTAACTTCACATTTGGTCTCAAGACTAAAGTGTTCCTCTTTATAGATGCTACAATATCATTTATAATTAAAAAGCAATCATTTTTTGCATTTCTTCTTTTCAGAGTTCCACTGAGAGGCCTGGACAATGGAGAGAGGAAGATAGTAATAAAAGGTAAGAAGGGAGCAGTGGTTGAGAACTCAGCATTGTTAGGAATAGACATGGTTAACTCTTGAAATGGAGAAGTTAGGAGAAAGACATGGTTCACCCTGAAACAGAGAAGAAGAGAGAAGGGCACAGATTAAGTTCTAGGATGCTCTTGCCAAAATTACTGATGTTGACTTTGAGAGATGAGTAATGGTTAAGGATGGAGGGTAGAAAATTTTCTGCTAGAAAAGAAGGAAGAAATGGGGGGAAAGAATCATGACGTCATAATTATGACTACTTACCAGGCTGCCAATTGAATATGAACATAAGCCAAATCAAAATGTCAAAAGTTAAAAGTGGTGGGGATGTCTGTTACATCATGTGTGATGTGTGCCCCATTTACCTGTCAGTTTTCTGTAGGCAAAACCTATACTAAGTACATGTTTTCTACACCATCCAATGCATTTTGAAGGATTAAAAGCTCACAAAGAAGCAATAGCTGACAAATTGAGGAAAATTCAGATCTGATATAGATGCCAGCCTTTCCCTGAGTTCTAGGAGCTTAATATAGAAAGCTATATAAAGAGAAGATTCTTTTGATTCCAGCTCTGTAGTTTTGACCTGAAGTCCGGCAAGTAGAAGTTTAGAAGATGGTAAAGCTATACTTTTTTTTTTTTTTTCCACAAAGTAGAGTTTTACTTAAGGCCATCCCTGCTACCCACAAGCCTGTTTCTACTGTTTTTGAAATAGCTGTTTATGAATGGTGTTAGTAGGGAGAAATGAAAAGTTCTTGATCTTGTATATTTGTATTTTATATTTTATATTGTATTTTTAATAATGATTGACAGTCTCACTGTTGTTAACATAATGATCTGATTGCTAAATACTTATTGAAAAAGCAGAAAGAGGGATACATACATGATCAGCTACCTACCCATAAGAGTCTTACCAGACTTGCTCTTCCAGCAGGGACTCTCCAGGAGAAGCTGATAAGCAAAAGCCTGTTCTTGTTAGGAATCAGTTCTACTAGGGTTGGTCCAGCATCTTTGTGTTGCAGCTCATAGGGACCTGAGATCTTCAGGAACAGCAGATGCAAATGCTCTGAACCAGAGTATAGTACAATAATATGAAAAATGTTAGTCTGCTCTTGCCTTCCAATCTGCTTAGATGATTTCCCAGTAATCCTTTTAATTCCCTTACATGTGATCTGTGCTAAAATGGATTCCTCACAAATAGTTCCCTCTGAAGCATCCTCTATTTCTGTAGTGAAGCTTCAGTATATAATGTAAGTATATTATTCTATGGGGTCCATCTTAGTTGAAAATGATAAGGTAGGACCCAAGGCAAATTGGGGAAGATTCAACCTGTCCCTATGCTTGATGATTCCCTAAGCTTTGTTCCTGTCAAAATTTAGTTCTTATATTTCTGGGCAGGAATTTGGCCTTCTCTATGTTCATAATCAGACTCAACAGAAACCAAGTGACCATAACCATCCTCCCAAAACTTTACTTTGACTTTCAGCTTTCATTTTCAAGTTTCTGATCTTAAGCCAAAAGACTGATTTTTGAAAACAGATAAAATTTAGAGCTCTTGCCCATTTTATGACTAATATCACTCAGTCTGGAATTCCAAACGGGTAAAAGGACATCCCAGACACACCAAAGATGTATGGCCATTAATAGCTCTAGTGAAAGGATTATAGTACAAAGAGGATAAAATAATAGTCTCAAATTGAATTCATATAATAGTAAATGAGGAAAAGAAGAACAACCCAAGGAGAAAATGAAGGCACAGGATGCAATGAATATTCAATTTATTGATCACCAAAGAGAGGACTACTATTACTTCCTTAACTCTTCTCTCACCTTTAGTCAAACTTGGAATACACAAAAATCAGTGTTTTTTTTAAATAATTTTTTTTTCTAAATAAATACAGGTAAAGATAGTTTTCAACATTATTAATTTTATTTTTTGGTGAGGCAATTGGGATTAAGTGACTTGTGTAGGGCTATACAACTATAAAGTGTTAAGTGTCTGAGGCAGAATTTGAACTCAGGTCCTCCTCAATACAGGGCTAGTGCTCTATCCACTGTGCATCTAATTGCTCCCAACATTTGTTCTTGTAACTTTGTGTTCCAATTTATTCTCCTTTCCTTCACTACCTCCCCTCTTCCCAAGACAGTAAGCAATCCTTTATAGGTTAAACATGTACTATCCTTTTAAACATATTTCCATATTTGTCATGTTGTAGAAGAAAAATCATTCCAAAAGAGAAAAAGCCACGAGAAAGAAAAAAGCAAACAAACAATAAAAAGGTGAAGATACTATGTTTTGATCCAGGTTCAGTTTCCAAAGTTCTTTTTCTAGATATGGATGGCATTTCCATCCCAAGTCTATTGGAATAAAAGACAATGTTAACTGTTTTATTAGCTAGGAAATGAGACTGAAGTCTCAATAACTAAGTACCACACAAAATTTTCCAAATATGAAAGTAACACTTTATATCGAAGTGCATTTTCAAGCGAAGTAGTTTCCTAGATCATCATAAAGTACCTAATTTTTGGCCTCTACCAGCTATAAGCAAACATTTTCTTCCTGTAAATCATTCCATTTTATCCTGTCTAATTTAAGTCTCCAAAATAGTTATCCTCATGTTTCTGATTCTAATTAAGTGAAAAATTGAGGTATAAAAAAGGGAAGTGATGTGTAGTTATATAAGGTGATTATGAGGATATCACCATTTCTCAGGGAGAATCTATCCCCACAGGCATAATTACATAACTCCTTCGATGAATCCCAATATTCATGGAATTCATGCCAGATCCAAGAAATGGAAGCTGCCCATGCAGCAGCTCTGTTCAACTAGTATTTATGGTTTCTTTGAATAGTCTTCAGTATGACCGAAGTGGTTTGGCATAGATTGGCTCCAAAAGGTGATAAATTAGTAACAGGAAGAGGCTTCCAAGGAAGAAAATACTGAGAAAAGCCAGTAGAACATATCGGCCAATGAAGAACTTGTCCACAATCTAGAAAACAGAAGAAAACAACATCAGAAGTGATAGCTTCTGTTTTTCACTTTTACATCTTTGTCATATAAAGTTGAAAAATCTTTGGTTAGCAAAGGTCATTAATTCCTACATGTTTATAACTTCCAAACCTTATCTCTTTCTGGCTTTCCTTTATAAATAAACAAGCTAGTTCCCTTTTAGAGCTGAGGTGAATTAGAGCTTTAATGAATTAAAAGACTAAGAATTTAGAAAACCTCCAAAAGGATTCTAGAAGGATCATTTAATTCTACATTCCCTGGCTGATGTTTTCTATTTTAGGACTCCTTAACTTAATGGGAAACCAAGAAAGTCCTTGATAAGATAAGCCTTAAATAATACTCTGTAGCATTTATGTGAAAGTATTTGGACACTTTGTGCATTCATGCATCCAACATTTCTTGAACAAATATGATTATAACCAATTGCTTGCAATACCTGCAGAAATAATTTGTTATAATCCATCCCAAAAGTCATACACTGATCACTGTAATAAATTAATAACTATCATCCAGTTACACTGATTGAAACCTACAGTAATGATTTTGGCCTCTTTGTTCTACTATCACATTAGATGGTCTCAGACCTCTTCTCTCCCTAAGTTCACAGGGTGATAATTTACCAATTTCACTAGGTAGCAACACTGACCAAGATTTAGAAATAGATTATTTTTCTTGAAGAATGGGCAGAAGGGGCATTAAAAACTACTTTCTTCATTGTTCTGCCATCACAGTTTTTCTAATATCATATAATAAATCAACCCTACATTAGTGAAGATCCTGTTCGATTTCAGAAAGACCTAAGAATCACAACTAAAAAGGCAAAAAGAAAGAGAATTTACCTTCATTTCGACCTTTGGGGCTGGGATATCAGTGGCCCGAGGAAAGAACAATAGAACTGTTGTGATAATCAAAGCAGCAAGGAAAACAAAAATGACTGAGAACCTGAGAGACAAATACATAAATATTATGAGTACTGTTCACATTTTCCACTAATGTGTTAGGCTTAGACTGGTCCCAGAAGCCAGTATTATAGATTCTAGCCCCATAACAATAGTCAGAGGTTTTGTTGGCCACCTAACTTGATAAATTTCAGAAAATTTTTTAAAGTCTCTTGGTCCTGTTTTAGATAGGTATTAGCTACAAGTATCCTTAATATGATCCAAATTTCTGTTATTGCAAGTTTGGGACCTTTGTTTTTACCTCTGATTATATATGCATATTGTAATAACCCTAACAGTTCAAGTCAAAGCAGGTTTTTTTTTTTTTTTTTTTTTTTTTTTTTTTTTGTATAAATTCTCATGTACTAATACAACCTTCTTCTTCACTATTGGCAGTGCAGGCAGAACATCCACAGAGAGCATGTTTAATGACTGTTTTTCAGAGGTTATATGGCTTTAGCTTCACAATCATTGCTTCATTAGTTTCTCTGAGCCCAGATCTAGAGCTTTAGAGAAAGAATTAACCAAATTCTATAAATCTAAACAATTATTTTTAAGTGAAAGAGAAAGTAGATTTCCCTATATTTCTAGCATGTTTTCCCACCTCACAATGAAAACTGAAAAATAAATCTTTTACTTTAGACCATAAATAATGTAGTGTTTATGACAGCTTAAAATGCAACTTATTCAAACTACCACTAATTTAAAAATGATCTCCTGAATTCTGTTTAATGAGTTCAACAATTTCACCTCCAAGTGCTTTTACCTAAGACTCTATCAAAACATTTTGGAGACATCCTATTTTATAAAGCTAAGACCCAGCAAGCAAGCTGTGCCCTGAATTTGGGAAAACAAAAATTCTTTATGCTCTGGATCTCATCCTCTGGCAAAGTATTGCTTTGACCAATACCAGGTGTTCATTGAAGATTTAGTCCTCTTATTTTCCAGGGACACGAGAACCATCCATCACATCTTTTGACTTGCTCATAATCCCTGTTCCTCTTAACAGCTAAGTGAACCAAACCAAGTACTATATCCCACAGTGAAACAATCAACTTGAAGAGTATTCCCAGAAGACTAAGGAATATCTGTATTGTCCATGCATGGGCCTGCTGTGGGAAACTGCTATTCAAGATTTAAAAAATGATTATGTCAAAGTCCAGCCCATTTGTAGTTCATTATTTATTTAAGCTTTGCTTGTACCCCAACATATTAAGCACTCCTACTCAGGAGGACTTTGTTGCTTGCAAATTGTTTTCTTCACAATGAAATAAATTATACTGCTTCTTTGTATCCTGATACTCTTGCCCTTTGTTTAGCTCTGACCATTCTCAGGTTAGAGATTGGTCCAGCTGGGACTGCATTCAAAATTGTGTTGACATTAATTGGTGGCAGTGGTACATGGGATAGACATGGAAGTGGGGCTTTGAGCTCTCCAGTATTAGTGGGAATGGACTAGTGCAGACTGTAGATTTCTCCAGAGTCCTTGGTGCTCTTTCTTTCCTTTCCCCACACTTCCCCTCCTCTGGCGTTAACTGCTCTCACTCCTGCTTCATTAATGAACTCATCTTTGATTGCATTAATTAAAATAATTTTGTTGCCATCAGCTAAAGAGAAAGAACATCTTACCTAGCTAAGCCAGAGACTCTGCACAACAGCACACACAGCAGCAATACCAACACCCAGAGCAGTGCTAAGATGAATACTCCTATACCCACTCCAAGTATAGTGCCAGCCATTCTAGAGAAGAAAGGAAATATTAGCATTGCCACTTTGGCTCAGGGTCACTGCTCTGCCACAATAACAAAATTAAAGATCCTATGTGCTCTTTTTGCTTGCTTATTTCCTCATATTTCCATTTTTATTAAGCCATTTATTTGTATATAAAAAGCCCAGGTTTGAGCATCAACTGACTGATTGTGGTAGTGAACGGGAAGGGATTTTCTGATTAATATGTGAGGAAAATTAACCAGGGCAGAGAATGAATTTCTAAAAAATGTCTAGTCTTTGGACCTCTTAATAGACACAAGAAATTCAGGACACAGGACTTTTTTCTGTTTTATTTTTATTGCTTAGAGTCTGACATATATGTACTAGCTTGTTGCCTTCATTAATCTGTAACGGCCAGATCCAGTGTAGTAGACTTGGAAAGGAATCTAGCATCAAAGTCTGGTTTTGAAAATTACTAGCTGTGCCACACCATAGGGAAGTCTCTTGTTTTGTCCAAGTCTCACCTTACTAAATGGGGAAGCATAAGGTACTTTCTTCATATAACACAAAGTGGTGCAAGCATTTTGTTGAAAACATATGAAAAAGCCTTCTACTATTGCCATGTTACTATCTTTCGGAATGAATCAAATTCATGGGGCAAACTATGTGTTGGTATTAAAAATAGTCTGTGGAACTGCTGATCCACAATGGCACAATGGATAGAACACTGAATTTGGAATCAGGACCTGGATTTGATTCCTAGTTCTTAACACTTCATTCTCTGGTGTGACCTTGGGCAAATCACCTTTACCTGAGCCTCAATTTCTTTATCTATAAAGTGAGAGGGTTGGATAACCTCTGGGGTCCTTTTCAATTTATAAGCCAAGATCTTAGGACTATTTCCCCATTATTCTTCAAACTGAACGATATCTCTAGTGCAGCGCTATAGACTAAAATTACACACAGGTATGTGTAATTCAAGTCTTTTCCCTTTCTCATCCTCCACATAGTTCCCTATCAGTCATTCTCTTATTCAAGAAATTTCATTGACTCCTTTTTGCCTGTAGGTATATAAAGAACTTTAAAATCTGGCATTAGTTTATTTTTCCAGGTTAATTACATATTACTTTCCCTTGCCCACTGAAGGTACTAATCAAAGTAGCCTATATATTGTTCTTCAAACATTATAGTTCATTTCATTTTTGTTTTTTTACAGTTGGCCTCATGTTTAGAAGGTACCCCCTTAAGTAAATACAGCTGAACAAACAATTAAGTCTTGCTATGTGCCAAGCCCTGAATATACAAACAGTACATGTCTTCAAGGAACTAACATTCTACAAGAAGAAAAAAAAATCATACACACACAACTTAAATTATATTTAAAAGAAATATATTAATAACTTGGGGGCAGAAGAATTAGTAACTGGTATAACCAGGAAAGGCACAAAGGAAGTAATACTTGAGTTAAGCAATTTCAGTCACATTTTACACAACAGTAAATTACAAACTGTTACTCCAATAGATCTGTGAACTCTATTAATGGATTCCTTCCAACACATTATACTTCATCCATTCCCATCAATCTTCTGTTGATATCCTGTAATTTTCCCACTTATCATAATGGAGACTTTCCTCGTTTTTTCTGTATTATCATGATGGAATAGGGGGTCCGAGCAGTAATTATTTCCTCTTGCTCTCACCAATTGAAAGGCCAATCTTTTTCTTCATATATTTCTTTGGTGACAACTTTAAACTGAGTCTCCTTTGTAATGTGTTGTCCTCCATTCACATTTCTTCAAGTTTTCAAGTGTTAACTTTTATAAGAAGCCTATCCCCTTCAGTTGCTCTTGCCTTTCCTTTTCCTACCTACCCAAAGTTGTATTTCTATTTACTTTGTAACTACAGAGAATGGTGTAGCACATAGATACAAATTTCTGGATCAAGAAGATGGGTTCAATTTCAGTCCAGACATATACTAAATGCAATGCTGGACAAATCATTTAACTTGTAATTTCTCTAAGCAATTTTAATATTATAAATTGAGAACAATTGCAAATCTGCTATTGTAAAAGGAGTTCTTGCACCTGAAACTCCTTTCATTAATGAAATCCAGTTACAAATACAATATAAAAATATTAAATGTAAATTATATAAATTATATAAAAATATAAAAATATCCATTTTGTTATCATTGAAAGTGTTTTTTCTTCAATATAGTGAAAAAACTTAAAGAGCAGATATTGTTTTGCTTTTGTATTTGTATTTCCAATACTTGGCATTTAGTAGGCACTAAATGTTTGTTAAAAGGATGAGGAATATCTAAGAGGTGGAAGGAGATATACATGCCATTAGTCGGGACCACAATTTGGAGGTTATGGTTTTTTCCCCCCGATTTCCTTTTTGGGATATTTCTTTAGAAAATAAATTTGTAAGACTGCACAAATCCTGTTAATGATAGAATCCTCTATGAGGCACAAAGAGACAGAAAATGGAGGTCTGGGAGATTGTTTATGGTTTGTGGATTCAAACCAGTGGTCATCATCCAAAAGAATGAAAATAATGAGACAACATATCAAAACTTATGGGATGCAGCCAAAGCAGTTCTTAGGGAAAATTTTATATTTCTAGACACCTACATGAATAAAATAGACAAAGAGGAGATTAATGAACAAACTAAAAATCCCCAATTAAATACAAAATTAGAAATTCTGAAAATCAAAGGAGAGATTAATGAATTTGAAATTGAGAAAACTATTGAACTGATAAATAAAATCAAGAGTTGGTCTTAAGAAGAAATTAACAAAATAGATAAATCTTTGATTAATTTTATTAGAAATTTATTAGAAATTTGATTAAATTTATTATTATGAGAGAGAAAAACCAAATTGCCAGTGTCAAATATTAAAAGGGTGAATCTGCCACCAATGAAGAGGAAATTAAAGTAATAATTAAGAGTAATTTTGCCCAACCATATGCCAATAAACCTGACAATCTATTTGAAGTGAATGAATATTACAAAAATATAAATTGCTCAGATTAACAGAAAAAGGAAATAAAATATTTAAATATTCCTATTTTAGAAAAAGAAATTGAACAAGTCATCAATAAACTCCCTAAAAAAATTTAGATTTACAAGTGAATTCTACCAAACATTTAAAGAACACTTAATTCCAATACTTTATAAATTATTTGAAAAAATACTTGAAAGACTCCTACCAAATTGCTTTTATGACACAGATATGGGGCTGATACCTAAACTAAGAAGAGCCAAAACAGAGAAAGAAAATTATAGACCAATTTCCCTAATGAATACTGGTGCAAAATCTTAAATAAAATATTAGTAAAGAGATTTGATCAACTTATCATCAGGATGACACACTATGACTAAGTGAGATTTATACCAGGGATGCAGGGCCAGTTCAGTATCAGGAAAACTATCAGCATAATTGACTATATCAGTAACAAAAGTAATGGGAATCATATGATTATCTCAATAGATGCAGAAAAAGCATTTGACAAAATATAACAGCCAGTCCAATAAAAACACTAAAGAGCATGGGAATAAATTAAGTTTAAAATGATAAGGAGCATCTATCTAAAACCATCAGAAAGCATTATGTGTAATGAGGATAAATTAAAAGCATTTCTATTAAAATCAAAGATGAAACAATGATATCTATTATCATCGCTATTATTCAATAGTATACTGCAAATGTTAGCTTTAGCAATAAGAAGAAAAAGAAATCAAAGGAATAGGAGCAGATAATGAGGAAACAAAATTATCACTCTTTGCAGATGACATGATAGTATAATTAGAGAATTCCAGGGAATCAATTTAAAAACTACTTGAAATAATTAAGAGCTTTAGCAAAGTTGCAGGCTATAGAATAAATCTACATAAATAATATATATTTTCATATATTATCAATAAAGCCCAGAAGCAAGAGATAGATAAGAGAAATATAAAATAACTGGGAGTTTACCTGCCAAGACATACTCAGGTACTATAAGAATATGATTATAAAACACTTTTCATACAATAAAGTCAGATCTAAACAACTGGAAAAATATAAATTGTTCATGGGTAAGCTTATCTGATATAAAAATTACATTTCTACCTAAATCAATCTACTTATTCAGTGTCATACCAAACTGCCAAAAATTATTCTACAGAGCTAGAAAAATAATAATAAAAATCATTTGGAAGAATATCAAGGGAATTAGTGGGAAAAAATGCAAAGGAAAGTGGCCTAACCATACCAGACCTAAAATTATATTGTAAAGTGGCAGTCACCAACCATTTGGTACTGGCTGAGAAATAAGAAAGGTGGATCGATGGAACAGGCTAGTTGAACAAAGCACAATTGTCAGTGACTATGGTAATCTACTATTTGATATACCAAAAGACTCCAGCTTCTATGATAACTCATTATTTGACAAAAATTGCTGGGAAAACTAGAAAAGTATGTGTCAGAAACTAGGGAAAGATCAACGTATCTTACACCTTATACCAAGATAAGGCTGAAATGGGTTCATGATTTTGACATAAAAGGGGATATTATAAACAAATTAGAAGAGCAAGGAGATATTTTACCTGTTACATCTTTGAAGAAGAGAGAAATTTATGACCAAAGAAGAACTAGAGAATATTATAAAATGCAAAATGGATAATTTTGATTACATTAAATTAAAAAAGTTTTTGTGCAAATAAAACCAATGTAGTCAAGATTAGAAAGGAAGCAGAAATCTGGGAAACAATTTTCATATAGCCAGTGTTTCTGATAAGGCCCTTATTTCTAAAATATACAGAGAACGGAGTCAAATTTATAAGAATACAAATCATTTCCCAATTGATAAATGATCAAAGGATATAACAATTTTCAAATGAAAAAATGAAAGCCACTTCTAGTAATATGAAAAAATGCTCTAAATTACGATTGATTAGAGAAATGCAAATTAAAACAATACTGAGGTTCCACCTTAAATTTATCAGATTGCTAAGATGACAGGAAAAGAGGATAAATGTTGAAGGGATGTGGGAAAACTGGAATACTAATAAATTGCTGGTGGAATTGCGAATTGATCCAGCCATTCTGGAGAGCAATTTGGAACTATGCCCAAAGGGTACTCAAACTGTGTATACTCTTTGATCTAGCAGTACCATTATTGGGTGTGTAGCCCACAGAGATCATAAAAGAGGGAAAAGGAACTACATATGCAGCTCTTTTTCCAGTGGCAAGGAATTGGAAATTAAGTGGATGCATCAACTGGGTAATAAATGAATAGATTTTAGTATGTGAATGTAACAGAATATTATTATTCTATCAGAAATGATGAATAGGTTGATTTCAGAAAAGCCTGGAAAAACTTACATGAACTGATGCTGAGTAAAATGAGCAGAACCTGGAGATCACTATATACAGTAACAGCAAGATTATGAGATGATCAACTATGATAGACAGCTCTTCTCAGCAATATAGTGACCCAATGCAATTCCAATAGATTTGGGATGAAAAATGTTATCCATATCCAGAGAGAAAACTATGGAGATAAAAATGAAGAAGATCAAAACATATTATTTTCACCATTTGTATAATCTGTACACAATATAACCTATATATCAGCTTGCTTATTATTTTGCGGAAGGGGAGAAGGAGAAAAAAATATGAACTTAAAATCTTACAAAAATGAATGTTGAAAACTACATGTAATTGGAAAAATAAAATACTATTGATATAAGAAAAGACCCATGGTCATACAATTTCTCATCTCCTTTCATACGTTTCCTGGTCTTGAGATCGAAGCCTGATTTGAATCTGCAGCAGGAACTGTCCATCTCTACTGCTTACACCCAACTCACCAGGAGCACAGCTGACAGTGGACTACGTTTAGCTTCTATTTTTCCAGCTCTGTTGCTAATGTATTTTGAGACCAAAAAACAAAAAACCCAAACCAACCTAACCAAAAAAACACCCTTTATATTCGTCACCGGCACATCTGGGGAAGGCAGAGTGGGCCTTTTAATGAGTGCACGTGAACTTGCAAAACCTACAACGCATTGAACTAGCCTAGAAGATGCCACATTTCCCAAATGCCTATAAGACAAAAGTAACGGTCCTTGCTGACGGCTGAAGCTGTGATTGAGAGGATATAAAGAAATTCCCTCTAGCCGTGCAAGTCAATACTCTGTCTAATAAAATTGTCCGAGAACCTAGAGGCTCACTGAAATCCGGTCTCCCTGGTTCCGAGGCTAGCCCGTCTACAATGCCCGGCCTTTTACTGGCTCCAAATAAATGTCTCAGTTTCGTAGGTGACACCGGACATCGGTAGGGCTATGACAAGGAAAGGCCGCAGGGTCGGAGCCCCTCCTACTGCTCCCTCCCCTTTCTCTTCGCGATCAACCTCTTTCTCTCAGATCCGCTCCCCTCAAGTCCGCTGTTCTGTCCCAAGGCTTCCTTCCAAAATCCCCTCACCTGGCTAGCCCTTTCCCCACGAGCTGACCCCAAGGCCGCCTCTTTTCCAAACAACCTCCAACTTCGGACTAGCCCTTTCCAGCTAGGGCCTTGTTCTAGAGGTAGCGAATCACAAGTGGGCTTTCAGCCCCAGCGTTCCAAACCCACTAATCGGAGGCGGCCACTCAAAAATTTCATTCTTCCCTCATAACATCCTCCAGTGGCAGTGAGAGATTACTTTGCAGTGCCTCATTATTGGTTAATACTGGAAAGCGCCGCGGGCCCAACTTCAAAAGCGATTGGACAGTGACAGACCCAGGTTCCCTCATCCCCATCAATGACATCTTCTAATTGGTAACTCGCTCGAATTATTGGTTAATTTGTCTTGGCGGCGGAGCGGAAGACGATGATTTGAGCCTCTGCTTCTTTGTTTCCATGGAGACCGTCCAAGCTGCTTTCATTCCCGGGAGCCGGTGGTGTTTGCTGCCCCACCTCAATGTGAGTCCTTGCGGCTTCCTGGATTCTGCTTGGGACTGACAGACCACTCCACTGATTCATCTTTTGTTCCTTTGGTTCAGGGATCCCCCTTGGGATCCCCCGGAACCTCCGAGAAGGCGGTCCATGAACTCTGCTCAGGCAGAAACAGACCCCCAGACTGAAGCCCTCTGGGGACTCCCGCTTTAGGGAGCCTAATTAGAGTCCTGCGGTAAATGTAGGGTGAGAATACTTTCTCTCTTTTTATCCACGAACCATTTATGTGGAGGACGGAGAAAGGATTATTCTTCCATTGTTGCAGATGGAGGTCTCAAAGTTATGCGTCGGAATCACACATACACAGTGATGCAGCTGGGGCTGAGAGTCCATGTCTGCTTCCCTGCTGGGAGCTCTCCGCCGTGGCCATGCTGCGTGAGAATCGGCAAAGGAAAGAGTGGTGACCTGAGGCTCCGATACAGCCTTTTAGTATAGAAAGTAATCTTAGTAGGAAATAAGGACCTTCTTGACCCTCCTATGGAAGGTGGAATTTGAGTTTAGTCATGAAGGAAGCCAGGGAAACTAAGAGGCAGAGATGAGCTGAGGGAATCCCTAAGTGATGTCTTCCTTTTTTTTTTTTTTTTTTTTTAATAACTTTTTATTGACAGACCCCATGCCAGGGTAATTTTTTTTACAACATTATCCCTTGCACTCACTTCTGTTCCGGTTTTTCCCTGCCACCCTCCACTCCCTCCCCTAGATGGCAAGCAGTCCTATATATGTTGAATATGTCGTAGTATATCCTGGATACAATGTATGTGTGCAGATCCAAACAGTTTCCTTGTTGCACAGGGAGAATTGGATAAGTGATGTCTTCCTTAACTGACCTCAGTTGAATGACATATGGGTAATGAGTCTCTACACCTCTCATTTTCAGAGACTTCGAATCATAGGTTCATACACAACTAAATTTCAACAGCTATGGAGTAAAACCTATACTCAGATCATCCTGATCTGAATCATCTCATTATTGAAAAGATCGCATTTCATCTGATGGATGAAAAGTCCATCAGAATTGATCCTCATATACTCTTGTCTATAGATATAGACAAGAAAGAATACACTGAATTTACCTAGCCTGCTAATGTAGGCCTTAGAATCTGTGTGTTTAGTAGTGTGTAATTAGAATGATCTTGAAGATATGATTCTAGAACCCTGATTATATACCTTAAGTAACATACTTTCAAAATTTGAACCCTCACAGAATGAAACCTGGCAAGGAACCAGTATACTGAAAGATATTTGTCTAATGAAATCTTGGCTACTGTGGAAGCCTTCTGGTGTAAGCCCATGTCTACTAGGTAAAAAGTGGTCATTTACCACTAAGATTCTATTTATGCCTTTTTTATCTCTTCCCAGTGACAAGAAGTCTATATACCCAAACTTCAAAGGCTTTCTGTTATTTATCCTTTACAGGTAAGTAGCTTCAATTGGTAACACTTTTGGTTGAATATACCAAGCAGAGGTCTCACATTTCTTGTATGCCTCTAACTGGAGTCAGCAGAACTTACTTTCATAAGAACTAGAGTTTTATTCTCATATTGTTATATAAAATCATTATCATATGCTCTCCTAGTTATAGATCAATAAGTTGGAGGCAGCATTGATTATTTTGTATAACTTGTGGAAGATGGGTTAGAGTATTCAATTGCAAAGCTCTAACTGGTATTACTCCTTCAATAGTTGAGAACTTAGGCTAAGCTTGGTTCTCTCTTTTGTTGTGGCCGCTATCACTGTTCAAAAATCTTCATTCTGTAACCGAGTTTGAGGCCATTGATTTGTGCAGATATCCAAAATTATCACCCTCCTGCCCTGCTTTTAGCCACAGATAAACACATTTTATTTTATTTTTTTATTAAAGCTTTTTAATTTTCAAAGATATTCATGGATAAGTTTTCAAAATTAACCCTTGTAAAACTTTGTGTTCCAATTTTTCCCTTCCTTTCCCCTAGATAGTAAGTAATCCAATATATATTATACATGGTAAAAATATGTCAAATCCAATATATGCATGCATATTTATACAATTATCTTACTGCACAAGAAAAATCTAATCAAAAAGGAAAAAAATGAAAAAAAAATAAAATGCAAGCTAACAATAATAAAAAGAGTGAAAATGATATGTTGCAATCCACACTCAGTTCCTACAGTCCTCTCTCTGGGTGTAGATGGTTCTCTTCATCATAAGATCATACAGATCTGAATCATCTCATTGTTGAAAAGAGCCATGTCCATCAGAATGGATCATCATATACTTTTGCTGTTGTCATGTACAATGATCTCCTAGTTCTGCTCATTTCACTTAGCATCAGTTCATGTAGGTCTCCCTAGGCCTCTGTGAAATCATGCTGCTGATCATTTCTAATAGAACAATAATATTCCATAACATTCATATACCATAACTTAATCAGCCATTTTCCACCTGATGGGCATTCACTCAATTTCCAATTTCATGCCATTACAAAAAGGGCTGTCAAAAACAGTTTTGCACATGTGGATTCCTTTCCCTCCTTTAAGATCTCTTTGGGATATAAGCTTAGTAGAAACCCTGCTGGATCAGAATATGTATAGTTTGATAACTTTTTGAGCATAGTTCCAAATTGCTCTCCAGAATGGTTGGATCACTTCACAACTCCACCAACAATGTATTAGTGTCCCAGTTTTCCCACATCTCCTCCAACATTCGTCATTATCTTTTCTTGTCATCTTAGCCAGTATGAGAAGTATGAGATGGTACTTTAGAGTTATCTTAATTTGCATTTCTCTGATCAATACTGATTTAGAGCACCTTTTCATATGACTAGAAATGGTTTCAATTTCTTCATCTTCATCTTCATATTCTTTGACTATTTATCGATTGGAGAATGGCTTGAATTCTTATAAATTTGAGTCAATTCTCTATATATTTTAGAAATGAGACGTTTATCAGAACCTTTGAATGTAAAAATGTTTTCCCAGTTTATTGCTTCCCTTCTAATCTTGTCTGCACTAGTTTTGTTTGTATAAAAACCAGATCAATATATTTTAGACAACACTAATTGCTTTTTCATACTTTTTGATAGAACTGATTATCTTTTTTTTTTTTTTTAAAGTTTTGTTTTCCCCATTTACAAGTAAAAAAACATTTTTGGAGTTATACATGTATATTTTTACATATTTCCATATTAATCATATTGGGAGAGAAAAATCAGAACAAAATGGAAAAATCACAAGAGAAAAAAAAGAAGAAAAAAAAGTGAGCCATAGCATATGTTGATTTAGAGTCAGTCTCCACAGTTTTTTTCTCTGGATGCAAATGTTGGTTTCCATCCAAAGTTTATTGGAATTACCTTGGATCGCCACTGAACCCTGAGAAGAACTAAATCTATCATAATTAATCATCATACAATCTTGCTGTTGCTGTAAACAATGTTTTCCTGGTTCTGCTTGTTTCATTCAGCATGAAGAACTGATGATCTTTTGCATCTACTGCTATTCCTTCAACATCAGTGCTCTTAGAGGCATGAAAACTTGATTCATGGCTCTCTCTTGGCCAAGATTACTGCTCAATGATTTTCATCTGGAATGTATGCTTGCTGCTGATTGTCCATGATCAGTTTGGGAAGGAGAATTCAAATATACATTTATTTCCATCAATAACATAATCTTTGGGGGGAAATTCTAAATTCTTGGCTTCACTTTGCTTTGTTAAGTATCTTGTTTCCTGAATTTCAGACTTTCTTCCCCTCATGAGGATTACAGTAACTTCATATACACAAGGACTGTTACAAGATAGGATTTCTGAACCTTTCCAGATGGCAATGTGTGCTGAACTCATTGTTGTCTAAAGCTACCCACTTCTGACTATATCATTTATACATATATATGTATATATACACATATACATGATTTATATATATATATATATACATCAATATACATATATTGACTTAGCATTTATAAGGATATGTCAGTTAATTATTGGCCATCCATACTTGGAACTGAGATCCATATAGTCTTGAAATTTGTTAATTACAATTTTGGGATTACAACTTTGGTAATGGAAAAATGTTTTTCTATCAGTAAACTGGCATATTGCGATATAGGCAAATGTGATAATTTTCATTGCTCTCTTAAGTACAAATGGCCCCTAACCTGGATAAATTGGTATTAATGTGTAACACAATGTATGAGTGCATATATGAGACTTTTTTTTTGCCCCAGTGATCCACAAGAGATTTCTATAGAATAGTTTGATTGGCTCTTCTTTCCTATCTTCTATCTGGAGATGATAGTTAAATTTATGAATGCAGATGAGTTCAGCAAAAAGTGAATATAGACAAAAAAGGTGCCTAGATAGAACCTTGGGGAACACTCATGGATAAAGGCAGGACATGGATGATGAACTGGGAAAGGAAATCGAGAAACATCAGAAAGGTAGGTGGAGAAGAATGCTATAAAAAAGTCCAAGTGGGAGAAAATATTCAAGAAGAGCTAACTTCAACTGTTTTATCCTGCAGATAGGTCAAGGAAGATAAAGACTGAGAATTGGCCACTGGGTTAAACAATTAAAAGAACACTGATGATTGTGTAAAGATTAGTGTCAATTCACGACATCAAAGATCAGATTTGTAAAAACATGACAAGAGGAGAAAGAAGATGGGGGACGGGGGAAGAGCATAAATGACAGGGGGAAAAGAGCATAGATGACATTTCCTAGGAGTTTGGTTTTAAAGATAGGAGAGACATAGGACTGTCAAATAAAGTTTATTTAACACTAGAAAGACCTTTTAAAATTTTAAAATACTTCAGAGGATTAAGTTGGGTCTGCTGCAGTACAACTTTTTTTGTGTGTGTTTTGTCTTTTAATTCCATAAAACTTAAAAAAATAAGATTATGAAAACTTATTTCAAAATAAAATAATAATAAAATTTTTGTGTCATTGATGTGTCTGGTTCTTTTATGCTTTAAAATATGCGAGACTTAGATATGTTTTGGTGAAGCACAGAGTCAGTAAATAGGTAGAACTTGAAGCTAAAAGAGGGACAATGAATGAGGAGACAATATATCAGAAAGCGTGGCAAGTAATGTGAATAGGGGTACAAGTAGAGGGGTTATCCTTAATGAGAAGAACCACATCTTTGTCAGAATCTGAAGAAAAAGAAAAGAAAGTAGGGACTTTTTTTTTAATTATAGTAACTTTTTATTGACAGAATCCATGCCAGGGTAATTTTTTTTTACAACATTATCCCTTGCACTCACTTCTGTTCCGATTTTTACCTCCCACCCTCCACCTCCTCCCCTAGATGGCAAGCAGTCCTATATATATTGAATATGTCCTAGTATATCCTAGATACAATGTATGTGTGCAGATCCAAACAGTTTTCTTGTTGCACAGGGAGAATTGGATTCAGAAGGTAGAAATAACCTGGGAAGAAAAACAAAAATGCAAACAGTTTACATTCATTTCCCAGTGTTTTTTTCTTTGGGTGTAGCTGCTTCTGTCCATCATTGATCAATTGAAACTGAATTAGGTCTCTTTGTCAAAGAAATCCGCTTCCATCAGATTCCATCTTCATACAGTATCGTTGTTGACATATATAATGATCTCTTGGTTATGCTCATTTCACATAGCATCAGTTCATGTAATTCTCTCCAAGCTTCTCTGTATTCATCTTGCTGGTCATTTCTTACAGAACAATAATATTCCATAACATTCATATACCACAATTTACTAAACCATTCTCCAATTGATGGGCATCCACTCAGTTTCCAGCTTCTAGCCACTACAAACAGGGCTGCCACAAACATTTTGGCACATACTGGTCCCTTTCCCTTCTTTAGTATCTCCTTGGGGTATAAACCCAGTAGAAACACTGCTGGATCAAAGGGTATGCACAGTTTGATAACTTTTTGGGCATAATTCCAGATTGCTCGCCAGAATGGTTGGATTCGTTCACAGCTCCACCAACAATGTATCAGTGCCCCAGTTTTCCCACATCCTCTCCAACACTCATCATTATTTTTTCCTGTCATCTTAGCCAATCTGACAGGTGTGCAGTGGTATCTCAGAGTTGTCTTAATTTGCATTTCTCTGATTAATAATGATTTGGAACATTCATATGAGTGGTAATGATTTCAATTTCATCATCTGAAAATTGTCTGTTCATATCCTTTGACCATTTATCAATTGGAGAATGGCTTGGTTTCTTATAAATTAGAGTCAGCTCTCTATATATTTTGGAAATGAGGCCTTTATCAAGAAAGTAGGGACTTGATTTCAAAAAGTTTTAATATGTAAGAGAAGAAAAATTTTATGGTGATAGTTTTTATTTTTTAGTAAAATATGAGACAGTATTCTAGATTGGTCTAATTTAGGCCAGTGTAGTGATTCAGGTTTGGGATTATAATGCAATAAAGCACTCAGACTTACTATAAAATAAAATAAAAATGAATTTACTATTAATAGTGAATTTAATAATAGTGGATTTTAAGTTTAAAAATTCAGAGTAATTTAATTTAGAGAAAGCGATTCATTTCTTTTTTTTTCATATTCACTATAGCAATTGATTCTGCTAATTTGGGAAGATATTTTCTAGAGCAGTGATTCTCAAAATGTGGTCCAGAGAATCCTAGGAGTCTCTGAAACTCTGAGGGTCTACAAATTCAAAATTAGTTTTTTTTTTTCTTTTTCTGAGGCAATTGGGGTTTAGTGACTTGTCCAGGGTTACACAGCTAAGGAAGTGTTAAGTATCTGAGATCATATTTGAACTCAGGTCCTCCTGACTTCAGGGTTGGTGCTCTATCCACTGTGCCACCTAGCTGTCCCCTAGTTTTTATTTCTAATACAGTAAATATTTATAAATATAACCCACATAAACAAAAACTCTTGGACAGATGCTCAAAAGTATAAAGATAAAACAAAAGTTTGAGAACAATTGCTCTAAAGAGCTGTGGGAATTCTGTAAAACGTCTGATACATACTGCTCTCCCTTTTCTCTCCTCCCTTCCCCTAAGCTAGACCTTATATACTTTAGGCAACAAGGAAGCCAAATCAATGTTGATCATGAGAACAAGCCCCTTTGCTCCCTTAAAGGAAAATCAATCTGGCCTACAAACCAGGTATCACTCCTAGCATATCCCATTCCTTAGTGGTAAGTTGTCCCAAAATATTGAGGGACTGAGAAGGCTGAAACTATTGGGTTGATGCACTGAGGTCGGGACTGCTGAGCGCTTGACTAACTACTAATTGGACAATACTCTACCGGCATATGCTTGGAAAATGGTCCTTTCCGTGCTGGCTCAATGATTGGTGTATAGAAGATTGTAGGAGGGACTAGGGGGTGGAGTAAAGCTAGCCAGGGTCACACACACTCTCGTCAGTAGATGAGGAAGAAAGCTGTTGTGGAGATTCTGCTTCCATCCTGTTCAATACTAAATCTAAGACCAAGAATAAAGATGATAGACTTTTGCTTATCCTGACTCCGGCTGATTCTGGGGTGTCCTGGATGCTAGCACAGTCGATACAGGATCTTTCGACCATTAAGATAATATTAGAACAATCCTATCGCAAGTGGCTTAATACAAATAAAAACATGAAACAATATAAACAGTTTTCCTATAGGTATAATTGATGTAATGGGAGCAATGTCAGCAGAAATTCATTGTAGGTCTCCTAATGTAAAAAAAAAGATGATGATGAGCACAAGAACATTAAGTCCATAGAACAGTACTTTCAGTTCTCATCATAGGTCCAAGTCATTTTTATCAAGGTAGTTAAAAGGTCATAGACTTTTTGCCTGCAGCCTATTCAGGAGCTAAGTCAATACTAAAATATGCCCTGTTCTAGTATTCACCTTGTACCTTGGTCAAAAGGTTGACTTCCTCCCAGGGATCTCTTAACAGAAGAATAGTAAGAAGTTTTAACCCTTTTAGAGATCTCTTCTGAAAGGCCATTCTCTTTTTCTGTGAGGAAATTACATGAAGACTCCCTTTCACCTTCATGCAAGGATTCAAGATGACTATCATTG
Source organism: Sarcophilus harrisii (assembly GCF_902635505.1). NCBI lineage: Eukaryota > Metazoa > Chordata > Mammalia > Dasyuromorphia > Dasyuridae > Sarcophilus > Sarcophilus harrisii. The sequence continues at coordinate 460,063,339 of NC_045428.1, read as the reverse complement.
GACAAAGAATCCTCTTTATTTCAGATTAGTTCTTATTCAGTTCATTTAGCAAGATCCATGATTTACACCCAAAATATGACAAAAAAAAATTTTTTTTCACCTCTCCCATATTATCACCAAAAATCCACTCCCTTTCAATGGTTCCACCTTTTAGTCCCTCATATTTTATAGAAAGGTGTTCCAACAATCCTAAGGAAAAGGAAATCTGTCGAGGGATTCCTGAACCGTGTTTTCAAGCTATATAGAACTTTCTGAAGTAGTAGAAGCCTCAGACATGGGCAATCTGCATCAAGGAAGAAATAAAGAAGAGCTAGAAAGGATTACATGAGTTTATGACTAAAAATAATAAATCCTTATTAGGCAAGACTTTTTGAAGGCTGAATAGAAGAAACCTCTGGAGCAGAAAGTGCTCCCTTTCCTTTGGAAGTTGGATTTCTGATAATTAAGGGTATGATAAACTGTTGATTTAAAAGTCCATTCCTAACTAGAAAGCAGGAAAATTACACAAAGATCAAAGATAAGATCAAAATGATTTAAATACAAAAACAAGCATGATTCAGATCAAATCATAAATTTAGAGGATCAAAAAAGAAAATATCTTTTAACAACTGTGTAGAGAGGAAGTTCCTGACCAAAAAAAGCTACAGAGAATGACAGAAGAAAATATGGACAGATTTTATTACATAATTTTAAAAAAGCACAAACAAAAGCAGTGAGTTAAAATTAGAGGGAAAACAATTGGGGAAAATACAGTAAATTTTTATGAAAAAGTTTTCATATGTAAGATGTATAATGACTTGATTAAAAATTTTTTAGAATAGTCCATAGAGATCAAAGAGGAAAAGGAATTATATGTAAATATGTATATGTGTTTATGTATGTGTGTATCTATAACTATACCATCTACCTAATTATTTATCTATCATTTATCTACAGCTTTTTGTGCTAACAAAGATCTGGAAACTGAAAGGGTGTTTCAATTAGGGAATGGGTGAACAAATTATGGAATATTAATGTAAATATGAATGAATTACATATAAATATAATGGAATACTATTGAGCTGCAAGAAATGTGAAGGGACAGAAAAACTTTGGCAGAGAAAACAGAAAACTGAGGCAAAGTGAACTGAATAGAACTGGAGTAATACATATCATAACAAGATTGTAAAACATAAGTACATTTGAAAGACTTAGAAACTTTAATCAACCAACCATGAGATCAGAGGACTTATGAAGAAGCATGTCCACCCAATGAACAAAAGTGGCATTGTCCTTAGCTATGTGGAATGTGGTTCTTTGCCCACAACTAATATCATATTCCCATATCTACATTTATAGTAGATGTAATTCTAAATCTTTTCTATTCTTGTAAGAACTTCAATGTGATTATTCCATTCAGCAGAATGTGTATAATATCTCTGATGAGCACTAATATACTCTACAAACCTTTTTTGCTGTGAGAGAAATCAGTAAATTACCTCCATTGGCTCTGATTCCAAAGTGGAGAGCCTTTATTTGTCTAATTATTTTCTCTTCAGGCCTCAGACCACTCATCCAGATCCATAAATCTTTATAAATAAAAATATTATCTATTCTATTCCTCAAGACTTTAACACAACAGCCTTTTAGCTCATGTTTCAGCCTATTGGGAGGATTTTTAAAGAACCTCATTCAAGTTCACTTGATTTTATCTTTTTCATAATATGCAGAATTATCAATGTATCAGGCAAAATAGTGTTCCTGAAGAGTTAAATCTTGCTTGGCATATACCTATTGCATTAGAAAAGGAGACAAAACATCAGTTGGAGAATAGCTGAATAAGTTATGGTATATGAATATTATGGAATATTATTGTTCTGTAAAAAACGACCAGCAGAATGATTTCAGAGAGCCCTGGTGAAGCCTTATATGAACTGTGCTAAGTGAAGTGACTAGAAACCAAGAGAACATTGTATACAGCAACAACGTTATATGATGATCAATTCTGATGGACGTGGCTCTTTTCAACAGTGAAGTGATTCAGGATATTTCCAATGATCTTGTGATAAAGAAAACCATCTGCACCCAGGGAGAAAAGCAAACAACAACAAAAAAAGTGGAAATACAATGTTGTGATTCAGTCTCTATGTGAATCATAACATTGTATTTCCATTTTTTTGTTGTTTGCTTGCTTTTTGCTTTTCTCATTTTTTTTCCCTTTTTGATCTGATTTTTCCTGTGCAGCATGATAATTGTGGAAATATGTATAGAAAACAATTGTACATGTTTAACACATATTAGATTACTTGCCACCTTGAGGGGGTAGGAAGGGAGAGAGAAAAAATTTTGGAACACAAAGTTTTGCAAGGGTGAATGTTGAAAACTATCTATGCATGTGTTTTTGAAAATAAAAAGCTTTATATTAAAAAAAAAAAAGCAGCAAAAGCCTCCAACAAAGTCTTCTTAGGAAATCATGGTCTTAAAAATATCACATGGAGTATGGGCTAGCTCCCTGGAGGGCCTTGGGGTCAGCCAGACTCAGGATAAATTAAAGTCCTTGGTCTTTAGGGAGAGAAGTAAAGGAGGCAGGCAAGCAGAATCCTGGATTCTGGAGTCCTGAGTCACCAACCTCTCTCCTCCTTGTCCTGCTGCCAAGTGCCTCTGGCTTTTCTCCCCACCTTCCAATCCTTGCCTATGATTATCTTAACACCAAACATTCAGCAAGCACCAATGGTGAGGAGAGCCATTATCCCAATATATGCTAATAGAGTCATTATCTCACATCAAATAGGTAATTAGCCTTAAGTGCTTAGTTGTCTGATTCAAACATACCTTTTTGGAGTTTCATCCCTCTACAATACCATTTCCATTTAATAACTGGAGGTTATTGTGCCCTATTCATCTTATTAAAGGAACATTATCTTAGTTATAATGAAGGATGAAGAGACTTTGTCATCCATTTAGTCGCAAATATGTCCCAATGATAGTCAACTCAAAAAATTATCTTTTATTTTTATATCTTAGATTTTGTTTTTATATTTGTTTTCTTTATCATATCAGATTTCCCATTGTATTCCTTTTTAAACTTTGTCCCAGAAAACTATCTTTTGTTAAAAAAAAAAAAAAGTATGAAGGAAGAAAGGAAGGAAAAATGAAAAGAATTTCCTTTCAAAGGAAAGAGAGAATAGCTCCATAAAACTAGACAACATATTACAAAATTCTGATATTATATTCAGAATCCCATACCCATACTCCCACATTTCTGCAAAGGAGACAGGAAGGAGGTAGGTATTTTTTCAAATCTCATCTTTCCCAAACTTGTTCATTTAAATTCTACATCAGTTTTGATTTGTTTTGTCCTTTCCATTTACTTGTTGTCATTGTGTACATTTTTTCCTGGTTCATTTACTTTTTTTTGCATTAGGTCATATAATTCTTTCTGTGCTTCTTAGTATTCATTGTGCTAGTTGTTTCGTATGGCAAAGTAATATACAATTATATTCATGCAGTGGATATAGTTTTGGACCTGGAATCTGGAAGATTCATCTTGACTTCAAATGTGGTGTCACATAACTCTGATCTTGAGTGAGTTACTTAACTCTTCTTCAGTTTCTTCATCTGTAAAATGATCTGTAAAAACAAATCAAAGGAAATGGCATCTCTCTTTTTTTTGCCAAGAAAATTCCAAATGGGATCACAGAGTCAAATACAATTGAAAATGAATGATCAATAACAACAACAAAATGCCACAACTCCAATAGTTTTCATATATGTGTTATTAGAAAAAGTGCTTTATGAATATTTTATTGTATTGGGGCTTTTCTTTTTTGTTATTGTCCTCTGTGGGGAAGTAGTAAAATCTTTGTTATAGGGTGTAGACATTTTAGTTACTTATTTTACATAATTCCAATTTCTAATATGATTGTATTAATTCAAAGCTCCATCAGTTGTATTCCCACCTTTCTATCATTGATTATTCCTATATTTTGTCATAATGCAAAGACATTTACTAAAATGGCATAGTAAGAATTGTAGCTACAAAACATTCCTTCCCACAAACTTGGGGAACAATCTCCCTCAGATATATGTGGAAGCATAAGCACAGAGTAAGAATCTGACACACTGCAGATCATGTAAAAATAGACAGTGGGCTAGATTTAGTCTAAGGGCAATAGTAATTTTATTCTTGATTTATAATACAATGATAATGAGACATACATGGAGAAAACTCATATGACCAAAACAACTCATACTTCTAGTATTGTAAGATTTTAATGTCTTTTTTCTCTTCATAGAATTTTCATGCTGATCCTGCTTGGGTACAGTCTTTGCTGGTTTGGATTGTCTAGCTAGCTTCCCAGGGTCTGTTGACAGGGAGTCAATCTTTGTAGATTGTCTCTCAGGGATAGTTTTTCTTTGAATCCATGGTTGACTCTCTTTTCTGTTTCTAGAGGTGATAGTTCTTTTTACCTCATTTAAATTTTTTAATGTCCAAAATTATCCTTTTCTTCCTCTTGATTCCCATTCCTCTCCCCTAAGCAATCCTTTTTCAAAAGTGGAAATTCTAGGAAACTTATAGCTTCAGAAACTCATTTAATTTGGCTGCATCTTGGTTCCTGTCAAAGTTTCTACTCAGTTTGATCTTTTTGGATTGAGGCTTCCAAGAATATAGGCACTATTAGATCACAAGGACAAGCCAGACCACAAGATTGCAGGGCAGTCTGTTTTAGATCTTTTCCCTCCCCCTGAGTCTTCCTATCTCACTAAGACTAGAAATGCAGCATTCTCTTTATGGACCTGATCCAACTACTGATCAGCTCTGGTGTTTGACTCGCTCCATTTCCAACCTAAATCACTTCTCTCTTTAGGTAGCCTGATACTCTTAGGAGGCACAATATCAGTGCTGAACCCATTGTAGGTCAGAACTCCCAAACCCAAGTGATCTGCCAGTAGTAGGAATTACAGATGCATGCTACCACACTTAGTTGCTTTATATCTTTCAAGGATATATAGTCTACTCTAGGCCCCACTAAAAAGACTTCTTTTGAGAATCATATTGAGAAAGAGAACTGACAACATCAAATTCTGCAGGATCAGGATTGAGAAAAGACCATTAGATTTAGCAACTAAGAGACCACTGGAAACTTTTAAAAAAGCATTTGGTGGAATGATGAGATTGGAAGCAGATTTCATAGGGTTTAGAATTGAGTAAGAGGAGAAATATATAGACAGTTTTCTTTTTTTTTTTAATAGCCTTTTATTTACAGGTTATATGCATGGATAACTTTACAGCGTTAACAATTGCCAAACCTCTTGTTCCAATTTTTCACCTCTTACCCCCCACCCCCTCCCCTAGATGGCAGGATGACCAGTAGATGTTAAATACATTAAAATATAAATTAGATACACAATAAGTATACATGACCAAAACATTATTTTGCTGTATAAAAAGAATCAGACTCTGAAATATTGTACAATTAGCTTGTGAAGGAAATCAAAAATGCAGGTGGGCATAAATATAGGGATTGGGAATTCAATGTAATGGTTTAGTCATCTCCCAGAGTTCTTTTTCTGGGTATAGCTAGTTCAGTTCATTACTGCTCCATTAGAAATGATTTGGTTGATCTCGTTGCTGAGGATGGCCAGGTCCATCAGAACTGGTCATCATATAGTATTGTTGTTGAAGTATATAATGATCTCCTGGTCCTGCTCATTTCACTCAGCATCAGTTCGTGTAAGTCTCTCCAGGCCTTTCTGAAATCATCCTGTTGGTCATTTCTTACAGAACAGTAATATTCCATAATATTCATATACCACAATTTATTCAGCCATTCTCCAACTGATGGACATCCATTCAGTTTCCAGTTTCTAGCCACTACAAAAAGGGCTGCCACAAACATTCGTGCACATACAGGTCCCTTTCCCTTCTTTATGATCTCTTTGGGATATAATCCCAGTAGTAACACTGCTGGATCAAAGGGTATGCACAGTTTGATAACTTTTTGAGCATAGTTCCAAACTACTCTCCAAAAATGGTTGGATTCGTTCACAACTCCCACCAACAATGCATCAATGTCCCAGTTTTCCCACATCCCCTCCAACAATCATCATTATTTTTTCCTGTCATCTTAGCCAATCTGACAGGTGTGTAGTGGTATCTTAGAGTTGTTATAGACAGTTTTCTCAAGGAATTTAGCCATAAAAGGAAGAAGAGATATAGAGTGATAGCCAGAACAATTGATTTAAGTCAGTTTTTTAAGGGCCAGGGAGACATTGGTTTTTTAAATGGTATTTTTTAGGTAACATAGAAGAAGTCAGTAAATAGGGAGATAATGAAAATGATAGAGGGAAGAATGATAGAGCCATAATCAAAGAAGCCAGAAGAGGGTAGGAACAAGAGCATATATAGAGGGTTTTGTCATGGCAAGGAAGAGAGCCACCTTTCCAGTGATAGGGTAATAGAGACAGAGGAGGCAAATGTTGAGTGCTGTGAGATGAGGAGGGAGCTTTTAGTGAATGATTTCAATTTCTTTTTTTCTTTTTTTTTTTGATAAACTATGAATTAAAGATCTTAATTAAATTAAGGAGAGAGTGGATATTGGAGCTGCCTTAGGAGGCTTGAAAAGGATGAATAAGTTTAGAAAAGTTGTGAAGTTTATTGAATCAAAGAGGTATAAGATTGCCTTGTGGTGATAGCCCAGATAAGATTATGTAATCTCATACACTCTCCTACTTAATATGATAACTTAAAAAAATCTATTTAAAAAGAATAATAAGTTGTACATAATAGAACTGCAATTTCATATGCAATCATCTTTCTTATTGTAGTGTTATAGAAATGCTTATTTTATTTCATAAATTAAAAATAAAATAAATATTAAAAAACTTGGTGGTAAGAACCTGGTTTCTGCCTTTACTCTCAGAATGACTATTATGTGAATAGCCCTTTGTGTTCAGATAGCATCTGGGAAGCCTCAGTTTCATGTTCAAATTTCATCAGTTTTATCAATCTATTATGGGGGTCTGAGAAGAAGATCCAGAGCTTAGTGCTTGATTATGTAATAAGAAGATGCAGTAGACTGGTTTCCAGGATCTGTTCAGCAGAAGGTGAATAGGAGCAATAGCAGATGATAGGAATAATCTAGAATTGGGAATTGGTAGAAAATGATTAGTGATGGAACAAAAGGGCCAGAGAATCAAGTGTGGGGGACAGTGAAGAGTTAAGCTAGTTCAAGATTGAGATAGGAAAATGAGGAGAGTGTAGTCAATACAAGGGAGATGGCCTAAGAAAGAATTTAGGATTAGAGGGAATACAGGTCACTATGAGGAAGAACTAGAGGGATCATAAAGCATAGGGAAAATATAGAACAATAAAATATTATGATCAGGTAAAAGAATTTCAGAGTTCATGAACTGGTGAAATTAGTGACCCCATACTTACTGGGGGCATGAATTAGCTGGTCTACCATACTGATAATAGCCGTTAGTACAATGACTATATTCTACTTCTATTCATGTACTGTGAAACTCTAGATACTGTGAAATTCTAGAGAGAAACTCTAGCTAATATCAACGTCAAGGGCAAATTTGGGCAGCTCCAAGGATTTAGTCCTACCTACAAAAACCAGCATAAAAAGATATGGTAAGTTCTCATATAAATACCAACTCTCCAGAACTCTGTCTATGTCTATGATAAACTTTCCTTGATCAGTTGTCATAATTGAGATCCAAACAAGGAGTCATCACACATATCCACTTGAATAATGACATTTCTTCTCTGGCTTGTCATTTCCTCCCTAACTCCTGATAGAAATGAACATCTCTATGTACCTGTTAAGGTATATATGTTGTGGTATAACAGTAACTTGGCTGCCAGTAACAAGCAGTCCCTTAGTTTTTGATGCTGTCTTGTTGGAATCCTTACAAAGTGCTAATTTAGCATGGTACTTAGCAAATCCTCTAGCTCACTAATGTATTTAAGTACTCATTGGAGTTCACACGTTTAGGAGATTTCAGGGTTTAGTATGAGATATCTGAATTCACACCTCCCTTAATCCCTGCCTCCAGAAGGAGGAGTCAACCTTTGGGAGATCATATAAAGAGGCTCTTAGCTTCGGATTAGTTACTTCAAAACATCAACAAGAGTTGGACAGGAGCACTCTGGGAGATACAGAAGCCCACAAGCCCACTCTCAGAGGCTAAGACAGAATCATTCCATCTTCATGCTGGCTAGAGGCTGAAGGGAGCAGAGGCAAAGGACTAGCTGCAAGAGCTCTTGAAACCAAGCAGAAAGATAGGCCTCTAAGAAAAACTAACCAGGCTATATTGGAGGACACAATAAAAGATCTGAACTTTTATCACTTGGCTTCATTTGGACTAATTATTACTTTTAACGTAAACTAAGGCTGCCTCCAGAAAACCTCCCCAAGAAACCTGCTCCCAGAGAGAACCATTATTATTATAAAGAAGAAAAACACCACACTGTCTCTCTGCTTTCTAAGCAACAGTGGTTCTATTATATGTCCTCTAGTCCCTCTGCAGTCCTAAAGTTAGAAAGTACAGGCCTTGAAGGAATCTTAGCGTTAATCATCTCAACAATCTCCTCATTCTGGAAACAAAGGTTTGGGTAGCTCTGAACAACCAGGTGGGGAATTTCAAGGATGTCCTAATTTTGATGGGGTAGGATCCTAGTAGGATTACATATATCCCAATACAATTTTGCCAATACTCCCATAGGCTGATCGTCAGTCATATTCTTTTCTGGACTGTGTTCCAAAAATCATACCTAAAGCTCCTTTCAGGAAAAAACATTGTTCCTCCATCTATTTAAAATTTCATTTATGTAGTTTCTGATATATAGAACTCCACATTTCAGCCACCTAAAAACAGTCAAAGGGCAATCCCTATCTAGGATCTTCAATTACTTCAGCTAACTTTATAAGAGTAAATTCTTTGAAATCTCTTCAAGCTGTTGGAATTATACAACTAACAAAAATTTTGAATTATTTCCATTAGCTCAGATCCCAAGTAGCTAGATTCAAATGACTCATTAGTTTGCTGTTTAAATTTTTCTTCAAAATGCCCAAATTCCATCCTCAGATATTGGTTTGGAAGAAATCATTCCCTGGGAGATAGTATTCTAGGAAGTAATAATGGAATAAGAAAGCATTCAACTCCACTTCTAGTTCCTAATTTTTTCCCTCATTCCATCTCCTCTTCTATTGTCAGGGCTTAATGTGTTCTCCAGTGATACCATTAGGGCAGTGATTATACTTCCTACTTTTTTGCCTTAAAAACAGATAATCCTTCAAGATCAAAAGTCAATTCAACCTCTAATCCTCTAATGTGTAAGGATAATTTATTTTCCTTCTCCTTTTTTTTTTTTTTTTTTTTGGACAATCTAGCTTTTTTAAAGCCACAAACGAAAGCCAAAGAATACTCACTTTTGTTATTTTTGTACTTTTCCTTTTAAGCTCCTTAAATATTCAAAAAGTTAATTAAGATGAATAGGAACTCCTTTATTACACTGAAAAAACTCCCCTTGTGATCCAAACAATTCTTTGCCATAGGATGCCAAATTCTATATCTTACCATCCAGTCTTCTAAAGCTGCTTCACTGCCTCCCCTCCCTAGCCTCCTTTCTCTAATTCAATAATGAATTTAATGTTATATACATTATATATAATATACATTGCAACATAATCCTTGTTAAACATGCCAAATATTCTAAATTGATTCAGACTAGTTTGATGATTGAGGCTCATGATTAAAATGTAATGAACTGATTATAAAATGCAATAAAAAATTACTTTACTAATATCAGTAAATAAAAGAGGATAAAATTCTAAGGTTAAAAAGATAATAATTCATTTAAAATGGCTACTTCATTCTGCCTCCAAATCCATCATAACAGATATGCTAATATCAGAAGTCAATCCTTGAAGGGCAATGGGAATAAAACCTCTAACACTAACTCCCTTTAGACTAAGCCTTTTATGCTTCATGCAGCAAATCAGTGATGATTCCAAAAACAGTCTCTTCTGACTATTAAAGAAGAGTCAGCTTGGGTTACACAAAACAGGTGATGTTCCTTTCACAGGAAAAATCCTGTGCTAAGAGAGAAAGGAGATGGTGTGGTATGTAATAGTTATTGTGAAGAGTATGATAGAGCATGTCCATAGATTAGCTACTTAGAGAGTCAATTAGGGAATAACTAAAGATCCTGTAATTGTATTTGGGCAGGTAGGTAACACAGGAGATAGAGCTCTAAATCTAGAATCTGGAAGACTTGAGCCTAAATCTAGTCTAAGAAACTTATTAGCTGTGTGACTCTGGGCAAGTCACTTAATCCTATTTGCTTCAGTTTCATCATATGTAAAATAATCTGGAGAAGGAAATGGCAAACCATTTCAGTATCTTTGCCAAGAAAACTCAAATGGCGTCACAAGAGTCATGCATGAAAGGAAAAACTGAACAACAGAAGTGGTATTGGGGCAGTGAGAGCCTAGTCAAGATAACATAACAAATTTATAGTGCATTGATTTAATAATTTTGTGTGACTACCTTTAGCATCATTCAGCAACACGAGTGTGAGTCAGTGATAACATAACCCAGGGATAGGGTTTGGCCAAAGCACAAGTTGCAATATAAGAAGGAATTGAGGAATTCTGGGATCAAGGACAGTAAGTATATCATTGAATTGTTTAACTATTAGGTCAAGATCGAAAAGGGAGAAAAGTGAAGTCAGAGAATAAGTGATAGCCTGGGAAAACAGAGAGGGATAGAATGATTGAAGGTCTCAGTGAAAATAAAGACTATTAATAGGAGGGATGAGAAATAGGAGATGGAAGAATAGATGTGGTCAGAAAGAGAAATTTGGCCTATAGATCATGGAGATGAAATGCTTGTGGATTTATGATTGAGATCATGAGACTATCATCTTTATGTATTTGAGGTGAACTGCAGGTGTAGGTCATGGCTGGTGGGGAGATCATGAGGAGGTTGATAAATGAAAAAAAAACATTTAATGTGATATGTGCTTGAGCTAGCTCAAGCAAAGTTTTTAAGCAAACAAGAGATTTTAAGATGGGAATACATTTCATGCATGAGTGATAGCCACTGAAAATATGTAAAGACAGAATGTGAAATATCATATAAGATACAGCAAGAGATGCAGTTTGACTGGATTATAGAATGTAGCAAAAGTAATAGTGAATAACGAGACTAAAAAGGTAGATTGGGTTCACTTTGTGAAGGACTTTAAAAGCCAGAGATATTCATAATTGATTTTATGGGAAATAGAAAGCTCTTGAAATTGACTGAATAGAGCAAGAGTCAACAAACCATGACTGAGGACCAAATCCTGCCTACCCTGTTTTTCTACATCCATGATCTAAGAAGTTTTACATTTTAAAAATATGACAAAACCACATCATAGACTGTCTTTGGCTCTAGGGCTGTAGTTTGCCAACCCCTTGGCAGAGAGGAATAACATGGTCAGACTTGCTATTTAAGAAAATTATTTTAGCAGCAGTGTTGGCTGCTAAATGGAGAAAGACTTCAGGCAGTGAGACCAATTAGGAGACTGTTGCAATAGTTCAAGTGAGTGATGATAAAGGCCTGAACTAGGATGTTGGGTAGAAAGAAGTAAATGGATATGGTGGATATTGAAGAGGTAGAAAGGATAAGATGTAGCAAATGATTGGAAACATGAAGTGAGGGACAGTAGAATTATATTAGAGAGAATTTAAAGTTTCCCAATAAAATAACAGGCATTAAGAAGAAGGTAGATATCATTATTGTAATATATCTGGACTAGCCACATTTCTAAGATATGGATATTGATTGGAATGATCTCGACCCTAGGAAAGGAATTAAGCATGATGCTGAACTTGCTAATGTGAGTGACAAGAAGGTTGTCATTGCCTTTGAAAGAAATAGGGAAGTTCAGAAAATGATTGGGTTTGGGGAATAATATGAATTTAGTTTTAGATAGGTTTAGATTTTCATTCCCTAAGGAATAGTCATTTAGAAATGTCTAATAGGAATTTGGAGATGAGTGATTGGAGTGAGACTAGGGTTTCCTTAATATGGAAGACTTCGCATAGAGATGATAATTAAATCAATGGGAGTTTATGAGCTCACCAACTTAAAAAAGTGTCAGAAGTGAAGAGGGCCCAAGAGAGAGTTTTGCAATATGTCTATAGCTTTTCTAAAGGAAAGGGTTATCAGAATGTTTAAATACTTAGTCCTAGCTCAAAGTCAACACCATTCTGGTAATATTTGGGAGAGTTTTGAGTTAGTCCCAATCAGTCTCAAATTCCTATGAATGGGTCTATAGAGATATTATCTTTATCTTCTTACTAACTCTTACAACTTCTCTGTGAAACTTCAAATGAAATGTAATATAACCCAAATATGAATGGTTTCCCTCACTCAATCCACAGAATCCCAACCCTTACAGAATGTTTTTTTTAAAAATAGCTTTTTATTTACAAAATATATGCATGGGTAATTTTTCATCATTGACAATTGCAAAATCTTTTCTTACAACTTTTCCCCTCTTTCCCCCCACCCCTTCCCCGAGATGGCAGGTTGACCAATACATGTTAAATATGTTAGAGTATAACTTAAATACAATAAATGTATACATGTTCATAGTTATTTTGCTGTACAAAAAGGATTGGACTTTGAAATAGTGTACAATTAGCCTCCTTAACAGAATATGTTTACATAATCTGGGATTACAAATATAGAAAGGGGGAACCAAAGACATGTGAACCTCACTTTCATCTGAACTGGTCAAAAGATTGTAGAATATATATGAAAAAAGAGTTTGATGCAGAAATACATTCAACTCATCAATGAAATATTAGGGAACAGGGAGAGGAGAAAATCTGGAAATAAAAGAGAAAGTAGATTCAGAGGATTTGGTCTTCAGATCCACAAAACTGTGAATATGAATGGGATAAACTCACCTATAAAATGGAACAGAGTAGTGGTTAGAAAGTGGAACCCAACAATACCCTATTTATAAGAAAATCATAAAGAATCACATAGAATCGAAATAAGGAGGCAGAGCAAAATATGTCTCAGCAAAATAGTAGAACAAAAATTATTAGAGTAACAATAATGATTTTAAACATTCCAACAGCAGAAGTAGACTTAATTTAAAGAGATAACCAGGAAAACTACATTTTGTTGATAGGTACCATAGACAATGAATTAATCTTAATGCTTAACATATATGCACCAAAATGGCACAACATATAATTAAAGGAAAAAGTAAATAAATTACCAGAAGAAATTGTTTAACTGTAATATCAGGAGATCTTTATTTGGAGATCCCTTTCAGAGCTAGAAAAGTTAGTAATTAAATTTTTTTTCATATTACTTGTCTCCCTCTCCCAAATTATAAAAATGAAATTAAGTACCTAGGGAGAATTTTAGGAAGTTAGATATGATTGATTTGGAGATTACTAAATGGGACTAGAAAAAATTAGGCATATTATCAGTGATATATGGAACCTTGGAATTAGAGATTTTTCAATTTTGGAGAATGAAAGTGAAAGGGAAAAAAAAACTTGATAATTTAAAAGATTGAATTAAAATGGAAAATGGAGGGAAAGTGTGGCAATGTTACAGGTTATGCTTTGAAAGGTCTGCCTATACTACTACAGGTCTATAGGATTTCTTTATTTATCATAGCAGTATGAGTTTTTTTCCCTTTTACAAATTTGAGTGTTAATTTATTCTTTTATTTATTTATTTAAAAGTTAAGTAGAAAACAGGAAAAGAAAAACATTTCCATGTATATAGCAGAACATGAGATGATTTGAAATATAAAGCAATACACTTCCATTTCAAGAAAACCTATATCATAAATACTATACATCATATTCAGAGCTATTCATCTTTTCTTTGCTTCCTTATAGGTTTTCTCTGGGATGTAATTTTTACTTTATTTTTCCCCCTTTCCTTCTCCCCCTCCCAGCAAAAGGATACAATTAAGCATTGATATATCTATATAGATATACAAACATGTATATATATACACACACATGCATACAAATACATTCACACAGATATATGAATATACAAACTTGTAGACATATAAACACATACATGTACATAGATATCTGTAAGCTAACATACATCCCTATACATTCATATGCATCTATGTAAGACTTGTATTATGCTTGTTTGTCCTTTGTTTCTTTGAAGGTTGATAACATCTTCTTTTATAAGTCCAAGTTTTCTATATTTTTCTGACTCCATCAACTCATCATTTCTTATAACACAGCAATACTCCAACTTTATACTCTCTAGTCATTGCTATTAATTAATAAACAGGCAATAAATTAATTAATGAATTAAATTACTAAATAATTACTATTAATATTTCATTGATTAACATGGCTGACAGTGTAGTTTTCTTATTTTTCTCTTTTTGATTAAATCTATTTTAGCTTTAACTTTGTCTAAGATCATAATTATCAAACCTGATTTTTTATATAATAAATTCTACTCCTGACCTTTATTATATCTTTGTGCATCTCATTTTTCTTGCATTTCCTGAGAGCAATAATTATTGAATTCAAAATTTTAATCTGCTGTCAGTTTTCATTTTATTGGTAAATTAATCCCATTTACATCCTAAACTATAATAACTTGTATATTTTCCTCCTGTTTTTTCTCACTGTCTTTTGCACCTTATTTCTTTTTTTTTTTTTTTTTATTTAATAGCCTTTTATTTACAGGATATATACATAGGTAACTTTACAGCATTAACAATTGCCAAACCTCTTGTTCCAATTTTTCACCTCTTACCCCCTACCCCCTCCCCTAGATGGCAGGATGACCAGTAGATGTTAAATATATTAAAATATAAATTAGATACACAATAAGTATACATGACCAAAACGTTATTTTTCTGTACAAAAAGAATCAGACTCTGAAATATTGTACAATTAGCTTGTGAAGGAAATCAAAAATGCAGGTGTGCATAAATATAGGGATTGGGAATTCAATGTAATGGTTTTTAGTCATCTCCCAGAGTTCTTTTTCTGGGCATAGCTAGTTCAGTTCATTACTGCTCCATTAGAAATGATTTGGTTGATCTCGTTGCTGAGGATGGCCTGGTCCATCAGAACTGGTCATCATATAGTATTGTTGTTGAAGTATATAATGATCTCCTGGTCCTGCTCATTTCACTCAGCATCAGTTTGTGTAAGTCTCTCCAGGCCTTTCTGAAATCATCCTGTTGGTCATTTCTTACAGAACAGTAATATTCCATAATTTTCATATACCACAATTTATTCAGCCATTCTCCAACTGATGGACATCCATTCAGTTTCCAGTTTTTAGCCATTACAAAAAGGGCTGCCACAAACATTCTGCACCTTATTTCTAACTCCCCTTACTGCTGTATTTCATTTCTATCCACTACCTTGCCCTATTATTTAACCTAGTCACCCTTCCAAAAATCCCTCCCTTATCATTTCCCCCCACCCTATTCCCTTGCCCTTTTATTTCTTCCTGAATTTAGAAGACATATATATATCCTTTTTAACCCATTTCTGAGGAGAAAAAGAGCACTAAATACCTTCCTCCCTATTAGCTTCCTCTGTATTAATGTTTCTTTTTATGCTTCATTTATATGAGGTGATTTTTAATTTTTTTTCTCTCCCTACACAATTTTGTTTTTTTAGAATCATCCCATCATACTCAGCTCAGCTCAAGGCTTTATTTCAAACTACCCAAATAATGATGACAGTCCTAAAAGTACTGATAATATTTTCATGTATAAGAAATAAAGAATTTGATCTTACTGAGGCCCTTGTAATTGGTCTTTAATGTTTACCTTATAGTTCTCTTGGATGTTATTTGTCATTTTTCTTTTAAGTTCTGCTGGTTTTGTTTCAAATACCTGAAAATCTTTCAGGTGTTCACTGTTTTTCATTCCAAATTATATTTAACTTTGCTCGGCCAGTTAACATTGGTTATAAACCCAATTTTTTGCTCTACAAAATATAGTATTCCAAGATTAACAGTCCTTCAGCTTAGTAGCTGCTAGGTCTTTTGTAATCTTTATTGTAGATCCATGACATCTAACTCGTTTTTTCTTGTTGCTGTTGGTATTTTCTCCTTAATCTGGGAGTTTTGATACTTGGCTGTGATATTCCAGTATGTTTTCTTCCTGTGATCTCTTTTCAATGATGATTGATGATTTTTCCTATTTCTGCCTTGTTTTCTTGTTCTAGAACTTCAGAACTATTTTCCTTGATGATTTCTTATAATATTGCATCAAGATTCTTTTTTTTAAATCATAATTTTCAGGTAATATGACTGTTATATTATCTCTCCTTAATCTGTTTTCCAAATCAGTTGTTTTTCTGATGAAATGTTTCACACTCTCTTTTATTTTTCATTCTTTTGATTTTGTCTTGTTATTTCTTATGTCCCAGAATGTCATTAGCATTCTTTTGCCCAATTCTAGTTTTCAAGGAATTATTTTCTTCCTTAAGCTTTTGACTTGAAGCAGAGCCTAGATGGCTAAGTAAAGGCAGAGACTCTCCTAAGCTCTTTCCCAAACCCTCCCAAATACCTTTAAATAATTGCTCTAAACAAATTTTAGAGCATCAGAATCCACAAAAGACAGAATGAAACATTTTTTTCAGCCCAGGACAACTTGTAAGGTTGTCAGGCAAAGTCTGTTGCCCAAGAATGAGAATGGAGCACAGTCTACTGCAGGCCATGCCAGCACAGCCCAGATCCTAGCAGAACAGAAACAGGTCTCAGGGTGACTGAACTACTGGCTGCAGTGAATGTTTCCACATTTCTCAGTCCATAGACAACAAAGACAATTTAAAAGGTAAGCAGGAAAGGTTTGTCTCACCTTGGTGAGAGTGGAACACAGTCCAGAGCAGAACCTCTTACCTCCCTGGCCTCCAGCCCTATCCCCAGAAAACAAGGAGTAGGCTTTGGAAACACTGAATTAACAGCAGCAGTGGCAACTTCCAGAGCTTCCAGAACAGCATTGTTGATGGTGAAGAGTTCAAACAACTGATCAGAATTACAGGGTAAAATAGAAATAGAAATAGAAATGGAAGAGAGATATCAAAATGAAAACTCCCAGGAATATTATAACCAATAATATTATAACCAAATTCCAGAATTCCAAGGTCAAACATCCAGAAACAATTCAAGATTAATGAACCACAGTCAGGATAACACAAGATTTAGCAGCTTTTATATTAAAGGATCAGAAGGCTTGAAATATAATATTTAATAGAGCAAAGAAACTAGAATTACAGCAAGAATCACCTACCCAGCAAAACTGAGTATAATCTTTCAGGAGAAAAATGGACATCCTATAAAATAAAGGATTTTCAAGCATTTTTGACGGAAAGATGCTGATTAGAAAATTTGACTTTCAAATACAAGATTTTATTTTATTTTATTTTTAAAAAGCTTTTTATTCTCAAAACATATGCATGAATAATTTTTCAACACTGACCCTTGTATAACCTTGTGTTTCAGATTTTCCCCTCCTTTCTCCCACCCCTTCTCCTAGATAGCAAGCCATACAATATATGTTATACATGTTAAAATATATGTTAAATCCAATATGTGTAAACATATTTATACAATTCTCTTGTTGCACAAAAAAAATCATATCAAAAAGGAAAGAAGATGATTAAGAAAACAAAATACAAGCGAACATCAAAAAGAGTGAGAATGTTATGTTGTGATCCCCATTCAGTTCCTATAGTCCTCTCTCTGGAGGTAGATGGTTCTCTTCTTCACAAGATCATTGTAACTGGCATCAGTCATCTCATTGTTAGAGTCACGTTCATCAGAATTGATCATTGTATAATACTGATGTTGCCATGTACAATGATCTCCTGATTATGCTCATTTCACTTTGCATCAGTTCATGTAAGTCTCTCCAGGCCTCTCTAAAATCACCCTCCTGATCGTTTCTTTTAGAACAATAATATTCCATAACCAAATATAAGATTTAAGAGAAGCATAAAAAGATAAATAGGGAAAGATAAAATTTTCCTAATTTCCTAATTAGAATTTAATAAGGACAAATTCTTTATATTCCTACATGGGAAGATGATATATATAACTCATAAGAACTTTCTCATTCTTAGGATAGTTAGAAGGAGTATATATAAACAGAGGGCACAGGTGTGATTTGAATGTGAAAGGACATTATATCTAAAAAAATAAAAGGGAGAGGTATAATGGGTAAACTATCACATAAAAGAAGCAAGAAAAAAGCTTTTACAATGGAGGGGAAGAAGGAGGAGATAACAGGGAGTGAGTGAACCTTATTCTTATTTGAATTGGCTCAAAGAGGGAATAACATACACAATTGGATATAGAAATCTACCTTAAGCAACAAAATAATTGGAAGGGAAGAGGGGATAAGGGAAATGAATAGAAGGGAGGACAGATTAGTGTAGGGGATATCAAAAGCAAAAAACACTTTTGCGAAGGAACAGGGTGGAAAGAAAGAATAACATAAATGGGGTGGGATACAGTTAGAAAGAGTAATTGAAAAAGAGAAAAGGACCCACACATGCAAAAATATTCATAACAGATCTTTTTGTGGAATTAGAAATTGAAGGGATGCTCATCAATTGAGGAATGACTGAACAAACTTCATTATATGACTATAATGAAATACTATTGTGCTATAAGAAATGATGAGCAAGCTGAGTTCAGAAAAACCTGTAAAGACTTACATGAACTGATACTAAGTATGGTGAATAGAACTAGGAGAATTTTGTACACAGTAACAGCGAAATGTATGATGATCAATTGTTAGACTTAGCTCTTCTCAGCAATATAGTGATCCAATTTTAATCAACTTTGTGATGAAAAATGCCATCCACATTCCAGAAAAAGAGCTATGAAGAGTGAATGTAGATCAAAGCATACCATTTTCATTTTTGTTTTAGTTTTTCCTTTCTTGTGGTTTTCCCTTTTGTTCTGATTTTCTTTCACAGCACGACTAATATGGAAATAGTTTTAAAATGATTATACATGTATAACCTATTTCAGATTGCTTGCAGTCTTGAGGATGGGAGAGAGGTGAAAAAAAAGGAAGGGAGAAAAAAATTGGAACTCAAAATCTTAGAAAAATGAATGTTGAAAACATTACATTTAATTGGAAAAAAATAAAATACTATTAAATAGGAAAATGCCTTTAGTGGAAGAAAACCAAATGAAACTCAGATAATGTTTTTAAAAAGTTTTTGATTTTTCAGTTTCAAGTTAATTGAATTTCTTTTCACAATTTTGCTGATTTTCTCGGATTGCTCTTATTTTTTCCCTAATTTTTCCTCAATCTCTTTTGTTTGATTTCTAAAGTTCTATTTAAGTTATTCTAACAAATCCTTTTGTGTTTGGGATTATTTGATATTTCTCATTTTAAAAAGATTGGCTTTTTATTATTATTATTATAACTTTTTATTGACAGAACCCATGCCAGGGTAATTTTTTACAACATTATCCCTTGCACTCACTTCTGTTCCGATTTTTCCCTTCTCTCCCTCCACCTCCTCCCCTAGATGGCAAGCAGTCCTATATATGTTAAATATGTCACAGTATATCCTAGATACAATATATGTGTGCAGGACCGAACAGTTCTCTTGTTGCACAGGAAGAATTGGATTCAGAAGGTAAAAATAACCCGGGAAGAAAAACAAAAATGCAAACAGTTTATACTCATTTCCCAGTGTTCTTTCTCTGGGTGTAGCTGATTCTGTCCATCATTGATCAATCAGTACTGAATTAGATCTTCTCACTTCCATCAGAATATATCCTCATACAATATCGTTGTTGAAGTTTATAATGATTTCCTGGCTCATTTCACTTAGCATCAGCCTCTCTGTATTCATTCTGCTGGTCATTTCTTACAGAATAATAATATTCCATAACATTCATATACCACAATTTACTCAACCATTCTCCAACTGATGGGCATCCATTCATTTTCCAGTTTCTAGACACTACAAACAGGGCTGCCACAAACATTTTGGCACATGTGGGTCCCTTTCCCTTCTTTAGTATCTCTTTGGGGTATAAGCCCGGTGGTAGCACTGCTGGGTCAAGGGTATGCACAGTTTGCTAACTTTTTGGGCGTAATTCCAGATTGCTCTCCAGAATGGTTGGATTCCTTCACAACTCCATCAACAATGCATCAGTGTCCCAGTTTTCCCGCATGTCCTCCAACATTCATCATTATTTTTTCCTGTCATCTTAGCCAAAAAGATTGGCTTTTAAGCTCTATTTTCTTCTGGAATATGAACCCAGATCTTTTCTATCCCTAAAGTAAATCTCTATGGATGTGTTCTTTCTCTTTTTTCCTTTTTTGCATTTTTATTATTTTTTTGTTTTATTTTGTTTTTAGTGTAATAACGTTCTAGTCCCAAGGTATGGGAAATAATGCACCAAGCCTCAGGCCTTTCTTACTGTTATTTTTTGAGGTTTATCCTGGGTTCAACTTTGGGTTTCCCTCTCTACTCCTAAGCTATAGCTAGGGCCTCAGTCATACTGTCCTACAAAAGATCTTGCTCCCTGTTGTCCCTCTGGTGTCTCTGTAAACTAAAGTTATCCTCTTTGCCCTGGAACTGAAACCAGGGACTCTGATCTTCTTCAAGTGCTCATAGCCAATAGGGTCCCTATCCCTCTGCTGCTACACTTGTCAGGTGTGTGCTAGCTCCTTTTCTCCAACATTCCTCCAACAGCTCCACCTGGAATGCATCTGATTAGTACATCTGTGCTTGGTGTCCCTCATTCCTTGATAGTGGAAGATCCTTCAGTCTTCTACTTAACTATCAGACCCTGATAATGTCCAGAAGATGAAAGTTTCTAAGACTGAGGCCTCAAGGTGTTGTTGTTTATTGATGCTATGGAGTTGACATGGAGGTATTTATACTTCACTTAGGCTGAATCTCTGCTCCTGGAGGTCGGGTTTTTCTTGGGGCCTGCTCAAGTTGTGGTAGAAAGACAACTGCTTTATCCCACTTTTTGTTTATTTATTTCTACTGCTCTATATTCTCTGTGAGGTAATGTTCTGTCTATTTTTGTGGAGGAAATTTGGAGAGAATTTATAATTTCTCATATTAACAACCAAATATTAATTGAGGTTAAGATTTCCACTTTCTATTTTCTCATTAAGATTACATAGTAGATTGTACAGTCAGTCTTTGAAGGACATTGCTAATAGATGAGATTGCTCAAATCCTGGGTACATAATTTATTAATACATTGAATGGGAGTAGATACCTTTGTATACATTGCTGAGGCTGGAGTTGGTCTGGGTAGAGAGTATGCAACATAATCAAAGTTATATCTTCCATCCCTCATTAGAATAGGTCTACCTCTCCTTAGAATATTTGTTCTCATTGTTGACTAATCACAATTTCTAGCTGTTCAGAGTATCCACTCTTCCAAATTGAGGAACACTTACTTTTCAATTCTTTTAAGACTTGATTTGTCTTTGATTTATTGGAGAAAGCTATCCATTCATTATTTGATAGATGTAATTAATGAAATGATTACTTACCCAGAAATTATGTCTCTCTGACTTTTCATGCACCACATTCTTTTCTTGTTTATTTTCTGGTTAGATTTATCTAGATCTGAAAGGAGTAAATTGATATCCTCCCCTCCCCACAGGAGAATTAGTTTTGCTGATTATTTTTCTCTATAATTCATTTGTTTTTTCTTTTAAGTATTGATATAATATGCCATTTGTTGTATATATGTTAACTATTGTAATCCATTCACTATCTATGAGGAGTTTCTTTATTTATCACTTTTGGTTAAGTCTATTTTTTACCATTATTTTTTATGAGATCACATTCACTACCGTTATATTTTATGTCAGCTGAAACACAATAGATTTTGCCTTAGCTCTTATTTTAACTCTATGTGAATCTTTCATTTAAGCCTGTCTTTTGTCACTAACAAATTATTGGATTCTACTTTCTAATACATTTTGTTATCTTCTTCTGTTTTATGGGTGGGGATTCATCCCATTGAAATTCACAATAATCATTGTCAATTGTGAGGTTTTTTCCATCCTGTTCTCTTCTATTTTTTTCCTTTCTTTTATAAAGAAGATGCTGGTAAGAGAAAAGTAGTGGACAGAGATCCAGGTTAAGTGTAATCTATTTCTGTTCCCTTTCCAATTTTGTTTCTCTGTTTTTGGTTCTAAGAGATCTGTGTGGTTTTCTTTTATTGTTTCTTAAAAATACTATGTCTAGGCTCTTTTTTGGGGGGAGGGTATGACTTTCAGGTATTTTAATTATTGAATTATTTCTTCTTGGTCTATTTTTAGGTCAGTTGTTTTTACTTAACATCAACTTTTCCCCCCTAGTTTTTGATAGTGTTTTAATGTTTCTTATTGTATCAGAGTTATTGGCTTCCATTTGATCCATTTTGGTTAGAAGAGTTTGTTTCTTGAGTAAGATTTTGTATCTCTTAGTCAAGATTAAATATTTTCCTGATTCTTTCTTCCATATTTCTGGATAGTAGTGAGAGAGGATGACATTTGAAACTCTGGATTTTCTTCTGTGTTTTTGTCTGTGTGAGTTTCCATTTTGCATGTTTACAGATTTGGAAAGCATGTTCAGTTATTAACCATCTTCAAATGGATATAAACATAGATTAATGTTCTTGGAATTCCTTTAAACAATGAGTACATCTTTAAGTAGTTTGCATATCTACATATGTTCTAATCTTAGATCAAATAACATTTAGGTAAAATCAGATTTCCCATAAAAGTGACACAAGACAGCTCCTAAGTTACTACTCTTCAGTAACATATAAGCTTCTAAGAGGACACATATTTCTTCTCTTATCAGAATGTAAACATTTCATTATTTTTTGCTCAAATGTATTTTTTTGTCTTTCTTTGTTTCTCTTGGCACCTGGGTTTGCATTTCAAAGTTTTTACTCGTTCTGATCTCTTGTTGGATCATGCTCATTGCCCACATCCTCTTTTTCTCAATAGTATTTTGTTTTTCCAAATATATGTAAAGATAGTTGTGAAATTTCATTTTTGTAAGACTTTGTGTTCCAAATTTTTCTCCTTTCCTCCCTTATCTCCCCCCTCCTTAAGGCAGCAAGCAATCTGATATAGGTTAAACATGTGCAATTCTTTTTAACATATTTTCATATTTCTTCCATACTTTAGTCCCAGTGTTTCATTCAACACTGAGAGAATACTGGGTAGAAGTTTCAAAGACATATTTAGGTTTGATATACGAGGAAAGACTTCCTAACAATTAACTAGAAAAATTAAAAAAAATGATTAGTCTGGTAGTGATGAGTTTCTTCTGACAGGAAGTCTTCAAGGACAGACTACATGACTTTTTTGGGTATATTGCAGATGAGAATTCAGTTCATTTATAGGATGTACTATATGGCCTTTGACTTTTCTTCTAACTCTAACACTCTGATTCAATTGAAGTTTCTAGTTTATGACTTTCTCAGTCCACTCCATCCTTATTATTTGTCATTCAGATAACCAATAAAAATTTATTAAGCATCTGTTATGTTCTAGGCACTCTGCTAAGCACCAAAGATACAAAAAAATAATTCCTGCTCTCTCAGAGATCCCTATCAAATGGAGGGGAAAAAGCAAACAAATATATACAAACATCTAAGATGCAGGATAAATGGGAAATAATCCTTAAGAGAGAGAAAGAACTAGGATTAAGAATTAGAGAAGATTTTCTGAAGAAGATGGGATTTTGATTGGAACTTCAAGGAAGACAGGGAAGACAGTAGGCAGAGATGAGGAAGGAGAACATTCCCAGACAAAGTGCCCAGAGCACAGAGATGGAGTGTTTTGTTCACAGAACAGCAAAGATGGCCATTATCACTAGGCTGAAGTATATTATAGGACATAAGATAAAAGAAGACTGGAAAGGTAGGGGGATAAATTATGAAGAGCTTTGATTATCAAACAGGATTTTGTCGTCAGTCCCGGAGATAATGGGAATTATTGAAGTTTATTGAGTAAGGATGATGACATGTTTAAACTGTTTAAAAAAAATCACTTTGATAATGGAAAGTGGATTGGAGTGGAAAGAGACTTAAGGCAGGCAGACCCACAAGCAGAATACTTTTTCTTTTTTGGCTTTGAAGACAGACTGAGTTGGTGTGGAATGGTGCTGAATAAGATATTATTAGATTTCTTAGATTTGAGATGGTTCATGGAGGTTAAGTTTCTGGTGAGCTAAGGAGGTAGTCATATCTGGGACACTGAAATTTTTTTCTTTAAAGACTATCAAGCTTTCCAATCAGGTCCTTTTAGAATCAAATAGAAGTAAGCAGTATTCAGAAAAGAACTGTGTGTAATAGATGAAATGATTGGTGGTATGGGAGGAATCTTTGCCAACTTTCACTATCCTCCAAATCAGACCTTGTGGGTACACTGCACCCTCAGATTGGCTAAGATGACAGGAAAAAATGATGATTGTTGGAGGGGATGCGGGAAAACTGGGACATTGATGCATTGTTGGTGGAGTTGTGAACCATTCTGGAGAGCAATTTGGAACTATGCTCAAAAAGTTATCAAACTGTGCATACCCTTTGATCTAGCAGTGTTACTACTGGGCTTATATCCCAAAGAGATCATAAAGAAGGGAAAGGGACCTGTATGTGCACGAATGTTTGTGGCAGCCCTCTTTGTAGTGGCTAGAAACTGGAAACTGAGTGGATGCCCATCAGTTGGAGAATGGCTGAATAAATTGTGGTATATGAATATTATGGAATATTATTGTTCTGTAAGAAATGACCAACAGGATGATTTCAGAAAGGCCTGGAGAGACTTACACGAACTGATGTTGAGTGAAATGAGCAGGACCAGGAGATCATTATATACTTCAACAACAATACTATATGATGACCAGTTCTGATGGACCTGGCCATCCTCAGCAATGAGAGCAACCAAATCATTTCCAATGGAGCAGTAATGAACTGAACCAGCTATGCCCAGAGAAAGAACTCTGGGTGATGACTAAAAACCATTACATTGAATTCCCAATCCCTATATTTATGCCCACCTGCATTTTTGATTTCCTTCACAAGCTAATTGTACAATATTTCAGAGTCTGATTCTTTTTGTACAGCAAAATAACTTATTGTGTATCTAATTTATATTTTTAATATATTTAACATCTACTGGTCATCCTGCCATCTGGGGGAGGGGGTGGGGGGTAAGAGGTGAAAAATTGGAACAAGAGGTTTGGCAATTGTTGATGCTGTAAAATTATTCATACATATAACCTGTAAATAAAAGACTATTAAATAAAAAAAAGAAAAGAAAAAGAAACCTGGTGTGACAATGGACACTATGGAGAAGGAAGAAGGTCATTAGTAGACAGTGGGTCTGGCTAAGGGGATAGGTGGAGGAGAAAAACTAATGAGATAGAGGGTTCTGGTAATTAAACCCATGTTAGATTGTGAAGTTGGGAAGTAGGAGGGATACTTTGGATCTGAGTTCTTCATCCAGGGCCTGGACTATAAAAGACTTCAATACTATTTATTTCATCCTATTTCATGGCCAGAATTCCTCCAAAAAGTAAGCAGTCCACAAGACAAAGAAGGTGAACATTTGCTTCAACAGTGGCCTCTTCAGGAAGACATTGGAAGTTTTCAATTTTCAAAGGAGTTTTTACATTTTATTTCCCCAAAACTGTAGGAAGAAAGTCTCCTGTGAAAAGGACAATCTTACCTCGAGTTAGGAAATATTGTGCTGACTTTATAATCTGAAGGAATGTAAATCTTGTTCATTTTTTCAGTTTTCATTTGCTTTTCATCAACTTTTCTTTTGTTAACTCAAGTCAGATTTTCTGATTCCCCTCTATCAGAACCATTTTCCCCTTAAGTAGATTCCCTTTATAGATATCAGATGCCTTTCACGTTACCTTTTTCCTCTTCAGTAGTATCACAGACACAGCCACAGAAACACAGACACACACACAGACACACACATGGCATGGATTACACAGAGGTAGGTTTGGATTCCATGAGGAAAATTTTCCTTATAATTGGAGCTGTATAAAAGTAGGATGGACTTGTTCATCATGGAATTAGCTCCCTTCACTGGAGGTATTTAAGAAAAGTTTAGATAACCACTTTAGATGTGTGGTAGAAAGAACTCTTGTTTGGATATAGCTTGTTTTAGATGACCTTTTACTTCCGTAACTCAGATTCTGTGATTTCTGTGATATCCTGCCCTAAGTAATATTTTATTTGTATTTAAACTTGGTTCCACTGCACCCTTTACAAGAGAATTTTGTTTCTATTCTCAGAAAATTTTGAGGTCAGCCTCCATGGATGATCAGTAAAGGGTGTCATATGTGCTACCTGGCAAAAAAAAAAAATCCCTAGAAGGGAATCATTGTTTAGGACAGGAATGTGTTTGTTAGAAACAAGGTTTTTAATGCTGTCAAACTATTTAGCTTCTGAATCGCCCGAGCAGAGACATCAATATTATTAGACCCCCATATCTGTTAAAAGCAGGATCCAATCAGGGAATTGCTGGCTTTAGAGGTTCAGAGAGCAGAATAAAAAGCTCTAGAAGAGGTCATTTCTAGGACTCAGCCTCTATCTTAGGAAGCAGGGATCTTGGACCCAAATGGCATATTGCAGTAATGTTGTTCACGGCAGCAGAGTATTTCTACCCTCTTTCTTTTGGAGGTCATGTCCTCATTCACACAGTTTGACTTACAGGTCAGTTTTGAGTAATGATACCGAGCCTCACCTGAAGAGTGAGAGAAAAAGATTCAGAGCTTCTGTCTCCTCCCAATATCTTCCTGATAACAGCATCCCACTCAGGCTCCCTGTCTTTATAAGTCCAAGGTGAACTCTGGTCACAATGGATGACACTGTGAATGCTTCCCCTTCAGGGAACCTAGGATACACAGAAACCCACATATATATTTTCCTCTATTACCCTACAGTACACCTGCCAATGTCTCTGGGGCAAAGAGAACGGGATCCACATTAAGGGAAGTGCATGATCATTTCTACTCCCCTCCTTTCCATATCCTACTTACCTGTATTTTGAATTACATAGATGTTCTTGGTGGCACAGTGATCACCAGCCGACGCTGCGCAGCTCTTCATTCCAGTATAACAAAACCCCATATGGAAAACAGTGCATAGATTGCAGTTCTTGTCTGCTTCTATTAGGAGCAGAGAGCAGGGCTCTAAGACTGCTCCCATGGAAGACTGGTTTTAATTCCTCTCCTTCAGAACATACCCTGTTTTGGAGGCCTTGTGCTCAGAAAGAGGTTGTGGGGTTTGGGGTAATAGTGAAGAGGGACAAAGGAGAAAACAGGACCCTTTTAGCTCCTGCCTGGGCTTCTGCTCAAGGGAAATCTTTTTCTCCAAAGAGGAGGGAAACTCCTATAAGAGACAAGACCTGAGAGAGAATACCCAGCAATTTGTAGGTTTGAGCACAAAGGCATAGTAACAAAGGAGTAATAATGGGCCATTTGTGAGCATAGCCTCACACCTTTCAGAAGGTAGGCACTTAAAATGTTCTTGAACATGAATTTAAGTTGTTTCAGTTGTGCCCGATTCTTTGTGACCACATTTGAGATTTTTTTTTTTTTTTTGGCAAAGATACTAGAGTTGTTTTCCATTTCCTTCTCCAGCTCATTTGGCAGATGAGGGAGTGAGGCAAACAACCTTAAGTGATCTTCCCAGGGTCACATAGCTAGTAAATGTCTGAGGCTGGATTTGAACTCAGGAAGGAGTCTTCCTGGCTTCAACCTGGTAGTCTATTCACTGCCCCACCCAGCTGCCCTTGTTGAATGTATGGATGGGTAAATGAAAGAATGGGCTTCCCTGGTACCTCTTAGCTGTCATTAAGTGACCTTTTTCCCACTAAGCCTTTGCAGATGAGGGTGCTGGCATTACCTTGTCTTGTTAAAAATCTTCCTGTTGAAAAAGAGAAAAGAATATCTGAAATATCCCACTCTTGAACCCTTCATTGCTGCCACAGGTACCAAGAGTGGAGCCCTTGAATCTTTCTTTTTCCAAACCCTGGGAACTTACCCTCAGCCAGGCAAAGAAAGGTAAATAGGTTGAGCAGGAACAACTTGTCCATCCTGAGTCTCAATGAACAAAGCACTAGTGGGTGGGAAGTTTTTGTTTTGTATACTTCCTGTTGTACACCAAGGATTGGGAGAAAACCAGCAGCAGTTCAAAGTAGAGGCAGGGCTAGGCCTTGGCAGAATTGTGAATCAGGTGAATCAACAGCCAATCATTTACCAATGCCTGTTATGTGTCATATCATCTGTCACTCAGTACAACAATTCCTATGAAGAAGGGGTCTGCAATCCTGCCACCACCAATATCAATTGCTCTGAATGGGCAGATAATCCCAAGAACCCGTGGAAGACCAATGTGCCTACTTCCCTTCCCTCATATCACAACTTGCAGCCTGCTCATCCAGCAGCCATTAAGCAGAAAAGCAGCCTTTTAGGAGATGTAACCTAGCAACTGATCCTGCAAGTGTTATAGCACCTACCTCCAGCAGACCTAGACCCCAAAGTGCTCAAAAAGAAATGTACTAGGGATACTATCCCTCTAGCAGTAGGAATGTCTGCTTTAGAGGCAGCAGGGAAATATTTGTCCTTTCAGAGATCTTGGAGGGTTCCAGGTGACTCAGATCTACTGCTTGTTGCCTATACACAGTCTCTCTATTTCTCTGCTTTTCTTATCTGAATGAAGTATTTACTAGGCCTTTGCTAGGCCTAGCAAACATTGAGAATACAAAGATACAGGAGAGTCCTTGCTCTTGAGGAGCTGACATTGTAATGGAGGATACAATGTGTAATGGAAGGTTTCAGTTGCAAGATAGATGACAAGATCTCACAGTCCTTAGGGTACAGGAGCAAAGCAAATTGTAATGCCTCTTTTTAATTTTATTTTATTCTGAACTTAAGAAATAAAACAGGCATTTCTCTAACAGAGTAGAATTTAAAAAAAAAAGATTGCACATGAAACTGCAAATCTATTCTGTACAACTTGCTGTTCTGGTACAATATATATTAAAGTAATCATGTAACTTTGTTCTTTTTTCTTCTTTCCTCACCCTCTCCACTCTAGAGATGGCTACTATTAGACACAAATAAATACACACACATATATACATACATATGCATATATATATATATATATATATATGGATGTAAAATCATTTACATACTTCTATTTATCAATTCTTTCTCTGGATGCAAATAGTATCTTCCTTCATATATTCTTAAAAAAAAGGACATATTTTTGGTTATTAATTTGGGTATTTATAATAGTCAAAATGACTTAGTTGCTTGATGTTGTCCTTAAAGCACTATTGCTTTACAATGTTTTGTGGTTCTGTTCATCTCATTTTTCATTATTTTATACAAGTTTATCCATATTTTCTTTTTCTTTTTTTATTAAAGCTTTTTAATTTAAAAAAAATATGTATAGATAAGTTTTCAACATTAACCCTTGCAAAACCTTATGTTCCAATTTCCCTCTCTCCCTGCTACCATCTCCCCTAGATAGCAATAATTTATGTTAAACATTATAAAAACATGTTAAATTCAATATATACATACATATTTATACAATTATTTTGAAGCAAGAAGAGAAATCAAATCACAAAGGAAAAAAATGAGAAAAAATAAAATGAAAGCAAACAACAATAAAAAGAGTGAAAATGCTATGCCCTCTCTGGGAGTAGATGGCTCTCTTCATCACAAGATCATTGGAACTTGTAGAGGGCTGAAACTCCAAAAAGGTATGCTTGAATCAGACAACTGAGCACTTGAGGCTAATTACCTGTTCAATGTGAGACAATGACTCTATTAGCATATATTTGGATAAATGGCTCTTCTCACTGTTGGTGCTTGCTAAATGTTTGGTGTTAAGAGAATCATAGACAAGGATTGGAGGGCGGAGAGAGGGAGGCAGAGTCACTTGGTAGCAGGACCAGGAGGAGAGAGTCTGGTGATTCTGGACTCCAGGAGCCAGGATAAATCTTTGGCAAGCCTATAGCAGCTTGCCTTCCTCCTTCACTTCTCCCCCTAAAGACCAAGGACTTTAATTTGTCCTGACTCTGGCTGACCCTGAAGCCTTCCAGGGAGCTAGCCCGTACTCTACAGGAACTAGTCTGAATCACCTCAATGTTGAAAAGAGCCATGTCCAACAGAATTGATCTATCATATAATCTTGCTGCTGCCATTTACAATGATCTCCTGGTACTTCTCATTTCACTTAGCATCAGTTCATGTAAATCTCTCTAGGCCTCTCGGAAATCATCCTGCTGATCATTTCTTATAGAACAGTAATATTCCATAACATTCATATACCATAACTTATTCAGCCATTCCCCAACTGATGGGCATCCATTCAGTTTCCAGTTTCTTGCAACTACAAAAAGGGTTGCCACAAACATGTTTGCACATGTGGGTCCCTTTCCTTCCTGTAAGATCTATCTCTTTGGAACATAAGCCCAGTGGAAACACTGCTGGATCAAAGGGTATGCACAGTTTGATAACCTTTTGGGCACAGTTCCAAACTGCTTTCCAGAATGGTTGGATCACTTCACAACTCCACCAAAAATATGTTAGTATCCTGTTTTTCCTACAACCCCTCCAACATTTGTCATTATCTTTTCCTGTCATCTTAGCCAATCTGAGAGGTGTTTAGTGGTACTTCAGAGTTGTCTTAATTTGCATTTCTCTGATCAATAGTAATTTAGAGCACCTTTTCACATGACTAGAAATGGTTCTAATTTCTTCATTTGAAAATTGTCTGCTTATATTCTTTGATCATTTATCAATTGGAGAATGGCTTGTATAAATTTGAGTCAATTTTCTATATATTTTAGAAATGAGGCCTTTATCAGAACCTTTGAATATAAAAATGTTTTCCCAGTTTATTGCTTCCCTTCTAATCTTGTCTGTATTAGTTTTGTTTGTACAAAACCTTTTTAACTTATTATAATCAAAATTATCTATTTTGTGTTCATAATGATTTCCAGTTCTTCTTTGACCACAAATTCCTTCCTTCTTCACAAATCTGAGAGATAAAATATACTTTATTCTTCTAATTTGCTTATAATGCCACTCTTTATGTCTAAATCATGAATCCATTTCGACCTTATCTTGGTATAGTATCCACATTTTCTTAAGATCATCAAGCTAATCATTTCTTATAGCATAGTTATATTCTATTATGACCATATACTACAATTTGTACAGCCATTTCCCAATTGGTAGGCATCCCCATCCCCACACTTGCCACCACAAGTGGCAAGAGAACTGTTATATATAGGTTGTTTTCATTTTTTCACTATTCATTTTGGAAACAGACCAAATAATGGTATTTTTTTTTGCAAGGCAATTAAAGTTAAGTGACTTGCCCAGGATCATATAGCTAGTAAGTTCAAGTGACTGAGGCCGGATTTAAACTCTGGTTTTCCTGACTCCAGTTCTGGTGTTCTACTCACTTTGCTACCTAGCTAACCTCTAGTCACTAGTGGTATTACTGGGTCAAAGGATATAGGCAGTTTTGTAATTTTTTGGGCATAGTTCCAGATTGTTCTCCAAAATGGTTGAAGCATTTTACAATTCCACCAGTCATGAGTTAGTATCCCCATTTTCTCACTCTAACATTTTTCAGTTTTGTTTGTATCATTTTAGCTCATCTGGTAAGTGTAAAATAATACCTCAAGGTTGTTTTAATCTGTATTCTTTAATCAGTAATAATTAGAACATTTTTTCACATGACTATAAATTGTTCTAATTTCTTCATTGGAAAGCTACCTGTTCATATTCTTTGACCATTTATCAACTGAGGAATGATTTGTATTCTTATAGATTTGACAAAGTTCTTTATATATTTTAAACATTAGACAATGAAACTGAAATTCCTGCCCTCCAATTTATTGCTCTCTTGGTTATTTTGTTTTTTTTGTACAAACCATTTTTAATTTGTGTAATGGAAATGATCCATTTTATACCTCACACTACTTTGTCTTTTGTTTAATTATAAATTGTTTGCCTATCCATATGTTTGATAGATAATATGTTCGATGCTCTGCAAATTTTCTTATAATAAGTCTCTTTATATAGCTAGATCATGTACCCATTTTGATCTTATCTTGGTAAATGGTAAAAGATTTTAGTCTTAATAACTTTTCTTTAACTTCATTTTCACTGAGAAAATAATTTCAGTTTCCATTATTGAACCCATCTGACATTGCTAAGGATTTTGGTGGTAAGAACTTTCTTTTCTGGGTCTTCAGAAGCTATGGCTGCAACACCAACAGAAATTATTTATACTCACATAGATGATGGCTGGGTGCTCTATGCTAGAAGCATTGAGGACTCTTGGCTTCAAGATCCTGCTGTTCTGTCCTCATCATTGTATGAGAGGAGATGATGACCAGGGTTATAGTAGTAGTCTACCCTGCCCTGCATGTGCTGCTTGCCTCTTGGCTCTCCATTGGGGTTCCCTGGGTCAGACTGGCTTGCCTGCTCTGTAGGAGGTGGCTGGTTGGCAGTTGGTGGATATGGCTGCCATTGCTTTCAGCGAATAAACATGAGGAAAATCTGTGTGAGGTGATCTGAATTCATCAAGGACAGCGAGACAGGAGTTCCTTATTTATCTTGGATCTTGACTTCCTAAGGGTTACTTTTATTCTGTCATCATTCTGTTAAATAAGAAGTAAATTGCTTTGATCCATAGTGTAACAGGCTGTTGTTATTACAGCTTTTTGTTCAATTAAGGAAGCATCTCAGGAACAAAATACAGTTCTATTTGATGTCTATCCCCATCACTTCTCTCAGATGAAAACAGAATTTGGAGGCTTCACAATCATCCAAAATATTTTACTAATGGTAATCACTGAAAAAATTATAGCTAACCTTCACTAGAGATGGTAGTCTTGTGGATGGTGAAATATCACTTAAATTTTTCTTCTTGTGGCTATGGCTTTCTCCAGCTCTGGGACCTTTCTGTTGTGGAGTTTTCAGTTTCTTGTCACAAATGCCAGAACATCCTCTACACTAAGCCTTCCTCACTAGGGCAGCTATTGAATCTCCTCAAGACTCACACTACCCCTCTATGCTTCTTGCTACTGCTACAGAGCCTGCTGGGAACTCAGAATTACTTCTTTAGACCTCAGTCTTCCTATTTGTGAGTTGGAGTTGGACTAGATCATCTAATTTTCAGCTATTTAGGAAGTCACTT
Source organism: Sarcophilus harrisii (assembly GCF_902635505.1). Classification (NCBI taxonomy): domain Eukaryota; kingdom Metazoa; phylum Chordata; class Mammalia; order Dasyuromorphia; family Dasyuridae; genus Sarcophilus; species Sarcophilus harrisii. The sequence continues at coordinate 460,030,069 of NC_045428.1, read as the reverse complement.
CCAGTTCTCTATTCTATTAGCTCTTGCCTGTGAGAAATAGCACTTGTTCAAATAACCAACCTATCCCTTTAGGAACCCTTAATTCTGTTTCAAAGTAGAGGAAAAATCATAGGATGTCCAAATTATAGTCTATCCTCCCCCTTTCTCTGGGAGCTAATGTCTCCATTTGGAACTGGTCTTCTTGTTGGGGTGTATGGTGTGTTTAGGTAAAACTAGTAGTTCTGCTTTAATGGCTGCTGAGTTCTTTTCAGGCCTGCTCTCTACCTTTGGTTTCTATCTAATCCACCCAACTCTTATCTATGGGTCCAAGAAGTCATAGTATGTGCAGTAGGGCTAAATTTCAGCAGATAGACTAAATCAGATTGAATGTAACTGATGGCTCTCAAACTCTTTGAGTTAGGAATGTGTCTACCCCAAGTAGATGAAGACTTCCTCAATAGAATGGGAACCATGGGCTCCTTCATGGAATGGAACAATTTATTCCAGTGGTCATGAAGGTGGCTGAAGCAGGAACTGTGAAGTGCTTAGAGTTTGACTAGATTTCAATGACACCAAGGTCATTTACTGCATCCCAAATTATCATCAGTCATCTTGACTCTGTCCTGCCAGTGGGACTGTGACAACTGGAAGAGAGTGAGGCCATTGACTTTGTATAACTCTGCCTCACTTAAATCCAATTTATATACAAACCAAAAGATAACATCCATATCACTTTACCATTTTTACTCATCTCAAAATCCTGTAGCAATAGGCAAGTGATGAAGCAGCAGGTGTGGATACATTGGGAGCTATAGTCACAACCCTACATGTAGGCAGTTCAGGCCACTGGTTTGCCTTCTTACTGAAAGCACCATTGGGATTTGGCAGCCCCCTGGTAATCTGAGCAGCCTTTTAGTTCCACACTGCTCAACTTCCCATGTGAAGAAGGGGCTAGAAAAGATGCCTGAAAAAATGTCTATTTACTCAACCCTTGACCTCTGTCAAATCACAAAAAATGTACAAAAACTTCTGCAAAGATGATGTCACTCACTATTACTACATGCAATATGCCCATATCTATAGATAGTATGAAATTCAATAGACTTGAAAGAAGAATAACTCTTGTTGTAAGGGAACTCAGCAGGCATCACATCTGAACAGCAGCCCTCAGTGACACAAAGCTGGCAAACAAAGGTCAGCTTACAAAAGTTAGAGCTACATTTTTGTAGGGTGGCTAGAGTGAAAGGAATGACATCAAGTTTGTACATATTAATGTTTCACAATCAAAACTAATTTAGTCAATAAAAAGCTTGTGTGGCTATAAAAAAGGAGTAAATTGCAGGCTCATGACAATGTGATTGCACTTATGGGAAAGTGCCACCATCATCAGTGCCTGTGTTTCCATCATGAGATAAAAGAATTTTAATGGAGACCTGGAGATCCTCATCATCAGTGTGTTCTGAAGAAGACAAGCTTATAATTCTGGGTGTTTTTAGTGCTAGGATAGGTGCAGACCACCAGAGTCCTTGGGAAGAATGGAGGTGGAAACCACAATAGCAATGGTTACTTACTACTAAAGACTTGCAACTCATGAGTTTCTCATCACTAACACAGTCTTCTATTTACTTAAAGGTAATAAAACATTGTGAATGTACTCTCACAGAAAATAATGGCATTGTAAAGAGAAGAGACAGACAGATATGAGAGTGACAAAGGCAATGTGTGATGTAGAGTGCTGGATTGATCATAGACTTATCCTCTTCAAGCTAAATATTTGCATTCAACAAAAGTGGCAACTACAAGGCAAAATGACTACCACAAAATTTTAATGTCAACAAATTAGAGCATTTCTGAGTGGGAACAGTTCATTGCTTACTTGGAAGGAGAATGGAAGGTTAAGCCAACACATGGTTGGTAATAGTGGAGCAGAAAAAAAGTGGGCAATTTTCAGACATTGTATTTACTCTGCCAAAAAGCTGCCCAGCTGCCCTGATCAAAGAAGATGCTGTGATCTATGAGCAAAGCAGAATTTAAGTAATTCAAAAGAAACCCAAAATATGCAAATCTAAAAAATTCACCCCAAATTTTCATATGGATCATTTGTGCTCAACATGTCATAGGGTTCTGAGTTCATGTCGGTCTGATCAGTTACTGTAAGAACATTGTAACTTGACTATAAAATAGTGATGTCATTTTGGTCCTCTTTTAGAGTGAAGGACAACAATCACCAAATTTCTTCTTGTACCCCAAACAAGATACTGGTTGGAATTTTGTCTTTCCTCATCATCATGGGCAAGCCATATAATGAAAATAATAACAAAAAAAGAGTCTTTTGAAGTTTGCAAAACATTTCATATATGTTAGCTCAATTAATCCTCACAACAACACTGGGGGTGGTTTAAGTACTTTTTTTTTCGTGAGTAAATTGGGGTTAAGTGACTTGCCCAGGTTCACACAGCTAGGAAGTGTTAAGTGTCTGATGCCAGATTTGAACTTAGGTCCGCCTGACTTCAGGGCTGGTGCTCTATTCACTGTGCCACCTAGATGCCCCAGTGATTTGGCTTTAAAAAAAAAAATCCCATGAGCTAATGGTTTATCTATTTTAGTTTTTCAATAAAACCAACACCCAGTTTTGTTTATTAATTCAATTTCTTTTCACTCTATTCAAATTATTAGTCTCATAATTTTTAAGATTTGCAATTTGATATTTAATTGGGGACTTTGTTCTTTTCTACTTTTTAAAAATTGTATTTCCAATTCATTGGTCTGCTCTTTATTTTGTGATGTAAGCATTGAGATATATAAATTTTCCTTTGATTACTGCTTATGTTGCATCCCATAGATTTTGATATGCTGCCTCATTATTGTCATTCTCTTTAACCCTATTTTAAAAGTCCTTTGCAAACCTTAAAGTGCCATGTACATGAAAACTCTTATTATTAATAGTAGTAGGTTGTATACATTAGACTAGTTGTCAGATTTGTTTTCAAATTCCAACTGAAACCCTAGATAGCATGAAATGGCTAGGGCTTTGACTCAAGGGATAAAATTTAGAGATGATAGTACTTCTTCAGTAGACAGAAATAAATGAATTCAGCATCATTTATTGTTGATAATGAAAATAATAATTATTAAATTTAATTTAATAAATGAGAATAATTATTTTCATTTATTAATGATAATTATAATAATTCTTGTAGAGTATGGGCCAGCTCCCTGGAGGTCTCAGGGTCAACTAGAGTCAGGATGAATTAAAGTCCTTAGTCTTTAGGGGGAGAAGTGAAGGATGTAGGCAAGCTGACATGAGGCTTGCCAAAGATCTCTCCTGGATTCTGGAGTCCAGAATCTCTAGCCTCTCTCCTCCGCATCCTGCAGCCAAGTGACTCTGGCCTCTGTCCCTCCACCCTCCAATCCTTGCCTATGATTATCTTAACACCAAACATTCAGCAAGCACCAACTGCAAGAAGAGCCATTTATCCAAACATATGCTAATAAATCATTGTCTCACATCGAATAGGTAATTAGCCTTAAGTGCTCTATTGTCTGATTCAAGCATACCTTTTTGGAGTTTCAGCCCTCTACAAATTCTCATTATAATAATGAGAATAATTATTATTCTCATATAATGAGATAAGAATAATAAATGACAATAATTATTTAAAGTTGTCAACCCTGACTCTGATCCCTTGTCCAACGCCACCTTTCCCAGCAACAACCTCACAAAATCCCAAGATCTTTTCCCTCTATGGGGTATTATTTCCTAAAGTTTGAAATGTTGCCTTATAATTTATCTTCCAAACCTCAAGTATTTTAAAATGTCCTATAAAGTTAATTTGAGAGTATCTTTTGTGCTGCTTTCCCAAGGCACATTTTGTGATGCTTGCCATGCATTCCAGAATTACTAGTGTTAACTATTTCAAGGAGGTGCCTTTGATCATATCCTCACCTGATTTAAGAGTAAAGACAAAGTATTCTATTTCTTAGTCTTTCTGTTTCCCCATCTATGCTTGTCTCTCTCATTTTATTTTATTTTTTTTACTTAAAAATATTTTTATTATGATAATCCACATTCTTAAGTCATCTAGTTTTATCAAATATTCAAACATTTTACCATAAGTTGGTCCCATTTATGAAAATAGAAGAAGTATTATCTTAAAAATATTTTTCCAGACTTACATGAACTGATGCTGAGTGAAATGAGCTGATCCAGGAAAACATTGTACAGAATAAGAGCATGATTATGTGACAATCAGGTATAAAAGTTAGCTCTTCTTAGCAATGCAGCTATCGAAGACAATTCCAATATTTGGATGGAAAATACCATCTGCATCCAGAGAGAACTATGGAGATTGAATGTGTATTATAGCATAATATTTTCACCTTTTTTTGGGTTGTTCTATATTTGCTTTTTCCTTCTCATGGTTTTTTCCCTTTTGGTCTGATTTTTCTTGCACAACATGACAAACGAGGAAATATGTTTAAAAGTATTGTACATGTATAACCTATACAGACTGCTTGACGTCTTGGGGAGGGGGGAGATAAAAAAGGGAGGGAGAAAAAATTGGAATACAAAATCTTACAAAAGTGAATATTGAAAACTATTTTTACTAGTATTTGGAAAAATAAAATATTATTGAGAAAAAAATATAGGAATATATTCACAATAAAAAATATTTTTCTAATTACATGAAAAACAACTTTCAATATTCATTATAAAAATTTGAGTACCCCCATTCTTTTCTCCATATACTCCCTCTTCCTAGAAGACAAGCAATTTCATATAGATTATACATTTGCAGTCATGCAAAACATTTCTATATTAGCCATGTTGTGAAAGAAAACACAGACCTCAAACAAACAAACAAAAAAACATCACCACCAAAAAAACAACCTGTCCCAAAAAAAGAAAGTTAAAAATATATCCTTTAATCTGTATTCAGACTCCATAAATTTTTCTCTGAAGGTAGATAGCATTTTTCATTACAAACCTTTTGGAATTGTCTTTGATCATTACAAGATAAGAATAGCTAAGTCACTCACAGGTGATCATTGTCTAATATTGCTGTTACTATGTACATCATTCCCTGGCTCTACTCATTTCGGTTTGCATCAGTTCATGCAAATCTTCCTAGGTCTTTCTGAAGGAACAATTTCTTATAGTACAATAGTATTCCATCACAATCATATCACAACTTGTTCAGCTCTCCCACAATTGATGGCATTCCTCAATTCTGTGCCACCACAAAAATGAATGGCTATAAATATTTTTGTATAAATAGATTATTTTTCTTTTTGAAAAGTATCTCTTTGGGATAAAGAAATAGTAGTGATATTACTGGGTCAAAGGACATAAAGAGTATGTTAGGACATAATTCTAAGTGGCTCTCCAGAATGGTTGAATCAGTTCACAAATCCACCAACAATGCATTAGTGTTTCATTTTTTTTTCATATCCCCTTCATTTTTTTCTTTTTCTTTTTCATTTTTTCCATTTTTTCATTTTTGTCACCTTAGCCAATTTGATAGGCATGACATGCCTTTTAAATTTTATTTCTCTAATCAATGGTGATTTAGACATTTTTTCAAATTAGAGATTGTTTTGATTTTTTCTTCTGAAAACTGTTTTTATCTTTTGACCATTTATTGGGAAATGATTTTCATTCTTATACTTTGACACAGTTCTCTATATATTTGAGAAATGATTCCTTTAGCAGAGAAACTTTCTCTAAAATCTTTTCCCCACCCAGTTTTCTGGTTACTTTCTAATCTTGGCTGCATTGATTTTATATGTGTAAAACCTTATTTGTTGTAATAAAAATTATCCATTTTATATCTTATAATGGCCTTTTATTTGGCCATAAATTCCTCCTTTGTCCACAGATCTGACAGATGAATCATTTTATTCTTAATTTGTGTATGATATCATCCTTTATCTCTGAATCATCTACCCATTTTGACTTTTATCTCAGTATAAGGTGTGAGATGTTAGTCTATACCAAGTACAAAACTGTTTTTCAGTTATCCCAGCAATTTTTGTCAGTGAATTCTTATCCTCCAAGTTTGGATCTTTGAATTTATCAAATACTAGATTATTATGGTCATTTGCTACTTTTTATTTTGTATTTAACCTTTTCCACTGATCCATCACTCTATTTCTTAACTAGTATTAGATTTTTTTTGAGGATTATCTCTTTGTCATTCAGTTTGAGGTCTGGTATGAGTAGTGGCACTTTCCTTCACATTTTAAAAATGGATTCCCTTAATATTTTTATACCTTTTGTTCTTTTGGTTGAAGTGTGTTATTTTTTCTAGCTCTGTAGAATAATTTTTTTGCAGTTTGATTGGCATAGCACTGAATAAGTATAATAATTTAGGTAGAATTATAATTTTCACTATATTTGTTTGGTCTACTGGACAAATGACTTTTTTCAATCATTTAGATTTGGCTTTGTGTGAAAAGTATTTTGTAATTGTGTTCATATAATTTCTGGGTTTTTGTTGACAGGTAGAATCCCAAGTATTTTATTTTGTCTACAATTATGGAATTTTTCTGTCTTGCTACTAGACTTTATTGGTAATATATAGAAATGTGATTTATATGAGTTTATCTTATATCTTGCAATGTTGCTGAAATTGTTAATTATTTCAACTAGATTTTGGAATTGATTCTCTGTGTATACCATCATATCATCTGCAAGATATCATAGTTTTGTTTCCTTATTGCTTATTCTAATTCCTTCAATTTCTTTTTCTTATCTTATTGCTACAGTTAGTATTTTTAATGCAATATTAAAAATAGTAGTGATAATGGGCATCTTTGCTTTACTCCCTAAGCTTATTGGGCTTTTTGCTTATCCCCATCTAGATAATGCTTGCTAATGATTTTAGACAGAGACTACTTATCATTTAAAGGAAAACTCTATTTATTCCTGTGCTTTCTTGTGTTTATTTATTTATTTATTTATTTTTTAACAGAAATGATTGTATTTTGTCAATAGCATATTCTAGGGACATCCAGGTGGCACAGTGACTAGAACACCAGCCTTAAAAGTCAGAAGGATCTGAATTTAAATATGGCCTCTGACACTTCACACTTACTAGCTGTGTGACCCCTGGCCAAGACACTTAATCCTGATTGCCTCTCAAAAATAATCTTTTTCTACATCCATTGAAATAGTTAGGTAGCTAAGTGGTATAATGGATAGTATGCCACACCCAGAGTCAAAAGACTTGTTTTCCTGAGTTCAAATCTGGCCTCATATATTTTACCCAGCTGTGTGACTTTGGTGAAATCACTTAACCTTGTTTACTTCAGTTTCCTCATCTGCAAAATGAGCTAGAGAAGGAAATGGCAAACCTCCCTAGTATCTTTGCCAAGAACACTTCAAATAGGTCTTGAAGAATCAGATGCAACTCAATACCATCAATAACAATTGAGAAATTCATAATTTTTGTTCATTTTGTTATTGATATAGTCAACCATTCTGATAGTTTCCTTAATATTGATTTCTCCCTGAATTCCTGATCTAACACCCACTTGATCATAATCTATGGTCTTAGTAATATACTGCTATAGATTGGTCTGCAATTTTCTTTTTCTGTTTTAGCCCTTTCTGGTTTTATGACACATATTTGTGTCATAAAAAGAATTTGATAGTTCTCCTCCTTAGCCTATTTTCCCAAATAGTTCTTTAAATATTTGGTAGAATTCACTTGTGAATCCATCTGGTCCTGATGCTTTTTTTTCCCCCTTAGGAAGCTTATTTATATTCTGTTCAATTTCTTTTTCTAAAAATAAAGTTATTTATGTATTCTATTTCCTTTTCTGTTTATCTGGACAATTTACATTTTTATAAATATTCATCCATTTCACTTAGATTGTCAGATTTATATATATATATGGCAAAATAACTACAAACAATTGTGTTATTTTCATTTTCATTGGGTGAACTCACCCTTTTTATTTCTGAATGGTAATTTGGTTTTCTTTCTAAACTGGCCAACAATTGGAAATTCAAAGACTATCTCATTGGAGAATAGCAAAACAAATTCTGATATATGAATGCAATGGAATATTATTGTGCTATAAGAAATGATGAAATGCACCATCTCAGAGGAAATTGGAAAGATTTTTTTGAGCTGATGTACAATGGAGTGAATAGAACTAGAACAATCTATAGAATGATAACAACTTTTAAAGACTAGAACTCCTGAAAATCATGAGATTAATACCATTGAAAGAAAATCATTGAACTAATAAAACAAGGAGCTAGTTTTATCCAACAAAAACAATAAAATAGATAAACCATTAGTTAATTTTATTTTTAAAAAGATGTTTTTGTGCATATATATCCTTTTTCCTTTTATTCTTTATTCTTTATTCCTAGGCTCCTTTTTAATGGAAAAAACCTGAAGGGATAGGATGAGAAAATGGTTACAGTAATGACATGACTATAATCTCACAGATACTGTTTGAAGTGACAATGATGTCATTGTAATCTCAGGAAAACTGCATTATAGTTCAAAGTTTTCTAGATGATTTAAATTATCTTAAGTGTATACTTTTTGATTCCAAGATGTCTAACCTTAGGAGTACTATATCTTACTTTTAGATTATTTTAGGTATAATTTTATGCCCAGGATATTGACTTCAAGAAGGAATGGCTTAGTTTATGATCTGTGATGCTGGCTCTGGAAGGAAGATGCTAAGTCCAAGTAACCTCTAAGCCATAAAAATTAATATCATCAGTAGACATTCTGGAAATGGGCCATTATCATCCATAAAATTAACACATCAGAGGCTCTCTTTGAAACTAAGGGAGTTCAAGCCACAGAAGATAGTACCCTAAAACTAATCACCTAACCCTCCCCAAACAAACAAATAACCATGTTTACTTCTATAAATACACTATATGTTCCCCGCCACTTTGTTAACTTCTCTTTAGAACTAAGCCCACTGCTAACAGCTTAGTAAGATCTTTGCCTCTTGATTTGGAGATCTAAGCCTACAAATTATTTTGTGATACCTTGTGACATGGGCCTTGAACCCCAATATTTTGTCACAGCTTCTACACACCAACAAGAGCACAAACCCTCTTGTGGTCAGAAACCAGATCTCCAGGCCTTCAGGATTCCCAATATGTTTATGACTATACTTGTTCTCATGTCAGTCTTCCAAGACCTGAATGAGGCAGGATTATATAAAGGAAATAATTCTGGTTTTGGAGATAAAGAATCTTAGTTCAAATTCTAATTCTGCTACTTTACTATATAGTGCTTCTTATACATTGTCTAGCCTTTCCCATCTTTAGCCCCTTCCCTTCTATACAAGTTAGGAAAGCTAATTTTCCTGAGTTCAAATCTAGCCCCAGACACTTATTAGCTATGTAATCCTTGGCAAGTCACCTAACCTTGTTTGCCTCAGTTTCCTCAGTAGTCAAATAAGGAAATGACAAGTCACTACAATATCTTTGCAAAGGAAACTCTAAACCGGGTCACAAAGAATTGGACACAATTGAAATGCCTGAACAACAACAACATTTCTGCAAGGAGTGATGAGAATGTGGCCTGGCACTAGAAGAACAATGGCTATAGGAAGTCGTTTAGCTAGAACTCAAGATCCTATACTTCTTACTAGGGCTGCCTTCTAAGTTCACTCATTTTGCTCTAAAACAGGCCAGTTCAAGCCAAGGGTGGGCAAACCAGGGAAAGTTCCATTTATTATGAATTTGAGTTTGTGCCAGATCTAGGGTTTCATGCCCTAAATTGAGGCAAAGATCCCAAGTCCAAGGTTTCTAGTCTTTATTTGAAGAGTAGTCCTACTGGAAGAGGAAGTTAGGCCTGGAGTATGAGATGAATAGTAGAGAGAAGAATCAGAGCAGCCAGGGAGGAGCTGGAGAGAATGAAGAGTTGAGTCTGCTGGGGTTAAAGCAAGGTAGAGTTAACTCTCTCTTGCTAACAAGTTTATAACCCTTTCCATCTCATCCTTCCCCCCCACCCAGACTTTCTCTTAGACAGGAAGGAAAGTATGTGTCATTGAAAAACTTTGGTATAGAGGCAAGGTAGAAGTCTTAGAGAGGGAAAACTTATTTATTGTCTTTATCATCTTCTCCCTAGGGAACTACTTATTCCTTAGTGCTGAAGCAGCTCAATCTCAACCTTTTACTAAGATGTAGCTGTTGAGAAGATAAGATGCTTTGGCCAGCTCCTGGTGCTATGTTGTTAAGCTCAGAAGGCATCTTGAATATGGGAATGTGCCAGGGCTGAGAAGAGATAATTTTGGGAGGGATAAATAGGACGTCTATGTGAGAGATGCTTAGGAGAGGTGGCAGATTTTAGATGGTTAAAAGATATTCTATGTAACATTTCCTTTGTAACTTTAATGGATATAAAGGTAGACAGCACTTGTGGGATAGATCTGGAGTCAAAGACCTGGATTCAAATACCAGCATTGCTACTTTATATCTTTGTGATTTAGGCAAATAAACTTTACTGGGCCTTAATTATTTCATTATTCCCAATAATGGGGATTGAGTGGAGTATGCCCAGAGCAACTTTGTCTACTTTGAATCAACTATGTGAGCTGTCTCAGAGGGGACTTGGGCACTTTAGGATGAAAAAACAATCCATTTAAATCTCTGGTGGTTCCTTAGTCTAGGGACAATGACAATTAAAGAGCCCCATGATTTTGAAAAGGAGATAACTTCTGAATTGTTCTCTTCCTTTAACTATCCTTGTAGAAAGTAGATCTCCTTAATTAGAAATTGAAGGGGATAAGGAGGACAAAATCTTTTCCACAGTAGGGTATCTACCTGCAAGTGGTAGCTAAAGAGTCTCAACTAGATGAATTGAGCCTGGTTCTTGGGTTTTCTGCTTGGCTTTTTCCACTTAGCATTTCCTTCCCTGAATGTAGTGTTCAAACATCAATTTTAAGATGGGATCTGCCTTGTCCTTAAACCAAAAAAATTGCTTTGGAGACAGTCTCCTGAATTAGTGTGTATAAGATCCTGAATGCCTTAGTCAAACTTGATTATATTAAGCATTTCTTTTGTAGAGAATTAATATGTACCCTATATTTGATTTATATTTTATCTGATCTTTTTACTTCTCACTTTGAGGATTCCTTAGATTTGAGCCCAAATCTAAAGATTAAATCACTTTCCCTAGGCTGTATTGTAAGAGAAGGAGATAAGAATTTTAATCTTTTTCATTAGAGTCTAGGCTTCCCCTGGATTCAGTGTGTTACATGTACATGATGTCCAGCCTTCCTTGAGCCCAGCAGCAGTTATATAGTGTAATAACAGTATAATTCCTACATTAATGACCAGGTGTGGTGGCACATAGGTATAGTCCCTGCTGCTGGAGAGGCTGAGGCTAGTGAATTTGCTTGGCTTGAGTTCTAAGCTTCAGTAGGGCTAAAGCCAATCCAATATCTACACTAAGTCTGTCACCAATGTGGTCAACTCCAGAAGTGGAGGTCCACAAAACTACTTGAGGAACCAACCAGCTCAGATCAGAAAAATGGATCAGGTCAAAGCCTTCATAACCATTACTACTGAGACTGGGTTTGTAAGTGGCTACTCTACTTCCAGCTTAGGTGAAGAAAAAAAAGGCTGTACTATGATCCTTTGATGTCATCAATATGAATATTTCCTGTATTTTTGAAGGTCATAGCACCTACTAAGGAACATCTTTTAATAGGGCTGAAGGAATATAATTGATCATTGAGTGATTAAAACTATGCTACCTTTATCTGGGATTTCTTCTCTTTCTAGGGTCAGTCATTCTTTCTTACTTGAACTTAAGTGAGTCACTCCCTAACATGGTAGATTGAGTACTGAGACAGAGAATATTGGATAGATTGTGTATAGAGACAAAGAGAAGGGACCTCAGAGGCCCATCTATTTTTTTTTTTTAATTATTATAACTTTTTATTGACAGAGCCCATGCCTGGGTAATTTTTTACAACATTATCCCTTGCACTCACTTCTGTTCCGATTTTCCCCCTCTCTCCCTCCACCCCCTCCCCTAGATGGCAAGCAGTCTTATACATGTTAAATATGTCATAGTATATCCTAATTACAATATATGTGTGCAGAATCGAACAGTTCTCTTGTTGCACAGGGAGAATTGGATTCACAAGGTAAAAATAACCTGGGAAGAAAAGCAAAAATGCAAACAGTTTACCAGTGTTCTTTCTTTGGTGTAGCTGCTTCTGTCCATCATTGATCAATTGGAACTAAGTTAGATCTTCTCTTTGTCGAAGAAATCCACTTCCATCAGAATACATCCTCATATAGTATCATTGTTGAAGTATATGATGATCTCCTGGTTCTGGTCATTTCACTCAGCATCAGTTCATGTAAGTCTCTCCAAGCCTCTCTGTATTCATCCTGCTGGTCATTTCTTACAGAACAATAATATTCCATAATATTCATGTACCATAACATATTCAGCCATTCTCCTACTGATGGGCATCCATTCATTTTCCAGTTTCTAGTCACCACAAAAAGGACTGCCACAAATATTTTAGCACATACAGGTCCCTTTCCCTTCTTTAGTATCTCTTTGGGATATAAGCTCAGTAGTAACACTGCTGGATCAAAGGGTATGCAGTTTGATAACTTTTTGAGGCCCGTCTATTTTAAACTATACTTGAACAGGAATCTCTTCTACAACTTTCCTCTTTAATGGTGTTTTGGCCTCAAAATGATATAAGGCTGGTGAGAAAAAGCAAGAGCAACAAGGAGAGTTTTGCTCATCAGTACATACTGTTTTCTATGTTCAAATGTAAATTCCCCAAGAACAAGGACTATTTAACTTTTGCATTTTTTCCTTCAAGGCTTAACATAGTGACTGGCATATAATATATAGTTAATAATTACTTGTAGATTTTTTTTCCTGCCTCTGTTCACAACTGACCTCCAACTGCTTCCAACTCTGCTTCCTTTCTATTTCAGCCTTCTTGTGGTATTCTAAAATCTCTACTGCTTCATATCTTGCCAATGGATGCCAATAGAAATAGTCTGGCAAACCCTACAAACCCCTTCTCAGAATAGTGTTTTAATGAATAAAATTAAATATATAGGAACAGAGGAAATATTTTTGTTGAAATACAAGTGTCAAAAAAAAAAAAATATATATATATATATATAAACAAACCCGGTTAAGAACTCAGTTTTGTGTCATAGATGTGCCACTTGAAGACTGAAAAACATGACTTATGGTAGAATTTTGGATATTTTTATAGGAGGTGGGGGATGATTTTTTTTGATGAGGGCATTGAGAATGTCTTCGATGATTCCTTGAATTGCATTATGTAGGATCTTCTCTTCCTACTTACAAAGCTGCCTCTGTTGGCTGGGATAGAAGTTGTTTCTCTATCCCTAAGCAACTTCTCTCCTTCACTTCACAAGTAACACCTATGAAATTATGTGATGCCATAGGAAGCTCAGGCTTGTTGTATAGATGCGAAATAAGTCCAAATCAGTGCCATTAAATGATAATTTATTGTGGGAAAAAGTTCAGGTCCTAGAACAAGGGAAATTGGAATTCTCAGGAGAGTGTGGAAGGGAGAATCAGAAGCATATTGCAGAATTTAAGGCAGAGGGATCAGATTTTTATAGGAAATGACCTGGAGAAAAGAGATGTAGGAAGTGAGATAAAACAAGGGAGGAGTTATTGTGCAGAAATTTGCCCTTTTCTGATCTGAATGCCTAATGTTGGCCAAGTCTGAGATCAAGATGGGGCAGGATCCTGTGGGAAGTTGTGACTATAAATATAATTTGTGGGGGACTCAGAAAATTTGAAGAATATTTGAGACATCAGAGCAGAGCTGAGGGAAGAGCCTGAAGAACTAAGGTATGTTGCAAAGTGCTTTGTCTTCACAGCATTCAAATTGTACCAGTTTTCTATTATCAATGAATGTCATAGATGAGCAAAACTTCTTACATCCTTGAGATATGTACTCAAACTTTCCATCTGCAGATGGGGAGAGAAAAGTCACAGTGAGATCCCCACCAACATGGGCCTACCATGAGGCCTTCCTACCAATAGAAAATGAGTGGAAATGGTACATTTATTGATTGACCTTTGAGATAGTTTAGTATATAGCAGTGAAGTATAACTTTTTTCATGGAGGTGAAAATGTGAAATGAACATATGTAATACCAGATAAGAATGATGTTCTTAGAAGACTTGGGGGCAATTACTCAGAGGAATCAAAAGGACATGACACATTTTTCTATGAAGTAGCTAAAGTATTGAAATCAGGAAGATCCAAATTCAAATTTTGCCTTGAACACTTACTAACTTTGTAATCCTGGATAAATTACTTACCCTTTCTCAGCCTCAGTTTTCTTTTCTGTAAGATGGGTATGTATAATAGTAGCATATATTTCACAGGTTTTTGTGAGGATCAAAATGAGATAATAGATGCATAATACTTTGTAAACTTTTAAATGTTATATAAATGCTAGCAATTATTATTATGAAGTTAGAAAGAGAGGAAAGATTCCAGGTCCCCAAGATTCCTTCTCACTTATGTCTAACTTGTCTTTGTTCCTCAAAGTCCCAAACCTTTGAAGTCCCATTGTTTCCAAAAAAATTAATCTAACATATTGTAACCTAGTGTCCCATCACCTTGTGTCCTGTCCTGTAACTTGTTGTTCTTTTTATCCTGTGTTGTGTGATTTAGTGTCTGATTATTCAATGACACTCAATGACATGATAAGTCATCTAGTGTCCTTTTATACTTTTTCCTGTAACTTAGTGTTCTGCAAATTATTTAGAATGCTATGAACTCCATGGTTGAGAGAAACTCCTAATGACATTATATTTTCTGGCCCTATTGGTGCTTCTTGAGCAGGTAGGTGGTACAGTGGATGGAATGCTGAACTTGGAGTCAGGAAGGCCTGAATTAAAACCTGACCTCAGATACTTAACTAACTGCATGGTTTTGTAAGTCATTTAGCCCTGTTTGCCTCAGTTTCCTCATCTGTAAAACTGGGCTGAATAAGGAAATGGCAAATCACTTTAGGACCTTTGCCAAGAAAAAACCTCAAATTGGGTCACAAAAAGTCAAGCAAACTGAAAATGACTGAACAGCAACAAAATTGGTGCTAGTTAGCGGGTGCCTTCTTGTTCTAATGTGTAGTGTCTGGTACTTAGATTGAACCTAAGACAGCAGGGTGCTTGTAGTGAAGTACCTACTCAGTATGAGACGGTGGTTCTTTAAGCACATATTTGATGTCATGTAATGATGCGATCAATCTAGTTGGTGTATACTTAGGGTAATGTGGTGATGTGATGTTCTTCAACCCAGTGCAGTATCTAATGTAGTTGTGCTGGGGTATTTAAGAGGGTCCTAGAGACAGAGGGTTCTCTCAGCCACAGAAGACTCCAGACTCCATCTTGGAACAGCCATGTGGAGACTCTCCTACTTCCACTTCTCCACCTAAAGATCATGGACTTTGCCTAATCCCGAGGTCCTCTAGAGAGCTTGCTCGGACATTATATAATGGATTCCCTATATTTCTAGTCTTCTTGCAGCTTGATTCAGTATTACTGGCCTCCTTCTCTGAACAAGATACTCCATCTCTTGGTTCTAGGCATTTTCATTGCCTATCTCTCTTACCTAGAATGCTCTTTTTCCTCCTCTGTTTCTCGGCTTCTGTGGTTCCTTTTATGTACCAGCTAACATTTCATCTTCTACAGAAGTCTTTCCAGACTTCACATAAATCTAATGCTTTTCTTCTGTTATTATTTAATTCATCACATAACTTGTTTCTTCATAGTTGTTTGCATGTTGTGTTTCCCATTGGATTTTGAGCTTCTGGTGCGTAGTGCCTATCTTTGTTTTTATTAGCATTTCCGTGCTTAGCATAGTGCCTGTACATGGTAGGCTCTTGATAAATGTTTTCTGACTGACTGCTAATCAATGGGTTTGGACAGTGGTCTTTGCTCCTGCATCAGAATAGAAACCCTGTCTTCATTTTTCAGAAGACCTAGACACCTTTCCAAACTTTCCAAACCTGTTCATCACTCCATTGGAAAAACACATCCTTTAACATATGGAGCTCCAATATGCATTTCTTTTGGGCCCCAGCTTCCTTGGAAGTATCACTATGCTTGGTTCAGTATCCCATTTCTTCTGCCACTTACTCTCCAAAAATAAACATATCTTTACTCAGGCAAGAAGAGTCTCTTGGGAATTCTCAGCCCTGGAGCCAGCCCCACATACCTTGATAGACTTTCTTTGTCATGCACACTTGGGAGGAACTGGGGATGCAGATACCTTCACCACTCAGGCATTTTCCTTCCTTGTTCATATAATCACATTTGCTACATTTCATTTTTGCTGTTGAAAAGTTAAAGACAAAAATGGTGAGATCCTACTGGACAAGGTGTATAGCTTGAGATTATGTATAACACATCTGGTTGGTGATCAAAAGGAGAAAGGGTTGTAGAGCAGCTAATGAAGAGCTAATGGTTTGAATGAAACTTTAAAAATTACTTGTGAAATAATATGATCATAGATTTAGAGCAGGAATAGATTATAGAGTTCATTTAGGTCAACCTTCTCGTTTTATGTATAAGGAAACTTAGACCCAGAAAGTTAAGAGACTTAATTAACACTATATAAGTAGTACTTAAGAGAACCAGAATTCAAACCTATGCCATCTGACTCTTAATCCAAAGAACTTCCTATTGGCTTTTTAGTGTTAGAGGTTGTGAGGTAGCCTATGACCCAACGTTTCTCTTTCCTCTAGGCTTTCATTTGAAATCGAAAGATTTTTTTCTGGTTTTTCTGATAAAGTTCACTGATCTTTGCAATTTCTATTTGGATGACTCCTAAATCTATGTGTCTCATTATGCTCTCTCATACAAGTTCAGTTGTCAATCTTCAGTTACCTATTGGACACTTTTACTCATATATCCTACTAACACTTCAAATCGTAACCAAATCTAAAGTTATTATTTTTCTTTTAAATTAAAAT
Organism: Sarcophilus harrisii; assembly: GCF_902635505.1. Taxonomy (NCBI): domain Eukaryota; kingdom Metazoa; phylum Chordata; class Mammalia; order Dasyuromorphia; family Dasyuridae; genus Sarcophilus; species Sarcophilus harrisii. The sequence continues at coordinate 460,013,094 of NC_045428.1, read as the reverse complement.
TTATTTTAAAAAATAAATGAAAATCTACCTTATTTTCTTACCAGTTCCTCCCTTCCCTATTGAAAAAGAAAAACAAAATTGTCTATAAGCTAGTATAGTCAAAGAAAATGAAGTCCCAAAATATTGGCTATATTAAAACAAATTTCATTCTGTATTCTGAATGTCAGGAAGTATTTAAAATGATTTATAATGGAATCTCAAAAATTATGGCTGGTCAGTGTCTTTCAAAATTATTATTATTATTATTTTTTATAAAATTACCATTGTCCTATGAATATAAGCTACTTCTGCTCACTTTGCTTTTCATTAAAAGGTTTCTCAGAAACTGTCTCACTCATTCATTGTTTTTAATGATTACAAATACTTACTTCTACTCAGTGAGAGGTTGCATTAGTAAAGTTATTTAGTGAGAGGTCTCCTGTAATGAAGAATAGCAATTACGTAAAACTAATATTTTAGTGATTTCATCTAAAAGTATATGTTGGATTTTTGTGTATGTTGAAGAGAATAAGGTCAGTAAATGCTAGATCTTTGAGTATATTGAAGAGAATAAAGTCTAAGAAGACTGGAATGGACTAAGATTTTTGAATAAATGTCATAAGAAGCTTGAGGAGGGATTTTAAAAAAGGTTTAAAATAGTTACTGTGGTGAGTAGAATGGTGAATTTACTAGGCAGACATAAAAAAAAATGTTTTCTATAGTCAAGGCTCAATTGAGATTATGTAATATTAATTTATAATGGACCCAGTCAACATAGTTTCATGCTTTTCTCCACCTCTATTCAGTAGTGTAAGAATAGGAGTAAAATCAGAAGATTGTAGAAATAATCTTGGGGCAGTTATGTAGCACCTGGAATTAGAAAGACTCATCTCCCTGAATTTAAATCTGGCCTCAGACACTTGCTAGTTGTTTGACTCTGGGAAAATCACTTAATCCAGTTTGCCTTAGTTTTCTCATCTATAAAATGGCCTTGAAAAGGAAATGGCAAAGCAAAGGAAGTTATAGTCAGACATAAATGAAAATGGTTAAAAAACAAAACAAAGGGAGCAATTTAATGTTAGTGTTTCAAGTTATGATTTGCAACAAATATTACAAGGATTTGAGAGTATAGGATAATGTAGAGTTGAACTGATTCACTAAGTTTTTAAGATAGAAAAGTGCTACTAAGCCAGAGGGGATGTTTTGGGAAAGAACAGAGGGAATAGGGATAGGAGATCCCAGTTAAGACAAAGAATAGGATTAGGGGATTCAAGACAAAAGAAAAAATGAAATGATAAAATATTATAGTTAAAGAAAGTTTGGAATTCACAAACATGGAAGTAGAACAATTGTAGGTAATGTAAAGAACAAGGAATGGTCATCTTTTTGTGTACTGGGAATTAGAATGGAGAACTACGAAGGACTAGGTCTTGAGGCTGAGCAGTGAGGAACCAAGAAATTAAGAATATTGGAGGGAATAATAATATGGAAGCTGAAGTCCTTTTGTAAGAGGGCAGAAATTGAGAGAGACTATGTGACCCAGGCACTGAAATAATTGAGGAAGGAAGGATAATGTCTTGGAGGTTTGTAAGTTATATTTACTAAAATCAATATGGGTAAGGTCTTATATGGGGTTTATCTCTATTCTGCTTCACTGAAAGTGAATCTTAGAATAGGGGAGAGAACAGCATGGTATAGAAGAATGCTTAATTCAGTGTCCAAGACAAGGTTTGAATCTTGGCTTTGTTAATTATTACTTGAGGTGAATCATTTAAATTCTCTGAGCTTAGTTTTTCTATCTGTAAAATGAGGGGGTTGGATTAGATGACCTTTAAGTTTCCTTCTACCTCTCAATCTATGATGCTGTTATAAAAGGTTATGTTAATTATCCATTATGGTCAGCACCAAACATTCATTCAGAACACTGCAGTTTGTCTTTCCATCATCATCTCTGCACTTGTCTATGACATCTCTATCGAGTCTTCCCCTCAAATCACAGTCCCAATTTCCATTGATATTTCTTAAGATTTCTTTAAGGCATTCCTTACCTCAAATCCTAGTATCCTGGCCACTTTTTCTAACAGTTGCTTTTTTTCCTTTCTCTCTCCTTTTCTCCCTTTCTTGATTCTTTTGATTAAATTCAAAGAACTGAGTTGTGGGTCCTCCAAATACAATCAATTTGGGGCTCAATCTCAGCATCTTATGTGGATGACAGTAGTTTGTGGTTTAAAAAAAAGGAAGAACAGTTCATATTGCAATAATGACAAGAAAATCAATACTGAAAGTCAAAAGAAATTTGATCAAAATGTTGACCATATGTAACTTCAGGGGACTGATGATTCTCAAGAGAGGTTAGTCTCCTAATTCTAGACATTCTTTGAGACTTTCCTTGTCCTTATCTGTTTTCTTCCTTCCAAAGTAGTTAAGGTCTACCAATTCTGCACTTACTCTGGCATTTGTCATCCCATGGTGCTTTGTTCAAAGGAGATATACCTACTATATCTATCTATCTGGATATCTGTAGGCAAGTTATTTAACCTTTCTGGGTCTCAGTTTCTTCAACTATAAAATAGGTGGGCTGGACTGTGAGACATCTAATGTCCCTTACAGATTTAAATCTATGATCCTGTAATATTTATTTTTTTGGGAGAGAGGGATAAGGAGGGAAAACTGATAGGATAAGGAATAATAGGGGTTCATATAACTCTGTTAGTGGGAAAGAATGGTGGAGGTAAAAAGGTTTTAGGTCTACTTACAGTTTGGTTCATCAGTGGTTCTATTTAGGAAATTATTTCCCTCTAATTCATCAGAATTGTTTTGTCCTTGGATATCTTCTAGAAGACAAGAAAGTCAGTGAATCTGTATTCAAAAGATATCAAAGTGTCTGTTGGGCAAATTAGGGTTCAGAAAAGATAAGAATTAAAAAAGTACCTATACATTATGGATCACTCAGATATCAATAAACAATCATTTAAAAAACCTTATTATGTCCCAAACATTGTGATAAATTCTGGAAATCCAAAGACAAAAAAAAAAAAAAAAAGAAAGAAAGAAAGAAAAAGAAAAGAAAATCTGTTTCAAGGAACTTATAGCCTATTGAATAAAAACCACATGATCATAGATTTAGGACTGAAAGTGACTTCTACAACTCAATTATATTTAAGACTTTTTGTTTATCTGAAAGAAATCTTTCCAGAAGAAATCAGTTTCTTCTGGACAAATCTTCTCGAAATCAGACAGATTAGTGAATGGCTATGTCCCATCAATGAACTTTGAGATTTATTGTGAGGTCTATCAAAATGGATTTTGAATGGGTTGGCTGCCTCAGAAACATCCCTATAATCAGTGATAACCCAAGGTACATCCCGCATGCCCTGTCTTTTCCATATTTTTATTTTACTCAGAGAGAAAGGGGACTTCTTTTCCCATATTACTGTGTGTGTGAAAGCTCCCCTCGAGGCAGACTCAATCATGAAGAGGTGGAGGCAGAAGACTTGTGGTTGAAAATTGCTACATAGCGTAACTTTGATAGATTGGGAAAGCTAACATTTATGTAGTTTTTAAAAAATAATGTATTAGACATTTTTTTTTTTTTTACAAATAACATCTCTTGATTCTCACATCAGCTGTGCAAAGTAGGCATTATTGTTTACCCACATTTACCCACTGAGAAAATTGAAACAAACAGAAGTTAACTCACATGTCCAAGGTCACAAAGCCAGTATATGACAGGCTGGATTTGAATATAGGCCTTTCTGTCTACAGGCCCAATATTTATCCAGTGCACCACTTTGCAGTGCCGCTCTAATCACTACATCAGTCTCACTTCCCAAAATTTAGTGGATAACTCCAGAAGGTTCAAAATAAACTTCTTTAGCAGTGTCTATCAGGATTCTGTCACCCAAACCTTTCCCAAATTGTAGAAGTCACAGCAACAGAATTAATGAGAAGGAAAAGACTGAATTAAATGGGAAAGAGGAGGGGAAGGGAAAGAGGAATATCTGGAGAGGAAGCATATGATTTCATAAATCCTTGCACAACAAAGAAATAAAAAGTAAAATGATAAGGTAACTATGGTCTCCATAATAGTCTTGGCTGAAAGTGATGGGGTCCACTAGTGAGTCTTTGAAAATCTTTTTTAGATCCTAGAAACCTCTTGAGAATCCTGATTTTATCCCCTTTACTATATCTTTGGAGTACATGTAGAGAACTCACCAACTGTAAGGCAAAGCAGGAAGAGGATGGAAAAGATGAACTTGCTCATCCTGTTATAGAGGAAACAGGGACATTTGAGTAGATATGGTTAGAACAGCAGTCTTAATTCTCTCCTTCCTGGACTCCAGCTTTATGTACGTCAGCTGAGTGTGACAGCCAATTTAGGTTTAGTAACGTATGATCTCCTTGGGCCCCATGGGGCACTGGAGCAGGAGATATATGTAATATCAGGGAGTTTTGATCTATGGCCAACAAGTAGTTCGACAGAAGCACAACAGGCAAAAATGAAAAAAGGATCACCTTTACTGGATTCTCAGAGTCATTGTGCAAGTTAAACTCGTGAATAAGTAAGGAGGTGGGAGCAATCTGTCAAAAGAAGGGAGCTAAATAGATATAAAGATTTCACATCATCACTTCTGTCTCTGACCAAGTCTCTGATGAGAGCCACTGCCATGGCCAAAGCAGTTGGCCTTGGAGCTCCAGCTGAGTGTGAGGAGATTCCTTTGCCCATGGGGATCTCCATAGCCTTGATGTTCTGGGTGCTGGTGTTGGAGCCAGATGATCCGGCCCATAAACCTGGAAACCTCAAATCTTCTGTGTTCCACGAAGTTGCGGAAAGCCTCTGGGGACTGCACCTGGCTCCTGCTTAGGGATTGGGGTTAGGGTCACAGGCTGAGGACTGTCCAAAGTGGTGTGGAAGAGTGTTTTTGGGCACTTGGCCTGCCGGGACATGCCCAGACAGCTCTCCTCGAGGCAGCTCTTTTTAGGATAGAAGAAGGTAGAATTTAAAGAGGAAGCAGATTTCAGTTCATAGTAAAGAAAAACAGTCTAACTACTGAAACTGTCTAGAGAAAAGATTGGGCTGATTGACAAAGCTGTACGTTCCCTGTCACTAAAATTCTTTAAGTGAAAGCAGTCAATTACTCATCAAGGGTTCATCCTTTGCATTGGCGTTTGAATAGATGACTTCTGAGTTCTTTTCTTATATTGGAATTGATGGTTTGTAATTTCATGAATCAAAATCAATGTCAAATGGTTGGTGGATATAATCATGTAACAGATATGGAGGTAAATCTCTTTCCCAGTATTGTCTCCCTAGTAGCCTGTAATTACAGAATGGATGTTGCCTCAGACAAACTGAGACCTGGCAAAGATCTTAGCTTAAAAGACCAAGGTCCCCCACTGTGTCTGGGACAGTCATCAGCTGTCCTGACTTATATCTTGCCTCTGGCCTCCAAAGACTCTGAAGGAGAAAGTAGGACTGATGATTTTCTATAGCTCTGTCTCAATCAAATCCAATTCACTTACAAATCAAGACTTCATCCTCCAATGTCATGGATCCTCTTCAAGAACAAGGAACTACCACAGCAGTTACAAGGAATCCCTAAGGCATTATAATAACAAAAATAATATCATTGTTGTCTTTTCTATTTGAAGAGAACCAAAATGCTACCACAATGATGGGGTTGATGTATAGTGTATCTGTGATAGACATTAAGAAAACTCTACCACAGGTTGGGCGCAAATAGTCTTTATGAACATTTGGAATGTCTCAAGATTTGTGCTTCTCACACATTTCTTTTGAGCTACGGCAATTCTGCTTTTCTTATGAAGTACTGTGTCTTTTTTGATGTAGGAATATCTTGCTGAATGATTCTCTCCCATGTATCACAATCACTATCAAAGCTCTTTAGAGAGACTGTGAAAGTGTCCTTATATTGCTTCTTCTGACCACTGTATGAATGCTTGCCTTGTATGAGTTCCTTATAAAATAATCTTTTAGGCTGTAATGCCAGAAAAACTAAGGCAAGACAGAAATTAGAGATTTTTTAATATTTTAATAATGGAGAGCTTTGACTACTTGGTTGGATGGGGCTCTTGTCTCAAAGCACCCAGCCTCTAGCAATTAATTCTAGAGACTTTTTTTACAGGGTTCCAACTATCAGGAAAACAAAGGCAAGAGGAGAGGAACATTTAGTAAGTCATAATTTCAGGAAGGACCATAAATTTTGATAAGTTGGGAGTGAAGGAGGTAGTCAAAGCAGGAGACAGAAAGTCTGGGCCAGAAAAGATAGAGGGTGCCATTTAGGTATTTGAGCTAAGCCATCTGGAGTTTTATGACTTTTGGAATACTCTGCATTGGCAGAGTGGCCAAAATCTGCAGCCCTAATTATCTTAGTCCTAATGGCCAAAAAAAAGGGGGGGAGCATAGCATATTAACTCAGCATATAACAATATAACTGCAATATTATAATTCAGGGAAACTAATGCAAGGAAACTGAGATATTACAATTCAGGGAAACTGAGGTATTACAATTCAGGGAAACTGAGGTATTTCAAGATAAAGGTATATATACAAAGGTATATATCTCAAAGGTATCATCATTTCATATCTCTCAATGTAACTGGCCCATCAGAGTTGTGCCGAATGCAGTAGAGTTTGAATTCTTCCCAGTCCAGCTTGAGAAAGAATCTCATTGTCTGATAATTTATCTTTCCAGGGGATCTTCAGAATTTTCCTAAGACAATTCAAATGGAAGTGGTTCAATTTTCTGGCATGGCATTGTCTAGTTTTATAATCAAACAACTTTGAGGTCAGCATAATGATTCTGTACACCAACAGTTTGATAGGCTGCCCAATATCTTTTCTTTCCCACACTTTCCTTTGAAGCTTCCCAAACACAGTTTGACAATGGATACATAAACCTCATCATCTATGTGTGTATCCCTGGGAAGTATACTGCCAAGGTAAGTAAACTTATGCACAGTGTTTAAAATTTTTTCATTTGCTTTAATTGATGATTCACATATGGATGATGTGGTGCTGGCTGGTAGAGCCAGCTTGATGCTAATTAGCAAGCCAAAATTAATACAAGTATTAGGGAATCCATGCATTGTCGCATGTCAGCCTCAGAAGCTGATGCACAATCATTTACAGACAGAAAGTTACACACCAACTCTCCTTCCACTTTAGGATTGTTGTGTAACCTTTTCAAATTGAATAATTTATCATCAGTATGGTATCTGACTTTGATGCTGTTTTTCATCTTTATTAAAGGCATCTGACAACATTGTTGAAAACATCAAGTTAAAAAGCATGGAAACTAGCACATAGCCCTTTTTTGCTACATTGATAACTGGAAAATGTGAAAGCAATGTCCATTATCCAGAATCTGTGCAAACATACCATGATGAAACATATACAGTTTTGATGACCTTCTCAGGGCAATCATATTTTGCTAAGACCTTTCACAAGCTCTCATGACTGACACTATCAAAGGCCTTGATCATATCGATGAACATTGTGTACCACACTCTGTTCTGTTCCTGACATTTCTCTTGGAGTTGGTAGGGAGCAAATACCATATTAACCATTCCTTGGTCCTTTCTGGAGTCATACTGGCTCTCAGGCAGATGACTATCTTCCAGATGAAGGATCAGTTGATTAAGGAGGACTCTGGCAAGAACCCTGGTAGCAATGATTAAGAGACTACTCCCAGTGACAATTATTTCCCTTTCATTTATAGAGGTGGACAGTGGAGGTAATCTTCGCCTCCTGGGGGATAACTTCCTCATAATTGCCACATAATCCAGAAGATTTCACTCAATTTTTGAATGAGCAATGAGTCCACTGCCTTGTAGATCTCTGCTGGAATGGAATCAACACTAGACCCTTTGCCACATGAGAGGAACATTCAAAAGCTCTTTAGTTGGAATTTCAGACTAGAGAGATAATTGACTTCAACCTGAGGTAAAATATGGCCCATGGTTTCAGCTTTGATTGATGATGGTCTGTTGAGAACACTATGGAAGTGTTAACTCATCTTTCCAGGATCATATCCTTATTACTTATCATTGTGGCCCCATTAGCATTGAATTGTTGAGATGGATTAAATATCTTTGACCCAAAAATAGCCTTTAAGGTATTGTAGAAGCACTTTTAATTGTTACTCTCAGAGTAAAATTGAATCTCATCTGACTTTTTACTGAGCCAAGAGTCCTGCATCTTTCTTAGCTTTCCTTGAACTTTACTTTTTTTTTTTTTCATTTTTTAATTAAAGCTTTTTATTTTTCAAAAACATATGTGTGGGCAATTCTTCAACATTAGCCCTTTCAAAACCTTGTGTTCCAATTTCTCCCCTCTTCTCCCATGCCCTCCCTTAGATAGGAAGTAGTCCAATATATATTAAACATGGTAAAAATATACATTAAATCCAATATATGCATACATATTTATACAATTATTATGCTGCACAAGAAAAATCAAATCAAACCAGTAAAAAAGAAGAAAAAGAGAAGCAAAATAAAATGCAAGTAAACAACAAAAAGAGTGAGAATGCTATGTTGTGAAACACAGTCAGTTCCTATTGTCTTCTTTCTGCGTGTAGATGGCTCTCTTCATCATTAAACAATTGGAACTGGTTTGAATCATCTCACTGTTGAAGAGAGCCATGTCCATCAGAATTGATCATTGTATAATCTTATTGCTGTGTATATTGATCTCCTGGTTCTGTTCATTTCACTTAGCATCAGTTCATGTAAGTCTCTCCAGGCCTCTCTGAAATTATCTTGCTGGTCATTTCTTACAGAACAATAATATTCCAAAATATTCATATACCACAATTTATTCAGCCATTCTCCAACTGATGGGCATCCACTCAGTTTCCAGTTTCTTGCCACTAGGAAAAGGGCTGCCACAAACATTTTTGCACATTTGGGATATAAGCCCAGTAGAAACACTGCTGGATCAAAGGGTATGCACAGTTTGATAACTTTTTGAGCACTGAACTTTACTTTTGATGAAGTTAAGTGCTACCTTCTTTAAGATAGATGAACAATCCTTCTGGTAAATCCAATGGAGGTTACATTTTTCATTTAGAAATTTCTGAAATTTCCCCATAATTTTCATCAGGGTAATCCTGATATTTGTGAGTATTCTGACCTGGATAAGTAAATGTGGGACTATACACCAAATCTCTGAAAGCTGCCCACTTTGTTTCTGCTTCACTGTTGGCAAATGGGTGTTGGCTCAACTTTCCCTTCAAGTCAGCAGCAAACTGATCACTCAGAAAGAAGTATTCTAAACTGATGGTATTGAGTCTTCTGATAGTCATCATGTCTTAAGACTTAAGCCTATGCTTAACTTGTCCAAGTTTATGTAATCTAGTTCAGCTAACAGTCTATTAAATGCCAAATTTTGCTATAAGGATGCATCTATGCCATTTTTATAAGTTTAGGTAAATGGAAAATAATGTTTGTGATGAGAAAATCATGAGATCCACAAGACATCAATAGAAACTGACTGTTGTATTTCTTACTTCCAAGGACTCCCTCCTTTGTCTGATAATCTGTACTTATTCTGGTGTTAAAGTTACCCAGAATTACAAGTTTTTCTTCTTTTGGAAACTTTATGATGAGACTCTTCAGGTATTCACAACATTTTAAAAAACTTCTTTAGGGTTTGTCATGGTGGAAACATATGCATGATACTTAAAAATAATGGATTTTTATTATATATATATAATATATATATAAAGATAGTTTTCAACATTCGCCCTTGCAAAACCTTGCATTCCAGATTTTTCTCCTTGTCTTTCCTTCACTCTCTCCCCTAGACAATAAGTAATCTGATATATATTAAACATGTACAATTCTTCTGTACATATTTTTACATTAATTGTGCTGCATAAGAAAAATCAGACCAAAATGGGAAAAAATGGCAAGATACTTTATACAAGTGGCAGTCTCATTGTCAAAGTGGAAAATCCTTGTATTCTGTTAAAAATAATTCTTTGTTATGTGGAATTACTCCTTGGGAGGGGGAAGAAGAGAGAAATAGGAGGAAATTTAGGTAATGTAAAAATATGACATTTCTCTTTATATACTGTTTATCAATAGTTTCCATTTCTCTGTCAGTTTCTGTTTTGCCTTCTGTATCTCTCTAAAATGGAGGATATGGAATTTGAACCTAGGAAACTCATAGGAAAATTATGACTTGCCAAGGTCACACATAGCTAACTAGCAACTAAGCTGCATGGTCCCAGTTTAGGTCCCTAGACATGTAACTGTGTCCTGAAAACATTGGGGCCAATTCTTTCCCAGGTGTTCAACTAGAGGACTGGAGGAAGGGGTGGGAGAGGAAATTGCTGATCTCCCCATATTATTATTGGCAGCTTCTCTGTATTTAGGGTTATAAAACAAACAAACAAAAAACCCCAACATTTTATTTTCAGTGAAAGTTCTAGTTTTCTTCTTATTCTTTCCTCTGCCTTGAATCTTAAAGGATAGACAAAATTTTATTAGGCTTTTCAGTCTTGTACTTGTTGGGAAATAAGCTTCTAGGGAAACTGTAGGAATTATGAACCTAGGCCACTGGGTTTCTTTAGAAAGGGGGAGCCTGAAGATATGGTCCAGTGTCCTAGAAAGAGAACTCCCCATTGCCTAACTGCTTGTACCGGCTTTTTTCTGGAGTGTTCTGGTTTGGGCAAAGAAGATGGTTAATTTGTAGGTGTCAATTGTGTGTATGTGAGTGTGAGCATGAGAACTATTCTTTGTGAAGGTGAAGAGTGAGGGGTTCAGGAGTTCAAATCAAATCAGTTGATTATAGAACAATGAAAAAGTCTTATTTGTATCTTCTGGCAACAGTACCCAACAACCATGGAAACAAACACTGTTTTCCAAGATTCTTGTTGGAAATACAGTTAAGATCTTTGTAGTAGAGGAAGAAGCATCTACTTAAGTATTTGACTTTTATCAGAAGGACCTGTGGGAGGTGCTAAGAAGGATTCCTGGGCCTCATTCTACTTTCAGGATAAAATAGCAACTTATAATATCTGGATGGATATATCCATCCATCCAATAATCAGCTGGATGGAGCTAGGGTAATAAGATATAATAGATGGGACGTTTTAGAAGATAGATGTAATGAAGGTAATAAAAGGAACTTTGGCTATCATCTACACCATTTATCTTCTTTGAATCTCAGTTTCTTTATCTATAATATGAAAAAATAATATTCTATCTGTTTTACAATGTTGTGAAGAAAGCAAATCAACAGACTCGCCTGGGTGAGGCACTGGGGAGCACTGGAAGGCAAAAACAATTTTTGCTTTTAAGAAGCATATAGTCTTAAGGGTAATATGTACACTTTAAAAAGATCACTGATAACTGAGTAAAAGATGGAGCTGGTAAAAAAAAATACTTCTAATTGGATGACAGAACAGAGTTATTGTGGTGGTCCAGGTATGAGGTGATAAGAGTGGTATCAGGGTAATGGTCAAAGTAGAAAAGACATTAGAGGTTGCATGGGACAGGGCTTGGCAACTGATTGATTGTGGATGGGCAAGTGAGAGAGAATGAGGAATTGAAAGTCTCTGCAGACCTCAAATCTAAATGTATCTGTGGTTTCTGAAGTATCATTTCATCTTTACGAGGACACAAGGGACCCAAAAGTTCCACAGAATGAAACAATTTGTGAGACAGGGAAACTGTACTGTCTTGAATGTGATCTAAGAAAGGAATACATGAGATAGAATCAAGGTACTTGATATTTTTATGTTAGTTTCTTAAATGATCTTCCTATTTCCTCTCTTTCCCCTATTTTTACTGCTTTTAAGTATTATCAGCATTCTTGGAACTTGCTAATTGCCATGTAGGTACATATGTTTGGAGAATTGCCCCAACCGCATTGAGGAGCTGAGTAGACACTTAGAAATAAGTTTGAGAGGACTAGAAGCAGATCATGACTCTATGGACACTTTCCTTTTTTTCTTCTATTTTCGTTATATGTGATAATAAACCTGTCAAAGAATGTTGACTGTTTTCTCTGAATGTAGGATATAGTGACCAGCCTAAATATAGGGTGAGATTTCTAGAGTAACAGTTCTCAAAGTGTTGTCCAAGGTGCCATGGAGGTCCCAGAATCCATTTCAGATCTTCTAGATCAGTATTATTCAAATAATAATAATACTAAGATGTTATTTGTGTAGTAGAGTACCTCTCTCTCATTAGACTACTTCTCAGAGATCTGCAACTCAGCCTTAATTTTCTATCCCCTTTCTTCAGTAGATGGTACTACCCTTTAGTAGTTTCTCTTCTTATATTTCTACTTATACACGATTAATCAATCAATTAACAAGCATTTGCATCAACAAGCATCAACCACTTATGGAGATCCAAAGAAAAAGAAAAAATGGTCATTGACAATGAAAAGCTTACATTCTAATAGATGAGGCAACATATTTAAATCAGAACAAACAGGAGAAATATATGGAAGGTTATCTTTAAAATAAATAAATATATATATATATATATATTTAATTTATTTCACTATTTTCCAATTACAAATAATTTTTTATATTCCTTTTTAAAAAATTTTGAGTTCTAAATTTTTCTTTCTCTTTCTCATTTCTCCCCCACCCTTTGTGAAGGCAATCAATATGATAAATTATATATGTGAAGCCAAATGAAATATATTTCTATATTAGCCTTGTTATAAAAGAGAATATACACATATACATGTGCGTATGTGGGCACATGTGTGTGTGCATGCACACAAACAAGAAAAGGAAGCCAAAAAAGGAAATTAAAAAAATATATGCTTTAGTCTGCGCTCAGAGTTCATCAATTCTTTTTCTGAAAATAGACATAACTTTTCATCATGGGTCATTTGGAATTGTCTTGTATCATTGTAGTAATAAGAGTTAATCATTATTATAATATTCCTGCTACTGTGTACAATGTTTTGGTTCTTTTCATTTCTTTTTGCAACAATTCATATAAATTTTGATGGAAGTTAGTCTTAAAAAGAGATGGTAGTAACAGCTAGGGGGAGTGGGAAAGGCTTCTTAAGAAAATCTTTATTATTATATTAATTATTAATTAACTAATTAATTAATATATATAATAATATATTAAAGAAAGTCGGGGATTCTAATTCAGGAATTTAGGGGATAGGTACACAGGAAAAGATAATATAAATTCAGAAATAACATACAAGATCAGAGAGGCAGTAAGGTGCATTGGATAAAGAATTGGTCTCAGAGTCAAGGAGATCTGGGTTCAAATTTTGTTTTGGACATACTGGTTGCGTGACCCTGGGCAAATAACCACTTATGTCACCAGACTATTCCTTAATACTCAAAATTGGAAAGAAGGAGCTAATTTTCATTTGTAGGAGTTCTTCTTTGAGAGCTTTCATCACAGATGAAATAATAGATTTGGTCCAAAAAGCAAAATTCAAGATAAAGATAACTAGAAGTTTTGGTGAAAAAAGTTATTTGTAGTAGTTTCCAAGTATACTATCTTATTTAACTACAGTGACCTAACTGATTCTTTTTGTCCCTAGTCTCCTGAGCACCTCCCTTCAGCATTATGCTAAATGAAAATCTTTCTGTCAAGCTTCAGCTTGTGCATGATAACATTTATTGGATTGAACAAAAAACAGAAAGAATACTCTCTAAATGAAGAATCAATATGGATTCAGGATATCTATTTTTTCGTAGTTCTGGAGAAGGGGATCAGATGATTTACTGACCTGTTGACCAGAAGAGTATTGCTTTGATCCTCAATTAACCTTTTTAAAAATTTAAAATTAAAAACTAAATAACATTTTTTCTTACTTAAATACAAAGTAAGAAAATAATGAAATAGAAAAAGAAAGACAGAAAAATAAAACAATCCCAAACAAACCACAAACCAAAACATTGTCATTTGCCCAGCAAAACATCAGAATATATTTAATAATATATTTCCATTTCAAAAAAGCCTATAGAATAGAAGACATTGTTTTCATAACTGTCCATTTTTTATTTGCTTCCTTGTAGATTTTCTTTTGTTCTTTTCAGTGTACTTTTTATTTTATTCTTTCCTCCTCCTTACTTTCCCCAAACAGGCTATTTAAGTGTGGATACACATACATACACACACATACGCACATACATAAATATATGCATACATATATATATATATATATATATATATATATATGTATATCTTACATATGCAAACACACATATCAATTATCTTTAAATTGGACTCCCTTGATATAAAACAGTTTTGTTAGTCTAAAGAGTCTGCTGGATAGACAGATAGACTTTCTCTTACAATGAAGGGACAGCCCAGACTTCTTTTTATTTCTTATAAGTTAGGGAGGCATTGGAAATGGACTAATTCAATAAATATTTATTTAAGGACAGGAGGCAAGATGGTGGAGAAAAATCAGGGACCTACCCAAACTCTCCCCTAAACCCCTCTGAACACCTTTAAATAATGCCCCCAAACAAATTTTGGAGTCCAAGAATTCACAAAAGGATGGGAAAATCAACTTTTACCCCAAGACAAGTTAGAAGGGTGGTTTTAAAAAAAACTGTCATACTGGGATGAGAATGAATCTCAGTCCAGTGCAGATTTCACTAAAGCAGAGCCCCACTTTAACAAAAGTCAAGAAATAAACTAGAGAAACGAACAAATCACAGAAAAAAATCCTGATTATAGAAAATTACTATAGTGACAAGGAAGGTCAGAACACATTTAGAAGGAGACAACAAAGCCAAAACTCCTATTCCAAAGCCTCAAAAAAAAAAAAAAAAAAAAAAAAAAAAAAAAGGAATTAGTCTCAGGTCGTGGGAGACCTCTTTTTGAGCTTAAAAATGAAATGAGAGGTAGAGGGAAAATTGAGAAACGAAAGTAATGTAAGAAAATCATGAAAAAAGCAACATCAACAGCTTGGTCAAGAAGGCACAAAATGTACTAAAGAAAAAAGCACCTTAAAAATGATAAGACAAATTGTAAGATAGGTACAAAAAAATTCAATGAGGAGAAGAATACTTTTTAAAAAGAATTATCCAAATAAAACAGATATATAAACATTGGCTGAAAAGAACTCCTTAAAAAACAGAATTAGCCAAGTGGAAAGAGGCACAAAATTTCACTGAAGAAAAAAGCTCTTTAAATAGAAGAAATGGCAAAATGGAAAAGGAATTCACTGAAGAAAATGATTCCTTAAAAATTAAGACTGAGCAAATAGAAGATAATGACTTTATGAGACACTGAGAAAAAATAAAACAAAACCAAGAGTGAAAAAATAGAAGACAATGTGAAATATCTCATTAGGAAAACAATTGACCTGGAAAATAGATCCAGGAGAGATAATTTTAAAATTATTGGAGTACCTGAAAGTCATGATAAAAAAGTCATGACGTGGTATTAGAAAAGTTTGGGAAACATAGTTTCTATATAATTTAATCATTTTATTAATATCATCTCATTTATTAACAAAAGGATGATTATTTGGTCTCTCTCAGACAAAAGTCACAGCAACCAAGTTCACAATTTTTATGCCCCTTGAAATGTAAGTATTCCCAGGAGACAACCCTAATTTAAGAATTAATGAGAGGTCTGAGAGTGATATCATCTCACCCTTGTATAGAGAGACTATTTCTATACCTAGACCATCCCAGCCTTGGGAAATTTAGGCAAAAGGATCTGTATTTGAATGTAAATCACCTTAGACTAGAGATTCCTTATAAGATTGGATAGAAGAATCTAAATCTTTCCAAATTATTAGTTATTAGTAATTTCTCTCTCAAGAAATTATCAAGGAAAACTGCCCTAATATTTTAGAACCAGAAGATAAAATAGAAATTGAAAGAATCCATTGATCACCTCTTAAAAGAAATTGCAAAAATGAAAACTCCCAGAAATGTTATAATCAAATTCAAAGCTCCCAAATCAAGGAGAAATATTTTGAGGATAATACAAGATTTAGCAGTTTCTACATTAAAGAATTAGAGACTAGAAAGAGAAATTAATATTTTGAAAGGCAAATGAATAAAGATTACAGTCAATAATCATCTACCTAGCAAAACTGAATATAATCTTTCAGAGGAAAATGGATATTTGATGAAATAGAGGACTTTCCAGCATTCTATTCTATTCTTACAGATCAAAGCTGAATAGAATATTTGACTTTCAAATGTAAAACTCAAGAGAAACATAAAAAGGTAACTAGAAAAGGGAAATCATAAGAGACTTAATAAGACTAAACTATTTGCATTTCAACATGGGAAGATATTTGCCATTCATAAGAACATTCTCCTTATTAGGGCAGTTAAAAGGAATATCCAGTTATTCCTTTCATACTCAGGGGATTAGAGATATGCCATTTCTGTGATCTGGAAAATCCACATAAAATTTTTTGATCCTTCTTTCATACAAGAAAAGAAGTCTGAATTGTTTTCCTTTTGTGTAGTGTTTACCTAACTTATTGTAAAAATTGGGTTAAGTATTTGGTCACAGACTCTGTGTTATCATATGTCACCTGTAGCTTCCACAAAACTTCCCCACCAAATTCTCATTTAATTTCTTTCTTTTTTTTGTGCAAGGCAATTGGGGTTAAGTAACAGGATCACACAACTAGTAATGTTAAATATGTGAAGCCAGATTTAAATTCAGGTCCTCCTGACTCCAGGGCTGATGTTCTATCCATTGTACCACCTAACTGCCCTCCATTTAATTTCTTATGCCAACCCATAATATGCTGAAAATGAGATGGGGCAAATTGCAATGAAATAGGGATAACTGTAATATGGGATGACATCTAGAAAAATTAAGGAATGAGAAAGAGAGATATACTGGTACCAAGGGAAGGGGAGAGATAGAATAGAGTAAATTATCTTATATAAAAAAGGTAAGAAATCTTTTATGGGGGAGAAGAAGATGGGGGATGTGGTAGGAAATGCTCAAATCTTAGTCTGATAAGGTCTCATTTCTCAAATGTATACAGAACTAACTGAATCAAAGGATAAAAATAAGAATCATTCCTCAGTTGAGAAATGATCAAAAGATATGAACAGTCAGTGTCAGATGAAGTAATCAAGGTTATCTAAGTCATATGAAAAAATGCTCTAAATCACTATTGGAGAAATGAAAGTTGAAATAATTCTTTTACATTGCCTAAAAGCCAAAAAAGAAAAATGACAAATGTTGGAGGGGATGTGGAAAATTGAGACACTAATATATTGTTGATGGAGTTGTGACCTGATTCAACCATTGTGTAAAGCAATTTGGAAATATGCCCCAAATAAAACTATGCACACCCTTTGACCCAAGCAATAACTCTACTTGGTCTATATTGGTCTATATTCCAAAGAGATCATAAAAGGGGGAAAGGAGTTACATGTACAAAAATATTTAGAGCAGCTCTTTTTGTAATGTCAAAGAATTGAAAATTGAATTTCTCATTAACTTGGGGAACCTGATTTATGATAAAAAAATGTTATCCCTCCCAAGAGAAAGAACTGATGGAATCTGAATACATATTGAAGCATTTTAATTTTCTCTATTCTCTTTGGGTTTGTTTGTTTATGATTTCTTTTACAATATGAGTAATATGGAAAAAATGTTTTGCAAGACTATAGATCAATAACCTATCAAATTGTTTGCTTTCTCAATGAGGAAGTTAGGAAGGAAGAGAATTTGGAACTCCAAAATTTTAAAAATATCTTAAAATTATTTTTGCATGTAATTGGGGAAAAAGAAAATATGAAACAAGAAAAAATAAACATTTATTAAGTACCTGCTATATGCCAGATATTGTGCTAAGCATTTGAAGATACAAATAAGTTCTTTATTCTCAAGGAACTTGCAATATAAGGGAGATACAATCCTCAAAAAAAAAATTGAAAGGGAGGTGAAATCCAAAGGGTATCTGCATGATGTTCTGTGGAGTCAAAACTGCACAGCAGAATTTTTGATGATGAAAAGTTACCTGGAAAGTTCAGATCCCTGCACAGAATAAAAGAAGGCTTTGGGAGGAGTTCAATGTTTCTTTTCCAGTCTTCTAATCAGAGGGAAAAGACAAATGAAGGAGTTGAGAAAGCATTAAGTATTTTTTTTAAAAAACATGATTTAATCAGCATGGCTTTGAGATTTTAAGTATAAGTTTATCTTGGGACAGGCATGATATTATGATGTTCCCTAGAGCTGAAATCAAGTGACTTGAATTTTTTTTTTTTTTATTTAATAGCCTTTTATTTACAGGATATATACATGGGTAACTTTACAGCATTAACAATTGCCAAACCTCTTGTTCCAATTTTTCACCTCTTACCCCCCCACCCCCTCCCCTAGATGGCAGGATGACCAGTAGATGTTAAATATATTAAAATATAAATTAGATACACAATAAGTATACATGACCAAAACGTTATTTTGCTGTACAAAAAGAATCAGACTCTGAAATATTGTATAATTAGCTTGTGAAGGAAATCAAAAATGCAGGTGTGCATAAATATAGGGATTGGGAATTCAATGTAATGGTTTTTAGTGACTTGAATTTGAATTTTGGCTTTGCTACTTACTTCAAAAATACAATAGACAGATCATTATAATTGCTTTAGACTTTAGTTCCCTCATTTAGAAAATGAAGTGGTTGAATTAGATGACTTTTATGGTCAACACAAAATTTATGATCCTTGATGTAGAGGGCCGGAACTCTGGAGAAGTATACTTGATACAAGGTGTTAATTTTCTAGGATTATCCTAGGGTTCTCCAGAGTTCCGGCCCTCTACACCTCTCAGACTCAGAAGCACATTAGATCAACATTGTACTTACTACTTATTCTGCCTTCATTTCAATTCAATGTCATGAGAGTATCATCTCACTTCTCAGTCTTAGAACCATTGAGTTCAGAAAGAGCAAGTCTTTGAAATCAGGAATCTTATTATCATCCAGGTAACTACAAAAAATATAGTGAAAAGGCACTGGGTTTGGAGTAAAAAACAAACAAACCCTAAACATATAGTGTAAAGCTATGATAAGAAATGTCTTTGGAATTCAAGGATCTTAATTCAAATCTCACTTTTGATGCTCTCTATCTGTGTCACTTAACCTCCTTACAACTCAATTTTCTCATCTATAAAATGAAGAGGTTGAAATAGTTGGCTTCTGAATCACAGATTGGAATGTGTTATGTTGGAATGTGTTGGAATCCCAAATCAGCCACTGATAAACTTTGTAACTTTGAGAAAATTGCTTTAGTCTCCTGGGCCCCAGTTTCTTCACCCATAAAATAAAGGATGATCTCTAAAGTTCCTTGCAGGTCAAACATAGGAGAGCTATGATTTCATCACGAAGGCATTTTAAGTATAAGGAATGATGTGAGTACTTAAGTTGACAAGTAGGTGAGGTACAAAGAATGAAAGATATTGCAACTTGCCTGGAGATCTAAGCCCACAGAGAGAGTAGTGTAAAATAAGTCTAGAAAAGTGAGAATTGACAACCTTGGAGTCTTGGGTTGCTGCCAGTGGGGTTCTATCTCCTTAGGCTCAAAGGAAATAAGGGTGAACAAGCTGGTAATAGAATTGAGAGGAGACTGAGAAAGGCCAGAAAAGACTAGACTGGAGTTAGATGGTGGAAGGCCTTGAATTCCATCTGAAGATGTTTAAATATTTGAATTGATATTTTCATATTTTCTGTTCTTGGGGTAGAGGAGAAACCATTAAAATAGACCCAAACTCTCTTAACTTCTCAGACCTATTTTTATTTCGGTCATTGTTTCCCCCACACCACACACTCCCTTACCTCTACCTTGAACCTACAGAAGTAAACTACTTCTGTAGCAACTTGTAAATATTATCCCTCCTCCAGGACTGCTCATAGCTTCACTTTTTCCACCTGTACCAAGGTACCCCCAACAATAGACAAACAAACAAAATCTTTTCTAAGAAGAAGTTCAAATACTAAGGTCATTGTAATGAAATCAACAAGGGTCTACAGTGACTCAAGAAGTGTAAGTGCTCAACATAGAAAAACTGAAACAATCCTTCTCCTCAAGAAATTTACATTCAAAATTTATCATTCTATTGATAAAACTTGTTCAAGAAAAACCAAGAATAGAGAGATTAGGTTCTTTCTATTCAGATGTAAGAGCTGGGATTGGTGATTGTCCCTGAGTCAATCAATCAATTAATAAATAACCCTAGTTCACTTAATCTTTTTTAAAAAATTAATTAATTTTTTATTTAGAAAACATAGGCATGGGTAATTTTTCAACATTGACCCTTGCAAAACTTTCTGTTCCAAATTTTCCTCTCCTTTCCTCCACCCTCTCCTTTGAACAGCAGGTAGTTCAATACATGTTAAATATGTTAAAATATACATTAAATACAATATATATGTATACATATTATACAGTTATCTTGCTGCACAAGAAAAATTGGATCTAGAAAGAAAAAAAAAGTCTGAGAAGGAAAACAAAAATGCAAGCAAATAATAGAAAGAGTAAAAATGCTATGTTGTGGTCCACACTCAATTCCCATGGTGCTCTTGCTGAGTGTAGATGACTCTCTTCATTACTGTAGTTCACTTAATCTTAACAGTTGAAAATACTTCTATTGAATCAGTCAATTAAAGATAATAAACTAATGTATTATATCTGTAACACCCTTTGGAATTTCTATATATATATCAAACTAATTCAGAATCTGGGTAGTTCAAGAATTTTCAAGAACAATTTGAGCCAAGCTCCTGAGAAAGAATCATTTGTATCAGGAAAGGGTGACTTTCTCTCTCTCTATCTGCTTGACTGGAAGAGAATCTTATTTATCTTTGGAAGATGAGAGGATTTGGATTTCTTTTTTGGAACCCTAATTGTGTCCTCAAGATAGCAGTCCTCAATAGCAAGATAGGAGGCAAGTGTCTATATATGGAACTCAGGGCAAATAAATATTCCTAGGAAAAAAAGCTTTAACAATCTACCAGGACTCCATCAGAAGCTACATCATACCCAAGGAGAATATCATGAGAAATTTAACAAAGGGAAAATAGTATTTTAGAATTGTTATCCCCTTTATTTAATGTACTCTAAGCTTGGGTGTACTTTCCCCTGAATTCTGTATGTATTTGTAGAAGACCATGCTCTTAGTTTAGTGGGATATTTGTACCAATATTCTAACTATACTACCCTAGTAAATATTAATTTCTAAAATTAATTAAATTTGGCTGA
Organism: Sarcophilus harrisii; assembly: GCF_902635505.1. Classification (NCBI taxonomy): domain Eukaryota; kingdom Metazoa; phylum Chordata; class Mammalia; order Dasyuromorphia; family Dasyuridae; genus Sarcophilus; species Sarcophilus harrisii. Next base: position 459,991,894 of record NC_045428.1, on the reverse strand, counting down.
CTGATATCAACTGATAAGTTTTGGGACAACCACACTGCAAGCAGACTCAGGAGATATAATGCAAAAAAAACCCAATTCTTAATTGCAACCTCTCAAAGATGCACAAAATTCTGAAGAAAAACATAAGAGTTACTCTTTTGGGATCCAGCTTGGAAGTGAAAATGGAAATTGGGAGGGTAGTCCCAAAGGATAATATGTACAAAGATGATGTATCATTTTTTATTGATCCCATTTACAGTTGATTGATTTTGTCCTTGTAACTGCTTAAGTCATGGTTCTTTGAACTTAGTTCAGAAATTCAGAGGCCTTGGAGCAGATTCAAACTAGTTGGAGTGAATCTTAGGGTTTCTTCTAAGTCAAAATGTGATCTACAAGGATCCCTTTCTATTTGATTTTGACATCTCTACCCTAGTGAATGATCTTTGACAACATTACCTTAGAGAATGGAGAATTATAGTAATTTAAAGGTGAGAGAGAATTTCATAAGAAGACATTTGGAAAATCAGTGAAGCCTGACTCAAATGGAAGGGAATAACTTTGAAGGGAAGGAGATTAAGGTCAGCTTTTCTGCTTGGCCTGAAACTTCCTCTCCATCGGAATGGCTCAGTTCAGCTTTTGGTTTTGCCCTATGAGACTGGGAGGTCTTCCTAATTGGAGATTAGTTAAATTTTTACAATAGAGCAGGTGGTTGGTTTCAAAGCTGTGACAATTTGAGGTCTTGACCTTTGACTATGAACTGTAGTCTTTTAGTTAATTTGTCCTTAGAACAATGGTACAGGTAAAAATAGGAACTTTCAGTGGGTATTACTGTCATTTTGTGTTTGATAATAAATCTATTGCAAGTGAGAAGTCTTTTTCAAAAGAAGAGTTTTTTCCAATGACAAAAAGAGTGGAATATTTCCTTCTGAGTTCTGGAGTAATTCCTATTGCAAGCCTTCTTAAACTTTTTATACTCTTTTTACCTGAGAAATATGCATACAAACCAAACATTTACTGATAATAAATCTTAAGTTCATGATGACTTCATTCATTTACAAGACTCCATATGGGGTCACAACCGGTAGTTCAAGAAGCTGGAAACTGAGCCTCTAGGCTGACCCTCTCTGGTCCTGTCTTTTTTCACTGTCCAGAGAGGACCCAGGTGATGAGGTGTGAGAATTGAGGGTTGAAAGATCCCCCAATTGCAATGGGATACTCTTTGGTTTGTGGGAAGAATGGGTTTATTTATGCTAAGAAGACAGCTTTCTTAGTGGGCAAACTCCTATTAGGATTTTTGCTAAGATGGGTTTACACTGAGGAAGAACTAGCTTCTCCGTGCACCTTCCTGATTAGGAATTAGCAGAGATGGATTGACAGGCCTTAGGTTTTATTGGGTTTGGCTTGGCCCCAGCTGGGGCTATTCTTCAACTCAATGACCATGCCCCAGACCGAGATTTCCAATTGAATGAGATCACTTATCTGGGAGTTACCCTCATAAATGGGTGTGCCCCCTCCCAGAGGCCGAGAGGGTTTGAGAATCAGGAGCACCCTTCCCCCCAAAGATTCCTTTCCAACTCTTCCCCCAAAAGGGGGCACAGTTTACATCAGCTCCCTCCCCAAACATTAAAGGGGACACAGTTTATATCATAGGGATAGGGCAGTTTTGTTGCTGGACCCACATAGATATTAAATGTAGGAATGCAGATAGGTAGGTGAATAATGATAATCTTATTTTATGGCCTTGACTTTATTCTATTCTCCTCCCTACTTGTTGTATGGGAGACCAAAAATTTTTTGGAGTAAAGAAATCAGGGGAATAGTTGTTTCAAAGAGTGTTCTCTAAATGAAGATTGACTAGGTAGAAGTTCACAATTGGAAATTAAGAAGAGAGCTACAAGAAATTTCCAATCCAAAGTCAGAGTGAGTTCTTTAAAAGGGAACTGGTCTTAAGTGACCAGTACACTGAGATTAAACCTTAGATTTAAGTGTGAAGGTTTTTATTTTAGATGTGTCTTGTTATCTAGAATGTGGAATATTGTCCTGGAGAGGAAACCTATTTTATCCAAGGCTCATGGAAACATGTAGACTTTCTTTGGATTCTATTTAGATTATGGGATAAAAGCTATTAACCATGTTTTGTTTCTAGTCTGATGACAAGAGTGGCAAGATTTGTTTTTTTTTTTTTTTCTAAAAGAGTTGCTATAGCAAAAAAGCTTTTGTCCTTTAAGCTAAAAGAGTGGGACTGCATTCTTTCTTCCTCTCTTTTTAAAGAAAACTAAGAAATCTGTAATCACTAAAAAGGACTTTATTAATTGTTTTGCCTTCGACTGATTTCAGTATCATCAATACTGTATTGTAATAGTCAATGGCCTCATGACTACTAAATTCCCTCTTATAAAACCTGTGCATAAACCAAACCTGTGGGGTGGAATTGTTTACAAGTGTATCCTCTATCTGCAATATCTATAAGCTTACTCCCCAACTCTATGCTGTACTGGCTGCCTCCCAGCCTGGGAAGCAGCTTATATCTGATTAGTGTTGTGGGCCTCTTGAAAGAACAGCTTATTATTATCTTCCTGGGTACACTACCTCCTGGATAGTAGCTTGGATTGTTAGTTATCCATTCCTACTCCCAACTCTGCAGCATCCTATCTGTAGCTGTGAACACATTAGGTATGGATGGTGTTGGTGGGAGCAGGGATAGTCAGAATGGCATACTTAGTACTGCTCAGAGGAAAATGTCAGAGGATACAGAAACAAAGAGCCTCCTTCTTCTAGGCTTGTCCCTCTCCAGGATCATTGTATTGTAACAAGTATTCTACCAATCCTTGTTTTTTAGGCTTTGTTAGAATCTTTTTTTCTTGTCCTGTTCTACAGATCGGTCAAGTAGGCAAGTAGTTACAGTCCAGTTCCAGATTCAGTCCCACCTGGAATTGTGCTTTCCTTTGTAAGAGGTCTGCTTGGTAACCCCTGTAGCTTTAAAAAAATTTTTTTTGGATTGTTGAATTTATTTGTTTATTTGCAACAAATATAAAGTAGAAAAAAGGGAAAAAAATAGAGAAAAAACAGGGGGAAAAGGCATTGTTACATGCCCAGCAGAAATCAAAATATGAGACAATAATTTTTTTCCTCAATAGTATTTTATTTTTCCAAATATATATAGTTTTCAATATTCATTTTTTGTAAGATTTTGTGTTCCAAACTTTTTTTACCTCCCTCCCTTACCCAAGATAGCAAGCAATTTGATATAGGTTATACATGTACAGTCCTTTGGAACATATTACCACATTTGTCATTTGTGCAAGAAAAAGGAGAGCAAAAGGAAAAAACAAACTATAAAAAAGAAAAAGCTAACAAAAACAACAACAATAGGTGAAAATACTTTTCCTCAATCTACATTCAGTTTTTATAGTTCTCACTCTGGATGCAGATGGCATTTCCCATTCCAAGAGAAAATAAATTTCCATTTCAAGAAAATCTCTATGCTAAATACTACACATTGTGCTCAGAGCTATTCATTATTTCTTTGTTTCCTTCTAGTTTTTCTTTGGTCTCTGCTGTGCACGTTTTACTTTATCCTTTTTTTCCCTTTCCTAGCCCATACCACTTGCCTCCCCAAAGGAGGCTACAATTAAGCATGAATATATTTGTACATATACACACATACATTTACAGAGATATCTATGCTCATTCATATGTATATACATATACATTCATATACATCTATATAAAGTTCTATTATGCTTCCTTGTCTTCTGTTTCTCTGAAGGAAGATAGCATCATCCATTTTAGGTTTAAATCTTTTCATATTTTTCTAAGTCCACCACCTCATCATTTCCTACACCTACAGCAATATTCCAACCTTATACTAACTAGTTATTTTAAAAGTCTAAATTATAATTGATTAATCATTGACATATAGGGTAGTTTCCCTATTTTTCTCTTCATTAAATATATTTTGGCTTTAACTTTGTCTGAGATAATGATTGCTACCATTGCTTCTTTTTCTAATAAACTCTACTTCTGATCATTATTATGTTTGTGTATATCTCTTATTTCCTATCCCTGATGATCCCTCTGTTTTACTTCTGATGTGGCTGATGCAGCAAATGTGGTGGTAAGTACTAAGTGACATGCTTTAGGAGAAGCACCAAATATTGGGGTTTGATCATATGAAGAATTCACAATGGCCATTCTCTTTGGTGAGTTTATTTAGGAGAAGAGTTACAGATAAAATGAAGAGATACAATAAACACCAGGAGTGGCAAATATATGAAATAGAGTGGGAGAACACATAGGACAGGGGGTTTAGTAGTTAATGATAGAAAGAGCGAGTTTCCTAGTGGAACTTACAATTAGCTAGGAGAAAGGATATACCCCAAAAGATTGGAGGATGCCCTAGTTGGCAGGCTAAATCCTAAAAGAGATTTAGCACCCTAAATGAGTTATTTAGCTGTAAGGAGAAAGACACCATAAGACATGATGGGTGTTGAGAAGAGAGAATAGTGGGAAATGAGAAGAAAGACAGCATGGAGCATGGGGAAAGAGTGAAGGAAAGACATCCTGAGGCTGATCCAAAGGGGATTCAGCAAAGATAGCATGGTATAATTATAGACAAATTTTATAGGGGAAATTTAATTTCAGGGATATGACTGGGATTTCTGACAGGACATAGCCGGACTGCTTATGACCTCCATAGAGGATGGGTCTCAGAGATTTAACATAACTTGAATTTCTGCCTGGACGACCTTTGCAGCAGGTGGGACCATGAAGCTAAACTGATCTCCTACAGAGCCTTTTCCCTGCCTGCCTCAGGGAACGATTCCATCAATGCTCCAGTTCTCTCGGCTAATGGCATCCAGATACTGAGAATCTCATCACTTCTAGCTATTCCCTTGCCTTGCTTTTACTTCTACCCTGCCTCCAAAGCTCTCTTCTTAGCTTTCCCTTCATCTTTATCTCCTTCCCATTATGTACATACCTTTCTATTAACCTCCATTCTTTCTCCTTCCCTCATTTCTTTATGAATTTAGAAGATTTTTATGCCTTTCTAGATAATATATGTATTCTTCCTTCTTTCATCTATTCCCAATCTGAGTAGGATTCCTGAATTACCAGCCCTCATGTCCTATGTAATTCCTCTGTCATTTCTAGCTCTTTCACCTCATTTGTGTAACATAATTACTCTTTTTACCTTTGCTTTTTAGAGTGATATCATACTCACCCTTCTCTTCTTATACTACCAGTCCCTGCCTGGCCCCTGTGGAATCCTGATGATCCTCAGCTTTTCTGGCCCAGCCTGGGCCTGAATGAAAATCATTGTTATCTTTATTCCATCGAAACGAGGCAAGCTTAAAGAAAATTTTACTTGTAAATTTTTAAAAAAGGGTAACATAAACAAGGCACAAAAATTTCAGATGGTGAAATTTCAGCCTAATAGTGTGTATTTGTCCTCCAATTGAACAGCCAGTCAAGGACCTAATGGGGAACAGGACTAGGGACTGTCAGGGAGGTCTGTGTGGCAGGAAAAGAAGAGGATAATGCACAGATGGTGATAATAGTGAGAAGAGACAAGGTTCCACTTCTATTGAATAAGTGAAAAATGTTTGTTGCATAAAGGTTTTCCACAGCAGCGGATCACTTCATACATCAAGGAAGTTTTGATTATAGGACTGTCGCACTTCTGAGAACATTCCAGTTTAGCATAAGAATAGCTCCATCCTAGAAAGAGAGAAGTATTCACTTTGGGGAAGGGAAATTCAATTCTATTGCATTGCTTAAAGTCTATAGACATAAAAAGGAGTGATCCCAGGGGTATTTTGCTTTAATATCTTCTCTTCCCCCCTCTATATTCAACAGTCAGTTTTACCAAGAGTAGGAAGTCTAGATTCCTATGGTCCCTGTTTGTATGACTTAATGGAAAGATAAGTGGCTTAGATGCAGAAAACTTGGATTCAGCTCCTTGCTCTGTCATGGGCTAATCTTTTTGTGCCTCAGTTTCCTTACCTACAAAATGAGGATAATAATACCTACCTTTCAGGATTGTTGGGAGGGGTTCAAAAAAAAAGATAAATTGTTATAACTGTTCTCATCCTCAGATGAGAACTTACTGCCAACTCCCAGGATGGCCAAAGTCCTTAGGAGCTAATTCAATCATGGAAACTTCCCCTCCCCCTGGGAAAATAAATTGTGCTGATCAGGGTGTCAGGGGAAGTAGAGACAGGTTTCTCACCATTTCCATCATTAGAGTACATATAGAATAGCTGGCTTCTGCATCCTCTGCGTGACTTTGTAATACAGGTACCCTCACCCTTCAGACAGATGCCATTATTATATATTTCGCAGACAGCACACTGGACTGCTTTCTTTTCCCAAAATGCTAAGAAACTCGTACCTCCATCTTAGAGGAAAGATAGAGTGGGTTACATTATCTCCTTCAGGCCACCCAGTCCCATAAATTCTCTCTTTTTTGCTGGTCTTAGTCTACAGTAGGGATGATACCTGGTCAGAAGTGAGGAAGAATCCTAATGTCCCCAGGGGAAGGGAAGGGATTTGAAGGAAAAGGTGAAGTATTTTCTGTTTTGTAATCTCATTTGAAATTATAGGCCTGGACTTGGAAAAGATATGGGAAAGACCCCAGGGGATCACCCACAACCCATTATCCTGGGACTCACCCCCTAAGAAGCAGAGAAGAAAGAGACCCAGCAGGAACAGCCTGATCATCTTATCCTTTGTCTGGTTTATGGAAGGTGAGCAAGTGCAATTCATTGATACAGTGACTAGAGGGGTGGGGCGGACCCATTGCTACTAATCCACCTCCCAGGAGGGCTTGTTGGGGCAGGGAAAGAGGGCAGGAATAGAAAACACAATCTAAGTACTTGCTAAACAGCAAATTATAAGCTAAATGTTTGCTAACTGGCTCTTCTTTGTGCTCTCCTTTCATATATTGAGCTCACAAACTTTCTAGTCTGTCTTCTGGGGATACACAACTCTCCTAGAAAATTAATAATTAAATAAATGAACAACTATTTAGTGATGTTTTCCTATGTGCTCAATACTGTCATAAATTCTATAAAAGGTACAGATAAGGGCCCTGCCCTTTAAAAAACTTCTATTCTAGCTGGGGAGGCAGCGGGTGATAGAGGAATTTATAAAATCATACAGTCAAAGTACCCTCAAATGTTACAGCTGTAAGGGACATTAGAAATACTTTCTCTTATCTAGTTTTTTGGTTTTATAGAGGAGAAATCAGAGTGAGAGACAATGAAGTTACTCAGCGAGGTAATAAATCTTACAAAAGTCAGGTTTCCACAACACATTCACCACAACATCTTTGTAGAAAAAATTAACTTTGGGGACAAGTAGAGTTCATGGAGGCAGGTGAGTGGGATTTGAGCTGGAAGCTGAAAAATCATGGAAATAGGAATAGGTAGAGACAAGACTGGGAAAGTTCTAAGCAGGACCACCAGGCTCTGCTTGGGACTTCAGAGAAGTTGAATATTTGAATGATCAGTAATCTTCACTGACTATTGTGGAGATAAGCTTGTGGCAGATTAAAGAATGTGGTCTATGGTTAATGGAGCTGGCCCTTCTGACTCCATTTAAGAATTTCTGTGGCTTAGTGGGGGAAATCCTATATGTGTTCTTCCAAAATGATAAAGGAATTTCAATGCTGAGGGCATTTAAGGGGAGGGAAGAGGGGATGGTATGTGGGGTGTTCCTTAGAGATAGCCTTTGTTATTTTGGGCATTTTCTTATTCCATTCAGATAATTATTTTTTCCCCTCATATCTACAAAGTTTTAGTGTGTTGATCATTCATGATCATTCATGATCATGAGAACTGTTTGCTCACATTTATTGACCATTTAGTTACCGAAACAATGACTATTAGTCTAATAATTGCTCTTATATGTATTTATTAATTGTTTAAATATTTCAGATATTATATCCTTATTTAAGAATCTTGATATAAAGAATTTTTTAACCTTAGACAATTTGCTTTCTTATTCTATGCAAATTAATTTTGTGCAGAAAGTTTTTCATTTCATGTAACCAATATTATCTATTTTATCTTATGTAATTGCCTCTATTTTTTGTTTAAAATATATTGTATTTTGAAAACATTCCCCTATTTCTTTTTGTCTTTTTAGTTTTGTTAGCATATAATTGTGGGAAATATATTCCGATTACATTTTTTATTTCTTTTGATTTTATTATGATTTCATCTTGCTCACTTTCTTGACTCTTCTCCCTCTCTCTCTCTCTCTCTCTCTCTCTCTCTCTTTGTTCAGTTCTGTATTTTCCTTTTAATGTATCTTTTTGTTAAACTTATCCAAAACTGAGAGAGTGATGTTGAAGTCTCCTGTCATTACTATATTAATATTTAAGTCTTCCTATTGACTAGCTGTTTCCTTTATGACTTTGGATACTAAGATATTTGGATTGTATAAGTTAATTAGACACATTGATTTGTTTTCTATGATTCCTTTAAACATGCTGTAAGTTCCTTGTTTGTTTCTTTTTATTTATTGAACATTTGTTTTTACCTTTTCATAGTGTTATTGCAATTATTACATTAAAAAATTCACTTAATGCACAGTAAATGGCCACAATGGATCTGATACCCAGTACTGGATAATGAATGAGTGACAGAGCAGCCAGCTGGCATCTGTATCTTGTCTTTGTTCAAAGTAAATGCTCCTTTCCCTTCTTTGCCATCTTTAGGAATTCTTGACTTGATGCACTATCATGGATGGTCCTTTCCTTTTTAAACTATTTCTCCCTCTGGGATAGATGTTTAATAAAGCTATTCCTGATTAGATCTTGTGCAGACTTCTTTGTCTTCTTATACCAACATGGCCTAGAAATATAATCCACTGAGATTTTTTTCATTTGAATTTCCCAACCAAGGGAATTGGTCTGATATTTTTTCTGTATCTTTGTGAACTAGTTATGATGGAGTGTTTACTTGTATTGCTTCCTGCTACTCCATCATCTTTGTTATTCTTCATTTTATAGATGAGGAAACTCTAGCCATGGAGTTTAAATGACTTGTTTAAGGTTCCATAGATGGCAAAGTCATATTTGAATCCAGGTCCTCTAAATCTGACTCTAGTGCTTGTTGTATTGCATTATGCTGTCCTCCATTGGTCAATAGAGCTATCTAGTTTAACTTTTCCCTTTCCACTCCTCTCTCTCCGTCCAAAGTGATCACTCCAAAAATTAAATATTATCAAATAGTAGTCCTTATGAAATTTATTTGCAATAGTCTAGTGTTTGTTCTAGTGTTTGTTGCCAAGAAGAGCTTAAACTAAACTGTCTCCTTTGCTGGGAATCATTGAGATATGAAGATGGACAAGGTACTCCTGTAGATTTAGTTTGCTCTGCCACTCAAGGAGATAAATTTAGGGAATGGATATTTTCTACTTCTCTCTTCTGCCTAGCCATGGCATATCAGGTCAGTGGTGATAGAGGACAGAACCCTTTCTTTGTGTTTTCTTCATTCTCCTCGGAAACTTTGGACTTCTTTTCTAACTTTGTCAAAGTTCATTTGGAGACAAAGCCTCAGTTCATATTATTTTCTTTGGTTTCCTCTAATTCTTAACTTAAAAAGGATTTATTGAGCCACTGAAGTGACTACATGCAAGGCACTATGCTAGACGCTGTTGAGGAAAGAATACAGAATGAATAACATGGTCCCTAGAATTTAAACTCAAGGAGTTTATCATTCAGGAAGGGTGAAATATACACAAATCTCCTCTGATTGAGTGTAGAGTCATGAAATTCAAAACTTCCATTTAAAGAAGGGGCTCACCATAGACATCTTATTTCCCAAGTGACTATATCACATTGGGACTTCTCTGATTTTTCCACCAAGACCTCTTCTTGAGTATCTTTCTCAACATCATCCTACCTTTTTTTTTTTAGCTTCCTTTTGTGGGTTGTCTTGCCCCATGAAATTGTAATCTCTTTGAGAGAGGGTGACTGCCTTTCTTTTTTCATTTTCATATTGCCAGTGCTTACTAGATTTTTAATAAAGGTTTGCTGCAAATTTACTACAAACATATGTGTTCCCTATAGATACTTATATAGCAGAGATTTCTCTGATAATCTCTGATAGTATCACCCTCCTGATTTGCTGAATTAGGAAACCTTCATCTAAACATATTTTCACAGTTATCATGCTGCACAAGAAAAATCAGATCAAAAAGGAAAAAATAATAAAGAAAAAAACAAGCAAGCAAACAACAAAAACAAAAAAAGGTGAAAATACTATGTTGTGATCCACAATCAATCATCATAGTTCTCTTTCTGGATGCAGATGGTTCTCTCCATCACAAGTCTATTGGAGTTGGCTGGTTGCAGAAAGGCCTGGAAAGACTTGCATGAAATGATACTAAGTGAAGTGAGTAGAACTAAGAGAACATTGTATACAACAACAAGAAGATTATGTGATGATCAACTTGGATGGACTTGGCTCTTTTCAACAATGAGGTAATTCAGGCCAACTAGAAGAATTGCACATGTTTAGCCTATATTAAACTACTTGCTGCTCAGGGGAGAGGGGAAGGAGGGAGAAAATTTTAGAGCACAAGGTTTTGCAAAGATGTAGGTTAAAAACTATCTTTGCATGTATTTTTTTTAAAATAGTTTTTAATTTACAAGTTATATGTATGGGTAATTTTACAATTGACAATTGCATGTATGGGTAATTTTACAATTGACAATTGCCAAACCTTTTGTTCCAACTTTTCCCCTCCTTTCCCCTATCCCCTCCCCCAGATGGCAGTATGACCAGTAGATTTTAAATATATTAAAGTATAAATTAGATATACAATAAGTATACATGACCAAACTGTTATTTTGCTGTACAAAAAGAATCGGACTCTGAAATATTGTACAATTAGCCTGTGAAGGAAATCAAAAATGCAGGCAGGCAAAAATATAGGGATTGGGAATTCAATGTAATGGTTCTTAGTCATCTCCCAGAGTTCTTTCACTGGACGTAGCTGGTTCAGTTCATTCCTGCTCCATTGGAAATGATTTGGTTCATCTCATTGCTGAAGATGGCCACATCCATCAGGATTGATCATTATATAGTATTGTTGTTGAAGTATATAATGATCTCCTGGCCCTGCTCGTTTCACTCAGCATCAGTTCATGTAAGTCTCTCCAGGCCTTTCTGAAATCATCCTGTTGGTCATTTCTTACCGAACAATAATATTCCATAATATTCATATACCACAATTTATTCAGCCATTTTCCAATTGATGGGCATTTACTCAGTTTCCAGTTTATGGCCACTACCAGAGGGCTACCACAAACATTCGTTTTGCATGTATTTTGAAAATAAAAAGTTATTATTTTAAAAAGAGGCTAAAACACATGACCAATTCCCTGGGAGATCTGGCTCGCAAGAGAGAATTCTCTTAGCTCTTATTTCTATTCCTATTATTCCTCAGAAAGGAAATATTGGTGGATTCAAGCATAGAACAGCATATTGCTGACTATACATAAGTATTAAAATAAGAAATGTACACAGACAGAAAAAGATGGCATTGTCCTGTGGTATTGGCTTTATTCCTGTGCCATTTTCCTCTTCCTATTCATTTTATGAAAAACTAAGAATGTCTTAGTGTCTGATTTTGGCAAATCTCAAAGAACCTTTGATAGTTTTCTATAAAGGTATTTTCTAAACCTATGCTTGATGGGCAAAATTATCAATTGGAAATTAAAGAAGGAGGCATAAGGAAGGAGGAATGTAGAAGAGAAATTAGCTATGTTCTATGTAGCTTTAGAGAGAGGTCCAGGGAAGAATCAGTGGACCTTGCAGTCACAAATTTAGGCTAGCTATTAGAAAATTTCCCAAGAATTTGAGCTGTAAAAACAGTTAAAAACAATGGGCCTTAAGAGTTATGTTTTTCCTTCACTGGAGGTTTGAGCTAAGGTAACATATTACTTATACCCTTGATGGCTAACTTGTACTGGGAATACTTTTTTGAGCTTTGGTTGGACTAGATGACTTTTGAAGCTCCTTCCAAACCTAAAATTCTAATTCTGTGAGAAGAAATGAGGGGCTCAAACTAGATCATGGGTATAATCTCTTTTATCTCACCTGTTCTGTGATCTAGGGTCAATGTCTCACTCACCTAGAGAACAGAATGACTGAATTATCTCTGAATTTGAGAATGGAGCAGAGAAGTGAAGAGAAAGGAAGTTTGTCCACTTTTATAATATCCAGAACATATAAATAAAATAATTTTGTTTTGACTAGTTGAAATAAGAGAGAGCAAACAAACTTCCTGCCAAGTTAATCAGCAAAGGATCTGATATGGGGAGTATTGAATTTGAGGGGCTAGACATAGATGTTTCACAGATCTAAAAATTTCCAAGTAGTAGTCCTTCTTAATATGTCTAAGGCCAGGTTCTATAACTATCTATTAAGTAAGTATGTGTTAAAAATGATTACATTATCATTCCCTTTCAGATTCATGTAGGCTAAAAACATGGAATTCAATTCTAGGTTGATACTGTTGCTTATACAATGCCCATAGATTCAAAGAAAAACCTTTCCTAGGGGCAATTATCTTTTTTAAAAAACCCATCTTCTACCTTCAGGAATCCCATTTACTTATGATTCCTGGCCTTAGGTCAGAGACACTAATTTAATATTATCAAGTGGGATCTTCTCACCAATGTGTGGTTCAGAAATGGTGAGGGGTCACCATTTAATAAAAAAGCTGGAGAGATCTCTAGAAACAAAGCAAAGCTTATTATACATTCTCTCCAGAAGGGCGTCCCACCCATCCCACCTGTGGAGCAGACAATGGAAGGGAGGAATCACCTTCTGGGCAGAGTCAACACTTTTAATCCCTAACGCAAACACCCCCTCCCACCACTGATTCTCATCCTCATTGGTTGAAGATCTTACATTATAAACGCAGGAACTACCCAAGAAATTGAACTTGACCAGTAAGTACATAGTTGCCCATATTTGACTGAAATAGGGAGAAAATGATGTCATGGGAGGATAGCAGGAAGGGGATTTAGGTATGCCCTTGGATCAATGCTCCAAGTCCTTCAGACCTACTTAAATTCTGAAGTAAATGAAGCCTTATTCGATTTTTACAACTGTCTTGAAAGATCTGACCTTATCTTGTTCACCAAGGTATAACCAAGGTCATAGTACTTAAACTTCTCTTTAAACTTATGATAAAATGAATCAACTTTTTTCGTCATAACATAAGAGATCATTATTGCAAGAAACAGAATTCAACCTCAAGTGGTCTCAAAAATTCATTAAGAGATATTTTATAACTGAAGTTTACTTTCAGAGAGCAAGGCAGTAGAACCAGGGTAAGAGGGATTATTTGTATTGTTTTCTACAGACAACTCCAACTAGCTTGATTTAGGATTCCTCCTCAGGGATTCTCCCTAAATCATCCTCACCCAATGCCTGATGCTTTGTATTATAATATAATAGAAAAATGATACTCCTCATAAATATATTTGCATTCATTTTCATTGGGGCATAGAGTAGGATGATTTTGTATGAAAAAAAGGAATGAGACTGGAATTGAGACCAAAAAGAGTTAGAAAGATTTCTGGGGGAGAATATAGGACAGGGATCAGATCCTTGTAAACCCTCACCAGGCTCCATTAGAATTGGTTGTTGTTCAATTGTTTTCAGTCCTGTCTGACTCTTTGAGACCTCAACTGAAGTTTTCTTGGCAAAGATTCTGGAATGATTCACCTTTTCCTTCTGCAGCTCATTTGACAGATGAAAAAATTGTGACAAACAGGATTAAGTGACTCGCCTAGGATCACACAGTTAGTTAGTGTTTGAGGCAGATTTAAACTCATGAAGATGAGTCTTCCTGGTTCCAAGCCTTCTTGTTAGATCTCAAAGACCTCTCATACAGAGTTCAACTAGAGAGAAGAAGGTACTCAGTGTGGATGTTACTCCAAATCTGTAAATACATGAACTTTTAGGTGACATCTTGTGGTTCCTAGAATATTAATATAATTGATATTAGTGTCCTGACCTTCCATGGTCACTACTTGATATGACCAGACAGACATAGCTAGGGATACTGAGTAGATGCTAGTATCCCAAGAGAAAATGTGGATAAATACTCCATGTCTGATCTGGCTGACCAAAACCTTCAGAGAGCCACTAAAATATCTTTCTTAGGTAGGAATTCTCAATTCTTTGTAGCCAATATTTTATTGACAACCTAAGCTTGAAAGCGCTTGAATTCATGCTTTGTTCCCACAATTACAATAGAATCGGGGTTTTTTGGGGTTTTTTTGTTTTTGTTTTTGTTTTTTTTGGTATAACCAATAGATTCCTGGCTCATGAAATATTTTTATATATCATGTACATATTTCCAGCCCTGTGGGGTGAAATTGTCTACAAGTGAATCAATTAATGTCAACCTGTGTGAGCTTGTACATACCCTTCCTATACTGTACTGACTACCATTCTGCCTACTACATTGCTGATAATCTGATTATTGTCCTGAAGCTTTTGAAGGACCAGTTCATTATTTAGCCATTGAATGTATTGCCTCCTGCTGAGGATTTAGATTGTTAAATGTCATTCCTACTTTGAAATCTGCCACATCTTACCATTGGTTTAATTTATGAAGTTTTGGTATTGTTATTGGGGATGGTAGTACTAAATCAAGCAGAATAGGATCTCAGTAATGGCCCAGAGGATTGGGGAATGTCAAGAAGTTTTCTTCTAGTTCCTAAGCTTTTCCAAATCCTTAATTTCCTAGCATCTCTTAGAGTTCCATCTCTTTTCTCCTTTTCTACTGAAATGCCAACCCCTTATAATAGATTGCCTAAGTACAAGAAGTGCACAAGCAATCATAGATTGCATCTTTCCTGAGGTATGTTTTCTTTTGTTAGAGACCTTTACCCCAGATATATTTGATGACTCTTCTGAATTTTATATCACTGATCCTTTCCTGCTCCAAGGTATTCTGATGATCTTCAGGTCTCCTGAATAGGCATAAAAGAAAATGATATTTGCCTTTATTCAATTAAATCAAAATGGATTTAAAGAAAGCTTTATTTAAAAATTAAGGGAAAGAGTAACATAAGACAATGTGAAAAATTTAACATGGACAAATTTCAGAGTGGATTAGATGTTTTTCCCTTTAACTTCATCTGTGTGTGTTCAATCTCTAATCATGAAGTCCATCCTAGGTTGAAGAGGGGATAGGACTAGGGGTAACTAGGGAGGTCATTTGATTGGGAAAAGAAAAGGAAAGGAATGACTCTGTGTGTGTGTGTGTGTGTGTGTGTGTGTGTGTGTGCGTGTGTGTGTGTGTGAGAGAGAGAGAGAGAGAGAGAGAGAGAGAGAGAGAGAGAGAGAGAGAAAAGTATTATTGCAGTGAGATGGAGCAGAAAGCACCTCTTGCTTCTATTGAACAATCATGAAAATGGTATTTCTTTATTGCAGTAGTTTTCTCTGCAGCAATAGTTCACCACTTGAATCCAGTTTTTGAGCCTTAAAGTTTCTTTGCACTTGTCAGCACATTCCAGGACAGCATAAGAAAAGTTCCAGTCTAGGAAATGAAAAGTTATTTATTTTTCATTAATCTTCCTCAGTATGGGGAATCCACCCTAAGATTTTTCCCCTTATTCTTCTACCTTTTAGACTTGAGAGTAAGAGTATTTCCAGGTACATCTCAACTTAGCATATACCAATTATGTGATTTTGAACAAATGCCTTAAATCTTCTTGAGCCTCAGTTGTTTTCTTTATAAAATGAGTTTGATATTAATTACACTGTCTACTCAGGCATGTGGCAAGAAATCCCCAAGTATTTAAGGAGATGTTTGTATTGTCCTCATCCTAGGGATATGTACTATCCCCCACCCTCTGAGAACTAATGCAGAGTTGATGAGCCCAACCCATTGGCAGAACTAGCTAGATTTGGGCCCAAAATAGTTTCCATTCTAATTTCCTCACCAAATATCTTTTTGGAGTAGGTAAAGTGGGTTAGGCTTCTGCATCCATTCTCTGCTGTTGTAAAACAGGTACTCTCTCCCTTAACACAGCCATTTTTTTTATATATTTGACAGACAGCACAGACGATTTTTTTTCTTGGGTTCCATCCAGGAAAGAAATTTGAATCCCCATCTTGAAGATGATAGAATATATCATATTATCTCCTTCAGGTCACTCAGTTTTGTTACCCCCAGTTATTGTTAATCTCAATCTCCATTAGGGATGTGGACTTGGTTAGAGTTTAGAAGAAGCCTGAGAATACCCCCATGGGAAAGGAAGGGAGATAAGGGGAAATGGGGTATTTTCTATTTTGACATCCCTCATTTGATATTCAGACCTGGTCTTAATATGGATATGAGAAAGACCCCAGGGAAGCATACCCAACACTCCATTTCTGGACTCACCCCCCAAGAGGAAGAAAAGAGAGACTCCCAGCAGCAACAGCTTGTTCATCTTATCCCTTGTGGAGTTCCTGAAAGTTGAGCCAGTGGTGATATAGTGCCAGTTAATGATATAATGACTGGCGGGTGGGGCAGACACTCCAATCACTGATTGCTGCTGACCTACCTCAAAGGATTCCTGTTTTATAATACCCTGGAGAGTGGCCAAAAGGTAATTAGGGAAATGGGAGAAAAGAGAAGAGGGAAAGGAAACCCAAGTGCTCATTAGCTGATTCTTTGTGAACTCTTTTCATATATCCATCCTATTCATCTCCCTTTCTAAGGACTTCTTACTTTAACAGGTATATATTATCCGAACTCTCTGTTTTTTTTAGGAAATCTAATTCTAACTTATGCATGGATGAACATGCTCAGACATTCAGTTAAACAATGTATTAGCAAGTTTTTAGGGAATATCTTAGAGAGTATTGGATATCCAGTACTGGGCTAAGCATTCTGAGGGATATAGATATATAAAACATGGCCCTTAAGTTAGGAACTTACACTCTACCTAAGGAAGCAGCACATGGAAAAGTAGAGGTGGCCTAATGATTTATAGAACCATTCAGTTATAAAACCTTAAAATGTTAGAGCTTAAAGAGCTCCTTGAGCTTTTTCATCTTGTCCCATCCTATGATTTTATAGAGAAGAAAGTGATCAAAGATACATACCTATTAGTGGAAGAGCTAAGAAGAAAATATTAATTTCTTGAATTCTGCTGCTATTTTTATCACTATGATCACTCTAAATTATTTCATATAATCTTGTGCCCTTCTTTTGCTGTACCTGTCTCTTGAGAGAATGTGCCACAGGATTTGTAACTTTCACTTGCTAGAGACTTTCATTTCCCTCAGTTATTGCCACTTCCATTTGTATCTGCCTGAAGTCCAGCTTTCTGTAGAAAGAGGTTCACACTTTTATTTGGCCAAGTTCTTCCATTTCTTTCTGTGATTGGTTGTTGTCCTTCTCAAGGGGGACCAAAATGACATCATTATGTTGGAATCAAGGTACAGTGAATCTCATTGTGGCTCAGACTAATATGAGATTGGAAGACTTTACCACAGGTCAGACAAAATAGTTCACATAAACATTTGAAGTGGAGATCTCTCTAAATTGGCTCATCCTATGGTTTTTTGGGAGCTGCTACAAAGCAATGTCATTTATAGAGCATAGCATCTTCTTTGATGCAAACATACTATGCTGAGTGGTCTGTGTCTTTGCCTATGTCTTCCATGTCATGCAATGGATTCCAAATTTCTATAAAGTGTCCTTGTGTCATTTCTTCTGATCTCCATGTAAATACTTGCCTTGTGGGAGTGTTCTGTAAAATATTATTTTAGGCAAATGTACATTTGACATTTGAATAACATGATTAGTCCATCAGAGTGCATGTTCTGCAGTAGAATTTGAATACTTAGCAAGTCAGCTCAAGAAAGGACCTCAATTGTCAGTGCTGAAAAATTACCAATGCATATATCTTGTAAATAAAAAGTTATAATAAAAAAATTTAAAAAAAAGAAAGAAAAGCCCTCAGTGTCTGCATTTATTCTTGCCAGGTAATCTTCAGAATCTTTCTAAGACAATTCAATCAAAGTGATTTTATTTCTTGGTAGGGCATTAGTATACTGTTCAGATTTCATAGGCATATGAAGTCAGTACAATGGCTCTGTAGACCCTCCATTTAATAGGCAGCCTAATACTTCTTTTCTCTCATACTTTCCTTCAGAACCTCCCAAACACTGAGCTATTTCTGGCAACATGTAATTCAACTTATCATCTGTATCCTTGGAAAGTGTATGCTAAGGTAAGTGAACTAATCAATAGTATTCAAACTTCTCCATTTGGGGTACTAGTAGTTCCACATATGATGTGGTGTTGACTGGTAGAGCACCTTTATTTTCTTGTTGTTGAATTGTCAGGCTAAAAATAAAACAAACAGCAGAGAATTAATTCTTCATTTTTGCATCTCAACTTCAGAGGCTGAATTGAGTGCACAATCATCTGCAAACAAAAAAAAATCATCCATCACATCTTTCTACTTGAGACTTGTTTTGTAGCCTTTTCAAGTTAAATAATTTACCATCAGTATAGTAACTAACTTTGATGCTGTTTTCATCCTCACTGAAGGAGTCTAACAACATGGCTGAAAACATCAAACTGAAAAGCATAGGAGCAAGTACATAGTCTTGCTTCATGCATTGGTGACAGAAAGCACAATATCATTGTTCACTACCCAGGACTTGTGCCAGCATGCCATCATGATATTGACATATAATACTGATGAACTTCTTTGGGCAACCAAATTTTGACATAATTTTGCACAAGCCCTCATGACTGACACTATCAAAGGCCTTGTTCAGATCTACAAATGTGTACAGATTTCTGTTCTGCTCCTAATATTTATCCTGGAGTTGTAGGGCAGCAAACACCATATTAATCATTCCTCAATCATTTTAAAACCATATTGGCTCTCAGATAGACGACAATCATCTAAGGCAAGAATCAACCTACTAAATAGGGCTCTGGCATGAATCTTGCTATCAATGACTAAGAGAGAGACCTCATTCCCACCCCATGATTGTCACAGGACAGTCTATTCCTTGACTTTTATAGACATGACAATGGAGGTATCCTTGAACTCCTGGAGGATAATCTCTTTTTGTCATATAATGTAGAAGATTTTTGTCAACTTTTGTGTTACCAGTGGATCCACTGCCTTGTAAATCTCAACTGGAATAGAATCAGCACTAGGTGCTTTGCTGTAGCAAACAAAAGGAGCTTAATGGCATTCAACATTTCTTCTTCAGTTGGAAATCTGGCTAGAGAGGAATTTACTTTAACTTGAGGTAAATGGTCAATGGCTTCAGCATTGATTGATGACAGTCTGTTAAGAACACTATGGAAGTTTTCAGACCATCTCTCCAGGATCATGTCTTTATCACTGATCAGTGTGGCTCCATCAGAGATGCACCATAGATTGCTGGTCTATAAAAAGCCTTCAAGATATCATAAAAATGCTTTGAATCATTATCAGCATAAAACTGAATTTCATCTGTCTTTTTAACTGAATCAAGAATCCTGGATCTCTCTAAACCTCACTTATACTTTACTCTGAAGGAGTTAGATATTACCTTTTTAGAGATGGATGAACTATTCTGTTGATAAACCCTGTGGAGTCTTCATTTTTTATTTATGAGCTTCTGAATTTCCCCATCATTTTCATCAAATCAATATATATGTTTGTGAATATTCTGGCCCAGATGAGTAAATACAATGTCCTTTTCTGCTCCACTTTTGTCAATGATGTGTTGACTTAGCTTTCCCTCCATATTACCAATGAACTGTTCCTACTCAGAGAGCACTCTGATCTCTCAACATTAAGTCTTCTTGTAGTTGTCTTGTCCTAGGGCCACCACTTTTGTTTAATGCAAATATTTAGTTTGGAGAGCATAAGTCTATGATTAGTTCAGCACTCTTTGCCACACATTGCCTTCAATACGCTCATATCCTATTTCTTCTCTTTACAATGATACAGTCTATTAAATTGCAATGTTTGCTGCAAGGGTGTATCCACACAGTTTTATTGCTGTTATAGTTAGGTAAACAGAAGATAGTGATGGTGAAAAGAAAGTCATGAGATGAGCAAGTCTTCAGTAGTAAGTGACCATTGAAGTTTCTGTTTCTGATTCTATTCTTCTCAAGGATTCTCTGCCATGTCTGGTAGACTGTGCCTATTCTAGCATTAAAGTCACCCAGAATTATAAGCTTGTTTTCTTTTGGTACATTAATGATGAGGGCCTTCAGGTCTTCATAATATTTTTCTTTCACCTCATCAGAGTTTTCTGAGGGATACATACGCATTGATGATGATGGCGTGGTATTTTCTTGGAAATGAAATTGTGTTGTCATAAGCCTGTTGTTTGTTCCTTTTGGGAGGTATGCAAGCTTATTCACTAGATTAGATTTGATTGTGAAATCTGCTTCAGTTTTATGGTGCTTCTTATCATGGTGGCTACTTTAGAAAAATATGTATCCATCTCCAACTTCAGGAAGCTGGTCTTCATTTGCCAGTCTTGTTTCTCAGGGCTGCTTTTTGGGCTGCAGTTACTGTTGAGTTCTCTCATGACAAGAGCAGGTCTACTGGATTTCATATTGTCAATAAGCACAAACACATTCCATGTACCAATGGTGAGTGAATTCATCTTTGCAAAAATTTTTGTATTTATTTTGTGTTTTGACTACAGCATGGGATTCCTGTCTGTTGTGGTAAGTAGACCAGAGGTAGGCAAAGTAGACAGTTTTTAGGACACTTTTCTAGCCCTTTCCTCACATCAGAAGTTAAGCAGTGTGGTTCTTAAACAGACACTCAGACAGCTAGGGGTCTGCTGAATCCCACTGCTGCTTCAATCCAGTGAGAAAATGACAACATGTCCTGGACCACCTGTATACAGAGTTGTGACAACAGTTCTCACTGCTGCTTTGTCACTTCCTGTCACCACAGGACTTTGAGATAGGTAAAAGTGGTAAAAATGGTATGGGTGACATATTTTGATTCATGAATAAATTGTATTTAAATGAAGCAGAATTGTGCAAAATTGTCAGCTTCACCCTCTCTACTAGAGTCATTAGAGTCCAGTGGCAAGACAAAGTCAAGATAAGTGGTGATGGCTTGGGATTCAGTGTATAACTCTGGCATCTTTGATGTCTAACCAAGCTCTAAGAACTCTGCAACATCTGCTTCAGGTGCTTTCATGGCCTATTGGCTCAAATTATTCACATCTACTTTATTCCCTGGAGGGAAGTCTTCTTGTGCACAGTGTCACCCCCAAGTCACTTAAGGGTTTGAGGCCAGTTGGTTACCCTCAGTCTGGTTTACCTCATCTACTGAGATGGTTTTATTGGAGTGCGGATGCTGTGTGCTTCTTGAAGCTACAGGTAAGAGTTGGGTGAATCAGGGGGAAACCAAAAATGGAAAGTAGGCCTGAAAAGTCAGCAACCCTCACATCAAAGGTGCTAGTCTTCTGTGAGTACATATTATGCCACTTTCTTGCTGTAACTATTACCTGATGGTAGAGGAAGAAGAAAGTTGACTCCCAGTAGGATTTTCATTTTCTGCCAAGGAGATCTCTTGCTACACCACCTCCTGCCAAATATTTGTTCAATGCAGAGAATAGTAGTGGAAAAACAGGGTTCTTCCTTCAAATTACATGCTTTCCATCTTATAATGCATGTGTCTACTTATTGCTCTCTAGTGTCTTCTGAGAGAAAAAATTGGTCTTCCACTAAATGATTCTCATATACTAATCATCTTCTACACATTCCAATGATTCTGAATCCCTATAGAGTATCATCCAAATTTTCTTTTAGGAGGTGATCAATTTAGTTTTTCAATTTCTATTTTACCCTTTGCTTCTAGAAAATTAGGATGTCCTTTTCTTGATAATTTTTTGAAAAATGATTTCTAGGCCTCCCATTTTTTTTTTACCATAGCTTTCAGGTGGTCCAACAATTCTTAAATTATCTATCATGTATCAAGTTACCAGTTCAAAAAAGGATATATAATAGTAGAAAAATTATATTCATGAGTGTCCATCTTTTTTTTTTGTTTGTTTCATTGTAGGGTTTTTTTAATTCTTTGTTGCATATTTTTTTTTACTTTTTTTTCTCCTTTCATCCTGGCCACTTACCCCAAGTAGGCTATAGTTAAGCACAGATACACACACACACACACATACACACACACACACACACATACACACACACACATGCACATACACATATAAGTATACATGTACATTCACACATTTAGACATACATACATACATAAAGCAACTTGCATATATATCGACATTTACTCAGACATATATATACATACCCACAGTTACCCATATGTAAACATGCATCTAAAACAACATGTAGATTTCTCTCTTGATTGACTCTTTAAGTTTGACTTTATCTAAGATCAATGATTACTAGCCATACTTTCTTTTTCTAATAAATTCTACTCCTGATCCTTATTGTATTTGTGTATATCTCCTCTTTCCGATCCCTGCTAACTTCTGCTTTAATTCTGCTCCTTAATTTGCCTGGGATGACTTCCTTGTTTTCTTCCCCACCCCTTGCTTCTCCTTGCATTCATCCCTCCCCCTTTTATTACTTTATAGATTTTGAAAGGTGATATATTCTTCATGGTATATATGTAGTATTGTCTATTTAATCCATTCCCAATATGAGTAGGTTTTCAGATCTATGAGCTCTCCTCCCCCCTCTAATACTTCTATGTCTACTCTTCTTCTGCACTTTATTTGCATAACATAATTACTATTGTTTTACTTTTTCCTAGGCGGTTTTGCTTTTTAGAACCAGATCATATTCAACTCTGCCACAATCTTTCTTTTAAGCTACCCAATTACTGATGTCCATCTTAAAAATATGGTATACATTTCCATGTAAAAAACACAAACAATTTATCTATGTTAAGTTCCTTGAAATTGATCTTTGGTATTGGCTCTTATATGTTAAATTTTCTATTGAGTTCTAATTTAGTTGACATAATAACCTGAAAATCTACAAGCTTGTTGAATGTCCTTTTTTTTTTTTTTTTTTTTTTTTTTTTTTTTTTTTTTTTTTTTTTTTTTTTTTTTTTTTAATTCAACATTATGGATAATTTTCCTGGGTATGATATTTTTGGCCACGGGCCTGCTTCTTTTGATTGCCGCTATATATGATTCCTGGGCCTGAAGTCATTTATTTTATGGCTGCTGATAAGTTCTATAGTATACTAATTGTAGCTCCACCATATTTGGATTGTTTTTTTGTTTTTGTTTTTGTTTCTTGCAAAATTTGATCTTTGATTTGTTTTTTTTGTTTGTTTGTTTTTTTAATTTGGCAATAATAAGAGTCCAGAAAGGATCTCTTTGAGGTGGTGTTTGGTGGATTTTTTTTTCTATTTTTACTTTCTCCTCATGTTCTATTACTCCAGGACAATTTTCTTGGATTATTTCTTGCATTATTGTGTTAAAGTTTATTTTTTTGGCTGCAGTTTTCTCTTCTTGATCTGTTCTCCAGTTTTGTTGTTTTTCTTATTTTTCACATTCTGTTTTATTTGTTCATTATATTCTGTTTTGTTATTGCTTGATCTCTGATAGCTTCACTGATTTCCCCTTCCTCAATTCTAATTTTCAAAGTAATTTTCATCTTTAAGACTCTCTATCTCCTTTTCTAGTTGATTAACCCTTCCATTATCTTCTTATTTTTCTTCAACGGTTTTTAATATTTATTTTTTAGTTTTTCCTCAATGTCTCTCATTTGATTTTTAAATTCTTTTTTTGCATTCTATAAATTCTCTCTGGGCAGGGAACCATTTAACATTACTTTTGGGGGTAGAAAAAGTTTTTTTTTTTACTTCAATGTCCTCCTCTGAAGATAAACCCCAGTCTTTCCTAGTCCTATAGTAAGTTTCTATGATTGAGTTTTTTTGTTTTTGTCAGTTTATTTTTAAAATTATTTTATCATTTTATTTACAAAAGATAGGCATAGGTAATTTTTTCAACATTGACCCTTGCAAAACCTTCTGTTCCAAATTTTTCCCCCCTTCTCCCCACTCTCTCTTCTACATAGCAGGTAGTCCAATACATGTTAAATTATAAGTTAAATCCAATATATGTTAAATCCAAAACAAATTTATATAGTTATCATGCTGCACAAGAAAAATTGGATCTAGAAAGAAAAAAAAAAACTTGAGAAGGAAAACAAAAATGCAAGCAAACAATAACAGAAAGAATGAAAATGCTATGTTGTGGTCCACACTCAATTCCCATAGTCCTCTCTCTGGGTGTGGATGGCTTTCTTCATTACTGGACAATTGGAACTAGTTTGAATCAACTCATTGTTGAAGAGAGCCATGTCCATCAGAATTGATCATCGTATAGTCTTATTGTTGCTGTGTATAATGATCTCCTGGCTCTGCTCATTTTACTTAGCATCAGTTCATATAAGTCTCTCCAGGCCTCTCTGAAATCATCCTATTGGTCATTTCTTACAGAACTATAATAATTCCATATCATTCATATACCATAATTTATTCAGCCATTCTCCAATTGATGGGCATCTATTCAGTTTCCAGTTTCTAACCACTACAAAAAGGGATGTCACAAACAGTTTTGCACATGTGGGGCCCTTTTCCTCATTTAAGATCTCTTTGGAATATAAGCCCAGTAGTAACAATGCTGGGTCAAAGGATATGCACAGTTTAATAACTTTTTGAGCATAATTCTAAATTGCTTTCCAGAATGGTTGCATCCATTCACAGTTCCACCAACAATGTATCAGTGTCCCAGTTTTACCACATCTCTTCCAACATTCAACATTATCTTTTCCTGTCATCTTAGCTAATCGGACAGGTGTGTAGTGGTATTTCAGAATTGTCTTAATTTGCATTTCTCTGATCAATAGTGATTTGGAGCATCTTTTCATATGACTAGAAATAGTTTCAATTTCTTCATCAGAAAATTGTCAGTTCATATGTTTTGATCATTTATCAATTGGAGAATGGCTTGATTTCTTGTAAATTTGAGTCAATTCTCTATATATTTTGGAAATGAGGCCTTTATCAAAACCTTTGAAAAAAATGTTTTCCCAGTTTATTCCTTCCCTTCTAATCTTGTTTGTATTAGCTTTGTCTGTACAAAAACTTTTTAACTTAGCATAATCAAAATTACCTGTTTTGTGATCAATAATGAGCGCTTTCATTTGACTTTTTTTTTTTCATTAATTCCCTTGAAATTCTTGACCTTTTGTTCTTCCAGATGAATTTTGTTGTTAATTTTTCTAGGTCAGTAAGACAGTTTCTTGGGAATTTGATTGGTATAGCACTAAATAAATAGATTAGTTTAGGTAGTATTGTCATCTTTATTATATTCGCTCAGTCTATCCAAAAGCACTTAATATTTTTCCAGTTGTTTAAATTGAACTTTATTTGTGTGGAAAGTGTTTTGTAATTTTGCTCATATAGTTCCTGACTTTCCTTTGGCAGATAGATTCGCAAATATTTTATTCTATGGACAATTATTTTAAATGGAATTTCTCTTTGTATCTCTTGTTGTTGGATTTTGTTGGTGATGTATAAAAATGCTGAGGATTTCTGTGAATTTATTTTGTATCCTGCAACTTTGCTAAAGTTGTGGAGTATTTCTTTTTTTTTTTCCTTCCTTTTTATCTTCTTTTTAAATTTTTAAAATTTTAATAGCTTTTTATTTACAAGTTATATGCATGGGTAATTTTACAGCATTGACAATTGCCAAATCTTTTGTTCCAATTTTTCCCTCCCTCCCCCCCACCTCTCCCCTAGATGGCAGAATGACCAATACATGTTAAATATATTAGAGTATAAATTAAATACAAAATAAGTATACATGTCCAAACCATTATTTTGCTGTACAAAAAGAATTGGACTCCAATATATTGTACAGTTAGCCTGTGAAGGAAATAAAAAATGCAGGCGGGCAAAAATATAGGGATTGGGAATTCAATGTAATGGTTCTTAATCATCTCCCATAGTTCTTTCGCTGGTTGTAGCTGGTTCAGTTCATTACTGCTCCATTAGAACTGATTTGGTTCATCTCATTGCCGAAGATGGCCAGGTCCATCAGAATTGATCATCATATAGTATTGTTGTTGAAGTATATAATAGTCTCCTGGTCCTGCTCATTTCACTCAGCATGAGTTTGTGTAAGTCTCTCCAAGTCTTTCTGAAATCATTCTGTTGGTCATTTCTTACTGAACAATAATATTCCATATTATATATATATATTGTGGAGTATTTCTAATAGCTTTTTAGTAGAATCTTTGGGGTTCTCTAAGTATACCATTATATCATCTGCAGAGAGTGATAATTTGATTTCCTCATTACCTACTCTTAATTCCTTTAATATCTTTCTCAACTCTTATTGCTGAAGCTAGCGTTTCTAATACAATATTGAATAGTAATGGTGATAGTGGGCAACCTTGTTTCACTCCTGATCTTACTGGGAATGGTTACAGTTTATCACCATTACATATGATACTTACTGATAGTTTTAAATAGATGTTCCTGACTATTTTAAGAAAAAGTCCATTTATTCCTATACTCTCAAGTGTTTTTAATAGGAATGGCTTTTGATTTTATCAAATGCTTTTTCTGAATCTATTGAGATAATCATATGATTTTTGTTAATTTGGTTGTTGATATAGTCAATTATGCTAATAGTTTTCCTAATATTGAACCAGCCTTGCATTCCTATTACAAATCCTACTTGGTTGTAGTGTATTATCCTGGGGATGTTATTTTGTATTTTCTTTGTTAATATATTATTTAAGATTTTTGCATAATATTTTCATTAGGGAAATTGGGCTATTATTTTCTTTCTCCATTTTTGTCCCACCTGGTTTAGGTATCAGTACCATGTGTGTGTCATAAAAGGAATTTGTTAGGAGTCCTTCATTCCCTATTTTTTCAAATTGTTTAAATAGTATTGGAATTAATTGTTTTTTAAATGTTTGATAGAATTCACATGTAAATCCATCTGATCCTGGTGATTTTTTCTTAGGGAGTTGATTAATAGCTTGTTCCATTTCTTTTTCTGAAATAGGAATTTTTAAAAAATTTTTATTATAGCTTTTTATTTACAAGATATATGCATGGGTAATTTTTCAGCATTGACCCTTGCAAAACCTTCTCTTCCAATTTCCCCCTCCCTCCCCCCACCTCTCCCCTAGATGGCAGGTAGACCAATACATGTTAAATATGTTAAAATATATGTTAAACAATATATGTTTACATATCCATACAGTTATTTTACTGAACAAGAAAAATCAGACTTAGAAATAAGATAAAAATAACCTGAGAAGGAAATAAAAAATGCAAGAGGACAAAAACAGAAGGAGTGGAAATGTTATGTTGTGGTTCACACTCATTTCCCATAGTTCTTTTGCTGGTTATAGCTGGTTATCTTCATTATTGAACAAATGGAACTGATTTAGTTCATCTCGTTGTTGAAGAGAGCCACGTCCATCAGAATTGATTATCATATAGTATTGTTGTTAAAGTGTAAAATGATCTCCTGGTTCTGCTCATTCACTCAGCATCAGTTCATATAAGTCTCTTCAGGCCTTTCTGAAATCGTCCTAGTGGTCACTTCTTACAGAACAATAATATTCCATAAGATTCATATACCAGAACTTATTCAGCCATTCTCCTATTGATGGGCATCCATTCAGTTTCCAGTTTCTAGCCATTACAAAAAGGGTTGCCACAAACATTTTTGCACATTCAGGTCCCTTTCCCTTCTTTAAGATCTCTTGGGATATAAGCCCAGTAGTAACACTGCTGCATCAAAGGGTATGTACAATTTGATAACTTTTTGAGCATAGCTCCAAATTGTTCTCCAGAATGGTGGGATGCATTCACAATTCCAACAACAATGTATCAGTGTTCCAGTTTTCCCACATCTCCTTCAACATTCAGCATTATCTTTGCCTGTCATCCTAGCCAACCTAAGAAGTATGCAGTGGTATTTCAGAGTTGTCTTTATTTGATTTCTCTGATTAATAATGATTTGGAGCATCTTTTCATATGGCTAGAAATAGTTGAAATAGGACTATTTAAGCAATTTACTTTCTCCTCTGTTAATCTGGACAATTTATATTTTTGTAGGTATTCTTCTGTTTCACTTATGTTCTCAAATTTATTGGCATTAAGTTGGGCTAAGTAACTCCTCCTTATTGCTCTAATTTCCTCTTCATTGGTGGAAAGTTCTCCCTTTTCATTTTAAAGACTAACAATTTGATCATCCTCTTCCCTTTTTTAAATTAAGTGTACTAAAGATTTACCTATTTTCTTAGTTTTTTCATAAAGCCAAATCTTAGTTTTATTTATTAATTCAATAGTTTTTTTTTAACTTTCAATTTAATTAATCTCTTTTTTTATTTTTAGAATTTCAAGTTTGGTATTTGATTGGGGGTTTTTAATTTGCTCTTTTTTCTAGCTTTTTTAGTTGCAAGCCCAATTCATTGATCTCCTCTTTCTCTATTTTATGCTAGTAATCATCTAGAGATATAAAATTTCCCTTTGTTATCACTTTGGCTGCATCCCACAAATTTTTAGTATGTTGTATCATTATTGTCAATCTCTTGGATGGAATTATTACTTGTGTCTATGATTTGCTGTTTCACCCATTCATTCTTTAGGATGAGATTGTTTAGTTTCCAATTACTTTTTGATCTATTTTCCCCTAGCTTTTTATTGAATGCAATTTTTATTGCATTGTGATCTGAAAAAAATGCATTTACCATTTCTGCCTTTTTGCATTTGATTTTGACATCTTTATGTTCTAATATATGGTTAATTTTTGTATAGGTTCCATGAACTGCCTGGAAGAAAGTATTCTCCTTTCTTTCTTCATTCAGTTTTCTCCAAAGATCTATCATACCTAACTTTTCTAGTGTTCTATTTATCTCTTTAACTTCTTTCTTATTTATTTTGTGGTTTGATTTATCTAATACTGAGAGAGCAAGGTTGAGATCTCCCACTATTATAGTTTTGCTGTTTATTTCTTCTTGCAGCTCTCTTAACATCTCCTTTAGGAATTTCCATGTTATATCACTTGGTGTATATATTTTTGGTACTGATATTGCTTCATTATCTATGGTACTCTTTAGCAAGACATAGTTTCCTTTTTTATTTCTTTTAATTAGATCAAATTATGCTTTTGCTTGATCTGAGATCAAGATGGCTACCCCTGCTTTTTTTTATTTCTCCTGAAGCATAATAGATTCTGTTCTAGCCTTTTACCTTTACTGTGCATGTATAACTCTGCTTTAAATGTGTTTCTTGTAAACAACATATTGTAAGATTCTGGCTTTTAATCCAGTGTGCTATTTGCTTCTGCTTTATGGGAAAGTTTACCCCATTCACATTTATAGTTAAAACTACTAATTCTGTATTTCCTGCCATCTTCTTATCCACAGATTATACTTTTCTCGTTCCTTTTTCCCTTTCCCCCCTCCTCAGTATTTAACTTATGGGCACCTCTTGCCTCCAGTAGCCCTCCCCCTTTAGAATTCCTCCCCCTTTCCCATACATTTCCCCTACTATTTCTGTTTTCCTTTCTATTTAGTCTACCTTTTCACCTTTCCCCTCTCATTTTTCAATAAGATGATAGAAGTTTCTCTGTAAACCAACTATGTCTAATATTTTCTCTTTCAGTCAAATCTGATGAAAGTAAGATTCACACAATATTCATCCCCCTTCCTTATTTCTCTCAAATGTAATAGGTTTCTTTTGCCTCTTCATGAGATGTAATTTCCTTATTTTATCTCCACTTTTCCCTTTTTCTTGTACAGTCTCTTTTCCACCTCTCATTCCTTTTTTATATTATAACAGTAAAATCAAATTATACATGCATTCTCTATGTATACCCATAACAGAAATACAGTTCTCAAGAGCTCTTTTTACCTTTTTATGCTTCTCTTGAGTCCTATATTTGGAGGTCATATTTTTTGTTTAGCTCTTATCTTTTCATCAGGAATAAATGAAATTCATTTGTTTCATTGAATACCCATCTTCTTCCCTGGAAGAAAATGCTCAGTTTAGCGGGGTAGTTTATTCTTGACTGCATTCCAAGTTGCTTTGCTTTTCAGAATATCAGATTCCGGGCCCTTCGATCCCTTAAGATGGAAGCTGCTAGAACCTGGGAGAGCCTTATTATGGCTCCTTGGTATTTGAATTGTTTTTTTTTTTCTGACTGCTTGTAATATTTTTTCCTTGGTGTGATAGTTCTGGAATTTAGCCATGATATACCTTGGAGTTTTAATTTTGGGGTCTCTTTCAGAAGTATTTGATAATTCTTTCAATGACTATTTTACCTTCTGATTCTATGACATCAGGGCAGTGCTCTTTGATGATTTCCTGAAAAATAGTGTCTAGGTTCTTTTTTTCATTATGGTTTTCAGGGAGTCCAATGATCCTTAGATTGTTTCTCCTAGGTCTATTTTCTAGGTCAGTTGTTTTCCCAAATAGATATTTTACATTTTTTTTTCTATTTTTGCATTTTATTTTATTTTATTTTTTTGGTTTTGCTTGACTAATTCTTGATGTCTTGAATAATTCATTTCCATTTTTTCAATTCTGATTTTTTGTGAATTATTTTCTTCATTTATTTTTTCTTTACTTCTTTTTGTATTTGTCCAATTGAGTTTTTAAATGAGTTGTTTTGTTCTATGGAATTGTTATTTCCATTTCACAAATTCCGTTTTTAAAGGAGTTATTTTCCTTTTCCATTTCACAAATTCTGTTTTCCTGGGAGTTATTTACCTTTTCCATTTCACAAATTATGTTTTTCAGGGAGTTGTTTTCTTTTTCCACTTTATCAAATCTATCTTTTAATGAGTTATATGTCTTTTCCAAACCCTCTTGCAAAGTTTTCATTTTCTTTTCCCATTTTTCTTCTACCTCTCTTTTCAGATCCTTTTTAATTTCTTCTAGGAGAGCCTTGTGTGATGGGGATCAGATTATATCACCCTTTGAGGCTTAATCTGGAGATAAGCTGCTTTTAGTCTCCTCAGGATTTGAAATCTGTTCTTCTCTTTCACCATAGAAACTACCTATAATTAAAGTTCTCTTTGCCTTTTTACTCATTTTTAAAAGAAAGTGAAGATGTGATTTTAGGGAAAGGGAGGTTTTCCAAACTTCCTCTATAGGTGACAGCAAAGCAGGCTTGACTCCGTTAGGTCCAAGCTGACTCACAACAGGTGCTTGATGGGCATGGCCAGGTCCCTTGAGACTCTGGTATTTTGAGGTTCTCTATTTACCTTTAGTGTTTGTGTTGGATGTTTTATAACTTCTCTGCTGATCTGCTGGCTTGCAGCCAGTATTATCCTGTGCTTGGCCACCTCTCTGCAACCAACTGAAATAGACCTTTTCTGGCAATCTTTGAAATTATCTTCTGCTGGTAATTTGCTGCAATTTGCTCCCAATATTTGTGAATTCTACCAGTCTAGAACTAATTCAGAGGCTGAATTTGGTAATTAGTTGAAGGTCCTGGGAAGAGATCAGAAAGAAGTGTGTGTTCTCTCCTCCATCTTCCAGTTTATTTTTTTAAATGAGAAGTTTTAATGTAAGCATTTCTGTTTGTGGAGTGGGAGAAGGTAATGTCTCTAGCTTCACCACAGTTCTCTCTGACATGAAACCCCAAACCAAAAGCCAATCCCTTCTGCAAGTGCCCGCAGCCAGTAGCATCCCTGCCACACTGTTTCTACACTTACCAAGGGTGCTGGTTTCTTCTCACCCAGCCCTGCTTCTCTGCAGCAAAGTTGGACCTGACACTCACAATCAGGTGATGTTCATACAATCTTCTGGGACTCGAACCTCCCGACTCCATATACAGTCCAAGAGGTGAAAATTTCTGTGGTTCCTGCTGAGACTCCAGCCAAACTCTGCTAGCTCCAAGATTCTCCACTTGGTATTTCTGTGGAGTTAGCCTGGAGTGAAGTTTTTGCACTTCACACTGGTTAATCCTAAGCCTGGGTTTTTTCTTTGAATCTTCTTTGATTGTACCAGGAGGACCCCTGTTCTATCCCAAGTCTTTTTGATGTTTTATGAGTCTATGTTTTTCCTGAGGCAAACATTCTGTTTGTGGGGGAAATCTGGAGACCGTGAAATTTAATAGCCTACTCTGCCATCTCCCCAGAATCCTTCCCCCAATTCTAGTTTTTAAAGAATAATTTTCTTCAGTGAGCTTTTGTACTTTTTTCCATTTGACCAATTCTTTTCTTCAGTATATTTTTTGTTATCTCTTTTTCTATGTGTCCAATTCTCCTTTTTAAAGCTTTCTTCTCTTCAGTGGATTTTTGTGCCTCTTTTATCATTTGGCTTCTGGTTTTTTTTTTAAGGTGTTATTTTCTTAGTATTATTTTTGATGATATTCTAGAAGATAAAGGACCTAGTTCATAGTCAAGAACAATTATCCAGCAAAGTTACATATGATTTTACAAGTTGTCCATATAATAAAATAGTAGACTTTCAAGCGTTCTGATGAAAACACCAGAACTGAATGTAAAATTTGACATGCAAACATAGGGCTGCTCTTAGGTAAACATGAGGAAGAAGTCATAAGAATTAAACAAGGTTAATTAGACAAGGTTAAATTATATTATTATATTAATATTAATAACATAAATATTAAATTATATTCTTATATGAAGAAATTATATATGTAACTCCTCAAAACTTTATCATCCCTAGGGCTCTTAGAGGATCTCTAATTAGAGAGTTGAGGAAGATTTTATTTTTTAGATTATATATTTATTTTGTTATTTAGATGATATTTATTATTTAGATGACCTTAAAGGAAGCATGGAAATGTAAGGAAAAGGAATGTACTGGACAAAGGGAAAAAAAAGAGAAACTATATTAGTGGATTACTTCCAGTATCAAGATGGCAGAGTGAGGAAGGAACTCCCTGAAACTTCTAAATTCCCCTTCAAATAACTTGAAACTTTCTTCATTGATCTAGCAGGGGGGAAGCAGCTTACCAGAATAGCAGGAAAGGTCTGTCTCACTGGGAGGGAGGTGAAGGAGTTCCCAAAGCAGTAACAGCCAGCTTCACAATAGAGGACCTGCAGCAACATCCTACACCCAGGGCAATCCATCAGTGAAATCCTTATGTCCTGTAAGTCAATAGCCCCCAAGCAATATAGCAGCACAGCAAGGGCCTACTCATACCACAGACCATCAGCAAGGCATCTTCCTCATTGCTGACCGATAGTGAGGTCCTACTCCCTAGGCTAGCCAGCAAGGAGACCCTGCTCTGGGGCCAACAGTAAGATTTCTCCCCTAGGCCCTAATCATGGGGCAGGCCAGAAGCAAAACCCTACACTAAGTAGGCCAACAGGGAGGTCCCACCTCTCAGTACAAGTCAGTTGGGAGACTTCCTCTCCAGTGAAAGCCAACCAGCAGCTAGTCCCTGAAGTCCAGTGAAAGCCAGTAGCAAAACCATGAACTTCAGTACAAGAAACTTGGGACAGTATTGTAGCAGAACTAAAATCTCACATAAAAATACCAAATCACAAAGTAGGCAGAAAAATGAGCAAAAAAACCAAACCAAAACAAAAAAGAACTTGACTATACAACATTACTGTGGTGATAGGGAGGATTAAGCACAAACTTAGAGGAGAACAAAAATGTTGAAATAGCTACATGTGAAACCTCAAAGATAAATGTAGTTTGGTCTCAGGACCAAAAAGAACTGTCTATGAGCTAGTTCTTTTAAGAAATGAGAGTAGTGCAAAAGAACCATTCAAAAAGAGTCAACACCTTGGGAAAAAACCCAAATTCAGTGAAGAAAATAATTTCTTAGAATTAGCTAAATGGAAAAAGATATACAAAAGGCTCACTAAAGAAAATAATTCCTTAAAAATTAAAATTAAACAACTGGAAGCTAATGACTCTAGGACACATTGAATATTATTTTAAATCAAATATTAAAATATTAAATATATTAAATACATTAAAATATATTAAAATATTAAAAAAGAAGAAATTTCTTATTAGAAAAAGAACTGACCTGGAAAGGGGAACAAGGAAAGATAATTTAAGAATTTTTGTACTACCTAAAAGTCATCATTTAAAAAAAAAAATCCTAGATAATATCTTTCAAGAAATCATCAAGGAAAAATGCCTTGATATCTTAGAACAATTGGGTGAAATTGAGATACTTAATTGATCACCACCTGAAAGAGATCAGAAAATGAAAACTCCCAGGGATATCATAGCCAAATTTCAGATATCCCAAATCAAAGCAAAAGCAAGCAGCAAAAAACAGAACAATTCAAATATGGTGGAGCTATAGTGCTATACAAGATTTGGCATCTTCAACATTAAAGAATCAAATATTTGGGAATATGATATTCCAGAAAGCAAAGAAGTTGGAATCATAACCCCAAAATCACTGACTTTCAAGCATTCCTAATTAAAAGACCAGAGCTGAGTAAAAATTTTGATTTCTCTCTATAAGACTCAAGGGAAAAAGGAAAAAAAGGAAAGGAATAAAAAAGGAAAAAGTAACAAGAAAGGGGAAACAAGATATTCAATAAGGTTAAACTTTTTATATTTCTATATGGCAAGATAATATTTATAACTCTTAAGAACTTTATTGTTAGTATATATAGAGGGTGTGAATATAGTAATTTTAATTGGATGATGCTCCCAAAAACAAAATAAAGGGGTGAGAAAGATTTCAGTGAAAGGAGGAGGGGATGTGATAGAATGGAATCAATTATCTCATATAAAAGAGGCATGAAAGAGCTATTTTAATGGAGGAAAAAAATAAGAGAGAAAGAGCAGATCAGTGAAATGAGCTTGCAACTAAAAAAACTAGAAAGAGAATAAATTAATTATCACCAATTAAACACCAAATTGGAAATACTGAAATCAGAGGAGAGATTAACAAAATTGAAAGTAAGAAGTCATTGAATTAATAAATAAGACAAGAAACTGGTTTTATGGGGGAAAACAATAAAAGAGATAACTCGTGTATTTGATTTTAAAAAGGAAAGAAGAAAAACAAATTACTAGTGTCAAAAATGGAAGGGGTTAATTTACCACCGTGAAGAGGGAATTAAGACAATTGTTAGGTGCTATTTACCTAATTATATGCTAATAAATTTGATAATCTAAATGAAATGGATAAATATCTACAAAATAAAAATTACCAGATAAACAGAAGAAGAAACAGAATACATAACTCAATCTTAGAAAAAGAAATTGAATAAGTGATTAATGAACTTCCTAAAAAACCCACTGCCTCCTTTCTCCCAGAAATAGACAGAATCATAAGTGAGTTCTACCAAACATTTAAAGAACAATTAATCCCAATACTATATAAATTATTTGGGAAAATAGATGAAGATGAAATCTTACCAAATTCCTTTAATGACACAAACATGGTGCTGATACCTAAACTAGGAAGAGACTAAACAGAGAAAGAAAGTTATAGACAATTTCCCTAATGAATACTGCTGCAAACATTTTAAATAAAATATAGCAATATATTACCAAGACACTAGAATAGTGGGGTTTATACCAGGAATGCAGGGTTGGTTCAATTTTGGGGAAACTTAAGATGTACCTACAACCCATCCTATCACTCAGTGTCCAGAATATAAAGCAGCCATCCACCCAGTAGGAACAGACTGTCCACTGCCATTAGTCAATGAGGTTCTGACCTGCTGAGAGTAAAGTAGGCCTTATAAATCTTAACTTTTAGAGGCTTTTTATTCCCTTTTTATCTATTTCTGTTCTAAGATGACATGGAACTTTAGAAAGTGGGGTGTATTATCTCCATTTTTACAAGTGAGGAAACTAGAATATAAGATAAGGTTAAATGATTTGCTCAGTCACATAGCCAGTGCACACCTGAGTCAGGATATAAACTTAGGTCTTCCAGCCCCCTCTTCATTGTATCATTTAGACCAAACATCTCAGTCACTATCTTTAAGCCTTTAACCCAGTAAATTTGGAATTAGAAACATAGTTTTTCATTTTCTGTGATTGTGGAGAATTTGGTATAGACTAGAAATAACGTGTATAATCTGCAAGGAGGGAGGTTTCAACTTAATATAAGGAACTGATGGAAAGTCATTTGGCTCACAGCAGATGAGTTCCTGCCATATGCTCATTGTATGACTATGGGAAAGTCACTTAAATTGTCAATACATCCTTCTCTACTCTTTAGTCTGTATACCACTGAATAAAGCAAAACCTATCATTATTTGAACAAACTTCTAATAAATATTGAATACTCCAGTATTAAACTGGTGGTTCAATGGGTATCTATGAATAGCAAGAGAAAGTTGTTTTTTCCTACACATGCAGAAAAAATGAAACTGTGGAATTGCTTTCATATTTCTCCACAGCTGACATGGGGAAAACCCAAGAGGAGACTACATATACACATATACACTAACACACACACACACACTCACATACACTCTTCCTGTCTACTACTCCCACTTCTGCTAATGTCCTGAGTGACAGCGGTCTACTTTGGCCAGAAAGTTTTATTTAGTGGTTTGTCTTTGTTACAATCAGATGTTTCTTTTTGCTTTTTTTATCTGCCTTGAGTCGTTTTTGCTAAACAAATGAGTTTTGTGCTGTTGTATAGTGAATGCAAAGTGAACCTTTTGCTTTTATTCAACTGAAACAAAGTAGGCTTAAAAAAAGCTTTATTTGGAAATTAAAGGAAAAAGGTAACATAAGCCAAGGTGGAAACATAAGACAAAGGTCAAATTTCAGAGTAGTTCAGGTAATCTATCATTTAACTCAGTTGGTGTTTACCTCTCCTCCCTCCCCAATTCCACAGCCACTTGAGGGGCTGAGGAGGCAAGACTAGGTACAATCCTTTAGTGGTCTCTCTAAAAGGATCAGAGGAAAAAGAAGCTTGAGAGTTTCCCAGGGAAAAGAAGGGGAAGAAAAAAAATGAAGTATTTTTTTTCTAACAACCTTTTTCTGTTGATCTCAGACACGGACTGAGAGTAAATTTGGGAGAAAATCATTACCCTCTAATAATCTATCCCTGGACTCAACTCCAAAGAGGCAGAGAAGAGAGAGATCCAGAAGGAATAGCTTTTCTATATTATCTCTTGTCTTGTTTCTGGCAGATGAGCTAGTATATCTCAATGACAGAATGATTAAAGTGATACTTGAGTGGGAATAGCAACTGAAAGAGTGACTACTATTCATCTCTCTCTGGGGAAGAAGGTAGGAGAAATAAAGGCAATCTAAATGCTCTAACTAATTTTTTTCCTCTATACTTCCTTCACAGGGACCAGCTCATCCACCTTCTTTTTGATGGATAGTCACAGGATCTTTTAATGTTAGAACTAGAAGGGATCTTAGAAATAATCTTGCACAATTCTGTGATTTCTCAAAGGACTGTTCTCTCTTGGTTTTCAGGATACCACTCTTTCCTTATTTTCATCTTATTTGTCTAACCATTCCTTCTCTGCCTCCTTTGCTAGATTCTCTTTCAGATCATATTTGAACCATTGGTATCCCTTTAGTCCTGGGTCCTTTTCTCTGTATATACTACTTCATTTGATAATCTCAACAACTGCCATGCATTTAATTATTTTTCTATGGTAATTTTCTAGCCATCCTGCTCTCAAATCTCTGCTAACTTTCATTTTAATATGACTATAGAATAACTACTGTAGAATAATAACAGTAGAAAACTAGTAGAACTGACTTCTAGACACTTCAAACTGGATATTCAGTAGAATGTGTGTTTGTGTGTGTGTGTGATTTTTAAATTTAGTATGTTCCAAATAGAATTCATTATCTTTCCCCTCCAAATGCTCCCTTCTTCTACATTCCCTATTATAGA
This sequence comes from Sarcophilus harrisii, assembly GCF_902635505.1. Taxonomy (NCBI): domain Eukaryota; kingdom Metazoa; phylum Chordata; class Mammalia; order Dasyuromorphia; family Dasyuridae; genus Sarcophilus; species Sarcophilus harrisii. The sequence continues at coordinate 459,954,032 of NC_045428.1, read as the reverse complement.
GGGCAATATCATTATCTCTGTCCTTCAAGCTTACAACTTGGGAGCCATCCTGGATTCCTCACTATTTCTCAACTCCTCCATATCCAAAATGTTGTCAAGATCTGTTAAGGGATAGGTCAATTCTCCGAGAGCCTGCACAGCTGTGAATCATAACATTTGAAGGAGTTGCAAAGCCGCCTTTACTGACACAGGTGTTGCAGACTGGGAATGAGATAAATTGAAGGAAGAGGGAAGAGGAGAGAGGTCAGACAATTTAACAGCTTCTCAGTCAGAGAACAGCAACTGCCTCTCAGTCTCCTTGTATCATCCTCTCACAAGAGGAGATCCATTCTGCAAGCCTGGGTTGGATCTCCAGCGGCCACTGTCATCACAACAAAGATCCATCCATTTCACTCTTATTACACCTCTAAAATATCTCCTCTTCTCCCCTCTGACACTGCTACCACTCTAATGGAGGTCCTTGTTACCTAATACCTTGATTATTACAATAATTCACTGATGATCTGCCTACCTCAATTCTCTTTTCATTGCAATAGATCTGCCATTCAATTCCCAAAGAGACATCTGTCTACCTATTTATCTATATATCTAAGTGATTGTTCTAAAATATAGTTCTGAATATGCCAACTCTCTGCTCAAAGAACTCCACTGACTCCCTATTGCCTTCAGGATCAAGTCATCTGTTTGGCATTCAAAGCACTCCATAAACTAACCCTCTTCTACTTTTCCTGTCTTCTTATGTCTTCCCTCCATGCAATCTTTTTTTGAAAAAAATAACATTTGATTTTTTCTCCTTAATTATGTGTAAAAAACCATTTTTTAGCATTTTAAAAAAGATTTTGAGTTCTAAATTCTACCCCTCCCTCTATCTTTCCCTCTCTGAGATGGTAAACAGTCTGATATAAGCTGACACTGACCTTTTAATTTTTCCATGAACAAGTCTCTCCATCTCATGGATTCAGGCATTTTTTCTGGCTATGCTCCACACATGGAATTCTTTTCCTTTTCATATCTGCCTACTTGATTCCCTGACTTTTTTTTAAATTCTAAATAAAAATCCTATTTTCTGCAATAAGCCTCATAAACTTCAATTAATCCTAGTGCCATCTCTCTCAATTATTTTCTATTTATCCTATATATACACATCTTACTTATTTTTTTAAAAAGCATATATATTTTCTTGTTTTCTCCCACTGGATTGTGAGTTTCTTGAACACAAGAACTGTTCTTTGTTTCTTTTTTTATCTCTAGCACTTAGCACAGTACCTGGTACATAGTAGGTGCTTAATAAATATTTATTTACTTATTGATAAATTACCATTTATTAAATTTTGACTATGTATTATGAAGAGACTAGGTGCACAAAACATGAAGCAATTCCTGTCATCAAGCAGCTTAAATTCTTCAGGGGGGAAAACAACATGAACACTGATAAATTTAGTTTAAGATAAACTGAAGACAGAATGGGGTCCTTTTATACAAAGGACTTTGTTATATTATAGACTCCTTTTGGATCTATGTAACCATTTCAGAATAATGTTTTTGAATTAATAAAATGAATTAAATTGGATTACAAATAAAACTAAATCCATCTGTCTACCTATTTATCTATCTACATTAAAAAGTACATATTATCCCCTGAATCCTATTTACAGCAGCTTTAGGGGTTCATGGATGTATATTTAAAAATGCATGTTCTAGATAGAAATAGTATAAGGAAAGAAGTGTGGATAATGATTTTCATAGTGAATGGAATTAGGTAGTTGATGACACAGCTGCTATCTAGGCTCTGAGTGGGCAGGAATGGGTAAGAATTTGACAGTTACCAAAAAAAAGGGAGAATAGGACAAAAATAATTATCTGAAAAATTTGGGACGATGCTAACAAGGAACACTACTGAAGTGTCTTTCAAGTTGTCTTGTGAGTGTTATATTCATTTTCTTACCTTTTTCTAGGCTACCTTCCAACTCAGTCTTGTAGGGTGCTACCTGGGATGGAACTGGGAGTGGGAATGGCTAACCAGGTGCAAGAAATTCTTTAATTCTATACTTCTAAAACTGTAACTCATGGACCATCACTGATATGCTTACCTTCAATATTCAGTTAGAAGACCCAATTAGCTCAATGGAAAGGCATTTATTGAAAGGGCAAGAGTATATACAGGTATGGTAGAGCATAAATCTCAGTCATGCTGTGACCTCAATACAAAAGCTTTAGTAGGAAAAGTAGGCACATATATAGAATATATATGTATATGTATATTGTATATATATGTGTGTATATATGTATACACACACACACACTCACACACACACACATATATATCAAGAATTCATTTGGCAAAATTTGCTCATACTTTTAGCACTCACAAGGCTCCATTGTCTTTTCTCTATTTGTGCTCTCCTTATATTGACCTTCCTGGATGCCAAGTTTATACCGGGTATGCTTCTCCACTAAGAATCTCATTTCTACTTTTCCTGTAGTTCAGTTAGACTCCTCAGACTTTCTGGATCCTTTCTGGTGGGTCTGATAACTCTTACTAGGTGAGTATAAGATGTTATTGCTGATGTCAGGAAGGAAAGGGAAGCTGGGTTCATTTCAGTACAGTAAGCCAGTAGAAAGTCATTGTATCACCATACTAGTAATATAGGGAAACAATGGAGTATATGAATTGTTTATCAAGGAGTGCTCTTGTCAAGCCACCAGTCCTCAGTTACTGGGATTGAAGACTGAAAATTTCTAATCTCATGTCTTAGCCCAAGTACAGTGACTCTGTGGTTCCAATACCCCAAAATGCAAATAGCAATACACATTCTCTCTCTTTGGAGCACAGGTTGGACCACATAATTTCTCAGGCTCCTTCCAAATCCAAAATTCTTACTCTATCAGAAGATGAGGGAATCAAACCAGGTTATCTTTGTAATCTATAAATTGGTTTAGGGTTAGTTTAGGGTTAATATCGCACTGAATTAGAGATGTGAGGAATTGATTCATTTCTGAATTTGACAATGTGGGAATCTGTGGGAATATGAGAAATCTATCCATCTCTACAGCATCCAAAAGGCATAAGAAATATGATTTTATTAGGACTGAATGAAACCAGAGAAACCAGACCTATTGCCAGGTGAGAGAAAAATCTGGTCTAAGGGGGCTAGACTTTTATGTTTCAGAGATCTAAGAAATATGACACCTATTTTGTGAATCCTAGGCCAGATTTTACAAATAGAATCAGTTACAATTATTACATTTTTCTTCACCTCCAGATTCACATAGGCTAGAGATATGAAATCCTGTGCTTGTCTTCATTCTTTTTTCTTTGACAGGCCTTGATGTTTAAAAACCCAAAGCTCCAAAAGGGAGAGTATCTTCCAGGTATACTTATTTAAAAAAAAAAACCCAACAACAATCCTATTCTCTATCTTCAAGAGTCTGGTTTTCAAGGGATATCTTAGACCCACCCAGGTTCATCATATTAGCACACTCATGTGGGTCTTTTCACGTCTAAAGAAAGAAAAAGGAACCAAGGATATTTCCTAAATTTATCCAAAACCTCCTTTAATAGAACAAATTAAATTTCTTCATCAGCACTCACAAAGTCATTATTGCAGGAAACTGGATTCAACCTCAAGTGGACCTAAAAAAAAAAAAATCTAATAACAGTGTTTACTAATAAAATGTAAAATTTTATTAATTTTTTTTTAAATTCAGAGAGAAATGCACTGACAGTATGTTATAAATCTATAGAACCTATGAGAGAAGGATTGCTTGTGTTCTGTTTTCTACAGAAAATCCTATCAATGTAAATTTAGGATCCCTCCTTTCCAGGGACTGCTTCCCAAACCATCCTCATCCAATGTTCACTATTATGTATTATAAAAGAATAGTGAGACTTCCCAGGAATATTTTCATTGGAACAGAGAAGGTATGGAGTGGATGACTTTGTGCAAAGAGGGAATGAGACTGAAATTGGGACCAGAGATAGTCAAAAAATAGTCTTGGGGAATCCAATGACAGCACTGAGATCCTTGTAGCTAGGCCTCAGCAAATTCCAATTGAGACTCAAAGATAAAGATAACTAGAGGGAAGAAGGGACATTAGTTTTGATATTATTCTTAAACTGCAAACAGCTGATCCTACATATGACTTCTTTTCTCTCCTGGTATATCTCATTTAATATGAGTGCCCTAACCTAGCCTTATTAATATCAGTCTTGACCTTCCACAATGATCACTTTCTGTGTCAAGACAACACAGCTAGGAATATTAGCAATATTGACTAAATGTCAGTCTCCTTAGAGGACATAGGAATAAACCCTCCATTCTTGACAAGGCTGACCAAATCTCTCCGAGAGCCACCAAAAATACCTATGTGAGTGCCAAATCATGAAGACACCAGCATCCCTGAGCTCACAACCACTTGGATTCAAATTTTGTACAATGGGCTGATTTTTGGCCCAACCAGCAGGTTTCTGGCTCCTAGATGTTCTCATATATTCTGGACATATATCAATCCTGTGGGGTGAAATTGCTTACAAGTATATCACCTACTGTCAGCTTCTATGATCTGGTACATTTCTTCCTTTGCTATACTGGCTGCCATCCTGACTGACTTCTACCTTGCTGACAATCTGATTAGTGTCTTGGAGCTTTTGAAGGAATAGTTCATTACTGTCTCTTCGGCATATTGACTCCTAGAGAGTTATTTAAATCATTAAATGTCATTTTTATTTTGAATACCACATCTTACCATTGTTTTATTATGAAGTGTGGAGGTCGTTGATAAGGAAAAGTAACATGCAGTCAAGCAGAATGTGATCTTAGATATGTCCTAGAGAGTATTGAAGAATGCCAGAGGTCACAGTGACAAATAGCTTACTTCTACTTTTTATGTCTTTCTGGAATCCCTAATTTTATAGCATCTTGTAGAGCCCTATCTTTTGTTTTTCTGTTCTATAGAGAGGCCAAAATCTTTAAGTGAACTGACCACATATAAGAATGAAAGTTCTGTAGTTCTTCTCTAAATATTGAGTCTTTCCTAAGGTGTGCTTTTATTTATTAGAGACTCTCATCAAATTTCCTCAATGATTCCTTTATCTTTTATGCCATCAGAGTCCAATAATCACCAGCTCTCATGACGTAGGCCAGAATGGAAATTATTTTTGCCTTTATTCAATTGAAACAAATTAGACTTAAAGAAAATTATACTTGGAAATTAAGTGAAAGGGTAACAAAAGCCAAGGAGCAAAACTTTAGCATGGTCAAATAATAAAGCACTGTATGTGCCCTTCTATTTAATCCCTGCAATCTTTAATTACAGAGCCAATCAAAGGCTTAAGAGGTCAGCCTAGAGAGGTCTATGGGTAGGAATGAGTGTGTGTGTGTGTGTGTGTGTGTGTGCACGCATGCAAAATAAAGCAATTATTGCAGTGGAATGAAACAGGGACTATCTTCTCCCCCCTATTTCTATTGGACAATTAGATAAATATAATTTCTTTGTTGGAGTTGCTTTCTCTGCAATAGATATTCACCACATAAAATGTTTCCATGGTGGATGAAGGTTCTCTGCAATCTTCAACACATTCCAGTTAGCAAAAATAAATTTCCATACTAAGAAGAGAGAAGCATTTATTTTAGACAATTTCTCCCCAGTCCAGATCATAAATTGGAGGTGAAGAATTCACTATAGGATCTCATTCTTTAATCTTCAAACTAATAAACATAGAATAGAAGTATTTTCAGCTGTAGTTCATCTTAACATTTATCAATTACTTGACTTTGAACAATATCTTAATCTTTTTGAATCTGTCTCTTCTTCTATATAATAAGCTTAATATTACTGGTACTATATACCTCTCAGAGATTTGGGGCAAAATCTCAAAATATTGTATAAAGGAAATCTATGAATACTCTTCCTGCCCAATGATACTCCCAGTTCCCACCCTCTTGTGGGCTGAGCTATCTAGATCAGGGTCCAGAAAGGGTGGCTCTTCTAGTTTTCTCACCCTGGATTAACTTTAAAGTACTTGTAGTAGGACTAGATTTTGCATCCACTCTTAGCTATTATAGTATGATGCCATCATCCTTTAAACAACCAACTCTTTAAACATATTGGAGAAAACACAAATGATTTCTTTTTTTCTTTTTCCTTATAAGAAGCAAATCTGTTTTCTATCTGTTTTCAACTACCTTTGGAGGTGACAAAATATTTTTCATTATTTCTATGAAGTAACTCAGTCCTGTCAAACCCCATTTATTGCTGGCCTCAATCTTGAGTGGATCTGGTCAGAACTTAGGGAGAAAGTCTTATGATTCAGGGGAAAGAAAAGGGCATGAGGAAAAACATGGCATATTTTCTACCTCTCATCTGATATTCAGATCTGGACTTGGTGCCAAAATAAGATAGACCCTGGGGAAGCATTCCCAACACTCCATCTCTAGACTCACCTCCCAAGATTCAGAGGAGAGAGGGAGAGGGAGAGGGAGAGGGAGAAGAGAGAGAGAAAGAGAGAGAGAGACAGAGAGAGAGAGAGACAGAGAAAGAGAACGAACAAAAAGCAGAGACAGGGAGACAGACTGAGATACTCAAGAGAGAGCAGAGAAAGAGAGATTAAGAGAAAGTGAGAGACAGGGAGAGATAGAGATAGAAACAGAGAGAGATAGGAAAGGAGAGAGTGAGAATGAGAGAAAGTGAAAGATGGAGAGAGATAGAGATAGAGACAGACAGAGAAACACGCAGAAAGAAACAGAGATAGAAAGAAATAGAGGCACACAGAGAAAGACATAGAGATAGAAAACAATGATTGTAGTTGAATGAAGTGGCACAAGAATGAAGATGACTGGAGATGCCCCAGGATGCAATGGGCAATCTTGGCTTTTTAGAACTAAGGTTTCAATTTGTCAGAAGCAACCTCCATTCAGTGACTAAGGGTTAGTAAGAAATAACACAAAAGATGTCCTAGTTTATCATCTGGGAGGAGAAAGAACCTAAGGGTTTCTGGTTGGAACAGAAAACAATGGTTATTTACACTCATTCTAAGTCTCTCTCCCCCACTCCCCATCCCCCACCCCTCCACCAAAAAAAAAAAAAAAAAAAAAAAAAAAACAAGGAGTAAAAGAGTTTGGGGCTGGAATTTATTATTGACCATTTAAAGAAAGCTAGAGTAATTTGGATTTAGTCAAGTAGCTTCATTTGAATCACAGTGGACTTTTTAGAAGCCTGCTCTCTAGAGCTATATTTCTAGGAAACACAAATGAAAGCTGATCAGGACAAAAAGTAAATTGTCATAGCTTAAAAAAAAAAGAAAGAGAACTGAAAGAGAACTGAAATGGAATGGAACTGAAATGGAACTGAAAGAGAACTGAAAGAACTGTTTGCTATATGAATCCAACCCATGACAGTTATAGATTCTTTGCAATCTTTGATACATTCCAGTTTAGCAAAAGTGTTATTTCCACCTTATGAAATGAAAAACTTACTTTTCCTAAGTCTTTCTTAGTCCCAGATTATAAATGGGAGATGAAGGGTCCTTTATTCTTCAACAAATATAAAAATAGAATAGGAGTGTGCCAAGGCATTTCTCATTTTGGTGTATACCTATTGTGTGATTGAACAAGTTCCTTTGTCTCCCTAAACTTTAGTTCCTTCTCCTATAAAAGGAATTTAGTATTAGTTGCATTGTCTACTTCCTGTCCATATTGTTCCCTTCTGATAATATCCAACCTTTTCTCAAGGCTAGGAGCTAAATCAGAGATGATGACCTCAACCCATGGATTTGATGTGGTATAGTTTCTAGGGTAAATATAGCAATAATTTTAAGGTCCCCTGATGTTAGGGGTCTTCTGTCATAATAAATCTGTAAGTAATTGTAAAGTCTTCTGGTTTTGAAATTTGTGATCCTGAGGTTCCCTCTGCCTCCCCAACCTTGGAGCTCTATTGTTTGGGCAATCTGTCAATGATTATGAAAGTCTTCTGGCCTATGGATATAATAATATTTCTTCCCTTAGGCTTTAGGGATATTAGTGATCCTGAGACTCTCTAACACCAGAATACTATTGTTCTGACAATCTTGTCGGTCAATGATTTTAAAATCTCCTGGCCATAGGATAGCCCTAGACCTGCTGGTCAGGGATAATCAAATTCCTGAGACCACTCCTCAGGTTTTCCTCTAGGCCATGAAATTAGCATGGATAAATTTGTCAAATTTGTCTCGTTGCTCCAGATTCTCTGTTAATTCTTTTGGAATTTAGCCTGCTTCAATTGATGTTACAATTATAGTAAACTTGGTCCCTTGACTTGGATAGGGTGTAAACCTGCAAATTCTTTTGAGGCACCTCATGACACTGATCTATGACCCTCAACCTTTTTGGCTTCCTTCCCAACTTCAACAGGTTGAATTGGCTAGATTAGGTCCAGAAGGAATAGTTATCCTGTTTGTTTGTTTTTTTTTTATCATGAATATCTCTGATTTAGTTATAGTAATGATGAGTTACAGAGGTATAGAAGTATTGAATCCAAAAAATATATTGGGATTTTAGGATTCTCCCCTATAGTTCACCAAATGTTGGGAAGTGGGGATTGGACTCCAAAAATATATTGAGGTTTTGAGCCAGTGACATAAGATGTCTCAAAAGAATTTGTAGTCCTAGACTATCTCTAAATCAAGAGGAAAAGATTTTATTACTCTGCTGGCAGTGCTGGCAAAAGGGAATTTTAGAGATTAACAAGGGTTAATTAATTCAGGATAAGCTCCTTAGCACAGCCCACCATTAACAAAGAGGAAGATACTGTAACAAGAGGGAAGACACCTAATGGTGTCAGGCAAAGTTCCTAGAGAACTTGTTACCAAAAGGAGGGCAATTCCTAATGAACCTGCAAAGGAGTGGGGTACAAGCAAATTGTTTTATAAGGGAAAAATAACCTTGGGGTTGACATCATAATTTTGATTTATGATTCAATATAGTAACTGTGGAGTCATGATGATTTTGTCTATGCAAGGAATCTGACAAGAATCCATTGCAATAAAGAGTTCCTTAAAGATAACAAAAGATACACTTAAGAACTAGGTAATACTATCAGTAGCTACTCCTACTTGCCTTAGTTTGATTAGTAATTTAATTGCCAACAAAGGCTCACTCAAATTCAACAAAAGTCTTCTGATAACTATCCTGAACTATGGCTCACTTAGTTACAGAGAACCACCAGACTTTTTGATGCTTTCTTATTCATCTCTTTCTTTTCATTTCTTATTCATCAATACAATGGGCTTCTTAATCCATTGTGTGGTGCTGGTCTACAGATACCTTTATCCTACCTCCAGATAACATTTTTTAATTCGCACATATCACACACTTCATTTTGCTTTTTATTGTCAATCTTGAAAGGAAATGACATTCCCCACCTTGAAGGTTACTGAATTTATTATATTACCTCCTTCAAGTCATTCAATTCTGTCAAGTACCAGTTGTTGTTAGTTTTAGTCTCCAATCAGGATATAGATCTAGTCAGAGTTCAAAGAGAATGCCCAAGTATCCTTATGAGGGACTGAGGAAGAATTGGGCATAATTTCTATTTCATCACCACTTATTTGATATTCAGACCTGGTCTTGGTATAGTAATGAGAGACCCCAGAAAAAGTATTACCAATACTCCATTCCTGGGTTCATTCCCCTCCAAAGAAGCAGAAAAGAGCAAGATCTAGTAGGAATAGCTTGTTCATCTTATCCCCTTATGGGATTCCTGGCAATTGAGCCAGTGGTAATGTAATTCTAATCACTGATTAACTAATGGGAGGGACAGACAATCCCAGCAAAGACTAATACTAACATACCTCTCAGAATTTACTGCTTTATAATATCTTGAAATGTGGTCAAAAGGTAATTAAAGGCATGTATAAGAAATAGAAGAGGGAAAGAAAGTCTAAATATTCACTGTCTTTCCTATGCAATCCTCTATGTACAATTTAGCTATCTCCTTTCCAAGGATTTTTCACCTTATGAGATTTAGGGTTTTCTAACTATTTTTTAGGAATCCACTTGGATTCAATTGGACAATTGAGTTTTTAAGTGAGTTGTTTTGGTCTATGGAATTTTTTTCCATTTCCATTTCACCAATTTTATTTTTTAGAGAGCTATTTTCTTTTTCCAATTCATTAATTGTTTTCCTTGGGGTTGTTTATCTTTTCCAATTCACTAATTCTGTTTTTCAATGATTTGATTTCTTTGTCCACTCTATCTTTAAACGAGTAGGATGATTTATCCAGACTCTTTTGCCAAGCTTTCCTTTCCTTTTCCCATTTTTCTTCTAGCTCTCTTGTGAGAGCCTTTTAATTTCTTCTATGAGAATCTTGTGTGTTGAGGACCAGATCATATCCCCCTTTGGGGACCATCTGGAGACGGTCTGTTTTTAGTCTCCTCAATGTTTAAGGTCTGCTCTCTAGCCATATAGAAGCTATCAATAGTTAGAGCCCATTTAAATTTGTTACTCATTTTGTCAAAGAAGATTCAAAGAAAATGAACTAACAGAACAAACAAATGCAGTCTGCTTTTTTTTTTTTTTGGGGGGGGGGGGGGTTGGATGGTATTACTGAGCTTCCTTTACAGACTGCAGGGGGCAGCAGTGAGGCACCAGCAGGACAGCAATGGCTGCCCTGTGTCTGCACTCTGAGATTCTGAGAGCATGCTAAGACACTCTGGGTGGGTATGGCCAGGTCCCAAGAGACCCTAGCTTTTGGGGGTTATAGTCTTTACCCCCTGTGTTTATAGCTTCTCTGCTGATCTACTGGCTTGCTGCCAGGGCAAAGTAGCCACACCGTGGTAAAGTTCTTTCTGCAGAAATGGCTGAGATCACATCTCACCCCCTTCAGGTCTGCTCAGTGAGAGCTACCTGCCATACTCTCACTACCTGCCCTCGGTCTGCAACCAATCTGACCCTCCCCACCCATGAGCAAAAACAGATCTTTTCTGGAAATTTTCAAGAATACCTTCTGTTGGTAATTATTTGTATTTTTTTTTTCAGTCAAGCACTAATTCTGAGGTATTGTCATGAAATAAAGTATTCTGAGAGGAAAGATGGAGCTTAAGTAGATGTGTGTGTCCTCTCTACCATCTTGGCCAGAAGTCCCTATAATCTGTTTTGTTATTCCTTGGTCTCTCATAGCTTCACTGGCTCAATTCTAATTTTCAAAGAATTATTTTCATCTTTGCGATTCTGTATCTCCTTTTCTACCTGGTTAATTTTTTTTTTCTTAATGTTGTTTTTCTTTTATTTAAAAAAATTCCTCAATGGCTCTCATTTGATTTTTTAAATTATTTTTTTTTGAAATTTTCTATAAATTCTCTCTGGACAAGGAGCCATTTCATGCTACTCTTTGGAGTAGCTTTTTTTTTTTTTTTTTATACTAAAGTGTTTACTAAACTCTGAGGCTGGATCCGGGTCTTTCCTGTTTGCATAATATGTTTCAATTGTGGAGTTCTTTCTTCTTTACCAGTACATCATTTTTTAAAAATAAAAAGTATTAGTGTAAGCACCTCTAATTGTGGGGTGGGGGGATGGTCCTTCAAGCTTTCATTTATTCTTCACTCTGACTGGGAACCCCAAACCAAGAATTCCACCCTCCTTCGAATGCCCATAGCCACCAGGTTTCTGTCCTACAGCATTCACTAGGTCTTAACTAGGCCACACCTCAACAGCATAGCTGGGCCTAGTCTTCCCAATCAGCCAAGGTTCCTTTAGTCTTCTGGAATCAGACCCTCTTCTCTCCTCCTCCCCACCCCCAACACTCCACAAATAGTTTCAGAGGTGAAGATCTCTGTAGTTCTTAGCTAGTAGCTACCCTGAGGAGTTCCCACTTGATGTTTCTGTAATTTAGAGGTGTGTGCACTTTTGACAGGTTAATCCCCAGTCCCTGGTCTTTCTTCAGACATACTCAGGTTGTATCTGGAGTACCACTATTCTGCTTCAAATCTTGTTGATTTTTCACCAGTCTACAATTCGCCCTGTGGTGTGAATTTGTTCTATTTATAGGGGAAATCTGGAGAGCTCAAAATTTACCAATATACTCCCACCATCTTCCCAGAATACTCCAGAGATACAGAGTCTTAAAAGTGAAAATAACTCTTTGAAAATTAAAATTGAGCAAGGAGCAGCCAGCAAAGCTATGAGAGACCAAGAAATAGCAAAACAGAATATAAAGAATGAAAAAATAGAAAGGATATGAAACATCTTATAAAAAAGAACAGATCTAGAGAACATATCAAGAAGAGGAAACAAAAGAATAATTAAACTATCTGAAAAATTTGACAAAAAAAAAAAAAAAAAAGATCCTTGACATCATAATGAAAGAAATAATCCAAGAAAATTTTCCTGGAGTGATAGAACATGAGAGGAAAGTAGAGATAGAAAAGATTCACTGATCACCACTTCAAAGAGATGCCATTTTTAAAATCCCCAGGTAAAAGAAAATTTTGCAAGAAACAAGAACAAAAATCAATTTAAATGCACTAGAGCTACAATTAAAATAGTATAGGACTTATCAGCAGTCACAATAAAAGACTGCAGGTCCTGAAATCATATATAGTGGCAATCAAAAGAACTAGACCTGTGGCCAAAAACATATTCAGCAAAATTATCCATAATGTTTAATGGGGGGAGGAGGGGAGAAGGACATTCAACAGACTTGTGGATTGTCAGGTCTTTATCTCAACCAAACCTGAACTCAATAAAAAAATTTAATATTTAAGAGCCAATAGCAAAGATTAATTTTAAGGAACTTAACATGGACAAATTATTTATGATTTTTACATGGAGATGTATACCATATATTTAAGACTGAAATCAGAATTTGAGCAGCTCAAAAGAAAGTTTAGGGCAGAGTTGAATATGATTTGACTCTAAAAAGCAAAACTGCCCAGGAAAAGGTAAAAATAATAATTATGTTATACAAATGAGGTGCAGAGGAAGAATAGAAACAGACACATTAGAGGGGCTGGAGGGCTCATAGTTCTGAAAACCTACTCATAAGGAATGGGTTAAGTAGGAAATACTACATATATGTCATAAAGGATAGAGTATTCTCCAAAATCTATAAACAAATAAGAGAAGGAGGAATGGGTGGGTGGGAAGCAAGGGATGAGGGAAGAAGACAAAGAAAGGATCCATGTTGGAGTAGGTTAAGTGACAGCAAGGCAAGTGAAAGGGCAGAATTAAACCAGAAGAGTTTGCAAGGATAGGAAAGAAGAGACACACAAATACTCTAAGAAGGAACAGAAGTAGTATTCACTGGGAGAAAAAGTATGGCTAGTAATCTTGATCTTATACAAAGTAAAAAATAAAGATTCAATCAAGAGAGAAATCTATATTATATGTCATCCACACTGGTGTTGTTTTAGATGCATGTTTACATATATGTCTGAGTATATGTATGCATGTTGCTTTATGTACATGTGTATATAGATATATGTATATGTGGGTGAGTTTCTGAGTTGATGTGAATGTATATATGTTGGAGTCTAGTTCCAGTGAATATCGAGAGTGTGAATCAGTGTGAATATGCATGAGCCAGGAGGAAAGATTTGCTTTTCAATTTTCATTTATTAATTTGAGTGCCAGTTTAAATACTTTAAGTTAGTATTGCATTAATACCAGCTACCTCCAGGTGGTGCTATATACACATTCCAGGGTTAATGTATAGCTAGAGAGAATATCAGGACATTTCAGTCTGACCTTAACTAACAATAATAAGATATCTATCATAACAAGGTTGTAAATAACAATAACTATTAATAACAAGGTATTTTTTCAAAACAGAGTTGTAAATAGTATAACTGTGTTGCCTTGTTCCTGTGACATGCATTCTTCATCAAAATTATCCTAATTTTATCTTAAGTATGTCTTTCATTTATTGTTGAAGTGGTGAGCCAATGTTTTGAATTGTTCACCTTTACAGAGAGCAGGTCTCAAGTAATACCTGCACTGGACTTTTCCTGTACATGGACTTATTCAATACTGGTCTTCTACATATCTGTATATATATGCATGTGTGTAGGTAGGGGTGTGTGAATATCTCTCTGTGTTCATATGTGTGTATCTATATAGATATGTAGGTATATAGAAATATATCTTTCCTTAACTATAGCCTGTTTGGGGGAACTAGAGGTGATGAAAAGGAAAAAAAAAGAATAAAGTAAAAAAAGTGAACCACAGAGGACAAAAGAACAACCTACAAGGAACAAAGAAAAGATGGGCACTCATGAATACAATTTCTTCTACTATTATGTATTCTTTCTTGAACTGAAAATTTATTCTTATATATTTTGAATCCTCCCTGATGTTCTTCTGGGCACATGAAAATGTTCTATTTTGTTTTGTTTTATTTTCTTTCTCTGTCTTTCTTTTTTTCTATTCTGCTTTAAAACAAAGAAAAAATAAACAAGAAAGAAACTAAGGAGATAAATAAATTAGAAAAGTTAAATATGACAGACCTTTGAAGAAAACTGAATGGAATCAAAAAGGATTATACATATTTTGCAGCAGCAAATGGCACCTACACTAAAATTGACAATGTAATATGGCATAGAAAGAAATGTTAAAATCCAATGTAGAAAGATGGAAATATTAAATATATTCTTTTCAGATTATAATGCAGTAAAAATTACATTAAACATTGCAGGAGGAAATTAAATTGAAAGTTAAATGCAAACAAAATAATCTAATCCTAAAGAATAAGTAGATACAATAACAAATCATAGATACAATCGATAATTTTATTAAAGGGAATGACAACAATGAGACAACATACAAAATTTATGAAATGCAAGCAAAGTAGTCCTTAGGAAAAATTATTTCTCTAAATTCTTACATTAACAAAATGGAAAAAGAACAGATCAATGAATTGGGCATGCAATCAGAAAATATCACTGTTTTTGTACAATTTTCTCTCTTGGTTCTGCTCACTTCACTTATATCAGTTCATATGTCTTTTTAAGTTTTTCTCAAAATCATCTTCTTTTTTATTTTTTGTATCACAATAGTAATTTTTTTGACATTTTCTTCTTCCTACCCCCCCCCGCCCCCACCCAAGTACATGCAAAAACAAATTTTAACTTCGTTTTTTTACAATTCTGAGTTTCAAATCCTCTCTTACTCTTTCCCCCCTTCTTCCTTATTGGGAAAACAAGAAATTTAATAAAATTTATACATGTCCAGTCATGTAAAACATTTCCATATTAGTCACGTTGTGAGAGAAACAAATTCCAAGAAAAAGAAAGTTAAAAAACAGTATGTTTTGACTGCATTAGATTTCATCAGTTCTTTCCATGGATAGAATCTTTTATCACAGGTACTTCAGAATTGTCTTGAATCTTTCCATTGCTGAGAATACTTAAGTCTTACATAGCTGATAATTATACAATATTGTTACTGCATATAATTTTCTCCTGATTCTGATCATTTCACTTTGCATCAATTCAATGTTATCCATGTTTTTGTGAAAGCACCCTGCTCATCATTTCTCATAGCACAATAATATTCCATCACAATCATATACTATAACTTGTTCAGCATTCCTCAGTTGATGGAGATTTCATCAGTATTCAATTCTTTGCCACAACAAAAATGCTGCTTTAATTTTTTTTGTACATATAGTTTCTTCCTCTCTCCCTGCTTGTATCTTTCCTTCCTTTCCTATTGTCCTTTCCTCCTTCTCTCCTTTCTCTCCTTCCTTCCTTCCCTCCTTTCTTCTTTATTTCCCTCTTTCTTTCCTTCCTATCTTCCTTTTTCTTTGGACTACAGACTTAGATGTTGCATTGCTAGGTCAAAAGGTATGCCATTTGGGAATAGCTGCAAATTACTCTCCAGGATCATTGAATCAGTTCACAATTCCATTAACAGTGCCATAGTGTCCCAATTTTACCACATCTCCTCCAATATTTGTTAGTTTTCTTTTTTTGTCATATTAGCCAACCTGATAGTTGTGAGGTAGTACCCTAGAGTTGTTTTAATGTGCATTTGTGTAATCAATAGTGAGAGAATTTTTTTATATGACTATTGATAGCTTTGAATTCTTCAGAAAACTGCTTGTTCTTATCCTTTGACTATCAATTAGGGAAGGACTCATATTCTTCAAAATTTGACTTAGTTCTCTGTATTTGAGAAATGATGGCTTTATTAAAGAAACTTGCTATAAGACTTTTCTCCATTTTCTGTTTTCCATCTAATCTTAAATGTATTGATTTTATTTTACACAAGATCCTTTTAATTTAATGTAGTTAAAAAAATATTTTATATCAGATAATGCTCTATGTCTCTTGTTCAGTCCTAAATTCTTCTCTTGTACATTGTTCCATAGGTTTGCTAATTTGCTTAGGGTGTCATTTTTTATGTTTAAATATGAAATGTTGGTCTATACTTAGTTTCTGCCAAACTGCTTTTCAGTTTTCCTGGCAGTTTTGTCCAGAAGTTTGTATCTTTGTATTTATCAAACATTAGATTACTATCATTTCTTATTGTGTATTTGTTTATCCTGCTGTGTATTTATTCCACTGATTCACCACTCCATCTTTTAGTCAGTACCAGATTGTAGTTTTTTCCCCTCCATTGATTCCTTTGATATTCTTGATCATTTGCTCTTCTAGATAAATTTTATAATTTTTTCTAGCTCTGTAAAATATTTTTGGCATTTTGATGGGTATGGCATTTAATAAATATATTAATTTAGGCAGAATTATCATTTTTATTATATTGGCTTGACCTACCCATGGGCAATGAAAAAATTTCCAATTTATTTATATAAAACTATGTTTGTGTGGAAAAGTGTTTTGTAGCTGTGTTTATATAATTCTTGGGTTTGCCTTGGTTGATAAGATTCCCAAGTATTTTATGTAGTTATTTTAAATGGAATTTTTATTTCTATCTCTTCTTGATAAGTTTTGTTGGTTACCAGTATGGGGAAATGCTGATGATTTATATGGGCTTATTTTATATTCTGTAACTTTGTTAAAGTTGTTATTTCAATTGGTTTTTAACTGATTTTCTGGAGTTCTCCAACTATACCATCATACCATTTGCAGAATGACAGTTCTGTTTTCTTATTGCCTCTTTTAGTTCCTTCAGTTTCTCTCTCTCCCCCCCCCCCATTTATTGTTATAGCTAGCATCACTAATACAATATTAAATAATAATGATGATAATTGACATTCTTCTTCACTTAAGCAAGGCTTCTAGCTCAGAACTTGATATACTGGTTTCAGAGAAATACTACTTTTTAATTTTTTAAGGAAAACTCCATTTATTACTAGATTTTGTAGAGGATTTTTTTTTAAAGGAATAAGTTCTGTTTAATTAAAAGCTTTTTCTGCTCTATTGCGATGATTATATTATTTATTTCTTTTGTTATTGATAACTCCATTATGCTGATACTTTTCCTAACATTGAACCAGCCCTATAAAATCCAGCTCATTAATCCTTGTGATATATTGCCATAATCTTCTTGCTAGTGTTTTGTTTTAAAATTTTTTGCATCAATATTCATTAGGGAAATTTATTTATAGTTTTCTTTCTCTCTTTTGACTCTTTCTGGTGTAGATATATAGCACCATATTTGTGTCTTGAAGGGATCTCATTCTTAGCCTATTTTCCAAGTTTTTTATATAGTATTGGAATTAATTGTTCTTTAAAAATTTGGTAGAGTTCATTTGTGAATTTATCTGTTGCTGGGCACTTTTTCTCAGGGAGCTCATTGATGGCTTGTCCTTTTTTTTTTTTTTTTTCCTAATGTCAGGTTATTGAATAATTCTATTTCCTCTTTGTTTTTATAAACATTCATCCCATTTCACTTAGATCTATTGACATCCAATTGAATAAAATAGTTCTTAATTAATAGTGCTTTAATTTTTCTACATTGATAGTAAATTCACCCTTTTAGTTTTGTTATTAAAACACAATAGTATTCCATTACTTTCATATACCATAACTTATTCAGCTATTCCTTAATTGATGAGCATCCTCTCTGTTTCCAATTCTTTTCCTTTATAAAAAGAGTTGATATAAATATTTTTGTATTTATGAATCCCTTCCCTCTTTTTTTTGGGGGGGGGAGGAGGTGTTTTCCTTCTTTGAGCTATAGAACTGGTAACAGAATTGCTACATCACAGGATATGCACAGTTCAATAGCGGTTTTTGGGGGGAAAGTTCCAAAAAAATTGCTTTCCAGAATGATTAGACTAGTTCTACCAATGGTTTATTGGTGTACCAGTTTTTTTTTTCCATATCCCCTTCAATATTTGTCATTTTTCTTTCTATCATTTTAGCCAATCTGGTGAATGTAATGTACATTAGAGTTATTTTAATTTGCATTTCTCTATTATTCATTTAGAACAGCACATAATAGGGAACTTCCAGGGTAGGAAGTTTTCAAATGAAACAAACTATTCACAACCATTATGAACAAATGATTCCTAAAATGAACAAATGAACAATAATTATGAACAAAATCATGAAGAACAGAAATACAAATTAAAACAACTTTATTGTTCTACCTCAGATTCCTCAGATTGAAAAAAATGACTAGGGAGGAAAAGAGCAATTGCTCAAGAAAATGTGAGAAGCAAGTTTATCAATGAACTTTTAGTGGAGTTCAGGATGGCACTCTTAGAGTGCAGATACCCTTCTCCATGTCGGACCTTTCCCAAATTAAGGAGAAACTGGGCAGATACTCTGAGGATCCCACCAAATATACTGAGGGGTTTAAAACCATTATCCTGTGATACATGATCTGTCCTGTGGAGATATTAATATCATTATCTCCTCTTGTTGTACCATAGAGGAGAAAAGGAGGATCTGGGACCTGGCCCAGAAGTTTGGAGATGACATGGCTGCCTCTTCCCCTGTTGGATATCAAGCAGGGGCCATAGCCGTGCCTGTCTCAGACAAACTATCAGGAGGGGAGCAAGGACAGAGAGAAGAGGGACCATCTTCTAACCTGCCTCATAAAGAGCATGAAAAAGGGGATTAAGAAGCAGGTGAATTACGATAAATTTAGAGAGATCATCCAAGCAGCTGAGGAAAACTCTGCCCTCTTTCTGGGTCGCCTTGTAAAGGCCACTAGGAAATACACTAATCTGGACCCCACTTCTCCAGAGGGGACCATTATCCCTGGCATGCATTTTATCAATCAGTCTTCCCCAGACATAAGACAGAAGCTACAGAAATTGGCTCTAGGGCCCCAGACTCCCATGACTCAGTTATTGGAAGTCACCTTTGGGATATTCAATAATAGGGATCAAGAGGAGGATCAAAAGGCCAGAGCAAAAAACAAACAGCAGGCCCAGATTCTGGCTGCCACTATTTCCATAGAGCCCCAGGGCTCTTGCCCCTGGGCAAGGAATTGCCTTCTGAAAAATCAGCCTCCAGGCCCTTGCCCAAAGAGGAAGGACACTGGAAGAGCAACTGCCAGGAGAAGGGGAGAGCCGCTGCCTCCAGTCTCACCCTCTGGGCTTCTCAGGACCTGGACTGATGGTGCCCGGGGTTCTGCCAGGGCTCCCCTTGCTCTATCACTGCTGTTGAACCCAGGGCCACTTTGGAGATAGTAGGTATGCCCATCTCATTTCTCTTTGATAGCAGGGCCTCTCTTTCAGTTCTGTTCTCACACTTGGGTCCCACTCACCCTCCTCCCATAAGGTGTTGGGAATTGATGGGAGACGCCGGAATTGCTTGGAAACCCTCCCCCTGCCTTGCCGGTTTGGGGACCTATTGTTTCCACATTCATTTTTAATTATCACTTCCTGTCCCAACCCGTTAATGGGGAGAGATTTTAATGGTGAAGGTGGGAGCCCAATTCTCTCTACTCAAACTCCAAATAATCTCTTTGTCCTCCTTTCAAGACCTTCATATTCCCTAAGAAATCTGGGAGGAAATAGACTCTTCTGTCTGGGATCAGGGCAGCCCTGGAAGAGCCACCCATACCACCCCAACTCTGATTAAGTGGAGGGATCCTAGTGTATTTCCTTGTAGATGCCAGTATCCAATTAAACAGGAAGACAGGATAGGGTTACAACCTCTGATTGAAAAGTTCCTTAAGTTTAAATTCCTGATTCCCTGCCAGTTTCCCTGCAGTACTCCAATTCTTTCTGTTAGAAAAGTGAACCGAGATTTCCACATGGTGCAAGATCTCAGGGCAATTAATTAATGAAGGAGTCATTCCAATGCATTCTATAGTGCCCAATTCATATACGATCCTCACCCAGATTTCTGGGAATACCCATGTTTTCCACCCTGGACCTTAAAGATGCCTTTTTCTGCATACCCTTGCATAAAGACTTGCAGTTTCTCTTTGCCTTTGAATGGACTAAGCCAGGGGAACTGGCCCACCAGTTAACCTGGACTGTTCTGCCTCAAGGCTTTCGAGATAGTCCACACCTGTTTGGTCAACCATTAGCTAAAGATTTAAGAGAACTGGAGCTGCCTGGTAGTAACCTTATCTAATATGTGAATGACATTTTACTCTGCAGTCCCATCAGAGAGGAGTCCCTAAAAGCAGCCACAAAGACCCTAAATTTTCTAGCCTCAGGAGGCTACAGGGTCTCCCTACCAAAGGCCCACATAGCCTGGCAGTCTGTCAAATATTTGGGCCACAATCTCATCCCCACCTATTGCTCTCTGAGGAAACAGGCTATCCTAAGCCTGCCAGACGCTGCCTTAAAGAAGCAACTGCATACTTTTTTTAGGCATGGCTGGCTTGTGTAGGGTCTGGATTCCCAATTTTGGGATTATTGTCAAACTCCTCCATGATTCCATTTGAAGTCCCGATAAACTTCCTCTTGAATGGGGACCTGATCAGACCAAGGCTTTTAACCCAAGGGATAGCCAGAGCGCTAAAAATTTCTTATCATCTCTACTCTGCCAGCATCCTCAAACCTCTGGGAAAGTAGAGAAAATGAACTACACGCTTAAGAGAGTCCTTACTAAACTGTGCCTAGAGACTCGTGAGGACTAGATAAAGAATCTCCCATTGGGGTTACTTAGAGTCAGAATTGCTCCCACCCCCACGCCTCCCTCTCCCCCCCCTCCCCAGCCCTCCAGGAGAGAATTAAGCTGAGCTCCTTTTGAACTTCTGTATGGACTGCTTTCTTAACCACTGACATTCTTATGGATTGCTGCAAGGAGTCCCTCAGTTTGCTACTCAGATGAGCACCTCCCTAGGCCCTTGCAAGCTCAGGTTCAGATTACATCCCTGGTCAATGGGGAGGAGAGGAAGGGAGGTAGATATGGTTTATTTGAAAACCTGGAAGCCCCAGGGATCTGATCCTTTAGGTGTAAAGTGGAAAGGCCCATACAAGGTCATTCTGACCACTCCAATTGCAGTTAAATTGGAAGGGTCCCCCAGCTGGACTCATATCTCTAGAATTAAAAATGCTGCTTCTGTTACCTCTCCTTCAGATACCCTAGTGTATTCCTTTGACCTATAGAGGACCTGAAGTATCTCTTCTGAAAAGATCCTGAGATATCTCTGGAGAAGGAAGGGTGAAATTGCCTATAATCTTCTTTTCTCCTCATCATGAGGACTCTCTCTTCAGCTTTCCTGGTCTTCCTCTGTGTGCTCTCGCCAATGGGGTGACAACTTCCTTGTCAGACTAGGGAACTCTGTGGGGAATGGGGGTGTCCAGAATTGTTGGGTGTGCGCCCAGATTGGCCCACAGATGCGGCCTAATGCATTCTTTGCAAAGGTACCATTCCCACCTCTCTGGGACACCACCTTTTTCATACTAGCCAACCCCCAAGGGAATTACTCTAACCCGACTGTCCCCTGTTTTCTGGCTGGGAAGGATCTCATGCCTACACATCACTACACCACAGAGAGTGGTTGTCACTGTTTTCCATAATGGCCAGGTCTGTATCCCTGATGTGGGAACACTGACTTGTACCACCAAAACTGTGGGGGCAAGAGAGTGTGATCTCTCTCAGGCCTGCCACAATTTCACCTCAGCAACTTGCACCAGCTGCACAAGTGGGTCATAGGTCAGGAGCACCTATGATTATGTACCTCCCTAAAGGGTAACTGTGGGGAACCCATTCTGGGATTACCCTGGCAAACTCACTCAGAATACTTCTAATGCCCCTCCCTTAAAGCTCCTCCATAACCTCCTGAAAACTAACATTCCAACTGATAAAATGCCATGTGACTATACTCATCCACGGGGCTGAGCAACCAGGAGACTATTGCAAAATCTGACCTCAGGTACAATATGTTCACCAAAGGGATATGTTTTCTTCTGCAAAGTAAGTTCTCCATTCCACTCTGATGTTTCTAAGGGGCCCATTAAGAGGAATGCCTACATCCATGAGCAGTTTCTCACACCTCCCCAGTCTTCCTCTGGGTGGAATTCCTAGATATGGTTCCTATTGGCCCCTATACTAACTCCTTTTTTAAATTATTATCCTTTTGCTCATATTTGGCCCCTGCATTTTCAGATTACTCATGAGATTTGTTTCCTCTAAGTTTCAAGCTGCAAACTTCCAACTACTCCTGTGACCTGGGGATCATGAGACGACTGATAGGCAAACTCAACATCCACTGGATGCTGCAGCTGCTGTTTTAAGATCTCGTTTCTCTCCTCCAAGCACAATTCCCCAGTAGGCCCAGCTCTATGACCACTCTCAGCAGGAAGTAGCTATGGAAGACCTGAAACCCTTGACCCTTTTCCCAAAAGAATTTGTCTTATTGCTTGAGGGGGGAGATGATGAAAGTATACTCTGTATGACCTGAGTGAGTCCTGTAAAATTATGTAAAATCACTTAAAAATTTCTCCTTTGATCTACAAACCCAAATGGCCTCGCATCTTCTCAGAACTAGATAAGCTTTCTTAGGGAAGTCACGACTCCAGGCAAAATTTCACATTTACCTGAGACTTCCCTTAGACTCATGAATAAAATGGGTCTTCAGAAAATGATTCTTTGTAGATCACTTCTTTCTTGAGAATGATAAGCCCACCAAGAGAATCCCTCTTGGTGTTTCTTTAACAATAAAGCTTTTTTTTTTTTTTTTACCATAGCCTTTGAGTTTAGTGAATTCCTTTGCTTTGAACTTGGACCTTGGAGAAAATGAACCCCACCCATTCCTGCCCAACTTCTTCATCCCTCTTTCCTCATATTATGAGTATTCATACAATGAAACTACATCTTCCCATTAAGATTCTGGAGGTATCCCTGAAAGTTTCTCTAAGATATTGGTTTGAGCCCTCATTCTAGTAAATTCCTCTTCATCGAAAGGGGATGATCGTTTCCTGTGATGAACATTCAATTATCATTTAACCAATTAACATTAGTTACATTTTTACAAAGGGACATTTGCTACAAAGACATAGCAAGAATATGTTACAAAGTATTTCCCTTTCCCTATCCTCAAACTAAAGACCCAGTATAACAATATCCTCTTCTATCAATTGCCTTAATCCCTGGGTTCATACAATGTATTTGTCCAGCTGAGTTCATTTCCAAATGTTGCAAAACCTATGGAGATTAGTCTCTGCCTCCCCACTAAGATTGATAAAGCAGGCCTCTGTTTTGGGCTCATGCTTCAGTCTCCCCTGTGCTCGGTCTCTTACAAATCTGTAGTGTTCTCCAGCTCCTAGAAATCTGAGATCAGCTATTCTGACTTTTTGAAACTCACAAGGTCAAAGCATTCTTCCACATGTCTTCACTTAAAAGCAGAGAATAGTTGATTCAGCAGAGAAAAAAGGCAACAATAGATCCATTTGCTCACAGATCACATGGAAGCTGTTTAGATTGGGAGGTAAAGAGGTCTTTCTTCCATTGAGGGCTCAGAGCGGTTCTTGCCTCCTCATTTGAATACATTTACATTGACTTTTCAATGAATCACCCAGCCCTTTCAGCCTCAGTCATCACTCAAAAGTCCTTTCTCTTTGCTATATGTTTTTATACTGGAACCAGTTATAGATGGAATTTCTCTTTGTAACTCTGACTGTTGGATTTTGTTAATGATATATAAGAATGCTGATGACTTATGTGGGTTTATTTTATAACCAGCAACTTTGCTAAAGTTGTGGATTATTTCTAATAACTTTTTAGTAGAATCCCTGGGGTACTCTAAGTATACCATCATGTCATCGGCAAAGAGTGATAATTTGGTTTCCTCATTGCCTATTCTTATTCCTTTAATCTCTTTCTCAGCTCTTATTGCCAAAGCTAGCATTTCTAATACAATATTAAATAGTAACAGTGATAGTAGGCAACCTTGTTTCACTCCAGATCTTATTGGGAATGGTTGCAGTTTGTCTCCATTACATATGATGCTTACTGATGGTTTTAAATAGATGCTGCTGATTAGTTTAAGGAAAAGTCCATTTATTCCTATACTCTCAAGTGTTTTTAATAGGAATGGATGTTGGATTTTGTCAAATGCTTTTTCAGCATCTATTGAGATGATCATATGGTTTTTGTTAATTTGGTTATTAACATGGCCAATTATATTGATAGTTTTCCTAATATTGAACCAGCCCTGCATTCCTGGTATAAATCCTACTTGATCATAGTGTATTATCCTGGAGATGATTTTCTGTAGTCTTTTTGCTAATATCTTATTTAAGATTTTAGCATCAATAGTCATTAGGGAGATTGGTCTATAATTTTCTTTCTCTGTTTTCAACCTACCTGGTTTAGGTATCAGTATCATGTCTGTGTCATAGAAGGAATTTGGTAGGACTCCTTCATTCCCTATTTTATCAAATAATTTATATAACATTGGGGCCAATTGTTCTTTAAATGTTTGGTAAAATTCACACGTAAATCCATCTGGTCCTGGGGATTTTTTCTTAGGGAGTTGTTTAATTGCCTGTTCTATTTCTTTTTCTGAAATGGGACTATTCAAGCAATTTACTTCTTCCTCTGTTAGTCTGGGAAGTCTGTATTTTTGGAGGTAGTCATCCATTTCACTTAGGTTATCAAATTTATTGGCATAAAGTTGAGCAAAATAACTCCTTATTATTTCTCTAATTTCCTCTTCCTTGGTGGAAAGTTCTCCCTTTTCATTTTTAAGACTACTAATTTCATTTTCCTCCCTCCTTTTTCTAATCAGATTTACCAAAGGCTTATCTATTTTATTGGCTTTTTCATAGAACCAACTCTTAGTTTTATTAATTAGTTCAATAGTTTTTTTACTTTCAATATTTTTAATTTCTCCTTTTAATTTTAGAATTTCCAATTTAGTATTTGATTGGGGGTTTTTAATTTGGTCTTTTTTTAGTTTTTTTAGTTGCAAGCCCAATTCATTAATCTTTTCTTTCTCTGTTTTATTCAAGTAAGCCTCTAAGGATATAAAATTCCCTCTTATTACCGCTTTGGCTGCATCCCACAAATTTTGGTATGACGTCTCATCATTGTCATTATCTTGAGTGAAATTATTAATTGTATCTATAATTTGCTGCTTCACCCAATCATTCTTTAAGATGAGATTGTTTAGTTTCCAATTACTTTTTGGTCTATTTACCCCTAACTTTTTGTTGAATGTAGTTTTTATTGCATCATGATCTGAAAAGAAAGCATTTACTATTTCTGCTTTCTTGCATTTAATTTTGAGGTCTTTATGTCCTAATATATGGTCAATTTTTGAATAGTGGAACCAGTTATAGAATGCCCAAATGTTAATGTGACAGCATTCTATAAAGCAGGGAGCTAGTTCCTTCATCACACATCATCATACCTTTCTGGAAGCAGGTTCCTCTGCCTCTTCCATGTAGGCTGGCAGCAGGTAGAGCATGCTCTGAGGAAATCATTCATAGTCAAAATCCTGTTCCATGTGTGCAAACCCTGTGATCCAGTGCTATGATTGTTAGGGTTACGTACCAAGGAGGAAAAAGAAAGAAATAAAATATCTGTTTATATAAAAACATCTGTAGTAGCAGATTTTTTAAATAAAGAAGATATATGTATACATATATATGCAAAGAATTATTTTTATTTTTTATAATAAAGAAGATATAAACAATAAATGACTGCTCATAAATAAGGAATGGGTGAACAACTTGTGGTAAATAACAGAATGTTATTTCACATTAATATAACTGATTTCCCTGAATATCATTTTTCTAAATAATAAGGAAATAAGACATGGATTTTTTTGGTTCCTCTTAGCTTCAGTATTTATGATTGTGTATTACTCAATCCCTTAAAGTACTATTTGGCTCCTACTTCCTCCAGACTCTGTACATATTTTCAAAAGGTTTTGAAGAAAAAGTAAAGTGGGCCAACTGTTCAGACAGCATGAAGGTTAGGAGAGAGAGAGTTTTGTCTTTACTGAGATTAACAATTTTGTGATTCTCTTCTCTGACGACACATTCTTGAAAGATGAGAAAGATGAGGCCAATGAGAAATAACTACTACATGATGTAGAAAACCTATTTCCCTTTATCACATATAAAGAATACTTGGGGAAAGAGGGAGGTGTTTGTATGTTGTATATATGTTGTAGTAAGGAGTGTATAAACTCCTAATAGGGTTCTGCTAATCCTTTCCTCATTTTCAAAGGTATTGAACAAAGTAGGTTCATTTATGACATGATGTTCTTATTGTATTAGTATCCTTCTGGAGAACAAATGTTGATCCTCAGTACTCAGAGAAAAGTAGATTTTAAAAGCATTTAAAGGTGTAATAGTAAGAAGAATAGGTATGTTTAATACCTTCAGTCCTAAGTGTGAGGTCAGAGAAGATGAATAAGTAGCACTGAGCTTTGGGGATGGGTTAGCCTCAGACTTTGAACCATGTGTATCATGATTTAATGGTCAAGAGGAGAGACAAGATATTTTTGGATAATTTCTCTCTCCTTGATTCACTCTTACTGAGGAATCTTGAGATTTGTTGCTCACTTTGTGATGTTTTTTATCTGGATTCTTAAGGGTCAGACTTCCTAAGTGGACACAATGTAGCAAGTCATCCCAGTCTTGTACGTTTTCAGCAGTAATACCCTGAATGGATTGTGATCTTTAATAAAGATCTGTTTTAGAAGAATAGTAGGTATCTAGAGAGGTCTGATCTTCCTCACTGGAGTTTACTCTTATTCTGTATTTTTGTAAATTCTTATTTCAGGTGAGCATTCCTATTTAAGGCAAGAGTCCTTTCAAAGGCCAAGAGGAGCAGTGTATATCAACCTCAAGTCTTGAGAAGGTATTTTTATGGATTGCTTTTCTAATCAGAGTGTTCTCAGTTCTTGTTTCTATTTCTTTCCAGGAAGGGAATATTAATGCTTCCAGATGTAAGACAGACTTTTTCTGGTCACATATATGAATTATAATAAAGAATGCTGCTAATCAGATTGAAGGCCTGAGGAATTTCTGATCTTAAGTCAGACTGAGGATATTAATAGGATATATGCCCTTGGTGACCATGCAACCAAGGTATATTGCTTTTTAAAGGCACAAGTTAGTTGTGTCTTCAAAAAAAGCTTGTCATCTATATTGTGCAATACTATGGAGTTGAAATATCCATTTCATCCAAGAGTTGGAGAGATGGATAGATCTACTTTAGCTCCCTTTTTAGTGTCTCCATCACTTTCTGCTTCCATCCTTTGAAAGAAAAGTTGTTCCATTTTTCCCCCCTTGTCTGATGCTTGGAGGTGATAGAACTTTCTTTAAAAGAGATGGATTTTACAAAGTAAAAGTGATAACTTTGTCAATTCTATTTTTTAGGGAGGACATTGTACCTTAGCTGAGAATTTCAAATAGTCTGAAGCTGTACAAATTCAGATCCAAATGTAGGAATGACTTTAGGGTTAGTGGAGCACTGTCAGTCAGTTGCCACATGAGACTACCACAGAATAATAACCTGGCAGAGACAAAGTAAAATACCTGTATGTAGAGGGCTAGAACTCTGAAAAGGGATACTTGAGATTCAGTATAGTTGATGAGATAATAATTCTCTAGCTATTGATGTATTCACTCTACATACATCTTAATACACTCTGTACATACACTTAAGGTAAAATGGTGATGTGATGTCTCTCCTGACAAGTTGGTGCATGCTCAAGTTTAGTTGGGCATGATCTGTATGAGGTAGTGATGTGGTTGTACTAGAATACTTAAAGGAATCACAGAGAACTCTCGTTCTCTTGGTGCGGGGATCTTAGCCACAGAAACTTCAGGCTCCAAACTCCAGAATCCAGACTCCGGATTTGACCACCCATGTGTCTGTTCTTCTGCCTCCTTCACTTCACTCCCTCACTAAGCTCAAGGCCTTGGGCTGATCCTGAGGCCCACCAGAGAGCTAGCCTGGCCATTACACCTGTAAATCTTGCAAATACTATATGTTCAAGTGAGGCTGCATATCAGAAAGTAACACTGGAGATGTTTGATGACATCAGAGATTGGTGAATTTATAGCACATGGACGCCATGCTTGTGTATTGGATATATCCTGTGTGTAAATGTCTTTCCTTTTATAACATCCAGGAGTATTTGCTCTTCCCACTGATGTTGTATTTTCCTAGCACATGAGGGAAATGTTTCATCGTCACTTTTATTACTACACCTTTTTTATTATTACAGTGAATTCTGTTTTTTTATTAAATAGAAACATAAACACATTTAGTAAAAACAATGATTTATAGTTTTATATGGTATCTTAAATTCTTGTTGCAGATACACGCTTTGTAAGTTGGGAGATGCTTCCAGGTACTACATTAGAAAGGAGATTAATAAAAGAAGGTCAAGAGTAAAATGGTGAAAGGTCTCACTTTCATATCATATGAATATCAGTGAAAGAATATCATAATGTATACTCTGAAGAAGAGATGGTTCAGAAAACTCAAGATAACTATCTTCAAATACTTGAAAAGCTGTCACATAAAAGAGATATTGTTATTGCTCTTCAGTCATGACCCCATTTGGGGTTTTCTTGGCAAAGATATTGGAGTGTTTTGCCATTTTCTTCTTCAACTCATTTTATAGATGAAAAAAATTGAGGCAAACAAGGTTTATTAACTTGCCCAGGATCACATAGTAAGAATCTGAAGTTGAATTTAAACTCATGAAGATGAGTCTTCCTCATTCCAAAATGAGTGTTCTATCCATAGCATTACCTAGGCACAGGGGAAAGAATTAAAAGGAATAAGAAGTTCTAAGGAGAGAAATTCTGGCTTGCTATTAAGAAATCCTCAGAATTGAAACTATACAAAAGTGGAACAGCCTTAGCAGGTTTTTTTGTTTGTTTGTTTACCTCACAGTAGTGTTTTAAAAAATGGCTAAATGTCAACTTAACCACTTATTGAGCATGTGGTATTAAGGATTCTTTTTGGATACTGATGTGGCTTCCCAGTGCCCTACCAAGTGTGAAATTTTGACTCTGTGAGAGGGTATGAATGCGTCAAAATAAATCATTTCTATGATCTCTTCTTTCTCATATTCTGTCATCTAGGGACAGAATGTTTCTTTTATTCCTGAACTTGACAGAAAAGTAGATGATAAGAGATAAGGAAAAATTACCTTTCTTTTAATTTTCTAGAAAAGAAAATAGTTGTTAGACCTGGATAAATCAAATAATGGTTTAATCTTGAGTAGGCTGGATATAAGAGATGTTTATAGATATTGTGCTTTCTGAGATATGAGAATCTCTAAGTAGTGGTGTAAGGCTAGACTTGGTAATTATCTGCTATAAATACATATTATTAAATTCCCTTTTTTATTCAGTAGGCTGAAGGCATGGAATCTTGTGCTGATTCTTTTACTATCACACTTATTTTGATTGCTATTTCATTCCTATAGTTCCTCAAAAATAAGACTTTTTGCTATGTTTACTCCCCTGGAAAAAAAATCCTATCTTCGAACTCAATACATTTGTTTTACTAGGAACTTCTTGGGCCAAACACATCAATCTAGCCTAGTTGGATAAAATCCTCTTAATGAGGAGTGATAGTATGCCTATCAAAAGTAATCTTCTGGCTTCTGGTTCTCTTCTTATAAAACCTGTACATAACTCCCACTGTTTTTGCATGAATATATACAAGAGCATTCTTGTACTATCATCCATTGTGAACCCAAATCATCCTGTACTACCTCACTGTTACCTCACTGGCTGCTAAGTTGCTGATAGCTGATCAGTATTCCAGGGCTTTTAGGGGAGCAGCTTATCACTGTGTCCTACAGGGTGGCCTCGTCTGTTGGTTATCTCTTTTTGTTCCCAATTCTGAACATTTCACTTATGGTTTAATCCATGAAATTTCAGTGGTATTGACGTTTATTCAGGCATAATGCTGTAACTGCTGTTCCAAAGTTCATTGGCATGGTACTCTCTCCTTATTGGTGGAGATGAAGACCCTGCCCTGCAGTTTCATACAAATGGGCTTTGGGACAGGTTTAAAATGACATTCTAGAAATGATCTAGAGGAGAGGAGAGGATACCAGGGGCCACAGTGACAAAAAGCCTCCATTTAGTCTCCAGGCCTATGTGTAATCCCTTATTTTCTAACATTTTTCAGAACATCTGCATCTGTTCTATAGATTCAAAATGAAATGAACCATATTAAGAGAAGTAGTCATAGCCTAAAGCCAGATTCAGACCACTTGAAGTGTGCTCTCCTTTGTAAGAAACACTTACCCTGGATTTATTTACCTGCCTGACCCTCCCCAATCTCCCCAAAATATCCTGGTGATCCCCAGCTCTCCTGGCCTAGATATGAATGAAAATGATTTTTGCCTTTATTCAACTGAAACAAAGAAAATTTTACTTAAAAATAAAGGGAAAGGGTAACATAAGACAAAATGCAAAAACTTAACATGGCCAAATTTCAGAGCAGTACGTAGGCTCTTCCATTTAACTCCATCTCACAATTACAGAGCCAGTCATGGCCCTAAAGGGTATCAGGGCTAGAAGCAGCCAGACTGAGGAAGATTGGGAGGGGATAAGGATGGGTGGGCACAAAAAGTATTATCACAGTGGGATTGAGAAGGTTACATTTCAACCCATTTTTGTTGAGAAATCATGCAAGTGAATATCCCATATTGCACTGGTTTTTGTTTGAACAGCAAATGTTCACCAAACGATACCAAGGGTGGAAGACTACAGGTTCTCCGCATTTTTCAACACATTCCAGTTTAGCATGAGTATATCCCCACCCTAGGAAGGGAGAAGTATTCATTTTTGAAGAGGCTTCCTCAGCCTCAGATCATATGCTACTAGAGAAATTCCATTCCAGATTTGCTATCCTATATTTGAAATTTATAGACAGAAAAGGAATATTCCTAGACATATCCTAATTATGTGACCTAGATCAAGTGCCTTAATCTTTTGGGGTTTCATTTTTCTTCACCTATAAAACAGGGATAATAATATTTGTAGTATCTACTTCTCATTGAACTGTCAGGAAACTCACAATTCTATATAAAGAAAAGCTGTCACTCCTCTCATTCCATCTTGGTAGCTACATTGCCCACACTCCTTAAGATTTCATTCCCTAATAGGGACCCCACCCATCAACCCACAGATTAATAAGCAAGGGCAGCAGAGACTGATGCACTTGTTTCCTCACCTTCAATCTCTTTAGAGTAGGTATAGAAAGACTGGCTTCTGCATCCTTTATATACCTTTGTAATGCAGGCACCTTCACCTTCCAAACAGGAACCTTTTTTAAATATTTCACAGGTAGAGCACACAATTTCCTTTGTCCTTTTACCGAGTTTTGGCTCCCCACCTTGGAGGCAACATAGAATGTGTTATATTACCTTCAGATCACTCACTCTTGTCCACCCATACTTGGTTATGTCTCAATTCCCAATTGATGTGTAGACCTAGGGAAAGCTAAGGGAAGAAGCCTAGTATCTCAAACAAAGGAAGGGAAAGGTCTGAGGGAAAATATAGAGTCTTTTCTAATATCTCACCCCTCATCTGATATCCCGGCTTGGGCTTGGAGAAAATATGGGAGAGACCCCCTGGAGCAATAATCCAGCACAACATCCTATGTCTCACCTTGCAAAAGGCAGAATAAAGAGAGACCCAGCAAGAACATCTTGTCCATCTTATCCTTTGTCTGTGTAAACTTTACGTGTGGTTGCTACATAATATAAGAATGGTTTGACTCACGTGTTGCATGAAGAAATATCTGATCTGGAATCTGGCCTACCTCTCTCTAAGTGAGACTATGATTTCCACCTTTGTGGAGAATAGGAAGAGAGTAATGATTGGGTTCTTGTTCCTCTCTTCATCTAGCTTCAACAGGTGTATTGGTTTAGAATTGAATTTAACTACCACATCTCCATTATTTATAGTCTGAAGGTATAATTTTGAAGCCCCAGAATCAACAATCATAAAGCATTTGCTGAATTTATTACATACCAGGATAAGTGCTGGGAATAGTTTTAAAGAAAGATAAAAACAATCTCTGTCCTCCAGAATCTCCTTTATAATAGTGGTGATGGTATGTGGACACAATAGTCAAATAAGTATGCACAAACAAGATATATTCAAGATAAATTGACAGTGCAGTTGCAAAAATCTGCAAGAAGGCACTAAAATTAAGTAGGAACAAGAAAGTCTTCTTGCAGAAGATAGGATTTTATATTAGACTTGAATGAAGCGAAAGGGAGGAAAAAAAGAACACCCCAGGAATGGTAAACAAGAAGTAAAAACTCACAGAATGGAATAATAGAGTGCTTTTGTGAGAACTAACGAGAAAGCCAGTGTCACTGGGTGATAGAATATTTGATGAGGAGGAAAATGTAAAAAAATTGGAAAGGTAAGAAAGGATCAGCAGATTTTGTATTTCATTCTCACAAAGGTTGTTGTTGTTTGTCCTTCATTCTCTAAGAGTGATGAGGTCTAGATTTGGGATACCCAAATAAATATGAGGTCTAGTGGCAGGTTCAGGGTACAGGAGTACTGCAACCTCTTTGGATTATGCGCAAGGGTTGAGAGTTAAATGAGGTCTAGTGGTAGCGCAAGAGTTCCCTGTTTATTTACAGACCCGAAAACCTAGATTGATAAAACAGGTTTATTATGGGGTTTGGAAGTAAGGTTAAAGTCTAGTTAAGGAAATAGGTGAGAATAAAGAGAGGAGGGCACCAATGGACAGAGGCTCCTTGGCATGCCAGGCATAATAGGGCTGGCATATTTGGAACCTCTGCAAAGAGATGACTCCAGCTTGGCTTTTTTATGAGAGATTTAGCTAAAGGGGCCTGTGGGTGGAGTCCCAAGTTGGCTCCTTGCTGGGTTTCATTGAGGGCTAGAATTTGCTTGGTGGGAGTTGGGAAACCTGAGAAGATCATTAGAATCATTAGATTAGAATCCTGCTTACTTCGGCTGGGACAGCCCAAGTTGGCTCAGATCGGATGGGGGCTGGGTCAAGTCTGGATCTATTGGAATTCAAAAGGATGCTTTTGACCAGGATTTGTGAATCAAAGGTCCTAGCTTCCTGAATTAATAATGCATCAGCTAGGAGGGGTTGGGAATCAGAAAGGAATAAATCAATCTGAAAGAACTAGTTTCTTAAAGGGACCACAACCCACTTCATGAGGACCATGCCACAGGGAGATGATGCCATGATATGTAAATGAATTGGATTCAAGTGAGTAGGGTCTGTGCAAAGTCATCTGTCTCACTTTCCCTTCCAGAGCCTGGGTTCAGTGGTGAGATATAGATCAAGAGTACTAGAGATGATCCTTGATGAAATGGAAGACCTTAACCTTTT
This sequence comes from Sarcophilus harrisii, assembly GCF_902635505.1. NCBI lineage: Eukaryota > Metazoa > Chordata > Mammalia > Dasyuromorphia > Dasyuridae > Sarcophilus > Sarcophilus harrisii. The sequence continues at coordinate 459,920,358 of NC_045428.1, read as the reverse complement.
TAAACTAAGGTTTTCAACAGGTCTCAGGATGACTGAGGTCACACCCATTCAGTGATTAAGGCTAGGTAGAAATTGAGGGAAGGAATCACCTCTTTCACCTAGACTCCCACTCCCCCAGTCTAAACAAACACAGAGACAAATAAATAAATTTGGGAAAGGAAGACCCTCAGGGCTTCTGGCCAAAGCAGAAATGACTGCTATTTACATTTAATCCGAATCAATCAGAATCTAAACAAAGACCAAAAGAAAATTGGTTTAAGACCTATTCATGGACAATGAGAATCAGATTGGTTTTGCTTTAAGTCCTGACCCTTAAGAAAAAAAATCTAGCCAAGATATCTTGAAAGGGCTCAGAGGTGCAAAAGAGAAAAGAGGAATAAAATGCTTTTAAGAGCATCTGTAGGTAAGGGTATTATATGGGAGGGGTGCTAGACCCCATTCCTCAAATTAACTAATCAGAGACATCTTCAGGTACAAAGAGAAAGCATTTATGGAAGACGTCTCAACTCCTAACATGTGCTCATTGATCTGACAAGCTGGAAGTGGCATAACTAGTTAAACAGCAAAAGATCCAAGTCTTTTCATTGGATAGACTAAAAGGAAGTAATCATCTTTGACCAATGGTCACCAATGTTGTCTGCTTCCTGTGGGTCACATCACTTCCTCTCACTGACATAGTGGCTTGGCCTTTAGAGTCTTCTAGGCCTTGAAATCATATGACTTTCTGCAACCTGGGCTCAAGACCTGATCTTCCAGCTCTGTAGATCTCTGGGAATAGGGATCATGTGACTTAGGCCTAGTTTCATAGACTTTGAGAAAACTTCACCTAGTCAGTCCCATTCAGTATGATACCCTATGTGAACAGAGGGAGGAAAGGAGAGAAGAAAAGAAAGACCAAAGAGGGAAAAAAGGAGGAAATATAGGAAGCCAGTAGAGTTGATTTCAGGGAGGAAAAAGTAACATGGTCAGACCTTAATTTGAGGAAAAAAGTGACTGGATTTGGCAATTAACAGATCATTGGTAACTTTGGAGAGAGCAGACTGCATAAACCAGACTGTAGAGATTTCAGGGAAGCCTGAATAGAAAGAAAGTGAAGGTGCTGATTATGGATGGCTTTTTAAGGAATTTAGATACAACAGGAAAGAGACATACAGAATAATAACCAGTAGAAATGGATGAATCAAGACTTTTTTGAGAACAGAGGCTGTTTTTGAGAACAGCTTGTACTAGGCTTCTTCTCTTAGCTTTCCCTAGGTCTATACATCAATTGGGAATTGAGAAGGTGCCTGCATTACAAAGGTATATAAAGGATACAGAAGCCAGTCTTTCTATACTTACTCTAAAGACACAGAATGTTTCTAGGCAGTAGGAAAGCGATCAATAGCCAGGAAGAGACTGAAAAAATTGTTTTTCCTATTTTCTTTTGAATACAAACAAAATAAAACAGAACATTGTCATATGTCCAACAGAATATTAGGGAGGATTCAAAATATATAACAACAAATTAGCAATTCAAGAAAGAATATATAATAATATAAGAAATTATATTCACGAGTGTCCATCTTTTCTTTACTTCCTTGTAGATTGTTCTTTTGTTCTTCGCTGAGCATTTTAAAAAATTACTTTATTCCTTATCCCCTTTTCATTCCCCCCACTTCCCTCAAGCAGGCTATATTTAAGTAATGATGTATTTATGTATAGATAGATACATGGACAAACATACACCTTCCCCCCTCCCCCCCATACACTCATATCTTTCCTATCCCTGTTAACTATTTGCTTTGATTCTTCTCCTTAACTTGCTTTGCTTTTACTTAACTTCCTCCCAGCCATGGATCCCCACCAGGAGAGAAAGAAAAATTTGGAACACAAGATTTTGCAAAGGTGAATGTTGAAAACTATCTTTCAATATATTTGGAAAAAATTCTTTTTAGTTTTTTTTTTAAAAGAAGTCTTTCTTCCTCTTTGTATGGGATCTGAAATTAAGAGTATAATTCAAAAATTCATTCAAATGCAAATTTTTAGAATTATGTTTGCTTGAAAATTAATATATTTGAATACATTTTCTCTCTTTCCTCTTCCCTCCCTATTCCCCAAGACAGCAAGTAATCTAATATAGGTAAAACATGTGCAATTCTTCTAAATATATTTCCATATTTATCATGATATATAAGAAAAATCAGATCAAAGGGGAAAAAAAACACAAGAAAGGAAAAAAACCCAAGCAAACAAATAGCAATGACAAAAGGTGAAAATACTATGCTTTGATCCACATTCAGTCTCCATAGTTCTCCCTCTGGATGTGAAGGATACTTTCCATCACAAAAGACTTCTTTTGATATATCTTTCTGATATTACATGAGAAGCCACAGATATTTACAAAGAAAGCACACTGTAATATAGGATTATAACTGATAATGACATGTCTAACTCATTAAGACATTCAGTTACACACAAAAAAAAATCTCACTAGCAATCATCATTTTGAATCTTCTTATTGCTCTCCCCAAATACAGGACCTAACTCTGTGAAGTAAACACTTCTTCAAGCTCATAAAGCAACCAGATTAGGGCTCTGAAAAATCAATTATTGGGATTAAATGGAACAATTACTTGTGATGAAAATGAAACTATAATGAATCTATAATTTGATATTTATGTGTGTGAGGGATAGAAATACAAGAGAATCCACCCTAAATGTTCACATGGACTTTTGTGTCTGACTTGCGATAGAGCATTCCAAGCTCATATTGGTCTGATCAGCCACAGTTGGGCACATTGACTCTAACACAGTGATGTCATTTTGGTCCTCTTCAAGAACAAAAGACAATAGCTAAACAATCAATAAAATCCATTATTAAAAGAAAACAATTCAACAGCTTACAGAATGCAATAATCTGATTTTTCTATTTGGATGAAATATTAGGGATTTTCCAAGTTGGGAGGGGGTAAGTAAACAAATTCTCCCGTGCAACAAGAAAACTGTTTGGTTCTGCACACATATATTGTATCTAGGATATACTACGACATATTCAACATATATAGGACTGCTTGCCATCTAGGGGAGGGGGTGGAGGGTGGGAGGAAAAAATCGGAACAGAAGTGAGTGCAGGGGATAATGTTGTAAAAAAAATTACCCTGGCATGGGTTCTGTCAATAAAAAGTTATTATATATATAAAAAAAGAACTGTTAGAGACCTCAGTCAGACTGAAGAAGCTTTTTCTTTACTTTATTTTTCTTGTTACTGTTTTTTGGTCTGTGTTTTCTTTGATAGAATGATTTTGATGAAGTCGATTTTGGGCTTCTCGGTTAGGGAACCAAATGATGATGTCTAGATTTTGGGGTTTCTGGTGATCAGAGAGTTAAATGATGAGGTTTAGTGGCAGATTTAGGGTTCAGGGAACCAAATGATGAAATTAAGGTTCTTGGTGGTCAGGAAATGGCAGGTTGGGATTCAGGGAACCAAATAAAGAGGTCTGGCTCCTCTAAATCCCCTTAGGATTTGGCACAAGGTAGGGAATTGTGGGAACCTCCTTCAGGCAGCACAGAGAAAGAAGAAAATAAATTTATAAAGAAATTTATGAACCTGAAAAGCTAGACTGATAAAAAGAAGTTTATTATTGGCATTGGGAAGTCAGCTTTTGCTATGCATGAATAGAAAGACTGAATTACTTAGTGGCAAAATCTTGACAGAGAGATATAAAGTCTTGTTAGGGAAATAGGTGAGAGAGTTAAGAGAAGGTAATGCTGAAAGAGAATATCATTTCAGCAGGCAGAGTTTGCTGCTATGCCAGGGATGGCATATTAGGTCCTCCGCAAGGACTGAACCCCAAGTTGGTTCTTTTTATAATAGAAGCTTCAGCTACAAGCTGGGGTTTACTCTTGTTGAGGGCTGAGTGGGCTTGAGCTGGAATATGAATAGAATTGAATGAGTCTTTAATTCAATAGGATTGGAATTCTCCAGTTCTGGACTCAACTAGCCCTACCTAGATGAGCCACTTTTATCTTGATTCCCTGGGTGGGTCTCACAGAGGCAGGGTTCAAGGAGAATTTCTCCTTCAAGGAGCTTCTCAAATGCTCTACTTCATGGCTCATTCCCAAAGTCAAAGAGAAAAAAAGAGAAAGAGTTTCCTGGTTGCCCTTGAACGAGATGAGGTGAGCTCTTTCAAGACAGTTGTGAAAATCGAATAAGGCTTCATCTATTTCAGAGTTTGAGTAGGCCTGAAGGACTTTAAGCATTGAGTCAAGGGCATACCTAAGTCCCCTTCCTGTTATCCTCCCATGATATCAGTGTCTCCCTATTTCAGTCAAATATGGGCAACTATGTACTTATTGGTAAAATTCAATTTCTTGGGTAGTTCCCGCATTTAGAATGTAAGATCCTCAGCCAATAAGGATGAGGGTCAGTGGTGGGAGGGGGTATTTGCATTAGGGATTAAAAATGTTGACCCTGCCCCCAGTGGGGCTTCCTCCCTTTGATTGTCTGCTCAATGGGTGGGACACCCTTCTTGAGAAAATGTATAATAAACTTTGCTTTGAAGAAATCTCTCTAGCTTTTTTATTAAAATGGCGATTCCTCACCATTTCTGAACCACACACACTCATCATTTTATATGGAAATATGTTTTGCTTGACTACATATGTGTAGCCTTTTTCAAATTGCTTGCCTTCTCAGGGAGATGGGAGGAGGGAAGAGAGGGAAGGAGAGAATTTGGAACTCAAAATTTGAAAAAAGAATGCTAAAATAGTTTGTATTTTTAAAAAAGAAAAATGTATTGGAGATCCATCTAGAAGAATTGAACCATTGGCAATGCTTACTCCTTTTCCAACACTATCTTTGTTGATGTTCCAACATCAATCTTTGTTGTAATTCCTCCAGTAAGCTGATTACCATCTTCCCTGATATCAACCAGTTATAATTTTTGACATTTTCATTGTCTTTTGTTTTTACATAGTTTAAATGTTATATGCAACATTTCACATTGATTATCTCCAAACTCTGCAAAGAAACAAGGAGAGATGTCATCTTATCACTTTTTTGGAGCCAACTTAGGTTCTTAAAAGCTTGCAGTATTCAGTGTCTGTTGTTTTGTTGTGTAATGCCAAAGAAACTGAACAAGACAGAGGTTAGGGACCAATTCAATAATTTATTAAATGGAGAGAGATATTGGGACCAGATGGATCTTGGTCCCAGGGCTGGAAGAGTCTATCATCTCAAAGAATCCAGCCCCGAGTCAGTACTCGGGGACAGCAAGCTTTTTTATAGGATAACAAGAACAGTGACATAATGGGGGAGGTACCTAGGTGGGGATAACCTAATGGTAGGGGAGGCCTCTAGGATGACACAATGGAGAGAGGTTACTGATATTCTAATGACATCTAAAATGGATAAACCTCTATCCTGTCAAACATTAAGAAGGAATGTCTATAACCTAAAGATATAAAACCTTTATCTCATCAACCATTTAAGAGGGAATGATTATAACCTGGAATTTTGGGGCAGAGCAACTGAGGTAGACCTTTATCTTATCAAACATTAAGAGGGAAAGATTATAACCTGAGGCAGAATAACCAAATAGGACAATTAGAGAAACTGGGTCACGACATTAAAAGGGAACTTTGGTACAACAGTTGTCATTGTTTTATTTTATTTTCTTGATTCTGCTTATTTTACTTGTCTCATTTTCTGTAAACTTTCCATGATACTTTATATCTGTAATTTTTATAATTTCTTACTTCATAGCAAAATTCTATTAAATTCATATAGCATGAATGTTTAGCTGTTATCAGCTGATAGATATCTACTTTATTTACATTTTTTTTGCTTATCACAATATGGTGCTGCCATAAATATTTTGCTGTACATAGGGTTTTTTCTTTTTTGTCATTAATTTTGTTAGGCTATATACTGTCTTCAGAATATTGATGACATTTTGCTATTATTGAATCATTTCATTCCTGTTTCACTCTTTGTGACTCCATCTGGGGTTTTCTTGGCAAAGATACTGGAGTGATTTATCAGTTCTTTTGTCTATTCCCACCTTACATAGGAGGAAACAGAAGTAAACAGTTAAGTGCCTTACCCAGGATGACAAAGTGCCTGAGGCCAGATTTGATATCATGAATGTATGCCTTCCTGACTTTAGACCCAGCATGCTACACTCTATCTACTGTGCCACCTATTTACCCCAGTGACTTTCTTAGTGTAGTTCTAAACTCTTTTCCTAAACAGTTTATAGCCTTATCAACAGTGCATTCAGTTCCATGAATACAACTAGGTAGTGCAGTGGATGAGACACTAAACCTGAAGTCAGGAAAAACCGAGTTCAAATTTAACCTTAGATTCATTTGCCATATGACTAGGTTAGTCACATAACCTCTGTCTTTCTCAATTACTTCAATTGTAAACTGGGCATCAAGCAAGTAGGTGGCTCAATGGAAAGAGTGCTAGACTTGGAGATAGGAAGATTTAAATTTATGAGTTAGACTCTGACCTCAGACACTTACTAGCTGTGTGACCCTGGGCAAGTCACTTAATCTTATTTATAGCTAGAAACATAGCTTGTGAACATTTAAAATTAAAAAAAAAAAAAAAACCTAAGCTAAATAATAGAAAAATACCCAATTGTAATGACATATAATGAAAGATTACATTTCTGTTACTAGCCATATGGTTTTAATGACTTAATCCATTGTTTCTTAGGAAAAACGACATTTCCTGTTGGAGTATATGTATTCTTTATAAATTCCTTTATTATCAAGCCCTTTAATCTCCAAATCATTGTCTACTCTCAGCCACCTTAAAGATGAAGTCCATCTTGGTGCCTGAAGTGACTCATTTGAAAAAACAGTCTCCTGGATGAATTGTGTAGCTGCTCATAAAATTACCAGTGATCATGTGGCCCTCTGGGAACCTCATCATGACAAAGAGTCAGGGCTGGGGTCACAAGTGGGGTTAGAATGGAGAACTGAACTAGGACTGAAACTACAGCAACTTCTTAGCTTCCTTGGCTTGGATCATCAAAAGTCATGGCTTACATGTATATAAGGTAGTTGGTAAGTTTCTGAAATCTTTTATCTTAGAATTTATAGTAAATTGTCCCTTTTTGCACTGCTTTTTTCTGTTTCTCTTCAATTATGTTCAAATTGGTAAGATCAGGTTGGGCAGATGAAAACTGACTTCTTGTTTTCCTTTGTCACAGGAATCTGAATTTATCAGCCATGAAAATCTAAGAACCTCTGCCTACCAACAGATGTTATAAGTGTTAGAATAAAGTATTAAGTGGTTCTCAAAGTATGGTCCAAAGAATACTGGAGTCTCTGAAACCCTTTCAGGGAATCTATAAATCCAAATTTTATTTCTAATGTTATCTGTGGAATTGTTCAAAATATATGCCCATCACCTACTAATGAAATGTTTCATCTAAGTGGATAAATAAGTTGAAGTATACCTATCTGTCTGTAATCTGTGCTGTCTTATTCATGAAGTGGCTAACAAGGACCCTGCAAATTCTTGCAACAGCATTGCTTATGATCAGTTCCAGAATATTTGCAATAATATGAGGGTTTTTTTTTTGTTTGTTTGTTTTGTTTTGTTTTTGTTTCTAAAATGGTAAATATAACTTATCTAAACAAAAACTCTTTGGATGGATCCTCTATCATTTTTAATACTATAAAAATACTGAGAACAAAAGTTTGATAACCACTGCTCATTAATCCATATTTGTTCATTTGTTCACTTTAGTAGTTTATGCCCATACCACTCTTGCAGTGAATGTGAATTACTGGATATAATGATCTTGTCATTATCTAATAGTTTCTTTGAATGCTTTTTGAGCTATTTCATCATATGTAAGGAAATCTTCTGTTCTATTTATTCTTGATTCTAGATTTTCTTATATTCTGTATTCTTATATTCTAGCATGGCAAGGAGGTAGTGAAATAGATTTTTGGAGTTGGTCTTTGCATATAACTGACATTCTACTCATGCAATGAAATCTTGTTTATTCTCCTGCTGAATTTTTGCCTCAATCAATCCTTTAATTCTTCTGACAATTGACCACTCTTAATACTATATAGTTCATGGTTTTCCATGCTTCTCATTAACAGACATCCAGTAGATTCAGCTAGCACTCAAAAAAGGTATTTTATTCAAATATTGTATCAAAAATAGTGGTTACAAAGCACTTCCCTTTTCCTACTCAAAAACAAACAAAGAAACAAACCAGTGATGCTTTATTGGAAATATACACCGATTCTGATGTTGCAGAGGATGAACACAGGTTTAAAATATAATGGTAGTGATATATATGCATATAACACATTTGACCAAAAAAACTCACACTGAAATGGAAAGTATTTGATGTCCTTTCTCTTTTTGGAGAGTCTTTGAAGTTTATTGTGGTATGGAGTATCAGTGACAGATGAACAGCTTTAGGGCTCAATTAGTATTCTGTAAGTTTCCTTTTGCAATAATAAAAGATTAGGGGAAGGGAAGTACCAAAGGAAACATTCAATACATTCTATATTACATAAAAAAATAAATACAATAATAGAAAATATAGCATAAAATGGAATCACTTGTTCAGTTATATCTGATTCTTTGTGATTCATTTTTGGGTTTTTCTTGGCAAAGATGCTGGAATGGCTTGCCATTTCTTTCTTGAGTTCATTTTACAGATGAGGAAGTGAAGCAAACAGGATTAAGTGACTTCTCATGGTCACAGAGCTAGTAAGTGTCTGAGGCCAGATTTAAACTCAGGTCCTCCTGACTTGGGACCCAGTGTTCTATTCACTGTGCCACCTAGCTGAATCACTTATGTTTTTCCCTCCCACCCCCCAAAAAATTCCTTTTAACAGTGCTAAGACTGGAGCAAATATGCATCAGAGCCTTGGTGTTTGTTTCCTATTTGAAGCACCTAAATTGCATAATGGAGAGTCCTGATTTTGGAATCAGAAAGACTTGAGTTGAAATCCTATCTCAAACATTTACCAGCTGTGTAATCCTAACAAGACACTTCATTTCTTTCAGCCTCATTTTCTTCCTCTACAAAGTGGAATAATATTGCATAGAATTTTCATGAAAATCAAATGAGAAAATATTAGTAAAGTATTTAGCATAGAGCATGTCCCAGTTGGTGTTTATTATTAATCATTGTTATTATTAACAATGATTTCCTTAGGAAAATTTAAGCTTACTCTTATGTGTTTCAAGTATGAATAGTTTTTGTTACTCTAACAAATCCTAATCTTTTAATAGATTAAGTGCATTTTAAAAATATTTCTCATAGAATGATGGGAACACAATGTTCCCTTTAGATCCCTTATCTAATAGACCATGCATTCCACATTTCCAATCCTCACAATCACTTACATGCAGGTTTTATAAATGCAAATGAGATGGATTCATAAGCAATCAATGATGAGATCAGGCTTATAGTTTTGGAAGACTTCCATCCATGGCCCTATTCTTATTTACCAGTACTGGTTCTGTGGTCTCAGTTTCTTCAGAAGTAAGTCATCATTCTCCCAGATGCCTCTGACATATGCATAATTCCATAGTCCATAGAAATGAGTCCTGTAGAATTAGGTGGAGAAGGAAGTTTTATACTAGATTTTTTGCTTTCAGAAAACAAAGGTGCAGTCTGATTTGTCTCAGCATTAGTGCTAGAACTGGTCAATTTATGGGTGGAACTAGGGAGAAAAACCATTCAGCTAGAGTGAAGTCTTATTTGAGGAAGGCTGATCTGGAGAGATATAGATAATTCAGAACTATATATTTTTTTGTGAGTTAAAGCAAGACTCCATAACTATCTGCTATGTATATATTTCTCCTTCACCTAAATTCCATGTTGTTGTTTTATTGTTTTTCAGTTGGACCGCATTTGGGTTTATGACCCCATTTGGAGTTTTCTTGGCAGAGTTAATGGAGTAGTTTGCCATTTCCTTCTCTAACCCATTTTACAGATGAAGAAACTAAGGCAAACAGGGTTAAGTGACTTGCTCAAAGTGATACAAGTAGTAAGTTCCAGGGGGGCTTTAAGCCTGTTCAAGGGACATAGAATCTGATCCTGGTCTATTTTTGGCAGGACCTGCTACTTCAAAGCCCACAGTTACAAATTAAGAGGCTTTCCCAGGTTCACTACTTTCAAAAAATTCTTATCTATCTCCAGAGCTTGACTTACTACAGAGCAAGGCTTCTTCCAGAGAAGGCAATAAGAGCCAAGTTGACAGTCTTTAAATTTTGACTAAACTAAACTTTAAATTTTGATCTTCAATACAATAAATCAATTTTCCCCCATCTGTTAGGAACCATGGGGGTCAATATTGTAAGTACCATTACCTAATGTAATGGCTCTCAGAAAATCATTACACCTGATACACAGTTGAACTTTCCCTGGAGAGAACAAGGCACTAAGGAGATGTTGTGGAAACCAGAAGGTTGAGAAAAAAAAATGCATTTACCTGATTAAGCCCAGTTTTTTTTTTTTTTTTTTTTTTTGGTAGTCAACCCCCATTAAACCCTCTCCTCATAGTTTGTTTCATAAACCACCCTCATCTAATGGCCTATAACCATATATTAGGACAGTAGAGTAAAATTTTCTCATTATCTTGATGTGCTCATTTTCACTGGTATAGAGACTACTGAGTGGGATGAGTTTGTATGAAGAAGAGATGAGCTTGAAGTTGGGGGGGGGGGAGGTAGAGATGCCTAGGAAAGATTTTGAGTAGATGTCCTGGGGAACAATGGGGATAGGTCTGAGACCCTTACAATCCTTGCTCACTATACCTTTCATTCATAAAGCCACTTGGGCTCATGCTCTGCTACTGTAGTCTGTCAGTCAATCAGTCAAATAAGCATTTCTTAAGTGTCTACTATGTGCCAGGGAAAATGGTAAGAACTGTGGGTACAATGAAAAGTAAAAACAATCCGTATCACCAGGGAGCCCACATTTTAAGGGAATCATAAAAATGAAAGTAACTGGTACATATAACATATATACCTAGTAATTCCTCTCAACTCTTAGAGCCCAAGCCACCATCAAAGATTACCTACAGCATGGGGCTCCTGTTCTTGGACTTTGGTGTTCCTGCCCTAGACAAGTCTGGGGGCATTTCATCAACTATGACTCTGTGACTATGGACCCTTGAATGCACAAAGGAGACTCCTGCAGTATAAATGTGACCTTTACCAGAGATGTTTAGTCTCCAAATAACACACTTTTGGTGCATGGCTTATAATGGGTACTCTCCATATTATCTCAGTGGATCCTCATAACAATCTCAGGAGACAGGAAGCAAATAAAATTTAAGTGATTTTCCTAGGATTAAAATAGTTAAAACACAGCTATTAAGTATCTGAGATCAAATTTGAACTAACTTCAGGTCCAATACTCTTCCACTGTGCAAGTTAGCTGCCTACTTCACCAATGAACATTAATTAAATATCTACTGCATGGCAGACAACATATTAAACTCTGGGGACACAAGGAAAGGCAAAACACAAATATTGCTTTCAGAGCTTGTCATAGTCTAATAAGAGAGCTAACATATAAACAACTGTTTAAAGGATACATATGTGTGTGTATTTATACACACACATAAATGTGAATATATATATATATATATGTATTTATATAATACACACACACACACATATTAATTAGAGATATTCAACATGGGGAAGGCACTGGGATTAAAGGTCATCAAGAAAGGCTTCCTGGAGAAGGTGGGATTATAGCTAGGAGTTGAAGGAAGCCAAGGAAGCAAGACTTGGAAATGAGGATTGAGAGCATTTTAGGAAGGGAAGAATGGGCAAAGAAGGGACCCTGTTCTATCTCCTTAGTTGTTCTTTCTTGTCCTTGTTGAAGGAACAAAAATGAGGTCGGTGACAGTGGCTCTCAATGTGTATGTGTGTGTGTGTGTGTGTGTGTGTGTGTGTCTATGTCTCTGTGTTATATGTAAAGTGTAAAAAGACAGGAAAAGTAGAAGAATGTCAAGTTATGAAAGGTTCTTAATACCAGATTTTAGTAGATTTTTAGATCATGGGCATACTAGAGGCTATGGCTAAAATTATATCTCATTCTGGTCCTTCTGATCACCTCCTCCTCTTCTGGTCAGTAAACTTACTAATAGTCAGTATAAAGGTAATAATAAGAAGTAAGATTGCAAAAGGGGAATCTGGAAGTCACGAGCACACCCTCCCAAAAGAACATAATATTAAATAAAATTCACATCCTGGTAAAATGTGAATCAGAAGAATCAACTAGGTGATGCTTGTCAAAATTTCTGGCCTATGATATGTAAATTCCAGACAAGTTCCAGATTTCCACAGCTTCAGATCAGCAGAAATCAAAAAGGTGCTGATAATTTTGGGATGATGACTTTGAAGTTTTATCAATAACTTTGAGATGATTTGGATATGTTAATTAATGTCACCCACCTTAAGGTTTCATGGCACAGATAGAAATTAATCTGTTTCCCTCTCCCCCAAAATGAGACATCAACCTCTACCCTTACCCCTTGCCCTGGGACCTCTTTTATCTTCTTAGAAAAAAATCTTTTCCAATACTATGGTTTCACAAAAGAATGTTTTTTCTCTCTCTTGGTTTTCAGGACATCAGAATTTCCTGGATTTCCTCCTAGCTGATCATTTCTTCTCTGTCATGGAGTCAACAAAGCAGAGATAAGAGGGGAGAGAATTTTAGCGATGAAGGATATTCAGCAAAAATGCCCAGAGTTGGAGGTATAGACTATCATGTTTGAGGAATAGCAAATAGTTCAGCATCATTGGATTGAAGAAACTGTGTGTAGGAATAAGATCTAAGAAGTGTTCAAAGATAAGAAGGGGACAGGTTACAAAGGTTTTTAATTACAAAGAGAAAATTATATATTTGATCTTGAATATAATAGGGAGATACTGAAATTGATTAAATAGGGAAGTTACTTAGTCAAACTAGCAGTTTAGGAAAATTACTTTGACATTTGAGTATAGGATGTACTGCTTCTACTGCAGTCTGTAGAGGAGAGAAATTTGAGATAGAGACAATAGATCACACATGAGGTGATTATATCTGGTGAAAGATAAATCAGGAAATACATGCATGATCAATATGGGAAATCCAAAACTCAATGAATTTCAAAGAGTAATTCTTTATAAACGGTTAGTTTCTAGAGAAACTCATGTTTGGAGATGACATGCTGACTACATCAGCCTTGAACATTATAGACCTTCCTGGATAATATTTATAATCATTCAAAAAGTTTGGTTTAGCTAGTTACATAGGGAAAAAAATGCATAAAGAATGTTTACTGTTTGGACAACTGTCCATACAATGGGATGGACAAATTATAGAGGTCAATATGCATTTTGTACAGATATAATAAAATGCACAATGAATTCAATTCAGAATTTAATTAGAGGAGAATAGTAAACTCTGTAAAGTTCTTTTTAAGGACTCTAAACTTCCTCCCCAAACAAAAATTCATCTCCTAAATTTCATTATTTTCTGGGATGCTATATGGTTGCAACTTATGAAATACTATAGTATCCAAACAATTGAAGTCTAAGATTCCCCAAAAGACAACAGAGAAGCTTGTCATGACCTTCAACCAATTGTTACATACAACAAGAAATTGCTAAGGAAGAAAGTAGTAAAAAATATCATTGAAAAATTTATGAATGATGAAAATGGCCTGATCTCATAATTGTAGTCTCACAGAACAGGAGAGTTGAAAAGAAGCCAAGAAATTACCTAATCCAAGTAGTACCTGAAAAAAATAATTAGTACAAAGTACTTGACAAGGAATCATTCAATCTCTTTTGGAAGATGATCAAAGGAGGGGAAATCCTGTACCTCTAGTGGATTTTGTTATGTCAAAGAATATAATTATTATTTTATGTTACTATATTCTCTAGTCATTTGAACACTGCTGAATGTTTAGATTAATTCAGATATGTATTTTCTTATACCAAATAGAACCATAGCCTAAAATAATTTAGGGTTTCCTTTGTTTCTGTTAAAATTCTATTTTAGTTGTGTTTATTGCATTTTTTATTTTAAATTGTATTTCTCTTTGTATTTTTTCTTATTGACTTTTGTGGATTAATTTTTTTATCCTCTTACTTGAATAAGTATATTTAACTTTTTTTTGGTGGTGTTAATGTTCTAGTACTCTAAATAAATATTGTATTGTTCAGCTATGTTCTACTATTTGTGATCCCATTTGAGGTTTTCTTAGCAAAATTAGTAGTTTGACATTTCCTTCTCCAAATTATTTTACAGGTGCAGAAGCAGGCAAACAGGGTTAAGTGACTTGCCCAGGGCCATACAGCTAGTGTCTGAGGAAGATGAATCTTCCCGACTACAGATAGCTTCCTATCATGTGGGTGTAGGAATAATTGTATTCTTTGGCAAAATGTCCATTTTTATTATTGCTATTTCTTTTGTTAATATCATAGGGGTTAATATCATAGTGGGTATAATTGAAGTTGGGGTACAATAGGTGGAGTGCTAACCCTGAAGTTGAATTCCAATCTGGTCTTAAACATTTACTTGCTATATAGCAAGTCATTTAACCTCTGACTGCCTCTGTTTTCTCAACTGTGAAATAATCGCATCTGCTTCTCAGTGTTATTCTGAGGACCAAATGAGATAATAATTATAAAGTGCTTGGAAAGTGCTCACCATAATGCCTGGTATATATTAGGTGCTTGATAAATGTTTGTTTTCTTCTTGATCTCATTCTACTATTTCTCCATTACATATACTAGAACTTGGATTTAGACAAGCATTTTTGACCATATTAATATAATAAAGATTTTAAAAATTTTTCATGTTTTAGGGTTTTTCTCATAAATGGTTATTATAAAAACATATCTACATTTACTGACAAAATATTGTGAATGTTGTTTTTCTTATTTGTATGGTAAATTTTGCTATTTGCTTTATTAATGTTGAACTATCCATATATTCCTGGAATAAATTCAATTTAGTTACTATGAATAATTTTAGATATGCTTTTGCATTCCAGTTCTTTTTATTTATATATCTGTTTGGGGCCAAACTTTTGATTTATAACGTAGTTCCTTGTGTGAAAAGACCCTCTGTGAATATAGATTGGTGACTTCTGTGATTTAGAGTTTTAGCGAGAATAGCTTGGAATAACTGAGAGTAAATGACTTTACCAGAATCCATAGACAACATGTGCCAGAGTCAGAATTAGAATCCAATTTGTCCTGAGTTGTAGCCTGAACTCTTAATTCATAATACTATTCTGACTTTTCAGCTGCCCTCTATTTGACATTATTAATTTGAAATGCTTGCTTTAATATTCATTATCTATTTAATAAATCTTGTAAGTTAAATTAGGTAGCATTATTTTTATACATTTTCATGATCCAACCATAAGCACTGAATACATTTCTAGTTATTCTTCTCCCTTTTCTTCTGTAAACTTCTTGTGTTTGTAGTTATACAAATCTTGCAACTGTTTTGGGATATTAACTCCAAGATATTGCTACACTTTAAAGTTATTTTGAATGGCAGTTCTCTAATTATCATTTCTTCCTGGATTTTCATAGTTCCTTATAGAAATGCTAATAAGTTTATTGATTTATTTTGTATCCTTGGATTCACTGAAGTATTAACTCAATTATTTCTTTACAAATTCTCTGAGGTTTTCTAAGTACATCATCCTAGTAGCATGGTGTAGAGAGTTTTTCTCAGAACCAAGTAAATTTAGTTTTACATCTCATCCTTGACATCTACTGGTTATATGATTCTGGGCAGGTCACTTAATCTCTAAATGTTCTAAGTAGCTCTTTAAGAATATAAATCATAGTGAAGGTGCTCAACAGCCTTGAAAGAATTTCTTCACCTAAAAATTTTCTCCATCAATGAAATCATAAGTCTAGTCACCAAATTTCTTCTTAGCATCACATCAATTGATGTGCAATTAGAAACAATTCTGTATTTTCTTTGTTGATTTTTATGCTTTTATTTCACTTCTGTGACAGATACCTTAGCATTTCAGAGAACTGTGGGATCTCAGGTTTGGTGAAGAACTCTGGCTTAATATGACCAACCCAAAATTGAACAGAAATTCCATTTATGGAAGAGGAATAAGCATTTAGATGGTGCCTATCATGTATCCGCAATGTTACAAATATTGTCTCATTTGAACCTCACAACAACCTTTCAAGGTAACTAATCTCCATTTTACAGATGAAAAAAACTGAAGCAGAGGTTTGGTGACTTACCCAGTATCACACAGCTAGTTAATGTCTAAGATTGGATTGAAACTTAAGTTTTCCTGATTCTAGGCATAACTACCACTTAGCTATTTATTAGGGCAAAATATTGTGTATATTGTCAGATGTAGTCATGATATTTAGGTGTTTTTACTTGTTTTCTTTAGAATATATGAGTGTTGTACTTTGTCAGAAGCTTTTTTCCCTATGTTTATCATAATAATCCTTTGACTTTGAATTTAAAATAATATTATCAAACATATTGATAGTTTTCCTCATGTTGAGTTGTTTTTGAATTACTGGTATAAATCCATTTTCATCAGTGACAGTAATACTGATAGTAATACTGATAGTATTCATAATAAGAGTACTTCCTGAGCAAGATTTTGATGGGAATCTTACAGTCCCAACCCTGTGGAGTTCTTAGGTAACCCCACTTTCCCGTCCAGTCAGAAAACCAAGTTATGTTAAATCCCTGAGGTTAAATTTTCCCTATAAATCTATCCATAATCAATGTCATCTTTGTTGAATCCTTTTTGGGTTGGCTCACCACAGCATTCTATTTTATGGTGTCTTTCTTTCACTTCCCCTTTCCCCATGATGTCTTTCTTCTTATAGTTCACCAACTCTTTTAGGGTGCTGAATTCCTCTATGGATTTAGCCAACCAGTCAATGATATATTCCCATCTCTCCTTTCTCCTGATTAATTTTTTTTAAGGTTATTGTTTTATTTTATTTAAAAATTTTTAAAAGTGTAAATACAAAATAAAAAAAAATTTTCATGTACACAATAGAACATGAGAGTTCAAAATATAAAGTAAAAAAATCTCCATTTCAAGAAAGTCTATAATAAATACTACATATTGTGTGCAGTTATATGTCTTTTCTTTTTTTTTTTCTAGTCATACCTGTACATTAACTTTTTAAATGCATATTTATGAATCTTGTTGAGAGAGAAAAATCAGAACAAAAGAGAAAAGCCATGAGAGAAAAAAATGAAAAGAAAAAAAAGTGAACATAGCATGTGTTGATTTATATTCAGTCTTCATAGCTCTTTCTCTGGAGGCAGATGGCTTTTTCTATCCAAAGTTTATTGAGATTGCTTTGGATCACTGAACTGCTGAGAAGAACTAATCTTTTCATAGTTGATCAGCACATAATCTTGCTGTTACTGTGTACAGTGTATTCCTGGTTCTTTTTGTTTTGCTCAGCATCAGTTCATACAAATCTATCCAATCTTCTAAAATCAGCTCATTTATCATTTTTTGTAGAACAATAATATTCCATTATTTTCATATAGCATAACTTATTCAGCCATTCACTAATTGAGCATCTACTCATTTTCCAATTCTTTGCCACCACAAAAAGAGCTGCTTTTATTTTACTATTTGTTGTATTTCTCTAATCAATAATGCTTTAGAGCTTTTTTTTTTTTTTTCATATGATCTCCTGGTTAATTGTGAGTTCCATGGGGGTACTTTTTCCCCATTGTTAATTGTTAAAAACCCTTTCCTTGCTAACTATATGCTCTCCCAAATCTATTAAATATTTAACATTCCTGATGCCTATTTTACCTCATTTTGTCTATAATCTCGTCTCATAAATAAATGTACCTTTTGATACTTCCTAGCTGTGTGATCCTGGTCAAGTCACTTAACCCCAATTGCCTCAGGAAAAAAAAAGATACTAAAGTAATTTGCCATTTTCTTTTCCAGCTCATATCTAGCCAGTCTAAAAAGCAAAAGGATAATCAATGAGCCTTTAAGAAATACTAGAAAACAAAGAGTTCTGGAGTTGTAAGGAGGATAAGGAAAGTTTTTTTTTGTTGTTGTTATTCTGACCTCTGACATTCCTTAATCCTCTCACCCCTGGACATTACTATCATGCCATTCTGAATGCAAAGGAGTGTATGAAAAGGAGTGGGGGAAACTGAAGAAGAGAAACGGAAAGAGACTTTGACATCATAATGGATTCCACTTATGAATGTTCCTAAAGGTGAAAAGAAATACTTTACACTAGATGAGGGCTAAGGGTTTTGGTGCCTGAGACAGCTAGTTTTTCTGTATAGGGGGAAAGCAGAATTCCTGAGGGCAACTGGCACTTGGAAGAATAGAAGAACATGGACATAAAGAGGAGATTTCCGGATAAATGTAGGAGAAAAAAATGTCAAAAGGAGAGCTTACAGATTGATTAAGTAGGGGAGGTTCTCTATCATGGCACAGTGTCTTCTCTGACACTAGTAATAATTGGCATTGTTCTAAAAATGAGACACAATTGAATTAAAACAATGCATGGCATAAGCCCTAAAAGGCAGAAATGGAAAGGACATAGAGGACAGAGCCTAAGATGAATACTTTAGAAGCTTTGATTAGTTGAAAATACAGAGAAAAGAGAGGGATCAGATGATTACAGAGTCATGAATCAGAGAATAAGTGTGTAAACAGAAAAAGAAGATGGATAAGGAAGAGGGTGAAAGAAATCCTTTTTGTTCAAAACAGGCATAAAATGTGAAATTTTGAAAGCTAATGAACAAGAGTATATAAAGTAGAGAAAAGGAAAGGGGGCTGAAACGAAAAAAGAAGGAGCAGAAAAATAGAGGAATTGGTAAATAAAACTTTTAAGGAAAAGGGGTAACAAGAAGAAGGGTGGGAGTGAGGGGGAGACAACCATTAGGAACAGGGGCATCTTAAAAAAAAAGATTAAAGTAACCAAATGAGCACCATATTGTATTTACAGCTTTAATAAAACCTATATATATATATATATGTCTGCTGTCATCCTCTGTGAATATGCACACCACCCCCATACTATTTTGACTGCTTCCTTGATTTCTGGGCTATTGATATCTGAATAAGGTTCTAGGACTTTTGAAGAAGCTCATTGCTATATCCCTAAGGGCACTGTCTTTTAGGACTAAATAGTTATCTAATCTAACTCCACTCTCTGTCACTATTTATGCAGGATTTTATGCAGGATTTAACACAGTAAGTATGGGTGGCATTGGGGGGGAGTACATGACATTCAGCCAGGCAAAAAGGCATACTATTAATGCCCCCCCAAAGGTGGGGTGGGTTAGGAAACATCAGAGGTCAGAATGACAAAGAGCTTCCCTTACTCCCCATGCAACTCCAGAATTCTTTGTTTTCTAGTATTTCTCAGAGACAATAGATGGCTACTGTCCTTCTGCCTTTTGAACAGTCCAGAAACCTATAATGAAATAATTAATAAATAAAAAGGTTTTCTATGCTTATACCAAACCTCAGATTCAGTACTGCCTGAGGTACACTTATTTTCTATGGCATACTCCCTGGATTTGCTTAATAATACATTTGTTATGAGTGCTCCCACACCTTGTGGCTTTTCAGTTATCTAGATTAGTTAGAAGTCAAACAGTTATTAAACACCTACTGTATGTAGGTACTGTGTTAAGTGATAGGAATACAAAGGAAAGAAAGTCATTCTCTGCCCCCAGGGACCTCACAATTTTTAGATTCTTTGTAGCTCTCTTGGTCCAGAAATAAATGAAATTCATATTTACTTTATTTGACTGGAATAAGGTAGAAATTGTAAACAAATTAGAGAGACTTTTCCATGTGAATATGGGGGAAATTTAACATACAATTTGGATACAACAATCTGGTTAAATTTGCAATAATAGATATTTCTATGCATTGTCTTACCAATCTGCATTTATTCTTCAGTCATGGGAGCTGGGCAGGTGAAGGCAATGAAAGAGATGAAAGATCAGGGAAACCCCAGCTATTATTACAGAGGGATGAATCTAGGAGCATCCCAATTTCTAACCAGTTTATAAGTATGTATAAGGTAGATTGCAATTATTTTCTCCACAGCATAAGGTCCATGATGGATTTTTATCACTCAGGAATTTTTTTTCTTTACAATCCTTAGAACAATCCAACTCAGTGTGAGTATATTCATATCCTAAGAAAAGGATCAATAGGATCATAAATTTAGAATTGGAAGGGGGTAATCAAGGCTACTAGTCTCATTCATTTTAGTTATAGAAAGTGGGATGTGGCCATTGTCCAGTGAGAGCTGGAATTAGGAAGAACTGAGTTCAAATAAAGCCTCAGACACTTAGTAGCATTATAATTTGGGTAAATTACTTAATCTCTGTTTGCTTCTTCTGTAAAATGGGAATAATAATAACAACTGTCTCATAGGGATGTTGTGAGGATCAGCTGAGATAATATTTATAAAATGCTTAGCACATAGCCTGGCACATAATAGGTATGTTTCCTTCCCTTCCTATTTCCACTGTTCCATATCTAGTAGCTGATCCTATGTTCCTCAAAATTTGAAGACATGTCAAAAAGATTATTCTCTAAAGACATTATGTCTTAATAGTTTACATTCTCTTCTACTTCTCTAGTTTCTAGTCAATCCTTCTTGGGGTAGGAAGAATATGATAATCATGAGTGGAATATAATGGAAAGAATTGTGGACTTAGAGTAGAAACACTTGAGTCCACATCCATTGTTTGCAATATTCAAGTTTTCTGATCTTGGACAAGTGCCTTAATCTTTCAAAACTTCAATTTCATCACATATAAAATGATGATAATACTACTTGAATTTACTTACACATCAGGGATGCTGAGAGAAAGCCTCAACTGATATATAAAGGTAAGAAATTATAAGATTATAAAAGATTTCCCAAGAATTCACTCATGCATGGACTCCCCACTCCCACCCAATGTCTGAGTTGGCCAGGTCAGGGGCAAGGCTGGCGCCCTGGTTTTCTTACCATCATCCTCAGTCTTCTTATAATGCACTTGGCTTCTGCATCCAATTCTCTTGTCCACCGAACAAGTCTTTAAACCAGTCAAACAGATACCATAATAAAATATTTTGCAGTAATTGCATATAACTATTCTTGGTTTCAGTGAACTTCGAGGAGAATAGCCAGGCACTGCACCTTGGAGACAGAAAGAATAATGTGTGTGTTTTTTTCAAATTGTCCTTTACTTTGCTTATTTTTATCATACCTTCACTTGCTGGACTTAATCCAAACAGGAATATACTGATCAGAGTTCAGGGATAAAGCCCTGGGGAACTTATTCAAAGGGAAGAGAACAAAGGGAAAAAATAATTATCAAGGGATCATAGAATCATATTTTTAAGGCTGGAATACTTTCGAGGTCAGATGTTTTCTACTGTATCACTCCTTATCTGAGATTCCAGACTTGTAGTTGGAATAGTTACAAAAGAGACCCCAGGTCAACACCCCCAGAATGCTAGAACTCACCCCCCAAGAAGCAGAGCAGACAGAGTCCCAGAAAGAACAGCTTGGCCATATTATCCTTGTTTGGTTTCTGACTGTTGAGCCAGTGGAATATACTGATACAGTGACAGGTAGGGCAAATTCTGGAACACTGACTATTGACTGGTTTCCTCCCAGAGGCAGATACCTTATAACATTTTGAACTGTGGCCAGAAGCTAATTGGGGCAGTAGGAAGAGAGTATGAAGGAAAAAAAATCTCGAGTATGATTTCTCACTCTCAGAGATAGAGGGTATTCTAAATGCCTCTCTTCTGACAAATAGCAGTTTTCTGATGCCAAATCTCCTGATGGAAATGAAGATATTCAGTTAATCAATTCATCATCATATCTTTAATAAACACGTCTTTGTGTCTCGTTACTGTGCTAAATTTGTGAGGGATATAAGAAATACAAGACATGGTCCTAGTTCTCTGTCTCTCTGTCTCTGTCACTCTATCTTTCTCTCTCTGTGTGTATCTTTCTCTGTTTCTGTCTCTGCCTCTGTCTCTGTGTGTGTCTTTCTCTGTTTCTGTCTCTGTCTCTCTGTGTCTGTCTTTCTCTTTCTTTCTTTGACTCTGTCTTTCTATCTTTCTCTCTGTCTCTGCCCCTATCTTTGTCTCTGTCTCTTTCTTTCTTTCCCACCATGTGCATACATAACACAAATAAATACACACACACACACACACACACACATATATCCAACATACAATGTTATAGGAATTCAAAGAATTATACATTCATTGAATTCCTGAGTCTTAGAGCTGCAAAGAACATTTGAATTGAACCACTAATTTCATGATTTTATAGGAGAGAACACTGTGGCTAAGATACATTAAATGACTTATTGGAGGTCATATGTTTTGTTAGTGGCAGAACTGGGACTAGAATTCCAGTTTCCTGACTCACAGTGCTATTTCTATCACCATAATACTGCCAAAGGAGAAAACACTTTTGGGACAAATATTTAAAGAAAGCTCCAGACTTTATCTGAAACTTGAAGTATTATCAGGACATGTGAATAGGCAGAATAGAGATCGACGACATTCTGTATAGAATGAACAGATTTTGCTTGAGGCTTCAGAAGATTTGTTCCTTACTGACAGGGCCAGAAGTGTAGTTTCATGCCACACTTGCCATATGTCTTTCCTTGGTGAGAAGAGAGCACCAATGACCACTGGAAAAACTTGAGGAAAAAGACATGAAATGAGAAAAGGATATTACTCAGAGAAATATTTTGTGTTTCTTGACATCTTCCCATATTATCCTAGCATTTTCCAAATGTTCCTCCTCCCTTTGGTATTCTTCCAGGCCCAGGTCTCTTTAAAAAAAATTAGGATATACTTTCATTTAATATAACATGTATTCAAAACATACAAGAGTCTCTCAAATTGAATGCTTCATAAATAATTGATCCAAATATTCCAAAAATAGAAGTTTTCCAGGTAAAATAAACCTTTAAAAAATTGATGATGAGGCCAGGCCATGCTAGTGACTATTTTAGGGAAAAGTCCATTTATTCCTGTAGTCTCTAGTGTTTTTAAAGGAATGGGTTTTGGATTTTATCAAATGCTTTTTCTGCATCTATTGAGATAATCATATGGTTATTGTTAATTTGGTTACTGAAATAGGCGATTATGCTAATAGGTTTTCTAATATTGAACTAGCCCTGTATTCCTGGTATAAGTTCTACTTGGTCATTCAGGGGATAATTTTTTGTAATCTCCTTTGCTAATATTTAATGCTTTCTCACTTGCTCTTGAAGTTCCTTATAGAGTTGATATATATTAAAAGCTACAAATTTTATTTGGTCAGTGGCAATTCTTTGTACCACACCTACTGAATAAACTGAATCAGATATTATATTTACATCTCCTGGATAATAAGTAAGAGCTAGCATGATTGCATACAATTCATTCTGCTGAGTGGACTGAAAGGAAGTCCTGACAATTTTTTTTTTCCTAGCTAAAATTTTTCTAGAAAAAATGTTATGTTTGGATGCATCTGTAAAGATAGTTGGTCCTTTAAGAGGAACCTTAGAAACCTTTTCTTCAAGAATCCATACATCCATATGTAACAGCCGGGTTATCTTTAATGGAAACCTGTGTGTAAAATTTGGAGCCATGGCCAATAAAATTTGCCACTCTGGGATGGTTTCACAGCATACATTAATTTGTGCATTGGTATAAAAGATGTATATCTTGTCAGGTCTTATCCCAGATAATTGTACTACTCGCTAAATGACCTTTAATAAGATTCTAGCCACAAGCACTGGGTAAGGAGTAAGGCTTTGTTCTCATTGTGCTGAGAGGTTCACCCACTCTATCACACTGTCTCCTTGATGAAGGATTGCTGTGGGTGCCTCTTTTGTAGCAAAAACTGATATTTCCAAGGGTTTTTGAGTGACTCTTTCAACCACATTGGATAAAGCCAGTTCAACTTCTCTCAAAGCCTTTTGAGCTTCTTTTGTAAACTGACATAGTAAGTTTAAAGCACTGTCTCCCCTTAAAATATCATATAATGCTTGTAATTGATAGATAGTTAAGCCTAACACTGGATGCATACATTGGATATCTCCTATCAATTTCTGAAAGTCATTTAAGGTGTTCAACTTCTCTATTCTTAAAGAAAGCTTTTGTACTGTAAGCATCTTAGGATATACTTCATATCTTAGATATTGAAAAGGATCATGCCTTTGAATTTTTTTCTGGAGCTATATACAACTTGTAGTTTCTTAGTATTTCTGTAGTCTTTTGTAGACATGCTTCTAACATTTGCACCTCAGGTGCACATCCCAAGATATCACCCATATAATGTACAACATAACTTTTGGAAATGCTTTTCTTAATTGGAGTAAGAGCAGCAGCAACATACATTTGACCATAGTAAGGCTATTTTTTATTCCCTGTGGCAAAACTGTCCATTCATATCTTTTATAAGGCTCAGCTAAGTTAATGCTGGGCACTGAAAGGGCAAATCTTTTCATATCTTCCTTATCCAGAGGGACAGAATAGAAAGATCCTTAATGTCTATCACCCAAAGAGGTCATTCTCTAGGCAACTGAGTAGGAGATGGAAGTCTAGGCTGAAGAGTTCCCATCATTTCCATCTGTTCATTTACTTTTCTTAAATCAGTCAACATCCTCCATTTTTCAGATTTTTTTTTTACAACAAATATAGGGGAATTCCAAGGACTTAGGGAAGGTTGTAGGTGCCCTTGGTCAAGTTGCTCTTGTACTATACCTAATAAGGCCTGAATTTTTTCACTTGTTAAGGGCCACTGTTCTACTCACACTGGTTTATCAGTTTTCCATTGAATGGAAACAGGTGAGATTATTGGCAGGCCTTCAATAGCAGCCCTGCCTAAAAAGTCGAAGTGCTTAATTTTAATCCTAGCTGTTGTAAGATGTCTCTTCCCCATAGATTGATGGGGATCTTTTCAACTACAAAAGACGTAAAAACTCCTGTTTCACCTTCAAATGTCTATCTCAAAGGGGTAGCACTAACTTCAGCTACTATTGATCCTCCCACGCCAGACATATAGGTGTCTGCCTTAATCTTTGGCCAGTGACTGGGCTAGTTGGCACCTCTAATGACTGTATGATCTGCACCTGTGTCTACTAATGATATGCCATTTACATAGATATGAGCACAGGTTGGTCAGCTGTAACAGCTGTAGTCCAGAATATTCCTGGATTGTGTGGTTGGAAGTCAAAATCTGGGTAAATATCACCAGATTGCCTATTAAGAGTCTGTATCAGTAAATCTGATACTACTACTGCTCCTGGGTGTTGTCACACATTGTTTACCTGTATTAGTGACTGGGATATTAGCTACACATTTCCCAGTTTCCCAAATCAATGTATGGATGGACACTGTTTTGTAAGCACTCTAAGGAGGTAAAATAGTCAAGCCTACTGTACCTGGAGGCAAAGGATCCATAGGCTGGAGAGGGACAGATTTCGTCTCTCCAGGGGATATCTTAGTAGGCCCAGCTGTATATAATTCTATTCTCCCCAATTGCAATTCCTTTCCCCCATCAGATTGCTTCTTGGCTGATTGATCATATTGAAGTACTGAACTTCTAAAGACTCCTTGGGTGTAACATCAACTGCCATAATGCTCCAAGTGTTTTTTGCTTCCCATTTTCCTGAGTCAATCTATGTTCTAATGCCCAATGGAAGTCTTTATTGCATTTTGGACATAGGGTTTTGGGTCTTGTTCTCCCATCCTGTTTTTTATGCCAACACTGAGCTTTCAGATGCCCTACTTTACTACATTGAAAGCATTGACGAGTCTCTCTGGAAGTCCCTTGCCAAAAGGGACCCTGTCTTCTCATGTTCAGATCTTGAACGTCTGTATCATAGCCTGGGTATAAAAGGTATTTGTGCCCACTGTGACACAGCATTTTATGATCTCCTCTAAAAGAGCATCCTTGTATAATCCTAGTATAATTTTTCTACAAACCTCATTAGCATTTTTCCTAGCAAGTTGTCTTATCATAATTTCTGTTACTGCATTTTCACCAGTAGTTCATCGTTCATATGACAGCTGTCTGCAGACATCCCACAAAATCAACAAAGAGTTCATGAAGGCTTCACCTCTATCTTATCTTCCTGGGAGGATGTCCCATGCTTTGAAAGCAGCAGAAGCAATTTGCTCATATACTGCTATAGGGTAATTAATCTGTGCTAAAGTGTCTGCATAAGGACCTAAACCTGCTAGTTGATCAAAGATGACTGGTATATTAACTCCAGGTTGCCTATTCCATTGGGGTTGTATTCTACAGAGTTCAGTATACTCACAAAGTCACAAGTTTTGTCCAGGATCTAAACATATCTTTGCTATAGATTTTCAATTGCTAAGGGTTAAAATTTCATAAGCCAAATTCTCTAATACCATCTTAACATAAGATGATGTAAACCCATAAAGAGTATAAGTCTTTTTCAGATCTTTGATAATTTCCAGATTAAAAGAAGTGTATTTTCTTTCTTGACTGGAAAAGTCAAACTCTTCAGTCACAGGGTATGCTTCTATTTTGAAATCAGATGTAGCCTGTCCTTCCTCTTCAGTTTTAACTAATGCCTTTTGTAATAGTATCATAGGGGGTGGACAAAGCTGCTATATGGATGGTGCTGATTGTGTCACTGGCCCTTCCACTCCTCCTCCTCCCTCCACTCATGAAGGCAAAATTGAGGGAGGAGAGTCAGGAGATGGGGAATGCCCTAAGGGTGCCTGCTGAGAAGCACCACATTCCTTAAGTTCATCAGCACTGTACTCCTTTCTTGTCCAATTCTTCATGCCTTTTCAGCTACTTTGTCGGAACCATCTCCCTCCTGCTCTTTCTCCTCACACTTCCTTGTCTGGCTATCCACATTAAAAATTTTTCCTCATTTTAAAGGGATTCCTTGAAACCAATTGTATTGTGTATATATAGAAGGTTTCTATAGGAATTGAATCAAGGCCTTTAGCTTTGTAATATTCAATTAGTTGCTTTCTCACTAGTTTCCACATATCTAGCTCTAATTTTTCTTCCTTAGAGAGCCACGGAGATGTGCACTCTAATATATTTAAGAGTCCAATGATCTGCTTCCAAGTTACCAACAAACCTTGCTTCTTTATTTATCTAACTATGCATGCTACATACTTCCCTTAGGGTGGGGAAGTCTCTTTCCTTAGTATTTGCCTCATTTCAGCTGAAAGGAAAAAAATGAAAGTGACTAATTTAGCCCTTACCAAAGTTTCCTGCTTGTCTATTTTTGTACTTACCCTATTTCCGGGTCATAGGGACTTCTCCACTGAATTTATGATCACATCAGTCAAACTGTTGAGTATAGATCTTTATATCCAGAGCCTCAAAATGTAGTGTGCTTCTTTCAGTGCCCCATGTTGGGTGCCAAAATGTAATGTCTGGGCTAGCTTTCTCAAGAATCTCTCTGGAGTCTGCAGTCTGAGATAGAGCTCAAGCACAATCTCACTTGTGTCTCTCTTGAGTCTGCTTATTTCAAGTCCTCTCTGTCCTTATATACCTTAGTACAATTACATCACTACAGCACACTGATACGTGTCAACTGTAGAACCATTACATTACCATACTAAATACTAAATATATGTAAACTAGAGAACCATTATCTCATCAATCACACTGAGTAAACACTCTATTGTAAGTGTCCTTGCTTCAAGTATACTTTTCTCAGAGTTCCCTAGTACCTTCAGTCCTCTACAATCCTGAGATTAATATTCCATTTGATGAATGAGAAAATTGAAATTCAGATCAATTGTGTGACTTGCCAAGGTTTGCTAAATGTCTAAAGTGGAATTTGAATATAGGTTGTTCCAAATCCAGTGCTCTATCAATTCAGCCATGTTGCCTCTTATGTATAACAAAGGCAGAACCATGTCTTATCTATTTTTATCTTTCCTTCTTTGAATTAATAAACATTTGCTGTTGTACAGAAGAAAATACAGGACCATAGGAAGAAGTTTCCTTGCAGGACTTGCCAGAATCAGCAAAGAGAATAACAAGTCCATGAGAGTAGTTCCAGAATTATTTATTTTGACAATTCAAAATCTACCATCATACTTTGCCTATAGGAAATCACAAGAAAGCAAAATTCAGAAAACCATAACCAAGGGAGCCTATTTTCTAGTGAGGGACAAAAACATGTAGCCAAGGAGCTCCCATTCTAGCCATGATTCAGGGCCACATTACTTCAACCCATATTTGAGGAGAAAATAACATAATCCTATGAAATTCTGGCCATCAATGGAGGGGGATCATGTAGCCATCAATAAATAGTTGTGGTTGAAAGAGGACAAATGATGGGATAATGAACAGATAAGATATAGATTTTTGTCTAATGTCTCATCTGTAAGGAAAAGAGAGAAAATATAGTGAGAAATAACTGGCAGTTATCTTTCTTTTAAAAATAACATTTTAAAATACTGCTTCTAAAGATTGTTTTCATCAGGGCATTAGCAGGAAACTGCTGATCGTGTATCAAAACTATGATTAAGTTAGAAGTGAGGTAACTTGGAGAAAAAGCAGGAAAGATTCATGAAGAGTCATTCTTCAGGCAATGAAACTCTTGGTGGCTTTGAACTTTATACAGAAGGTAGCAAAAAAGAACTACAAAAAACTGAGATCTTCAAGTTTCCAAAAATGGGAAATGCAAAGTGAATGTTGCAGTTCCTTGTAGAGAGTATTGCGATGTGTATCTCTTCAAATTCAAAGTTAGGACTGCATGTGCACACAATGCAGGGTGATTTTTCTGTTGATCTACTAGGCAGCTTGATAGCATGTTCTTGGAAAGAATGGAGGAGTTGGTTCAAGACAAACTCAAAGATAAAAAAAGAATTTGAAGGGGCAGAGAAAAATCTAAACCTTTGTCAAAAAGGTGAATAGTAGAAAATGTTGTACCTAAAAAAGGGAAAGGATCAAAATAAACAAGCAGAAACTTTCTTGACTCTTTAGATAGTCAAGAATCCTTTTTGAATCTTTATTAGTTAAGGAAATTGTTCTATATTTTGAAGACTTGTGCATCTGAGTATTCATGAGAATAACGATACATGCTCACTCTTGAGGAAGGAACAAATATTTCTGGATTTCATATGAGTTTTGACAATGAATTAGATGAGTCAGGTAAATCTGAGATCCCTAAAATGGATATTCTGGCTCTTACATTCTCAATGGTTTTATTTTATTTTGGGGGACTTTTAAAATCATATGATATAGACTCATGAAGAAATGATTTTGTGGACCAGACTTGGGACTGGTAGAACCGTCAAGGAAAGAATTCTTTTCTGACCTGTAGATAACCTCGTAGCCACTTTTCTCATAACACAAAATGTCACCATCTAAATCAAAATTACCTCTAAAAAAGAAATTTTCTTGGCTATATTCTTCCCATCAGATTTATCCATGTCTCTGAATTATTCATTACCTTTAAATTGACCATTTTTACCTTAGATCACTTTGTCAACTCTGAAGAAAGATGTCAAAACACAGATAAAGAATCCAAGGCTTGCAAATTGAATATTAATAGGAATTTCATATCTGGAAGACCCCTACACCTTTCCTACTCATTTGTTTAGCTGGGGACCTTCTCTGTCACAATAACAAAGGTCTTAACTGACAACAAATTCTTTAACATTTACTTGAATATTGCCATCTTCATTACACGATTGCCATTATTTGTTTACTGGTGAGATAAAGCTCACCAGTAAACAAATAATGGCAATCCCACTTATTAGTGGGAGTAGGAATTTCCACTATGTTTAAACTCTTCCAGGCTATTAATTTCATGAAAAGTTCCTTGAGATGCAACTCTCCAATAAAGACAACTGAATATGATCGATTAGCCACTGAATAGCCTTTAGTTCCACTGATAACACATAAAAGGGAGAAATGTGGAATTTTAAACTTCTATATCTATAATATTACTTAGAAGGTAAGAATTAGAAAATCTGTTTGTACATTTTTTAAAAAACACTATATACTTGCAGAACTATTCGCTTCTGAACACATATATTGTATCTAGGAGATACTGTGACATATTTAACATGTATAGGATTGCTTGCCATCTGGGGGAGGGGGTGAAGGGAGGGAGGGGAAAAATCGGAACAGAAGTGAATGCAAGGGATAATGTTGTAAAAAATTACCCTGGCATGGGTTTTGCCAATAAAAAGTTATAATTAAAAAACAACAACAACAAAAACAACAACAAAAAAACACTATATACTTGCCTTTAGATGCACTGTTTGCCATGTGGCTTTCTTTATGTAGGAAATTTTATTGAAATATGTGAATAACATATGTCAAGAAAATATCTTTTTAATTAGTATCTTACCTTATTGGTACATTGATTTTATTCTTTTCCTATTCAAATAAATGCAATTGATTTGATTCTCTTTTACAGACAAAAATATAAATTTAAATCATAAAGTCTCACTATATAAGTTAGATGTAGATCACTGTGTTTTGGAATTTTTTGTTGGATGGAGATCCACCTCAGTTTGGTTCTCTAAGTAGTGGTATAATTAGATGAAAGGGTATGCACAATTTGACACCTATTTTCCAAAAGCATAATTCCAATTTGTTTCCTGCAATGTCTGTACCAATTATATCTATCTCTAGCCATAATTCATCAATGTGTTTTTTTTTTCCTGAAATACCTTTTTCATTTCTGTCTTTTGGATCAGAAATGTTTGGAAAGCTTTCATTTCATTAAAAGTTCATCCATCCACTCCTTGTATTGTTGCTAGATTTTTGATTTTGCTAGATAGTTTATTCTTTGTAGTAAATCTTTATCTTTTCCTTTTTTGTCCTAAGCTTTCTTCTTTTTTATAGGGGTAACAAGGGAAGTCTTTCATTTTTCATGTTTTTCTATTAGGATGATTGAATTTTATTATTATTATTATTATTTTGACTACAAATTCTGGATTTGGGCTATGATGTTCTCGGGTGTTAAATTCTGGGATTCTTTCAGGAAATAGATGGTCATTCCTATTTTAACTTTGCCTTTTTGTTTTAAGAGATGAGTAATTTTAATTTATTATTTATTGAAATATGGTATTTAAAGTTTTTTTTTTTAAGATAGTACAATAATGCTTAAATTATCACCCTTTGGCCTGTGTCCCAGGTGAGTTCTTTTTGATAATATATCTTTATATTTTCTTGGTTTTTTTTCAATCTTTTTATTTTATTTTAATATTTCTTATTTCATGGAATTATTTTCTGTTTGGACCATTCTAATTTTCTTATATAAAGTTTAACATTATCTTTCTTTGCAAGATACTCCATTTTTTCTTTTATTTCATTTCTTCTAGGTTCTCTTATATTCCTGAGGTTAGGACACCCTTTTATCTGTGACTTTTTGTAGAAAAGTTGTAGTTATTCTCTTTTGGATTTACCCATCTTGGGATTCTCTCAGAATAGTTATTTTGACTTTGTGATACAAATCCTGGCTACTATGGCTAGTCTCTGTTTGATCCTGAGTATTATGACTAAGTTTGGGTCCTACTTTTAGCAGGACTTGCTATCTAGTTGGCAATTAGGTGGCACCATGGATAGAATGATGGATCTGGAATACAGAAGAGAGTTCAAAACTAGCTGCAAAGTCTTCTTAGCCATATAACCCCAAAGAAGCCATTATATTCATTTCTCTAATTTCAAAATGAAGATAATAATTTCCCATTATAACAGTACCTGCTTCCTAGTATTTTTGAGAAAATCAAGTGAGATGTTTGTAAACTGCTCATTACAATGCCTAACCAATAATAAATGCTTAATAAATGCTTGTTTCCTTTCTTCATTCTTCACTGAATCTCTCACTTCTCTCAAGGTAGTATGTTTGATCATTAGTTCTCTAAAATTATATTTGGTTAATATGCTGATTAAAATTCTGAAATCTTTCAAAATTGACTTTACCATATTGTTGTCACAGTTATCAATTGTTCCCCTGATTTTTTTCACTTCATTATGTATCAATTCATTCACGTTTTCTGAAGTATCTCAAAATTAGTTCTTTCATCGTTTCTTATATAACAATAATATTTTATGACATTTCTATAACATAACTTGTTCAGTTATTTTCTAATTGTAAGGAATGTTTTCAGATTCCAGTTCTTTGCAATTTCAAAAAGAGGTATATCCTCAGTAAGAATTTGTTTTGCTTAGGACAAATCCTAATCTATCTTTCTTCTGATTCCCCCTTTCCCCTTCTTTCCTATTAATTTCTCTGGTGAATAAAATATATTTTTGTACCTAACATTGTATATATTTATTCTTTTTCTTTTATGTAGTTCAGATCATAGTGAAGATCAAATGTCAGCCACTTCCCCCTTCCTTGTTTGTGTAGTCATCTACTTATATAACCAAATTATGTGAGATAATTTTTCTAACATTCCTTTTTCTTATCCCTATTAATGCATTTCTCTTCTTCTCCTTTTCCATTAGTTTTTAAATAATATTTTATTTTCCCTAAATTTTAGTTCCATTATGCCCAAAGGGCTATAAAACTATACAAGCCCTTGGATCTAGCAGTGTCTCTATCAGGGTCTATATTTCAAAGAGATCATAAAAGAGAGGAAAGGACTCACATGTACAAAAATATTTGTAGCAGCTCTTTTTTAGTGGCAAGAAACTGGTAATTGAGTGATGCCCACCAATTAGGGAATGGCTGAATAAGTTATCATATATGAATGTAATGAAATATTGTTATTCTATAAGAAATGATGAGCAAGCTGATTTCAGAAAAACCTAAAAAGACTTATTTATTTGTCATATTGGCCAATCTGATAGGTATGAGGTGGTTCCTCAGAATTGTTTTGATTTGTATCTATCATCAATCGTTATTTAGAGGATTTTTTCATATGACTATAGATTTAATGTTTTTTGAAAATTGCCTGCTCATATCCTTTGACTTATAGTCTTGTAAATTTGATTCAATTATCAATATATTTGAAAATTTAGATCTTTATCAGAGATACTTATTATAAAAATCCCTCCAGTTTTCTGCTTTATTTCTCTTTTTTATTCTTCTTGGTTTAGTTATCAGCATAATATTTGTGTCTTAAAAGAAATTTGGTAGAATTCCTTTGCTTATTTTCTCAAATATTTTATATACTACTGAGATTGATTGTTCTTTAAATGTTTGGAAGGAATCCATGTGTGTGGATCACTTTGTGAATCCACTTAACTCTGGGGATTCTTTTCTTAGAAAGTTCACTGATGGATTATTCAATTTCTTTTTCTAAGATTGGATTATAGGGACAGCTAGTAACACAGTGGATAGAGCACTAAAGTCAGAAGGACCGGAGTTCAAAGTTGTTTTCAGATACTTACCAGCTGTGTGAACCTGGGAAAGTTATTTAACCCCAATTGCCTTGCAAAAAATTTGTTATTTAAGTATTTTATTTCTTCTTCTGTTTAACTGGATAATTAACATTTTAGAGATATTCATCTACTTCAAATTTATTGGCATGAAATTAGACAAAATAGCTCCTAATAATTGTTTTAATTTCCTCTTCATTTGGTATTGAAGCCACCCTTTTCATTTTTAATAATGATAATTTCATTTTCTTCTTTCCTTTTTAAATCGAATTAACCAATGGTTTATCTATTTTGTTGGTTTATTCTCCCCTCTGCCCCCCCCCAAAACCAGATACTAGTTTTATTTATTAGTTCAATAAACTCCCAATTTTATTAATTTCTCCTTTGATTTTTAGGATTTCCAACTTGGTGTTTACTTGGGGATTTTTAATTGTTTTTTTTTTTTTTAGTTCATTTTAGTTGCATGCCCAATTCATTTATCTGTTCTTTTTGTCTTTTGTTTCATTGTTGTCATTCTCTTTAATTAAATTATCATGATTTGTTCTTTGTTCATATGATTTGTTCTTTGACCTATGTATTTTTAGGGCTAGATTATCTAGTTTCTATTTAATTTTTACTCCATTTTTCTATTGCATTACTGAATGTAATTTTTTTACATTATGATCTGAAAACAATATATTCCCTATATCTGCTTTTTCTGGATTTGATTGGGAGGTTTTTATGCCCCAATACATGTTCATTTTTTAATGTAGGTACTATGTATTGCTGAGAAAAAGGTATTTTTTTCTACTCCCATTTAATTTTGTCCAGAAGTCTATTATATCTAACTTTTACACAATTCTATTAACCTCCTTAATTTCTTTCTTGTTTATATTTTGTTAGATTTATCTAGTTCTGAGAGGAGAAAATTGAGGTTTTCCCAATAATACAATTTTGTGGTCTATATTCTCCTGCAACTCATTCAACTTCTTTTTCAAAAATTTAGGACCTATTCTACTCAGTGCATATACATTTAATATTGATATGATTTCATTTTCTGTGGTGCCTTTTTTTTTTTTTTAGCAAGATGTAGTTTCCCTCCTTTTCTCTTTTAACCAAGTTTATTTTAGGTTTAGTTTTTGTTCATAATTACTATCCCTGTTTTGTTTTTGTTTTGCTTCAGCTTCATATCTTTACCTTATACATCTCTCTACTTCAAATATGTTTCTTGTGAACAACATATTGTAGGATTCTAGTTTTTAATCCATTCTACTATCTGTTTCCATTTTATGGATGAGTTCATCCCATTCACATTTATATCATGATAACTATTGATGTATTACCCGGTATGCCATTTTCCCCTTTATTTATCCTTCTCTCTCTCTTACCTTCAACCTTTTCCTCCTTACAAGTGTTTTGCTTCTAATTATTGAATCCCCTAATTTGTCCTCCCTTCTATCATTTTCCTCCCCATTTTTCTTATTTCTGTGCCTTTTTACTCCTTATATGGTAAGACAAATTTCTATGTCCAACTGCTTGTGTATGTTACTCCCACTTTGAGCCAATGATGATGAGAGAGCAAGGTTCAATATTTATGCACCACTCCTACCCCCACCTTTCCCTCCATTATAATAGCTCTTTCATGTCTCTTTTATGTGAGATAACTTTCCCCTATTCTATTGTAATGCCAGAGAAATTGAGGCAAGATAGAGATTAGAGAGTTTTTAATATTTTATTTGGATTTCTGAGAGGGAGAGATTTTTTGGGACCAAAGGATCCATTTTGGTCCCAGGGCTGATGTCTCAAAGCATTCAGCAGTGAATGTGTGATTCCAAAGAATGTTTCCATAGGTCAGGGTAGGCAAGGGACTAAGTCAGAATACTGAGAATGGGAATTTCAGAGAAAGGACCATCAATATGGTTCTGACAGGTTGGGGGATAGGACCATAAATTCTTGATAACTTAGGAGGACTTAAGAGCCAGTATGTCTGAACTCCCCCTTATCTTGAGATTACACACTTACAATTTATAACCTTAGAGTAGCCAACTCTAAGTTATCTCAGTCCTAATGGTCAGGAGGGGGATGTATGTTGCAATGAGGGAGACTGAGGCAGGAAAATAAAAGGGAATTGTGGCACAACCCCATTCTTTTTCCAGTGCAATCTTCTTGCTCATTCCTTTATCTTTTTTTTTTTTTGGGGGGGGGGAGGAGGTTTCATCACATTAAAGTCATCTAACATCTGTAACTTTTTTCTACATGTATTCCTTCTAAATTGCCCTTATATTAAAAGTTCTTAAGAGTTACAAATATTATCTTGACATATGGGAATATAAACAGTTTAATCTTAATGAATCTTTTTTTTATTTTTTTTGTTTCTTTTTTTTTTTAACCTTTTTAATGTTTCCCTGTAGTCTTGCATTTGAAGATAATCTTTTTTTCAAACTCTGGTGTTTTAATTAGAAGTGCTTGAAAGTTCTCTCTTTTGTTGAATACCCATTTCCTGCTTCCCACCCCCGGGTATTATTTCCCTTCAAGGATTAGTTTTGCTATGTATGTGATTCTTGGTAACCCTAATCCTTTTGCTTTCCAGAATATGATATTCCAAGCATTCTTATTCTTTCATGTATAAGTAACTTTATCACTCTTTTATCAAGATATAAACAAATCACAAGATCTTGTCCAATTAGACTACCTTTATGATCCCTAATGATAATATATTAGAATATAAGAAGTTTACTTTTTTTTTTTTTTATGTTTGTCTTACTCTTGAACTTCCTCCACTTACTTTGAACTTCAAAGTTTTGTTGTAGTTCTGGTCTTTTTTATCAGGAATGTTTGGAAATCTTCTCTTTCACTAAAGCCCCATTTTTATTCCATGTGGGAATTCATCAGTTTCACTAAATAAATTGTATCCTGACTGTGGTTCCTTGTTAATTTATTTTTTTTTCTTTAACCTGTTTTCCAGGTCAGTTTTTTTCAACTGTATCTCACATTTTATTTTATTTTTCCAGTCTTCTGACTTTTTAAGAAATCTTTTTTATTGACTAATGGAGTCATTGCCTTCTATTTGATACGTCCTAATTTTCAAGAAATTTGTTGCTTTGGCAAGGTTTTGTGACTTTTGTACCAAGTTATTAATTCCCTTTCCAATTCTTTCCTTTAAAATTCTCATTTTCTTCTAATTTTATTCTCTATTCCAATTTAATTTATTAAAACATTTGAAACTCTTAAAAAAAAAAAAAAACCTTGCATTTTTTCCCCCTAAGAATTCCACTTAAATTTGTTTCCAGTTGTAGTTTTCTTTGAGGCTTTGTAGCTTTTTAAATTTTTGAGTTATTCTATTTTTCTGAATTAATGTTCTGAGTGCCCCTGTCACCATAATAGCTTTTGTTTGTTTTCTTATTCTTGCTGCCTATTTTCTGATTAGAATATATGTTAAGATCACATACTACACACTTCTGGAGAGAAGACATCATACTGCTTTGTTAGGGAAATTGAGTATTGTGTTACTCCAGGATCTCAGGGACAGACCTGGATACGTGTGAGTTTTCAATACTCCTAAAAAGGTCTCAAGGTCAGTTCTAATCATTATCCCTATGGTCTAAACTTTGAAAGTTCCTGAACTGATTTTGGTTTGACAGAAGACAGCTGATGGATTAAGCCAATCTCAACTAGCTAAAAGTTGCTGCTCATTCAGTAAGACAAAACTGTAGACTCTACTTTGAGTTAGGATTCCTGCTTTGGTTATTCTTCTGGAGGCTTTAGAATGAACTAAAAGCTAGAATTGAGAGCCTGCCCCATTCCTTGTGTCAGAGCCATCTAGTTATTTCTTGTTTCTGTATTTCTTCCTTGTTAATTACATAGCCTGTGACTTTTCCTAATCTTTGTCCATAGGTGTATTATTTAGTTAGTCCTGGATCTATTCCACAGAACTCAATAGGGAGAATAAAGTTGCCTCTTGGCGTGTTTTGGCACACCCTGCATGAGATAAAGCCTTGATATTGGTGTAAAACATCATCTTGTCTTTGAACATAGTCCTGAGGACTAGAATGTTCCACACTATTGATGAGGTTTGGATCCCTTCGATTCCTAGTCAGAGAACCAAATGATGAGGTTTGGCGCAGGACAGAGAATTGTGGGAACCCCATCTGGTTGGTGCAGGTCCTTCATAAAAGAATTTACAAACCCAAAAAAGTTAGACTGGCAAAAAGAAGTTTATTGGCACTGAGAAGTCATCTTTTGCTAGGAGGCTGACTTCCTCAGTGGCAAAATCCTTACAGAGAAGTAAAGGTCTAGCAGAGAAATCCTGGCAGAGAGATATTGGTACTGAGAAGTCAGCTTTTGCTAGGAGGCTGACTTCCTCAGTGGCAAGGTCCCAACAGAGAAGTAAAAGTCTAGCAGAGGAATCATGGCTGAGAGATAAAGAGGGTTAACACTAAGGAAAGGGTGTCTTCTCACCGGGCAGGGGATCTTTGCAGGCAGCTATGCCAAGGAGTGGTCTCTTGGCCTGGCATGTTCCTGCTTTTGGCCTCTGAAAAGAACTGAGCAAGCAGAAACCTATTTTATCTTGGCTGTGGACTGGGGGCAGTTTGAGTTGGAATCAGACCGAAATCTTCCAATTGAATAGAAGATTTCCAATAAAATGAGTGTCCCTGGACTAATCTTCAACTCAATAGAGGGTGTAACAGAATGAAACTACTTATCTTGATTCCCTGGATCAGGTCTTTTGCAGGGGAGAACTTCTCAAGAGTTCAAGGAGAATTTCTCAAGCATTCCCCCCAAGTCAGAAGACAGCTTCAGGGTTCCCCCCATCATTATGACCATTTCTTGTTTAAACCCCATTGCCAGTATTAACAAAGTCTTTCTTTCAGTGCTGTCTTGAGCTAGACAAAAGTTGCTGTTTAGTAATTTCATTCATGTTTGACTCTTCACTTCCCCATTTGGGGTTTTCTTGGCAAAGATACGGAACTGATTTGTCATTTTTTTCTCTAGCTCATTTTACAGATGAGGAAATCAAGGCAATTTGTGTTAATTGACCTTCCCAGTCACACAGCTAACCAATGTCTGAAGCTGAATTTTAACTTAGGAAGAGGAGCTTTCCTGACTCAAGTCCAGCACTCTAATCATTAAGCCATCTAGACTTACTGTGATTTTTTATTCTGGGATTTCCCAATCAAGGATCAATCTAGTGTATTTTCTAGTTTTTTCAAGAGGAATTTTGTATGGGTAAGAATATAAAAGTGGAGCATGCTCTTCTACTTTCTACTTTATCCTTTCAGTTTGACTTTATTCTATATTTTTAAAGTAAATCTTGATTGAATATATTGAATATAATTTTAAAAGAAATTATTTATATTTATAAAACTAAATTCATATTAATATCTGTTTTTTTTTAAATTAATGAAATTTCATTTAAAATACACATTTAAAAACATGTATTTTTTGCTTTTAAGCAAATACTTCTATACACAATAACCTATTAAGCTCTACTTCTTAGTTAAGTTCTTCCTTGGACTCTACTCCCCTAGTCCTAAACTTTGCTATAAACAACAATCAATGAAGTTTAAGTTTCATAACCAAAGGTTCATCATTTTAAGATTTTAAGTTTTTCCTCTTCTTTTTCTTACCTCCCACAGATTTAAAGTCATTTACTATGAACTGAGTCATGAAAACAAAGCATTAATATGAATTAAAGAAGGAAAAAAAGGTGTAGGAAATGTTATTCTTGATCTGGAACAGGTGGGGTTAACACCAAAAGGTGTGAAGGAGGTTATGGAACATTCTGCAGTTGATGGAAAGTTCATCCATTGGGACCTTCTTCTCTCTTTAGCCCTACTTCTTCACCCCTATTTTCTTTACATAATTCCACTATCAGGTCAGTCCTCAAAGCCTCGGTAATGTCTCTTTGCATTTATTCCTAATAAGAATCCAAAACTTGGTGTCTGGTGAGCTTTTGGGAGTTCAGAGAATCTCAAGAATTGATGTTCCATAGTATTTCTACCATGATTCCCTCTGCCTTGTTTGTAAAGAGTAGATAGAGAGAAACTAATTATTTCCATAAGTACTGAGTTTTAAATACCACAACTTCAGAATCTGAATCTCCTCCCTCTCATATCTTTTCAATTAGTTCAGTCATGCCCATATTTTTCTAAATTGGCATCTGGAAAGAAGCACTTTCAACCTAGTAAATAAAGGAAGGGTTATTTGCAGGTGTGTGTGTGTGTGTGTGTGTGTGAGAGAGAGAGAGAGACAGAGAGAGAGAGAGAGAAATACAGACAGAAAGGAGAGAGAGAGAGACAGAGATAGAGAGACATTGGTAGGGAAAGAGTCAGAAGAGAGAGATATTATTAAATTCATCTTCCAAATAAAATATGACCAGGACAAGTAAACAGTAATCTCATTTGACCTCTGCAATATTCTTGCTATGTTCTAGTCCTAAAGGAACTCAAGTGGTCAAAGTATTCATGATTCCTTTTATTTATTATTTGTTTCACCCTCCCAAACCAACCACCTCATCATCAGAAAACTTTATTTGCACTCTTTAATCTTATCTTTGACTGTATCAGCTTTTCACAAAGCAGGAAAAATGAGAATTTGAAAAGAGATGTAATTTTATGGTTTATATTTTGAGGGTAGGAAAGGGAGGGAACAAACAGCTAATAAATACCTGCTATGTGCCAAGCATTGTATTAAGTATTTTACACAAGTATTTCATTATTTGGGAAGCCATTAAATGCTAATATGGAATTTTTCAGCAAACATTTAAGATGTCCAGTGCTTCCATTCATCTCACTCTTCTGTGTGTGTATGTATGTGTGTGTGTGTGTGTGTGTGTGTGTGTATGTGTCTGAATGTGTGTGTGACAGCACTGACAGGTTTGCAGCTCATCAAAAGAAACCCCCATTCTAAACTACCAAAAAAAAGTCTTTTTTCCCTCCATCCTGTTCTTGGGCAGTAGTTTTTTTTTTTTTTTTCCCATTGTGCAGAATCTTCCATTTATCTTTATTAAATCTGGTTAGATTTAATTAGGAACACAAACCTATAGTATCTCTTTGCAGATTCACTTATACTAGAAGGACCGGAATTTAAGAATATCATGAAGGAACAAGCAAACATATTCATCAATTGATATACCTAGGGCTCAAACTAGTGCTGGATGGACACCTTCCTGCTTCTTCCTTGAGCACCTATGAGTTGGTCAGAAAAGGAAAACAGAATAAGTGATTAGAAAAAAGTTTAGGGAAAATTGAAATGAAATCTTGTTCTCAGGTATTTGATCAGAGTTCCTCTAGCCTACAGGTCCATCATATCTCAAATAGTGACATATTTTCCTACTGAGAAGGGAGAAGGGAAAGAAATAAACATTTATTAAGCACCTATTATCCACCAGGCACTATGCTAAGTGCTCAACAATATCATTTCAACAATCCTGGGAGGTAGGTGCTATGATCATCCCCATTTTATAGCTAAGAAAACTGAGGCAGACAGAGCTTAAGTAATTTTGTGTGACAATTACACAATTAGAAAAGTGCATCTGGATTTGACTTCAGTTCTCCCTGAATGCAAAAAGTTGTCAGGAAGCTAAGCTAAGCTTTAGAGGGTCGGGGGCATAGTTCATGGAAAGGAATTATGGTATTGTAATGGAGTACAATAAAATGTAAATCCCATGTTTATTCCAGAGGGGTTTCCTTTATGTCTTTGTATCCCCAGTACCTACCATGGAGCCTAACCCATTTAACACTGGATCTAGTCTGAGATACTTGTTGGATGGACAAATCATTTAATGTTAGTCAGTGTCCAGAGCTCTAAAGTGGGAATAATAACGCCTAAAACACACCATGGGATTTTAACAGATATTAAATGAGAAAATGTATACAAAGTACTTAACAAATCTTAAGTATTTTAGATCTGTCAGTTATTGTGATGACATCTTCTCTCTCCAGTTTCATGTATGGGACTCAGAAAGCTGATGTTGCTGTCTATGTGGTCAAAGAAGTAAAGTTCATATCCTTCTCTGGTTGGGGGGGGTGGGGGTGTTAAAAGTTTCAAACCATTGTCATACTTGAAGACATGTTAGTATGATATATAAATTCTGGAAGTCCGGGAACATACATGAGATTATTAAAATCTAGATGAAACCAAACCCAGGCCAAGGACTAAGTTGGAGAAGTTTCTTGACTTTTCCTTTCCTTCATCCTTCTATTTTTTATACTAATCATCTCAGAAGCACTTACCTTTAGTTTATTTTTTAAAATATACATATGTGTGATTGTATTTTCTAATTCTCAACTTAAATACCAAGGAGCATTTCAAGCAGAAAATAAAAACAAAATTGTCTATGAAAATGAATCTCCATTTCATACAATTTGCTTCTTTTAAAATATATAAAACATTTTGCATGTTACGTTCTAAACTTTCCAATGTTTCTCTGCCTCCTTCTGTTCTTTCTCTGCATTTTAAAAAATACATTTTAATGGCCCTCAAATCTGGCTTTACTATTGCTAATGTTTCTCTCTTCTCTGCTTCTCTTTCTTCCCATAGCCCCGTAACAAAAACTGAAAGAAAGGGGGAAAAAAAAACCAAAAAAAAAAAAAACCAAAAAAAAACTTGTAACCTATTATTGTAGTCAAGCAAAAAGAATACATCTAGTGACAACATCAAAAAAATCAAAAACCTGTCTCTTTGTGTACCTATTGTCCATGATCTCCCTCTTAAAAGGTAGGTAACATGTTTCGTCATAGGTCCTCTGGAGACATTATTGGTCAAAGCATTGATCAGAGTTCTAAAATCTTTCAAAAAAAAATTTTTTTTTATTGTAGAAGCATATTTTCTTTAGTTATCAAGCATTTATTTATTTATTTCTATTTTCCATCTCATCCCAGATTGAAGGGAGGGAAGGGAAGAGAAGAAAATCAACCCCCTGATAATTAATAT
This sequence comes from Sarcophilus harrisii, assembly GCF_902635505.1. Classification (NCBI taxonomy): domain Eukaryota; kingdom Metazoa; phylum Chordata; class Mammalia; order Dasyuromorphia; family Dasyuridae; genus Sarcophilus; species Sarcophilus harrisii. Next base: position 459,878,081 of record NC_045428.1, on the reverse strand, counting down.
ACATAGCCAATTAAAATAAATTGCTATATTAGCTTTGTCCAAAAATGTGTTTCATGAAAATTAATTTATGACCTCAGTTATAAAGCAAATGGAATCCATTATTGGTCCTCTGGATCATGCTTCATTCTCTTGGTTCTACTCACTTCACTCTGTGTCCATTCATACCACCAGGATTCTGTGAAATTGATGTTTCTGGTGGCAAAATAATATTCCATTATATTAATGCATTACAATTTTTCCATCCATTTTTCAATTGTCTAAGAATCTAAAGCACCTCCTTTTATTCTAGTCTTTTTCTTTTTTTTTTTCACTTTCATCTTTGAAAAAAGGAAGTTTCTTTTACTTTTAGCTATTCTCCACCACAATCATCCCCATTTTATCTATTCTCTTAATGCTATCCAATTATCCCCAATGATTTCTCTGTTAAGTTTGATGCATTTCTATTCAAAATCTCTTTGTGTGTGCCCTCCATTATCCTCATGATTCCCAATTAGGATAAATAGAAAGTACCATCTCTTCTTCCTCCTTCCTACTGTAAGTTATTCTTTTTTCTCTCTCTGCCTCCTAAGACCACCAACTCTCCAGTGGTAACCTGGGCTAAAGCCTTCTCTCCCGTGCTCCAAACTTGGGTTCATTCTTTACTACTACAAAGTTATAATGGACTAATTTCAGAAACACCAACATTTTCATGGCTATTCTATCTCTCCTTATAAAACCTGTACACAATCCTCAGCCCTGTGGGGAATAACTGCCTTGCAGTGCTTCCCCAGCTACCAACATATCTGAGCCAACATCCCAAACCCATAATCTATTGACTGCCATCTTAACTGCTAACCTCAAAGATCTGATTAATATTCTGTGAATTTTGAAAAAAGCAGCTTATTATTGTCACCTTTTGTGCACTTCTATAAAATAGCCTACATTGCTGGTTTTCCATTCCTAATCTCAATTTTCCTACCTCCCATTCATTGTTTTTAGGACAATTAGGTGGTAGACTGGATAGAGTGCCGGGCTTGGAGTAAAGAAGACTTTTATTCATGAGTTCAAATCAGGTCTCAGATATTTACTATCTATATGACTCTGGGCAAATCACTTAACCCTATTTGCTTCAGTTTTTCAATATGTAAAATGAAGTGGAGAAGGAGATGGCAAACCATATCAGGATCTTTGTCCAGAAAATCCCAAATGGGGTCATGAAGAATTGAATATGACTAAAAAGTAACTGAACAACAATCCATGACAATTTGTGTGGGTGGTGTTGGACTTTATGAGTACCATTCAATCCAGTAAATATGGCAGAAGGGCTTGGGCATAATCATGACAACGAAAATAGTCATAATGCAAAGAGCCCTCCCCTAGTCCCTATCCCTTTACAGAACTCTTGTTTTCTAATACATCTCAGAGCTCAATCTCCTGACTTCCTGTGCTAATGAGAAATCAGGATCTTGTCATGAAGTAGATTTACATAAGAAAGAAGACAGGAAGTCATAGTTCAGTTTAATACCATCTGAAGTCAAGTTTTCCTTTCTAAGGGAATCTCATTACAAATATAACTGGTGATCCCTCTGTTTTTCTGCCATCAGTAACACGGGCTTTCCTGACCTAAGCATGAGTGGGAATGATTTTTTGTTTTCATTCAACTGGAATAAGGCAGATTTAAGAAATTAAATTTACTTGGAAATTAAAGAAAAAATGTAATATAAGACAAGATATATGAATGAATTATGGTCAGGTTTTAGAGATTTTCCATTTAATTAAAGATTTACACACACACACACACACACACACACACACACACACCTGACCCTTGATCACAGAGACAGCCCTGGGACTAAGTAAGAGCAGGTCTACATGCTGCCAGGGATGTCTGGTGGGTGAGGGAAGAGCATGCTGGGATATGGAGGGAAAGAGGGGACAACAATTATTATTGCTGTAGAAGAGAGTAGAGAGTAATGTTACATCTACTGAATAGTCATGCAAGTGAATTTTTTTTGTTGCAGTTGTTCTCTCCACAGCAACGATTCAGCACATATTTTCCAGGGTATCTCTGTACAGACTTCCCACAGATTTCAGCACAGTCCAGTACAGAATGTGTATATTCCCACCCTAGAAATGGAGAAATATCTTTATTTTACCCTTTTTGAAGAGGATACTCCAGCCACAGGTCATAAACTAAAGAACTCAAGCCTAGAATCTGATCCCTTGTTTTTGATTTCTACAGACACAGAATAGAAGTGACTGCAGACAGATTTTGTTTTAGCATCTCTAATCTCTTCTCTGTCAATATATTATTCTGTCTTTTCTAAGGAAGGAAGACTGAATATTTAAAGTGTCAGGTATTGTGGTGTTACGGAAAAGGCAGGGAGTTAAGGAAGATCACTTAGATTCATACATTTTTCTCTATAATATAGTAATCATATAACTTGGCAGAACACCCTCACCTGAAAATTGGAGAACTTTTAAGAAAACCTAATGTGTTTTATAGAAGTAAGCAATAAATGTTGTTCCCACTTTTAGAGTAGTGAAGTGCCCCTAGAAACTCAATTAGTCATGGGAACTTCTACCCAAAGACTTAGCTAAGGAGACCAGGAAAGACAGGTTTTCTCACCATTTTCTGAGTAGCTATAGTAAGACTGACTTCTGCATCCTTTTTCGCTCATTGAAATACAGAAATTGTTACCCTCATAACAGACGCCTCTTCTAAATCTTTCACAGACAGCACACAGCAGGAAATTCTCTTCTTTGTCCATAAAGAATCCTGGTTCTCCATCTTGAATGGAACACAGAAGGCATTATGTTATCTCTTTCAGGTAATTCATTCTTGTTATACCCTACTTATTGCTGGTCTCAATTCACAGTAGATATATGGCTCTGATTAGAAGTGGAAAGAAAGCCCAAAGGTCCCAAGGAAAAGGGCAAGGTATAAAAGAAAAATTGGAATAAGGTATGAAAAATATATGGGAGAAACCTGTCCACCTCTAATACTATATTCTAAGACTCACAGTTTAAGAGGCAGAGAAGAGAAAAACTCAGGAGAAACAGCTTGTTCATCTTATGCCTAATCTGGTTTGAGACAGTTGAGTGGAGGAACTTGATGGTACAGTGACCAGAGGGCAGTTAGGTGGGGTCAGAAACTAGAACAGTGACTACTGCTGACTTACCTCCTATCTGCTCTTAATTTCTAATATCTTGAAATCTAGCTAGAAATGAATTGGGTCAAGGATGGGAGGTCAGGAGAAGAAAAGGCAATTTAAGTGCTCTTTATTGATGGTTCTTTGGGCACCCTTCCCATATACTCAGCTCAATCATCTTTTTTTTCCACGGACCTCTAACCCACCCACATACTTGAATTTTGGGGCACCCAACTCACCTGACTTTGGCATGGATGAAAATGAAAAGATATTAAGCTAATCAATCCATCAACAAGTATTTCATGAATCTTTTCTGTATGCCTACCACTATGCTAAATTCTGTGAGAGATATAGAAATATAAGACATGGGCCTTGTCTTCAAAAAAATCCATTTTATGCTATATAGTCATCACATAGAAGGTATCATACAGTTAGAGATAAATACATTCATTGAATCTTTGAGTGCTAAACCTGGAAGTAGCCTTTAAGATCATATTGTCTAATCATGATTTTATAGGGGAGAAAACTGGCTGACAAACATTAAATTATTTCACTGTGGCGATATATCTTGTTAATGACAGAGCTTGGATTAGAATCCTGTTTTTCTCAAATCTAGGGTTGTTTCCATCAACATGAGGCTGTCAAGGGATATTTCACTGTATGGATAAATAATTCAGAAAGTTCATCTTGGCTAGATAGAACTTCATCTAGGACGTGAACAAATAGAATAAAGAGTGAAGGCATCACAGGAAGAAACAGGCTATGCTTGAGGCTTCAGAGGAGTTGAATTCTTATTGACCTGATCAAAGGTGGAGTTGTTATGTCAGATTCTCCACTGTTTATTGTAGCAGCAAACTTATGGTAGATTAATACGTGAGACTTAAAGTTGTTGAAGTTGAGAATCAGGTCTTCTAGATTTCATTCCTGATTCCATTTTGGACTTCTTATTCAGCTGGAGAAATCCTTTCTTTCTCATGGCTCAAACTTTCTGACTTTTCTTTTGTTCAGTCTTTTCTTTTGCAGCAATAGCAGCAGAAGTTTCAGGATTTCTCAGTTCAAAGACAATAAGAAGATTGGACAATTAGTCAGAAAAAAATTATAGGGGACTCTTTGCTTGAACAACTGATGCTGATTGGTAAATTTATACCCTATAAACAGTTCTGGATCTCATATCCAGGATGGAGAAGGGCACTAGTGATTGGTCAAAAGGGAGCAGGGGCCCTGATCATAATTCCAAAGTAAAAACAGAAGTGGTAGCATTTGCCACTGCTTTACTTTTCTAAAGATCAGAGCACAAGATAACAGAAACCATGCCTCTTCCAGGTTCACACCATCTTGGAAGGACCAAAAATTTGCACACTTCAAGAACTAGTTTTTAAAAATAGTAGACAAAAATTCCTGAGGCTTGGAACAATGCCTCCCAGCCACAGGTGAGCAGAGAACAACTTTAATATAAAATTCAAAGTCAAGAAATAACCTAGTAAAATAAGCACCCTCCTCCAAACAAACAGATGAAGATCATAAAAATCTACAAAGGTAGTGGGGGAAAGCAAGATGTAAACTCAGACAACAATAATGTAAAAATAATTATAAGCAAAGTCTTAAAGAAAAATGCTGTTTAGACCAAGTCCAAAAAAAATTCCTAGAAGAGTTAAAGAAAGATATAAAAGTCATAGGAGGAAAAAATGGGTAAGGTGGATGAGAGTAATGCAAGGGAAATATGAAAAGAGAATTAAGAACTTGGTAAAAAAACAAACAAACTTGTAATGGGCTGAAGTTTGAGTTGATGCACTGAGTTCCCAAGTACGTGAGGCTAAATAGTAATTGGGCTATACTCTATTAATATACATGATTGGATAAAGAATGATCCCTGCCCACTCTCCGTGCAAGTCCTGATGTGTTGTATAGGAAATGACTATTTTGGTGGGTGGAGGCAGAGAGAGACAGGAAGAGAAGCTGGGAGAGATTGGGCCTGGGTTCCATTCTCTCCTAGCTCTTGGTCGTGTGGCTGCTGGTCTAGCTAGCTTCTTGACTCAGCTACACACATTGCTATCGCCGATTCTCTTCCACCTCCGATCCTTCTTCACTGAGAATAAAGACTGATGATTTTCCCCTAACCTGAATTCCTGACTCCTGCTGATTTAAAAATACATGGTCTTCACACAAACTAAAAGGTATAAAATACTGAAGAAAATAAACACATTAAACCATTAAACACAAACACACAGAGAAACATACACACATAGAGATGAGATTCACAGAGAGAATTAGCCATACAGTTAAAGAAGTGCAAAAATTCTATCAAAGAAAACTCTTTAAAAAGTAAAACTGGCCAAAGGAAAAAGAAGTACAAATATTCACTGAAGAAAAGAATTCTTTCAAAAGTAGAATTAGTCAAATGGAAAAGTTAATTTAAAAAAAAGTTCAATTAAAAAATAATTCCTTAAGAATTAGAATTGGATAGGTAGAAGTAATGACTCCAGGAGACATTAAGAAAGAATAAAATAAAGTCCAAAAATATAAAAAAAGAATAAACTGATGTGGAAAATAGATAAAAGGAGATATAATTGAAGAATTTTTACACTACTTGACAGCTATGATCAAAAAAAGAGACCAGATATCATATTTCAAGAAATCATTAAAAAAAAAAAAAACTGCCCCATCCTAAAACCATAGAGTAAAATAGAAACTGAGAGAACACACTAATCATCTTCTGAAAAAAATAATGAAATGAAAACTCCTAGAAATATTATAATTAGGTTGTAGAAATTCCCAGGTCAAAGAGAAAATATTTCAAGCAGCTAGAAAGAAAACATTCAAATAACATGAAGCCACGGTCAGAATGACACAAGATTTAGCAATTACCACATTAAAGAAGCAGAAAGCTTGGAAATTGATATTTAAGAAGACAAAGAAGCTAGGACCATAAATAAGAATAACCTACTTGGGAATATTGTCCTTCAGGAGAAAAATGAATATTTAATACAATAGAAGATTTTCAAGCATTCCTAACAAAAAGACCAGAGCTGAATAGAAAATTTTACTTTCAAATATAAGATTCAAAAGAACCTTTAAAAGATAAAGCATGGAAGAGAAATTATAAATAACTCCATAAAATTAAGTTTTATATTCTGTAAAGGGCTGAAACTCTGAGCAGATGAACTTGGACAACCAAGCACTTAAGGCTAATTACTTATTGGACAATACTTCATTAGCATATGCTTGGAAAATGGCCTGCCCCCCATTCTGTACTGGCTCGATCTGTTGGTGTATACAGAGAATTGGAGGAGGGATTAGAGGATGGAGTAAGACAAGCCAGAGTGACTTCTGGGCAGGAGACAAAGAGGAGAGGTTGTGGAGATTCCTATGTCCATTCCTCTCACTTCCACCAAGAATAAAGACTAAGGACTTTTGCTTATCCTGACTCCGGCTGATTCTAAAGTATCCAGGGTGCTAACTCGGTCTTCACAATATTCTATATGGAAAGGTGATACATTTAACTCCTAAGAATTTTTATCATCATTAGGGCAGTTAGAAGTATTCTACATAGACAGAAGGCACAGTAGAAATTGATTATATTGTGATGATCAAGAAAAATGAATGGGAAAGAAAGGGAAATGTCATAGGATAGGGGGAAAGGGAAATGAAAAATGGAGGGGGGGGGGAATAAATCACATAAAAAAGGCACACAGTAAAAACTTTTTTTCCATTGGAGAGGAAAATGGTCAGGGGTGGGGTACAGCATGTAAACAATACTCTCATATAATTCCTTCAAAGAAGGAAGAATATATACACAGTCAGTTGAGTATAGAAATATATCTTACCAAGGAAATAGGAATGGAAAGGCATAAGAAAAATAAGTAGATAATACAATTAAAAGCAGGAAAAGGTCACTATCTGAGGCCCATGACTCCTCCTTCTAAATCCACTGCTCTGTTGTGCGGGTCATTTTATGCTGAGCAGACCAAGGCCCAGTAGCTGCCATCAGAAGAAAATTACAGTAAAAAAGCATGCTTTGATCAGCACTTAGGGTCCATTGGTTCTTTTTCTTTCTTTTCTTTTTTTATTATTAAAGTTTTATTTTCAAAACACATGTATAGATAATTTTCAACATTCACCCTTGTAAAATCTTGTGTTCCAAAATTTTGCCCTCCTTCTCCCTCCCCCTTACCTCTACATGACAAGAAATCCAAAATATTTCAAACATGCAATTTTGCCATACATATTTCCACAATTATCATGTTGCACAAGAAAAATCAGATAAAAAAGAATGAGACAAAAAACAAAATGTAAGCAAATGACAACAAAAAGGTGAAAATGCTATATTTTGATTCCACTCAGTCCCCACAGTCCTCTCTCTGAACATAGATGGCTCTCTTCATCACAAGACCATTGGAACTAGCCTGCATCATCTCATTGTTAAAGAGAGCCATGTCCATCAGAATTGATCATCATATAATCTTGCTATTGCCATGTATAATGATCTCCTGGTTCTACTCACTTCATTTTGCATAAGTTCATATATGTATTCCCAGGTCTTTCTGAAATCATCTTGCTGATCATTTCTTATAGAACAATAATATTCTATAACATTCATATACCAGAACTTATTCAGCCATTCTTCATTTGATGGGCATCCATTCAGTTTCCAATTTCTTGCCACAACAAAAAGGGCTGCCACAAACATTTTTGCACATATAGATGAGTAAAATGATTTCTTGGCAGTTTGATTAGTACGACACTGAATAAGTAGATTAATTTAGGTAGTATTGTCATTTTTATTATATTAGTTCAGGCTATCCATGAGCAGTTGATATTTTTCCAATTGATTAGATTTGACTATTTGTGTGGAAAGTGTTTTGTAATTGTGTTCATATAGTTCCTGACTTTGCCTTGGCAGGTAGACACCAAATATTTTATATTATATTACCTACAGTTATTTAAAATGGAATTTGTTTTTGTATATTTTGCTACTGGACTTTGTTGATAATATATAAAAATGATGATGATTTATATGGATTTATTTTGTATCCTGCAACTTTGCTAAAGTTGTGAATTGTTTCAAATAATATTTTAGTTGATTTTTAGGATTCTCTAAATATAACATCACATCATCTGCCACGACTGATAATTTGGTTTCCTCATTCCTATTCCTCATGCCTATTCTAATTCATTTAACTTCTTTTCCTATTCTTATTGCCAATGACAATGTTTCCAATACAACATTAAATAGTAATGGTGATAGTGGGCAACCTTGCTTCACTCCTAATCTAATTGGGAATTGTTCTAGTTTGTCCCTATTACATATGTTCCTTGCTGATGGTTTTAGATAGATGCTATTGATCATTTTAAGGAACAGTCCATTAATTCCTATATTTTCTAATGTTTTTAATAGGAATGGGTTGGATTTTGTCAAATACATTTTTTGCATCTATTGAGATAATCATATGATTTTTGTTAGTTTGTTTTTGATATAGTCAATTATGCTAATAGTTTTCTAATATTGAACCAGACCTGCATTCCTGGTACAAATCCTCCCTGGTCATGGTGTATTACCCTGGGAATGATTTTCTGTAATCTCTTTGCTAATATTTAATTTAAGATTTTTGCATCAATATTCATTAGGAAAATATAATTTGACCCTACTTGGTTTAGGTATCAGCACAATATCTGTGTCATAAAATTTTTTGATATTACTCCTTTTTTTCCTATTTTTCCAAATATTTTGCATAGTATTAAAATTAATTGCTCTTTAAATGTTTGGTGGAATCACATGTAAATCCATCTGGCCCTGGAAATTTTCTATTTAAATAATTTCTTTCCTCTTCTGTTAATCTGGGCAATCTATATTTTTGTAAAAATTCATCCATTTCACTTAGATTATCAAATTTATTGACATAGAGCTGGCTAAAATAGGTCCTAGTTATTGTCCTAATCTCCTCATCATTGGTGGAAAGTTCTTCCTTTTCATTTTTGATTCTACCAATTTTATTTTATTTTCTCTTTTTTCTAATAAAGTTTACTAAAGGTTTATCTATTTTGTTGTTGTTGTTGTTGTTTATTATAATAACTTTTTATTAACAGAACCCATGCCAGGGTAATTTTTTACAACATTATCCCTTGCACTTACTTCTGTTCCGATTTTTCCCCTTTCCCTCCAACACCTCCCCTAGATAGCAAGCTGTCCTATATATGTTAAATATATTGCAGTATATCCTAGATACAATATATGTGTACAGAAATGAACAGTTCTCTTGTTGCACAGGGAGAATTGGATTCAGAAGGTAGAAATAACTCAGGAAGAAAAGCAAAAATAGAAACAGTTTACATTTATTTCCCAGTGTTCTTTCTTTGGGTGTAGCTGCTTCTGTCCATCATTGAGCAATTGAAACTGAATTAGGTCTCTTTGTCAAAGAAATCCAGTTCCATCAAAATACATCCTCATACAGTATTGTTGTTGAAGTATATAATGATCTCCTGGTTCTGCTCATTTCACTTAGCATCAGTTCATGTAAGTCTTTCTAAGTCTCTCTGTATTCATCCTGCTGGTCATTTCTTACAGAACAATAATATGCCATAACATTCATATACCACAATTTACCCAACCATTCTCCAATTGATGGACATCCATTCATTTTCCAGTTTCTAGCCACTACAAACAGGGTTGCCACAAACATTTTGGCGCATATAGGTCCCTTTCCCTTCTTTAGTATCTCTTTGGGGTATAAGCCCAGTAGTAGCACTGCTGGATCAAAGGGTATGCACAGTTTGATAACTTTTTGGGCATAATTCCAGAATGGTTGGATTCATTCACAACTCCACCAACAATGCATCAGGTGTCCCAGTTTTCCCGCATCCCCTCCAACAATCATCATTATTTTTTCCTGTCATCTTAGCCAATCTGACAGGTGTGTAGTGGTATTTCAGAGTTGTCTTAATTTGCATTTCTCTGATCAATAGTGATTTAGAACATGGTTTCATATGAATGGTAATAGTTTCAATTTCATCATCTGAAAATTGTCTGTTCATATCCTTTGACCATTTATCAATTGGAGAATGGCTTGATTTCTTATAAATTAGATTCAATTCTTTATATATTTTGGAAATGAGGCCTTTATCAGAACCTTTAACTGTGAAGATGTTTTCCCAGTCTGTTGCTTCCCTTCTAATCTTGTTTGCATTTGTTTTGTTTGTACAAAGGCTTTTTAATTTGATGTAATCAAAATTTTCTATTTTGTGATCAGTAATGGTCTCTAGTTCATCTTTGGTCACAAATTTCTTCCTCCTTCACAAGTCTGAGAGATAAACTATCCTATGTTCCTCTAATTTATTTATAATCTTGGTCTTGGATTTTATCAAATGCTTTTTCTGCATCTATTGAGATGATCATATGGTTTTTGTTAGTTTGGTTATTGATATAGTCAATTATCTAATAGTTTTCCTAATATTGAACCAGCCCTGCATTCCTGGTATAAATCCTACTTGGTCATAGTGTATTATCCTGGGGATGATTTTCTGTAATCTTTTTGCTAATATTTTATTTAAGATTTTAGCATCAATATTCATTAGGGAGATTAGTCTATAATTTTCTTTCTCTGTTATCAGCCTACCTGGTTTAGGTATCAGTATGATGTATGTGTCATAAAAGGAGTTTGGTAGGACTCCTTCAATCCCTATTTTTTCAAATAGTTTATATAGCATTGGAGTTAATTGTTCTTTAAATGTTTGGTAGAATTCACATGAAAATCCATCTGGCCCTGGGGATTTTTTCTTAGGGAGTCGGTTAAAAGCTTGTTCTATGGGACTGTTTAGGATATTTACTTCTTCCTCTGTTAATCTGGGCAAGCTATATTTTTGAAAGTATTCTTCCATTTCATTTAAGTTGTCAAATTTATTGGCATAAAGTTAGGCAAAGTAATTCCTAATTATTGCTCTAATTTCCTCTTCAGTAGTGGAGAGTTCTCCCTTTTCATTTTTAAGACTAACAATTTGATTTTCCTCTTTCCTTTTTTAAATCAGATTTACTAAGGGTTTGTCTATTTTGTTGGTTTTTTCATAGAACCAACTCTTAGTTTTATTAATTAATTCAATAGTTTTTTTACTTTCAATTTTATTGATCTTTCCTTTTATTTTTAGAATTTCAAGTTTAGTGTTTGACTGGGGGGGGGGGTTAATTTGTTCCTTTTCTAACATTTTTAGTTGCAAGCCCAATTCATTGACCTTCTCTTTCTCTATTTTATGCAAGTAAGCCTCTAGAGATATGAAATTTCCCCTTATTACCGCTTTGGCTGCATCCCACACATTTTGGTATGATGTGTCATTATGACAAATGATGTGTCATTTTCTTGGGTGAAGTTATTAATTATCTCTATGATTTGCTGTTTCACCCAATCATTCCTTAGTATGAGATTATTTAGTTTCCAATTATTTTTTGGTCTACTTTCCCCTGGCTTTTTGTTGAATGTAATTTTCATTGCATTGTGGTCTGAAAAGGATGCATTTATTATTTCTGCCTTATTGCATTTGAGTTTGAGGTTTTTATGTCCTAATATATGGTTAATTTTTGTATAGGTTCCATGAACTGCTAAAAAGAAAGTGTACTCCTTTCTGTCTCCATTTCGTTTTCTCCAGAGATCTATTTTCTAGTATTCTGTTTACCTCTTTGACTTCTTTCTTATTTATTTTGTGGTTTGATTTATCTAATTTTGAGAGTGCAAGGATGAGATCTCCCACTATTATAATTTTGCTGTCTATTTCTTCTTGCAGCTCTCTTAATTTCTCTTTTAAGAATTTAGATGCTATACCATTTGGTGCATATATGTTTAATATTGATATTGCTTCATTATCTATGCTACCCTTTAGCAAGATATAGTGCCCTTCCTTATCTCTTTTAATTAGATCAATTTTTGTTTTTGCTTGATCTGAGATCAGGATGGCTAGACCTGCTTTTTTGACTTCACCTGAAGCATAGTAGATTTTGCTCCAACCTTTTACCTTTACTCTATATGTATCTCCCTGTTTTAGGTGTGTTTCCTGTAAACAACATATTGTAGGATTCTGGCTTTTAATCCATTCTGCTAACTGCTTCCTCTTTATGGGGGAGTTTACCCCATTCACATTTATGGTTAAAATTACCAATTCTGTATTACTTGCCATCTTGTTAACCCCTATTTATGCTTTTCTCCCTTCTTTCTCCCTTCCCCCCCCTTCCCAGTATTAAACTTGTGAGCACCACTTGCTTCTCACAGCCCTCCCTTTTTAGTATCCCTACCCCCGCCTTCCAGTTCCTCCCCTATCTTACTCCTTTCCCTCACAGTTTCTGTATTCCTTCCACTTAGCTTATTCCTTCCCTTTTCACTTTTCCCTTCTCACTTTTCAATGAAGTGGGAGAAGTTTCACCATAAATTGAATATGTCTAAAATTTTTCTCTTAAAGCCAATTCTGATGGCAGTAAGATACCCACTATATTCATTTCCCTCCATTCTTTCTCTCAGATATGATAGGTTTCCTTTGCCTCTTTGTGAGATGTAGTACTCCCACTTTACCCTTTTTTCTGGTACAATGTCCTTTCCACCTCTAGTTTCTAGAACAAGATATACATGTATTCTTTATACAGCTTTATAGCAGAAATATAGTTCCCAAGATTTCTTTTTACTTTTTTAGATTTCTCTTGAGTTCTATATTTGTAGGTCAAACTTTTTGTTAAGTTCTGGTTTTTTCATCAAAAATAGATGAAATTCGCTTATTTTGTTGAATGACCATCTTCTTCCCTGGAAAAAGATGCTCATTCTGGCTGGGTAGGTTATTTTTGGTTGCATAGCAAGTTCCTTAGCCTTTCGGAATACCATATTCCAGGCCCTTCGATCTTTTAATGTGGATGCTGCTAGATCCTGGGTAATCCTTATTGTGGCTCCTCTATATTTGAATTGGGTTTTTCTAGCCACTTGCAGCATTGTTTGATTTTTTTGGTTTTGCTTGACTGATCCTTGTTGTCTCCTGGAGTCATTCAATTCCATTTGTTCGATTCTGATTTTCAGTGAAGTATTTTCTTCACTCACTTTTTTTTATATCTTTTTCTAATTGTCCAATTGAGTTGTTTTGTTCTATGGAATTTTTTTCCATTTCATCAATTTTATTTTTTAGAGAGCTATTTTCTGTTTCCAGTTCACTAATCCTATTTTTCAAGGATTTGATTTCCTTATCCACTCTGTCTTTAAATGAGTAGGTTGACTTCTCCAGACTCTCTTGCCAAGCCTCCCTCTCCTTTTCCCATTTTTCTTCTAGCTCTCTTGTGAGAGCCTTTTTAATTTCTTCTATGAGATTCATCTGTGGTGAGGAACAGACGATCTCCTCCTTTGGGGATTCACCTGGAGACAGTCTATTTTTAGTCTCCTCAGGGTTTAGAGTCTGCCCTCTATCCATGTAGAAGCTATCAGTGGTTAAGGTCCTTTTCAATTGTTTGCTCATTTTGTCAGAGAAGAATCAAAGACAAACTAGTAAAGAAAAAAAGAAAAAAAAACCCAAATGGAATCTGCTTTTTTGGGGGGAGGGGCTGGGTGGTGTTACCGAGCTTCCTCTACAGATTGCAGGGGGCAGTAGCGAGGCCCTAACAGGACAGCAATGGCTGTGCTGTGCCTGTGCTCTGAGACTGAGAGCATGCTGAGACACTGTGGGGGAGGGGTGGCCAGGTCCCAAGACACTCCAGCTGTTTGGGATTGTATTCTTCACCCCAGGTGTTTTTAGCTTTTCTGCTGGGCTACTAACTTGCTGCCAGGGCAAAGCATCCAATCCTGTAGCAAAGCTCTCCCTGCAGAGACGGCTGAAATCACACCCCACCCCCCTCCAGTCTGCTCGGCTGTGAGCTGCCTACCAGGCTCTCGCTGCCACTGCCTGCCCTCAGCCTGCCCTCAGCCTGTGCCCAATCTAAAACTGTCCCCACCCTCAAGCAAAAACAGATCTTTCCTGGCAAATTTCAAGGATGTCTTCTCCTGGTAACTATTTGTGGGTTTTTTTTTTTCAGTCAAGCATTAATTCAGAGGCTTATCATGAAATGAATTCTGAGAGAAAATGCGGAGCTTACACAGTTGTGTGCCTCTTCTCCGCCATCTTCTGTTTTTTTTTTTTAAAGCCAAATTTTAATTTTGTTTATTAATTCAATAGTTTTCTTACTTTTAGTTTATTTTCAGAATTTCAAATTTGGCATTTAATTAGGGTTTTAAATTTGTTCTTTTTTTAGTTGCATGCCCAATTCATTGATCTTCTCTTGCTCTATTTTATGTAGGTAAGCAGAAAGCTATAAAACTTCCCCTAAGAACTGGTTTGGCTGCATTCCATAAATTTTGACATGCTATCTCATTATTGTCATTCTCTTGGATGAAATTATCGATTGTGTCTATGATTTGTTCATCATTTGTTCACTCAATCTTTAGGATTAGATTATTGATTTTCCATTTGATTTTTGGTCTAGTTCCCCCAGTCTTTTATTTCATACAATTTTTATTGCATGATGATCTGAAAAAAAATACATTCACTACTTCTGCCTTTCTGCATTTGATTTTTAGATTTTTATTCCCTAATACATGGTCAATTTTGGTGTTCCATGCTGCTGAGAAAAAAGTATATTCTATTCTGTCTCCATTCAATTTTCTCTAAAAGTCTATCATACCTAACTTTTCTAAAATTTTATTTATCTCCTTAACTTCTTTCTTGTTTACTTTGTGGTTTGACTTATCTAGTTCTGAGATAGCAAGGTTGAGATCTCCCACTTGTATAGTTTTGCTGCATAATTCTTCTTGTAGCTCTATTAACTTCTCTAGTAATTTGGATGTTATACTGCTTGGTGCATATATGTTTAGTACTAGTATTACTTTATTATCTATAGTACCTTTTAGCATTATGTAGTTTCCTTCTTTGTCTCTTTTAATTGCTTTTGCTTGATCTGGGATCAGAATTGCTACCCTAATATACATAGTATATAGTAAACTAGATTAAAAACCAGAATCCTACAATATGTTGTTTACAAGAAACACATTTAAAACAGAATGATCCATTCAGAGTAAAGGTAAAAAGGCTAGTGCAGAATCTACTATACTAGTCTGCTACCCATTTCTGTTTTATGGGAGAGTTCATCCTATTCATATTCACAGTTAAAATGACTAATTCTGTATTTACTGCCATCTTATTTCCCCAAAATTATACTTTTTTCATTTCTTTCCCCCTTTCCCTCTTCCCTAGTATTTTGCTTCTGATCACCACCTCCCTAGGGCAGCCCTCACCTTTTGCAGTCCCTTCCTCTTTCTTATCCCTTTCTCCTTCCATTTCTTTTCTCCCTTGTATTAGCCTTCCCTTTTTCTTTTCCCCTGTAGGATGAGAAAAGTTTCTCTGTGAAACTAAATATGTCTGATATTCTCTCTTTGAGTCAAATCTGAATTGAGTAAGATTCACACAATGCTCATCCTTCTTCCTACTTTCCCTAAGTTGCAATAGATTTTTTTTGCCTCTCCATATTTTAATGTTTGATTGGCATTTTCTCTTCTTGTCTTCTTCACTTTTGTTTCACTATCACTACCCATTAAGCAATTTTCTCCAATGCCTCATCCATTGAAACCCTCCCTTTAGAGAAATAAGTATAGTCAAGCAAAATAAATTCATACATTGATTATTTCTGGAAATATATATTTCCTTCTGCTGTTATGCCACAGTTCTCAGTTTCCATAATTATCCTGACCCAGTCCTGACTCAGTTTCCCTGCTTCTCAAAGTTCAGTCCTACAAAACCTCCCCTCCCTCTTATTCAGAATATTTGGTAAGGATAAGAAATCTTATGTTTTAGAATATTAGAATGCCTCTCCCCATCCCAAGCTACCAGAATGTCAGATATCAAGATGCTTCTCCCCATCTCTGGGGTTCCTCCCCCCATGCCTCCCCTCACCCTGTCAGAACAGGGAATCCTGTTCCCTCTCTCAGCACCCTGACTCTTCCCCCGCCTCAGTCTACTCCCTGAGTCTGAGCCATGTGTATATATATATCATTGAGAATTCTTATTGTTTGCTGTATTCTTGGAGATGATAGTCTCATTCAGCCCTGGGATCAAACCATGTATCCATTTGGTCCCAGTAAATCTCTCCCATTTAATAAATCATTAAATTGTTCTCTAATCTCTATCCTGCCTCAGTTTCTCTGGCATTACACTGCCCCTTTAGTCTATGACCTCTCTGCAAATTAGCAATAAGCATGATTTAGGAGTAGTTTTTTGAAGTTATAATTAGCCAACATTTTCATCAGAGTTCTTAACTTTTTCCAAGTTATTTTCCTTTATATTAGAGTAGTCAATGATAAATTATCTCCCTATTTTTCCTTCATTTAGCTCCAGTTCATAGAATTCAGTCTCATATTTCTTTGAATGCATTATGTCCATAATTTCTTATGATGAAATAATATTGCATTACATTCATATACAACAATTCTTTTCATCCATTTCCTAATTGATGGACACTCATTTTGGGTGTAATTGATTGAGGAAGCTAGGTAGTATGAAAAATGGATGGGCATTAATTTGATTTCCACAATTATGCAAATTAAATTGAGGAAATGAAACTTTAAATTAGAAAATTGAAACCCATAAGTATAAAGTATGGGCTAGCTCCCTGGAGGACCTCAGGATCACCAGAGTCAGGATAAATCAAAATCTTTCATCTTTAGGGGAAGAACTGAAGGAGGCAGGCAAGCTGCCATGCAGCTTGCCAAAGATGTATCCTAGATTCTGGAATCAGAGTCTCCAGCCTCTGTCCTCCTCGTCCTGCCACTAAGTGACTCTGACTTCTCTCTCTCCCAGCC
The DNA here is from genome assembly GCF_902635505.1 of Sarcophilus harrisii. Classification (NCBI taxonomy): domain Eukaryota; kingdom Metazoa; phylum Chordata; class Mammalia; order Dasyuromorphia; family Dasyuridae; genus Sarcophilus; species Sarcophilus harrisii. The sequence goes on along the minus strand of NC_045428.1, from coordinate 459,861,115 downwards.
CTCCAATCCTTGTCTATGATTATCTCAACACCAAACATTCAGCAAGCACCAATGGTGAGGAAAGCCATCACATCACCATTTCAACTAAATATGTATATAGAGCCATTATCTTACATTGAATAGGTAATAAGCCTTAAGTGCTCGGTTGTCTGATTCAAGCATACCTTTTTGGAATTTCAGCCCTCTATACATAAGGACATCCAAAAGTAATCAAAAGTGGAGATTAACTTCCCCCTGGCCTGAGATGTGAAAATAATCTTTTATTCTTTATTCCTAGCCCTCTATTGTTATCTTCACCCTTCTAGAATCTAAGCTGCTTGAGGTCAAGGACTGGTTATGTAATGAGGGGTAGGTTCTTGCAACTTCTGTAATATCCAATTAATGACAATTAGGAGAGGAACTTGTGCTTCAGGATAGGAAATAAAATAATGCCTTTGGAGTTTCAAAAGTGTGTTTACTAACCTAAACAACAATATAAAATAAATCTTTTCTGCATGCATCAGTGAGTCAGTGGAGTTCTTGGTAAGATATTTTGTTTCTTACAGTGGTGTAGTAGATAGAACGCTGAGCCTGGAATCAAGAAAACATGAGTTCAAATATAGCTTGAGACACTTAGTAATTGAGCAAGTCACTTAGCTTCCCTCAGCTTCAGTTTCCTCACCTGTAAAATGAGGATAACAATAGCATTTATCTCACAGATTGTTGGCCCAAAACAGTGTCTGGCATATGGTAAGCACTATACAATTGTTAGCTTGTAGTAGTAATAATACATTCTATTCCAAACTTTTACCTCCTTCCTTTATAATTAATTACTGCATAGTCTTGTACAGTTCTGAATGCAGTTCCTTGGTACTTGATCTTTTTTCTTTCAGATTTCTTGTAACATTTTTTCCTTTAACTAGGAGCACCAAATTTTGGGCTCTAACTTTTTTAGATGAATTGATGGAAGTTTCCTTTACACAGTGGTCTATGGATTCTTTCTATTTTGACTTGTGCTCTGGTTCTAATATCTTTGGGCAGAGTTCTTTTATGATTTCTTGAATAGTATACAGGTTGATTTTTGGTTTTTTTTTTTTTGGTCTTAGTTTCATGGAAACTTTTCCATTAGCACTATTATCAAAAAGTCTTATCTTTTCTCCAGTCTAAATATCCCTAATTATTTCAAGCAATTCCTAAATGGCAAAGACTATTTTGGTTGCTTTCCTCTAGATATGATCCAATGATGTCAAACTGTGTGGCTCAGAATGGAACATAATATTCCATATCTGGTCTTAACACTGCTGAGTAAAAAGGAATTATCACCTTCTTAATACTGGAAGATATTCATCTCATTTTAATGCCAGTGAAACTGAGGCAAAAGAGATTAAAGAGTTTTTAATATTTTATTAATGGAGAGCTTGACTGGGGGCAAAACAGGATCCATGGACTCTTGTCTCAAAGTATCCAGTAGGGAGTGAGGGATTCCAGGGATTTTTATAGGGCTACAGCAATCTAGGAAACAAAGGCATGGTGGGGTTAGAGCTCTAGTGAGTGGGAAGGAATCATCATAAATTCTGATAAGTTGGGAGGCTATGAGCCACTAAGTCTGAGGTAGAAGATATGCCCACCTATCTTGAGATAAAACAACTGCAGTTTATGACTTTTTGGAATGCTAATGGTCAGGACTCCCAGCCCTAATAATCTCAGTCCTAATGGCCAAAAAGGGGGGTTGCCACCAGGGAGACTGAAGCAGAACAATTTAGGCAAACTGAAATAGAACAATTCAAGGAAACTGAGGCAGAACAATCCAGGGAAATTGAGGTAGAACAATTAAAGGAAACTATGGCATAACATCATAATGCAGCTCAAGGTAACCTTAACTTTTTATAATGGCATGCTACTGACTCACAATGAATCATGAGAAATGAGGCCTTTAGCAAAGAAACATTCTGTAAAATCTCCCCCATCCTCCCACCCCGACTTTCTGCTTTCCTTTTAAATTTGGTGGCATTGGTTGGGTTTGTGCAAAACCTTTTGAATTTCATGTAATCAAAATTATCCATTTAACTTCTTGTGATCCTCTCTATTTCTTGTTTGGTCACAGACTCTTCCTTTATCCATGGATCTGATAGGCATTTTTTTTTTCCATTGTCTTCTAATTTACCTATATCACTTTTTTGGACTAAATCCAAAATGTACTCATTTTGAGCTTATCTTGCTAACACTGTGTGAGATGTTCATTTATGCTTGATTTCTGCCAAATTGCTTTCCAGTTTTCCTAGAAACTTTTAATCAGATAGTGAGTTTTTGTCCCCAAAGCTTGAATTGTTGGGTTTATCAAACACTAAATTACTAATAATCATTCATTACTATGTATTATGTACCTAATTTAATATGCCAGTCTACCATTCTATTGCTCAACTGGTACTATATTGTTTTTTATTATTTATAATATGCTGATTTATAAAAATAATTTGAAATCTGGTATTAATAGCCTGCCTTTTTCATATTTTAAAAATTTTGATTCATATGATTTCTTTCTTTCTTTCTTTTTTTCTTTTTGGTGAAACAATCAGGATTAAGTGATTGCTGAGGGTCACAAAGCTAATAAGTGTCCCATATCTGAGGCCAGATTTGAGCTTAGACTACTCCTAACTCCAGGGCCATTGTTCTACCCAGTACACCACCTAGCTGCTCCAATTCATCTGATATTCTTGATATTTTCCTTCAAATGAATTTTCTAATTATTTTTTCTAGCACTATAAAATGATTTTGGTGGTTTGATTGGAACAGCACTGATTAAATTAACTCACTTTTATTATATTGACCCAGCCTTATTATTGGGCAATTAATATTTCTTCAGTAGTTTCTATTTGATTTTATTTATGAGAAAAGTGTTTTGTAAATGTGTTCATACAGTCCCTGAGTTTGTCTTGGCAGATAGATTCCTAGGCATTTTATATTGTTTGTAGTTATTTTAAATGTAATTATTCTTTCTATCTTTTCTTACTGGGTTTTATTGATAATATAAAAAATGCTGATAAGGGCTTATTTTATGTTTTGCAACTTTAATAGATTGTTGAATGTTTAAACTAGTTTTTAGTTGGATTTTTAGAATTCTTCAAGTATATCATTGTATCATCTGCAAAGAGTGATAGTTTTGTTTCCTCAGTGACAATTATAAGTCCTTAAATATCTTTTCTTCTCTTATTTCCACAACTATCATTTCTAGAACAATATTGAAAAATGGTGGTGACAATGGACATCCTTGCTTCACTCTTGATCTTATTGGAGAGGTTTCTTGTTTATCCCCAGTAGAAATAATTCTTGCCTTTGATGTTACATAGATACTTCCTGCGATTTTAAGGAAATCTCCACTTAGACTTATGCTTTCTAGTGTTTTTAATAGGAATGGATGTTGAACTTTCTCAATAGTTTTTTTTTTCTGAACCAGTTGAAATAATCACATAATTTAAGCTAATTGTACAATATTTCAAAGTCTGATTCTTTTTGTACAGCAAAATAACGTTTTGGTCATGTATACTTATTGTGTATCTAATTTATATTTTAATGTATTTAACATCTACTGGTCATCCTGCCATCTGGGGAGGGGGGGAGGGGAGTAAGAGGTGAAAAATTGGAACAAGAGGTTTGGCAATTGTTAATGCTGTAAAGTTACCCATGCATATAACCTGTAAATAAAAGGCTATTAAATAAAAAAAAAAAAGAAATAATCACATAATTTTTTTGTTATTGATATTTTCAACTGTATTTATAGTTTTCCCACTGTATAATCAGTCCTGTCTTCCTCATATAAATTCCATCTAGTCATAGCATAAAATTTTGGGGAATATATTACTGTAATCTTGTTGCCAATATTTTATTTAAATTTTTTTGTATCTGTATTCATTAAGAAATTGGCTTATAATTTTCTTTGGTTTTGCCCTCCTTTGTTAAGATATTATAATTATATTTGTATCAAAAAATGAATTTGTAGAATTCTTTTCTGTCTATTTTTTCACATACTTTATGTGATGTTATAATTAACTTTCTTATAATGCTTGGTAGAATTCTATAAATCCATATATTCCTGAATATTTTATGGTTTGTTCTTATTCAATTTCTTTTTCTAACAAGATTATTTAAGTATTCAAATTCTGTATTATACTGGTTAATTCATAATTTTTGTAAATATCTTTTTTGCTTAGATTGCCAGTTTTAGACACATATAACTGGAAAAAGTAACTTAATAATTGCTTTAATTTCATCTTCATTGGTGGTGTATTTATCTTTTTTTTTTGTTTTTGGTGCTTATAATTGTGTTTCCTTTTTCCTTTTAAAAATCAAACTAAACAATAGTTAATTGTCTTATTGGTTTTTTCCCCCATAAAAACTCTTCATTTTATTATTTGAATTCTTTTTAAGTTTCTTAAGCTCTCTTTTGCTTTTCATGATTTTCATTCTGATGTTTAATTGGAGATTTTTAATTTGTTCTTTTTCTAATTTTTGATGTTGCTATTTGTATATTTGATTAATCTGCTATTTCCCCTCTTTTATTAATGTACATATTTGGAGATATATTCTCTTAAATATTGTTTTACCTATATCCCACAAATTTTGATACTTTGTTTCATTGTTGTCATTGTATGTATCTGTATCTCAAACATGTTTCTTATAAAGAAAAAAATGTTGAATTCTAATTCATCATCTATTCTATTTACATTTCTGGGTGAGTTCATACATTTATATTCACAGATATTATTGCTAACTGTATGTTTCCCTCTGTCCTATTTTATTCTGTTTATCCTTCTTTGTTTCGGTTTTATACAGTTCCTTTTCAAAATTCTGTTTTACTTTTGGCCACTGCCTCCTTTGATCTGCTCCCCACTTTTATTACCTATCCCTTTCTCTTAAATACTTCCTTATTTATTTTTCTCTTGGGCAAAATCTATTTCTATATTCAACTGAGTGCATATCCTCTCTCTCTTTTTATGTATTTGTGTGTGTATTCTTCCTTTTTTTTTTTTTTTAAAGCAAATTGAGATAAAAATGTGATTCAAGCATTACTCATTCCCCTACCCCATTTTGCCCTCCATAGTAAAAGCTCTTTCTTGAACTTTTCTTTTATTTGAGATTATTTTTCCATGTTCTTCTTCTCCCTTTTCCTTCTCACAGTGCATCTCTCTTTCTTGAGTATCTATTTTTTTGGTCATTCCAATATATCAACTCACATCCATACTCTCTATGTATTCTCCTAATTTCCTCTAAAATGATAACATTCTTAGAAGATACATGTACCATCTTCCCTTTTAGAAAATAAACAGTTTAAATTTATTGAGTCCCTTATGATTGCTCTTTTCATAGCAACCTTTTTACACTTCTCTTGAGTCTTGCATTTGAAAGTCAAAATTCTATTCAACTTTGGTCTTTTTTTTTTTTCCATAGGAATGCTTAAAAGTTCTTTATTTCATTAAGTATTCATTTCCACCAAAGTATTATACTCAATTTTATAGGGTAATAATTCTTGGTTATTGTCCTAGCTCTTTTGTTTTCTGGAACATTATATTCTAAGTACTCTGCTACTGTCATGGCCAGATAATTTTGTGTGATCCTCAATGCAATTCCATCTCATTTGATGGTTTCTTTCTGGCTGCTTGAAGCATTTTCCCTTTGTCCTGAAATCTCTGGAATTTGACTCTAATTTTCCTAGGATTTTTCATTTTGGGATCTTTTTTTTAAAAAAGTGATTGATAGATTCTTTAAATTTGTATTTTAAGACATTGAGGTAGTTTTCCTTTATACTTTATTTTATACTTTTCTGAAATATGATGTCTAGGTTCTTGGGGGTTTTTTTTTTATCATGCTTTTCAGGTACTTTAATAATTCACAAACTGTTTTTCCATCTATTTTCCAGGTCAGATATTTTTCCAATGAGATATTTTACATTTTCTTCAATTTTTTTTATTCTTTTAAATCTTTTTTATTGTTCCTTGATGTCTCAAGTCTTTATTTTCCACTTGTCCAATTCTAATTTTTAAGGAATAGTTTTCTTCAGTGAGAGTTTGTAACTCATTTGCCATCTGGCCAGTTCTGATTTTTTAAAGTGTTATTTACTTCACTACTTTTTATTTCTCTTTTAACCGATTTGTTTATTGTATTTTCATAAACAATAGCAAAAACAATGGAGATGACACTTTATTACTTACCACATAGGTTTGCTGTGAGGAAAAAACAAAAGTGCTATTTACAAGCAAGCAATTATTACTTTGCTCACCCCAAAAGACAAAGTTCCTGAAAAACGCAGGTATGAGGAACTATATTCAAGAGTATAAACTAGTTGTTTTTTAAAAAATTTTTTCCCCATTTACATGTCAAGAAAATTTTTAGCATTCATTTTACAAGGTTTTCAATTTCAAATTTTCTCTCTTCCTTCTTTCAAAAGATGATAGTAATCTGACATAGTTTATACATGTGCTATCATGTAAAACATGTGAAAAAAGAAACATCAAAAGGGAATAAAGCATGAGAAAGAATAAGGTGGAAAGAAATACACTTCAATTTTCATTCAGAGCCCATTCTCTATCTGGATTTATAGTATTTTCCTTTGTAAGTCCTTTGAATTTGTCTTTGATAATTGCTGAGAACTAAGTCATTCATTGTTGATCTTCATACAACATTGTTAATATTACACACAATATTTTCTTCATTCTGCTCATTTCATTTTGTATCAGTTCATACAAGACTTTCCAGGCTTTTCTGATATCTGTCTGCTCATAATTTTTGATTGCACAGTCGTATTCCACAGGCATCCCCTCAGTTTCTAATATTTTGCCATCACAAAAAGGGCTGCTATAAATATTTTCCTTTCCTCCTCCCTTTAAATGATCTGTTTGCAATACAAATTTAGTAGTGAATTGCTGTATCAAAATATATGCATAGTTTCATTGCCCTTTGAGCATAGTTCTAAATAGCTCTCCAGAATGATTGGATAAGTTCACAACTCCATTGACAATGTTTTAATTTCCTAATTTTCTCACATCCTCTCCAATATTTATCATTTTCCTTTTTTTATCCCGCTAGTCAATCTGATAGGTGAGAGGTGGTACCTCAGAGTTGTTTTACTTTGCATTTCTCTAATCAAAATTTCCAGTTTACAAGACTATATGATGATCAACTGTGATGGACGTGGCTCTCTTCAACAATGAGATGATTCAAACGAGTTCCAGTTATTCAGTGATGAAGAGAGCCATCTACACCCAGTGAGTGTAGGAACTGTAGGAACATAGCATTTTCACTCTTTCTGTTGTTTCATTTTGTTTTCTTTCTCAGGTTGATTTTTTTTTTCTCGATCTGATCTTTCTTGTGCAGCAAGATAGCTGTATAAATATGTGTATATATATATATATATATATTGATTTTAACATATATTTTGATATATTTAACATGTATTGGACTACCTGCTATCTAAGGGAGGGGGTGGGGGGAAGAAGGGGAAAATTTGGAACAGAAAGTTTTGCAAGGGTCAATGTTGAAAAATTACCCACACATAAGTTTTATAAATAAAAAGCTTTAATTAAAAAAAGAAAGAAAGAAAATTGCCAGTTTATTACTTTTGAACATTTGACAATTAGATGACTTCTATTCTTATAAATTTGACTCAGTTCTTTATATATTTGAGACCCTTTATTAGAGATCCTTGATATAAAAATTGTTCCTTAGCTATTTATTTTTCTTCTATTCTTGGTCTGAGCTAGTTATGTTAAGTGCTGTATCCTTACCCTTACCAGAGATAATATAAAATGCCTGGGTTCTGCAAAATTTTCTTTTTTCTATAGAACATGAATAGTACCCTTTAAGCAGAGGTCATTGTTATATACTTTGGGAAGATTGCATACAATGTTTTTGGCTCTCAATCTCAATAGAGATTGAGAGTCATTTTGGAGGAAACATAAATGTGTTACATTTTCTCCTGATCTTTCACTCCTGTCTTTAGCACACTTGTTGTTGAGTTCAGTCCTCTGTAAAAATATTGATGTTATCAGATCTGGGAAAGAAAACTCAGGTGCATGATGTGCCTAGCAATAAATAAAAAATTCATGCACTGGTCACCAACATTCCATTCTAGGACTTACTATCCAAAAGACAGAGCAGTGATAGATATAATAAGAACAATTTGTCCATTTTATCACTTGGCTAGTTCCTGGAAGAAAAAGTAAATGAACAACTATGATACATCAGTCAGAGAGCACTTGGGTTGGGGTAGACACTGGATTACTGGCTGGTACAGACATTTATAACAGAAATTCCAATTTGTAATATTTTTAGATTGTGGGTGCAACCATTTGGTTCAGAGAGAGGAAAGAGAACCAAAATAAGTTCTCTTTAAACTCTTCTCTGTACATTCACTCATGTATCCACTTCACTTATAGACCTTACTAAGAATTCCTTCCTATCAACAAGTTAATAAATAAATAAGCATTTATTAAGTGCCTACTTATGTATCAGGAGCAGTGTTAAGTACTGAGGATACAAATAAAGGTAGGCCATGCTCTCAAGTAGTTCATAATCTAATTAGGATTGGCAACATGCAAATAACTGTGCAAACTATATACAGGATAAATTGAAAATAATCAACAAAAGGAAAATAATAGCATTAAAAGAGATCAGAAAAGGCTTCCTGTAGAAGTGGGTTTAGTGACAACTAGATGGTGCAATGAATAGAGTCCTGGACCCAGAATCAGAAAGACCTGAATTCAAATATGGTCTCAGATATTATCAGCTATGTGAATTTCGGCAAGTCACTTAACTTTAGTTTCCTCAACATCAAAATTGGGGTAATAATAGCATCTACCTTTCATTATTGCTGTGAATATCAAATGAAATAATAAAGCACATAGCACAGTGCTTGGAAGATAGTAGGTTTTATGTAAAAGTCAATTATAATAATAATTATTATTGTTGTTGTTGTTATTGTTGACTTGAAGAAAGTTTAGTAGGTGAGTAACTAAAGATAAAAAGAGAGAGAATTCAAGTAAAATACCTCAAGTCAGGAGACAGAATAGTCAAGAAACATCAAGAAGGCTCAAAGGATATGTTATGGTGGGAGGAGGAGGAAAGATGTAAGAAGAATGGAACGTTACAGGCAAGTAATGAAAGACTTTACATGCCAAACAGAGGATTTTATATTTGATCCTTTAGTCGCTGAATTTTGAATTGGAAGATAACATAATCAGATTTGTACTTTAGGAAGATCACTTTGGTAACTGAATAGATAATAGATTGGAATGGGGAGAGATTCATTGGTAGGCAGATCAACTGGTGTAGAATAGGATGAAATACCCATGATTAGCAGGCATGATGTATATAAAGATCCAAAGAGGGATATTTAAAAGGAGTGTTCATATATGTAGGTAGGCAGAATACCAAGAGAAAGTAGTATCATGAAACCCTAGAGAGAAAAGAGTGGAAGAGGAGTGATCAACAAAGTTCAAAGACTGCAGAGAGGTTAAGAAAAAGAGTTGAAAAAGGTCATTGGATTTGGCAAAGAGATAATTAATAACTCTGGAGAGTAATTTTGTTTGAATGATGAGGTCAGAAGCCATATTGTAGAGAGTTAAGTAGAAAGTGAGTCAAAAAATTAGAGGAACCTACTATAGATAGTCTTCTCAAAGAATTTAACCACAAAAGGAAGGATATATATATCATATGATATCTAATATGGAAGGATAGGTCAAGTAGGTTTTGAGGATGGGGAGACATGGGCATGCTTGTAGTCATCAGGAAAGCAGACAGTAGGCAGGGTGAATTTGAAGATAAATGATAGAGAAATTAATCAACCAGAGAAGGTAGGATGCAATTGGATCATGTGTATATAAATTATAATACAATTACCCAGGTTAACAGAAGAAGAAATGGAATACTTAGAAAAAGAAATTGAACAGGCCATTAATAAGCATTCTAAGAAAAAATCTCCAGGACCAGATGGATTCCTAACCAAATCCCACCAAACATTTAAAAAGCAATTAATCCCAATATTATATATTTTTTAAAATAGGTGGAAAACAGATTTGCTTAGAAACAGATGAGTTGAGGTGAGAAGACTTCTGTTGTTAGTATCGCTATCCATTTCCTTGCTTGATTTACCTTCACCTGTAGGGTCCAAATTGTAAGAAATAATAATTTACTTCTTTCCCTTTCATTTACCTTTTACCATGTTTTTTTTTTTTTTTTTTTTATCACAAATGTGGTATTAGTTTTTCAGATTCTTAAACTTAAATTTCTCAATGACCCTAAGAGAAATTGAAAATATTAAGATATAATAATTTATTCTTTTTTATCATGTAAGAATTATTAATGTATGCTAAATGGATTTTTTCCTATATCTTTTTTTTCTGAGGCAATTGGGATTAGGTTAAGTGACTTGCCCAGAGTTACACAGTTACAGAATATTAAGTATCTAAGACCAGATTTGAACTCAGATCCTCCTGACTTTAGGGGTAGTGCTCTAACCATTGTGCCACCTAGCTGCCCCAACTTTCTTTATATCTTTAAGTTAGCATTGTAACTTAAGTAATATAGTATGTTAATATAGCAAAGGCTCAGTAAAAAAAATTTTTTGGTTGATTATTTGGCAAGGTGTAATGGCTGAATCTTTCTATCACTCATATCATGTCTTCTTGTTAAATTTCATCTTGTTAAATTTTCATCTTGTTAAATTTCATCTTGTTAAATTTCATCTTTGATGTCAAATTTTACAGTGTGTAGAAATTTAAATCTTCTCCCAGCTTTGTTATCTTTTAATTTTACTCTGGCATTTCTTCTTACTGAATGACCAAATATCTGGAAATTTTTGAGGTTATTCCATTCTCTCTGATCCTTATTAATGAAATATTATCCTCTTTCTAGTTACTTATCTTACGTTTGTTTTTGCCCTATAGCATTTATTTATATATTTCCTTTTTTGTTTCATTTCCTCTTCTGAGTTTTATGAAGTTTTTTTTTTTTTTTGGGGGGGGGGTTAGGTTCTTTTTTAATTAAAAATTTTAATTTCAAAACATATACATAATTTTCAACATTCACTCTTTCAAAACTTTATGTTCTAATTTTTTCCCCCTCCTTCCTGCCACTTCCTCCCCTAGATGGCAAATAATCCAATATATGTTAAACATGTGTTATTCTTCTATACATATTTCCACAATTAACATGCTACATAGTTACAATAAGATCAAAAGGGGGGAAAATGAGAAAGGTTGTTAGGGTCTTTCTGTGAGAAATATTCCTTTCTTTCCTACACTTTTAAAAATTGGTTTTGTTTTGCTTTATTTAGCATAGTTATTGGTTTTTGGAACTCATAAAAGATAACTGGGCTTAGGTTCAACTATGCTCAGAGAATCTAAGCAATCTTGACAGAAGTCTTCTTATCTTTTTTTAATCATTCATTACTCCTTCAATGTCTGTGTGTTCACCCACATGAAGGAAACTGGCTGGTTGGTTCTGACCATCATGTCCTGTACCTTGTGTATGATACTATCTCTGCCTGGAAAGAATAATTCTTTCTGCTGAACTTGAATATTTCTTTCCTTCAGGCACTCAGGAAAGGATCTCTAGAAGCTATATTTTGGAGAAAGAAATGAGATTATGACAAATTCTGGAGGGATTTTCCCCTAGCCCATCCATCTGATCAAACCCAGAGGTAAAATCAATAACCTCCAAGGGTCTGAAGCTCCCTAAGGGAACAACAAACCTTATAGGACCATGACAACCAAAATATTTTAAAGACTTTTTCTCTCCACAGGAGGCAGAAAAAATATATGTAATTCTTTGTTCCTTCACAAATTCTTTGGACTAAGAAGGCATAATACAACAAATTAATTCTAAATGTAGAATATTTATGTTGCTAAATCAGAGATAGTGCATTATAATAGATAAGCATAAGGTAGCTTATGAAAGTATGAATAACCCACGCTTTGTTACAAACAAATGAGATCTAAGATTCTCAAATAGGTCTTTAAATCCATTAATTCTCCTGAGATCTGCTTGTGAGTATGTCTGTGGACAAATAAATATACCAAGATGCATAGGACCTCAGAGAAGAACAAACCTCTCATGTTACTGTGAAAACAATGGATTTAGAATGAGAGAACATGGATGTTCTCTTTCTTAATCATTATATGACTTTGGGAAAGTCACTTTAACATTTCAAGTCCCCTGTCTTCCTCTGTAATATAAGGAAATTGAATTAGAAAAGGGGCGATTAGAAGGGGTCTATGGATTTCTCCATTAAGGGGTCTGAATAGATTTCAAGGGATCTGTGAATTTAGGAGGGAAAAAATACCTTCATTATCTTTATCCTCTAACTGAAATTTAGCAATCCCTTCAATTATGAATGCAAACTACAAATCTCACTCTGAGAAGGAGTCTATAACCAAAAAAAAAAAAAAAAAAAAAAAAGATGGGGGAGGGAAGAGTGGAGTTTAAGAATATTTGGATTACAAGATTTGTAAGAATTTCACTTCTAAATCATATAATTCATCTTCAATCAATAAGCATTTATTAAGAGGATTTATATAATATATATATATATATATATATAATTGCTTGCTGTCTAAGGGAGAGGGTGGGGGAGGAAGAAAAATGTGGAACACAATATTTTGCAATGGTGAACATTGAAAACTGTCTTTGTATATGTTTTGAAAATAAAAAGCTTTTTTTTTTTTAAAAAAAAAAAGAGGTGTTAGTACTGTGTTGAAATAAGAATACAAAGACAAAAGCAAAAATAGTTAACAAGAAGTTAACAGGCTAGCTGAGGGAAATATGTACACATATAAATGTATATCATATATACGTGTGTGTATGTGTGTGTTTGCTTATAGATATGTGGTGATATTGGAGGAAAAGCATTAGTGGATAGAATATATATGTATTTATATCTGTGAATGTGTATAAATGTATGTATTCATAGTGACATTGAAGGGAAGGCACTAGTATGGGAATTAGAACTCATATATAAAATGACATTTGAGTTGTCTACTAGAGATCCTGAGAGGCAGAGGTGAGGAGAAAGAAATGTGAAATAATCAGTTTAAAGAAATGGCAACAGGAGATTAGGGGTAGGTAGGACTTCTTCTTATAATGATAATGTAGGGTTCTATATCATTCGTTAGACATTTTGGGGGAAAGTATAGCTAAGGAATTCGAATCTGAAAAAGAGGTAATCTTTTTTTCCAACATCCTCAAAAAGATGGGGTTCTTTGACAAGTAGTTACTAAATCTTCTACTGATGATCATAGTCATAGATTTTTTTTAAATTAAGTTTGTTTTTTTTCAATAAACAAAAATAATTTTTCTGTCTCATACCTGTCATTGGAAAAGAAGAGAAAAGAAAACAACTAAATAAATATGAATACTAACAGAAAACTAATCCCTACAATGGTCATTTCCTAATTTATGTGTCTCATTCATCCATCACTTTTCTGTTAGGAGATAGGTAGTATGTTTCAGCATAAATACTTTGAAATCATGATTAGCCATAACATAAGTCAGATTTTCAGTTTGCTTTAGTGGTGTATAAATTGATCTCCAAGTGCATCCATTCATACAAGTCTTCTGAAGTTTCATGGAAACTGTCTCTTTTATGATTTCTTATGACACTAGGGTAATATAATAAATTTGTATATTATAATTTGTTGAGCTATTCATAGGCATCCCTTAAGCAACCAGTTCTTTGAGACTAAGAAAAAAAGCTGCTAAATTTTTGTGCACATAGGGTCCTCTTTCATATGGACATACATAATGTAAAGATAGATAGATAGATAGTCTTTTCCCCTGTATTTTTGATCTCTATGGAATACAGATCCAGTAGAAATATGACAAGTCAAAAGAAATATAATTTACCTACTTTTGGGACATAGTTCCAACTTCTTTTCCAGAATGATTGAACAAATTCATAGCTACACCAACAGTGAATGTGTTTTTTTTCCCCTAGTCTTTTCAATATTCATAACTTTTGTTTTTTGTCACCTTTGTCAATTTACTAGGTGTGGAGTTAAACCAAAAAGTTGCTTTAACTTGCATTTATTTAATTAGTATTGATTTTGAATTTTTCCCTTGGTTTGGATTTCTTTTTTTCTTTTTCTTTCTTTTAAAAATTTTGTCTTTTCATGTCCTTTGACCATTTATTTGTCATGGAATGGCTTTTATTGTTATAAATATGAATCAGAGCCTTATGTATTTTGGAAATGAAGCCCTTATCAGAACAAATTTGCTGCAATTTTTTTTCCCCAGTTGCCTGTTTCCCTCCTATTATTAACTGCATTGGTATTATTCATGTAAAACATTTTTTATCTTATGTCATTGAAGTGTGCTCCATACCAGTGCTTTGTACTTGATGTAATTATCTTATGCATTCCTGTCCCTCTTCTTTTCCCTTCACCCAAACCCCAATTACAGATTTTTACCTTTTCTTTCTTTCCATGCAATGCTTTTCTATACATGTGAATATGCACATATATATGTACATATGTGTATGTTTTGTATCCTTCTCCAAATACTTCAAATGAAAGTGATAGTCCAGTGATAGCCATGTCCATCTCTTTATCATTTGCATAGATTTCTATTTGTTCCCTCTATTATGAGATGTCACCTCCATTTCTCACTTTTTCTTCCTCTATTCTATCTTTTCCTTCCCTCTCTTTCCTTTTTTAAAAATCATTAAAATATAACAAAAACATTCCAACCCTCCTTATTACCTGACCCTATTTGAAGATTTTAGGTTTCTGAGGAGATATTTGCATCATCCTTCCCCATTAGAATGTAAACACATTATCCTTATAAAGTCCCTTTCATTTAACCATTTATGTTGACCTTCTCTGTTTTCTCTACTTCAGTAATTATATTTCAAAATTCCACCTCAGCTATGATCTTTTAATCATGAAATTTTGATGTCTTTCATTATATTTAAAATCCATCTTTTCCCCTGTTGAATTAAGTTTTAGTTTCCTGGGTAAATTATTGGGGGGAAGTGTGTGTGTGTGTGTGTGTGTGTGTGTGTGTGTGTGTGTGTATTTTTGAAATTCCATGGGTTTTGCTTCTTTTTAGTGATAATTGATAAATCCTGTATGGTAGCAACTGTGATTCTTTTGTACTTGAAGTCTTTATTTCTGGCTGCTTTGTGTATTTTTTTCTTCATGCTGGAAGCACTGGATTTCTGCTCACATTCCTAGGCATTTTTCATTTTGGAGTTTCTTTCAGAAGGTGACCAAGGGAGTCTCTTTATTTTCACTTTGTTCTTTGGTTTTAATATGGGTAGTTTTCTTTTAGATTTCTTGAAATATGATGTCCAGGTTCTTTTGTGATAATGTTTTTTTAGATAATGCTAATGTTTCTTAAATATTTTAATATTAATCTATTTGCCAAATTAGTTTTTTAATGAGATATTTTATATATATATTTTTACATATTAATTTTTATTTGTCTTTTTTTACATCATCAGAATTTTCTACAATATATTTTCCCTCCCTCTTGTCAGATAACAAAATATTTTGAAGTCAAAAAAGGGAAAAAAAGGAAGAAATCAAATTAGCAAAACTGATAAACACATTGAAGAAATCTGAAAAAATATGCTGTGTAATACAATGGACCTCCCACCTCTGCAAAAGGATAGCACTGCTTTCTCCTGTCTCTACTTTGTCATTTTTTCACATTCATTTTTGATCATTAGTTTTTGTAGATTTTTCTTTTTTCATTGCTGTAGTCACGATGTATAATGTTTTCTTGGCTATTCTTACTTTACTTTGAATCATACCATTCAAATTTGTCCATATTTCTCCATATACATCATATTCATCATTTCTTACAATGCAATAACATTTCATTGCACTTATATAATACAACCTGTTTAGCCATTGTTCAATTTATAGGCATCTTCCTTTCCCTCCAATTCATTACTATTATAAAAATTCTGAATTAAAAAAATGTATATGCATATGTTCTTCTTATCAATGACCTTCTTAGTTCATAAACTAAGTAGGGGCATCTGGGTCTAAAAATATAAACATCGATTAAAGGAATAAGAATAGGCAATGAGGAAACCAAACTATCACTCTTAGCCGATGACATGATGGTATATTTAGAGAATCCCAGAGATTCTACTAAAAAGTTATTAGAAATAATCCACAACTTTAGCAAAGTTGCTGGTTATAAAATAAACCCACATAAGTCATCAGCAGTCTTATATATCTCTAACAAAATCCAGCAGTCAGAGTTACAAAGAGAAATTCCATTTAAAGTAACTACTGATAATATAAAATATTTAGGAATCTATCTGCCAAGGGAAAATCAGAAACTTTATGAGCAAAATTACAGACCACTTTTCACACAAATTAAGTCTGGTCTAACCAATTGGAAAAATATTAAATGCTCTTGGATAGGGCGAGCAAATATAATAAAGATGACAATATTACCTAAACTAATCTATTTATTTAGCGCTATACCAATCAGACTCCCAAAAAACTATTTTAATGCTAGAAAAAATAACAACAAAGTTCATATGGAAAAACAAAAGGTCAAGAATTTCAAGGGAATTAATGAAAAAAAAATCAAATGATGGTGGCTTAGCTGTACCAGATCTAAAATTATATTATAGAGCAGCAGTTACCAAAACTATTTGGTATTGGCTAAGGAATAGATTAGTTGATCAGTGGAATAGATTAGGTTCAAGGGATAAAACAGTCAACAAATATAGCAACCTAGTCTTTGACAAACCCAAAGATCCCAGCTTTTGGGATAAGAACTTACTGTTTGATAAAAATTGCTGGGAAAATTGGAAACTAATATGGCAGAAACTAGGCATTGATCCATACTTAACGCCGTACACCAAGATAAGGTCAAAATGGGTTCATGACCTAGGCATAAAGAATGAAATTATTAATAAATTAGAGGAACATAGGATAGTTTACCTCTCAGACCTGTGGAAGGGGAAGGTCTTTATGACCAAAGCAGAACTAGAGATCATTACTGATCACAAAATAGAAAATTTCGATTATACCAAACTGAAAAGTTTTTGTACAAACAAAACTAATGCAGACAAGATTAGAAGGGAAGCAATAAACTGGGAAAATATTTTTACAGTCAAAGGTTCTGATAAAGGCCTCATTTCCAAAATATATAGAGAATTAACTCTAATTTATAAAAAATCAAGCCATTCTCCAATTGAAAAATGGTCAAAGGATATGAACAGACAATTCTCAGATGAAGAAATTGAAACTATTTCTAGTCATATGAAAAGATGCTCCAAGTCATTATTAATCAGAGAAATGCAAATTAAGACAACTCTAAGATACCACTACACACCTGTCAGATTGGCTAAGATGACAGGAAAAAATAATGATGATTGTTGGAGGGGATGCGGGAAAACTGGGACATTGATGCATTGTTGGTGGAGTTGTGAACGAATCCAACCATTTTGGAGAGTAGTTTGGAACTATGCTCAAAAAGTTATCAAACTGTGCATACCCTTTGATCCAGCAGTGTTACTACTGGGCTTATATCCCAAAGAGATTATAAAGAAGGGAAAGGGACCTGTATGTGCACGAATGTTTGTGGCAGCCCTTTTTGTAGTGGCTAGAAACTGGAAACTGAATGGATGTCCATCAGTTGGAGAATGGCTGAATAAATTGTGGTATATGAATATTATGGAATATTACTGTTCTGTAAGAAATGACCAACAGGATGATTTCAGAAAGGCCTGGAGAGACTTACACGAACTGATGCTGCATGAAATGAGCAGGACCAGGAGATCATTATATACTTCAACAACAATACTATATGATGACCAGTTCTGATGGACCTGGCCATCCTCAGCAACGAGATCAACCAAATCATTTCCAATGGAGCAGTAATGAACTGAACCAGCTATGCCCAGAGAAGAACTCTGGGAGATGACTAAAAACCATTACATTGAATTCCCAATCCCTATATTTATGCCCACCTGCATTTTTGATTTCCTTCACAAGCTAATTGTACAATATTTCAGAGTCTGATTCTTTTTATACAGCAAAATAATGTTTTGGTCATGTATACTTATTGTGTATCTAATTTATATTTTAATGTATTTAACATCTACTGGTCATCCTGCCATCTAGGGGAGGGGGTGGGGGGTAAGAGGTGAAAAACTGGAACAAGAGGTTTGTCAATTGTTAATGCTGTAAAGTTACCCATGCATATAACCTGTAAATAAAAGGCTATTAAATAAAAAAAGAAAAAAAAAAGAAAAATTCAAAAAAAAATAAATAAAAATATAAACATCTTAGTTACATATTTTGCATAACTCCAATTTTTTCCTGAAATGGTTTTATTGACTGGTAGCTCTACCAAAAATGAACTAGAGTTTGGAATAACAGAGCCTACAAAGAAACAGAATGAAACAGTTTTTTAGCTCCACATAGAGCTGAAAGCAGAAAGTTCTGTCTCAATGGAGTGAAAAAGATGTACATCTGAGCTCAGACAGGGTCTAGAGAAGGCAGTGAGAAGGTTTTAATCACAGTGGATCAACAACTGAGGCCCTCTGTCATAACTCAATGGAACAGTAGCATAGCAGATTAGTGTGGCTGCCTCTAGTCTCAGTGCAGGAAGCAAATTGCCAGTCCAGGAACCCAGGCAAGGACAGGAGACACTAGGGTGGGCTACTCCCTGCTGTAAGCAAGCCAGCAAACACAAGGGGCTCTTGTGCTCAAATCTCAAATTCAAAGCTGCATAAGAATAGTTTGGAAAAGGAAAACAATTCCTTAAGAAATACAATTGGTCAAATGTAAAAAAAATCAACTGACGATATCAATACCTTAAGGAATACAACTGGTCAAATGTAAAAAAAATCACCTGAAGATATCAATTCCTTAAAAAACATGATTGGCCAAATGCAAAATAAACAAACAAACAAAAACACTGAAGAAAACAACATTTTAAAAAATAGAGTTACTAAAATGAAAAAGGATTTATAAAAGTTAACTGAAGAAAACCAACATTAAAAGCTAGAACCAGGCAGATGGAAGCTAATGACACTATGAGATGTTAAGAATCAATCAAACTAACTAAAAAGAATGAAAAATGGAAGAAAATGTAAAATATCTCATTGATAAATAGCTGACCTAGAAGAGAAATACAGGAGAGACAATTTAAAAATTATTAGACTACCTGAAGGCCATGACCAAAAAAAGAAAGATCCTGGATAGCATTCTTCAAGAGATCATCAAAGACTACTCTGATATACTAAAACCAGAGGGCAAAATAGTCATTGAAAGAATCTATCAACCACCTCCAGAAAGAGATCCCACAAGAAAAACTCCAAGAAACATTGTTGCAAAGCTCCAGAACTATAAACTCAAGGAAAAAATACTGCAGGCTGACAGGAAAATAAACAAACAGACGAACGAACAATTCAAATATTGAGGGGCCACAGCCAGGATTATCCAGGATTTGGCAGCTTCTATAATAAGGGATTGGAGAGTTTGGAATACCATATTCCAGAAGGCAAAGGAACTTGGATTACACTCAAGAATCAACTACTCAGATAGGTGTGAGTATCATCTTTCAAGGGAGGAAATGGATCTTCAATGAAGTAGGGGACTTAAAATCATTTGTATTGAAAAGATTAAGACTAAACAGAAAATTTCATCTGCAAATAGTAGACTCAGGAGGAACACAGAAAAGTAAACAAGAAGAAAAATATGATCTTATTATTTAAAGATTTAACTGTTTACATCCTTACATAAGAAGATCATATTTGTGACTCTTGAGAACTGTATCTTTTATTAGGGCAATTAGAGGGGGCATACATAAACAGAGAGTGGGGATGAATTGATTCTGATGTGATGGTATTAGAGAAAAAGACATTAAGGGATAGGAAAATTATCATTCTGAGGGGGAGAAGAAAGGGGAGGAATGGGATAAATTAGATCACATCAAGAAACACAAAAGATTTATAACACTAGAGAAAAAGAAGGGAGGGTGGTGACTATTGTCTAAAGTTTAATCTCATTTATTTTGGCTTAAAGAGAGAATAACATACACACTCAGTTGAGCACAGAAATTTATCTTACCCTGTAGGAAAGTAGGAGGAAAGAAAAGGGAGGGACTGGATAGAAAGGGGCAGAAATTATAGAAAAAAATTGTTAGAGAAAAAAGGAGGAGTGATAGAAGGGAGGGCAGGTTGAGTAAGGGATTGCTCAGAAACATAATACTGATGAGAAGGGACATAATGAAAAGATAGCGGTATATACAAAGGAAAAAAATAGGATGGAGGGAAATACATAGCTGGTAATCATAACTGTGATTGTGAATAGGATGAACTCCTTCATAAAATAGAAATGGATAGCAGAATGAATTAAAAAACAGAATGCTACAATATGTTGTTTACAAGAAGCAAAAAAAGAGAGATACATAGAATAAGGGTAAATGACTGGAGCAGAATTTATTATGCTTCAGCCAAAGTGAAAAAACAAAACAAAACAAAAAACAATTCTGATCTTAGACAAAGCAAAAACAAAAAGTAGATCTAATTGAAAGATATAAGGAAGCTACATCATGTTAAAAGGGACCATAGACAATGAAGTGATATTAATACTAGACATATGTGCATCAAGTGAAACAACATCCAAATTCTTAGAAAAGAAGTTGTCAGTCACAAGAAGTATAGCAAAACTATACTAGTGAGGGACCTCAACCTCTTCATCTCAGAATTAGATGAATTTAACCACAAAATAAACAAGAAATAAATTAGGGAGATTAATGGAATCTTGGAAAACTTTCATAGAAAGACTTCTGAAAAAAAAAAAACAACAGATTGGGGTTAGAAAGGAATATATTTTTTCTCAGTGGTACATGGTATATATACAAAAACTGACCATGTATTGGGGCATAAAAACCTCATAATCAAATGCAGAAAGGCAGAAATAGTAAATGCATTTTTTCAGATCATGATGTAATAAAAACTACTTTCAATAAAGGGTCAGGGAAAGATAAACTAAAAACTAATTGGAAATTAATCTAATCCTAAATCTAAATCCTAGATCAAACAACAAATTATAGAAACAATCATTTTTTCCAAAAAAAAAATGACAAAAATGAGACAATGTACCAAAATTATTGGGATGCAGCCAAAGCCTTTTTAGGGGAAATTTCATATTTCTAAATACATGAACAAAATAAAGAAGAGATCAACAAATTGGGTATGCAACTAAAAAAGTTACAAAAAGAACAAATTAAAACTTCCAATTAAATACCAAATTAGGAATTCTGAAAATCAAAGAAAAGATTAATAAAATTAAAACTAAGAAAACTATTGAACTAATAATTGAAGCTAAAAGTTGGTTTTTATAAAAACAACCCAACCCCAAAACAAAATTTTTGGTTAATTTGATTAGAAAAAAGAACAAATTACAAGCATCAAAAATGAAAATGGGGAACTTAACCACCAGTGAGAGAAATCAAAGCAATAATTAGAAGCTATTTTTCCCAACTGTATGCCAACAAACTGACAATATAATTGAAATGGATGAATGTTTACAAAAATATAAACTGCCCAGATTAACATAAGAAGAAATAAAATACTTAAATAACAGCATTTTAGAAATAGAAATTGAACAAACCATCAATGAACTCCCTCAAAAAATCTCCAGGGCCAGATGATTTAAAATGAATTGTACGAGCCATTTAAAGAGCAATTAATACCAATTAACTATTTGGAACTATTTGGAAAAACAGGCAAAGAAGGAGTCCTGCAAATTCCCCCTATGACATAAATATGGTGCTGATACCTAAGCCAGGAAAAGCCTAAATAGAGAAAAAAAAATTACAGACCAATCTCCCTAAGGATGTTGATGCAAATTTTTAAAATAAAATATTAGCAAAGAAATTCCAAGTTATCAGGAGGATAATACACTATTACCAAATTTATACCAGTTATGCAGGGTTAGTTCAATATAAGGAAAATTAATGACATGATTGATCTATAACAAAACTATCAGAGATCATGCAATAATCTCAATAGATATAGAAAAAGCTTTCGACAAAATGCAGCACCATTCCTATTAAACTATTAAAAAGCAAAGGAATAAATTGAGTTTTCCTTAAAATGATGTGACATCTATCTAAAACCATCAGCAAAAATTATATGTAATGGGAAGAAAGTAGATGCATTCCCAATAAGATCAGAGGAGAAACAAAGATGCCCATTATCACCACTATTATTCAATATTTTACTAGAAATGTTGGCAATCAGAAAATAAAAAGAAATTGAAGGAATTAGAATAATGAATGAGGAAATAAAAGTATCACTCTTTGCAGATGATATAATGATATACTTAGACAAACTAGAGAATAAACTAAAAAACTTCTTGAAAAAATTAACAATTTTAGCAAAGTTGCAGGATATGCAATAAACTCATATAAATAATTAACATTTCTATGTGTTATTAGCAAAGTCAAGCAGCAAGAGATAGAGAAATTATATTTAAAATAACTGTAGACAAAATAAAATATTCAGGTATCTACCTCAAAGACAAATTCAGGAATTATATGATCACAATTACAAAACACTTTTCACATAAATAAAGTCACATCTAAACAGTGAGAAAATTATCAATTCCTCATGGGTAGGCCGAGCTAATATAAAAATGGCAATTCTATTTAACATTAGTCTGCTTATTCAGTGCTATACCAATCAAACTTTCAAAAATTATTTTATATAGCTAGGAAAAATAATAACAAAATTCATCTGGAAAAAGAAATGTCAAGAATATCAAGGGAATTAATGAAAAAAATGCAAAAAATGGTGGCCCTGCAGTACCAGACCTAAAACTCTATTATAAAGCTGCATTCATCAAAACTATCTGACATTAGTTGAGAAATTGAATGTTGGCTCAGTAGGATAGATTATATAAATAATTCAAATAATCATTGACTATAGTAAACTAGTATTTGATAAACCCAAAGCATCCAGCTTCTGGGATAAGAACTCACTATTTGACAAAATTTGCTGGGAACACTGGAAACATATGTCATAAACTTGATATAGATCTACATCTTACACCCCATACCAAAATAAAGTCAATATTGGTACAAGATTTAGTTAAAGGGTGATACCACAAGCTAATTGGGAAAGAAAGAGATAGTTTACCTATCAGATCTCTGGAGAAGAGAGGAATATTGATTAGAGGAATAGAAATTAAAACAACTCTGAAGTATTACCTCATAACTTTCAGATTGGCCTAGGTGACAGGAAAAGACAATCAATGTTGAAGGGGTTGTGAAAAAACTGGAACATTAATGCATTATTGGTGGAGTTGTGAAATGATCCAATCATTCTGGATAGCAATCTGGAACTATGAACAAAGGATATAAAATTGTGCATACCCTTTGATCTAGCTGTGCTACTTCTGAGTCTGTATTCCAAAGAGATCATAATAGAAGGGAAAGGATCCACATGTGCAGAAATGTAATAGTTTTTTTTGTGATGGCAAAGATTTGGAAAATAGTAGATGCCCATTAATTGAGGAATGATTTATGGTATATGACAGTGATGGAATATTATTGTCTTATAAAAATGATGAACAGGTTGATTTTAGAAAATCTGGAAAGATTTACATGAATTGATGCTGAGTCAAGCAAGCAAAACCAAGACAGCATTGCATTCAGCAGCAATAAGATTGTGTGATGATCAACTATGACAGACTTGATTTTTCTTGCAATTCAGTAATCCAAGGCAATCCCAATAAACTATGGCTAGAAAATGCCATTCATATCCAGAGAGAGACCTGTGGAAACTGATTATGAAACAATGCATACTATTTTAACTTTTTTTTCTTTGTCTTGGTTTTTTTCTTTTGTTCTGATTTTTCTCTCCCAACGCATGTAAAATATGTAAAAAAAAAAAAATGAAAGTCCATGCACAACCTAAAAAAAATTAAAACTAAATGTTTTTTAAATTAAAAAGCAAAAAAGGGATTATAAGAAAATGGACACAAGTAGGAGGCTTTCAGGTAAATATTGAAAAAAAAAGATCAACAAGAGAGGATATTCAACAGTGGGGGGCAAGAGAGGATATTCAACAGTGGGGGGCTGGGGTGGAGAAGTGCCTTATCATAGAGCTGAGTTCTCTTTAATATCCTGCAATAGTTGTCACTGTTTTGAGGGTAAAGCACAATGGAATAGGGAAATAAATGGGATAAGGCAGTGGCAGAAAGTATCTAAAGTCCAGAGTTGAGGACAAATGCTTTGGAAGCTTTGATTGTACCTAAAGCACAGTGAAAAGAGAAAGACCAAATGATTACAAGGGTCATGAAGCAGAGAATGAGAGTCTAGAATAAATAGGAGGAGAAGATAGATATGAAGAGAGTGAGAAAAATATTTTTGGAAATAGGATCAAAAATGAAATTTAAAAATAAGGGATAGGACTAACTGAAGGGAAGGAGAAAAGAGGGGAATCTATTGGACTTGGAGGGGGAAAAGATGGAAGAAATAGATAACTAGCTAAAAAAAATACATTGAGAGGAACTAATAAACAAAGCCCTAAAGGAGCAAATGAAAAGATGGAATCAAAGATTAGAGGAAAAGTGCTAGGTAGAAAAGTGATATCTTTTTAAAAGGTAAAATTAAAGGAGCATCATTTTGTGTGTACAGCATAAGAGAGTGAAAATCATAACATGGGGAAAACAAATTTTAGAAACAAATAGAGGAAAAAAGAACTTGGACTCTGATACCTTTAAATGTGAATAAACTGAAGAATGAAATGAAATGAAAAAGAGTTACAGATTGGATAAGATAACAAACTCCTAAAATATCCTGACTAAAAGAACACCTTTAGGGACAGCTAGGTGGTGCAGTGGATAGGGCACCAGCCCTGAAATCAGGAGGACCTGAGTCAAATTTAGTTGCAGACACTTAACAGTTCCTAGCTGTGTGACTCTGAACAAGTTACTTAACCCCATTGTCTCAGGGGGAAAAAAGAACACCTTTATAAAATAAAGACATACACAAAATGAATCTGAAAGGATAAAACAATGTTTTCTATGCATCAAGTGATGCAAAAAAAAAAAAAAAAAGGGCAGGAGTTGCCATCATGCTATCAAAAAAAAGTAAAAAATAAGGGGGATTAAACAAGGAATCTATAGTAGTCTGAAAAGAACTATAGACAGCAAACTAATATTAGTAATAAATTTATAAGCTCCAAACAGCCTAATATCCAAATTTATAATGAAAATAATTATCTGCATGACAAGAAGATATAGAAAGTAATACAATGGTGAAAGGAAACTTCAAATCTCTCTACTAATTTTGGATAAGTAAATAAATAGTAAAGTAAATAGTAAAATAAATAGTAAGTAAATAAGTAAATAAAGAAAGAAGAAAATATGAAACTGAATAAACTGATGGAAAAACTAAAATTTAAAGATGCAATGCCTTAAAAATGGGACAGCAAAAGAAAATGTACATTTCTCTGGAACATATGGAACTTTTACAAAAATTAGCCATGTATCTGGGCAAAGTAATATTGCAAACAAATGTAAAAAGGCAAAAATAGTTAATACATCCTTTACAAATTATAATATAATAAGAATAGAAATTGGTTCATGGACCATAAACAACAGATATAAACCATAATATACATTTAACAGTGAAATATTCATTAATAAGTGGACCAAAGAACAAAGAAGAAATTATAATAACTTATAAAATAATAATGATGAAACAACATATCAGAATTTATGATACAGGTAAAGCAGTTCTCAAAGAGAAAATCATATTCTTACAACCATACACTAAAAAATTAAAAGGTGATTAATGAACTGAATATGCATTTTTAAAAATAGAAAATAAACAAACTTAAAATAAAACATAAAACAGAAGACACAAAACATCAGAGAGAGCATGAATAAATTGGAACCAAAACCCCTAGAAATGATAAATTAAACTAAAACTGATTCTCTGTGAAGACTAATAAAATTGATAATCTTTAGCTAATCTGATTAAAAAGAAGAGAGCAGTAAAACAAATCAATAAAATAATAAATGACCAAGGTAATTTTTTTAAATTTTAATAGCCTTTTATTTAAAGGTTATATATGGGTAACTTTACAGCATTGACAACTGCCAAACCTCTTGTTCCAATTTTTTCCCTCCTTCCTCCCACCCCCTCACCCAGATGGCAGAATGACCAGTAGATGTTAAATATATTAAAATATAAATTAGATACACAACAAGTATATATGATCAAACCATTAATTTGCTGTCAAAAAGAATCGGACTCTGAAATATTGTACAATTAGCCTGTGAAGGAAATCAAAAATGCAGATGGGCAAAAATATAGGGATTGGGAATTCAATGTAATGGTTTTTAGTCATCTCCCAGAGTTCTTTCGCTGAGCATGGCTGGCTCAGTTAATTACTGCTCCATTGGAACTGATTTGGTTCATCTCATTGCTGAGGATGGCCAGGTCCATCAGAATTGGTCATCATATAGTATTGTTGTTGAAGTATATAATGATCTCCTGGTCCTGCTCATTTCATGCAGCATCAGTTCGTGTAAGTCTCTCCAGGCCTTTCTGAAATCATCCTGTTGGTCATTTCTTACAGAACAATAATATTCCAAAATCTTCATATACCACAATTTATTCAGTCATTCTCCAATTGATGGGCATCCACTCAGTTTCCAGTTTCTGGCCACTACAAAGAGGGCTGCCACAAACATTCATGCACATATAGGTCCCTTTCTCTTCTTTATGATCTCTTTGGGATATAAGCCCAGTAGTAACACTGCTGGATCAAAGGGTATGCACAGTTTGATAACTTTTTGAGCATAGTTCCAAACTGCTCTCCAGAATGGTTAAATGTATTCACAATTCCACCAACAATGTATTAGTGTCCCTGGACCAAGGTAAAATCTTAAAACAAAACAGAAGAAATAAAAAGAATAATTAGAACCTATTATGTACCATTACATACTAATAAAACTGAGCGCACAGAAATAGAGAAATACCTTAAAAATAAAAAGTACCTCAACTATTAGAAGACCATACAGAAATCTTAAATAAACTGATTTCAAAAGAAAAAAAAATAGATACAGTGCTAAAGTAGCTAACAAAGAATATAACTCCTGGGTCTGATGAACTCATAAGAAAATTGTATCAAACTTTTAAATGACAATTAATACCTACACTAAATAAATTATTCTCAAAAATTGAAAGACAAAGCACCCTACCAAGAATTCTTCTATGAGATAAATATATTCCTAATATCTAAACCAAAGAAAGATAAAACAACAACAAAAAAAAGAAAACTATATAGATCACTATCATTCATGAATGTTAATTCAAAATTGTTTAATTTTATTAAATATAAATATTTTATAAATATAAATATAAAAATAAATTATAGCAATTTATCCAAAAAATCATTCATTGTGATCAGATGAAGTTTACACAAAGTATGGTTCAACATTAGGAAAACAATTAACATAATCATTTTAAAACATCCAAAACTATGTGATCACTTCAATAGATGCAGAATAAACCTTTGACAAAATAAAACACTGTTTAATGCCAGAAATTCCACAAAGTATAGGCATAGAGATTTTTTTTATCATAAAAAGCAATTATCTAAATCAAAAAGCAAACAGATTATGTAATAAGGGACAAACTAGAATCTTTTATAAAATAATTATTTGGCATAGTTCTAGAAATGGTAGGAATAGCAATAAGAAAAAGGAATTAAAAGAGGAAAACTAGGTAAGGAGGAGATAGAACTCTCTTTGCTGATGGTATCTTCCTTAAGCCCAGGAAATTAACAGATACTAATTAAGACAATTAATAAGAAAGTTGTAGACTACATAATAAATAATAAAAACTGAAATAGCTATTTTGCTCAATGTAATGATTTGCTACAATTCCAGAGAATCATGATGAAAAATGCTGACAATCTAGAGAGAAAACTGATGAACTGAGTACAGACTGAAGCATATATTTAACCTTTTTTTCTGGTAATATGGCTAATGTTTTGCATGACATTACATATATATTGTTTACCTTCTCAATGAGGGTAAGGGGCTGGAGGGAAGGAGATAATTTTGTATTCAAATTTTAAAAAAATAAATGTTTAAAAATGTTAAGAGGATCACTCATTTCAGCTAAATCCCACTGAGGAAGCTTGGGGGCAAGTCATTTAGAAGATAGAACAGTGTGTATAGTCTCTTCTTCCAGAAGAGAAAAGGAAAATAGAACTAAGTATTCTGTTTCAGGAATAGCACTGTTGGGGAACTTTTCAGTCTGGCATCCTGGAGAGCTCAGGAAGAATTTCACCCATCAGTTACATCTGCTGACTGAAGTCAAATAACTTACATAAGTAACCTAAAGCAAAAAGCAGTAACAACAAATGTTAAAGACACAGACTGCTGTCAAAACTGAATTTCAGTTATTTTATGCATATAGCATGTAGTTGTACATATCATTCAATGTTTAGGATTGTGTGAATGGAATAAGACTGTTTTGGATTCAGATCAGAATAAAATGGGAGTTCATGGAGAAGGTGATGAACAGCACTGTGATCTTGGTGTCAGGCTTTGGAGTATTTGCAAAAATTTTGAAGACTTGTATAAACTGAGTAAGGATAAAATAAGGATGACATTTTTTTAATAATAATAACCCTGCAAAAACAAGCTATTTTGAATGCTGTTGTAACTCTGGTTAATGCAATGGCCATTCATTATTCCATTGGATCACAATGAAGTTTTCAGGGTGAAGCATACTACCAAACCACTTGCCATAGAATTGGTTGATTCAGAATGAGACATATTTTTGAACATAGTAAATGAAGGAATTTGTTTTGCTTGCCTCTGTATACTTGTTATAAGGAATTTGTTGGTGTTTTCCAATGGGATTGATAAGAGAGAAAAGAGATTTCTTTTAACTTAAAAACTTTAATTAATAAAAAAAAAGATTTTCATCATTTATGGAGAAAATAAAGATGTTCTTTGCCCTTGTGAGGGGCAGAATTAATGCAAAAACTTAGGAGAATTCATTTTTTTTTTGCTTTAAAAAGAAATAAAAGAGAATACTTATTGCTCAAACCTTTTTAAAGATGAAACTCAGTGACAAAGCGAACTAAGTGTATCATTTGTCAAAGCAAGAAGGTAAAAGAATGACACTTCTCTTCTAATTCCTGGTGTCAACTCTGCTCCTCACAGGTACAGCATATGGAATCATTTTCTCCACCAATGAAAAGCATCTTATACAAATGTTCTAGACTTGAACCCAGGGTTATATCAGAAAGAAAGTAAACATCACAACCTTAGAAATTCAGATCCAGCAAATTGAAATTTGCTGAAATTTTTCCACATGAAATTTTTCTTGCTTTGGACCAATTCTAATCCATTCAAAGTACTAATAGTGTTGGAGACAAAACATCTGGGCTTAGTATTATGAGCCCCTTAAAGTTCATGTTTCCTCTCTAGAGGCTTATAAGAATGTAAACACTAATGTGTTTATATATGTGTCTATACACTAAGTGTATTGTAGAAACACTGAAGATTCTACTTCAATGATGAATTCAGAGAAGTTCAAATATGGTAATTCTCCCAATACCTAAAAAATTTCTTTTGAATAAGAAATTGAATGAGAGATAATGTTTTTAGGGCATAAATAGAATATATATTTATGAGATATCAAGGAGTGACTTGTAAAATCCACCTAAATAAATGAAGTCATTTTCAAGAGTGATCTTGAAAAATTATCCTATATGATCTCAAGCATCATCTGAAGGAATTTTTAGTCAACATCATCAAGAAGACATAAAAACCAACAACAATAATAACAAAATCCCAAAACAAAACAAAAATTAGTAAGGTCCAAATTTATATAAACTTTTAAGAGAACAAAGGTGGATCAGTATACTCTGCCATAAGTTTGTATGTATGTCTTGGATTGTCTGTTAGGCAGACTGGTTGGATTCATGCCATATTGTTGTAAGATCCCCAACAATAGAGGAAACTAAGAAAAAGAAGACCTTTACTCATCTAGTAGGATTTTAAAAGCCTAAGCACAAGAACTGAGGAATTTCTGGGAGCAACCAACATTTTATGAAGGTTCATGAAAAAGCTAGAGATTCACCCAAATAAGCTCTTTAATTATTTTTTTCAGTGTGGTATTTCTTTTTTTTTTTTTAATAGCTTTTTATTTACAAAACATATACATGAAGCCCTTTAATTTTAGGAAATCTAGAGACAAATACTTCTCTTGTTTTACAGAGTGTTTGCCTAGTGTCTTTCTCAACAAAGGTCTTATAACATAGCTCATATTAAGATTTTAAATATTTACCATGGCTAGTTTTTGTATCCCATACTTTCTATTCAGGGACATGGAAGGTGACAGAAGACAGGGACATTAGGGTCCTAGGCCATGTGGATAAGCAGATGCAGAAGATCTATAAGGAACTTTGTATAATAAATAGTACATTGTGTGCATGCATACTCATGGTCCTTCACTAAAGATGCTATTATATCAGCATGGTACAGTGTAAAATATACTAGGATGGAAGTTAGGAGGTTCTAGTTCTGGTTCTGCTAATAAATAGTGTTACTTTGGGCTAGCCACTTGACCTTCTTTGGGTCTCAATTTCCTCATTTATAAAATGAGCCAATTAAACCATTGTATCTCTGAGATCCCTTCCAGTTCTTATATTTTATGTTCTAGGGATGACGTTGCCCAGATAGAGAGGATGAGTAGAATGTTTCATTTTTGAATTTGCCATGGAATTAGAGAATCAGAAAGAAGAACTAGATGCTCTGATAGCAGCTAGTAAAAATTTTAAAATGGTTCTAGTAGGATAGGGGTTCTATGCAGGGTAGAATTGGGAAGAGAAATCAGACTTCTTGTTGAGTCAGACTTTGAAAGATCTGGTCTGGGAAGGACTGAGCTTAAGAACTGCATATAGGGATTCCTTAAGAAAAATTCCAACTAAGACATCTCCTAAGTAGGTCAAGTTTGAGCTCTATAATTATGTTTTGTTATTTAGAACATGTCTGCCTCTATAGCATCTTCACATTCTTAAAATTCTTATTGAGCCCAATGTAACACTGTGTTAGGTGTTAGGGATATAAGAGAGAGATAAACACAGTAGCTGTTTTTAAAATAAAAATTTAGTTTGGTTACAAGACACATATCTAAGTAACAGCACTAAGAAGCACCCAATACCATTAATTAATAAATGTTACAATTTAAAATAAAGAAAAATTTACCAAGTCTTGAGGTGCTCAAAGGAGACTTCATGGAAAAGTTGGCAAGTAAGCTATACCTTGAAAGAAGGGCAGGATGTAAATGAAAAGTGGAAAAGAAGCATTATAAGCAAAGAAAATAGCATTTTCAAGGGTATGGAATTGGCATTGGGCATTATATATTGGAGAAATCATGGAAAAAGCCAATTTGGCTAGAGTGGAAGACTACTTATGGGTGATAGTTGGGTTTCAGAGAGGAAAAATGAGTTGAGGCTATATCATAGAGTCCCTTGAATGCCAAGCAAAGGCTTTATACTTCATTCTATAACAGGGAGTCACTGAATTCTTTTGAAAAGGCAGGGTGATGGGGTAGAAGGAAAGAGTCTGTGGTGTTTGTTTTTATGTGTGAAGTCAATCCGGAGTACAGCAGTATTTGTCAGGCTCCAATTAATTTAAAGGTTAAAGGAGTGAAGCCATCCAAATACATTCAGACAATCAGATACACACACACACACACACACACACACACACACATACTCACAAACATGCATGCATCTGTGTTTTTGTATGTATATAGTATATTTATACATATATAGGAATATATCTATGAATTAATTCCATTTTGACTAGGTATACCATTTATCTACAGGAACTATAGGCTTCCTTTGTGCCTAAAAATAAATTTTCTCATTTTTGATGTTGTCATCATAGTTCCTATCAAGATAGGTTTTTTTTTTCCAGTTTCAGGCCTAAATATATACTGTCTCTGACACTTCCCATATAAGGCATAGAACTTTCTCCTATACATTGCTAGTATCTATATTACATGTGTACTAAAATCTCAAAAGTTATTGGATGGATAATGCTTTATATACTTACCATTATTGGAGATAGAATAATTATTTTACTTGAAACTTCTGCATGTTCCAGCAAGTGATACTCCAAACTTACATTACTAGCAAAGATGTGACTTTGGTGCAAATGGTACAAACTGACCTGCATTCTCCTTATTTTCCAGTCTTTTAGTGCCTTAGAAAACATGTTTAGTCTAGAGTAGAAAGTGTGAAGACTATCAACAATAATTCACAAGTTTAAAAATATATCTACAATCAACTTCTTCACAAAGTCTTTTTCTTCCTTTAAAGCCTTTATAATACATTTATGGAAAGGAATTGAAAATAAAAGGTAACATATTAAATCTCCTAAAATTGGCAATCTGCTACTTTATTATAACCTTTGAAACCTTTACTTCCCATGTCTATAACTGCTACTACACTAAGCATAATCTTTGGCTCAAAGAGTTAATGATCTCTCCTCACTAGTGGATATTAAATAACTCAGTATTCACTCTTGAATAAGGGACAGGTCAAGTGGATGAGAGCTGGAGAGAAGGAAGATCTGGCCTCTTGAGCTTTCAGTTTTGAGAGAGAAATGTCATTCTAGCCTCTCTATAGATTTTAAATGAAGAGAGAAACTTTGGGAAGCAATAGAGATTGTAGAGAAGCTTCAAATCTCTATAAAAGTTCCTATCTCTAGTATACTACACTAGACACTTTGGGAATTTTTCTTTGGGTGTGAGCTGAGATCCTCTCTTAGCTGAACTGAGTTATCTCACTCTCAAAGAAAGAATTTATTTAATCTGCATTTTCTTGCAAATGTTCTTACATGTTTACTTTCTCCAATTTCTGTTTTGTTATTGACTTGAATAAATAGATTTATTTCCTGTTTGCTATATGTGTTCAAGCACAGAACTACCATTCAGTGGGAATGAAGTCAAATCTTGGATGTACACTTCCATTAAGGAATAGCAATCAGTTGTATAGCTTGAACCTAAAAATGATTTCCTCTAAACTAACAATATTTAAGGGAATGGAAAAATAAGTCTAATCTGGTGCTCTCTCAGGCAAGCAGAACTGACAACTTATGGGGCCAAACTCTTGCTTCTCCTCCTGTCAGGAATCAATCTCCCCTAGAGAAGGCTGGGAGGAAGAGATGTCAGATGTCATTTCTTGCCTCCCTTAAATCCACATCTAAACTGGACACACATAAATTACATGTGCAACACAATTCTTTCTCTCTTTCTCTCTCTCTCTCTCTCTCTCGATTTCTCTCATTCTGTCTCTGTCTCTCCGTTACTCTGTCTCTTTATCTCTCTCTGTCTCTGTCTCTCCCTCCCTCCCTCTCTTTCTCTCTTCCTCTCACTCTCTTTTTCTCTCCTGCATGCACACAAAAGACATAAGGAATAGACATGAGAACTGGACTTTTAATATGGGAATTCTCAGCTAAGGAAATTGAGGTCAGCATCTTCTGTGCAACTTACAAAGTTAGAGAATTGACTAGAGCACTAAGTAGTTAAGTGGATTGTCCAGTTACATAATCAATATAGGTCAGAGGCTGCACTTGAACTCTGGTTTTACCATTTTTGAGGTTGCTACATCATGTTGTCTTTTCAAAATTCCTATAAAGATCTAATCATAAAATATATGACATAAAAATTACTAAATGATTGACTAACCATTACTTTGTATGAATATCAAGATCTTAGTTCCTCATCTTCTAGAGCTGCAGAACTTGTACGATAAATTTACTATTCTTGTGCTCTTTGACTTGTCTACTAATCATCCCTTTCTGGTTTCTTCTGGCAAGTTATCCATTAAGCAAGTGACTGTTTTCAATTTTTTTTCATGATATATTTTGTTTTTCTAATGTATCCATTTTAATATATCTATTTAACTTTTCCAGGGAGATATTCCTTGTAATAAAGAATAAAAAAGAAAGAGGGGGGAAAAGGCAGATCAGCAAAACTAACATATCAACTATCTCACAGTAGATATGATATTGTATACTCAGAGTCTTCCTCTGCAAAGAAAAAAGAACCAGGCTTGATCATTTTAATTATGCATTCAGTTTCATATTTTTGATGTTGATTTCTTCCCCATATATATCATTGTATTCTTTAAATATATTATTTCCCAAGTTCTGCTTGCTACACTTTGCATCAGTTCATATCCAACAATAACATTTCTTTTCTCAGGGAGAAGAATCCATACCACAAGATGGTGCTGTGAGTCTGGAAAACTATAGGTTCCTTAGAGGAATTGTAAAAAGTAGAGAATCCACTTTTTGTAGTACACTAGAAGTCCTTTGTGTTCTGTCCAGGTAGTGAAATAAAGGTTAGGCTGTTCTCACATGCTCTGTTACCTTTAATGTGTATAGCAACCAGGGCCCTTTTATTCACATATGGAGATTCTTAGCTAATTAGAAGAAATTCTGAATGTGGACATGATGAGCCCAAAGACATAGGATTCCGAACAACTCTGTTCATGGGGCATGAGTTACAGTGATAAATATAGCAATTATTAACAGATTCAAACACATAAATAAAAACAATAGCAAAGTACATGAAATCAGAAACTTCTACCGTTTGAACTATTTCTAAAATGCATATATATGTATATATACACACACAAGTGTATATTTATATATACATATTATTTATAGATATTGTATTTCTACATCTACATATTTTATGTCTACATATGGGTATTATTTATTGTTTATAGATATTGTTGTATACCTATATCTACATATAGATAGTTGTTGATTTGTTCAATCATTTTAGTTTTGTTCAATTCTTAATGACCTCATTTAGAATTCTCTTAGCAAAGTTACTGGAGTGATTTGCCATTTCCTGGGCAATCTATATTTTTGTAGATATTCCTTAATTTCACTTAGGTTGCAAATTTATTGGCATAAAATTGGGCAAAGTAACTCCTAATTTCCTAATTGCTCTAATTTCCTCTTCATTGGTGGAAAGTTCTCCCTTTTCATTTTTGAGACAAATAATTTGATTTTCCTCTTTCCTTTTTCTAATCAAATTAACTAAAGGTTCATCTATTTTGTTGTTTTTTTCATAAAACCAACTCAGTTTTTTTTTTATTAACTCAATAGTTTTTTTTTTTTTTACTTTCAATTTTATTGATCTTTCCTTTTATTTTTAGAATTTCAAGTTTGGTATTTGATTGGGGGTTTTTAATTTGTTCTTTTTCTAACTTTTTTAGTTATAAGCCCAATTCACTGATCTTCTCTTTCTCTATTTTATGTAAATAAGCATCTAGAGATATAAAATTTCCCCTAATTACCACTTTGGCTGCATTCCACAAATTTTGGTATGTTGTCTCATTATTGTCATTCTCTTGGATGAAATTATTGATTGTGTCTATGATTTGTTTTTTCACCCATTTATTCTTTAGAATGAGATTATTTAGTTTCCAATTATTTTTTTGGTCTATTTTCCTCTGGCCTTTTATTGAATGTAATTTTTATTGCATTGTGATCTGAAAAAAAAATGCATTTACCATTTCTGCTTTTCTGCATTTGATTTTGAGGTCTTTATGTCCTAATATATGGTCTATTTTTGTGTAGGTTCCATGAACTGCCAAGTAGTGTACCCTTTTTTTGTCTCTATTCAATTTTCTCCAAAGATCTAGCATATATAACTTTTCTAGTATTCTATTTATCTCTTTAACTTCTTTCTTATTTATTTTGTGGTTTGATTTATCTAGCTCTGAGAGAGCAAGGTTGAGATCTCTCACTATTATAGTTTTGCTGTCTATTTCTTCTTGCAACTCTCTCCTTTAGGAATTTACATGATATACCACTTGGTACATATCTGTTTAATATTGATATTTCTTCATTATCTATTGTATCTTTTAGCAATATATATAATTTTCTTCCTTCTCTCTTTTAATTAGATCCTTTTTTGCTTTTGCTTGATCTGAAGCACAAGAGATTCTGCTCCAACCTTTTATCTTTACTCTGTATGTATCACTCTGCTTTAAATGTGTTGTAGGATTCTGGCTTTTTATCCAATCTGCTATCTGCTTATGTTTTATGGGAGAGTTCACCCCAATCACATTTACAGTTAAAACAACTAATTCTGTATTTCCTACCATCTTATTAACCCCAAAATATACTTTTCTCTTTCCTTTTCCCCTTTCCCCCCTCCCCAGTATTTTACTTACTACTTCCATAATTGATCATATCAATAACAAAATCCAACAGAAATCATATGATGATCTTAGTGGATGCAGAAAAAGGTTTTGACAAAATGCAACATCAATTCTTTTTAAAAAACTAGAGAGTATAAAGATAAAGGGATCTTTAAATTAATAAGCAATATCAAAAACCAACAGCAAGCATTATTTGTAATGGAGAGAAGCTGGATGCATTCCCAATAAGAACAGGAGTGAAATAAGGATGCCCATTATCAGCAATATTATTCATTATTGTACTAGAGATGTTAACTTTAGCAATAAGAAAAGAAAAAGAAATTAAAGTAATTAGAATAGGCAATGAAGAGATAAAACTATCATTCTTTGCAGATGATATGATGATATACTTGGAGAATTCTAGAAAATTATCCAAAAACCTACTGGAAACAATTAAAAGCTTTAGCAAAGTTGCAGGATATAAAATAAAAGCACACACATTATCAGCATTTCTATATATTACTGATAAATTCCATCAGCAAGAAATAAAAGGATAGAAATTCCATTTAAAATAACTGTAGAAAAAAAAATATTTGGTCATCTACCTGCCAATACAAACCCAGTTCTATATGAACACAATTTCAAAACATTTCTCACCCAAATAAAGTCAGATCTAAACAATTGGAAAAATATCAATTATCAAAGGTTCACCAAGCTAATATAACAAAAATGACAACTCTACCTAAATCAGTCTACTTGTTCATTGCCATGGAAATAAAAGTGCCCAAAAATTATTTTATAGAACTAGAAAAAATGATTTAAAAATTCATCTAGAAAAACAAAAGGTCAAGAAGATCAAGGGAATTAATGAAAAAAAAAAAATACAAAGGTTGGTAACCTAGCAGTACCAAACTTAAAACTATGTTATAAAGCAACACTCATGAAAAGTATTGGGTATTGGCTGAGAAATAGAATGGTGGACCAGTGGAATAGATTAGACACACATAATAAAATAATCAATGACTATAGTAATATAATATTTGATAAACCCTCAAACTCCAGCTTCTAGGACAAGAATTCACAATTTCACAAAATTTTCTAGGAAAACT
Source organism: Sarcophilus harrisii (assembly GCF_902635505.1). Classification (NCBI taxonomy): domain Eukaryota; kingdom Metazoa; phylum Chordata; class Mammalia; order Dasyuromorphia; family Dasyuridae; genus Sarcophilus; species Sarcophilus harrisii. Next base: position 459,823,783 of record NC_045428.1, on the reverse strand, counting down.
GGAAAATATGTCATAAACAGCATGGACCTATATGTCACACCTTATAGCAAAATAAGGTCAAAATGGGTACATGATTTGGGCATAAAAGGTGATAAGCAAATTAGGAGAGCAAGGGATAATTTATCTATCATTTTGAAGAAGGGAGGAATTTAGGAGCAAAGAAGAACTACAGAAAATTATGAAATGCAAAACTGATAACTGTGATTATATTAAATTAAAAAAGTTTTGCACAAATAAAACCAAGAAAAACAAGATTAAAGGGGAAGTACAAAGTCGGGGAAAAAAATTTTACAGCATGCATTTTGATCTTATCTTGGTCTTGGATATGTGGGTCAGTGTTTAGTTTCTGCCATACTAGTTTCCAATTTTCCCAGCACTTTTTGTCAAATAATGAGTCTTTGGGTCACTGGGCTGACTCAAAAGCTAGGGTCTTTGGGTTTGTCAGACACTAAATTATTGTAGTCATTGACTATTTCATCCTGTGAGCCTAACCTATTCCACTGATCAACTATTCTATTTCTTAGCCAGTACCAAATGGTTTTGATGACTGCTGCTTTATAATATACTTTTAGATCTGGCACAGCAAGGCCACCTTCATTGGCATTTTTTTCCATTAATGCCCTTGAAATTCTTGACCTTTTGCCTCATTTCCAAAATACATAGAGGATTAATTTATAAGAAATCAAGCCGTACTCCAATTGATAGTCAAAGGATATAACAGACAATTCTCAGAAGAAGAAGAAACTATTTCTAGCCATATGAAAAGATGCTCCAAGTCATTATTAATCAGAAAAATGCAAATTAAGACAACTCTGAGATACTACTACACACCTGTCAGATTGGCTAGAACGACAGGGAAAGATAATGCACAATGTTGGAGGGGATGTAGGAAAACTGAGACACTGATACATTGTTGGTGGAATTGTGAATACTTCCAGCCATTCTGGAGAATGATTTGGAACTATGCTCAAAAAGTTATCAAATTGTGCAGTGTTACTACTGGGCTTATATCCCAAAGAAATCTTAAAGAAGGGAAAGGGATCTGTAGGTGCAAGAATGTTTGTGGCAGCCCTCTTTTAGTGGCCAGAAACTTGAAACTGAGTGGATGCCCATCAATTGGAGAATGGCTGAATAAATTGTCATATATGAATATTATGGAATATTATTGTTCTGTAAAGAAATGACCAGCAGGGGAAAATTGGAAACTAATATGGCAGAAACTAGGCATTGATCCATACTTAACGCCGTACACCAAGATAAGGTCAAAATGGGTTCATGACCTAGGCATAAAGAATGAAATCATTAATAAATTAGAGGAACATAGGATAGTTTACCTCTCAGACCTGTGGAAGGGGAAGGTCTTTATGACCAAAGCAGAACTAGAGATCATTACTGATCACAAAATAGAAAATTTTGATTATACCAAACTGAAAAGTTTTTGTACAAACAAAACTAATGCAGACAAGATTAGAAGGGAAGCAATAAACTGGGAAAATATTTTTACAGTCAAAGGTTCTGATAAAGGCCTCATTTCCAAAATATATAGAGAATTAACTCTAATTTATAAAAAATCAAGCCATTCTCCAATTGAAAAATGGTCAAAGGATATGAACAGACAATTCTCAGATGAAGAAATTGAAACTATTTCTAGTCATATGAAAAGATGCTCCAAGTCATTATTAATCAGAGAAATGCAAATTAAGACAACTCTAAGATACCACTACACACCTGTCAGATTGGCTAAGATGACAGGAAAAAATAATGATGATTGTTGGAGGGGATGCGGGAAAACTGGGACATTGATGCATTGTTGGTGGAGTTGTGAACGAATCCAACCATTTTGGAGAGTAGTTTGGAACTATGCTCAAAAAGTTATCAAACTGTGCATACCCTTTGATCCAGCAGTGTTACTACTGGGATTATATCCCAAAGAGATTATAAAGAAGGGAAAGGGACCTGTATGTGCACGAATGTTTGTGGCAGCCCTTTTTGTAGTGGCTAGAAACTGGAAACTGAATGGATGTCCATCAGTTGGAGAATGGCTGAATAAATTGTGGTATATGAAAATTATGGAATATTACTGTTCTGTAAGAAATGACCAGCAGGATGATTACAGAAAGGCCTGGAGAGACTTACATGAACTGATGCTGAGTGAAATGAGCAGGACCAGGAGTTCATTATATACTTCAAAAACAATACTATATGATGACCAGTTCTGATGGATCAGGCCATCCTCAGCAACAAGATCAACCAAATCATTTCTAATGGAGCAGTAATGAACTGAACTAGCTATACCCAGAAAAAGAACTCTGGGAGATGACTAAAACCATTACATTGAATTCCCAATCCCTATATTTATGCACACCTGCATTTTTGATTTCCTTCACAAGCTAATTGTACAATAATTCAGAGTCTGATTCTTTTGTACAGCAAAATAATGTTTTGGTCATGTATACTTATTGTGTATCTAAGTTATATTTTAATATATTTAACATCTACTGGTCATCCTGCCATTTAGGGAGGGGGTGGGGGCGTAAGAGGTGAAAAATTGGAAGAGGTTTGGCAATTGTTAATGCTGTAAAGTTACCCATGTATATATCCTGTAAATAAAAGGCTATTAAACGTAAAAAAAAAAAAAAAAAAAAAAAGAAATGACCAGCAGGATGATTACAGAAAGGCCTGGAGAGACTTACATGAACTGATGCTGAGTGAAATGAGCAGGACCAGGAGTTCATTATATACTTCAAAAACAATACTATATGATGATCATTTTTGATGGACATGACCCTCTTCAACAATGAGATGAATCAAATCAGTTGCAATGGAGCAGTAATGAATTGAACCAGCCACATCCAGTGAAAAAACTTTGGGAAATGACTATGAACCACCACACAGAATTCCCAATCCCTCTATTTTTGTCCGCCTGCATTTTTTATTTCCTTCACAGGCTAATTGTACACTATTTCAAAGTCCGATTCTTTTTGTACAGCGAAATAACTGTATGGACATGTATACATATATTGTATTTAACTTATACTTTAACATATTTAACATGTATTGGCCAACCTGCCATCTGGGGGAAGGGTGGGGGAAAGGAGGGGAAAAGTTGGAACAAAAGATCTTGCAATTGTCAGTGCTGAAAAACTATCCATGCATATATCTTGTAAATAAAAAGTTATAATAAAAAAAAAGAAATTCTCGACCTTTTGTTCTTCCAGATGAAGAACATTATTTTTTGTTATTAGTTTTATTTGTTTTTATTTTTTCTAGATCTATAAAATAATTTCTTGGGAGTTTGATAGGTATGGCACTAAATAAGTAAATTAATTTAGATAGTATTGTCATTTTTATTATATTTCCTTGATCTTCCATGAGCAACTGATATTTTTCCAATTGATTAGATCTGACTTTATTTGTTTGGAAAGTGTTTTATAGTTGTGTTTATCTGGTCCCTGACTTTGCCTTGGTAGATGAGACTCCTAAATATTTTATATTATCAACAGTGATTTTAAATGGAATTTCTCTTTGCATTTCTTGCTGCTTGACTTTGTTGGTAATATATAAAAATGCTAATGTTTATGTAGATTGATTTTGTATCCTGCAACTTTGCAAAAGTTGTGAATTGTTTCTAGTAGTTCTTTAGTTGATTTTCTAGGATTCTCTAAGTATACCATCATATCATCTGCAAAGAGTGATAATTTGGTTTCTTCATTAACTACTTTAATTCCTTTAATCTATTTTTTTTCTTATTGCCAAAGCTAAAATTTCTCATATAATATTGAATAGTAATGGTGGTAGTGGGCAATCTTGTTTCACCCCTGATCTTATTGAGAATGGTTCTAGTTTGTCCCCATTACATATGATACTTGCTGATAGTTTTAAATAGAGGTTACTGATCATTTTAAAGAAAAGTCCATTTATTCCTATACTCTCTAGTGTTTTTAATAGGAATGAGTGTTGGAATTTATCAAATGTTTTTTCTGCCTCTATTGAGAAAATCATGATTTTTGTTAGTTTAATTATTGATATAGTCAAATTGTGCTAATAGTTTTCCTAATATTGAACCAGCTTTGCATCCCTGGTATAAATCCCATTTGGTCATAGTGTATTATCCTGGAGGTGACTTTCTGAATCTCTTTTCTAAGATTTTATTTAAGATTTTTGCGTCAATATTCATTAGAGAAATTGGTCTATAATTTTCTTTCCCTGTTTTTACCCCACCTTGTTTAAGCATCAGCACTATATCTGTGTCATAAAAGGGATTTAGTAGGATTCCTTCTTTTCCAAATAAGGATGGTTTGATTTGATTTAGCAAACAATTTTATCAGTAATTCATCTTACTAACATTACCCAATTGTTATTAATATTATGTAAGTCTCTGTTGTTGCATCTTTCAGTAAATCTTACATCATCATCATCCATCTTCTTATTCGTATCCTCCTTCTCCTCCTCCTCCTCCTCCTCTTCCTCTTCTTCTTCCTCCTGCTCCTCCTCCTCCTCCTTTTCTTCTTCCTCCTCCTCTTTTTCTTCCTCCTCTTCCTCCTCCTCCTCCTCTTCTTCCTCCTCCTCCTCCTCTTCTTCCTTTTCCTCTTCCTCCTCCTCCTTTGCTTTCTTCTTCTTCTTCTTCTTCTTCTTCTTCTTCTCTTTCTCCTTCTCCCTTTCCTTCTCCTTCTCCTTCTCCTCATCCTTCTCCTCCTTCTTCTTTTTCTTCTCCTCCTCCCCCTCCTCTCTCTCCTCCTCCTCCTCCCCCTTCTCCTCCCCATCCTCTTCTTCCTCCTCTTGCTCCTTCTCTTCCTCCTCCTCCTCCTTCTTGTTCTTTTTCTTGTTCTTCTTCACTACCTAGCAATTTTATAGCCCTTTAAAATTTAAAATTAAGAGCTCTTTTCATTCATCTATTCATCTTCTGGAGAATTTAAAGGTTTTTGAGCTGTGTCACTTACTGGAGCACTGAACCTAGAGGAATCAATGATCAACTGGTATTTTAAAGCATCACATGTAAAAATTTCTGCTTGGATTTATTTTATTGGAGAAAATGTCACTAGCATTTCTAGTAAGCAGGATGATATAGTGATAACATTGTAGATGGAAAGAAAGGACCCTCACTTGAATCTTGGCTTCTATCTATGTCATGAGAGACCTAATATAACCACCAGTAATAACTAATGCTTATTTTTCTCCTCTGGAAAATAATTTGCATCATTGCTGTGAGTATCAAATGAGGGAATGAAAATAAGAGGCATATGGGGCTAAGTGGAAAGTGGGCCATAGGCTGGGTTGTAGAATTCAATCCAGCAGTAGCTTGAGCCCTCTTCTCTGTTTCTCTGTGCCACCATCTACAGACAGATTCAGCTTTAAAAGCTGACAAAGCCAAGGAGAAACTTTTCCCCAGGTTTATTCCTTTCCTAACATTCCCATCCTCTACTTCCAGAACTTCAATATACTAGAAGTTTTGTATACAAGAACTTAGGAATACCCAGCAGATTTCCAATGCATCCACATCTTCTCAATCTCCTTCATTTAATCATCCTTTTCTTTATACTCTCCACGGGGATGCATCTCAAAATCTATGTTCTGGGCCCAGTATAATTCTCTTTTTGCACTCATTAATTTTGTCACTTTCCATAGGTCCAATTCTCAGATGTGAAGAGTGTTTTAGATTCAAATAGTCAGCCCTCATCTCTCTACTGAACTCTACCTCCATATCACTAATTGCCTGCTAGACATCTCTTTGTGGAGGTTAAGAGAACTGTCCAAATTCACATGGATAATAGATATTAGAAGCAGGTTTCAAACTCAGGTCTTCTGGCTGCAGCTGTCATTCTCTTTGAATCTACTATAGTGTGTTTACCTTGGTCTGAATGTGATAGCCAAGAAACCGATGACTGAGGTAATAGGTAACCTGTTTTTCCCAACATCAGATCAATCTTGTTAATATCTATGACCTAAGTTTCCATGCTGACTATTCCCTTAGTCTGGGCAGATATAATTTACAGTCCCTCTCTCTTCTCTCCAGGAGAGGAAAAGCTTCCCAGGTGCTGATTAGTATGACAAAAATTCCTCAATGAGGTAATGAAAGCATATGAGGTGAGAACCTGGGACTGCACAAAATTACAAGGACCCCATGGACTATGACAAACTTTTCCCTATGCCCCTCGTGCAAAAACAAAATTTCCCAAATTTATGTTCTGCTACTTCAGAATCACAGCAGGTCTATTTTTGCATCACTCAAAGATCCTGAATTACAATCCATTTACAAAATCTGCAAATAGTTCTTAACTCTGTGGAGTTTGTCTAAAAGTGCATTTTCTTCTGTCAGCTTCTGTGAACCTGTGTCCATCCTCCCACTGCACTGGCTGCCTCCCAGACTGCTAGGGTGTAATATCTAATTAGTATTCTAGGATTTGGGGTAGAATAGCTCCTTATTCCTCTCTGGAGGCACTACCTCCTGGAGAGTGATTTGACCTGTTGGTAATAACATTCCTTCTCCTATTTTCTATCCAGGATTTAATCTAGGAAGTGATGGAGTTCTGGGTTCAACTCAACTGGGCAAAATGGCTTCTTGATCAAGTCCCAGAAAAGACTAGTAAAAGCCAAGATTTAGAGTACCCAGGAACCTTTCTATGTTTTTAAAGAGATTTCCTATATAAACTCGTTTCTAAATACTTCTTAGATTCAAGCACTTCTTCCATGTCATGTCCAAGTCTTGTTCTTTAGAGAACCCAAGATCATTTAAGATAATGACTATCACTCATAATTGACTCTAGACAGTTGTCTTTAATTTCTAATAAGTCTATACTCCAGATCTGCATACCCTTCTGCCACTATTCTCAACGTGAGCTCTGGGGTATGATGACCATGAGTAGCTCTTCTGATGTAGGAATGAATTAAATCATTTGTCCTTAAATCAATTGAAACATCATAGTATTAACAAAAATTTTACTAAGAAGTTTAGGGAAAAAGTAACATTGGTAAGTACAAATTTAAGATAGTTAAATTGACATTTAGGGACAAATGTGCTTTCATTCTACTCTTCATGAATATTTTTTGACCACATATAGACTGATTCTGGATCCAAAGGGCAGTGACCAGGCCTGAAGCCATTACATAGACCTGTGAAGTAGGAAACAAGATGGGAATTAATCTGGGAAATTAACAAAAAAGATGGCACAGACAGAGGTATCAGGGAAGATTTCCTTTTCTAGTGATTTTTTATTTTGACAGGCTTGTTACATTTGTTTTGTGAACAGCATAAAGTCCAAAATGTCTTGGAACCGATGGAGATTGCAGATACATCACAGTCTTCATCGCAGCCCAATTCAACATGTGAAAAGTACCAGGCTGGAAAAAGAGAAGGTACCAACCTTGAAAAGTCTGTTTTAATTCAAAATACTAACTAGAGAGAGGGATTCAATATAAACATCAGTTTTCTCATGCATATCTTAAGTAGGAATATTGCCCAAGAATATCTCCTGTAGAATCTCTTTTAGGTTCCAGCCTTTATTATCTGAGATGGGAAGAGTAAGAACCCAAGTTTCCTATCCATGTGGTTTTGGACAGAATTGTAGATCTGATTTCAGGTCACCTGAATTGAATAACTTTTTTTTTTTCATATACTAGTCAAGCAACTACAGATAAGTAATTTTCTCTTTGAGTCTTAAATTCCTCACCTCTAAACTGGGGTACCCAGTGGGTATAAGTGGGAAACCCAACTTATAGTGTTGTTATAAGTAATTATTACTGTCCTCCATCTCCAGAGGAACCAAATGATTTTAAGGCATTTCATTTCATTTCATTAAGGCATAAGAACCCTCTCCCAGTGGCTAAGAAAGTCAGATCATAAACTTAGGGAGTTGATCTTACCTCTATTGTGCCTCTGGTAGTAAATACGTGCTCTACAATAATTGTTTTTCAAAGGACAGGTATCTTCACCTTCCAAGCAATTATCATCCATAAATTTTTTGCAGACAAAGCAAACAGAGTTTTTGTCTCCAGACAAAGAGTGCTTCTCTGCCTCCCCATCTTGGAGACAATATAGATCATGTTACATTGTATCCTTCTGTTCCATATCTTCTGTCCCATATCTTCTGTCATACAACCTCTCCCTCCCTCCAGTTGTTAATGTATTCAGTCTCTAAAAGGGATTTGAATGTAGTTAGAAATGGGGAAGAAGATGTGAGATCCCTAAGACAAAGAATGGATCTGAAGTTGGTCTATCACTCCAAATCTTATATCCCAGATCTGAGCTTGAGGGAAAATGAGGGAGACCCAGGGGCAAGATCTCCAATTTTCTATCCCAACACTCACCTGCCAAGAGGCAGAGCAGAAAGAATCCCAACAACAACAGATTATCCATCATATTCATTGGCTGCTTGCTGGCAATTGAGACCATGGGATCCTTAGTAAAGTTATTGTTATAATGTCTGTAGGAGTTATTGTTATGGACTTGCCTCTCAATGGCTTCTCTTTTATAACATTCTGAATGTCTTAAGAAATGGGAGGAGAGTAGGAGGGGCTAGAGAGACTCTTCAGTCCTTTCCAAACAACTGCTCTCTATACTTTTCTCCCATGTGAATCCTCAGTGGTCTTCCCAAAAGTTCATCACTTTGGAGATTTGATATCTCTTCCACTTGCCTTCTAAAACATTTGATTCTCCTGGATAATATATGAGGGGGGAAATAAAGAAATATTCAATTTATCAATTCATTGACAAGAACTTAGTGAGTACTTCTTATGCAATTTTTGCATTTTTGCACATTTTAAATTTAATTTTAAAGTTTAAAATTAATTTAAATTTTAAAAATGCAATTTTGAAATAAATTCTATGAGGGACAAAATAAGTATGACATAGTCTCTGAATTCAATGAGTTTATAATCTAATTGAAGAAACAATAGTAACAGTGAAAACAATAAATATTTTAGGGATCCAATGAACTACATAGACCTAGTTACACTGGCTTGTTGCTTTTCTTTATACAAGACATGCCATCACCTGACAATAAATTTTGACTGGTTGTCTCCCAAACTGAAAATGTTCTTCTTCCTCATCTTTCCCTCCAGGCTTCATGGATTTCCTTCAAAATCTAGTTAAAATCATAACTTTCACTGAAAGCTTCTCTCAATGCCCCTTAACTCTAGTGCCCTTCCCCTGCTAGCTCCTGTTTTTCCTGTTGTTTACATAATGCTTACCCTATTAGTGTCTGCAATTCTTGACAATAGGGATTGTCTTTTGTTCCTACTCTTTTTGTATCTCCAGATTTTAACATAGTTCCTGGCACATAGTTGATGCTCAGTGAAGTTTTTTTGACTAATTCAAAAATGATAACTAATAGCCAAGAAATGTTAAATCCAAAGTCACCCCTTGGCACATATCAGGCTACAAAGCAAGTGTTCTGAATGCCAGTGTTATTTCCACCACCTCACTGCCTCCAAGTGAAAGATCAGTGTGGGAACAAGTTGTATGAGAAGGCTTCATGAAGCAGTTGATAGTTTGGCTTGAACTTGAAGGATTATGAGGATATACACAGGTAGAGTAGAAAGTGAGGGCATCTCAGTTAAGAGGAATGATCTCACTATTCAAGTTTCATGGGAGCTGCGATCCTTGGGTGTTGGGCCATTGAAATAATATTGGAGGCTTAGTAACCTTCTCTTCATTGACTATGACAGATATGTTTATATCAGGAAGAGAAAATTGACTATACACTTGAGAAATAGGAAATGAGGTCTCCAGTATTCATTGGCTGACTCCCATTGCAGAATTAGTACAATTCAAGTAAGGAAATCCTTGTCTGTCTCATGGCTCAGTATTTCCATGAAAAAGGGTAGCACTGACTTCTGCAAAAAGTTGGCAGGAACAAAAGAGGAAATGAAATATGGGAATGTTACCCAGGACAATTCATTTACTTCTTGGAATTGTCCCCAATGGATGACTAGGCCCAACTCTAAGCGATTTTAATTCAATTTCATTTTATTTTAAATTCTGAACTCTTTCCCTTTCATATCCTCTTATCCCACAATTAATAAGACAAGAAAAATAAAACCTATTTGTCTCTACTGGGTCTATATCCCAAAGAGATCAAAAAAGAGGGAAAAGGACCCATATGAGCAAAAATGTTTTTAGCAACCCTTTTTTAGAGTGCCAAGGAACTGGAAATTGAGTGATGCCCATCAGTGTGGGAATGCCTGAATAAATCATGTTATGTGAATGTAATGGCATATTATTGTTTTATAAGAAATGATGAGCATGCTGATTTTAGAAAAGTCTGGAAAGATTTACATGAATGTATGCTAAGTGAAGTGAGCAGAATCAAGAGAACATTGTATATGGTAACCACAAGATTATATGATGCTAATTGTGATAGACTTTGTTCTTTTCAATAATGAGGTGATTAAAGGCAATTACAATAGACTTGGATATAAAGAGCCATCTACATCCAGAGAGAGAATTATGGCGACTGAATGTGGATCAAACTGTAGTATTTCCATCTTTATTTTCATTGTTGTTGTTTGTTTCCTTGTTTTCTTTTTCCTTACTCGTTTTTTTTTTCCTTTTGATTTAGGTTTTTTGTGCAGCATGAGAAATATGGAAATTGATTTAAAAAATTGCATGTGTTTAACCTATATTGGATTGCTTGCTGGGTAAGGGCTGTTGGACTAGGAGAAAGAGAAAAATTTGGAATACAAAGTTTTGCAAAGGGGAATGTTGAAAACTATCTTTGCATGTATTTGAAAAAATAAAATACTGTTAAATTTAAAAACAAAATCTGTTAATTATACCTATACACATATATTTATACATGTGAATGTATATATATATATATATATATATATATATATATATAGGTATGTATGTGTATATAAACAAAAGCATATTCCACATTAGCTATTTTTTTAAAAGGAAGGAAAGAAAGGAGTGAAAGGAGAAAAAGAGGAAGAAGTGAAGAAAGGAAGGAAAGAATAAAAGAAAAAAGGAGAGAAGAAAATATGCTTAAATTCACTTTGTTCACCTTCCTATCCAAACATAGATAGCATGTTTCATCATGAGATCTCTGAAATTGTGAGTGGTCATTGTGTTGATTAAAGTTACTAAATCTTTCAAAGTTGTTTGTCTTTACAATACTGTTGTTATTATTGGAATTGTTCTGGTTTTGCTCACTTCCTTTTGCATTATTTCATATAAATTGTCCCAGGTTTTTCCTGAAAACACCCCTTTCATTGTTTTTTTATAGCACAACAATATTCTATCATTTTCATTTACCATAACTTGTTCAGCCGTTCTCCAATTGATGGGTATTCCCTCAATGTCCAATTCTTTGCCAGGGAAAAAAAAAGGAGCTACTATAAATATATATAAATATATGTACATACATATACTTTTCCTCCTTCGTTATTCTTTTTGTAATATAGATCTAATCATGGTATCACTGGGTTAAAAGGAATGCACAATTCTGTAGTTCTTTGTGGATAATTTCAGATTGATTTCCAGAATGGCTAGAGAATTTCACTTCCATCAAAAGTGTAAGGTTTTTCACCCATTGTAAGCCTCCTAGAAATTACTTAACATCTGTGCTATCACTTATATGAGGAAAATTAGTCAGTTGGTTCTGGACTTCATGTCCTCTTCCTTCTATCTGATACTATCTCTCCCTAAAAAAAATAAAATAAAATAAAATAAATTTTAAAAAAAGGCTCTGAGTTTCCAGCTGCTAAAATGTTGCACAAATGTTAAATTCCTTCTAGCAATCAGATACAGCTCTTTGGCAGTGGGGGTGAGGGGGTAAGATGAAAGGGAAAGAAATGAAATTGTGAGTGGACCTAGTAGAGTTTGCAAGTGCAATGTGTACCTTAAGTTTGAGGGTCTGTGGGATTTAGGATGGAAGGATATCTAGAGAATGTTTAAAACAACGTTTGTTTTTGCTTTTAATTTCTTCCTATAAGAGGCAGTTAATCAATAAAGATTTATTAATAACTATGTGCCAAACACAATGCTAAACATTGTTGATAAAAAGAAAGCCAAAAATAGTTTTTGTCATTGAAAAGCTCACAATATAACTGGAGAGGCAACATGCAAACAAAAAAAAAAAGTACAAACATGCTATATTCTAGGTAAATAGAAAAGAATCAATATTGGAAAGCCAATACAATTAAGAAGGGTGTGAAGGCTTCTTGTAGCAGATATGATTTTAAATGGGACTTGAAGTAAGCCAGGGAGGTCAGACTGTTGGCATGAGGAAGGAAAGCATTCCAGGCCTGAGGAACAATCAGAGAAAATTCCTAGATCTGAGAAATGGAGTGTTTGGGAAAACAGCCAAGAAGCCAGTGTCACTAGATCAAAGAGTATATTGTGGAGGAATATTGTATGTGAAAAATATAAGAAGAATTGGAAAGATTAGTGAGTGGCAGGGCACTAGGTAATGAAGGGATCTGAACATAAAAGAGGTTTTGTATATTTATGTGATAGGTAACTACTAGAGTTTATTAAGTAGAGACAATAGCATAGTTGGATTTGAGCACTTTGATGATTTAATGGAGGACAATCTGGATTGTGAAGAGATTTGTGGCAGGCAGACCAGTCATAATACTATTCCAATAGTCTATATGTGAGGAGATAAATCCCTACACCAGAGTGGTGGAAGTGTCTGAGCAGAGAAGCTGGCTTATTTGGGAGATATTATAAAAGTGAAATTAATAGGCTATGGCAACTATTTAGATATGGGAGATGAAAGAAAGAACTCAAGGATGAACCTAAGTTACCAGCCTGGGATATTAGGATGATGATGGTACCCTCAATTACAATAGAAAAATTTGTAAGCGGGAAGGGTTTGGAGGAATATATACATATATGGTATAAATAGTATGCTTATATCTGCATTTAGACTCCATCAGTTCTTTCTCCAGTGGTGGATAGCATTTTTCATTATGAGTCCTTCAGGATTGTCTTGGATCTTTGTATTGCTTTGTATTGCTGAAAATAGTTAAGCTAATGACATTGGTTCATTACATATTATTACTCTTATTGTGTATAATGTTTTCTTAGTTCTGCTCACTTCATTCAGCATCAGGTGATTTAAGTTTTTTTTGTTTTTTCCTGAAAGCATTCTGCTCATCATTTCTTATAGCACAATAATATTCCATCACAACCATATACTATAATTTATTCAGTCATCCCCCAATTAATAGCATCCCTTCAGTTTCCAATTCTTTCCCACCACAAAAAGAGCTGCTATAAATATTTTTGTAGCTTAAAAAAAAAAGTTCTTTGGAATATAAACCTAATAGTGCTCTTTCTGAGGCAAAGAGTGTTGTAGTTTTATAGCCCTTTGGATATAGTTCTAAAGTGCTTTCCAGAATGCCAAGGAAAATTCACAATTCTACTGTGCATTAATGTTTTAATTTTTCCACAATCTTTTCAATTATTGTCGTTCTCCTTTTATGTCATTTTAGCCAATCTGATAAGAGTGAGGTGATATCATATGATTACAGAGAATTTTGATTCCATCGTCTGAAGATTGCCTGATAGATAATATTCGCTGATCATTTTTCAATTGGGAAAGTTTTACTTTTACAAATTTGACTCAATTACCTATATATTTGAGAAATGAGACCTATACCAGAGAAACTTGTAAAAAATTGTTTCTGATTTTCTTCTTTCCTTCTAATGTTGATTGTATTGATTTTATTTGTGTAAAACCATTTTAACTTAATGTAATCTAAGTTAACACATTCTATACCTTGTAGTGATTTCTATTTCTTGTTTGGTCACATATTGTTCTTTTATCTTAGGTCTGACAAATACACAGAAGGTGGAGTTGAGGGAAGAGGGTCAGGAATTGGAAAATTCCCCAAAGGTCAAATTAAAGTCCAAACCAAGTTTTGCACATCAAAAGAATTAAACCTCTTTTCAATGGCAGGGTAGTCAATAAATTCCTTAAGACAATAATACACACAGCAAAATAATGTTTTGGTCATGTATACTTATTGTGTATCTAAGTTATATTTTAATATATTTAACATCTACTGGTCATCCTGCCATTTAGGGGAGGGGGTGGGGGGGGTAAGAGGTGAAAAATTGGAACAAGAGGTTTGGCAATTGTTAATGCTGTAAAGTTACCCATGTATATATCCTGTAAATTAAAGACTATTAAATAAAAAAAAAAAAAAAAAAAAAAGACAATAATACACAATAATATTCTCTCTTTGTGGCTTCTCATTTACAGTAGAAATTGCCAACTATTATCTGATCTCCACTGCAATTCCTTAGTAACTGAATATTTTCTTTCTGAATCCTTGTAATATATTTTTTTCTTTAATGGGTTTAATTCTGAATTTTGACTGTGCTTTCTTAAAACTTTTCATTTTGAGTTTCTTTCAGTTGACAGTCAGTGAATTCTATTCTATCTTCAGCATTCCCTCTAATTTTTATAGATCTGGGCAGTTTTAATTTATGATTTCCTGAAATAATATCTAGAGATTTTTTTTAATTGTGGTTCTCCTTTTTTTAAATTCTCTCTCCTTGATCTGTTTTCTAAACCTGCTATTTTTAATAGCAAATACATTATATTTTCTTTGGGGTTTTCTATCTTATTATTTTCATCCAAATACTTTTTACCTTCTTATGGAGTCATTGATTACCATTTAAATGGTCTATTTGATTTTCAAGGGATCCATTTCTTGGATAAGATTTAAACACTTTTCCTTCTAAACTATTTGTTTCCCTTCCAGTTCTGTTCTTCAATTTTAAAAAATTCCATATTTTATCTATTGCTTCATTTCTATTTAATTCTTTTTTTTTTTCAATTGAAATTGGAAATTGCTGAAATTACAATGCCACTCTCTGCTTCTAGCTTGGATTCTTGTGTCTCTTTGAACCTATTAAAAATTTTTTATAGCTGTCTATATCTTCTTATGTTATTATTTTATCCAGTTAATTTGTGGATTCATGAATTTGGGCTTTGTGCCAGATAAAGCTTCCACTCCCATTACACTTTTAGGTGGAGTGACTGGGTCTGCCTCATCTCAGTTTGGATCACATGGTTTTCTATTCTGGCCTTCATATTCCAGGGTTAGGTACCATTGAATCTTTGAGGTTCACTAGCCCTAGATCTTCTGAGGTAGTCTGGGTACTTCAGAGATTTTGGCCTAAGATGTGCCAGTCTAAGTGCTGCCTTGCCCAAATTGTTGGCTGCTACTACTGGCCATTTCTGATGATTTTGCTGTGAGTTTCTGAGCATACTAAGATTTTCTTGGGAGTGTCTTCTACTTTTATTGCCTCTAGATACAGAACCATGAAGACTATATGTATTTCTGGAGTGTCTCTTGTCCCACTGGATGGCCACTAGGTTGTTTGCCTGATTGGCACTGCCAATCTTGGAAGTCCCTTTCCAATTAGCAGTAGGCTTCTGGATAATTTTTTGTGATGGTCTGGAATGGAATAAATGAATTTCTATAGTTTCTCATTTCATTTCTTGATCCTTTTTTGGTCTCATGTGATTTTTAGGCTTTTGCTAAAAGAGGGATATGAAAATAAGATGGCCTGCTTTTATTCATGTACCAATATTGGCTAGAAATATTGAGACCTTTTCATTTCCATTCTTCTAGACTAGCTTTTTCCACAGGCTATTACTATTATTATTATTACTATTTTATTATTATTATTCAACTCCCTTTGATTACTACTGTGAATCTCATGTCAGTGTTATAGTATGTTTGAAATTATAGCTGTTAGTATAACAAGAAAGATAGTGAAGTTAAATTGTAGGTTCAGGAAAGCACCAGTTATAAACCAATCATTTTTGTAGGGCACACTAATCTCTGTCCCTTACTGGTCCTGTTTTAGCTAGCAAATACATATACAGGGGGAAACAGAACCTTCTGCTGCTAATATTTGGGGTGATATGACAATGAAGTAAGCTCTATGGTATAATTAACTGCAAGGTCATATTCATAGGTGCTTTTGTCTTTCTATATGTTGGGTCTGTTTTCTCTGTCTTGTGAATGTTCCTATAAGGGCCCCTGGAAGTTTTGCTGTGCTTTTGTTTCCTGAAGTCTTTGAATATGAGGGACTTGATCTAGGATGAATATTTGTCATAAGACCAGGAAAATCCAAGGATTTGAAAATACCCCTGTGGGCAAATTTTTCACTTTCAAGGTTTGTAGATGTCAGAGATTAAAGGTCTGGAGCATTAACTCTGTTCTGTGTTTTTCTATTTCTTTTTTTTTCATTCTCTTTTCTAGTTTCAAAATCTTCCTGACTTTCTTTGTTTCATGTCCCTTTAGCACCAATAGTTTTAGATTATACAATCTGATTCAGGGTTAATTAACATATCTCATCTTAATGTTATTAGATCATTTTATATGACTATAGCTAATTTTTTCAGTTAGACTACAGCATCTTAAAGGCAGAGGCCTTGTTCTTTTTCTATTGTTATTTCCTAAAGTTTGCACCTAGGACAGTACATTTCATACAATAGGTATTCAATAAATGGTTGCTTACTGACTGGCATGCTTTTTTTAATAGTCCACTCTTACCTCCATTCCTCTCTGTGTATCTTTGTCTCTTTCCTAAACTAAAGTCTATAGTTTAGGGGGGGAAATTTTTTTCAAAGGAGGCAACAGAGATTAATGAGATAGGTATGGAATGAAACAAAAATTAGAATCTGATTTTGTGCTATTCAATTCACATAATATTTATTAAAAAAAAATAGGGAACTTTTCCCACCCCCTGCTATCTCTAGTACTGCCTACACCAACCTATAATCATACATCTTCTGTTAGTCACCCTGTGTCAGTGAGTGGGAAAATAGTAGCAAATGAATAGCAAAGTTACTGTGGTCTTGCAACTGATGTTCAGAAATAAGGGCTTGAAAGAACATGAACATGATAGTATGTAACTAAAATGCAAAATGAAATTTGGCATGTACTTACTATAGAAGGCAGAAACTGGAAAATGTCCTGACTTTTCTGGCGCTATGATCTAACTTGAACAGAACAAAATTTTATCATAAAAGTGTCTTATCACCAAGCTGCAGCAGAATACCCCCTCACTGTCATTGCAGCAGACACCAGTCCTCATGGCTATAATATTAAATAACAAAATGATAGCAGGGTCTTTGGTATTGGTGCTGGTTTTTATGTGAATGCCATTGAAGAGCCCTGGAAAATCAACTATAGGATACTTTTCTATGTAATAGCTGAGCTTCTCCAGCTTTCAAATGCCAATTTTCCAGCTGATCCAGAGAAGATATCTATTGTTGGCCATTCTATGGGAGGCCATGGAGCTCCAATTTGTGCTTTGAAGAATCCCAGAAAATACAAAATGTCTGCGTCAACATTCTCTCCAATCTGTAATCTAATATTCTGTCCTTGGGGAGAAAAGACCTTCGGTGGATATTAAGGATCAAATTAGAAAAAAGAGAGACATATGATGCTTCTCATCTTGTGAAGTCTTATCCAGATTCTCTTTTGGACGTATTAATCAATGAAGGCAGAAGTGACCAGTTCTTTAAAGATGAACCTCTAGTTGTTTTTAGATTGTTAGATGGTTATGATCAGAACTACTACTTCATTGCAACTTTTGTTAATGATCACATCAAACATTATGCAAAATACTTGGATTCATAAGGTTTCATATATGAGTAATCTCAAAATTATTAAAGTTACCATATAAACTGAACTTTTAAAAAGATAGAATTATACATGAAAAAATTTTTGCCTGAAAGCACTCACTTCTAATTTTTATCAAAGGCTTACCACTTGGAGAGTAGTTTGGAACTATGCTCAAAAAGTTATCAAACTGTGCATACCCTTTGATCCAGCAGTGTTACTACTGGGATTATATCCCAAAGAGATTATAAAGAAGGGAAAGGGACCTGTATGTGCACGAATGTTTGTGGCAGCCCTTTTTGTAGTGGCTAGAAACTGGAAACTGAATGGATGTCCATCAGTTGGAGAATGGCTGAATAAATTGTGGTATATGAAAATTATGGAATATTACTGTTCTGTAAGAAATGACCAACAGGATGATTTCAGAAAGGCCTGGAGAGACTTACACGAACTGATGCGGAGTGAAATGAGCAGGACCAGGAGATCATTATATACTTCAACAACAATACTAGATGATGACCAGTTCTGATGGATCAGGCCATCCTCAGCAACGAGATCAACCAAATCATTTCTAATGGAGCAGTAATGAACTGAACTAGCTATACCCAGAAAAAGAACTCTGGGAGATGACTAAAAACCATTACATTGAATTCCCAATCCCTATATTTATGCACACCTGCATTTTTGATTTCCTTCACAAGCTAATTGTACAATAATTCAGAGTCTGATTCTTTTTGTACAGCAAAATAATGTTTTGGTCATGTATACTTATTGTGTATCTAAGTTATATTTTAATATATTTAACATCTACTGGTCATCCTGCCATTTAGGGGAGGGGGTGGGGGGGGGGTAAGAGGTGAAAAATTGGAACGAGAGGTTTGGCAATTGTTAATGCTGTAAAGTTACCCATGTATATATCCTGTAAATAAAAGGCTATTAAATAAAAAATAATAATAATAATAATAATTTAAAAAAAAAAGGCTTACCACTTTCCGAATAAATATATAAAATCAAGCAATCTTATTTTCTTTTGCTCTCTAAAAGTCCCCTCAGAGAAGACGTGTCATAATGTAGGGGCAATTTGAACTCCTTGTGAAATAAAGTTTAAAGAATCCCAGGATATATAACTGATCATAGTTGATTGTAATGAATACGTGATTCAGACATAATAATAAGTTGTTAGCCATTGGGTGTGTCAGTTCTTAGAGTCTTACAATTATGGGATTGTATCTCAATAATTGAATAAAGAGACAATGCAAAGAAAAGAAAGGAAAAGAAGAAAAAAAGAACAGGAAAGGAAAGGAAAGGAAAAGAACAAAAATAGATAGCAGAGATAGGGAGAAGAAAAATAATGAACCCAAATCTTGAGTCTGCCAGGATTCAGTAAGGGACAGAAAGTGCCTCTATATACAAAAAGGAAACCTGTGGGCCTAGGGAATGCAAGATCACCTTCAACCTAGGGCATGGCCTGAGAATTGGGAATTGGGGGATGTGTTAATAGAGGATTACAGAGTTCAGGTTTAGAAATTAGGCAGGCTATAGCAGAGGAACTGGGGCTCCATGCAGATGTCTTGATCCTGGCAGCATTTGGCATTTGAAATAATGCCATCCTTATAGTACTGCCTATCCTGCTGTTCTACTACCATCACACTATTATTGTTGCTTTGGTGTCCCTAACTAATGTGTCTTTCATTAGGTATGCCAAGATTTTTTTATTACAGTAGATGGCTGTTATTCTGGACAATAGCCATATCTATGTATTTTCTTTTGTTTTTCCCATTTCCCCCCTTCCTCATTTCTTTCTCACTTTGTAAGTTAGTGCAGTTCCCCTAATGCACTTTCTTCTGAAGCTGATGAAAATTAAAGGATTAGGGACAGTCTAGTTTCCTCTTTAATATCTCCATCTTCTACCCCAGCAAGGACTTCCAATGCTTGGTCCAGTATAAAGTAAAGATGCCTAATAGCTTTCATCCATTCCATCACTCACCATCCCAAAGAGCTGGGAGAAGTCAAGGAGCAGCAGCTTATCCATTGCCAATGGATGGTAAGGCCCTGAACTGCTGAGGACAAAGCAGTTTCTCAAAATTCAACCTCTCTGAGACTACTTTATGCTCCTTTCCCTCTGAATTGCAAGCAATAAGAGGAGGAGAAGCTGTATTATTTCTGTACTCAAAGGAGCCAGTACAAATGTGTCCTTCACAATGAGCATTCATTACTCTGTCTATTCTCTCTGTCCTTGGGACTGGAGAGAGAGAGCACTACAGCTCTATAAAGTAATGAGCATTAAGAGGTTAAGGGTCTCAGAACACACTATTCACTCAGCAGGTTGTGGGATAATGTCCATTGATATGAGTAGAGGAATTCAATCAAAACCACCTATCCCTGTTTCCTTTGTCCACCAAGCCATCTTCCTCATTCCTGCTATAGTCTGGAAGGGAAAAATGTGTTAACTCATTCCCAGATCTTTAGGATGAGGAGGAACAGATTATAATTAGAACAAAGTATGCAAGCCAAGAGAATGTAGGGCGCTGGTTAGAATTTGATTTATGTCTTTAGTAAAAGATAGCTACTGCTAACAAATGATTGAAGAGGCAATTAGGCTGCATGAAGAGAGGTGGTGTGGAAATGTACAAAAGCATATAGAGGGAGTACACCTAAAACAAAACTTCAGTGATTTAACAATTTGGCCCCTACTTGGTCCTGAATGGAACAAGAGATACAGGAGATTTTAGGATAAAAGGGTCAAGGAAACTTAAAGAAAACAAAATAAACTTGCTGAATTATTGCTTCACCCATAATCATAGACTCTCTATTTCCTATCAAACTTGATTCATCAAGTATCTGCCTGTTGGTCAGCCAATAAACAATTTTTTAAGTTGTACTAAGTGCCAGAAGGCAGCTGGATGGCAGAGTGGATAATGCTGGGTCTGGAATCAAGAAAAACTAAGTTCATATCTACTTTCAGATACTTACTAGCTATGTGACCCTGGGCAAATCACTTAATGCTACTTGGCTCAGTTTCCTTATCTGTCAAATGAGCTAGAAAGGAAATAGCAAACCAGTCCAGTATCTTTGCCAAGAAACCCCCCAAAAGGGTAATGAAAAGTCAGATACAACTGAACAAAAGAGCATCTTTGAACATCTACTAGGTGTTGCTCTAAGCACTAGGAATACAAAGAAAGTCAAATGACAGCTCCTGTGCTCAAAGAGCTCACAATCTAATGGGAAAAGACAGCACATAAAAAGGATCTATTAAGAGAGGTGGCTATGATGAAGTCTAAAGAAGTGCAGCTGGTAGAAAAACAGAGCAGAGGTTCTCCTTTCTTTTCCACTGGCCCAGCACCCTTTACATTGAAACTGAAATCCAGACTTCTATACCTGGCTCTTCCAGCACTCAAGCCTCAGAGATTAATCTTTGGGGCTTTTATCATGAGGCCCAAAACAATCGACTGGAAGGGGCTACACAAGCCCACTTAGCTTACTGTACCTACTGACTGGACCTAGACACTAGATCATGCTTCAGTTTCACATCCAATCCATACATCTACCCCAGGTCATTTCACAACTTTCCTACCTCACCCAGAATAAAATATCTCTCCTATTAGAATGTAAACTACTTGGGGAAGTGGGGGAGGCGGGAATATCTCTTTTTAAAATATTTGTAGCACAAACAACTCTTGGGAGCTTAACAAATTTCATTAATCTATTCAACCATTCTTTCAATGGAATAGATGGTCTTTGAAAATTTCTCTAACTGAAAAATTTCCTTAGCCTTCTGCCAACGTGAGAATTAAGTTCTCTGAGTTTAGTTGATCTGTGTTTTTGGACATTCATTTCCACATTCCGACTATAATCAAAAATTCACCAGCTTGGTAGGGTCTACCAGAGCTTCATTCAGTTCCTCTGGGGAAAAAAATTGGCTGGATCAGTGAATATCTATGTTAATACATTGATATTTTATGTTCAACAAAGGAATTCATTAATAAAGAAAATATTCTGTATGAAGTCTAACTAGAAAGATTCCTCAAGAAGTCTCAATGGACAGATGATTTAGCTGCATGTCATAATTTGACAATATGTAAATTTTAATCTGTTTTTATAATCCAGATGGTTAAAATGCTCCCTTTAGATTAATGTGAATTTCACTGAGGAGGATTTTGAAGTCCCCTGAGGCTCAATAAAATTAATATGAAGAAATCTGTGAAAAGGAACATTTGAGAAGCTTGCAATCAATAGCAATAATTAACATTCATATAATACTTTAAGGTTTCAAGAGTACATCAGGCATCATATCTCATTTGATCATCATAACAACCCTAAGTTAGATGCCATTATCATCCTCATTTTACACAGTCTGAGAAAGTTTAAAGGGTCTTGTCTATGGGTACATAACAAATAATTTTCTTTAGCAGAATTCAAATTAAATTCAAGTTTTATTGACTGTAAGTCTAACACTTATAACAAATTCCATGCTGCATCAATATGGAGTCCTCCCCCTGACAGAGCAAACACCAAATACTTCTTGATAGAATTATAGTTTGATTAAACACAAGATATCCTTGATGGAAAATATTTATCAGGCAGATTAAACTTAAAAGTATACCATATGTATATTCTTTTATTTTTCCTTCAAAAGCTGGTTCTTAATTGTTTATCAGAACACCCCTGGAGGAAACTGATGCTATATTTTTTTGAGAAATGAGAGATCAGATCTCATGATACTTGTAAGATATTTCTATCAAAAGCAATCAAGAAGACATCAATAACTAATAATCTATATCCCAAACATTCTTGACTCTATAAAATCTTCATGAGCATTTACACACATATTGAAGTTAACCTTGATGAAAACACAAGAGGAAAATGGGCAAGCTTTCCTAAATGATATTCTTCATCATACTAAATGTGTACTGTACTTCATAAAAAGTATATGTATATATACTGAGTAAAAAGTTTTGGGGAAGACATGCTCTCATTTTATTTATTGCTTCTTGATTTTTTAAGTATTTAATTTAAAGACTTTCTACCAACAAGGCACTTCCTCTGCATGTATTAGGATGATACAATGTTCTTTTTTAATTTAATAGCATTTTTTCATTACATTGGAAGATAGTTTTCAACATTCATTTTTGTAAGATTTTGAGTTTCAAATATTTTTCTTCCACCCTCTCCTCCCAACTTTCCTAGAGAGCAAGCAATCTGATATAGATTATATATGTACAACCATGTTAAACATATTTCCAGATTAGTCATATTGTGAATCAGGAAACGAAGAAAGGAGAAAAAAAAGTGAAAATAGTATACTTCGATGTGCATTCAGTCTCCATAGTTCTTTCTCTTCATGTGGATGGCATTTTCTACCACAAGTTTATTGGAACTGTCTTGGATCACTGTACACTGTTCTGTGTACAAAGCTCTCCTGGATCTGCTCACTTCACTCAGTATCAATTCATGTTACAATGTTCTTCAGGAAGTACAATAACCTCCAATGATTAGGACTAAGCAAGACACAAAACAGGAAAGTTTCTCACTGCCATGAAGAATGTTCTGTGCAATCTAAATTGAAAGAGATTCCTAGGAGATGATGAGAATCTATAGATGCTGCTATTTGCAGCTGTTATTGAACTGATTGTTTCAAACATCAGGAACCACAGAGGCTCCTAAATAAAACTTGCCTCTCCTAAGAGATGAAACTAATAATCTAGTCAAGGAAAAATAACATACTACATATCTTTCCATCGCCATTTTAAGTAATTGCAAAGTTTTATTTTTTGATATTGTGACATTTTATTATTCACTGACATATCATTAGAAAAAATACTCATGTTAAGAAAGATGGAGCTTTGTTTCAGGAAATAGTATGAGAGTACTGAAAATGCTGCCAATATATAGATCAGTATATAAAGAATGTCCAGCATCCAGACTAGAATATGGAATTAAGAAGGTCAACCCTTCAAGCTAATGCATTAAGGCATGAATACTAGACAATGAAGAAGATTTATAAAGAAAAGAAATCATGGGAAGGTGTTAATCTATTCTAAAGGAGGAAAACCCACATTAATAAAATATAGATTCATTGTAATAAAATATTACAGAATAGCTAAGGAAAAGATAGATGATATAACAGATAAAGGAACAGTCTTGGATTTAGGAAGATTTGGGTTTAAGGCCTACTTTTGGTTTATAATGTACCCATGTATAATAGTGAATAAGTCATTTAACTTAGTTTCTCTAGATAATTTTCTTAAACCATAAGTTTAGAGAAATGTTGTCCATCTGTATTGCTGAAGGGAGGTTTGACAACAGGAGTTCCCTACATTTCATTGGAAAACACAGGTCAAGACCAAGAAAAAATAGCAAATTCAACAGCTGAATGGACTTAGGGAAGACATTCTAGAATGAATCAAGACAATTAGATTGCTCAATGGGTAGAATGGTATTCCTGGAGTCAAGAAGATTCATCTTCCTGAGTTCAAATCTAGCCTGGTCTTCCTTGATTGTGTATCCTGGTAAGTGACCATCTCTTAGCCTATTTCTTGACATAAGGAAATTAAATCATCTTCCATTATATTTCTTTTCATAAGTCCTTTGTTACTAAGATGTCCTAAGTCGAAAAGCTGGTTAGTTTTTTGCACTAGGAGGGGAACTTCACCACCATGAAGATGTACAACATCCTTGAAAAACCCTGTAAAAAGTTACCCAAACCTCTAGTCAGTAGAGCATTCTTGCCATTCCTCTGGTAATATGACTATATTCCACCCTTGCCTGACACCCAGAGATCAGCTCTCCTTTCCCACAGCTATTATCTAAATTCCTCCCTATCCCTGGCATTCTTCCTCTCTCTCTCTCTCCCTTCCTTACCCTTTCATCCAGGTTTCACTTTTTGTGCCTCTACCCTCTGGATCTTGTTCACATACACCACCAGCTGCTAGTGATGGCAAGTATCAATGTATCTCCAAGGAAGCCTTCTGTAAACAGTCTCTGAGTAGTCTTTTTCTGGCAGAAACCAACCAAAATGTGAAACCAGTAATAAGCATAAACTTGACCACCAGGACCTCATTTTAGTCCCTGAACTGCTCACCAAAGCTGAAATTAAATTTCCTCGCAGTCACAACTTCTTAGGGCAGAAATAACCACTTTCCTGTTCCTCTGTTTTCTCTTCGGGAAAAATTAAAAAGGTATTTGATCTCTCTAGGTCTTAGTTTTCTTTCTTGTAAAGAGAGAATTGGATTAGATATAGTTGATATTATGATGCTGCAAATCAGAAATGTACTTGTCGGACCTTAGATAAGAGAAGAATTTGTGACCAAACAAAAAATAGAAATTATTACAATATGTACAATGTATAATTTAGATTACATTATGTTAAAATTGTTTCACACAAATAAAACCAATGCAGCCATGATTAGAAGGAAAGAAGAAAACCAGAAATTTTTTTCTACAGCAAGTTTCTCTGATAAAGACCTCATTTCTCAACTATATAGAAAACTGAGTCAACTTCATAAAAAGACAAGTTTTTTTCCTAATTGAAAAATGGTCTAATAATATAAGCAGGCAATTTTCAGATAACAGAATCAAAAGTATCTATGCTCATATGATACCACCCCACTCCTATTAGATTGGATAATATGACATAAAGGGAAAATGACAAAAGTTGAAGGGGATGTAGGAAAATTGGGACAATGGAGTTGTAAACTTATCTAGTCATTTTGGAAAGCAATTTAGAACGGTATTCAAAGGGTTATAAAATTGTACCGGGGGGCAGCTAGGTAGCATCGTGGATAGAACACCAGTCTTGAAATCAGGAGAACATGACTTTAAATGTAGCCTTAGACACTTAACACTTTCTAGCTGTGTGACCCTGGGCAACTCACTTAACCCCAATTGCCTCAGCAAAACAAAACAAAAAAAACTCCTTGCTTCAGCAAGAGTACTATTAGGTCTATATCCCAAAGAGATTTTTTATTATTATTATTATAACTTTTTATTGACAGAACCCATGCCAGGGTAATTTTTTACAACATTATCCCTTGCACTCACTTATGTTCCAGTTTTTCCCCTCTTTCTCTCCACCCTCTCCCCTAGATGGCAAGCAGTCCTATATATGTTCAATATGTTGCAGTATATCCTAGATACGATATATGTGTGCAGAACTGAACAGTAAAGAGATTTAAAAAAAAAAAAGAAAAGAGCATTGATATATACAAAAATATTTATGGCAACTCTTTTTGTTATGGTAAAAATTGGAAATTGAAGGGATGCTCTTAATTGGAGAATGGCTGAATAAGTTGTAGTGTATGAATGTGATAGAATAGATAGAATATTATTGTGCTATAAAAAATGGATGCTTTCAGAAAAAAAAACAAGAAAAACTTACATCACCTGATGCTGAATGAAGTGAGCAGAATTAAGAAAACATTATACACAATAAAAGTGATAATATATAATGAACCATTGTGATTAGCTTACACTAATTTTTTTTAGCTTAGCTATTCTCAGCAATACAAAAGATCCAAGACAATCCTGAAGGACTCATAATGAAAAATACTATCCACCACTGGAGAAAGAATTGATGGAGTCTAAAAGAATACTATTTATACCATATACATATATATATTTCCTCCAAACCCTTCCCACTTACAAATTTTTCTATTGTAATTGAGGGTACTACCATCATCCTAATATCCCAGGCTGGTAACTTAGGTGTCATCCTTAAGTTCTTCCACTCATCTCCCATATCTAAATAGTTGCCATAGCCTATCAATTTCACTTTTACAATCTCCCAAATAAGCCACCTTTTCTGCTCTGACACTTCCACCACTCTGATGCAGAGATTTATCTCTTCACATATGGACTATTGGAATAGTATTATGACTGGTCTGCCTGCCACAAATCTCTTCACCAGATTGTCCTCCATTAAATCATCAAAGTGCTCAAATCCAACTATGCTATTTTCTCTACTTAATAAACTCTAGTAGCTACCTATCACATAAATATACAAAACCTCTTTGATGTTCAGATCCCTTCATTACCTAGTGCCCTGCAACTAATCTTTCCAATTCTTCTTATATTTTTTTCACACACAACCTCCCTCCATAATATACTCTTTAATCTAGTAACACTGGCCTCTTGGCTGTTTCCCCAAACAAGACACTCCATCTTTCAGATCTAGGAATTTTCTCTGGCTGTCTCTCATGTCTGGAATGTTTTCCTTCTTCATCTTGATATCCTGATCTTCCTTATTTCAAGACCCATCTAAAATCCTATCTACTAAAGGAAGTCTTCCCCAACCTCTCTTAATTCTATTGGCTTTTCTTATATTGATTATTTCCTATATATACTGCATACAGCTTGTTTGGACATTTTGTTTGCATGTTGTTTCTCTTAGTATAGTGTGAGCTCTTCAATGACATGAACTGGGTTTTTTTTACCTTTTTTTAAAATCTCCATTACTTAGCTCTGAACTTGGCACATACTTCTTAATAAATTTTTATTTATTAACTGCTTCTTGTAGAGACAAATTAAAAACAAAAACAAAAACCTTTTTAAACATGCTCTAGATGTCCTTCCAGACCTGAATTCCATACATATTTATTCAATCTTAAAGTACAAATTGCTCTCTTCATGCAAATCTTCCAGGCCTGCTCACAATCTTATTGCTTCTCTTACATCTATCCACCAAAGAGCCATTGCTGATTACTAGGGAGATAAACATTCAAGCAACATTTTAGTAGTTGGAAACTGTACTCAGTGGATTGAAGCATATTTTCTTCTCTCTTTTCTTCCTTCTTTCCTTGCTTCCATCCCTCCTTCCTTTTTTCACTTCTTCCTCCTATCAGAGGGGAGAACTGAAATGAAACTAGAGGCACTATCCTTCCTACCTCATGATTAGAGGTGCTTCACTAATATCTTTCAAAAAAAATGAATGGGCAAAGAAGAAAGAGCCGTGATAGAAACTTATTATGGGAACAGGGAAGCCTGGGGTTCAACTTCAGAGGAGATCAATGAAATAAAAAAGACTTCCTCTGCCTCCTAAGGGCAACATGAAATGGCTCTCTGACTGGAAAGAATTTTTACAAGAAATCAAAAAAGAATTTAAAAATCAATTGAGAGACAATGAGGAAAAACTAAAAAGAAAAAAAAAAAGATAAAAACCATCAAAGAAAAATAAGAAGAGGAAGCTAATCAATTAGAAAAGAAGATACAGTCTCAAAGATGAAAATGTCTTTGAAAACTAGAATTGGGGAATTAGCAAAGGAAAGTTAGTGAAGTGATGAGACCAAAAAATAACAAAACATTATAAAGAATGAAAAAATAGAACAGAATGTGAAACATCTTTTAAGAAAAATGACAGTTCTGGACAACAGATTAAGAAGAAAAAAATATAAGCTTAGCTGGACTACCTGAAAGTTGTGACCAAAAAAAGAACTTTGACAAAGTAATGCAAGAAATAATCCAAGAAAATTGTCCATGGATAGAACATGAAGGGAAAGTAGAAATACAAAAAATCCTCCAATCACCACCTCAACAAAATCCTTTGTGGAAAACACAAAGGAATATTATTGTCAAATTTTGAAACTCTCAAATGAAAGAATAAATTTTGCAAGAAACAAAGAAAAAACTATTCAAATATGCTGGTGCTACAATTAGAATTGTACAGGACTTATCAAAAACAACAATAAAAAAACTGCAGGTCCTGAAATCATATCTACCAACAATCAAAAGAACTAAGCCTGTACCCCAAAAATATCATATCCTGCAAAATTATCTAAAACATTGAAAGAGAAAAAATTAGGACTATACATATATATATATATACTATATATATACATATATATAGGACTATACATATACATATATACTATATATATACATATATATATAGGACTATACATATACATATATATATCAACCAAACCCAAAGTTAATAGAAAATTTAATATATAAGAGCCAATATCAAAGAGCAATTTCAAGGAACTCAACATGACAAATGGTTTGTTTGTTTGTTTTTTACATGGGAAATGTATAACATGTTTAAGACTGAAAACAATAGGGTAGCTCAAAAGAAATATTGGGACATAGATAAGATTAAAATAGTAACTATGTTATACAAATGAAGTACAGAGAAAGAATAGACACAAAAGCATTAGAGGTAGTCTAGTCCTGAAAACCTACTTACATTGGGAATGGATTCAATAGGTAGCATTACATATATATATCATGAATGATATAGCACCCTCCAAAATCTAAAAAGAAATAAGGGGGAGGGATGGGCAGAAGGAAGAGAAAAGACTAGGGGAAGAAGATAAGGGAGAGATCCATGGGTGGGAGAAGGTTAAATAATAGCAAAGCAAATTAAGGAGCAGAATTAAAACAAAAAGTCAGCAGGTAGAAGAAAGATATGTGTATGTGGAGGAGGACAGGGTGTGTGTATATGTATGCATGTGTATGCGATATGTATACATAAATATATCCTTTCTTCACTATAGTCTGCTTAAGGAGGAAGGGGGAATGAAAGGGAACAAAAAAGAACAAAGTAAAAAAGATATACAGCAGAGAACAAAAGAATAATTTCCAAGGAAGTAAAAATGGAATATAATTTTTATTATATATAATTTCTGAATATAATTTCTCCTATATAATTTCTTGAATATAATTTCTTATATACACACACACACACACACACACACGCACACACACACACTTTCTTGAACTGGCAATTTGGTTTTTTTTTATATATAATTTGAATCCTCCCTGATGGTATTCTTATGGCCACATGACAATGTTCTCCTTTGTTTTGTATTTATTTTCTATTTTTTTAAAATAAATTTAAGAAAAAAAACTGCAGACACTAATAGGACAGGAAATATGTAAACAACTATATGCAAACCAGATATAAACTAGAGAAATAGGAGAAGCAAGGGAAGGGCATCAGAATTAAGGAGGATTGAGATAGGTTTTCTTTTAAAGGTTCCATGTTAACTGGGACTTGAAGCCAGGAGGGAGAGATGAGGAGGGAGAACATTCCAAATGTGGAAGACAGCCAGTTCAAATTTAGTGTCAGGTGATGGCATGTCTTGTGTAAATCACAGCAACAAACCAGTATGACTGGATCAATAGATGGGACATTATAGGTATGACATTCTAGGATTGTATAGTTCATTGGATCCCTAAAATACTTATTATTTTCTCTGTTACTCTTATTTCTTCAATCAGATTATAAACTCATTAAGTTCAGAGATTGTCATATTTATTTTGTCCTAGACACATAAGTACTCACTAAATACTTGTCAATGGCTTGAAAAATAGAATATTTCTCCATTTCCTTTCCACATATTATCAAGGATAATTAAGTGCTCTAGAAAATTAGGTGGCAGAGGTACCAAATCTCCAAAGGTGAGGAACTTTTGGGAAGATCATTAAGGAAACCCATGGGAAAAGCATTCAGGAAGGAGTTGTTTGGGAAGGACTGAGATTCTCTCTAGCTCCTCCCAGTCTCCTCCCATTTCTTAAGAAGGTTACTATCTACAGCTCAGAATGTTATAAAAGGGAAACACTTGAGAGGCAAGTCCATAACTCCTACAGTCATAACAATAATTTTACCAAGGGCCCTATGATCTCAGTTGCCACAAGCAGTCAATGAATATGATGGACAAGCTGTTGTTGCTGGGATTCTCTCTGCTCTGGATCATGATGGGTAAGTGCTGGGATGGAAAGTTGGAGATCTTGCCCCTGAGCCTCCCTCATTTTCCCTGAAGTTCAGGTGTGCGGTATAAGATTTGTAGTGATAAACCAACCTCAGATCCTCTCCTTGTCTTAGGGATCTCCCATTTTTCTCCCCCCATCTCTGACCACATTCAGATCTTTTTTGGGGGTTGAGTCCATCAGTAACTGGAGAGAAGGATGTTGGATGACAAGAAAGATTGAACAGAATATAATATAACATGATCTGTATTGTCTTCAAGATGGGGATGCGTGGAGAGACATTAGAACTCCAATCAAAAATCCTCTCTGCAATGTCTGCAAAAAATTTAAACGTGGTATTTGTTACAAAGGTGAAAGTACCTGTCCTTTGTTAAACAAGTATTGTAGAGCACGTTTATATTACCAAGTACAACCTAACGGTAAGCATCAGCTCCCTCTGTTCCAGATCTGACCTGCTTAGTCATTGGGTGGGGATTCTTATACCTTAATGAGTTATTGGGATCATGTAGTTCCTCCAGAGAGGGAAGACTGTAATAACTTATAACAACCCTGTAAGGTGGGTAGTAACTGATATTATCACCTCCATTTTACAGGTGAGGAACTAAGACTCAGAGAGAAAATAACTTTTCTGTAGGTACTTGACTAGTATATGAAAAAGAAAGATTAAATTTAGATGTCTTGACATCAGATCTACTGAAGTGACCTAAACCATACCAATGGGAAGCTTGGGTTCTTACTCTTCCTACCAGAGATAGTAA
Source organism: Sarcophilus harrisii (assembly GCF_902635505.1). NCBI lineage: Eukaryota > Metazoa > Chordata > Mammalia > Dasyuromorphia > Dasyuridae > Sarcophilus > Sarcophilus harrisii. Next base: position 459,792,722 of record NC_045428.1, on the reverse strand, counting down.
AAGCTGGAGCTTAAAGGGGATTCTCCTGGGGAGGCAATATTCCTACTTGAGATATATATATATATGTCTAAAGCATGAGGGGACAGGTGCTAATTTTGAATCCCCCTCTGTGATTAGTAATTTGGATTTCAGCCTTTTCAAGGTTGGTACCTTCTCTTTTTCTAGAATATAACATTACACATTTTGAATTGGACTGTTCTAATGACTGCACTTCATCGACATCCTCCAATAGTTCCGTGAAATATTGGACCTTTTGCTGTTCAAGACACAAATGTAACAATCCTGTTCCCTTAATTACTCATTAGAAGAAGAAGTTTTCCCTGATCCCTCTGTCTGTTCCAATGTTGTTTGCTCACTTCTCAGGTTCATTCCCTTTCCTCCCCCTACTTCACAGGTCTACAGAATGGCTTTCAGTCCTGGCCACTCCTCTTTGGATCCAGAATCAGTCTATGACTGTGGTCAAAAAACATTCATGAAAATTGGATGGAAGTCTATTTGTCCATAAATGTCCATTTAAACATCTTAGATTTTTGTACCCTGCTCATGATACCTTTCTCCCTAACCTTACAAGTAAATTTTTTTTCAATACTGTGTTTCAGCTGACTTAAATAAAAATTGTTTCATTCATTCCTGCAATAGAAGAGCTGCTCATTGTCCTCATACCCCAGAGCTCTAGCTGAGAATGGTGGCAGAGGGATCACTATCACAGACTTATTAGAAATCAAAGGATATTGTCTACAGTCAATTATGAATGATAGTAATTTTCTTATAGTATTTTGGGTTCTCTAAATAACAGTAAGACAGGAGATGGAAAAAAGCGCTTTAACTCAGAAGTACTTTGAAACAAGGCTATAATATAGGAAATTCTTTAGAGACCATAGAAAGATTCCTGGATACTCTGAATCTTGGCTTTTACCAGTATTCTCTGGGACTTCATCAGGAGGCTATTTTGTCCAGTTGAGGTGAACACAGTTACTCTATCACTTCCTAGATTAAATCCTGGATAGAAGTTGGCAGGGCTGGGGACAGAGATGTATTACCAACAGGTCAAACCACTCTTCAGGAGATAGTGCCTCCAGGGAGAAAGAAAGAGCTATCCATCCCAAATCCTAGAATACTAATTAGATGTCAGAGCCTAGCAGTGGGAAGGCAGCCAATGCAGTGGGAGGGTGGACCCAGGGTCACAAAGGCTGACAGTAGGAGATGCACTTTTAAACAATTCCACCCCACAGAGTTGGGAACTATGCTCGGCTTTTGTGAACAGATTGTAAATCAGGACCTCTGAAGGATGCAGAAATCAACCTGCTGTAATTCTGAAGTAGAAGAATGTAAATTTGTGAAATTTTGTTTTTGCATGAGGGACATGGGGAAAAGCTTGGCATAGCCCATGGAGGCCTGGTAATCTTGTGCAGTCCCAAGTTCTCACATCATATGCTTTCATTACCTCAGTGAGGAATTTTTGTCGTACTAATCAGACTCCCAGGAACCCTTTGTTCCCCTGTAAGGATGGGGATGCTGTAAGCCATATCTGCCAAGTCTAAGGGAAGAGTCAGCATGGAAGCTCAGGTCACTGATTTTGATGTTGGGAAAAATAAGTTATCTATTTTACCTCAGGCATATGTTTCTTGACTATCACCTGCACACTAAGGTACATATATCATGGCAGATTAAAAGAGAATAGCAAGTGGAATTTGAAATCTGATCCTGAGATCTATTATCTATGTGAACTTGGACAGATCTCCTACCCTCCACAAAGTGATGTCTATCAGGCAGTTAGTACTTAGGAGAGTTTAGGAGAGAGATAAGGAGAGAGATCTAAGACTCTCTTCAGATTTGAGAGTTGGACCTATGGGAAGAAATGAGATTATATGAGTACAGAAAGAGAAGAGAAATGGGTCCAGAACATACTTGTTTGGGATGCCTTTCCTTGGAGAGTATAAAGAGAAGGATGATTAAATGAAGGAGACTGAGAAGATGAGGATGCATAGGAAGTCTGCTGGGTATTCCCAAGTTCTACTATATTGTGTTCCTGGGAGCAGAAAATGGGAATATTAGGAAAGGAGTAAACATGGGAAAGTTTCTCTTTGCAATGCCAGTTTTAAATAGCTGAATCTGCAGATGGTGGCACAGAGAGACAGAGACAAGGGCTCAAGCCAGTGCTGAGTTCTATTCTACGGCCCAAACTATGACTTACTTTCTACTTAGCCTCATGTGCTTCTTCAAACTGCCACTGTGGTACAGATACATCAAGAATTTGAACTCTTTGCCTGGAAAGATTATAATGAATTTAAATTCCTTAACCTTAATGACAAAGAGTAAAAAATTTCTTGATGGAACATAAGAGGAGGGCTGAATTCTGTGGGCCTTTCCTTCCTCAGTGATAGCTAAGCTACCTTTCCCACTCACATTATCTTTGTGACCCAGTATCTTTAATCCTGACCACAGCTGTGTAAGGTAGGAATTATTAGTATACCTATTTTATAGATAAAGAAACTGAGGCAGAGAAAGGTTTATTCACTTGTCTAGCATAACACAACTAGTAACTGTCTAATGCAAAATTCAAGCTTAGGTATTTCTAATTCCAACTTTTGGAGCTCTATCACATCATCTACTTCCCAATATATATTGGTACTCCCTCCAACAGTGCTAATTGCATAAATAGCAACCCATGAAAACCATCTCTTGTGTGCTTATTGTCCATGTCTTCCTGTAAATGGTCTCCAGGGAATCCATGCAACACGCTGGTCTTCCTCTTTATCTTTTACATATAGGAAGCACAGAAGACAGTTTACCAGTTATCTTTCACTCTCACCACACGACCAGCCACCTCCTTTTTTGATGATATGCCTCATCTGTAAAATACCTTGCATCATTGTTGTGAGTAGCAAATGCCTGAATGTAAATCAAAACAGTTTGTAAATGATTTTTTTAAAAACACCATCAATATATGGAAGGAAAATAAACCAAGAATAGAGACACCTGGGTTTTGGCTCTTATTTAACTTGCAAAATATTTTTTTGATATCTCATCTTATTCTTACAATACCCTGAAAGGCAGATAATGTTATTATCTCCATTTCACACATGAGGAAATGGAGGTAGACAGTGTTTAAATGAATTGTTCAGGGTCACACATCTAGTGTCTGAGGCTAGATTATCTCCAAGTCCAGTGCCCTATCCGCTGTGCTACCTGGCTCATTTTGACTACCAATATAAAGAAGATAACCTTTTTTTTTTTTTTTTTTTTTTTTCCTGAGGCAATTGGGGTTAAGTGACTTGCTCAGAGTCACACAGCCAAGAAGTGTCTGAGTCTGAGTGTCTGAGGTCATATTTGAACTCAGGTCCTCCTGACTTCAGGGCTGGTGGAAGATACTCTTTTCAAAGAGGGTGCTTCATATGACATTTATCTACTGAGCTCATTTTTTAATGCCATATGTTCAATGGGATCATTATAATTTTTAGCCAGTTATATCATTGCAAGTCATAATGTGCTATATTATATTGTTGGGGAAAGATTGCCTATTCCCTTTTCAAAATTGATTTAAGGTTCTCTCACAGCATACTCTACTAAAGATATAGTAGAGATTGGAAAGTAGGCACTTAAGTAGCAGTTATTAGTATTTCTTTTCTTAGTCACTTAATTTTTCCCCCTAAGCATTGCGCATACTTTCCTCCTTCAATCATCTTAAAAAAATACTTCCCTTAAAGCTTTCAAAATTGTTCCCTTTATCATGGACATAACTATTATTTCTTCTCAAGATATGTACTTTTCATCTCTCTTTAAACTCATTTTTATCTTCTTGTGCAAAATAGCAAAAACTAGGATATTAGAACTCAAATATCCTGGCACTGTAGTAAATTGATGGGAAAGATTTTATTATGGAAATGTTTATAGATTTTTTTAAAGCTATTTTTAAACTTCACAGTCAGAGATTACTCCTGTCCTATTTCAACTGAAACCCTCCACACACCTTGTTAAGGGCCCCACATCCTAATTGACAAGCTCTCTCTAGATGGAAGATCAGAGCAACAGTGATGGGCGCTGACAACCAATAATCAAAGTGGCTGCTATCTCAACGCATAAGAGATGTCTGGGTCCCTCAATATGAATAGCTAGGACCCCACTCCTATGTTTAAGAATTTTCTCTTTTTTCCTCCCTTTCCTCTTTCCCTGACTGCAGCAAACTGATGGAAGGTAAATAAAATAGAACCCCCAAATTTTAAGAAAAATAGGAAAGCAGCATACTGCCATCTTAAATTATTGGGATCCAGGATGAAGCTGAAAAAAACAGTGTCGGAAAAATTTCAAAGTGAAGGCCTGCCTTTTTTAAATAAAACTGACATAATTAACATCCTTCCTGGTTCACGAAAAGAAGAGAGAATTTCTTTCAAACATGTAACTTTAAGTTTGTGTCTTAGAATTGGAAATTTGATTATACATTACATGAAACTCCTAAGCTTTAAAATCACTTTTAATTGGTGTGTGCGAAAAAATAGAATTGCATGTTTTTATAATCTTTAATTATTTATAATTTTTAAAGTGTTATGTTTCTTTCTAAATTATATATTGAGCGATTTGTAAAATTGCATGAGCTATGTTTAATGATAATGAGCAAGTGCTACATAATAGGAAGTTTTGTGAAGATTCACCCAAGCTATCATTTATATTCTATATTTTAAGAATTGTCCTGTTTTTCCCCTAATGCAAAGAAATTTATTTAAAGGGATAAAAGAGAAAACTAAATGCTCCTGAGAGCTACAATTAAGACACTTTGTCTATCACTTATGAAAATTCTAAGATTGATTAGGTTTTTCAGTTATATGAAACTGATTATTGAAAACTATATACTAGTTATTTGTATAATTTCTTATTTAGACTTTACTTTTAGATTAGTTCATCTTTGTGTCTGAGGGCATAAGGCACCTTCTTCCTTACTGGGTGTGATGGGAGATAAAAAGACCCCAACTGTGCTCTCAACCTTCCTCCCTTTTTTCACTTGTTGCAGTAGGTAAAAGAAAAAATTCCAATATGTGTTCAGTCACTTTTCTTCAAACTAGCCAGGTTTCTTTAAACCATTTTTGCTAATTAGAACATCAGCCTTCAGATAGTTTAGGTTATGCAATTCCTAAACAATTAACTTGGCTTGCTGAGGATTTTTTAGATCTGAACTTACCTGAAGCCTCTAATTGGTAAACTTGTTTTTTGAGCTAAAATCTCTTAGGTCTGTAACTGATCATTTTTGCTTTTGAGCTTTGAATTCAGGTGTGGATGATAGAATATTAAGTCAGGAACCAACCATTCCAGAGAAATCACTCAGAGGATCCTAAACTTTTATAGGTGGGAGTTTGCATTTAGGCAGAGGTTGAGAGGACAACTTTAAGCTTTCCTTAAGGTGGGAACCTTCTGGCTCAGTTTCCCAGTTGTGTTCTTTTGTATATGAATGTTTTCCACATAATTATTTTTGAGCCTGATTTTTACTGTTTGTTTGGTCTTTTATATCTCATACCTGAAATCAAACAGAGATCCAAGGATGCTTTGTCTTGCTTTTTCCTCTTAAAGCAAATTTCTATATTTAGAGCAAGTGGTCAGTGCAAAAGCCATGGAGAGCTACAAAATTGTGCATACCCTTTGATCCAGCAGTGCCTCTACTGTGTCTGCATGTCAAAGAAATCATGATAAAGGGGAAAGGACCCATATGTGCAAAAATGTTTGTAGTAACTCTTTTTGTGGTGGCAAAGAACTGGGAAATGAGTAGATGCCCATCAATGGGGGGAATGGCCAAATAAGTTATGGTATATGAAAGAAACAGAATATTATTGTTCTATTAAAAATGGTGAACAGACTGATTTTAGAAAGGCCTGGAAAGATTTACATGAACTTTTGATGAGTGAAGCAAACAGAACCAGGAAAACAGTAACAGCAAGATTGTGTGATGATCAACTATGATAGAACTTGGTTCTCAGTGATTCAGTGATCCAAGGCAAAATATCATTCAAATACAGACTGAATGTAAATCAATATATGTTATGTTCACTTTCCCCCACTTTTTCTTCTGTTTTTTTTTTCTCTCATGGTTTTTCCCTTTTGTTCTGATTTTTCTCTCCCAACATGATTCATAAGGAAATATGTAAAAAAAGAATGTAAATGTTTAAACAAAAAAATTGTTTCTATATGTCACTGGGAAAAATAAAAATTTTTAAAAAGAAAAAAAAGGTCTAGATATGTGATGTTATTGGTATAAGACACAAGTATTAAACTCATTGCCCACAAAATTCCCAGGTGATTTCCAAACGAGATTAAAATGTTAACAGATAATATTAATTTGTGGTTTTCTAAATTAATATGAAACCTGCCAGGATCTATTCTTATTTGAGATTGACACCACTGGTATAGGGAAATTCCAGTCACAAAATTTCCTCTATAAATGCCAATCAGCAACAATTCTGCAACTTAACAGTCTTGAGGAATTGCCAGACACAATGAGAAGTTTATTGACTTGCTCAGGTCATATAGCCATTATTTTTGAACCAGGAGATTCAAAGAAAACTCCTTCTCTATGTTTACAAGATAATTGCCCAGAATTCCTTTGTCATTTCTTCATGTACTTAATCTGATTTCTTTCTCAATAAATGTAACATAATGAACACATAGGCTCAGTTCTCATAAGCTCAGAGCTGCTTTGAGATATACAAAGTGCTCAGAGGAGAGGGATGTTAGAGTTACAGGTTCTGAAGCTAGGCAAGTACAATTAGTGGAAATATATCTTGAACTCAAGTATTCTTGTTTCTGTGATCAATTCTCTATGCACTATTTCATATCACATCTGTTGATTTCATTGTAATGACATATTATTGCCTTCCTAGAGGTTTCCTACTCATACATACTCTGTAACAGAAGTTGGAACATATATTACAATTAAGTTCATTCTGTGTTTATTTTGGGGTTAATGTTTATCATGAACTCTATTATGCCAGAGGACCAAGCGTCCCAAGAATTATATTCTGTTTTTGGTTGACCAATAAATTCAACTGTGCCAGCTCCTTTCTTTGCCTCTTCAAGAACAATGAAGGAGCTATCCTCTCATTTAATTGAAGCATTTTTTTGTCTCTCAATTTCATTTATGGTGAAGTTGTCAAGTCAACAGCATTCACTTCATCTGCTGATGGTTGAGCAAGGATTTTGTATTTAGAATACCAATAGATCCTTTGGGTAGGATGCCCACACTGAGGTAACAGCAACCCCCTTAGCTTACTCAATGTGTATGATCATTAGTTTAACTATAAGAAATTTCCTACTATATCTGCCCATCCAAATATCAGCCACCTACTTAAGGTTGATGGGAGTGTTTAATTATGCCAGTGCAAAATTGCCCAAAAAACAAATCACAAATTTAGAATGACTAAAAACTTGGCCACGTACTCTGATTTGTCAATGCTCCATGATAAGTGCTCCTTGGAGAACACAGTAATTGTTTAAGACTGTGTTATAAAAACTGGAAAAACTAGGGCTAGGACCAAGGTTTCTTGTGTTCTTTTTAATGCAACATGCTAACATCAAGGATGTTGTGTATGTCAGGGTATGAAAAACCACTGATATATTTCCGCTAATTGTACTTGCCTAGCTTTAGAACCTGTAACTCTAACATCCCTCTCCTCTGAGCACTTTGCATATTTCAAAGCAGCTCTGGGGCATAGACTTATGAGAACTGAACCTATGTGTTCATTATGCTACATTTATTGAGAAAGAAATCAGATTAAGTACATGAAGAAATGACAAGGGAATTCTGGGCAGTTATGTTGTAAACATAGAGAAGGAGTTTTCTCTGAGTCTCTTGGTTCAAAAGTGTCTGAATGGGTTAATAGAAGTGGAGAGGAGAATTAATAGTACAGACTTTTTTTATTTAATAATTTTCAATAGTATTTTCTGACTTTTTGACTAGAAAGGGCAGACATGACAGTTAAAAGTGGAAGAAAGGAGGCAAACAATGTTGGTGTGGGGGAAGAGGACAAGGAATTGGATGAGTTTCCCAACAGGGTTCTATTACTCTGAAACAATCTAAGAAAAGGAAGAAGCATTACAGGAGATCCATTTCACAGCAGCTGGTTATAACAAACTGTTTCTCAGAGATGTCCTCACCATTCTTGCAGTTTGACTCTTAACTTGCCTAGATTTGCTTATACTTAATCTCTAGGGTAAAAGAAAGATGGGTACAGAGAGGTCCCTCCTAGGTTCTGTGCCATGGGCTCCACCCCAACACATTGGGTGTCATACCTCATGGGTCTCCCCAGAAAGGATTGCCTTTGTGAACCCATGCTTAGATCACAGAATGAGGCAATGTCCACAGCTCCTACTCTCACTTTAGATAGACTTCTTAGATGCTCCCTATTGCTCCACTGTTCTTCTAAGATAGCCCAAGGAAATGAAGTAGGCAAGGACTATAGTCCATTCCAGAGGCAGCAGGTGCCTGATATATTATTGCTACCACCCAAAAGATAGAGACTTCTCCATTGTGTCCATTCAATAGACTTGGCCCTTTAAAAAGTTTAGAGAAAACCTTCAAAATGTAAATTGAGATCCTCAAATCACTTGTGGAGGGCACAAGCCAATGACTTGTGCGGAGAATGATCCACAAGTGCTGTAATGAATCATATAATCTAATACATCTCCCTCAAAGACTGGGGCTCCCTTTATTTCCACCAGGGGTCAGACACTGTCCAATCATGACTTTCCAGACTCATGAATAAGAAAACCCAACCCTTGCCTTTTTCATAGTTTCTTAGCTCCCTTTGAGGATAAATTCTCTATGTTTCGATTGAAGCTGCCTTGGATTATAGTCTTAAAACAGAAGAGAAAGAGCATGGACGTCTGCCATACTCCATTGGGTCACTCTATTCCTTCAGGGACAATCCTGCTTTTTCTCCACCTCATTTCCTATGTTTCCATTCCTTCCAGAGACCACTTATCTATGCTAAAGGGAAAAGATACTATCTGAATCATACAGGACTCAATTCTTTTTCAAGGTACAGATCTGCTCATCTTCTTCATACTTCTCATCTTTGTAGAAGTGTGAAGTAGTTCTCTCCTAACTTGAATGGCTTCAGCTGTGAAAAAAGATAACCCAATTCTCCTTTAAGGTGAGAATAAGAGTATGGGTCCAGTAGTGTTGAATAGAAGGTAATTGGAGAGACAGTGAGCAGTCATAAATTATCAAATATTTAAGGGAGATAACAACTTTTTCCTTATTCAATTTTCTGCATCCTCTCCTTAGAACTTTGTTATCAATAGCCACAGCCTAGGGCCTAGAGGTTGGAGCATTAAGTGTATTCACATCTGATTTAGTGTTCATTAACATATTTCATATTAATGTTATTAGATCATTTTACAGAACTATGGCTAATTCTTTTTCTAAAATAGTAGCTTCTTATTTTCAAAATATGTGCAAAGATAGTTTTCAACACTCATTCTTGCAAAACTTTGTACTCCAATTTTTTTCTTTCTCCCTTCCCCCCACCCTCTGCTGTAAACAGCAAGAATTCCAATATATGTTACACATATACAATTCTTCTATACATATTTTACATTTATCATGCTGCACAAGAAAAATTAGATCAAAAAGGAAAAAATGAGAAACAAAAGCAAGCAAACAATTAAAAACTGCAAATACTATGTTGTGATCCACATTCAGTCTCTATATGCATGCAGATTGCTCTCTACCATTATCAATATCATTTTCAATAGACTTCTATTGGAATTGGCCTGGATCACCTCATTGTTGAAAAGAGCCACGTCCATCAGAATTGATCATCTTGCAATCTTGTTGTTGTGTTTACAATGTTCTCTTGATTCCACTCACTTCAGTTCATGTAAGTGTCTCTAGGCCTCTCAAAAATCATCCTGCTGATTGTTTCTTACAGAATAATAACACTCCATAACATTCATATACCATAATTTATTTAACCATTCTCCAACTGATGGACATCCATTCAGTTTCCAGTTCCTTGCCAGTTTAAAAAGGGCTGCCACAAACATTTTTGCACATGTGGATCCCTTTCCCTCCTTTATGATCTCTTTATACAAGTCCAGTATAGACATTGCTGGATCAAAGGGTATGCACAGTTTAATAGACATTTAGGTATAGTTCCAATGACTAATTCTTCCAATTAGATTATGGCATCTTGAATTCAGAGGTTTTATTGTTTTTCTATTGTTGTTATTTCCTAAAGTTTGTAACCAGGATAGTACTTTCAATAAATGTTTACTTACTGAATAGCATGCCTTTTTTAATAGTTCTCTCCTAATTCCCTAACTTAAAGTCTAAAGTTTGGGGGGTGGAGTTTTTTTTTAAGAAAGGCAAAGGAGATTGATGGGATGGGTATGAAATGGAACAAAATTTTAATCTGATTTTGTGCTATTCAATTCACATGATTATTTATTAAATAAAATAGGCAGCTCTCCCTATTCCCTACTATTTCTATCACCACCTATACCAACATTAGGATTGTACATCTTCCTTCTATCAGTCACCCTATGTCAGTGAGTGGGAAAATAGTAGCAACTGAATAGCAAAGTGGCCTTGAAACAGATTTCCATAATAAGTGCTTTGAAAGATTTTATAAAGTATATGAGCATGATATTTTGGAACCAAAATGAGAAATGAAATTGGGAATCTACTTAACACCAAAGGCAGAAACTAAAAAATGCCCTGACTTTCCTGGCTCTATGGTTTAACTTGCACAGAACAAAATTTTATCACAAAAGTTGGTTATTACCAAGCTGAAACAGAAGTGGACAATCTCCCATTCTTCCATAAGAATTCATCAAAGACCCATAAATGAATAGGTACTGGATTAAGAATTCTGTTCTCCCATCAGCAAGCATCATATGTAATGAAGACAAACTAGAACCATTCCCAATAAGTTCAGGGATGAAACAAGGTTGCTCCCTATCACCTTTACTATTCAATATTGTATTAGAAATGTTAGCTTTGGCAATAAGAAAAGAAAAAGAGATTAAAGGAATTAGATTGGGTAAAGAGAAAACCAAATTATCATTCTTTACAGATGATATAATGGTATACCTAAAACCCTAGGAAAGCAACTAAAAAAAACTACTAGAAACAATCCACAACTTTAGTAAAGTTGCAAGATACAAAAGAAATCCACAGAAATCATCAGGATTTTTATATATTATCAACAAAGTCTAAAAGAAGAGATACAAAGAGAAATTCCTTTTAAAATAACTGTTGTAATATTTGGGAGTCTGTCTACCTGCCAAGGGAAAGTCAGGAACTATATGAACACAACTACAAAACATTTTCTACACAAATAAAGTCAGATCTAAACAATTAAAAAATATCAATTTTTTACTCATGGGTAGGCCAAACAAATATAATCAAAATGACAATACTACCTAAATTAATCTACTTATTTAGTGCTATACCAATCAAAGGCCCCAAAAATTATTTTACACATCTAGAAAAAATAATAACAAAGCTCATTTGGAAAAACAAAAAGTCAAGAATTTCAAGGAAATTAATGAAAAAAATGTCAGTGAAGCTGGCCTAGCTATGCCAGACCTAAAACTATTTTATAAAGCAGCAGTCATCAAAATCATTTGGTACTGGCTAAGAAATAGAGTAGTCAATCAGTGGAATAGGTTTAGTTCACAGGACAAAATAGTCAATAACTATAGCAATCTAGTTTTTGACAAACCCAAAGACTCCAGCTTTTGGGATAAAAACTCACTATTTGACAAAAACTGCTGGGAAAATTGGTAACTAGTATGACAGAAACTAGGCATTGATCCACACCTAACACCATATATCAAGATAAGATTGAAATAGGTCCATGATTTAGACACAAAAAGTGATATTATAAGGAAATTAGAAGAACATAGGATAGTTTGCCTTTCAGATCTGTGGGAAAAAGAAAGGAATTTGTGACCAAAGAAGAACTGGAACTCATTATTGAGCACCAAATAGATAATTTTGATTATGTTAAGTTGAAATGTTTTTGTATCAACAAAACTAATGCAGACAAGATTAGAAGGGAAACAATAAATTGGGAAAACATTTTTACATTTAAGGGTTCTGATAAATGCCTCATTTCTAAAATATATATAGAATTGATTCAAAATTGAATCTAAGCCATTCTCCAATTGATAAACGGTCAAAGGATATGAACAGACAATTTTCAGATGAAGAAATTAAAACCATTTCTAGTCATATGAAAAGGTGCTCTAAATCACTATTGATCAGAAAAATGCAAATTAAGACAACTCTGAGGTACCACTACATAACTCTCAGATTGACTAAGATGACAGGAAAAGATAATAATGAATGGTGGAGGGGATGTGGGAAACCTGGGACATTAATACATTATTGGTGGAATTGTGAACGGATTCAGCCATCCTTGAGAACAATTTGGAACTATGCTCAAAAAGTTATCAAACTGTGCATAGCCTTTGATCTAGCAGTGTTTCTACTGGGTTTATATCCCAAAGAGATTTTAAAGGAGGGAAATGGACCCACTTGTGCAAAAAAAAGTTTTTGGAAGCCCTTTTTGTAGTGGCAAATAACTGGAAACTAAGTGGATACCCGTCAGTTGGAGAATGGCTACATAAGTTGTGGAATATGAATGTATGGAATATTATTGTTCTATAAGAAATGATCAGCAGGACAATTTTAGAGAGACCTGGGGACACTTACATGAACTGATGCTAAGTGAACTGAACAGAACCAGGACATCATTGTACCTAGATTGTACAAGATTATCCGATGATCAATTCTGATGGACGTGGCTCTTTCCAACAATGGCATGATTCAGATCAGTTTCAATAATCTTGTGATGAAGAGAGCCATCTACACCCAGATAGAGGAATGTGGGAACTAGGTGTGGATCACAACATAGTATTTTCACTCTTTCTGTTGTTTACTTGCATTTTGCTTTCTTTCTTATTTATTTTTTTATTCCTTCTTAATCCAATTTTCTTGTGCAGCAAGATAACTGCATAGATATGTATATATAGATTGGATTTTACATATATTTTAATATATTTAACATGTATCTATGGGAGAAAAGGAGGGAGGGAGGAAAAGAAAGAGGGAGGAAAGGAGGGAAGGAGGGGAAGGGAAAGAGGAAGGAAGGAAGAAAGGAAGGAAGGAAAGAATAAAGAAAGAGAGGAAGGAAGGAAGGGAGGGGATGGGAGGAAGAGAAGGAGGGAGGAAGGGAGAGAAGGAGGAAGGAAGGGAGGGAAGAAAGGAGTCTTCCAACCAACTGATTTAAGGCCAGTTTTACTCACAGAAATGGGCATAATCATCAAGAGAAGGGCACTGGAATAAAGAGAGATCGAGAGAGGCTTCCTATTAAAAGTATGATTTTGATTGGAACGTAAAGGAAGTCAATGAAGCCAGGAAGCAGAGATAAGGAGGGAGAGTATTCCAAATACAGGAGGTGGCCAGTCAAAAATTAGTGCTAGGGTTTCAGTCCCTGACACTTTGAAGTTTGTGTGAGGAATAGTAACAGATCAGTGTGACTGAATCAGTAGATTGGACATTCTCGGTATGACATTTTAAAATTGTACAACTCATTGGATCCCTAAAATACTTATTGTTTTCTCTATTGCTATTGTTTCTTCAGATTATAAACTTGTTGGGTTCAGACTATGTCATACCTATTTTGTCCATCACAGAATTTATTAAAGTCCTAGACACATAAGAAATACTCACTAAATACTTGTCAATGAATTGATATACTGAATATTTCAGCATTTCCCCACTCCCACATATTATCCAGGAGAATTAAGTACTCTAGAAGACAGGTGGCAGAGATACCAAATCTCCTTGGGAATACCATTGAGGAGACATATGGGAGAAGAATTCAGAGAAGAGTATTTGGGAAGGACTGAGAGTCTCCTTAGCCCCTCCCACTCTCCTCCCATTTCTCAAGAAAGTTATTGTCCATAGCTCAGAATGTTATAAAAGCGAGCTCTTGGAGGGAAGTCCATAACAATAATCCCTACAGCCTTTATAGCAATAACTTTACCAAAGGCTACATGGTCTCAGTTGCCTGCGAACATTCAATGAATATGATGTACAAGCTGTTGTTGCTGGGATTTTCTCTGCTCTGCCTGTTGGGGGGTGAGTGCTGGGATGGAATGTTGGAGATCTTGCCCCTGGGCCTCCCTTCTTTTTATTCTGAGATTTTACCAATTTCAGACCCTCTCCTTGTCTTAGGGATCTTCTATCTTCCTTCCCTATCTATGACCACATTCAAATTGTATTTGGGGACTCAGTCTATCAACAACTAGAAGAAGGGAGAGGTTGGATGACAGGAGATGGAACAGAAAAATAGAATGTAATATGATTTGTATTGTTTCCAAGATGGGGAGACAGGAAAGCCCTCTTCAAATAAATCCAAACAGCCTGTGTGCCATGTCTGCAAAAAATATAAGAAAGGTGGTTGCTTGGAAGGTGAAGGTACCTGTCCTTTGAAAAACAGTCAATGTAGAGCACGTGTATACTATCAGCAGAACAATGATGGTAAGGATCAATTCCTTCTGCTCCTGATCTGATCTTCTTAATCTTTGGATGAGGGTTCTTATGCCTTAATGAGTTGTTGAGATCATTTTGCTTTTCTGGAGATGGAAGACAGTAATAATTACTCATAACAACACTATGAGGAGAATAGTACTATTATTATTATTATTATTTTATAGGTGAGGAATCTAACTGTAGTTACTTGACTAATGTGAAAAAGAATGTAATTAAATTTAAGTGTCTTGACATCAGATATAATGCTCTGATTTAAGCTATACTAATGGGAAGCTTGGATTCTTACTCTTCCTACCATAGATAGTAAAGGCTGGAAGCCTAAAGGGGATTCTCTTGGCTATCCTTAGGCAATATTCCTACTATCTATCTATCTATCTATCTATCTATACATGTGTGTAAATGTGAGGGGACAGATGATGATTTTGAATCCCCTTCTTTAGCTAATATTTTGGGTTGAAGCAGCCTTTTAAAGGTTGGTAACTTTTCTTTTTCCAGATTGGAAGTTTTCACATATTGTTGCAGACTGTGTTCAAAACTGCATATCATTTTCAGCCTTCGTCGGTTCCATGACATATTGGGTCTTTTGCTGTTCAGAACACAAATGTAACAATCCTGAGCCATTAGTTACTCACTAGAAGAGGATATCTTCCCTGATGACTCTGTTCCAAAATATGTTTCCTCACTTCCCAGGCTCATTCCCTTTCCTCCCCCTACTTCACAGGTCTATGGAGTGGGTTTCAGTCCTTGCCACTCCTCTTTGGATCCAGAATCAGTCTATGACTATGGTCAAGAAACGTTCATGAAGAGTTGTATGGAAGTACACCTGTCCATAAATGTCAATTTAAATATCTTAAATTTTTGTATCTTACTCAATGTTACCTCTTTCCCTAAATATCCCAATAAATTTTTTTATTTCTATGATGTATTAGCTGATTTAAGGGAAATTTATTTAATTCATTTCTACATCAGAAGAACTATTCATGATCATCATATCCTAAAGCTCAAGCTGAGAATGGTGGCAGAGGGGTTACTATATAGATTATGCAGATAAATTTATTAGAAATCAAAGACAACTATCTAGAATGAATTATGAATGATATTGTCTTATACAATTGTGGGTTCTCTTAAGAAAAACAGGACATGACATGGAAGAAGTGCTTGAATCTAAGAAGTACTTAGAAACAAGTTTATATAGGAAAGTTCTTGGAGAACATAGAAAGTTTCCTGGATACTCTGAATCTTGGCTTTTACCAGTCTTCTCTGGGACTTCATCAGGAGGCCATTTTGCCCAATTGAGTTGAACCGAGCACTCCATTACTTCCTAGATTAAATCCTGAATAGAAGGTAGGAAAAGGAATATATTACCAATAGGTCAAACTACTCTCCAGGAGGTAGTGACTCCAGGGAGGAATAAGGTGCTATTCTACTCCAAAGCCTAGAATACTAATTAGATGTCACACCCTAGCAGTCTGGGAGGCAGCCAGTGCAGTGCGAGGATGGATACAGGTTCACAGAGGCTGATGTAGTCACAGTAGGAGATGCACTTTTAGACAATTCCACCCCACAGGGTTGGGAACTATGTGCAAGTTTTGTAAATGTATCATAATTCAGGACTTTGGGGGTTGCAAAAATCAATCTGCTATAATTCTGAAGTAGCAGAACATAAATTTGGGAAATTTTGTTTTTGCATGAGGGGTACAGGGAAAAGTTTGTCATAATCCAAGGGATCCTGGAAATCTTGTGCAGTTCCAAGTACTCACCTCATATGCTTTTATTATTCTTTCATTATTATTATTATTTCATTCCTCAGTGAGGAATTTTTTGTCATACTAATCAGACATCTAGGAACCCTTTATTCCCTCTGGAGAGGAGGAAGTAGGGCTGTAAGCTATATCTGCCCAGACTAAGGGAATAGTCAACATGGAAACTCAGGTCACCGATTTTAACAAGATTGATCTGACATTGGGAAAAATAGGTTAACTCTTACCTCAATCCTATGTTTCTTGGCTATCACATGCAAACCAAGGTACATATATTATGGTAGATCCAAAGAGAACAGCAGCTGGAGCCAGAGGACCTGAGTTTGAAATCTGGTCCTAATACCTATTATCCATGTGAACTTGGATAGATCTCTTAACCTCATAGTGATGACTAGCAGGCAATTGATGATATGGAGCTAGAGTTCAGGAGAGAGATGAGGGCTGATCATTTGGATCTAAGACACTCTTCAGATTTGAGAATTAGATTTATGGGAAATGATGAGATTAATGAGTACAAAAAGAGAATTATTCTGGGCCCAGAACATAGAGTTTGAGATGCCTCTCCTTAGAGAGTATAAAGAGAAGGATGATTAAATGAAGGAGAATGAGAAGATGTGAATGCATGGGAAATCACATGACTAAACTGGGGGAAAAGTTTCTCTTTGGCACTGATAGCTTTAAACAGCTGAATCTGGGGATGGTGGACAGAGACTGCTAGTGCCTAGAGACTGCATCATGTTGTTTGGAGATATTTTTTGCTAAAATATTGTAATGAATTTTTAAAGTCCTCAACCTCAGTGATATTAAAGATTTCTAGATGGACCATGAAAGGAGGATTGATACTCTGTAGCCCTCCTTCCTTGGTAATTGAAAAGTCCGTAATAGGTCCCTGGAGGAGGAGTCAGAATAAGTAAAAGTCCTTGGTCTTTAGAGGGAGAAGTGAAGGAGACAAGCAAACTGGCATGAGGCTCCTGGATTCTCCAGTCCAAAGTCACCAACCTCTCTCCTCCTCCTCCTGAGGCCAAGTGAAGTCTGACTTGTTTCACCCCACCCTCTAATGCTTGCCTATAATTAGCTGTATATACCAAACATTGAGTAAGCACCATGGTGAGAAGGGCCATTTTTCCAAACATATGCTAATAGAGTCATTGTCAAATAGGTAATTAGCCTTAAGTGCTTGGTTTTCTGATTCAAGCACACCTTTTAAGAGTTTCAGCCCTTTACAGGTAATGACTAAGCTACCCTTCCCATTCACACTATCTCTTTGTGATCCACTATATTCCAATAAGAGGAAAATTTCTGTGCCATGTGGTGACCCTGGGGCCCCCAAGCTGAGCAGAGATCTAATTTCACTGCTTTTTCTGCATTTCACACTCCATTTTTTCCATTACCCTCCCCTCTCTTGCTTTCTTTCCTTATTGATCAATCAATAAGTCCCAGAAAATTGCCTATAGGAACAGTGGGAAAGAAGATTCTTAGAGAAAATAATTTTTAAAATAAAATTTCTAAGTGTGACCTAGTCTCAGTCCTTGTTGTTTTGTTTGTGAATCTAATAAGATAAGATTTAATTTAATTTTAAATTTAATTAATTTAATAAGATAAGATTTAAAGTAAAGTTGAGTCTTTATTCCAAAAATCTATTGCCCAAGTAAAAGATGCAGAAGCTGATGATACAGCCAAATAACAGTTCATGTAAAGAAGCTATGAAGATTTTCTTTTGTGGCCTATTGATTCAATAAGAAGGAATGTTGTCACATGGTTAAAAAAAATGCAATTTTTTGATATTTTGATCTGTGACCTCATAATAATAGTAATAATAATGATAATAATAATATAGTATTCATGTGATACTTTAAAGTTAAAAATGCCTTAAAACATGTTGTTAACTAATTTAATCCTGACCACAATTCTTTAAGGTGAATGTTATTAGTATCTCTATTTTATAGATGAAAAAACTGAGGCAGAAAGAAGTAAAGTCCCTTGCTTAGAATAGTAAATGTCTAATATAAAATTCAAATTGAGGGCTTCATAACTCCAATATTTGGAGTTACTTCTACTACACCATTTACTTCCTCCAAAAGTTCTAATTGCATAATAGCATAAATGCAAACCATCTCGTGTGCCATTTGTCCATGTCTTCCTGTAAATGATCACCAAGGAGTCCATGCAATATGTTCTTCCTCTAAGTATTTTACATATATGGAAAACAGAAAACAGCCTATGAGTTACCTTTCATTCTCACTACTTATCAACCACTTGCTTTTTCTGATCATATGCCTCATCTGTAAAATACTTTGCATCATTGTTGTATCAAATGAATAAATATAAACCAAAACAATTTGTGTATGATTTTTTTAAATGCCATTAATATAGTGGTACAAAAACAAACCAAGACTAAAGAGACCTGGATTTTAGCTGTTAAAAATTTTTATAAAGCACTTTTCAGATATTTTATTCCCACAACCCCTGGGAGGCAGGTGTTATTATTATTATCTCCATTTCACATATGAGGAAATAGAGGCAGACAGTGCTTAAATGAATTGCTCAGGACCACACATTCAGTATTTAAGGCTTAATTCATCTCCAAGTCTTATGCTCTATCCACTGTGCAATCTAGCTCCTTTTGACATATGGATATAGAGAAGATAGCCATTTGAAAAAGAATCCTCCATATGACATATATCTATTGAACTAATTTCTTAAAACCTGAAGTTCCAATGGGATCACTATAATTTTTAGCCAATTATGTCACTGCAAGTCATAATGTGCTGTAATATATTTGGGGGGAAATTGCCTATTCCCTTTCCAAAATTGCATTAAGGATCTCTTGCAGCATTCAACAATAGAGATTAGAAAATAGGCATGTGGTAGAAGTAATTAGGATTTGTTTTCTTAGTCACTTTAATTTTTTTTCCCTAAGCATTGAGTATACTTTCCTCCTCCAGAAATTTTGAAAAATACTTTCCTTGGCTAAGATGACAGGAAAAGATAATGACGAATGTTGGAGGGGATGTGGGAAAACTGGGACACTGATGCATTGTTGGTGGAGGTGTGAACAGATCTAACCATTCTGGAGAGCAATTTGGAATTATGCTCAAAAAGTTATCAAACTGTGCATACCCTTTGATCCAGCAATGTTACTACTGGGCTTATATCCCAAAGAGATATTAAAGAAGGGAAAGGGACCTGTATGTGCCAAAATGTTTGTGGCAGCCCTTCTTGTAATGGCTAGAAACTGGAAATTGAATGGATGCCCATCAATTGGAAAATGGTTGGGTAAATTGTGGTATGTGAATGTTATGGAATATTATTGTTATGTAAGAAATGACCAGCAGGATGAATACAGAGAGGCTTGGAGAGACTTACATGAACTGATGCTAAGTGAAATGAGCAGACCCAGGAGATCATTATATACTTCAACAACAATACTGTATGAGGATGTATTCTGATGGAAGTGGATATATTCGATAAAAGAGAAGATCCAATACAGTACCGATTGATCAATGATGAACAGAATCAACTACACCCAGAGAAGGAGCACTGGGAAATGAATGTGGACTACTTGCATTTTTGTTTTTTCCCCAAGGTATTTATACCTTCTGAATCCAATTGTTCTTGTGCAACAAGAGAATTGTATGGATCTGCACACATATATTGTATCTAAGATATACTTTAATATGTTTAACATGTATAAGATTGCCTGCCATCTAGGGGAGGGGATGGAGATAGGGAAGGGAAAAGTTGGAACAGAAGTGAGTGCAAGGGACAATGTTGAAAAATTACCCATGCATATGTTCTGTCAATAAAAAGCTATAATTTAAAAGGAAAAAAAGAAAAATACTTCCCTTAAAGTCTTCAAGACTGTTCCCTTTATCATGGACATAACTCTTAATATTTCTTCTCAATTGCAATTTTCATCTTTCTTTAATTTCATTTTTATCTTCTTATGCAAAACAACAAAAACTAGGATATTAGAACTCAAATATCCTTGCACCATGGTCATTGATGGAAAAGATTTTGTTATAGAAATGTTTGTAGCTTTTTAAAAATTATGCATTTTTAACTTCACAGTCATTTCCTTGTAGGTCATCCTCGTCCTATTTCAGCTGAATCCCTCCAAGCAAGGACCCCATATCCTAATTGACAAGCTTTCTCTAGAGAGGTGATCAGAGCAGCAGTGATGGGTCACTGGCAATGAAAAATCAGAGTGGCTGCTGTCTCAGCATATAAGAGCTGCCTGAAAATGAATAGCTAGGACTCCACTCCAGTATTTAAAATTTTCTCTTTTCTCCTTCCTTTCCTCTTTCCCTGACTGCAAGAGGACTAATGGAAGGTAAAGAAAGTAGGACCCCAAAATTTTAAGAAAAATAGGAAAGCAATTTACTCCCATCTTAAACCTTTCAGGAAACAGCTAAAAAAAAAAAAAAACAGTGTCAAGAAAGTTTCAAAGTGAAGGCTTGTACTTTTGAAATAAAATTGGAACATTTAACATCCTTCCTGGTTCAGAAAAGGAGAAAGAATTTCTCCAAAAAAAAATGTAACTTTAAATTGGCGTGTATTGGAATATTAAATCTGATTATAAATTATATAATATTCCTAAATTTTAAAATCACTTTTAATTGGTGTGTGCTAAAAATTGAGTCATATGTTTGTATCCCCTTTAATTAGATGTAATTTATTTAAGATGTTGTGTTTCTTTCTAAATTATATATTGTATGATTTTTAAAATTCTATGACCTATATTTAATGATTAGGACCATATGCTTTATAATAGCAAGTTTTGCAAATTTTCACCTAAAATATTCAGCTATCACATGTTCTGAATTTTAAGAATTTCTCTGTTTCCTACCTAAAACAAAAAAATTTCCTTAAAGGAATGAGGGAAAACCAAATGCTCCTAAAAGCTATAATTAAGATAATTTGTCTATCATTTATGAAAATTCTAAGATTGATTATGTTTTTCAGAGTTATGTGAAACTGGGCATTTAAAACTGTATACTCATTATTTAGATAATTTTTATTTCAATTTTGTTTTTATATTAGTTTGCCTTGGAATCTGAGAGCACCTCACTGGAAGCAGGGGAAGGTGAAAGGACCCCAAACATGCTCTCAGCTCTACTTCCCTTTTTCTTTTGTTAGGGGAGGTGAAAGAAAAACCTCACCATCTGTTCAGCAGCTTTTCTTTAAACTAGCCAGATTTCTTGAAGCCATTTTTGATAAGATCTTCAGCCCTGAAATCATTTATGTTCCTAAACAATGAACTTGTCAGAGTGAAAATCTATAGATCTGAACTCACCTGAAACCTTTGATTGGTGAGACTTGCTGTTTGAGCTTAATCTCTTGAGAATATAACTAATTGTTTTGCTTTTGATCTTTGAATTCAAGTGTGAATGATGGGTCATTAAGCTGGGAACTCATCAATCCTGAAAAATTACTCAGAGGCATGCCATCCTGTAGAGGTTTGAATCTGGGCAGAGGCTGTCAGAACAACTTTAAGCTTTCCTTTAGATGGGATTCTTCTGGCTCAGTTTCTCAATTATGTTCTTTTGTATGGTTTGTATAATTATTTGAAATTGTTACTACTTGTTTGATCATCGTTTATGTCTCATACTTGATGAAAAAAGAGCTAAAGATATTTTGTCCTGCTATTTTACTGTTTTTACCGCTTTTTACTCTTATAGCAAATTTCTCTATTCAGAGCAAGTGATCAGTACAAAAGCCATGAGGGCAATGCAAGTATGTAAGATCTTGCTATTTTCCATCTGAAATGTGTAGTCACTGGGTAAATGAATATTTGGCCTGCTCATCTGCTTGTTACTAAATACATATCTTTCTAGAAATATATTTCAAAATGTAAAATGCTATTATTTGTGAGACCCAGCTATTATTCTAATGATTATTGAAACTAAACCTGAAATATCTTAGTATGATTTGGAGTTGAGAATTTTAGTTATATCAATGTAAAAATCATTTTTATTTAAACTTACTGCTAATGTGGGAATAACACCTGCTTGTACTGTCTCTTGTTAAACACCTTTGATATACATAGACTGAGCTGATGCAATTACAAAATAGGCTGCTGATCAATCTATATTGGCCTTCCCCAGTTCTTATATTCCATCCTATAACAAGCCCTTATAAGAGAGGGAGATGATCTTTCATCCTCTAAGTGATTTAACTTTACCAGTCTACAAAGAACTCCCTTTTAGTCTATTTTTACTAGTCACAAAATAGGAGAAACAGTTCAGGATTGTTGAATAGTCACCCACATCCAACCTCGCCAAATAAATACAATTTTTGCAATAATCCCTTTCTATTTCCAAACTCGATTTATGCTAGCCACTCTTTGTGAAGTGGTCATATAGGCAGTCAGTCACAGAGTCAGGATTTTAACCCATTTCTTTAGATCATGGATCTGATGCCAAGCACCCAGGAAATGCTCACTAAATTACCTATTTGTTTATTTCTTTCTATGTCTAGAAAAGAACCAGCCTCAAGAGAACAGGCAGCTGAGATAACTTATTGAAGAGGTACTCTTAGATAGAAGGTAGGTGCCATGAGACTATGAGAGGTTTGATGAGGATGGGTGGGATAGTTTATCTACTCCTCCCCTGCCCTACTTCCCTGCCTCAATTACCATCTCCAGTTCAGAGCCTTATAAAATTAGATGCCTTGGCAAGTTCATTGGGAGTACTCAGTTCTTAGGTATCTGCCCCAAGTCAAGTAGTCGTATTGTTGAATTTCTCTGGCTTAATAATCAGGAACCAGGCAAATGTTAAAGAGACAAGGCTCCTTGGATGGAGCATTAAGGACCTTGCAATCAGTTTACTCTTATTCCCCCCCCCCAAAAAAATATCAGTTATAAATCAAAGATCAGTTAAAAATAAAAGAGCAGAGGTGATTTTAAAAAAATAAGCATCCTTTCTTTTTCCTCAACCTTTTTTTTTCTTTTCCCATGTAATCTCTTCATTTCTTCTCCCATTTCTTACTGTTTAACCACTTTGGGAGTCTAATAATAGCAACAAGTTGGGGGGGGGGAGTAAAGATAGGAGGAAAACAGGAAAAAGATAAAAAGAAACTAAGGGAGACAGTGTAATTTCATCCATGTTGCCTCCAAAATGGGGAGCTAGGGTTGGTTTAAAGGAAGTGCCATCTTTAATTCATACCTCATCTGAAAAAGATTTATATATTCTACCTTTTTGGAAGGAGAGTCAACATGAGGGAAAAGTTGGGATGAAGATTGAAGATTCACTTCATCATCAAGAAGGATGGTCAGGAAATCAGAGTACCAGGTTGAGCTGTTTCTGCCTAGGATCTGAAGTCTATATTGGGAGAGGGAGAAGTCACCTCGAACTATTAAGTTTATAATATTCTTTTGTTCCCCTGGGATAGGATCAATATTCAGGGCTTCTTCCTCTTTTTACTATCATCAAAACAACCCTCTTAAGGAGGAAATGTAAATATCCTTATTCCTGTTTTACAGACAAGAAAACTGAAGTTCAGTGAGATTAAAATGATTTTTCTGAAGGCATATAACTAGTAACCTGACAGCAGGGCCTTAAATCTGAAAAGGATGTATTATTATTTCTGCATTTGGTTGTAAGGTTTTTATTTTCTTATACATGATCATTTCTTGTGTGGGTGCGATATTGTGTTGAGAAAAAGGTGTATTCATAAAAATTAATATCTAACTTTTCCAGAGCTTATGCATTTCCTTAATTTCTTTCTTTTTTTGATAGATTTGTCTAATTCTGAGAGGGGGAAAATTGAGATCCCCTACTATTATAGTTTTATTATTTATTTCCTCTTCTAACTCATTCAACTTCTATTTCAAAAAATTTACATGCAATACCATTTGGTGCATATGTATTTAGTATTGACAATACTTCATTGTCTATTGTAATTTTTAGAAAGATACAGTTTCTTCCTTTATCTCTTTTAATAAGATGTATTTTTGTTTTTGCTTTGTCTGAGATCATGACTTCTACCCCTGCTTTCTTAACTGAAGCATGAGAGATTCTGTTTTAGCCCCTAAAATTTACTCTGTATGTCCCTGTGCTTCAAATGTCCTTTTTGTAAACACTGTATTATAGGATTCTGATTTTTAATCCATTCAGCTATCTGCTTCTTGTTTATAGGTGACTTCATCCCATTCATATTTACAGTTACAATAACTTTTATAGTTGTGATATATTTTGCTCTATGCTATTTTCCATTTTTCTCTCTCTCTTTCCCTCCCCCTCTTTCTCCCTTGTTCCCTCTCTCTCTCCCTGTTTCTCTCTGTTTCTCTGTCTCTGTCTCTCTTCTTCCCACCTCTGATGCTGTTCCTGTCCCTACTCATAAGTGTCTTACTTCTGATCAGTTCCATCCCTAATTTTTCTTCTCTTCTATCAGTGCCCTTCCCTACTCCTGTTACTTTCCTCTTCTTTATAGGACTGAGAGATTTTTGGATTCAACCTTCTGTATATGTTATTCCCACTTTGAGTCAATTTTAAGTAGGTAAGATTTGAATTTTCTCCATTATCCTACACCTTAATTCTCTCTCCATTATAATAGCTATTTTATATCTCTTCATTTATGTGAGATGATTTACCATATTCCCCCCTTCTTCCAGTGCAATATTCTTTCTCACCCCTTATTTATTTCGTTTTTTTTTAATATCCCATCAAACACCTTTTCTGCACTATGTATGCTACAATAATATATTTCTTAAGAGTTACAAATACCATTTTGCTATATAGAAAAATAAATGTTTAACTTTATTGAATCCCTTATGTTTTCTCTTGTTTCTTTTTTTAAACTTTTTATAATTATCTTGAAATTTATATTTGGAGATCAATTTTTTATTCATTTCTTCTCTTTTAATTAGAAATGTTTGAAAGTCCTTTATTTTACCCATCTCCTCCTGTGTGGAGGCAGTTGTAAGTCCTTTGAAAGGCAAATCAAGGTGAGGTTTCTTGGAGGACTTTAGGAGACTTTGCAAGACCAGTTTCCTAGCTGATAACTCATATCTGAGTTCCTTCAGATTATTTATTGACCATTAATATGACCAAAGTATATTTTCAGACAAGATGCTTTAAAAAATGAAAACAAGTAACAAAAATAATAAGAAAAAAATAATGATTAATAGAACAATTAAATGTCATAACCTTAGTTATACTTTCTGTGGCTTTCTGGCATTTATGTAATGTGTAACAAAGAAAATATGCTTATGTTGGGATATAAAAAGAAGATAAAAGAAATAAAGTCAGTTCCTTGCTTTAAGCTTGAACTCACCAGATCCTACCTTCATTTCACTCACTGCTTCATTCAGCACACCTGCCAGCTGCTGGCAATGGGCACCAGAACAGAAGGAAAGAAGAAAAGGCAAAGCAACTCTTACCAAGCTGCTTTATGTGCAGCACAAAAAAGATAAGGGTAAGAGGATTATCTGCAGGCTTATTGGGGGAGAGAATTTTTTAAATAGGAAAACAGATGAATGAGAGATTATAAGAAAATGGCCCAGATAAGTTTCCTGTAGATGCTTTTTCTCTATAGAATATTATTAAAATTTGCTTAACCACAGAAATTAAGGTGCCAGTGATTAAAAAAACAATAATTAAGAAGGATGTAGTAGAGACATATCCTGAAGTAACTAATGATAATGATTCTAGGAATATTGAACATGACACTGAAGTAGTTCTGCCCACTCTTAATCATGAAATACTAGGAAGGACTCATAATTTGGAACCCTGCCAGTTATCCTTAATTGAAACCTTAACAACTGATATTTTGTGCCCCTTTGATTAGTATATGGTGGCAAAGACAGCATTAGAAGATGGAGATTGTTTATTATGGAAATTGAATTATCATGATCCAGAGATCATGATCACTGATCAGTCACTAAGAAATCAAGGAGCACAAGTACCCATAATTTTAAAAATGCTGACAAGAATTTTTAAAATAGGACAAACTCAATTTAAAGACAGAAACCAATATATACAAGTACTGGAAAAGGTAGTCACAGAAAGGGGATACTATATAGCTAAAAGATAGCTTGAAGATTTTTTAAATGTGTGGAGTGTTGTTGTCCTTGGTTCCCAGGAGAAGGAATGCTTGATTTACAAAGATGGAAATTTAAAAAAAAAAAAAAAAAAAAAAAAAACAGTTGACAGTCATTCAAAATTTGTAACTCCAAACCTGAAACCAGGTGCCACACCAGAATTTCTGGTGGCTTTCATGTCTGACTCTAGATTTGGGATTCTCCCTTGAAAGAGAGAAAAACTCAAAAAGAAGAGACCTCAAGGTAGTAAAAATAAAGTACC
Source organism: Sarcophilus harrisii (assembly GCF_902635505.1). Lineage (NCBI taxonomy): Eukaryota > Metazoa > Chordata > Mammalia > Dasyuromorphia > Dasyuridae > Sarcophilus > Sarcophilus harrisii. The sequence goes on along the minus strand of NC_045428.1, from coordinate 459,766,107 downwards.
AAAATATAAAGGAAAAAAATTGGGAGAACATACCCAGGACTAATTGAGTATGTCAGGTTTAAATTTGTATATAAAAGCTGGAAATAGATTTCTATATGTGTCTGAGTGTGTCTACTTTGCACCCTGTTCTATGTTCAAAGTTAGCAAGCTTGTGAGAGAGAAAAATTCAGTCTCTCTGTTGCTGGCTTAGAAAAATATAAGGCTGAATTTCTGGAATTCATTCAGAGTAGTAATTCTTTCAGAGTGGCTCAAGAAAATATCTTTAGAAGTTTCAAACCATCCTGTTACTCCAGTGTTAGAGTTCTGATCCTTGATTCAGAGTCCTAAATTCTTCTTCTTCAGACTTGGTGTATGCTGAAGGAAATGTCTTTCTTAGTTCCCTTTAAATAGGAGATTGCCCTAAGTTTTGGAAATGTAGGAGAGCAAGGAAATATAGGAGAATGTGGATGAGTATATTGGTCTTTGATCATGGTAAGGTAATTTAGGAGCTAAATTTGAGTTCCTGGAGCTTAGGATAGTGCAAATCCTGCAATATGCCAAAATTCTGTTAGCAGTGCTATGTCATCAGTGACACTGAAATATCCAGATTCCAAAATAATTCTCTTTCTTTCCTTCTGCTTCTGGCTCATTGCAGCAGCTTTACAGGAGAGGGGGAGACAAGGGGGAAAATATATTCAATATAGTGAAATAGTGAGAAAGTTTAAGCATGTAGGAATGCAAAGAGCTTAAACTGAAAGAAATTAGAGAGTTTGGGAACTTTTGAGAAAATGGAAGAGCAATGTGCCATTACTTTAAAAACTCTGCAAGGAAGGAGCTTGTAACTTTGTTTTCAGTACTCAGAAATCTCGGAGTAAAAGCCCATATGAAGCAAAAATTGACACTTAACACTTTCCTGGCTTACTAAAGAGAAGAAGTTTGTATGAATTGGGAAAACAACTAAAAGCTAATTTTGCTTTAAAAGATCAAGGGAATCTCACAAACTAAAGTACTGGTTAAATTTAAAATAACTTCAAATTTGTATTGTGTTAAAATTGGAAACTTAATTGGTTGTGATAGATTCTATTCTATCTGAATTGATAAGTAATGGGTTCTTTCTGAGATTGTAGAACCCAGGTTTGGTTTGTTATCTAGTATCCTGAATGTTATTAGAATATAAACTGAAAAACTAACAGGATATGGAAAATGTGTTTTAAAATCTGTTGTTATTATCAGACTTGCTAACTGTTATCCAATCTCTCCCTACCTCCAGTTAATGTGCTCAGTCCCTAAAAGTGATCTGAATGTGTCAGAAATGGGAGAGGAAGATGGCAGATCCCCAAAGCAAGAAGAGGATCGGAATGTGGTCAAAGATGGCAGAGGAAGATCTTGGGGAGATTCCTAAGACAAGGAGAGGATCTGAAGGTTTATCACTCCAAATCTTATATCCCAGATCTGAATTTGAGGGAAAATGAGGGAGGCTCAGGGGCAAGATCTTCAATATTCCATCCTAGCACTTATCCCCCTGAAGAATAAAATCTGAGCAACAATAATTTATCTGTCATATTCACTGGCTGCCTGCTGGCAATTAAGACCATGGGTCCTTGGTAAAGTTATTGCTATAAAAACTAGAGGAGTTATTTGTGGTGTTCTTTTCTTTAAAATATAATCATTCTCTGTGGGAGCAGGTTTCTTGGGGAGATTTTCTGGAGGCAGCCTTAGTTTCAGTTGAAAGTAATAATCACTGCAAATACAGCCAGCTGATAACATCCAAATATTTATTTCTCCAAGAGCTCTTGCAGGTTTGTCCTTTGCTTCTGCGTCTGTTTTCTTCAGCCTCCAGCTAGCACAAAAGTGGAAGATGGAATAAATCTGACTCCACCTCCTAGAGAGGGCTTGTGGGCTTCCTCCCAGAGTGCTCCTGGCTCTCAATCATCCAGAGTGCTCCTCTCCAACTCCTGGCAATGTTCCGAACTGAACTGACTGACTCACTGAAGCTCTTTTTATGCTCCTTGTAAAATGTTGACTCCTCTTCTGAGAGTGGGATTATGGAATCTGAGAGTGGGATTATGGGTTTCTGACTCTCCCAGAGTGCTCCTTGGCCCTAAGAGCTTCTTGCTTATATGAGCTCTCTAAAGATGTGAACACAAGCATTGTTTCTGTCAGTTCCACTTAGTACCTTGTTTCAAGTCCTGGCCCATAACATCTCCTTGTAAGATCAGATCAATCATACTGAACCATGCTAAATTAGATAATTATTGTTTCTATCAATTCTAATGACTTAACAACTTGTAAGGATTCTAACAGTTATTGTTATGGACTTATCTCCGAAGGACTCCCCTTTTATAACATTCTGAGCAGTAGTTAGACAACTTCTTGAGAAATAGGAGGAGAATGGGTTGGGCTAGAGAGACTCTCAGTCTTTCCCAAACAACTCTTCTCTGATCTCCCATAGATTTACTCAATGATCTTCCCAAGAGTTCCTCATCTTTTGAGATTTGGAATCTCTGCCATCTGCCTTCTAGAGCACTTACTTCTTCTAGATAATTTGTGTGTAGATAGATAGATGGAGAAATATTCAGCTTATCCATCCACTGACAAATATTTAGTGAGTACTTTTTAATGTGTCTAGGACTTTATTATTAAATTATTAATTTTATGATGAACAAAATAAATATGACAGTCTCTGAACTCAATGAGTTTATAATCTGATTGTAGAAAAAATTGCAACAGAGAAAACAATAAATATTTTAGGGATCCAATGAGTTGTATAATCCTAGAATGTCATACTTAGAATGTCCAATTTACTGATCCAGTCACATTGGATTATTACTGATTTTTACACAAAATATCTGACCTAAAATTTTCACTAATGTCTCCCATACTTGGAATGTTTTCCTAGCTCATTTCTGCTTCCTAATGTCATTGACTTCTTTCAAGTCCCAGTTAAAATTGTAGTTTTCATAGTAAGCCTGTATCAGTCCCCCTTAATTCAAATACTTCCCCATGCTGCTTCCCCTGCTGATTTTCTATCTCCTGTTTATATCTTGTTTCCATACAGTTGTTTACATATTGTCTGTGGTATTAGTGTCTACAAGTTTTGTCAGCCGGGATTGTATTTTGTCCCTACTTTTTTGTATCCCCAATATTTAGCACAATTCCTGGCCTATAGTTGATACTTATTAAAGTTTTTTTTGACTGATTGAAAAAAAAATGATAAATAATAATCAAGAAATTAAATCCAAAGTCACCCTTGGCAGATATGAGGCTAAAAAGTAAGTGCTCTGAACATCAGTGTTATCTCCATCACTTTGATGCCTCCACATGAGAGATTGATGTGGAAACAGCCAGTCTAAGAAGGCTTCATGAGGCAGTTGGCACTTGAGCTTGAACTTGAAGAATTATGGAGATATGCACAAGTAGAATAGAGGGTGAGGACAATAAAAAGAAGGACCTCCCCACTCAAATTTCATGAGAATTGAGGTCCATGGTTGCTAGGTCATTGGAACAATATTGGATGCTTCATAACCTTCTCTCCATTGACTATGACAGATATGTTTATGCCAAGAAAAGAGGGCTGCCTATACACATGAGAGATGGGAATGAGTCCTCTAGGATTCATTTGCTGACTCCCATTGCAGAATTAGTGCATTTCTTATGCTTACCTAGAATATAACCACAATGAGAAAAATCCTAATGTAGACGGGTTGATTGTCTTCAGAAAGTACACACCATTACTAGATTGGTGGTTTGAATACTATTACCTTCTGGGCAACTCAGATACTGTTCCCTCCTTAAATAAAGCTTAAGCATCTAGTCTCTAAACTAAAAGGAATGGTAGTGCCAAATCCTCCTCTCATGAGGAAAAGACAGCACCTAAATTGAGAAATTGAATAGAAGCCAAAAACTAAAATCAAAAGTTGCATAGCCATAGGTCCAAGAAAACAGATATCATATGATCTATCCAGAAGATCCTGAATGTCACATAAGACCATAGATGAGCAGCCCAAGTTGGAACAACCTATTTTTATTACTATAAGACTTCAAAAGTGCTGCAATGTCAGAGACGTGAGTTACTTCTCTGCATGTGAATCCTAGCTGTATATGCTTTCTATATTCGTGCACCAACACACCCTGAAAACACAGTAGGTGCTTATTTAACATTAATTGATTGACCAGATAGGGTTTGCTCTTTGGCCCATTTTGCAGTCAAAAGGTCCTAACGTTTTGAAAGTGAAGAGCCTGGGAGAAAAAAATGGTAAGGTAGGTCCATGGAATTGGGGTGACCCAAGTGTAGAATACAACTTAGATTGTCTTCCATTCTACTCCCTTTATCCTAATTGGTCAATACCCACAACCCAGGATAATATAAAACAAGAATTACTAGAAGGTTGATTTGCAGCCACTACTGTACTTCTAAACTCAGTTTCTCCTTGACCTTAGAAATGATCCACTGCTTGGAACCAGCGAGGTATGAAAATAGACAAGTTGCTTCTATTTAGTTTCTCTGTGCTTTGCCTCTTAGGGCTAAATCTTGGGATGAGCTCTTTTCCCTGATTTTCCCCCACCTTTTTCCAAGCTTAACTATGGGACATCAGGTTAGAGGTGCTTTACAGACAGCACCTCTTGTTGCTTTTCAGTCCTCTTCTCCTAATCAGAATTCTCTTGAGTACCGAAATCTAGTTTCTCTTGTTTCTTCTGACCTGTCTTCCAATTCTGTCATTCTTTAATTTCACAAAGATTTGTTGATCAGCTAATATTATGCAAAAGACACTGAGCTTGACCTTGAAGGGAATATAGGTATTCAAGGACTTACCTGCCCTTATCTAATAAGGAATATGACAAGTAGGCAAGTAATTAGAAGACAGAGTAAAATGTGTTGAATATTTGAGAGGGAGCTAGAGAGCTGTGATAATTCAGAGAAGAAGAGCCCACTCCTGGGAATTACATCAAAGAAATGAGGGGAAGGTCAATGGAATTCCTTTTCCAGAGTTCAGCATTAAGGGCATACAGTTAAAATGAGGTAATATATGTAAAGAGCAAAACCTAAAGCACTTCATTAATGCTAGCTACTATGATTATTATTAGAGTTGAAAGCAAAAGTCGATTCTGAATGGTCTTCAGCTTGTTAACCTAGTTGCAACTCCCAATCTTAGCAGTCCAGTTTATTGTTTGGCTTTGGGATGCACTGAGACTGGAGATGACAGGAAGAATTCTGAAGACAGTTTGGTATACTGGAAGGTATCCTGGACTAGAAGTGATGAAACCTGGCTCTAACTTAGGAAAATTTAAAAAGGTACTTGATTGGGGTAGCTAGGTAGCACACTGCATAGAGCACCAGTCCTAAAGACAAGAGGACCCGAGTTCAGATCTGGTCTCAGACACTTAATGCTTCCTAGCTGTGTGATCCTGGGCAAGTCACTTAACCCCAATTGCCTCAGGAGAACAAAAAGGCATTTGATCTCTCTAGGTCTCAATTTCCTTTCTTGTAAAGTGAGAGAATTGGATTAAATGTCTTACCTAAGGAACACTTACCATGGAGCACTAATAAATAAAGGTACAAATGGCTAAGGTCTTAGTCATTCTAAATATGTGATTTTGTTTTTGGGCAGCTTGGCCTTGGCAGAATCCAATATTCCCATCAACTTTAAATAGATGGTTGATATATGGAAGAGAGGATATAGAAAGAAGTCGATCTTTCAGGTGGTGGTAATGATATATCAGTTCAGAGACCTGCTGCCTCTGGAATAGACTGTGGTCCTTGCTCACTTCATTTCCTTGGACTATCTTAGAATAACTATGGAGATCCAGGGAAGATCTAGAAAGCCTAGCTAGAATCAGAGTAGGAGCTGTCTGAGGACATTGCCTTTATTCTGTAATATAAGTATGGATAAGGTTCAGACCAGGCAGGCCAATGAAGTATGACACTCAATGTGTTGGGGTAGAGCTCATGGCATAGAGCCCAGGGAGGGAGCTCTTTGTAGTCATCTTTTGTGAACCTCAGAGAATAAGCATGAGTAGATGATCCAGGCAGGCTTTGAGTCAAACTGCATGAAGGGTGAGGACATCTCTGAGGAACAAGTTGTTATAACCCACTGCTTTAAAATGGATTTTTGCAATGATCCTTCCTTTTCTCATAGTGTTTCAAAGTGATAAGACCCTTTTGGAAAAACCCAATTCCTTGTCCACTTACCCTATACCAACATTATCTGCCTTCTCCCTTCTACTTTTAACCTTCATGTCTGCCCCTTCTATTAAAAAAATTCAGAAAATACTATTGAAAACTCAAAAGAAAAAAAATTATATTAGTAATTCCCCTCTCCACTTCTGTTCTGCCTATTAAGACATTTTTGAATCAGGCCATTTAGAGAAAAGCCCTTCCCTGTGTTTACAAGATAATCCCACTGAATCCCCTTGTCATCTCTTCATGCATATAATCTGATTTCTTCCTCAATAAAAGTCACATAATTTGAACACTACAGGCTCAGGTCTTATAAGTCTGTGCCCCACATCAGTTTTGGGATAGGGAATGTACCCAGAGGAAAGATATGTTAAGATCATAGGCTCTGGAGTTAGGAAAGTATAGTTAGTAGAAAATATATATCAGTGGTTTTTCATACTTTGACATACACAACTCCCTTGATGTTAGCATGTTGCAATGAAAAGAGTACAAGAAATCTTGGCCTAGGACTGACTTTCCCTCTTCTTCTGACATAGTTTTACATAATTCCTATCTCACCTAAGGAGCTCTTATCATGGAACATTGATAGATTAGAATACAAATAGCTAAACTCTTAGTCATTCTAAATTTGTGATTTATTTTGGGAACAATTGGCTTTGGCATAATCCAACACTCCTAATCAGCCTTAAATAGGTGGCTGATATATGGATGGGAGGATATAGTAGGTAATAGTTTACAGACTAAGGATACACACTTTGAGTAAGCTAATAGGGTAGATGGTACCTCAATGTGGGCATTCTACCCAATGTAGTTATGAACAAGCTGGCCCACAAATTGGAATTAGTCATTTGGAAGATTCCTTCTTTCCTTCCTTCCTTTCTTAGTTTTTTCCTTCTTTCCTTAGTTCTTTCTTTCTTTCCTTCCCTCTTCCGTCCTTTCCTCCCTCTTTCCATATGGGACACATGTCCCTTATCTACAGATGCTCTTAAAAGTATTTTTTCCCTGTTTCACACTTCTAAACCCTCCCAAGATATCTTGGGGTTTACTGGCTATATTTCTTAAAGACCATTCCTTAAACCAAAATCAATCTGATTCTCATTGGCCACCAATAGGTTTAAGTCCAAGCTCCATTTGGTCATTGTTTAGGTCCTGATTTATTCAGATTGAATGTAAATAGCAATTATTTCTGCTTTGATTGGGAACCTTGAGGGTCTTTCCCTCCCAGATTCATTTATCTATTTATTTATTTAGATTTTTTTGAACTAGATGAAAAAGGAGATTCTTTGCCTCAATTGCTACCTAACCTTAATCACTGAATGAGTGCAGCGTCAGTCAAACTGAGACCTTAAAAAGCTTTAAAAAGCCAAGATCTCCCACTGCATCGAGGGCTATCTCTACTTGTTTTGGTCTTACCATTGGACCAGACAGCTCTGGAAGGAAAAGTGAAGCAGGTGACTTTGCACAGCCCTTCCTCACATAAATCCAGTTCATTTGCATGCCATGGTATCTCCTCCCTAATGTCATGATGCTCTTTGAGAACAAAGAACAAACAACAATAGTTGTGAACGATTATCTGATGAATGATACTTGAAGAAATTACAGTAAGGCTTCTTTCAAAAATTACAGAATTTTTAAAAGTTGTGTTTTAAAAATCTGCACTTTTATGTGTTCTGCTCCAAAGAAAACTCTTAAATCAAAACACAATCACAAAAGACTGTATAATGCATTATGCTTAATAATTAGTATACTTTACACAAGTGTTTTTTTCTACTTAGAAAAGGAACTTCTCAGCCTGGGATTTCAATAGGAATTTCACTATACAATAAGCAATGAATTAATCTTATTTAATAGGGGTTTGGTCTATCACTTGATCTTAACACTATTAAGCAGAAAGAAAAACATTTATGGAACTTCAAATCAGGAAGTGTGCTAAAGTAGTCCCACAATAGGCCATCAATTGATATTTCATTTAGGTCTTGAAAAAAAGATAGATTATAAATTAAAGAAAAGAAAAGAGTATTATAGAATAATAACCTATTCATAAGTGAGGGAGACATTGGGCATGGAATGTTTCAAGAAACATGAAAATAGCAATTTAGATGGAGTGATAGATTTTTAGATAAAGCTGCAAGTATTTATTAACCAGTTATTATGTGCCACATATCGTATTAAGCATTGGAGAAACAAATATAAGCAAAAGAAAGACAGTTTCTGTCTTTAAGGACCTTATAGTCTAATGGTGAAAGACAACACATAAAAGAGAGCAGAAATAAGGACAAAGGAGGAATACTGTGCTGAAATACAGTGGCAAAATCCAGGAAATCACCAGTAGACCAAAATCCAGGATGGCTGATCTGAACTTTTATTCTAAGTTAAGACAAAGTCCAGAGAATTTACATAGGGGAACAGTGGGATAGAACACAGAATTGGTAGTTTGAAAATAGATCCTGAAGGGCCTTGAATGTCAAGTTGAATTTATATATTTTATTTTCTAGGAAATGGAGAGCCATAGAAAACTTTTGAATAATGATGAAATATTAGGATAAGGAAAATTACTTTAAATAAAATCATGTATGTGAGATAACAGTCACTTAAGGTCCATGACCCTGTAAGAATCAAAGAATCAAAATCATCCCCTTAGCCAGATATCAAAAAGGTCCTTTCTGCTATATATTCATATTATCTGCCTTGTAATGTAATTGTTTTTCTTGTATCTAAATCAGAATGTGATGGTAAATGTTTAACAATCGTGGGGGAGGGCAAATATGCATAACATGTTTTAAATTAAATCTTCATTAGTAAAATTCCATCAGGTTCTTAAGTCTAGACAATCAACAAAACAATAAATCAAGCATTTATAGCATTTGCTGATTTCAGAGGAGTAAATGTTCACACTGAAAATATAAAAAGCTGTTTTACCAAATCCAGCACATGTCTCAGTTCTAATTTCCTTATTTCTACTTCTCAGACTCCACACATTTTTGCCTTCAATTTACTCCCTAATTTTCCTATTGTCTTCATTATTTTCCTTCCAGATGGATCTCTCAGTGCTTAATCATATGCACTCTCTCTAGGGTTCTTCATACCATGGCTGATCACAACTGACTCACTTCTGACTATGGAAAGGACCTCTGCTCTCTTCAGGCAATTGCAGACTCTATAAGAAATTAATCTTCTTTTTCTGCTCTCATTAACCATGTTAGTTACAGAAGATGGAAACTTGATCACACACATTATAGAAATGATGGCATAGGCTCATGCATCAAGACTAAAAGATCTCTATGATCAGATAAAATGCCACTTTATTTGAACAAATGTAAAGAAGTCAGCCCTGTGGTAATGGGCCCCTGTCAAGAAGATCCACCTCTCTTTTCCCTGGGATTCCCTGGGCATCAATGGCAACTCCTGTGTCATTATTAGTCTTCCTGAAAAATTCACTGCAATCATGAAAGAATTTTCTAATTTTTAGTTTCAGTTCTTTGATTAGTATAGATAATGACAGAACTGGTCTAACTTACAGGTGTGTCCCTAGGTCTCAGGTGTACCACACATGTGAACTCCTCATATGTTCCCTGATGATGCATATTCTCTGCATTATCTCCAAAGAATGCTGTAATAACTTATGTCTGATTAATGTCTGCTTTCTGAATATCAGTCCAATTAAGTATAGAGCACATCATCACCAGTAGACCAGCCATTTAGTGATCAATTCTCTGGCATGACAACTCATGAAACAAAGAAAAATATAAAAAGCCACAGTTCTTTGTAACTTCCTGGTCTCTTCTGAAATAATGGTAGAAACTAGGAATGGGGACTAATACTGATGCATTTTTCACACATTTCTTTCCATAATTGTTAACATCTGCTGGTATTCTAACTACAAAATCCTTGCTCAATCACCAGCATTTGGACTGAATGCTATTGAACTTGACAAGCTCACCATAAATGAAATTAAAAGATGAAAAAAATGGTGCAATTAAATGAGAGGATAGAACTTTCATTATCCTGAAAGAGGCAAAGAAAAGAGTTAGCAGAGTTTATTGATAATTCAAAAACAGAATTCAATTTATAAAATACTTGGTCCTCTCCCATAGCGATTTAATCATTAATGTTAATCAAAAAATAAACTCATCATGAACATAATTGTAATGTATGTTCCAATTCTATTGCAGAGCATTATAAGTAGGACATTTAGAAGACAATAATATACCATTACAATGAAATGAACAAGTATGATATGGAAAAGTAGATAGCGAGCTGACCACAGAATCAAGAGTGCCTGAGTTCAAATCCCACCTCTAAAATATAAGTTATGTGACCCTGAGCAAGTAAATTAACTTCTCAATGCCCCAGTGATTCCTCAAGATTCTAAGTTGGTTGTTGCTGATTGGCATTTGTAGAGGAAATTTTGACACTGGAAGTTACCTTGACCAATGGTGTCAAACTCAATACATCCTGGCATGGTAATTTAGAAAACCACATATTAACATTATCTGTGTTTTCCTGTTTATATTTTAATCCATTTTGGAAATTGGAGAATTTTGTGAGCAGTGAGTTTGATATCTGTGCCCTATAGCAATGAAATCACAGATCTAGACCTTTTATTTCTAAAGGACTTCAATGGTACAGGGCAAGATGGGGGGAGGGGAATGTTGAGAGATAAGAGGAGAGACAGAAAGACTGATAGAGGTGATAGGGAGAGAGAGAGAGAACTCTGGAGATTTCAGAGAGTAATTGCTCACACTGAAAATATAATAAACTATTTAACTAACTCCAGAATATGCCTCAATAGATAGATAGATAGATAGATGACAGATAACTTACAAAGCACCCTGTTTCCCACACTATGTTAATCACTGAGGAGATAAAACAAGCAGCAATTTAATCCCTGCATTCAAGAAGAATTTCTAATGGGGAAAGACAACACATAAAAAAGAGCTAGAAAATTAGAAGATGAGATAATATAGCATGGAGGTATCAAGGAAATGGTATGATGGTCCAGTTCCCAAAATGAGAAATTAAAAGCTTACCTATGTGAACTGAGGAACACAGGGGCAACATCCAAGATTGGGAGGAGGAATAAAGAGTAAAATAATGATTAGTGTAAATAGCATAGTAAAGAGATGGTCAAGAATCAAAGTTTAGGAGTAAGAAAAGAGAAAACCCAAAGGATGGCAACAAATATGAAAAATCAATGCTGAAAAGATTGAGGAAAGTTAGGCTTATTAAAGAATTATTGGGTGAGCTGTGAATTAGTGCAATTATTTTGCAAAGCAATTTAGAATTATGCAAATAAATTTAATAATTTAGCCATATCTTTAGACCCAGAGATTTCACTACTACACCTATATTATAAAAAGCCAATGATAAAAAAAAATTAAGTCATAACGTGTCAAAATATTTATACATTTTTGTCTGGTAGTAAAAAACTGGAAACAAAATAGTTACCTATCATCTAAGGAATAACTTTTTAAAATGTGAACAATAAATATAATAGAAAATCACTGTGTTTTGAGAAGCAATGAATATAATCAATACAAAGACACATAAAAAAACTTGTATGAACTGATACAGAGTGAAGTAAGCAGAGATATTTAATAACTATAACAATGTAAATTGGGGGGGGGGGGAAGCAACCACAAAACAATTGAAATAAATGTTAGAAAATTGCAAAGAACAAATGATCCAAAAGAAAAGATATGAGAAAACATTTCTCTTTTGGTACTTTGCTGAAATGGTAAGGGAGAGAGGTCATTGAGAAAGGAAAATTGCATATTTTTAGACTTTTTCAATGTGTTGTTGTTCTGTCAATTGCCTTTTGTCTTTCTACTTTTTTTTCTTTAAAAAAATGTTTTTTATATGGAGTTGCTCTTTGGGAAAGAGTAAAGAGGCATACAGAGGAAATTTTAAGAGATTTAAAAACAAAAGACAAATTTAAATTTTAAAAAATTGAGAGCCCAAAGAAATATAGAACTTATAAGATTTGTGCCTATTATTTGGTTAATATTTTCTCCTAGAAGAGAATCAAGTGTTGCTGAATATAAGTACCAAATAATGACACAAAACCAAATTTATTGTTTTAATAGATGAGAAATGACTAGTTATGGATGTGAATCATTTCAGAATCAACTGTTATATATAATCAGATTTAATTTTTAAAGAAAAAAGCAATACAAAATTAGTAGAAAAAATAAAAACAAGAAAAGAACATAGAACACAACTGAAGAAATTCCAGCCTGACCTACTTAAATGAGATAATTATGTATCCAAAATTGTAAATAGATAAAAAAAAAACAGACATAAATATAGAATGTCTATTCCCTAAGAAAGTTTAACCAATATAAATTAGTCACTATAATGAGACCAATAGAACCTACGAGAGCCATTTCATTCAACAAATACTTGTTTTTCTTGTCAAGGAGAGCGATATAGCAGCCAAATGCAACAGCCATCATTTAAATTTGTTTGTAAAATATACAGAAAAATAGAGAATGATTCTAAGTAGTATTACCTCAAAAAGGGAGAATTATTGAAAAAAAAAAAAAAAACATTTCCAAAAGGGTGGTGAGTGACTAACCTGTATCAAATGATTCTGAAAGGAATTGAGAATGAAACTAGAAGGACAATGCTCAGATTTTTTTAAAATGAAAGAGAACTGAAAGATCCAAGATTAGGAGCAAAATTCTTAACTAAGAAAGGAAAAGATAAAATCAATCAATTTTTTAAAAATTTTGCATAAAAAAATAAAGAGAAAAAATATCAAATGGGGGGATGATAAAGACTGATAAAACTGATAAAAAAAGCTGATAAGACTAATAAAAGTCTTAAATCTTAGAAGAACTGATGCAAAGTAAAGTAAGCAGAACAACAAAGCAATATACATAATGAATAAAGAATTGTACATTGGAAAAAGCAATACCATATAGAAAATGAATGTTACAAAATTACAAACTTGACCTCAAACAACAGAAAGCAAAATCTTCCTTTTATTATTCATGGGGTAAAGAGTCCACAAATGTGGAACATTGCAAATTTTGTCATTTTCCTCCAAAAAATTTATTAGTTTTACTCATTTGGCTTCACTTCCTCTTTTTCGTAAGAAAAAAAATTATGTGAAAAAATTTTTTGGGAAGAGGAAAGAGAAAATAAAGAAAATTTAGTCTATATAAAAACAAAAGATATAAATGAAAACATACTTTTATAAAATCTAATATTCATGGCAAATAGGAAAATGGCAGAAATATGTAAGATCAATGACCATTCCCCATCTGATAAATGGTCAAAAAATATTGGCACAGTTTTCAACAGAAGAAATGCAAATAATCAATGTTTTTTAATGTCAATTACTAAACACATAATGCTGTTTTGAGAACTGAAAGGCCCTTACAACATCATTCCTCTAATATTACACATGAAGAAACTCAGCTTCAAAAGGTTTGAGACTTTCCTGAGATCACAAGATATAAGTAGGAACTAAGATATTCTGATTCCAGACATTTTTTCCATTTTCCATTCTCTCAGAAAGAGAAATAAAAAATAAAATGCCTTAGAGATTCACCTCATGCCCATCAAATTGACAAAAATGAAAAAGCACAGAGTCAATGTGGGATATGTAACAAGATGGACACATTAATACATTCTTGGTAGAGCTCCAAAACAATCCAATTTAAGCAAATCATTAGAGATTATATTATAAAAGTCACTAACTGTATCATGACAACCTTTGTTGTTATTGTTCAGTCATATACAGCAATTCATGACTCCATTTGAGATTTTCATGGTAAAGATACTGGAGTTGATACATTTCCTTCTTCAGCTCATTTTATAGATGAGGAACTGAGGCAGAGTTAAAAGATTTACAAAGAGTTACGCAGCTAGTAAATGACTTGAGGCCTGACATGAACTCACCAAGATGAGTCTTCCTGACTATATGCCTTGCACTCTATCCACTCACCACCTAGGTGGCCCCACTTTAAGCCACCAGCAACATCAATATTGGGCATATGCCTTAAAGATCAATGGCAGAAAAATCTCATATATAACAAAATATTTTATTAGCACTTCGTGATAGAAAAACTAGACACAAACTGGAAATAATTGGGGAATGGCTGAACAAATTGTGACATGTGACATGAAAATAAATTTAAAAATTTAGCCATATCTTTAGACCCCGAGATTTCACTACTACGCCTATATTATAAAAAGCCAATGATAAAAAAAATTAAGTCATAACGTGTCAAAATATTTATACATTTTTGTCTGGTAGTAAAAAACTGGAAACAAAATAGTTACCTATCATTGTAAGGATTTGAGAAGCAATGAATATAATCAATACAAAGACACATAAAAAAACTTGTATGAACGGATACAGAGTGAAGTAAGTAGAGATATTTAATAAGTATAACAATGTAAATGGGGGGGGGTGGAAGCAACCACAAAACAATTGAAATAAATATTAGAAAATTACAAAGAACAAATGATCCAAAAGAAAAGATATGAGAAAACATTTCTCTTTTGGTACTTTGATGAAATGGTAAGGGAGAGAGTTCATTGAGAAAGGAAAATTGCATATTTTTAGACTTTTTCAATGTGTTGTTCTGTCAATTGCCTTTTGTCTTTCTCCTTTTTTTTCTTTAAAAAAAATGTTTTTTTATATGGAGTGGCTCTTTGGGATTATTTTTGTGCCATATTTGCCCTATAACAATTATGGGCAATTTAAAGGAATATAATGAATTGTCTGAAGTGATAAAAAATGAAGAAAGTAGAACCAAGAAAACATCCTCCAAAAATAATTCATTAATATAAATGAAGATAATAATAAAAGGCAGCTAAATTTGGACTGCATTGAAGCCTATAGATTCCTGAGAACAGAATATAATGCATTACCTACCCCCTTTTGTTTGGAGAGTGCAGGATGACAGATGAAATGATATATATGTTTTCAGACATGGTTGTTTTTGTCAACAAATTTTGCATAGTTCTTTTCCTTTATTGCAAGGGAGAGACAGGGTGTGGAGGGGGGCTATATATAAGAAAATGGCTGTGAATATTTTTAAGGCTGGAAAGAAAAATAATTTATAAATGTTGCTATAATAAATCACTTTTTCATCAATTACCATTTGGCTTCCATATTTGGACCCAATTTCAAATATGTGGCATAGGGAAGTTGAAAGAGTACCAAAAAGAATGAGGTGAATAGCCCAGGGGTGGAAAACAGAAGTCAGTACTGGATGCCTAAAGCTGTACTTGGAGACAGGAAGATCTAAATATAAATTTATCCTCAGATACTCATTATGTGACCCTGGGCAAGTCACTTACCTGTCAGCCTCAATTTCTTCATCTACAAAACTTGGATGATAATACTATTTACCCCCCCAGGATAATTGTGACAATCAGATAACTTAATATATATAGTGTTTTTCAAATTTTAGAATGTTACAAAAATGTTAACTATTAGTATGCAACATAATTTTGAATGCACTGAGGGAATCTATTATCAAGATATAGGGAAAAGAAGAGATAGCTGAATGCTTGGGAAGATACCTGACATTAATAATTTTTGGTGATACCCAAATATGACCAAGAATATAAATATATACCTTCTTTATAGGACAGCTAAATGAAGCAATGGATAAAATGCCAGGCCTGTAGTTAGGAAGATTCCTCTTTGTGAATTCAAGTCTGGTCTCAGACACTAGCTGTGTGATCCTGGACAAATCATTTAACCCTGTTTGCCTCAATTTCCTCATCTGTAAAATGAGTTGGAAAAGGAAATGGCAAACCATTCCAGTTTCTTTGCCAAAACAACCTCAAATGGATCATGAAGACTTGCAAAGAAAAGGAAAATGACTGCACAGCATATACCTTATTTCCCCTTCTCTACAAAATCTTTGAGAAAAATTTACATGGTCATCAAAGGGTGCCTTTGAGTAGTCAACCTTTTACAAGTGATATTCTGTAGGGAACCATATTTTTACCATAATACAAGTAAACAAAAGGTATATAGGAAACAACATTCCACTGTTTGTTGACTATAAAAAGACATTTGATTTCAAAAAGTGAAATGCCATCTGAAAGTTTCTCCTCCATGAAGTTAGTTTCCTTGTATGTTTA
Source organism: Sarcophilus harrisii (assembly GCF_902635505.1). Taxonomy (NCBI): domain Eukaryota; kingdom Metazoa; phylum Chordata; class Mammalia; order Dasyuromorphia; family Dasyuridae; genus Sarcophilus; species Sarcophilus harrisii. Next base: position 459,749,837 of record NC_045428.1, on the reverse strand, counting down.
AAATCATATGAAATATTTTGAAAATTGTAATAACATATGTTTTTGTTTAACAATCATCTGATTATTCAGAGCTATTAAGGCATAAAACAAGAATTAATATGGAGATTGTCCTGAACAGAGTCCCAAGGAAATGAGATTTTCAGAGACTACTAAATAAGAACCATAGCCACTTAAGAGAATTCAATTAAATATTCACATAGAAAAAACTATATTTATAAAGAATGTCTATATTCTGGACTCTCATGTGTAGTCAAATAAATAATATATTGAGACAAGTACATATAACTTAAACATTGCTAATGAATATGAACTGTGCTCAGAATGAAAGAGCAGGAAGAAGATCTAGGTTTTCTCTGGGAAACTGTGCGGTCATTCAATGAACAAAGCTTCTTTCTGAAACAAATTGCACCAGCATTCTTCTGTTATGATTAATATCTATCAAGGCATAAATAAAAGAGATGATCACTTACTATGAGATTGATTCTTGGAAAATAAGATTTGGACAAAGAGGTTAACTACTTTGTATTTATTTATATTTATTCATTTAACATTTATCCTGCATATATTTTTATATGTGCTTATTGCCTCCTCCATTAAAATGTGAGTTCCTTATGAATAGGGATAATTTTATTCTTTTATCTTGAGGCCTAGTACAGTACTTAACATATGTAGAACTTAAATCTTTGTTGATCAAGTAATTGAATTCTTTGTTTCTCCATTGGTCCTCTATCTTCTCCCAGTTTCCATCCTGTTAGAAGAACTTATATAGCAGATGTTACAGTGGTCAAGGGGTTCAATGGGCTAAGGGCTAAATATCATGAAGTAGGTTAAGGTAAGAAGTAGATCAAAATGAAATATCTGATAATGAACTTGAAACTTTAAGGGTTGCTATGGGAATTATTCTTCCATTTCTTCCTTAATTCTTGCTTTCAAGAGAAGATAGCCATTATATAATATAAGGATTGATAACTATTTATCCACCAAGATAGATGAGAAAAGGTAGGAGAAAAGGATGAGTTATTACCAAGTAATAGAGTGAATTTAAAAGTCAGAAGAAAGGGAGATGAGCACAAAAGTGCTCTAGTAATATAGAGGGCTGAAATTCCAAAAAGGTATGCTTGTGAATCAGACAACCAAGCACTTAAGGATAATTACCTATTCCACGTGAGACAATGACTCTATTAGCATATGTTGGATAAATGACTCTTCTCACTGTTGGGTGCTTGTTGAATGTTTGGTGTTAAGATAATCATAGGCAAGGATTGGAGGACAGAGAGAGGGGGGCCAGAGAGGTACTTTGTGACAGGATGAGGAGGAGAAAGACTGGTGGTTTTAGACTCGAAAATCCAGAATACATCTTTGACAAGCCTCATGGCAGTTTGTCTGCCTCTTTCACTTCTCCCTCTAAAGACCAGGGACTTTAATTTATCCTGACTCTGGCTGACCCTGAAGCCCTCCAGGGAGTTAGCCCAAACTTCACAAAATTTAATGTATTTGTAGAATAAAGGAGTTATTGCCCCATATTGTAACAGGATCTATGGACAGGGGACTCTGGTGAGAAACAGAAGGAAGTAGGATGCAGCTGGATAAGATGATAACTAAATGCAAGTCCTTTCCAATAACATCTCTTCCATTATTTCCAATTTTACAATCTGCCTCCCCAACTTAAGAGAATTGATAAGATCTCAGGATGAAATTCTGATGATACAAACACAAATGATTCAGATGAAAAAAGATAAAGGGGAAAAGGATATAAAATATACCAATGTTTTATGATGGCAAACAATCAAAAAATAAAATATAATAAATGCCCATTGACAAGGAAATGGTAAAAAAAATGGCAAATACATGGGATAGAATAATATTGTGCTGTAAGAAACAATGAATATGATTAAATAGAGAAACATTGAAAGACATATATGCATTGCTACAAAATGAAGTAAAGTCAGAGAAAAATAAAATGTAAGAAAATAAACAGAAAAAACCCTCAACAAAATATAAAAGATGCATGTTACAAAATCATAAAGACTAAGTTTAGCACAGAAATAGAAATCTGAGAATATATCTCCCCCATTCCTTTACATAGATGGAGAAAGGGATGTGGAACATTGTATGCAATGTCATTTTTTTATTATGTTGATTTTTTGGAATTTGTTTTCCTTTTATTCTTCTTCATTTTTTCTTTCTTTTCTGTATAATAAGGGATAATTCTCTAAGAAGGGAATGTAAGCAATACAGGGAAAATGTAGATGATGTAAATGCAAATTATATTAATGAAATTTTTTTTTTAGTGTAAGCTTTTTTTTTTTATTTAGAATAACCTCTTTTTTTCTTCTCTTTTTTTTTAAACAACATTCCCCACTCCAAACTTGGGCCAGTAAAGATTACACTGAAAATGGTACACCTCTCAAATGGAATACAAATACACCTAAAATTTTAAATTTTATCTTTGGAATAAATTAAATTGGAAATTTTAAAACTTTCCAAGAAAAAAGTAGAATAAAAAGAAAAAAAAATCAACTGGCATTTTCCCCAAAGGATTCACTCCCCTGACACACACACTCTTCAAACAATAGCTACCAAATCCAATTCTATGTCAGTTTCATAACTTTGTTCTAAAATGAATTCACTATTTTACTCATATTCTAAATAACCTCTAGATAAGTTTCATAAATTTTATCTACTGGAGGTGCATCATAATTAACCAGGGCTCCCTCCTCCTGGTCCAGAATTCTATGAAATTTCTTGTCAATAATTCATTTGCAACAGTTTCCATTCCATGTCATCCTTAGAGAGTTTGATAAGATTGGATTTATCTTCAATATATACACTAGAAAAAGATTCAATCGCCTGTATCAGAATACATCCTAATAAGTTATCATGTACATTGGCAAGATAAGTGTTGTTAATGGGGTCATCTCAGAGTTCTACCTGGTAATCTGATAGTGCCTTCAAAGTCTGCTAGTGATTCATTCTTACTAATCCAAGGCACAAAGTTTAATGCTTCTGTCTACCTTCCTGCATACTGTGTTGCAAGCTTCCCATCACTAAGACTTAAACATCTGTGTTGATTTTGCAAAGCAGCTTGTACTTAAGTGCTATGTGAGGTACAATATTTCCTACTTCTCTTCTGCCATACCGTTGATACTTGACTGCATGTCCAAGATAGCCTGCAACTTAGGAGGGCAGGAGATGGCATTTGTTATGGCTCAAGCAAACACTTTGGGAAAATTGTTCAGGGTATGGTATGTTTCACTTTCTAAAAGTTGCACTTCTAGCAGAAGGGCCTTGTCATCCATCTTTTTTAAATGCTCAATACCTCCAAAGCCTAAAATAAGCAGTCCTCTTCTCAAATTTGTACTTATACAGTTCAACTTCCTCTGCTGAGGTTATTTCCACTTCAAGAAAAAGGTCTAATATGGATTGAAGCAGATGAGCATTACTGGTAGAGTTCAAGAAGGGTCACACATACTTCAGGAGTCTCCCAAGCTTCACAGCTTGTCCATTTTTGACCAGAAGTGATCCCAACTCCAGGACACTTTGCTCTTTAGCCAGTACTGCCTCCTCATCATATTCTTAAATGTCAGATATTGAGAATAAAGTGCAGGATGTCAACAGAAGCCTCTCAGTCAGTCAAACTGAACAGGGACTGGGTTCTCTGGAACTCCACCATCACTGCTACCATCTCACAACCTAACACATGATCCAATAAAAATCTACTTCAAAAAATTAATGTGACTGCACAGATAGCTATCTGATGAATTTCACTTTCTCAGACATAAATTATCAAACATTGAATTTAGAGTTGAAAGGGGTCTAAAAATATGTTATAGTCCAATATCCTGATTTTTAGTCACAATTGAGTTAAACTTTTATTTAGTACCTACTACATGCAAGTTACTATGCTGGGTACTAAGAATACAAAGGCAACAACACAGGGCTTATCCATTTAAAGCTTATATTCTAGGAGTTCATGGCAGAAATACTGGAGTGATTTGCTATTTCCTTTTTCAGCTCATTTTACAATTGAGGAGGCTCAGAGTCACACAGCTAGTGATTGTCTGAGGTCCTTTGAACACAGGTCTTCTTGATTCCAGATCCAGTGCTTTCCAGTGAACACTTATTGGTTAAAATGTCCAGAGGGAAGCATAAGCAAGCAAGACAATTCTGAAAGAAAAGTATAGAATTTATTACTTATTGTATTTTTATACAATTATTACATATTTACTTTTCTTAAAGCAAGCAGTGTGAAAGAGATTCATATTTTCATAGAAAACCCTCTTTTTGTGTTCTGTGGAATATATTGAAAATTTATTTTTTGTAAGTATTTAAGTTTAGAGTCTACCCGTGGTAGTGCCCTCTGAGCTTAAGTGTATCAAACCAGCCCAATTGGACACATCGAGTCTAATATAGTGATGTCCTTTTGGTGGTCAGGAAGCAGGAAGAATAACAATAAAGTTCAAAAGAAAAATAAATAAATTTTAATATTAAAAAAAACACCAAATCTCACTGTGATTACACACACACTATCACTAAGTGTGATTACACTTAGATTCATTTTCCAAAAAAACTGGGAAACTCCAGAAAATTAAGGCTGCTGGACACTTGGATATGATAACCAGAAATGTATAAGACCCATCTACTTGTTCAGATAGAACCTGCCCTAGTTAAGGTTAAGGACTGATTAAGGACAACATTGCTAAATTTTTGTTATTAATGAAAACCATACTAATTGGATTATTTACTGTAGTTCTATCACAATCAACTTTAGTTACAGCACAGATTACTTTTCCCTCTCAGGTCATCAGCTGGGCCACAGGACCTCCTGAGTTACCTATCAACACTGTCTGCCCACTAGAGCCACTAAAGTCCCTGTCTTTTAATCCAGAATTCCATCAGTCCCCTTCATATATCTTCTCTACATCTAAAGTTCATTTCTATTTTGTCATGGAACATAACCGAATGCGTCCCTACTTCTTGTGAAGACTGCATTAGCACCCTGGATACTTTAAAATCAGCTGGAGTAAGGATAACCAAAAGTCCTTAATCTTTATTCTTTGTCAAAGGGAGAGGAGAGAGAGTGGATGCAGGAATCTCCTCTTTCTTCTACTGCCAGGAGTTCCCTCACTTGTCCTACTCCACCTTTTTATCCCTCCTCCCAATCTCCCTATACACCAACTGATTGAGCCAGCACAGAATGGTGGAGCAGGCCATTTTCCAAGCAAATGCTAATAGAGTATTGTCCAATTAGTAATTAGCTTTAATTGCTTGCTTGTCCAAACCTCAGTGCATGAACTCAAGAGTTTCAGCCTTTTACAACCTCTGAGCATTTTACTCATGCACTCCTGTCTGAATAGCCAACTCTACCCATCCTTCTATCCTTTAAGACTCAGTGCAACTTTTCCAAAAAGGTTTTCCAGACTTCTTCAGCTAGAAGTTATTTCTTCCTATTTTATGTTTCTATAGTTAATTGTTTACAATTCTTATTTTATACTTTTCACATTCTACCTTTTATTATCATGCTTGATATATTTATATTCTTTTTTTCTGATAGTAACTAAATATTGTGTTTCTTTCTCACAGCAACTAGCACAGTAGTACCTCATACCTAGTTGAGTACCTATATGCTTGTTGAGTATAAAACATCTATTTTATTTTATCCTGTTCACTTGGACCCAACTTTTCTGTTTTTTTCCCCAATAAATTTATATAACAGAAGTCAAGTTATCTTGTCCTCTAGTTGACAGAATCAAATCAATTCAAAGCAATTCACATTAAGTCCCTAAAATATTGTACATTGTTGATAGTCACTGAGGACAAAAATAAATAAATAAAAACAAAATAGTCTTGGCCTTCATGGATCTCACATTCTATTAGAGACAAGGATGCATTTTCAACCTGAGCAATTATATTTCATAAATCAACAAACAATACAAATAAGGACATGATTTATTGTGTTGTTTATACAAACATATATTATATAGATGTATATAGATAAAACCTAAAAGTCTGTCCCATAAACATTTTTAAGAGAACCTGTTGTGAGACACTTACCAGTTCATTTCTGACTAGAGGGATATAAGATGTATGCAGATAAGTACACGTCATTTAGAGAAAGACAAACAGACAAAGACAGAAAGGCACGAATATGGACAAAAACAGAAAGGAAGCAACAAAAAGTCAATAAATGAGGGACATGGGTCAGGAATGAGTCCTTGGCCTCTTCTTCCTTTATACTACTTCACTTGTTGATCTCATCAGCTCCCATGGAATTAATGACTATTCCTGTGTTAGTGATTCTCAAATCAACCTATCCTGATCCAAACTCTTTGCTGAACATCTTGAATCTTTAATTGCCTTTCAGCATCTCAGACTGTATGTCCAGTAGACATCTTGAACCAAATATGTTCAAACCAGAATTCATCATCTTCCTCTAAACCCTCTTCCCACCTCTAAATTTCCCTATTACTGTAGGTCAATATCATCCTATCAGTCTCTGTGGTTCACAGCCTAGGACTTATCTTGGACTCCTCACTATATCTCACCAAATATTCAAGTTGTTGCCAAGATCTCCCCTCTGCAATATCTCTATCATAATACTTTTCTTTATTCTGATACTGTCAACCCTCTAGAGGAGGACATCCTTACTTCTATCAGACTCTTGCAGTAAGCTATTTGTGGTCTACCTGCCTTAAATATCTCTCCACTTCCATCCATCCTCCATTCAACCACAAGTGATTTTCCTAAAGCATAAATCCAATCATGTCACTCCTGTCCCCTACCCCAATCACTGCCTATTGTCTCCAAGGGCAAATACAAAATAGGTAATCTTTCTTTCTCCTACCTCAAGCGTCTCTCTATAGCAGTCCATTCTCCATTTAGTCTCCAAAGTGGTCTTTGATCTAACCAAATCAGCCCTATGCTCAACAAATTCTGGGGGTTACCAATTATCTCAATTATCAAATATAAAATCCTTTATTCGAAATTTAAAGCCCTTTGAAATCTGACCTCTTCTTAGTTACATTTTAGTCCCTTCCCTGAACTCTATCATAATGGTGTCAAACTCAAATGGAAAAAATCCTTCTAGACCACATATTGACTTAGAAAATTACAATTATCTATGTAGTATTGTATTTTTATTTATTTTACTAAATATTTCCCAAATACATTTTTATTTGTTTAGCAACACATAAGAGTATGGTAGGCCACAGATTTAACACCTGTGCTCCATGATCCAATGGACACTAATCTACTGGTTCACAAATATCTTAAATCTCTGGACTCTATGCATTTTTACCAGTTGTCCCCAAGTATAGAATGCTATCCTTCATCACCTCTGACTCCTCACTTCCCTGATATCCTTTAAGACTCAGCTCAAATCACATTTTCTGCAAGAAGCCCTTCTCAGTTCTTCTGTTCTAAACATCATTATTAGGGCCCTCTTCCAGAGATAACCTACATTTAGATTCTATTTGTGTGAGTATATGTGTGTATGGGAAATTGTATATATGCATAATTTAGACAGATAGGCTATATATATATTTGTATATATATATAGATATAGATATATATATATAGATATATGTAAATACTTGCCATTCATATAGAATTATTCCTTCCACATTGAGAGAGTTAGCAATGCAATGCTATTGCGATCTGGGAAATCTGTGTAAAAAATTTTGGCCCTCCCTTCATACCAGAGAAAAAGTTTAAATAATTATGGTATTAGAAGATGAAATATGTTGACATTATACGATACTATACATATATCTTATGAATTTTGTTTCTAAATTTTTCTGTGTCATCTTTTGGCCTTTGCATGTCATCTATGGCTTCCACAAAACTCTCCAAATTTTTTTCATTTAATTTCTTATGCAAACCCCATGATGTATCCAAACCAAGATAGGGAAAGTCACAATGTGGAAGGGAGAACTGTATAAAGGAATATTTATATGATATGGGCAGCTAGATTCCCCAGTGGATAGAGTGCCAGGCCTGGTGTCAGGAAGACACGTCTCTGAGTTCAAACCCCTGAGTTCAAATCTGGTCTCAGACAGTGACTAGCTTGGGAAAGTCACTTAACCCTGTTTTCCTCAGCTTCATCATCTGCAAAGTGAGCTAGAGAATGAAATGGCAAACTATTCCAGTATCTCTGCCAAGAAAACCCCAAAGAGGTATGAATGTGAGATTGGCAAAAAATAACTGAACATATGTGTATATGTTTATGTGTGTATATATGTATGCACATGTATGTGTATATATGTATATGTACATACACAATTTTTTTTTGATATATTGTCTTTCCCATTAGAATTCGATCTCATTGAGGGTGGGGACAATTGTTTGTATTTTTCTTTGTATCTCCAAAATTTAACACAGTGACTGTACTAAAAATAAACACTGTTGAATGACTAAAAGGATGTCATTGTTCTCCTTAGTTCCCCCTAGAAAACACAGAGGACAGTGAAAGGCTCAAGAAATTTCAAAATGCTTTTGAAATTTCTTTGTTGATGTGCTTACTCACTTTGGAATCCTATTAACTGTCTAACTGTAAAACTCCACATACTTCAGGTCATCTTCCAGATATATATATCCCTTGGAACTCTCGGAGCCCTGCTATGTCATTGATTCTCGCTTGGTCTGTAAGTAGGTTGGTTGTAGCCCCTCTAACTCAACTTGTGTTCTCATTTCTTCCCTATTCTCCAAGAGCTACAATCACTACCATAATCTATTCTCCCCACTGCTACCACCCCCACAAGACAATCTTGAGGACGAGTTAATTACCAGAACAATATTTTAGAGAGTGTTCCTTCTTAATAGAGATGCTATCATTCAAAACACATGAAGCATAATGTTCAGAACAAACTAGTCAGTATCCCTTAGGTGGGTGGCAAATAGCCAAAGGACAAATCGAGCTCTTTTTGCTTCCAAATGAGAGAAAACTGGCCCTATTCCCACAGACAAGTGGATAAGAAGAGAAAGTAATTCTAGAAACCTTGAACAGAACACAACAAACATATCACAGGAGGACATCTTCCAAGTTATCTTCTCTACTCCATAGCCCTTCCTGAGAGTCACATGAGTCACCTGAGTAGGAAAAATCATCTGGAATAGATGCATGGACTTTCCCATCTGAACCACAGCAAATATCTGAAGAATCTGGAAAGGTAATCTTAGGGGTCTGATTCCCATTTTGGGTAACTCATGTACAGTCTTTCATCTATAGTTAATATAACTCCTCAACTTTCACTGAGGAACAAATGGAGAGAAAAGCCAGCTAAGGTATACCTGTGGCTCAGTATATCATGAACCTCAAATCTTCAAGGGTTTTTTGGAATGCAATGCTTTCACACTCTTTTCTGTTTGTCTATAGCCTGCCTTTTTTTTTTTTTTCAAGTACCAGTTTGAGTCCTATCTCCTTCACAGATTAATCCAACTTGTATTATCTCTTTCTTGGAAGTGGCATCATAAAGGGATGAAATGCTGTGTTCTCATTTTGAATAAGTTACTAACTCACTGTGTTACCATGGGCAAGTCACTTAGTCCTTAAACAAGGGAGTTAGACATGAAGATGAGGAAATTATACACTTCTTGAACTATCATGGTTCTTAGGAATCATCTGGTCACAAAATAAATTTTCAGTGTTGGAAAAGGTCTCTGAGGAATAATCTTTTTCAACTTCTACCCAAAATCTGAATCCCAAAAAAGTGCTAATTCAACCCCTAACTAAACAACTCCAGCAATAAGAAATTCACTCTTCCTGGGGAAAGTCCATTTCATTTTTGGATGGCTTAGTTAGGAAATTCTTTCTTTTATCCAATTAATATCTATTTCTTTCTGTCCTCTAGAGCTTACCATAAAATTATAGAACTTAGAACCAAGTGACCTGTGAGATCATCCCATCTAAACAATTATTGTTATAGATGAAACTAAAACTCAAAGAAATTGAATGACTTATTTATAGTTTATTAAATACAAAAAATTTTAAAGCTCTTAGGAAGCCCCAAAACCATGACACAGACCCAGATCTCTGGACTCCATTCCAATGCTTTTTGCTCCACATCAGCCTATTTCTCAAAGACCCCTTCCAGCTCTCAGAGTTTATTATTTCTACAAGTATGACATTCTATGATCTCCTGGAAGAACAACCAGTGTGGCTTCAAGATTCACCCCTAAGAAGTCCCAGATCATCTTGTGTAAATCATAAGCATGCCTTTTCCTCCAGTACCCTCTACAACATATATAGAGTTTGACACTAGGGTACCTCAGAATACAGAGGAGGGCCTCATGATTCCAAATAATTGAGGGAAGGATATTCAGTTCCCTGCAATCAGGCTACACAAAAAGCTGTGTGCCATTTAAAAAAGAGAGAGAGAGAGAGAGAGAGAGAGAGAGAGAGAGAGAGAGAGAGAGAGAGAGAAGGTGGAGAAAGAACATGAAGTGGGAGGACAAAGGAAATCTTAGGTCTGCCTTATGCTCCTCCTCTTTTCCCAAATGATCATTTTTATAGGCAAGGAAATACAAATCAGGAAACAATGAAGAGTAGTTTTCAGCAGCCACTACTTCAGTTTGCTACATCTGTGGGTCTCTTGATTGCCATCCCCTTGAGCTCCAGGAGTTCTCCATCCAGAGACCAGCTGAAGCATAAAATGAACAAAATTTTCTTGCTGGGCTTCTCTTTGCTCTATATTTCAAGTGGTGAGTTCTGGGATGGGGCATTGAGGGTATAATCCATAGGTCTATCCTAAAGATCAAAGGTAAAATAAAAGTCAGAGCCCTTACATTCCCTCATTTTTCTTCCTTGTGGGTCCTAGAAATGTTCTAAAATTTTGGGGGTCTTAATTCCTTCTCTTTAAAGGCTGTAAATTAGACCAGATGACCACTAATAGTCATCTTGTCCCACAATGAGCAAGACCTCAGCCTGCCTTTCTTGCTCTAAAATCATACTCTTTTTTTATAAGACCCTAGAACAAGGTTTGGGTGAAGTATATTGAAATAAGAAAACTTAATTCTGCTTTCTTTGGGGAAAAAACACTCAAGATATCATTGATCTTCTCCACCTTGTTCTCTCCATGCCACCGAGGAAGAAACCCCGGATACCTGTCATGAACAATGAAATCATCCAATGCTATCAGTGTTTTTCCTACAAAAATGAGAAGTGTAAGGAAAACTTGGAAACATGTATTCTGCACCATGGTGAATCCTGCATGATCCAGAGAATTACAAATCTCTATAATAATAGTAAGTGCCATCTGATCTGGAATGAAAGGAAAGGAAAGAAGAAATTTTCAAGGGAGTCCCCCTCTCAAGAGGAACTTTTGTGCTTTTTGATGGTAGTTCCAGATAAAACATGATACACCTACTGCCTGATTATTTCTCTGTAAGCCAAGGGCAAACATAAATCATCAATTGAGAAGGTAATACATTATTAAAGGGAACTCCAGGGAAAGGGGATGTGTCCCTATCATGCAGTGGAGGAGTAGATTGTGCCTGATACTTTAAGATATTTCAGCCTCAGTCACAAAATCCTATGAGATATGATCCAGAAGTTAGCAGGGAAATTAGACAGCCTATTGAAGCATCCCTATCATTGCTTCATCCCCTTCCAAGGTGTCTCAAGCATCCCTACTTATTCTGTGCAAGTTTGCACAGACCTTGGCAAGGTTCAAGGGGGCCAGGATCATTAAATGGCCACAGTAAAAAAGGATTTATCCATAAGATAATACAAACTTTGGGCATGCTTGGCCCACACAACCATGAAGAATAACCAGTTCCCTGCCAGGAAGTAAAGAGTCCCCTCTCTGCTCTGTCTGACTGCATTATGGAGGATTCAGGAAAATCTTGACAACTTTAGCTGGATTAGGGTTTAGGGACATCCTTCTAGGATTTAAACATGTATAGATTTCCATCAAGCAGGGAATCTTAATGTTTCTTCTGCCATCAACTACTTTGGTAAAGCCGATAGCCCTTCCCAAAATAATGTTTTTAAATACATAAAAGAAAACCAAATGTTAGTGAAAATAAAAATGCAGTTTTTCTCCCCCAAGTTCACAAATTCCCTGAAATCTTTCACAGGGATCAGTGAACCCCAGGTTAAGAACTTGCTCTACAGAAAAGCAAGACTTGGGGACTATGTGTCTCAGCTCAATGAGTGGAGTTGCCATAGCCCAGGATTTAGGCAGAGGATTTTCTGTACCTCTATCTCTCCCTTCACAGATAAAAAGGAGGAAATTACAATGAATTGTCGATCCAACTGCAGAGAAGGTGAGAAGACACATAAGGACCTTAGGATTCTGACCAACTGTTGTAAGGATATAAGTTTCTGCAATGATCCTGCAATGATCTCAAAGGAATCTTCTGGCAAGCCCACCTAATAAGCTGTATATTCCTCTCCAAAACCACATATTTCCTTTACCCCCATTTTCACTTTTAGTACTTTTCTCTGGCCCCTCCACTCACTAGGCCAGGGGTTCTCAAACTTTTGTTTTCTATATCTTTATATTATTAAAAAAATTATTGAGAATTTGTCCTAAGAATTTTTGTTTGTATGAGTTATATTAATAATATTTACCATATTAGAAATAAAAACTACTTTTGAATTTATAGACTTTCTGAAAGTTTCAGAGATACCCTCCTTTCCCCAGGATTGGGGTTCTCACTTTGAGAACCACTGCACTGTACCATTATTAGGCTTTCTAAATATTCTTTGTAGAGAAGTACCCCTCCTCTCCCTCCTATTTCTCATCTGATTTCTTTTAACAAATTGCATTTGAATTGAACAACACAGATTCAGATTGCCTCTATGCCATCAAGTCCAGTTTTACACCCCAGCGTTCCCAACCAAGGACAGGGGTACATAAACAAAGAACAGAGGCAGTAGCTACATAGTATCTAAGGATACTGAAATGACTCAGGTAATAGAAGATGCATGTATAGAAACTGTGCTTTATTACCTACATTGAACATTGTCCTCTTGTAGTGAAGATATTTGGGGAATTGACACAGAAAAGCTTAGATTTTAAAAAGTCAAGGGAATGGAGAGATCTGGAAAGACTTACAAGACTGATTGTGATCATTGGAGAGGCCTCCAGAGAAGTAATTTAAGTTCAAAGAGAAAGGAGACTAAAAGAATGAGTTGTCTCTGGATATAGACAGAGAACTAGAGAACCAGAGAAGGGAAAAAATCTTAAGTGCTTCATTGTCCAGAAAGGTTCTAGACTTTCCTTCTTATCTCACAACTCCTTGACATCATTCTCTACTATTTCCCCCTTCACTTGTTTTTATTGAAGATATGGTCCTTCTCCTTTCCAAGGCTAGTTGATCAGAATCCCTCCTCTCTTCTTCAAATGATCAGTCTTTTGTATATCTTTCATCATTCCCTTCCACCTACATAAATGTACAAATCTCCTTCAATCGTGTTGTTGTATCATTTCAATTATGTTTGATTCTTGTGGCCCCATTTGGACTTTTCTTGGTAAACATAAGAGATTGGTTTGCCACTTCCTTCTTTAGCTAACTTTATGAGGGAACAAATTCAGGCAAACACGGTTAAGTGATTTACCTAGGGCCACACAGCTAATAAGTATCTGAGGCTGGATTTGAATTCATGAAGATGAATCTTCCTCACTCCAGGCCCAATGCTATATCCATTATACTACCTAGCTGCCCAGAAGGAGGGAAGGGAGGGAGGAAGGAGGGAAAGAGGAAGGGAGGAAAGAAAGAGAAAGGAAATGAAGGGAATAAGGAAGAAGAAAAAAAAGAAAAACCCTAATAAGAACTCATTCCCTATAGTTATCATTTATACTCTATTCCCTTTCTACACTTGATATCTCTACTTTCTTTCCACTCACTTCTTTATAAACCTTTGTGCAGTCTGGCATCTTCTGACTTCATGACTCTACTGAAACTGCTCGTTTCCCTTACCATTGATCTCATAATTACCAAATCTAATGCCCTCATCTCAATGTTCTGGACTCCTCTGCAGCTTTTGACACTATGGACCATTCTATACTGAATATTCTCCTCTCTTTGAGTCTTTCTGACACTGATTCTCATCTCAAGCTCCTTGGATGGACCACCATCTATATTCCATGCCTACTAATTGTGTGGTTAACCCAAGGCTTGATGAGCCTTCTCTTTCATTGTTACATTCCCTCACTTGGCAATATCACCAGATCCTATAGATTAAATTATCATCTCTATCTATATGACTAACAGATCTATATGTCAAACTCTGATCTTTCTCCAGAACTCCATTCCTATATCACCAACTTCCTAGTATTCATTTCAATTCACATGTTCCTTAGACATTTCAAATTCAAACATGTTTAAAATCAAACTCATTATATTTCTGAAATCCTCTATTTTTCTGAAGTTCTCTACTACTGCCAAGAGCACTACTATCCTTCCAATCATTTAGGATCGTTATCACAGTGTCATCCTTGACTCATTAGCCAAGTTCTTTAGTTCCTTGGTTCTACTCACCTCACATGTCTAAACAGTTGCAAAATCTTATTATTCCTTTTTGGTAACATATGTCTTCTCTCTACTCATGCAATCTTCACCCTTGTCCAAGATCTCATCACCTCTTAAAAGAATAAATAAGGGAACATTTATGCCATATTTAAGAAATAATCACAAAATTATTTGATTGGGATGAAGGATTTATATTAGGGAATTTAGGTGGAAGAGATACGTTGGGAAGAGACCATGGAAGGCATTGAACTCAAGACTTAAAAGTCTGTACTTTATCCTATGACCAGTGGTTAGCCATTTGTGGGTTTGTTTGTTTTTTAATGGGGATAAGAGGCAAAGAAGGGAGGTGGAAAAGTGACTTGTGCAAAGTAAAATCTGTAAATTCCTGACCAGCTTTTAAAACTACAGAGGTGAAGTTGTCAGGCTATGCTTGACCATTACAAGATGCTAAATCAGATTATTTTAGTCTCCAGTTCATCTCTGATTTATTACTGTATAATAGCCTTTTGGTCTTGTTTTGCCTTGTTCTGCCCCTGTTTCTCACCCGTTTCTTCCCTGAGTAGTAACTCTGCAAATGCAGTTGGAGAAGAGAATCCATTTAAGAGACAAATACACTATTCCAGGCATGGAATAATGGGGATCTGCACCATGGTAAGAATTATGTGGATAGCTGTACTCTGTATGCCTGGCTGAGAACAGTAATGGCAGCTTGATGCTAAGAACACAGATGATAGAAATAGGATAAAGGCTGCAGTTTAGAAGTCATAGTCCAAATAAGAACTAGGAAAATATCTGAGAAACCTTATAGGAAAATATCCCAGGAGAAAGAGAAACATTACTACTTTAATTTATCTCAAGTAAGATAAGAATCTTACTTAAGTTTTTGTGAATTTAATAAGATACTACTCCACATATGAGATACTGGCTCTTTCTTTTTGCCATCTGTTCTCTGAGGTAACCATATTTCATGGAATTTCTTGGCCTGTGTGTAATTAAATTACAATAGTCTACTGGTTGGCCTTAGTGATGCCATGATCGTCAGAGCCATGGGTCCCACCATATACTAACTTAATTAGTGATAACTTAATTGCATTGCAGGGCTCACTGATGTCTATTCCTAAATTTTTTAAATCACCCTACAACAAACTATAGCTGTTAAGGCAGGATAGCCTGGTGACAGATCTTCCTATGTTCAGACAGGTTCTGATTACATAACCAATACCTGTATCCCCACCTATGAGTGTTTGTATGTACTAACACATTATATATAGCTGAAAGATTCTTCAGAGGTATATTACCAAGCTCTTAATAACACTACTAAAATCCTTCTCCATCAAACCCACCTATTGAAATTTTACCCATGCTTTAATGACCAAATTAAATCCTACTTCATCCCTTTCTGATCCTCCCTAGTTGGAATTTAATTGTCCTTATCATAATCACACATATCATTTTAGATTCCATCTTTGAGGTGTTTTTTTTTAATTTTCATGTAATTTTTTTAATCAGCCAGTAATTTTATTGATGGAAGAAACTTTTCTTTCTACCAATGCTTCTGTTCCTTCCCTCTGAAATGATCTTCAATTTATTTTGTGTGCATCTCATTTGTACGTATTCGTTTGCATGTTATCTCCTCCAATGGACTGTAAGTTCCTTGAGGAGAGAAACTGTTTTTATATTTCTTTATATCACCATTACTTAGCACAATGCCTCAAACTTAATGGGTTTTGACTTGAATTGGTCTGCTTTATAGATTTTTATTGCCTAGGACAATAGTGCAATGGACAGAGCACCAGCCTTGAAGTCAGGAGGACTCTGAGTTCAAATGTGATCTCAGACACTTACTAGCTCTGTGACCTTGGGCAAGTTACTTAACCTTAAATGCCTCAAAAAATTTTTTTTAAATGTTGCCTAGGACAATGAGAAATTTTATTCATGACCATACAGTCTGCATCAGAGAAGGGATTTAAATCCAGGTATTCCTGGCTCTAACACATGATATAATTCTCTCTATATATGTGTGTCTTTATCTCTGCATGTGTCTCTCTGTCTCTCTTTCTGTCTCTGTCTGTCTGTCTCTCTCCCTTCTCCCCTCAAAAACAGAACATTGAATTAATATTTGATCTAACTTACTGATGTTTTCATTTTCCAAAAACTGAAAGAACAGGTGAATGCAACTATAATTACCCTGATTCTTAGTATGGAAGAATTGATTGCTAAAGTAGAAATAATAAGAACCTTGGAAAGAAGAGACTACTGTATATTAGTATTTGTGATTTAAAAAAAAAACAGCAGTAGATAGAGTACTGGCAGAAAAAGTTGGATTTTTTCAACTTGAAATTCAACTTCCTGACTGGTTGAGTCAACTTGAATTGTGGGAAATTATTCACTAGGGAATAAGGCAGATGAGGTTGGAAAATCCCAAACTATGTTCTAAAGGAAAAGACACACACAGAAAAGATGGTCTTTTCTGAAATCACAAGAAGAACTGGCACTGAGGCCATACTTTGGCTAAAAGGAATCAAGATGCCAACTTATAAGGATTTTAGTTTTAGATGTCTAGAACTGAAAAACTGGAATCTCAGGGGGCATTCTCCTATTGGGGAAAGGCTGGACAAACTCTCATATATGAATATAATCAAATGTTGTGCCATAAAAAATGACAAAAGGAGTGATTTCAGAAGAAAAATATGAAATGATGTAGACTACAGTGACCAGAACCAAGAGAATTTTCTCATTCCAAGGTCAGTTTTGGGAACAGGGAAGCATTCAGGGATAAGAACAAAGGTCAAAGAAACCTGGCATATGCACAAGAGAAAACCTAGAACATATATTGAGGCACATAGATTAAGGACTGGAATTTGAGGCAGAATCTGGGGTAACTGAAGGTAGGATAAAATATAATTCAAATGTAGTCACAAAATCTAAGTGTGGTAGTTTGGGGCAGCTAGGTGATATAGTAGATAGAGTGCATTCAAATCCAGCCTCAGACACTTCCTAACTTTATGATCCTGGGGAAGGCACTTAACCCTGTTTGCCTCAGTTTTCTCATCTGTAAAATGAGCTAGAGAAGAAAATAGAAATCCATTCCAGTATCTTTGCCAAGAAAATCCTAAATGGGGTAACAAAGACTTAGACATGACTAAACAATAACAAAAGAGTGGGGAAACCCCTAAATTTTAATATCCTAAAGGTTGGAATCTCAGTTCTGTTACTTAATAGCTTGTGTCTTATTGTGATGGCCACTTAAATTCTCTGATGCCAATTTTCCTTTATGTATTTGAAGGAACTGGACTTGATGATCTCTAAGCCTCTCCCTTCTAGCTCCATGACTGATTTATTTGTGACTCCATGAATTGATAGAGAGAAGGGGAGGAAAGGTCAAGATAGATGTGTATTATTCAGGGTATAAAAATATATTGAAGTAAAGGGTTGAAGGGGTCAAGAAAAGATTTAGGATGAAGATAGATGGGTGTCTTTAGTATATGTTATACTTTCCTCAGACCTGATTGGATACTTCCCATTGCTCCAGTGCAATAAAGGAGAACTGGGGAAAGTTGGGCTGTTGTGACTAGCTATGTATTCATTCCTTATCCAACCAACTCTGGCTCCTCTGTGTACCTAGATCAGGATCCAGTGCTTTGATGGACAAGTTCTTGCTGTTGGGATTTGTAATCCTGCTCTGTTTTATGAATGGTGAGTTGCTGGAGATAAAAAGGGGGTTGTGGAAGAAAGATGGACTCCCTAATTTGTAACTTCTCCCATCATCCCTGGAAGACACTGAATGAAAAGATTCTCCCCCACCCCCAAGACAAATATGATTCTGAAATGTATATAGGAGCCAGGCTCACATTGACTGTCACCTCCCAGTCAGGTTAGAGGGAAAAATTACAAAGCAATTCTCCACAATGTCCTATTTCAAGACCTATATCCATTTCATTAGGCCCTTTTCCATTTGACTTCTAATAGCATTTTAAGATTCACAAAACATTTTACATATGTCATTTCATTTTATCTTTATGTCCCTATAAAGTAGGTGCTATTATTTATATCTTACAATGATAGAGAAACTTGGGCTTGTCTAGGAGTCACAGAGTCTGAATAATAAGTGCCTAAGGCAGAATACAAACAGCTCTTCTGACTTCAATTCCAATATTCTAGCCACTATGTCACCCAGGTGCCTGGGTTGTAGAGTTAGTTAAACCTTCCTTAATTTCCCAGCAGCCCAAATTTTCTCTTCCCTTACCCAGGCCAGTCCCTCAGGAATTTCTTCTTATCATCTTTCCAAGACAAGCCATTTGTTACTTCCTGTATGCAGTCTTCCTTTGCCTTCAACTCATGAGTTGATTCCAGAAGAAATAACTTCATCTGGTTGGCAGAAACAATGTAGAGAACTTTTATAGTGGAAGGAAGGTTCCTGGAGATCTGTAGAAGTATTAGAATTAGGGGGCAAAATATCCAATGACAATGTATTTGTATTCTTTTGCAGTTTCATCTGGTCCCCACCATAACAGACTTTACCGTGAGTATGACAGGATCTA
This sequence comes from Sarcophilus harrisii, assembly GCF_902635505.1. NCBI lineage: Eukaryota > Metazoa > Chordata > Mammalia > Dasyuromorphia > Dasyuridae > Sarcophilus > Sarcophilus harrisii. The sequence goes on along the minus strand of NC_045428.1, from coordinate 459,730,821 downwards.
TAGACATACTCAAACCCTCAGCACAGCATAAGTATTTGATGGTTCCTCTAATTTCCAGTCCTAGCCTTATAAGGTTATTGGCTTTATCTTTGTCAACTATACTCCTCCAACCCAGAAGTAAGGAAGCAAAATAAGTGACCATGCATAGTGAAACCTATAAAGGGAACCAGGTATGATGAAGAATATTTTAATATTATTTTTTACTAATGCATAATTAACATCAAAAAAAATATGCTTTCCATGACATGAGATATTTGTTTTCATGGCATATAAAATTGCATACATCACAATAAGGGCTTAAAACCTAGAGGGTAAAATAGAGGGAGAGAGGGAAAGAGGAGGGCAATAACAGAAAAAGTAATTTTCAAACCTTGCCTAGGACACACAAATATCTTGCCTGGCCTCCTTTACAAACACATGTCTCATTTCTATCTCTTAAAAATAAGTATCTAGGCTCAGAGAGAGCCTCATATACATCCCTCAACTTATGGCCCTACTTCTCAGCATGAGGACAGTCCTCCCTTCAGAGACTGCTCATGAGTTACCCAGACTTAGTTATCCAAGTTATCCAAGAAGTTATCCAAGAATCACTGAGTGGGAAGAATCTTAGAGATAATCTAGTCCACCCCCATCACTTTAGAGATGAGCAAACTGGACCCTGAGAAATAAAACATCAAAACAAGGTAAGCTAGCAATTTGAATGCAGAAGCTGAGACTTGACTCCAGATCTTCTGATTTATATTCATGTGATTTGTCCCCTCTAACACACTATCCCTCACTGTTAATGGAAAATCATACTATACTTTAAAATATCACCCAAAAAATATATAGATTTAAGAAATTATGAACTCAAATGATCTTAGAAAAACCTAGAAAAACTTGCATGAAATAATGAAGAGTGGAGTGAACAGAAGAGAACACTGTACACAGTAATAGTAATATTGTTTTTAAAATGGTTTGACTATTTTAGTGAATAATTCATATGTATTCTCCCTACAAAGCCTCCTTGTTAAGTCTACTTTCCTCCTGTCTTCTCCTTTAAATCATCAAGGTCTTTGGGAATTGATCTCTTAAAATGGAGTATGAGCCTCTGAAAAGGGGGCCCAGGCAGTTTCTGAAATAATCACCAATTCCTTGACTTTCACATATACACATAAACACACAGAACTCCTGAGCCCAGACCTCAACCTCCATATTCTAATTTTCTGTTCCACAGCTCTTCGATGCAACCATTGTGAACCCAAAAAGCCATGTGACAGTGAAATTAATATGTGCCTGGCTGGCCCTAGACAATTCTGCAAGACAGTGAAGATTTATTACTCCCGTAAGTGAGGCTGGGCCCATGCCAGGGAAATCATCCAAAGGGAGAGTATGCCCATCTCCTATCAATTTCTAATAGTGTGGATTGTGGACATGACCAGCTCACCTCCTTCCTAACAGAGGACACAAAGCAGAGTCACCAACTCTTCTTAATCTTGGGGACAAGCTAAGAGAACATGGACTCCCAGAGAAGCATGGAGCACATCCTGAGACCTATCTCAACTAAAGTCTCACCACCTCCAGGAAGCCTTTCCTTCCCATTCTCCTTAGTTAGTGACCTTCCTCAGAGATTATCTCTGCTTCAATCTGTCTATATCATGCTTGTTTTCAAGTTGTCTTCCCTATCCATCATCAACTCCTTGAGAACAAGGACTGGGTTTTTTGTTTGTTTTGCCCTCCTTTGCATGATCAGGGCTTAATACAGTACAGAGCACTAAGTAGGTGATTGCTTGTTGATATGACTCTCTACCAAGACTCAGGAAGGTACAAGTCCTCTTGCTTATGAAATTATAGTTCCTTGAAGCATCACCTATTTATTATATTATTTAATGTAGCAGAGTGAGTTCTAGTCCTAACCTTGTGAATGCTCCTTAGAGGGGCATCAGATGCCTCATCTGTAAGTTGGTTACTGCAAACTCCTAGCTAGTTTTCATTGTTTCATTTTTTGTATTTGTATTCCCAAGGGCCAGCTCAATGCATAGCACTTTGCAGACAGAAGCTTTATGAATGCTTGTGAATTGATAGAAGGTTGCAAGACTAAAAAATCAGAGAGAAATGGTACCAGATTCAGGAGTCAGAAACTAGGTTCTAGGAAAGGGCTTTACCTTTTTTCTCCTTATCAAAGATTAATGAACATATGCAAGCATAGAACTTAGACAGTTTGTTTGGATTCCCAAAGGCCCTGTCTTCCATGTCAGTGATGAACTTTGACTCAGGTAAGCATTAGGGAAGGGAGTGGATTAAAGTAGTTTACAATGACAGGGCCCCTGAACCTGTACAGCTAGTTTACAAAGGAATATGTGCTAGTTTGGGGTACTGTTGTGTAGAGGGCCACAACTCTGGAGAAATATATTTGAAACAAGGTGTTAACTCAGTGGAATCAATGAGATGATTGTTCTCTAGTTCACATATATACTTAGTACTTAGCATGATGATGTAATGGTTCTCTAGTTCACACATATTCAGTATGCTGTAATAATGTAATTGTAATAGGGTATTTAAACTGGGGACAAACTCAGACTCGGAGGGAGACTGTCTGAGACTGTCAGACTGCTGGAGAAGACTGGGTTAGACTATGACAGAAAGCTAGCCCAAACATTACACTTTTGCCATGAAATAATTTGAGCATTGGAAGAGCAAAGAGGGAGAGCCTTTAAAGTTGTTCTACAAGAGTGCTACATTTCTGAATCTGAATTGTTTGTAAGGAAAATAGTGGGCCTTGAAATAAGGGTCAAGGAAAGGAAAGGAATCAGGAATGTTTAGCATAATAAAGAGAAAATAGGGTGGGGATATAACTATAATGGTTGGTTCAAATACTTAGGCTCTAGAACTAAGAGGTCTAATCCTCATCTTCCTACCCCCACATCACACACACACACACACACACACACACACACCATTTTTTGTTGTTATTTATAGATGAGGAACTTGGGTCTTCAAATGACCTGCTTGAGGCAATGCAGAGTGATCATGAATATTGTCCAGAGAGCAGACCAGGAGCATCAGATGAAAATATAGAGGGAAGATGTAAGTCCAGTATAAGAAAGCTACCTAGAGTTATCCAACAATGTATTAAGATGCCTTTCTCCGTCAATGGAAATGCTCAAGCAAAGGTTGGATGATCACCTGTCAGGGACATTATAAAAAGAATCATAGAATTTGGAGCTGGAAGAAGTTCTGGAGATGATCTTGAACAGCCTATTCATCCAACAGTTGAAAAAACTGGAGAAAGTTGGACTAGATGATGACTCATCTACACAGGGGCAGCTACATGACACAGTGGATAGAGTACCAGATCTAGAATCCATTGGCCTCAAACTGATAACCTGAGATACTAACTATGAGAGCCTGGACAAATCATTTAACTCTGTTTATCTCTCTTTCCTCATCTATAAAATGAACTGGAGAAAGAAATGGCAAACCACTCTAGTATCTTTGCCAAGAAAACCTTAAAAGGAGTCATGAAGAGTCAGACATGACATAAAAACAATTAAACAATGTCCATACAAAATCAAAGGATCTCAGAGTTGGACAAGCCTTCAGAGATCATTTGATCATGCATATTTCAGCAGGAATTCTTTCTATAAGATTCTTGATAAGCTGTTAGCCAGCCTCCTACAGTCTCTTACAATATTAAGATTTAATTGATTTCTTCTTTTCATTTTTTCCCACTTCAGAAAACAATTACACAACGATTCTTACCTGTTCTAAAAGATGCATCCCGCAATCCTCAGTTTCCGATGGCTTTATGATAAACATTGCATGCTGTAAAGATGAAGACTACTGCAATGTGGATTAGATGGTCCAATGACTCTATTTCATTCTCTTCAAAAAAATTGTTGGCCCTGCTCTCCTCTATTGCATAACCCCATCTCCCACTTCCTCCACTAGCACTCCTTATGCTATCTTCTCTCTTCGACCTTCTCAGTACTTGACCCTTCCATTCTCAGACTTCCTTCCTTACTCTTCTAGCACTGCTTTCTCACTCCTAATGTCTGGTTGGTCATATTAGGCAATATTTTCCTTTTTATAAACTCTTCTTTCATAATAAAGTTGACATTATGTAGCAACCTTAAGTGTACATTGTATATACATTATGTCTTTTAATAATAAAAAAGAAATTCCACATTCATTATTATCACAAAAGAGGCATCTTTCTTCCCCTTTATTATCCTTTTATGTAAGTGCCTGATGTGTAGAAATGGCCTATGCCATGCCCTAAGAAATACAGAAAGTTTAGAAACAGAGGGGCCCCAACCCTCATCTAGTAAATTAACAAGATGCAAACATATTTAACTATAATATGTCATATTATATATAATTCAATTCAAACAGCTAGCTTTAAGGTTTGCAAAGGTTTACAAATATCACTGCTTTTTATCTTCACAACAACCCTGGGAGATAGATGCTATTGTTATCCCTAAATTACAGAGTTAAAAACTGAGGCAGGCAAAGATTAAGTGATTGGCTGAGGTTCACATGAGGCCACATTCTAATTCAAGTCTTCCTTATTCTAAGACTAGCACTCTTATCTACTGCACTGTCAGATAGCTTCTCAAAATAAAGTACTAGGAAGGTCCAAGAAGGTAATACATAACTGAAGGGGAAGGTGAGATAGAAGAGAAGCAAGATGATATGGGCAGGAAAACTTCTTGGGACAGAGTTGCTTGAGCTGGACTTTAAAAGATGGGTAAGACAACGAGATCAGTGTGAGCTCTAATAAATATTTATTAAGTGCCTAGATGTGCCAGAAACTGTGCTAAGTGCTGGCGAGACAATTAACAAAATGGACAGTGCCTGCCATCAAGGAACTTAAATCTAAATGAAGGGGAGGAGGAGAAGAGGTGTGCAGAAAACCAACAAAGGAAGGCAGGAAGAGGCCAGGAGTAACCTGGTATGGAGGCGTCATGTTCTGCTAAGTTGAAACCAGGCAGAGAAACAGATGCAGAGTAGAGGGAATAGTTGTTCCAAAACCAAATGCAATCAAGGGTTAGAATAATCAAGTTATTTTGGAGCATAAAATTTGTATAGGAGAATAATATGAAATGAAATTGAAAAAATCAGAAAGCCATCAAATAATAGAGAGCCTTGAATGTAAAGACAAAGGAGTTTGAATTTAACTCAGTGAATTGTATATACTAGTGCCAGTGATTTTTGATCAGTGAAGTAACATGACCGATCTATGCATGGGAAAACTTAGTCTGCAAGTAGTTTGAAGGATGAGAATATAAGAGATAGGAGTGATGGTAGGAATACTTTATAGCTGTCTACTGTCATAGTCCAAGTGGATGGTAACAGTAAGCTATAAAATTTCCATGGGAATAGAGAACAGGAAACAAACATAAATCTTGGATGCTAGGATCATGTGATTCTGAGGAATGAAATCTATGTTGTGAAGGTAGAATCAGCAGTAAGATTTGAGACTTAATTGGACAGGAGAGGTGATGGAGGGAAGAATTCAAGATAATTTCCTCTTGCCCTCAAGGGTACAAACATGGGAGATTGGGTGAAAAGTAGTACTACAAGAAGAAGTATTAAAATCAAGAGGAGCAAATTTAAAAGAGAAACATTAAAAATTAGTAGTTTTGAAACACAATGAATGTGAAGTTATGGCAGCATATCTTGCAAAAACAGAGATAAACATACAAAGCTTAGAAGCAAATCAGAATTGGATATTTGAGAATGTGGCACTTAAATATGTAGGAGTGAAAGACCATAAATAAACCTTTGGAGAACACCTATATTTTTCATTAATTAAATTATTGATTTACAGATAAAATTAGGGATGCTAAGGTTAAAAAAAATTGATAAAGTACTAAACTCCAAATAAGACAGAATAAGGAAATTTTTGTTGTTAACGTTCAGTCATTTCGATCCTGCCAACTCTTTGTTGACCTCATTTAGGGTTTGTTTGGGGGTTTGGAGTAAAAATGCTGGGGTGGTTTTCATTTTCTTCTCCAGTTCATTTTACAAAAGAGGAAACTGAGGCAAACAGGGTTAAGTGACTTGCCCAGGATCACACATCTAGTAAATGTATGAGACCAGATTTGAATTCAGGAAGATAAATCTGAACCAGGCACTGGGATGGATGATGAAGAGTCCAAAAATCATGACTATTGAGGACAAGATGAAAGAGTTCAAGATTTTTAGGCAGGAAAAGAGAGGATTTGTGGAATAAGTAATATCTGCTCTGAAGAGCTATTATTTGGCAGAAAGAAAAAAATGTGTTCTTTATGGCATCTGAAAGAAACAGAATAGATGAATTTTTACAAAGTCTCAGCTATTGGGCCAAGAACTCACTATTTGACAGAAATTTCTGGGAAAACTATAAAATATCTTGCAGAAACTGGACATAGATCAACATTTCATACTGTATAATATATGCCAGGATAAGCTCAAAATAGGTACATGATTTAGACACAAAAGGTGATATCATAAACAAATCAGTAGAGCATAGAAGAAATTAAATTTTAGATCTATTAATAGGAGAAGAGTTCATAACCAAACAAGAGTTAAAGAGATTTGGAGAGGTAAAATGGATAACGTTGATTACATAAAGTTAAAGATATTTTGCATGAACAAAACAAATGCAGCTAAAATTGAAAGAAAAGCAGGAAATGGGGGGGGGATTTTTGGCAGGAATTTGCTCTAACACAGGTTTTATTTCTCAAATATATGGGGAACTGAGTCAAATTTATAAGAATAAGAGCCATATCTCAACTGATAAATGGTAAAGGAATATGACCAGGGAGTTTTCAGAGAAAGAAATCAAAGCTATCAATACACATATTAAAATTCTAAATTATTAGTAATTAGATAAATTAAAACAACTTTGGAAATATTAATGTAAAACCATCAGATTAGCTAAGGTGAAAAAATAGGAAAATTACAAATGTTGAAGAATATATGGGGAAATAAGTACACTAATACACTATTGGTGGAGCTGTGATATTCTAGAAAGCAATTTGGAACTATGCCCAAAAAGCTATTAAACTGTGCATACTCTTTGACTCATGTGGGGATTAAAATTATTCCACCTACAATAAGAGAGACTAAGGCAGAGGTCTGAGCCAATGGCGCTTTATTAAAGGGTCCATGCTTATCTCTAATGAAGTGAACCTCAGTTCCTCATGATCTGAGATGCCACCTCCCCTTACAGCTATACTTTCATAGGGTTACAATTATGCTAAATATAACAATTTCATTGGTTAACATATAATACATAGGCTAAAATATGAATACCAGCAGGGCCACAAGTTGGGTGAAGCTATCACAGTTGTGACCTAAGTAGCCATAAGATGGTTAGTGGTCATAAGATGCTCATCTGCTCCTATTGAACAAGGGACTGGTCCAGAAGTACAAAAATATTTTAGAGGATTTTCCATATAGTTATGATCTCTGCCATGCTGGACTTGGTCATAATGACAAGGCAAAACAAAGGTGGAAGATTTTTAGTTAACTTCCTATAGTTAAGCAAGTGAACTTAAAATCTGCAGCTCACAGTTGTCGGGCCTTATTTACAGAACTTTGATATGATTCTATCAAATTGATTAATACTGATTAGAATAGAGTAATGAATTATTTCTCTCACTCAGGATTACCACTACTAAGTACATATACCAAAGAGATCAAGAGGAAAGGAAAAAAGACCCTAGCAAGCACTTTTAGTGGTTGCAAAGAAATGGAAACTGAAGGGATACTCATCAATTGGGAACTGCTGAACAAGTTATGACATAGAAATGTGATGGAATACTACAAAAAATAGTGCATGGGATGGTTTCAGAAAGACCTACAAAAACCCATATGAACTAATTCAATGTGAAATGGGCAAAACAGGAGAACAATTTACATAGTAACAATATTGTCAAGATAACCAACTTTGAAAGGCTTAGTAATTCTGATCAACAAAATGGCCTACCATAATTCCAAAGGACTCATAATTAAAAGAGCTATCCATCTTCAGATAGAAAACTGATGAACTGGAATGCAGATTGAAGCATACATTTTCTCTCTCTCTTTTTCCTGTTTTTTTTTTCTCTAGAACATAGACAGTTTGGAAATTTGTTTTGCATGACTGTATAATTTTAATGTGTTTTGCATCTATGGTCTAAACAAGGGATGCGAAAAGCAGTAAGGGAAAGAGAGAATCTAAAGCTGGAAATAAAATTTAAAAATTTTTAAATAGATTACAAAAGGGGCAGTTAGATGGCACAGTGGATAGAGTGCTGGCCTTGGATTCAGGAAGACCTCAGTTCAAATCCAACCTCAGACACTTAACACTTATTGCTGTGTGACCCTGAGTAAATCACTTAAACCCAATTGCCTCACAAAAAAATTAAAATAAATTAAAAATAAATAAATTATAAAAAGTAGTGGCTTCAGAAAAATCTGGGATGACTTGTGTGGACTTATGCAGAATGAAGTGAGCAGCACAAGAACAAAATATTTTTTTTCTGATATATTCTGTGATTGTTTTTTTTTTTTAATTTAATAGCCTTTTATTTACAGGATATATGCATGGGTAACTTTACAGCATTAACAATTGCCAAACCTCTTGTTCCATTTTTTCACCTCTTACCCCTCACCCCCTCCTCCAGATGGCAGGATGACCAGTAGATGTTAAGTACATTAAAATATAAATTAGATACACAATAAGTATACATGACCAAAACGTTATTTTGCTGTACAAAAAGAATCAGACTCTGAAATATTGTACAATTATCCACAAGAACAAAATATAAAAAATTATACAACATTATAAAGACAACCACCCTAGTAACTTTGATCAATACTGACAGTTTCAAAGGGTTTATGATAATACATGCTATTCACTTCCGGAGAATGAGCTAATACATTCAGAGTGCAGATTGAAGCATATTTTTCTATCTTTTTCTTTTCAAGAAAATTCAATATTTAGTATAATTTACTAAAACAGAATAAAAATAAACAAATACAGGGCTAGAGTTGGGAGCGAAGTGTACTTTTGTGCAGAGTCTGAAATCCCAACATTTCATGACTCATTACTATGAGTTTAACTATGCAGAATTTAAAATTCCCAGTCAGAAAATGAATGTACTCTAAATCTCCTAAAAATGCTCTAAATCTTAACTTTCTCCATATAGTGTTCTGACTTAGTTTTTCCCCAGGGTTACCTGAATATCATTTTAGGGAAGCACTCTCTATCTCCTTGTTTTCAGAGTCTCTAGATATAAAAATTAAGATTCATTACTGGAGGTAGGGAGGTTGGGAAACTGAAGTGTCTCTTCCACTAAGGAATCCTTCTTCTCTGGAACTACATAAGTGATCCACACCAGGTTCACTCCCCAAGGAATCTGATCTTTCTTGCTTCTTTGGAGGAACATCAGTGAAGCAAGAGATCTCCAGCCCCAATAACATCACTTAAGCACCTCTCTTGGAAAGGAATGCAACCAGCATAAGCTAATTATTGAAGAACATCAGGGATTGTGGAAATAAACAATCCTGGGAAAATAGAACATACTCCAAGTCATAATCTAAGCAAGTATTGCATTCAATCTCAGACAAGGCAATAATTTTTTTAAAAATAGACTTGAGGGGCAGCTAGGTAATGCAGTGGATAAAGTGCCAGCCCTGAAGTCAGGAAGACCTGAGTTCAAATCTGGGCTCAGACGCTTAATACTTCCTAGCTCTGTGACCCTGGGCAAGTCACTTAACCTCAATTGCCTTAGCAAAAAAAAAAAAAAAAAGATTTGATTCAAAGAAATAAATAAGAAAAATACATTATGCTTAAAGCCATAGATGATGAATCACTATAAATAACAATAAATATGCATTGAATGGCAAAGATTCTAAATACTTAAAGGAAGAGCCTATCAATTCATAAGAAGAAATTGACAGTAAGACTATGATATCTCTGTACACTTTCATCAGTGAAAACAAAAAAGCAAAAATAGATTAATGATTAGGCATACTACTAAAGTACTTAAAAATCAACAAATAAATACTCCTAAACTAAACATCAAAGTAGAAATTCTGAAAATTAAATTAATAAAATTCAAATAAAAAACCACCACATTAAATTAATAAATAAAACTAGAATTTGGTTTGTAGCAGCTCTTTTTGCAGTGGCAAGGAACTGGAAACAGAGTGGATCATCAGTTGGGCAATAGCTGAATAAGTTAGGGATTATGAATTTAAAGTAAGTATCATATTTCATCATCAAATGGAATAAAATATTTAAAGTGCTTTGCAAATCTTAAAGGACTATATAAAATTTAGCTTTTATCCAGTGAAAATTCCAGAGATATGGTTAGTCATTGCAATGATCAGAGTTCTTTAGTCATTCAAAGTTGATTTTCTTCAGACTGTTGCAGTCCTTGTATAATTTAATCTCCTGCTTCTGCTAGCTTCATTCTATGTGAATTCATACAGCCCACATGCTGCATGTTCTCTTAGTTTCTGACTTAGATTATGTCCTCTTTTTCAAGAAGTGTTTTCTTCCTCATTCCCTGATAGATGTTCTTCAGCCATCAGAGTGTGTTAATTGCATCCCCTCTCAGGAGGGGATGCTCAAGTGGGATCAATAGGACTGAAACCTCTTCACTGGGCCTCCAAGAAGCAGCCAAGATCAGATTCTCTGGAGAGTGAATCTGATGTGGACCACACATGTGGTTCTAGAGAAGATAGATCCCTTAGTGGAAGAGATACTCCAGTAACCCAACCTCCCTACCTTTAGTAATGGATCTTAATTTTTGTATCCTATAGACTCTGAAAACAAAGAGATGGAAAGTACTTCCCTAAAATGACATTCTGAAAAAAAAAACAGCTAGAATATTATATGAAGAAACTTTTAAATTCAGCATGGTTAAATTCATAGTAAAGAGTCATGAAAAGTTGGGATTTCAGATTCTGCACACAAAAAAATAGTCTTGTTGCTCCTAACTCCTAGCCCTGAACTTTATTTATTTTTATATAAAATATTTTTATAAAAAATCCTGAATTAAACATTCACCTCCCTCCTACCACCAAAAGGAGAAAAAGATAAAAAAAATAAGAAAATATGCTTCAATCTGCAATATGAATCCATTACCTCATTCTCTGGAAGTAAATAGCATGTTTTATCATGAACGCTTTGAAATACTCATTGATTATCGTATTGACTAGTGTTATGTGTAATTTTTTCAAGTTAAATAATTTACCATCAGCATGGTAGCTATCCTTGATGGTGTGTTCATCCTCATTGAAGGCAACTGACAATATTGATGAAAATATCATTTCAAAAAACATGGAAGCAAGCACAAAGCCTTGTTTCATTCCATTGGTGACCGGGAAAACTCAAGAGCAGTGTCCTTATCCAGAACCCAGGCAAGAATACCATCATAAAATTGGTATACAATACTGACAAACTTCTCAGGGCAACCAAATTTTCACATGATTTTCCATAAGCCCTTCTGCCTGATAGTATCAAAGGTTTCAGTAAGATCAATGAATATCGCATATAAACCTCTATCTGTTCCTGACATTTCTCTTGGAGTTTTCAGGCAGCAGATACCATATTGACCATTCCTTGGCCCCTTTGGAAGCCATACTGTCTCTCAAGTAGATGACCATTTTCTAAGTGAATGATCAGCCTAATAAGGAGGACTCTGGCAATAATCTTAGAGAGAGATTCCCCCTGTGATTTTCACAGGACAACTATTTTTATCGTGATGAGCAATGGAAGCATACTTGAATTACTGGAGAATAATCTCCTCACTACCTTATAACATGGAAAATTTCAGTCAACTCTTTTATGAGCAATAAACCCCAACCTTATAAATCTCAGCTGAAATAGAATCAGCTTTGTCATATAGGAAAGGAGCCTAATGTCATTCAAAATCTCTTCTTGAGTTAGAAATATGGTTAAAGAGGGATTAATTCTAGAGAGATAAATATTCCATGATTTCAGCACTGATTGATGGCACTCTGTTGAGAACACTATGGAAGTGTTCAGCCCAACTTTCTAGGATCATGTTCTTATCACTAATCTATGTGTCTCCATCAACACTGAGTAGTTGCAATACATCATATATCTTTGGTTCATAAAAAATCTCAAAAGGGAGGGTGTATGAGTTCCCAAAGGAACCTTCAGCCATATAAGTAGGGGAACAGAAAACCAAAGATAAAAGAACATGGCATTTTTAAAATTGAAGACTGATCATGGTTGGAAAGGGAGCAGGACCAACCATCACTACTTAGGACAAAAAAAATTATTCCTATGACACAAAACTCTTCCCATCTGACAATGCTACCTTATTGAATTTATATTTCTAAAAACACACCAAAAATATTTCTAAGAAAATAGAGAGGATTTGGCAACATTGACAAAAGCAATATAGCAAAATGGATAAAAGAGTGAGCATAATAACCAACCTCAAAAGGTATACAAAAAGATTAAAGAAAGAAAAGTGACAGTACATCACAATAACTGACATATAATGAGAGCTTAATAGATGTTTATCTGTCCCACAAAACAAGAAAATTTATAACATACTGAAAAGAAAGGAAATAACAAGAAAAAAATCAAAGAAAAACTTCTTGTAAAACAGTGAAGCAAAAATAATCTTCCTTAAAATAAAAGGTTAAAGAGGAAATATGGTGGGAAGATTTTGAACTACTCTTTTAAGCTTGAAGGAAAAGATAATAAGCAGAATGGGGAAGAAGGGAAGAAATAAAAAAAGAAAAAGATAACAATTTAGATAAATGCAAAGAATAGGAAAACAGCAGAAAAAAAGAGAGAAGCTGTGAAAAGAGATCAACATCAAAGTAGTAAAAACAAAACAAAACAAAACAAAATCTCAAGGATTAATGTATTGAGTAAAAAAAGAAGAAAATCAATATAAAAGAAATAAAAGAAAAAATAAGCCTAAAAATTGTCTCTCAGTGTGAATATGTTAAGGATATGTGTGTGTACATAGTGCCTTGCAAGCCTTGAATCACTATGCAAATTGTTATTGTTAATATTAAATAATTAAAATGAAAGACAAAATGGACAAGAAAATGAAACCCAACAATCTTCTGTATACATTAAACATATATAAAAAGAAACAAACAAAAAAAAAAAACTTATACAATGAAAATGAAAGACTAGAACAAAATTTTTAATGTCTAAAGAGATTCCAAAAAATAGTTACAATCATGCTATCAGACAATGCTAAAAATTTGGGCACCACATAACATAGCAGCTGAATTTATATATAAAAGAGGTCTGGTCTTGCCTAGTAAAAATCAAGTACTTATGAGCATACTCAAAGTACTCTGCTGATACCATCCCAACTTGGTTTTCACAGAGTATGGGGCAATTGCTGTTTCTGGTCTGATTAACACATGGATAAGAGTATTCTTTCCATTGTCTGCTGATCCAGAACTGAAAATGCTTACAAAAGACACTAACTTGAGGGATTTTTTTTACTGTATAATTGTTTTGAGGGAAGAAGAAGTGAAGAAGGTCGCAGAATAGAGACCGGTATCAGGGACCCCCTCACACAAGTCAACATGTGCTGATAATTTTGACCTTCTTTTCATTTTATCTTTGCATTGTTATTTTTCTACCCTTAATCAAAAGCTTATTGGATTAGGCTGTGACCTTGTGAAGTACAAAAGTTGCTAAATTACTCTTTCATTCTTTGTCATTTTTTGTTTCAAGGCATGATTTGATGGATAGGAAAGAAGAAATATACATAATTAGGAATGGAAATTATATAAAAACAAGACATTGATTTTTTAAAATCTGATTTTATCTGATCTATATATGAATTAGTAGTCCTTTCAGATCACATGAAGTTAGAGCATTGAAATTTGAAAAGGATAAGAAAGAATCTGAAATAAATATATTATAAATTACTATCAATAACAGTCATAAGAACCCTTAGAACATAATAGAAAAAGCAGTAGCTAATTAAAAATTGGAAGCCATGAAGATGCAAAAAAAAAAAAAAAAAGCTGGAATAAATAAAACTTTGAGTGTACTCTTATAGTTTAATAAAATATAGAAGAAATGAAGGTTTAATTATTACATGTTAGGGGCAGTTCTAACTGTTCCTGTATCAGATTATCTAGGTGTACAATTCTAACTAGATACTTGGAGTTATTTTGCTTCCTAGAGATATTTAGAGACAAATTTAATGTTGCCGGAAAAGAAATCAAGGTAATAGGACACTGGATTTATAGAATTTCATGGCTTGTTCTATGATTTTTCTGCATAAGAAAAGCAGAATAATCTAAAAATATAATTCAGATTATAAATAAATTAGAAGAACAGAGGATAGTTTACCTACCTCTCAGATCTGTAGAGGAGGAAGGAATTTGTGACCAAAGAAGAACTAGAGATCATTATTAATCACAAAATAGAAACTTTTGATTATATCAAACTGAAAAGCTTTTGTCCAAACAAAACTAATGCAGACAAGATTAGAAGGGAAACAATAAACTGGGAAAACATTTTTACAGTCAAAGGTTCTGATAAAGGCCTCATTTCCAAAATATATAGAGAATTGACTCTGATTTATAAGAAATCAAGCCATTCTCCAACTGATAAATGGTCAAAGGATATGAACAGATAATTTTCAGAAGACATTGAAACTATTTCTAGCCATATGAAAAGATGCTCCAAATCACTATTAATCAGAGAAATGCAAATTAAGACAACTCTGAGATACCACTACACACTTCTCAGATTGGTTAGGATGACAGGAAAAGATAATGCTGAATGTTGGAGGGGATGTGGGAAAACTGGAACACTGATACATTGTTGGTGGAATTGTGAATACATCCAACCATTCTGGAAGCAATTTGGAACTATGCTCAAAAAGTTGTCAAACTGTGCACACCCTTTGATCCAGCAGTGTATATCCCAAAGAAATTTTAAAGAAGGGAAAGGGACCTGTATGTGCCAAAATGTTTGTGGCAGCCCTCTTTGTAGTGGCTTGAAACTGGAAATTGAATGGATACCCAACAATTGGAGAATGGCTGAATAAATTGTGGTATATGAATGTTATGGAATGTTATTGTTCTGTAAGAAATAACCAGCAGGAAGATTTCAGAAAGGCCTGGAGAGACTTACATGAATTGATGCTGAGTGAAATGAGCAAGACCAGGAGATCGTTATATACTTCAACAACAATACTATATGATGATTAATTCTGGTGGATGTGGCCCTCTTCAACAATGAGATGAACCAAATCAGTTCCATTTGTTCAATAATGAATAAAACCAACTACACCCAGTGAAAGAACTCTGGGAAATGAGTGTGAACCACTACATAGCATTTCCAATCCCTTTTTTTTTTTTTTTTTTTTTTTTTGGTCTGCTTGCATTTTTTATTTCCTTCTCAGGTTAATTTTACATTACTTCAAAATCCGATTCTTCTTGTGCAGTAAAATAACTATATGGATACAAATATTGTATTTAACATGTATTGGTCTACCTGCCATCTGGGGGGAAGGGATGAGGGGAAGGAGGGGAAAAGTTGGAACAGAAAGTGAGTTTTTTGAGATTTATTTTCCTCTTGAAATTTGTTTCTTTTATTCTTATTTTGAGGTGGGAAAAAGTGGAGGAATATAAAATGTCATTTTCTCTGAATAGTGTTTTTGCAGACACTCTTCCAACCATATTTTTCTTCCTATCTATTATCTCTCAGCTATATTTCTCACACTCTTCTCTTAAAAGTAGCTTTTGTGCCCTGGAGATTATAAAGATAAGGCACAAGGTATTTTGCTCTCTGAGCACCCACCACCCATACTGAGACCCAGATACCCATTTTTCCAAATAAACATCAATGTCCCAGAGCATTACTATGAACACCAGCAAATTTCTTGTGTGAAACTATCTAAATCTGAGGCACCCCAGGGGATCACAAAAGATCAAAGAGCATTCTACCTCCTACAGCCTCAAGTGCAGAGCTGAGAACTCACCATTACCCTACTAGCGTGTGAAGGACAGCAGCCAGGAAACCATGGGTATTGTCTATTCTCTATTTCATACTAGAATGCTAGAAAAGAGCAGGTTGGAGCTGAATCACTTCTCAGCCTCAGACATAAAGCTCCCAGAAGCATTTGAGGAAATCTTATCTCTCCTTACTATTCTCTGGAATTCTGCATTCAATTATATAACATTCCCTTTCTCCTTTACCTTTCACTTTCCTTCTTTTCCTCATTATAAACCTCATTAGATAGCCCTTTTGGGTTTTTTTGCTCTTCTTTTTCTTTGGAATTTATTTGGGTTCCACCTCTTGTAATATATTGGAAATCTTTATCCATAGTTCTTCAGGCATTCCATCTACCAGATCTAATCACAAAAATTTATTCATCATTTCTACTCATAGGAAGGGATGCTATTTTATCATCCCCTAGCTATGTAGCTGCTAAATAGCATCATAAGGGATGCTATTTAGGTCAGACCTAATATAATCTAATGGTTTTCCCTAATTTCTTCAATTTAAATCTGAATTTTGCAGTAAGAAGCTTATGAACTGATATATAGTAAGCTCCAGATTTTGTTTTAATTGACTCTGTAGAATTTCTCTTTGTAGCTTTTAGCTACAAAGCATATAATCACCCTAATTTCTATAGTGATCTAGTGATGTCCATGTGTACAGTCATTTTTGGGGTTGTTGAAAAAAAGTGTTTGCTGTGACCAGCTCATTATCTTGAAAAAACTCTTATTAGGCTTGTTTCATTTTTTATTTCAAGGCCAAACATGCTTTTTATTCCTATTATATTTTGATTTTCTACTTTAGTTTTAATCCCCTATGACAAATGTGATATCTTTTGGGGGGCATGTTATTTCTAGCAGATGCTGAAAATCTTTATAAAACTGATCAACTTTGGCCTCTTCTGCATCAGTGGTTAGAGCATAGATTTGCATTAGGGTGATGGTGAAGGTTTACCTTGGATTCAAACAGATAACATCCTATTATTTTTGAGATTATACTCCAGTATTGCTTTTCTCACCCTTTTATTCACTAGTAAGACTACTCCACTTTTTCTAAGGAATTCTTACCCACAATAATTTATTTAGTGATCACTTGAATTAAATTCGCCCATTCCCATTCATTTAAGTTTACTGACACCCGAGATAACAATGTTTAATCTTTCCATCTCCTCTTTGACCACATTCAGCTAAACTTGGTTCATAGATCTTACATTTTAAATTTCTATTGATCTTTACAACATCGGATTTTCCTTTCAGCACCAGATACATCTGCAAATGAGCTTCCTTTGGTTATGGTGCTACTTCTAATTGTCCTCCACTCTTCCCTAGTAGTATGTTGTTCACTTTCCAACCTGAAGGACTCATCTTCTAACAAAATATCTTTTAAAATTTTAATACTGTCTGTAGGTTTTTCTTAGCAAAAGTACTGGAATGATTTGTCATTTCCTTCTTCAGTGGATTACTCTTAGTCAAAACTTATACTGACCTGTTTTTGATAACTCTACATAGTATAATTCATAATTATATTGAGTTACACAAACACTCCACCATCATGAGAAAATGATCCAAAATTTCCCTCTGACTTTACTATTTCTCTCAATGGGATCACTCCAGCTCCCATGTTTGACTTCATATTACATTGTACTCTTCCTTTTCTTTTACCTCACATATCTAGTCATTTCCCAATCTCTATCCTCAGAAAAATCCTATACTCATCCCATATATTCCCAATGTCAGGCAAAGTGACTTAAAAAAAACCACTGTGGATATCAAGAAAGTCAAAAAGTCTTTTTTCAAGAAGTTCAGCTGAAGAGTACCAGGAAAGGTCTCCTTTGGAATATGGGTTTTGAGTTAGATTTCAAAGGAAAAAAGGGATTCCAAGCAGAAAAAGTGAGAAAGAAAACCATTCTAAATATGAGTGACAGTTACATCAAAGATAGAGACACAGGAAATGGGTTATCATATGTGAGGAAAAGCAAATAGACCAACTGATGTCAAATTAATCTTTTATATGTATAGATCTAGGAATATCACTCCTTTAAGCAAAAATCTATTTGATATTGTCCACTAGAATTCATGCCTTTTATCTGACACTCAAAACCTTCTACAATCTAGTACTTCCCTACTTTTCTAGCTTAATGATATAATATATCATAGTCTAAGGCTCTGAGAAGTGATTGATTTTCCCAATGTCACAAAGTCAATAAGTATCAGAACTGAGACTTAAACCTAAGTCTTTAGAAGTCTGATCTCCATTTAGGACACCACCTTACTTTTCCAAAATTTATGTAAAAGAAATGGAAAACAAAGTTTGTAATTTCATTAGGACATCAAGTCATATACACACAAAATATAGATAGCCCATTTACAACAAAAGAAAACAAGTTTTTATTTTGCTAGAAAAGACAAGTTCAGTTTTTCTGTACTAACTATCCCTAAAGAAGTTAATGTACTGGCATCTTTTGTTTTATTTATTTTTTCTTTTTTTTTTAATCTTAATTTTTATTTTTTATTATAATAACTTTTTATTGACAGAACCCATGCCAGGATAATTTTTTACAACATTATCCCTTGCACTCACTTCTGTTCCGATTTTTCCCCTCTGTCCCTCCACCCCCTCCCCTAGATGGCAAGCAGTCCTATATATGTTGAATATGTTGCAGTATGTTTTATTTTTGTTATTGTTGTTTTGCAATTGGAGTTAAGTGACTTGCCCATGGTCACACAGATAGGAAATGTTAAGCATCCGAGGCCAGATTTGAACATAGGTCCTCCTGACTTCAGGGCTGGTGCTCTACCTACTGCACCAACTGACTGCCCCTAGCATCTTTTCTTAATGTATTCTTTAAAGAAAAGTTATGCTGAAAATGAGGTAAGCTAGGCATTTAGCAAGGGTAAACTTTCAGAAAAAGTCAGAGACAGTACTGTGCCTTCCCAAAATACCTCTCAAGGACCAGATTGTTAAAACTGATTCCAGAAATGCCAGTTCTAGTCAGGCAATTAACCTCCTGTCAATGGACAGTTAGCCAATCTTTGGTTGATGTGTATTGCAGACTCCAGGAGACATGTTGGAGGAGGGAAACTTCATAGGAAAGAAAAATACAGGTCTTGTGTTTGAAATATTTCTAATGGAATTAAGACTGAAAGAATGCCATGGAAACATGTTACAGGAAAACTAGCCTTATTTTCTGGGGAATCTTAAGGTTTGGACTAAAAAGGCTATGAATTTCTACTAATAGGAAGATGTGGGCCTTTGAAATTTTGAGCAAAGATGCTCTCACTACACTTTTGGGACTCTATTAATACCATATACAAGAAATCAAAACTTTCTGGAGAAAGAGGTATGTCATACTGGGTCAAGCACTCTTGAAATTAATTGATAAAGAAGAAAAATAAATGACTCCCTGAAATTTCCCATAATTGCCCGAATACAATCCAGCATAGAGAACAATTTGTCTTCATTCCAGGGCACTGACTTCAAAATCAAACTTTTCTCCCAGAAAAAAACCTGACACTGAAATCAGTAGAATTAGGGAGAAGAGATTATACATCTTCTCAAATCTGTCCCAAACACTACTTCCTTAGATAACTTGCCTGTAAGAAACTAATCCCTCCTAATCATTCTTGAGGGAAGTCCACCCTTTGATTCCTAATGAAGGTGAGCATCTTCAAACTTGTTAGAATATAAGCCCCCAGGGTAAGACAATACAAAATAAACTGGAGAGTTCCGTCATTTGGATTATGTCCTCCACTCCCTACCATAAATCCAAGAGATTTTTTCCACACTAGGAAGATTTGCCTCCTACTAAGAGATCAGCTGCTACACTGCTCAAAAGCCCTTTTTTTAATTGGTAAAAAGAAATCGCAACCCATGGGGTATCTAACATCAGAAAGGCTTAGATAATGAGCCATATCTCTTAGTTCCCTCCTAGGCCTATTCAAGGTAATATAAAGTTGAGGCAGCATCTGTGTTCACTGCTCCCTCTGACTTTGCTGTCTCCAGTACTGGGGATATATTGATATAAGATGGACAAGCTTCTCTTAGGCCTTTCTCTTCTCTGCCTCACATGGACTATGTCTAAGGGATGGCGTATAAAGTGTCAAAAAAGATCCATGAAAATCACTGATACAGAATGATTCACAAGGAGATACTTTCTAGAATCCTGATGCCCTCTTCATATACCCTCAAAGCTCCTAAGTCTCTCCTTCCAAATTATGGTAGTGTTAAGGAGTATGGGACTTGGGCTAGACTACTTCTCTTGAAACTAAGAGAGAAGCAACAGGAGAGAACGGGAGTTAGGGCTTGCTCTACTGTGATTACTTTTAGTCATCTAACTCCTGTCCTCCTCCCTGCTTGGTAGGCAAAAGGGGTCCCAGGTCCACTTTGAAGTAGGATCCTTCCCATGGTTTCAACAAGGAAGAAGAATATCCCCTGGAAAAGAGACCAGGGTAGTCTCAGGTGGAAATGGATGCAAAGAATGGGGATCTAGATTCTTTCCCCCTCTCTGAAAGCGTTTTAGCTAATAGAAACTTCCATTACAAGCAGAGCCACGTTTAGCATTTGCATCTTGTTTTCTACTATTCCAACAGCTTCTCCGAATTTGAAATGTAAATCTTGTTAGCTTGTTTTTCCAAAAGGAGATTGCGTTAGTGGACTTGGCACCTGTACTGCAAAAATAAATGAGACCTGTTCAACTGAGAGAATCTTCCCCAGTTGTTGGATGTAGGGGGAAGGTAAGCTGATTCACTGGAGTTGGATAATCCTGATAGCCCTAGACTATGTTGTAGCTTTGGCCATCTTAGTCCCTGGTCTAGGGAGGCCTCCAGTGGTCACAGGAGATAGAGCATCCCAGAAATAATTCTTAAGTCTAGAGATTCCTGGAATGTATTTCCATGGATGATCCTAAACAGAAGCTAAACTCACTTCAAATAGGTTTTCCTCTAACATCACAGCTGGAAGGGAAACAGAAATGGAGGTGGTCACTATAGTTGCCTTGAATTCTCTCATCAAGACCACTGCAAATATTTTTCTTTCCATTTCCCTAGATGGACTCATTCAGTTTGGAAAGCTGGAGTATAAAGAACATTGTCAAGAGTCCAAAAGTGTGATAAAGAAAAAGATGGTTTCATCTGAGTGATGTATGGGTAGAAACTTCTGTAATAATATCTAGAAGCTCTGACTTTTCTCCCCAGCCACTAATTTCTGGAAAATTATGACCTCAATCTGAAGACTACACTGGCAATCATCTCTCTGAAATTTTGGTAACCCTCAACTAGAAGGTTGGTTTCTCCTACTCTTACTCCCAGAATCCACTGATGAGTCCCTTAGTTCTGTCCCTTTCCGTGAATAAGAAAATGACTTGAATATATTGCTATTACAGAGGAAAATCTCCCTTGAATTAGACTTTTTGAGACCAAGATACCTCTCCCTCCTTAAAAAAGTCATCTACCTGAGAGCCAGTGTGACTTTAGAAGGAGCCAAGGAACAATCAATATAGTGTTTACTGCCCAACAACTCTAGGAAAAATTCCAGAAGCAGAACACAGGTCCGTATGTATCATTTGTAGATCTGACCAAGGACTTTGATATTGTCAGTTGTAGGGATTTATGGAAAATTATGTCCAAATTCAGCTGCCCAGAGAAGTTCATCAGTATAGTCCATCAATTTCATGGGGGGTATGTTTGCCTGGGTTCAGGACAATGACCAATGCTCTCTAACTTTTCCAGTCACCAATGGAGTGAAACAAGGCTATGTGCTTGCTCCCATGCTTTTTAACATGATGTTTTCAGCCATGTTGCCAAATGCCTTCAATAAGGACAAACATGAAATCAAAGTCAGCTATCATACTAATAGTAAATTTTTTAATTTGAAAAAGCTACAAGCCAAAAGTAAAGTGGATGGAATGTTGGTACATAATTTTTTTTTTGTTTGCAGACGGTTATACACTCAACAAAGCCTTCAAAGCTGAAATGCAACAAAGTATAGATCAGTTCTCTGATGCTTGTGCTAATTTTGGCCTAACAATTAACACCATGAAAACACAACCCCTCCATCAGCCAGCATGACACCATCCATATGTGAAACCATAAGTTACAGTAAATGATGAAGTTTTGAGCGCTGTGGATAAATTCTCTTGCCTTGGTAGAATAAGTTCCAAGGATGTCCACATTGAGACTGAAATTGATACACACATTGCCAGAGCTAGCTCAGTATTTGGGAGGCTATCAACAAAAGTTTATTCTTCCAAAAGGAAGTTTGTATAAGTGTATAGTGAAGATCCCCACACAATAATCTCAAATTCAGTATGTCCAAAAACAGAACACACTTTTCTCATAAACCCACTCTTCTTTCTCTAGTTTCTCTATCTCTTTCAAAGGTACCACAATCCTTCTAGTCACCTGACTTCACAATTTATACACTTCATAATAATACTTTCTGCTCTTTACTTTTCCCTCACTATACATATACAATTAGCTGTTGAATCTTGTCTATTCGGTTGCCATAACAGTCCCCTCTACCTCAATCCCTTTCTTTCTATTCAGCTATCACTATAGTCAAGAATTTCATGATTCCTTTCCTGAACAGTAATGGCCTCTGAATTTGTCCTACGTCTCCAATCTCTCTTCTCTCCAATCCATTCTCCAGAAAGCTGTCAAAGAAATTTCACAGAGCAAAAGCCAGACCAATGGCTCCCTTACTCAACAAATTCCAATAGTCCCATATTGCCTCTTTGAAATCCTTTGCAACTAAGACCTAACTGAACTTTCCAGCTTATCTTCATGTGCTCTCTACCAAACTGACCTTCTTATTGTTCCTTACACATAACATTCCCATCTCCCATTTCTGTACCTTTCAATTACCTGTGATTGTTGACTGGAATGCTCTTTCTTTTCTGCTCTGCCTCTTAGAATCCCTATTTTCGGTCATGACGCCGGCTCAAGAGCCAGCTTATGCATTAGGCTTTTCTTGATACCTCCAGAGTATTTCCCCAATCCAAATAAATTATCTCACCTTTATTTTGATGATAGTTTTTATATATTTATACATATACACACACACACACATATATATATATTGTTCCCTCCAATGGAATATGTTTCTTTAGGAACTAAGCCCCAGAGACATTTTCCTTATTAAGAATATTTGCTTTCTACCAAGGGATCAGCTGAGCAGTCACAGTCCTGACACACTGATCAAAAGCCCTTTCTTACTGGTAAGAAGAAATTGCAATCCATGGAGTATTTGACATCAGAAAAGCTTAGATAATGAGTCATAACACTCAGTTCTCTCCTAGGTCTATATAAAATAATATAAAGTCGGAGGCAGCATCTATGTTCATTGCTTCCTCTGACTTTGCTATCTCTAATACTGGAGATATTGATATAAGATGAACAAGCTTCTCTTAGGTCTTACTCTTCTCTGCCTCACATGGACTACGTCTGGGGATGGTGTATAAAGTGTCAAAAAAAAAAAAAAAAATCCATGAAAATCATTGGTAAGGAATGACTCACAAGGAAATACTTTCTCCTCTCTAGAATCCCAAAGCCCTCTCCACAGACCCACAAAGACTCCTAAATCTATCCTCCCAAACTATGTTAGCCTTGGGGAGTCTGGGACTAAGGGTAGTCCTTTTGGAACTGAAAGGGAAGTCACTGAGAGAAAATGGGAGTCTAGGTCTTGATCTACTGTGATTATCTTCAATCATCTCATTCCTGTCCTCCTCCCTGATTGGTAGGCACATGGGATCCTAGGTCCACTTTGAAATAAGACCCTACCATGGTTTCAACAAGGGAGAAAAACATCCCTTGGAAAACACAGACTAGGGTAGTCTCAAATGGAGTTGATTGAAAAGAATGGGCCTCCAGTTTCCTTCCTCCTCTCTTAAAGTCTTCTAGGTAATAGAAAATTCCATTACAGAGCCAAGCTTAGCATTTGCACCTTGTTTTCTGTTATTCCAAAAGCTTCTCAGAATCTGAAATGTAAATCTTACAAGTTTATTCTTCCAAAAAGTCATTGTGTAAGTGGATAGGGAACCTGTAACTGAGAGAGAGAGTGGAGGTAGGGAGGAAGGAGGAAGAGGGAGAGAAAGAGAAAATTTTCTACAGTAGGGAGACGTAGAGGGAAGTAGGGGGAAGTAGGGGGAAGGTGAGTTTATTGACTGGAGCTGGGTAATCCTGATAGCCCTAGCCTGTGCTGCGGCTTTGGCCATCTCAATCTCTGGTCTAGGGAGGCCTCCAGTGGTCACAGGAGGTAGAGCATCTCAAAATAATCATTCTTAGTCCAGAGATTCCTAGAATATGTTTCCATGGATGATCTTGAACAGAAACTAAACTCACTTCAAATAGGTTTCCTTCTATCACCACAGCTAGCAAGGAACAGAAATGGAGGTGGCCACTATTTGATTGCCTTGAATTCTCTCATCTAGATCCTTGGGAATCTTTGTTTTTACATTTCTATAGATGGAGTCATTCAGTATGGAAGACTGATGTATAAAGAATATTGCCAAGAATTAAAAAAAAAAACTATAAATAAAAAGATGATTTCATCTGAGTATTCTACCTGTATGGGTAGAAACTTCTGTAATGATGTCTAGAAGCTCTGACTTTCCTCCCCAGACACTAATTTCTGGAGAACTATGACCTCAACCTGAAGATTACATTGACATTTGTCTCTCTAAATTTTTGATAACTTTCAACTAGGAGGTTGATTTCTCTTACTCTTCTAAAATCCATTGAACAGTCCCTTATTTCTTCCCCTTTCCAAGTAGTACAGGCTGTCTATATATAAGAAAATGACTTGAACTTATTGCTATTATGAGGACAATCTCCCTTGAAATAGACTTTTTGAACCAAGAAACCTCTTCCTCCCATTCTATCATTATCCCTACTATTTGACTTCTTTTTCTATTAGTGCTGTAACATGATGAAAAGACCATTGACCTGGGTTAGCTGAATTTGATAGTTGGCTTATCAAATATAGTTGATTATCAAATGTTATATTTGATCATTATAGGACTCTGGGCAAATCTCTGAACTCAGTATTCTCATCTTTAAATGATGCTAGAAATACTCATACTAACACCCTCACAAGATTATTATGAGAATAAAAAGTTCTTATAACTAAATTATAATTGAAATGTGAATTGTTATTTTTATTATTTTAACCATAACCTTATTCTTTTCTTCTGTCCCTTCTTCCTGCCACCAAAAGGAAAGATTTTGTGATGTCCCAAAAGAAAAGGATTTCCATTAAAAATATGTGGACGTCAATTAGTATATGTGTAGGTGTATCTGTGTGTCTGCGTATCCTCATTCTTAAGAAAAACAGTCTAATCATATCACTTTCCAAAAATTTACTACTTTAAAAAAATTTTTTTTAAATTTTTGCATCCCTTTTTAGGATATATAATACCATCAGATAATCTTGAAGAAATGAGTATTTTTAAGAATCTAATCCTACATATGAATATATAACTATTAGCAAGAGGATGGAAAGCCTAAGAATTAGTTGCATAGGATATGAAGTTGACCACAAATACAGATTAAAATAGTAAGAGATTTCAGACTTGAGTCCTATAATAGTAACTTGGATGTTTTAGAATTAATATTGGGGCAGCTAGGTGCCTCAGTGGATACAGCGCCAGCCCTGATGTCAGGAGGACTTGAGTTCAAATCTGATCTCAGACACTTAACACTTCCTAGCTATGTGACTTAACCCCAATTCCCTCAGGGAGAAAAAAAATAATTAATCTATTAATTAGTAGGTTGATTTAAGAGTACAATGATGAAAATTTCCACTGCTTCCCTAATCTGATTATAGAAATTTTCTGTGAAAGTAAGAAGGAAGGAAATAGTTATAATAATATTAAGACTGTTCCTTTAGATACAAGTCATAACAGAAGAAAACTCCCTTAACTCTGTTTGATTCAAGACAAGAGTCATAAGATAAATCACCCAATCATATAGCAAAATTCCACATTATTCAGAAGGTATCATAATCAGGCTCATTGATACCCATCCTGCCCTAACTTTTCTGCTTACCTACAGTCTTGCATCTCCAGCTACATTTCAAATATTTTGAACTGGATGTCCAGAAGACATCTTAAACTAAAACAGAACTCCAAAGGTAAGGTCCAGTTATATTTGTCTCCTTGTATCCAATGAAGGTCTTCATCATCTTCACTAAGACACACTTGAAACTTGGCTGTATTTTTCCAAGGCAGAAACAAAAGCATTTAGAATTCAAATTTCATCTTTTAAGATTGTGAGTATATAGGGACTGATCAGTAAAAAAAAATGACACCTGAATAATGATGGCTTTGATTGTAGAAGAGATTTAAAGTGATTTTTGAAAAAGGGATCATTTTATAGTTTCTCTCTCTCTCTTTCTTTTTTTCCCTATTTAAGAAGACATTGGAGCCACAAGAAAAGATTTCTAACCTGAATTTAGTGTTACCTGTATGTCAGATAGTATTAGCCATTTACAAACTTAGGGTCATATTTGTGAAGGATTTTTCTGATAAATTTCCTATGTGGACTCACTGTTTTTCATCCAACCAGAGAATGGAAAAGTTAAAAGTCAACTAAAGTCTCCATAGTCACTAATCACTAACAGAAATCTGAACAAACAGCATAAAATCAACCAAAAACCATTTAATTGGAACAGAAAAGAAAATATAAAAATAAGAGAAACACCAGCACTTATTCCTCTAATTAATATTCTCTGACTCTTCTCTTCCCTAGAACAATCCAGAGGAAACTCCCTCCTTTCTCCCACTCCCAGGATCATACCTGCCAGCTGAAGAAACAGGGTAAAGTCTCTGCAGCCTAAGGTACTTCCACTAAAGGTTTGTAACTATTCAAAAGCATCATTCCCAAATAGCCATACTTTATTCAAGGAGAATCAAAAAGTACTGGATACAACTACTTCAATGAAACAGTGATCTGCATAAAAACTCTTTCCTCTCTGTGTTTTTATGACATTACTTTCTCTTAGTTCTTCTCTTATCTGACCAATCCTCCTCAACCTCTTTGCTGACTTAATATCATACTATCTAAGATGCCCCACTTTTCCTTTTTCTCTAGATGACCTCATCAGCTCATTCATTTAATTATCATCTCTATGCAGATGGCTCCCAAATCTAGATATTCAGCCCTACCCTCTGGATCAATCAACATAGAAAGTGCCTACTATGTGCCAGGTACTATACATACTAGAGATACAAAAAAGGGGGGAAAAGATTGTCTCATCCCTCTAGGAGCTCACAATTAGATGGTATTAGTTCCAATCATCCCACCTTTCCCCAACAGCAATCTCAAACTCAGTATATCCAATCCAGAATTCATTTTCTTTCCTCACAGATTCCTCATTTCCCAACTTCCCTTCCCTTTCAAAGGGACCACAATCCTTCTAGTTACCCAAGTTCACAATTTATACTCTTGCTTCTCCTCACTTTTCCCTCACTACACTTAAATGCAATTAGCTGCTGATTCTTGTCTATTCCACTGCCACAATAGCTGTCTTCTCCACCTCCATCCCCTTATTTGTAGTTAGTTATCATTCCAAACCAGGATTTCATGATCCCTCTTCTAAATTACAGCAATGGCCTCTGAATGTGTCTTCTACCCTACATCTCACCTCTCTTCAATCCACCTTCCACAAAGCTGCCAAAGCAATTTTCATACCAAAGTCTAGACCAGATGGTGCCTTTATTCAACAAATTCCAATAGCTCCTTATTTCTTCTATTTGGTCTTTAAAATCCTTTGTAACGTGGGCCCAACCTAACTTTCCAGCTTTATCACCTCCATGAGCTCTCTACCAAACTGACCATTTTATTGTCCCTTGCACATGACACTCCATCTTCCATCCCTGTGCCTTTGGACTGACTCTGCTTTTTGACTAGAATTCCCTTTCTCTTCTGTTCTACCTCTGAGAATCTCTATTTTCTGTCATGACCCAATTCAAAAGCCAGCTTCTGCATTAAGCCTTTCCTGATACCCACAGAGCATCTCCCCTCTACAAATTATTTCACCTTTATTTTGGATACAGTTTCTGTATATCAATATATTTACATGTTGTTTCCTCTAATAGAACATGTTTCCTTAAATCTGTTTTTTTTTTTTTTTAATCCCCATCATCTAGCATGGTGACTAGCAAAGAGTAAGCAATAAATGCTTATTGATTGATTAAAGTTCTGGGGCAATGTGACTATAGAGCAATTGTTATAGAAAAGATCTTCATGTATTTTGCTAGAAACAAAATAAATGCACATTACTTGAGGGACTGACAAATTATATTATTTGACTGTAAGAATTTATTACTGGGCTACAAGAAATGATAAAAATGAAGAATTCAGAAAAACATGGAAAGTTTTATCTGAACTGGCACAAAATGAAGTTGAATGAGAAAAATACATATGATAATGAAAACAATATAAATAGAAATGAAACTGAACATTATAATGACCAAGTTTTGTCCCAAAGGAGAGATATAAGAATGTGCCTCCCTTCTTTCTTTTCAGAGGTAGAGTGATATTGTAATGCCAGAGAAACTGAGCAAGACAGAGGTTAGAAACCAGTTCAATAGTTTATTAAATGGAGACACTGGGAGCAGATGGATCTTGGTCCCAGGGCTGGAGGAGACTATCATCTCAAAGAATCCAGCCCCAAGTACTGCGACAGCAAGCTTTTTTATAGTATAACAAGAACAGTGACATAATGGGGGAGGTACCTAGGTGAGGATAATCTCATGGTGGGGGAGGCCCCTAGGATGACACAATGGAGGGAGGTTACTGATATTCTAATGACATCTGAAATAAAGCTTTATCCTGTCAGACATTAAGAAGGAATGTCTATAACCTAAAGATATAAAACTTTTATCTCATCAACTATTTAAGAGGGAATGATTATAGCCTGGGGTTTTGGGGCAGGGCAGAGCAACTGAGGTAGACCTTTATCTCATCAAACATTAAGAGGGAAAGGTTATAACCTGAGGCAGAATAACTAAATAGGACAATTGGAGAAAATGGGTCACGACATTAAAAGGAAACTTTGGTACAACAATCTGAATGTGGAAGACAGACTGTCAGACAAGGACTAGTCTTTTAGAAAAATTTTCTAACAAGGAATGACTCTGAGTGAAGGAAGGGAAAGATAATGGGAAATATAAGTGATATAAAAACAAAAGGTACTGTTATGCCTTTAATTGTTCTGCCTCAGTTTCCCTGAATTGTTCTACTTCAGTTTGCCTGAATTGTTCTGCCTCAATCTTCCTGGTGGCAACCCCCCTTCTTGACTATTAGGACTGAGATAATTAGGCCTGGGAGCCCTGCCTATTTTAGCATTCCAAAGAGTCATAAACTGCAGATAGTTAACCTAAAGATAAGTGGGCATATCTCCTATCTCAGACCATGGTTCCTAACCTCCCAATTTATCAGAATTTGTGATCCTTCTTTACCCCCAACCTGTCAGAACCTAAGTTCCCACTTCGGTGGGGGTGCTTTACCCCCACCTCTGCTTTTGTTTCCCTGATTGCTGGAGCTCTACAAAAGTCCTGGAATCCCTTGCTCCCTGCTGGACACTTTGAGACAAGAGTCCAATCCAGCTGACTGGAGCCAACATGGATCCTGTTTTGATCCTAGTCAAGCTCTCCATTAATAAAATATTAAAAACTCTCTAATCTCTATCTTGCTTCTGTTTCTCTAGCACTGCAGTACCAAAGACCTATAAGATCTAGCAAAGAGAAACTCTATGGCTTAGTTTCAGAATATCAATCATTCAGCATTTATTGAGTGTCTAGCTCTACCACTTCAGGAAGGAAGGAAGAAGGGAGGAACAAAGAAATGAAGGAAGCTTTTATTAACCATTTGCTATATGCTAGATACTCTGATAAGTGTTGAGATCCTGAAGGGTGTTTTGAACAAGAGAAATTAAAGAATTGATCCCTGAGGCAAGCAAGCAGAAGGCTCTGACAGAGATCAGTTTAGGTCCATGGTCTCACCCTTTAGAAAGGTGGTCAAGTCTGAAATACAAGTTATGTCAAACTCCTAAGACCCACCCGCTATAGAAATCCCAATCATGTCCTGGAGGTTAAATTTTCCCTATAAAAATCTACTTATGGACCATCCCATGGTTGCTGCTCTTCTTTGGGTCAATCTACCACGTCACTCTGCTTCATGGTGTCTTTCTGCTTACCCTTCCCCCATGCCACATGGTATCTCTCCTAATTCTACTCTCCTCCTTATAGCTAACTAACTCTTTTAAGAAATTAGTTATTTTGAACCTTACTCATTCTGAAGGTTTAAAACCGCTAAACCACTTTCAGATTTAGCCTGACAGCTAAGGGCATGTCCCAATCTCACCAGGTGTTCCCTTTCCACATGAGTTCCATTGAGGCACTTGTCTTTCATATGCTCTCCCACTCTTATTTCATATTTACCATTTCTGGTATTTATTGTATCCATTCATTTTGTCTGTAACCTATTCCCCTAAATACATCTGTCTTTTGCTAAAAATAATGGCCATTGGGAATTCTTCACATGATCAAACCCCAGCTTTTGGTGCCTGCCATCATTTGGTGACAAATCACACATCATAGATCACATCAATAGTACCGGGATACATTATTCTCTTGAGTTAATTAAAATCAATGATTTTAAAACCTAAAACTGATTCCTACTATGTGTATGAAGGGAGGATATAGAGAAAGTTTTATCTAGATTTATGTCAATTAGCTCTTTTCTCCCTTTCCTTTGGAGGAAGTGAAAGAATGAAAAAAAAAAAAAACCCTCAAATCTTGCTAGCAAGATTATCAGCCTTAGGAAATGAGCTTCATATGGAATATGCAATTCCACACAAGAAAGAAAGTATAGGTGACAATTTGGCTTTCACTTCCCCCTCCCCAGTAAGGACTTTCCTAAGTAAGGCCAACTCAACTCCCTTATCAACATAAGCAGTTCCAGAAAATAAGACCTTCCTCCCTTTGCCCCAAGTGAATGTGGATCCCAATACCTTAAGTAGGGAATGATGTTATGTAGCTTCTAGGAAGGATGTAGCAATAATTCTAAGGCTACCTGGCCTTAACCCTAAAGCCAACTGACATTGGGATTGCTGTAATTCCACCAACAATGCTGGCTGTCAGGTAACAATCTGTTGGTCATTAATAACATAGTTTCTGAAACAATCTAAACCATAGAATTCAATACTTACACCCCTCTAAGCTATAAAATTAGCATTTCAGCGACAAGAAGCACCTGATCTCTTTATTTTTTTCCTATAAATTTATCTTCCTGCTCCTGGTTCTTTGCTAATTTCTTTTGGAATTTAGCCAGTTTTAATTGGCCTTACAAATATAATAAACTTTGCCCCTTGACTTGAAGATGGGTCTGAGCTTGCAAATTTTTTTTTGAGATACCTTGCAACACCAGTTTAGAAACCCTTTGAACCCCAAAATCCTGATCTGAGCCCTTCCCACAAAACTTCAGATTGGGGAAGGTAAGCTAGACTCTGACTTAGGTGCCTTTCCTTACACCCCTTCAGAATGAGTAAGGTTCAAAATAATGCAGCCCATAGGGCCCTAAGGATAGTTGGGGTGGGCTAGTAGGACAAGCTCAGCCCTTCTCTAGGCCCTCTGATGGTTAAATGAAATTTCTTTAGGTTTAAATTGCTTTTATTACTTCAAGGAATGGCCTCTACATGCACAGTGTTAATAATTGAATATTAGTTTTGGGGGTTGTTTTTAGGATGTGGTATGAAATGGTTCAACTGCTTAGCAATGCAAGGAACTTCTAAGAGAAGTTTGTCAGATTTGTATAGTTTTGATTAATTGCAAGTTCTCTGAAAACGATTTTTTCTGATATAGTTAACATCTATTTTTAGCATTTTTTTAAACATTTATTTAATACAGAATATTGACAGAATCTCTATTTTTTTTTTTTCCTTTTAGCACTTCGTTTTGGCTGTGCCCTCTGCACAGCCCTTGGGACATTAAACCCCCTGTCTTCAAGTTCATCTGCATGTGAAAAGAAAGTATGTCATGAGAATGTCTGCCACTATATCAGTAAATTATGCAGAATACTTTGTAAGCTTACTTTTTAGATCTGAAGGGCACTTGGCTATTTAAGAGAAAATGTCTTGGGACTATAACTGACATACTTTGGAGTTTTTAATTTGTTTTAGGTTAGATTCACAGAATCAAAGGATTACAGACTTAGAGCTTTAAAAAGTTTTGATTTCACTCTGAGGCTCAGAGAAGAGGACTGATTTTCTTACTACAGGTAGTAAGCAGTACAGCAAGGATGTTATTTTCAACCCAAGGACTACAAAATCAGCAATCCTGCATTTCATCATAATGCCTCTCATTTATAAAACACTCTTCTGTATTTCAAAGCATTAATACATAAGTTAACTACATAATGATTAAAATCCTGTGTGGTGAAGAGAACAGATCTATTTGGGGAAGGAAATTGAGGTTCTGAAAAATTACATACCTTTGTCAGAGTATCATCACTAGGAAATGGCAGAACTCAGACTAAAATCTGGTGGTCATTTTCAAAGAGAAAATCTCATATTAAAAGTTCTAGGGTCATATACTCCATGGAAGAAAAAGAGATTTTTTTTTTGGGGGGGGGGGAGGAGGGAGAAAAAGAGGGAGAAGAGAAGGAAGAGTTAATTGTGTTCTCACTAAACCTAATTTTTGTTGTTCTTTGCCAAATCCCAATGACTTGATTGTAGAAGGGACAGAAGTAATTCTCACAGGCCTTTTGTTTTATCTAAAGGTAAAGATCTAATGATTCATGTGAATTTCAATGACCCTGTCATCATCATTCTTAAAAAAGAGCCTAGAGATCCTAACAGGAGTGGCTCATGGGAGAAAAGATTAGAAAAAGACTGACAGGGGCAGTCATAGTATTAGGTAATGAATATTTCAAACTCTTAAAACACCATTGATGATGCTCAACAGTCCCCTGTCTATCAGTTAAAGAGCTAGTGATCACTCTCAGTGTGAAACAATCAATGACTCAATCAACAAATATTTATTGAACTTTTATCATATATGCTGGGCTAGGGAAAGCATATTATCACATAGCACAACCACACTAGCAAGTTGGGTCCTCAGAAGAGTGGCTATTACTAATTTTAAAATTTTAGGAGAAAATTATAGGTAGTATATGGGTTCAGTAGCAACCACTAAAGCAATCAAAAGTCCAAGTGCAAGTGTAGGAAAAAGTTTATTTCTTTCTCATGAGAAAGAGTGCTAAATCTCTCACACACAAAGCATGATTTTAGAGAGACACACACACATAGGCAAAGGGCATTTCCTTTTTTATTCCCTTACTCCAGCTCCCTTCCCCAACCTCCTAGCTCTTTTCCCCAGAGACTGTGGTTTCTAAATCAGTTTCTTAAAAAAATAAATAAATAAAAGAAGGCCTGAAGTTATTAAATGCTTATCTGAGTAGGGTGTTTCCCACTCAATTCAGTCACTGCACCCAAGGAACTTCCATTCTAAAAGGAAAACTAGGTACAAACAAAAAATTCTTTTCAAATCTCAGGCCACCATTCCCAATTACAAAATCTAGTCCCTGACCCCAAGGAGCTTACATTCTTACAATCTTTTCAGAGAGATAACCTCCACCCCGACCATCCCGATTATTCTTTGATATCCTCTGGATTTCAATTTTTTAATTTAATTTTCCTACTGTGAAAACCAAATAAATCCAATTCTCACAGTAGCTAGCTTCAACATTAATTCAAAAGCCCCCACTGGTATGTTTCCCCTTAATATGATGAGGTCTAGATTTGGGGTACCTAAATGAAATTAGGGTTTAATTGAGGTCTAGTGGCAGGTTCAGGGTAGAGGGAGTCAAATAGAAGTCCCCTGCAACTCCTTTGGATTCAGCGCAAGGATGCGGAGTTAAATGAGGTCTAGAGGCAGCACAAAGAGTCCCCTGTAAAGGAATTTACAGACCCAAAAACCTACATTGATAAAACAGGTTTATTATGGGGTTTGGAAGTAAGGTTAAAGTCTAGTTAAGGAAATAGGTGAAGGTAGAGATAAGAGGGCACCAGAAACAAGATTCCAGTGGGCAGAAAATCCTTGGGGTGCCAAACATGGCATAGCTGCCATGTTTCAACCCTTTGCAAAGAGAGGGCTCCAGCTTGGCTCTTTTATAATGAGATTTAGCTAAAGGGACCTGTGGGTGGAGTCCCAAGTTGGCTTAGATCCAGATGGGAGCTGGGACAAGTCCGGATCTCCTATTGGAATTCAAATGGATGCTTTTGACAAGAATTTGTGAATTTTGATTTTGATTTGGTCCTAGCTTCCTGAATTGATAATGCATCACCTAGGAGGGGTTGGGAATCAGAAAGGAATAAATCAATCTGAAAGGACTAGTTTCTTAAAGGGACCACAACCCACAGCAAACAAATCAACAAATCAGAGTTCTTTAGCAAAGTTGTTTACTAGTAAAGAACAGCAACAAAAATTAGGTTTAGCAAGAACACAACTAAAAAAGTCATTCATATTAAGAACAACAGCTACAAAGCACTTTCCTAAAAACCAGGAGACAAAAGGGAATGGGTCAAAGTGGGCACAAGTTTAAAAAGTAATGATAATGAAACAAATTTTAAGGGAATATATGTGAAGGACAATTCACAACTATGGAACTGAGGGCCTTTAGTGTCTTTTTTCTATATCCGTTTTTTTTCCCCTTGGAAACTCCTTTCAGAGTTTGTTTTGGAATAAAGTGATATTGATGTTCTCGACTCTGCTCAATATTCAGAATTTCTTCTAGATGGATCAGTTTACTAAATTCATTCTTTTATGAATAAAGCATAACAACTAGACTTAAAATAACTGTGTGGGACAGTAGCATACACAAAAAGAATCAAAGACTCTCAGAGTAAGGAAAAGCAAAAAGGGTTTTATAAACGATCTCATGAGAAAGGGTATCTTTCATCTAACAAGGTGTTTGCCGGTGAAGGAAGTGCAAAGCATAACTTCAAAACACAACATTAAATAGCCTAAACGAAGAAACCCCCAAAGCTCCTAATCCCCCAGGCTGGTCTTTCTTTTCTCCCATGTATGGGGGAGTCCAGGCTTACATTCTAGAAATCTAACCCAGAAACAAAAGAATACCAGTCAATTATAATAAACTCTTAATTTGTTTTTCTAGAGAACTGATACACAAGCAGATCTAATTCAAAATTATCATCACTTTTAAAAGAAGTACTTATATGATAATTAAGAGGTGTGGGAAATAGGAGGGGAAATATACAATACCTGCTATAGCTAAAAAGTCACAATTAAAGTACAGTTTAAAGTTAATATTCCTATGAAAACATCTTCACTCCATTAATTCCACACATAATTCATCTCAATTCAGTCAGTTTCCTTCCCTGAACTCCACTGGAGATCTGATACAGATGAATTTCTGGGTAAAAAAAAATTGATCTCTTCATATGCAACTGAGCTATTTAAATGTCATACCTTCTTAAGGTAGAGAATGTGTTTTTTGGGTTTTTTTAGCTGAGGACCTTTCTTTTTGTTGTCTGTCTGTCTTTTAGTCACTTTAGTGTAATGCTGGAGAAACTGAGACAAGATAGAGATTAGAGAGTATTTAATAATTTATTTAAAAGGGAGAGATTTACTGGGACCAAATGAATCCATGGTTTGGTCCCAGGGCTGAATGAGACTATCATCTCCAAGAATCCAGCATGGAGTGTGGGGATAGAGATTCTTTATAGGGTTCAGGAGAAGCCACGAGTCAGAGTTGAGCTAGAGCCAGAAGTCACTTTGGAAGATTGACAGAGTGAGAGTTCAGTTCGGGAGACTGAGAAGCTAATCTGCAGTTGGGCAGAACCAAGATTCAGAGAGAGGCTAAAGCTAGCAACAAGAACTCTCGGAACCAAAGAAAGTTAACTGGGCTATTTTGGAAGAAACAAACCCGGAGATGGGAAGGTTATATGATATTCTAATGGAGAAAAGTATCTGATATTCTAATAGACTGGGAGGAGCAGCATCTGATATTCTAAAATATAAGATCTTTTATTCTTATCAATTATTCTGATGACCACGAGGGAAGAACGTTATGATAGCCTGAGGTTTGGGGCAGAATGACTGAGGTAGGGCAGTTCAAGGAGACTGTGACATTACATTAGATGCCTGTCTTTGGCTGAAATATCACCTCTAAGACAATGTAATATAACTATGTACTGAATTATGTTCTAATGAAAAATTATCATTTCTAAATGCTGTTAAAAAATTTAATAGAAGAATATCAACTGGAGTACTAAAACATTTTGAAGAAGTTTTCATAGGATCCTTTCTTCAGAAGCCAACTGATCCAAACTTCTCATTTTAAAGATAAGAAAACAAACAAATAAACAAATAAAATAAAGATGGAGAAACACACATAAAACAACTTAGATAAGGTCATATAAAGAGAAAAAGGTCAAATTTGGATCAGGGTCCCTTTGTTGAGGTTGGGAAAGGGATCACAAAAGTTTGGGGTCGCAAACCATGTCACAACGTGTCTCAAAAGAATTTGCAGGCTTGAACCTATTTCCTAATCAAGAGGCAAAGTTTATTGTAATTGTTAACACCATTACAAGCAATCTAAATTCCAAGAAAATTTAGCAAAGCAACAGAAGTGAAGAGACACATTTATCTAATTCTTCATGTTATAGATATGCTAATTTTATGGCCAAGAGATAGGACCAAGGAGTGTTTCTGGAATTTGGTTCTCACTGACCAACAGATTATCTATCTGATAGTCAGCAATGAACTGAAGAATGGTCTATTCACTATTGTCTTAGGAGTTTGGTCCATGGGACCAGACCAGGAGACTCCAAAATCAGATATACTGGGTGTGGGAATTCCCTGAGGCAGACTCCAAAGCCAGAAGATTTAGAATTACTGACTTATTGTTAGAACAGAAGCCCCCTAAAGACAGGGGACTTCAAAATCATTGTTGTCTCCCCTGGAAGCTATATTACATCACCTTGACTCCAGACCAAGAATGAGAAAAATTACATGGGAAGAAAAGATAGTTTTCTAGTGTACTTTTAAATAAGTTCAGGTGGTAAGAAGTGGAGAAATGGGCAATATTGATATGAGTTGTGTCTCCTTTGACCTTGGAAGGGGCCCTAAAGCTGTGTCCCCTTTGATCTGTGAAAAAAGGGTGATTCAGGGTCTCAGACTCTCCCAGACTCTTGGGAGGGGCCACACCCAGAAGGTATTCACAAGGGAAACTCCCAAAATAAGTAATCTCTTTTCAATTGGAAATCAAGGCCTAAGGTATAATCAACATTGAGTGGCTCAAACTCCCAGTTAAGTAATCTCATTCAATTTTGAATTGAATTGAAGCCCCAAGCCTCAGGCTCATAAAAGACAACTCTGAATCCTGAATCTTCCCAGGCCTCTTAGCTAAACAGGACCTTGCCCACTGGTGAAGATATCTTTTTCTCAGTGTAACCCACCTTTGCTTATTCCCTGCCCACAAAGAAGGCTGACTTCCTAGCAAACTGTCTTTTTAGGAGAAATAAAATTCTTTTTGCCACAGATTTCAGGTTTGCAAATTCTTTCACAAAGGTCCTGCTGCTCCGACCAGAGAGAACTTCTACCCCAATTCTGGTACCTCATCATTTGGTTCCCTGACCTCATCAATATAATCTACCCCTATCCACCTCAGCCTCAGAACCCAAACTTTTCAAATAACATCACAAAAATGTGATGGAAAAGATTAAATTAAAGTAAGCAAACATGCATTAAATTCCTATTAAGAACATGGTATTGTGTTTGGTACTAAGTATTGAGATATGAGAAATGAGGGGTGAGAGATACCCTAACAGCAATGGAGTCCCCAGGCCTGTGTCACAGGTCCTCATCTGCAGACAAGGTATTTGACAAAAAAATGGGTTTATTCACTGAGAAACTATTTCATCAGTGGGCCAAATCCTTATAAGAACTAGCAAAAGATTTTGAGGTCCCCTGTCTTTAGGGGGCTTCTGTTCTAACAATAAGTCAGTAATTCTAAATCTTCTGGCTTTGGAGTTTGCCTCAGGGAACTCCCACGCCCAGTGTAAGAATAACAATCTGATTTTGGAGTCTCCTGGCCTGGTCCCATAACAGAGTCATTTTTTTATTAGCCTTCTATGGTTTGAGGCTAGGGAGCAATTAAAGGCTAATTTTCAAATCAATAAGGGTAGTGATTGTTTCCTAGACCAAAGTGATTCACAGGTTAATTGGAGGTGGGAGATTCCCTTGGGAAACCAGATAACTTTCCCAAGGGAGATTCAGGTGGGTCGGGATCATTTTTAGGAATTTCTCCCAGGCCACATGGCCTACCCTCCACAAAGGGACATAGTTCTATTACATCATAAGGAGACAGATATAAAACAAAACAATCTCTACCATCAAGAAGCTTACCATCTCATAAAATATTAGGTTGATTCATTTATGTATATATATTTGCATGTTATTTGTACCTATATATGTATCTATGTATCAAAATTAATTTTAATGATATATCATTTGATTTTTAATGCTAATCTGTAATATTCCCTTTCCTGTTTAAATCTCTTCTTACCTCTTAGCCTAATTCCAAAGAGACCTTTCCAATTCCACTTTAGCAATGTAACCCACTCCTAGCCCTCTAGCTATCTGTTCATTAACTAATTTGAACTCCACACAAATGGATTGTAAACAGAGACCAGACTGATGCTACCTAGAGAAATTCATGTGTCCCTGGTTCCTTAATTAGAGTTTGGAGTGGCCTGACTCATGAAGAAGAAATAAAATCAGAAAGAACTTGATTGGGGCCCAGAGTTCTAGAGAGAGTTCAAAATCCACGGCCAAGCTTTATTTTTCAATTGAAATCGTCCTTCAACAATGTGGTGATTGGAAGAGTCCGAGATCTCTTAACCCATAAGTTAATGGGTTATCTCCTCAATGAGTATCTGCCAAGTAGGATTGCCTTTTTCTAGTCTGAGAGAGTCCAAAGATGTGCTGTCAGGAAGAGAGGAGGGCATTTAAAATGATCCAAGGTAATAGTCTAGGTCTTTGGTTAACAAGAGAAACTACCAACCATCAATTTATTGATTATTGGATAGGCTAAATAATTTTAAAATATTGATTTTTTTTTAAGCTCCAGAAATAGTCTCTAAGAACTTTGTTACAGAATGGCAACCACAAAGGGACTCAGATCTGTTCCTCAGATCTTTATCTCCCACCGAATTTTGGAGTGGGAGTGAAATTTTGTCAACAATCTTCCTAATCAAGCCAACAAGGGGGGCAGCTAGATGGCTCATCAGCTCAAGCATTAGCTCTGAAGTCAGGAGAATCTGAGTTCAAATCCTGCCTCAGACTTAACAGTTCCCAGCTGTGTGACACTGGACACGTCATATGGCTTGCCTAATAATAAATAGTATTAAACCTAAAAAAAATTTTTAATTAAATAAGAGAGCAAGACAAACATGATCTTCAGGGAAATAAAATGAACGAGTGAATAATTTTGTGTATTTTGTTTTGTAGTTGTTTTATGTCCTAATTTATGCTAGAAGTTTGGAGCCTATAAAATTTGGAAATATTTGGCCATACTTAAAACTCCAAACACATTTCCTGGACTATCCTTTACAGAGAATTAATTTATCCTTCAGGGATGATCTCTCCAAACAGGATTTGGAAATATGTTTTTGAAGGCAATTGGGCTAAAAGTCTTCAAGTAGGACCTTCACTTTCTGAATCATGAAGGACTAAGGAAGTCCTTTTTTCCTGTACAAGCAACTGTTCACTTGCTATTCTACATGCTGAAGAGAATTAAGGGCATAGGATTTGGTGCCCTAGTCCAAAAGGTTCTTTTGTAAAATTATAGAACAAATTTGTCTTCTGTATATGTGGTATTAACCTAAGTAAGAAAGAAGCTCCTATCTCCTCCTCAGACAATTAAATCTAAGACAGGATTTGAACTCAGATTCTCCTGACTTTTCTGCTTTTCTGCAGGTATTCCCTTCACCCTCTTTTCCCACTAATTTTAGAAGCTGAATAACTATTCTTTCTATTGATAAGATAATATTTAAGGATGCTAATTAATTGACTGAAGTGTGGAAAGAAATTTTGTTTTAACTCAAAAAAGCAGCAGCTGGAGGATAAATTTTCTTCATGTTTTTGAGACTAAAACTTTAATTGGAAAATCATCTTGAATACTAAATTTCTAAATCCAGTTTTAATTGGATCCCAAAACTATAGTTTATAGATTATGTTCAGTTTGTTATCTGGAGAACCAACTGGCTCTTTGGCTACCTGGTTCATGAAAAGGGGAAGCTAATTTAAAGAAGAGAATTGGCAATGGAGGTAAAAGAGAAAGAGAAAAATTTGGAAAACAAAGATTTATAAAAATTTATGTTGAAAATTTATTTGGAATTTGGAAAAATAAAATACTATTGCATATATACATATGTTTGTACATATATATTTAGATACACATATATGTATGTACATATGTATATGTGTGTGTATGTAATGCTTGATTTCTCCATATAAGTGATTTTTGCTTGTTGTTCTAGTTTCTCTGCTCCCACAATATCATGTTCCATAACCGCCAGTATTTTAATGCTTTAGCTGCTAAATTCTATGTAATTCTGATTATGGCTCAGTGATATCTGAATTGCTTCTTTCTGGCCACTACTCATATTTTTTTCTTGACCTGATAGTTCTGAATTTTGACCATAATGTTCCTTACAGTTTTTATTTGGGGATCTCTTTCTTTAGGTGATCAGTGTACTCTTTCATTGCCTATATTGCCCTCTTGTTCCAGGATATCAGGGAAGTTTTCCTTGACAATTTCTTGAAAGATGCTGTCCAGGTCCTCCTTTGGATTATGGCTTGCAAGTAGTCCAATTATTCTTACATTGTCTTTCCTGGATCTCTCTAAGGCACTGAGAAGTGACTGACTTTTCCACAAAGCCAGTATCTTCCAGAATTGAGAATTAAACCTAGATCTTTAGGGATCTGATGTCCACCTAAGACAACATCCTATTTCTCAATGATTTACGTATAAGAAATGGAAAACAAAATTTTATAATTTCACTATGACATCTGGTCTCCATTTATATATATACACAAATATTTAGATAGCCTATCTACAATAAAAGAAAACAAGTTTTTGTTTTTCTGGAAAAAGACAACTTCAGTTTTTATGTACTAACTATCCCTAAAGAGATCAATATAGCTGGAATCTTTTCTTAATGTATTCATTAAAGAGATAAGTTGAGAATGAGGTGAGCTAGGCAGTTAGCAAGGGTGAACTTTCAGAAAAAGTCAGAGACAGTACTGTGCCTTCCCAAAATACCTCTCAAGGACCAGATTGTTAAAACTGATTCCAGAAATGTCAGTTCTAGTCAGGCTATTAACTTCCTATACTCAATCAGTCACTGCTCAGTTGGCCAATC
Organism: Sarcophilus harrisii; assembly: GCF_902635505.1. NCBI lineage: Eukaryota > Metazoa > Chordata > Mammalia > Dasyuromorphia > Dasyuridae > Sarcophilus > Sarcophilus harrisii. Next base: position 459,689,387 of record NC_045428.1, on the reverse strand, counting down.
CTTGTCAAATGCACCGATATGTATATGTAGAGTCCAGGAGGCAATTTGGAGGAGGGAAACTGCATAAGAAAGAAAATACAGGTCCTGTGTTTGAAATATTTCTAATGGAATTAAGACTGAAAGAATGTCATGGAAGCATGTTACAGGAAAACTTGCCCGATTTTCAGGGGAATTTTAAGGATTAGGCTAACAAGGCTGTGAATTTCTTCTAACAGAGAGGTGTGCACCTTTAAAATTCTGAGCAAAGATGTTCTGACTACACTTTTGTGACTCTATCAATACCATATACAAGAAATCAAAACTTTCTGGAGAAAGAGATTTAATCACACTTGGCCAAGCACTTTTGACACCCATTGATAAAGAAGAAAAATAAATGACTCACTAAAGTTTCCCATGACTGCCCAAATAGAGTCCAGCATAGAAAATAATTCATCTTCACTCCAGGATACTGACTCCAAGATCAAACTTCTCTCCTGGAGAAAAGCCTGACACTGAAATCAATAGGAGGCGTCAGGGAGAAGAGATTATACATCTCAAATCAATCCCAAACACTCCTTCCTTATATAGCTTGACTACAAGAAATTAATCCCTTCTAATCATTCCTGAGACAAGTCCACTTCTTGATTCCTAATGAAGATAGTATCTTCTAACTTTTTAGAACATAAACCTCCAGGGTAAGATAACACAAAATAAACTGGGGAGTTGGGTTATTTGGATTATGTCCTCCACCCTCTATTATCAGCCCCAGGGACATTTTGCTTACTAGGAAGATTTGCCTCCTACCAAGAGATCAGCTGAGCAGTCACAGTACTGACACACTGATCAAAAGCTCTTTTCTAATTGGTAAAACAAATGGCAACCCATGGGGTATCTGACATCAGAAAGGCTTAGATAATGAGCCATATCTCTTGGTTTTCTCCTAAGCCTATTCAATATAATATAAAGTTGGAGGCAGCATCCATGTTCACTGCCCCCTCTGACTTTGCTGTCTCCAGTAACTGGGGATATTGATATAAAATGGACAAACTTCTCTTAGGCCTTTCTCTTCTCTGCTTCACATGGACTGTGTCTGGGGGATGGTGTATAAACTGTCAAAAAGGATCTATGAAAATCTATGGTAAGGAATGACTCACAAGGAAATACTTTCTCCTCTCTCTAGAATCCCAGAGCCCTCTCCACAGACCTCAAAGAATCCCAAGTCTCTCCTCCCAAATTATAGAAGCACTGGGGAGTCTGGGACTAGGGTTAGACTACTTCTCTTGGAACTAAGAGAGAAGCAACGGGATGGCTTTGCTCTACTGTGATTATTTTCAGTCTTCTCACTCCTGCTTGGTAGGCATCCCGGGGCCCCAGGTCCACTTTGAAGCAGGACCCTTCCCATGATTTCAATAAGGGAGAAGAACATCCCTTGGAAAACACAGACCAGAGTAGTCTCAGGTGGAGTTGGCTGCAAAGAATGGGGATCTAGTTTCCTTCTTCCTGTCTGAAAATGTTTTAGCTAATAGAAACTTCCATTACAAGCAGAGCCAAGCTTAGCATTTGAAATTTGTTTTCTCTTATTCCAACAGCTTCTCAGAAGCTGCTCTGCAGAAGTTGCGACTTTATTCTTCCAAAAGGAGAATGCATTACTGGACTTAGCACCTGTACTGCAAAAATAAATGAGACCTGTTCAACTGAGAAAATCTTCTACAGTAGGTGGAGGTAGGGGGAAGATGGGGTGAATCACTGCAACTAGGTAATCCTGATAGTCCCAGCCTGTACTATGGCTTTGGCCATCTCAGTCCTTGGTCTAGGGAGACCTCCAGTGGTCACAGGAAGTGGAGCATCCACGAATAATCATTCTTAGTCCAGGGATCCCTAGAATGTATTTCCATGTATGATCATGAACAGAAACTGAATTCATTTCAAATAGGTTTTCCTCTAACATCACAGCTGGAAGGGAACAGAAATGGAGGTGGTCACTACAGTTGCCTTGAATTCTCTCATCTAGACCCCTGGAAATATTTTTTTTTTCCACTTCCCTAGATGGACTCATTCAGTATGGAAAGCTGGAGTGTAAAAAACATTGTCAAGAATCAAAAAGGTTGATAAAGAAAAAGATTATTTCATCTGAGTGCTGTGTGGGTCGAAACTTCTGTAATAATGTCTAGAAGTTCTGACTTTCCTTCCCAGACACTAATTTCTGGAGAACTATGGCCTCGTCCTGAAGACTACACTGGCATTTGTCTCTGAATTTTTGATAACTCTCAACTAGAAGGTTGGTTTCTCCTACTCTCACTTCTAGAATCCATTGACGAGTCCCTTATTTCTGCCCTTTTCTATGCATAAAAAATTGACTTGAACATATTGCTATGACAGAGGACAATCTTTCTTGAAATAGACTTTTTGAGACTAAGATATCTTTCCCTCCCATTCTATCATCCCTTCTTTCTCTCCCACTATTTGACTTCTTTTTCTATTAGTGTTATAATGTGATGGAAAGAGCCTTAACCTGAGTGGCCTGAATTTAAATCTTTGCTATAACATTTGCTCATTGTAGGACTTTGAGCAAGTCTCTGAACTTAGTTTCTTCATCTTTGAATAATTCTAGATTTGCTTACACTACTTCCCTCACAAGATTATTATGAGAATAAAAAGTTCTTTGTAACTCTACATTATAATTGAAATGTGAATTGTCATTTTTATTATTTTAACCATAACCTTATTCTTTTCTTCTGTCCCTTCTTCCTGCCACTAAAAGGAAGGATTCTGTGATGTCCCAAAAGAAAAAGATTTCATTAAAAAATATGTGGAAGCCAATTAGTTTATGTGTGCATGTGTGTGTCTGTGTATGCTAGTCCTTAAAAAAAAAAGAAAGTCTAATCTTATTGCTCTCCTAACATTTACTACAGCATTAATTTTTTTTTTTAATTTAATAGCCTTTTATTTACAGGTTATATGCATGGGTAACTTTACAGCATTAACAATTGCCAAATCTCTTGTTCCAATTTTTCACCACTTACCCCCCACCTTCTCCCCCAGATGGCAGGATGACCAGTAGATGTTAAATATATTAAAATATAAATTAGATACACAATAAGTATACATGACCAAACCGTTATTTCAGCATTAAATTTTTAAAAAGACTTTTGCATCTTTATCTTAACCAACCCCCCTTTTTGAGAATATATATTAACCTCAGATCATCTTGAAGAAATTAGGTATTTTAAGGTTCTAATCATATATATATTTAACTATTAGCAAGGGGATGTTCTGATTTTTTTTTCTTGCACAACATGACAAAAGAATTCCACTTATTTAACCTATGTCAGCTTGATTGCTATCTTGGTGAGGGTGGAGGTAAGGGAAGGAGGGAGAAAAATGAATATTGGAAATCTATCTTTACATGTATTTGGAAAAATAAAATGTTGAATGGGACTGATTAGATAAAGTTTTCTCAAATTTGTGGGACTGGGCCTAAGTCACATGATTACTATATACAGTTGAGCCCTGGGTTTCATAAGTCACATGATCCCTATTCTCAGACCTTGAACCCTGGATACAGGAAGTTAGTTAAGTTGTCAGAAGTGATGGGACCTGTGGGAAGCAGACAATATTGGTGACCATTGGTCAAGGATGGTTACATCCTTTTATTCTGTCCAATGAGAAGTTCAGGTCTTTTGCTTTTAAATCCTGGACAAGGCAGAAGCTGGCCAGGTTCCAGGAACACATGGCAGAGTTGGGATGGCTCCCAGGTGTGTCTGGACCTCTCCCTGCAGAGATTAAATAAATGCTTTCTCTTTGTACTTGAAAATGTCTCTGATTAATTAATTTGGGAAAGGGGGTCTTGCACCGTCCCACACATTGGTAAATAAGAAAAAAAAAAGATTTTGAGTTCTAAAATATGCTTCCTCCTTCAAACTCCCACTTTGGAAAATGGCAGACAATTTTATATAGGTTATAAATGTGGTATATAAAACATTTTCATATCAGTCACAGTTCTGAAAAAAGAAATAGATGAAAATAAAATACACACACACACACAAAAAAGTGAAATAAGTATGCTTTGATCTGCATTCAGAGTCCATCAGTTCTTTATATGGATATTGGTAATATTTTTGATCATGAGTCCTTTGGATCATTGTATTGCTGAGAAGAACTGAGTCACTTAAAGTTTGATTAACACACAATGTTGCTGATATTCTGTAAAACATTTTCTTGGTTTTGCTCCTTTCACTTTGCATCAGTCCTTTTAAAGTGTTTCAGAAATCTGCCTGTTTATCATTTCTTATTGAACAAGAGAATTCCCTTACCTTCATATACTATAGTTTGTTCAGCTATTCTCCAATTAATGGGCATCCCCTTAATTTCCAATATTTTATTTACCACCACAAATATATATATATGTCCTTTCCCCTTTTTTGTGATCTAGTTGTGATACTGCTACTAGTAGACCTCTAATGCTATTGCTGGATCAAAGGACATGCACAGTTTGGTTGCCCCTTGGGCATTGTTCCAAATTGCTTTCCAGAATGATTAGATCAGTTCACAACTCCACCAACAATTCATCAGTGTATCAATTCTCCCATATCTTCTTCAAAATTTCTCATTTTATTTTTTCAATCATATCAATCAGTCTGATAGGTGTGAGTTGGTACCTGAAAATTGTTTTAATTTGCATTTCTCAAATGAAAAATGATTAAGAGCACTTCTTCATAAGCCTATACATAGCTTTGATTTCTTCATCTGAAAACTGCCTGTTCATATCCTTGACTATTTGTCAAAGGGTAATGACATATATTCTTATGAATTTGACCCAATTCTCTCTATATTTGAGAAATGAGGCCATTATCAGAGACACTTACTATAACGATAATTTCCCAGTTTTCTAATTTCTTTCTAATCTTGGTTGCATTGGTTTGTAGAAAAGCTTTTTATTTTAATATACACAAAATTATGTATTTTATATTTCATAAAGGTCTCAATCTCTTATTTGATCATGAATTATTCCCTTCTCCATAGATCTGACATAGATCTACTATTTGATCTTCTAATTTCCTGTTTTTTTTACACTTTATGCCTAAATCATGCACCCATTTTGACTTAATCTTAGAATACAATATGAGATGTTGCCATTCTATTTTTTGGCCAGTATCAGATAATTTTTTTGATTACTGCTTTGTAATATAGTTTAAGATCTTGTATTGCTAGGCCCCCTTCCTTTTTTTCATTAATTCCCTTGACCTTTTGTTCTTCCAGATGAATTTTGCCGTTATTTTTTTCAAATAATTTTTCATAGTTTGATGGCATTGAACATGATAGAATTATCATTTTAATTATAGTCTCAGCCACTGATTTTTCCAATTATTTAAATTTGATTTTATTATATGAAAACTGTTTTGTAATTGGGTTTATATAGTTCCTGTGTTTAGTTCCTGTGTTTTTCTTGGCAAGTAGATGCCATTTAAATGGCATTTATTTTTCTATCTCTTGCTTCTGGATTTTTTTGTTTTTGGTTATATAAAGAAATGCTGATGATTTGTGTGAATTTATCTTGTATACTACAATTCTGCTAGTTATTATTTCAAGTAGTTTTTTTAGTTGATTCTCTTGGATTATCTAATTATCAAATAATTATCTAATAATCTACAAAGAGTGATAGTTTTGTTTCCTCATTGTTTATTCTAATTCTTTTAATTTTTCTTTTTAATAATAATAGCTTGTTATTTTTCAAAATGCATGCAAAAATAGTTTTCAACAATCACTCTTGCAAAATCTTGTGTTCCAATTTTTCTCCCTTGCTTTCTATGTCCCCCCCACCTTTAGACAGCAAATAACCCAATATAGCTAAACATGTACAATTCTTCTAAACATATGACCACCTTTATCATGCTGCACAAGAAAAAAATCAGATCATAAGAAGGAGGGGGATGAAAAGAGAAAGAAAAAAAAAAGCAAGCAAACAACCAAAAAAATGGTGAAAATGCTATGCTGTGATACACAGGCAGTCTCCATAGTCTTCTCTCTGGATGCAGACGACTCTTTCAAGCAGAAGTCTATGGGACATGCCTTGATTCACCTCACTGTTGAAAAGAGCCAAATCCATCACAATTGATCATCACATAATCTTGTTGTTGCTGTGCAAAATGTTCTCTTGGTTCTACTCACCTCACTTAGTGTCATTTAATGTAAGTCTTTCCAGGCTTTTCTGAAATCAACCTGCTCATCATTTCTTAGAACAATAATATTCCATTACATTCATGTACCCCAATTTATTCAGCCATTCCCCAACTGATGGGCATCCACTCATTCCTTGTCACTGCAAAGGGGCTGCTACAAACATTTTTACACATGTGGTTTCTTTTCTCTTTTTGTGAAGAACCATTTATCCAAACATATGGTAATAGAGTCATTGTCTCACAGTGGAATAGATAATTAGCCTTAAGTGTTTGGTTGTCTGATTCAAGCATACCTTTTTGGAGTTTCAGCCCTCTACACTGGGCAATTTATATTTTTGTAAATATTAATTTATTTCATCGATTATTAGAATAACTGGCATATAATTAGAATATATTTTCTAATGATTGCTTTAAATTTTTCTTCATTGGTAGTGATTTCGCCATTTTCATTTTTGATGCTGGATTTTTGACATTTTGTTTGATTTTTCTTCATCAAATTAACCAATAGTTTATTTATCTTATTAATTTTTTCATAAAATCAACTCCTAGATGTATTTATTAGCTCAATACTTTCAGGGGGTTTTATGGGAGAGTTCATCATATTCACATTCATAATTATGATTACTAACTGTGTATTTCTCTCCATTCTATTTTTCCTCCTGTTTGTCCTCTCTCTCCTTTCACCTTTTCCCTTCTTGCCAGTGTTTTATTCCCACAACCTTCCCTGATCTGCCCTCCCTTTTGTCAGTCCCCTTCCCCTTTATTTAATCTCCTTCCCTCCTACTTCTATTTCTCCTAGTTCTCCATTATTTATGCAAAAGCAATGGAAAACAAAGTTGTATGATTTCACTATGACATCTGGTCTCCATTTATATACACATAAATATTTAGATAGCTTAACTACAACAAAAGAAAACAAGTTTTTGTTTTGCTGGAAAAGACAACCACAACTTTTTATGTACTAACTATCCCTGAAGAGTTGGAATCTTTTCTTAATGAAGCGATTAAGAAATATGTTGAGAATGAGGTGAACTAGGCAGTTAGCAAGGGTGAACTTTCAGAATTGGTCAGACACAGTACTGTGCCTTCTCAAACTACCTTTTGAGGACCAGATTGTTAAAACTGATTCCAGAAATGTCAATTCTAGTCAGGCAATTAACCTCCTATACTCGCCAATCCTTGTCAAATGCACTAAAATATATGTGTAGAGTCCAGGAGGCAAGCTGAAAGAGGAAAACTACAAAGGACAAAGAGAAAATACAGGTCCTGTCCTTGAAATATTTCTAATGGAATTAAGACTGAAAGAATCCCATGGAAGCATACTATAGGAAAACTTTAGCCTGATTTTCAGGGGAATCTTAAGGATTAGGCTAAAAAGGCTGTGAATTTCTTCTGACAGGGAGGTGTGCACCTTTAAAATTCTGAGCAAAGATGTTCTGACTACACTTTTGGGACTCTATTAATACCATATACAAGAAATCAAAACTTTCTGGAGAAAGAAATTTATCACACTTGGCCAAGCACTCTTGACACCCATTGATAAAGAAGAATAAATGACTCACTAAAGTTTCCCATGACTGCCCAAAGAGAGTCCAGCATAGAAAATAATTCTTCACTCCAAGATATTGATTCCAATATCAAACTTTTCTCCTGGGGAAAAGCCTGACACTGAAATCAGTAAGAGGGGTCTGAGAGAAAAGGTTATATATCCTCTCAAGCCAATCCCCTATACTTCTTCTTTAGATAACTTGTCTACAAGAAATCCCTTCTAATCATTCCTGAGGAAAATCCATCCCTTGATTCCTAAGGATGGTAGCATCTTCTAATTTATTGGAATATAAGCCCTCAGGGTAAGATAACACAAAATAAACTGGAGAGTTGACTCATTTGGATTATGTCCTCCACCCCCTACCCACAAGTCCAAGAGACTTTTTCCATACTAGGAAGATTTGCCTCCTACCAAGAGATCAGCTGCTACACTGATCAAAAGCCCTTTTTTTTAATTGGTAAAAAGAAATGGCAACCCATGGGGTATCTAACATCAGAAAGGCTTAGATAATGAGCCATATCTCTTAGTTCCCTCCTAGGCCTATTCAAGGTAATATAAAGTTGTAGTCAGCATCCAAGTTCACTGCCTCCTCTAATTTTGCTGTCTCCAGTATATCCTTGTGATGTCATTGGTCCTTTTCAAGAAAAAGGACAAACAACAACAGGGACTATTGATATAAAATGAACAAACTTTTCTTAGGCATTTCTCTTCTCTGCTTCATACAGACTGTATCTGGGAGTTGGTGTTTCAAGTGTCCAAAAACAAGAAATGCTGGTAAGAAATTATAAGGAAATTTCTCCTCTCTCTAGAATCCCGAAGCCCTCTCCACAGAACCTCAAAAATTCCCAAGTCTTATCTCCCAAATTATGCTAGCCTTGGGGAGTCTTGAGACTAGTGCTATGCTACTTCCCTTGGAACTAATAGGGAAGCCATTGGGAGAGAATGGGAGTTTTTTTTTTTTTTTCCTTCTACTGTGATCTTCAGTTATCTCACTCCCGTCTTCCTGCCAGCCTGATATGCACAAGGGGCCCAAGGTCCACTTTGAAATAGGTCCCTTAACATGTGTTCAGCAAGGGAGAAGAATATCCATTGGGAAAGACAGATCAGGGTGGTCCCAGATGAGGTTGGTTGTTAAGAATAGGGCTCCAAGTTGCCCTCAAAAAATCAATTTAGCTGATGAGAATCTTCCATTATAATCAGTCATGCTTAGCATTCACACCCTGCTTTCTGTTATCCAACAGGTTTTGTGCCTCTGAAATGTAAAACATGTAACAGGACTCTTGAAAATGGAGAGTGTATAGAGGGATTTGGCACCTGTACTACAAAAAAACATGAGAGCTGTTTAATTGAGAAATTCTACTTGAGTAAGTGGAGGTGGAGGAGAGATCCATTGATTCACTGGGTATGGGTAATCCTTGATAGCCCTAGTGTGGGGCGTGGCTCTGGCAATCTCAGTCTCTGGTCTAGGGAGATCCCTAGTGGTTACAGAAGGTAGAGCAAATAGAAATAATTCTTAGGCCAGGGATACCTGGAATTTATTTCCATGGATGTTCCTGAACAGAAGCTAAGTTCACTTCAAGTAAGTTTATCTAATCACTGGGGGAAGAGAGGAAGGGGGGAGGCGGAAGAGAAGGGCCAGGAAAGGTGATAGCCAGTTTAGTTGCCTTGAATTCTTTCATCTATACCCTTGAAATGTTTGTCTTTCCACCTCCCTAGATGGAACCATTCAATTTGCAAGGATGGGATGCAAAAAACATTGTAAATCAATGAAAATAGTAAGACATGGAGATACATGGATATATAAGTGCTGTTGGAGTCAAAACTTCTGTAATAAGTTCTAGCAGCCCTGACTTTTCCCCTCAGACAGTAATTTCTGGAGAACTATGACCTCAATCTGAAGACTACACTGGCATTTTTTTGTTTGAAATATTTGTGACTCCTAAGAGGTTGGTGTTTCCTCCCCTTATTAGCAGGATCCACTGGCCAATCCCTTCTCTTCCCTAGTAATACAGGGTGTCCATGTATGTGAAAACAACTTGATATTATAGAGGACAATCCACGTTGAATTAGACTTTTTGAGACCAAGATACCATTCTTTCCCATTATATCTTCATTTCTTCTTTCTCTCCCTCCTATGCAACTTTTTCCCCCTGTGATTTTTACCACATCATAATAGCGTGGTAGAACAAATATTGAACTGAGAAGCCTGGATTTCAATCCTAGCTCTACTTATTTCCTTACTGCATGATCATGGACAAGTTCTAAACTGAGTTTCTTCAACTTTAAAAAGGCTTGGAAATACTCATACCACTTCCCTTACAAGATTATTATGAAAATCAATAGTTCTTTTTAACTCTAAAATATAATAGAAATATGAATTGTTATTTTTATCATTTTAACTATACTCTAGTTTTTAATCTTGCTTTCCTCTTCCTGCCACCAAAAAGATAATTTCTGTGATGTCCCAAAAGAAAAATTAGAAATAATTGGAAGCAAATTACATAGTTCTTAGGGAATTATAAGTTCTTAGGGGAAAAGAGTCTAATACTATTTTGGTTTCCCAGAGTTTATTATTCCATTAATTGGGGGGGGGAGGGGAGGCAATTGAAGTTAAATGACTTGCTCAGAGTCACACATCTAGTAAGTGTTAAGTGGCTGATGTCAGATTTGAACCTCTTGACTCCAGGGCCAGTGCTCTATTCACTTTGTCATTTAGCTGCCTCCCCCCCCCCTTTTTTTTCCAAATTTATTTTATTTGAAGAAACAGAATAAGCAAAAAGAAAAACAGAAAAGCAATATAAAATAAAAGAGAACATTATCATGTGCCCCACAGAACATCAGAGAGGATTCAAAATATATGACAACTAATACCAATTTAAGAAAGTATATATATTAATAGAAGAAATTATATTCACAAATGTCCATCTATTCTTTACTTCCTTATAAATTGTTATTTTGTTCTTTGTTGTGCACCTTGTTTAATTTATTTTTCCCCCTTTCATTCTCCCCACCATCCCCAAGTATATAGATAAGAAAGGATATATTTATATACATGTGTAGAGGGCCAGTATTGAATAAGTCCATATACAGGAAGAGTCCAGTTAAGGTATTACTTGAGACCTACTCTCTGTAAGGGCAAATAATTCAAGGCATTGGCTAACCACCTCCCTTAACAATAAATGAAAGATATACTTGAGATAAATTTAGGATAATCTTAATGGAGAATGCATGTGATAGGAACAAGGCAGCACAACTATGCTATTTACAACTCTGTTTTGACAAATACCTTGTTATTAATAGTTACTGTTATTTAAGACCCTGTTATGATAGATACTTGTTAGTTAATGTGGAACTGAAATGTAGAAGTATGGTCTACATTAAACCCAGAATGTACATAGTGCCACCTGAAGGTAGCTGGTGTTAATGCAACACAAGCTTAAAGAATATATAAACTCTGGCTCTCAGATTAATAAATGAAAAATTGCAAAGCATGTTTTTCTGCCTGGCTTGTGGAATATTGAATACATATTCACACTCTCGGTATTCACTAGACTTGGACTCCAACAGCTAGCACCCGAACAGAAACTTGAATGACCTAGCAGGAGAGTGACCTCTTGGTGAGCTCAACAATTAAAGAAAAAAAAAGGTAAACAAGAGGTGAAAGTAGTTTATCACTAGGATAACATGAGGATTAAGATATAAAATATAAGATATGATTGATTCTTGTCCACCTGATATCAATATAGTACACATATTGAATTGGAATTGAACAAAAATCAATCGGGTAGCTGGAACAGAGGGACATCCTATACAAAAATCATGCAAAGACCCAATGAGATCTTTGCTGACTTTGTCAGTCTCTTAATGATGGCAATTCAGCTTTCAACCAACATGGGGAGACAGTTTAAATTTTATTGAAACAACTTGCCCTTGAAAATACTAATGCCAGTTGTAAGAAAGCATTAGCTGGGGGAAAACAAAATATGTCTTTAATAGAAATGATCCAGAGGTGTCAGAATTCTAATCACAATTCTGTTTTGACAAATACCTTGTTATTAATAGTTACTGTTATTTACAACCCTGTTATGATAGATACTTTGTTATTGCTAGTTAAGGTGGAACTTAAATGTCAAAGTATGGTCTATACATTAAACCCGGAAGGTACATAGTTCCACCTGGAGATAACTGGTGTAAATGCAACATGAGCTTAAAGAGTTTATAAACTCTGACTCTCAGATAAATAAACAAAATATTGCAAAGCATATTTTTCTGTTTGGCTTGTGGCACATTCAATATATATTCACATTCTTGGTATTCACTGGAGCTGGACTCCAATATATACTTATATAGATATATACATACATACACATACACCCACACATACCCCAGATACACACGTTTTTCTTATCTCTGCTAACTCTTTGATTAAATTCTGCTCCATACCTTGGCATACTATTACTTAACCTCCCCCCTACCCAGAAATCCCTCCTCCCTTGTCTTCTTCCCTCACATTTTACTTCCCCATCAACCTAGACCTCCCCCCCTATTTCTTTATAGATTTTGGAAGGTGCTATATCTTTTGTGGTATATATCCATTAAGATTTTTTAAATCTTTTATATTTTTGTCTTATCCTATCTTTTTGAGGATACATATTATCCTCATACAATCTTGAAAAAATGAGCTACTCCAAGAACCTAATCTTATATATGAATATATAACTATTAGCAAGAAAATGGAAAGCCTTGGAAGTGGTTGCATAAGATCTGGAGTTGATCACAAATATAGATGAAAAATAGTAAGATCATTCATACTTGAGTCCTATTTTATTAACTAAGATATTTTAATATTAGCTATTAATTGATTTAGTATTATGACAAAAAACTTCCCCTGATCACTTGCCCTGATTATAGAAATTTGTTATGAAAGGAAAAAAGAGGGAAGTGGTTATGACAATATCAAGACTCTTCCTTCAAGTACAGACTGACCTAACACATCATAACAGGAAAAACTCTCAACCCAGTTTGATTTCAGACAAAGGTCATAGTTAACAGTTAATCCTGAAGCAAAATTGTACTTTGTTCAGAGGGTATCATACCCAGAATTAACCAAGAGGGAAAATTTCCTGAGGGAAATAACATAATGGAGAATCCAGTCAAGAGAATTCTACTTTTGCTAATCCTTAAACTTTTTAGGAACAGACAACCACCTATAGCAATTTTCCATTTGGGCAACAAATGGCATTCCCCTTGAGTGATAGTTGACTTAATGACAAATCAAATAATTGTACCTGAAATCAAAACTTAGCATGATGTCAAATTACAATCAAAAAGATATTACTCCAAATAGCAAAGTTTCACTAATTGCAATTTAGGATTAGGTTATGATTTTTTTTTCTCATGTTCCAATGACAGTTAACAATGAGCACATATAAGGACATTTAGCCTTTATTTATAAATGGAGAAAAATCAAAGACAGAATGAATACATAATAGTTCACTCAAGACTCCAGAAAAATTCTGGCCACTCTTTTGTTTCTAATTTGTATTGTCTTTTTACCCCTAAACCAAAAACTGAAATCTTTGCATTTAAGATCTGTAGGTATTTGGTTGATTCAAAGATAACTTCAATGCATATTATTTATAAACAGATGCAATTTTATAATTCTCCTAAGTGATAGCCAAATAATGCCAGATGAAAATGTCTCCTTATTATAAGCAAACTTCAGTTTCTTTATTTCGGCCAATTTCTCAAATTTTAAATACTTTAGAATTTTACAATACCCTATCAGTAGGGACAGGTATATTCTACTTACATCATAGTAAGTCTGTGAAGCCCAGGTTATTTTATTTGGAAAACAAAGGATGAGGACGGGAAAAGGCACAAATTGGGTAAGATTCACAACTTTAACATCTCTGAATTGTTATTGATCAATACCATAGAATTAGTAATTGATTGCTGAATTGTCCCCCTAATTTAAGCTGCTGGTGAAAAGTACTCTACTCTAAATACTTCTTTAAATTTAGGCATCATATAAAGCAAATTAATGCATTCTGTAAATTTAAAATTCTACCTTTATTACAAATGATGAGTCCATAGTGTGGGAAATGATGAAAAAAAAGGAATATCTAATCCCTACCTCTAAGAAAAATACTTTATTGCAGAGAAAGAGAAACAGAGAGTTTCTTTATTGGTCTATTTCATGTGGGAATGAAATATTAACTAATAAGCTATCTTCTCTATATGGTCATCTGTCTATCAATGCTAATGGAAGGAAAGTAGTTTAGATATGCTTGTAAAAAGTGGAGCATCCAATAATTACTTAAGTTGATGAATAGCAATTATTTCTTAGACTAATGAAAAAACAAACACTTGTTCTCTCTTTTCAAGACTGCTATTTTTCTCATTCACTTCTCTGAGAATTGACAAAATTGCCATGCCCAAGAAAGTTCCCAAACACAATACTTTTATCTATCCAAATTGTTGCCAGTTCTCTTTCATAACATCCTACCGTTTTTACCTAAAGGAAAGATCACTACAAAAATCATCCAGTTTCAAATTGATTGGATGTTCATCAGTTGGAGAATGGCTGAATAAGTTATGGTATATGAATGCTATGGAATATTATTATTTTATAAGAAATGATCAGCAGGATCATTTCAGAGAGGCCTGAAGAGACTTGCATGAACCAATGCTAAATGAACTGAGTAGAACCAGGAGAACATTATACACAGCAAGAGCAAGATTATATCTTGATCAATTCTGATGGGCGTGGCTCTTGTCAACAATGAGAGAGATGATTCAAGCCAGTTCCAATGGTCTTGTGATGAAGAGAGCCATCTGTACCCAGAGAGAAGACAGTGGGAACTGAATGTGGACCACAACATAGTATTTTTGCTTTTTTTGTTGTTTGTTTGTATTTTGTTTTCTTTTTCATTTTTTCCTTTTTGATCTGATTTTTCTTGTGCAGCATATTTGTGGAAATATGTATAGAAGAATTGTGCATGTTTAACATACATTGTATCATTTGCCATCTAGGGGAGGATGTAGGGGAAGGGAGGGAAAAAATTAGAACAAGATTTTTGTAAGGATATATGTTGAAAATTATCCATGTATATATTTTGAAAATAAAAAGCTTTAATTTTTTTTTAAAAAATCATCAAATTCCATCTCTCCTACCTCATTTACAATAGTATAGCTTGTTTTTGTTTAGTCATTTTTCAATCATGTCTGATTCTTGATGACCCCATTGGGGGTTTTCTTGGCAAAGATATTGGAATAGTTTGCCATTTCCTTCTTCAGCTCATTTTACAGACGAGGAAACTAAGCCAAATAGGGTAAGTGACTTGCTCAAGGTTACACAACTAAGTCTGAGACAGAATTTGAATGCAAGGAGTTTTTTATCCTCTGTGCCACCAAGTTGCAGTATAATACTCCTACATTAAGAAATGATATCAAAAGAAAAACTCCCTATTAGTTCAATTGTATCCTTAATAATTGCTATCTCCCATTCCATTTTCTTACTGGACTTGTGTTTCCCCTATGACCAGTATAATATGTGCAGCCTCATATTTACTTGAGCCTTGACCAGCTATAAACATATTTACAGCTGATGACATTTATCAGTATTTGACATTTATTGATATTTAGTCTATTAGCTTCACCATTATCTGCTTGATTAAACCTGAAGGCCTGATTTTGTTTCCTAGAAATCAGGAGATTTCGGGGAAACAGAAACCTTCCATTCCAATTTCTCCAAATAGCAATAACAAATTAGATGCCTCCCCCACCCCTTCTCAATGCTCTCTTACTTGTGATGTAATCTCTTGTATAAAAGCTATGTATCTTTACTACTTCTTTAGCCCTCCTACCATGAGCTTTCTCTTTATCTCATGATGGGAGGATTCATCCTCCAGAGGTTTTAATAAACAAATTTTCTGCTTTCTACTGAATGATTTCTGAGTAGTCATTTTGGGTAAGAGTCTTCTACATCCCTCACAACAAGGTACTAAGTGGAATTGAGGAGACAATGGTTAAATCTAGTTTAGTATTGATTTAATCCTACAACAAATAATGGTTTCCTAGTAATATAATGATTGGTTTATACTCAATGTGGGGCATATAATCTAGAAGCCTCAACCAGAGAGATTGAGACACTAGCAGACAGAAGATGAAGCATCCTTGGACTCAAGACAGATTCATCCCATCTCATACCACCTTGATGGCAGGCTCTCCTCCTTTGCTTCTCCACAAAACCAAGACTCCAGAAGGCCCCCAAAAACTAGTCGAGCCCCAAGTGAAGGAGATAAGACTTTGAAGAAGACAATAAAGGATTTAGACTTTAATACCTGACTGTATTTGTGGTGATTACTGAACTGAAACGAAGGCTGCTCCAGAGACTCCCAAGAAAACCTCAACAGAGAACATTATAACTAGTTATTTGGAAGTTTTTCTTGTATTAAGCCTAAATTTGTCTCTTTGCAACTTTTAATCATGGCTCCAAGTTTTATCCTCTGGAACCAAACAGAATAAGTCAATACCCTTCTTTTTTGTTACCTTTTATAATATGAGATTAATCATTTACAAATACATTCAAATAAACAAAAATTTTAAGGATTGTGGTATGTAAACTATAAACTGTTATTTATGTTTTTAAATGTGTATATTAAATTTAGTAAAGTAGTATTGCCCTATTTTTTCCATGTTTTCTTTATAAAATTGTTACGTATTTTTCATGTTTTATTGATCTTTTCTTTTTTTTTTCACCTTTATTATCTCTTCTACATGACAGGCCTCCAAATACTTGAAGAAAGCCATCAACTTCCTGAAAGTCTTCTGTTTTTCCAGAATAAACATGCTCAGTTCCTTCAACTGTTCCTCTTATGCCATGAATTCAAGGCCCTTTGCTATTCTGATTGCTTTATTTGGATGCTCTCCAGACTACGAAAGTTCTTCCTAAAATCTAATGCAAATCACAATATTCCAGATATGGTCTGACCAAGAAAAAGCACAACGGCCCAGGATGCAGATATTTGAAATAATCACTAATGGAATATTTGTATAGCATATATGAATCACTTATTTACTCACAAATATAAAGATACCGTGGGTAGAGGTGGAGAGACACAGAGCCAATCTAAAGGCTTGGATGGATCTTTTATGTACTATAATGTGTCCTAAGAACAAGACAATAGGCTGGGACTTGAGTGGCTAAGACCCAAAAGAGCAGATGTTTTACTTATTTCTTATATTTTTATATCAATAAATTACATTTAAGCAATCCTCATAAGCCAAGTCACTTTCCCTTGTATCTATGATCCAACCAAAATTAATTTGATAGGAGATAAATTTTAAGTACTGCACTTGAATTAAAAAAAAAATTAACTCCACCAAAGAAATCAGAGTATGGAACAGGGGGCAAAGTGAAAGAGATGACTAGAAAGGTCATGTTTTTTAAAAAACATTTTGGAGGTTTTTAAGCAGACTACAATCTCAACATGAAGCAATAGAGTGAAATCCCATTCAAAAATTCTGCTGTGACCTTAAACTGAACTATTAAAAGTATGTTCTTCAGAATAAAGGAGGTGATAATGTCATTGTACTCTTTCCTGGTCAAACCATATCTGGAGTATCCAAGTTGGGCTGCCACACATCAGTCTTCAATCTTGCTGAAAGGACCTTGGAGATCAATTAGATAGTCTTCATTCAAAGTACATATGTCCTTTATAACATTCTTTACAGATAGTCATCCAGGCTCTATTTAGATACTCACCACTGGTAGTAATTCACTGCCTTCTAAGATAGATCATTCCATTTTTGGATAGCTTTAATTATTAGGATAGTCTCCTTTTTACTGAACTGAACCATATCTCTCTATAGCTTTGGTTACTAACTTTAATCATTCCCTCTAGAGCTAAAGAGGGAGATCATTCAGAAACTAGTTATGGTTTCGATAAGAATGAAGAAAAAAAAGTCAGTGAAGGACATTAACCCTACAGATAGATCTTACATTCAGAGAAAGCCAGTATGCTTTCTTGATATTTCTTTAAAAAGGTAAGAGAAGGGAATATCTTAGTAAGCTCCCACAGCATTGGCCACCACATCACAATGCTTGTCCCTACCAAGTCATTTCTTCATCCAATTCCTCCCCCAACATCTATACTTGTACTTTCCCCCCCTTTAAAGTTAGTACTTTATATTTATTTTTACAACTCTTTTTATTACCATTTGGCCTATTATTATATCCTGTCAAGATCTTTTTAGAGCCTAAATTTATCAATTTCTTTAATTAGTTATTTCCTTGTTACATATTTATAGTAGTAGAATCCAGGATCAAAGTGATTAGGGATAAGAATAGAGATTGCTCCTATGATTTAATATGTACAGGGAATTCCTGAATTAGGAGACTTCCCCAACAAATACAAATTGGAACCTTCTCTACCACTTTGAGTCTTTAATATATGCCTAGAGGACTGAGATTGTGACTTGCCATAGATTATATAATTAGTATGTTTCAGAGGCTGGATTTGAATCCTGGTCTTCCTGAATCTTTCTGGCCATGATATGATTAGTTTAATGATTTTTGCTTGGTTAATGTCAGATTGTTTTCCAAAAAATATTGCATTTTTTTTTTATCCCCAATGATATGTTGGTGTATGTTTCCCTATGACTCTTAACAATATTGAATTTTGCCATTTATTAATTTGATAGCTATATGATAGTACTTCACAGATAGTTGAAACTATATTTCTTTATTAATTATGTCCACTTCCTTTAAATGACCCTCATATATCATAGTCATAATGTTCTTTACCAGTCTGTAGTCTTTTAATTGAAAATCCCCTATTTCACTGAATATAAATCTTTTCCCCTGAGAAATAATGTTTAATTTTGCTGGGTAGTTGATTCTTGGCTGCAGTCCAACTTCCTTTGTCCTCTGGAATATAATATTCCAGGGTCTTGAATCCTTTAAAGTAGAAGCTGCTAGATCCAGGGTGATGGCTCCTCAATATGTGAATTGTTTTGTTTTGTTTTCCCCCCTGGCTGCTTGCAGTATTTTCTTCTTGATCTGATAATTCTGGAACTTATCTACAATATTCTTTGGCGTTTTCATTTGGGAATCTCTTTCAGGGGTGATCAGTGGAATCTTTCAATGACTATTTTACTCTTTGATACTAGCATATCAGGGCAGTTCTCCTTGTTGATATCTTGAAAGATGTGGTCCAGGGTCTTTTTTCCATTGTGATTTTTGAGTAATTCAATAATTCTTAGATTGTCTCTCCTGGATCTATTTTCCAGGTCACTTGTTTTTCCAATGAGGTATTTTACATTTTCTTCCTTTTTTTTTTTCACTTTTTGGGGTTTTTTTGACTGATTCTTGATGTATCATTGATTCATTCATTTCCATCTGTCTAAGTCTAATTTTTAATGAATTTTTTTTTCTTTAGTTAGCTTTTTTACCTCTTTTTGCATTTGGCCAATTGTACTTTTAAAGGAATTGTTTTGTTCGTTGGATTTTTTTTTTTCCTTTTCAGCAATTCTATTTTTAAGGAGTTGTTCTCTTTTTCTATTTCGTCAATTCTATTTTTCAAGAAGTTGTTTTTTTTCCCATTTTGCCAAATCTATTTTTAAGAAATTGTTTTCTTCAGTCAATTTCTGGGTTTCCTTTTCCAAACTCTCTTGCAAAGCTCTCATTTCCTTTTGCCATTCTTCTTCTAACTCTTTTAAAAATCCTTTTAGAATTCTTCCAAGACAGCAAAAAAAAAAAAAAAAAAAAAAAAAAAAGACAAATTGAATTGAAGATCAGTTCATATCCTCCTTTGAGGCTTCATCTAAAAATATTTCACCTTTAGTGTCCTCAGGGTTTGGGTTCTGTTCTCTGTCTCCATAACAGCTTTTTTGATTGCTATATAATATTGCTGATTCATATTTTGCTTGCAATCTGCTAAAACTTGTATATTATTTTCAAAACTTTTGCTGTCTATTGTTAAGGGACAGGTCAATTCTCCATGAGCCTCCACAGCTGTGGATCATAACATCTGAAGGAGTTGCAGGGCAACCTTTGCTGACACAGGTATTGCTGACTGGTAATGAGATAAATTGGAGGTAGAGGGAAGAGGAGAGAGGTCAGACAATACAACCTCTCAGTGAGAGAGGTCAGAGAACAGCAACTGCCTCTCAGTCTCCACAAGAGGAGATGCATTCTGCAGGTTTGGATTGGATCTTCAGCAGCCGCTGTCAGGTGGCTCCCATGTATTTCCAACAGCTCTCTCGTGTATTCCAACAGTCTATCTATGCCTTCTTGTATTATATATCAAGTTAATTTCTTTTGTACAACTAGATACAAATCTTTACATTTATAACTATTGATTTTCATCTTATTAGATTAATTCAATACTCTAACTTGTCAAGATCCTTTTGGATCCTGACTCTGTTATTACTCTAGTAGCTATTCCTACCAGTTTTGTGTCATCTAAAAATGGCCCATACTAAAAAAGTATAAAATAATAATTATAAAATAAAATAAAAAATTCATCATTAATAAAAATTTTAAATACAACTGGACCAGGCAAAGGTCTCTAGAGTACTCCAAAAGAGATTTCTTATAGAATTGATATTGAGCCATTAACAATTATTCTTTGAGCAGGACCAGGAAATCATTATATACTTCAACAACAATACTAGATGATGATCAATTTTGATGGATGTAGCCCTCTTCAACATTGAGATGAACCAAATCAGTCCCAATAGAGCGGTAATGAACCAGCTACACCCAGAGAAAGAACTCTGGGAGATGACTATGAACCACTACATAGAATTCCCAATTCCTCTATTTTTGTCCACCTGCATTTTTGATTTCCTTCTCAGGCTAATTGTTCACTATTTCAAAGTCCGATTCTTTTTGTACAGCAAAATAACTTTATGGTTATGTATACATATATTGTATTTAACTTATACTTTAACATATTTAACATGTATTATAAGTCAACCTGCCATCTCGGGGTGGGGGGAAGGAGGGGAAAAGTTGGAACAAAAGGTTTTGCAATTGTCAATGCTGAAAAATTACCCATGCATATATCTTGTAAATAAAAAGCTATAATAAAAAAAAAGAAAAGGAGGAAATGAGCATTTATACAGCAGCCACTGTGTGCAAGACACTATATTAAATGCTTTACATATCTTAAAAAAAAATTATTCTTTGAATCCTGCCATCTTATTAGGTCTGAATCCACCTGACATGATTGTCAAATTATATGTCTTATTCTTCCCCACAAGAATAGTTTTAGATAATCTATCAAAAATTTCAATAAAATCCACATAACAACAGCATTTCTTTTACCTACTTGTTTAGTAGTTTTATCAAAGTTAGTCTAGCATGTCTGATTCTTGATCCAATCATCATAACTATAACTGCTTCCCTTCCCTTATATGGAAAACATATAAATGTTTTCCAATCATCTTTAATTTCCTAGAAATCAGTCAAGTTCTTTGATTTATGTTTGCAGACTTTGTTTTTTTTGTTTTTTTTTTTTTGAAAATTAAGACAATATCTCTTTACAAATCTTATGGTATCATTCTGGTTTTCCATGATCTTTCTAATATCACTTAGCAATTGTATCTGCCAATTCTTTTAGGACCCTAAATTTCATCTTAGCCAAATGATTTGAATTCATCAAGAGTAGCTAAGTTATTTCTTATTATTCTTTTTACTTATCTAGACTAACAACTCCTTGCTAGTCATTTTTGTTCTATATGGAGGCCATTCCCTTTTGCAGAGAAATCATGAACAAAATAAAAGCTAAGCAATTCTGCTTTCTCCTTTTTCTCAGTAATCATATCATCCACATCAAAATTCAAATCTATTTTTTAATCTTTTTTCATCTAATATAGAGTAGAAAAAAACCCTCTTTCTGACAATTTCCTCAGCACCATGCTATATAATTCATCTTCTGTTACCAGGACTTGCTTCCATTTTCTATAGATTTCTTTTAAAAAAAATTATTTGTTGTATTTGTTTTGATTTTTTTAAAACATTTCTCCATTACATTTTTTTTAATTTCCCCCAGTTACATGTAAAAACAAGTTTGTTTGTTTGTTTTTTGGTTATACATGTACATTCTTTTTTTTCCATATTAATCATGTTGGAAGAGAAAAACCAGAAAAAAGGGAAAAACCACAAGAGGAAAAAAATTGAACATAGCATGTGTTGGTTTACTTTCATTTTCTATAGTTCTCTCTCTGGTGCAGATAGCATTTTCCATCCAAAGTTTATTGGGATTGCCTTGGATCATTGGACTACTGAGAAGAACCAAATCTATCATAGTTGATCATCCCACAATATTGTTGTTGCTGTGTACAATGTTTTTCTGATTATGCTTGTTTTTCTCAGCATCAGTTCATGTAAATATTTCTAGGCCTTTCTAAAATCAGCCTGTTCATCATTTTTTATAGAGCAATAATATTCCGTTACTTTCACATATCATAAATTATTCAGCCATTCCCCAAATTCTTTGTCATCACAAAAAGAGCTGCTACAAACATGTTTGCATATGGGTTCTTTTTTCCTCTTTTATGATTTCTTTCAGAATATCTTTCAGATATAGCAAATGGAAATGAGGAAGCAGTCAAAGTGTAGAGAAGATTTGGATAGCAATTGAGTACTCATAATCACTGGGTTGAGGTGGATAGGATGAGGTATAGAAATATGTTAAAGAGAATTGGAGAAACTGCTGGATCAAAGGGTATGTACAGTTTTATAGTCCTTTGGGCATAGTTCCAAAATGCTCTCCAGAATGGCTGGATCATGTCACAATTCCACCAACAATGCATTAATGTTCCAGTTTTCTTACATCCCCTTCACCATTTATCATTATCTTTTCTTATTATCTTAGCCAATCTGAGAGGTGAGAGGTGGTACCTCAGAGTTGTTTTAATTTGCATTTCTTAATGTGATTTAGAGAATTTTTTATATGACTAGAGATGGCTTTAATTTCTTCATCTGAAAATTGTCTGTTCATATCCTTTGATCATTTATCAATTGGTGAATGACTTGCATTCTTACAAATTTGACTAAATTTTATATTTTAGAAAATATATATTTTAGAAATGAGTCTTTATCAAAAACACTGGCTGTAAAAATGTTTTCCAAGCTTTTCACTTCCCTTCTAATCTTGACTGCATTGCTTTTGTTTGTGCAAAACCTTTTTAATTTAATGTAATAATAGTTGCTTATTTTACATTTCATAATGTTCTCTAGCTCCTCTTTGGCCATAAATTCCTCCTTTCTCCAAAAATCTAATAGGTAAACTTATCCCTTGCTCTCCTGATTTGTTTATAGTATCACCCTTTACACCTAAATTATGTATCCATTTTGACTTTATTTTGGTATGGAGTATGAGATGTAGGTCTATGTCAAATTTCTGACATATTATTTTCCAGTTTTCCCAGCAATTTTTGTCAAATAGTGAGTTCTTATCCCAGAAGTTGGAGTTTGGGAATTTATCAAACACTATCTTACTATAATCATGGATTATTTTGTCATGTATATCTAGTCTTCCACTGAGCCACCACTCTATTTCTTAGCCAGTACTATATGGTTTCAATGACTGCTGCTTTATAGTAATAGTTTTAGGTCTGGTTCTGCTAGGATACCAATCTTTATTTATTTATTTATTTATTACCAATTCCTTTGATATTCTTGATTTTTCATTCTTCTATATTAATGAATGAAATAAGATGAAGAAGCAAAAAAAGAGGGATTCTCTATAAATTGTCTCAATTTTTTCAGTGAAATATGAAGCAAGGTACTCAGATGAAGAAGGCTCTCAAGATAGGGAAGGGACAACTGTAAAAAACTTAAGAAGGGGTGAAAAGGTTTGGAAAAAACTACTGTGGTGAACTGGGATAGTAAACCAATTAGGGAATTGTTAAAGGATTATCTTGTTTTAGTGAAAACCTAGTTGAGATTAAATAATGTAAACTTTTAGTAGACTTAATCAGCACATTTTGTAATATTTCTCTGGCTTCCTTCAACAGAACATGAATGTGGACAAAGGCAGTGTAGAATTGAATTTGTTCACCAGGGGTTCAAGATGGGGTAAAGAAAATAGTGTAGAAATGATGGCCTACAGGAAAAAAAGATACTGGAGGTCACAGCAAGGATAAAGACTTGTAAGGCAGAGGGAGAAATGGAATGACAAGAGATTGTGATCAGATAAATTTCAGAAATCATGAACATGAATGTGAAATATCTATGAGTGATGGCAAGATCAAGGATATAATTATCTCTCTATATAGCCAATGTGTGGTAAGTTGGAAGAACAGGTAATGGGAAATGGGTAAGACAAAGACTTGGAAGATTAGAGTATTTGAGGAAGTATCAATATATTTCTTGAAGTTTCTAATTTGAGAACTGGAGTCAAGAAGGACCGAAAGACTATGAGTTAGGCACTGTGCTCACTGAAGAAAGAATATAATAGAAGTCTGTAGAAAACAGCTTCCAGAAATTTGATAAGGTGATAACCCTATTAAATGAACCTCAAAGCAGAAGAGATTACTCTGATGATAGTAGAAGAGCCTCATTGTGGCAATGAGGAGCAAGGAGTAATCCAATTCCTTCACCACAACCAGGGCAGTTGGGTACATGAGTTTTTACAATCAGTGTGAGAAAGGAAGCCAGGAAAATTGTGTCATCAGGAAGGTGTCAGGTTTCAGTGAATGCAAAAAAAAAAAAAAAAAAAAAGAAGGAAACAAAAAAGTAAAACTTTTAAGATGGTAATATGTTGCTTATAATGCAGACATTCCAGAGAGCACAATGATAGGGGTTGAGTAGCTTTAGAATGGGAATTTGAGGGGGCTGGTTTATGGCAAATGAAAATGAGGAAGCAGTCATTAGAGGTTCAAGAAGATTTGGACAGCATTTGAGAACTCAATCACCGGGTTGAGGCAGATAGGATGAGGTATAGAAGTATGTTAAAGTAGGAAAGGAGTGCAAAATAGAAAAGAGATTGACATGTTGGAGGCAAGACAGGCCCTGATGAAGTAGAGGTGGCCACAGACAGTGCTTGTCTGGATATTGAAAGGAAGGGCAGACCCATAGATAAATCATTTTTTTCCCCCTAAAACAATTGGGGTTAAGTGATTTGCCCAGTGTCACACAGCAAGGAAGTGTTAAGTGTCTGAGATCACATTTGAACTCAGGTCCTCCTCCTTACTTCAGGGCCTATGATCTATCCACAGTACCAAATGGCTGCTCCCCATAGATAAATCTTAAATCAAGCACTACGCTCTCTAAGAAACTTTTTTCTCATCTCCCTGACCCCAACAAGTATTCACATACACAAAAATACAAATATAAACACAACAGCTGCCACAAGGTGTTCACATCAATAACTAGCAAAAAATTACCTTGAATTTTTTTTAGTATATTATATATGTACAAATAAATATAAATATCGATAAAATACAATTACAGAGACAAATAATTACATTGAAATTGTTATCAAAAAACTTTAAATATTTAAAGTTCACAGACTACAGGTTAAGAATTCCTGTCCTAGAGAATACTATTAAAGACTTTTGAACAGGAGAATTACATGGCCACTTCTGAATCCGAAGGAGATATTTCGGCATTTATAATGGTGCCTGGCTGGGAAGATTGAAAACTGTAAAATTAAGAGACTGAAAGGTTGTGGTGGTATGTCATTTTTCAGTCATGCCCAATTCTTTATGACCCTACTGGAATTTTCTTGGCAAAGATACTGGAGTGGTTTGTCACTTTCTTCTCCAGCTCATTTTATGGAAGAGGAAACTGATGCAAACAGAGTTAAGTGACTTGGCCAAGGTCACACTCTACACTTCACTAGGATGGTGGTGCTCTCAAAACAATAGGTGAATATGGAGAAGTGGGTTTAGGTGGTTAAAAAAAATGAGTTCCACTTTTGATATGCTATTTACTATTAAGCCAATGGGAAATCTAGGTGGAGAATGGGAGTTTAGGAGATTAGAGCTGAATTATACATTTGAGAATCAATTTTGTTGAGATAATTGAACTAGTAACTAGAACTGAAAGTATAAAGAGAAGGCAAGCTCTAACTAGAGCTGTGGATTAACATCTATAGCAAGAAATCAGCAAGGTCAAAAACTGCAAAGGTGATGTAAAATGGGGATTAAGAAAAACCCATTGGATTTAACTGGTAAGAGATATTAGTAACAGGAGAAGAGTAATGAGGGTGGAAGCCAGATTGCAAAGGATTGAAGAGGTCCAAACCATGGAAACAGTGAAGTAAATAAGATTGTCAGATACAAGACAGGAAAGATCAATTCCTTGGGAAAAGGTGGAATAGAATTAGGAATTTCAGAGTCCATATTGGGTGCCAATCTCCTCTAATCCTTTCCCCCAGATTACAGATACACAAGTACAGTTTTCAACAAATGGGTGTCCAGAATTCTCCTCCATATTCTTGATTCTCTCCATCTTAGCATTTAACATCCTTCTCTCTTGTGTATGTAACAAAATTATCTATGGCCTAAATTTTCCTAGCCCCACCCTTAATTTGGTTGTGACATTCTTATGTCATGGTATTCCTGTGGCATTTAGAACTAGAGAGGACCTTGAGATCATCTCGTCCAATTGTTTTGTCCTTCATTCTCAAAGAGGAACAGAATATCAGGGATGTAATGTCATGACATACAGATGATTTGGATTTCAGTGAGAGGGGACTGGGCAAGGTCACCAGCATCATTTTCTCCAAAGCTATCTGGGTCCAATAGTCAGATAGATATAAATCAGAACTGGAGAGGGCCCTGGACTCCGTGGGAGACCTTGGCCTTTTTAAGTTTTCAACAGGTCACACCTATTCAGTGATAAAGGCTAGGTAGTAAACCAGGGCTAAGAATCTCCTCTTTTACCTAGTCAAAAAAAAAAAAAAAAAAAAAAAAAATCCAATTAAACACAAATAAATCCGGGAGGGGAAGACCCTCAGGGTTTCTGGCCTAAGTACATTTAACCAGAGTTGATCAGGATCCAAATAATGACCAAATGGGGTTTGGCCTGGGATCTGGCCAATCAATGAGAATCGGATTAGTTTTGGTTTAAATTCAATTAGAAACAAGGGCTACTAAATCATACATGAGGATCCCTGTGGGTCACATATTGGCTTAGAAAGTCATCTTTATATAATTCTTTATTAATCTATAAATATATTAAAATCAGAGAGGAACTATATTTTAATCTGATTCTGACCACATTCAGAAGTGTTTTGGGTCACATATGGCCTTCAGGCTGCATGTCTAACACTTCTTATATAGTCCAAGCTTCTCATTTTACAGATCATATTGTTGGAAACTTAGGTGGAGAGATGATGGATGGAAAGGAACTTCAGTGTTTTAAAATACCTTCACTTCTTAGTTAAGGATCTTAGCTTTGGAAAATGTGAAAAATGATTAGATACAATTTCCATTAAGATTAAATAAACAGAAGGCCAGATTATTGAGATCCCCATGCAATACCACCTTTTTTTCCCCCTCATTTCTCTTTTTACTATTAGGAGATACCCTGTTTTCCAAAGCTACTACTGGGCATTAGCCCAGCAAGCAAGCTGTGCTCTGAGCTCACTTTTATAGATGAATTCTGATGCAGCTAAATTACAGACTGGTTTACACCAACTTCAAGTGGTCCAAGTACAGACAAGGACCTGCAGAAACCAGATTCAAATCAAAGCACTACTACGAATCAAACTTGCCTCACTGTTGCTACATGTCATCACCACTATTACAGGTATCAAGACTTAGCCTCACAGCATGGGGTCTCCTAGAGAGATCCTGGCATATACTTATGGTTTCTCTCAGAAAATAAAGGTGGCTTTTTGCCTATAACCAGCCCTCTGTGGACTCAAGATTTTATTTTTCAGTTAACAGTTGGTATTCAACCCCTGCAAGCTCTTTGGTCACTTAAGTTAACAAAATCAGTGAATTGACTTTTTTCTCATAAAGAGGTATAACCAATGAGGAAAGGTTTTCTCCCTAAAGGGTAATTACTTTCCTTCGACAGGGGAGGCTATAAAGCTCTAGCTGTTTTGTCCAGTCTATGTATGGGGACAAACCCTTATAAAGCCATAAATAGGCTACCAGTTTCATAGCCTCAATCTATGAAAATCAAAGATGGACATGTGCTTAAGACTTCATAAGAATTGGCAACCATGCCAGTCTATAATGTCTGGGAACCTCTTTTTTTTGGCATACTTTTGTGGCAGATTCTTGTTCAGATATTGGAGGTGATTGACTCTGAAGTCTCTTGCAATTCCCAAGATTCTGCAGTCACTTAATTTCTCAGTTTCATATTCATTTGTAATGTGTACATGTACTATATCAAAAGAGGTAATGTAAATAAGTGAGCTATTTAAACTATAAAAAAATTCATCTTAGATGCTCAAAGTCATTAATCAGAGAAATGCAAATTAAGACAATTCTTGCCATACCACTACACACCTGTCAGATTGGCTAGAATGACAGGGAAAGATAATGCCCCATGTTGGAGGGGATGTGGGAAAACTGGGACACTGATACATTGTTCTTGGAGTTGTGAACAAATTCAGCCATTCTGGAGTGATTTGGAACTATGCTCAAAAAGTTCAAACTGTGCATACCCTTGATCCAGCAGTGTTACTACTGGGATTATATCCCAAAGAGAGCTTAAAAGAGGGAGACACCCACATGCACAAAAATGTTTGTGGCAACCCTCTTTGTAGTGACCAGAAACTGGAAACTCAGTGGACGGCCCTCAATTGGAGAATGGCTGAATAAATTGTGGTATATGAATGTTATGGAATATTACTGTTCTGTAAAAATGACCAGCAGGATGATTTCAGAAAGACCTGGATTTACATGAATTGATGTTGAGTGAAATGAGTAGGACCAGATCATTATATACTTCAACATTGTATGATGATCAATTCTAGGATGTGGCCTTCTTCAACAATGAGATGAAACAAATCAGCTCCAATAGAACAGTAATGAATTGAACCAGCTACAACCCAGCAAAAGAACTCGGGGAAATGAGTGTGAACACCACATAGAATCCCCAATCCCTCTATTTTTGTCTGCCTGCATTTTTGATTTCCTTCACAGGCTAATTGTATACTATTTAAAAATCCAATTCTTTTTGTGCAGCAAAATAACTATATGGACATGTATACCTGTATTGTATTTAACATTTAACATGTATTGGTCTACCTGACACCTGGGGGAGGGGGGGAGGGGAAAAAATTGGAACAAAAGGTTTTGCAACTGTTCAATGCTGAAAAATTACCCATGCATATATCTTGTAAATAAAAAGCTATAATAAAAAATAAAAAAAAATTCATCTTAGCAGATGCTTAGATATAACAGTCCAAAATATTTTTTTTAAGTTTTATTGATTTTCGATTTTACATCAGCCATTTTGAGATGTCCTCTCCCAATCCTCCAGCGAGTCTTCCCATGTAAGAAAAGCAGTTAAGTAAAACCAACACAGCTACATGTTCTAACATTTATAGTCATAGTACATGTTCTAACATTTTATGCAACATTTATAGTCATCCTCATCCAAGGAAGAGTAGAGAAAGGCATTTATGGCTTACTCAATTTCACTTTATAAGACCGAGTAATTTAAGCAACTTATTTCTTATTTGGTATATTTTTATAGGGTAATCACATTTTTGGTTACAACTAGTATTGTAACATCTCAATTTGAATGAAACCCTACATATTCTTATCTGCAATCATTTAGCCACTGCTCTGCTTAGCTGCCAATCTCTTGTCTCTCTCTTCAGCAATTGTAAGGCGGATACCCTTTCCTCGGGGAAGAGAGATCCAAGGCTTATTACCTTTGCCAATAACAAAAATGTTTGAGAGCCTAGTGGCAAAACTATTGCCATTGGCATCTTTTACATGGACAACATCAAAAGAGCCAGGATGCTTCTCCCTATTTGTGATCACACCGATTCGGCCCAAGTTAGCCCCACCGGTCACCATACATAGGTTACCAGTATCAAACTTAATGAAATCAGTGATCTTGCCTGCTTCTAAATCAATCTGAACTGTATCATTCACTTTAATGAGAGGATCTGGATAACGGATAGTACGGGCATCATGGGTTACCAGATGAGGAATGCCTTTTGTACCCACAAAGATTTTTCTCACTTTGCACAATTTATATTTAGCCTCCTCAGCAGTGATACGGTGAACAGCAAAGCGTCCCTTCGTATCATAAACCAGACGGAAATGTTCACCCGTCTTCTCAATGCTAATGACATCCATGAAGCCAGCAGGGTATGTAATATCGGTGCGGACCTTGCCATCAATCTTGATGAAGCGCTGCATGCAGATCTTCTTTACTTCATCTCCAGTCAGGGCATACTTGAGTCTGTTCCTCAGGAAGATGATGAGTGGCAGACACTCTCTCAGCTTGTGGGGACCAGTGGATGGTCTTGGAGCAAAAACTCCTGTCAACTTATCCAGCATCCAGTGCTTTGGAGCTGCTACACGCTTTAGATGCTTCTTGGGACCACGAGCCATGGTTATACTATATCTGGAGAAAGGAATTAATTTCTTTAAATTCCCAGTTTTGCAAACGCATAAAATGTACAAGAGGTTCTAATAATTCCTTTTTATTTCCTCTTTCCAACTTACTCATTTTAAAAGTTTCATCCACCTCTCTAAATGGCTATTTTACTCCCCACAGAGGACATTCTAAACTTGTTCATATTTCTAACCTTCTTAGTTGAAAAATGGACCTCTTAGAAAACTGAGGTCACTGGATACGAGCTTTCTCTTTCCCCTTTTCTCTAACTCAAAAACCCTTGTCATCATGCCTTTTTTCCCCTTACTTAATGAAAAGACAGGTCTTCTAGCCTAGGCTAACCCTCTATGTGTGCCCTTGACTGATTTACTTTCTTCTTCAGATCACCAACTTTAATCATCTCCTTCTTAATCCTTTTAACCTTAACTACTAATTCCTTCAATGAAGTTGTCAAATATACTCAAGTTTTTACATTCTTACAAAAGCTTCAGCTAGATAGTCCTGGAATCAGGATTTGAGTTCAAATCCAGCCTCAAGACACTTACTAGCTTTTTGACCCTGGGCAAGTCACTTAACCAACTTCCTCAACCAAAATGAAGTTTCACTAGGTTCTATCCCCTTTCCCCCCAAAAAGACTTATCAATTTTTCTTCTCCATTCCCACCCACATTCCAGAAAAAGCTCACAATGGCTTCAAACTTCACTCAATTGAAAGCACTCTGTCCAAAGATATTGGTGATATCTTCACTGCCAAATTTAATGGGGTTTTCTCACTTTTCAGCCTTCCTGACCTTTTAGCTATATTTGACATTGCTGTGTGTATGCTCCTGAACTCTTCACATCTCTCTGGGTTGGGTTTAATTAGTACCTTTTATGCTGTTAATTCAGATCTACTTAATCAGCAAACTATAAATTTAAGTTCTCATCCCTCCCTATTTCTGTCAATAGCACAAGCCTTCACGGTTCCCTAGACCATAAATCTGACACGGTCTCAATGTTTCACTTTCCCAAATCTATGTCCAATCAAACAGAAAGCCTGTTTCTACCTCCCAAATTTCTCTGGCATGTTGCCACCTTTTTTTTTTTTTTTTTACTCACAAATGCTTTGTCTTAATTCAGGACTTAATCACCTTTCATGGATCATTGTAATAACCTCTAAACAAAGACAAATTTCAAAGTACTTTGCTGTTGTGTCCACTTGTTTGTGACCTCATTTGGGGCATGGTTTGCCATTTCCTTCACCAGCTCATTTTGCAGACGAGAGGCTGAGGCAAACAGTATTAAGTGACTCCTCAAAGTCACACAGTGTTTGACGGAGACCAAGAGGAGCCTTCCTAATTTCAGGCCCAGTAATCCATCCACTACATGACCTACCTGTCCCTTTAAAATGCCACATAAAGGTTAATTCTCATTATTTTAATGACTTTATTCCACCTTCTTCACTTTGGTCACTCACTGACAAAACTGCCAGTAATTTCCATCTTTTGTTCATTTCACTGCCCTACCTATCTTCCAGTGGCTCCGATGAAAACTCCCTTATTGAAAATCCTTCACAACCTCATTCCCCTTTCTCCTCCACTAGCCTTTTAAGAGCTGGCAGAGGGCCGTTTCCCACACCCCACCCTTCCTTCACACTTTCCCCTATGCCTGGCGCGGAGTCGCTTCTCCCTTTTCAGAATTCCCACTTTCTTCCAGGACTCTGGGCTGCTACCACGTTTACAAAAGCCCTCTCCCGATGACTATCTTAAAACGCATTTTATATTTACTCCATCTACGCTTTAAAATGCCACGCAAATTCTGCGACTGCGTGTAAGACTGATCTACTGGCGCAGCAACTTTTTAAAGAACTTGATAAAGCTTCTAGAATTGGGCACGCTCCGCCTCTGTACGGCCGTGACCCAGAATAGTAGCTGGCGTAAAGGGGGCTCACTATGTGGCGTGCTGAAGGTTGTGGAAGCCGAACCTCGGGAGGGAGAACAAATGCGCGAGTTAACTAACCCTGCCACACCACAAACCGGATGGGAGAAGCGGAGGACTTCAGTTATCCAACTAGTCGCACTTACTCGAGATCGGATGGGAACCGTACTCGGCCGTCGGATCAGAGGCTCCGTCTCCAGCTGTGTGTGTTTGGCCACGTCACTTTACCCGTCTGGGTCTTAGGCCCTTTACCTATAAAAAGGAGGCCTGCTCTTAGTCCGTCTACTCACAATGCCCCTCACCCCACCCCAGCCCAGCCCCGTCCCCGTCTCCGGGCCGAGGGCTGTTTGGGCCTAGTTCACCACCCTGCCTGAGGAGTGAGGAAGAACCATCCCTGGCGGCTGAGGGAGGCATGAACCTGCGATCTAGGTGGGCTTCTCGGCACCCCAACGCCCCCCGTTTCCATTCCCAGCGAACCCTCTCCCAGACTCACTAGAAAGGCGACCAGCCGGTCCCAGGGCCGCGCGGCAAGAGATCACGTGTCTCCAGAAACGGCGTTCCCAGGGATCCTAGCGGGGCTCTGGGGCGGGCGTAGAGGGGAGATAAACCAATAGGAAGGAGATTCGAAGATGACTCGCACACACCACCAATGGCCTTGGGGGAAGGGCGGAGAATTAGAAGGAAGTTAGAGCGGGTTCCACATCCTGTTTAAACCCCGTAGGACGGTTAACGGCTATTGAGAGCGTGGTCTCAAACTGCGCTTGCGCCGGGGTGGTTGGCTCCACCCTAACGGCGACTGGGTTCAAGAAGGCTGGTTGTTCCTTACTGGACAGAGCCGCTGGGAACTGGTGAGGAACGATTCTCGCGAAAGGTCTGGGTCGGGCCGAGACGGGATTAAGCTTCTTCCTTGGGACCGCGAGGGTTCCTTTCACGTTTCCCATGGCGTCTTCAGAGTAAGGCCCCCCCCTCTCCGAGCCTGGCCTTGGACCAGAAGCCTCCGAAGGGCTTGTTCAGTAGAGTCGCCCGGCAGGGAAGAGGCGGGCGTAGCGCCGCCGGAAGGATGCTGCATCGGAACTCGGGGCCCTGGGATTGTGATGTGTTGTAAGGGTTGGGGTCTTTTTTTTTAGGTGAGAGGAGGGATGACGCTAGACTTGGAATGGTGTGTGTGTGTGTGTGTGTGTGTGTGTGTGTGGCCAATACCAAATAGGCGACGGAACTTGGGTCGAATCGCTTCTCCTCCTTGGGCCCCAGGTTCCTCGTCTGCAAAACGTGAGGCCCCTCCCTTCCCTTCTAAATTTTTGATTCCGGTCCCTCTGGCTTCTTAGGCTCTGTGGCTGCCAGCTGAGACCGGGAGAGGCAGCTTGGGAGAGGAGAGACCAGTGGTCCTCCCGTCTCCTCCTGTTATTTATCTGTATGGCCTTAAGCTGGTGCTTTTATCCCCGCCTTTAGCCCCAGTTGCTTTATCTGACAGGGAAACCAGGCAAGACCAGCCGGGGCATTGATCCTTTGGCTCTAATTGTCTTTTGGAACTGAGCCTGAGGGGGAAAAGTGAGAAGTGTTGTTGAAAGAAACGAAGTCTCTGGGGTCTTGGTGGTTTCACGACTTAAAGACAACAACTCCCTATAGAAAAGGAACAGATTTTTGAGATTTTATTGTCTAAAATGCATGTTAAAAGCCAGGAGAAAAAACATCGTGTTGCCTCCAGCACCCATTTACTTTGAACTTCCCTCTTTAACAGTTTTTCCACTTAGGAGGATGAGATTTTGGAAGTAACAGGTGCTTAATAAATGTTGAATTGAATTGAATGTAAACATTCTGCCCACAAGATAAAGCTAGGGTAAGATGTAAATTGAAACAAAGCTTTAATCCAGATTCTTTTTTTTTTTTTTTGACCTTTTTTTTTATTGCTTTTTATTTACAAGATATATGCATAGATAATTTTTCAGCATTGACAGTTGCAAATCCTTTTGTTCCTGGGATTTTGATTTGTAAGGGTTGGAGTCTTTTATTTTAGGTGAGAAGGAGGGGTGACACTAGACTTGGAATTTTGTGTTTTTGTGTGTGTGACCAATTTTGTTCCAACTTGTTTTCTTCCTTCCCCCAGATGGCAGGTTGACCAATACATGTTAAATATGTTAAAGTAAAAGTTAAATACAATATACTTATACATGCCAAACAGTTATTTTGCTGTACAATTTGAAATAGTGCACAATTAGCCTGTAAAGGAAATAAAAAATGCAGATGGACAAAAATAGAGGGACTGGGAATTCTATGTGGTTAACTCAGATTCTTTGACATTTTCCTCTCCCAAAGAAAGGGAGACACTTGGAACAATAAATAAAAACTAACAGGATTTGCCTCTTAATGCTCTAGTTATTCAACCAATAAACATTTAATGCTTGCTGTGCGCTGGGCACTTTGCAAAGTACTAAAATACCCAAATAAAGGCAAAAGGTAGTTCAATCCTCTCAAGAAACTCAGTCTTAAATAGACAATATGCTATATTCAGGTCTTCAAATGACCCAACCCCCCCATTTCCCCACAAGTTTGCTCCAACTCAAAACCTCTCCCTACCATTTATTTTGTTTATGCTCACTCTTTCCCAAATAGCTTTGTATAATTTAGGGACACCAAAAAGATTAGCTATCAGTCAACATTTATTAAGCACTTAATATGTGCCAGGAAAGTGCTTTTTTTTTTTTTTTCCCCTGCACTGTTGCCTCCTAAATCAAAGAAAATTAATGTGATTTTGAGATGTTAAAATAACATTTTACATAACGATAGTTTGCTATGAGAATTTATGCTGTTGAAGGTGAAATAGAGGCGTCTAGAAGACCTATGCTAAAACTAGTAATACATCTGTGACCCTGGCCAAGTCACTCAACCTCTCTTCTTCATTTATAAGTATCTACCTCACTAAAAGACACACTCTTGTGTCTCAAATAAATTAATGTATTTAAAGTGCTTTGCAACATTAAATCAAAGTGCTATGTACATGTCAGCTATTATTATAGAATTAGAAAGCAACAAGACTTGAATACTGGCTCTTAACATAACTTGCCTAACATAGTAAGAGCTTGATAAATGCTTGCTTATTGACTGACTGAACAAGCATGGTATGGAGGGGAAAAGGCTGTGAAATCGAGACCAATGTTCATGATCAATCTCTACAACTTACTTCCTCTATATAACTAATGGGAAAGATTGCTATTTTTCTGGCCTTCAGTTACTTCGTCTTCAAAATGGAGATAAGAATTCCTTTCCTTAGAATTTGTTGTAAAAGAGGGGGGTTTTTGTTGGATTTTTTTTTTTTTTTTTAGGTGAGGATGGTAGCATGGTATGGAAAATTATCTAGTATGCAAACTACTAATTCTCCCAGAAATTCTTAACAAAGAGTTCTTCCTAAATTATATTATCAGGTTTATCTAACACTGGGTTTTTGAGTTCCATTATATCTGTTTATCCCTTGTCTAATTTGTTTCATTGATCTTTTCTATTTTGTAAGCAATACCAAATGGTTTTGACAACTGATGCTTTATGATAGTTAGAGGTCTAGAATTCCTATGAGAAAAATGTAATAATTAGTCTATGTAAAATGCTTTGAGAACCATAAAGTATTAAACATTAGTTTTTTTTTACTTTTAGGATCATAGGTTTAGTAGCTGAGAAAAATTAGGTCCCTGTAGTTAGACTTGCCCAAACCTCATAGAGGTAGCAATAGTCGGTTGGTTTGTTGTCCTTCATTCTTGAAGAGAAATGACATTAACTGTGTTGTTATAATCATTCAAACTAAGAATGCTCAACCCCAGGTCACAGACAAATAATCTGTGTGAACATTTGGAGTAGCATCTCCAACTCTGCACATGTTGCATTTTGTTGCATTAGAAGGGCTAATTCAGTTCTGCTTTGCTCATGGAACACAGCACCTTCTCTGATGAGGGTACACCATTCTGGGAAGTCCTGTGCCAGTGTCTCCCCTTGTCATACAATCCTGAAATTCTCGAGACCTTCAGTGTCCTTGTGACTCTTTTGTCTGATTACCTTGTGAACACTTGCCCTGTGTGAATTCATAAAATAATCTTTTTGGCAAGCATACATTAGATATTTGAACAATGTGGCTACCCCAACAGAATTGCACTCTCTGCAGTAGAGTTGGAATTCTTGGCAGGTCATCTTCAGGCTCTTTCTAAGACAATTCAAATGGAAGCAATGAACTCGTGAAGAACATTTTTTAATAATAGTTGATATTTACATAGTGTTTTTATTCAGTTATGTCAGATTTGGGGTTTTCTTGGCAAAGATACTAGAGTGGTTTGCTATGTCCTCCAGCTCATTTTACAGATGAGGAACTGGGTAAACAGTATTAAGTGACTTAGGATCACCTGAGCAAGTAAGTGAGGCCAGATTTGAAGTCAGGAAGAAGAATCTTCCTGTTATTTTTCCCTCTAAGGATCTGGAAACTGTTTCACAAGGGACAATGATTTATACAAATGATCATACAGCTAGTTAGTGACAGTGTGTGATTCAGAAAAGTTACGGCTCTTTTCATTAACCTAGAAAAGACCTTAAGTATTGTGATTTGCATAGGTGGAAAAGGTGCCTATACTGATGTGAGCTGATCAAATACTTGTAGTGGCTTCTTGCTGTCTTTGTCTCTTGTTTGCCTTGTCTTTTATGTTCAATTTGTAATTTGTGAGGTTTGAACAGAAAGCAGAACTTACTTATACCCTTTTCTATCCTATGACCTAGCATTTAGTATTGTCATGATTTACCACAATCTAATAGATGGAATTTAATGGCATAAGAAAATTAAGAATGGGAGTTACATAATCATGAAGCTCTGTGCCATATCAGCATAATCAACAAGCTTATTGTGGCTTACTATGCTTAACCAAAAAAAAAAAAAAAAGGACTTGGCAAGTCACCTGAACACATCTGTTGATCCCTTATGGCAAATTTGTGGAAGGATTTAAACAAGAATTACACAGTACAAGAAGCTATGAGCAGATTATAATCATATTCTACAGAAGTTTTGCCATAGAAAATGTTAGAAATTTCCTCAAACTTTTATGTCAGTTTGATATAGGTACAGTGCTTTTTTCACAACTTTCAATAATTCAGGTATTATTATCCATGTTTTAGAAATGAGAAAACATGCAGAGTATAGGCAACCTAAAACACAGCTAAAAGTCACCAGTGCTAGGACTTCCACTGTGATCAATTTTTTTTTTTTTGGCTGAGGCAATTGGGGTTAAATGATTTGCTCAGGATCACACAGCTAGGAAGTGTTAAGTGTCTGAGACCAGATTTGAACTCGGGAACTAAGGTCCTCCTGATTTACAGGGATGATTTCTATCCACTGCACCTCATCCGTTCTTCTCTCCCCCCTCCCCCCCATCATTAGATTCTAAATCTTTCTGCTACACTGTCCTTTTGTTCTATATTTAAAATTTCATAATTCCTCTGACTAGCTTTGAATAGCTATATTTTACTTGTGATGCAAGATGTTGATTGGGAGGGTTGATTTGCAATGTTCATAGGTTATATTTTATACTTATTTTTAGATCATAGCATTTATATAATGCATATTAGAAGTAACTGTTTAAATGCAACTCCTCCAGATTCTTCTGAAATATAAATGTCTGTCAAAAGTTTGTTAAAAACATGGTAGGAAGTTGGGGGACAGAGGACGAATTTTATTGTAACTTCGATTTGAAGATTGTTTGAAAACCTTGCTCAAATGTCTGATTTATACCCAAATCCTCTTTCTTTAAGTGATAAGCTTTCCTCTATTTTCATTAGAAAACCTAAGCCTATCAATATCTCCCTTCATAAAGACTTTTTAATCCATTCCCTGCTTCTTCAGTCTTTGTGGAAGTAGCCTTTCCTATTGTCAAATGCTAACATTTCTATTTGTGCACTTGACCACATCTTCTTCTGGATTATAGCCATATCAATCATTCCCCTCTTCCAGTCTGTCAGTTAGATGAAGCAGTAGATAAAACACTGGGCCTGGAGTCAGGAAAACTTGAATACAAATCCAGCCTCATACTATGCAACATTAAAAGTCACTTAATGTTCATTTGCCTCAGTTTTCCCAAGTGTAAAATAGACATAATACCACCTACTTTTCAGATTTGTTGGGAGGATCATATGTAATATTATTGGTAAAGTATTTATCACAGTGCCTGGCACATACTATGTGTTATATGAGTGCTAATTAATGGTGTTTTTAATTTTCCTATCTGCAAGTAGCAAAGAAAAGGTAAACATACTCAGATCCTCATCTACCCTTAAACAGGGACTGTACATTGCTACTTCCTATTTATTTTCCCTCTTCTATTGATAAAAGTTCTAATTATATGTCTTTACTTACCTTTATTTCTAATACTCTTGGCTTCTGATCCCTGATATACTGAAAACACATTCTGAAAGTGATCTCATAGGTGCTGATGACTTAAGAAGTGAGACCGTTTTCTTGACCTTAAAATAGCTTTTAATATTATTCTCCCTTTTTTCCCCTTCAAGATATTCTTTACATCCTTGACTTTTATAACATGTTTCCTGGTTATCCTAATGTCTGACCATTCCTTCCAGTCTTTGCTAAAGCACTAACTTCCTCCTAAACCCTAAGTGCCAGTGTTTGACAAAACTTGATCCCTCACCCTTCTCTCTACACTTCCTCTCTTGTGACTCTTGCCTGTTTCATAGACTTTTTTTTTGTCTATTCAGATAACTTCCAAATCATTATATTGTGCTAGATAATGTGTGTGTGTGTGTGTGTGTGTGTGTGTGTGTGTGTGTGTATCTACAGGGGTATCCCATCATTGTCTCAAACTAAATAACATTCAGAATTGAAATTATTACTTCTTATACTCAAATGCATATTTGATCTCATTCTATTTGATGTAGATTGCAATCTCAGAATTTCCCGATTCTTGTCAATTTCCTCTCAATGTGAGAATACCATTGAAGAACACAGGATACCCAATGAGTCACCTCATACGCTATAGCCCACCTTACTTTTTGCTCACATATTTCTTAGTAATTTTTATTAATGTGTTGGAGTTTATTTGCACTTGCCATGCTACTTTCCATTGCTTTCTGAGTTAGATACTTAGGTTGCATATCTTAGAGACATAGTCATGCTGGTAAACATATTGGTATTAAAAATAGAGGCCTTTATTTGGGGGGAAGTTTAGGGTCAATAAAAGAATTTTGCAATTTCCCAAAGACAAACCTAGCAACTATAAAATTGACAGAAAGACATGGAGAATACAAGATCCTATTGTGTTGTTTCTTTCTTGATTTTTCTAAAATTTGGTTAACTGGAACACTAACTTAAAAGCTCTCAACACTATCTCTGGTGCACCTCAAAATAATAATAAAAAAGATTCCCCAAAAGTTAGAATAGAGAATCTTATTTTACCTCTTGAATTAATATTAGGTAAAGCAAAAAACAGCCAAATGTTTTCGTTGTCATGAAAAGAGATAACAGGTCACACAAGGTTCAAATTTGTGAGGGATTTCCTAAGGGTATGTGTGCTGCAGGTGCTAAGTGTGGAAGTGGCTAATTGTGTAATTGAGTGAATCATACTGATTCCACCTTGTAACTCAGTTCTGGATTTGCTCAGTTCCTTTTCTATTTTATCATGGGTCTAGTCCAGTGTCTGTCTTGTGAAAAAAACTTTTATTTACTTGTGGCAAGTGCATTGTTTGAACCCAGCCCTTTGTTCATGAGAAACTAGATGAAGATGACTTCTATCTGCTGTTTAAAGATCATTAATAAGGACGTGGATTATGCTGATCCAATCATATCCAAAGATTGATACAAAAAGTTTTCTCACATTGTACATCTCAAGCAACTTTTCTTGAAAATTGGCCTAATACTGATCTGTCATTTACTGTTTCCATGTTCCCTTGATAATTCAGACTCTTAAGTAGAATAGGACACCTCTTTTGCTGAATTCAAGGAATATCAGATGGTCTAATGTACTGTTTTAACTTCTTTTATTCCATAAAAAATTATCTTTCTTTGTATTTAAGAACCAGGCTTAAGTTAAGGAGGTCTTATATGGGTTTGTGGGGCAATCGACATTATTAATAAATTATTATTAATTTATATGCTTAGAAGATTGAACCCTTGTTTCCTTAGTCATTTCATATTTCATCCAACAGTGTTCTTAAATAGAACTTAATATTTGCAATTGCTTAATTGTATTCATGAGTCTGCTAACCTTCCTATAGTGAGAGTGCCTCAGTTCCTAATAGTAAAAAATACTGTGCCATGAAGCTTGAGAATGATTGCTATAGAGCAAGGGTGTTGGCATCTGTGGATTTAGATTTGGGAAAAGGGGAAAGATCCATATTTACTTTAAAA
Source organism: Sarcophilus harrisii (assembly GCF_902635505.1). Classification (NCBI taxonomy): domain Eukaryota; kingdom Metazoa; phylum Chordata; class Mammalia; order Dasyuromorphia; family Dasyuridae; genus Sarcophilus; species Sarcophilus harrisii. Next base: position 459,648,829 of record NC_045428.1, on the reverse strand, counting down.
CCTCTAACTGAAATTTATTATTTCCTTTGATTAGAATAAAAATATTTGTAACATGCTTTTGCAAACCTTAAAGTATAAATACTATTATTTTTAGCAATTGATTACTTCAAAACATTATTCTGAGAAGTTATTCATAGGTTTTAACTACAAAAAAAAGGTTAACCCTTGCTGTGTCAGGTAAATTTTTCCAGATGTTCCTCTTTGGTGATAAACAATTGCATCTTCCCCAATTAGATTGTAAGCTCCTTGAGGGCAGGAACTGTGTTTCATAATTGTATCCCCAGTGTTTGGCACGGTGCTTAGCTTATAGCAGGCACTTAATAAAAAAAAAGTTTGTTGACTAAATCTGGGGCCCTGAGTAAAATTCATGATCAAATAATCAATCCATCTGTAAGCGTTTTATTAAGTATCTCCTCTGCTTCCCTGGGAATACAAATTAAAAAGAATCGGACAATCCTTATTTTCAAACAAACCTGAATTCTAAGGGCAGGAAGGGTTGCATAAGTATGTATGTAATACAGAAAATAAAACAGAGTAGAGGGGGAAAGCACTAACAGTTGGGAAGATTAAGAAAGGCTTCAGTGAGGTGTTACTGGAGTTATCTCTAAAAAAGGCAGAGATGAGAAAAAAGTTTATTGCAGGTAGTGAAGGTGGCCAGCATGAGTCATAAAAATGGGAAATTGAAGTAACGTGAGGAATTTAGAAGACCACTTTGGCTAGATTGCAGAGCACAGGAGGGGAGTAATGTGCAGTGAGGTAAGAGAAGTTGTTGGAGCCATACTGTTTGATCTTAGTAGAAATAAGAACCATTGGAGTTTATTAAACGTGGGAGTGACAAATCTATACACCAAAGGAAATGACTTTGGCATCTCTGTAGATAAGACTGGAGTGGGGAGAAACTTACAGTATGGAGAAATCTGGCAATTAATGAGAGTCTGAACCAAGGTGTGAAAAAACAAAAAAGCGCAGCTTCAAGTTATGCTGCAGGAGTAGAAATGGCATGATTGAGCAATAACTTGGGTGGTGGTGGGTGAGGAAGAAAGGAAGTGAGGATAGGACTACTGTCTAGAAGACTGGTGGCGATTTCAGTAAAAATCGACTTTTAGAAAAAATGCATTTTATCAGGAAAGAAGTTTTGTTCTAGGCATAATTGAAATGGTTCTGGGACACCCAATTCAGTTGTCCAAAAGACTTTTGGATGAAGCTTGGGAGACTGGAGGTGATGAGATAGCAAAAATATTAAAGGGAATTGTCAGCATTATAAAAATTCAACAATTTGTCAAATGCTGCTGTGAAATTAAGCTTAATCAGGACTAAGATAAAACCCATCTGATTGGACAATTTAAGTTAACACTAGTAACTTTGAACAGAGCAGTTTAAGTTGTCATATGTTTGCAAGACAGACTACAAAGGGTTGAATGTGAGAGAGGAAATGAACTGGGAGATAATATGTGGAGAGCTTTTTTCCCCCAAGAAATTTGGCTGAGAAAGGGAAGATAGAGACTAGGGTAAATTTTTTGTTGTTGTTTTTTAAGAGGATAGGGGAAGCTTGGGCATGTTTTGAAAAATTGCAAGGAAAGAACCAGTGATTTGGTAGTGAGGTGATGCCATAAGATGCAAGTGAATTGAATTTAAGTGGAGGGCTATGCAAAGTCACCTACCACACTTACCCCTCCAGAGCCATCAAGGTCCAGTGGCCAGTCTTTAAAAGACCAGTAGGGTGAGGAGAGAGATGATTAGATGATGGTTAAGAAGATAGTAAGGCTTGAGATCAAAGATTATATAAAGAGATTGGCCTTGGCAAGGAAAAGGTAAACATCACCAGTCTGAAGAAGTTTAGGGATGGGAAAATGATGTCAATTTTTGAAATCAAAAGAAAGGGAGAAGAATTTACATCATATATAGCCTATTTTGTCAGGAAAAGAGTATGGGAGTTTTTAGATTAGCTGCTATAGAGAATGAAATAAGTTTACAATTGAAGAGTAAAAGAATTGTCTTCCTGTAGGGAGGGTCCAGGTAAAGTTGGATAACATGAATTTATAGTGTACTCAGTTTGCTTTGCAGTCTGTTTGGTAGCACTTGAGAAATGCAGAAAAGGAATGGTGGTACTAATCCAAATCTAGAATTTGGAAAGGGATTGGCAATACTAAAAGAGCGAACTGTTAAGGATTGATGGCAATGTGTGGCATTCATTCACTCAGGCATGTAAGTTACAAGATGATTTGAAAGAGAATTCAGAGTAGGGATAATGGCTGTAAAGAAAATGCCGAGGGGTAAAGAGATCAGAGGTCACAGTTGATGAGACAAATAGTACAGGGGGCTAAGACAAACAGAGGAATGTCAGATTTTGATAAAAGAAGCTTATCATTTACCATCTTTAAGGAGTTTGAAGAAGCATCAACATGCACTATGAAATCCCTAGTACAAGGGCACAAGTTGAGGGGGAAAAGATTGATCTGAACTTGCAAAAGGAGGGAAAATAATCTGGGGCCTCAGACACACCATGCTTTGAATAAAATGGAAAACGCTGATGCAGTGAAGTTACCTTTAAAGTTACACCTTACCATTCACCCAGGAAAATGAAACACACAAAAAATGTTGAGGCAATGCACTCATACAAATAACATAAAAGACATCACACATAGGTACATCTTTATGTATCTGTGTGTCTTTGAAAGTCATTGTAAGTAAGTTGAGCCTAGAATATAAAAGAACAGGCCAAATTGTTTTGCTCATTTCTTTTAGTTACCACCCATTCCTTATGAATTTCATCTCCTCTAAGCTTCCTGTCATCTAAATTCATAATCTGTCCATTTTGCCTCTCTTTTTCTCCCACAACCCCTTCCTTTATGCAATCAATTGCCAAATCGTCATTGTCCAACCCTCTTTCTCTATTTAATAAAGACCCCAACCTAAGTCAGATCCTTATCTTCCTAATCCATCTTCACATCAGACCTTTCTTTCCAAACCATTTTCCACATAATTGTAAAAATTACAGCTACAGAATTCCCATGTCATGATGCTGCTTACAAACTTTTAGTAGATTCCTACTGCCTTTCACTCCCAAAATTTAAGAATTTCCACAATCCAGTTCCAATCCATCTTTTTAACCTTATTTCACTTTTTGTGCTTTCAATCCACTCAGGGGAATGAATGCTCAGATAATTAATGAAACATATAAACAGTAGGATTGACCTTTTAAGAATAATTTTACCTCCTTTAAATTGTTTCTTTAATGAATGTGAAAACAAAGGCACAAGTTTCTAGGTGTGGGAAATATTTCCATTTATACTGCTGACTCATCCCTGTTACCTGTTGGTCCAAGTTGTGCTTTCATCAACCACTAACTTCATACTTGGAACAAAGTAAGTTCAGTTTAAAAATATAAGATTTTCATTTTGTTTTTAACCTAAAGCTTTATGGAAAACCAGCAGATAAAATTCTGAGAACATACTCTATACTCTTCCTTTAAAAAAAAAAAAAAAAAAAAGTGTGTATGCTAGCTCTTCAACAAAAATTCATTTTGATTAGCCTTTAAACTGATTTGCCCCTTCATTTTTCATTGTGTTTGTTAAGACCATGTACTATTTTTAATTCCTAGTAACACAGATCTTCTTGGTTAGTTTTTCTGAGGCGTTTTCTTCTGCAGTATCACTGTGGTCCCTTTTGATTTTTCTTTCCTCCTCTTGGCATTCTTGTGGTTGCTTAATTCGTCCCTTTCTAACAAAGTGCTGGATCCGGGACTCTAAGCCTTCACATCTAGGACGATCCAATAATGGCTTATAGGTTCGTGTTTTCACTCCCTCTACAAAGGCACTGATCTGCTTCTGCACAGAAGGTCTGACATCTTTCCACTGGACCACTTCATTTCTCTTTGATCCTACAGTGCACAATTAGCAATTACATGAACTTTAACATAATGAAAACTCCAGTCTTTCTAGTAATCTTCTCTTCCCGGCGCCACCCCCGCCACCCCCCATTAGTTTCAAGTTTTTCTAACCTACCTGATCCAGGGGATATGGCAGCAGTATCAAGTCCCTGAAGCATGCTGTATAACATGTGAGTTTTAACTGCATAATTAGCCCACAGTTGCTGCAGATGTGTAACATTAAATTCCTGAACTTCCTGGTCATAGATCCATTTGATGTTCTCAAATTTACAATCATGTAGAACTAAAGGAAATTCCACTGCCATGCTGCAAAGAGAAAAGATCATTTTTTTCTTCAGCTTTTTATAAAAGTTAATATTAAGCATCTGCTTAAAAGATAGAATATTTTCTTGGATGCTATCGAAAGATACCTATGAATTTGTTCCTTGTCCTTGAAGTGATTTATAATCAAAATAGAAATAAATCCTTTTTTAGATATTTGGATTTGACCTATATTAGAAGAAAATTCTAATATTGATCCAAGTTATATAAAAATGAATTAACATCACAAAAGCTAATTTCTTTTAAACTAGTTTAAAACAAACATACTTCATACCCAAGACATCTGTTAATTGAAACCTGACTGTAAAAGTGGGACACAATGGGGAGTTCTACATTGTAGTAAAGTTCAATTCTAGACCACTGATTTGCTCTCAAAATAAGGGATAACAAGTAGGAAGTACACATAAGAAAATGTATTAAAAGTGGCATAGTAGTACAATATAAATGAAACTCATTGAAGAAAAACAAAGTAAAATGATAAATTAATGCTTGCTTCCAGATTCACCTGAATAAATGGTACATCCTCATACCATTACTCTAGAAGTTTAAAACTTAGGAGTATTTATTTGGAGGAAATTTTTTATTTAAGGTGCTTGGCCCAAATGTATGTTTGGGAACCGTTAAATGTAAGAAACTAATGAAGAGAACAGACCATCTAAGTAAAAATAACTTTATGTAAAATTGTTGGAATTTTCCATTACCTGTACTGTGGTTTTTGGGGATTTTTCTCTATGTTCAGAAGTTCATCAATGATCTCTGGTTTCTCCATTCTCTGGCCAATCAGAAAAAGAATGGCCATCATACAGCGTACCTGATGGTAAAGAAAAGCCTGCCCAATCACTTCAAATTGACACAACTGGAATGGTTCCTGCTGTTGAAGTTTCTCCTCTAGATCCCGCAAGGCCACTAGCTGTACATTAGCAGACAGGATAGTCCTTTGGAAATTTATCACACCATTGGCCACATCCATTTTACATAAGTTCCGGAAATCATGAGTACCAACATATTTTTGAGCAGCATCATTCATGGCTTCAATATCTAGATCAGCACAAGGGAAAAAATAGCGATAAGTCCGTTCAAGGCAGCTGAACCGGGCACTAAAACTGGGTTCTACAGGGGCCCAAGCCAGCACCCGGATGTCTGGAGGAAGCACCCTGTTGAGAATATGGGTATAGCGAATCTCTTCAACAGTGTCATTGATACTGTCTTTCAAACTTTGATCTTCTGGCTTCTTGCTCCCTATTAGTTGGGAGCGAAGATTAAGGGAAATCACCTATAAAATTAGGAAAAGATTATTTTACATTTACAATAAACCTAACTTCACGGCACACATACCCAACACCCTGGCATCTTACAAAGATTAGAAAAAACTACCCACCTGTCCAAAGGCACTAACTCCTTTGTCTGTTCGCCCACATCGGTGGTAGTTGGATGTCTGTCTGCTTTCTACTAGCCGAGTCTTGGTTAGTGCCTCAAACAGTTTCTCTTCAATGGTGTTGTTTGTGTTTTCTTGACTGGCAAAACCCTGATATCCCCAACCCAGATAAGCTATCCTTAAAGCTACATGTCTTTGGCCATATGCACTGAAGTTAAAAGCACGCTCATGCCGTTTCTTTGGTTTCCCAACTTCAGTGGAACTTTGTCCTCTGATGTTTGTCTTCTTATCAGCCTGTTCCTGTTGTAGCCTCTGTACCTCTCTCTCCAGTTCTTGTATTCTCTTCAGGAGTGTCTCAGTCTGATTTGTGTCTATGTTTCCTTCCATTGTATGACTCCGAAATGTAAAAAAATATATAGTTTGTCTCTGCCTTAAATAAGAATTTAGAAATGAAGCACTTCATGGGGATTACTCTAGTGATTATATCATAGGTATTACTATAGTCATGCTTTCAAATACATGCTTAGATTTCATTATCTTCTATATTCTGAAGAACCCTGTCCTTTGCCCAGTGTACATGAATCCAAGAAGTTAACAATTATGAAGTAATTTAGCCACTTGTTGACTATTTCAGACAATGTACTTCATCCTAAACTTTGCTTTCTGAACCTTTCCATTGGACAGGGTAAGGAAAAGAAGAAACAAAAACTCAAGGGAAAGCCATTGTATTTGCAAGTTTGTTTAGAAATGGCTAAAATGATGTTTGGAAGTTCTCTCAATTGGAAGTTCTCTCAATTTTGTCCACCTGTTTAATTTATCTGAATTTTTTAAAGCGGGTCATTGAAAATATACTCTCTTGATTTTTCAAAATTCTACTTAATTATTAAAAATGTCTATTTAATCATTAGACCTTTTAAGATTCTACTCATAAAATCTCGCTACTTGTACTACCTTTTTCCCTTAACTGAGGTGTTTTCACTTACCAATATTTCAGATGAAGATTTCTGAGTGCCTTGATCCACATCTTTTCTCAAGTATTCAGCTCCATCTTCAAGGTGATAAAATAGAAGGCTAAACTGATTGAAAGAACTTAATCGATGGTTATATTCCACATTGGAAGCAAAGCTCAGAAACAATTAAGAAACTCATCTTAAGTAATTTCAATGGCAGAAAAAAGGTAATTTTTAAGTTTTCTAAAACACTGTCTTCCATGTAACGTATTAATACTAACTTTGGTAACAGCCTCTACAAAAGTCATTCAAATCCTCTACTTTTGAATTTCTTCCTCAAAAATAACATTCAAATGAAAATAAGACTGTAGGGATGGCTAAGGAGGGAAGACACTGAACCTCTATCATTAATAATATCTATCATGATAGTATCAGGTGGTGGCAACACAATTAGGCTTTTGGACTTAGGACTTTATAAGATGAGCAGATTGGGTAAGGCATGATCTTTGTGCATAATAATAGCAGTAGTGTAGTGTTATGATCAACTGTGAAAACAGATTTAGCTACTTTAATCAATATAATGATCCAAGACAGTTTACAAAGGACTCATGATGAAAAATACTATCAGTCTCAAAAGAGAACTAATGAATTAAGTGCAGATAGAACATACTGCTTTTCAGTTCTTTTTTTTTTTTTTTGTCAACATGGCTAATAAAGAAATCTTTTTCACATAACTAAAAAGACAAAAGTGACTTTAGAAAGCTTTGTTACATGCTTAATTTTTCACATAAAATTTCCCCCCCTAAACTCTGAATCTTGAAATTGTCATTTGTTACATATTCTTTTGAAAAATACAATGTCTAAATAAACAGTAAGGACTGTTAAAAATTACTTTCACAACCTTAAACATTTTTATCCTAGGAAAATTATTAGGCTGCTGAGCATCATTTCTTAACTCTTTATCCATTCATCCTTTGTAATAATTGTTGATAGGGTGACAAAGCATCATTGTTTAGGTAGAAAAGTGATTAAAAAGTATGCTGGAAATATATGAAAAATCAAGTGTAGATAAATGAGGAACTAAGTTTGAAAAATAATAGTAATGAAATACATCTAGCATTGTATGAATTATAAGGTCAAAAAAGTAGAAAGTAAAGATGGTATTGTATGAGAGCAGAGTGTGAAGGTGGACAAATAACCCCCCCAAAATTTATTCTGAATAGCTTAAGTACTGCTGCAGATATTCACATCTACTATAAATGTGTAAATTGTTGATTTGTCAAAAGTTCAAAATATTGAGAATGCTCACTTCCAAAGTATTAGGCTTTTGTCTAATAATTTTTTGTCAGAAACAGGAAACTGACTAATTAGTGAATATGGCATATTAACATTAGAGCTGCTTTGTCAAATACTTAAGTGTTCTTCATTGTTATCTTTTACAGAAATGCCTACAACATAGAAGCAGCGATGGAGAAACTCATGGGACCTAATAAGCACAAATGGGCCACTATGGATCCAGAAGAACGTATGGCAGCCGCTGCTATAGCCTTTACCCAGATCTGTGCAGGGCAGGGTGAGGGAGATAACATAAGAGAAGCCAGGTCAAACCAGTATGATCCCTATACTAAAGCTTCAGTGACCCTGGGCAAGGCACGTGCTCTACCTATGTATCTGCGCTGTGCACAAGATGATCTTACAGTTTCCGACATTGGTTCAGACACCTCCCAAACAGTCCGGAAGCCAGTAATGAAGAGGAAAGTGCTTCGTAGGAAGCCAGATGGTGAAGTACTAGTTACAGATGAGTCTGTTATAAGTGATTCAGGGTCTAGTATAGAAAATGACATGGAGCTCTGGGACTTGAGGCAAAGACTAATGAACTTGCAGCCCTGCCAGGAAGAAAATGAAACTGAGGCTGAAGGTATGGATAGTTCAGAAAAGTTGTACCCACAACATTCTTACCATGACATTTCTCGGGAAGAAGAAGAAATCATTTGCTTCCTACAAAGAGAAGCAATGGAATCTCCAGTTTATGAGCAAGATCTGATTGTTTCGAACCGACCTAAGTCATTCATCCTCCCAAAACTGGATCAGCTAGGCCGAAACAGGGGAAAGATAGACAGAGTAGCCCGGTACTTTGAGTACAAAAGAGATTGGGATTCAATGAGGTTGCCTGGGGAGGATCAAAGAAAAGACCTTCGTTGGGGTGTTCGAGAGCAAATGATCTATCGGTCAGAGCCCCAATCCAAGCCTCAGCACATATATGTCCCCAATAACTACTTGGTACCAACCATGAAGAAAAGATCTGCCTTACGTTGGGGTGTGCGCTGTGACCTAGCAAATGGTATCATGCCCCGGAAGCTCCCTTCTCCTGTTTCTCCTTCTTAGTTCTTTACTGTCTAGTTTCCTACTAGATCCTTCAGGATAATCTGTGACTACCTAGTTTGTTAACCTTTTCCATAAAGAGAAAGAACTGACTTTAAAAAGGCGAACAGTTTAAGGAAGGACTTCATCCATCACTGGCTTTTTTCTTTCCATTTTAAACAGTGTCAGATGCCAAGTAACTTCCAAATTGCCATTCACAAACCCAGCACTCTTAAGACAAATCATGCCAGAGAAAGAACCAAGCTTGTAGTCTTTTTGTCGTATTTGATGATAAGCACTACTTGTATTCTGTGCCTTTTCCCATTTGGCCAAACTGAATTGTTGTGTGATTTTATTAGTCAATTGTCACTCTGATTTTTATAGCTGCTGGGATTTAAACCTGTCTTAATAAAAATATTTTAGAAATGAATAAACTTGCCCATATCTCTACCAGGTACTTCCTAATATAGCAAGATTATATTGAATTAGAACTCCCAATTAATAGAATTCTGTTTCTGCCTACATTCCCCATCAACCAGCTCCCTTTCCTCCAGATTCTACAAGAGCTGAGGGAATGAAGGTAGGGAATAAGAATATAAGACCTGCCTTTCCCACAATAGCTCCTGAAGAAAGGAAAATAGAGTAAGTCAAAGATCAGATTTCCTATTGCTAAAAGAAAGCTATTAATATGTCCAGTCATTGAGAACTTCCTAAAAGCAGCTTTTTATAATGTATAGATGTACTGTGTTGCAGGTCAGAGCTCCAATCAAGAATTCCTTGCACAGAATAGACACTTAATAAATGTATGTTGAATCTGTTAAACCGAGGAGTGTAATTTATCAGTTTGGTCACTTCAGGCTGATTAAATCTATGTAACCCCTATTGATTCCTGTGGCCAACGCATATATTATATAAAAAAAAATTGTACTTCATTAAAATTCCAGAATATTTTTGTATAATTTCGACTGCAAATTGTGGCATAAGCAACTAATTGCTCTTCCCATTTAGCTACCTAAATGGTAATTCTTTAACCTTAATTTCTTTGGGGGTAAGGAACAGGCAAGGGAAGAAAATGAGAATCCTCATGTAAGCATCTGAAGCCAGTACACTTTAAATCCTCCCTTATACCCTTCATTTTTTCCCCCTTAAACCAATGGCATTTTGCTTTAAGCTGTTACAAGCCTAGGCTCTAGGATGTCCAACTCTTATTAGCATTTTCCCTCACGAGTCTCCCCATTGATATTGTGGCCACTTGTGTTAACATGGTTTGTAATTTTACTATGGAGTTGTTAAAAGGGCAAGTTTAAAAATAAAAACCTAAAATTTACAATCTAGTTTGCATTTGAATCAATTAACGTTTAGAAGCTTTAATGCCAGCTAAATTTCCCCTTCTCCACAAGATTTTAAAATTAAAAATCATGTTTCTCCCAGAGCAATATGCCTCTTGGCTTTGCATTCTTACTGCTAGCCAAGTCTTAATTCTACTTCAAAATCTTGAGTAAGACCTCAGGCTTTGGGTTCAGTGGTTTCACCGCAACAATTCACGGGTAATACCGGTTTTCTAGAGAATCAGACAAAAGTCCTAGAACAGATTTAAAGCGCTGTAGCTCACAGTGCATACAGCTCCCTCCCCTCGCCAAGCTCTCCCGGGACCGCCGCGAGTCCGGTGATCTTAGGGGGAAGGCTCTGCTCCCCAAAGCTGGGAGCTTTCAGGGCATGCCCCTGCCGCAGCAGAGGCTTACAGCCGCCGGTCTGCCGTGCCTCCGGCAGGGAGAACTAACGGGAGGGCAGCGCGTTCCCAGCCCCAATCCCCTCTGCTCCAAGAACTAGCAAAGTAGGGGTAAAAGACACATGCCCAGGAGCAGGCCCTAACACACTTACCGGATAGCAGCGAAAGCCTCCAGGAAGTACTCGGGGCTACAGGAAGCGATTTCAAGGCTTCATTCAGCACGTGGAGTTCTCGGGTCTTGATGGGAAATGTAGTTCGAAGAACCATAGCGGTTGGGCCGAGGGGAGGAGCCCTTACCTTACGTTTTTTTCTAGCGCAGGACGCATATCTCCCTATCTCCGCCCACCCCCACTCCGGAGGTAGCCGCTTAAGAAAATATGCTTGGCGCTATTTTGGGAGGTTCTTTTAAGGGTACATTTACAAATTCCTGCCATAAATTTTAAGGCAGAGGTATTTGTACATAGTAAGTGGGGAAAATTCCACCTTTCCAAGATAAGGACGATGAACTTTAATGGGTGTTAAAATCAAGAGTAGGGACAGTTGAGGAAGACTTGCGATCAATAAGTGGGGAGATTTCAGCACCCTGGAGAGAGCATTGTCTAAATTCTCACAAAGGGCCCAGACGCTAAGATTTCCAAACCACAGATAAAAGAACTTAATGGGTTACAATATACTATTATAAAAGTGAACCTCTGCAACACCCACTCTCCTTCAATGAGGAATCTGCCTTAGGTGATGGCCTCTGCCTTTGTTTTGAAAATATCTGCAATGCAACTAAAAGATGAACATACTTGTATAGAATCTGAACCAAGGAGATTGTTAAAATTCAAATTCGACTTCTTTCCGGAAAATAATCTGGCAGAAACTAGGCATGGGACTACTAAGTGTCTACTAAGATAAGCTCAAATCTAGACATAAAAAAGAATGGATCAGAGAAGATATTACCTGTCATATTGACAGGTCATATGTGTCATGTTGACATACATGTCAATCAAACGAGAGATAGGTTTGCAGGAAGTAAAATGCATAATTTTGAGTACATAAATGAAAAAAAAATACACAAAACCAATGCAGCTAATTTAGAATAAAAGCTGGAAACAGGGTGCAGGGTGGGGGGTGGGAGTGGGGGATTGTTGCAAGTTTCTCTGCTAAAGATCTCATTTCTAAAATATATAGAGAACAGATTTAAATTTACAAGAATAAGTTATTCTCCCATTGACAAATGATCAAAGGATATAAATAGACCGTTTTCAAAAGAAAAAAAATATCAATAGTTACATGAAAGAATAAGTGTTAATTAAAACCACCTTACAAATTGGTTAAGATAAAAAACAAGAAAAATGAAAGATGTTGGAGGGGAATTGAAAAAACAGTTATGTTAATGCATTCTTAGTGGAGTTGTTTACTTAGTCCAACTAATCTGGAAATAAATTTTGAATTATTCACAAAAGGCTATTAAACATTGCATACCCTTTGAATCCAGAAATACTGCTACTAAGCTATATCCCAGAGATCAAAGAAAGAGAAACAGACCCTATATGTACAAAAATATCTATTTTTGTGATGACAAAGCAGTGGAAACTGAGAAACTATCCATGGCTGAACATATTATGGTATTCAAATGTGATCGAATACTATGCTGTAAGAAATGATAAAAGAGGTAGTTTCAGAAAAGCCTGTGAACTTATGCAAGGTGAAATGAGCAGAATCAAAACCATGTATATAGTAACAGCAATATTGTAAAGATAATCAACTTTGAAAGGCTTCCTAATCTAATCAACATTGATCTACCATAGATCCAAAAGATTCGTAATGAAACATGTTATACACCTCTAGATAGATAGATGGATGGATAGAACTGATGGAAATGCAAACTGAATATTTTTTCTGCTTTTTAAAAATATAGCTAATGCAAAAATTCATTTTGTAACATTATATATAATATGCAAATATAGTAGGTTTTTGTTTTTCTTGTTTTTTCCTTCAGTAAGGAAGGTAGTAAAAAGAAAATAATTTGGAAGTTAAAAAATTATGTTTATGTGCTATTTTTAAAAATTGCATTTCCCTCTGCAACCAGCTTCTTTTTTTAATTTAATTTTCGTAGGTTGCCTTCTAGTTTTGTTTTGTTTTTTTACTTTTTAAAAATTTATTAGTTTTTGACATTTATTTTTGTAAAATTTTGGTTTTCATTTTTTTCTCCCTTCTTCAACCCTTATCCCTCCCCAAGACAGCAATCTGATATAGCTTATACATGTATATACAGTTATCTTGAATGTATTTCCACATTAGCCATGTTGTGAAAGAAGAATCAGAACAAAAGAAAAAACATGAGAAAGAAAAAATAACCCAAAAAGTGAAAATAGTATACTTTAATCTGCATTCAGACTCCATTATTCTTTCTCTAGCTCTTTTGGAATTATCTTGCATCATTGTATTGTTTGTTGCTGTTATTGTGTAGTGTTCTCTTGGTTCTGCTCATTTCACTGAATATCAGTTCATATAAGTCTCTCCAGGTTTTTCTGAAATCCATTTGCTTATCATTTCTTATAGAACAATAGTATTCCATTACCTGTCCAGCCATTCCCCAACTGATGGACACCCCCACAACTTCCAATTCTTTGCCACCACAAAAAAAGGTCCTATAATATGGGTCCTTTTTCCTTTTTTTGATCTCTTTGGGATACAGACCTAGAAGAAGTATTGCTGGGTCAAAGAGTTTTACAGTTTTTTACAGTTTTACAATTCTTTGGTCATAATTCCAAATTGCTCTCCAAAATGTGCAACCAACTTTTGATCACCTTGATCCTTTTAAATTCCATCCCCCTTTCATACAGAACAAACTTTATCACCCTTCTTTCTCTAAGCTCCTTACTGGCTGTTTTGCATTGTATGCAGAAAGTTAGCTACGGACAGTCTGAAGCGTATTTGTGGGTCCTAATAACCCATTTAGTCATAGATCAAGGTCATCCTCTGGTTCTAGGTTTGGCTTTGGAGAAAGGTTTCTTTAGAGCAAAATCTATCACACTCCTCAACCTGTAATGCTTAGTGCCCAATCTTGTTACCAGCACCTCTGAGACTTTTATTTTTACATAAAAATGAAGAAATCGGACTATATTAGATTTTTTTTTACTTTCATTTAAACTTATTTTCTTTTTTTGTTTGTTTTGTTTTTTTATTATAATAACTTTTTTGACAGAACCCATGCCAGGGTAATTTTTTTACAACATTATCCCTTGCACTCACTTCTGTTCCGATTTTTCCCTCCCACCCTTCACCCCCTCCCCTAGATGGCAAGCAGTCCTATATATGATGAATATGTCGTACTATATCCTAGATACAATGTATGTGTGCAGAACCAAACAGTTCTCTTGTTGCACAGGAAGAATTGGATTTAGAAGGTAAAAATAACCCGGAAAAAAAAATGCAAACACTTTACATTCATTTCCTAGTGTTTTTTCTTTGGGTGTAGCTGCTTCTGTCCATCATTGATCAATTGAAACTGAATTAGGTCTCTTTGTCAAAGAAATCCACTTCCATTATATTAGATTTTCTTAATCTTTTTTTGTGTCGTGGATCCCTTAGGCAATCTGACGAGACTATGGACTTCTCAGGATCATGTTTTGAAAATGCATAAAATAAAATACATAAGATTCCAAAGGAAAGGTCATTATTTAAAAAAAAAAAAAAAAAAAGGCAAATTCAAGGTCGCGGGTGAAGAGCGTCTGGTCTACCGACAGTCCCAGGTCCAACTCTAAAAGCGAGCCAGGTGAATGCTCCCACCCCACGTGGGGCGTGGCGCGTGCATCCTAGGGAACTTTCTCGGGCGTCTCATTGGTGTAGGCGCGGGGGCGGGGCACGTCCCGTGCCAGTGTTGGAAGCACGTGCTGGGGGGCAGGAGCCGCAGCGGGAGCAGCGGCAGCGGCGGGAGCTATGGCGTCGTTACTTTGGGGAGGCGACGCCAGCGCAGCGGAGAGCGAGCGGCTCAGTAGCCACGTAACGGCCCCCCACCCCTGGGGCTGGGGCAGACGCGGGGCTGGGGGCTGGGCGGGAATGTCAGAGCAGGGATAACCACCGAGGGATTTGAGGGCACAGGGTGAGCTGGGGGAGGGGGGCTAGGAGAACCCTGGAGGGAGAAGGAAGGGTTCGGGAAGAGGAGGAGGCAGCGAGAGGGATGGGAGGAAGACTGCCCCGGAGACCCACCCGGAGGCGCAGAAAGCAGCTGGGGTGGGAGGGAGACCTTCCATGGGGTGGGGGGGGAGGAAGCGCCGTTCCAAGGAGCCGGCCTGGGACAGTATCTGGGGAGGAGACAATGGGAAGGGGAGACCGAGTCTGGGCATCCCTGTGAGGGATGACCCGGAGCCCTTGCTGGAAAGAAGCTGCTTGTCTTAAGAACCCAGACCGTAGGAAAGGGGTGCAAAAAGGTGCACATTGGAATCGCCCCGACTTATCTGCGGGTCTCGTCTTAGTTCCACTCTGTAAACCAACGAGCAGCAGCTACCGGCAATGATCTGTCCTTGTTTAACATCTCCATACCCCCCAAGGGAAAGATCCCCTGCAGTTTGGGACTAATGCCATAATAGAAGAAAATATGTGGACAGCTCTCTAGTTCAGCAGAGAATTCCCGCCTGTTAGGACAACCTTGACTACAGGCCGCTCTAATTATATTAGGACCGCGTCAGGGTCATTGCATCCTTGTTGATTTTTAAGTACAAACCCTTCCAGCCCTGAGTACTGAGCTGACATTCCCTAGTTGAGACTGCTTGAAATTTATGTTTTTCAATAGTTATCAAATCTCATTCCCCGGAAGAGTCTTCGGGGTCTTAAGAGTACCACAGTCCCTGGACTAGGTGAGTGGTGCTAGGATAAAGTTTAGTGATAAGTGTAGGCAAATGTATTGGCTATTTGATGTGTGTCCCTTCATTTACCATTTGAGAATTTCTTGCTTGTAAGATACTGGAACTCTAGTTAATGTCCTTATAGCTCTAGTCCATAAACTCTAGTCTATGTCCTCCAAGATATCGAAGCTGTTGTTGAGAGGGAAAAAAAAGAATGGAAATATACATGAAACAAGAAAAAAACTAAGCAACAAAGTATCTGCAAGAACATGGATATGATGCAGACCAAATTGGGGACAAGGGTAAAACATTAGTCAAAGGAGGTAGGATTAATTAACATTTCCTAAAGAAAATATGAATGAATGAAAAAGCATTTACTAAAAGGCTAAGCACTGAGAAAACAAATAGAAAAATAAGACAGGTCTGTATTTATATGCATATGTGTAAATATATATATGGTTTTATTCTATTATATAACAAAATATATCTTTTATAATTGTCACATATATGCTTTATTATATATTTTGTTATATATTTTTCTGTTATATGTGTGTATCAGCATATCCACATATATATATATGTAACTTTAATATGTTTAAATTGCATTAAGACTTTTGGAAAATTTGTATATTTATATATACATATATGTTTTTTCTATTTGTATTATAGATGTACTTGCATTCATATATAAATATATGTTTATGAAGGAATTTATATATTTTCATATAAATTAAATATTTTAAATATGTATAAAGGCATACACGTGTGCATCCATAGGAAAAATTCATATTACAGTTGAGAGGCAAAAATAGTAAATAAATATAGAAATAGACTGGGGAATGGACCTGTGATTGTGATTTCACTGATATAGGAAACTCCATGGTGCAAAAGCTCTCTCTACTAATGCAGGTTGGTACCTTCTTTGCCACTTATAGTTTTAGAGAATTTCCTAGAACACTGAACTGTTAAGTGACTTTCCTAAGGTCACACAGCCAGTAAGTGTCAGAGGTGGAACTTGAACTCATATCTTACTGACTTGGAAGCCAGTTCTCTCTCCACCATACCATGATTCCTCTCCAGTCAGGAGTAAACTTAGTTCTTTCATGGAATTAGTACAGTTCTTCTAGTTATTGTTTCCACTTGCACAGATACCAAATTATTTTTTTCTTTTTAATCACAAACATTCATGCCACCTATCCTGTGTACTTTCCCAGAGAATTGAAATGTATTCTGAGTTAAATGAGGATAAATTGAAATTAAATAATGTATTAAATTCTCCTTTGAAAGTACTTTGAAAGTGCTACATGGGAGAATTCAAGCATAAATGACTATAATACCACTCTAGTACTTCAATCCCACATGGAGGTAGCTACATTTTCAAACTATACCATTCGGAGTACAAGCCTCCAATGAAGGATATTTGTTGTCTGAGGATCAGCATAGCTACATTCAGAAAGGCTTGTTACTAGAAGGTTGGCAGCAGGGTGATGAATATTTTGGCCAAGGTATTTCATGAAACAAGAGAAACAACTGTCTGGTGAGGTGCAGAGGAGTTAAAAGTGGAGGGAATATCCACCTTGACAAAAAAAAAAATGCATCCTTTAAAGTATTGAATTAAATATTCAAGCTGATCATATATTTTGTTAGCAAAATGTTAATTAAACAGCTTCAGCTTAAGTCATTTTGGAGAAAGAGGAGAAATATCTCTCATTCTTTGCTATATCGGCATAGCAGTTATTTGAAAATACCCAAGGAAATAGACCTGCTGTAAGCATTTGGGGGCAGGGGAGAGGGGGCTGTGGCACTACAAAAGATCCCAGTTTACCTCACTGTAGCTAAGCAGTCATAGCTTTGATTCCATTCAGGAACAACTGCTACTATTGTCAGTGAATTGGAAGGGGAAACAAAATAGCAGTCCCAGCTAAAAGAAAACTTGAGCCTTGGATAATTACTCTGTCTGCTTAGGCAAACATTTTTGGAGATGGCTCTGTGTTTGAGGATGAATGTTAACTTTAAATTATGCCTAGTTGCATAAACTCTTGTTGCTAACATAAGAAATAAATTTTATTGCTTAAATGATTAATCCATGGCAATGTAGGAAGGCCTACAAAATCAGGCAGTAGACCAAAATAAATTGATTTCATGTTATATAGGTTTTTGTGGGAAAAGGTGTTTCTGGAGAACTTTATTGTGTTTTTAAGGCAAATATTTGCCCAAGTTCTAGAAAAAAGGAAAGAGATAAAGATGAGGGAAGCAATTTTAGCAAATATAAATTTTACAGGTGAATGAATTTTTCTGGTTTGTAGTTTTTATGCAAGTATAGGATTCATTCATGAGATACAATGTGGTAAACAAAAAATACTAGACTTTGACTAGAAAGTTTCACTTGAATCCTGGCTCTAGAACTTATTAGCTGTGTACATTGTGTCCTGAACAGTGATAGAAAAGTTCAGAAAAGAAGGGAGGATTTGGGGGGAAAGAGAGTGAGTTC
The DNA here is from genome assembly GCF_902635505.1 of Sarcophilus harrisii. NCBI lineage: Eukaryota > Metazoa > Chordata > Mammalia > Dasyuromorphia > Dasyuridae > Sarcophilus > Sarcophilus harrisii. The sequence goes on along the minus strand of NC_045428.1, from coordinate 459,630,878 downwards.
TGTTCTGAACATGTTGCATTTGAAGTGGCTAAGAAGCATTCAGTTGTAGATATCCCAAAGGCAATTTATGATAAGGAACTATAAAAAAAGTGACTAATTCTGTATATGTTGAGATGGAATTCGTCTGCAGAAAGATGAATGATGAATCGAAGGATACTCATGGGATTACCATGTTAGATAGTATAGAGTCAGAAGAGAATAAGTACAGAACTTTGGGGAATACTCTGTGGGCATACCGCAAATGAAAATTGAGCACAGATAACTGAAGAAAAGTCATCAGTCAGGTAGAAGAAAAACTAAGAGAAAATAGTATCATAAAAACCTATATAAAAGAAAGTATGAAGAAGGGGTTGATCTACCATATCAAAGGCAATAGAGACAGCTAGAAGGATGGAGACTGGAAAAGAGCCATTAGATTCGTCAATTTTTAGAGATCATTGGTAACTCTGGAGAGAGTTGGATATAATGGCTTATTAGGTGGGACACAGACATTCCTTATATTACATGTAAACCAGGAATATTACTTACAGAACTCACAGGATTGGTGTATAGAAAGTGCTTTATATCCCTTAAAGCATTATATAAGTGCAAGTTATTAATTCAACAAAAATTTGAGTATCCTTTATGTATAATATCCAAACGAACAAAAGGAATGTTCCTGTGAGAAATTAAATAGTAATAATAACAACAATGTAGCATGTTGTAAGACAGTTGTGATAAATGTCAAATGTAAGCCACAAGTAGTAAATGCCATAAGAACAAAAAAGAAAGTATGGTGATCAGATGTGATTTAATAGAAGGGATTAGATTTGAATGGTGTAGAATTTGGATAAGCAGAGAAAAGACAGGAAAATGCTTCCAGCAAAGATACAGAAAAAGGAATGTGCTTAGCATGTTCAGAGGATATTGAATAAATCAATATAATTGGAGTACACAATTCACAGAGGATAGCAATAGAAAGTAAAAAGGGAGGGTAAGGCCAAATTAATGTAGGTGTTTTGCTTCTGTTTTGTTTCGAGATTGTATCTCCCCATCTTGCCTAGGCTGGAATGTGCAACAGCCACTCACATGCCCAATCCCCAAACTGCTTGGCACAGAAGTTTTAACCTTTCTTTTTCTGATCTGGATCAGTTCACCTTTCCTTAAACAGCCTGGTGCTCCCAGGGGCCCAATATATTGGTGTTGGACTTAGTGTGGACTCCTGATCAACTTTAGCCCTCTTGCAGCTCAGAACTCCCAAACTCAAGCAATCCACCAGCCTCCTCTTCCCCAAGTAACAGGGATTACAGGTATATACAACCTTGTCAAGCCCAAATGTAAAGTGATGAACTAAAGAATTTAATCTGTCAGTAATGGGAAGAGATTGCAGATTCTTTAGTAGGAGGGTGACATGAAAGCAGTGCATTAATTGGCTTATAGAACACATAAGAGAGGGGAAGAGGCTAGAGTATATACCTTCCCAACATTTATATATCTTACCTTCCCTTTTTTGGGGGGGTGGGGGGAATATTTTTTCCTTTCAGGTGCTTCCATTAATATTTCTGAAGATGATGAAGAAGAGGATATGGGTAAAATGTTTATTTGCATATATGTATTTGGCATTTTGATTTTAGTCTATTTAGTTTATTCTCCACAGCTTTTGTGTGAGGTTAATCTCCATTAAAAAATTCCTTTTGAATGAGAATTATTTAGGAAGAGAAAAAGAAAAGAGTAGAAAAAAACAGGAGCGACCCAAGTCTTTTTGGGGGAAGAAGAATAGAGTAACAGTGAGATAAGCAAAAATAGGTTTAAGGATTATTCATTAAGGGATGAAGGAAGAAAGAACTGAGACTCAGGTGGATGTGGGTTTGCTTATGGTGGGGATCAGGTATAAGTAGCACAAAAGAAGGAAGACAGCTGCCTCCTAATTCAGTATCATCCTTTCCAGTCTTTTCCAATTTTAATTAAGAAAACATGACCACAGATGCATTAAAATGTAAATTCTCAATATGGATGCACTCTGTGTAAATAGTTCACTAGGTATACTATTATTACCACAGTGTCCCATTTTTATTTTGTTTCCCCCAGTGGATTTGGCTGCCAACTCACTCTTGAACAAACTAATCCGGCAGTCCTTAGTAGAGTCCACTCACCGTGTGGAAGTCTTACAGAAGGATCCTAGCTCTCCCCTCTATTCAGTAAAGACATTTGAAGAGTTGCGACTGTGAGTATTTTATTACTGGGTCAGCTTCGGAAAATGCCCCAAATAATAGCTCAGGAAAGATTGTGTCAGTAGTGTGAAGGGGCAGGGCATCAAGAAAGGAATTCTTTGCTTTCTGACATTTTTTTCAATGTGAAAATGAGAATATTGTTTCTAAATCTGTTTTGAATAGCAGTTGATAGGGAGAAAAATCTTATATCTTGCTTTGCTCTTAAGATTTTGTGATGTGCTGGAAAGAAGGCTAGACCTAGAATCAAGAGAAAACCCAAGTTTAAATCCTGCCTCTGATGCTTATTCAGTGTGTATCCATGGATAAGTCACTCTCTGATCATTAGTTTCTCCATCTGTAATATAAAGATAATACACATAAGTTACTGTCTCATGAATTACTGCGGCATATTGGATAAAGGGCCAGCTGAGGAGTCAGGAAGACCTAGGGTTAAGTCCTGCCTCTGACACATATGAACTGTGTGACCATGGGCGAGTCACTTAATTGGTTAGTGTCCCAGGGAACTTTCTAAAGCTATAAGCCACATATAGGTGGAGTGCTGATCTGTATTGGTACAGAGAGTTTCCACACAGGGAGTTCGCCACACCAATGAAATCACAAGTCCAGTCAGAAGGGGGAAAAAGCTTCCTCCCCAGTCTGTTCAGAAGAGCAAATGGATAAGTATGTAAAATATTCTGTAACTCTTACAGTCCTATGTCAATAGTGGTTATTGCTGAGGTAGAATTTCAATTATGGAAGGAGATAGTAGCATTGATCATTCAGAAAACATTTCTGTTGAATTTTGGAATAAGATCCTGGAACAGATGGAATCATGTTGATCTTCCCAACTTGTTTGTCTTGGCTAACTTAAAATGAGTAAATAAAATGAGTTTTCATATCCTTGTGGGGTCTGCTGAATTGTTAGCAAGGAAGCCTTTCTCAGATTCATAATTGATTTTTGGTAATCCAAGTGAATATATGCAAGTAATTGAGAAAGTGCAAGTATTCTGGTCCTCTGCATTGAGCTATGTTTGTATATACTTGGATCATCAAGAAAGTTAAATAATTTTTAAAAGATAAGTCACAGTCCATGTCCATTAAAAATAACTTGGCAGCATTTAGTTTTTGTTCACTTCTTTCTAAAGTCTTAAATGGCCATGTAAGTCAGAGTAAGGAATAACAGGGGAGCAGGCCATGTGCTTCCCTTTTCACCATTCAGAAGATTTCAAGAATGTTGGGCAGATCCTCCATGAGGGATTTGTGAGAGAATAGGAATAGAAACCACACAGAATGAGAAGGAATAGGTGGATTGTCTTATATTCCAATGTAGGGAATGCCTACAATTCATTAGCATAAATTAGTCACAGACCTGTAAGTCTTTGATTTATTTTTAATAGAAAGGAAGAGTTACTGAAAGGAATTTATGCAATGGGATTCAACAGACCATCAAAAATCCAGGAGATGGCTCTCCCCATGATGCTGGCACATCCGTAAGTCCCAAGGGCTATAGTAAAAGTCTTGGCTTATTTCATTTCTTAGATTGGCTTCAAGCTTAATGTTTTCCTATTATCCTGTAGGCCCCAGAACCTTATAGCACAGAGCCAGTCTGGAACAGGCAAAACAGCTGCTTTTGTCTTGGCGATGTTAAGCAGAGTTAATGCCTCAGAGCTGTTTCCACAGGTAAGAAAGAGGTGAGATAGAGCAATTGACCCTTGTGATGTATAGAGTGGCCAGTAGGGGAAAATAGTGTAAACCCTCTTCCCCCTTCTCAAACTGCAGGCACTGTTCATTTTCTTTTCTCTCTACAGTCTCCCAAAATCTTGGTGATTTCATCAACTCCTCCTGCAGGTTTAATTATCATCTCTATACAGATGACTCTCAGAATTACATATCCAGGAGCAGCTAAATGACACAGTGGATAGAGCACCAGCCCTGGAGTCAGGAGGACCTGAATTCAAATTTGACTTCAGACACTTAACATTTGCTAGCTGTGTGACCCTTAACCCAAGAACTATATATCCAGGACTAGTCCTCCTGAATTTTAGTCTCACATCACCAACTGTCTATTGGTTATTTCAAACTGGATGTCCCAGAGACATCATAAACTCAACATTCCAAAGTAGAACTCCTTATTTTTCCATGTAATTTCCTCATTTCTATAAAGGGCATCACCATTTCCAAATTTGAAACCTTAATATTGTCCTTAATTCCTTATTCTCCTTCATCCAATATATCCAATTAGTTACCAGATTTATACCACCCCAACATTTCTTTCATCCAGTTCTCTTTTCTCTAGTCACACAGCAACCATCTTAGTTCAGGATTATCTGGGTAATTCTATTACCTAATTGATCTCCTATCTTCAAAGCTCTCCCCACTCCTTTTCATCTAATACACAGCTACCAAGGGGATTTCTAGGACATTACTCTTTCCTGCTTCTGCTACTTGGATAACCATTCTGTTTTCTTTGGTAGTTTATCATTATCTACTTACCCCCATGAATATATTTTTTCCTCATGGTTCTTTTGTTGGCTCTTTACTTTTCTCTCTACATTTTCTCCTTTGATTATCTCATCTATTTATGACCTCTTTGTAAATGGACTTTTAAGTCTGTATATTTACTATTAATCTCTAGGGTAGTTAGGTGGTACAGTACATAAAGCACTAGCCTTGGAGTCAGGAAGATTCATCTTCCTGAGTTCAAATTCAACCTCAGACACAAGCTATGTGACCTTGAAGCAAATCACTTAACTCTGCCTCAGTTTCTTCATCTGTAAAATGAGCTGGAGAAGGAAATGGCAAACTTCTCCAGTATCTTTTTCAAGCAACTCCAAATGGGGTCTTGAAGAGTCAGATACTACTGAAGCAACAATGGGACATTAATCTCTCTACAGCATTCCAATCCCCATTGTCAAATGCTTTATGGGTATCTCCACCTGAATGTCCCAGCAACATTTCAGGCTCAACCTTTCCACAACAATTTATCACTCATTTAAATGTGCTTGCTCCTCTAGGCTTTCCTATTTCTACTGAGAGCATCCTTTCTTCCAGTTGTCAAGGTTCACAGCCTCATAGTAATTTTAGATTCTTCCTTCTACCTTATGTCCAATGTCCACTCAGTCACCAGGCCCTGCAGTTCTACCTCCACACCATTTCTTGTCTTCATCCTTTTCTCCAATATCCATATCACTATATTTCTGGCCCTCATCACATATTACCCAGTCCCCTTAACTAGTTTCCCTGCTTCCTCTCTCTGACCTCTCCAATTCATACACACAACTGTCAAAATGATCTTTCCAGGCACAGGTCTGAGCATGTTATTCCCTGGTTCAAAATCAAGCTACAGCTCCCTACAAACTTCTTAGCCTAGTATTTAGGGCCCCCTGTAGTATGACTGCAAACTATCTTTTTAACCTTATTTTCTTAATTCTACCATTTAATTAGACAAGATTGCTGTTTTCTAAATTTGGCATCTCAGTGCCCACTTTCACTCATTCACATAGCTCTTCAGATGCACTCCTTCCCAACACCTAGCTTAGGTGCCCTGTTCTTCATGAATCCTTCCTGAGCCCTCCCCACCTCCAGTGTTTAGTACTCTTGCCTACTTCAAATTATCTTGTACTAATTTTTGTTCACATTGTACCCCTCTAGGAGAACACAGAGTTCTTGAGGGCAGGAGCTGTTTTGTTTTTATCTCTATAATACCTTGCACACGTAGAAAAATTAATATTGTTTTATTGCTTTAAAGTTAAGATACAAATATAAAATATTTTTCAGCATCTTCATGGTGCATTTTTCCTCTTTCAGTCTAAACCAGTTGATATTAGGATCATAATACCCTGGCTGTAATAGCCATGGATTTACACCACCATCATCATCATTCCTCCTAACCTAGTCTGTGCAAAGTATTATACTGTGCAAAGTACTAGGGAAATGAACCTAGTGTTCTTTTCTAGCCTCCAAGCTTTACAGCCTTAATTGAGAAGATAGGACATAAAAGTTCAAAAATCAACAATAATAAAGGATAGAAAAAGCTAAGTTCTAAATGAAACAGAAACAAGGGGCTACAAGACTAGGGTGTTTGAGAAAGGGTCTCAGAATCATAGTGATTTTTAGTGGAACAATGCAACTTGAATTTGACCTTGATGTAAGAGTAGGATTTAAATACATAAAGAAGGAGGAAGCCACTCCAGGTATATCATAGTAATAATGGATGGGTGTCTATGTGCCATGTATGAAAACAATGAGAAGACTGTAGTAGTTGGAATAGAGGAGTCATAGAACATAACATTGAATCCACATTTGGAAGAACCTTGAATGATAATCTAAGAAGCATGGACTTTATCCTGGCATATGGGAACCATATGCCTTAGGCCAGTAGAATGATTTACAGAGCCATGAAATAGGAAAATTAAATTGGAAGTAGAATATTGGGGATAATAGATTTGGCAGAGGGGAAGGGAGGAAAACTAGAAGCAGGAAGACCAGTTAGAAGATTGTAATAATCCATAGTTAGAGAAATAAGGCCTAGAGTTATATTATGACTTCTTAGTATTTCCTTTTTGCATTTCCCATTCCCATCTACAAATATAGTAGTACTTAGTGGTTATATTGCATTGGATATTCTTTTTTGTGACTTTTTCTAAAGGAATATATGAAAAGCAGCTTGTTCCTTATCTTATAAATCTCCCAATCTGCCTGCCAAAATGCCTTCAATCAAAGTAGACATTTTAAATTCAAATTCTACAGCTAGACATTTCTATTCTTCTTTCTTGCCTCAGTCCCCAGACACGCTGCAGCTCCAACTGTCAAAAACTTTGCTCATATTTTTTTTTTTCCATTTTACCTTAAAGTGTCTTTGCTTAGCTCCAACTTATGAATTGGCTCTGCAAACTGGACGTGTGGTTGAGCAGATGGGAAAATTTTGCATTGATGTGGAAGTGATGTATGCTGTTCGAGGAAACCGAGGTATGTGCCAGCTAAGGAAATTAGATGCTCCTAGATAGCTGATTTCTTTCTGGTTAGCTTTTAAAATAGGCTTAGTACCTACACACTGTTCTTTTGATCGTTATTAACACAACTGAGTTTCTAGGAGTTTATCTTGACTGTTTATAAAACCAAAAATGGAAGGTTTTTTTTTTTTTGTTTTGTTTTGTTTTTTACCTTTTAGATTTTGGAACTCATTTCATTAAGTTGCAGTTCAGTGCTGTGTGCTGACAGTTGGGTATTATGAAAGATGAGACTGTATCTAAGGAAAAAAATGTCATCTTTTTTCCCCTCTAGCTCCGAGAGGCACTGATATAACCAAACAAATTATAATTGGCACCCCTGGGACTGTCTTAGATTGGTGTTTTAAACGAAAAGTAATAGATTTGGATAAGATTCGTGTATTTGTCCTGGATGAAGCAGACGTGATGATCGATACCCAGGGATTCTCAGACCAAAGCATTCGAATTCAGAGGTAATCCCGGAGCCCTGCGTCTCCCCCTGTATCTTCTGTCCCAGAACTGGATGGGTGTGCTGCGGACTTCATCCTTCTCCAGCCCTCCCCTTTGGCGTTCCCATTGTCTTCTCATTGTTTTCACTTTATGCAGGGGCTTTGTTGAATCCTGTGACTCTTGAAATGCCTCTTTCTATTTTCACTCACCCAGAAAAAGGTCCCGAGAGGCCATTCCAGTTTTGCTTTGCTGACACTAGGGGGCAACACAGGCTCGGGCTGTGGCTGTGGGGATTTGGGATTTGGGCTTTGTCCTGAGTTTGTGCCTGTGTCCTCCATTTCCTCCGGCAAATACATGGAGAGAGCGCTCTGATGCCAGCGGGCAGCAGGGATACTTATCTGAGCGCCCACATCAGTTAAGGATTGTCTTTGAGGTAGGGAGGACCTGGGACCCCGCTGTGTCCGACACTTAAAACACGCTCAGCCGGCTCCCCTTGCAATTTACTCAGCCTCTCAATGCTCTGGGCAAAGTTCTAGGACCACCACGTTATTATATGTGAGTCGCAAGTCTGCATTGGTGGAGTTTATACCCCAAGAGTTTCCTATATTCATAAACTTCTAGTTCCATATTGAAAAAGTTATAATGATGAGAAAATGTGATCCTGAAAAGAGCATTGAAGAGGACATCGGGAGACGTAGGTACTAGTCAGGGCTAAAGTTCTAGCTAGTTTTGTCACTTCTAGCTTCATCTCTAGAATCTGTTTTATCTGATAAATGAGGGGATTAGATTAGATTGGCACTTGAAAAATTTCAGGTGCCAGCCAGCATCATGGTCGGTCCCTACCAATTTTGTCATGTATCTGAATGTTTCTGTACAGTCTTACATGAAACTGTATAATTATATTATGCTCTTCCTAGTCATTCATGTTACTATTCTGTCATCTGGATAACATACACAGGATATATATATATATATACAGTTGTTCTGAACTTCCCTGAGTCTTTTCACAGGTTTTTTTCTAGATACCTCTTAGGATCTTCAGTCATTCAAATTTTTTTCTTCACTCAAGATTGGTGACCATTATCTTATGGTCACATTAACACCTTTTTTTCTTTTTATCTTCCTTTCTTTGAAAGCTAAAAAATGTATCTTGCTTCCAAAGCAAGTGTATTGAATACTGGACTACAACATTTCTAAAGGTTATTTCCATCTCTTAAGATTCTGTGATTCTGAATCAAGGGCTTAGATTCAGGGAAATAAAAAGGAATAATTTTACTATAGTTTTTACTTCATTTACATTCCTAATTCTTATAATCTTCCCCCACATCCCTCCCCCCACTTTGTTCATCTTTCCTAAAAAAGAAGGAAGCAAGGAGGGAAAAGCTGTGAACAATTAATACTTGTCATTATTTAAATCTGAATTTAATTGTTTAAAACATTATATGATTGTGTTCATATTGTCGAATTCTGTTTTTTAATTCATTTTGCTAACTATTTCCATGACATTGAAAGTTATAATTGCTATTTTTCTCACTTTTATCTTTCTCTTCCTATCTTTTTACATAATCCCTCCTCAGATGTCTCAGTTTATTTCTGACCATTGCCTCCCTAATTTGCACTCTTATTAAGATTTCCTCCCTTATGCTTTTTCCTTACCTTCCTGTTCCTTAATCTAGCCACTTTATAAAAGTCCCTCCCTTCTCTTGATCAGAAAGCCCTTCCTTTATCTTATCCCATTGCTCTCCTATTTCTTTGTAAGTTAAGAAGAATTATATATTCTTCTGGATGTATATGTTACCTCCTTAACCCAGTTTTGATGAGAATAAAGTTGTAGCACTACCAATTCCCTACCTTTTCCTGCCTTCCCCTACAACCGTTTTTCCATTCATCTCTCATTTGTATGAGATAATTGCTTCATTTTTACCTCTCCCTGTTCAGTTTTATTTTTAAGAATCATCCCGTCATACTCAATTCAATTCTAAGTCTTCTCTGTATGCTTTTTCAAACTACTTAACTAATGATAAAATTCTCAAGTTACATATACTGTTTTCCCATAGAAGAAGTAAATAGTTTGGCCTTAATAATTCCTTTATAATTGGTGTTTTGTATTTATCATTTTATATTTCTTCTGATTCTTGTAGGCCAAATTTTCCATTCAGTTCTGGTTTTTTCCTTACAAATATATGAGAGTCCTTTAATTCATTAAAACAATGATTTTCCCCATGCAAGATTATACTCAGCTTTGTTGGGTAAATTATTCTTTGTTTCAAACCCAGCTTCTTTGCTCTTCATGTTCCATACCCTTTAGTGTTTTAATGTAGAAGCTACTAAATTTTATGTTATCCTGATTATAGTTTCATAGTATTTAAATTGTTTCTTTCTAGTTGCTTATAGTATTTTCTCCTTCAAAATATAGCTACAATGTTTCTGTGAGTTTTCATCACCATCTCTTTCAAATGGTGATCAGTGAATATTTTCAATTTCTGTTTTACTCTCTATTCTAAAACTTCAATTTTGTTTAATTTTTATTTTTTTTGCTGAGGCAAGTGGGGTTAAGTGACTTGTCCAGGGTCACACAGCGAGGAAGTATTAAGTGTCTGAGGTTAGATTTAAACTCAGGTCCTCCTGACTTAAAGATTGGTGTTCTATCCACTACACCAACAAGCTGCCCCCTTTAATAATTTCTTGAAATATAATGTCTAGGCTCTTTTTTGGATCATAACTTTCAGGTAGTCCAGTAATTCTTACATTGTCTGTCTTTGATCCATTTTTTCAGTTTTTATAATGAGATATTTCTTATTTTCTTTCTTTTGATTTTGTTTTATTTCTTGATATCAGGGTCTTTAGCTTCTGCTTGCCCAGTTTTAAGTTTTAAGGAGTTATTCTGCATAAGTTTTTAAATCTCTTTTTCCAATTGGTTGACTTTTCATATTTTTCTTGATTTTCTTGCATCTTTTTTTCCCTAATTTTTCCTCAATTTCTCCTCTTTGATTTTCAAAGTCCTTTTTAAGTTCTTTCAAGATTTTGGGACTGTGGACATTTTACATTTTTTTCTTTGAAATTGAAGTAGCATTTTTGACTTTACTGTCTTCTTCTGAGTTTGAACCCAGATCTTTGCTATCACCATAGATAACAACCAAGTATGGTTGGATGCTTTTCCTTTTGCTTACTCATTTTTAGTGGTTTATTTCTTGGCTGTTAACTTTATGTTAGAGTCCAGCTTTCATCACAGATGTGGAGAATAATGCTTCAACCTTCAGTTTTTATGCTGTTGTTCTGTGAGTTCTACCTGAGGCCCTAAAATCAGGTACTTCTTTCTGCCCCAGCCACACTCAGGGCCCCCAGCAATACTGCCACAAAAAATGTTCTTACTTCCTAGTTCTCTCCAGAGGCTGTAAGCCCTTCTGCCCTGGAATCCAAACCAGGAACTCCTCTCTCTTACAAGTGACAGCAGGCAGCAGAGCCTTCGCTCCTCTACAACCACACATTCCAGTGTGTGCCCACTTCTCACCCCTAACCACAGCCTAGGGCAGGGTCTGGTCATCACATGTACGCTCCAAGTCCAGTGCCAGCAAAGAGCCCTGCAGTCTTACTCTGATCAGCCATCTAACCCCCACCCCATCCATGGGTCAGATCAAAAGTATCTGAAATGAGTATGGGGGGAGAGGGACGCTAAGTCTGTCCTAATGTCCCCAGAATTATCTCAAGCTGGACAACTGCATTACCCCAACTTTTAATTATTTTAGCTGTTCTAAAGTTCATTTTGAGGCATTATTTTAAATTATTTATGGGGGAATTTGGGAGAGCCAAATGCCTTATTCTGCCATCTTCCTAGAATCCTTGACTTGACATTTTCTCAACCAAAACTTGTTAACGAGTTTAATGGGTCTTTATGATAAAGAAATCTGATCCTGCCCCACAGTGCAGATGAGACCTATTGATTCTCTATAAGGAATTTCTTGGCAAGCTTGTTGCATTCTATGGGACATTTTTGGAAAGAATATTTGTTGAAAAGAGGGTGAGGGTGGAACTCGGCCTTCTCCAGGCTGCTTCTAAAAGGTGAAAAAGGCAATACACAGGTAACTGGCCTCTTCTCTTACAGAGCTTTACAGCCCGAATGCCAAATGCTACTTTTCTCAGCAACTTTTGAGGATTCCGTGTGGCAGTTTGCTGAGCGAATCATTCCTGATCCTAATGTAATCAAGCTACGCAAAGAAGAGCTGACTCTGAACAACATCAGACAATATTATGTTCTATGTGATAATAGAAAAGACAAATATCAAGCCCTGTGCAACATCTATGGAGGCATCACCATTGGTCAGGCCATCATCTTTTGCCAGGTAACACTGGCTGGGTTGAATTCTTTCTGAAGGAGTGTGAGCAGATTTCTCTAGTTCCTCAGTGTTGTGCCATGTATAAACACACCTGGCTCAAACATATTTACTAAATTTGCAATCTTTCTGGAATTGAAGGTAGGTCAGAACTGGGGCATTTTTCATCTCAGAATTCTTGCTCAGTTCTGCTTTCCTTCTCCTTTCCTATTCTGCTATTCTGTGGGTTGGACTATATCTTTCCAACTAGTTTAGTGCTCACTTGTTCACAGGAAAGAAAAATAGGCTGATTTGATCTTGACCCATTTTTGCTCCCTATGATGCCTGGTGAGAAGCTAGATTTTTTTTATCTCCAGTGCATGCAACAACTTATTGAATGGTCTGGTGTCTCAAGGTCCTGACTGGTCTATAAGTGTGGGAAAGTAGGATGGCAACAGGATGCCCAGGCAGCTTTTGAATAATGAGCTGAAATGGAGCCAAATCAGCATGGGAGAGTTGAATAGGAAAGTCAAATATGAATTCCTGCAAAGTGTTTGGGTGGCAGGAGAGGCAGTATGATATATAATACATATGTATGTATGTATGTGTATATATATATATATATATATATATATATATATATACACACATATACATATGACTGAATCCCTGAAAGGATCTTTTTACCTAAAACATACAAATGAATTTGTATCTGTGAATTGCCTCACATGCTGCATGCAGCATTACAGAATATCAGAATTGGAAGGCACCCCATTAGCCATATAGTATCTAAAGAGACAATAAGTGGATCAAGCAGCCTTTGCATGAAAACCCTTAGTTTGGTAAAATGCAATACCTTTCCTTCAGCTTTTGAAGTGCTCTGATGGTTAGGAAATTTTTCCTGACATCAATCCTAAAAATTACCTTTCTGTAACTTCTATCCATTTCTGTTAATTCAAGTCCCTTTTCCATATAACAGCTCTACCTGTTCTTGAAAACAATTTGAGCTTCATCTCTTCCTTGGGAGACTTAAATCTCCCAGTTATTTCAGCTGATCTTAATGGTGTGATTTTAACCCTTTCATGTTCTTAGTCACCTTCCTTGGTATCGTTTCTCTTTTATCAATGTCCTTTCTAAAATGTAGTACCCAAATTATAACTTGTATAAACTTTTGTTTGGTTTTCATTTGCCTGCATATGCTCAGTGATGAGCCCAGGCTTTACAGGGAGACTGTCAAATTGCAATCGTGCCAGACTAATCATTTCCTTTCTTTGACAGGGTTACTAGATTACCAGTTTAAGAAAATTCTCTAGGAACTGTAGTAGATCATAAACAGTATATGAAGAAATTGAATATTCTTTCATGACAGGATAAAAACTACAATTAATTGCCAGTCTTAGAAGCAAGCAGAGTTTACCTGGTTCTCTTACACCCATACCCTACTGGGGCTCCCCCTTGGGTCTCTTCTCTGTAGGTATTCAGTTCAGTCCAACAAGCTGTTGTGGAATAGGTACTTTAGTTAAGGCTCCCTGCCAGAGATTGGAAGTAAGACAAAAGCAACAGCCCTTGCCTTCAAGGCACTTACCTTCTACTAGTTACTACCCCTGTCTGACAATCTCCTTCCCACCCCCATCTCTGAGGCTTGCTGCTGTGCTTCATACCTGCCTTATATCACAGAATCCAGTAGTCCACATCTATAGTTGTCTACTGGACCCAGATGGCCCTGGAGGACAGAGTGAGGATAGTGACCTTGCACAGCCCTCTCTCATTTAAATTCGGTTCACTTACAAGTCGTGACATCATGACTTTCTAATGTCACCGTCCCTTTCCAGACTGAAGGACAAACAACAATCTGTGAGGAGTAGTAGCTGCCTCATTGGGAACCCAACTGGCCAGTCTTTGTTGGGCAGTATGGTTTCTTTCCTCCCTCCCTCTCTTCCTTTCTCTCTCCCTCTCTCCCTTCCATTCTTAATTCCCTCTTCTCCCTCTATCCATATAAGGAATCATATCTTTCCCTACAGTTGCTCTACCCAAAGGAATATACACTTTGCTGAAACCTCACAAGTTATCTTGATGTTTACAGATCACTCTGTCTCTGATGACCAACAATAGGTTCCACCCAAGCCTCACTTGCTCATTGTTTGGGCTCTGATGCCTCAGAGTGAGTGTAAATAGCAATTGTTTCTTTGACCAGAAATCCCAGATTGATTTTGGCTTTTTTGTTTGTTTATTTTGGTTTATTTTCTTGACTTGGTAAAAGAGGCCATTCTTTGCCTCCTTTCTTACCCAGCCTTAATCACTGAATGTGTGTTGCCTCAGTCAAACTGAATCCTGTTAGAAGACCTTAGTTTAAAAAGGCCAAGGTCTCCCATTGCTTCAGGGCCATCTCTAGTAGTCCTCATCTATAACTTGCTCCTGGACCCAGATGGTTCCAGAGGAGAGTGTGAGGCCAATGACTTTGCACAGCACAGCCCTTCCTCACTAAAATCTAATTCTCTTGCAAGTCATGACATCACCTTCCTGATATATGGTCCTTTTCAAGAATGAACAAATGATATTGCAGAACCATGCTTTCCAAGCCTCCCAAAATGACAAGTAGTTTATCTGATAATTTGTGTGAAGTTGTGCCAATGGGAGAAAGATAAAGTTGTTCCTCAGGGGTCTCCCTCCAGTTCCTATGTTATATATGTGCATTATAACAAGAACCTCTGGGAAATTGTATTTGGCCTTCATATTTTATCACTTTATCCTATACATAAAATAATTAAAATCCATAAATCAGTACAAATAATTCATTATACTTACGTGGCATTTTTTATGTGCGGTATCCCATTTGAATCTCACAAAAATACTATAAACAAATTTTATCTCCCTTTCCATTTTAAAGAGAAGGAAATTGAGGCCCAGTGAGGTCTCTTAACACAAATTCACACAGCCAATAAATGCTATAGTCAGTGTTCAAACCCATCTCTCATGATTCAGGAACCAGTGTTCTTTCCACTACACCAAAACTGCCTTTAAATGAGATTAATATAAAATCTTCTGTGAGATTAAAAAATTATTAAGTGTAACTTTTAAAATACACCTTTGAAGAAAACTTTAAAAGTTTCCTATTCCAAAAATGTCCCTATATCTTAAAATTTGCAATTCAATGTGGAGAATATCAAATGTCAACTGACCAAATGAGAATGTATGTACATGCTTTGCAAACCTTAGTGCTATTATGATGATTACTGTGTGAGGAACATTGTGCTGCTAGGTGTCAAGACATATCAGGTTTAACTAAATTATGACCCTGCTTTCATGCAGTTTCCAGTCTATTAAGGAGATAAGAAACACTGATATTGATACATGAAAAGTACATCAGAGAGATACAAATAAAGAATTCTAGGAGGTTTATGGGAGGAAGTTGTTATTAACTGGTGGGGACCCGCAAACATTTAAAAAACTGACTGTCCTTGGTGCTGGAAGAAGATTCTAGATGTGGACTTAGCTTTAATATTTACTAGTCACGTCCCCCAAGGCCAGGTGTCAGGCTGTCAGGTGTAGGATGTGGTACCTCATACTGAAACTGAACTTTAGAGGTCAGGAGGCTTTAATGGACCAGTTCCTACATGGATAAATTTCTTTGATTCTAAAAGAAGAGAATTTCACAAGTTTAGTGCCTTCTATACCATATCACCCATCATAGTTTGAGGAGATTCTTTTTTTTTTTAAATTCTTCAGACAAGTTCTGAGCATAAAATAACATACAGGCATGGATAATGTGTTGGTTTATAAATTTCACATCTTTCTATCAAGGAAGCACATAATGAGGTACATTCTTGGCCTCATAAGTAGCAAAAGCCAGGACTTGAACACATGGGAATTAGAGATAAATTTCCCAGCTAGGAGCTCTTGAGGGACCTTAAGGGAGAAATGGTTTGAAGAGCTACACAAGTGGAACATATTCTCTCTGTACCTCTGTACTCTCTAATGGCAAGTCAAAAGGTATTTCTGTAAAAAAAAAAAAAAAAAATTAAAGTCCTGAAGCAAAAACAGCCCTTCCAGCTTGTTCTGCCAAGACAGGGGGCAGGTGAGGAAGCTACACAGGAGGCTGCCTCTGAGCAAGCCGTGCTTCACCTCTGGAAGCCCATTTCTTCACCCTGCCCCTCCCCCTCTATTTCTGGGGGGTTGTTGTAAATGAGGAGTCTTTGAGGTATGGCAGGGCTGAAGTCAAAAGATCAGGCACTTGGCCTCTTCTATATAATGGATGAGTTAAAGCACCTTTAAAATCTTTAGTTCTAACAACCCAATACACAAGTTTCGAAGACTTTTTTATAAATACGTGTAAGCAATAATTTTTATTTCTTCATTAAAGTTCTATTCCAGAACCATATGGAGGTAAATCTGGGTTCTCAAAAACTTTATCAGCAGAGTGCCAAGTCTTACAGATTCTACCAGGCAGGAAGAGCCTTAAATACAGACCTAGTGATAGATTGAGAATCTCACTAACAGTTCAACCTTTATTACATGCCTTCTGTGTGCAAAGCACACGCTAGGCCCTAGAGGTACAAAAGCAAACAGCATAGAATTCTTGACCTCATTAAGCCCAAGTTTGACTCCTAAGTGATGCTTTTTGGGGACACAGTAGCTAGTAAAACTATTAAAAGTATGGAACAATTAAGATTCTCCTGCAGCCAAGCTTCTGGAAGCTTTAAGCTAGGGCTGAGTGCTCAGTGCAGAGTAAGTTAACAGGAGCCATAGATGTAGCCAAGACAGGAACACAGCAATGATGGTGGTAACAACAGTACAACTGGCCGTACAATTGGGATGTGTTATATATCCCATTGCCCGGGGAACCACCAGTCTCCCTGCATCATTATGTGCAATTAGGCTATGTATGACCCCACCTTGGTCCTGGTCTACAATACCTGCATGTCGACAAGCATCACCAACAAGGAACATTCTGCCATTGTGGAGTTCACTGATGTAGAAGATGATAGTGGTAAATGGTGGTCCTCAGTATTAACCTTACTGGCTGAAGCAATTCCACTTTCACTAGATGAACAACACAGTTTATACTTGGAACACATAAATTCTTCTCCAGGGAGTTTTATTTGATGCTCTTCAATGAGAAAAAGTACAAGACCTTCTCAGAAGCAGCCACAGTTCTGGATGCCTGGCTTTGGTCAGCATCCTTTTGGAGATGGGAGATAAATATACTACCATGAATGTATTGACAGATGTGGGAACCAAAGCCCAATTCAAGAGCTTCCAACCTTTGGGCCTGTACTACTAGACCTAACTAGGATCCCTGATCATATCACTCCTGTGACATGGATAGTATTCAAAGAGCCCATTACAAACTCAGTGGAACAGGTTGGAAAAATTATAGAGGTTCTTCTTGACTGCAGAAGAGGATGAGAAAGTGAATAATTTCCAGTAATTTCCATAATTTCCAATAATTTTGGAAGGGAATAGTGTTCAGGCATTTTCCAGGCCTTAAGGGGGTCATGCTGTCAGTAGTTGACATCAGTGATGTCCAAAGAGTATTTCAGTTATGACCAAGCTAGATATACAGTTCCTTGGTCATAGACTGAATTCTCAGAACCATTTGGGAATTGGGGTTAGAGGGGAAGGGTAAATAGTCATTTTAACTGCACTGTTAATTGCCTCCAGTCTTTTTCTAATTCACTTTGGTGAACACTTCTCACCAAATAAGGACAGTAGATGATAGAAATACCACACGCAGACTCCTCTATTATCCCTTGATTTTTTTCACTAGGCTTTTTCAAAAAATCCAAGCTTCAGCTCTTTTTATGATATCCAAGAATTTGAAATTGAAGGGATGTCCATTATTTAGGGAAGTGCTCAACAAGCTGTGGTATATTATTGTGCTGTAAGAAATGATGGGATGATTTTAGAAAAAACTAGACTTACATGAACTGATTTATAGTGAGCTGAGCAGAACCAGGAGAATGTTGTACATAGAAAGAGTAATATCATATGATGAAGAACTGTGAATGACTTAACTTTGCTTAGCGATACAATGATCCAAGACAGTCCCAAAGGATTAATGACACATACTATCTGCCTCCAGAGAAAGAACTGATATTCTCTGAATAGAAATTGAAACATGCTAGCTTTCACTTTCTATTTTTTAATGAAGTCTTCTTGTACAACATAGTATGGAAATGTTTTACATGATGGTACATGTGTAACCTATATCAGATTGCTTATTATCGAGGGGAGGCAGAAGCAAGGAAGGAAGAGATAGAATTTGAAACGCAAAACTTCTTAATAATTTAAAAATTGTTTTAAATGTAATTGAGGAATAAATAAAATACATATTTTAAAAATCCAAGTTTGGGGGAAGTTTTAAATTTGCCTGGATTAGAGCCACCAAAAGAGGCCAGAAATATAAGTGAGAAGATAGCTTCCTAGTTTGTGGCTGATGGAGAAAGGAGTGGTTATTAGTAACTGTAAGGAACAACTCTTGGAGTTTGGCCTGCCTGCCCCTTTGCAGAGGACATTTCTCTATCCTCTCTACAATATAAACTATAATATAAACTCTGCAATATAAACTCTCTACAATATAAACTAGGGAAAAAATCACATTGTTTCTCCTTTCCCAACAACTCTGGCTCCTTCCTGAGCCCTCTTCTGTGGCAAGTCCCTGTGCTTCAGGGCCATGTGCAGCTGTTAACAAAGACAAAAGGAAGCATTATAAAGGATGGGAGATTCCTTGGCAGTGTTAACTTACCTCAAATATTGAAACTAGGCACTGGCAACAACTATAGAGGGCTATAGTCTAACCATTTCATTGCCAACCATTAAAAACAATGATGTAATGCCACTTGTTTAAAAAAAAAGTTAATGCTTTATCCATAGAAGGTTACAAAATATCCCTTTGGATTATTGGAGTAAGAAGTTTTATCAGTCTCATGACTGTTAGTGCCAGCTTTAATATTATAGGATCTTAGACAAATTATTTAACCGGAATATACAGTTATTTTTCCAGGTGTAAAAATGAAGATGATAAATTATACCCACCTTGCCAACCTCACAAAGTTATAGTAAGACACAAATGAGAGAACTTTTTAAAAATTTAGTGATAGCATATTTCCTTCATTTCCAAAGTTGTCCCTTTTCCATCCATTGTCCTCTTTATTGTGATACAATATGAAAATAAGAAAAAGGAAAAGAAAAAGGTGGGAGAATGGGGAGAGAAGGCAACTTAGCAAAACTAACCAAGACATTAACCAAATCTGATAGTGTATGTAGTGTTCTGTATCCACAATCTCCCACCTCCTCAAAGCTTCAAAAAGCTTTAGAAATATTCCATTTTTTCAGTTCTTTTGGGTTAAGATTGATCATTATAATTACACAGTGTTCAGTTTTATTTTTTTCATTTACATTTGTCACATGTTTTCTAGATTGTACTTATATTGCTTTGCTTCAGTTCATAAAAATGTTCCTGTACCTCCCCAGATTCATATCTATCATTTCTTATGGCACATTAATATTCTATCATATTTATGTGCCATTATTTAATTATTCCCCAGTCAGTGGGCATCTACTTTGTTTCCAGTTCTTTATAACTACAAAAAGTGCTATCCATATTTTAGTGTATATAGGACTTTTTTTTCCATCTTTGACCTCCTTTATATTGGTATATGCCTAGCATTAAAATATATAAATTGAAAGGTATGGATATTTTAGTCAGATTCTTCAGCATTACTTAAAAATTACTTTCCAAAATAGCTAAACCAATTTATAGCTAATCAAAAGTATATTAGTGTACTTCTCTCTTTTTTTTTAAATTATCGCTCCAACACTGTTATAATCATTATATCTTCTGTGACAATTTTCTGGGCATGAGGTAAAGCCTCAGAGAGGGTTTTTAAAAAGATAAGATAAATTTCTCTTCCTAATGATTTGGAACAATCTTTAAAATAGTTTGTAGTTGTTTTGTTTTTTGAGAATTGATCTTTTATATCTTTTGACCACTTATTCATTGACTTTTGATCTCATATGTGTGTGTATATGTGTGTATACTATACACACATACATTCGTATATATTACATTTTCAAAGCATTTCTACATCTGTAAAGCTCAGGACAAATGTAAGATGTTATCATATTGGGCCTGTCTTTTGGTTTTTGATGTAGGAGAAAGGTAAATCAGTAAAGCATATCCTTTTTTTTTTTTTTTTTGCTAAGGCAATTGGGGTTAAGTGACTTGCCTAGGGTCACACAGGAAAGGTTAAGTGTCTGAGATCATATTTGAACTCAGGTCCTTCTGACTTAAGGGCTGGTGCTTTATCACACTGAGCCACCTAGGTGCCCCAATAAAGCATATTCTAAAGGGTTTACAAGAGTTAATGGGAAATGAAAGGATCTTTTTTTATCTCACATCCTTCATTTTATACAGCAACTATGCCTTAACCTTATGGAAGTATTTTTTGGTTTATTTTTCAACAGACTCGTCGAAATGCAAAATGGTTAACTGTGGAGATGATGCAGGATGGCCACCAAGTATCTTTGTTAAGTGGAGAGCTGACAGTTGATCAGCGGGCTTCAATCATCCAGAGATTTCGTGATGGGAAAGAGAAAGTCCTTATAACCACCAATGTCTGTGCTCGAGGTGTGGGTTTTGATCCTTTTTTTACTTTTGTTTTGTTCTTTTAGATATAGAGATATTGGCTATTTTGCAAAAGCTTCAGGTTCTCATAAGCATTCTTTCCAGGTTTATCCTCAAGGTTAAACTCTTCATCTTTGTTATCTGCAGTCTTCTCATTCATCCCTCTGAAACCACTGTGGGCCTAGAAGAACACAGATGGATGCATTCTTTGAGAAAGGAGAATTTAAGTTGATGGCTTCATGCTTTTCACTTCAGCACCGGAAGGGAATACTTTAATGTATTTGGCTTTATAGGTGTGTTTAGGACTTCCCCTCCATACGTATTTACCTTATAGACAGATTTAGCAGTTATCTATTTCTAATCCAGCTTTGTTAAAGATGCTATATCCAAAATAGGTATTTAATTTATTTGAAAGCAAACTTGGCTTCCCCATTGAATGATAATTGCATAAAATATTTGGTCATTTATCAATTTTTTCTCCTGGGAAAAATAGTGGGACTTGTTAGTCAGAATCACTTGTCAATGTTTTTCCTCTTTCTTTTTTTGTCTCTCTAGGCATTGATGTGAAACAAGTCACAATTGTTGTGAATTTTGATCTTCCTTTAAACCAAACTGGTGAACCAGACTATGAAACCTACCTCCATCGAATAGGACGAACAGGCCGCTTTGGGAAAAAGGGCATTGCCTTCAACATGATTGAAGTGAATAAGTTGCCCTTACTTTTTAAAATTCAGGATCACTTCAGTAAGTAACATGTTCTCCATAAAGTAAATTATATCTTTTTTGGTCATAGTTCAAATATATTCTCCTTCCTCTTGCCTCATTCCTGTCCCCAAATATAGACCATAATTGTGAAATGAAATACTGCTGAAAAGAACAAATATATACAATATATACACTTATAGATAATATCATTAGCAAGACCCAGGTATGTAATTTAGAATCAAGAGACTTACTTCACAAAAGATTGTGAAGATTCAGATTAGTTTGCCACCAAAAAATGTTGTTACACTATGGAACTGGAGTCAGGCAGCAAGTGTGGATTTTGCTGACACATTCCAGAGACAGAGCCATTGTAACTGGCTTTCATGATCCTTAAGTGACAAGTGTTTTAAAGTTAAGGAGCATAATATTCCACAAAATAAGAAGTACCCAGGCACTGACCCACCTGTGTATGTATCATCATTCTTCAGTTATACAAAAATGTATGCTTTTATTAGTGTGGACACATCCTGCACTTTTTACCTACTCCAGCAGATTTTTATCACTTTCTATGGCCAAAATAATGCAATACCTGGTGACCAAACTTTTGATGACAAGCTGTTCTCTGTGTAGTTCAGATGGTTCTCATATAAGCTTTTATTTAAGACCTTTCTAGCTTGGTAGGACCTCTAAGGTTTTCTGCCAGTAGAGGCTTTGAGAACCCAGAGTGAGACATTGCAATAGGACCTTAGAAGAAGCATATCAATACCAATACTAATTGACCTGAGAACAGGGATTGTTTTTGCCTTTCTTTTTGTCCCCAGCACGTAGCATGGCACCTGGCGCACAGAATGTGCTTAACAAATACTTAGGGACTGGTTGAGACAAAGTAACATTTAGTCATAGCAGATAAGTATTGATTCATTCACAAAGCAATCTCAGTCTCATTGTATAGATCTTGACTTGAACTTTTAATATTCTTTTAATTACATTTTTCAGCTCTCGAAACATTTATTTTTTCTTGATGCAACCTCACCATCCCCCCGGGGAGGAAAAAAGGGAAAACTCTTGTAACAATTATGCATAATCAACAATTATGCATAATCAGGCAAAGCAAATTCCTATCTTGGCCTTGTCCAAAAACACATGTCACATTCTGCATCTCGAGTCTATAACCACTGTTAGGTAGTAGGCAGAGTGCTTCATATACTGGTCTCCTGTAATCTTAGTTGGTCATCAACTTGATCAGAATTCTTTAGTCTTTCAAAGTTTGTTTTTATAATGTGCTTAGCAGGAGCAGTGAATAGAGTCAGTGGAGGCAGTCCTGCAGTCAGGGGAGTCTGAGTTTAAAGCCAGTCTCAGATACTTGACACTTACTGTGTGATCCTGGGCAAGTTACTTAACCCTGATTGCCTTGGGACTCCCCCCCACCAAAAAAATAAAATAAAATGCGTGGTTAGAGCATATATTGCTCACTGGTTCTGATCCCTTCACTCTATATTAGGCTATACAAATCTTTCCAAGTTTCTCTGAAATTATCCCTTTCATAAGTTCTTCTAAAATTGTATATGAATATTATAAATATTATATGAATACATAGTTTGTTAATCTATTGATATGAGTTGAATGGTCTCTGGTTGTGTCACCTCAAAAAGAGCCACTACAAATATTTTTATACATATGGGTCTTTTTCTTTCTTTGATCATTTTATGGCATAAGATGTGTATGTTTGGGTCAAAGGTCATGCATATCTTGTAACTTTGGGGGCATAATTCCAAATTGATTTTAACAAACACACTTTTAGGAAAGATAAGATAGTCAGTTGAAATAGTGGACTAGGTATTTTGGAGTAACCTTTTTATCCAAAGTTCAGAAGTACCCAAGGTAGTATCAAGCAGCTGGTCAGGGACTGACTATTTTACTTAGTTACTAAATCTTAGAAGTGACAAGCCTAATAGGAAAGAATGAATTCTTTTCTTTTTGAGAGGATGGAGTTTATCAGCGTTAAATGAGTTGTCCAGGATCACACAGCTAGTATCTGAGACTAAATTTGAACTCAGGTCTTCCAGACTCTGGGGCCAGGACGCTATCCACAGTGCCACCTAGCTGCCCCACAGAGGGTATTCATTTGAAGGATATTGTGTATACACAGAGATACATATGTGGATATAGATCTATATTGTGATGAAGGTAGAATAATTACTCAAATTAATGTAAGAGAATCTGATTTTTATGTACTGGTTCTAATTCCATAACTTAGATAGATGTTCATGGCCTTCTAAGGGAGAACAGATGGAGGGTGTCATCCATCTAAGCTGGGTTTGTTTATGGGGATTATGTGGTTCTCAGGAAGATGTGAAGGTACCTTTAGAATATCACCTTACTTTAGTTACTGCAATGGCACCATCACCCCAGGGTCAGTTCATAAATCTCTCTGGCTTAACAAGCTTTAAAAGTTGCTGTGGCCAGACTTTTCATCACTGCAATCCAGGTGATGAGCATTTGCAAATTTATTCAGTTAGCCCGGACCTCAGGAGATTGCTTATAGTCCGTGTGTAGGCCCTGCTTTAGCACCTTTCTGTATGGGCATAGTCTGCAAGAATCCAGGGCCACCTCATCAGTACAGTGATGGAGCACATCTCATTGCCTTCTCTGTTATTTCTAGTCGTCTTTGCAAAGTTTCTGACAAAGAAGTTACTGTAAGTGCATCTTGTTGGTTAAAAGTGCTATCACTGTGTAATTAAGAATGAATGGTTGGATAGAATTCATGGATTTTCTGCTTACAGAAATGGTATTGACTTGCCCACTGTGTCCTTTCACATTCTTTCAGACAGCAAGATTAAGCAACTGGATCCAGATGACATGGATGAAATTGAAAAGATTGAATATTAAAGTGAAGATTTAACAGGGGTTTACAAAACACTCCTATGTGTACATAAACAGGTTCCAGAAAGCTACAATTGTAATTTGATTGTTGAGGCTTCTTCAGAAGGAAAACTGATGTTTGTCATGCAGCAAAATAAAGTTCCTGATGGTCTTAAGTTTTAGTTCCTAACTCTTCTTCAAAACAGTTAAATATGACAGCATTGGCCAAAGACTGAAGAGCACCTTTTGACCTGGATTTGTCTTCATCTTTCTACTAGTAAATATATTTTTGGGGGGAGGGCTTCCACAGATTCCACAGTGCACTGATGAATCTAAATAAATAAATCCCTTGAATTTTGCCAGTAGATGGCTGTAGAGTCTTACTAGTTCTTTTATCCTTGTGACAACAGCACCATGAGCTTCGGAGCTGAAATGAAAAGATCAGTCAGTATAACTAACTGAGAGCTTATCTTTTGTGTGTCGTTTCCTACTCTCTTCCCCTTCCCCATCACCATCTTGGGCACCTTGATCTGTTTTGGGAGAACTTTAAGTCATTAATTTTAATTAGCAAAAATAATTCCTATTTATAGAGCACTTAAAGATGTGCAAAGTACCTTTCAGCAGACCTCTGAGTAGAATTCAAATCCAAGTACTCTTTTAAAAGATATCTAAACAGAAACCCTGAGAGGATAAAGAAGTGATTTACCCCTGGCCACACAATTAAGCATGTTATCTTGGTCAGGATTCATGCCAGCATCATCTAGAGCTGATTGCAGTGCTCTCTCCACCATTTCCTGTTGCCTCTGTATTTCCATAGATTATTACCAAGCCCATGCTGTGTGTGGAAGGAACTAGGCTGTGAATTATGACAATCTACTGTTCCAAATGCCATAGCAAACATCAAAACTTTTTTTCTCTTTTTGCCCCAATTATTTGATTTTAAAAAAATGGACCAGTCAGGTCATTCAAGTAAGGGCTATAAAAGCAGAAATATTCTAGGTCCTCTCGGATACTATAAAATGTTGAGTCCTCTAGCATGTTGAGCAGATGTTCTGTGAACATGAACAAGAATCACACGGAGTGAGAGGGATGGGTTTCAATCTGTGCTGAAAAAGGAAGCCCTAAAGAATTAAAGAAACAGTGTCTGTTCTCACTAGCCTCCAAGTTTTAGTGAAGATACGTGATAACTCACAGTTTACGAAGCACTGTCCCAAACATGTTCTTATTAACAAATTAAACACAACTCTGTGTGAAACAAGTCCATCAGATATTTTGTAGATGATGCACGTCCAGGGAGTAAATGACTTGGCAGAAATCCCACAGCTAGACTTCTGTCTAACCTATTAAAGGACCACTATTCATAGACTTGGATTTTAAGTCTAAGATTTTTATTTGGAGTGCCAGGTGTCTTCCTGTACCCTCCTTTGGAATCATTTGTTTCTTGCACGCATTTACTATTTAAAATGAACCCCCCTCTCCCAAGTTCCAAAAGACAGGAATCCTCCCAGGGTAGTTTGCCAGCTTCCCACCCCAGCAACATGCCTTCCTTCACATCCTCCTGTCCTTTCCACTTACCCATTCCCAATGCAGGTGCCATAAATGGTCAGTCCTTACCCTTACCTGGTATTATGACTAATGAGGTAGGTGATATCTTTACACTCATATCAAAATGGATTTTTGTTTTATGCCCATTATAAATATTTCTATTTAAAATATTTGTACTTCTTTTAATTTATCTTCCACTCTCATTGTTATGAACAGATGGGAAGTGGTAGATGTTTACCTTTCCCACAATTTATGAAAAATTAAATGACATTTCTTAGTCCTAAGTAGTTATCCAGCAGAGATAGCAGCAAATAATGCAGAGAGCCCTATACCAAGGCTATGTTTTTTCTCTATTGTCAGCATCCGCTACTTGTTACCATTTAACCTCTTTGAGCTTTGGCTTCTTCATTAGTAAAATGGGCATGATAATATTTGCATGATTTACCTTGACTTCCTGCCATCACAGGTTGGTGGAAAGACTTAAATGATAGTGCTCATAACCATGAAGCACTACATTTGAAGAGGGAGGGATTGTTTTTGTTACAGGATGAGGCCTTTTGGGGAATTCAAAGCCTGTTAAATTTACAGTAAGTTAAAAAAATATCATTCCTATATTAAAAGATGAGAGCAGCCCAAAAATACACAATGTAACTAACTGGGAAGGCAGGAATTGAGGTGCAGGGACATCTCTCTATTTGGATTTGCCTTCTTCCTAGGTGTTTCTCCTCTCTCATGTATAATTTCTGATCTCCCAGCACAAAGTAGAAGTCGATGTATGTTGGTATTCAGAGGTTATCCATTCTGCATCTTCCCAATGCAGAAATCTTTCCATTTCCAACTAGTCATCTAGTCTTTGATGAAATATATTAGTTTAGTGCCTCACAGCATAGCCAATTCTATTGTAAGACAGCATTGTTTTTTTTTTAATTAACAAGTATTACCTTTTCTCCTTACAAGATCCATAAGCACATTTCCCATTATCCAAAAAGTTTCAATCTTTGCTGAAAATTTCTGTGACAAAGGTCTCATTTCTAAGATATATAAAGGAAGTGATTCATGCTTATAAGAATAAAAACCATTCTCTAATTGATGTGGTCAAAAGGATATGAATAGGCAGTTCTCAAGAGCAGAAATCCAATATATTAATAGTTATATGAAAATATTCTTCAAATCACTAATAATTAGATAATTATTGTTAAAATGTCAAAATTTAATTGCTAAAACAGTTCTTAAACTGAAATGAGTTGCCAAGTGATTTCCCACACATTGAGTATCATTCTCTGGTCAGAAGAGGGTTGAGTAGGACTCCTTTTTTAACTAGACTCCATCAATCTTAGAATGTCCTGAACAAAATTTGACCCATTTTATTTGGTTTGCTTTCCTCCCTCCATCCCCACCCCAGTTTATATCTCTGAGAAAAATCTGCTACTGGCTATCTTTAGTTAGCCTCCCAAGCCTCCTAGTAACTTCTGTTTAGTGACAGTTCTCACAGGGTCTGCAAACAGTGGACATTCTTTTTACTTCCCCTTTGCCCTTCTCCTTATATCCTTTTGTCTGGCCACCTGGGAAGCAGCAAAACCATGCTCCTCTCTGTGTGCAACCCAGCTGTCTTAACATTGGTTGTCCAGTTTGGTTAGTCAGTACTTCTCTGGGCTGTCTCGTTCAGCTCGGATCACTGCCCAGAACTGGAAGCAATTTTCACATCTCCACTGATTCCATAGTCAAGGTCATCCCCCTCAGTCATTGAAAACCTGGAGAAGAATTAAATAGAGAGAGGAAAAACAGCCAGATGACTTCAGTACATCTGTGAGCTGAGTGAATCAGCTGTGTGTTGTTTGGCATTAACCATTAGAAATCAGTCCATTAAAAACCAGTAGGTGTTTCTCTTGGCCAACTTAATGCTGTTAACATATTGGAATTCATTATTGTGTTGGGCAGCAACAGGGATTTCTAGTGGGGGTTGTAAGTGAGCACCTAGCAAGGGGCTGAACATACCACGGTATTAGGAGCTGGAGCTAAGTCTTCTAATAGGAAAGGCAAATATATTGGCCATACTCTAATGGTGTGGCGGGAAAGTCTTGGACTGAGAAATTGTTCTTGGTTTTTAGAAAGTGTCGATCCTCTTCAGCTGGGTGACCATGAAAACTTCTAGCTGTTGGTCTCCATGTGGTCAGTGATGGAAAAGGTTAGAAAACTGTTGGGGGAAAATTAACAGTTCTTTTCCAAAAGAGAAGAGTGTGAGAAAGAGAAAGATATTTTTTCAAAGTTCAAAGAAGTGTTTCATCTTTTGAAGAGACCTTTTAAGTCACATCCTTTTCCCATCATATAGCAAGCAAAAGAAAAAAAATCAGCTAATCAATGCCAAGACTTAAGTATTAATTTACTCTGCTCTAGGCTTTCACCCCTATGCCAGGGTCTACCGGTTCTAAATCCCAAATTCTGTTCCCTGCCAATACTTTTCAGAATTTACATGTTGCACTTTAATGATTTTCCCAAAAGATCAGCAAAGAAATCACATCTTCAACCCATCTATCCACACACCTTTTGAGGAATAGTAATATCTAATGATTTGTGACCCCCCCAAATGAAAGCAAATTGATGAACCTACTCAGAAATATAAAAACCCCATTAGTTGAATTGTATCTGTTGTAATATCAGATCAACTCTTAGAAAGTGACTGTTTGTTTATATAACTAATATTTAGTATTGTGCCTGCTATCTGGAGAGAATTGTGCTTGGTAGTATGGAAGATAAAACAATAGATAAAATTAATGTTTCCTGCCTTCATGGAACTTATAGTCTAATAAGGGGATAAGACAAAAATAAGGTAATTTAAAGTAATATAGAATAAATGTTTCCAAGCAAAAAAGAAAACAGAAAAAGTTATCTAAATTTGAATTGGAAATTGGAGGTTAGAAAAATGTGTCAGGGAAATCCAAGCAATCAATTTTTTATTATTGTTATTATTCATTCATTCAATCATGTGCAATTCTTCATGACCCTATGGACATAGCACACACATAATCCATGGAATTTTCTTGGCAAAGATATTGGAATAATTTTCTATTTCCTCCTTCAGTGAATTAAGGTAAACAGAGATTAAGCAATTTGCCCAAAGTCACACAGCTAGTAAGTGTCTACAGCAGGATTTGAATTTAGGTCTTCCTGACCGACCCCAGATTTTTCACCCCAGTGAAAACGACCTTTCCTGAAGTCCTTCTAACCTAACTTGAGCTGGAAAATTGTTTCATTCTGTCTCTTTGTAGTTTTTGTTGTCTCACACTTTGTTCAGAGGTTTGATTTCTTTTGGTTCTCAAGGGCAACTGAAAGAGCTTGAGCTGCTTCCTGGCTTCACTCTGCCATCTTGGCTCCATCCCCCAAATGGCTGACCAAGTTGTGATATATGAATGTAATGAAATACATTTGTTCTGTTAAAAAATGATGAGCAGATGGATTTCAGAAAAACTTGGAAACTTATATGAAAGGATGATGAGTGAAGTGAGCAGAACCAGAGGAACATTGTACACAGCAATAACAACACTGTGAGATGAACAATTATGAATAATTTAACTATTCTTAGCAATACAATGGTCCAAGATGATTTCAAAAGACTCATGATGGAAAACACCATCCACAACCAAAGAAGAATTGATGATGTCTGAATGCAGATCCAAACACAATTTTCACTTTCTTTGGGTTTTTTTTTTGTTTGTTTCTTCTTTCACAACATGACTAATGTGGAAATATATTTAACCTGATTGTACGTGTATATGCTTTCTTGCTATCTTGAGTAGGGGGAGGGGAAAAAGAGAGGGAAAAAAATTTGGAACTCAAAATCTTAAAAAAAACAATATTGAAAACTATCTTTACATGGAATTGGGGGAAAATAAAATGTTACATTAAAAAAAGTGAATAAACATAGCAGTATTCATAAAAAACAAAAATAAAGGGATAACCATAAACTGAGGAATTGCTGAACAAAGCATATGAAGTAATGAAATGCTATTGCATAGTAAAAATGATGAAGAGGTCATTTTAGAGAAGCCTGGTAAGATTGAAGCCTGCAGATTAAAGCAGGCAAAATCAGAGAATAATTTATACTGTGACAACATTGAAAAAAGGAATACATTTGAAAAACTTAAGAACTCTGCTCAATCTAACAATCATGATTCCAGAGGATCCGTAATGAAAAAAAAAATTATATATTTTCTGACGGAAATATGATGTACTCAATGAGACATACTTTTTTGGATATGACCAATGTAGAAATTTTTTTTGGCTTGATTATGCCTATTTGCCACAAGGATTTTGTTTTTCTTCTCCCTCCCCTTATCTCTAGAATAGAGAAGATGGGAAGGGAAAAATAATACTAATTTTTAATGAAAACTTTAAAAATATGTTAGAGATGGAAAGGAAAAAAGACAGGCCATTGAGCAATTGAGGCTCTTCCCCAAAATGGTGGAACTGGGCCCTCTCAAAAGGAAATGACTTCTGTTTCAAAGAATGTTGACATGCAGATAAGTATCACAAAAATCACCAAATTTTGAAAGTAGGAAAGGAACTATTGTGGTTTTGTGGTCTATTCCATAAAGATCTATTAATATCTATGCTCACTATAACATACCCAAGTAGTCATGCAGCTTTTGCCAAAAGACCAAGGAGAGACAATTCACCACCTCTCAAAGCAACTCAATAACACTTTGGATATCTTTAATTGCCAGAAAATTCTTCATGATATCAAGTCTAATTTAGTTCTTTTGTAACTTCTACTCATTATTCTTGTTTTAACCTATGGTGCCAAACAGAACAAGGTTAATCTCTCTTTCACATGACAATCCTTCTCATATTTAAAGACAGTTATCCTCATCCCCCTCACCCAGTTATCTTTTCTTCAAGATAAACATCCCATTAACTGGTTCTCATGTGACATAGGCTAAAGACCCCTTGAACAATCTGGCTGCCTTCCTCTTAGTGCCATCCAACTTTTCAATATAAACTGTGAGTCCCAGATCTGAATGTAATTCTCCATATAAGACCTGTCAAAGACAAAGAACAGAGAAACTTTTAAGGGTCAGAGGGAGAAGACAGAAGTAATGAGAGTTGGTGACACCCCAAATGAAAGCTTTTTGTCAACCTGATGCTAACAATAGAGATCCTTGATATATTGCTCACATAAATAAATAGAACCTACTCAAGGACCTGCCATACCTGATGGCTATTACCCATTTCTGTTAATTTACATGAGCACAAATGATAAAACCAAAAAACAATATGAAGTATATGAGATTCTAGGCAAAAAACTGAAGACCTTAGGGGGCATTTTAATCTCTAGTTACAATTTAAGGCAAAGGCTTCAAAAAAGAGAGTTATAGATTAGGGAGGTGAATAGCTAGAAAAGATTTCTTATTATGGCATTTAGATTTTTGAGCTATGATTTATGCAGATATCTATTGACATTTCCCCTCTTAGACACAAAGAGAGCAGTAGGTAAGTTTTAGGGTTGGATGATAATTAGATTCTTTCAAAGTTGGAAAAAACAAAGGGACAGTTGGAAAAAACAAAGGGAAAAAACAAAAAACAAACAGCCCATGTACGCTAGAGAAAGATAGATTGCAGAACAAAAAGTAAGAGAAGAGAAGAGATTCTGAATTTTCTCCACCAGGGATGTCTAGCCAAAAGACAGAAAGGAAAAGAGAGTATTAGAATCAAGGCTGATTGTGTACTCTGGGGCAAAAAAGGGAAGGAGCTATACTATATATATTTTTTAATTCTAATTTTTTAAAAGGTGGAGAAAGCAGTAAGAGAAGTTGCAAAACTAGACAAATACATGACCACCAATCCAGACGTATTCCACTGAAGTAGACTAGAACTGATTGGAGATTTGGTAAGGAGAAGGGGAGGAAAGTAATTCCAGTTTGGTATTTGTGATGGAGAAAACATAGGTAGAATCTAACATCTCACATCAGATTATGAAAGAATAAAGTCAGAAAAAGGACTAATAGGGATCCATATCTTAAAATTCCACAAAGAAAGTGGGCCAAGGAGGTATAGGAGGAAGCTTTCTGGGAATATAATCCTGAAGATACAGAAACAATTCTATTAGGGAAGAATTAATAAGAACAATAATTGACTTTGATATATTACTAAAATTTGCAAATTGCTTTCCATCCATAATATCCCTGGGTAGGCAAGGTAGCCTAACTGTAATAGCAGGGAAGGCATCCTGAGGTCACAGAAGTAGCATGTTCTAGGGGGTCAAAGCCCCTAGTTCTGATCTTGATCATTACCTCCCCTGAAAGCGCAGGAGTGTTAGCCCAACATCTGAGAACCCCAGGAATTATGCATTCCCTCCCCTAATTACTGTCCCTACTCTAACACATCTCCTGCAAGGAGTGAAGTAAGCAACCATAGTAGAGAAGGGCCCCTCTATCCCTAGGATTATCAATACCAGCTGCTGACCAGCTGCCACAATGGGGAGTTAAACTTAGGAACCCTGGGAACAGCAGTACCCCCAGACTAACACTCCTTACTAGCCTCTCCATTGCTGCTGCCATCATCAAGGGAAACAAAGGAAGCAAACTTGGAGAGCTACTTTGTCACCTACAGGTTCTATAGCTTTTCTGCAGCCACAGTTACTGCAGACCTAGAATTGAAATGAAAGTGTGTATATGTCTGTCTGTCTGTGTATGTATGTTTATAGTAGCTTAAGGTTTATAAAGAGTTGTAGAAATATCTTGTTTAATCCTCACAACAATCCTGGCAGGCAAGTACTATTATCTCCATTTTACAAATGAAAAAACCAAGGCTAAGTTCCCTCTTCAGATCATCAACAAAGAAGAGATGAAACTAGCCTTGAATCCAAGGTCCTCCTGGTGCCAAATCATCTCATTATGCTGTGCTGCTTCTCATCTTTCACATGCTACAATCCTATTTGGAAGTCAGACATATAAGATAAGACCAATTATGCTATAAATGACCTACTTAGAAGAGAATGGCTGTCAGTGCCTTGGTCTCTGACCCTGTGGGATGGGGTGTAGTGATGGTGTATATGTGCTAAAAATTCCAAAAAGTGAGATGAGTGTGTACTAGAGAGGTTGGGTATAAATTATATGAAGGAAATGGGTCTTTTTATTTTTTTATGAGCTTAACAATTGTCACCAAGAAAGAACTAAAAATAAGTATTTGGATTTTTTTGAGTGCATATAAAATTTAACAAGGTGATAACAAAGCTACCTTGTATATTTAACCTTTTGAACTTTCTCTTTTCCCCTCAGTATTTTTTTTAATGTTTTGGGGACTTATCTCTGTTACTTCCCATTAACACCTTCCCTCCACATAGAAACAAACTCTCTTTTGTGGCAAATAAGCATAGTCAAATAACTAAAAAAAATCAATGCATTGGTGACATCTGAAAATGATATCTCATTGCAAATCTCTAGTCCATTACCTCTCTACAAAGATGTAGGAGACGTGCTCCATCATCATCCTTCTGAAATCAAGGTTGGCCTTAAAGGAGTTCTGAAATATTTCCAAGTTGTTTTCCTTCACGTTATTGTGGTCATCATGGAACTGTTCTACTGTTTCTTCTTGTTTCCCTCTATATCAATTCATACCAAATCTCAAGATGAAGCTTTCAGAAGATGGGTAAAATTTGAGTAGGTGAAAAAGGAGGGAGTATAGCCTATGTTGAGGGCATATCAAGAATGGTGTTCATTATATCCTCAAAGCCATAAGGTGACAAGCTTGCCTGATATCTAGAAAGGTAGCAGGAAATAAAATTGTATGGCCAGATAGTGAAAAATATTAAAATATTATCAATTATGTTAAGTATTAATAATATTAAAATAATAAATGCTAAAGCGGAGGAGTTTGAGAAAAATTTGGATGTCTACATACCTCCTATGTATTTGATTTATATTTGCCATCAATTACAGACTAGAAAGATACAATTAGACCTATATAATACATAACCAATCATAATTGATATCATAATATCATAATCATAATATAATCAGTAATAATCAACATTCATCACAATGCCAGGAATCAATACACATTAAACACCTACTATGTGCCAGGTATAGGACTAAGTACTAGGGATACAAAAAGGGCCAAAAGACAATTCTTGCCCCCATTACAGTCTAATGGGAGAAGGCAACATGGACCAATGATTGCCTGATTAAGTATCTTTAATCATGTGTCACTCAGCATTTTAAGAAGTTTTTCTCTTGTGAGAGAAAAAGCTTTAGGCTAAGAACCTTTATAGGTATCTGTTTTTAAGAAAGACAGACCAATTCAAGTGTCTGTTATAACCCCATTAGGTAGGCCTGAAAGCAGCTGCAAAACACACACACACTCACTCACACTCACACATACAAACTCACCATCAGCTCTTTGGTGCATGTTTTCAGCTCCTCCTAATGAGGTAAGTTTTCTCTCTGGCCGGGAGGTTTTCTAAATGTTTTCCAACAGCATGTGTGAATGTCTCTGGTTCAGAAGAGTTTCAGGTTCTTAGCCACACCCTAGAGGGTGAGATGTGATGGACTGTCTCACCTCAGAGTTCAAATGTCACCCCTTGGAACTGAATGGGGAGGGGAGGGAATAAAGGGGACTGCAGTCAACTCTATATGAGGGCAAAATCCTCCCACGGTACCACTGGCCGTGCTACCTTCCCCTCCCCATCCACCCCCAGCACCAGAAATGAGAGCACACAGCCAGCTAGCTCTTTGAAAACTTCTAATTTACTAGTTGCCTTTCTTATTGGAAGTATATTTTTAGGGCAAAGTGTTGACAAGTTTGTCATTTGCAGACTCAGCCAACACACCCCCATCCCAACCCACCCCCACCTTAGTTATTTGGTATTTTTTTCCTCCTGTCTTTCAAAGAAAGAAAAAAAGTGAGTTGTGCAGGCAGCGTCTTATCCAAGGTGTCTGGCAGCGGCTCAACACTCTGGGAAGGAGAGATTTATGGTCCTGTGCTCTGGCTCTGTTTTGCCTTAGCTCACTTAAAACAACTGGGTAAATGAGTTCACTTTATCCATCAGAATGGAATGGGGGGCCCTGCACACTCCTGAGATCTGGCGGAGGTGGGGTGGGTGCAATTTTCATGTCTGCATCACTTACCCTGAGATAAGCCTATATTATGTCTGTCTGAGGTCATTAAACCAGAGGGTGGGGGTGGAGGTGGGGGCTGAATGACAGGATTCAAGTATACCATTTCCTGGCTGGGTGGCTGGGTCCATTTCAGAGGGTTGCCATACTCTGAGGAGCTCTCTCAGTTTGAGCACCAATGGTCTTTGATGACTTTTGGCTCGGAGAGACTCAGCTGCATTTCTGTTTTAAAGTTCCCCAGGAGCAAGAATGTGGTTTACTTCTCCAAGGGGCCCTTGGTACACCTTGATGCATCTTGCACACTGGTAGGTGTTCAGTAAATGTTGGTTAATGATGTGAAAATGAAACCAAGATGGCTCTCAGAACTAAGGTCAAATAGCTTTTCAGTTCCCATTAGGAGTGAGAGACAACAAGGTGGAATGGAAAGGACACTAGTAAAATCAATCAATCAATAAATCAATCAGTGAAAAGACTAAATTCAAGTTCCAGCCAGTAAACTGACTTTGGGCAAATCTGTATCTCTCAGAGCCTCAGTTTACTTATCTGTAAAGTGGGAATCATAACACTTGCTCTAGCTAACTCATAGGGTCATTGCAATGAAAAAGTGTTATACAAATGTAAGCCTATTTTCATTAACAAGTTGCCATCTGTTATTTGGATGTGGATTATCTATACAATAGATTATATGATAGATATTTAATCCCAGCCTTATTCTCTTGATACTCACTCCAACCCTCCTCCCTTCTCACCTATAGCCATATAAAGGATAGGGCTGGAAAATAAAAACAGACTTTAATAAAGATGGTCATCCTGGGACCTTGTATATTATGTTAGTAGAGCACAGTTTCTAGTAGGTTATATCACACTGGAAAGGTTCTGAGCAGTCTCAGCAATAGGCTCTGCCTGCTGCTTGGAAGACTAGCCTAAGTTCAAAGAAGCTCATTGACCCCTTTGGTCATTCAGTCTCCCCTAGACCCATTTGGTTTATTAGCAGCTGATTGCTTTCATTCTGGACAGATTTTCTTTTCTTGCCCTTTTCTGGAAACTTTGTGCCCCATGTTTTATAGTCAAGTTTTGGTCAATTGCTAGTCTCTCGATAATTGTGATGTCAGAGATGGTAAACCAATTAGATGTTCCTGAGAGAAAACTCATTCCCTACTTATAATGACGCTCACCTGCCTCAGGTGTGGAGCAGATAGGAACCCAGACATCTCCCACATCAACTAGTAAAAGTTGTTGCTTGTCCTTTGTTCTCGAAGAGGACCAAGATGTCATTGAGGGGATGCTATGACATGCAAGTGAGTTGGATTTAAGTGAGGGAGAGCTGCAGCAAAGTCACCTATTACACATTCCCCTCCAGAGCCCTCTGGGCCCAGTAGCAAGATATAGATCAAGATTCCCAGAGATGGGAAAACTCTATATCTTTCCTAAAATGAAGTGATGCAATACAGTGAATAGAGTCCCAGTCCTACAGATAGGAAGAGCTCAGTCCAGCTTCAGATGCTTACTAGCTATATGATCCTAGGCAAGTCACTTAGCCTGTTTGCCTCAGTTTCCTCATCTGTAAAATGATCTGAAGAAGACATAGCAAACCACGTCAGTGTCTTTGCCAAGAAAACCCCAAATGGGGCCAAGAATTGTTGGATACCACAACACCAAATAGCACTTACTTCCCAGAATTGTTCCAAGGATCAAATGAAATAATATTTATAAAAGCACTGAGCACAGGGCCTGGCACATAGTAAAGTGTTATATAAATGTAAGCTATTATTAGAGACTGTCTGACTAAGGCAAAGTCAAATCATCTCTCATCATGCAGCTTAATACCACATTCTGTGATCAGTTTTTTTGTTGCCCTATCATACTGGTGATTGCCAAGCTGGCAGTCCACTAAAAGCCCCTAAATCTTTTTCAGGGATTTTGCTATCTAATCATATTTCACTCATCTTATATTTTTGAAGTCAAGTTTTTGAATGTGGATATAAAAATTTCTATTTTGCCCTATTTCTTTTCATCTTTATATATGTATATATACACATATGTACATATATATACATATGACTATAATTAAGTAAATAAAAATATCGTCAAAAAAGCAACTGTGCTTGTCTCCTGTACCAAGCTTAGCATTTCCTTCCCTAACCTTTCCCAGGGCTACTTAGGGAGAGATGAGTGAATCCAGAAGAGAGATAAGTGGATAGATAAAATAGATGATAGATAGATAAACAGATACAGAGATAGATAGATGATAAATTAAATGGATAGGTGATAGATTAGGTAAATGTTAAGTTGTTAAGGTAGAAGAAAAGACAACTGATAGATTTTATAATGCCCTTACGCTATCCTCAAGAAAGTTATATTTTGATGAAGATAACACATAAGAGAGCAAGAAAGGGTGTGGGAAAGATACAGTAGGGATGCAGCAAGTCATGGGCTGAATTATGTTTGAAGTAAACATGGCTTCATGGGTGCTTCCTAAAATGAAGGTCCAGAGAGAATTTACCATAGGAGACTGAGATGGGGGCATTGTCATCATGAAAATGGCCACTAGTGACAGTAAAACTATCTTTCATCCTCTCCTCCAAGCCTTTCACCCTCCCAAAGTTTACCCCCTACTGGCTCACTCCAACAAACATCCTCAACATAACTAGACCCAGAGAAAATGAAGAACATTTAGCCCCCACACACCTATTTTTAAATCACATTTTTTCCTAACCCGTGTTAAACTCTCAGTAATCTGGATTAATGAATTTAAAATGTTTCAATCCTCTCCCAACCTGGATCAGGACAATAGGCTTTCTGAAAATGGAAGCATGAGGCAAGAATGAAAAAAGCCCAGAACTTCAAAGAGGCCTGTTTAAATCATGACTCCAACATTTGGTAGCTGTGTCACCCTAGCAAGCCATTGACTCTCTCTAAGTTTGTTTTTTATTTATAAAACAACATTGAAGAAAAAGATATTGTCTGAGAGGCTCCTTTAACTCCAAAACCATATGATTTTTAGGCTAATTTTTT
Organism: Sarcophilus harrisii; assembly: GCF_902635505.1. NCBI lineage: Eukaryota > Metazoa > Chordata > Mammalia > Dasyuromorphia > Dasyuridae > Sarcophilus > Sarcophilus harrisii. The sequence goes on along the minus strand of NC_045428.1, from coordinate 459,593,078 downwards.
TGTTTTTATTAAAATTTTTTATTTACAAAGCATATGTATGAGTAATTTTTCCAACATTGACTCTTGCATAACCTTTTGTTCCAAAATTTCCCCTCTTTCCCCGCATTCCCTCCCCTAGCTGGCAGGTATATTGGACTAGTCCAATATATGTTAAATATGTTGAAATACATGTTAGATCCAATATATGTATACATATTTATACAGTTATCTTGTTGCACAAGAAAAATCAAATCAAGAAGGAAGAAAAAGAAAAACTGAGAAAGAAAACAAAATGCAAACAAATAACAAGAGAGTGAGTGAGAATGCCTTTTAAAAAAATTTACTTAGCAACTTATTTGCTCTCTCACTATTTCTCTCATTATTGGCAACAGCCATTTTATTCTGTGCTCTAGAATAGTCAAGGATACCCTCAGACATTTTCTCAACTTCCTGACCCCAGTAAGGGACTGCCCCACCCCTCACCCTTCACTTCTCACCCCCAGACCTATGAACAATCCTCTCTTTGAAGAGCCTCTCCCTAGACCTTGCTGACAGCCCACATCATATGAAGCTAATCAGAAGGAGCATGGTGTAGGAGGAATGACAAACTGTGTTTCTCATTTCAATAAAGTTTGTGCTGAACATTGGAAACAGCTGTGGGCCAGGGCAGCTGAACACACAAGAGCTTTTTGGGGGGCTGGTTGAAGATTAACTAGAATGGCTGGAGGTCCCATGAGGTCCCATTCAAGAAGTATTTTGCCGTTCAGAGATTAATGGTGCACATGTTATTCTTCTACTAGATACTAAGCAACTTGAGAGCAAGATCTAGTAACATCCCCTTGCCCTACCTGCAAGGAGTTTGCGCTAGATAAATGAGAAAGGTGATTTCCTTTATGTGTGACTTGCAGGAGCTATCATCCCTGGGAGCTGAATGTAGGCCCTGGAAGCCATGGATTCCCTAAGTTGAAGGAAAAGACTGTATTTTTGTTATTTACAGACTTAGCATTGCCTTCCAGTTCCATTCAGTTCAATTCAAATCAATCGAGTGAATACTTATGTTTATAGCACTGTGAAAATTTTTAAAAATTATGAACAAGATAAAATCTCAGTCCACAAGGAGCTGATAGTCTATGTGGGAGTATATTGCATGGACACAAAAGCAAAGTTAGCTATATTAAGAACACCCAGAATGGGAGAAGTAAAAGTAACTTCCCTGGTCAGACAATACCTGGATAGTGAGCTCAGGTATGGGCTCAATATTTTAGGGAGGATATTAACAAGTCACAGAACAACCAGGAAAAGAGAGACCAAAATGGTGAGAAGACTGGAAATCATGACATCAAAGACAAGTTAAAGAAACTGCACAGATGTTTGGCCTGGAGAAGATTTAGAAGGGCCATGAAAGCTGACACCAATCTTTAAAGAACTATGAAGTAGAAGAGGTGTTATGCTTTTTCTACTTGATCCTAGAGGATGGAGCAAACAATAATGGGTGAATACATAATATATGTAACTAGCCCTTTAACTGAACCTTCAGGGAGAGGGGAAAAGAGCATCAGGAAGAGACGGGAAAGAAAGGAGAAGTCTATTACAAGAAGTGGGAAAGGAATATTCTAGTAAATTTAAGCATAATGAAATAAAAAGTTTCTTGAAAATTAGAAACACCTAAAATATAATAAATTGCCCAAAGAAATCATAAACTTCCTTTCATTATAGATCTTCATGCAAAGTCTGGGTAAATATTTGTCAGGATATTTTGCAGCACGTATAGATGGAATTAGATAGACTTTGAAATGTCTTTCAATCCTAAGACTCTGTAAAATACCCCTATTATAAGGGGAGGAATGGTGATAGAGTGGACAGAGTGGGAAGGCCAAGGACAAGTCTCTTCTGTTGGTTTGGCTCCCATGGCAGCAACATCATTAGGGCAATAATCAGTTTCCATCACAACATATAGTAACTTCTAAATGGTCGTAGTGACTGTGTTGTTATTGTAGAAACTTGTTCCAGGTTTCCAGGAAGCAGAGAGTGAAACCAGTCAGAGGAAACAGCAAAATCCTCAGTCCATCTTCCTTTCACTTATGTGTGTGTGTGTGTGTGTGTTTAAATGTAGTTTGTTGAAGAATATATTCACAAGATATAATTTCTCATAAACACCTGCACTTGAGTACTTATGTTGCTGGGCATCCTTTTGCTTGTAGCTTGAAGGTACAGTAGAATCCCCTAGGAGAGAAAAATCTTTCTTAGCCAGTGCTGAGAGCTCGACCCCCAGTACCATTGTTCAGAGTTTATGCTCTCTAACCAGAAGCAAAAGCAGGCACCATTTCCTAACTACCTTGGTAAGAGCTGAATTACAACAAATATGGGCCTTTTTTTTTTTGGCAGAGACAATTGGGGTTAAGTGACTTGCCCAGGGTCACACAGCTGGGCAGTATTAAGTGTCTGAGGCTGAATTTGAACTCAGGTCCTCCTGACTTCAGAATCGATGCAATATGGGCCATATTTTCCAAAGTTGTCTCATCAACACGAAACAAAGTTATGACCTATATATGTGCAATATACAGTGTTCCTACAAAATAGATACAATATGGCTTTGGGGAGAAAGTCACTTTATCAGCTAGGGGAATCAACAAAGGTCCCACTGAAATTGAATCATGAATGAAACTAGGGATTGTAAAAGATAGAAATGAGAAAAATATGCATTTCAGGAAGAACAATCTTTATAAAAGCAAAGAGATGGGGAATGGGATGCAATGTATGAGAAGGCCAGCTTGGCTGGACTGGAGTGTGTATATGTCTAGGGATGAAATGTATAAAAAGGGAGCAGCTATGTGGCGCATTGGATAGAGCAGCAGCCCTGGAGACAAGAAGACCTGACTTCAAATTCAACCTCAGACACTTAGTAGCTGTGTGAACCTGGGCAAGTCACTGAATCTTAATTGAAGATGAAGAAGAAAGAAAAGGAGATTCTTTATTTATTCCATATTTATGGAGAAGAAGGAGAAGAATTTTGTTTGCCCAACATAAAAGTTTATATTTATTTTATTTCTATTTATTCCATATTTATGTATATTTTTGTCAAGAAGAAGAAGGGGAAGAAAAAGGAGGAGGAGGAGGAGGAGGAGGAGGAACAGAAGGAAGAAGATAAAGATAAAGAGAAGGAAGAGGAGGCAGGAGAGGAGGAGAAGGAAAAGGAAGATTTTGTATGCCTAACACAAGAATTTATGTTTATTCTCTTTCTATGTATTCCATATTTATGTATGTTTTTGTCTTTCCGTTAGAATGTATGTTCCTCTTAATAAGGACTGTTTCTTTCATTGCATTTGTATTTGGGGTCCAGCGTAGTTCCTACACAACTGATGCTTGTCAACTGATCAGTATTTCCCTAGATTTGTGATCTTATTGCTAGAAATACTGTCTTCCTATTGTAACCCATATACATTTTATTTGTCTAATTTTTGTTCTTGTTCTCCTTAAAATCCTCTATAGCCATTCACCAATACTATGAACAGTCCCCTATATCCCTTGAAATTTCACAAAGTGCCAAAATGTCCATCAGTTATCCCATCCTCAGCACCTGTGCCTGGCCCACTTTCTTTTCCAATCATACACAACTTTGAGTCATATACTTCTTCTCCTACATAAGTCCTTTTCTATATTTTATTTTTTTCCAATTACATATAAAAATTTTTAACATTCTTTTTTGAAATTCTTAATTCCAAATTCTTTTCTTCCTTTCTCCCCTTCCTAAGATGGCAACAATTAGATATAGGTTATATATTTGCAATTATGCAAATATATTTCCATATTGTCATGTGGTGAAAAAAAAGCAAGAAAAAAATTTAAAATTTTTTCATATGACTACAGATGGTTTTAATTTTATCATCTGAAAGTTGTTTGTATCCTTTGATTATCAATCAGGGAATAACTTGTATTCTTCTAAACTTGACTCAGTTCTTTATATATTTAAATTTAATGTAATAAAAATGATCAGTTTTAGATCTTGCAATGTTCTCTATACTTTGGTCATAAATTCTTGCTTTCTCCATAAATAAATAAACTATTCCATGCTCCTCTAATTTCCCCTTTCCCTATACTATCCTTTATGTCTAAATTAGGTGCACGTTATAATTTTATTTTTGTATGCAGTGTGAAATGTTGTTCTATACCTATTTCTGCCAAACTGTTTTCCAGTTTTCCTAATAGTTTTTGTCAAATAGTGAGTTCTTGTCCTAAAATCTTAAATCTTGAGTTTGTCAAACATTAGATTAGTATGGTCTTTTACTACTTTATAATATGTGCCTAATATAGTCCACTAAGCCACCTACTGTATAAGTCTTCATTTGTAGTCTTTTACAAATTCATGCTCATCTTGGTCTTCTCCATTGATTTTGGAATTATTCTGGAATATTTGGAATTTGGAATGATATTGGAATATCAACTTTAACTTTTTGGAAGCTGTTATTGGAAGGCTCCTAGACATAAAGGATAATCAGAAAAAATGCTGGCATTTAGATCTTACCCCCTCCTCATTGGGGTTCCTGAAACACTTTTCTTCCTATGATTGGAGAGATTAAAAGGTAGATAGCAGAATACTCCTCCCAGATCCTACAGTTAAGAAGGGGTCCCAGTGCAGCCACTTCATCATCTCCCACCAGGTTTCAAGTCTTCGTCATGTTCCCAAACTTGGTACTCCTCCCTTTTAGCTTCTTTTTATGTGATGTCTTCTCCCATTAGATTCTGCTTTTCTGGAACAGGATCTGACTTTGCCTCTCTTTGTATCCCTAGCTTAGCACAATGCCTAACCTATAGTAGGCATTAAATGTTTACTGACTGATAACTATAAGGAATCTCTGTACAAAGACTCCACTGGACATCATCTATGAAAGAAGCCTAATTTTAATATATTATTTAATAAATAAAAGTTTGGAGAAAATTATTCTTAGAAATATCTTTCATAAAATTCTTGATAGAGAAAAGCTTTTTGTCCTTTTATGATATATTTTCTGCAAGACAAAAAAAACAATAATAATTACAGTGGGATCTTATATTCTTATGTTTCAGTCAAAAATGTTCTCTCTATAAAATATCATTTGTTACAGCTTACCTTCATCAAGGTGTTCTCAGTGCCTAAATAAATTATTCTCTCAAAGACTGAGTAGAGATGAGAAAGAGGTATATGGACCCGTATCCTCATCTCTCTCATGTATCTTGAGAATCAGTCCCTTATGAGCCCTCAGAACTGTGTCATCTACATCACAGACTTCGTACTGTGTGTATAGCTGGTCAGATCCAGCTGTTCTTCCCACCTTGTTTTCTTTCGTGCCATTTCTACTTCCTCAAGCAACACATTGGGGACTGTGATATTAGATTCCATATGTGGTGTCTCCACAGTCATTGATGGGGAAAAGAATTTGTCATAGAAATCTTGACAGATCTTTTTTTCCATTTGTTTTGCTGCCTTCCCAGCTCCATCCTTAAATGCCCTCAGGACAAGTGGATTCAGGACTTCTTGCCAAGCTTTCTGTTTTTTTTCCTCTGGGGCTTTTCACAGTTTTATGGGGTGATATTGCTCATAATCTTCCACTGTCCTCATCTGTAAGTTTTTAATCACAACATAAATAAATAATGCGACAAGAACTTTCCACTTGTTAAAGGAAACACCCCATAACTTTGAGGGAAGGGACTGTGATGTACACATCTCCTTTGCAGTGTCCAACGCCCAACTAAAGCACACAAATGGGGCTCAGTAAACATGTTGCATAGTAATAGGGGGTAGACAGCACACCTCATATCAGACTTTCACTAGCTGTGTGACCCTAAGAAAGTCACTTAATCTCTAAACCTCAATTTCCTAATCTGCAAAAGAAGTTTCACTCAAATTCTGAGGCACCTTCAATTCTACATTTATGAGTTACTTTAGTCTCTGATGGCTTAGCCAGACTGTCTGAAAAGAAAAAAAAGAGAGTAAAAAGTACCCCCATTTCTAACCCCCTAGGATTAGAGGTCTGAAGACCTTCATTCCAAGAGTCACCAATCCAATTACTAAGCATTTATTGAGAATCTACTAAGTGCTTAGCACCATCAGTTTGTGCATCAGTAAACCTTTAGCTGCCTAGAGAATAGAATAAGAAACCTTGAATAAAGGAATGAAGAAAGAAAGCCTTTTTCACTCCCCTTCTTCCCTCCCCTTTCTTACCAAAACCAGGTGGGTAATAATTTGAAGTAATGAGTAATTGAATCATTTTAAAACAGCTCTGGAACCCCAGGGCAGGGATTTCTGGGGAAGGGGACCTGGTGCCTGTTTACCTTGGCTGTCCTACAGAACTCTCCCTTCTATCTCCACCCCCATCCTTATTTAGTTGCTGGTTGTCAAGGAGATGGCTGACAATTTCCATTTTCCAAGTCTTTCTGTTGGAACTCTACCGAGACACTTTGGAAACTCCCCACTCCTCCCTGCTCCCCAGGCCAAAGAACTTGGGGATGCTGGCCAGGCAGGGGTGGCTGCAGTTTCCCTAGTCCTCAGGCAGAAAGGAAGAAGGAAAAGTTATACAGAAAGTGACTTAGAGAATTCTACATAATTTAGAAAATTTATAAAATCCCCCCTCTTAACTCCTCTCCTGTTCCTAAAATTGAGGAAAATTGAGGCAAGAAAGATACTGTGGTGTGTCTATGGTCATATATATAATACCTTGGATTCTATAAAGACTCAGTCCTTTTCCCAAGACCTTACCTCCCCTTCTGGTATTCCTATTTCTTAAAACTTCACCACTATTTTCCCACCTCTACTCCTTCCCAAAGTCCATCTTCCAATGAGAGATTGCATTCTCTCTCCACAGCTCCACCTCTTAGAACACTTCTCAAATGCCATCTCCTCCATGAGCTCCCCAACTGAAAGTAATGTTTATCTCCCCAAATTCCACATTGATTTGTGTGGCTCTCTCCTTTAAATTAATCATATTTTATTAGTGGGTTTTTTAAAGCATATTTATCACTATCCATTTCACTTAGAAAGTCAGAATGCATAGAACATAAAGCACTGGATGGGATGTTAAGAAAACTGGGCTCACTAGATCTTCCCACCTCTGACATTTATGATCTATGTGACCTTGAGTTTAACCTCTTTCTGTCTCAGCTTCCTCATCAGTAAAATCAGAGAGTTTGGTCTGATGGACTTTAAGGTCCTTTTCAACTCTAAACCTATGTTACTATGCCCTTGAAAAAGGAGACTATTATTTTTCTTCTTTATAACCTAAGCATCTAGCACAGAGCCTTGCATTTAGTAGATCACTCAATAAATGTGGAAGGTAATGTGCTTTCTAATAGGAAACAGGTGACAGGTTTTGCAAGGGTGAATGTTGAAAACAATCTTTGCATGTATTTTGAAAATAAAAAGCTATTAGTAAGAAAAAAAGGGAGAGAAATAATAATTGAACCTATGAGCATGGATGATATGTCACCAAGTGAGAGAGTAGAGGAAAAAAAAGAAGAAAGCCCAAGACAAAACCTTGATGAGAGGACATCCATGATTAATAGATGTGACATAGAAGAAGAGCCAGCTAAAGAAAAAGTTGAGGAGGAGCAGTCAGAATAGGAGAAGAACCAGAAAAAATCAGCATCATGGAAACTGAGGTAGGAGAGAATATCCAGGAGGAGATAAACAGTATCAAATGATGCAGAAAAGTCAAGAGGATTAAGGACTAAGAAATGGCCATTATATCTAGCAATTTAAAGATCATTGACAACTTTGTGGAGGACAGTTTTGTTTGAGTGATGCAATCAGAAGGCAGATTGCAAAAGTATGAGGTGTGAGAGAAGAAGAAATAAAGGCACTTATTAAGACCTGAGTTCAGGTGCTATTTACCTGGTGGCCTTAGATCAGTGGTCCTCAAACTTTTGTTCTCAATATCTTTATCCTATTAAAAATGATTGAGGATCTGTCCAAAGAGTTTTTGTTTATGTGGTTTATAATTATAGATATTGATCACATAAAAACTAATTATGAATTTGTAGACTCTCTGAAAGGATTTTAGAGATTCCCAGGATTCTCTGGACCAGACTTTGAGAACCACTGCCTTAGATAATCATTTCTCTAAATCCCCATTTCTTTATCTGAAAAGTAAAAGTAATAATATCTGTTGACATGAGATAAATACTTTAGTTTTTAAATTCAGATGAACTAAGTCTGAGTCTAGTCTTAGGGACATATTCCAAAATACTACTCTCTTTGGATCATTTCTTTTTTTATAATAGCTTTTTATTTTCAAAATACATGCAAAGATAGTTTTAATCATTCATCCTTGCAAAACCCTGTGTTCCAAATTTTCTCCATCCCTTCCCCTCACTTCTTTCCCCTAGACAGCAAGTAATCCAATATAAATTCAATGTGCAACTCTTCCCTACATATTTCCACATTTATCATGCTGCACAAGAAAAATCAGATCAAAATGGAGGAAAAATGAGAAACAACAACAAAAAGGTGAAAATACTATGTTGTGATTCACATTCAGTCCCCATAGTCCTCTTTCTGGATGCAGATGGCTCTCTCCATCACAAGTCTATTGGAACTGACCTGAATCACCTCATTTTTGGATGATTATTTTTTTACCCAAAGTTTACTCTAGAAAAATGGCTTCATATAGTTCATACCTTAATATCTACATCTGTGGTAAAAGTGTTTCCCAGATCTCTTACAAGCACATTCAAAGTAGAAATACATATAAAAAGTCTAGGATAGTCTTTATTTTACCAAATTAAAAAAAAATGCAAAATCTCATCAGTTAGTCATTCAATAAGCACTTAAGCGTCTACTATTTGCCAGCTGCTATGGTAAACACTGAGTATACAAAGAAAGTCAAAAATAGTTTAAAAAAAAAAGCCTGAAATACAGTAGTGAGATGTTGAAGGCCTATTACTAGTTGTGATAGAGGAGAGAAGGATCTATACATGAGATGGTATAGAGGTAAAATCTACATGACTTGATAACAAATTGGATATATGTATGGGTGAGAGAGAGTCAAGAATCTAGGCTGACAATGAGTTTCAAGAGTGAGAAACTGAGAAGTTAAATCTAAACCTACAGAACAACTTATATAATGAACAAAATAACATAAAACAAAATAACATGTTTTTCACCTTTTTTGTTGTTGTTTGCTTGCTTTTTGTTTTCTTTCTATGTTTTTTCCTTTTTGAAATAATTTTTTCTGTGCATCATGATAAATGTGGAAATATGTATAGAAAAATTGTACATGTTTAACATATATTGTTGTCTAGGAGAGGAGGTGGAGAAAGGAAAGGAGAAAAATTTGGAACACAAGGTTTTGCAAGGGTAAATGTTGAAAACTATATTTGTATATAGTTTTCTGACCAATGAAATGATTAATCACAATTACAGAAGAAAGATGATTTAACCTGTACTCACCTCTTAGAGAAGTAATGGATTAAAAGTAGAGCATGCCACATAAAATTCTCAAATTTGATCAAGGTACTGATTCATTTTGTAGACTATATTTATTTGTTTTTATTAAAACATTTTCTTTACAAAACATATGCATGGGTAATTTTTCAACATTGACCCTTGTTTGTTTCAAATTTTGTTCCAAATTTTCCCCTCTTTCCCCCACCTCCTCCCCTAGCTGGCAGGTAGTCCAATACATGTTAAATATGTTAAAATATATGTTAAATCCAATATATGTATACATATTTATACAATTACCTTGATGCACAAGAAAAATCAAATCAAGAAGGAAGAAAAAAATGAGAAAGAAAACAAAATGCAAGCAAACAAGAGAGAGAGTGAGAATGCTATGTTGTGGTCCACACTCACTTCCCACAGTCCTCCCTCTGGGTATAAATGGCTCTCTTCATCAATGAACAAGTGGAACTGGTTTGAATCATCTCATTGTTAAAGAGAGCAACGTCCACCAGAATTGATCGTTGTATACTTTTGTTGTTGCCATGTATAATGATCTCCTGGTTCTGCTTATTTCACTTAGCATCAGTTCATATAAGTCTCTCCAGGACTCTGAAATCGTTCTGTTGGTCGTTTCTTAAAGAACAATAATATTCCATAACATTCATTATACCACAATTTATTCAGCCATTCTCCAATTGATGGGCCTCCACTCAGTTTCTAGTTTCTAGCCACTACAAACAGGGCTGCCACAAATATGTTTGCACATACAGGTCCCTTTCCCTTCTTTAGTATCTCTTTGGGTTATAAGCCCAGTAGTAGCACTGCTGGATCAAAGGGTATGCACAGTTTGATAACTTTTTGAACATAGTTCCAAATTGCTCTCCAGAATGGTTGGATCCATTCACAATTCCACCAACAATGTATCAGTGTCCCCAGTTTTCCCATATCCCCTCCAACATTGGTTATAGTTTCCTCTCATCTTAACCAATCTGAGAAGTGTGTAGTGATATCTCTGAGTGATTTGGAGCACTTTTTCATATGAATACAAATAGTTTTAATTTCTTCATCTGAAAATTGTCTGTTTCCTTTGACCATTTACCAATTGGAGAATGGCGTGAACTATTATAAATTTGAGTCAATTCTCTATATATTTTATAGATGAGACCTTTATCAGAACCTTTGAATGTAAAAATGTTTTCTCAGTTTATTGCTTCCCTTCTGATCTTGTCTGCATTAGTTTTGTTTTTACAAAAACTTTTTAACTTGGTATAATCAAATTTATCTATTTTGTAATCAATAGTGAACTCTAGTTCTTCTCTGGTTGCAAATTCCTTCCTCCTTCACAGACCTGAGAGATAAGTTATCCTATATTTTTCTAATTTGTTTATAATCTCATTCTTTATGCCTAGATCATGAACCCATTTCAACCTTATCTTGATATAAGGTGTTAGGTGTGGGTCAATGCCTATTTTCTGCCATACTTGTTTCCAATTTTCCCACCAGTTTTTGTCAAATAGTGGATTCTTATCCCAAAAGATGGGGTCTTTGGGTTTATCAAATACTAGATTGCTATAGTCATTGACTATTTTGTTCTGTGAACTTAACCTATTCCACTGACCAACTTCTCTATTTCTTAGCTAGTACCAAATGGTTTTGATGACCGCTGCTTTATAATATAATTTTAGATCTGGTACAGCTAGGCCACCTTCATTTGCTTTTCTTTTTTTTATTATAACTTTTTATTGACAGAACATATGCCTGGGTAATTTTTTACAACATTATCCCTTGCACTCACCTCTGTTACGACTTTTCCCTTCCCTCCCTCCACTCCCATCCCTAGATGGCAGTCAGTGTTATACATGTTAAATATGTTATAGTATATCCTAGATAGAATATATGTGTGCAGTACCGTACAGTTCTCTTGTTGCACAAGAAGAATCGGATTCAGAAGGTAAAAATAACCTGGGGAGAAAAACAAAAATGCAAGTAGTTCACATTCATTTCCCAGTGTTCCTTCTCTGGGTGTAGCTGATTCTGTCCATTATTGATCAATTGGAACTGAATTAGATCTTTTCTTTGTCAAAGAAATCCACTTCCATCAGAATACATCCTTATACAGTATTGTTGTTGAAGTGTATAATGATCTCCTGGTTCTGCTCATTTCACTTAGCATCAGTTCATGTAAGTCTTTCCAAGCCTCTCTGTATTCATCCTGCTGGTCATTTCTTACAGAACAATAATATTCCATAACAGTCATATACCACAATCTACCCAACCATTCTCCAGTCATCCATTTATTCTCCAGCTTCTAGCCACTACAAACAGGGCTGCCACAAACATTTTGGCACATACAGGTCCCTTTCCCTTCTTTAGTATCTCTTTGGGGTATAAGCCCAGTCGTAGCACTGCTGGATCAAAGGGTATGCACAGTTTGATAACTTTTTGGGCATAATGCCAGATTGCTCTCCAGAATGGTTGGATCCATTCACAATTCCACCAACAATGCATCAGTGTCCCGGTTTTCCTGTATCTTCTCCAACATACATCATTATTTTTTCCTGTCATTCTAGCCAATCTGACAGGTATGTAGTGGTATCTCAGAGTTGTCTTAATTTGCATTTCTCTGATCAATAGTGATTTGGAACACTCTTTCATATGAGTGGAAATAGTTTCAATTTCATCATCTGAAAATTGTTCATATCTTTTGACCATTTATCAATTGGAGAATGGCTTGATTTCTTATAAATTAGAGTCAATTCTCTATATATTTTGGAAATGAGGCCTTTATCAGAACCTTTGACTATAAAACTGTTTTCCCATTTTGTTGCTTCCCTTCTAATCTTGTTTGCATTAGTTTTGTTTGTACAAAGGCTTTTAAATTTGATATCATCAAAATTTTCTATTTTGTGATCAATAATGATCTCTAGGTCATCTTTGGTCACAAATTCCTTCCTCCTCCACAAGTCCGAGAGGTAAACTATCCTATGTTCCTCTAATTTATTTATAATCTCATTCTTTATGCCTAAATCATGGATGCATTTTGATCTTATCTTGGTGTATGGTGTTAAGTGTGGGTCCATGCCTAATTTCTGCCTTACTAATTTCCAGTTATCCCAGCAGTTTTTATCAAATAGTGAATTCTTATCCCAAAAGTTGGGATCTTTGGGTTTGTCAAACACTAGATTACTATAGTCATTGACTATTTTGTTCTGTCACCCTAACCTATTCTACTGATCAACTAAGGGAAGGGAAGGGAAGGGAAGGGAAGGGAAGGGAAGGGAAGGGAAGGGAAGGGAAGGATACTTTGATACATAGTTCTTAGGTTATTGTATCCATTAGTCACCTATCTCTTGCAACTAGCCTGCTGGTTGGTCTTCTTGCCACAAATCTCTTCTCACTCCACTCAACCATCAAATGAATCTTCCTAAAACTCAGATCAAACAGATCAGGCCATATCATTCCTCTATTCAATAAACCCCATTGTCTCCCTATTGCCTCCAGGATCAAATATAAAATCCTGTGTGTGGCATTCAAAGCTGGTCTTCTACGATTTTCAAATCTTCTTATACCTAACTCCTCCCCATCCTACTCAACATTCTGCTATCCAATGACATTGGACTCCTTCTACCTTCAGTTGAAAAAAAAAGTGCTGATCTCATTATTGTTTGCCTGTAAAACCTAGACAGTATATCAGTGTCATGCCAGGAAACCAAATTGCTTCCATTTCAATTGACTTAGAAAAATTCTAAAGATCACCTAACATAATAAGTTATTGGAAACCGAGTTCCTTTCTCAAACTCTACTGTAGAGAATGCAATTCTGATGGTCTGGTCATGTTTTCCAATGCCAAACATATGCTTGCCAAAAAAGACTTTTTATGAAGAACTTACATAGGGCAAGTGCTCACATAAAGATTAGAAGAATTGATACAAGGACACTCTTGAGGTCTCTCTGAAGAACTTTGGAATTGTGAGACATGGGAGACACTGGCACAGGACCACCCAGCATGGCGTGCCACATCAGAAAAGGTGTGCTTTAGGAGCAAAACAGAATTGAGATGACTCAAAAGAAATGTGGGTTGGGCAAATTTATTCTAAGTATTCTTATGAACTATTTCTGCCAATATACAGTAGAGTCCTCTGAGTTTATACTGTTCTGATCAGTCACAATCCAACACACTATATCTTGCTCCTCTTTGAGAATGGACAACTACCATCATCCATCCTTCACATCATCATCTGCCTCAAGCTCTTCATTTGTAAATTGAGAAAATTGGACTCAGTGGCTTCTAAAACCCTTTCGTACATTAAATCCATGATCCTATAAAATCTGTGATCCTAAATATAGGAAGTTAGAATAATAATGCTTTACAGAATTTTTAATATTCCGTTTTATACTATTTCGATACTCACAACAAGGGAAGCAGGGCGAGTATTGTCCCCATTTTCTAAATGAGAAATCTGAGGGTTTAAACAACTTGCCCAAGATTATTTAGAAAACATTTCTGGTTCTTGTACTAAAAACCAAGTCTCCTACATTCCCATGACAAAAAAAAAAACACCAAAAAACAGCTAGCTACTTAGGCAGGCTTTCCCTTCATAACCATAGTGCCTCAAACCCCTTCCTCCCTCCTTTTCCCTCTTCCCTAAACTGATTCTGTCAAGGCCTTGTTCATTTCCTCTTTGATCCTCTGGGAGCAGTTTATAAAAAGACTAAACTGTGAGTTCTGGGGTCTCCTCTGTCCTGAATCCCTCCCTTGCCTGTGGCCTCTCACTCTACTCCCTCTAGTCTTCTTCTCCTTTCCCTTTCCACAAACTAGGTCTCAGCCTCTACTCCCTCTGTTCCCCCCTCACAAAGACTGTATCGGTTTTCAGAGCCCATTTCTACTACAGTCCTGCCTCCATCTCATCATTCTTCCTTCTGCCAGGGATCCCTAGTGGGGTCACAGACAACCAGAGCATGGAAAAATCATTTGTCTTCCAGAGAAGCTGTTTCCTTTTTCCATTTTAGGTTTCTCCTGAATCCATCCCAGCTTCCCTAAAGGCACCTGGGGAGTTAACACTAAGAAGGACAGTCAGAATTTAAAAGAGTTTAGCAAGACAGAAAGGTGGGCTAAAACTAATGAGAGATCAATTAAAGAATCTCAGAGCTGGAAGGGGCCTCTAGATACAGAAAATCCAACTTTGCTTTGAATTCAAGAATCCTCTCTACAATATCCCGACAACTGTTGTTGTTGCTGCTATTGTTTATCCTTCGTTTTCCAAGAGGACCATGATAAGGGAGGAAAGTAAATTGGATTTGAGTGAGGGAAGACTGGGCAAGATCATCTGCCTCACATTCTCCTCCAGAACCATCTGGGTCCAGTGAACAATATCTCTGATAGGAGAACCCTCCTGAACCACACCAGGGAGAGGCCACAAATACACAAGGAAAACAATGTCATTGCTAGACAGCCTTCAGGGTTAGAAAGTACCTCCTTACAGCGAGCTGAAACCTGCCTCTCTTCAGCTTGCCCCCCTTGCTCTTCATTTCATTACTTCACATTAATAGTCCACCTCTAATAATTTCTCACACAGTCAAAGCCCTTTATAGCCTAGCCCTTTCCTGCTTTTCCAGTCTTCTTGTCCCTTACTCCTTAATCTAATTTCTGATGCAGGGACAACGGCCTTTTGGTTGTTACACAAAAGAGACACTTATCTATTGACTCTTGGGGATTTTCTCTGGCTGTACCCCCATGCCTGGAGCTCTTTCTGTCCTCCTCTTCAATTATCAACCTCCCTGAAAGCTTCATTTAAGTCCCAATAGAAATCCTACCTTTTAAAGAAAACCTAATTTCATTTCTCTTAATTCCAATGTCTTCCCTCTTTTAATTATTTCTTATTTATCTTATATTTACTTTACTTTATGTATATTTGTTTACATGTTGTCTCCTCCTTTCAAATGTAAACTCTTTGAGGACAGGAACTATCTTTTGCCTCTTTTTGTAACCCCAGAGTTTAGCACAATATCTGCACATAGTAATTGCCAAATAAATGATTCCTGAATTACTTACCTGAGCAACACATATATTTTGCCATCTGCTTTCTGATATGCATTCCTCTTTTCCTTTACCATTTCTTGCTTTGGTTTTTGGAAGAAAAATCCAATCAACATCATCCTTGCTACTGGGAAAAGTGTGACAATCCCATTGAGAAGGAAAAGAAACTGGTAATGGTAGGCTGATGCTGGGGAGGCTCCTACAGAAGAAAAAGAGTAGGATAAGGTTAATCCATGAATTAGCTCATCTAAGTGAGGAAAATAACTTTTCCTCACTTTTCATAGCTTCTTACTCTAAGTAAGTATTTTTGCCACACCGTCAAAGCCCTTTCCTGCCAATTTCTAAGTAGTTTTGCCAATTAAGATCAAAGCTCAGATAGATAGATAGACAGACACATAGATAGAAAGATAGAGAGGTATAGATAGATAAATAGATGTATATACACACACACATATACTTGCTAATTCAAATGATGCAAATGCCCTCTAAATTTTAGGGTTCTGAGGCAAAGCTCCATTCTCATGACCTAGTTGCAACTCTTCCAAGAATGGCACAACCCAAATGGCCTTCACCCTTAACCCCCAACACCAGACGGATCAACATTATTTAAACACAAGCACCTGCTTCTAGGACAGTCTGGAATGGTACAACTCTCTACATTCACTTTTCCTGAATGCTTTGATCCAAATTCCCTTCCTTTTTCATCACTTCCCCTAGAGAATGTAAGTTCCTTGTGAGCAGGGACTGTCACTTTTGCATTTGAATCCCTAGTACCTTCCATCTAAATGAAACTAAAGAACTGAGAAGATCCTGGAACTGGTCCAAGCTTCTTAAGTGTCAGAACGGGAATCTGAACCAGAGACTCAGAAATCCAAACTTCCTATTGAACCATTCTGCAATTCATAGATGGCAAGACCCAGAAGGGATCTTAGAGATCATCTGATCTAATCTTCTCATTTTACATAAACAAGAAAAAAAGACTTGCCTAGAGTTGCCACAACTAGATAGTAACAGAACTAGGAACTCAAACTGAGGTACCTGAGCTTAATAGTAGGTGGAGTAAATCTAATCTCTCTTTCATGTGCCAGCTCTTCAAATATTTAAGGACAGTTTTATTTCTCACATTTTTTTTTCAAGGTGAACTGCATTATTTATCATTTGAAGTGGTTGAAGTCACTTTATAAATGTAAAGAGCTATACTCCTAATTTCTCTGACCATTCTTCCTATGGCATGATTTCTAAACCCTTTATCATCCCAGTTGCCTTCTTCTGTGTATGATCCAGTTTGCCAATATCTCTTTTAAATATGGAAGCCAGAGTAGGATTCAGCATTCTAGATGTGCTCTGCCCAAAGGGAGAGTACAACAAGACTATTACTCTTCTTATTTTGGACACCATATTTTATTAATGCAGTTTAGCATTCAATTAGCTTTTTCCATTGCTACATGATACCACCAGTTCCACTGAGATTGTAGTCCACTAAAACTCTTAGGTATTTTTCACATGAACTGTTGTTAAATTAGATCTTCCCAATTCTTAATCTGTGCAGATATTTTTTTTTCTCAAAATAAGCATTGGATTTCATCTTAAAATGTGGGTACTTTAAAATTTGTGTAAATGAAAAAAAGATTTGGGAAACTTAGTGAACTATGAACTCAACATGAAACAGTGTGAAGCAGCTACAAAAAGAGTTAAAACATTCAAAGGCTGTATGAATGAGCATGTATTAACAAATCATGATAATAATCCACTAAGTTTGGCCCTTCCCAATTTAGAAAATGGCACCTTATTTTAGGCTTCACATTTTAACATTGACAAACAATGGAGGCTGCAGAAACAGACACCTAATTAGGATTTTTGATGGGCAGGGCTAGTCTCACAAAATACACTGGTGGTGACCAGCATGTAAGATGTTCTCAAATCCAATTTTCAAGATTAAGTTGACTGATTGGTCAGAGAGATGTTTTAGCCCTTGGGACATAAATCCCCCTGCAGTAAAGAAAGATTCTAGAGTATCCCATGGAGGACAGACAGAAATTGTAGAAAATGAGGGGAAATATTAGAAAGGCTTCTAAAGGGAGGAAGGAATTTTTGTTGTTGAGTTCATTGACCTCATTGAGATTTTCTTGGCAAAGACACTGGAAAAGTTTGCCATTTCCTTCTCCAGCCCATTTTACAGATGAGGAACTGAGGCAAACTGGATTAAGTGAGTTGCCCAGGGTCACACAGCTAGTAAGTGTCTGAGTACACATTTGAACTCAAACCCAGCACTCTGCGCCACTTGAAAAGGCACAGGGTGAGGTTAATCTGTGAACTAGCTCAAGTAACTTCCTATTCTAGTAGTGATTTTGCTGTTTAGGAGCAAAGCTCAGCTAATTCAAATTAAGTATGTGTTCTGAAGCAAAGCCTCCATTCTCATGGCCTGACTGGTGGTTGTTATCCTTCCTGCTTGAAGATGACCAAAATAAGGAGTCAAGGTACAGTGTGTCCGGCTGTGGCTAATCAGACCGAAGCAGGCTGAGAAGGCTCTACCACAAGTTGGGCACAAAGAGTCCATAGGAACATTTGGAGCGGAGATGTCTCCAGATCTGCTCATTTCACATTTCTTTTGAGCTACTGCACTGCTGCTATGCTCCCAGAGCACAGCACCTTCTTTGATTCAGACATGCCACGCTGGGTGGTCCTGTGCCAGTGTCTCCTGTGTCCCATTAAAAATGTTCTTCAGAGAGACCTTGACAGTGTCCTTGGATTGCTGCTTCTGACCTCTGTGAGTGCTTGCTTTGTGTGAGTTCCCTGTAAAATAGTCTCTTAGGCAAATATATGTTAGGCATTCAAAAACATGCAGCCCATTGGAGTTGTGCTCTCTGCGGTAGGGTTTGAATGTTTGGAAGTTCTGCCCAAAAAAAGATCTTAATGTCCTAGTAATATCTTCCAACAGCAGCTTGACTAAAATGGTCTTTGCTTTTAACCCCCAAGTTGGCATTCCTTAAAGACAAGCACCTAGCTCTTACGATAGTCCCTAACTCTAGCCAGTTTTTTTTTTCCTTCAGTAGTATTTTATTTTTCCAAAAACAGGAAAAGATAGCTTTCAACATTCATTACTGTAAGATTTTGTGTTCCAATTTTTTCTCCCCACTCCCCAAGACAGCAATCTGATATAGTTTAAACATGTACAATCCAAATATTTCTACATTTGTCATGTTGTGCAAGAAAAATTAGATCAAAAGGGAAAAAACCACAAGAAAGAAAAATCAAATAAACAAAAAAGTGAAAATACCAAGCTTCAATGCACATTCAGTCTCCATAGTTCACTTTCTGGATAAGAATGGCATTTTCCATCCTAAGTCTATTGGAATTGCATTGGATCACTATATTGCTGGGAAGAGCTAAGTCTATCATAGTTAATCATCATGCAATCTTGCTGTTACTGTGTACAAGGTTTTCACTCAACATCAGTTCATGTAAGTCTTTCCAGGCTTTTCTGAAATCAGCCTGATCATCATTTCTTTTTTTTCTTTTTTTTTATTTATTATTATTATTATTTTTTAATAGCCTTTTATTTACAGGATATATACATGGGTAACTTTACAGCATTAACAATTGCCAAACCTCTTGTTCCAATTTTTCACCTCTTACCCCCCCACCCCCTCCCCTAGATGGCAGGATGACCAGTAAATGTTAAATATATTAAAATATAAATTAGATACACAATAAGTATACATGACCAAAACGTTATTTTGCTGTACAAAAGAATCAGACTCTGAAATATTGTACAATTAGCTTGTGAAGGAAATCAAAAATGCAGGTGTGCATAAATATAGGGATTGGGAATTCAATGTAATAGTTTTTAGTCATCTCCCAGAGTTCTTTTCTGGGCATAGCTAGTTCAGTTCATTACTGCTCCATTAGAAATGATTTGGTTGATCTCGTTGTTGAGGATGGCCTGGTCCATCACAACTGGTCATCATATAGTATTGTTGTTGAAGTATATAATGATCTCCTGGTCCTGCTCATTTCACTCAGCATCAGTTCGTGTAAGTCTCTCCAGGCCTTTCTGAAATTACCCTGTTGGTCATTTCTTACAGAACAGTAATATTCCATAATATTCATATACCACAATTTATTCAGCCATTCTCCAATTGATGGACATCCATTCAGTTTCCAGTTTTTAGCCACTACGAAAAGGGCTGCCACAAACATTCGTGACATACAGGTCCCTTTCCCTTCTTTATAATCTCTTTGGGATATAATCCCAGTAGTAACACTGTTGGATCAAAGGGTATGCACAGTTTGATAACTTTTTGAGCATAGTTCCAAACTACTTCTCCAAAATGGTTGGATTCTGCTCACAACTCCACCAACAATGCATCAATGTCCCAGTTTTCCGCAGATCCCTCCAACAATCATCATTATTTTTTCCTGTCATCTTAGCCAATCTGACAGGTGTGTAGTGGTATCTTAGAGTTGTCTTAATTTGCATTTCTCTGATTAATAATGACTTGGAGCATCTTTTCATATGACTAGAAATAGTTTCAATTTCTTCATCTGAGAATTGTCTGTTCATATCCTTTGACCATTTTTCAATTGGAGAATGGCTTGATTTTATAAATTAGAGTTAATTCTCTATATATTTTGGAAATGAGGCCTTTATCAGAACCTTTGACTGTAAAAATATTTTCCCAGTTTATTGCTTCCCTTCTAATCTTGTCTGCATTAGTTTTGTTTGTACAAAAACTTTTCAGTTTGGTATAATCGAAATTTTCTATTTTGTGATCAGTAATGATCTCTAGTTCTGCTTTTGGTCATAAAGACCTTCCCTTCCCACAGGTCTGAGAGGTAAACTATCTTGTGTTCCTCTAATTTATTAATAATTTCATTCTTTATGCCTAGGTCATGAACCCATTTTGACCTTATCTTGGTGTACGGTGTTAAGTATGGATCAATGCCTAATTTCTGCCATATTAGTTTCCAATTTTCCCAGCAATTTTTATCAAACAGTAAGTTCTTATCCCAAAAGCTGGGATCTTTGGGTTTGTCAAAGACTAGGTTGCTATATTTGTTGACTGTTTTATCCCTTGAACCTAATCTATTCCACTGCTGATCATCATTTCTTATAGAACAATACCATATTATTGTTCCATAATTCCAAATATACCACGACTTATTCAGCTATTCCCCATTTGATGGGTACTACTCAATTTCCAATTCCTTTCTAGCCAGTTCTGAATACCTGCAGCTCAGACGCAATCTTTCCTGGCTCACCTTGACAGGAGCCCTAGAAAAAGGGGATAAGAAGGGCAAGATGATAACAATTCCTTTAAGGAGTCAAGGCAAAGGTCATTCTGGTTATATTGCTCCAGTTACTAGAGCACTTAAGTCCTTTCTGGAGCTGAACTGCTAAGTATTCAAACCCTACCACAGAGAGTGCAATTTAGATGGGCTCTGAGCAAGTGAAGATGTCATGAAGAGATAGAGAAAGAGACAGACAGACAGAGAGAGAGAGAGAGAGAATGAGAGAAAGAGAGAGAGAGAGAAAGAGAGAGAGAGAGAGAGAGAGAGAGAGAGAGAGAGAGACAAAAGACAGAGAGAGAGAGACAGAGACAGAGATAGAGACACAGAGAGAGACAGAGACAAAGATAGAGAGAAAGAGAAAGACAGAGACAGAGAGACAGAGACACAGAGAGAGACAAAGAGAGACAGAGACAGAGACAGACAGAGAGAGACAGAGACACAGAGAGAGAAAGAGAGACAGAGACAGAGAGAGAGAGAGACAGAGACACAGAGAGAGATGGACAGAGAGAGACTATGGAGGGTGGAGAAGTTACTGAATGTTTGTGGAGTTGTAGCAGAATACAAAGAACTACATTTGCCAGAGAGTAGACCTTTTGGAACCTCAAGACTGCTGGGTCAAGAATGAAGGAAGACAATAAATCTTGAGTTGTTAGCTGGCAGGAGAAGTGGGTCCTAGGCAGGTATCCCCAGCCTGAGTTGCCAGCTAGAGAGGTTGGCTGGTCTTGGTTGTGAATAAGGGTCTCTAGGGAGCAAGTTGAATTCTGAGGTCAGTGATGACAATTCCTGGCGGTTGTTGAGGAATCTGAGTAGCATTATTTTAAGCTCTGGTCATCTCTACACTGGAAAAGTACCCGAGGGCTAGGGTGGAGACAAATAGGCTCTGAGCCAGACATTTTAGACAGTGTTTCAGAGAGAGACTGAGTCAGCAGAGAAAACATGGAGGGAAGGAGGATGTGTTAAGGAACAGAGCTTCCTTCTTGGTTCATCCTGGAGCTTTGTTATAACAACAACAATAATAATAATAAATTATTTTATAAAAAACTTTACATAGATATTTCATTTAAGCCTCACAACCACCTTAGGAGAGAGGTACCAAAGACATTTTTGTGCCATTTTACAGACCAAGGCACTTGAAATGAAGTGATTAAATCCTAGTAGAAGCAGAGATCTATCAAAGGAGATTCTGTCAGGGTCAAGCCTAGCAGAAGAATCTAGACCCTGGGCCTGAGGCCTCAGTTTTTCAAATCAACTTTCTGGAGATTCTGATGATATCATCAGGGAGGCTTTTGACTGGGGCCGGGGATTGTTCCACCACACGTTTCACAGTGGCTAAATTTGGAGTTAAGAAGATCATGATTTGAATCCTATCTCCAATCCTTAATAACTATGTATCTGTGAACACAACTTCTCTGAGACTCAGTTTCTTCATATGTAAAATGGAGAAGGTACCTTACTTCACAAAGTCCAAATGAAATACCATAGATGGATAGTGTTTTGCAAACTTTAAAAGTCAAGTTTTTAATGAAATCACTAATTTTCCTTCTCTCCTACCCCCAAAATAAAGAAAAGACAAAGTATAGCAATAAGTGTAACATTTGCATCAACTCAAAAATCAAAATAATTCAGATGAACGTAAAAGTCAACTCAATAGTGCACAAACTATGTCTTTCTAGGCTTTCCTAAAGCTTCACTTATTTGCTGATCAGACTTTGACTCTCAGCACACATTCTAACTTGTTATTTGTACAACTTCTTGCTAATACCTTGAAAGAATGCAAAGCCAGGGAGGAAATAGGTTCTTCAGACCCTAATGTAAGGATCTAAAAGGTCACTGTCCATGAGATTTCCTAATAAGGATCAACAGGGCTCATGAGAGACAAAACATGCCATTTCGAATATTGCTATTATCCTGGGAAGAAGTGGAGTCCCAGAGAACTCAAGGCGAAGAATGACATCCAGTAGTTCTAATCTGAATCCACCCCTTCCTATCTACTCTTCTTTGTCTATAAAAGGGAAAATACCAGCTCCTTTTCCATTCCTCACCTAGCCTTCATGGATAAGCAGAATGATTAGACATTAATCCTCCCACTCTCCATGCTCTGCTCTGTCATAGATGTCATCTATGACATCCTCTATAGAGGATGGAAAACCCTGATCCCATCTCTTTTGTCATCCAAACAACATGCTCCCAAGCCAGTTATGTTTAATATCAAAGAGCTCAAAACAGGGTCCAGGAAGAAAAATATTTCTCTAGACTTTTTGGGAGGACCCAGTCCATCCTAGTTCCCATTCTCAGGATGCACTAAGCTAGTCTCTTTGGAAAATAGCAGTGGAGGAAGGGAGTGGAAAGGAATTTAAGAACCAGTAATCCATTATAAAAGGTGACTAAGATGTAATAAGGATATAGTAGTGCTTAATTGCACATCAGTTATATGATATCTGTTGCTGGGGAGGATGGAGAGGGGATTCCTATATTAGGCAGAGGGAGGTTGCATTAGATGATCTTCAAGTTTCCCTTCCCTTGCTAAGATTCTGTTTCTATAATAACCACTTAATGTCAAAAGGCAGGACCTCTGCTAGGCCTGGACCTCTCCCATTAGACCTCCCTCAGATCTTGACCCTTCCCCTTTCTAACCAGTGCCCCTAGCCCCTTTCTGAATTATGGATGCTGTGAATCATCTGGCATAAATAATTCACAATAAGTCCAGCCCAGAGGGTAACAGGAGAGCAGGAGAGTGAGGTGGGTATCCCAAGAGGCTGGAGAAGGCAACCTGAGCCCAGATCCCAAGTCTCCTGGGGTCTAGTGTTGGCATTGGTTCCTAGGGCAAGGAGCAAGAGAGTCCTGGGTGGAGAGTAGACCCTGAAGTTTTATGTCTGGAGTTCTTGGGAGTGATGGAGCCATGGTTGGTGGGACTGTCAAGTACCTACATGTATCTCTCTGCTTCCTGCTGCAGCTCCCTCTGTGGAGCTCAGGTGAGTGCTGACCAGCCTCCCTTCTCCCATAAGTTTGCCTCAAACTCAAGCTGTATTTCTTCTTTTGCTCACTAGACACTGTCTATCTTTCCTCGATGAAAAATAATTATTGCCATTAAGTAGAACATTTCATTCAGATTAGATATGAATCAAACAGATTTGAAGGCAGCACTTTACGCTTTCCATTATCTCACTTTAATCCATGAAATAAATGGGATAGGAGTTATTATTTCCATTTTATAGATAAGGAAATTAAGGCCTAAAGAGGTGAAATTATTTCCCTAAAATCACACTTAAATGTGTCAGTCAGAGAATCCATGTCCTCCAATTCCCAGTTCAATGTTCTCTCCATAAACTATAGATTCATTTTCACTCTTCTTGCAAAATGAGATATCAAGATTTGGCTTGTGGTATTAGTTGGGCAGCACAGTGAATAGAGAACTGGGTCCGGAGTCAGGAATACCTGAGTTCAAATGTGGTTTCAGACACTAACTAGTTGGGTGACCCTGGATAAGTCACATAACCCTGTTTGGTTTTGTTTCCTTGTCTGTAAAATGAGCTGGAGAAGGAAATGGCAAACTACTCCAGTATCTTTGCCAAGAAAACTCTCAATAGGATCATGAAGAGTTGGATATGACTGAAATAACTCAACAACATTTATTCCCTTCTTTTTCTCTTTCATATTTCATTCTCTTTTTATTCTCTACTCCCTGCTCCCATTTTTTGCTCCTGCCTCGGGGAAAATATCACCCAGTCTTGGAAACTTCTCAGAGGATCTCAAAGTACTTTGAGAGCAAATAGTCTGATTGTGATAGCTTAGGAGAAAGGAAGGGGTAAGGACTTTTAAGAGAAAGGCTTTAAAGGGAGGATGGAGAAAGATTGGAATATACTTTACTCTCTGCCAGAAATCAAAAGCTATGGGAAAGCCAAGAGTTCTAAGTTAGAATCTGGGACCTTTCTAAAGAAGTTAGGCAATAGTAGAGACCCATAATTTAATAGAAATTTTGTTGATTGTTAGATTGATGGCATGTTTTCTTTAGAATTTTAATGGAGATGACATCAAGGCTTCCCTTGTTGGGGACAGGGGTGAAGGAGCAAGAGGCTGGGAAGAGTATTAGAGATGAGTGAATTCCCATTGATCACTATGTCTGGTCATAAAAAAAGATCTCATGGTCTGTAAATGGAATCTGGATAACCTATATCAGGCACGTTATAGAGGGGATTTCTTTTTCAGGTAGAGGCTAGATGAGATGTACGCTCAGGTCCCTTCCAATTCTGAGATTCTGTTTTCTCCAGGCACTAAGCAGGCACTCATACCAGATAGACTCATTCTAATACAACTTTAAATGACCCTCTGGAATCCTTTAGTTCATGTCTGTGCCCCCAATGGAAAATGAGGGAAGCTTCTCCAGCAGCCTATGTGCAAATTTCTTCAGAACATGGGCCTTCCTTGAGCACCAGTTCTTGTTTTAAAACTACCACTATCAGAAGTTCTTGATGTTTAACAAATATCGTCCCTTGCCATTGTAGTCTTCTTCCTCTTGTTCTTGTCTTAAGGGGTCCGCATAAGAGGCAGCAGGAATATAGATTCAGAGAGCTGGAACAGACTTTAGTGATCATATAAACCAAGAACTTTGTTGTGTCACAGACCCTTTCTCAGAATAATGTTTTTAAATGGATAAAATAAAATATACAGGATTACAAAGGAAATCAAAGGTTAGTGACAAAAGATGTATTTTCCCCATCTAAGTCTCAAATCTAGACCTTAGGTTAAGATTATTTGATGTTAGCCAACAATCTCTTCATTTTGCAGATGAGAAAATTGAGATCTAGGAGCCTATGTGGCTTACCCAAGCTAGTTATACAGCAAGCTAGAAGCAAACGAGGAGATGAATCCAGGCCTCCTGACTTCTGACAAAATGCCTTCAGTTTAAAGCATGTTGCCTGTTAGGGAGTCGAGAAGAGGACTTGACAAGGAGATCATAGAGGGGATGCTTCAAAGAGTGTTGGACTAGATAATCTCCAAAGTTCCTTTCCAGTTGAGAAGTATTTGCTTTTATGACCTTAACATTCCAACCAGGATGTGCTGCCAACCCAGTGAAGCATAAGAACTCGATTTGTCCTTTTTCTTCCCCAGGACAGCCTCTCCCAACTTTAAGTGCTCCATCCAGTGAAGTGCCTGTCAAAGGGGTTCAAGGAGATTCCCTGGAGCTGACATGTGCCTCAGCTCCCACTCCCCTGGTGATCTTCTGGAGCTTTACCCCACCAGGTTCCCTGGTCCCCCAGCCTATCGCTGTCACTAATGGAGCTGAGGTTAAGGTGGAGCCAGGAGCTCTAGCTTTGGGGGTTGTGAGCCTAAGGAACAGTAATCTGGTGTTGGAGGGGCTTCGGAGAGCAGCCCAGGGACGGTTCCTGTGCCAGGCTTTGTATTCAGCTGGTGGTGAACTTCAAACTGCCTATTCCTACATCATTTTGTCAGTTTTGGGTGAGTTGGAGACACGAGTGCAACAAAAAGAAAGGGAGGCTGTTCTAAGATTGCTGCTAATCTGTAATCTTGTCTTGCATGCAATTGCATAAGGTTTGCATATTTTTGCATGGATTAATTTACCAAGTAACATTCTTCTATCTCCTCCCCACCGGTCACTAGAATGAGGCAAAAATGAAACCTGGAACTCTGAGATCTAGATTTTGGAGGGAAGGAGGCTATAATTATAGGAAGGACGTGGGCAGATGATATGGGACAACGACATTGGGCTGAGCAAGAGGACTCCTATATTTGTAATAAAAGAACAATTTTCTTTCTACTAGTGCCTGTGTCTAAGCCCCAGGTACGGCTGAGCAGCCCATCCCCGGTGGAAGGAGCATCCCTGGTAGTGGCATGTGTGATCCGGGAGGGCACTAGTCCTGTGTCCTTTGCCTGGCAGCATCAAGGACCTCAGGGATCCCGAGGACCCCTGGCTGAGCGGAGTGAGCAATTGCTCCATTTGGAACCTGTGAATAGAACTCACACTGGCTGGTACATCTGTAGTGCTCAAAACGAGGTCAATAGACTCAACAGCGACAGTGTTTACCTAGACGTCATCTGTAAGTTGCCTGCTCCTGAGGAGCACCCATAGAAGAGACCTTATTCTTCCCCCAAACACTCTTCCGATCCAAATATCAGACCCGAGCATATTCCTCATAGTGTCAATTCTTCCAGTGGGAAAACCAAGCAACACTCAAAGGGAAAACCCTCAAGGTCATCATTCATTCATTCAAGTAACTAACTAATCAACTGATACATTTATTAATTACCTATAATGTACCAAGGGAGAGGCAATGATAATTAACGCATTGTCTTTGACTCCAAATAGGAGAATAAGTTATATACACAAATATTTGTAATACAAAATAAAACATAATAATGTATAAGAGAGATGTGAACATTTTCATGTTGTGAGAGTCCAGGGGTGGGAATGGAGTGGGGATAAGGAAAGGCTTAGTAAAGAAGGTAATTTTGAGAAAAGCTTAATAAGGCAGAAATGGACAAAGCATTTCGGGTATAAGAAACAACCAAGCAAATTCAGAAAAGGAGGAAAACATGGGGCACATACAGAAGATGGTTTGCGTTGGGCAGAAGCACAAATTAAATGAATAGTATGAAGGTTGGCAAGACCATAAGATCAGTAAATTAGGAAGATCCAATAACAGTGCAGAGTGGAAGGATCTGTGGGTGAATAGATCAGCTCATGACACCTTCACACTGTGGCCCTCAATCATTATTCCCATAAGGTCTGATTGAATATAAGCTCTTTAGGGCTTTTAAATTTATATATATATATATATATATATATATGTTTATATTTTTATCCCCAGTACCCTGAATAGTATTTGGCACATAGTGAGACTTTAATAATGCCTTTTGACTAATTAAGTGATGAGATTCTTTCCTCATTTTTTACTTGCTTAGAGATACTTGTTAAAACTGAATCTTGAATGGGCTTGAGAGTGATTAGGCTGAAATTTCAAGAGCCCAACTAAACACTATAAACCAATTGATCATAGACATTTATTATGTACCTACTATGTGGTTAAATATTATAAGTACCAATTAAGTTATTAAGTATTATATGTGTTTAGTACATACTATCTGCTAGACACTATGCTTAGTGCTGGGTAATACAAAAAAAGCAAAAGGTGGTCCAGCTCAAAGAGCTCAGAATCTCATAAGGGAGACAACAAGCAAACAAATATATATAAACATGCCATATACAAAATATATGGAAAAAATTAACAAAGGCAGGTTAGGAAAGGCTTTCTGTAAAATCTGGCATTTTAGTTGGGACTTAAAGGAAGTCAGGGAAATCAGCAGTTGGAATTAAGGATGGGAGAGCATTCTAGACATAAGGCACAGCCAGACAAAGCCAAAGGCGGAGTATCTTGTTCACTGAATAGCCAGGGTCACTGATTCAAAGAATACATGGAGAGGAGTAAGGTGTGAGAAGACTGGAAAGGTAAGAGGAGGCAAGGGCTTTGAATGCTAAGACACAAGAATAGAGGACCTAGAAATTGAGAAAAAAAGAACAGTGGCCCAGAAAGAAGTTAGAAGTTATCAGAACCAACTTCAAAGTAAGAGGGTGAAGACTTTTCTGTGAAAACCAGTATAACCCAAAGCTCAGAAACTTAGGAGAAGCTCGTTGACATGGATTCAGATATGGAAGGTATTAAGAAATAAGGAGAAAGGGAACCTGCTTCCTTAGAGGCCCAAAGGGCTTCCAGAGCTCTAGCTTGAGTTGATCCTATAAATCATGGCACCAGACAGGGAGGCAAAGAAGAAGCAGGATTTCAGGCCTGGATGAAGTGATCCAATATTGTACTCTGTCCTGTACAGATCACAAATAGAATACATAGAAATTGAGGACATTCAGCCTGGAGAAGCCTTAGGGCTTCAGGTTAGGGGAGTTGGGCTAAGAGTTGTATTCAAGTTTTTGAAGGGTTGTTAAAATGATAACAGGATTTGATTTCTTATGATTGACCTCAGAAGGCAGAACAAGGAAAATTTCTAGAAGTTTTTTGTTTGTTGTAAGCAAAGGAACTCTTAACAATTAGAGCTTCCAAAAGTGGACATTGGGTGATCCAGGAGATAGTAGATTTTCCATCCCCTACTCCTTATTGGGCTCTTTAAGCAAGGGCTATATGACCACCTGTTAAAGATAATGTCTTTGAAGTCTTTTGTGTCCCTGAGATCCAGTCATATAAGGTCTTGTAAGAATATTCAAAGTTAGATAATTTCTAACTAAGACAAAGCTGAACATTGTGACTATGCTATGAATCTCTTATCAGCTCCTCATGTGCAATTTATACCCTGGTCAGTTCTCCTACTGGTAGTAAAAGGGATTCATTGTCCTCAGGTCTCATGGCTATTTGTTGACAGTCCCTTGTGTTCAAGCTTTTATGATCCCATGAACTATGTAGCATGTCATTACTGTCTATGGAGTTTTCTTGGCAAAGTTTCTGGAATGGTTTGCCATTTCCTTCTGCAGTACCTGGGTCACATCCAGCACCACCTAGCTGCCTCCTCCACAGGGATAGCTTACCTTACAAGAAGGTATAGGATAAAGGTACTAGTACAAAGCTATGTGTCCAAGGTAATAATCCTGTCCAAGGACGGGGAAGGATGGAGGGACCATTTTCTTCACACTCACACACACATCCCCCCCATTCCTTCCAATTTCTCTCCAAACCCCCATGACTTTCCTCTTTCCCCAGCCTGAATTTCCCGTGCTTTTTTGGGAGGAAGTTCCCTGACCTGCTCTCTCTTGCCCCACAGATGGCCCAGACGAGCCCATAATCCGCGTGGAGCCTTTGGCAGTTAGTGAGGACAGCTACTGGGCAAGTGAACAGGAGGAGGTGACTCTGAGCTGCCTGGCTCCTTCCAATCCCCCCAGCCGCTACGTGTGGCTGCATGACCACATTCAGGTCCACGCTGGGCCCACCTACATCATCGCTCGTGCTCACCAGTCTCATGCTGGACGCTACACTTGTCTGGCCCACAACAGCCACTTGGATACCCACACTCAGGCCACCATCCAGCTCACCATCTTCTGTGAGTGAACTCAAAACAGACCCAATTTAAAGAGAAACAGACCCAATTACTCTTCCATTCGGTCTTCTAGGACCTGGCAGGCACTATCTAACCTCCTCTTGACTTTTCAGGACTTCACTCTATTTTCCACCTCCCCTGCTTGGGTTTCTTAGTGTCACCTCTTGGGTTCCTTGATCCATGTACATACACTGCCCTGAGCTGACTTGGACCTCAGCACCCTGGGAACAGGCAAAGTTAGGGCTGCAAGTAGGGCTGTGAATAGGGCTGGGAATAGGTTCCTAAATTTAGAGACAGAGTCCAGACAGGAGGGGAAGTGGTGTTTGTAAAGCCAGACTGACCCTCCCAGGAAAGCAGAGGGAGGATGGGGTAGATAAAAGGGGATGGTCTAAATTAGGGATGATGTGGAGGCTGTGGAAGATAAGATTTGGTTACCCACTTAGAGAATAATTCTCTTCATGTAAGGGGTTAGGGACATGAGTCTGAGACACAAAGAAGGACAGATAGAATTCAAGAAAAAGAAGGGGGGGGGAGAGGGGTTGTTCCTAGACACACAGTTGCTGAGGCGAGGTAAGAATTAGAGACAGATTAGATCAGGATTCAGGGTCGTCACCTGGACCTTAGCTCTCTGAAGACTCTGGTTTCTGTCTGTCTCCTAATTCCTCCCTCTTCCTTTCCCAAGAAGTCAGCTGTGACCTCTATCCCTTAGTCGGGAATCTGGGGTGGGGGAAAGGTGACAGATATAAACTCTTTCCCTCCCCCAACTTTCTTATTTCAGGCTCTGATACCAAAGTTAGGTAGTGTGTTACCTTTGCTCTCCCCTCTCCCTCCTTTCCCCTATGCCCCATCTACTTTGCCTAGATCCTCCTCAGGGGCAGCCCACCTGTGCTGTGTCCCCTGACACTGGGGCTGTGGTCCTAAATTGCACCTGGCCTGGGGGACTCCCAGAAGCCCAGCTGCAGTGGGAGGGCCCTGAAGGTACCAGCCCCTCTGCCCCTACCAACCTCATGTGGACCTACCTGTCAACCCATCTGCCTAATGGAAGCATCTTCACCTGCATCACCCAGCATCCTGCTCTGGCTCGACCTGTCTTATGTAGGATTACCCTTTGTAAGTGCTAAAGGAATGGGATGATGGTTAGGACTAGAAGGGATACAATACAAGGGGAGAGGGAAGACATAGGAGTCAAAAGGATTGTAGCTCTGAATTGGAGATTTTGAGGATTGGGGGTGAAGAAGGGGACAAAGGGAGGGCAGAAGACAAGGGAGCCTGGGTTTGGGAAAAGGGCAATATGATGGATCTGAGAACTGCAAGTTAAGGGGACTTTTGTATAGCTATTGAGTCAAACCTCAGGTCCTCCATTAGATATGGGGATAGGTTACTCTGGAAGACTAAGAGGAGAGGAAGAGCCTCAGACCTGCTCCTTTGACATCTTCTCTATTCATATGTTCTGAGCCATTGTTTCTTGTTCCAGGGGAGCCCAGCAGTTCCCCAACCTGTTCCACCAAAGTTACTGCAAGAGATCAATTTGTTATGCTGAGCTGTGAGTGGCCTGGGGGGCAGCCTTCAGGCTCACTCACCTGGTATAGCAAAGACGAACAGATATTGGGAAGCAGCCGATCTTCACCTGCTATCCAACTCCTGAAGGCCCATGAAGGGTTGGCTGGCAAGGAGTTTACCTGTAGGGGAACTCATCCTCTCCGGACTCCTGACCCAGAGTGCAGACTCCAGCTAGGTATGTACCTGCTTTGGAGGGTGGGCGCTGGGACTATGGGAGTAGGGAGGGTATTTGTCAAGATAGCAAGGTAATGTCAATAAAGGACTCTTAAAAACCATGGCTTATCACCCTAACATTGTCATATGCACTTATATGATCTATGTGTATTTACTATTCATTTTGAAATTTCAAATATTGCTCTTTTAGAAGTAGTGGACAGGGAATTTGGGCATGGATTTTCCTTTCCCATTCTGCCTCTGTCTCTTCTCCATTGTCCATCATTTTATAGTATCCCCATCTATCTCTGTTTAAGGTCTTTTTTCCTCTCTTTCTCCTGTCTTATCAAAGTGTCAGAGCTAGAAATGCAAGAAAACAGTTCAAATAAAGTAATTACAATAGAAAATTCATGCAAGAGTTTTGTAGAGTTCAGAGCCAGGATTAGGTAATAGGTAGACAGTGTGTCCTAGTAGAAAGATTGATAAATTGGGAGAAAGAGAATGTAGGGTGAAATTCTGTTGGTGTCTCATGATCATATGAACAGGTAGACAGGGTGATCAATCTCTCCCTTACTAGATGTCAGAAGTTCCCCTTCTTGGAGTTATTGACCCACCATTTTCAATTCTGGTCAGGCTATACCTGCAATATTATATCCTGTTTCTGGCACCACATTCTAAGAGAGAAAGGACAAGTTGGAGTACATCTAGAAGATGAAGGTCAGGCAAGATAATAAGAATGCTAGAAACCATATCACTCAAAAATTGGTTGAAGAAGCTAAGAATATTTAGTCTGAAAAAAAAAGTCTAAAGAAAATCGTGATGGTTATCTTCAAACATTTGAAAGACTGTCTTGTTAAAAAGAGGTATTAGATTCAGTCTATTTTTCTCTAGAGGGAAGAACTCAGAGCAAGGGATGGAGATTCCAAAGAGGTAGAATTCAGTTCACTACAGGGGGTAATCTTCCTATTATTTGAACTGCCCCAAATGGAATGGGTTATTTCTCAAAAGAGCAAACTCTTTATGACTGGAAGTGTTCCAACAGAGGCTGGGAGATAACTTGACAGGGATGTTGTAGAGGTAGGAGGTAGAACTGATTTTAGAATTACAGATTTGAGATTATTGGCCAGGGATGTTCCTTGGAATTTCATCATTATTGATTTATTGGGTTTTGAAAACTTTTGGATCTTTAAAGAGTGCTACCAAGGGACAACAATTGATTGACAAACATCTGTTAGGCACACAATTGCATGTGTGTCATGCATTGTACTGGGTGCTAGGGACAAAATGTCTAAAGAATAGGACTATTCTCATACTTACAATCAAATGCTCCTGAGAGGTGCACACCTTAAGTTAATATCTGTGTGTGTGTGTGTGTGTATGTGTGCATGTGAGTGTGTGTGAGAAGTTGTTCTTTTGACTTTGATAGTTAAGTAGAAAGAACCAAATTGTTGCATAGGACAGGTGCCAGAAATCAAAGATAAGTGACAAAGAAAATTTTGCTGTGAATGCCCATGGTGCCACTTGCCTCCTTCAATGGTCATGTTGACATTCCTGTCCAGTTCTTCAGTATCCCATGGGATCATCTCTCTAGCTCTTCTTAATGCCAGATTATGTTTATTTTATATCTACTAGATCATGTCACATGAGGATAAAAGAATAGGCATGAGGATATGAGAGAAAGAGGGTGTAAGAGTATATGAAACATGTTAAAATATATGTTAAATCTAATATATGTATACATATTTACACAATTATCATGCTGCACAAGAAAAATCAGATCAAAAAGGAAAAAATGAGAAAGAAAATGAAATGCAAGCAAACAACAAAAAGTGTAAAAATGCTATGTCCTCTCTCTGGGTGTAGACGGCTCTCTTCATCACAATGTCATTGGAACTGGACTCAATCATATGATCACTTTAAGTTTTGGAAGGTGACAGAAGATTTAGATCTGTTAGAACTGGGAGTGGTGGGGAAAATTATCCAAGAGCCAGATTTAGGCTTTGGTGTCAGAAAAAACTTCTTATTCACCAAAGCTATTAAACATAAAATGACCTTTACCAGAAGGAAATGGTTTTTCCTTCATTGGAAGTGTTCAGCTTGTGCTTGGACAATCATTTGGGAGGAATTTTGTGGCAAGGACTCTTGTTCAAGTTAGATCGGATGGCCTCTGAAGTGACTACCAGTTATACAA
This sequence comes from Sarcophilus harrisii, assembly GCF_902635505.1. Taxonomy (NCBI): domain Eukaryota; kingdom Metazoa; phylum Chordata; class Mammalia; order Dasyuromorphia; family Dasyuridae; genus Sarcophilus; species Sarcophilus harrisii. The sequence continues at coordinate 459,559,397 of NC_045428.1, read as the reverse complement.
CATGGACAGTTAATGAATGTTGGAAGAAGTGAAAGAATAAATGAATCGCGATATTATCCCCATTTTACAGATGAACAAAGTGAGGTACTGAGAAGTTAAGTGATTAGCTCACAGTTATATAGGTTAGTAATTGTGTCTTGACTCCAACGCTTTGAAAGTACTATGAAAATGTGAATTGTCATCATCGGCATTATTACTGTCTTCTCTCCTCCCTCTTCTCTGTCTTCATCATTTTCTCCTCTTTTTCCTTCTCTTTCTCCTTCTCCTCCTCCTCCTCCCTTTCCCCTTCTCTTTCTCCTTCGTTTAAAAGGTAGCATGGGGTCATTGCACCAGCCTTTCCTTCTGTATCTTTGCAGAAGCCCCTCGGCTGGTTGTTGACCGACCTCGCGTTTCTGTGCTGGAGGGGAGGGAAGCCCGGCTGGGTTGTCTGCTGCAGGGGGGCAGGCCAGCCCCTCGGCTCCTTTGGCTGGGTCCCCAGCAGCTTCCCGTGGAGCCCAACACCCCCCACTATACCGTCCAGCAGAGCGGCTCTCAGCTCAGGCTCATCCTCCGCGACGCCGACCCTGTGCACCACAGCGGCATTTACCGCTGCTTGGCTTGGAACGCCCTGGGCAACGCCAGCCACGGCATCCTCCTAGAGGTTCAGAGTGAGTGCCGGGGCGGGGAGTGCTGGGAACTCTGGTGCCTTTGTGTTCTAGCTCTCAGCCCTGCCACAGGCACCTAGGGGCTTCATCAAAGGGAATGGAATGGAATTAGTTTCCCCCACGTTCCGGGAAAGAGACCAAATGAGCGCCTCCTTGAGAGACGCGGGATGGGGCTTGTGCTGCCCTCATGCAGGTCTCCATGCAGATATAATAGGATGAAAGAACAAGAAGCCACCTGAGAGACTCTCAGCCAGCGCACTTATTTCACAGACGAATAAGCTTGATCGTAAAGGAAAAATGATTTGCTGAAATTAGCATAGGTAGTTAGAGCAGAGCTGGGATGAAGGTCCACATTTCCCAACCCATGTAACCCCGGCTCCCCTCCACGATCCTCCTGAGTGTGGATGGGGGTGAGAAGACAGGTGAACTCGGGGCAGCCGTAGGTCTCTGAAACTCCGACCTAATCTTTCTTCTCTCTCTGCGGCTTCTCTCAGGGTACCCTGCCCCACCCAATGTCACGATCAGCAGTCTGACTTACGGGAGACAGCGAACTGAGGTGAGACTGCAGTGGGCCACCAAGGGTCCCGGGAACCTCACAGGCTTTATGGTCCAGCGGAGGGCAAGCCCCCCAGGCTCCGGGGCTGGAGTCTGGGAGAGAGCAGCTGGAGACATCGAGCCGGAGAGCCGAGGGCGGCGGTTGGGTGGCCTGGATCCTGGGGTACTCTATTCCTTTCGTGTCCTGGCACTGAATCACCGCACAGCTGGGTATCCTTCTGAGGTGAAGACACCAGGTGCTGCCTCCTCCTCTTCCCACCAAGGCACCCCCAAAACCTTGTCCAAGATCTTCATGAGAAACTCCCCACTATTGCCCTTTTTTTTTTTTTTTTTTTTTTTTTCCTGAAATAGGAGCCGCTAGATGGACTGAGGTTCAAGGAGGACCTGAATTTAAATCTGTTCTCAGATACTTATTAACTATGTGACACTGGGAAAATAACCTCATTTCTTTCTGCCTCAGTTTCCTCATTTGTAAAATGAGGCTGACAATAGTACCTACTTCCCAGGGGTGGTTGTAAGGAACCAATGAAATAATAATTGTAAAAGTGCTTTGCATAGGACCTGGCACATAGCATTTTACTATACAAATGTGAGCTTTTATTTATCTCCCAGTTTCCTCCCTGTTTTCCCCAACCTCAGTTACTGTCTTTCCTTCAGTACATTGGTAGTATCATCTTTAGTATCATCTTTAGTACTTTTTCTTCTCCTTTCCATACAGGGAGGCATGAAAGCTTCCAGTGTTCCTGAGAGCCTGGAAGGGAAAGGCAAAGCCCGAGTTCAGTTAGACTTGGGGGGCTGGAAGTGTGAGTTGGGTAATATAAAGTAGTGATTTCTAGCATAGTGGACAGTACTGGACTTGGTTAGGAAGACTAGGATTCAAATACCATCTGTGCCATTTACTTATTATGTGACCAAGGACAAAGCCATAATGTCTTTGAGCTTTAGTTGCCTCATGTGCAGAGTGAGTTTATTTTCTCTGGACCTACAATACTAATCATGTGGGAAGACCCTTCGCATAGCAACTGTTTTTACTGATGTAAACTGACAACTGATCTGAAATGTATACCCTCAGAAAGTGGGACAAAGAGAAATTGGAAATTTGCCCATTATGATTATGGCTCCCACATGGCTAGCCAGTGTAAGATGCAGGATCTGAATACAGATTTTCCCAACTCCTTCCCTCTTTACTTTCACACCCACATTCATTCTCCTTGCTTATCATGTAGTAAGTGAAAATATTTCTACTATACCTTTTTTATAGTATTGTTGTGAGATTCAAATGAGATTATGTAAAGCAATTTGTAAATCACAATGTGCTACATGAATAATTAGTATAGTTCCATCCCTGCCAATGGCTCTTACATTACAGTAAGTATTCCAGGTTCACAATTCAACTACAGCTCATAAGACTCCATCAATATATTTATATTTGGAGATTCAGCCAGTATATTCAGCCAGGAGATTCAGAGGATATAATTAACTCAAAGTAAGGTCATATATTTAAAAAATAGGCACAAAAACGGATGGGGGGGGAGGCACACTCTCACAATTAGACAGTAGGAAGAATGGATGCACATAAGAGTTTGTAAGTGCAAAAATAAAGGTGTATGGAACACATGTAGTCAAGTCATAGTTTGATTCTACCAGACCCCAAATCTTCATATGATGTCCTCATACTGCTCCTTGTGCAGTCAGCATCTCTGATGGGCAAGCTGCTTGACCAAGCACAGATAAATGGCCTTAATGCTAGACCCTGGTCATCTTCACTATCTCCTTCTGCAGGCAGCTGAAATTCTGGTCTGGGGTACTGCTATATGTACTTTTTTCCCTCGATAGTATTTTATTTTTCCAAATATATGTAAGGATAGTTTTCAACATTCATTCTGGGTAGAGAAAAGATGAGTTAAGTTCATTGTCTGCCGCTCCCTACCTGTACAGATTTAATGTTCTTAAAAGATACAAATACGCTATTCCAAAGTCTAAGCCCTTCAAATTGGGCCATCTCCCTTTCATCCTCTTGCTCTTCTTCCTCACTCCCACAGCACACATATACTCACTTCTTATATGACAAGGATCAAGGGAATTTTAGTCTTTGATTTTGCACTTGTACTTCAATCTAGAAATTCCAATGAAACTCTAAATTAGGCTATAGAAGGAAGATGGCAGGAACCAAAAAAGCTCTATGGCCAACAAAACAGATCTGGATTTTTCTCCCTCAGAAAAGGAGCTGATCTTTTCAGCCACCTTCAAAGAGAGAAAATAGCACTAGGCAATGCAGAAAATACTGGACCTGAAATCAATAGACTGGGCTTGAGAGTTGACTCTGCAACTTAATAGCTGACTGAGGAAATTACCTCTCAAGCCTTTGTTTCCTTATGTATAATATGGGGATAATATATTTATTTGTACTATTTACTTCATAGAATTGTATGAAGCGAACTACTGAAAAAAAATGTGAATTAAGAGTTTTCTCCAAACTCCAAAGGCAGGCAAGGAGGTAGTTGGGAACTCTAGAGTTTGATGACTGTCAGCTAGCTAGCTGGAATGGAGCGCTCCTGCTACTTATTCCAAATATTGGCCCCATGCTCAAAATATCCTTCTCTCTCCTCTTCCAGTGGATCCTCCCTTCAATGCTTACCCTGCTGTGCTAGGTGCAGCAGGAACTGGAATGGTAGTGGCTACAGTGGCCTCCCTCCTGGTGTTCCAGTATGCTGCTCGGCACCCAGAGACCTTCCCTCGTGAGTGGAAATTTGGTAGACAGTGTCCATTCTTGACAATTCAAGCTAGAGTTAGGCAAGGGATGGAGAGCCTCCTTTAACCCTAATCTTCTGCTCAATTGTGGTCTTTACTGGAGGTCCCTTCCCCTTGAAACAAGAATGGGCTACCTCTTGAACTTTTGTCTCTTAAGATCTAGGCCAGTTTCCTTATGTTCTGAGTTTCAGCCTAGCAAAGAGTGGGAAATGAAAATTAAAATTGTACTTCTGGTTATGAGCCTTCAATACCCTTTTCTCCCCAAATAACCTTGCCCCCCTCCCACTTTATTGTAGCATTGCCAAATGGTTCTGTTGATGATTGCTTTTTCTTTTACAGGGCTGGGCCGGCTGTTATTCTTCACGTGAGTGTGGATTTTCCAATCAGTTGGTAAATGGGAATAAATGGATTCTCTCCCAAATGTATCTCCCTAATAGTAGTTATTACCGGTGTTCTCCTTTTTCTCCTTCAGGGCCAGAAGGAATTGCCAAGACAGGAGGGCCATGATAGATGCAGAGATGCAAGCAGGTGAGTACAACTCTATAACTCACCAAGGTTTCCACTCTAAGAAGGGGAGGGACTGACTACTTCTATGAGTTTCATATCTTTGCATATTGTAATTACATGTAAGCGGGCAATGCTTCTTTCCTGAGGTCCTGAGAAACAGCTTGCCCTCTGAGATTCTTGTCTCTTTCAAGTCTTTGATTTATTCTCCTGTAGGCGAAGCCCCAATCTCAACCATGACTCCAAGCTCAGCCCTGGAACCCAATGATACTCCTGTGAATGTCACCATTACTGTGACTGCAACTCCATGAAGTACTGGGAAAGAAAGACTGTGTAAATACAATTAGAGAATGGGAGAGGGTGGACAATTCAAAAGATCAAGGATGAATGACTCCATTTTCACTTCAGGTGGTCTCATTAATTTAAAGGAATATAGAAAATACTCCAGACTAAGTTTTTCCCACTTTCACTGGCAAAACAAACTTCAAATGTACCACCTTCCATCTTTATAAATTGAATTTCCAGCTCAATTCTGTTCCTAAACTAAAAGAGCCAAAGCATGTAAGGTAGCAACTGTTTGGAGTTTAGAGGTGGAAAGTCCTATGGGAAGGGGCATAGATTAGTAAATATTTACCAGAAAGGCAAATACCCAGCAACTAGGAAGAAATCTTCTTACATCTGTATGTAAGTTGAGGAGGAACTACTTACCAAGAATTTTGTGGAGTAAATAATTCTTTAATAAACCACACATAATTCTGTCAATAACTGGAAGCTATTCATTATAATTCTTGCTATCTCACGGGTTGTTTTAAAGAAAGTGTTTTGTGAATTTCAAAGTGCTCTTGAAATGTTAAGCTATTAAAACGATTTGTTTTGCTACATTGGTATAGAGGTTGACAGCAACTTGCAAAAAGTGCACTGAGGCAATATTTATTTTTCCTATTTGACTCACTATCTTACTCCAGACATTTTTAAACCTTTTTATCCTTCTTCAACCTCTCTCCCCATAAGACTCCTTTCCTGTACCAATATGAGGAAACTTCTCATATTGTACTGAAAAAAAAAGAGACTATTTGCCAAGAGCTTCTTCATATACCTCAAATTCTCATCTTGCAGGTGCCTTCTGCTATTTCCACCTTCCCCCATCTCACATGAAGATGGCCTTTCTTGCCAAGGCTAAATCCTTTATATGCAAAAATGATTCTATTTCATTGTCCCCTATTCTTTCATTTATCTCCATCTTTTTTTTTTTTGTTTATTAAGTTACTTCCCTACAATCTACATCTTGAGAATGGGTGGGGAGGACCCACAAAAGTCCCAAGATCCGCATGTCTTCCTCATCCTCAAATTACCCTGATTTGATCTATCTTTGCTATTAATTATCCAAAATCTCTTCTCCCTTCTTTGGCCAAATTTCTTGAGAAGGCCACCTACAATAGATGCCTCCACTCTCTTTCCTATCTTCCTAATTCTCTACAATCTGGCTTCCATCCTCATCATTCAAGTGAAACTACTTTCTCCAAAATTATTAGTGACCTAATTGCCAGCTATTGGATCTGGCTACGGGATCCTCTTCTCAATCTTCCTCCTTGTTCTCTCTGAAGCCTTTGACGCTGTCAGTTATCTTCTGATACACTCTTTCCAGGTTTTTTATGACACTACTGGTTCACCTTACACCCATCTGCTTTTCTCAGTGTCCTTTGCTTAAAGTTTCACCTAGGTTATTCCACTAGTCAGGAGCATTCCTCAAGGTTTTATTCTGGCCTCTCTCCTCTTCTTTCTCAATACTATTTCACTTGGTCATCTCATCAGCTCCCATGTATTCCGTTATCATCTCTAGGTTGATGCTTCTCAAATCTACTTAACTAGGACAAACTTCTTTGATTTCTAATCTTGCATTTCTAACTATCTATCTACATCATGAACTGATGTCCTGTCAAGATTAAACTCAATATATCCAAATGTATTATCTTCCTCCAGCTGCTTAAGCCCTACCTTCTTCTTAACTTCTATAGTATTTAGAGGACTACCATCTTCCCATTCTCGACTCCTTGTTCTTATCCCCATAAGCAATTTATTGACAAGGTCTGTCAATTTTACCTTCACATCTCTCACATATGCCCACTTTTGTCTTCTGACAATTCCATTACCCTGTCAATAGTCTGGTGTTTTTGTCACAAGTTTTTTTTTTTTACCACTCCAGTTCATTCTCTACTGATCTAACATGTAGACTTCACCACATGACCTTTCTACTCAATAAATTTTAGTAACTTTCACCTCTTGGATCAAACACAAAAATCCTCTGACACTGATAAGACCCTCCTGACATACTTTTCCAGTCTTCTCACCCTTAGTTCTCACCCTACTTCCTCCTCCCATTATTGCCATCCAGTCCATGTCCCAATTCCAAGCATTTTCCTTGACTGTCCTCCTAACTGGAATTCCCTCCCTCTACCTCCTGGCTTCTCAGGAATCCTTTTAAGTCCCAGCTAAAATCCTACTTTCTACAAGAAGAGTTTCTTGATCCCCTTCATTCTAATGCCTCTATTGATTATCTCCAATTTACCTTGTATATATCTTGTTTGTACATAGCAGTATATATGTCTTCTCCCCCATTAGACTGAGAACTCTTGAGAGAGTAAGGACTGCCTTTTGTTTTGTTTTGATAATTCCAATTCATTTCAAATAGCAGGTGCTTAATAAATATTTATTGACTAACCAAATAACCAAAGATTTTCAGAAAACTAAACTTAGTTACCAGTTCACTTATTCTGGTTGGAAAACTTAAACCTCTCTAGCCTTGATGCTGCTGCAAAAGAAGCTGTACTATGGAAGGGGCCTGGGAAAAAAATCCTAACTCTAAGTAAGCCCTTGGAGGAATTTGAAGTTTGAAATGATGATAGGTACAGACAGGGAGTCATCTCCAACCAACTGTGCAACATTGCCATCCTTTTTCCCTATTTCAGGAGCTATCAATAATTCACTTTGCTCAAAAGGGCTAGGAAGCACATGATTATTCTATCCCCACACCTGTGCCAGAAGCCAGGTATAGAGGTGTTGTGATTTAGCTCTTGCCACCAAGTTGGGGAGAATCAGCTGACAAACATGTTAGCTGCTCCAAAATTATGCCTCTGCCAGAATGACTAACTGGCTCCAAGAGACATAGTCTCTAAAATCTGGGTGAGACACAAATGCAGGCTTGTTTAACTGGCCTGAGAAGACAGGCCTTGGAGCAGCACAGCAGGAGACCTGGATGAGAAGAGACAGCAGAATAGCCAACAGGACATCCTGCCAAAAACAAGGCGTCTGTAGATTGAAAGGCAGTTCATGGAAAACTGGCAGGAAACTTGAGATGTTAAGGTTCGTGATAGATTGAGGCCATATTGAAGGACAGTTTCCAAACCCCGAAACTTCATTCCCCACCCTTCTCTCTAAAGTTATCATTTTTGAGACAAACAATTTGGGGCAGGAGAACAAAGAGAAGCAGCATGGTGCATAGAAGAACTGAGTTCAAATTTTAATTGTACCATTTACTAAGTAATTTGGGGATAAAGTGTTACCCTGTTACTTCATCTGTAAAATGAGAGGGATTGAAATGATCACCAAGTTTCTAGGGACCATATAAGCTAATAAAGGGAAAAAATAAGCTACTAATGGAAAGTACTCCACACATATCCTCCCCCTCACAAAACAAATAAATAAAAACCCTGTGTTTTCTGGGCTAAGAGAGGCAGACCTTTCTGGCTTTTTTTTTTTTTTTCAAACCACAATAGTTTATTTTTTAAGAGTCTGTACAGGAACTGGCATCAGAAAAAATTATGAAAAAGGTGACATTTGTATCTGATGTGACGTTGTCATTTACTTCCTTTAGGCCTCATGTTACAGGCTCTGTTTTTCATTTGCCCTCCACAGACACATAGGTATTTGACTTAAGACATTTTCCATCTATCTTGTGGCTTGTTTTTGGCTTTTCAATCACAAATGATAAACTAACTGGGCTAATAGGTTACTGTTGCTCAGGCATTAAATTTCTCATTCTTATGGGAATGTTAAGAATTCTAGAAACAATTGGAGACCAATAAAGGAGACAGTTTGGGGACAGAAGAGGTCATTCAGTACATCTCAAATACAACACAGAGTTAGCACCAGCTAGAGCTGACTTGATTCTATGACTCAGGGAATGTATCAAAGCAGCAATCTCTTTAATGTAAATCATACCAATTTAAAAAAAACATAATTCACCTGCCAAAACTACATCTTTTAAAATATGTACAATTTCAAAAACACAATTACAACTTTTTGTTTGTTTTTAGGAAAATATAACATACTTTTCTATATGATACAAAACATGCACCTCAATGTCATTGCTTTCAAAGACAGCAACATAGGTGAAACTCAAATATAAAATTTCTCTTCTAGGCAGTACTTTAGCTTGAGTGGATTTGTGAAAAGGGATCAACCAGGATTCCATACAAAAGTCCTTACAATCTTAATACTATCAAGAAAGTAACTCATGTTGCAAGGCTTTCCAAAGACCATGATCAAAGTCATTAACTGCTATTTAGCCTGCCTCCTGCAAAGTATACAAGTCATATGCAGACAATCTGCATTAGATTCACCAGGAAATGATACAAGTGATACTTTGAGTGTTTGAGTGGAAGGAATAGTGAGGGGGAAGAATTTGGAATTAAATATGCAAACACAAAATTACAATGGACAGGAAAAAAACTCTTGGAATAAATGGCACAATATTTTCAAATCCTAATAGTACATATAAAAAAGTATACAAGGGAGAATCTAATTTTTCATAGTGTGCAAGGAATGAGCAGCAAATAAATAGGCAATAGAGCATACAGCTCTATCAACATAGGATATAGAGTAGTGCTTTCGTTAATGAAATCAAAGCCTCAGGCAAGAACAGCATGGGCCAAAGAAAACATAGGTGACAGCAAACAGCTCAATCAGATCAGATCTTTTATAAATTTTGGCCAATGATGCCAAAGAAAATAACCTCTGTATTGTATCATCTTATTTCCTGGCGAAATGGTACTAAAGTAGAAGTGAATGTAATAGGTTGCTCCCAGTTATTTTGGGAGTTGTGCAGGATTTACAGGCTCACAATGGTCCATTGGTTGGTTAGAACTCACAAGTCCTAAACATAAAGGCAATTATATATATATATATATATATTTTTTTATAAATAAAATACAATAAAAAGGACAACACTTAAAACAGTGTTATTAATAATATAAATAAAGCAGTCCATGATGAGATTGTACTAACAAGGTAGGTTCAAGCATTCTCCCCCTTGTGGGCAAATCCCATCTCCAAACTTAACTCTTTTAACGCAGTTAAATGATCCTCGGCTCATGCTAATCCACTTCTAGTTTTCTGAATCAAACTGACCCCAATGGCTGCCAACAAGCATTCACTCCACAGCCCTCTAGCAGTTCTCTAGTATCCTATTCTGACAAGATCACACCAGATTAATTTGAAAACAGGGAGCTTGTTTTCATATTCTGTGTTATAGGAGGTTGTCCCCAGCTAGGCACAAGAAGTCAAGGGGGTGCCCATCCCTAACCAAAACTAAATGAATCTGAGGACCATGAAGAATAAACCCAGCATATTGAAAACATGAACATCTGGAATGTAGAACCTATTTGTCCAGTAATATCCCCAACTGCCCTACCATGAAACTGCAATAACTATTTTCTACTGGGAATAACTCTTGCATAGTGAACAAAATCAAACAAAACATTTTCACTGGAGATTCTACCTACAAAATATATAGACATTTATAGAAATATCTATGCATTTGTATAGACAGATTTTTAATACATTACTGTTTTTAGATATGCTGTCATTTTAGAACCAGTCTTTTTCCCTTCTTATAGCATAAAACTTTGCACAACTTAATTCAACTTAGAAAACATTTAATGAGAGTCTCTGATGAAGAGAGGACACCTTCTGTTTCCCATCTCCTCTCCCCCTCCCCAAGGGATATGAAACTTTAAACTAGGAACAACATTCTACAAGAGTTTGACTCAAATTTGCTATGGAAGATGCTTATCAACAATTTTCTTCTTTCTAAATGAGGAAGAGGGAGAAATACCCCGAGGCAATAGTAACTAAGATTTATAGGCCTTGTTGCCTAAAGCTCTAGAAATCAAGGATCCTCAAACTTTTTAAATAGGGGGCCAGTTCACTGTCCCTCAGACTGTTTGAGGGCCGGACTATAGTAAAAACAAAAACTTTGTTTTGTGGGCCTTTAAATAAAGAAACTTCATAGCCCTGGGTGAGGGGGATAAACGTCCTCAGCTGCTGCATCTGGCTCTCGGTCATAGTTTGAAGACCCCTGCCTAGATGCTGGTTTATTACTAAGATGACATCTCTATAAAGAATGTGTAGGAATCAACAAATCACCTGCAACCTGACTTCTCCCACCTCAACGAATAGGGTTGGCTCCTGATGGCTACTTCTTTTCCTTTACTACTTATACCTTCTAGGCATTTGGCCATACTAAGAATTGGAAAATGTCTTCTTTTAGATAAAGTGGTATACCTTGGCCTCAATTCATGTATCAGGCTAAAGGATCTTCCTTAGAAAGGAATTACATTCCTCCCTCCCCTTCTTTAACTGTATGGTCTTTTCTCAAATCCACTTTGCAAAGTTTGGTTTTCTTTCTATCCTTTCAAAATGGTCACCATTTTTGGGGGGTGGGGGTGGGGAAGAGAAATCTTGCATCTTACTGTCTACTAAATTTAAATATTCAGAGGGTTCTTGTTCCTCCTAGTCCATTTCTGGATGCCTACCTAGAAAGTGCAACCAGACTTGTGTTCAACTATAGAAAGCAATTCAATATTCCAATATTTGAGTGATCAGCACTCTCACAGTTCATGTGTGCCAGATCTACCAGGACAAGGGGTCCCTTCATAAAACACTAAACTGTGACTGACTTTAGAGTGTCCCCAGATCTTGCTGCAAAAATATCTCATCAATTATATAGCTCTCCATTTGACAACAATATAACTGGCAGCAAACTTCAAAATACCTGTGCAATTGCCCTGGCTCTAACTGCCAACAATCAAGATTCTCTATAAATGGATTCTTCCCATAATTAAGGTTATTGGAAAATATGGGATAATTCCATTGGCTTTCAGATTCTTTTAAAACTATATAGAACAACACTGCTTTGCACTGTGAGGGAAAAGGAAATGGGGAAGGAAATTTTTCAAGGCATAAATAATATAAAAAGGCAAACATTTTAAGATACATTCAAATGACAATACTACTCCAAGAAAATAAATAATAACTTTGTTTCTGTTTTGAATTAATGTCTTTTCTGTAGTCCCTTCCCATGTCCATGTTGTGCAGTTACTGGCTTGAAGTGGGAACAAAGTCACTTGTACACATTCAGGTTTCCTGGGATTGTCGAAGGTCCCTTGAAGTATTGTCAACTGTAACATCAGCATTAGACCAAGCTGTCTTTTCACAGCTTTGTTGTCCCTTGAAAAGAGATGGCAAAATAAGGGAGCTCCAACTCAAAACGTGATTCTCCGTTTCAGAATGCAGACAGTTGTCTCCTGGAAGGCAAAGGAACTAAGAAATATGAAAAGGGAAAGTCTTCAAGGCATACTCAATAACTCAAGAGTAACAAATGAAGGGATATGAACCATAGACTATTAGGTTAAGCATGGTCATTTAAAATATTTAATCCCAATATGGCCCATCTTCTACAGCTGATCAACCCTAGTATCAAACCCACTCTTGATCTAATCTTCAGTTTCTCTATATTTACTAGTTCCTTCTCTTTTGCCTACAAACACATCCAGACCTCCCCCAATCTTAACCCTCTCCCCCACTAGATCCTATTTTATCTCTAGTAGAACTTGTAATTCACTTCCCTTGAAAAAGCTATGTACACTAAATGCCTCCATTTCTTTTCCTTTCTTCTCCAATTTAACTTCTGACTCATCATTCATCAGAAACTGCTCTCTTCAAAGTTACTGATGATAGGAGCAGCTAGGTGGTGCAGTGAATACAGCACTAGTCCTGAAGTCAGGAGGACCTGAGTTCAAATCTGGTCTCATTTACTTAATACTTCCTAGCTGTGTGACCCTGGGCAATTCACTTAACCCCAATTGCCTCAGCCAAAAAAAAAAAAAAGTTACTGATGATCTCTTAATTGCCGAATCTAATGGTCTTCTCTCACTCCTCACTGCAGTATTTGCTGCAATTGATCAGCTTCTTCTTCTAGATACTCTCTCCTCGCTAGGCGCTTCCATGATCCTCTTTTGTCTTAGTTTGTACTTTCTACCTATATAAAATTTCCTTTGTTAAATCTTATCCATAATGTGTTCATTAATTGTGGATGATGGTCTAAGATTCTATTCTTTTCCACTTCCTCTTTCTCTTATTTCATAATTTCACCAGTTCCCATGGGGGTTCAACTACCATCTCTATTCTGATGATTACCAGATCTATATATTTAGCCCTAGTCTCTCCTAAACTCCAGTCCCTCAGAGCCACTACTCATTAGACAATTTGAACAGGACTGTTCCATAGGCATCTCAAATTCAATACATTCAAAACAGAATTATTTTCCCCAAATCTTCCCAGCTCACCTTATTACTGTTTAGGCTACCACCACCCTTCCAGCCACCTACATTTGTAATTTCAGTGCCATCTTTGACTCCTCTCTCTCATTCTATATATACAACCCAATGCCAAATCCTGTTGTTTCTTTTCTTCATAAAAACTCATGTACATTATTCTTTTCTTTCTATTTACACAGACATCTTCTAAGCTAAGTCCTTCATGACTTGTTGACTGGACTACCAGTAATACCCCTAAAATGAATCTCACAAGCTCAACTCTCTTCCTATTCTAGTCTATTTTCTACACAGCTGCCAGTGGTGACCTAACGTGCACATCTGACCAAGTTAAACCACTCAAACTTGGACTCCATCTTATCTCTAATGTCAAATTAAATTCATTTGTTTGGTATTTAAAGTTCTTCACCGTCTGGACTCTTACTACTTTCTCAGTTTTCTCATACACTGCATCTTTGCAGACACCCTGCAGTCCTGCCAGGTCAGCTTCATTGCTGTCATTGCACATGAGACACTATCTTGTCTCTCTGTGCTCTCATACTGCTTTTTCCCAGGGCCTGGAATGCTCTTCCTCTTGGAATTCCAGCTCCCTGAAGCCCTAGATTCTTTCAAACATAACCTTCTGCTGAAGGGTTTCTCCTCTTTTCCACCTATTCTGCTGATATCTTATATATTCTATTTTTTTAATAATCATGTTTCCCTCTTTAAAATGTATATTTCTTAAAGACAAGGACAGATTTCTTTGTTTGCTTTGTTTTGTTTCTGCTTTATATCCAAGTGCTTGGCACATAATAGACTTAAAGAAAATGTTTGTTGAGTTATTGAATTGGTTGGGGATTAAAAAGAAATACCAATTATCTGAAGGCATAATCTCAAAAAGTCTCAAGTTAACTATCTTTAAGAAAAAATTACAGGAGCAGATACAATTCACATTATCGCCAAAATCTACCTTCTCCAGAATAGTCTTTGGTTTAAATAGCAACTATGATATATTTAAGATTATTATTTGTTATAAGATCACACCCTAACTCAATCCTCTGAGAGATATTTATGATTCTATCTCTGAAAGTATGTATACCCCAATCCAATCAAAAATTAAATTTCTGGTATATTGCTACCTATATGTTAGAATAGGCTTTATTTAGAAATCCAAAGTTTATTTCCTCAGCTCTGCTGAATTCTGCTCACCTTCTGTACAGTCTGAGTTGATTTGCTTTATGTTTTCTTGACAGCAAGGATGTTGGGTGGATGCTGGTACCACTTTGTCCTTGATGCACTCTTCAGGTAATTCACCACATTCTGGAACTGTGGAGGCGAGGCACATGGGTACCATCATGTGACTCAGGGGTTTCATCTCTAAGCTATCTGGCTGATAAGGTGCTACCATCGGGATCACAGGAAGGGAACCATTGCTGAAAGTGCCTTTGGTTTTGGTGAAACACCTAAAATGTTTAATTCAGAGTAAGCTGTTAACAGTTGTGTCCAACATGAGCTACAGCAAAGACATTTCTATGTGTAACAGTATATAAAAAGAGAAAGAGCACATGAAACTGGCAAGGGCCACAAAGATGATAACCTGGAGCTAGGGGCTCTGGGTTTGTAGTGGCTTTACCACTTACTTACCTGTATAAAATTAGGCAAATCACTTTACCTCTCTAGACCTTAGTTTCCTCATTTTGTAAAATGAGAAAGGGTTAATTATATAACCTCTGAAGTCACTTTAAATTTTAAATTTATGACACTATGAAATCAAGACATTGGCACTTTATAGTTACAGCACTGTAATTATTAGTTATAAAAACATTCATAATTTGAGACATCAGTCAAAAATCTTAGCTGAAGTCAATTACAAAAGAAGCATGATGTCAATAATCAAATGAGTCAATAATACTCCAACATTTTAAACATTTAGAACCTTTTAATAGCTTGTCACAAATGCACTCTTTGTCTCAGTTCAATAGACTCATGGTAACAAATATGAAAGATGGAAGATGTATGTTGAAGACATGATGAAAAAACTCCTTTCAATTGCTTGTTATCCTTTCTCAAAGAAGACCAAAATGACATCACAATGTTAGAGTCAAGTCAGTGTGTCCAACCGTAGCTGATTAGACCATTATGAGTTCAGAATTCTCTACCATTAACTCAGGCAAAAATAAATAGGTTGTGTGAACGCTGGGGGAGGAGGAGGGGAGAGAATTCTCTAAATTTGTACATCTCACATTTCTTTTGAGCTACTGCAATTCTTCTTTGGCTACAGAACACGGCACCTTCTTTGATGAGGGATATCATAATGGATAGTCTTGTGCCAGTGTCTCCCATACCATACAATCAATTCCAAAGTTCTTCAGAGAGATCTTAAAAGTGCCCTTATATTGCTGCTTCTGATCATGTGAGCATTTGCGTTGTGTAAATTCTCTTTTGGGCAAGCATACATTTGGAATTCAAACAAAATGGCCAGCCCCTGGAGTTGCACAATCTGCAATAGAGTTTGAATGTCTGGCATGTCAGTTTGAGAAAGGACCTCAATGTACCTCATCCTGACAGGTGATCATCATATCCTCCTATCCTCCTAAGACAATTCACATGAAAGCAATTCACTTTCCTGGCATGGCCCTGGTATACTGTCTAGATTTCACAGGCATAATAACAACAAGGTCAGCACAACAGTTTTGTAGATCTTCAGATTGAAAGGCAGTCTGATATCTCTTCTCCCTCACATTTTCCTTTGGAGCTTCCCAAATACTGAGCTAGCTCTGGCAATGTGTGTGCATCAAGCTCATTATCAATGTGTATACTTAGATAATATACTGCCAAGGTAACTGAATTTATCCATAGTATTCAAAACTTCTCTATTTGCTGTGACTGATGGTCCCACTGATTAGTGGAGCATCTATATTTTCTTGGTGTTACTTGTTAGACCAAAATTAGCACAACTGGCAGAGAATTAATCCATACTTTGTTGAATCTAAGCTTCAGAGGCTGCACTGAATGCACAGTTATCTGCAAACAAAAAAAAATCATGCACCAACTCTCCTTCCACTTTAGTTTTGGCATTTCTATCAATACCATATACACGGAAGAGGCCTTAGCCAATGGTCAAGGCCAGTGGGGTCATGAGGCCCCAAGGAACAGGGCAAATGCCTCAGATAACAAAACTAAAGAATCTGGAGAAAGATGCAACAAAAGTACACTGCCCAGGGATCATACAATGAGTTAAACTTAGAAAAAACTTGTCAATTTAATCATTTTCAGCAAAATTAATTACTGAATTTTATTAGAAGACTTCAAGTTGTCACTTCAGCACTGCCTTCCTTTTTTTCTGCTATCTTTGTCTAAGAGCTTGTGTTTGATGCTCTTGGAAATGGAGGGAGAGGCAAAGTTTGTGGGAAAATGTTTTGGTAATTTGGTTTTGATTTGTGTATGTGAGATGATAACCACACAAGATACGCTAGTGACATTGGAACCAGGGCCAGGAGGGAAGAAAAAATGAAGAATCCTCAGATTTTTTCCCCTCCAACATGTCACTGCAGCATATGAAAAATAAGAAGTGAATCTGGGCAAATGAGATTAGATCTTTTCTATTAGTTCAGATTATGAGATCAGCAAATGGGAAATATGGAGAGATTCCTAAACCTGAAAAACAAAGGAGATATCTGTCAATAGGCCAGGTTCTTAATTAAAAATTCCAAATTTAATTCAAGCTAAAAAACACTCGCCACATGTTTAATAGAATCCTGGAACTCAGGCAAGTTGTCTGACATACAAAAATTTTGTCAGGCACTTATATATATAGAACAAAATTTTAGTCCAATAGGATGGCTGCAATTTTAATTTCTGAATATTACACAATAAAAATCCAGACCAGATTTAGAAGTGACCTGAGAGCTTGAAGCTAACCTCAACATATACTTACAGTATCCTCATCTTAAGATGAAAAGCTGGCAAACAAATAAATTGTTTTCCAAAAACCAGTTGAGTAGTCTGTATTTATTGTTCTTTTCCAAATATCTACTCCTTTTTCTGATTTCACTCTGTCAGTGTTCCCACTCAGGTTCTATACCTTCTATCTCCCTTACTTCTCCTATTTAATCAGTAAAAGAATCTTGTTGCTCCTTCCTCCATACATTATTTGAACACATCCACTTAAGCTTCACTATCATCTCCTTGTGTTTTTCTTCCCTCCCTACTGCTTCCAAACCACCCACCACAATGTTGTAGGCTAAAGCTTGGAGGCAAACTGAAAAGAACCCTGGGCTTGAAGTCAGAAAGTTCTGAAATCAAACCCAGCCTCAGGTACTACTTGTGCTACTCTGGGAAAGTCATGTCACCTGTCTGCCACAAGTCTTTCCCAACTCCAGTCCATTCTCCACTCTCAATATCATTCAATAAACTCCAACTGGCTCCCTATTATCTCTTGGTCATATAAAATCTTCTGCTTGGCATTCAAAACTCTTCTTATCCTGACCTCTCCTACCTTTTAAGTTTCTTTACACTTATCTTCCTTCTATTCTCTGCCCACATATTCTGCAATGATATTGGCTTGCTGTTTGTTCCCATTAAGAAATGTTAAGGGGTCCCTGAACTTATCTTTTGAGTTGTCCTATTTTTCAGAAACACTAGACTTAAAAGTATGCAAGAGATTATGAATATGTTAAGGATGAAGCATTCCCCTAAGCTGACATAATTTGTTGTTTGAACCCCCAACTAGACTCCCTGTGTTTCTTTAAGAATTAAGCTAGGTGTCAGTCTACACTAGACTGGTAAACTGCTTGTGCAGCTGGGATCTTTGTAGGCAGGCAGACCATCATATCTTCATAGTCTAGTAGTTTCCAAGGAAGAAGAATGTTGCTTTTGCCATGTTATTTATTCATTATTTCTCCTCCTCTGCCACTCCCATTTAGATAAAGATTTCTATTTCTCCTCTTCTCTTTGTCACAATTTCATAAATATACAAACTTCTGTTTGCATTGTGAAGTCTTTCCACTGGCTTAGAGTTCCACATGCATGTTCATTTCTCTTGTAATCTAGGTGCAATGTAACATCTTATGGATATGTGAGGGTTTTTTTCCCCCAACATTACTTTCAAAAGACACTCATCTCCTGACTCCAGGCATTTTCATTGGCTATCCCTCATGACTAGAATTCCCTCTCTTCTATTTCCCTGACTTTAAGTTCTAAATAAAAATCCCATCTTCTATAAGAAGCTTTTCTTGATTCCTCTTAATGTTAGCACTTTCCCTATGTTGATTATCTTCAATCTATTTTGCATACATAAATTTCAGAGATAGTTGTTTATATGTTGTTTCTCTCCTTAGACTATGAGCTCCTTAAGACCAGAGACAATTTTTTTTGCTGTATTACATACCATGTATATGGTTTAATACACAAAAATTTGATAAAGAGGAAAAGATTTGGAAAAATTTCACAGCCATCTATTTCTATGGGTGACTGATATGATCTTCTGCCTACATTATTGACATATAAACTGACCATAAGACTTCCAGATCAGTAAGCTGACATTTCTGTTTTGAGGTAGTAAATAAGGCATTGAACAATATGCAGTCAAGGGATCTGGGATCTAGCCCAGGTTCTGATACTAACTAGCTATGCAATTCTGGACAAACTACTTGATCTTTCTTGCTATTTCCTCAACTATATATTCTAAAAGCAATGAAAAGAAAAAGAATGTAAAAGATTGACTCTTTGGTAAAAGTAAACTATATCAAATATCAACATCATAGGCACTACCAGTAAAATATTAAGAGGAAATGAGCTAATAGGGAAAAAAAAAAAAAAAAAAAAAGATCAGCTACTATTTGCACCAGCTCAAAATGAAAGCATGGGTGAATACTTTGCTAAACCCTCCTCTTAAAAAAGGGACTTCTAGCTATATAGAGTAGGGTCTTATAACACTGTATGTTTGGAAAATGGAATTTACCATACATTTCCAACAAAGAATTCAAATCAAGGAATGAAGATAATTGTAGATGTCCTGAAATGGAATGGGATAAAAAAGGAGGTAAACATGATAAATTCAGACCTTGGGTCTTCACTAGACTAGATGATTTTTCCCCTTATAAATATATGAAACTAGATTATTAGGTCGATGGAATAATACTATTTAAATTATGTCCTGGCACAGCCATGGTGAAAATTATTAATGGAGACAAACAGATGGCATAGGACTAATTTTATTTTCTTTTATGATAAAGTTATTAGACTGACAAATCAGGAAATGATGTAGGCAAGACGGAGAGACATGGCCTAGATGACACAGAGTCTGATAGTTTCAGAATTGGTTGAATATCTGGATTCAAGTAAACATTAATAGCTGGATGTCAAATTGGAAGGAATCTGCAGTTGACTGTCTCAAAGACAGTCACCCTATGCTATTTATGATTCTATATATAACTTGGTGCTCAATGAGTATAGCCTGGCAAACTAATTTTAGCTACAAGTATATCAACTAAAGAGTACTTACACTTGGAATTATCAGTATGAATCTTCTGACTAAAGAATAATATGATATGACAATGGTATTAAAATCAAATAGAAATTGTGCCATTAAACTGTACAATGATTAATGTGAGCCACATATTGACTTAGAAAATCATGTTAACATCACTTATGTTTTACTGTATTTTTTTATTTTGTTAAATATTCCCAATTATGTTTTAATTTTGTTCTAGCCATATTCAGAATTATTGTGCTGTGTGTTTTACACCTTTGCTGTATCATAACCCTCCAAAATTATGAATCACTAGCACAGATGGAGGACAAACATAGAATTTATAGTCAACATGTTGATTGCTAAGTCAGGATTCCAAAATCAGCTATAGATGAGAATGCTGGATCAGATCTAATAAGATTAAGTTTAATACAGACAAATGAAAAGTCTGACAAATTATAAACTTTTTGCAAGTACAAAAAAGAGAGAGCTGTGGTTAGGGAACAGTCCACCTGCAAAGACAGCTGGTAGTTTTCAGTTCTAGATACCAGATTTTAGAGAGGATATTTATAAGTTTGACAATGTTCTAGGAAAGTCATTCAGGATTGAGACGATCTTTATGAGAATATATGGAAGGAAATGGAGCTATTAACCAGGAGAAGAAACAGTGAGGTAGAGGTTGAAGGGATATGACAAGGTATTTTAAGAGCTATGATCAATGTCAGTCAACAATTATTAAATATGTCCTTGGTATCTATATACCAGGATACAAAAAGAGGCAAGGGATGGTAGAACTAGAAGAACTAAACTTATTCCACTTAGTTGCAGAAGGCAGAATTTGGAGAAGTGGGTGGAAGCTGCAAAAAAAAAAAAAGCAGCTTTAGTCTTCATATATGAAAAACTTTCTGAAAAATTAGTGTTTTGTCAAGTGCTAAAGAAACAATGAATTACTGTGCTTCTGCAACACTATTTCTTGTTTCTTTTCAAATGAGGAAACATGAAGACATAGAAAGGTACTAGGAAGACATGAATCTAAACTGCAACAAAATTATCTATTATAAAAGGAAGTTTTAATTAAGTAAAGAAAGTATATCTGCCACAATTTCAAAGATATCTGGGAAATCAGTATAGCCATCTGAAAAAGTAAATATTTAGATTAAACAATAACTTTTTGAAGGTTCTACCATTAATGGATGATCAAATTTTTGATATTTCAACAGAAAAACAAGAACTTACCTAACAATGGGATGCCTTTAGTCTTTCCAATTGATTCTTGCATTAAAATCAAAGGACCAAATTGGAGACTTAAAAATGAATTGCAAGGACAGCCTTGCAAAATTACACGTTTACTTGTAAAATATTTTAGTCAGGTAATAAAGGTGAAGTTTAACTGTCTAGAACTAAAAAGGTCTGGACAGGCCTTGAAAACTCTACAATGCATGAAAAATATTTTATAAAGTAGTCAGTTGTTTATATGTAATAAATGATTAAAAATAATATACAGAAATTTTATATGAAATTATCTATATATGTGGCATCAGTGCAATCAAGTACAACTTGAATTATGGTACAGTTTCTTATGTTATAACTGTTTTCCAAACCTTGGGAACAAGTGTATTGCTCCTTTGAATAATAGAAGATTTTCAAATATTTTCTCTGGAAAACTTGATTCAGATATTTCAAATAACTTCAACTCAATTTTCAACATATACAACAACTTCAAAATCATTCAGTTTTCTGAGCTGTAAACATATAGGCACTCAAATAAATATTAATTTACTTGAATAATATGAATCAAACGGAGTTCCTTACAAATTCAATTTCAATTGTGTCAATGTATCAGAACAAAATGATGATATTTATAGGTCACACACTAGATAAAGACACAGAAGAATTTAATTTACTAAAGGAACAAAAATATTATGTCTGGAATATATATGGTTAAATTAAGTGCAGCATGAGACAATAATCCTTTTATTGATATGGATTCCAAACAATTGCCTAAAAGAGTTCTTATTTTCTGAGAAGGATCATATAATAACCAAAATATTACACTTAAGACAACCTGAAAGAACCAAATTAATAAGTGGTATAAGAATGAATTGCACACATATTCTGCATAATATGTCATATCTGGGTTCAAAGTTATTCCCACAGCAAACATCTACAAAATACATCTGAATTTTTTGGGTTGGTGTCCAGTTAGTCACTGGACTAAAAATAATACACAGTAAAGGGGAAGTCTGGTTTACTAATTGAAGGTAGGAAAATGACTTAAGGTTTATGTGGGCTTCTTGCTAAAAATGCTCCCCATCCCATCCTCTGAACAGAATGTTTTGTGTTATTCACTGTGAGGATTATGAACTAGGCAATTAGAGAATCTACATGAGGCACTCTGGTACTTGCTCAAGTATATTAGATATCTCAAAAGACTACACTTATACTTTTAAATCTCTTCTGAATTGGGTACCATGGTTGAAAATACCTGCAAATAGACGACATTATTACGCATATACAGTATAAAATTTATCCATGATATCTTTCTTTCAAATGACAAATTCCTTTCAGGGTATGGACCATGCATCTTTCTAAGCCCTTGACACTCAATAAAATACTCTGTATATTTGTTACTTATTTATTGAGTATATTCTCAATTCTTTATTTCAAACTGTATATCATGGAAATATCTTAATTCCACACATCTAAAACTGAACTAATTATCTTTTCCCCCAAACACTCTTCTTCCAAACTTCCCTATACCTCTTGAAGACTCCTCATCCTTCCAGTGTCTCAAGTTCATAATCTCAACATTATTCTTTATTCTTCACATTTCTACACTCTACATATGCCATCACTTGCCAAATCTTGCTGTTCCCACCTCCATATCATTTCTTTCACACAATTCTTCTCCCTACTCACCCAACTACTAACTTAGTTCAGGTTCTTATCAGCTCTCATCTAGATTTATTACAGTAGCCTGCAAAATAGCCTCCCTGCCTTAAGTTTTTTCTCTTCAAGTTCATCTTACACACTGCAAAGTCTTAGATAAATAGATTTAGCATGTATAAAAAGCTTATACTGTTATATGCCATACATATATATATATATATATATATATATATATATACACATATATATAAATTACAAATGAAGGAATTCACCATACAAAAGACAGATGAAACATAAAAGTCGAGGAAAGGCACCTACATGAGAATCATGTCCTACATGGGCATAAAAGTCCAGTCTAGGCATTTTATCAAACAGAGACTCCCTATGGGGACTTGCCAATTGAAGGAGGGGGCTGCAAGGATACAGGTATCTCTAGGGTGAGATAGGAGGGAGGGAGGGAGGGAGAAAAGTAGTTGTAGTAGTTGTAGTAAGGGTAGAAAAATTTAAGAGTCAAAAATAGTGCCAGGAGAGAAATGAATCAGAAGTGCAGAACTTTTCTATTCCATAAATTCCAGTGGCTTTCTAGGATACTCCTCTATTTAGTTTATAGGCCCTATATAACCTGAATCTATCTTTAGTGGACATTCCTTCCCTTCTTGTGCACTGTGACCCAGTCAAACTGATCTGATCTCTCTCACTCACAATCTTCTACTCTCTGTCTTTGTGACTCACTAATCTCTCATTCCTAGAACACATTCTCTTTTTCCCTGAATCTTATAGAATCCCTCTTTTCCTTTAAGATGCACCACAGATACAATCTTCCACATGAAGCCTTTCCTGATTCCCTCAAATGCCTCACAAACTACCTTGTATTTAACTATTTCTCATATACACACACATTTTTATGTATACATAAACATACATTTATTCATGAATGTGTTGATTGATTATATTTATGATATATATATATATATATATATATATATATAAAATGTATATGCACACACATTTTTATACATAGTTTTTTCCCCTCATTCAAATGTAAGCTCCCTGAAAGTAGGAATTATTTCATTCTTTGTATTTGAATTCCCACTGTCAAGCACATAGCTTTACACAATGTAGGCACTTGGTAAATGTTGACTGATTAGGTAGCTTTGCTCTTCTTTTCCCTATAGATGTTATATGAAAACTGTTATATAAGTCAGTTGAAATCAACAAGCATTTCAACAAATAAGCATTTATTTACATACATATTACATATCAGATATTATGCTAGGTATTGAAGATGTAAATGCAAAAGTTGAGAAAATTCCTGATTTCAGGAAATTTACATTCTACTGGGAAAATATACTATCTTCACACATAAGAATATCGAGTATATTTACAAAAAAAACAGTGATGGGGCAGAGAGAACATGAACCTGTTGAAGAAAGAAAGATCTAGTGAAGGAAATGGTACTTGATCTATAAAACAAAGGTATTTGAGTAGACATCAACATGTTAAGCTCAAGTCCCTAAGTTAGATTTTGGGAATGGAAAAAGACAGGGAGCCAAGTATTGAACTTGACTCTCAAAATGATTTTCTAAAGTATAGGTCTAACCTTGTTATGCTCTTACATAATAAACTTCAGTGACTTTCTATCACCTTCGGGATAAATTGAGTTTATATTTTATTCTCTTTTACATACTCTTTGATCCAATGACACTACCCTTCTTGCTGTTCTTTGAACAAGATACTCTATATCCAATTCCAAGCATTTCATTGGCTGCTTCTCATACAGGAATGCTCTCCTTCATCTTTGTCTACCCATTTAGCTTAATTCTAGTGATTCTGCTTTGTTGATTATTTTCTCTGTTGATTATTATTCTCCGTGTAACTTTTGCCTTTCTTTGTATCCCCAGTGCTTAGCATACTAACACAAAGAAGATATTAAATAAATGTTTATCAACTGACTCACTGATATGTGTGTTCTTTAAATATGCCCAGTCCAATGAGACAATGACTTTTTTTAGGTTGTCATTACAGAGAAATTTGAAGATCATTTCTTGTTGATGTTTTCCAAGACTATCTTCTTTCAAGTCTGTTTACACTTCATTTTTATATCACAGCAGCATAATGCTGCTTGCTTTTTCTCAGATGAATTCTATACATTTTTCCAGGCTGATCTTTGCTTGGTCATTTTCTATACCATTCTAATCATTGTAGGAAGTCTGATGTAATTTCTTCCTCCTTCCTGATGGGAGCTCCCAATTCAGTTATCATCTGTGAATTTCATTAGTGTCTTGTTTACTCTCGCTTCCAGATTATCAAGGATGATGTTAAATGGGACCAGATCCAGCATCAATCCCAGGAACTCAACCTTTATGTAGCTGAAAACTAAAACTTAGTTTACGTGTCCTAGATACTTTTATTACCTTCCAGGATAAGGGATAGGTAAAGAGGAAGGTGGGAAGAGTATAAAAAAAGAGTTGACTGGAGGAGGCATCAGACTTAAAAAAAAAAAAAAAGAACAAGCTCTGATTAATTCTTATGTTGCCAAAAAAACAACAACAACAAAAAGAATTTTAAAAGAATGAAAAGAACATATTCAAAAAAGATTATTTATTCAATCCATGGCTCCTGTTTGAGTAATAGCTACTTGCAAAGATATATTTATACTGATTGTGCAGCCGTGTCATTGCACATTACTCTTAGGAATTTATTTTTATGTATTAATACTAAACAGAACTATCCCTTAAAGATAAGCCACATCTGTGGTACTGACTAAATCTACTTTTAAACATAATTCCCTTATACTTCATCAGACAAGAGTACTGTCCCTTTTTACCTTGCCCTAAATTTCCAACATTCAAGTTAGAATGATAACTTAAAACAAAGATGATGTTTTCATTCCTGCTGCCTGTTGAAATCAAGGGATTCAGAAGAGAAGGCAATTTGGGAAGAGAATAACTAGTTAAGAAAATGATGTATATTAAAAAAAAAAGATTTGTTTTTCTGGAACACAAGTTAAAATATGAAAATTACAGATTCTTGACCAGAGATGCAGTACACAAAACAAATATAAAAGGTAATAATGTTTTTTTGCTTCAAGTCTTGCAAAATAATCAAAAGAATTGTAAAATGAAAAGGAAGATGGAAAAAACCCTGCTTTTTATCAATCAAAGGAAAATCTTTATTGCCTACTATGTGAGAGGCACTATGCTAGTTAAAGACATAAATAAAAATCTAGTTATCAAGAAACTTATGTGTACCCATCCATACAGAAAAAAAAAAAGACAAAATAATTTGGGAGAGGAGGCATTCATCATCAGGTAGAGGATCAAGAAAGGCTTAATGTAAGATGCAGTATTTGAATTGACCTTTAAAGGAAACTACAGATTCTAAAGGGTAGAGGAGAGAAAGAACATTTCAAATATGGAGATAGAATATCTTAAGTGAATAATGGCAAGAAAGCCAGTATGGTTGGACCAGAAAATAAATGAAGGTGCGGAACATATAAAAAAGCTGAAAATGTATAATGAATAAGAAGGACTTTAAATGTCAAGCAGACATGCTTGTATTTGTCCATAAGGGAAATAAGGAGCCACTGGAGTTTACAGAGCAAGGGAAAAGAGCAAGAGCATAGTTAGACATTTATACATTAGCTCAGGATATCACTCTTGACAAAGTGTGAAGGATGGATTAGAGAAAAGAGAAACTATAAGAAAGGAGACCAAATAAGAAGGTCTTATACTAATCCAAAGAAGAGGTGATGAATCCTGAGCTTAGGTGATCAAGTAGAGAAGTAGCAACAGGGACAGTTGTGAGGAACATAGAGATAGAATCCATAAGATTGGGTAGCTGATTGGAAATGACAGGAGAGTAAGAAGTGAGGAGTCCAAGATGACTCCAAGATGGTATCTTCAACATTAAAAAGAAGGATAGATTTCTCTCATAAGATAACAAATTTGATGTTCAACATATGAAATTCTGAGCTGCCTATAGGAAACTAGTATGAAATTATCAATAGGTAATAGGGTATCCCTATATTTATGCACACCTGCATTTTTGATTTCCTTCACAAGCTAATTGTACAATATTTCAGAGTCTGATTCTTTTTCTACAGCAAAATAACGTTTTGGTCAGGTATACTTATTGTGTATCTAATTTATATTTTAATATATTTAACATCTACTGGTCATCCTGCCATCTAGGGGAAGGGGGGGGGGTAAGAGGTGAAAAATTGGAACAAGAGGTTTGGCAATTGTTAATGCTGTAAAGTTACCCATGTATATATCCTGTAAATAAAAGGCTATTAAAATAATAATAATAATAATAATAAATAGGTAATAGGGTAATGAAGAACTGGAACTCAGTAAAGAATTTAGGACTAGCTATAGAGATCTGGGGAACAGGTATGCTAAAATGATAACACAATTGATTAGAAAAATGCAAATTAAGGTAACTCTGAGGTACTACTTCAAACCTCTCAGATTGGCTAAGATGATATGAAAAGATAGTGATAAATACTAGAGGGGATATGGGAAAACTGGAACACTAATACATTGGTGATGGAGTTGTGAAGTGATCCAATCATTCTGGAGAGCAATTTGGAACTATGCTCAAAGGGCTATCAAACTGTGCATACCCTTTGATCCAGCAGTTTCTTTACTGGGTCTGAATCCCAAAGAGATCATAAAAAAAGAGAAAAGGACCCACATGTGTTATGTCACAGAACCCACCTGACAGGGACTGCTAGAGATTCAACCCAAACCTGCAGAATCTCCTCTTGTGAGAGGATGATACAAGGAGGCTGAGAGGCCATTACTGTTCTCTGGCCTCGCTGACTGAGAGACCATTGTGTTATCTGACCTCTCTCCTCTTCCCTCTGCCTCCAATTTATCTCATTCCCAGTCTGCAACATATGTGTCAGCAAAGGCAAAAATGTTTGTAGCAGCCCTTTCTGTAGTGGCAAAGAACTGGAACCTGAGTGGATACCCATCAGTTGGGGAATGGTTGAGTAAGTTATGGCATATGGATGTAATGGGAATATTATTGTTTTATAGGAAATAATCAGCAGGATGATTTCAAAAAGGCCTGGAGAGATTTACATGAAATAATACTAAGTAAAGTTGAGTGGAATCAAAAGAACACTGTACACAGCAACAACAAGATTATGTGATGATAAACACTGACAGACTTGGCTCTTTTCAACAATAAGGTAATTCAAACCAATTCCAATAGATTTATGATGGAAAGAGCCATCTGCATTCAGAAAGAAGACTGTGAGGACTGAATGTAGATCACAATATAGTGTTTTCACCATTTTTGTTTGTTGTTGTTTGCTTGCTTGTTTTTTTCCCTCTCATTTTTTTATCTGATTTTTATTGTGCAGCATGATAAATGTGGAAATATGTTTAGAAGAACTGCACATGTTTAACCTATATTGGATTATTTGCTGTCTAGGGGAGGTTGAAGATGGAAAGGGAGGGAAAAAACACGAACATAAAGTTTTGCAAAGGTGAATGTTGAAAACTATCTTTTTGAAAACAATAATAAATGAAAAAAATTTAAAAGAAATGATAAAGTACAACCAAAGAAGCTAAAATAAAAATACATACGCAGTTAGGAGGTATGATATTGATGGTGATCCAATAACAAAACTGAAAAGAAATAATCAAATAGAGAACCAAGAAAAGGTGCTGTTACACAAACCCAGGGGGAAGGAATTATCAGGTGGAAAGAGTGGTCAACATCATCAAAGTAAGGTCAATAAATATGAGGATTAAGTAAAGGACACTGAATATGGCAATTAGGAGATCATCTGGAGAGAGAGAGAGCAGTGTCAGTTGAAAAATGAGATCAAACCAAGAGGCAATCTGAGAGGCAGGAGAAAATCCAAGAGAAATCAGTTTCTGAAGTCAAGAGAAAAGAATCCAGAAGGAAATGGTCAATAGTATAAATATCTGCAGAAAAGCTGAAAAGAAGAGGATTAAAAAAAGATCACCTATTTACAAATGGTAAGATAATGCCCCATCTTCAGATGCACCAAGTAAGACAGTAATCACATCCCAAATTAAAATTAATAAAAGGCAAGAAGGTAGCTATAAAATGGTTTTAAAATAAATTCACTGTTTTAATTTTTTTTTCTTCTTACACAGTCACTAAGTAAGATGAATAAACTACCATTTGCACAAGATCATAAAGTTAGGAGGCACAGGGGATAGAACATGGGACCTGGAGTCAGGAAGATAAAAATTCTCTGTATGCATCAGTTTCCTCAACTGTAAAATGCAGATAATAAGAGCACATACTACTCAAGGTTGTTGTAAGGCTCAAATGAGAACTGTAAAGTGCTTGGCTCAGTACCTGGTATATAGTAGGCACCATATAAATACTAGTTACTACTATAACTATTATAACACATTCCTAATTGTCCAATGCTATTCAAACTTAGAACAATGATAAAGCTGGAAACAGGATTAGAGAAAATATGACTTGTCACAATTCTACACAACATTATTACAGATTTAAATGACAGAGCTTTCAAAGATTTAAATATGGAACAAGTATGTCAAAGAATGCAAAACAAAATAGAAAGACGAATCTTGGCAATATAAAAAATAAGTATCTACACTAATGGCAAGGGGTACGCATAGTGGATAGTGCACTGGGCCTGGAGTCAAGAAGAACTGAATTCAAATGCAGTCTCAGACATCTAACTAGTAAATGTATATGAAACTGGGCAAGGCCCTTAACCCTGTTTTCCTCAGTTTCCGCATCTACAAAATAAGCTAGAGAAGGTATTGCCAAATCACTCCAGTACCATTACCAGAAAAACCCCAAATGGATCACATAGAATCAGACACAACTGAAATGACTAAACAACACTAATGATCACAGGTTATCATAAAATTATAACCCATAAAGCTTCCTTGGTATGAAATGCTCTAATCTTTACTCTCAAAATGTACTAATAATTATATTAAATTATTTTTAAAGAAAAGAATATAATTTAATATTTTTGTAATTTGCAGAAAAATCTTTTTATATCTGCAAAACATTCTGGAAATACAGGAAGGACAGACAATGAGGCACAGTTAAAGAAGCATTGGACTTTTAACCAGAAGAAACTTCACCATTGCAGTACCTCAAAAAGTTTCCATCATCAAAGGAAAATAAGCTAGACTCTACATTCATACTTATGTATACACATTTGCACTTACTTACCTGTTGTTGTTTCTACAATTACGGCAGTTAACACACTCCAAAGGGTCAGTCTGGGGCAGTGCTGTATACATTCCACCGCTCTTGGTAAGGAAGTCAGTTGAAGGAAAGAGGAATGAAAAAAGAAGATAATGAGTCATTAACTCAACTTTATCTACAAAACAGGTCTATGATAATATAATATCATAAGACAGATTTCAAGAGTGACACTCGGTAATTACACAAAAAAATCTCCTTCACTGCTGAGATTTTATAAAGTGGTATTCTTTTATATAATACTAAAATAGTATTCCACAACTAAATGGAGTATTTTCTCAAGTATTTTATACTTGTAAAAAAGTAAATAAGTACAAGGTAGAATATGATCATCTCTTTTCTTTGTTTTGAATCAAATGTGGCCAAAATACATTTAATAATCACTTTCTATACTTGTACTTTTCAAACATATATGAAAGAATTTCATGTGATCTCAGTTGGGAGAGATTGGATATAAAAGTATGTTGTTCACGTGATGTCACAAGATAAAATCTATCATCATTTTCCTATAATTATTATGATTAGTTTGGCTCCTCTGACTATAAGAGTTTTGAAATACATTATGTTTTTCCAGATGGAGGAGATTACTAGCCAGCAATGATTTGAAGGAGAGTGTAATATTCTGGTGTTGCTTTTGGCAGAAACTGCCCAGCAATTAAGCAAAACAACCAGATTCACACATACCTCATTGTGAAATACTTACTTTGCATTCATGATGACAAGAGTGGGAAATGCTTCTAAGAGGTGGACTAAGCTTAGAGTTAGAATTCTACTTTGTGATGAAAAAGTCAAACTGACAATGATAAAACAAGTGGAAGAGGCTGAACTACACTTTACCCAAATCAACTCTTGAAGATTGGGGAAAGTTCAAGAACAATACTTTTCAATTCTAGTTGCCTGAGAAATGTCATGGTTGAAGTAGAATATAAGGCCTCAAATTTCTCTCAGAGGCACATGGCTTCTAAATCAATTAGAAGCAGGAATTACTTTTTTCAAATGTAGGAGAAAATATGTTCTTTTCAGATTGCCTATGTAAATTTATAAGAGCTTCAGAAAATGAAATTAACCATTTATATTATTATAGCTGCTAAATTTTAAAAACAATATAATACTCATGAAGTCAGCATTAATTTATAAATACATGTGTGTAATATGTATCTGTATGTGTAAATTCTCCTTCAAATCTGAAGAAATATTTACAAAATAAAGGGAAAAAATCTCAACAAAAACTAAAAAGTTTTAAAAATTAAAGACAGACTTCTAAGGAAATATTCCTTTTGCAGCAGCTACCACATAAATATCAACGTATTATTCCAAAAAACCCAAACTACTTGGGTTTAATTACTAAAGCAAATAACAGCCCATTCCTTATAGAAATACAGCATGTGATAATCAAACTTTAATGCTGTCTTCTGTTTTCTTGGGCAATTTTCAGTAGCTCTAAGAACAAAAAGTGACAAAAATTTTGATAATTTTGGAAATAAGCCATCTGTTTCAATATGCAATAGTGAAATCACTATTCCTTTTCAGAAAGGAGATGCATTTAGGCAAATCAAATATTTTTCCGCAGCACAAAAATCTAGGTTACATATCTGTGATTTTAAAAAAGATATTTAAATAAATATGTAAATTCAAAGCTTAAAGCACAGCCTTATTAAAAGAGAATTTATTTTTTGTAAGTTTGGGGGAAAAAAAACCTGTTATCTCCTTAAAATTTTGCTTGGTACAACTTATAACAAAATCATCAGTATAGAAGCTTCTACTTGAAATAGAAAAATGGGAAATATATGAATGTTTAGTTTAAGTAACTCAAAAATTTTCTGACAAAATAGACAATATGAACTCATGACGGGTAATATAATAAATTTAATTTTCTAAGAGAATGAATCCGTAGTCAGAATTCATATAGAATATGGCAATTATCTTTTTCAAATTTTCATTACCAAGGTAGATCCAAATCACTTTTTAAAAGTATCTTTACAGCTGTTTCTTTCCTTACAGAAGGATGTCAGTCAAGAATGTGAGATGATAATATATTAAACAGGAAATAAGGGGGGGGGGGAGAAATGGTGAAACAAATTTATTAGCCTGGTCTGTATCCGGTAACATTTTTGTGGACTATCAAGAATAAACTCCAAAATCTATGCTCTAGAAATGCTCTAGATTAAAGTTTAATTATTAAATACAAATATATTAACTTGTAATAATTTGTACCTAACAATTTAAAATTAGAATTATAAAGAAGAAAATGGTGAGTATCCTGGATTACAATACTGTCTATAGTACATTCCACTTAAGGGAACATGCAGTGCTTTCATGACCAAAAGCAAGATATGCTGACCCTTTTTCTATACCTTGGCACCTTGCTGTCCATAGAAGGCATTTTCTTATAAGTAGAAATTCTCTTACATTCACTAAGTGGTGAGGATGCTCATATTCCACATGAGTTCTGGTAAGGGAATTGTGTCCAGGGTAATGTCCTCCATTAACAGTCCCATTCATTATCCCATTGACTCCATTGGGAACTTTATGGTGGAGATGTGGACAGCCATTGCTGAGGGTTCCATTGCTGATAAAGTTTCCATGGACACTACCATTGATTCGATTTGTGCCAGGCAAAGTGGTGTATTCCATCACTGGTCCATTAATATCTGAGCCTTGATAGAGGTATCCTGGTGGGTCATATTCTGTTAAGAGAATGTGACAAGAATAAAAGATGCTGACAAGGGTATCACTAAATTTTATTGATGAAACTGACTAACCAATCAGGATTTGTTTTTATTTATATTTATGCTGTATAAATTTCTTTGTACAAATTGTTTCCTCTCCCCTTAAGAAAGAATTGTTTCATATTTTGTACTTATATCCAATGCCTAGCGCATGGCAGAGATAATAAATATTTGATTAATCTAGAATACAAATACTAACTGTTCTTTGCTTAGCATCTAATTTTGCCATGACAAAAGATACAAAGAAAACTTTAAAAATAAATAGTACTCTATACGTTATTGCTTCAAAGCTCTACTATTTGGAAGACAAACACTGAATAAATTATCATTGTTTATTATTTTCATTACATACTGAATGAATCCTCTTGAATCAACATTTCTTGATAGAATGACATAAAAGATTAAAAAAAAAATCCCCACAAACTGTGGAATATGGAAATACTCAAAGAAATACTGAGAAAAGATGCTTAAATTCACACAGATTTCAGAATTAGCATTCAACAAAAAGGCTTTTTAATTTTTAGGGAACAAATTTCAAAACAAATATTCTAAAGGTCTTTTAGAATCCCCCAAGAGATAGTAAAATATTTCAAAAAGCAGCTTTCAAAAGAAGAAACCCAAACTATCCATGTAAACATATGAAAAAAATCTTTCAAATAAATAAATAAAATAATATATAATATATAACAAAATAAAAATAATAAAGAAATAAAGAAATGTAAACTAAGATAGCTCCAAGATTCTACCTCATACCCATCAGCTTGGCAATGATAATAAAAGAGGAAATTGATAAATATTAAAGGGGACCTGGGAAAATAAGTACATTAATGCTTTGTTGGTGGAACTGTGAATTAGTCTAGCCATTCTGAAAAGCAATTTTGGAACAATGCTTCAAAATCACAAACATGTGCATACCTTTTGAGTTTGCAATATCATCACTAAGAACAGATCCTCTCCACCTCAAAGAGTACAAATAAAAAAGAAAAGGACTCATATTCACCAAAAAAAATTGAAGTAGCTGTTTTCATAGAAGCAAAAAATAACAACTAAAGAAGTATACACCTATTGGGGAACAAACTGACATGAGTATGATGGAATATCATTGAATCATAAGAAATTACAAAATGGGCAGTTTCAGAATTTCTATGAATTGATACAAAGTGAAGAAAAAACTAGAAACAATTTGCATGTGATGTTATTATGAAGAAAAATTTGAAAGCTTTAAAAACTCTGATCAATGCAATGATAAACCCTCCTTCCAGAGGATTAAAGATGAAACCAGACAGCTGATGTACTTAAAATGCAGAAGGAGACCTAAAGTTCTGAAAATGACCAATGTGAAAATTAATTTCACTTAATTATAAATTTTGCTATGAAAGTTTTCTTTTCTTTTTGTTTCTTTTTTATTGTTCAATGGGGAAGGGGAAAAGGAATGGGAAAGAGAGAAAATAAATACTTGTACATTAAAAAATTAAGTGGAAAATTAAACTTTTTTTCCAAAAAAGAAAAAAAAAACTTTTATAAGTATAAATGAGGTATCAAAATGAAGTTATCTATCTATTTCCTAATAGTCTATATACCTCCTTGAATATTCTAACAGTTTAGAGAAAATACAAAAAAAAAAAATCTAAGATGAGAAAATGATCCTATTCTCTTTGTTAAAGAAATGTTACAAAAGAAAATGATACATAATTCTAATATATATATATATATATATATATATATATATACCCACAAATATATACCTATATGTGATACATATGTATATGAATACACTTCACACCCATCTGGTCATATCAATCTGCTGTTATTGTTTGTCCTTCACTTTCAAAGAGGACTAATGACATCACAAGAGATATCTTGACTTGGATTTAAACAAAGCAGTTGTGTACAGTCATCAGTTTCACTCTTTCTTCTAGAGTCACTGAAGTCTAGTGTCAAGACAAAAATCAGGATAATTGGTAATGGCCTGGGATGCAGTAAATTATGTTGGCATCTTCAATATCTGATCTAAGAATTCACAGCTCCTGCTTCAGTTTCCTTTATGGCCATTAGAACAAATTGTTCTCGTTCAACCCATTCTACTGGGGAAAGTCTTTGCATGCTTGTGGTAGAACCACCTCCCCAAATTCACCAATGGGACTGTGGTAACCCTGCACCTGATTTAGTCCATCTGACAAGATGTTTACCAGGGTGTGGCCACTGTACATGCCAAAACATCTTGGAGTCACAGGTAAGATTTGAGTGCCAGGTGAATACCAAAAATGGATAAAAGCCTTGGAAAACAGTTCAGCAGCTTCCATACCAGAGATGATAGTCTTCCTTGAACACTCACACATCCCCTATATTAATCTAGTAGGAAGCCTATCAACATTTCAGGCAGCATAAAGTACAACGAAATGTGTAAATGACACTGCTGAATCCACACAACTTATGAAAGGGGGAAAAATCCTATTAACTAAATATTCTCTGCCAAAAGCAAGTTTTTCTGTGCTATAAATTAAAAAGAAAGTTCACTGCAAACAAAAGTTTTAACTTCTGCCAATGCTGGCCATATCCCTGCTGGGCCTCTCTTCCCTTTTTAAATGTTTCACTTTACTGGGGGGAGGACAAAAGAATCTAAATTAAAACTGTAAATTTCTTATATGATCTGGCCATCCCATTTAGTTAAAAGCTTGAAAAGGAAAAGGAGAAAGTGGAAAAAAGGATTAGAATATGTTTCACAATGGTACCTATATAGTTATTTTTGTATATAATCAATCAGCCTATAAGATTTTCATGGGGAACCCACTCAGAACTAAATTGTCCCCTAAAACCTTACCTTCATGAACAACTATGGGTAACATTTAAAGTAATGGGACTGATTTTAAATGCTAGACAATCCAGACAATGGTACTTAGAAATTCTCTAGAACCTTCCTTTCTACTATAATGTTAACAAATGAAATTTGTAATACTAAGAAGATGGTCTGCTTGCTTCTTTATTGTTCTTCTCTGGTGGTCTAAATTGCCAATATTCCCAGGACTAAATCAATTATTTTGTTAAGGAGCAGGTTACTTTTGGCTTGGTTAGTATTGTTGATCAGAGCATTTATTTTTCCTGGACAATTTAATGCCCTACTTATTTTGGCTTGCAAGTAAAAACAGTAAGAATAGTGTTACTAACCCATTCTGAATGAATAGCTTTAAACATATATATTTTGTACCATGACACTTAAATGAGTGTTGAAAGTGTTGATAAGTGTTGCAAGTCAATATTTATTCCAATAATACTTTCCTGCCCATTCTTTTTTGGAAAGAAAAATGAGTAACATTTAAATTACTTACTCTGTATGGTATTTTGCTGTCGATTCTTCCACAAGCACATGGCAATGAAAACCATGAGAATAAGCACCATAACTCCAAGCACACAGCCCACGATCAAATACAGCATATCACTGCTCCGGGCAGGGCCCAGTGCTGGACCAACATTCCCTCCACCTCCAAAAGAGTTTGGAGGGGTGCTCAAGTCCTTGGTAGGATACTCTGAGGCCCCAGGAACTCTTTTCACTGATTGAAAAATAATGGAAAGCATAGTCTCAGAGTGAATACTCTCTGTGAAATGGTTTATTCATTGTAGATTTGTATAAGAATGCAAGCATGTCTGTTTACTCTTGTTAGTGAGATGATCTGACCACCAATGAGTCACAGAAAGGACTTAAAGTTAAAATACTTCAAGTCTCAAGACAATTTTAATCCTGAACATCTTCAGCTTATAAAACTTAAAAGAAAATCAAAAGGAAAAAAAGCAGAAAAATATTATAAGCCCGTTTAGAAAAAATTTTTTTCTAAGTATAAGATATCAATTTAATTATTGAATAAATAATCTGCCAAATTAGTAAAATATCAAATTTTTTAATTACTGTTAAGGAAAAAAGAATTTATTGCTATTTGACCTATACCAATCTGAAAATGTCCCAGAATGAATATTTTATATTTCCATAATATCATGAATGTTAAAAGATAGTTTTTAGATGAGAAAACTGATCAGAATGATCAATTATCAGAATGCAATTTTAAACATATTGAAAATAATGCTTCATATTAGAAAATCCAAAAAAAAAGGAAAAAATATTATTCATGTTCAATAGTTCTGGGACAGCTGGGATATTTATAAATATATTAAATATTAAAAATTTGTTTTAAAAAAGCAGTGTAAATCAAAGTATTCTTCATACACTATTAACAGAGTGGGAAAAGAAAGTGACACAAATGGTCTTTATGAAATTCAAGATAACATCTAAATACATAAATCAGGCACTTATATATCCAATGTGATCTGCACTGATACCTCACTTATCTTGTTATCTCAGCTATCTGTAATATAACTGAGAAACAGGAAGGTATGAAAAAACTCAAAAAAAAAATAGTAATGGCATCTTAAGTGGGCTAAATAAACCTAGATTCAACTCATGCTTCTGACAATGTAATCATAGGCAAGTCAATTAATCTCTCATACTGCAGACAATCCTTTAAGGTGACAATGACAACAGTAGCAGACATTCATATAGTGCCTTAAGGTTTGTTAAGCCCTTCACATCTAATTTGTGCTTTACAACTGTGCTGTGAATTCTTATCCTCAGTTTATAGATAACAAAACTGAGAATTTTACAAAATTACAAAAGGAATCCCCACTGACTTGTCTAAGAGGTCATGAAATTATATAAGTGTCAGAAGCTGTATTGGACTTCAGGCCTCTGAGCCCAAATTTGGCACTCTCCACACAAAATTGCAACCTCTGATGGGATATAATTGTATTACTGTAATAACTGTGTGTGTGTGTGTGTGTGTATGCTTATATATAATTATATAGACTATATAGTAATAATAATTATAGCAATACTGGGTGTCTATAGTGAAGGCATCAGACAAAGAGAAAACGTTGTTTCCTATGCTTAGGAGGGTAAGGAAGTGCATAATATTCTATAAAGATCATCATCTTCATAAATCATTAAAGAAAACTTTTGAGAGAATAAAGTATTTTCATTCAAAGCTAAACTTAGAAAAGTTTAAGTAATTAGAGGGGTAATGTCAAAATGCAATTAAATCAACCTCCTCATTGCCTGATGTTGCTAGATAGATGAGGCAATACTGTGTATTTTATATTTGCTGACCTATTGCACCATTACTATTCTTATACCATTATTATCTTTTGTTTTTCTAATACAGACTGTAAGCTTTTGAGGAGGGACTCTCTCTTTAATCTCCCATAATCACTAATATAGTTGCTCTGTATCCAACAAAACTTAAACAAAGACAAGTCTCAAAAGCTGTGTGCAAATTTTTTTTTTTTTTTTTACCATGGCTTCTATGTATTTGTGCATTATCTTTTGTTTTTGAAGACGATTTGGCACTGAATTTATATGATGAAAGAGACAAGATGACATTAATTGATACTTCTAACAATTTGAACTTAAGAGTGCTTTAAAGTTTACAAAAGTATTTTCCTTATAACAATCCAACAGAATGAAGTGACATGTACAGGATCAAAAAGTAAACATCAAAGACAAGACTCCAAAACCAATGCTTACCATATCTAGGTACTGGAAGGCCATGGGTTGGTTATTCCAGTCCTGGGAAGTTTAACTGCCTCAGAGATAAGCACAAAAAAACCCTGCCTCTTACTCACCTTTAGTTTCACAGATCATTACATTGCTAAATTCACTTTCTCCCCCTTCATTAAAACATTGCATTTTAATGTCATAAGACGTTTCTGGCTGCAGGTAACCAATCATATGCCATTGTTTTGAACCTGGAAAGGAATGATATTTTTTAAAATCAGGCTTG
This sequence comes from Sarcophilus harrisii, assembly GCF_902635505.1. NCBI lineage: Eukaryota > Metazoa > Chordata > Mammalia > Dasyuromorphia > Dasyuridae > Sarcophilus > Sarcophilus harrisii. The sequence continues at coordinate 459,521,195 of NC_045428.1, read as the reverse complement.
TACACAATCACAGAGAAAGAACTGCAGAGGCTTCACCAACTCTTACTTATATCATGAATTCTACCTAAAACATTATCAACCTCTAAAGTCCTCCTATGATAGGGAACTGACTACCTCCTAAAGTTCATTCCATTTTTGGCCACCTCTAATTGGTAGGAGGTTTTTTCTTCCAATTGACCAAAAATCAAGCCTCCCCCTAACTTCCTCCCTGAAAAGTACATATAAAGGAAATACTTAATTTTCTTATTTCAATACTATTAATATCTATGCCTTTGTCAGTGAGGATATTCTCTGCATTGTAAAAAATATTGTGCCCTCTTCCATGACATTATAGGTAACTTTTGAAAGCTGCAGGGAGCACTGTGGTGATGAGACAATATTATTATTTAATATTCAATACTCTTGGAAATTGTGCTAGTTTATCACAATGTCTATGATATTTACTAGTCACAAAAGACAAGCATTTAATAAATGATTTTTTTTTAATTTTCTTGCTTTCTCAGAGAATAAGTTAACAATATTTCTAATATTTTGAAACCAAATAGAAATATGGAGAGTTTAGAGTTAGAACTCAGGTTGTACAAAAGCCAAGCTTTGTATTTTTGTTACACTACTATTAAGAAAATATTAGCATTATTTTTAAAAATGCTTATAGGATTATATCAGGATCAGATAAATATTTGACTTTTCTGAATTCTTATTTCAGTCTTAAATCATCAAAAAAAAAAAAAAAAGGTACTCGTCTGTCCCTTTACCAGGAAGCATAAAAATAAGTAAAATCAGTCTTCTTTACCTTAAATGACAACTTACACAGAGCAAGCAAAGATGTCTTATTAAATTCTCAAATCTTCAATTAGTTGCAGGCATATAAGATGAGCTACAAATAGGTACTTAATTTCTGAATGATAATGCTCAAATAAGCTATCCCTCTAAGGGAAAGACTAGGCTCTTTTCTTCCAGTTTTTATTCAGTCTCTTGAGTCAGAGACTCCAAGCCAAATAAGCATGGCTAATAGAATGATTCTGTTATCACTGGCTCACTGCCAACTCTTCATTTAGAAACTCTCCTAAACTGAGCACTTCAGTATAACTCACCCTCCATCTTTACTTTCATGGACTTGTGACAAATTTTAATAAATAGAGACCCTTCTTGGTGGATTTAATTAACTGTTTGAGTACTTTTAATCCCTCTCAGAAAATGCTTCTTCCAACTGTTTCCACTGTTTCTTAGAAACTCAACTATACCACCTACTGATTTAAGGATTAATTAAAGGGTGATACACTCATGTAGCACACTCTCAAATGTGCACATGCACACGCACATGCACGCGCAGACACACACACACCCTCAAAACCTATTCAGTTTATAGGACTCAGGATCCTTTTTAATTCTACAGAAGAAAAAAATATTTCTACCTGGAAACAACTGCCCTTACCAGATCACTAAACAAAACTCTCCACACATAGATATTCACATTTTAAAAGGATTAGGATCTGCTTGTTTTAGAATTAGGAGACTGAAAGGTTCATTCAAAAATAATTCTATGGCCCATTTGTAAATGGTAAGAGGGCTCAAAAGAATATTTATTTAAATACTGGTTGAAGCTGGAAACTGGCCTATTCCTAAAAGCCAACATTTTCCCAAAGCCCTCCTCCTCATTTCTCTGTCCTCTAGAGTATCTTACCCTGATCCTGCTCCCACATCCCCATAAACATTCTTCTGAGTAATTATCACACCAGGTTTGAGGTTTCTATTTCACACCACTAGTGGAAATAGAATTAGTAAAGAACTGTGCTTCCTACAAAGAATTATCTCGAGAAAAATTTTAATCCATTCACTATACTTAATGTTAAGTTAATATTCAATTGTCATAATGAGTCATCTGGTAATAAATTCCACAGCACATAAGCATGAGACAGTCTACTCTTCTTTAATATTTGGGAATTGCAAAATAAACAAATAAATGCATTATCTGGTTTAATTTCAACTAGCATGTTATTTATGGGGGGTTATTCTTTGTTAGGAATAACTTGTAAAAGTTAAAAATTTACAATACAGAGGAAAGAACTAAGCTAAAATGGTTTAGGATGATTAATGCTTTGATTTATTCAGTACTTAAATACATCAGGCAAGATAAAAAAATTTTTTGATATTGTTTGATATCAAGAAGATCCATCTATTAACATATTCCATCTAGTTAACATGTCAGAGAATTTATCAGGAAGAACTACAGAGGTCACATAAGGCAATCTTTCCAATGCTAGAATAACTTTTAAAATTTCACTGACAGACAGATATACATACATAAAAAGAATACTACCAGGGACAATCTGGTCTGTCTGGCAGAACAAGTTGTGATATAAGAAACAATAAGCAAGATGTTTTCAGAAAACCCCAGACTTACATGAATAGCACTATTATATGATGATCAACTGTGAATGACTTAACTATCCTCAGCAATACAAAAATTCAAAACAATTCTAAAAGACTTATGATTTTAAAAAATGCTACTTACCTTCAGAGAAAGTACACTATATTTTACTTTATTTTTCTGTGTTGGTTTTTTCTGTATTTTATTTCCCAACATGATTAATATGAAAATATATTTTGCATGATTGCATATATATGTAACCTATAACAAATTGCTTACATTCTCAATCAGAGATATGGAAAGGAGAAAATCTGGAACTCAACGTTTTTAAAAATTAATGTTAAAAACTGTTTTTACATGTAATTAGGATAGGGAAAAAAGATAAGTCATTCCCCATTGCTAATCATTTTTAAACATTATTTAGTTCTTTCTTATTTTGAGCTGAAAATTATCTTTCTAAATTACTTGTTCTGTCCTCTGAAACATATATTTGTTTTTTCCCTCAGAAGCCCCTCATATATTCAAACCTACCTATCACATTTTCTTAGATCCTTGAGCTCTTCCTTATATGACATTTAGAATCACTGCCATTAAGGTCTTTCTAGTGCCCCGTCACTTACTAAGTGATGTGTGTAAGTCTGGGCAAATCATTGTGGTTCTGTAAGTGCAAGTTGAGAAATTGTGTGTGTGTGTGTGTGTGTAAGAGCAAAAGAGAGAGAGAGAGAGAGAGAGCGCACATAATGATCACTGAGATGTAATCCATTTTAAACACTCATTTATAAATAATTCTCATAAATTTGCCATCTAGGACCAAATGCACACTTCAGATATAAGGCCAGTGAGGAAAACACTCAGTGATGCTATCACACCTCTCTCAATATGGAAATTCTATAGCTATTAATGCAGATTAAGAAAGCATCAGTATTTTGTTCTGGAGTAGGTGCATCATACTTTTGGCTCAAATTGAATTTAGAAATAACTGAGACCACTCATACCAGATCTTCTTTACAAGAATTTATCAATGTGTCATCTCTATTCTATTTTAAGTCTAAATGTAAGCCTTAATGAACATTTATTTGACAGTTTCAATTCTCTAGAAAAAGTTACATGACAATGACTTAGTCACCATCTCAATGAAGATAACTAGATTTTATGCCATTGAAAAAAGATGGAAATGTTTATTTTTGTTCATTTAAGAAACACTTCTTATTGATCTCAGATTGATTCTAAATAGAAAACAGGGGCAGAAAAATAAAGAATCAGTGAAATAAAATAGGCAGATTTATAACGGAGCACAATGAAAAGATGTTGTCTAGAAAGAGAAGCCAACTAATGTCCTTTTGTTTGCTGTCATGGGTTAATAGAACACAATTAAGGATTTAAAAGTAACAAATTTATGATTTTGCATCTAAATTTCACTGGTAGGATTTAAATTTTTTCTTTAAACTGCCAGTACATTCTGATGAGAAATAATAGCCTTTAAAACTCAAAAATAACAGGTAAATTGTGAACAGAAAGTCAAAACACCTCTCAAAGGCAGAATAGAACAGACTTAGATGTCAGCCAATCACTTATACTTCTCTCTTAGGAACATTTTAACAGGCTGAGTTTAACCATAATAGAATCACTGAGAAAAAAACTGCTTTGGTATTTCTTAGTTCTACATCTCCCATCTCCACAATCTCCTCAGAATTCTTTCTTGGTCCTTAAGTCTAAAGAATAGAGTTAAAAGGACTTACCTTCTACAACATCCCTCTTATAATCACTGTCATTATCACTATCTGTTGGTCGGTAATAGATATAAAATCCTTGGATAGGTGTGTTATTGTTGCTTGAAGGAATGTACTGAAAAACAGAAGGAAAGACTCAGCAAAGATGAAACAGAAGTTTTATATTTATGAAATTTCATTTTCATTTATTGTAATGTCTTTCTGGTTTTATCTTTCTATTACCTTGCTTGTACTTTAAATTAAAATGTAATAAAAAGAAATCTGCTTAGAAGCCTAGCCTGCTGTAGGGTTGAAACAACAACAATAACAAAATAAAACAATTCACTCTACTAAACTCAACAGCATAAAAGTACATCTGGTATCAAATTATTAAACCACTAAAGAGTAGTGAACAGAACATTTGGAAGGGAACTGAAGAGAAAGGCATTTCATTTTCAGTACTATGTGATTTTTAAAAGCTATTTAAAAGCTCTATGCCTCAGCTTCCCCTCAATAAAAAATTCAAAGGCTTCTTTATCCACAATAGAGTTATCACAACTGACTACAAATACAACCAAAACAGAAAATTTGCTAAAAAGATGATGTTGCTACTCACTGTCCATTTCAACATAATCTGGGTATCACTGACAGCTTCTGTATATGTGATGTGAGGTCCAGCAACTGGACGGTTGGAAAAACGGTTGGGAAATCCAGCTACTTGATAAGGGCGAGATGCAGAGCTTCGAAAACTCTCACCATAATGATTGATAGCAATTACTCTAAATTTGTACGTGGAGCCTTTTGAAAGGAAAATACATAGCTTAGAAAGTCATGAACAGATAACAGAAGACAAAATATAATTTATCATTAAACATAAAAAAAAAAGTTTCCTTAGGCTACTGTCTTATTTACTTTAGATTTGCCTGGTTTCTTTCAGAAAGCCTCAGGACAAATAGGTAATGCTCTAAAGAGAGTCTCAAAAAAAGACAAGGATTCTAAATATAGCTTGTTAAGTTTTGCCAAACTTTTGCAAACATTAACTGGAATTAACAGAATGAGTGCCATCATCAGAACCAGCCAATTTTAGTCAAATTTAGTCAAAGAAAATTCTTTTTTTTCTGTTAAACCTAGAATGATATAAAAGACTGATGTGAAACAGATGTCTGATATAATGATATAATGGTACTTTAGTACCTGGTTCTAAGCTACGCACTTCCACAGAAAGTTTGGAAGGTGGAATGTCTTCAGCTGCCACTAGCCAGTCACTATTCTTCATCCTTTTATATTCAACCTTGAAAGCAGTGATGGGAGAACCTCCATTCGCCCGAGGAATCCAAGTGACATATACAGAAGTCTCTGAGGCAGTAGAGATAGTAGGTCGATCTGGTGCTTCTGGAACTAGAAAAGGAATTACAATAGCAAACAACTTTTGAACATTCACAGTAATAGGCACCAAGATGATTTGAATAGTATAAATAAGCCAGGAACCTTACTTTTTTTTTTTTCAATATTCTGGACCTCTATGCTCATTAAATCTTTTATTCTTGTTGTCAACCAATGGTAAAATTGACAAGTTTTACCTTGCAATCTTTCCCTGACCTCTTACTCAAACTACTAAAGAAATTTGATGCTCCAAAGGCAAGAAACAATAACAGAATCAGAAGTCACAAACTGTCTACAAACTAGTTTAAATATTGTCTAATAAAAGGAAAATTGGTAGGATGAAATCATTTTCACCATATTATTTTAGATTTGTGGACAAACATTGTTAAAATTCAGCAGTTTTTACTTGGCTTCTTAATATTAAATGAGGTGATGTAGAATATCAAGTCATTAAATATATTATTTCCCTTATGCTACCTAAAAAAAAGTATACAGTGAAAAAATTTCTGTTAGAGCACCCATAACTATAGTGCTATGCAGACAAATGTGTTAACAGAGCATCTTACAAATACACAGAGGTAATAGTCTAAGAAAACACGTGAATTGGTAAAAAACTACAAAATGATATATGTTAACATTTTCTTGAAAGTTATTCTATCTTAACATATGGATACTTATAGAGACCTACTTACTCCATAAATTGCTTAAAATATAAAAAAAGAATTAAAATCACACAGGCAAATTTCATCAATACTTACTGGACTTGCTTCAAATTAGAAAGCAATGGAAACAGAAAATGAATAAAATTTCTGTTAGTAAATCTGTTATTTTATAAAAAATACCTGACCTTCACTATATTAACATATGTAATACTAAAGCCTACCTAGGAAGAACCACAAAACACATAAGCAAACTATTAAAGAAAATACAAAGGAAAAATACATTTTAACAATACCATGCCCAAAGAAACCTAAAGACTACATTTGAATAAGTAGGATAAGGAGAGAAAACATTCAGATGATAATTTTGAATATAAGGAATTCTTCTTAAGTATAGATATACAGTAAAGATTTTCAGACAGCTGAAGCCTTTCAGAAGGTTACTATACCAAAAGTAAAAGCAAATTAACAAAAAGAAACTTGCTACTAGAGAAGCAGTTAAATTCTAGAAGGCAGGTTCAAAATTGTGAAGGTTTATACACTGTATGTACAATCAGCCCATAAAAGATAGAAAGAATACAAATGAGAAGTTTGCAAATTTGCATTGGTAGGTATGGGAATTTTATGCCTTTCACAGCGGTCAAGCCACAACAAATGCAAATTACATTTCAGCTGTGGGGCCAGTGAGCATCAACATTTAATTATCAAGATGCAACCTGACCAAATCTTGATATCAAAGATTGCTAAAATCCATAAGATTAGATGGGGCATTCACTTAATTTTTCAACAGGAATAGTCTCAAACATGGAATCTCTTAGAGCAAATGTTAAATTTTATCATAGCAAAGAAAATATTCCAATGATAATAATTAAGAATGTCTCTAAAAAGAATAGAGACATTAAGATGACTACTGTATAAATTAGATGCAAATTAACAATTTCAATTTTTTTTCCCTTTTCCAAATAATAGCCATAAAATCTGATGAGTTTTGAAGTTGGATAACCTTTTAGATTTTTATATATGAATTCACTTGAACAGTACACAAGACAAAGGGTTACCAATAATAATGCACAACAATGTGATAATCCAAAGAAAAAAACAGGGATTGAAAGACAGAAACTGAAAATGTAGCATATAACAAACATTATACAACCAACAAAAGTTTAAGTTGAAATAAATCAGCTAATAAGATAACTCACTTTATTTGATGATATAAAATGAACAGAAATATAAATTAAATGTTTACCTCCACTATGCCTGGAGGGATCTGTAAGCACCACCCCGAAATTGCTGTTGGTCCCCTCAGGAACAACAGGATGTTTAGGGATGCCCACCGGTGGAGAGGAAGCCTGAGTGTTTTTTGATGATGATGTTCTCTCTATCAAGTTTATGAAAAATATCATGAGCTTAAAGAAAGAAATTCTGGAAAATTCCAATTGGATTATGTACATACAAATATTTCTTCTTTATTAAATGTATAATATTAATAAATTTTAATTTTTAGCTCATGGAATTTGGTTTTAAATATCTGAGTAATTTTGGGGTTCTCTGGAAGTAATAACAAAAGAAAGTTAACATACTTTTACCACTTACTATTTATTTAATCTTGAGTAAGTTATTTTCCTCCTCTAAGACTCAGTTTCCTAACTTGCAAAACAAGTTGGAAAAAATAATATGTAATGACTAAGTCACATAATGATGCATTCAGAAGGCTCAAGACTTATTAAAAATATCATTACTTATTCAGCTTTATTTTAATAGAATAAGTCAAAAATAGAAATCAAAATGTGTTATCAAATATCTTCTGATAAGTGTTCTCTTCAGCAAGATGCCAAAATCTCAAAATTAGAAAAAATGAAATTGGTTATTTTAACAACTAAAAAGTTTATTGGTACTAAGTAACATGAAAGTCAAAAATCTAAAATTACTATGAATTACTTGATAAAATTCATTACAAAGTTGTAATATGTTCTGATAAAATAACATGTTTTTACACACTAACAATTTATCTTTCATCAAAAGCCACCTTAGGGTGATAAACACTGTTAAAATTTAAAATTTTTCATGGGACAGGGGAGAGGAGGGGAAGAGAAACTATCTCATGATAATTGTTTCTGTGCACTACCATACAGGCATCATGTTATACAAACTTAGCTAATTGCTAATAAAATAACATATAGTTATTCCATTCCTCAAATAACAGGGAGCAGTCCTATTACCTTTGCTAGTTCGGAAGGTAAGCATAGCAGGTTGTCCTTCCCCTGCTGCACTTCTTGCTACCATTAAGACTTCATAAAGACTGGATGGTTCCAGTTCTGTTAGGTAGAGTTCATTTTCACTTCCAGGAACTCTAACTGTGTGCCAGTTTCCCACTAAACCAACTCCATCATCCAGCTGTATAAAGAGGAAAATCAAAGGTAAAAAACAGTGTCCAGGTAAGAGAGAAAGGCTGATGGGGAAAGGGAAGGGGGAATCCAGAACAGAAGGACCATCTTCTTTCCTCTCATTTCAGTCAGTATTAAGCATGTGAAGTCAGAACTGTACCTCAACCAACTCCAGAGGGGATGTGGCATTTGGTAAAGCATCTGCAGAAGGGGAGACAAAAACCCTCTTCATACTATGTAGAAAGGATAAGTAAAAAAGGAGATCCAGTAAGATCAGTCTTCTTAGTTAAGGATTCATTGAATTATAATTAGTCATAAGGAAATTTGAATTAACTATTTTTCCAGAATTATTAAACTTACTCAAATTAGAAAGAGAAGATTTTCAGATACTAGTATAACTAGTTAAACATACTATTAGTAGTAGTAGTAATAGCATTACTATAAATAACAATATGTCACTTTATAGTACTTTAAAATTTACAAAGTGCTTCAAAAAGTACTAGTTAACTAGAGATTTCTCCTATGATTAATCAGGAGTTATGCCTTGAACATTTAACGCAATAAAAATGGATTTCTTTTTTATTTTATATCATATTTTTTCAGGGAACTTCCTTGGCCCTGAAAACAAAGAGAAGAAATTTTTTCATTTTATTTTAATGCATGATCTAAGATGAAAACATTATCAAAATCCAAATGAGAAGGGCTCAGATTTTACACCAAATTCTCCGGTCTCTTTTGCCAGATCATTAGCTATATCACACTCACTGAGTATTCTACAAGATTCTAGGTTCCTGTTTTTTCTTTTACAATCTCTCACTTGTAAGAACTCCATCAGTTCCCTGGATTCAATTACCATCCATCATTAGCAAATGACTTCTGGGTTATAGATACAACCTTAGTCTCTCCCCTAAGTTCCAGTTCCCAATGACCTATTGGGTAGTTTCAATTGGATCTACTGCAAGTATCTCAAACTCAACCTATCCAAAATAGAACTCTTACGTTCTTTTCCTTTTCCCCAGTCCACCCTACTTCCAAACTTTTGTTTCCAGTCACTCAGGTTCACAAACTCCCTTAAATTTATCTCTACTCCAATACATCCTTCCCCCAATCTGCAAATGAAATTTCCTAAAGCACAGGTCTAACCATTTCACGTACCTACTCAGTAAACTCCAGGTAAGATTTCCTATGACCTCCAAGACCAAATGCAAACCCTTCTATTTGGAATTTAAAAGCTCTTCAGAAATTACCAATCCTTTATTACTTTTCATTCTTCCTGGACATTTTGTGCATTACTCCCCCTTCTAAATAATATGTGGACCAGCCATACTGACCTCCCTGTGAGTTCTTACACAGCAATAATATCCTGTCTTAATATTTTTGTTCTCTACTCTTGGAACATTCTCTTTCCTCAATTCTCTTTTGGAATTTCCGGCTTCCTTCAAGACTTCAAGGCTCAAGTCCTATATGACTTTATTGATCCTCCCCAGGTGCTAGTGCCTTTTCCCTCCCAAAATGACCTTGCATTTGTTTTGTATATGTTCCATATGCACTGTATTTATGTCCAGAGTGTACTTACTATGGAAGATCTTTGAGGGTATAGTTTATCCCAAGTACTTAGCACTGTACCTTATATATAGTAGTCATTTAATGAATAGTCATTTAACGAATGCTTGTTGGCGGATGACTCCCAGAAACAAGCTTTCAGCTCTAATGTTAATTGTTACTCCCATGTTCTCAATCTTCCTAACATCTCATCAGCTGGGGATGTTCCTAACCTAGGTCTTGCTTTTTTTTTTTCTTAAATTAGTGTTTAGCAGAACACATCTGTGTTCTATAAACTATTTTGAAAGACGGTAAGATATAAAGAGAAAAATATCTGAGAGATGAAAAACAAACAATTACCTTTCGATATTTTACAAAGTAGGCATTGATAGGTAGTCCACCATCTTTCCCTGATCTCCAAATCAGGTTGTAAGCATCTGGTTTGTGGGTCTGTGGGGGGCTCAGGATGATGGGGGCATCAGGAGCAGAGAAACTACTGGTATTTCTCTCTATTGATGCCTCTGTTGTGTTGGAATGTAACTTCATTGGAAAACTGTTCAAAGGCCCTACTGCAAAATCATCCTTTTTAAGTCCATGACTCTGTGTGGCATCAATAGGTGTAACTGTTTCAGCTTTGGTACTTGTTTCAAAAGGAACTGCAGAAAAATTTAGGAAACAAGGAAGGAGGTTATGTATGGCAAGAGAAATTTTAATCAAAATTCATAACTTCAAGGTATGTTACCCAGTCAAAAATGCATTTTATTGCCTACTCTGCAAATATTACTGCAATCTGAGAAGAAAGCATTAAGACTGGCAACATCTGAATACCAACTAATTTTCTAAAATTCTGGAATTTGTTCATCTGGTTTTTTAGTTTCTTCTGAGAACAAGGAACGCTTAGGAAGAACAGAAGAAAGTACAGGCATGGAGGAAGATGAGACCAATATCTTTCTGTAGACTTTTCCCTGATCACAGGTTTGTGATTAATATGAATAAAGCATATTTGATGACATTAATTAGTGTCTTTCTCATTCTATGTATTAAATGAGAATGATATCCTAATGAGAAAAATACCCTATATATATTACTTCTAAATAATTAAGAATGAACATTTCTGTAGTTTCAAGTTGAGATATTTTTGTTCCTTCTTCCTTAGAGAGTAATCTAAAAAGAAAGTTCCTAAAAAACTGTAGCAAAAATGTATGAAATGAATAGGAAAATTGAAGAATACTATAAACTTTCCCATACCTTTACATGGATACATAAACAAAATAAGTTACACATGATTTGCTTGCTTACACTGTACATAGGTTTCAAATATGAAACTAATCATAATTAAGTAATGCTTTTTCAAAGAATCTTCTAAAAATTCTTTGTCTTTAAAAACAGCATTGTTAGTGTCAATTACGTTTTAAATTTTCTTCATTCCTCCCTTCTTAAAGGACTATCACTTCAAGGAGTGCCTCTCCCAAATCATCCTGCTTCTCCTTCTACTAAGTCTACTTAATGACCTTTTAATTTTAAACTTCTATTTATTTCTCTCAAACATAGCTAATTACTAAGGTGTAGAAATAAAACTGGGGGAGGATCTTACATTCAAGAAATCAAAAGATTTTATGCCAGTTAACTAGAAAACTTAAGCATTTTCCTTTTGAAATTTTTTTCGAATTTTTACAGAATTGTTTATCTTTCTGATTACTTCATGAAGAAGTAACCTATGCTCTTTTATACTAAGAAAACTTAAGTAAAGGACAAATATGTAATTTGAACCATTAACATGTGACAATATCAAATTTTATTTAGTTCTCCAACTATTTATTACTCCATGTTGCCACTTCCCTAAATAATTTAATATTTATGTTATAATCACTTAACTGTATCTTCTTCTACCTCTATAAAAGTGAATGCCTGTTCCACCCACTTGAAAATTGTTTTTAAGATAAAATGAGAACATGTATGTAAACACCTGAAAAAGTGCCATAAAAGATTCAGATGCAAGGGGTGGTATGTATAACACCTATTATATTGTAGGTACTTAGTTTATATTAAAAGATGAAAAAGCTAAATTAAATTATCTTTTAATAAAGTTTATAATGAAATCTTAAGTCTTGAATAACAAAGATTAATTTATAGCAAATAGGAGTTGAAATATAACACTCATGAAGTTGAGTACTGTAGCATTCGAAATTTTCCCATACCACTGAGATGTAGTGTTTTACTATGACACTAAAAACCACTTCCCAGCAGTGGACTACCCAAAGAATCACTGAAAATAGTAACGGTAAAAGGTTCTCTCCTTCCTCACCACCCTAAGCCACAGCTAATTATCTCCACTGGCTAAAGTCTAGTTTCCTATACTAACTCACACTCATAACCACCAGTCTACATTCTGACTCACTACATAAACACAGTTGTTCCAAAAACAATATTCCTAACTTGTATCTGCAAACTTAAACTGCTTCTTGTTCTTTTTTTTAAATTGCTTCTTAACTTAATTTTTAAAAATTAATTTCTTATCTTCTTGGGTGGAGAAATCTCAAGTGATAATTTTTCTTTCTCAAATAGAGTTGACTTTATATTATCGATCCTTCTCTTTCAAAATTCTCTACTAGAATCTTGTCTTACCACAAACCTGATTTTAAAGTAGAAAAGAAAACATGTTTCCTCCTAAAAAGTAGCTTCATAGAAAAGTTACTCTGCTGTTGGCATTTGACAGAACTTGCAAGGGAGTCCAAGCACCTGTACTTGTCCCTTCAAGTTTTACCACACTGTGGCATTATTTTTTCAAGCTTTTGGCAAGTCAATTCTCACCCAGAATCATCACTACCAACCTTCTCTTTGACCTGACACCTATTTTTCACCTCCCTGAACATTTTAAGAATTGCTCTGCACAGGTTTGGGTTTACCAGTTAAATACTTATCTTGTCAGCATTTTGATAAGTCTTTGAGAATAATTTGCCTGCAACTAATTATTAAATTATTTCTTACCTTGTGAATGTCAGTTCTAACTTCACTTTCTTTTTATGCAGCTAAATAGTCTCTTTATATGTCTGTAACATCCCAAATAGCACTTTTTCTTGGCCCTGTCCTTAGCAACTTCTACTGAACTGAACTTGAAGTTTTTATTAACAGCTATAATTAAAGCTTCACATAATCTTGATCCTGACATTTGAGATTATATTACCTGCTGCTAGTTATTAGCAAAAGAATTAAAGGAAGGAAGTTAAACCTTCTTAATCAGATCATTATTTTGAAACCTAGAATTAAATTAAGTGTATTATCCATGCAATCTGACAAATTCGGTGATAGATTTAAGGAAACCAGCGTTCAAAACCTTAATTGAGTAACTTTGAATTTTAATTAAGTCCTTTGGTTTTCTATTTATCTGTTTACTTATACTTTATTGAGAATTGAGAATTCTCAAGTGACTCACACCAAAGAATCATAAAGAAAAGAAGAATAATAACCTCTTGATGTAATAATTTTCTATAATCAACAACATTAACAAGCATTTAATAAGATTTCCTTTGTGCCAGGTGGAAGAAAAACACCTACACAGAAATTGTTTGAGTAGACCTTACCTCCATGTTCCTTCTAGAAATAATCTGTTAACCCTCTAGACTTTTATCTGGTCAAGAATTTACTGGTAAAAAGTACATTCTTAAGAATGATTTATATTTCTTTCCATCTACTTCAAGCTTCATAAAGCTTAATAATTTTCATTTTTATTTTAATATATAAAGTTCCCCCATACAACCTTTCTTAGAAATCAAAAGATTAAATTCCGGTAAGAAGTCAATTCCTATTCTTGGGCTTAATGTGAATCAGATTTCTGTATGCTAGTATGTCAAAAATAGAGATTGAGGGGCTGCTAGATGGCTAAGTGGCTCTTAAGTCAGTGGCTCTTAAGTCAGAAGGACCTGAGTTCAAATGTGGCCTCACTTAATACTTCCTAGCTCTGTGACCTTAGGGAAATCACTTAACCCCAACGAGAGAGAGGAGAAAGGAGAGGGGAGAGAGGAGGGAGGGGGAAGAGAGAGAGAAAGAAAGAGAAGCCAAATTATTTCCTATTGGTCCAAGTACTAAGCAATACCAATCTAGATACCACTTTAGTCTGAAAAGATGGAATCCTCATGTCACAAAATATCTTACAATAAATACATTATTTATTATATTATATAATATATTATACATATAATTATATATTATAATTTATAATAATATATTCTTATAATAAATAACTTATAATAAATCTTATCTCATAATATCTTCTTCCTCCCCCCCCCAAAAAAAAATTAAAAGGCATTAAATAAAAAACAAATATCATGGCAACTCACCAACCGTAAGAAATGCCTCTGACAATGCTGAACCATGTTCATTTGTGGCTTCACAGGTATATTTCCCAGCATGTGCCATGGTTACAGCCTGAATATATAGGGAACTTGATCCAGCTCGAGACATGATGAAGTAAACAGGCTCTAATGTGACATCTCCAGATTTTGTTAAGTGTGATTTTCGTGATTTAGAGCGAAGTACTTGTGATGGATGGCTGGTTATCAAACCACGGCTGTCATACCAACGAATAACAGGAACTGGCAGCCCAGTGGCATTGCAGGATAAAGTGACAAAGTCACCCCCTATCACTTTTGTGCTTGTTGGTGGTGTTACTATAATTGGCTTGAATCCACTGCCTATTAAAATACAATCCACATACAGAATTTAAGAATACTATCAAAACCCACAGAAAAATAATGCTAATAGTTATATCTCCTACACAAGTAAAATGTCCATGAGAGAGACAGAGAGAGACAGAGACAGAAAGAGAAGGGGAGGGGAGGGAGGGAGGGAGGGAGGGAGGGAGGGAGGAAGGAAGGAGGGAAGGAAGGAAGGAAGGAAGGAAGGAAGGAAGGAAGGAAGGAAGGAAGGAAGGAAAGAAGGGAGGGAGGGAGGGAGGGAGGGAGGGAGGGAGGAAAGGAGGGAGGGAGAAAGGGAAGGAAGGAACAAACATGGATACAGCAATGTAGTGATAGCTTTTTAACAGGTAGGCATACTAGTCACATATTTGACTACTGCAAACATAGACTATGAAAACATGTACTTCTGTCAACAAAAATCTCACACATTAAATGTTATATAATCTGTGAGAAATACAGAATCAAATCTGATTACTCAAGAAATGATCATATTTTTAATCTAAATTTAGTCAAACTATCAACAAGAGTTGAACTGACCAGATTGAAATGTGTTTAAGACAAAAACAAACAAAAAAATCCAAAAACACATGACCATTTTGTTTTACACAAGAATGCAAATCTACAAAATATTTGAAGATTTCTTTTTTTTTTTAATTCCAAAGTAACTTTGCCTCCTAAATCCTTTTATAGTATTTCTCTTTTATTCCCAGGTCTCCAATTCTACCTCAACTTCTGAACTGGCAATGAGGACTTTTTCAGAGTGAATCCACAATGAAATACTGATTAACATTGATGATCTTTTCCTCACATTTTTCTCCTCATGCCTTGTCCCTTTCAAGCTCCCCCTAATAACCTGCACAATGAAACATCCTCTATAATTTCAACTATATAAATGTATTTGAAATACCTAGAATGAGTTTTTCATAAAGTAGAAAAGAATCACAACTTCTTTAAGTCTGACATTCTCTGATAAGGTTTCTAACCCCATAACTTAATCAGAAGTTAACTCTGAAGAATCAAAAAGGAAAGGATATGCTCCTATTGTTTTATTAGCTTCTTTTAGTAAAAGAGAGATGAGAAAGGAGTTTTAGAATAATATATATTATATATATATACACACACACATATATGGATATATATCTTTAAATGGAATTCCTTATTACATTTCTTTAACCTATTAAATAGATAAATCTCATATTTAGGACCTTTATTAAGGGAGGGAAGTAATCAAAAAGCCTAATTTGAGGCACTAAGTTAAAAACTAAATTGGGTTCTGCAAATGTGTAAACATATTTACAAAGGGAAACAAACTATCCAACTGCATAGTGCCATGAATACATGGCAGCATATAAACTGGGAAATGTAGAAGACACTGATTTGTGACTAGAAGAAAAAAAAATTTTCCTATTAAAATTTTATCATTGCCTGCTTTAATATCTATCTTATCTATAGATATCAGATTTTAGGGTGTATATATATATATATATATATATATATATATCAAGCTTTACCAAATACTATATGTCATAAAATTCAGAAACAAAACAAAGCTGGAATTTTACAAAAAATCAAAGAATTTTTTTAAAAGAGGTCAAAGATGAAATGAAATATATTCAGACTTACTTAGTGATACCTTAAGAAAGATACCCTTACTACTGAAAGGACAAAAGGAATATAAAATGATAAAAACAGATTAAGTTAGATTTCGTGAACAAGCAAAATAAAAGTGTTCTCAGTATAAGTAGAGGGAGTATCACTATATGATAGCCTTAAAATAAAAATATCAAGATTTTTTATCTAATTTTTAAAGTTATCTTGCAACAACCCTATGAGTTATTTATCAATAACCTGTAAATTTTTTTTTATCAATACCATTTATTCCTACATTACCTTCATTTCTGACTAATTTCCTCTCCCTCCCCTACCTAGAAAGCCATCTCTTACAACAAAGGGAAGAAAAAGTAGATCAGCTATGTTAACCAACAAGTCAACCTAGTCTTGACAAAATATGTAATGTTCCAGACTCATATACCCCTCTTCCAATTCTGCAAAGAAGGAAGAGAGGTTATCAAAAAACTCAACTGATATAATTTTAACAAAATCTAAGGAAAGCATTAAATCAAATACTAAATTGGGTTTTGCAAATCTGTAATATATTTACAAAGAGAGAATGGCTCTCTGCATACTACCATGAATACATAAAAGCATATAATTTGAGGTACAGAAAAGGCATTCAAGTTTGTGGTCACATGAGCCATGATAGTAGCCTAGTTTTCCCCCAAAACAATCTGCACTATTTGGCACAATGAACCAACCTAGAAGAAATCAGGTTTGTTTGGATAAGGTTGCTTTTCTCACAATACAATGAATCTGCAAAGCAAAATTTCTTCATTATGGCAGGACTTAGGAGCCTACCTGTTTCAATTTCAAGTCTCCCAGTAGACTGCATAAATCCAATCCCATTATCCACCACACATTGGTATAACCCTGAGTCTTCCATGACAACGCCACTGATTCTCAATGTGTTTTCTACTATCAGGTGCCGCAAGGAAGGGTGTATAGGCTCTGCATTATGAAGCCAGGTAAGACTGGGAGTTGGGTTCCCGTGAATGGTACATGTGAAATATACTGTGGCACCTAAGGAAACTGTCTGGTCCCTTAATCCTTTGGAAATTGAGGCTTGTTCTGAAAATAACATACACAAATTAGATACCAGCCCTCAAAAAGGCACTTTTTAAATTATCACATGTGAGTCATGAAATGTTCTATATACCACTAACTTGCTAAGACTACAAAACATTGTTTATTCACATTTTCTCATTTGCTGTGGCCATCAAAAAATTTTTAAATGCATTATAACTTGTCTCTAACAGAGCCCTTCATTAAGTTGAGGTCAAAGTCATATGCTACTAATAAACTATAGTCTTCTTTTAATAGGTCTCCCAAACCAAAAAAAAAAAAAAAACCCAAAAAGCCAAAAAACAAAAACCATAAAAATAACTTCCAACCCTGTATTCCTGTAAGCATTTATGTTTCAGGCTATTGGCTCACTCTGTCATTCTCCCATCAGAATGGTAGTTTCACTGGATCTAACATTAAACAAGGGCTGAAACAAAAGTAATATATGTGTTCAAAAGAAGTTCTAAGCAGTAAATTTTTAGCTTTAAGTATAAGTATTACATCATTACTTATGGGATAATAAGATTAAAAAGTCAATCCCATTTATTGTAAAGCTTTTATAAATGATTTCTTATTGATATAGACAATATAATCTTGTTCTACAAGGCATGTCCTAACAGTAAATAAGCACAGAGAAATTTTTAAAAATACATTTATTTTAATGTTCCTTTTTATTTCATTTTTTTTCCTGGGTTTTCAGAAAAGTAAAAGCAGAAGGGAAATTTTTTTTTTAGGGACATTTTATAAAATGGCCATAAAGGCAAAAGCACAGGATGGCTAGAGAGAAAGAAGGGGTATATGTAAAAATGTGGCTAGGATCAAGGCTACTGTATAATTAGAGATACAAACAAATGCATTATGAAAGATGAAATTCACAGGTACTGTGTAGAGATATTTTACAATTTTCTTTTCTTTTTCTTTTCTTTTTTGAGGGGGGAGTGATAATCTTTTGTCTTCATCACTACTACTAAATTCACAGAATCATAGAATTTGGGGTTGAACAATTGCAAGCAGTCTGCAAAACTCATGAGTATATCCAAATCAGATTAAAATGTAATTGGTCAATGTTTAACAAAATAAATAAAATACAATAAAACACAGATAATGATAATTTGTGATTTTCTACATCAACAGCCCACATGACCCCTTTCCATTTGAGCTTGAACATAGAGTTCAATTCCCTTATTTTACAGCTAATAATTGACTTATCCAAGGTCCTACAAAAGAATTGTGATACAAACCAAGGGTCTCAACTTTAAATTCTGCCCTCTTCCCATTCCCATCTACTACACACCACTCTTTCTCTCAGGTAAAATTTCTTAAATTCTCTTGCTACATTTTTCTTCTAAGTTAATATTTTATTTTTTCCCCCAATTATGCGTAAAAACAATTTTTAACATTCATTTTTAAAAATTTTTTGAGTTCCAAAATCTCTCCCTCCTTCCCTTCTAATCCCCAAATTGAGAAAGCAAGCAATTTTATATAGATTATGCATATTCCTACTGTATTTTTTAATGGATAAGTTAACCTCATATCTACAGAAACTAGTGTTAGACAAGAACAAAATCAGAAAAATATCTCATTTAAGTGTGACTTAAATATATATACACAATATCTTACCAAGCACATTAACTGTGTAAGTCACACGTGCGAGCTCTCCAGACTTGTTTCCCACCACACAAGAATAGTTTCCAGCATCAGTTGGAGATATGCTATCAGTGACAAGGTTGGAATACAACTTTCTCCAGTTACTTCCCAGAAGAGAACCATGGCCATCCTTTAGCCACTGCACTTGGGAAGCAGGCACCCCACTCACCACACATTCCAGAGTTACAGGATTATGAGAAATCGCTGCCAGTGACTGGGAAAAAGTTGGGTGAATAATTTGAACATATTTTGATGAAGAGCCTAGAAGAGGTAAACAAAAAGGAAAAATAATTTGAAAAGTTCTCTTTTCCAACATAATGTCCTCTTTGATATTCTCAGCAATGTTTTGAACATTTCCACCATCTCATTTATTCTTCTTTGCTTTCCTGTCTAAAAAGCTTTGTTGTAGCTAACATTTATGTGAAATAGAAGACTAAAATGAATTGTTTCTGTAATTATCAATCATTACTGCTGGATGAAGTTACAGAATTTCAGGAAGTCCAGATGTAACACTCAATTTGTAAGTATGGATATTATTTTTTTCTCAATCCACTTACCATCTTTTAGTCATCTGTATTTAGCCATAGGTTAGCAACCACACTTTATAGTCATTAAGGTACGGGATCCATGATATTAATTAATTTATAAAGTAGAGGAGGAAAGATATTTAAGTATCATGAATTTTTACTATACTTCCATACTTTGGAATTCCATATACAATTCACAATACAAAATTCCATATACAATTCACATAATGTGCTTCATGAGGAGTAATGGTTAATTCAATGTAAATTTTTGAGGAAAAGAAAAAAAAAAGATGCTTTGATGGTGCCTTAGAAACATCCTTAGCTTTTTCAAGTACCTGGCATTTATGTTTAAGGATTTGCTCCATATTAAATAAGCAGAAAAAAATTTGACCCATGTGCAATATAATATTCACATTGATACTCATTTACCAACTTTTTGTGAGAGTAATTACTAAAGGATCTACTCTTTAGGTATCACCAAAGACTATCAAGTACTTACTGCTCACAATGAGCTTGTGGCCTGTGGGTTCAACTTTTAATTCATGTGTGACAGGATTATAAGCTGCACATTTATATGAACCTTTGTCCTCTGAAGATACATTCAAAATCTGAAGATTTCCTGATGGAAGAATTAGGTAATTATCTGGAAGGAAGGAAAAGGATATAATCAGGTTTTTTATTTTGTCCCATGACATAATTACACACCTAATGGACAATTGTTATAGGTTTATATGGAAATTGGCAGCATATAAGCCATGAACAAAAATCAAGAAAATGCCCTTAGATATAACAATAACAATTAAAGGGGAAAAATCAGTAACAATGGAGCCATAATGGAGTTATAATAGACGATTATACATTAAGAAAACAAAAAACATGTTCAGCTATACAAATACCATGGACATGTTCAGTTCTATTAATTGACTTCTTGCAATAGATTTTACCTGTGGAATGTTCCAGCCATTTCCCCCGGATCTTATAGCGCACCTGTGCTGAAGGATTACTTTCTGGTATCTTGCAGCCAATGAATCCAGCACTTTGTTCCTCTGCTATAACAACATGTTTTGCTGTTGCACCAAAATCACTAAGACCTTGAAAGTAAAAACCAATTTAAAAAGATGAAGGATGCTTTGCTACTATTTTTGTGGAAGATACAAATTCTAAAAATTACATTTGTCATCTAATCTTAGTTTTCTGCTAATTCTAATCTTGACAGTAGCATGATTTTATTCCCCAAAAGTTAGAGGCAAAAATTACATAGGGACAAATAAGCAATAACAAATGTCTGTCTTCTTACTTCTCTATATAGCATTTAAAGCCCTTCAAAATCTGACCCATTTCTATCCTGAATTTTCTAACAATTGAATCTCTTCCATATACTCTGTGATACAGTGGTTGACTCCATTTTTACTGTTTCTTAAATACAACATTCCATCTCCTGACTCAGTACCTTTGAATTGGCTACATTCCTTTGCCTGGAATGTTCTTCTTCATCACCTCTATCCCTTCAATACAATTTTTAACTAAACTTCACTCATCCTATACTTTATCCAACCCACAGCATTTCTCATTACAATATCAAGGGGAGGACTAATTCTTAGTGCAATGCTTGAGTCATCTGAATATCAGAGCTATAGGTCACAATGCCTTTCAACTCTTCCATAGGAAAGCAAGTCTTGGGGTAGCTAAGTGGTACAGTGGATAGAGCTTTGCCCTGGAGTCAAGAAGACCCAAGTTCAAATCCAGCCTCAGACAATCACTAGCTGTGTGACCCTGGGCTAGTCACCTAACCCCAAATGCAAAAAGGAAGGGAGGAAGGGAAGAAAGTCTTAAAATAGCTGAACCTTGTTCCCTCACCTTTGTGCAAAGTACTCTTTTCTATCTTTTCATATTCTAAAAGCTTCTAACAGCTTATAGTTACTCAAGGGCAAGTGTCAAATGCAAGGCTAAAACTAAATTAAAATATAACTAGGAAACATTTAACAAAATAAATAAAAATACAAAACATAAGCAACACTTTGCATTTTACAATTAAGTTAATGTGTGGCCCTACATAAAATTTATTGGGTGCCATTTCTTTATGAGTTTGACATCACTGGTCTAGGATATTCAACTCTCTCTCTCTGTTTACTGGAGTACTAGCAGCTACCACTATGTGAAAGGAAGATGGTTCAAGCTAAAAAAAAAAAAACTCTTGCTCCAGATTTTCTACCATGTTCATAGTAAGCATTCCTTTCTTCTTGTTTCTCTAGCCAATTTTTTTTTTTATTGAATTCAAATCAACTCAGTAACCAGGGCATAAGAGGTTTATGTGAACAAAGCAATGAGATGTTTAAAAAAGATGAGTATTGTGAAATAACAGAATTCAGGATCAAAACAATAAACTTCTAAAATTGAATTTTAAAGTTTCAAAATACTAATCCCAGAAATTCAATAAGAAATATACTCACATTCAATTGGCTTTTCAAAAAAACCCTATAACACTGGGCTCTGCTTACTGTTTTACGTTTGACAGGACTTAACCTATAATGCGTAACACTGATTTAATAGGCCTCTTGGTCTATTTTCGAGATATACTATAAATATATCAAAAGTTGAAATATCAAACTTACCTCCAATGGACACTGTTGCAGGCTTACTCACAATTGCACCAATGCTGTTATTAGCAATGCATTGGTACTGACCAGAAAGAAATGGATTGAGAGAAAGGATGTTTAAAGTTCCTTGATGAACCTCAATCTGCTCCAAATTTCTGTCGATTTTTTTTCCATTAAGCAACCATGATATGTGAACAGTCACAGGTTGAGCAGAACATTGTAGTGTTACAGGTTCACCAAGTTTCTGGACAACAGAATGTGGCTCAGAAATAAAACGAGGTACTAAGTCTGTAAAGAAACCCCCCCAAAATGGAAAAGGCATTAAGGGTATTACACTTTATTTCATTCACTAAACATTTTAAAGATTTATTTAATGCCTACTAGGCAAGGGATTCTGTAGATAATGGAAATATCTAGAAATCAACCAATTAAGTAGCACTTTAAGGTTTCCAAGATCCTCACAGAAACTCTGTGAGATAGGTGTTATTATTATTCCCCTTTTACCCAGGAGAAAACTAAAACAGAAGAGCTAAACGATTTGCCTATATATAGAAAAATACAATAGTTTCTGCCCTTAAGGAACTTATATTTTATTTCTTTCATATCAATAGGCAGAACTGTCTGTTATTTGTTTAATTTGATTGTTCTTGATAACATCTTTATAACTCCCCTTTTTTTTTAGAAGCAAAGAGTACCAATTTGAGAATTTTGACTATTACTATTTCTCAAATGTATAAAGAAGCTTCGTGATTTATAAAACAATACATTTAAAAGCATTACTGAATACATGGTAACTTTTTAATCATTGTTTTCTCAATGTTTATTAATAGCACAATTGTTGTTATTTGTCCTTCCTTCTAGAAGACAACTATGGCTCAGGATGTTGATGCCATGACATGCAAGTGAAATGGATTTAAGTGAGGGAGGCTGTGCAAGGTCACCTGCCTCACTTTCTCATCCAGAACCATTTGGGCTCAATGGCAAGATATAGATTAAAACTGGAGAGAGCCTTTGATGCAAAGAGAACCCCTTGTCCTTTTTTGTTGCTGTTGCTGAGGCCACTGGGGTTAAGTGATTTGCCCAGGATCACACAGCCAGGAAGTGTTAAGTATCTGAGACCAGATTTGAACTCAGGTCTTCCCGACTTCAGGGCTGGTGCTCTATCCATGGCACCACCTAGCTGCCGGAGACCTTGGCCTTTCTAAGCTAAGGTCTTCAACGAGTCTCAGCTTGACTGAGGCCATACCTATTCAGTGATTAAAACTGTGTGCCAAGTGAGGCAAAGAATCTCCTCTTTAGCCTAGTCCAAAAAAAAATCAAAATAACTACATGAATCTCGGAGAGGAAGATTCTTAGAGTCTGGCCAAAGCAGAAATGATTGCTATTTACATTCAATCTGAGTCAATCAAGACCAAATAATGACCAAATGGGGCTTGGCCAAGGACCTATTGGAGGCCAATTAAAATCAGATTGGTTTTGGTTTAAAGTCTGCTCCTTAAGAAAGAAATCTAGCCAGCAAACCCCAAGATATCTTGGGAGGATTCAGAAATGAAAAAGATAATAAAAATACTTTTAAGAGATCTGGAGGTAAGTGTATAATACCTTATGTGGCCAGAAGAAGGGAAGGAGAAAAGAAAGGAGGAGAGGGGGAGGGAGGAAGGAAAACCTAATACCATTTCTAAAAGACTTACCTGATTTTACAGAAGAACACATGATCATAAAAGGAACATATAACAGTATCTGTAATGATCCAAGATCTGGATTCATAGCGCCAGAATACAGGAGCTGATAGAACAGATTTCCAGAATAAAACAGTTCTTGGCACACTGAAACAAATGAAGGAGAAAAAGAAAAATCTTTAATCATCTTTAGCTATAAGTAGAAGGTTCTAAATCCCAATCTTTTTTGTAACTCTATGGAGAATCACACTCAGGGGTTTTAATGAGGCAGATTCTCCTACAATAAAAACTAATTTATGGTGACTAAATTAAGCATTTCAAAAGTTCTACTAATTCTTCATATCGTTAACATTCCATTTTGTGCCTAAGTAATTTATCCTGACATATTAGTGATCTTAAAGAAGCAATTAAACTTTCACTATCACCCAAATTAGCCATAAATTGCACAGTTAGATGATGGAGAAATGGACTGGCGAATAAATTAAGTATATTCAAAATTCCAGATTATGAGATTAAATCCTTGATACCTTAATGACAACAAATATAATGCTGTTCTTTTGTAACATAGTATTTCCACTGACCCACATTAATAAAGCATCTAAGGGGTTTCGGCAGTGATTTTTCTACCCATTCTCATCTGGCCCATTTCCTTTGTGATTAACAGTATGCATTCAACATAGCTGGGTTGGAAGAAGAATGTGTTTGCTGCAGAATACTTTAAATCACAGTTTCTTTAATGGCATTTTAGAGTTGTTCAAGATTTATCAATGGGTATGAATATCTGCCCTAGTTTGTACAATGAGTTATATACTTGATATACTTTTATTGTTTTTGTTGTTTGTCCTTCATTATATTTGATATAATCCCCAAATGATATTACTTGGGCAATTCAGTAGAATGAAGAAGATAGAAGAAAGAATTCACTAAAACATTTTCTAGAAGTAACAAACATTATAAATCCTCACCAAAACAATACTTTCATTTACATTTAAAAAGCTTCACATAAGACTAGGAAAGTGATATTGTGGGTTCATATTTAGCTCAAAATATTAGGTCTCTAACAAGCCTTTTTAGAAATTCTCCAAATGACCTTTTTAATAAGCAATAAGAATATTTTTGGTAACATTCATTTGGCAGAAGGGGCCAGCTGTGCAAAAATTTCTTCGTTTATTTGAATTCTCACTCAATTCAAGGGCTAGTACTGCCACATCACTAGTAAGGTTTCAGGGCAAAAGTAAACATTCAAATAACTTGTTAACAGGAGATACTTCCCTCAAAGGGTTGGGGGAGTGGGGGTGGAATGGAAATCCTTTTCTTCCTTTTGCCAAATCTTTGCTCACTATTTATTTATAAAAAGCAATGAAATACAGAACTTTAACCTTAGTTACATGAGCTACTGAATTCCACTGCAGCTGTCCTTTAAAACCAAGGCAGAATTCATTATTACTATCTAGATAACAGCCTATAGGAATACTTTTACCAAACTATTTTTAACCTATTCTTTATAAGTTCTTTGTTTCAAATGTTAAGATGACTTTATATAGATATTGCTGTTTGGTTTTGGAGAACAGAATAAAAGGAATGTCAACGTATAGCAAGTTTGATATTTCAAACTTAAGTAAGGACAAATACTTACTCCATACAATGGTAAAAGATCACAACCTTTCCTCTCATTCAAATTCTAAGATTCTTGTGTCTACTTGTAACTTATTGGGCAACCTAAAGTAAGCACTTACTAAATACTTGCTAACTTCATAGAACCTGTCCATGAATAGTTAGCTCAGCCTGACAAAAGCCAATGAAATCAAGATCGTGGTCATTACTACATAAGTCAATTAACTTTCCTGAATTGCACAACCACAGATGACATTCCTTAGGAGATAATCAAAAAGCATGTTGAATTTGGAGTCAGGATACTCAAGTTCAAATTCTGCCTCTGACGTTTGTATCCCCAGACAGGTTACTTAACTTTCCTGGACCTCATGAGTTTCCTCATTTGTAAAATTAGTAGGTTGGACCAGATATCCTCTAGGGTGTTTTTTCAGCTCTAAATGTACAATCTTAAGCATAAATACTTATTATTGCTCGCAAAAGTGAATTAGATGAGTGCAGGGGTAAATCAGTGTAAATCCACCCACTCTACTAGAAAAGCAATTTGGTGGATCATTCTATGAGAGGTCAATATCTTGTAATCAAATACATATTTTAATCATTATAATTATCAAAAAATTAGTTAAGTTGATGACAATATGAAGTGTGTGCAGAAAACAAACATAATTCAAATAAAATATGTTGGAGGTAAGCAAAAAGAAGGGGAAAGGAACCAGAAAATATTATCTAACAAATATTATCTCATTAGAACTAAACCAATGCAACCTTCCTTTTGGAACAACTTGAACATTCAATTCAAAAAAGCATTTATTAAATACCTACTAGATGATATGAATTACACTAGGCACTAGAGAGGGGAAAGAAATGGAGAGAACAGTAGAAAGACAAAAATGAGAACAGGTCCTGCTCTCAAGAATCTTACATTATTCTAACAAGAAGCTTGTTATTTAATCACTTAGATTTCATAAGAATCAGATTCACAGAATCTGAGAATTAAAAGAGACCTAAAACAAACTCATACCTAAACAAGAATTCTCTCTATAATATTACAACATATGTATTCCAGATTTAAGGGGGAAAATAGTCCCAACCTAAGAAACATTGATCAAGTGTCATTTTTCTTATTATACTTTGGTTGAAAGTGCTATGATTAATGAGTCATCAGCAAACATAAGAAAAGTTGACAAGTTACACCTCCTCTAGGGTACTTTCACTGATGAGGAGGCAATGCTAATTTCTTCTCCAACAAGCCTCAGCTGCCTCCTTCGATCACTACCTCAATAGGCACTTTCTTCCACTAGTGAGTTCTTCCCAGAACTTCTATTTGGGTAAGAGTCTTGACTAACTATCCTTTACACTCTGAATCCCAAACTTTGTCTTCCTCACAGGTACTTCTTCAGTCCTACTCTCCCTCTTTTAGTAATAACCCTCCCTTTTCAGCCCCCATTTTATGTTTACTATTCCTTAATTAGAATTTAAATTCCCTGAGAGCAGTCATTGTCTTTCTTTTTACTTGCAGTTGTATCTCCATCATTTAGCACAATGCTTGGCACACAGTGCTTAATAAAGGCTTGTTTATTGACTTTTCTTTGTGAGATTGTCCGTACATACATCCTTTTACTGTAAACCCTCCAAACAGAAAAGCTGTCATGGTCAACAGTATAGCATACTGCTCACACAAACAAAATAAGAAAATTATTTCTGACTGTGGCACATCATTTTTAAAAGCTTCCTAATCCTATCCTAATACAACTAGCATGCAAACCACTTCAGTCACAAAGAAAAATAAAATTTTGTATTCAATATGATTACAAGCATTTTCTTAAATCTGAGGTCAGAAAAAACTAAGTTCAAATCCTGCCGCAGATACTATTTGTGTGATTTGGGCCACTCATTTAACTATTCTTTGCCTCAACTTCCTCAACTGTAATGATAGTATCTACCTTACAAAGTTGTTGTGAGGACAAAATGTGATATTTGTAAAAGGCTTATCAGAATGCCAGACATATAGTACATAGTATATTAAATTGATCTGTTATATTATTTTTAAACCATATTGGAGTTTTAGCCAATTCACTTCCAGTTTAGAGTTTGACATCTTACTATAATATTATGCAGCAAAAATATTCCCACCCTAATTTTGCATGTAGTTAACTGTATTATTTTTGCTCTGCTGGGACCATTGGTTGAGATTATATGTGGTAAGAGCTTTAGCTATTTTAAAAGTTGATCTCTTATAAATCCTGGCAAAATTCCAAAGAGAAAACCAGATTTTTGGTTGGAAAAGGCAGTATAATTAGAGAAATATAGCAAAATAAGCTCTTTGAAGGCAGGGACTGTTTTACTTTTGTTGAATTAACTGAATTCAGTGGCAGCTGAATGTCAAGATACCCAAAGATCCCAAAACATAAAAGTTCATTACAAAATAGAAGTCATATTAGGCCAGAGGTAAGAAATAAGAACCAGAAAAGAGCTACTTCTTCCAATGACAGGAGTTTGAAAGTTATATAAATATCACATACAGATTTATACCCAGAAAGGACCTTTGAGATCATCACTGCCAAAGGACAGAAGCCTTTCTAAGATTAAAGCAAAATCCATTCAAGCATTATGTTTTATCAAACAGCACAATTTAAACATCTGGTGCACTTCTCAGAAGGTAGCAGCAAAGGTCCATGTTTCTATGACTGCCAAAGCAATACTACTTGTCCCCAAATGACTCAGTGATGAGAGGAAAAGAAATCCTCTTGTCAGTAGTCTAGGAAATAAATCAAAGTGTGAAATATGCATACACTAAAATATACAATCAGAGACCCTCTCTAACTAACGATGATGTTACCTTTTCAAAGCTGATAAATTAAAACTTTTGGAAAATTTCAGAAAAAAAAATGGATTTGTAGATAAGAGAGAAAAGAGGAAGACAATATGAAAGTAGTTTGGGAGTTATAAAAATAGCACACACAGATTTGTTCCCAGAAAGAATCTTTGAGATCATCAATTTTGAGTAATGTCAAAATCAAATACATGAACAGGAGTCACTAAATTGCCCATAATGAGCCCAACAGGCTACATATTGACTAAGAAAACTATAAATGTTTATAAATTTCTTTTTTTTTTTTTAATCAATACAACACCATACTAAAATCTGTTAGGAACTACATTTTAATCTGATTTGGGCTGCAGTTAGAAGGGTTATGGGCCACTTATTTGACACTTTGATCTATGCCAATCCTCTCCTTTAACAGATGAGGAAACTAAGGTCTAGAAAGAGTAAGTGACTTTTCTACCCAAGCAAGGTGGCCAGGAATCAAATCTAGGAATCATGAATATTCTTTCCTCAATAAACATTGAGGTACCTAATATATGCCCCAAACTGTGATGCTAGATTAAGTTTAGATGCAATATAGTCCTGACTCTAGTGAAGTTTTAAGTAGGTAGAACTATTCTATGAAGTCTGACCTGATTTCACAGCCAGAAATGATCCTGTTTTCCTTGTCTTATCCCCAAACTTTCAGTGCAATTTTAAGCTTTAGATGCTTAAGTAAATTTTAATAGCTTAAAATGTCACTAAAACTTTGGGGAGGGGAAGCTGTATAGTACAGTGAATAGAGCATCCACTCTAATGTCAGGAGAACCTGAAGTTCAAATGTAGCTTCAGATACTTGATACTTATTAGCTGTGTGACCCTTGGCAAA
This sequence comes from Sarcophilus harrisii, assembly GCF_902635505.1. Classification (NCBI taxonomy): domain Eukaryota; kingdom Metazoa; phylum Chordata; class Mammalia; order Dasyuromorphia; family Dasyuridae; genus Sarcophilus; species Sarcophilus harrisii. The sequence continues at coordinate 459,492,018 of NC_045428.1, read as the reverse complement.
TCACTTAATCCTAATTGCCTTGTAAAAAAAAAAAGACTTTGGGTCTTTCCTACATTATAATTATTTTAATCTTTCTTACATTATAATTATTTTAGTCACTGTCATTTAACACTTGGATTGATGTCACATTCTGGCTAACTTCTGGCCTACATAAATATAAGGACTATGTTTTAATTACCTTTGTATATCCTCTAAACTTCTAGACACTTAAGAGGTGTTCAGCTATCCAATGAAACCGCAATGATGGTAAATGAATGGAGAAGAACAAAAGCTTATATCCCAAAGAGATCCAAGAAAGAAGGAAATGACCTTTGCATATAAAAGCATCTATAAAAGTTCTTTTTGTTATAACAAAGATTTGGAAATAAGAGGAGTAAATACTTATTGGAGAATAGAGAACATATTATGGTATATGCATGCAATAGAATATTATTGCACTATAAGAAATAATGAAAGGGGCAATTTCAGAGAAATTAAGGAAGACTATGAACTGATGCAGAGTAAAATGAGCAGAAACAAAAACAATTTCTAAAATAACAACACTGTAAAGACAAACAACTTTGAAAGACTTAGGCACTCTGATCAATGTAAAGTGCAACCAAGATTTGAGAGAAATAATGACATCTGCAAGAGGAGATAGATTCAAACTATAGAATGAGACACAATTTTTGGATGAAGCCAATGTGAAAATTTGTTTTGCTTGATTATTATTTGTTACAAGGATTTTATTTTTTTTCTCCATGGGGAGAAAGGAGAAGAAAAGGCAATGCACAAATGAATAAAAGTTCAAAAAAATTTAAAGAATAAATATATATGCTTAATACAGAATAAAGCAACTTTTACTCTGAAATCCTGATTGGGAGAGCAACTGAATTTCTTTCAAATCCAAGCACTGGACTGGGTAATTATGGATGATATTATAAAAAGAGATAAATTAGGGGGGCAGAAGGCATTTGAAGTTGCATTCCCTTGGACCTTGTGAAACTCAGAACCTCCAATTACAGAGTAACCACCCTTGACACAAGCAAGACCTCTGCTCTTTACCCAGAGCCTTTGATGAAATGGGGTAAAAAGTCACTGCTGATAAGTTACACAGCATGGTTTCAATTTGTTCCATGCATATTCACAAATTTCATGACTGAGCATAGTTTTTCTAAATTATATATATATATATATATATATATATATGTATACATATATATATATATATAAACATTCACATAACTGCTGACACTTCATGGAAAATTTTAAAGGCAACTGATCAAAATAGCAACTTAGAAAATTACATATGTTTATAATTTTATCAGCATGCTGCCACATTAAAATCAAATTCTAATGAAATACCATTATTTTTAGTATTTTCTTTTATTCATTACTTTTGCATAACATACACAACTGCACAAACCAGTATTTTTCCTTGGTCTTTATCATCAGCATCAATCAACCAGTTAATGCCTGAAGGTTTGTAAAACATTTTACCTATATAAACTCATTTTGTTCTCACAAGTCTGAGAAGTGTTGTTATTATCCCCAAGTTTTCAAATGAGAAAACTGAGACAAAGAAATTAATGGACTTGTTTAGGATCACATAACTATTGTTGGAGGCTGGCTTCGAACTTATCTTCCTGACTCCAACTCCCAGTTCTACCTACTGTACCATCTAATTGCCTCCCTAGACTAGCAACGTTATTGTCAGTCATTTCAGTTATCACCATTCTTCATCACCTCATTTGGGATTTTCTTGGCAAAGATATTTCCCTAGCTCATTTTATGGATGAGGAAACTGAGGCACAAAGGATTAAATGACTTGCTAGGGTCACAAAGCTAGAAAGTGACTGAGGTTGAATTTGAACTAGTTTGTTCTTTTTTCTAGGTCTGGCACTCTATCTACTTTTTTGTACTCTCTCTACATTATCACCTAGCAGCCCAAAGCAGCAGTAGAGGCAACTAACTTGGGAGAACACAGAGCAGGGGTGAGATTAAATACCTAGTTTCAGATACTGTGTGACTGGAGTTCAACACAGGCTGTGTGATACCTGAAATATAGGGCAAATTATGATAATCTATAATAATAGTTCATTGGAACCAAGATAAATATATTTGATTATCCATTTTATGCAAGTGAACAGAAATGGAAAAAAGGTCCGTTGGTCCCCCCACTTCCAGCCTCTCACTCCATATCAGCAGCCATTATATAGTAGCAATACTTTTCTGTGCAGTTCTGAGAGTAACAAGAAAAAAACTAGAGAAAGTTTTTAGAGCTGTCACCAGGCTCACAGGTACCTAAGAGTGAATACTACCCTTTATGCACCTGTAAGAAACAAGAAAAATGGGATAGCTGGATGTAATATCACCTCCAAGTATAGAATATTTCTCTCACCAGATTAAGATTTTTAAGACAAAGCCATTACTTCAAATGGCGTGTCTAAGTTATAGTCTTCTTCAGGTCATTAACTATCTAGATGGAAAGCAATCTGCCAGTTTCTAATGAAGACGATGCAGAATAATGGCTAATGCAGGGGTCATGTAGTTAGGAAAAACTGGATTTCAAGGCCCCTTTCTGACACCAACTGTGACTAAGGTTGTCTTTCCACACTTCCTCTAGCAACTTTCTAAAATCTTAAAAACCTATTCATGACTTGCTTATCTGTATCAGTAGAGGAAGTTTCACAAAAGGAGGTTCCCATACCAATGAAATAAAAGTTTCAGGTTTTTTTTTTAAGTCCATGTACTTTTCATAAAGATCTTTAGACTTAGTCTTCTGTTGAAAGAAGAAAAGAGCATATGAGCCTTGACTTGAAATCAGAAGGGAAATATTACCCTAAAGTATACTTAACTTGCTGCTCAGATTGTGAACCTACTGCTATTATAATGTCTTTCTATATGCTGTCAAGAAGAACCTTTGGAAAAAGATTTTCCTGAATTTCTATATTTAATTTCTTTGGTTTTGAAGTAATGCCTTTGCTTTCACAAAGGATAATCTTTCTGAATCATTTACACTTCATTTCTTTTAGGCTCAGGAAATAAGTAGAATTAATATATAAATACAAATCACCTCTGATGCAATATAATTTTTCAGAATTTTTTAAATTAAATTAATTTTCTTTTAAAGAGCAACAAAAGATATATGTGTGTGTGTGTGTACACACACACACACACACACACACACATACACTTACAAAGAAGAATCATTTCCCTACTAAAAAAACACAATGGAATCTGAACAAAGCACTGTAATTTATTTTGAAATATATTGTGTTAATAAGAAAGAAGTGGGGCACATTTCTTCAATAACTAAAAAAAAAAAAATTCTGTGATCAAATCATGTATTATCTCAATACCACAGGTAACTCTCTAAAGCTAAGTTACCAGTAGGGCTCTGATTTGGAAGCTCTGAGCTGGTAGAAGAAACTTTTTCATCCAGAAATGTCTTACACAATAAAATCACAGGTCCAGACCTCTATGCCTAGGAATTCGTTAAATTAGATAATATCTTGTTGCCTTCACTAGGCAATTGCCATCTCTATACTTGGCCTGAACAACGCAGAATGATTTCAATAACTTGCTTGGCCTAGGCCAACACACCCCTAGGACCCAATTCTATGTGACTTCCCTTCTGGGATTCCTACTCCTCCCCAATTCCAAAGAAGCCTCATTTTCTCCTTTGGGGAGTGGCACATTTTCCCTCTTAACCCAACCATAACCCAAAATAGTCTGTCTTCTGTATCACAATACATTCTCAACTGTTTTTCTCCCTAACAAATTTTCTAGTTATGGCTCAGGTACCAGGACCCAAACCCTAATTTTGCATTCTTTGTGATTCAGTACTGGAATTAATCATTATTGAACAATTCTATGAAAATCTCTAACTGCACAAAATCTTAGCATTTTTTGCCAAATTTTATGATTCTTAAACTCCTCATTGCCATTTCCATATTTTCCTTCTATTACTTCTAGAAACCCCTCTTTTTTCTGAGGTTCCTATTATTTAAATTTATCACCTAATTCAGAATCTGACACCATTATCTACTGAATGTCCAAAACATTCCCTATTCTTCTTCAATAAGTTCAATGCCTGGCTCACACAGTCTGCCAATTTTTGCTCTTATACTAGAGGTCTTCAATACACATACTGATACTCCATTAAAAAGTAAATAATCTTCCTCAAAAACCCTGATTTCCAAGTTCCTCAGTCTACTCAATTCTCATGACTTCTACTCTACCTCAGCTAAAAGATGGTCAAAATCTTGATTTAAGCATTACCCATAAATATTCTTTCCCTTATTTCTGGAGGGGCTAGAGGGCAAAGCAAAACTCCCCAAAGCCTCCCCTTAATAAAGAGCTCGGAATTTTTTCTGCCATCATTCCATTTCCTACCAGCTGGTCTACCTGGTTTGTACAAAAATGTTTGTAGCAGCCCTTCTTGTAGTGGCAAGGAACTGTAAAGTGAATGGACACCCATCAGTTGGGGAAATAAGTTATGGTATATGAATGTAATGCAATATTATTATTCCATAAGAAATGATCAACAGGATGATTTCAGAGATGCCTGGAGAGACTTACATGATGCTAAATGAAGTGAGTAGAACACCAAGAAAACGTACACAACAACAAGATTATGTGATGATCAATTCTGAAGGGGTTGGTTCTTCAACAAAGAGGTGATTCAGGCCAATTCCAATAGATTTGTGATGGAGCCATCTATATTCAGAAAGAGAACTGTGGAGACTGGATGTGGATCACAACATTGTATTTTCACCTTTTTTGTTGTTATTTGCTTTTTTTTCCTCATTTTTTCCCCTTTTTGATCTATTTTTCTTGTGCAGCATAATTGTGGAAATATGTATAGAAGAATTGTACATGTTTAACACATATTTAATTATTTGCTATCTGGGGAGAGGGGTGGGGGAAGGGAGAAAAATTTGGAATGAAAGTTTTGCTAGGGTGAATGTTAAAAACCTAATTCTGTATGTATTTTGAAAATAAAAAGCTATTATTAAAAATAAATAAAAAATAAAAATAAATGTCAGGCAAAGAAGTTTGGGCTTTAGATAAATGGTGAACTAATAATTCACCTCATCTGTAAAGTAAGGAAGCTAAACTAGATAACCTTTGAGGTCCTCCTTCCAATTCTAATTTACTCTAAGATTTTCTTTTTTAATTAGAGGAATTATGTGATCAGAGTTTTGCTTTCAGAATGGTTAATCTTGTCTGGCATGACGTGCAGGAGGGCACTGCAGTAAGAGAAAATACTAAAAGAAGAAAATTAATCACAGAATTACTAGAACAGTCTAGGTAGACTTCTCTTTATTCCTTCCAAGTCCAATACTTACTTCTCTGCCTCTTCCAAACACATCAGACCTCTTTTCTTCTCTCTCATTTTTATGACAGCTTAAATGATGCCACAGAAAGATTATAAAAGGTGCCTTCTAAGATGCTGCCATTTCTACTATGAAGGCTCTTTCCCTGTTCATAAATTGATGATTCAAATAATCAACAAAAATCCACTATCTTCTATACAAAATCTAGGATAACTTTAGGAGCAACTAACTGCTTGACCATGATGAAAGACATGCATAGGAATGCAATGAACTTTCAGTAACCTCACTTTTTACCATACTAATGACAACAATCATTGCTTCTTCACTATAAACTCCCCATAAAAACTTCAAAAAAGAAATGTTCAATCAATGTAACAGAATAATGCCATTAAATAGTGTTAACAATAGTACAATTATGCCACATATATTATCCCTTTTGGAACAAAATAATTTAAAATTGCAAATGACTACATTCCAGAAGAAATGAGAGTGTTAAATGATTATGCTAATAAATACAAACTTAATTTAAAGATGTACAAAGAAAAGCAAAGAGCAAACTTGCTTTAGATTTTTTAATTAAAGGAATTAGTGAAGAGCGAACAAAGGCTGACAATTTTATATACATATATATGTATATTTTAAATTCTGAATCGAAACTCACCTCCAAGAAGTCTTTACTCTTTAAGTAATATTACTCCTTATTCTATATTAACTTTCCATTTACTGATATATTGTTTTGTAATTACTTGGCAATCATTCTATGTGTTGTATATCTCAATAACTATATAGTAAATTCTCAGAAGGTGGAGAATGTAATGTCTTCTCTAAATCTAGTATATACCTATATATTTATATATATACATAATAAGTATATATTAGTATATCCCTATATATATATATATATATATATATATATAATTTAAATAAAACTAGCTTTTTTCACATGTAATTAAGTTTTTTCATGGTTCCCTTGTTTGGCATGAACATATCATCAGTTTTATAGCAGACATAGTAGCAAAACAATTTTTAAGGCATTACCTAGCTATAACAAACAACTATGAAAAATTCAAAGAAACGTGGACAGACCTGTGATGCAGAATGAACAAAATAAAATCAAGAGAATAATATAAACTGCTATAGTATATAAATAAAAAGCACTTTACATGACAACAAACAGATTGACTTTGATACTAATTTGTAAAGTGTCCTAGATGAGACTGTATGCATTATCAATTGGAAATCACTCTACTATGCTTAAATATTTAAGGAGATTATAAATTCTGGGGGTCTAAATAAGTATACTGAGGTTTTGTACAATGGGACAAAACAAAATTATCAGTGAAAAAAAGAAGAAACAAAGTTATCTAAAGGAAAAATCCACTGAGAAAAAAAATAAGTATATAATAATTTATTTTTTCTTTGCTTTTCATATTTGAAGTACAGTTGCTCACATAAAAAAATAGTTTCAAACTGCAAGACAACAAATAACAGCCGAGAAATGAAACCAGACACCCAGGCTTTATTAAAGTGAGCTGAACAATATCATTAAAGTTCACACCCAGACACCTTTAAAAGGTCCTGGAGTCTAGAGTTGTAAGAGAAAGTAATCAGACACATTCCTTTAGCTGTTGACTCCTCCATGATCACCAAAGGCTTTGATCAGTGACTGTCTTCATGCTCCCCACATGGGGTTTGGCAAAATGAGAGTAACAGCTGGTATACATCCTTCCCTGATTTTATTGGAGACAGGTTAGAGGAGGGAGGAGGTGATTAGCAGTTCAGTAGCAATAGATATAAGTGCGCCTAATAGTTAAATAGTAACCTCCAATGGTTTCTTTTAGAAACTAAGAAATCCTTTAAAGTACTCATGCATTTGACACTGATGTATATCTTTGCATACTACACAGCTCCATTAGTGGGAAGCACCTATCTATCTTATTAAGCAAAGCTGTTGGATATAAAATATAGCCTCTATAGAGCCTTCTGTCTATAACTCAACACTCTCCCTTCCCAGAACTCAAATCCCTCTCAATTTAAAGGGCAGCTTTTGAAATCACTTCTCAAAGTACCTATTTTTAAAAAACACCTAATTGTCTCTTAATCATTCACATCAACCTTTAAAGAAAAAGCAGCACCTACAGATTTCAGTGCCCTTCCCCCAACTTCTCCTGGGTCTCAATTGAATCAGCCAAGCATACAAACTGATCCTGTGGCCAGCAGAAGCATTTCCTTTCACTGTGGAGAGCCAAAAGCAGGGGAAGAAAATGGAAGTGACTTGGAATTATGGCACCAAAAAGGCCAGACGAGCAAGGAAATAATCAACTCCACATGAACCACTTCAACCCCATCCCAATGAAAAGGGCCTAAGACTAACCCCAGGAAAGGTCATTGGGATCAAGGGTCACAAACAGAAAAAGGCAACAGTGACTAGTTGCCGGCTGCAATCAAAATCAATGTGTTCCTAATTACACACAGAGAGAAGGGTATGAGATCCAACTTGGGGTTTATTCACAACATTAATACATTAAAAAAAAAAAAAAAAGTCAAGTGTTCCTGTTGTACTCTCTTCCAAATAGGCACTAAACTATTTCTTCCTGTCTCTAGAATACAGGAAACCAAGAATTGAGAAGATAAGACAATTCTGGCATCCACAGTATAAAGCTTAAGCTTTGCTTAAGCGTATTAAGAGGAAAAGTTATGGATAGAGAAATTATGAAAAAGGATTTAAGGAGATTATTTTTAAAAGATAATGTGGCAAGCATCAAAAGGATCTCTTTTCAAGTAGCATGCAACTTCAACATTAACTACAAATCCAGCACTTCACAAAGGTAGATTTGCAAGCTTGTCTTTAGCTATTGGCTTCATAGGGAAAAATAATAACCACAAAACTCAAAAACTGAAATCATTATCTTCAACTTCTTATAACAAATTCTTTAAAATATCTACAACAAATGCAGAACTAGAAAAGATAAAGACTACATCTAACTTGCACTGATTTGGGGAATGGGCAACAGGAGTAAACCCAATGTTTCAGTTATCTTATTACATCAATTATTCATTAATATTTTAGCACTATTATCTATTCCAAAAGCACAGTTTTTCTTGGCAAGTATGCTATCACTACTGTAGTTGGATTTGGGGGTGTAATTAACCAATTAAGAAACAAAGAAATATAAATATTTAAAAGGACACATTTCTATAAAGCACAGTCTGGTAGACAATGACAGTAGGAAAGAAACAACAATAAGACAAGGTATTAGGATTTCTGAAACATTACAGATCAAGCACATTTCATTACAAATCCCTCTTCATAGTAATGAACTAGAACTATATGTTATATGAAAGCAAAATCTATAGTTAAAAAAATCTTAGCTACAAGTGAACTTTAACATGAATATTGGAAAATTTTCAAGCCTTTTTAATCATAGTTATTTGCCTCAAGTTGTTTCTCTTAGACCTAGAAACATACACGGTATTCTAACATGACCTTCAATATTCCAATAAGAAATTCTTAGGTACAATTACATAAAAAGATTCAATAAAACTACATTCCTTGTGTAACTCTGTGTAACTCCACCTATGATGAGAATTGGGTCAGACACTGCATGTGCACTGTGCCATGGAGAAGCTGCTTTACATTAGTGATAGGACTCAAAAAACACTCCTGGCATGTAAACCCATCATGTATTATGCGGTAGTAACAATGCACAACTACTATATATTGGTAAACCCCAAAACACCTGAGGATAAGCACCAATATGCACCAAAGAAATCCTAAAGACTTTTATCAGAATTAAACAGTAAGATATTACTAATGAAATATTATCCTATGCTGTTATAAGCACATAAAAACCAGGAAAAAAGAATATCAAATCAATAAGAAAGATAAATGTTCTTTAGGAAAATGAAATATAGCACCCAATAGCAATCCAATTTGAAAACCTACACAAATGACATCATATCAAACGTCTTATATGGTTATAGATCCTAACTTCAATAAAGACACCAATATTATTACTACAGTGTAAGTATACCTACAAAGTATAATTAGCATTACTATAATATTTAATGGCAAAGTGCACACTATAAAAGCTATACTGTAAGGTATTAAAACTCTAAAGAGAGGTGAGGTAAGTAAACAATGAGCAAGATGGACCAAAAAAATACACTTTTTTAGATGTTCAATTGAAACTTCATTTTGTAAAAATTATATATTACACTGAATCTTTAATTCAGAAATATATATATATACAGATGAATTCGACCTATAAGAAGTCCTATAACTCTGATGTTAACTTTAGATATTTGTTGGATAGTTCCTTCACTGGATTCATTTTTTAAGGTCAAATGATATGAGAGGTAGAAATCTAACATGTATATGGACAAAGTCTCAATTTCTTATATTAAAACTATATAATATCCTTTTGGATAGTTTCATGTCAAGTGGAAAGAGCATTAGCTTGATAATCAAAGGACTTGTGTTCAAATACCAGTTCCAATGCCTATGACCCATGTGATTTTGGACAAGTCACTTAAAATCCTACCATAATGGGTTCTCCACTTCCTCATCTACAAATTGGGGGGTTGGGTTCTAGGAAATTCCTTCTAATTTTAAATTTGTAATCAACTGACTTGAATTACACATAAATGACATAATTTGTTTTTGTTGTTTTTGTTCTAGGAAATCGTCAGAACTGAATTGCTTTACATTTCAGAAAACTTAAAACACAATGAATTATCTTCAGTTTTTCCTTGAAAATGTCTAGTAATTAAAGTTAATTATTATAGGGCAGTTTAGGTCATAACTAGGAGAAGAGAAATTTCAAAGTGCTTTCCAGCCTTATTATTTTATGTTAAATATTAAAAACATACTAAAAGCTGAAGACAGACAGAAACAGAGAGACTGAGAAGCCTGCCCATGCTTATGATGCTATAGTTTTACCTCATATTAACAGCTATTTCATGATAATAAACTAATGGGTGAGGGGTAGGGAAGGGAGGGGTGTTCCATTAGTGCTCAAATCAACAATTTCTGCATTCTATAAACCCATCAAAACAAGACAGAGCAGCATTTAGACAAAATTGCTACTGTACAAACAGTACAAGGAGGACAATTTATAGATATGAGTTGAGGGAATAGATAATACCTCTACCAGAATAATCTGGGAAGACTTCAAACACCTTCTTGGTGAAACAACAGATAAGACAGCAATAAAGCTCTGAAAACATTTTTAGAAACAAATATGAATACTGATCAAGACAAGCTTCCTAAAAAGATGGCCTCATTACCATCTCAAGTTTTTATTTTCAAAGTGTGGATTAAAAGCAAAACAACATTTCCTAATCTGATAACTAGCCAAATATTACAAACTTCTGACAAAGTTATGAGGCAAAAAAAGTTTATCAAAAGAACAAGAGTTTTCTAGCCTTAATATTCTATGTTAAATATTAAAAACATACTAAAAGCAGAAAAAAAGAGAGTCAAACAAACAAATTTAGCTTTCAGATTTCTTCAGCAACTTAAGCACAATTTATGACTAGATGGAAAGATGTGGGTATTCCAGTACACTAGACATTCCTTTATTAGGATTTTTTTTAATTACATGGTTCATTTGAATAGACTCCAAGCTTTAAGTAAAATAAATTCTAACTAAAACAATTACAACACCATGAATGAAATAACAAAAAAGTTTATGTGTGTGTGTGTGTGTATATATACACACACACACACACAGAGAGGAAGGGGGGAGAGAGAGAGAGAGAGAGAGAGAGAGAGAGAGAGAGAGAGAGAGAGTGTGTATGTGTCAGTCTGATATTGCTCTCTTATTTCAAAATACATGGAACTTATAAATATCAGTCTGACAACTGTGGGTAAAGCACCACTATAACATAAAGTGTATACAAAAGAAGAAAAAAGGAAGGGAATAAGCACTTATATAGTGCTTCTATGTCTAGGCACTCTGCAAAGCACTTTCTAAAAATATTATTTCATCTGATCCTCACAACAACTCTGACAGGTATTATTGCTATCGTTACTTCCATTTTACAATTTAGGAAACTGAGGCAAAAGGAGATTTAAGTATTTGCCCAATGTCATATAGCTGATATGTCAAAAGCCATATTTGAATTCAGGTTTTCTTTACTCCAGGCCTATCCACACTGCACCACCAGCTGTATCTAAACCCCCAGTCTGTGATCAGAGATAGCAATCGGTACAGTTAATATACAGTAATATACAGTTATCCTTCCTTCAATACTCCATCAATAATTTCATATGTATGGGGCACTCTCTCCTCTTATACAAAACTCAAACTTTCTATAGATCAGTAGAATAGACTCAGATTTTCAGAGTTGGAAGGAATTTTAAAAGTCATCTAGCCCTAAAAAAGACTCTACAACCAAGCTGGCAAGTTGTCATCTAGCCTTGCTTGAAGACCTCCCCTGAATGAAGAATCCATTATTTCCTGTGGTAGCATACTAAATTTTGGTGCATTAAGTTTCTTTACATCAAGTGTAAATTTGTCTTTCTGGAACTTCTGCTTATTGCTCCTAATTTTGCTTCCTATTGTCAAGAACAGTGGTTCTCAAAGTATGGTCTAGAGAATCCTGGGGATCTCTGAAACCCTTTTAGAGGGTCTACAAATTAAAAAATAGTTTTTATTTCCAATATGGTAAATGTCTATAAATATAATCCACATAAAAACACTTTGGAGAGATCCTCAATAATTTTTAATAGGATAAAGATACTGAAAACAAAAGTTTGAGAACCACTGGTCAAGAATAAATCCAATCTCCTTTCCATAGAACTCCCCTTTAAATATCAAGTTGTTCTTTTCTCCAGGCTAAACATATGCAACTTTAGTGGTCAAGCCTCAGACAGCATGAATTTCATCATTCTGCATCATCCTGGTTATTCTTTGGCCATTCCAGCTTATCAATGTCCATTCCACAATACTGAATACATTCCAAAGCTGAATAACAGTTTTTCAGATGGGATCTTCTTAGAAGGGCAAACTTCAGTGAGACTATCACCTTCAATACAGCCTAATCACATTAGTCTTCTTGACTGCCACATCATACTGCTGACACATAATGAGCTTGCAGCCCATTATGCTGTTTTATAGTGTTTTGTTGTTGGTCAGTTCTTTTCCACTCTTTGTGACCCTATGTGGGGTTTTCTAAGGAAGGATATTAGAGTGCTTTGCCACTTCCTTTGCCAGATCATTTTACAGATGAGAAATTGAGGCAATCTGAGGTTAAGTAATTTGCCTGGGGTACACACTAATAAGTATCTAAGGCCAGACTTGAACTCAAAAAGATGAGCCTTCCTCATTTCAGGACTAACATTTTATCCATTTTGACACTAAGCAGCCCATCTAAGGTTTGTGAAATTATATGAACATCACTGTTAAGACTTTGCATTTACTCTCTATTAAATGTCATCTTATCTGAATTATCCTATCATTCTAGCCTGCAAAGAACTTTTTGAATCCTAAATCTGCCATCCTCTGTTTTTATATCATCTCCAAATCACATATTTATGCCAATTATGCCTTTACCTAAGTCACTAAATAAATTTTAAACTGTGTAAGACTAAGCATTGGTTCCTGGAATATTCCACTGCAAACTTTCTTTCAAGTTACCTAGAGAGGTATTGAGGTCACTTTCTTTGGAGGCCTTCAGGCAGAGGCTAGAAGGAAGCATTTGTCAACTGTGTTTTATAGTGGGCATTCCTTTGGTGTATGGCTTAGACTTAATGACCACCAAAGTCCTTGGCAACTCAAGTTTGGTGATTTAGTGAAGTTAACATCAAACACAAAATTTGTGTTGTCTGGACATTTGACAAGCTGTGAATTCATCTAACTGCACTTTTATCTAACCAATATCTTATTCAGTAAATTTTACCAAACACTTTACTAAAATATAGGTAAACTTTATTTACAATATCTCTTTGATTCAAATTATCTAATAAGCCCTATCAAAAAGAAAATAAGTTTAGCATGACCAGTTCTTGATGAAGAGATGTTAATTCTTCTTGATCATCACTTTTTTCCAGGCATTTCTCAAAAATTGTTATAAAAACAATTCATCAACCCACATACAAACTGGCAATAAGCCCTTCTGAACTTGGTTAGGTTGATCCTTTCACAACAGACCACTAGCAAATTTATATTCAAAGCCTTTTCAGCCTCATAGGCCCTCTCAGAATTTGTCTCCCCTTGGCATAGGCTTCAAGAACCCAAGGTCACCTCCTTGCCATAATGAGACACTACCATAACACTCTGTTGTCAGTGAAAATAAATGAGCATTAGCTGTACCAGATCTAAAATTATATTATAGAGCAGCAGTTACCAAAACTATTTGGTATTGGCTAAGGAATAGATTAGTTGATCGTGGAACAATTAGGTTCAAGGATAAAACAGTCAACAAATATAGCAACCTAGTCTTTGACAAACCCAAAGATCCGCTTTTGGGATAAGAACTTACTTTTGATAAAATTGCTGGGAAAATTGGAAACTAATATGGCAGAAACTAGGGTCCTTAGCCCTACAAAAGATAAGGTAAAATGGGTTCATGACCTAGGCATAAAGAATGATATTAATAAATTAGAGGAACACAGGATAGTTTACCTCTCAGACCTGTGGAAGGAAGGTCTTCATGACCAAAACAGAACTAGAATCATTACTGATCAAAAATAGAAAATTTGATTATACCAAACTGAAAAGTTTTTGTACAAAACAAAACTAATCAGACAAGATTAGAAGGGGAAGCAATAAACTGGGAAAATATTTTTACAGTCAAAGGTTCTGAAAAGGCCTCATTTCCAAAATATATAGAAATTAACTCTAATTTATAAAAAAAATCAAGCCATTCTCAATTGAAAAATGGTAAAGGATATGAACAGAAAATTCTCAGATGAAGAAATTGAAACTCTTTCTAGTCATATGAAAAAGATGTAAGTCATTATTTGAAATGCAAATTAAGACAACTCTAAGATACCACACACCTGTCCAGATTCTAAGATGACGGAAAAAAATAATGATGGTTGTTGGAGGGATCGGGGAAAACTGGGACACTGATGCATTGTTGGTGGGTTGTGAGCAGATCCAACCATTTTGGGGATTTGGAACTATGCTCAAAAAAGTTATCAAATTGCATACCCTTTGTCCAAGTGTTACTAGGATTATATCCCAAAGATTATAAAAAAAGGGGAAAGAGACCTGTATGTACGAATGTTTGGCAGCCCTTTTTTAGTGGCTAAAAAAACTAAACTGAATGGATGTCCATCAGTTGGAAAATGGCTGAATAAATTGTGGTATATAATATTATGGAATATTACTGTTCTGTAAGAAAGACCCGGATAATTTCAGAAGGGGAGGCACATGAACTGATGCTGAGTAAATGGCAGGACCAGGAGATCATTATATACTTCCAACAATACTATATGATGACCAGTTCTGATGGACCAGGCCATCCCCGGGAGATCAACAAATCATTTCTAATGGAGCAGTAATGAACTGAACAGCTATGAGAAAAAGAACTCTGGGAGTGACTAAAACCATTACATTGAATTCCCAATCCCTTATTTATCACACCCATTTTTTGATTTCCTTCACAAGCTAATTGTACAATATTTCAGATTGATTCTTTTGTACAGCAAAATAACATTTTTGGTCATTATACATTTTTTATCTAAGTTATATTTTAAATATTTAACATTCTGGTCATCCTGCCATCTAGGGGAGGGGTGGGGGGTAAGGGTGAAAAATTGGAACAAGAGGTTTGGAATTGTTAATGCTGTAAAAGTTCCCATGTATATATCCTGTAAATAAAGGCTATTTAAGAAGAAAAAGAAAAAAGAAAAAAGAAAAAGAAAGAAAGAAAGAAAGAAAGAAAGAAAGAAAGAAAGAAAGAAAGAAAGAAAGAAAGAAAGAAAGAAAGAAAGAAAGAAAGAAAATAAATGAGCATACACTCTGGTGATATTTGGTGATGGAACACGAAAACCTCTCTCTTAAAAGACAAATATAAATGGGTAGAAATTTACCTGGTATATTCTAAATTAAGATATGCCTACAAATACAATAGACCCTTATTACAACTGAATGAGTGCTGATAAACAGTATTTTTACCATAGGTATGGTAATCATAATCTTGATTTCAAGAAAAGAAAGTAACTCATTTAATGAGGTTTTGCAAAAGGAGAATTCCAATCCTGTTGGACCATACATCCCAGTTTTTAAATGTACTCACTACAGCACCAAGTCAAATTACAATCCTTGGAATGATATGTGACATTAATTTTAATATAACACAGTCTATAAAAAGATATCAATTTTGTTTCCACATCCGTGATATAAAGGGGTCATTCCATCAGAATCAGCATACTACAACAAAATCTTCTAACCTGAAATCACATGATCTGAGTTCACATTCACCCTCTACTACTTGCCAGAGATGTGACATAGGGAAGTCAGAAGATCTGAATTGCTATAAATATTTGGCTGTATATGTGTCCTTTATCCTTTTTCTTTGATCTGTCTAGGATGCTGACCTAAAAGTGGTATTGCTGGGTCAAAGGGTAAGGAAAATTTTATAGCCCTTTAGACATAGTTATACATTGTACTCCAGAATGATTAGACCAGTTCACAACTCTTCCACCAGTGCATTAGTATACCAAAAGAAGAAATTTTAACTATACTAAGGAGCACCATGAATCAAACTACAATTAATAGATATTTCCTCAGGATCACTGAGTGCAACAGTTTTTGATAATGCTTTGAAACATAATTTTGTAAAAATAGAATAAATATTAAAGGAAAAGCAATGGACTTTATAAAAGTCTTCTACCATAATGCTGAATGTACCTTAACCACACTTAAAAATGTAATCTAGGGAGGAATAAACTTAATAAAATATCAAAGTCTCAATTTCATTATCATTCAACATTTTAAATGCTTTACCTATGCCATAATAGAACAGTAGTATCATAAGTCAATTGATCATGTAGAAAGAATTTTTAAAAATAAGAAAAGATTCTTTATTATCTTCTTTAAGAATGTTCTTGTTTTTAAGATATGAAAACACAGAAGGTGAGCATAATTTGGAAAAATAAAATATTATTGAGAAAAAAACCAAAGTGAATATAGCACAAATTCAAGAAAATAAGACCTATACTACACTCTTCAATTATATAACTGCCCAAGTTAATAAAAAAAAAAAATTAGATATGTCTCCTTACTATTCTCAATTCTACCACTGATTTACTGAGTCATCTTCAAAAATTTACTCTCAGTTTCCACTCTCAATAATCCCTTAAACAAAATGGAATGATATTTACCACCAAACATCCCTCTGATATAAATGAGGAAATTTGAGCTCAAAGTACAAAATCCCCATGATACAAATGAGAAAACCTGAACTCAAAGTAATAATTTAGTAGCTATGTAACCAAATATTAGAACCTAGATCTTCTGATCTTCAGTTTAGTGTACTTTCCAATAAAGCATGCTGAGAAGCCATGAAGCTTCTCAATGGAAAAAGGGTAAGACTTGGAGTCAGAAGAATTGGGTTCTAAAGCCAGATTCTGAAAATCACAATCCCTATGACTTTGAAAAACCTCAATTCTCCTCTCAATCTCAGTCTCCTCATATGTACAATGGAGAAAACAATACATGCACTGTCTACCCTCACAGGATTACAGTGAGGAAAGCCCACTCACTCTAATGTAAATTATATTATTTGTTTAAATTTAATGCAACCCAGGTTTTCAGTTTTCTTTGTCCTTTGTTGGTCAAAGTATCACTTAAATTTGGTATAAAACCACATTCACAATCCCAGAAAATTTGCTTCTTATTCTATTAAGTTTTATTGTAAGGCAAGCCCATCTTCATAAAAGAGTATCAATAGCAAAGAAAAATTATAAAATATTAATGCAACCAACTTAACTGGAAATATTACATTAAACCCAACACAAAGAGATAGTTAGATGGGATAGTAGAGTGCTGAACCTGCAGTCACAAAGACTTGAGTTCAAATACTATCTTATTTCCTACAGTGTGTTGAAAGTTGAATTCAGGGTAATAAATATTTTTATATTTTTATTCTTTCTTAGATGCATGAATAGTCCAAACTCATTTGAGTGATAACAGGTCTCTTTTAGGAGACTGCAATATCTTGGAACTTTATGCAATCAACATATCATCAGCAAATAGATGTATCTGAAAGACTCACCATCCCAGGGGTTCCTTCGTCAACTTGGGATTCTGTGCCTCCATCACAATGATGAACATCTTGACAAGCATACACCATCCTGTTTTATAACTTATCTGATGTCTCTTATCAGAGCATCATGGAACAGAACTATTCCTGTTGTAACATATTCCAAGGAATTTTGTATGATCTTAGTATATAAATAGGAGACATGTTTTTGTAAAAGATCTTATAAGGAGGGGTATTGTTCTGAGTCAAATGTTTTCTCATCATGAACAAATAATCAGTCAACTATGAGATAGTAAAGATGTGTAAAAGCCTAATTTTCCCCTACTCATACTCAATACATATATCAAGGATGTCCTCAATTTGTATATAGCTGACCTTTATACAAAGATTTTGTATAAATTCTTGAGTAGACATTAAAGTTTGTAGCTTATATTTTCTCAGTCACTGTTTTTAGTATCAATAAGATGAGAATTTTTTTCACGCAATTGAGATCCTTCTATTCCTTCAGACACTTTGCAATTAATTTCTATTTGCCCTGAAAATTTTAAATTTTCAATTTAAATAAAATTTTTGCCTCTGGAATATATTTCCTTTACATATAATTGATACAATTCAGTAGATACTCCCTTATTTGTTCTCTTTAATTCCAATCTTGTTTCCTCTGTAAATGCCTCAGGGACAATCATGTCCAATATTCCAAGTTAATCAACAATTATTTATTCAGTGCTTACTATGTGCCAAGCACTGTCTCTGTATGCTAGTTCCACTATCCTCATTGGAAAAAAGTTGACTTTCAATAATATCTGTAAATTTTTTCCTTTTTCTTCTGTTTGTAATATTCTTTTCATTTCCATCTTTGAATGCCTTTGGGATGACTCTACTTGGCTAACTTCTACTTGTTCTGTTTTATAAAATGATATTGCTCATAACTATATGTTACTATTCTTCACAAGATTTTACAGACAAATTTATATTTTAACTCAGTTTTGCCAAAGACATTAGGCAAGTAAGTCAAAAGTTTTCTGACAAGGTATTTTCTGGGCTCTTTTGGTCTCCTTGTTTTATAGCCAGTAATTTATATTGGTTTAAATTTCTAGATGAAATCAGTATAGTAGTTATCAATATCATGTTTATTGTTCATTTCCCATCTTTTATTTTCAATAGCTTGTTTAAATAATTCAAGCTTGTATCGTCTTAATTGCATGACATAATTGTAGCATCTCTTATGAATATGAAGTATATATATTATGAACAGATTTAAGGAATTACATCTGGTAATTTGGGTGTCTAAAAACTATGAACATTATTGTATACTGTACATTCCAAAGAAATTTTTTTTTTTGTAACTGTGGGATGTACAATGAAACCTTCTCCATCAACTCTTTTCTTTGTCTTTTCAAAGAATACCTATGAAACATTCTTCCACTTAGCTATAATTGCCTTTTTCTTTCTAGGTCCAATTATATAGCAAGAAATGTCAAGATTTATATCATTCATCTTACCCAGAAATGTATAATCATCAGACAAGGATCTCACATTTAACATATCAACAGTATAATTTTTCCAGGGTGACTGCAGAGGTAGAAGAGGCTGCACATGAATAAGA
The DNA here is from genome assembly GCF_902635505.1 of Sarcophilus harrisii. NCBI lineage: Eukaryota > Metazoa > Chordata > Mammalia > Dasyuromorphia > Dasyuridae > Sarcophilus > Sarcophilus harrisii. Next base: position 459,472,872 of record NC_045428.1, on the reverse strand, counting down.
GCTGTTTTTTATTCTTCTTAATTTCATAGTTGATCATAGCCAAAAAAGTTTAGTCACCAAATAGTGAGCTTACTGATGATGTTCTTCTTTATGATTAACCAAACTCACCATCAGAAAGTGACAGGTCTCCAACCATATCCATACTTCAATTCTCTCTAGCATAGGAGAATCTACTGATACCTCCTTTGACACCCAAAGGCACTTCCATATCACAATAAAAATACCAGAGTAGAAATTTTATCTTTTAAAAAGAAATCTATAAAGCAATTTTCCTCCTTTATTTGCACAGGAAGAAAATTTTAATTTTAAATGTTGTGGTCACCACACTTCAATTCACTATATATGCAAATAAAGACTCCTAGATGAAATATCAAGCCAGGATTTTTTAATTTCTGTGTAGTGTATAACATACTACATAATTTAATGCTTACAATAGTACTAATAAATGTTAGCATGCATATTTATTCCATCATATTTTAGAGGGAAGCATATCAGGTAACACATTGGTCCTCTTTAACTAAACACAACTTTTTTTTTAGCAAAGAAAAAAATAGGCCAGAAAGAGTAAATAACTTCAGTTTACCCTGAAAGATATTTAGAATTCATGTAATATTAATGATTAGTTCAGTCTCAGAGAAATTTCATTTCACCTATAGAATCCAATTGAATAATGACTTACATATGTTCAAGGCATTATGTGAGATTTTAAAAAATGAGTTAACACAGTCCCTATCCATAATCTAATATGGACAAAAATACAACTACACAAATAAATATAGTACTGTGACTATAGATAGAATGTTAAGTGCCACAAGAGAAATATGAAATCACACATCTTTGGGAATACAAAATGGAACTTCAAAAGATTCTTAACGGAAAGACACAAGGGAGGGCATTTCTGGCAGAAAAAAACAAAATGAATAAATGTACAAGGTTAGAAAAGCTTCAGGAAGGTCCTGGGAATGGTGAACATTCCAATTTGGCTGGCTTATATGTAATGAAGCTAAAAGAAAATAAGGAAGATGAGACTATCTTTTGAGCATTCTTGAATGTAAAACTATTCTTTATTCTCTTTAGTTCCTTAATTCTTAAAAAAAAAAAAAAAGAGGTATCAGCGAAAGTCAGTTCCTTCTGAGGTCCTCATCTTCTGACATCATTATATATGCCTGTTTCTTCATTGCCTGTATCCTCACCCCCTCCAAAAAGGGAAGGAAATAACCTCACTGAACCAGTGAAGCACTCAACCTGGCTTTGTCACCTTCTGTAACACCTCCCCTGGATCTTGGCAAGAAGCATCAATTACTCATCTTTACTCTGCCTCATTTTTACTTACTCTTCATTCCTATTTCTAAGAGAACATAGGGAAGAAGAAAAAGGCAAAAAAAAAATATAGGTGTGGCGTGGTAAGGAGGCAGACACTAGAGAGGGGAGTACAAGCTTCAGTACCTGAACTTTCCAACATTCCTTTCCTAACAACTTTAAAATAATTCCTCAACTTAAATTTTGGAGCAGCAAGACAATAAAGGGTCGGAATGAGACATTTTTCCAGCCTAAGACAACATAAGAGAGGTCCATAACACCAAAGGAGGAACTGACCCAGAGCACCGCAGCAAGCACTACAAGTGGCAGCAGGAACAGCTTTAGAAGCTCTCAGTTCATCTGGGAGATGACTAAGAACCATTACATAGAATTCCCAATTCCTATATTTTTGTCCGCTTGCATTTTTGATTTCCTTCACAGGCTAATTGTACACTATTTCAGAGTCCGATTCTTTTTTGTACAGCAAAATAATGATTTGGACATGTATACCTTGTATTAGTCATCCTGCCATCTAGGGGAGGGGATGGGGGGAAGGAGGGGAAAAATTGGAACAAAAGGTTTGGCAATTGTTAATGCTATAAAATTACCCATGCATATAACTTGTAAATAAAAAGCTATTTAAAAAAAAAAAGAAGAAGAAGAAGAAAAAGAAGCTCTCAGTTCAGAGCTTTCTGGTCAGAAAGGAATTATAGGGAATCTTTTGCTGGCATTGGCTGCAATTGACTCCACTGCCCATAGTTTTGAGTCACAGTTACAGGGCAAAGAAGAGTCCTTATGATCAGTGATAAGAGAGAGGTCCTAGTCACAGTTCCAAGGCAGAGAGTTCCAAGGCACTAGTATTTATGGCTGCAGAGGAGCAGGAGCCCTTCCACAGTAAAGACCTCTCTCCAGATCCTACAGTCTTAAAAACACTGAAAACTAGCAAATCCTCAAAACTACTTCTGAAAATAGTAGTATGAAAAAGCCTGAAAATTGGCACAGTGCCTCCCCACTTCTAGGGAGACAGTGGTCAGAAGCAAAACAAACTTTTGAGGAGGAATAAGATAAAAAGAAATAGAGAAGGATAAATGGAAGAAAATAAGACTGAGGGAAATACATACTAATCATAACTGTAAACTGGATGAGCTCTCCCATAAAACAGAAGTTTATAAGAGACATAATTGAAACAGAAACATAGGGTTAAAATAAAAGAGAAGGATAAATAGAAGAAAATAAGATTGAGGGAAATACATAGTAATCATAACTGCAAATTGGATGAGCTCTCACATAAAACAGAAGTTTCTTTTTATATTTATTTATTTTATTATAACTTTTTATTGACAGAACCAGAAGTTTCTAAGAGACATAATTGAAACAGAAACATACATAGAGTTAAAATAAAGGGCTGGAACAAAATTTTTTATGTGAAGTAAAAAAAGGCAGATAGTGATCAAGAACTAAAAGTAAAAGCCAAAATAGACCTAACTAAATTTTAGGAGATAATCAGGGTACCTACCTTTTGTTAAAAAGTACCACAGACAATGAATTAATATAAAAAAATTTTCCAGCAAGTTTCTCTAATAAAGGTCTTTCTCAAATATATAAAAAAGAGTCAATTTTATAAAAACAAGAGCCATTTCCCAATTGATAAACCGCCAAAGGACACGAACAGGCAGTTTTCAGAAGAAGAAATCAAAAATATTAACATACATACAAAAAATGTTCTATCACCAACTGCTGTTGTTGTTCAGTTGTTTTTCAGTCGTGTTCAACTTTTCATGATCCCATTTGGAGTTTTACTTACAATGACATTGGAGTGTTTTGTCATTTTCTTCTTCAGCTCATTTTATAGATGAAAAAACTATGACAAACAGGGTTGAATAATTATCCAAGGCTGGATTTGAACTTACTGAAGATAAGTCTTCCTTACTCCAGGCCCAGCACTCAATCAACTGTTCCACCTAGTAGCTTCCACTACAGATTAGAGAAATGCAAATTTAAAAACTCTTGATACCACATCACACCTATCAGAAATGACAACTGCTAGAAGGAACAAGGGAAAATAAATACACCAATGCATTCTTGGAGAAGTTGTAAATTGGTCCAACCATTCTGGAACATAATCTGGAATTAAGTCTAAAGGGCTATAAAACCCTTTGACTCAGCAACACCACTACTAAGTCCGTACCCCAAAGATACCAAAGATGAAGGAAAAGGATCTATATGTTGACAAAGAACTCGAAATTGAGAGGATACTCATCAGCTGGGGAATGGCTGAATGAGCTGATATATGATTGCAATGGAGTATTATTGTACTATAAGAAATGACAAGAGAAGTAACTTCAGAAAAATACATGGCTAAACCTGTATTAACTAATGCAAAGTGAAGTGAGAAGAACCAGGAGATCATTGTGTACATTAACAGCAATATTGTAATGATGATCAACTGTTCTGGAAAACTTTATAGCTACTCTAAGCAATAACGATCCAAGACAATTTCAAAGGACTCATGATGAAAAATAATGGTATCCACCTCTAGAGAACAGATGAATTCTGAGCACAAACTGAAATATCATCTGGTGAAGCCTATGGTCCTCTTTTCATAATGAAAATAAATAAAATAAAATAAAATTATATATATATATATATATATATATGTGTGTGTGTATACATATATATATATTTATATAGTCATTCTACTACACTTCAATTTATGGAACTGAATTTTGAAAAGCTGAATATAAAACAATATTTGGGGAATATAAAATTTAAAAAAAAGGTATCCAGAATAGCAAATTGTCAAACTAAGTAAGTCTCCAAAAGGAAAACAGAGATTAATATAATTGCCCCAGATAAACTAAATCATAAACAAAATAATCAATTCATTGACTAGGGAAGCACATCTAAATTAACAATGAAAAACCTAAAAGTCTGGACTTCATATTTAAAGTTCTATGTTGGTTTTAAATTTTAATTTTTAATTGAAAAAGTTTACTTAGAGATATATCCTACAGTTCATTATCTAGACAGCTAAGTTGCAATGGAAAGAGATCAGATTTTGAAGTCATGAAGATCTGAATTCGAAATCTGCCTCAGACTGTGCCTCGCTTGCCTTATCTGTAAAACAGAAATAATAGCAGATCAAAAAAGATAACATATGCACCACTTCCATGTTTATGAACTCTGAAATTCTTCTATCTGATAACAATCTATTGGTAATTCCAGTTCATCCTCTGCCTTCTAAAATAAAATCTTGTTTTGTGTTCACATGGAAGTCTCCTATCCTTTCATCCCTCAGATGACTCCCCGACCATCACATATTTCTTTCCCCAATTTGATTCAGTTCAACTCTTCAATGTCCTCTTCTCTTGAATTCTGACAATATCACCCTTCAATCATTCCTAGCCTAGACGGAAAAAGTCAAGAAGCCATGATGACTGGGTCCATTACAAATATGTTACATAACCTCAAATGGTTGCTTCAACCTCCTTGCTACAAAGCAATTCTTTTATACCTCCCTAATAAACTCACTACCTCATTCACAACAACCACTCTAAAACATTTTCATTCCTCATCAAACTTCCATGGCTCACTCTCTCTTCACTGTCTCAACTGAAAGCACTGCCTCATATTTTCCTGAGGGAGGGGGGGGTGGGAGGGGGGAGAGGAAGCCATTGATTGAAAACTCCCTGTTCTTTCCACCATGTATTTCACATAGCCTAAAATACCTTCTCTCACTATTTCCTTCACCTGTGCCTCCACATGATGAGATGGCCTTTCCCCTTAACAAGACAAACCCCTAAACATGAAAAAACAGCACCATTCCATCTGGTCTTTTTTAAGAGATTGCCTCTTCTATCAGGGAAGGTATCATGAAACTCAAGTAAGGAAAACCTGAATTCTTTTCTGACCTCAAATACCTATTAGCTGTAAATCTAGACAAGTCAATTTTCTTGTTTGCCTCATTTTCCTCAACTGTAAAATGGGAATAATACTAGCACCTCCTTCAAACGGTTGCTCTGAGAATCAAATGAAGTAACATTTTTAAAGCAGTCATCCCAGTGCCTGACACAAAGTAAATGTTACATAAATTTACCTTATACTCATTTATTTTCAATTTGTATCTACTGGCCACTCCCCTACTGTGTATAAACATCTCTTGAATCCACCATCCTCAAATAATCCTCACTTGATGCAACCACTCCTACCAACTATTGTCTTATCTCTCCTTTTTGTAATTAAATTCCTTGAGAAAGGTCATCTAAAATAGATTCCTCTACTTTTTTCCCCTCACTCTCTTCTTAAATCTCTGTAATATGGTTTCTGGCCTCATCATTCAACCAAACTACTCTCTCCAAAGTTACTATTAATTTCTCAATGGTCAAATCTCAGAAGTCTTTCTCAATCATCGTTCTTGTTCTTTTTCTGCCAGTCTAGAAAACTCTTCTTCATACTTTTTTCTCTCTAGTTTTCATGACACTCCCATTTCCAATTTTTCTTCTTACCTGTCTGACCACTCCTCTTCTGGTACTTACTATTCTGCAGGATAGATGATTATAGTATTTTTGTCCAGTACTCTGATGCTAAATCATTGTACTTTATATTGAGATATATTCTCTTTGAAACTTTGAAGGACACATGAAGGTATAGAGACATATAATGTAAAACAAGAGTTGCCAATTAGCTGGTATTGATTTACTTGGGCTGTGTTACCAAGAAAGTCAGCTGCTTTTAACTAATGATGCTATTGTTGTGTTATGCTATGTTATGATAATATTATGATGTTATAACTGGTTGAGATTTCTTTTTTTTAAGTTTTTATTTTTATATGTTGGCTTTCTAGCTAACAGATTTTACTATGTCGGGGCAGTTAGATGGCATAGTGGATACAGCACAAACCCTTGAGTCAGGAGCGATTTGGAATTCTACTCAAAAAGTTATCAAATTGTACATACCCTTTGACCCTGCAGTGTTACTATTGGGTTTATATCCCAAAGAAATATTAAAGAAGGGAAAAGGACCCACACGTGCAAAAATGTTTGTGCAGCCCTTTTTGTAGTGGCTAGAAACTAGAATTTGAAGGGATGCCCATCAATTGGAGAATGGCTGAATTATGAATTGTTATGAAATATTATTGTTCTATAAGAAATGACCAGCAGGATGAATACAGAGAGGTTTGGAGAGACTTACATGAACTGATTCTAAGTAAAATGAGCACATTATACACATCAACAACAATACTACATGATGATTAATTCTGATGGACGTGGCTTTCTTCAACAATGAGAGGATCCCAAATCAGTTCCAACTGATCTGTAATGAACAGAACCAGCTACACCCAGAGAAAGAACACTAGGAAATGAGTATGAACCACAACATAACATTTCCATTCTGTTATTGTTTGTGTGCATTTTTTTTTTCTTCACAGGTTATTTTTACCTTCTTTCTAAATCCGATCTTTCCTGTGCAACAAAATAATTATAAATATGTATACATATACTGTATTTAATAAATACTTTAACATATTTAACATGTATGGGACTACCTGCCATCTAGGGGAGGGGATGGGGGGAAGGAGGGAAAAAATTGGGACAGAAGTTTTTTCAAGGGTCAGTGTTGAAAAATTACCCATGTAATATGTTTTGTATATAAAAAACCAATTAAAAAAATTTTTAATGGCCTCAGAAATTTAACGTTTCCTAGCCATGTGACCCGGGGCAAGAGAAGGAGGAAGGGAGGGAAGGAGGGAGGGAGGGAAAGAGGGAGGGAGGGAGGGAGGGAGGAAAGGAAGGAGGGAGGGAAGGAGGAAGGGAGAAAAGGAAAAAAGAAGTTACTATGTTATGATAGCTAGCATGTTCTATTTACTGTGAATAAGAAAACATAAAAAGAAAATCAAAAAACATCAACTCCACACTACATTTACCAAAGACAAAAATTACTAAAGAATTTAATTTTTCCATACAATACTGAGAACAGCCCGTACTTTGATCTCTCAAATAAAAACTTTGCTCTATCTCTATTTTACAAATGCATTCTAGGTTATAACAGAACAGTGATAAATGAGGGGAAACAAAGATTTCCAACAGTTTATCAAAAAGCTAAGTGTCATGAAAAATAAAGAGCTTTCCCTGTTATTACTTCTTGTCAGAAATACTTATTAAACACTAAACAATTCACATCAATAATAATAATGAAAAGAGCACACATTTTTAGAAATCTTATAATATCTGAAAAAGCACTTTTCTTACAACCATCTGTGAAGAAAACTATATAAGTATTATTGGTGGTCTTTTTACAAATAGAGAAAACCAAGAGAAAGAAAAGCACCTGGCCTGGGCCTTAGGCACAAAATTTAATTAGCTGAATGTTATAACACTGACCCAAACTTAGTTCTTCTGGATTTCAAACTAAGCATATTTTCCACTGTATAATATATCTTTTACAGAATGCTGATAACATAATAAACATAAATGACCTGGGCATAAACACTACAATGATTTATCATTTTACACATTCACCAAATTTTCCTTTGCTGTAGCTATTATTCCTCTAGATATGTAAAGCCTATTTTTCTAAAATAAATATCAAGTCATATTCGCCCAATTTATAAATGATACATTAGAAATAAGCATCTGTGGAAATTATCTTTGATGTCTGACTATAATAGGGTATCTTTTGATAAGCTACTATTTCAATGAACTAAAACAGAATGAATGTCTTAAAAGCTAATATGGCCTCTAAAAAATGTCTTATACCTCTGAGGAAATAATTTTTACCCTGAAAAAGATCATGAATACCATTTTAAATTAACTATTAAAATGAGAAAAATATAATCTTGAGAGCTTCTGATCCAACTCTGGATGAGTTATGTTGGTTTAATTTGTATATTATTTACCAATATCGAGCTTAATGCTTCTTACAAACCTTTTCTCTCTTTTACTTCCAATTCAATGAGAAAAAACTTTTTTATAAGAAATACACTAAAATTATGAAGAACCCAAAGGACAAAAAAATCATTAATCAAAGAGAGGTCACTTAGTTTCTTACTTTACAAATGAGAAAAATCACATGAGGCTCAGAGTTTAAGTGACTTTTCCCAAAGCTACAAATAATAGTAAAATACAAAGTTAGAACTTGAGTCAAGGTCATGTGCCACCAAATGTAATGGTTTTTCTATTGTACCCTGTTTTCTCTTCTTTAAACATCTAGTTTTATTATTTTTTTTTTTTAGTTTTTTTTTATTTTTATTTTTATTTTTTTTTTAGTTTTATTATTGTAAGAATAAGATCAAATATTCACTTGGTTTAATTTACATAATAAAAGCTATTTTTTAAAAAGTGACCTCAGTTCAAAATGTGAAAAATCATGCATTTCTATCATCTTACAACCAACCACCATCTAATATTGCAAAAATGTAGAGTAAAGGTCCATTAAAAACCAGTTTCTCAATCTTAACCTAATTCTGTTCAAACTTGTAGTGATGTTTTCTCCCATGATGCCTACAGGAAAATACAAACCATTAAACTCACACCTGCAATCAAAGTTTTTTTTTTTTAACAACCTAATCTAGTTCTACCTTAAATTATAAAAGTTATGACCTTATATAAAAGATAAAAACCCAGAAAAGGATGAATAAACCTAAATTATAAAGGGAAGTTAGCCTTTTTTTTTCCATTTGACAAATCCTTAGTTCAGAGTTTCTTCTGATGGCAATCAAAATATCATACTTCAAAAGCAAGTTTTACTTATTTGTATCAGGCTTTTAAGGTTTGTGAAACTATTTGCATGTATTATTACACGAAAGCATTCTCTTCTCTATAGTACACCAAATATCTTTCAAAGAAATACCCATCTTCCCTCTCTCCTAAAAAAGATTTTATTTAACTCTGGTATACATTTACTTAATCAATCAACATTTTATTAAGCACCCACATAACAGGCACTATGCTATGTAATGCTGTTTAAACTAACTAGCAATTGCAATTAAACTGTCCTGTTAACTAAAATTGGTCTAAATTACTTATTTCATTAATACAAATTACAACATTCATTATCTCATATAGCTTAAAAGCTCATGGCAAACTATAGATTTAAGGAAAATAAAGGAGACAGAAGTCAATGAGGAACAGATCAATTAACTTTGTACTCTTCATTTATGAAATTTATTTACCAACTGAGCATTTGTCTTAAGAAAGTTAAAATGTCTACATCAAAACTCAAGTCTTTATCTACTTATGGCTATTTTCCATGATCTACATATAGACAACTATACAAGTTATTTGCTTATTTATAATACATTTTTTTTGCTAGGGTGTTTTATCAAGAGCATAATGTTTAAATATTATCTATGTATTTCCTAGTCACCTAGGAAAAATGCAGGTATTTTAGAAGGAAAAAATGTTCCACCAAAAAACATTTATAAGATGTATAATCCCAAAGAAAGAAGGGACTTTGATTTTATCTTTCAACTTTGATTTCAAATTAAGTCAAAAGAATTCTCATTTTAGCAAGATTAGCATCCTCTCTAGTTTCATTTCAAACTATAGTTATTTTTATCTTATGAATATAATAGCTAGTATTTATATAGTATGCCAAGGTTTACTACATACCTTACATATTCTTTGAGCCTTTACAACAACTTGTTAAGTAGAGAGCTGTAATCATCCCATTTTTACAGTGAGAGAAGTTAAATGAGCTAGCTAGTCAGTATCTAAGGCAGAATCTGAACTCAGATCTTACTGACTCCAAGTCGAGTTCTATATACTCTCCCACTAACTTCCTTTTAGTATTCAGACTAAGTTCAAGAGAAGAAAGTAAAGTTAGATTTTAATGATAAACATGTATTACTTTTATTACTAAACATTAAACCAAACATTGCTAATAACGAATTCAAAAGATCAAACAACACATGTCCCTAAACTCATCTTTGAAAGTCTGAGGAAAAGATTTTTGCCTGTTCAAAGAGTTCTAAATTGAAATTCATTTCTGAAATAAATTAACTGATTGATCCTGAATAACTGTCTCTAAGGTAGATTCTCTAAAATACAATAACTTCAAATGAACTTTCAAAGACTATAATCAAGATCATTGAAATAATCACAGTTGAAAAATTACAAAAATTCATAATATCTTTAAGTCAGGATTCCTATTTGGGCAGAAAAGAGATCATAAATTTATATAGTTATGGGAGAATTTGGTTTCTTTGTTCAATGCTGTAACAACTCCACATAAACTTAGAAAATAGTGGCAAAGTTTCAAAGCCCTCTGAAGTAAGGGCTTGGGTAGGGAGCATTTTGAAATCCTCCCAAATCTGTTTCTATAAACGATGTGGGGAATAGCATTGTGTTACATTAGAAGTACTGTCCTCTCACAATCTATTCTTCTCTCACCCCTTAGATCTCCAATTATTTATGTTAGCCAGTTCTACACCCTATTGCTCTTTCCACTGAACCTAGGTTATTACTAATTAAAGGAGGGGAGGAGAGAGAAGTACTTAGTAATAGCAACTTGTTGTTCTTCCTCCATTCCCACCTCCTCTTATCTGCTGTTCTCCCACAGATTACTCCCATGATTGATCTATAACCCATTCACAAGACTGAGGAAGAAGGAACACTTCCCCGGGGAAATTTTCCAAAGGGAGGTAGGAGCAAGTCACTATTGTTACCAACTTAAATTTTTGGCTAGTTCCTGGGGAATTCCTGAGGAAAGAAGCCATAAGAGATAGGCTAATAGGAGAAAGAAATTAGGAAATGCAAGAAACCACTTGTGGATGTGTTCCCTCACTACTTCTACTTCCTGCATTTTAGGTTCCTTTCCAACAGGCTATAGCATTTCTGCTTTTCAATAGCTCCTTTAGGACAAATGACACCTGGGACGATCATTTAGAAGCAAATGGAAATGTGACTAGAAATGGGAATGCCAAAAATTCTCTTAGCAATATCTCCATCTGCTGAGTTCCACTTCTAAATGTTATCTGGCTTCTTTTGGAGTGATTAATAAATAATGATCCCAATAAAAGATTCTCCTTTCCAAAATGCCTGAAATGTTTTAAGGGTACACAAAAAATTCAAGAGCATTATTAAAATGTACATATATTCTAAGAAAAGTAACATTTGAACTTTTAAAATAAAAATACATTTTAATATTTTTTTTTTTTTGCAGAAGGTTCCAAAAATAGCTCCTCTTTACTTTTTTAGAATGGAAGTACTCTTACAAGTTTAGATACACAATATGCCCATAAGTAAATTATATTTTCCCATCATAAAAGAACTATCTTCACATAAAGAAAGATACAAAAAAAGATGAAGATGCAAATTTAAGATCAAGATAGATAGTGTCTGGATCATATGTGACCATCACTAAATTCAGCAAGAGTGAGCAAAGTTACCTAGTCTTTCATTCTCCTTTATGGGCCCCAATCATGCCAACCATTACCAATGCTAACATAATTCTGTCCATTTTCATGAACCACTTGCAGCTGCCAGAATTTTTTTTTAAAAACTTTTTTATATCTAATAGAGCTGAACTGTACTATCATATTTTGCCAATCAATACATTTACTCAACCTATGGTTGAGTCTGAAACTCCCTTAATTTTAAGACTTCAATTATTATAAAACTTGTTGATCCTTAACTTTATCAATTCAGTAATCTTAAAAATCTATATATTATAAAATGAAGTGTCTAACAATCCTATAACCATGTCCAATAAGATAAAGATTAAGCTAAAAATCACTACAAACTTTATTTTAATTTGACTCACCCCAGTACAGCAAAAAAAAAAAAAAAAAAAAAAAAAAAGTCAACTCAATATTATACGTTTTAAAAGCAGGAATGAAACAAGCAAATGAATGCCTTAAATTTGCAAGTGGCCAACACCATTATTGGTCAATATTAATAATAGTATAATATTCTGTTGTATTTGTCAAAATCATTTTCTTATCTCATTAATGAATAGCTAAAATTTAAGAAATGTCCCCAGATTAAAAACTAATTACTTTAAAACTAATCTATTTTATTCAAGAATTATAGTAGAAGGGAAATCTATTATAGGTATAAAAACACATTCAATGATTCTAGAGAATCTACTATTTCAATAGAACATCATGAACAAGATGTTTAAAAACATGAAATAGAATCTTCATAAATGTAATTAAATAATTTATTTTAAAAGCCAAAGTCAACAATCTTTAGTGATACAACTATTACTTTAATTCTCTAGAGCCACTTAATTATCTGTTAAAAAGCATAACACAAAAAGTTTAACATCACTCACTATAGTATGAAACCATATATATTGTTATATGTTTGATTATTATATGTATGATATACAACTGTCTCAGTCTTGGTTTATGCTTATTCAGGGAGCTACATGAGTAATGTTCATTCTTGTTCAGTTTTTCTCTTTTTCTTTTTTTTTTTAAAGTTTACAGATGAAGATTATCATCATTCACAAAGGGGGAAGGGAACAGATCCTGATACTATATGAGTTCTGTCAACCTTAATCGAATTACTTGCCAGATCCCAGATAAGTAATGATTTGCTTAGGTTAAGCAAGGCCAGTTTTCCTTCTTGTCATATATACATTTCTAAAGAGAAAATAAACAGCCTCACACCTCTTGCTGGGAGCTGGTCTCTGTTGCCATTATAGCCTCATTCTGATTTCCATCATCCTAAAGAATAGCAACAAAATTAATTTTTAATAATGTTTTATTGTCTTCATTTTAAATCTGTTCTATCAAATGAGAACGCTGAAAAGTTATCAGTTTCTTGCTGATACTTATAACCTCTTGTGTTGCTAATTTAAGATCAATGACCAAAAATCCATACAACAGGCTATCACCAACTTAAGTGCTAAAACCCAAGTCATTTTGTCTTCTATTTTAACTAAAGATATGTTATTAGCATAATATTAACCCCAATATCTATCTACCCAGGAATGGAGGGCATTAAGCAACAAGATTTGGTCAAGTATCCTATGGTAAGTACCCAAGCAATTAGAACAGATTTTTTTTAAATATCAATATACCAGATCCTGAAGTAGTTTCTTCTAATACAGAAGGTACACTACATTAATAGAGAAGAAAAGAAAAATAACAGCATTCTAGATTTTAAATTTAGTTAGCCACTAACATTACATAAAACTGCTTTGTAAAAAAATCCCTTTATGTTTTTCTCAGATGCAAAGCTTTCAAATCCTATTCTGAGCAGGGGTTTAAATGTTATTGTTCCTAAGCAGCCAAGTATTTTCAATGCTATAATGATATGCCTATTCTAAAAAATGTACTGAAAAACATTTAAGGCCTCCTACAACTACAAGCAAAAGTGCAACAAGCATTTAGGAGTCAAAAGAAATAAATTTGATGTAAGTTTTGTGAAAAGAAGTATGTTTACTATACTTTGGACCAAAAAAACTACCATGACAACAGAATTCATGGTTTAAAATACATTTATAAATGGCATCATCTTTACTTATCTTAAAAGAAAAAATCATGACAAATATTTACATTTTATAGCTTTAGTCATTTTAATCTATGCTTAAATTCACAATTTTATGCTACGGATATTTCAAAACTTTTATATATTATATTGGGACTAGACTTATGATTTCAATGGTATTTAGAATCCCCAGGTGAGGAAATTCCTACCAACACAAGTCAGAACCTTCTTCTCAACTTATAGTCTTAAGAGAGTTGCCTAGACCACTGAGAGGTTAAGAGACTTGTTCAGAATAAACAGTGTGTCAGGGACAAGATTAAACCTACATCTCTTCCTGGGTCTGTAGCTGGTCTTTTGCCCATCATACCATATTGTGTCTCATTTCAGAAAGGAAAAAGCTTAAGCAGTGTGACTTTTAATTCTACCAAAAAAAAAAATTTGATTTAAGCAACAACATCTAACTTTGAAATGGATGAGAACCCTCAGCCTTTTTTCACTATTATCTTCATGTTTTTGGTCCTCATGGAAATACTACCATAGTACTCAATCTTAGACATTTATTGTGAGGGACCAAAAGAAAGGCAAATAATTTTGAAAATATACATGCTCAAAAATATTAGAGGAAAAATACTAGAGGAGACAAGAAAACTGTCTCTACTATAAAGCAAGTAAGAAGGAAAAGTATATAAGGAATAAAAAGTTCAAAACTGTTTCAATTTGTTTAAATTGAGTTTCAATTGTTAAAAAAAATAAAATAAAATAAAGTACCTTCTCAGTAGAACCCCTAACTAGTCCAGAACAGAGAGTTTGTTCTGAATTCCCATATGTCTATGCAATCAAAACCCAATGATTTTCCCCTTCAAATCCTCTAAAAACCATTCTTGTGGGATTGCAGGCTCTTAAGAAACAAGATTTGTTATTTCTTTGTTATCATCCAGTTTGCCTAAATCACATGATATAGTATTAAATTATCTGATACAACAGTACACTCTCTCTCTATTCACAAAAGACCCTATCATTTTTAGTGAATGAAAGACCTTTACAAGCAAACATAGACTTTGTTTCCTTGCTCAACGTCAACTATGAAAGGATTTTTCTTCCAGAAGATTCACATTTTAACAATGAAGAATGAAAAATTCTAAATGCTGATATACAAAGATCAGTTTCCTAGTCTTTGATTTTAAAAGCTTCCCAAGTGTGACTCGTTTTTTTTTCTTTTACAAAGAATTCCCTTTATTTCTTTTAAACTTTATACTTTCACATTTTTATTTTTCAATAACACTGAAGAGCTCTAATTCCTATCACTATTCTTTTATTTCAAATTTTATTATTATATATTTTCTAAACCAGTGGTTCTCAAAATTTTGTTCTAAGAACTTTTATATTATTAAAAATAATTGGGGGCAACTAGGTGGTGCAGTGGATAGAGCACCAGCCCTGAAATCAGGAGGATCTGAGTTTAAATCTGGTCTCAAACACTTAATACTTCCTAGCTGTAAGTCACTTAACCTCAATTGCCTCAAAAAATGAGTTTTTGTTTTGTTAATGTGATTATATTTATAGACATTTACCATATTAGAAATAAAAGCTAATTTTGTATTTGTAGACCCTCTGAATGGGTTTCAGAAATCTCTAGAATTCTCTGGACCACAATTTGAGAACCACTGTTTTTTTTTTTTTTTTAATAGCTTTTTATTTACAAGATATATGCATGGGTAATTTTTCAGCATTGACAATTGTATTTGTTCAGAGACTCTTGTTAATGAGACTATACAGCCAACTAACAGTTATAATTATGACTATGATTATATAATCCCTATCTAGCTAAGCAAGGAATATGCTCAACAATTAGTGTTCTATAGTGCTAATAAGATTCTTCTAATTTCCCCATTAACCTACTTATTTAAGGATAGAAGTCACTAATGGACAACCAAAAGAAATTATTTAAAAAAAAAAAAAAAGATTTTACTGTGGTGCTCAAAGAGGGAAGAGGGAAGGGGGAAAGAGAATCACACCCTCAATTTACCAAGATTCACATTTAGCATGATCTACAGGGATGTATGTAGCTGCAAAATTCCTGTCAGCATTAATAAGTCATGTAGCTAATCCCCTGAGCTGAAAATACATCCCATTTGGCAAAACATAATATCAAATCACTGAGCATATTGTCCTACCTAATTAAAAGCCCTACTGTGGGTGTTATCACATATGACAACTATCAAATTATTTTAAGACCTAACCCTCGTTGATGTGGGTAATATAGGCACCAGATGATGGTAGGCACCAAAAGTTGGGGTTAGGTAATGTGAAGAATTCACAATGGCCATTCTCTTTGGCAAAAGATAAATTTATTTAGCGAAGAGGTTACAGGCAAAATGAAGAGATACAATAGACACTGGGAATGGTAAATATGAAATAGAGTGGGAGAGTATATGAAAAACAAGTTCCTCAGTGGAACTCACAATTACCTAGTAGAAAGGGAGCACCCCACAAGGCTGGGGCATGCCCTTAGCTGACAGGCTAAGTCCTGAAAGGCACTTAGCACCCTAAAAAAGTTAATTAGCTTTAAGGAAGAAAAGTAGTGTTGAAAAGCATGTGGAGCTAAGAGGACATATCATGGGGCATGGGGGAGGGGAGAAAAACACCAAGAGGCAGAGTGTCATGGCAGATTGACCTAAAGGAAGGTAGCAGCCAGAGAATGGCCCACTTTATGAGGAAAATTTAACTATGAGACATGACCACAGGGATTTCTGACAGGATGTGCCAAATGAGACTCTAGAGACCCTTCAGAGCTGTCAGCGCCTTCTCCCTGCCCGCTGTGGGATTAATTTTTTATCAATTCCTCTACTAATCACACTCAACACTGAAGATCTCATCACCATGATAAAGATTTTAAAAATTAATCTCCAACACAAACTGATAATACTGCTGGCAATACTTATAACACACCAATATAAACAACACTTACAAACTGTCTTTCTGTGCCCTCAGAAACTTCAGCACCAAAATATGTACTGAAAAATCTAATCTAACCTCAAAGAAAATCAATCATAAAACATGACCAAGATATAATATTCAAGGATACTTAAGATCTCTTAATAGAAATCTGGCTAAAATAATAATAACTTTAAAAGAATTAAATATTATTCTAGTCTAGTTCAAATCCAGCCTTACTTACTAACTGTGTGATCCTGGGCAAGCCACTTAATCCTGGTTGCCTCTCAAAAAAAAAAAAAAAAGAAAGAAAGAAAAAAAGAAAAAGGAAATACTTGGTAGTTCTGAAATTATTGTATAATTTATAATTACCTTGTATCATATCATATCATAATTACCTCATATATTTATTCCCCTTTATATTATATTGTAAATTCAATTTATGTGTCCCCAAATACTCATCTGTTCAACTATGACTAACAATTGAAGATTTTAAAAGGATAATCAATTTAGAACAAGAAGACCTTAAAGGTGATCTAGTCCAAATTCTCTCATTTTACAGATGAGGAAATTAATGCTCAGAGGTTGAAGTGATTTGCCCAAGATCATTTAAGTGGAGGAAGAAGAGATCATTTCCAAAGGAAGAGCCAGACAAATCTTTGAACTAAATTTTTAATGATGGCTGAGAACAAAAAGTAGAGTTGTTGGTATTTTTATTTCAATATTTTAAAACCTAAAAAATACATAAATTGCTCTAATATGCTACATATTAGAAATTTTAAAATTCGTTTCAAGTGGAAGTAAAATATTGAATTTTGTGGTACCTTGCCATAATATAATTTTCTGAAGAGCAGAAATAGTAATTCAAAATAAATTATTGAATTGTACCTAAATGATTAAATGAAGTATCAAAATGGCATTGTAATAATAGTGATCTGACCAATAAGAAGTAACCCACAAACTTAGATTAGAATTAGGTTCTACCTTAATTCAACTGAGACATCCTAGCATAAAAATGCAATTTCATTCCAGAATTTAAATATATTTAAACTTAATTCAGAAATTTAAATTTATTTCTTTCCTTATATTTAGTGGTTTATATGTACATCATCTTCTAGAACATGAAAATGATCAATTACTTCATTTCAGATTGAAAGATTTATCATTTAATTTAAAAGATCTAAAATTTCAATTTTATTAAAATAGAGAAAAGTACACATATAAATAAGAAAAAAAAATGCAAGTGAAGAACATTTTGGAATAAAGTGATTGAGTGCATAGCTATGAGCAGAATAACAGATATGAGTCTACATTTGCACTTTCTATAGCACCTTTCTGCCAAAAGCTCAGGGTTTTACACAGATGGTCATGTTTTACGCAAATAAAAATTTCTCACAGATTACTGTGGTAATAACGGTAAAGTGAATCCCTTTCTATAAATCTAGTAGTAGAAGATAACTATGTCAACTACCTGCTTCTCCAATAAATAGCTATTCATTAGGGAATATAGTTCAATGTTCTATTATGTTATAATGGTTTATATTATATCTCTTGTATTTCCAAACCAGACCTGGTTTGGATTTACTCTAAAGGGTAGAAAATATGGATAACAGTTTAAACTCTGAAAAAGATAGCTAAGTTTGTTGTACAAATGAAAACTGGTTGAAACCATTCTTCACTCCATATACCCCACCCCAGACTTATTACTTGTTATCAAGTGTAATGTTAATTTATTGTAAAACACATGCCCAGAGGATAAGACCATGAAAATAAGCCAAAATAAATGAGAGAAAAGAATTATTGTTTTACCCGCAGCTTGTGATGCTATTTTTCTTTTTATTAAAGTAAAATAAACTGCCAAGTTCTGATGTCACAACAATTTCACAGCCTGATAAAAGTAGCAATTTATCCATTAATCATTTCCCGCGCCAATTTCACCTCCAAGTAGGTAGTGCATGCAATTATCTACAAATAGACATCAAGTTATAGTACAAAAGCAAATACTAATTGCTTGCACTCTGTTACTATACACAGAGAACAATGTTCAGTTTGTTTCTTGGCAAGAGAAAGACCAGGACATAGTTTTAATATTTAAATAACCTAAGACACTATGAATGACATTAGCTCACACTTATGTTTTGCAATTTACCAACTACTTTCCTTGCAACAATTCTGCATTTTTTTTTACCAACCTATAATTTTTATTTAGAGAACTCCAAAAGAATTATTTTTTTTCCAATGCAGATTAGTACCATTTCTAAATTTAAACTTTACAAAAGTAACCAGGACACTGAGTTAAGCAAACTGCCAGTCACACAGACAGTATGTGTCAACCAAAGTCTTCCTAACTTTAAGACCAGCTCTTTAAACACTACACAACTTTGCCTCTAGTGTAATTATTATTACCATCATTATACCACTGGTAAAACTGAGACTCAAAGAAATTAAATGATACAGCAAAGTCAGACCTAAAATTTGATCCCAGGTTACCTAACTACAAGTCAATGATGCCACTAAATTGCAGATACCAAATATTGCATCATAACATCTATCTTTTTTTAAATTTTCCTATTGCTTTTTCTTTTTAAAGGAGTCAATGCTCCCTTATTTTTTTCTTCCCCCCCTCCCCACCTATATGTGCTCATCTTTGTAACAAAGAACTAAGCAAATCAAACAACCTACCGACCACAGGTGACTGGGTATGCAACTTTTCATACTTCTGGAATCATGGTAGATCACCGCATTTCATCTTAGTTCATTCAAAGAGGAATATTTAAGTGCCAACTATGTGTTCTGAGAATACAAAGTCAAAAACAAATCATCCTTGGCCTCAAGGAGGTTACTTCTTGTAGTGAGGGGAAAAAACAAACAAATGTATATAGAAAAGTATATAAAAAATACACACAAAGTAATTTGCTGGAGAGTGAGGGAAAGGAGAAGGAAGTACAGAATAGATAGCCACTGAGAATCAATAAAGCTCTCTACAGAGATTACCTTCCAAGGTAATCTCAATAGACTTTGGATAGAAAATGCCATCTGCATCCAGAAAAAGAACGATGGAGATTGAAAATCAACACATACTATGTTCACTTATTTTTTCTGTTTTTTTTCTCTCCCATGATTTTTCCATTTTGTTTTGATTTTTCTCTCCCAAAATTATTCATAAATCAATGTGTATTAAAAAGAAATATTTTTATTAAAAAAGGAATTAGCAGTCAAAGTAGAACTGAGAAAGAAGCTAGGGACTCTATAAGACAGAAGCAGATACATTTCAGCCATAGGTGGCCTGAGCAAAAGCAGAGAACAGGATACCCTTTACAGGAACAATAAGATTTTTAGTGACTTTTTCAGTTTACTTTATTGTTGTCATTGTGTGTATTCTCCTCGTTCTGCTTCCTTTATTCTACATGACTTCATTCAAGTTTTCCCATATTTCTCTGAATTCAGCATATTCATTATTCCTGAAGCACACACAGAAAAAATTCCATGACATTCATATAATTTGTTCAGCCATCCATCAAATGAAGGACATCTAGTTTATTTACAGTTTTTTGTCACCCCCAAACATATATTTCAAATATTTATATCAATGATGACATGTCTAGTATATATGTGTGTGTATGTGTATATATGTACACATAAATATAATCTGAAATTTTTAAATGTAAAAATACTAGTAAAGTCTTCTGATGTGACATCAGATTTTTCCTAGAGTTATCTGTTCTTTTTACCTCTCTTCTTTCCTTAGTCTCATGTTTGTCCTAATATTATTATTCTAAGTTTGGTAAATTGTTAGACATGGCATATGAGTTCAATAGACTTAATTGGTTAGGTTCCTGATCATTCATTTTAAAAGACAGCATTTCCCATAGCACTATTTCCATTTCCAGGGTGTCAAGGCCCTTTGACAACCATGACACATCATAACATCTTGAGTTTCATCACCCTAAAAAATGAAGGGTATGGTAATGACAAAAAGGTCAAGTGAGGAGGAAGCATGGTACATACATATGTAGATGTAGTACACACCTAAAACCTAAATTGAAGGGAACATTTAAACTCCTTTCTGTGTAATAGCAAGATTTTTACAGCTTTCAATATATTTCTCTATAATATCTAATGTTCACAAAGAGTTAAAGAGGATAGGCATTATCTTTCTCTTTTGACAGAGGGGAAAATTAAGCTCCAGAAATATTAAGTGACTTGCCCAAGGCTAAAGAGCACAACACACTGCCTTATAAAATACGGAACATAATTTAACTCTTCCTTGATGTTTCAGGGAATTATAGTGACTCTAGTTCATCATTCTAAACATCAATTGTTACTGAAAAAAATATTATACCTGTAGATTAGGAGTATAAAATATTGGACTAAATGCACGTACTGACTTCAACAGATACAGTGGATGGTTTTAATGAATCTATCATTTTCTTTAAAACAATTTTACATAAATGACTTGCTTCTTTCTCCTAATAATTAAAGGAAAAAAAAAAAACAATCTGGTTAAGTGGAGTGAGGATTTACCCTTAAAATCTATTGGGCTTTTTTTTTTTAATTACTTACGTTTTATACAGTTATGATATAGATAGGTAGGAAGGATGTAGAAGGGGCGAAGGTAGGTAGAATAAAGAGAAGAGTTCCAAAATGACAAAGAATGTTTTGGAAAGTTCACAGGTATATTGAAAATAGAGAACACTATTTCAGAAAACCCCTTCTCTTCCATTTCCCCAACTTTCCCTTTAGTGAGAGTACAGCAAACAGACTTAACACTTAACTAATCAGGATAATATGAAGAATAATAAGGGTTCTTTGGATGAAAAAGGGTAAATAAAGATAATCCCCAATTCACAAAAGGAATATACTCCTAAAAGTTCATTTTGCTTCCTAAAGTTCATTTGTAACATGCTTGTTTGAAAGTTAGAATACATTTTCCCTTTAAGAATGTCATAAATAGTGGTTAGATTCCAGACCACTTCACAAGTCTATTTCATAGATTTACAAAATACTAGAACTGGAAGGAATCTTACATAAAAAATCCTTTGCAATAACCTTGATATTGAATAATTCTAGAAACAGGAAGCTTATTTTTTTAGTCTGTATAATTAATTGATGAAGTTCCTTATAGTAAAGTAAAATCTATATCCCTATGATTACCACACTTCAAGGATTTGTATTTCATCAACATGGATATTCCCTCTGCCAATGCAAATGGAAACTTGGTTTTTCTAATTATGGTATACACAGATATATCTATTATACATATTCTTGAGTTACTGTAATCAAAAATTTTCATCAGTTGCTGGCTAATCCTCTGATAAGCATCTCAACTCCTTAACTTCAAACCTTTCTAACTTGATTATGTCTGTTGGCTTATATTCCCCTAGGATAGTCTTATTTCCATAATATTAGTGCAAATAAGTAGAAGAGTTATCTTTCATATTTAATCCCACATATAACAAATATATACCTAATGCTATGCCAGCTTAATAGTTCAGCACCAATAGTTCTTCACTTCATATTGCAACAGTGAAATCTGGTAGAACTGTAATGATTCAGAGAACATCTCAATCTCTGAGGCTATAAGAGCTTCCACCTTTGCTGATAATCTGGCAACTTCTGTACATTCATCTTCTAGACACCAGTGACCTGAATTCGGCCCTTAGACCTCAATCCTGATAGGTATGTGGTTTGCCTATTTTATTGGATTCTACTTCCCAAACTACTCCAAGCCATGCTGCTGTGCCTTCCAGCTCCTGTTAATATGTTATCTTCAGAATGCAAACTCCTTGAGAATAGGCACAGTCTTAGTTTCTTGTGTATGGGGGGGAGGGAAGGAGGTGTGAGTGGGAGGGTGTGTACTTAGCATGCCATGAACATAGAACATTTATTGAGAAATAAATGCTTGAACTAGAGATCATTACTGATCACAAAATAGAAAATTTCGATTATACCAAACTGAAAAGTTTTTGTACAAACAAAACTAATGCAGACAAGATTAGAAGGGAAGCAATAAACTGGGAAAATATTTTTACAGTCAAAGGTTCTGATAAAGGCCTCATTTCCAAAATATATAGAGAATTAACTCTAATTTATAAAAAATCAAGCCATTCTCCAATTGAAAAATGGTCAAAGGATATGAACAGACAATTCTCAGATGAAGAAATTGAAACTATTTCTAGTCATATGAAAAGATGCTCCAAGTCATTATTAATCAGAGAAATGCAAATTAAGACAACTCTAAGATACCACTACACACCTGTCAGATTGGCTAAGATGACAGGAAAAAATAATGATGATTATTGGAGGGGATGTGAAAACTGGGACATTGATTCATTGTTGGTGGAGTTGTGAACGAATCCAACCATTTTGGAGAGTAGTTTGGAACTATGCTCAAAAAGTTATCAAACTGTGCATACCCTTTGATCCAGCAGTGTTACTACTGGGATTATATCCCAAAGAGATTATAAAGAAGGGAAAGGGACCTGTATGTGCACGAATGTTTGTGGCAGCCCTTTTTGTAGTGGCTAGAAACTGGAAACTGAATGGATGTCCATCAATTGGAGAATGGCTGAATAAATTGTGGTATATGAATATTATGGAATATTACCGTTCTGTAAGAAATGACCAACAGGATGATTTCAGAAAGGCCTGGAGAGACTTACACGAACTGATGCTGAGTGAAATGAGCAGGACCAGGAGATCATTATATACTTCAACAACAATACTATATGATGACCAGTTCTGATGGACCAGGCCATCCTCAGCGACGAGATCAACCAAATCATTTCTAATGGAGCAGTAATGAACTGAACTAAGCTATGCCCAGAAAAAGAACTCTGGGAGATGACTAAAAACCATTACATTGAATTCCCAATCCCTATATTTATGCACACCTGCATTTTTGATTTCCTTCACAAGCTAATTATACAATATTTCAGAATCTGATTCTTTTTGTACAGCAAAATAACGTGTTGGTCATGTATACTTATTGTGTATCTAATTTATATTTTAATGTATTTAATATCTACTGGTCATCCTGCCATCTAGGGGAGGGGGTGGGGGGGGTAAGAGGTGAAAAATTGGAACAAGAGGTTTGGCAATTGTTAATGCTGTAAAGTTACCCATGCATATATCCTGTAAATAAAAGGCTATTAAATAAAAATAAAATAAAATAAATGATTCTATCCACAAAAAAAAAGAGAAATAAATGCTTTATCTATTATAACATAAATTGGAGTATTAATACTATGCACTGCTTCTAAATGCCTTTACCAAGTGATTGGTAAACAGCAATTAAAACACAATCCTTTCCTCCCCAAATCTACCAAAAATATGTTTCTAGGGAAAGGGAGGTAGGGTTGGGATGGAAGGACACTAGTGTTTCAACTAGATGTGAGATTCTTCCAGAGTATGGGAAAGCACTATACTTGTAGTCTGAAGATCCTATTCTATGTGACCTTGGGCAAATGAGAACCCCTCTGTGCCTTAGTCAGTTCTGTCATCTGTAAAATGACTAGATTGGATGAGATTATTGATTTCTAAGGTCCCTTCTAGTTTTAAATTATGATACATTAGAAAATATGCTAGCAATATTTTATAGAAAGGGATTAAGACAATACAGAAAGAGTTTGGGGTTTTCTTTTTCCCTAATCCTACCCAAATAAGCAACTGACTCAGCTTCTTCCTAAATTTTTCTAGTTATAGTGACAAAATTTAGCATACTTATTAATTTCAATGTAAATAAAAACCTAAAAAAAAAAAACAGATAATATGATATGGAGGTAAATTTTAGGAAAGACAGGGTCTAAGAAATATTTATTATGATGTAGATTTGAAGTTTTGTACCTAAAAAATAATTTTTTTTGAAAATAAGTCTAATACCAATGTGTTCGGTTCATTCCTATTTTCATCACAAGTAAATCTCTACCCGCTATCATATTGTTCTCACGTATATTTTAAGGCAAAAATGCTAATTTTCTTTACATTGAGATAAATGTTGCTCCTTTACAATTCCAAATGTAAATTCTGGTCTACTAAGCATTTTAAATATTAGGTACCTTAGAAGGCACTCCTTTATCATATGCAAGTTTTTAACATCTCCTATTTCTCAGTTTCCAAATTCTGTACTCTGAGAATTGGAAGACGTGAAAAGATTCTGTGGAATGTGGGCCCTGAGGAGCTATTATCAGAGCCAGCACATATTTGTTGATTATTAACTGTTTTCAAATAACATAATTACTTTCCTTAAAGCAGGATACAGTGGAGAAAAAAATACTGGATTTAAAAGTCAGAAAAAGTGAAAAAGAGTGCTGGTTTCTCCTTCTGTGTGACCTTTAGTAGATCACCTCATTTCTCTCTTATTATCAGTTTCCTTATTTGCCAATGGAGATTAAAAAAAAAAAAAACTCATTTACTTCAAAGGATTATTCAGAGGATCAAATGAGCCTCTATATTGTAAAAGCATTTTGTGAACTACAAAGCACTAAACAAAAGTATTACTGTCACAAAAGAAAATATAGCCAATTGGAACTAGTTTTATGCTGCTTCTGGGGGGGGGGGAAAGATCTGTTTTCACTAGCCAGGAACTTTAAAAATAGCAATAAAATATTTCATAATACAGTACATTTTTTGAAATTTTTAATAAATGCTAACAGTATTCTGAGATTGTAGGTTTAGATAATCCTATATTATTGCCAACATTTAAAAAACTCTTCACCATACAAGATTTCAAAGATAAGAGCAATTTAAATAACAGAAAAATGCACATTAAGTTCACAAAAGAATGGCACATTCTCAGGGTTAACAAAAAAAAAAATGCTATATCAACTTAATTCTTTGTTTACATTTGAGTAATTTCAAAATAAAATAAACTAACCAATTTCAAGTGGGACCAAATAAACAAGTAGTAGCATTAAGTTAAATAGACAATTCAGTGTAACCATTGCAGTTTTTTCCCCTCAAGTAAGATGTGTCAGACCACTGGCTAACTTCCATCTTGATCCCTTCTTACTTTAAAAAAGAAAGAAAGAAATCCTAGGATCATGCTTTAAAAGGACCACAATGACTTTTGAAAATAAAGCCCCTACTCATATTCCAGATGATTATTGGAAGTATAAAAATTTCTTTGCAGACCTTTTTTTAGTTTAGTAAGGCAAATAAACAAATGTGATCCCATGACATTATCAATGTAATATTGAACTTCAATGTTTACTCCGATGAATCCAATAAGCCCTTTCCACTTGACTATAAGTAGTAGATGGTCCACATTAAACTAAATGTGAGGAAAAATTAAAAACATTCAAAAATACTTCTAAATTTTGTTAAGCCTACCTTACCATAAGGAAAATTTGGTAGGAGATAATAGGGAAGGAAAGTGAGAGAGAAGAGATCCTGTTAATGACAAAATATAATCAATAAATCTTCAAACATTCATATTGAATATTTGCCCAAAGATATATGGCCTTGCCAATGGAATTCATCACTATCAGCATTAACTGTTTAACCCAAAATCAAAAATCATTAGTATCAATAATTAGAAAGCCCAGGTTATAATTCAGAACTGAATCCCTCAAAAAAGCATATCAAAATCAAAGTGAACTAACAAATTCTAAATAAAATTCATATCCACCCCTCAAAAAAGCATATCAAAATCAAAGTGAACTAACAAATTCTAAATAAAATTCATATCCATACATTGTTACTCAGAACACTGAAGTTTTTGAGGTTTTATGGTGATCGTATTTTTATTTGGTTTTGTCTTCTACCAAGACAGCATAGCAGAGCCTGAAAAAACTGAAACAATGCTAGGAAAATGTCCTCAAATAACAAATATAAATTCTTAATAAATCAAAGGAAAAGATCAAAATGGTAAATGAGTGAAAATGCTACCATCACAATGTATATGGAATATAATGGAAATATGGAAATCATTAAATTTTTTAAAAAACTGAAATAATGCTTAAGCAAACAAGGTTGCCATCTCAGCAAAATCAGTTACACAAGAAATAGTCTGATTTGCTTTCACCTGCAAAATTCATTTCAAGACACCA
This sequence comes from Sarcophilus harrisii, assembly GCF_902635505.1. Lineage (NCBI taxonomy): Eukaryota > Metazoa > Chordata > Mammalia > Dasyuromorphia > Dasyuridae > Sarcophilus > Sarcophilus harrisii. Next base: position 459,446,153 of record NC_045428.1, on the reverse strand, counting down.
ACATTTAAAGACAAGAACAAATTCTAATTCAGCTTTTCATACTTATCAAGAAATCATTCAAAAAAACTTACCGTTTGCAAACGTGTATATGCTTGTGCTAGCTTCAGACAAGACAGCAGAAAAGTCACTTTTTGTACCTTAAAGTGAAGTTCATTTCAATGTAAAAGACGTATCACCATAGCTCCACTTTTAATAAAGTCCTGACTATAAGTCTGCTTTGGGGTTGGGCTTTTCTCTTACAAGATAAGCTGTTAAGTCATGCCTTGATTTTAGATCTGCTAACATATGGAGCCTTCTAATGTAGCCTCCTCCCCCGCCCATCACCACTCTGCTATGTTCTCTCTACACATGCACACATACACACATACAAAAAAGGCACTGCAGGGCAGAAATTCCTCAGGTGCTCGCTAATGGAATTCCCAGGGTCTTGGAGCCGCTTCGGGGATCAAGAGATCTCATAGCCCCTGCTGGGGTAAGGAGCAGCGAGTCTGTTCCATTTAATCAAATACAGAATGAATTTTCAGCTCTATTCACTAGCTTGTCTCCAGGGCTCTCAAAAGGCACCAGGCAGCTAGAATCACACACATGTGGCTCTTTTAGGCAAGTATAATTAGTTTGATTTTAAAAGGCCACATTAATAATATCACCTCAGGACTATTATTTAGAAGACAGATGACAATGATACTGTATGTTTTAAGCCTGACAATAGTGGAAAGCCCACAGACAATAAGAGAAAACTTGAAGGGGGAAAAGAGACAGGTTTTTTTTTTTTCCTAATCCAAGATTCTCAAACTGACATGCTGTATTTCCCATATCATGATTCCTTAATTTTAACTGAAAAGGATAAAGTAAAATCTTTTTCCCCTTCTTTATTTCCCCTCCCTTCTACTCTCTTGAAAATGAACTAAAGAAAAGCACACAGCCACAAACATCAAATGGAATTTCTCAGTGTACTCCAAAGATTTTAAGTGAAAACAGCAAAGCATTCTTCATCAATTCAACCCAACAAATTTCACTTTTAAAAAGGCACTTAGAAAAATGTGGACATTTAGTAGGTTGGACTTAACATTAATGACATTAGAGAGGATATTTTTAAGATGTTTTTTATTGTCAATCTAGTTCCACTTTGTGTTTGCTTATCTGTAATTTATGTAATGCAAACACTAATAAAGGTGATGTCTTATTAAAACTTTTTAAAACAAAAGCTATTTTTCACATTTTTGAACTCCATCATTCCTCAATGCCCCATTCCTAACTCTGATCATTCAGAGTATGTAATCCTTGCAATTATTTCCCCAGAAGTATAGAGGGCACTGATGTAGCCACTTTTCAATATGTAAGAAACAACTAAGAGAAATTTTGCTTCAATCTTTATTTCAATAAAAAAAAGAAATAAAACTAGAACATAGGATAATTAAATATGAGTAAATTAAGTTTTTAAAATCTAGCAAATCAGAAGGGTGAGGGGAAGGCAAAAATAATAACTATTAACAAGGCTTCCCTGTGCCCTTTAGCAGCAAAGCCCCATGACAGAAATTGGCTGTTTTAGTATCCCTGTCCTGATCTAGCCAATCTTACTAACCTGAAGAAAAGGTATGTGTTAAATTCCTCCCACACCAAATCAAAGCACCTGCAAGGGAGGTGAGAGCAGTGATAGACTCAGAAGCGAGATTAACAGGATCTTAAGTCCTGTGATTCTTTATATAGTATTTCTCTGGCATTCAAATTGGGGTCTTTAAGCACTTTCCATAGAAAAGAAGGTTAATGAGAGCCATAGTAATCAAAGTATTTATCCCATGTGACTTACCAGACAAACAATAGCATAGTACTTCTAGTTACTGATTTTACTGGTTAACTAAATTGTTCAGACACAATTTCTATAAAGTTTTTACACAAAGTTTAAACAATATATACTGTTGCTATATTTCTTAGTAGAGATATAAAATGTTTCAGCTTTAAATGTTTCCACACAGCTAGGACATATATCTTTACAAAACAAAACAGGTTTTCTCCATCCTTCTCATATAACAAAGTATGAGGCAGTTTATTTCAACATGTGCCTGACAGATACTGCAATTCAACATTTCATGCCTCTCCAGGTTACCCAAAATATTCTCTAGTGGAGCAGTTATATTAAAACAAGCTCATTTAAAATCTCCACAAAATTTCCAGTTTTTCTTGCAAAGACAAAACTGGCTCCACAGTTACATAAAAGACAACTACAAGTATAAATACAAAACCCTCAATAATTGTCGGTTTAGAGCTCTCAATGAATTGCAGTGAGAATTAACTCATCACATTCAAATTAGTTAGCTGACAGTTAAGGGGTTATCACATCAATTAATTCTTTCTGTCAAAAGCAGCCTGGTTTCCTGTGCTCTCACACTAGTCAGCATAAATCTCCAGTCACCTTTTAGTCCAAACCTTATTTTCCAAGAAATAAGAAAATAGGAAAGAGTATTTGTGGATGACGTCGCCCAAGTTGTAGTTGAGTTCGCTATTAAGAAGTCTGTCTTTACAAAGCACCTGCCACCCTTAGTGGTCCTGAGAAGCAAAAGCAGGCACCCTCAACAGCAGCAGGCTCTCCAGCCTTCCACCTGATCTGGAGGGGTTGGGGAGAACAATAAGAGAGGAGGGTGAGGGAATCGATCTATCCCCCCTTCGGTGAGTTATTACTGAAATTCCTAGATGTGAGGAGAAAGCAAGCACGCAAAGGTCTGGAAGCTGCAGGCTGAAATAAAGAGCGAGCTGAAATGTATTTAGTAAATGATAATGCAAACCACAGAAAGCTTTGCACACAAGGAAAAATACGCTCCCTGGGGCTGGGAAGTAACTGAGTGCGTGGAGACAGAGAAAGATACATTGTGGGGGAAATTTCTCCGGCTTCTCCCTACACATAAATCACCGTCGCTCTCGGGGGCTCGGCGGGGATCGATAGGGAGGAGGAAAGGGAGGGAAAGGAGGGTCTGGGAGGGGGTTGCGCCCTGCGCCGCCCCCACTGTACGCACAGCGCTAGCCCTTCACCTGCCTCGGCGGATCGCTGAGGTCACTGACACCTCATCCCGCCGGCTCCCCCCGGGCCTCCCTCCCACCTCCCAGTCCGCCGGCAGGGGGTCCGTCTCCCGCCCCCGGCGCCCCCAGCCCGCCGGCCCCGCGGGAGCCCCGCACCTCTCAGCGGGGCTGGCTAAGCCCACAAACGTCCTGCGAGGCAGCCGGCTCCGGGAGCCACCTCCAGGTCATCCCCCAGGTCGGCGGCGGCGGCGGCTGAGGCGGCGATCCGAACGGGCCCCTCCATCCACCGGGCAGGAGCTGCCGGGAGAACGCGGCGGCGCCTCCCACAGCAGGGGCGCGGAGGCGGTGCGTGCGAGCGCAAGGCAGGCCGGCGCAGCGAGCGGGTGGGCGGCAGGCTCCCACTCTCCTCACCCCGGGGCTCGGGCTCGAGTCGGGACACCGAGGTGGGGGGAGGGAGGCGGGGAGCGGAAGGCGGGGCCAAGAGCGCGTCCCCGCGGCCGCGCGCCGGACTCCGAAGGGGACGCGCGGGCGCGTCACCTCGCCGGCACTGGGCCAGCCGCAAAAGGGGATGGGCCAGGGAGAAAGGGGCGGGCCTTAGCGATACACTCTCCACTCCGGAGAGGTGAGGCGAAAGGGGCGTGGTTCTCCCGGCGGCGCGCGCAGGCTGCCAGATCTCCTACGGGAGGCGGGGCGAGATGGGCCATACCAAGTACGCGCGAAGCACGGGGGAAGCGCTAAGTGGAGAGGTAACAGTCCTCTTGTCTCTGCGCTCTCCGCTGGCTCCACTTGGTAAGTCTTGGAGCAGTTTCAGTTTACAGATGCCTCATGGGGTGAGAGCGAAAGAAGAGATCCTTGTCATGGCGTACGCATCATGCTCACACACAGCCTCCCCCTCACCTGTCCTCCTATGGAAGAGGCTACATTCCTCTTCTGGGGAGGTGGGAGGTCCCACCTTCTGCCTGTCTGGCCAGTCTCTGACAACCGCAGTCGTCATCCAAGTCGGTCTCTGAGCACCTATCCCTTCTCTCCTCTCGGGGTCTCTCTCCCCGACTGCCTCGTCAGTGGATTCAGATGCCACATAGACACGCACCCTCCCCACGCTTCAGTTCTCCCATTTCTTTCCTGTCTGGCTGTGCTAAGAGCCCAGAAAGTAAGCCCCGACCGAAGACAGAAATGCAGCAGACAAGAGTATAATGGGAAATACCTTGTGACCTTCCCCCGGATTCTCACTGAAATGCTTCCAAAGAACTCCATGCGTTTTTTGACCCACCTGGTTGCCCATTTAACATAGGCATTCTTTATCCGCTTCCATTTTCCCTTTACATGCCCCCAACTTTTTGATTGTGGAACCCGTTTCGTCGGATCTGCAAAGTGCTACGGCAAAAAAAGCTGCAAAATGTCATTCACATGCAAAAGCATCCCAAAGATCTCCCCTCTCTCTCTCTGAAATCCTCCAATTCTAGTCGACTTAAATCAATAAGCATTTATTAAGCGCCTACTGTGTATCAGACACTGGGTTAAATTAGGAATACAAAAAAAGATAAAAAATATCAAAAGTAAATGAAAAAGAAAACAAAATGCAAGCGAACAACGACAAAAAGAGTGAGAAATGTTGTGATCCACATTCAGTTTCCTTTCTTCAAGGAACTCACAGTGATCCAATGAGGAACAGCTGCTCCATGGCAAGCATGTTCTATATTTTATGTTTTTCTTGATATTATTCATCATAGAGTCTTCTGCTGAAGTAATTTCTATTTTATCTTTGAGGAAATCTTGTATGATTTTTGACATGCAAGAAGGTCTCTTACAAACCTGTTGTAAGAGACCTTTTGAAGTGGTATTTTGTTCTACTAGTTTATATGCTTTTTAAAGTAAAGGAATATTATATCTCTATGTCTTAAAGTCAATAGACTTAAGGTCAATAGATCTGAGTTCAAATGTGACTGCACAGATCTGTTCTTTTATAGGATATTGTTTGCAAAATCCTGCTGCCTGTTCCTTTGTGCTTTTGTGAAGAATGTCTTCAATACATATGTGAATTTTTCTCAGAAAATTTTGCAGATTTGGCAGAGTAAGCATATATGTTAGAAACTATTGTTTTCCCTTAGATTCCCCATAACTTCAAAATTGTCAGGATTTGAGGGCAATTTGAAAGGTGTATGGTAGGCATGAGTAAGCACAAATATATTACCAATGAAGAATTGCAAAGAAGAAACATCATATAAGATGTCATAAGAGAGATGTTTGATTAGAAATGAAGATGAGTCAGTCATATACTGAAGTGACACATAACCAACAGACCACTCTTTTAGTAGCTATGAAACATCAAAAGATCTAGAGGAATATTCCCAGGAAGCTGAAGGGCTCTATTGTAAAGCATTTATATATTTTAAAAAGGATCTAAGACCTGAACAAAAGTCACATAGGATGAGAAGACATGGACAAAATGCATAACCCCTTTAGAGTACTTCCCAAACTTACATTGAGGATTGGATTTCCAGAATTCAGCTGCTACCTCAGGTCCTATGAATACCCTTATAAATCTGTATCCCTAAAGCTACAACCTAGAAACCGACATTGGTGTACTTCTTTTTTTTTTTTTTTTTTTTTTTACCTTTTTTTATTTCAAAATATATGCAAGAGGGCCCCTAAGTGGCAGCTAGGTGCACAGTGAATAGAGCACCAGCCCTGAAATCAGGAGGACCTGAGTTCAAATTGGACCTTAAACACTTAACACTGCCTAGCTATGTGACCTTGGGCAAGCCACCTAACCCCAATTGCCTCAGCAATATATATATATATATATATATATATATATATATATATATATATATATATACACACACACACATACACACAAGGATAATTTTTCAACATTGACTCTTGCATAGCCTTGTGTTTCAGATTTTCCCTTTCTTCCCCACCACCCCCTTCCCTAGATGGCAAGCAATCCAATATGTTATACATGTTAAAATACATATTAAATCCAATATGTGTAAACATATTTATAAAATTCTCTTGCTACACAAGAAAAATCAGATCAAAAAAGGAAAGTAAATGAATAAGAAAACAAAATGCAAATGAATAACCACAAAAACAGTGAGAATGTTATGATCCACATTCAGTTTCCACAGTCCTCTCTCTGGGTATAGATAGTTCTCTTTATCACAAGATCATTGCAACTGGCATCCAGTCATCTTATTGTTGGAAAGAGTCACATTCATCAGAATTGATCATAGTATAATATTGATGTTGCTGTGGGTGTACTTCCTAATAACAATTAGTCAATCAATTCTGTTAGCAAAGGTATTTTCTAAAATGGCAAAATACACATATATGTTTGTGATTATAATTATATAAATTTTTTTCCCTTCATTATCAATGTGAGGAGGATGTGGGAAGGAGGTAGAAAAGTCATATTTTCATTGAGATATGTATATGCATATTATATATATATATTATTGTTTAAGAAAATTGTAAATTGTTGTTGAGTAATATCCAACTCTTTGTGACCCTGTTTGGGGTTTTCTCAGGGAAGATACCAGAGTAGTTTGTTATTTCCCTCTCCAGCTCATTTTACAACAGTTAAGTGATTTGTCCATGATTCTACAGTTAGTAAGTATCTGAGGCATTTCAACTCAGAAAAATGAGTCTTCCTGATTCCAGGCCAGATACTTTTATCTACTTTGCAATCTTGCTGTCCCATGATGATTCATATTTATATAGCACTTTAAGGTTTGCAAAGTGCTTTACATATATTAATTCATTTGATCCTCATATATCTCTGGGAGACAGATACTATTAGCTCTGTTTTATAGATGAGGGAACTGGCAGAAAGTTTAAGTGATATCCCCGGAGTCACACAACTAAAGGACTTATCAGAGACTGTATTTGAACTTATAACTTCCTTAGTACAAATTCTATACTCTATTCACTGTGCCACTTAACTGCAGATAAAACTGCAGTTTCTGTTATAAAAAAAGAATTATAGACCTAAAACATTCCCGTCTTAATCCAAGACCTTACTTTCCAAGAAGTATATACATAGACTGTAAGTTCATGGATTGGTGTCCTCTTAGTATATATGGAGGATAAAGAGGATTCTGGATGATAACAGGTGAATAGATGAATTTTGAGCTTGGGGAATTAACCATATTCCCTCTGGAAGGCAGCTGTTGCCAAGAATTCAGAGCTGTTTCTTCCCTTAAGTAACAGCCTCACTCTGTGTCTACCTGAAGGGGGCATTTCTACTCCCTGCTGGATGCTGTGGCTCCTATTGTTCAAAAAGCATACCTCAAATCCAAAAGGTCCTTGAAAGAGTAGAAGGAAAAGATACTTCCTCTCCTCTTTATGGGAGATCCTGACTCACAATATCTCCCATTTTCCAATTGCTGGAAAGTATCTAGGGCTAACTATTTAAAACACCAGGGGTGTAGGGAATTTTTTCTCATCTAATTGTGTAGTTCTCTTCTTGACTCATTCAGAAATGTTCATTATCTCATAAAGCATCACAAGATGTTATTCTTTGTTAAATATCAAAACCTTTAGAATTTAAGAAAGTAGGTAGAAGGAATTATCTCTATCCTTTACATTAGAATGGACACTGATAACATAAAAAGTATCTTTTGGGCAACCAAGATGATGAATCACTTCAAGGTCATGCTAGAGAAGGATTGGTTGGAGGAATCGGAGATATTTCACTTATAAAAGAAAAAAAATAAGGAGGAACTTAGTAGCTATCATCAAATATTTGAAGAACTGTGGCAGGAATGATGGAATGCTAATAGTTGTATTCTGCCTGAGAAACAATTTTAGCCTAAGTTGTAAGGAAAATCAAAATCATTAGTTATCCTTTGGAAGAGAATGCCTTGGGAAGTACTGAGTTGTCCCACGTTGGAAGCCTTCAAGGGAAAGCTAGATGACCATTTGCTTAGGATTCTTGTTCAGGTATTGGCTGGACTACATGATTCTATGGTCGGATTGGTTAGATATATTTTAATAATCTTTTGTTAGCATGAAAGACAGCATGAAAATGGGTACAAAACTGCTAATCTTGGGGTCAGGAAAACTTAGGTTTAAGTTTTGTCTGTAACATTCCTAGCTATGAGACCTGAACAAGTCATTTATGTGCTAGCTGCCTCAGTTTCCTCAGCTGTAAAAGGGAGTAATAAAACCTTATTTCACAAGCATTTTGTTAGGATCAAATGAGATCATTTTAAAACACTTAGTGCCAGCACCTGGTATATAATCAGTACTTAACGGTTTGTTCTATACATTTCCCTTGATAAACAACAGTCTAATAAAATAAAGAATTGTTATTCATCTGCATTGAAGAAGGGAATTTCCATGCTGGGAACCATTCACACTGTTGAAAATAATCAGTCCAGAATAAAAACAAAACAAAATAAAAATAAGCAATGTTGAGATAGTAATCTCCTAGTGAGTGAAATGAAAAATCTTCTTGGCTTAAGCCCCTTATTACCTATAAGTACATTAAATACTTTGAAGATCAAACAGATTTCAATATATCCATTTCTTGGCTTTGATCTTTTATTTTATTTTTATTCTATTTATGTATTAGAATTCAGGCTGTATAAATTACAAAGTAGAAGGGGGGGAGAGGAAAACAGCACATCCTAGAAACCATTTGGTTTCTGACCTTTCTTTTCATTATATGGTAAAGGTACCAAAGTTCAAAACAACAATCAAACCCCCACAATAAGTTGGACCCAGAAGGCTAAACAATAACAGAAGTAGGCCTGTCTCCATTTGGATGGTTTCCAAATTTTTACCACAAAGATCCCATTAAATATACAGGAAGCTCTGATTATTTATGATGTAACTTAATATTGACAGCTTATTAAATGCCCTGACCTTCCCCACTAACCTTTGGAATTATACAACTGGCAGCTGCACAACACCTTGGCTATCAAGGTAGGAAAAAATGCAAATTATTCATTTCTTTTTGCATGATCATTTTTACTTTCTCCAGGGCAAAAAAAAAAAAAAAAAAAAACCTCACTGGGTTGACTGCATTCCCTGTCTTGTACATTTCCTGAAATGTGTGCAAGTAGATTTCACAGAGAAAGATTTCTATGGCCTTTTATATGCTGAACAGGCTCAGCTCAGAGCCTACTGCCTAAACCTATTATACACAGATCACCTAACTCTGTTACTGAGTTTGTGATGCTAGATTAATTTACCCATACAATAGGTCAAGAGAAAACGACTTTATACATCTTTTTTTGCACCAATAAAGAATGTGAAGATCATTTTACAGGAAAGAGAAAGACAATTCTGTAACAGAGCCGACTATTAAACAGACTCTGATGCCACCTTTCCTTTCATTTCATACAGTGCCATAGGGCAAACAAGACCCTTGCTGAGTAGTGAAAGAAAGAGAAGAAGGGACTGAAAGAGAAAAATGAGGAGTTGGGAATGTTTAGGAAGGTGGCAGTTGAAGAATGGGTTATTTGAGGCTGGATGGTTTCACAGAAAGAGTTAGGCACAGAGAATTGGGAGCTCTCTACAATACTGTTTATTCCCAGCTCTGTCATTATCTTTTTGTCTTACTGGGTGAACTTGGGCTAATCACCTAGCTTCTCTGGTACACGTTCCCTCATTCCCGCAAAACAGGAATAAAAACATTATAATATGTCAGCTCCTCTAAAGATCCTGGCTATACAAATTACAAGCATTGTTAAAGCAAATTTTTGTAACCTTAACTCAGAATCGTAGCATACGTTGGATAAATGAAGTTTCATATATTGTCTTAGCTTACACAGGGAGGATTTCATTTTAAGTTCCCAGAAGGCAAAGAGTATATCCTAGCACCTAAGGCATAATTCTGGCTAAATTAAGCCAATGAAATCAATAAGTACAATTTAATAGAATTGTCTATGTAGCCCAATTCTTTAATACATTTAAATAAGTCATTGAACAATATTGTGCACACATGCAGCTACATAGTAATGATAATAGCTAGCATTCATATAACCATTTAGTAGTTACAAAGCATTTTGTATATAATTAACTCAAATGACCCTCAAAACAATCTGATGAAATAGAACCATTATTTATTATCTACATTTTACAAAGCAGCAAACTGAAGTATAGAGTAGCTTACCCAGTTTATTAAATGACAGAGCCTACATTCTAACTAATTTCCTACTCCCAACATTGTTATTTTTTTTAATTGGATTACCCAGCCTGTTCATTAACATTTGTTTAAAAATTCTTTAACACCACCATCAATTAGTTTTATTTAAACTAAGTTTAATTCTGTTTAGTTCAATATTATTTCACCTGCCAAATATCCCTCTAATTTTTCTAATCTTGAGTAGATGATGGTTCTGTATGAGTAAGAGAAAACCAAATATAAATGGAGAGAGTTTGGTGTTATAATTAAATAAAACTCAGGTCTTCCTTTGGACCTCAGTTTCTTCACCTGTAAAATAAAAGGATTAAACTTGGTCACCCCAAGGAATTTAGCAAAAAAAGAAAAGACAAAGAAAAAGAAAAAAGAAAGGAAGGACCAGAAGGACTAAGCCAAAAGCAAAGAAAACCTTGAACCCTTATGAGATGGTAGCAGAAAGTTACCAGCAATAGAATGCCAGGTAGCTTTCTGCCTGAATCCTGTGTCATCACAGAAAGCAATGTAGTGACTCTGAGTATCCAATAAGTTGTTTTCCTTATCACGTTTTTTGAGGAAGAGCCAGTTTATACCTCATCAAAAATTATATGCCTATATTGAAGGAGGAGAGGTGATCAGTAGCCAAATACTTTTAAGGAGGGTCAGAGTGAAATGAGAAAGAGAATAGAATTGCAGAATGGCTGTATAAACTGTAGTATGTGATTATGATGGAATATTATTGATCGGTGGCAAATGATGAGCAGGGTGCTTTCAGAAAAACTTGAAAAGTCTTCCTTGAACTCAAGCTAAGTGAAATGTACTAAGTACAAAGTAATAGCAATGTTGTAGGGCAATTAGCTGTGAATGATTGTGCTGTTCTCAATAATACAAAGATACACAACTACTCTGAAGGACTTTGGATGAAAAAATGCTATTAGTACTCAGAGAAAGAACTGAATGTATGTATCTAAATATAGATTAAAGTGTACTCTTTTTTTAAAAAAAACCTCTTGGTTGAGGGGGGGAGGAAGATCAGTATTTTCTTTTACAACATGACTTGCATAATTTCACTTGTGCCTTCTTAAAGGTAATAGGGGGGGGGGGCGGCGGTGTAGTGGATAGAGCACCAACCATGAAGTCAGGAGGACCTGGGTTCAAATTTGACCTCAGATATTTAACACTTCTTAGTTGTGTGACTTTGAACAAGTCACTTAACCCCAATTGCCTCAGCAAAAAAAAAAAAAAAAAAAAAGATATGGGGTGGAGAAGAAAGAAGAGAATCTGTAGCTCAAGATTTTAAAAAAATAAACATTAAAAATTCTTACATGTAACTGAGGAAAATTAAAATATTAAATTAGAGAAAAAATAAAATAAAATAAATTATATGCCTATTAAGAGTACCCAAGGCATTCTGCTGAATACTGGGGATGTACAAAGTAGATCTGGCACAAAATTTACTACTTTTGTTCAGTTATTAAATTGTATCCTACTCTTCATGATCCCATGGACCATAGCATGCTAAATCCTCCTGTCCCATATTATCTCTTGAAGTCTGTCCAACTTCATGTTTGTTGCTTCCATTACACTATCAACCCATCTCATCTTCTGCTGTTACCTTTTTCTTTTGCCTTCAATCTTTCCCAACATCAGAATCTTTACTAATCTAATCCCATCTTCTCATATGTGACCAAAGTATTTAGGCTTCATCTTCAGTATTTGACCTTTCAATGAATAATATGAATTAATGTCATTAAGTATTAACTGATTTGACTTTCATTATCAAAAGTTTTCTCTACCACCACAATTTCAAAGTTTTCCTTAACAATCCAACTCTCACATTCATTCATTGCTACTAGAAAGACCACAGTTTCAACTATACAGATCTTTGTCAGCAAAGTAATGTCTCTGCTTTTTGGTATACTTTCCATATTTATCATAGTTTTCCCTCCAAGGAGCAAGCATATTTTAATTTTATGGTTGTAGTCATGGCCTACAATATTCTTTAAGCCTAAGAATATAAAATCTACCGTGTTTTCTTCTCTTCTCCCTCTGTTTGCCAGGAAGTGATGGGACCAATTGCCAAGACCTTAGGGTTTGTTTTTTTGTTTGTTTTTTTTTATATTAAGCTTCAAGCCAGCTTTTGCATTCTCCTCTTTCACCTTCATCAGAATCCTTCTTAATTCCTCTTCACTTCCTGCCATTAGATCGATATCATTTGCACACCTGAGATTGTTGATAATTTTCTTGGCAACCTTTATTTCAGCTTTTGATTCATTCAACCTGGTATTTTACATGATGTACTCTGTGTATTAGTTAAATAAATAAGGTGACAATATATAACCTTGTCCTACTGCTTTTCCAGTGTTAAATCAATCAGTTGTTCCATGTTACAGGTGACTCAGGAGACATGTAAGATGATTTAGTACTTTTTTTTTTTTTTTTTTTTTTAGTAAGTATGATTTAGTCTTTGAGGACTTTCCCCATTTTTGTTGTGATTCACGTAGTCAAAGATTTTAGTGTAGTTGGTGAAACAGAGATAGACATTTTTCTGAAACTTCTTTGCTTTCTCCATAATCCAGTGAATGCTGACAATTTGGTCTCTAATTTCTCTGCCTCTGAAAACCAGCCTGTTCTTCTGGTAATTCTCAGTTCACATATTATTTGCTGATATGTAAAATGAATACAATTGTCTAGTAATTTGAACATTTCTTGATGTTGCCTTTCTTTAGGACTGGTACATAAACTAATCTTTTCTAATTCAGAAACCATTGTTATATTTTCCAAATTAGCTCAAATATTAAATGCAGCACTTTAGCAGCAGTATTTTTTAGTATTTTAAATAGCTCAGCTGAAATTCCATCACTTGTACAAGCCTTATTATTAGCAATGTTTCCTAAGGTCTATTTGGCTTCATTCTCTAGGATGTTTGTCTCTAGATCAGTAACTACACAGTTATGATTATCAATGATGTTAAAATATTTCTTTTATACTTCTTGTGTATATTATTACCACTCTTCTAAATCTCTTCTACTTCTATTAAATCCTTGCCCATTTTTTACATAAAAAATTCCCTCAATATCTCTAATTTTCCTAAAGAGATTTCTCATTTTCCCCATTCTATTTTTTGCATTGCTTATATAAGAAAACTTTCTTATCTTTCCTTTGTGAATTCTATATTCAATTGGATTATCTCAAAAGTGACAAAATCATTATTATTTGAATCCAAGGCAAACTTTCTTTTTTTTTTTTTTTTTTTTTTTTAATTTAATAGCCTTTTATTTACAGGTTATATGCATGGGTAACTTTACAGCATTAACAATTGCCAAACCTCTTGTTCCAATTTTTCACCTCTTACCCCCCCACCCCCTCCCCTAGATGGCAGGATGACCAGTAGATGTTAAATATATTAAAATATAAATTAGATACACAATAAGTATACATGACCAAAACGTTATTTTGCTGTACAAAAAAATCAGACTCTGAAATATTGTACAATTAGCTTGTGAAGGAAATCAAAAATGCAGGTGTGCATAAATATAGGGATTGGGAATTCAATGTAATGGTTTTTAGTCATCTTCCAGAGTTCTTTTTCTGGGCATAATTGGTTCAGTTCATTACTGCTCCATTGGAAATGATTTGGTTGATCTCATTGCTGAGGATGGCCTGGTCCATCAGAACTGGTCATCATATAGTATTGTTGTTGAAGTATATAATGATCTCCTGGTCCTGCTCATTTCACTCAGCATCAGTTCGTGTAAGTCTCTCCAGGCCTTTCTGAAATTATCCTGTTGGTCATTTCTTACAGAACAGTAATATTCCATAATATTCATATACCACAATTTATTCAGCCATTCTCCAATTGATGGACATCCATTCAGTTTCCAGTTTTTAGCCACTACAAAATGGGCTGCCACAAACATTCATGCACATACAGGTCCCTTTCCCTTCTTTATAATCTCTTTGGGATCAAGGCAAACTTTCAACAGTAATACAAGTCTATATTTCAACCATTGATAATGATGAGTCAAAGCTGATCATTTCTATGAAGACTTACAACATCTAGAAATAATATTAAAAAAAAAAAAAGCTAACACCAAAAAAAAATTTTTTTAAAGGATTGTAATGCTAAAGTAGGAAAACAAGATAATTGGAATAACAGGCAAGTTTGGTCTTAGAGCACAGACATGAAGCAGGGCAGAAACTAATTGAGTTTTGTCAAGATAACTCACTGGTCATAACAAAAACTCTTTTTTCAATAGCCTAAGAGGCAGCTCTATACATGGACATCACCAGATAATCAATATACAAATAAGATTGATTATACACCGTCAAAGGTGGAAAGGCTTTATATAATCAATTAAAACAAGACCTGGAACCGACTATGGCTCAGATCATGAGATTTTTATTGCAATATTCAGATTTAAATTGAAAGTAGGGAAAACCATCATACCATATAGGTATAAACCTAAATAACATCTCTGATGGATATGAACTGAGATGATAAACAAATTTAAGGAGTTACATCTGGTACATAGAGTGCCTGAAGAATTATGGACAGCAGTATCCAAAACTGTATAGGAGGCAGCAACAAAAATCATTCCAAAGAAAAAAAAGAGCAAGTAAACAAAATGGCTGTCTGTTGAGGCTTTACAAATAGCTGAGGACTTTCCTCTCCTATGCTATGTGGTATCTCTCTTCTCACCCCCCACCATAGTTTATGGTGTCTTTTTTCTTCTTATAATTAATTAACTCTTTTAGGTGCTGCCAGCTAAGGACAAGCTCCAACATCATAGGGTATTCCTTTTTTTCTGGCCAAATGTGAGTCCCACTAGGGAACTTATCTTTTCTCTCATTAATTAATAAAACTCCTTTTCTTGCTATGTACTCTCTCAATTCTATTTCATACCTACCACTCCTGGTGTCTATTGTACCTCTTCATTTTGTCTGTAACCCTTTCTCTTAAATAAACCTACTTTTTGCCAAAGAGAATAATCATTGTGAATTCTTCACATGACTGAACCCCCAAATCTGGTGCTCTCCTAAATCATATCATTTGACATTTATAACCACATCAATAGGATAACAGATTTAAAGATTGAAATGATACTAGAAGGATATAATGGAAGGAGATAATAGAAAAATATCAAGGGGCCATCAGTTCTAACTCCTTCATTTTATAGATAATACTGAGGTCCATGGAGATACTTGGGCCAGGGAGATTCCTAGGGCCATACAGCCATCTGGGAAAGGAGAAGAGTGCCAAATAGAAGAATAAAATCACTTTTATCTGGGAGAGTCAGGAAAAGTTTTTTTCATGGGAATGAACATCTGAATTATGCCTGGAAATGAAAGGGAGAGGAACTGAGGAAAGTGGAATCCATTTCAAGCCTTAGGGACAATAGAGAAAGGGCAGAGCAAGAGGAAGAAATGAGAGTAATCCAATATGACTTAAATTATAGATGGTATGAAGGAAAATAGTATGAAATGAGACTAAGTTGAAATGAGGTAGGTTGGAGCTTAGTTTTAGAAAACTTTGAAAGTCTTATTAGGTTACTCTATTCACCCCCATAAAGAAAGGAATAAATCTCTAATGATGTAATTTAAGCTACTATGGCAAAATATTGGGAAAGATATTCAGGGAAAGGCTAAAACTTCAGCTTATGAGTGAAACACTAAATTCTTTCTACGTCTACTCTTTGCCCAAAATTTGTAATCTCCACAAGTGACAAAGCAATGTTCTAGGATCTCAGATTAACAACCTTCCATCTACTTCTCCAGAAAGAGGACTCAATGGAAGACCAGAAGAAGTGCCCTTTCACTAACCTCTCTCTCCTCTTTCCTCCCCTTTCTTCCACCTCCCAATCGTTCCCTCCATTCCCCTCCTACTCTTTCCCCTCCTACCCTTCCTTCCTTCTCAGGCTCCTACCTGCATTCCAGGCCATCCCCTTTCCCACTCCTCTCTTGTATTCATTTCAATTAGATTTGTTAAAAGCTTAACATTGAGCCAATAACCCCCCTCTACAGCCCAATCTCTTCAAACTCTTTCACAAAAGGTTTCCACCATGATTAAAGGAAAGTGCCTGAGGAGATAGATACTGTGCTTAACATTCCACAGAAATGCCTAAGGAGGAGAGTAAGGGAAATAGGTATTTAGAGGAGAACAAAGCTGGAGGATCTAATCCTAAAATAAACCAAACTAATCAAAATGGTGGAATGCTAAAATCAGCTTCTAAAATGAAATTGTTTTCTCTCCAACTTCCCAAAGAAAAACAAGATAGCATAGTGGACAGAGAGCTCAGGAAGTTCTGAGTTTGAATTTTGCTTCAGGCATAGACTAGTGAATCTGGAGAAATCACTTAACATTTCAGTTTCAATTTCCTTATCTATAAAATGAAAAAGTTGGACTTGAAGGCTTTGAAAGGCCCTTTCAATGTGGTAAGATGGAAAAAGTACTAAATTTGAATTAGAGAACTTGAGTTCAAATCCCTGCTCTTCCACTTCTTAGTTTTCTAACTTCAGCAGCTCACTTAATGCCATCCAGACTTGGGGCTCATATGTAAAATGAGGGGCCTAAATTAGGTAACTCTAAGGTCCCTCCCCCAGCTTTACATATTTGATCCTAAGAAAGGGTCCTTTTAAGGTTATCTCATCCATCCCTCTGACGCCATATAGGATTGCTCTTAATCGGAAATGAACTAAACAGATCTCTACTCTTCTTCAAATCCTCCATCAGTAGAAACTATCCTGCATTTAATATCCAACAAGTCTTCTTTAGATCCAATCAGCCCCTTTCTCCCATCCCACTCCACCCGGAGCATATTTCATTTTGATGAAGAATTGAATGGTATTTTAGATAGAGAGAAACTAAAGAATTGATCCCTAAGGCAAGCAAGGAGAAGGTACACTTTAGCTCCATGGTCCCATGGTTCTCCATTCTGAAAACCAAGTTATATCAAACCCCTGAGTCACCCCCCCAGCAGTCTTAAGCAATCTCACCTTGCCATGCCCTATTAGAAATCACAGTCACGTCCCTGAGGTTAAATTTTCCCTATAAAATCTACTTATGGGTCATCTCATGGCTGCTACCCTCCTTTGCGTAGTCTGCCAAGGCACTCTGCCTCATGGTGTCTTTCCTCTTCCTCTTCCCCTATGTCCGGTGGTACCTCCCCTAACTCTACTTTGCTTCCCAATCCCACTTCTTCTCCTTACAGTTAACTAACTCTTTTAGGGTACTAATTCCCTTTCAAGATTTAGCCTGCCAGCTAAGGGCATGCTCCAGTCTCATAAAATGCCTCCTTTTTACTAGGTAATTATGAGTTCCACTGAGGAACTTGTCTTTCATATGCTCTCCCACATCCTTCACAGTTTAGTCCAGGACCAAATCTAATGAGCATTGGAAAGTGTGACCAGTGTAGTTTCCTTCTCTGTTGTTTTTTGCAAATAGGTTAGACATCTGAAATGTTTTAAATACAGCTTTTCATTGGAAGCTAGAAATTAGAAAGAACCTTGGAGAAACCCCTTCCAGACTTATGAATTTGTGATTATCATTACATAATTTAATATAACTGTGTCAAGATCTGTTAGGAAAATTCAACAGACTCTCATCATGAAATTTTGATGACTTTTGGCAGAAGAGCAAAAAATTAGAGATAACATTTATAAAGCACTCTAAGGTTTGCAAAGCACTTTGTACAATATCTGCTTATTTTATCCTTAAAATAACCCTGGAAGGTATATGCTATTATTTCCATTTTGCAGATGAGGAAACTGAGATGAACACTTTCCTCTCCACCCCCCATCAATTCTTTCAGCTTATAGGCATGATTCCTCTGATTGGAGTGGATGGGAGGGTGGACGGCTGAAAGCTCCTCTCACCCCTCCCTGTAAGCAGGGTACCAAGACAGCCACTTCTTCATTTCCTACCAAGCTATACTTCCTTTTTTTTTTTTTTAATTTTTTATTTTTTATTTAATAGTCTTTTATTTACAGGTTATATGCATGGGTAACTTTACAGCATTAACAATTGCCAAACCTCTTGTTCCAATTTTTCACCTCTTACCCCCCACCCCCTCCCCTAGATGGCAGGATGACCAGTAGATGTTAAATATATTAAAATATAAATTAGATACACAATAAGTATACATGACCAAACCGATATTTTGCTGTACAAAAAGAATCAGACTCTGAAATATTGTACAATTAGCTTGTGAAGGAAATCAAAAATGCAGGTGGGCATAAATATAGGGATTGGGAATTCAATGTAATGGTTTTTAGTCATCTCCCAGAGTTCTTTCTCTGGGTGTACAAGCTATACTTCCATGGCTTGAAAGCTCATCTTCCCCAATCATATCAGGTGCTTCCCCTCCCCATCATCAGCTGAAATATATTTGGAAACAGAAGACTCTCAGTAGAGATCTTTAGCATGATCTTTCTTGAACTTTCTCCTTCCATTCTAGTTCAACCTAGATCTTTTAAGCAGGTTATAGTTAGTGCAATCCTAACTGAAGCATGAATTCTATCAATAATATCCCTGACAATGGACAAGAATCCATTCTGCTTACTCTTAAAGATCTTCAATAAAAATTCAATATTTGTTAAGTCAGTGCACTCCATATTTAAACAACTAGTTACTAGCAAGTTTTTGTCTCTTTTGGATCTAAATATTCCTTCCTATAACTTCTACGAACTGATCCTAGTGTTGTCCTCTTGATTCAAGTAGAATAAGTAAAAATCCCTCTTCCTTGTGACAAGGTTTCAAATAAAGACCAAAATCATGAGTATCTTCCATCCTTCACTCTGGCTTCCACTTCCCACCTTACTATCTGTCTTCTTTTTTCTAAGTTAAATAAATTTGGTTATTTTTTCAAGTTCTTTTGTCAACCTACTTTTCTGAATGCATTTCAATATTTCGATGTTCCTCCTAAAATATGGCACCAGAATTCAACACAGTGCTCCAGGAGGGGTCTGACTACTGTGGAATAGGGCAGGATTGTCCTTATCCTTGTCCTAAATACTCTTTTTTGACTAATATAATATATTAGACTATATAATATATATAATAATGCAACTTATGTTTTCATTATCTCTTAAGCTACTAATCATACTGCTGATCCATATTGAGTTCTCAGGTCACTAAAATCCTCAAGGCTTTTCTTTTTTATATGAGCTAGGATTTCGTTTGTTTGTTGCCATCTATCCCCTTATCCTATATTATACAACCACCTTGGCAGACGGGCAAAACCATATTGAAGATAAGTAAGAAACATAAACATAAAATCTGTCAGTGAGGGAAAATGTCTTCCCCAAGCATGTGAAGACTTCCCTAGTAGAATGGGCAAATAAAAACAATTTGTTCCAAGGCATGAAGGTGAGTGAAACAGGTGCTGCAGAATGCTTAGAGACTGGTTAGACATCAAAGACACCACAGTCATCCACTGCACACCAGGTTATCACCAACCATCTTAACTTTTGTCTTGCCATTGTCCTACAATGACTCTGGAAGAGCAAGACTGGTAATTTTGTACAAATCTGCCTCACTTAAATCCAATCCACGTGCAAGTCAAGACATTACCCATGATGCCTCTGGTCCGCTTTGAAAGCTATACAAACCACACTTGTGCACTTGGTTTCCATTGCATTTTCCTTCTGATTTCTAAATTTATGTAACTATAAACAAAACTCCACATTTCCATGGATTTTTTTCTTTATAGGACAGTATGCCAAATTCAGAAGAGGTTCATTATCCTTCTTTTTATTGATAAATCTAAAGACCACTTCAAATATAAAAGTATGTTTGGTTCTTAGGTGTCAACATATTCATCAGTGACTTGAATAAAGGTATAGAACACATGCAAATAAATTTTCAAATGGCACAAAGCTGAAAGGAATAGCAAACAGAAGTCAGGATTCACAAAGGTCTTGACCAGCTAGACTGATAATAAGATAAAACATAACAGGGATGGATATAAGGTCTTTCACTTGTATTTCAAAAATAGCATCACAAGTATGAGATGGTGCCAGCATGGCTAAACTGCAGTTTATTTGAAAAAGATCTTGGGGCTTTCAAGGACTGCATGCTCAATCCTAGACAACACAATGGCATGGCAACTACAAAAACTAAAGTAATTGGACTGAATTTTAAGACAACAACCAACTCTGACCTAGACCACAGCTGGAGTATTGTGTTTAATAACCTTTTTTGTCCACAGTGCCTAGCTCAGTGCTTTGCACACAATAAAATACTTAACAAATATTTATTGTCTTGAAGACAGGACTCTGACAATCTGGGAGACACACAGAGTCAAATAACAGGATGAGGAAGGGCCTCAAATTCTGCCACATGAAAATTGGGTGAAGGACTTAAGAGGGTAACCTGGAGAAAATGGAGAGAGAAAGGAAGGTGCTACAACAGTACTTTATTATTATCATCATCATCATCACTAACATTATATAAGAATTGTCTATGTATTAGGCATTGTGCTTAAGTGCTTTATAATTATTATCTCACTTGATCCTCACAACAACTCTGGGGTTAGGAAATTGAGGCAAATAGGGGTTAAGTGACTTTCTCAGGTTCACACAGTAAATATCTAAGATTGTATTTGAACTCAGGTATTCCTGATTCTAGACCTGGCATTTAGAATCTTTAATTTTATTTAGAATTCTTTTTATCCTCAAGGACCTTATTGTCTACTTTCTTGATCACAATTTAAGCTTATAATTCACATTCTAGAGCCCGTATGATGCAATCTTTGTACTTGTGGGGCATTTAATCCTTTTTTAATGGTATGAAATAAAACAACAGAAAACAATATGTTATAAATAAATATTCAACTATACTGTACAGACTAAAAAATATAGCAGCTTAATAAGAAAGAACTCAGTGAGGGCTCTTAGTCAAGAATGATTTCTGAAAAACATTTTAAAAAGAAGAAAAGAAAGACAATTGTTGGTGATTCTGTATGAAACAGTCATATTATATAATATGTTGTTGGGGAAGCTGTTACTTAGGCCATCGATTTTGAAAGCAATTTGGAAAAAACGCCAAAAGTCATTAAACTGTTCATATCTTTAGGCCTTGCAGTACCATTTAGGCATATACCTCAAAGAGAAAAAAGAAAGAAGAAACTATCTCACAGAAAGAAGATACTCTCTCTCTATAGGAGCTCTTTTCAAAATTAGCTAAAAACTAGAAACTAAAGAAGTGTCTACCTACTAGGAAGTAAACAAATTCTAGCATAAGAATATAATTAATAATATTGTATCATAAGAAATTATGAAATGGACAAGTTCAAAGGAAAGTGAAAAGAATAGAACCAAGACAACAATTTATTCAATGACAACAACTTTATAAAGAAAAACAACTTTGAAAGACACAGAGAACTATGATCAATGCAATGAACAACTCTGATTACAAGAGACTAATGATAAAGCATGTTATCCACCTCTTGATAAAAAGGTGATACATTCAGAATGCAGACCTTTTGGTACATGGCTAATGTGAGAATTTGTTTTGCCTGATTGTACGTATTTGTTTCAAAGATTTTGTTTTTCTTTTCCTTTTTTTTTTCTTTATTTGAGGTATTGGTGGGAAGAACTAGGAATGGGGTAACCAAAGGGAGAAGGAGAGAAACAAAAAGGATTAAAAGAAAAATAGGTGATCGAAATATTTTTAAATGCACAAAAAGAAGGGAAGGAAAACCGTTAAGAATCATGGACAAACAGATTAATTTCAAGAGTTATATATTGAACTTATTTTATATTTTATTTTTTTATTTTCATTTATTTGTTTATTTATTGATTGCTAAGGCAACTGGAGTTAAATGATTTGCTCAGGGTCACACAGGTAGGAAGCATTAAGTATCTGAGGCCAGATTTGAACTTAGGTCTTCCTGAATTCAGGGCTGGTGCTCTATCCACTGTGCCACCTAGCTGCCCCCTTATTCTATATTCCAAAAAATAGCAAACAAGATCTGCAATTCCATGCACAATCCCCTTTTTTCTTTTCCAGAACATGAATGGAAATGTCCATTTTATTTGGTGTTAAATTCAGAATATTAATTTTTATACTTATTTTAAAAGGGACCATGAACAACATAATCAGGGGGTCAGATTTTGATTGCTAGATAGAAGGCATATGGCCAGAGTAGAGAACTGATTGAAAATGAAAATGGTAATGAAAATGAAAGGCTAAAAGATTCATATTTAAACAGAGGAATTCAGTTGGATTAACAAAGACAAAGAATGTAGCATAGAATCCACTGACTGGGACTTTGCTAAAAGGGGAGAGATTAACTGTTTGGGAATCAGATTTATATTATTATCATGTCTTAGAATGATAACTAGAATTTACACAAATCTCAAAGATTGGTCATATTCTGCCTAAGCAGTCAAGTGGAGAAGAGGCAAGGGTGTTCTGGAGCTAGCTCCAACCAGTTCTCAAGAACCAATTGTTGTCTAAATTCCTTTCAGGACTAAGCCCACTTAAGGTTACTCTCTCCCTTCTCCTAGTGCTTTCCCTCAAATGGCATCTTTCTCCTTACTCTAACTCTGATTCATCTGTTAAAGTCCCTCTATACATCTAACCTCCAGTTAATTGCTTACTCTCACTTCATAGAGTATTTCCTTTCTCCTGGTTAATTATGAGTTCCCCTGGGGAACTTATCTTTCATATGCTCTCCCACTCTGTTTCATATTTACCATTCCTGGTGTCTATTGTCTCCCTTTATTTTGTCTGCGACCTATTCCCCTTGATAAATCTACCTTGAATTTTCAGTGTGTGCTTTTACACCTAAAAATAAGTAATCTACCAATCAGAACTTGATTTATTGGTTTATTAGTTGTCTAGAGTTTTTTTTTTTTTAATGGAAGAAATATCAGTAATTCAATTTAAACTTAAAATTGAATCATATCTCATATGAACTAATGCAAAGTGAAGTGAGCAGAATGAGATCATCATACACAGTAACATCAATATTGTATGATGATCAATTGTGAATGACTTAGCAATGCTCAACAATGCAATAAGCCAATCTGAAGGAGTTATGATGAAAAATATCAGTCCTCTCCAAAGAAAGAACTGACAGAATTTGAATGCAAATTGAAGCATACTTTTTTATTTTATTTTTCTTGGGTTTTTTTTTTGAGGGGGTTCTATGTTTTCTTTTGTAACATGGTTAATAGGGAGATATGTTTTGTCTGATTGTACATGTATAATATATGTCAAATTACTTGCTTTCTCAAGGAGAGAACAGAAGGAGGACGAGAATTTGGAACTCAATTTTTTAAAAATGAATATTTAAAATATTTTTACATGTAATTGAGAAAATAATTTTTCCAGAGAGTCTATCTTTAACATTTACCAATATACTTCTGACATTAGAGATGTATTAGACCAATGGTTTTCAAATGTTGAGTATATGATAGTTAGCATTTATATAAATGGCACTTAAAGGTTTTGAAAGTGATTTAGATAAGGACATCTTTTAAATCTCAAAAAAAACTTTTTAGATAAAGACATCTTTTAAATCTTAAATAGTAGCATTAATATTTATAGAATAAAAAATACATATGATAATTTACACCACATAAATGCAATGAGGAATATAGGTTTAATTACTTCATCCTCTATTTCATTGCTATCCTCCATGTTTTTCAGAGATCACCCCAGAATAAATCTGAAGGTAAACAGTTTGATTAGATTAATAAATGCATGGGTAAAACAAAAAGCATCAGATACATGTATCATAGGTTGAAACATCCCAGTCACTTTGCAGTATCAACCACTCTGTAAGGTTTGATTGTATTTTTTACTCTTTAGTCTGTCAAGCTGGGAGAGAGAGCTGATATGAAAGTTGTGTCTTATAATAGCTTTCTGTCTTCCAGTAAACTGGGAGGTGGACATAAGCAATTAATTCATAGAAGATTCCCACAGTGAGACTAGGGAGAAATACAAATATATTTGCTGTAACTCTTGGATGGTTTGGACAGTGGAATCCCTGATTTCATGGTCCTTTGGCTTTCAGATATCAAGCATTCCTGAAAATGGACGCTATTCAAATACTGCAAAGATTGTCTGTGGGCTGTTGCCTGAATTCTGAGAATAAATAGTAGAGTATGGACAGCATATGTCCTCCAAGGCTCTTTCCTGGGTCCTATTCTTCATTTCTCTTTACATTCTTTCACTTGGTGACTTTATCAGCTTTCGTGATTTCAATTATTTTTCCTATGCAAGTGACTCCCAGATTTATCTCTCTAGTTCTAGTCTCTCTCTTAAGCTTCAGTCTTATATTACCAATTTCCTATTGGACATTTTGAATTATATATCCCATAGGCATATCAAATTCAAGATGGCCAAAATGGAACTCATCTTCTCCCCTCCCTATCAGCTTTTTTCCCTAATTTCCCTATTACTGACAAAAGCACCACTGTTCTTCCTGCTACCCAGGTTCATAACCTCATTGCCATGCTTGACTCTCCTCATTTATCCCAGATATCCAATCAGTTGTCACGTCTTGTCATTTGTTATTTCTACATTGACATCTACATCACCTTCTCTTCATGAACACAATTCCTACCCCAGTCCACCTCTATAGTGTGTATACACACACACACACATACATACACACACACACATACCACACATACATGATATCTCCCCTGATAGGATATAAATTCATTGAGAGTAGGGTAGGACCTATTTCACTTTTGCCTTTATAACACCAACACTTAGCACCAGCCCAGGCACCTAGTCAGTGCTTACTGACTGAGTAGTTGATTAATTGGTTCCTTCTCCATCTCCTTCAACCCCTGAGGACTCTTTCTAAATTCCTTGTCAGATTTTCAGTCAAATAAATCCAAGTTTGTACTGGTAGTTGTTGTTCATCTTTCATGTTTGAAGAGCACCAATGACAGCGTGATGTCTTAACTTGAAAATTTAAGTGAGGTCAGAGTTGCACAAAGTCATGAGCTTTATTATTCTCCCTTGCAGGGTTATCGAAGTGCAATGGCAGGATCTCCATAATGCCTTCTTCAGTCATTGAAACATTGTAATCATCCACACCTTCCCACTGAAAAGTGCCTCAGTATCTGTAATCTCTGTGAAATTATTATTCCCCAGAAGACATATTTCCTAGAGTGATAAAAGCTGTGAAGAATTCAACAATACTTTTTTTTCTTCCTTTTTAACATACATTGCTTTATGAATCATGTTGGGAGAGAAAAATCAGAGCAAAATGGAAAAACCACGGGAGAGATTAAAAAAAAAAAACAGAAAAAAGAAGTGAACATAGCATGTATTGATTTGTATTCAATCTCCTTAGTTCTTTTTCTGAATGCAGATGGCATTTTCTGTCCGAAGTCTAATGGGATTGCTTTGAATCAGCAATTCTTTTAAATATGCTTACATTTTATTATCTACAATAGCATCTAAATATATTTAAGTGTGATAAATATATACACAAAGAACTTATTTAATTCTAGTGCCTTCCTTCTGTTGATTATCTACAATTTTTCATATATAGCTTGGTTGAATATAGTGGTTTGCATGTTGCCTTCCACATCAAACCATGAGCTTCTTGAGGTTAGGGTATTTTTTTTTTTTTTTTTTTTTTTTTTGCCTTTTTATCTCCTTGTACTTAGCACAGTATCTGGCATACTGAAGGCATTTAATAAATACATATTGATTGACTAAGAAGATATCTTTGCTTATGTATTATATTTAGTCACTTAATGAAATACCCATGTTATTTTGCAGATATAGGAGACTGGAAATTTGTTGAAGCTATGAAAGTTTCAGCTTTGGATCTCTTTCAATATACAACTAACAAGTTGTGTTTAGATTTTAATGTAACAAGTACTTATGTATTCACAGACTCTTTATAATGATTCTATGCCCCTCAGGAGTCTGGCCACAAATGATGAAACACAACTAGAACTAGTAGGCTTTGTCCCAGGCACAGAATCTAGATGAGACATGCTTTTTTCTCCCCTCCCTAGCCCAGGTATACACAGTGTGTCCACCAAGTCTCTTAGCCCATTGCCTCACTCAGCTCCTAGTCCTTACTAATCCTACCAGGTCCTGCTGGGGTAAACTGCCTCCAACACATAGCTTGTCCTGGGAATATACACTATGTAGACTTCCTAATGTCAGTGTAAGGTCAGCATAGGAATCAGTCTCAAGAACAGCCTCATGTTAAACCCAGTTCTACTGTTCCTCAGTCCCCTAATATCCTTTTTCTCTACCTGCTCTACCTTCCCATGCTGACCTCTGGAATTCTCTTCTATTATTATTAAGTTTGCCTTCATCCTAGATCTCTTCTTCTAGCATTCCTCCCATCTGCCACTGCTTACTAAAATCTAGTTTTCTCCTAAAGACACCACTTTTCTTGATCACTTTTCTCCCCAATGCTGGCTATTTCTTCTTTCATATCCCATAACCAGTCAGTACCAAGAGGAGAAGTTGGAATATACCATGTTTCCCACTGTCACTTTCAGACCCTTTGGCACCACAACTCAGTAGCCAGCCCTCCTTCAAAGTTTATTTCAGACTGTCCAAATCCTTGTGGCCATCATCAACTATGGATGGCTGGATCTCTCTCCCTCCTCACCCAGTGAGTTCAGTACCTGCCTCACACATTTTTCTCCATTCTTCAAGTACTCTGGGCTCAGAATTCCTCAACCTCCTCATTTCCCACCACCTATCTATCTCTAGGCTACTTCAATCAAACAAAGGAATGGTCAGACCTCAGATACTTATCCCCCTCCCCAACTGAATTTGATTTTGCCTCGGGTATAAGGATTCTACTTATTACTCAGTTAGGTACTACTGGATTAGGTAATGTCATCCAGCACATGGAGGACTCTGTGACCATACTTATATGTGCCCTAAAATGCTAGTAATATATAGAATATTCTTTATTCAACAGAATAAACTGCTTCAATTGCCAACAGAGTTTGGAGAAATCTGCAGAATATTAGGATTGTCTGTTGCCTCCAAAGCAGTGTGACTGTCTCTGTAACTTGGCCAATCAGAAAAGCAAAGCAAGGTAATGTCTGCATGAGTCAGAGTTTATTTAATGCTTGCAACCCAACAATTTTTTTTTTTTCTCCCTGACTGATGAAAATGTTTTGCAAACAGAACCTGGTCCTGTTTTTCTCCAGTCAACTCTGCAGTCCTTCTCACTGCCAAATGTAGAGGGAGAGACTGGCAGAGTCAGTGCTAAACTAGTAGAGATGATGAGATACAATCTCCGTGTCTCCTTGTAACACAAAACATTTATTTTTCAGCTAGTGAACACAATGTTGTAAGGAGTCCAGGATTTCTGGGAGTTGGGGGAGACTTGGTTTTCTTCCATTAGATGGCTTGGTTTTATTGAGTTTTCCAGCTTTTCCTCTAAGATTTTTTTGCATTTCCCGTCACAAAGCCTTTTCTGGGAGGCAAATAAACCACCCAGACCTAGAAAGGTTAGGAAAACTGCCCAGGCAGAAGGAGAAGATGAGCCAACATTGGAGAAAACAAGACTTGCTGTGATGGGAAAGGCAAGCTTTGGTGACTCACTTCTCCTTACCCCACTCACTCACCCCCAGCAATCTGAATAAAGGATTAAGACCCTAAATACAAGACTCCTCAATTCTGGTCACATTTTAAGTATTATCACCAAAGCAGAGCTCAACAATGGGGCTATGTGCAAAGAGCATAGCTTGCAGGGTCAGTTGGCAGGCTTTGCTCCAGAACCTGGTAGTCACTAGAGATTTTGACCTTATGTTAGAATCTCACACAGCACTCTGCAGAATGGTGTTAGTTCTATAAGAACCTGCCTCAGAATTTTCAGAGTCTGAGGCCAAAAAAAAAAAAAAAAAGATTTAGGGAGTGGCAGCTTACACAAGGCACCACATGCCCAGAGAAGCCTAGGGAGCATGATTTAATAGAGAGAATTTTTTCACAAAGTCAAAGACCTGGGATTTATTTTCCAAAATTGAGTTTTAGCATACCCACCAATGTGAATATCCTTAAGATACCTTTGTGATCTGTGTATTTTCAAGGCTCTCAGATTCTTATATCTGAGTTGTATGTTGGAAGTCTATGATGTCCTTTGATGTTGTAGAGAACTTTTGGACAAGGTGGACTCTGAAATCCCTTCCAGATTTAACATACTATAATTTCTGCTTCTGATAGAATTCCCTAGGAGTCTTAACCATAGGGGGGAAAAAAATCTTCCACTGATTTAGAAGCAGACCTTTTACCTCATCTGAATTACTTAAGATTAATAACCTTTTCTAATCTTGACTTTGACATCCTACCCCTTCCATGAATTCTCAGCACTGGTTGGAACTAGATAAGCTCAGTACACACTTATAGTCATTGGAACCAAAAAGAGACTTGTCTTGATAAACTCGTTACCCAAAGAAGATGAGATTTAAAGTCAATGTGCTGTATTCATGGACCATGTTAATTGCCAGGAATATTCATTTTCACTTTGGAAAAGATATCATCCTCTCTCCTGGGTCAGATTATAGCTCAAACTCCCTCAATAATCCCCTAATTTTATTATCAACCAAGGACTCCCCCATCCCAACATGTTTATGCTAATGTTGTATATCTCAGTTCTGAACATGGAGACTTACCAGTCACAAAAACCACCCTGGATTGACATTTCTTCTAAACTCACCCCACACAGTTCTGAACCTGCCTCTCTGAGAAAAGAGAAGTGGGGAGAGGAGAGAGAAAGGGGAAAGGACCTGCAGGGGGTGCGGGGTCCCTGCCTCTCACAGTGCAGGAGCCAAAGCTGAGGGAGACAAAAGACAGCACAGTGCCGGGGTGATTATTTCCCTTGCTCTATCACCCAAGCTCAATGGGGCATTCTGGATCCCTGCCCTCCAATGCTCTGGACCTTATTAAAGGACCTCAGCTGTTGCCGAAAGCCCTTACCTCACCCAAGAGGGCTTCATTTGCATAATAATGCCCTCTTTGGGGGGAATTACTGCTTAATTAAAGAACAGCAATCACTTTAATTAGCATGTCTCCTTGCTCTCTGGTACTTTGCATGGATTCAAATGAGCTCCTCATTAGGTATTGGCACTTGGACAAAACCAGGCCTTTGGCTAGAAAGGGAGGGAATCTCAGTGAAGGCAGCCTCCGCCAGGACCTCAGCAAACACTGGCTGTGGGGGAGACAAGGTCCTGACAAACCCACAACTGAAGCTTTGTGGTGAGAGTAGCAGGTGGGACAACAGACAGGGGCCCCAGAATCAGCTTCCCTCGGGATCTTAGACTCAACACTATAGGCTAGGACCAGGAATGAGATCCTGGAGCGCTAACTCCCAGTTCCCAGGCTGTTTCCTTTCTGCCTCAGCTCATATAAACTGTGCAAAAACTCAAACTCCCCCCTTTCAGCTATTTTTTGCCCTGTTATAGTTGATATCCAATGGTACACCTCAGTCCCTAGCTTGCTATACATTAGTGCTTACTACCTTTGCTTAATCCTGCCAATTCCTTTCAAATCCATTCTGCCCCAGACTTGGAGTAGAAGTTAATCTTTGGCTAATAGTTGAAAGGGATAGGGACAGCTAAGGAACATTAGTTCCAAATCAGAAAAACTATCTTTATTCCTTAGACAAAACCATTACCTTCCTCCACAAATCCACTCTGGGACATATCTATGATATATCAAGTTCCTAGGCAGGAGTTACAGAGTTCCTGTCTACCTCTAATACCCTCTGTCCTGGAAAATTGAAGAATATTTTATAAGCTACTAACAACTGCTTAGTTATCCTTTAGGGAAGGCTGACTCTGACTATCCCAGGATTACAGTTTTATAGCTCCTCTCTAGATGAATGCAGCTCATTCCCTTTAGGAAGCCTTCCCCATACTGGGAGTACAAATGAATAATGTGTATCATAATACAAAATAGAAATGCAATACAAACATAGAGCTGTTAATAAATGAGGAGGGACAGAATCACAAAACGTTTAGAAATGGGAGGGACATCAGAGGCCACCAAATTCAATCCATACCTGACCAAATTTCTTTTTCCAACATCTCAAATTGGTCATTCCCACTTTGTGTGAAGAAAGACATCAAGTGAGGGAGAACAAGGATGTGCTGGAAAATTTTGAACAACCAGTTCTCTAGAGGAGAATGGAGTAGGGGGGGTGGGGAATATAGCTTGCCATAGTTTTAAGTTTAATTATTGACATTTTATTTCCATTACTTTTTTTTACAGCTATAAAACCAACAAAACAATAAATCCAGATGCAGTTTATAGCATTTGTCAATTTGAGATGTAATTGATAGCATTGAAAATTAACAAATGGATCTTGAATACTTGTTGGCTCCAGCATATGGGGGAGGGGGAGAGGAGGAGAGGAAAAGGGATAAAAGATCTTCTTGAGTTTAAGATTGAGGGGGAAATTAAGATTAGGAAAACCAAAGGTTTTAGGTTCCTTACAGATCCAAAAATCTATGCATTTTTTCATTTGGTTTTATGTTTATTCAATAATCTTATCTGAATCATATTTTAAATCCCTTTGGGATATATTTTAATTCTCTTAGGGATATATTACAAATCTCTTAAATATTTTTCTTGCCACTGAAACCGCCAACTATAACTGAAGATAACTCCTTAATGGTTCTTGCCTTTCCCACTCTTTCCTTTCACTTCAGTAATCTGTCCCTAGACTCCTAATCTTATAACATCACAGATTTAGAGTTCAAAATTAGGGGTCAACTAATCTAACTCCAACATTTTATTGATGTTGAAAATAAGATTCAGAGGAAGTTAAATAACTTGCCAAGAAAAGAGAAGGATGAAACAAACCCACCTATGTCCAAGAATTTTCAAATAAAACAATCCTAGGAGGGAGGTACTATTATTATCTTTTATAGTTGGAGAAACTGAAGCAGACAGAAGTTAAGTGACTAAAGCTGCATTTGAACTGATGCCAAGGTTACTGAGATTATAAATAGAAGAGCCTGTATTCGTTCTCAGGTCTTCTGACTTCAAATCCAGCCTTCTTTCCATTATAACATCTCCCCATGACTCCCCTTACATGCAGGAACAATTTACCTAGAATTCTATACAGCCTTCATTGAATCCCCTTTTACCTTCTACATAAAAGGGAAACAAAGTCCACTTATGATTTCTGTGACGTTGGGCAACTCAGTCTCTGTAGACTTTGATATTCTTATCTGTGACATGAAGCAATTTTACTGTATGACTTCAAGCTCTAAATCCACTATTCTATACATTTTCTCAAAACTCCCTTAGAATTCAACATTTTCAAGGTGGAAAACCTTAGAATCCTGTAAAGAAAAAGATTTATGAAGGATATTTAGCTCACTTCACCCCCAACCCTTCAGGTAGGCAACATTTCTCCCAGCCCAAAGCCATACAAATCCATTCTGTGGTTTTTGCAACCTTCTGCTCCCTTTTTCTGTGCCTAAGGAATGACATTCTGCTGATATACTCACAAGGTTAGGAGAAATCAAGGAAGACACCTCTCTGTTAAACTAATAGAAAAATACTGACCAGAGTTGCACAGAATAGTCAGGCACCGATAATTTGCAATCTGCATCACATGGGAAATATCCAAATCGGTAAAACTCTGAATTTATTTGAGTATAAGGAAAAGTGGACAGGAAAAATTCCAGTTCCCCTCATTACCATCTGCCTCTTCCTCTCCCAGGTTCAGGGGTCAGAAGATAGACAAAATTAAGTCTCCCTGCCTTTGGGGTCATTCCCTGTTAGTGTAATTAAAGAGAAAATCTAAGAGAGAGATGGTCATGCTTATTTGTCTTGTCTCTTGGGAGAGGTCATAAAGCATTAGAAGGGTGAGAATAGGGAGGCCCTATACAGATCTAGTCCCAGCTCTGCCACTATTTGTCTTACCTTGGGCAAGCGTTCACTTCTCTGAGCCTCAGTTTCTTGAATAAAATGAAGAGCTTAGATGTGATGATCTCAAGGTTCCTTCCATCTGTAAAATTCTATGAATGGCAACTGCTTTAGGGAGGTGTTAATTCTGGGGGAAAGGAAGAAAAGAACTCCCTCAGTAAACCCTCCCCAAATTATCCTGTGGAGTGAGTAGCAACAAATCAGAGGTAAATCTACATCCTGGCAAGGAGTGGAGGCTGAAACCAGATGAAGCCACAGAGGTTCAAAGGGAGAGTGACACCCAAACAACAGAACAACTCCTAATCCCCCAGAGAAAGATGCAAATGGAGAAATTGGGCCCAGGAGGGAGACTGGCTGGCTTTGTTTAACCAGGACTGAATAAACAGCTCTATTGAGAAGCTGGGACTATGAGACACAGACCCTGAGGTACAGTTGCCAAGTTGAAGGCAGCTTGGGGCAGTCCGAGCCTGCCAGCTTTTACCTCTTTAGTTCTGAGCTTGGCTGTAATGAGGTGAAAGGATGGGACTTTTAACTGGTTAGGTCAAAAGGGTTTCCTTATTAACCAAACAATGCCAGGGAGGGATACATTCAGTCATTAGACTGGGACTTCTGAACTGTATGTAAAAAAAAAAAAAAAAAAAAAAAATGAAGCCCCAGTCACTAGTGTTCTCTACTCAGCTCCTTAGGGCTCTCATCCCCCACTGCCTTCTGATCCAGACAAGGGCATCAGAAGGGCCATCAGAAAGGAGGAAGAGTTTATATCTTCATGGCAGAGCCCTCTTTTTTTTTTAATGCATTCAATTACAACTGAAGTAGACTACCAAGAGGGGGTGATCAAAAAAGGAAACTGGACAGATATGAAATGACAGGCAAGCGCCCATAAGTCAGTGAAGCTTGTTGCTGCAACAAGTCTGAGACTGGGAGAATGCAAATTACTAGAAGGCAGCTATTACTGAGCTGGCCTGAACAGAGATGCGGCTTGGGAAATGAATATTTCCCTTTTCTTCTAAAATAGTGTATCAAGTCCACAAGCACTTATGAAGTGCCCACTTTCGCCAAGCAGAGTATCAATGCACAATGACTCCACACTTTGGTGTGGGAATTCACTAAAGAGCAAGGCAATGATGTCTAAGCATCTGTCCTGGCACATTTCTGGACCACAGACACAAAAGTAGAACAGCTTTTCACTGTGTAGGGGTGAGTGATCTCTGCCCATTCTGCTGGAACATGCCTGCCTTCTCATATCCTACCCAGATGTGTTGACTCACATGCACTGTGCTAAAAAAAAAGGGGGGGGGACTTTTCTCAGTAACCATACAGCTGCCATGTTGGCTGAGGGAATCCTTCCACAGAAGCTAGGGATGGCCACCTGTTGGGTGAACTGGTTTCTGCCCCCCCTTCCCACCCAGTACACTCCACAGTGCTCAGGATTTCTCAATCTCCTCACTTTCCTCCAAGTCACTCTTCCCACAGGTGGTTTTCATCTTTCCTTTATCCAAAATAAATCCACAGGACCTGAAGTTTTTTCTGCATTTTCATTCGTGTTAGATTTAGGGTCTTTTTCTTTCTTTTCTATCATAATTCCTTCCACTCTTCACAGGCTTCTTTGCTTTAATTATGAAAATTATTCATGAAATTATTATGATAAATCTTTATCATAGGATCTTAAATATACAACTGCGAGAACCCTCAAGAATACCCACTACACACTTTTTTTTTTTTTTTTTTTTTTTTTTTATCCAAATGGTGATGAGACTTAGAAAGGGACAGTAACACAATGAGAAAGCTGAGGTTAGAACTCAGGTTTCTTGACTGCCAATGCAATATTCTTTACAGTGCTTTCACTTTAAGTATTGGCCAAAGATAGGATAGCTGCTTTGCTCCAGCTCATCATTCTGTTCCCATCTTTTCTCATCAAGATCAGTATGCATTTGTATTCTTATCATAAGCTAGTTACATCCTCATTCAGCATTCATTCAACAAGCTCACCACTGAGCCCCAGAGGATAATCAAAGATAAAAAGATGTGGTCCCTGACCTCAAGTTGCTGACAACTCAGAACCACTGTGTATTCCCTCATACTTCTCTTTTGATTTTCATCTTTTCCCCCATCTTCTCTCCCTCCCCCCATTCTGCCCCCAGTGACTGCTAGAATTGCTCACATCTGTGTAAAGAAGCACATACCAAGCTTGCCCCTTAGGGTAATCTACCTGCCTGAATTATTTTAAGCCAATATTCCAGCCTTTTGTCTTGGCAAATGCCTCTCTTTGATTTATGCTCCCAAGGTCAACAATCTCTTTCCCAGTTCCTTCCCTCCTCCTCCTTCTCATCAACTCCTTATGGTCTCAACTCTATCCATTAAGCTTTCGTGTGACTCTGAAGTGAACTTTGAGTCACCTGCAATTTTTATTTTTTGGAGTTTCTAGTATTCCATGATTGGTAGCCATATAGCATCTAACATTTACACTGCTTATAATATATCAGGCACTGTGCTAAACACTTTACAAGTATTTACAAATGGAAATATATTGATGTTGAAAAGCTAGATTTTGTATCAAAAGCAAACAGATTGTGATCTTTGAAAGTATTTTGTATTTTCCCAGATGCAATCCAATATACTTGCATCTTCATATTTCTGATAACTGACAATTTCCTATTTCTAACAAATTCATATTTGTTCAAAAAATCCTGTAATTATCTCTATTATTATCCTCACTGTCAGAAATAGGAGGAGGTGAAGACTTTGACCAAGGTCACAGGATTGACCAGAAAAAACCATAAGTAGAATTTGAACACAAGATTCAATTCTAAGTTCATCACTCTTTCCATCACCAGGCCTGTCTTATGTGGCAAGTATATATCTTTTCCTGAGCCACAGGTCTTAGAGACACTTTTGGATTTTGATTGATATGAGGGAAACAGTCTGGCCTACTGAGCACTGGCTGATAGATAGTGTTATATGGAAACCAAAATAAATTCTGTCTAAACTATTCATCCTGATATCCCCTACTTTGGTCAGGTTGAGAAACAGTCCAGGCAGAGAGGCTTCCATGTAACAAGCCATCACAGTTACTTGCCTTCTTTAGGCAACCACTCCAAAGGCAGACTTGTTCTCCCTTTCTTTCTCTAGGACCCAAGGAGCAGGATGAGGGAAAGAGGCATTTGGGAAGGGGCCTGGTTTGCATTTCAGTTGGAATCTCTAATTGATTCAGACCTGAACCTCTTCACATATTAACAAGAGAGCCACTGAGTTCCTTTCATGTTTCAGGAGACAGAGGGCTTTCCCTCTCCAGAAAGAACATTGACTTTAACCCATTCTTGGTTCACAGCGGTATTTGTGTGGAAGGAAAACAAAAGTGGTAGTATCCAAGATATAGTAAGTCTCCTTTTCAGGCCTAAGGAGATAAGCAGTTAGATTACTCCACATTCACTGTTACCCAATTTTGATTCATGTGCCTAACTATTGGGGCTTTTTTTCTGACAGTATTCCCGATCTTCCACTAATATGTTGTTGGTGAAGTTGTGAACTGATTCAACCATTCTGGAGAGCAAATTTGGTACTATGTATAAAGGGCTATCAAACTGTACATACTCTTCAATCCAACAATACCATTACTAAGTCTGTATCCCAAAGAGATCAAAAAAAAGTGGGGGATGGGGGAGAAGTTATTTGTACATAAACATTTATAGCAGTTCTTTTTGTGGTGGCTAAGAATAGTTGTGGTATATAATTGTAATATTATTGTACTATAAGAATGATGAACAGAATGATTTCAGAAAAACCTGGAGAGACTTACATGAGCCAGTACAGTGAAATGAGTAAAACCAAAACATTGTATATAATCAATATTGTGTGATGAACAATTGTGAATGACTTAAATTATTATCAACAATAAATGCTATCCACCTCCAAGAAAATAATTGATGATGTCTGAATACAGACCAAAGCATGCTACTTTTCACTTTTTGTTTTTAGTTTTCTTCCACAAAATGACTAATATGGAAATGTTTTACATGATTACATATGCAAAATCTATACCATATTGCTTACAGTCTCAAGAAAGGAGGGAGAGATGGAATTTGGAACTCAACACTTTAAAAAAAAAGTCTTAAAAATTATTTTTACATATAATTTGGGAAAAATAAAATAGTTTTAAAATACATATTTCTGGTCCTTCCATCATGAGTTTGCTTCCTGTTAACTAAGCATGGTTTGGGGGGAAAGGGATTGAAAACTAGGAGCATACTGTTGGGCATACAAGATTTCATCTGGTCCCACAAAATGTTTAATGACTGCATGGCTTAGCTTGTGGAAATGTTCAACCAACTTGTTATGGACCAGGGTGTGGGTAGGGAATAGTCATCAGAGTAGCTCCTAATATATTTAATGAGTCCTCCAATTGATGAGATTATAGAATATGGATCTTTATTAAAGGGTACCTACCCCTGGGGAACACAAAGAACTCTTAATTAACGTCCAGTGACTAAAGCTGTCTCCAAGAAAATTGGGAATTGAGAACAGAGACCTGTAGCGATTGACTTGTTCAAATATAGCTTCCCTTTAATCTGATTTATAAAAATGAGCACAGTAAAAGGCTTTTCCCCCTTTTCTTGTCCTACATTTTCTCTCCTTTGGATTTTTAAACTAGGGAATGGTTGATGGGGGTAGGGGTGCAATGATGAGTAGTGAGAGGATTTCTCCCTCCTAACCTCTCTTCCCCCCTTCCCAAGAATAGGAAATGGTGACTTGCAGGAGTTCATGACAAACAGGCTAATTAGCCCAAATTAGCCCAAAGAGGGCAGTTATTGGAGTATTGGTTCCTACTAGCCTTCCAGGAACATAAAGACTAAAATGAAAAAGAATTTTAAAAGTTGGGCTTGAGCTGAGCCTCGGGGGGGATTCTAAGAGACAGAAATCAGGCATAAAGGATTTCAGGCTCAGGCAAAGAGGTGGGAGATAGAAGGTTGCCAACAAGGAACAGCAAGTATGACAATTTGTCCAGAATGAAAATGAATGGGAATAGCAAGCAAGATGCCTGGAAAGATAGACTAGAACCTTAAAAACCAAACATGAAAGTTTGTATTTTAACTTACAGACAAATGAGGCAGTTGAGGATATCGAGGACAGACTGGAAAGGGGTAAAATCTGAAGTTAGGGAAATCAGTTGCAAAAATAAAGGCAGAAGGTGATGGGTAGTGTATGATAGTTCTGTGAGGAGAGAAAAAAAGGATAGCTGCAAGAGTACTTGTAGGTAAGGGTGATGAGAGAAAAGGAGGGGGTGAAAAATCAAGAATGACTATTCCTTATCATGACTGAGTTTAGATCCTCTCCAGGGGGCACCTTTGCCTGTAGATGTACCTGTGAGTGAGGAACATGAGGATTCTGTGATCTCAGGTAGGCAAAATAACTTTGCTGGGGAAAACTTTGAAGTAGGAGACTGGGGAAAGCAGACTTTCCCCAGCTTTCCATTTTTTTTTTAAGGCAGGATGTGGTTGGGGGAGGGGAATGAAGGAGAGCAGCTGTTGCTGCCAAGATTTGGAAAGCCAAGAAGGATTCTAGACTTTGTAGGAAATTTTTGGTCCCAGTTAGGTTCCCTCCTTTCCCACTTTGTTCTCAGTATCTTCTTCCTGTCCCCATTTCATCTTTGATCTCCCTCATGGGGATCAGGAAAACTTGCATCTCTTTAGGACAATAAAATCCTGAATGCATGAATGAGTGAAAAAAATTTATTAAGTATTTACAATAAGCCAATCACTATGGCTAAGCACTAAGGGTACAAATACAAACAAGCAAGACACATCCTGCTTTCATGGAGCTTACATTTTAACAAGGCCAAATAACACCTAGAGGTAAGTCAGTAAATATTAAAGAACTGGATGTTCAAAAAGAAAAAAATAAACACAACACATTTTTTAAGTTTAACCTGCATTACTGATGCTTTTAAAAAGGCTTTTTAAAAAGCCTTTCATTGATTAAACAATCAACAAAGCAATAAATCAAGCCCTGATTTCTAGTGATTTCACAGGTGAAAATGTTCCCACTAAAAATTTAACAATTGGCTCTGGCTGGTTGAACTGGGCCCCACAGCACACAGCTGTGTCTAGAGAAGCGGTAGCAGATGAACAACATTTCGGATAGGAAAGCTAGAGGATAGAGTCATTGAGCAATTGATTGGCATGCCCTTTCCAGGAATGGCATTGTTGATTTAATTACTATTCCAGCTAGAGCTGGAGTGTGGAGGCTGAAAGGTAGAAAAAGGTAGAGAGACACCTCAGCCCCGCATGGAGATAGCTGGGAAGTGGCCAAATTTTTGACTTACCCAGCATGGAACCCTAACCTCTTCACAGAGAAGGGGCCAGCATCATGACTTTTCCAATGCCTGAGTGCCAAAAGAAGAGCCATGGAAGATTCTCTGGGAAAACAAGGCCACGAGAAGTATGGTATTAGCAGTGACTCTGGGAAGCCTTGCTAGGGGTAAAAGACCAATATGACTTGGAGAAGAGTTTCAGCCACTATGACCCAGCACATTTAAAAGTATTATGAAAATATTAGCAGGAGTCCATGTGCAGCCCCAATGGACTATTCTTGGCTCTTTTTCATCTGGACTCACTCAGGACATGTCTATAACAGAATGGGTATATTTTTGGTAAGAGTATATTTTTGACAGCTAGGTGGTTCAGTAGTTAGAGGTCTGGTCAGGAAGATATACATTTAAAGCCAGCTTCAGTCCCTTACAAGCTGTGTGACTCTGGGCAAATCATTTAACCTCTATTTGTCTGAATTCACTGAAGAAGAAAATACCAAAGCACTCCAGGATTTTTGCCAATAAAACCTTATAGACAATATTGGCTTACCATGATCCACAGAGTCACAAAGAGTCAGTCAACAAAAACGAGCATACCTGTTGTTTTCACTAATAGAATATAAGCTCACTGTTTCACTTTTGTCTGTGTATTAGTAAAGCCTAACACAGTGTCTGGCACATTTTTTCTTTTTAACTGGATGATTCAGAGATTAATACAAAGCAGAAACTACTTTTTCTATGTGTGTCCCCAGGCTTAGAACATTGCTTTGCACATAGTAAGTACTTATTCTTATTATCCATTTGTTCATAAGTGTATTTTTTATTAAAGTTGAAAGAACAGAAAGAGGAGGGGAAAGAACAAGTAATCACCCCTGGACAATTAGTAGAAAGTAGAAGGGGGCCAGAGACTTTGGAAAGCAATGGAGGTTCAGATTTTTAGCCTAGGAAACACACACCCCACAAGTTCAGAAATGATTCATTCCACTGAGGAGAGTGTGATGGTTTGAGAGGTCACTTTGGAGTGACAGTGTAGTGACTTGGGAATGAGAAGCTGAATCCATCTCTGAGAAAAGGCATTCAAGCTTTAGATTCCTTTTTCCTATCTAGATTTATTTCTCTTACTCTAGAAATTTAGCTGGAGGAGGGCAGAGAGAGGTGATAGAGGAAGTGTCACAATCGGAGAGCAGTAGGGAAGGGGTGTGTGTGTGTGTGTGTGTGTGTGTGTTTTGGGTGGGGGGTAAGGGGAGAAATGACAGGAGGGGAGGTATCATTGAGTCCAAGAAGCCCCCTTGACCACAGCGGGGCAGTCCTGGGGCCAGGCAGTCCAGGGCTGCAGTGTTCTCCCAGGCGGGGTAAGGGGGTGGAGGGTGGGATATCAAAGTTGGAAGCGAGGGGGCATGTCAGCCTGGCTTTGTGAGCCTGGCTCCCATCAATGCATGAAAGCCTTGCTGTACAAACTGCATTCGATGCGCTTCCAACCTTCATTCCCAATTGGTCACGGCCTGGCCCCCAGCTGCATTCCTAGGCTGGAGGAGGGAGAGGGGACTGGCCTCTTTGTTCTCCCCAAATCAGGTCTCAGAACCATGACAGGCTGATCATATTACCCAGCCGAGGTCATCGAAGAAATGACCCCCCCATCCCTACTCCTCCCACCCCTTTTTCTTTCCCTCATCCCCACCGTATACCTCTTAGAGACAAAGCTGTCCACCCCCACCCTAACTTTCGTACCTGCTGCATTCCCATTGAGAAAGCCCTAGTGGGGCCTGGGTGGGATGCAAAGTCATCTAAACTCATGTTCTAATCACATCCAGGAGTCCCACTGACTGGTTAATTAAGGAGCAGACTCCACTTGCACTAGAAACTGGGCAAACACCTTAATTCATGGTGCCCAGTCCCTCATCTTTAAAACTCGCCTCATTTTAGACCACCTTTTTAAAAGATTAAATTCTATTTTCTGTTTAATCAGCAGACATTTATTTCCTTTGCCTCTCACCTCCTCTCCTCCCCTAATGAGAAGGAAAGAAAAACAAAATCTTTGTAACAAATAGACATGGTCAGACAGAACAAATTCCCACATTAGCAGTGTCTAAACTTGCATTGTACCATATTTTAGGGAATGGGGCAGTTGTGGGCCTGATCATTAAGTAGCACCTCCAGAGGCCAATCAGGGTTTACCCTAGAGGGCACTCCAGACTCTGGATTAGCCTGAGAGTCGAGTCATCCTTCAAAGGTATCCAGGCCTAGGGTCACCACTTGGGCAGCTGTCTTCCAGGTCTGAGGAAGGCTGGCCTTCTTTCCTTCCTCACTAGAAAGATAGCAGTCTGTGAAACTCCCTTCTCTCTTTTCTGTGAACTACAAATTTCAGCCTCAACTTTCTTCTTAATTATACCCTATTTCTCATTGTAGAATCTGTTATCCTTATGTTCTCAACAAAAGTGTTAACTGTTTAAAGGTGAAATATTAACTAGATATTAACTAATTCCATTGTTTTTTGTCTTTTGAGGGTGGGGGTAGGCAAGAAAAACAGTGTGAATATAACTGCAGTCCTATAAGAAAGGAACTGATTTACCATCCCTCATAGGGTATATCCTTGTTCTCAAAGGTACAGGGACAGCAGTTGGACTCTGGGAAAAGGGTGCCATGACCATAAACCACAGGGGTTGTTATATACCTGAGGAGGACCAGAAGCAAGCAGAAAGTGATGGCTACTGTCAGGATGAAGCATATCTCGCCCCATTCTGCTGCTCTCCACAGTGTTGGCAGCCCAGAGACAAAACCCTATTTGTCCTATAGCGTGTGACTCTGTTTAATCGTGAGATCAGTAGTATGCTTTCGGTGGGTTTACAAAACCCACCCCTCCTTCCTCCATGGCACTTCAGTCAGGGCTGGAAATGGAACAGGAGAACAAGAAACAGACTAAGGCAGAATGTGAAGTGGGCCCTCTTTGACCTTTATTCATAAATGAATATGATGAGGGCTTGGAACTGTCTGTCCATCATGATTTGGTGGTGTGTTATAGTTTCATTTCTAAATATACTGGGTAAAGGATAAAACTCAAAGAGGAAGTATGAGCTATCATATGATGACTCTGGGTTTCATTGCTCTCAGCAATTCCTAATGGTGGAAAGGAGGAGGCAAAGCTGCATCCTCCATATAAACCCTCAGAATTTCTTGTAGGGAGACTTCTTCCAATTTTGACTTCTCTTTCCAATTAATCATCTCCCAGAAATGAATTCAGTGAGTCTGGCTAGGACAACAGATTTTTTTTTTTTTTCTGAAAACTAAAGAGGAGAGTATTAGAATGCAGAAGTGGAGTAGAGAATCTAGGAGTGTGAAAGAACAGTTATAGACACATAAAGCCACAGAGTTTAAGCACTAGAATGGCCTCAGAGGCCATCTGATCTATCACCTCCTTTCACAGATGACACCTAAGGGAAAGAATGACTTGTCCAAAGTCATACAACTAGTAAATTGCAGAATGGCATTTGAATCTTTGGTCCTAATCCAGTGCTCTTAATAGTTCACCAAGTTCGAGTCAGTCAAGTTTTGGGGAAGTAGGGGACTAGGATAGGGAAGCAAATGCTTGACAAATCTCTTCCTGAATATCAGTCACTGATACTCAGATACCTACCAAGGGTCTAGTTAATGAGGTCATAACTGCCTTTCATTTCCCAGTTCCTAGAGACAGGAAAGAACAATTCTAATACTTCCCTCAAACC
Organism: Sarcophilus harrisii; assembly: GCF_902635505.1. NCBI lineage: Eukaryota > Metazoa > Chordata > Mammalia > Dasyuromorphia > Dasyuridae > Sarcophilus > Sarcophilus harrisii. The sequence goes on along the minus strand of NC_045428.1, from coordinate 459,404,097 downwards.
TCCTGGCCACAGTGATCTTGCCCTTGGTATGTTTTGTTCTATATGACTTTTCTAATGTACAAATTTTTATTTATTTTAATAGTATTTTATTTTTCCATATATATGCAAAGATAGTTTTCAACATTCACCTTTGCAAAACCTTGTGTTCCAAATACACTAATTAAAAAATATAGAAATGTAATAAATATCCAGCAAAAGTAAATATAGCAAATGAATATGCAAGACAAAAAAATTGAATAAAATGTGAATGTATTACAATATGCATAATACTGAGGCACAGTAAATAGAAAGCTGGATTTGGAGTTAGGAACACTTGGATCCAAAACCTGCCTCTGAAGCTGTGAGTCTTGTAAGCTCTCTCAGCCTCAGTTTCCTTATCTATAAAATGGGGATAGCACTACCTACCTTAAAAGGTTGTAGTGAGACTGAGATAATGCATGTAATGTGCTTACACACATTATACATGTACTGTGTATTACACAACTGTGAAGTGCTAAATGAGGTATTATTAACAAATTAAATCAAGAGGCAAACAAAAATTCATTTGTTCTAGGTCTCCTTAAAAAATTTAGTATCTCATTGTCTTTTTTTTTTTTTTTTGCATAGTTGGAATTGGCTGATTGTGCTGCCTCTGCTTTGCATCACTTTATATAAGTGTAACATTGGTCCTTTTTCAAAGAAATAGCAACCACAGAAAGTATAATCACAAATACACAAATGTACTCCTCTTCTCCCACATGGGAGGTATAATCCCCCTCCATCTTGTACCACCTCAGGCTCTGAGGAGAGGAATAGGATTCAGATTCATAGTTTAGCTCTTTCCCCATGAGCACAATCTGTTCCAGGCCCAACAGCCATCTTGACCTCAAGTCCCAAGCACCCTGACATCTCCGGGTTTCCAGGCAGGATTGATTATATCATCTCAACTGCAATCCTGACTCATAAATTGAGCTCTCCAATCTCCTGAGAGTCATCTTCAGCACCTGAACTGATGATGACAAACAACCCGGAACAGAAACAAACACTCCTGGATTCCTTTTCTTAAAGCTGGGGTAAAAGAGAGGTAAACAGGGGAGGCAAATCCTTCCCCTGTTATGGATTCTGTTCATAACAGTTATGCTGAAATGCAGTAGAAAGGAGCTCCCACAAAGTAGATAGTAGAAAGGACAGAAAAGAGATGCTTCCAGAAAAAGGGTGAATAGCTCAGTTTTAAAGCCACAAGCAGCCAATCCAAGAAAGTTATGGTTACCCACTGGATGAGGACACAGCAAGCTCCGTGTGAAACTGTGCATGCTCAAAAGTTCCCTCAAGAACATCCCCATCGCAGAACCAAACATGCCCAGAGAAGCCAGCAAATCCTTCCATTCTACTGGACTTTTCATACAATATTCTGTATTAAACATCAGTATGACATATGAATAGAGAACTGATCTTGAAGCCAAGAAATCTTCAAATTCTGTCTCTCACATATACAAAGTATGTGACCTTAAGCCAATCAGTCCCTTAAGTCCTCAGTGCCCTAAGCAACTCCTTAAGACAAAAAGATGTAGAAAGATGCTAAGTTGCACTGGTAGAAGATATTTCTTTATGTAGGAATTCCCGCTTCCAAGTGAAAGCATGGTTCCTGTCTCTATCCCTATTTTGCCTTATGTCTATGTTTCTTTGTGCTTTAATCCTCACTACAGCAAGATCCATGGCATCAGAGACTATATATCTTACCTAAACTTTCTATCTCTTCCAGAGCATAGTTCAAGGCTCTACGTATCATAGACATATGGTTAATAAATTGGTTAATTGGTTGAATGAATGAATGAGTGAATCTTCCTCTTCACTTTTCATCCCAACCCCAAGTTCCTCTCTCTTTTATTAACAGTTAGCTAATCAATGTTTCTAGCTTTCAGAGTCTAGCTCCTTATTTCAATACTTGCCATGTTTCCCTTCTATCAATCTGTCTGCACAGGTCCTTTGGCTCATCTGGTCTGTTACTTCATATTTTCTGCTGATATCTATCTCCTATATATTCAGTTTGGTGAGGACGTGATATGTTCATGTCTATCTCTGTACTATTTTTCAACCTTATGGCCACTACTTAGAATGTCCATTTTACTCTCTATTCAGATTCTACACATTCTTCAAAGATTGTTAGTCCAAGCCTTTTATCCTCCATGAAAAATATACATTAGATTTTTCCCATTATGTAATTCTATATAAATAGAGAGGCATAGTGGAAAATGTTTTGGACTAGTAGCTACCAGACCTAGGTTCTAGTCTCAATTTCTCCACTTTGTAGTTGAATGATTTGGGGGGCAGGTCGTAGAAGTTAGAAATGGAAGAGACTACCTAGGCCTGGCCCAGTATTTTCTGGTTCACCTGGTTCATCATCCTATATCTTTCCCTTTTTGCTATTCTCTGTCTCTGTCTCTTTGTCTCTCTGTCTTTTTCTCTTTAAAGAGACCTTTTCCCCTTCAATTTCTTCTTACTTGCTCCTTCCCCACTCTTTACCAAAAAAAAAGTCCTTTCTTCCACTGTTCATAAAACAACAAAAACAACTCTCACTTGACCTATCTCCTCAAGCTATTTCTCTTTATCTCTATGTGGAGTCAAAGGAACTGGCTTCAAATCTTGCTTTGTCACTTGCTATCTGTGTGACTTTGGTTAAGACACAACTTCTCAGAGGTTCAGATAGATTCATCTTTAAACAGCAGATAGGACTAGATGATGTCTATGGTCTTATTCAGATGTAAATCTTTTATCTATAGTCCTCCTTTTTACAGTCCAAGATCCTTTGGGATTATAAGCGTGATTGTACTAGATAGCTGCTAAGGTTTCTATCAACTCTAAATTCTGTGATTCTGTGAATTGAATGAGTAGTTAGGACTATATCTTTAGTCACTTGATTCCTGGCCAGAGCCCTGTCTTCAAGGAATTTACATTTAAATAGGGATTGTGTGTGTGTAAGGAATGGAAATGCTGCATATACAGATTGATGATTTTTCATATTAATTGATATAATATGTGTAATGAATATACTAATAATTTAGATTTCCCAGAGCTCCCATTTTAGTAACAGATTCTGGTCTGGAAGTCAGAGATTTACAATGTAGCTTAAAATAATGAATCAATGCTTGACAATGCTCTCACAATCACTACATTCTTATGTCTGTGTACAAGTGAAGCAAATCAAAGACGGAGAACCTGTTCCCATTACAGAACTTTGATTCTGTATCCCATAAGCAATCACAACTTGAAACAATCAACTTAAATCTCCAGAACACTTCTATTGTCTGCACTTGTAGGTTTGCCACGAGAAATCAGTGAAGCCCTGGAATGATTACATTGTAATCCCTCTTCCCCATCCCTTCCTACTTGTGATTTATGTTTATGATCTTTGCATTTAATGCAGCAGGGAGAGCTCTCTCAGGAGAACTTCAGGTTTGCAAACCACATTCCTCACTCTGAAATTAATTAAATTAAATTGATCCTTGATTACTGGCATCCCTATCTCTGTCTTGCTTTGTTTCATTTCTGGGGTTCTCAGGTCAGAGACTAATCCAGTAAAAGTCTGTTAACACTGAATATGCACAGATGATAAGAAAATATAAGATTATTTGAAGAGAGAGAGTGTGCAAGCACATGTTTCACCTCAGGAGATGGTATGTTGAGTTAAGGTATAACTATGAGTTCAATCTTGTTGGAATATAGAATACATGAAGGGAGGCATGGAAGAGTAAATGTGAAACATTACTCAGTTGTGTAGACCACAACATAACATTTTCACGCTTTCTGTTGATGTTGGCTTGCATTTTGTTTTCCTTTTCAGGTTTTTTTTTTTTCCTAGATCCGATTTTTCTTGTGTAGCAAGATAACTGTATAAATATGTATACATATATTGAATTTAACATATATTTTAACATATTTAACATGTGTGGGACTACCTGCCATCTAGGGGAGGGGATGGGGAGAAGGAGGGAAAAATTTGGAACAGAAAGTTTTGCAAGGGTCAATGTTGAAAAATTACACATGTATATGTTTTGTAAATAAAAAGCTTTAATTTTTAAAAAAAGGAATTTTACATATAGAAATTACACTAAAAAAAAGAAACATTACTCAATTTTAAGTTCTTTTCATTTTGAATTTAATGTATCTTTGCACTATTTATATATTGGGAAACCAGATGAGCCATCCATAAAAATGCATGATATCATTTGGGCAACAGACCTTTTTTTTTTTTTTTTTTTAGACATTTAGATTATTTGTTTGTTTCATGATTCTGTATCTCAGCAAGAAGTTTTCTAAGGCTTGAGTGATCAGCATAATGGCAACTACAAATAGAATGTTGCTAACAAGTGGGAATTCCTCTTTAACTTGAATTCCACACTGGACACCTTCAACAATGCTGGCAAATATCTTTGATATTTGTTTTATGCCTCACTTGATTATGATAATCAGAGAATTATAATAATAGTAACTAGTATTTATATAATACTTTAAGGTTTTTAAAGCACTTTTCAAAAATTATTTTATTTTACCCTGACAACAGATCTGTGAAGCATGTGCTAATATTATCTCCATTTTACAGATGAGGAAACTAAGGCAGGCAAAGACCCTATACTGAGGATCACATAGCTAGTAAATCTCTGAGGTCATATTCAAACTCAGCTGTCCCAGCTTTCAGGTTCAATCTCTATCTTCTATGCCTATTAGGATATTATATTTTGATATAGTATGTTACTTATTATCATATTATATTACTGTGGCTTGCAAGGAGCCTTAGTGTTGTGATAATGGATTGAAACTATTAAGCAATGCTTTATGATTTTAACATACATATGAGATAACTTGTTAAGAGAGCTGATTTTTATGTAAAAAAATCAAACACTGTTTAAAAAAAAAACAATAGCCAATAAATGACTAAACAGCTAGGTGGTTTATTAGAGCATCCTTGTTAGTCAGGAAGATCTGAGTTCAAATTCTATCTTCAACACTCATTGACTGTGTGATCCCTTGCCTTGACAAGTCAATCTACTTTCTCATCTGTCAAATGAGGCAAATAATAGTCTATGAAGATTTTTTTTATAGATGACAAAAATGGCATGTGGGTCACCATTTGTTGATATATTTTCAGTGCCCCATTTATGCTAGTATAATATATACTAATATATTTGATGCACAATAAAGTTAAAATTATTTTTTCAATAATTCAGCTCTTCTCTTTCAGATGTCATAAGAATTGATTACCACATCATTCTTAAGAATTTGGTGTTCAATCATTTTTAAAATTAAAACCATTTTTAGTCATATAAAAATGGTTTAAATCACTATTAATTAGAGAAATGCAAATTTACACAACTCTGAAATACCACTATACAACTCTCAGATTGGCTAAGCTAAGAGGTAAAGATAATGATAAAAGTTAAAGGGGATGTGGGAAAACTAGGATACTATTGTGTTGTTGGTAGAGTTATGAAATAATTCAACCATTCTGGAGAGCAATTTGGAACTGTGTCCAAAGGGCTATCAAACTGTCCATACTCTTTAATCTAGCGATGTCTCTACTGGGTCAGAATCCCAAAGAGATCATAAAAAAGAGAAATAGACTCACAAATGCAAAAATATTTGTAGCAGCCCTTTTTGTAGCATCAAGTAACTAGAAACTGACTGTATAACTCTCAGTTGGAGAATGGCTGAATAATTATAGTATATAAATGTAATGGAATATTATTGTTCGATAAGAAACAATCAGCAGGCTGATTTCAGAAATGCCTGGAGAGACTTACAAGAATGGATGCTAAGTGAAATGAGTAGAACCAAGAGAACATTGTACACAGCAACAACAAAATTATGTGTTGATCAATTCTGATGGGCATGGCTCTTTTCAACAGCAAGGTGATTCAGTCCCAATACACTTATGAAGAAGAGAGCCACCTGCACCCAGAGAAAGATCTATAGGGACTGAATGTGGATCACAACATAATATTTTCATCTTTTTTGTTGTTGGTTGTTTACTTGTTTTTTCTCACATTTTTTGATCTGATTTTTCTTGTGCAGCATGATAATTGTGAAAATATGAATAGAAGAATTGTACATGTTTAACATATGTTGGATTACTAGCTGTCTAGGGAAGGGGGAGAGGGGAAGGAAGGGAGAACAAATTTGGAGTACAAGATTGTGCAAGGGTGACTGTTGAAAACTATGCATATATTTAAAAAATAAAAAGCTATTTTTTAAAAAAGACTTTGGTCTTCAATGTAGACATCTCTTTTTATATTTGATCTGGTTTACCTGTTCTTTAGTGTCATTTTTGAGGAGCTAGACATAATAGAAAATAGAGTCAGAAAGATTCATCTTTCATGAGTTCAAATCTGGCCTTAGGTTAGTAAACACTATGTGACCCTGTTTGTCTTAGTTTCCTCAACTGTAAAATGAGCTGCAGGGCAACTAGGTGGCATAGTGGGGTACCAGTCCTGAATTCAGGAGGACTTGAGGTCAAATTTGACCTCAGACACTTAACATTGTCTGTGTTATATACTTACTAGCTGTGTGACCCTGGGCAAGTCACTTAACCCCAGTTGCCTGAGCAAAAAAAAAAAAAAAAAAAAAAAAAAAAAAAAAAAGAGCCGCAGAAGGAAATGGCAAACTATTCCCGTGTCATTGTCAAGAAAATTCCAAATGATATTGTGAAGAGTCAGATACTATTGAAAAAAAAAGAACAATAACAGTACCACTTCTAGTGCCTAATGCATGATGCTGGTGACTGTCATATTAAAATACAAATTTGTTATTCCATTGTCCTTGTAAAAGACAATAGTTAATTATAAAATTTTTGACAGTTTCTATTTTTCTTCTATTTATTAAACATTTTTAATTCTAGTTTTATCTATAAATTGTCTTGGGATGATCTGGCTTAATTAGATGTCATGTCATATTTTCTAGCAACTTATTTTTTTTTCCTTAACTGCTTGTCACTCTTTTATAAGTTGATATATTGATAATCTCCCTTTGAACTCCTCCATAAAATTTTTCAATTGCATTTATATTCTAAATCACTGCTAATTCTAGAAGCAGTGATCAGTAAGAAGGTTGGTAAGAAGATATCAAGTGTTTGCCGGTTAAGAGTATTTCTAGGCTTCTTTGTTATGGCAATTGCTATACATTAATTAAATGGAAATTATAATAGTTCATTTCTATTCCTATTTCTTTATCCATTTGTTACTTTTTTTGTGTGTTTGCATCAACAGCTTATTTAAACAGATCAGATTGGAGCTCCTATAAATTATACAATTTGATTAAACAATATCTTCTCATTTTTATTCTTTCTCTTAATTGATGTTGAATTTGATATTTGCTCTAACAAACAATACTTTACTGATTCAAAACAAAATACTTTTTTGTTTTTTAAGATATAGTAAATTTCATTTTTTATTATATTATATGCTGCTCATCATGTCCAGCACTTTTCTTTTTTTAATGTATTTGTTTAAAACAAATACAAAATTTATCTAGCATCTTTCAATTTTTTTCTTGGTAAAATTATTCATAAAATATAGACAGAAGGTTTCTGTGCAGCCTACAAACCTCTGCCCACTTAAGTCTTAATTCTGAGTCATCTTTGTGTCATCTTCTCTTATATCTTTTATTCTGAAGGATGACATATGCTGATTTACTATAAAAGATTTTCTAATATTAGCTAACATTTATATAGCACTTTAAAGCTTTGCAAAGTACTTTACATATGTGAACTCTTGTTGAATTTTCTTATCTCTTTTCCTCTGCAACACATTTTAGTACATAAATTGAAATAATTGTCACAATGATCTATTTGCTATTCATCTTAAAGATTATAAGGCAAAGTCCCACTGGTCTTGTGGTGAAGAGACTCATCTGCACCCAGAGAAAGAACTGTGGGGACTGAGTATGGATCACAATATAGTGTTTTTACTCTTTTTGCTATTGTTGCTTATATTTTGTTTTCTTTCTCATTTTTTTCCTTTTTGATCTGATTTTTCTTGTGCAGTGTGATAATATGTATAGAACTGCACATGTTTAACATATATTGGGGAGTGGGAGGAAGGGAGGAAAAAATTTGGAACACAAGATTTTGCAAGGGTGAATGTTGAAAATTATCTATGTATATGTTTTGAAAATAAAAAGCTTTAATAAAAAATAATAAAAAGATTATAAGGCAACCAGGTATGAAACATTGTAGCCAGACTGAAGATTCTGTGGTTTTATAAAAGAAGAATTCAGACATGATCTAAGATAACTGAGGAAAAGAATGAGTTAGGTAGGAAGAAGTAAATTGTAGAAAACATCCCACAAAGGGTAGAATTTCGGGAAAATACTTGAAGACATTTTTACAGACAATTTGAATGACTTGGAAAGAGCCTGCTTTGCCTGATCTGGAAGGGAAGATCCCTAATCTTTAAAGGAGGAAGGGTCCTTGGGCTTGGGAGAAGAAGCCTCCTCACCTCTCCAGGAACTGCCTGTTTACATTCTCTCTATACTCATTGCCTTTTCAAGCCATCTGGCCCTGTTCCCTTACACACTGTTATTGTCAACACCCTCCTTGTTGCCTGGGTACCCCTGGGGAAGGGCATTGCTGCCAGCCACAACTGCTCCAGGAAGATGGAAGTTTTAGTTCTATGTTCTTTCTCACTCCATGGACTTAGAAAAAACCTGGAGGTCTGGAGAATGCAGTTTCAACTGGAGCTAATATAGTCTGAAGTACTCAAATAAGATGGGGGCAACAGCAGTACCCTTCAGAGAGGAAAATCTTCAGCAATATCTTCCTCTTCCCTACTCCAACCTGTATTTGATAAACAAGGAAACCAAGGCCCAAAACAGGGAAAACTATTCACTCCTGGTCACAGAGAAGAGACAGAATTATACTTTTTTTTTTTTTTTCTGGTTTATTTGCCAAGGCCAAACTGACTTGTCTAATTGGGCTCTCCACACTAAGACACTAAGCAGTCAGCTAAGTAGATCGACTTTATTTTTTTTTAATAGCCTTTTATTTATAGGTTATATGTATGGGTAACTTTACAGCATTGACAATTGCCAAACCTCTTGTTCCAATTTTTCCCCTCCTTCCTCCCACCCCCTCCCCCAGATGGCAAGATGACCAGTAGATAGTAGATCGACTTTAAAGTAAGCTCAAGTGAGTTTTTTCTAATACCCGCTGTTGTCCTCCTACATTCTCCCTACAGCAAACCTCACTCCCCCCATTCCTCAGCCCCCCTGCCCACTCCAGAGAAAGGTAGCTGGGGATGGAGGGATGGGGGTGAGGTTAGAAGTGGGAGTTGGAAGGGGAACATGAATACACTTCAAGGGGAAATGGAGGGAGAGGTAAGGTAGAGGTTCGCCAAGTCAGAGGCAGAGATAGAAACTGAGCAGAGACAGAGAAAGAGATCAACATAGAGAGGCAGAGAGACACTGAGTCAGAGACAGAGCTTTAAGTCCAAAGCAGAGAGACCATGAGTCAGGGAGACATCACAAGCATTAAATTGACTCCACATGGCAGCTATGTTGGCTTGCAGGACCCAGAAACAAGGCTGCATGCTGGGCTGGTTGCCATGGCAACAAACTTGCAGGAAATATCCAAGATAACTAGAATACTGACAATAACATATGTTTTGGATAAAACTTCTACCCCACCCCCATCCTAAACACGTTTATTGGCTCTATTGAGGATAAACTTGGCCCAAGTCACCTTCCTGGAAAGGCCTGGGAATCCAAGGTCATTAGGCTAAAGGGCAGCTACTCCAGAGAACTGGTAGGATCCCAACATCAGGGATGATGACCTCTCACTGTCTCAGACCATCATCACCTTACCCTATTTTCTGCCTAGAAATGGGGGGAGAGTAATACTATGAACCTCAGAATCCATTTGAATGCAAAAGCTTAGGAAGCTTTTATAGATAATATTAGATAATTAGATATTTAGGAAATTAGATGATATTAGAGAATTCATACCCTGTGTGAACATGAGGATCTTAACCCCCAAAAAACCCCAAACTGACATTATTCACGTGGCAGACACTAGGGGCTTAGGTGAGAAATCCCACTGGGGAAAGCATACATTTTTATCTACTTCATGCTTCAATGGGGGAGTAGAGTCAAGGGAAGGGAGGAGGAACTAGTGGATGCACGGGATACTTATAGAACACAGATTCTGGCTCGATGAGAGAGAGACGGAGTCAGAGATGGACAGAAAGAGAGACAGAGAAGCAGATTATGTATTATGTGTCTGAGTGCTTAGTGTTAGGCGTGCAAATCTGGACAAACAAGACAGTGCTGACCAAAAGGAGACAACACTTAGAGAGGTGCTAGAGACGAAGAGGATGGTACACAAATAGGGACATGACTAGACATAATAAAAGTGCTGTGCAGCCCTGGATTTGGCAAGATCAGGCCAAAGACTGGTTCCAGAGGTGGAGTCCAATTTCCTGGTTGGGCGAGGGTAGAGATGATGGCCTGAGTGGAGATGGCAAGACTAGATATGTGGGAGTCTGGTGGGATATAGGAGGGGAACAAAAGTAAAGACTAGACAAGGGAGACAGGCAATTTAGCACAGCGGTTTATGTGCCTTGGACCATTTTTCAGGAGAAATTTTGGGAGAAGAGAAAGCCTGAGAAAACCCTTTCTCAGGCTTAGAATAAGGGAAGGAGACTCTAGAAAAACAAATTCATCAATTCTCCCAGTCCTCCAGAGATCTCAGCCAAAGGCTGGAGCTGGAGTTTTAGTTATTTCTCAGACTGCCCCCACTCTTTTTAATGCTCCCATATTCCTCTACATTGCCTCAGGCAGGTGGCTAAAACCCAGCTCTAAAATCCTGATCTGACTATTGATTCTAATTAGTTAGAGAAGGGGTGGTATAAAAAGGTTCATGTAGGGTAAATTTTTTTATTTTCTCAAATATTGAAATTTTCTTCTGTGAACTGCCTTCAGTTGTGACTCTCTAACTTGGAAGCTTCCTGAAGCTAAAATGATCCATGGTGGAAATGGGTTTAGGAATCTTCCACTTAAACAGGGACCTTATTAATTTGGGTTCTCCTTACCCCCAGAATCACAGAATTAGGGCAGTGAATGTTGTATCATTAATGGGGCTATATTTGCTTCTGCTCTCCAGCGATTCAGGCTCTGCCATTTAAGACAGAGTTGGGCCAGCTTGAAAACTACATTTTCAGTGACTTTTGGCCCTCCTTCAACCTCATTGGTCCCTTCTATAAAATAGGATTGCAACTTCTACTGCCTCAGAAATATATTTGGGCATCTGCTAGATCTTCATAGTCAGACTAATGTATTCATTACTGAGAAGGAAGTAGAGTTTCCCACTAAGATCCCAAACTGAGCTTTGAAAAGGCATTCTCTTGATCTCACAATCACAGCTCCCCAAGACCCAGAAAATAAAGTTCCCAAAGTCCTCAGCAGTGCCAAATGGTTAGACATCAGAAATTGGCATGATTCTATCAGTAGAAATGATGGTAGAGACATGAATATCTGCTTTTTGTGGTACCCTAACAACCTTTTTTTAATTTGACAGCTGAAACCTTCTCTGTGTGTTCTCTTCCTCCTTAAAAAGTGAGCTCCTTGAAGCTAGGGATTATCTTGCTTTTTTATTTGTATTCTCAGCTCTCAGCACAGTGCTTAGTTCATAATAAGTGCTTAATAAATGCTTTATCTATTCACTCATTCATTAAACTAATATGGAATGAAGTGGATTGAGAGAGGGTAGAGACAGAGTCTAAATCCTATGGCCCCGTGGTAAGTGAGCAAAAGAAGGCAAAACCTTGAGTCTCTGACAATCAGTCAAAAAACACTGATTAAGCACCTACTATGTGCCAGGCACTATGCTTAATGTTCCTCCAAAATTGGGACTGAGCTTAGAATTGAGTCCTAAATTCTCAGTCTTAAAGGTTAAGAAGAAAAAATGGGAAGGAAAAATCCAATAGCAATTTCTAAGTTGCACGCCAGCATGGTGTAATAAGGATGGAGCTTTGACCAGCTGAAGTCAGAGATAGGGGACCAGAAACCTGTTCTTTGATTCCCAGAAAAGGCTCCACCCAGGGCCTCTGGTTCCCAGAGAGGTTAGCAGGAGGCTGCAGGGAGGTTTCTGGGAAAGAACACTGCCTCCTCACTTGGCTGCCTCCTCCATATCTGGTTTCAGTCTCTTCCCTTTGGATTTTTCCACACTGATTCTCTTTGGCGTTGGGGTAGTTTTTTCCAGCTCTTCCTCTGAATCTCATGTAGTGGGATAGACATTCCTGGTGGCCACAGACACTGGGTGTAAAGATCAATGAGAAAGAATGAACTTTCCTGAACCCCACAGCCCCACATACTTCCTCCCTCTTACCAATGACAGGAAAAAATCATAGGGGACAGGGGACACTAGAACCTGACCAGAAACTGAATTACCAAATTAGAAATAGAATTCTGATGGGTCCTGAAAGACTGATGATGAAATAGAACTTCTTCTCAGCTGAAAGATGAGGACTGTGGATGTAGAATGTGGTCTACAATAGCAGACATGGTCACTAAGGTGACTTTGCTTAATGTTTTTCTTTGTTTCAAGGAAAGGTTCATTGTTAGAATTGAAGGGTATGGTAGTGATAGAGAAAATAACAATGGTATAAGAATAAAAAGCAATAATAAAACTTTTTTTAAAAGAATCTTCAGCAATGAGTAATAAAAATAAATCTTAAATAAATATCAGGGTAGGCCTCTTCACAAATCCCTTTGAGCAATGTCACTTACTCTCTCCCCTAATAGTCCAATTCCATGTGTAAAAGAAAAAAAAAGCTGACAGTAGGAAAGCCAAAAGTTGGGGACAGGGTTCAAACTATGTCCTGAGTGAACTGGTTTCCTGGGATCTTGGATCATGGGATAGGCAACTTAAGAACAAGGTTTAACAGGAGAACATAGTCTGTAGTAACAGCAAGACTGTGTAATGGTCAACTATGATAGACTTAACTCTTCTCAGCAATACAGTGATTCAAGACAATTCCAATAGACTTGGGATAGAATATGCCATCCATATCCAGAGAGAGAACTATAGAGACTGAATGTAGATCAAAGCATACTATTTTCACTTTTCTTTGGTTTGCTTTTTCTTTCTTGTGGTTTGTTCCCCTTTCGATCTGATTTTTCTTGTACAACATGTCAAATATGGAAATATGTTTTAAAGATTTGTATGTGTATAACCAATATCAGATCATTTACTGTCCTGGGGAGGGAGGAGGTAAGGAAGGGAAGGAGAAAAAAATTGGAACACAAAATCTTACAAAAGTGAATATTGAAAATTATCTTTACATGTATTTGGAAAAATGAAATATTGTTGAAGAACAAGGATTCAATTTCCAGTGTTCCTTCCAAAGGCCAAGATACTATCCCTTGGAGCTCCAGAGGAGCCGCATGGGTCATTAGGGCCTGTGCCTATTCCTGCCATTGAAAGATAGAAAAGAGGGATGTTCTTCTCTATTATAACAAGGTGTTGCTCTCTCCCAGGGAACTGGAGAGATCTTCCTGCCACTCTGCCTGGTGGGTTCCAGAAATAGAACGTTACCCTTGACTGGCTGCCAATCTGTGCAGAAGAGGCCAGAATACCTGGAAGCAGGGCTAGGGGGATATGGAAGATCAGAGGATAGGAGAAGGTAAAGTGGAACACATAAGGGAAGGAACATGGGGATGGGGATGGGAGTGGGGATCAGGATTGAGGAAATTCGACTTGTACATTTTGTGGGGTAGAATGGTGCTGACTTGCTGTCCTTCCTTCTACCTTTTTTCCTCTTCCTCTTCTTCCTCCTCCTCCTCCTTTTTCTCTTCCTCCTCCTCCCTCACTTCTAGCAATTGAACGGCCAGAAGGGTCCTATGTCCTGAGGTGAGGGGAGAAAAGGATTAAGATCCCTCCCTGATAGAGCAATAGCTGCAGCTATTGAAAAATATCAGAAAAAGACAATAAAAGAATCAAAATATAAGACCTCTAAGCTTTCTGTAAGAATTTTTGACCTGAAATCCAAAAATTTGTTTGTTTATTTTTTAATATTTTGATAATTGTTTTTAACTGTTTTAGGCAATTAGGTGGCCCAGAGAATAGAATGGCCACATCTCTCTGAGTTCAAATCTGACCTCAGACATTTACTAGCTATGTGAGCCTGGGAAAATCAGTTTAACTCTGTTTGTCTCAATTTCCTCATACATGTAAAATGAACTGGAGAAGGAAATGGCAAATCACTGTAGTATCTTTCTCAAGAAACTCCCAGATGGGATCACGACGAGTCAAAGGCAAATTGAAAACAATAATTTTGATATAATTAATTTCCTTTGTAATCCTCTGTGTTTTATTTTGTGCATAACTCTCCCCCCCCCCAATTCTGAGAAGAGGTCTCTAGCTTCACCAGATGGCCCCGAGGGTCTGTAACACAGAAAAGATTGAGAGCCAACATTTTAAATTAAATACTGTAAAAGAGTGCCAGAGGAGGGAAGGTGACTGATGGGAAAGGTACTAGAGATCTTATCTCCCTGCAGGGGGAGCTCATGAATCAGGAGCGCCCCCAAGGTGTGGGTGCCATTAGGGTGGGGGGGGTTGACTAGCCCCCCCAGGCAGCTACACCCCCTCCTCAATCTCTCCCCCTAAAGTCACTCCGACCCTACACTTGTCCTTCCCTGCACTCTGCTAAATAAACAAACACAGCACTCAGGCAGCCCTGCTGGCAAGCTCCCCAACTTAGCAACAGCTCCTAGAATAAATAAACATGGGCTGACTGCACACTTGCACACACTCACTTGCTCATTCACCCACTCACTCCTAAGCAGCCTTCTCCTTCCTGGAACCAGGAGGACCAGAGGCTACTCCTACAGGCAAGGTACCCCCACCCAGCCCCACTCTTCAAACAAACAGAAGGACTCAAAGTATTTGCGCTGAAATCTCAACACCAGCTGAATCCCTCTCTTGTTCTGCCTGGCAGGCCCACGGGGCCTGGCACAGAGCTCAGTGGGTGAGACACAACACCCAGAGCCCGGGTCATCAGCTAGGGGCCCGGCTTAAGAGGTCCTTGAGAGACTTCTACGCCAAGAGGGCCTGGAGCTGAGGGATTGACAAGAGGATGAATCAGCCCTTCTCCCCACGCCGACACTTTTAAAACTTCTCAGCCGAATGGCACGGAAAGGGGCCAGCTGAGGAAAGAACCTTGGACAAAAGACTGGGGCTCCGGAAATCAAGTCCCATGTCTGTTACTGGCTCTTCGTTTGATCATAGTCCAGTCCCTTCGTCAGGTTTGTAGGCTGCTTTTCTCCTCTGTACAACACAGGCAGTTGAACGAGATGGCCTCAAAAGTCTCTCACATTTTGATTCTAGAACTCTGCTCCTGACTTGTACAGTAGGAGAGTAGGTTACTTCCCTGGCTTTCAGTTTCCCCATCTCTAGAATAGAGAGAATTATCTCTGTAACAAGTTCACAAGATTACTACTAGCACTACTACTACTACTACTATCACCAACACTACTACTAATAAACTAATTCCACTTCTACCACTACTTCTACTTTTACTTCTAGTACTACTACTACTACTGTTACCACCACTACCACCACCACCCCTACTACTCTTATTGCTTCTATTCCTACTATAACTACTGACACTACTACTATTACTACTACTACTACTCCACTACCAACAACACTACTATTAATAATACTAATATCACTTCTACCACTATTTCTACTTTTACTTCTACTACTACTACTACTGCTACTACTACTATAACCCCCACCCCTACTACTGTTATTGCTTCTATTCCTACTATAACTACTGACACTACTGCTATTACTACTACCACCAACACTACTACTAATAAACTAATTCCACTTCTACCACTACTTCTACTTTTACTTCTAGTACTACTACTACTACTACTATTACCACCACTACCACCACCACCCCTACTACTCTTATTGCTTCTATTCCTACTATAACTACTGACACTACTACTATTACTACTACTACTACTCCACTACCAACAACACTACTAATAATAATACTAATATCACTTCTACCACTATTTCTACTTTTACTTCTACTACTACTACTACTGCTACTACTACTATAACCCCCACCCCTACTACTGTTATTGCTTCTATTCCTACTATAACTACTGACACTACTGCTATTACTACTACCACCAACACTACTACTAATAATACTAATACCATTTCTACCACTACTTCTACTTTTACTTCTATTACTACTACTACTACTACCACCACCACCACCACTAATAATAATAATACTGATTCCACTTCTACCACTACTTCTACTTTTACTTCTACTACTACTACTATCACCACCACCCCTAGTACTATTATTGCTTCTATTCCTACTATAACTACTAACACTATTGCTAATGCTAGTACTACCACTATTACTACAACCACTAGTGTATTACTACCTTTGCTACTACAACTAATATTACTACTGCTGCTGCTGCTGTTACTACTAGTACTACCACTACTACTGCTACTATTATTATTACTTATATTTCTTCTCCTTCTCCTCCAACAGCCACTGTCTACAATAACAACCTACTACAACTACATTTACTTCTACTACTACAACTACTATGATCACTATCTGTGGTGTTCTCTTCTTTTCTCTAAATATGATCGTTCTCTGGGTGCAGGTTTCTTAGGGAGCTTCTGGAGGCAGCCTTAGTTTCAGTTCCAAGTAATAATTACCTCAAATGCAGTCAGAAGTTAAAAGTTTAAATCCTTTATTGTCTCCTTCAAAATAGCACGGTTAGTTTTCTTAGAGGCCTATCTCCCTCCTTGGTTCCAAGAGCTCTTGCAGCTTGTCTGTCAGCTTCAGCCTCCAGCTCTCTCTGAATCTTGGTTCTACTCTTCTCCCGACTGAATTCTGGCTTTCAGTTTCTTCAACTCACTCCTCCACTGACTTCTGGCTCTCAATATCTCCAACTGACCCTCGATGAGACTGAGAGCTTCTTACATATGATCTCTTAAAGGTGTGAACCCAAAGGTTGACTCCTCCTCTGAGAGTGGGATTGTGGGAGGTGTAAACTTGGATATCTCATACTGAATCCTGAAATCTTGCAAACTAATGTGTGAGCTTATGTGTGAATTCTTAAAGGTGTAAACATAAGCATTGTTTCTATCAATTTCATTGACTTAACACTTTGTAAGGATTCCAACAACTATCACCAAAAACAACCTATTGCTACTACTAACTAGCATTTATATAACTCTTTAAGATTTATAAAATGTCTTCTCATTTGATCCTCATAAGAACTCTGAGAGGCAGGTATATTATTTTTTCCATTTTACTAACAAGAAAACTTGTTACTCCCCCTAGAGGTCAAGTGACCTGTCCTAGATCTCATAGTTACATAAGTGTCTAGGACAGATTTGAACTCATACTTTCTGACTTCAGGCTCAGTCTTCTACCATGAATAAAACATAATAATGTGAATAGGTGTTTTAAAATGAAATTACTCAGTAAAAATGAGCACTCATTTTAAAAATTGTCCTTGTTTAGATTGGTTTGGTCTTAATATTTTCTAGAAGTTTATCCATTCCCAAGAAGTACCTATTATTGGCATAGCAAAACCAAGAAAAAAAATGTCATTATTACCAGCAGTAAAAGACAAAGGGAAGTGAGGTGGCACAGTGGATAGAGCACCAGGCCTGGAATCCAGCAGACTTGAGTTCAAATCTGGCCTCAGATGCTTAATAACTATGTAACCTGAGCAAGTTATTTAACTCTGTTTGCCTCAATTTCCTCAAACTGTAAAAGGAGCTGAAGAAAGAAATGGCAAATGACTTTAATATCTTTCCCCCCCCCCCCCCATTCTAGGTATCTTTGCCCAGAAAACTTTAAATAAAGCCATGAAGTATTGTGGCCAAAAAATGGTGAACAACAACAACAAAAAGTCTAGTATGTATTATTAGCCATATTGGTCAAGTGCATGTTATTTTTATGAATATTAATACAATCACAATAAAATAAAAGCAACTATAAAGAAAAGTCCAAAATGGATCTATGAATGAAGGACTATGACCAGTTACTTCATGCTTCCACGGGGAAAAAATATAGGAAAAAAAGGAAAAATTTTAGCTAAATTGAAAAAAAACCTATATAGGTGATTTTGAGGAGTTTACAGTTTTTTTAAAAGGCAAGCAACTGAATTTAGGAAGGAAAAATTAAGGAATATTTGAAGGATATATCTAGGTCTAGATTCTACCTGGCATCTTTGAGAGAAGATTAAAGGAGAAAAAGTTGGATTTTTTTTAATCAAGAAAAGGAAAAAGGAAGGAAGGAAGGAAGGAAAGGAAAAGGAAAGGAAAGGAAAGGAAGAGAAGAAAAGAAAAAAAGGAAGGAAGAAAAAGAAAGAAAGAAGGAAAGAAAAAGAAAGAAAGAAGGAAGGAAAGAAGAAACAAAGAAAGAAGGAAAGAAAAAAGAAGGAAGGAAGGAAGGAAAGAAAGAAAAAGAAAAAAGAAAAAGAAAAAAGAAAGAAAAGGAACAAAAGAAAGAAAGAAGATAAAAGGAAGGGAAAAAAGAGAAAAAGAAAGAAAGAAAGAAAAAAGAGAGAAAGAAAAGAAGGAAGGAAGGAAGAAAAAAAGAAAGAAAGAAAGAAAAAATAGAGTAGGGATGCTTTTTGGATATGGTGTGACCTAAATAGCTATAAAGGTCTCTTCTAACTCTAAAAGTTAGTGGTTTTGTGAATTTAAAAGTCACAGGATCAAATCAAAATCACAGCATATTTAAAGCTGAAATCCTGGACATCAGCTAGTCCAATCCCCTCATCTCACAGATGAGGAAACTGAGATCATTTAGTCCAACAAATTTCCTCTACAACAATCCCAGATAGGAGGATTATCCGTTCTCTGCTTGAACAATTCCCTACCCCCATCCCTCAGGAAAGTCATTACCTGAAGAGGTCACTTACTCTATTTTCAAACTCTACTAGTCAAGAAACATTTCCTTATATTAGCATGGCAATTAAGGATTTGTTGAATAGAACTTGATGTGATCTTTTCTCTAGAGTGACAGAGGTCTAAGACTTATTCTATATGATAGTCTTAAATATCTGAAGTCAGCTGTCATCTAATGCATGGTTCCCAACTCTTTTTTGTTGTTGTTCCATGAACTACTTTCAACAACAACATTCATGTTCAATCATTTTTCAGTCACTTCCAACTCTTAGTAACTCCACTTGGGATTTTCTTGGCAAAGATACTAGAGTGGTTTGTCATTTCCTTCTCTAGTTCCTTCTATTGATAAGACACAGTTAAATGACTTGCCCAGAGTCACACAGCTAGTAGGTGTCTGAGGTCAGATTTGAACTCAGGAAGAAGAATTTTTTTGACTCTAGGCCCAGCACTCTATTCACTTCAACCCTAGTTGCCTTATAATTGGCTGCTAAGCCAAAGTATATAAGAAAGCACTAACTGGCCAAATCATCTCCTCCCTCTCCCTGGCTGCATTGTAGTATGGAGTAAGGCCCTCGCCTGAGGCCCTCCCATGTCCAGTTGCTGGGAAGCCATAAGGGTATGGTGTAGCTATCTACACAGACATCACTGTTGATATTCCTAAGGTAACTAAAAGGGGTGGAGGACCCAGAGGCACTGGTATCAGTTTAAATTCCAGATATTTCATCATTATTTTGTAACTGCTCCCTCTCTCTTATTTACTTACCCTTCCAACTTTTCCTCTCTCCATTATATCATATTTTTTCCTGCTGTGTGGTAAAAAAGTATTGGAAACATAATGCACTAGATTACAATATTATGACTTTTCTCCTAAATATTATTTATACCAGAGTGTTTTTTGGCAGCTGAGACAGGTACACCTGTGTAGCCCTGAAGAGTGACCTGTTTGATTCAGCCTAACAGGGTGTCAAAGCCAAGACACCATGTGCTTAGAGTGAGAGAACAATTTTGTTCCTTGGACAAGCTGCATTTAGAAGTGAATTTAGGGAGAAGAGGGCTTCATAGTATCCACATTAAGTTAGAGGCTCCTCTCCCCAGGATCCGAGGTAGTATAGTTGAGGGAAGAGTGTACCTCTCATCATTGGGGAAAAAGGGATTACACTTATATTCTTATTATGTATTTTAGTAGATATTCCTTGGCAAAAACTATTTGATGTTAATTGGCTAATTGATAGCAGAGCAAAATGGAGGTTTCAGCCAACAGCACGATAAAGCCACCTCAATCTCTCAAGTGGACTCCTGGGATCCTGAGGGAGAGAATTGTAGCTTCCCTCTGAGAATCCAACTTACCGGTTCAAGCAGGGGTTGAGATGAGGACTTCTGCTGTTTACAAGACTACAAAAGTGCCAAACAGAACTAAGTTGATGGTCCAAGCTGATGCACAATTAGGAAGATATACTGTGTCTTTCCTAGGGAGCTTATGTCTAGTGTTCTCACTTCCTCACGTCCTCCAGGTTTTGGGGACACCTGATCAACTCTGGGTCAGAGGCAACAAGCAAGGGCCGGATTCAGTCACAGAGCCAGGATGGGGAAAACGAACAATGAATCAAAAGTTGTGTAAATAAGTTGAACTCATAGCTAAATAAGCAATGGGAAGCCATTGCTCAGATCCGAGCAGGGGGCCTAGGACCAGGAGACAGTCTGGAGAAGACCCATATACAAGAGGGTAGTAAGATAGGAATGTAGGAAGACAAACAGGAGAGCTTAATAATTCCAGACAAGGAGACTGAGAAAAAGAAATGGTACTCCAGCAGCTAGCTGGCTCTTGATACCGTGCCAAAGGCTGTCTGAGCCAGGGGGTCCCTATATGTTTCTTGCCAGGGCAAGAACTGATTTCAAAGTAGGGTGTGGGTAGGCATAAGTCTCTAGGTAGAGGAAAATGGGATGGGAATATATAGCAAGAGTGTCATGTTGGGGCAGAAAGCAAGGCAGTTCCTGACAGCTACACCCTGATCCTCCTGCTAGATCCCAGTGGGGACCAGGAATGTGTACAATGAGTGGCTCCAGGCTGTAATGATCTCAGAAACTTTCTGTGTTCTTATATGGCTACCAGCTCCCCCCTTCCCTGTCTGTGCAGGGCCTTGCCAGACTTAGGATGGCATCTTTCTGTCTTCTCTCTCTGTACTTGAGATTCACTTTCCATCATTCAGAATTCAGGTTTCTTGACTCTTGGATTCACTCACCATTACAGATTTCAAGGGGGGGTCTTTTAGCTCATCTCACACATCAAACCCTTCCTGGAATCAAGCTTTGGGATGATTTAAGGATAAGTGACTCAGACACATGTGGATTGAATTTCCCCCTAGCTGTACTGTTGGCTAGAATTTAATTCATTTCAACTTAGTGAACATTTATTAATCTCCTACTCCTTACAATACATTGTTTCAGGCTTCTGGAGATATATAAAGTTAGAAAACAAACAGATACAAATGGATGAAGACATCTTGATCCTGAAACAGGGAAACAGAGGTGGTTTGGAGGCTTGTTTGAGTCTCAGTTCTGGAGTTACTGGGGCAAGGTCATCTATCCTTTTTCATGGTCAGCTGGGTAAATTCTCATGATTCTAGGCAACTGAGCAAAACTTCCAGGATAATAGGTCTTCTACGATTAATGTTAAACTAGTGACACAATGTTACCGAAAGAATAGGGAAGGAGCAGAAATAATTCCTCTTTAGAAAAATGAAAGCTACCTAGAGGCATTTAGGTAGATGCCTAGCTGCTCTTTTGAATAGTGCAA
Source organism: Sarcophilus harrisii (assembly GCF_902635505.1). NCBI lineage: Eukaryota > Metazoa > Chordata > Mammalia > Dasyuromorphia > Dasyuridae > Sarcophilus > Sarcophilus harrisii. The sequence goes on along the minus strand of NC_045428.1, from coordinate 459,382,366 downwards.
GAAGGGACCAGTGATATAGGTGCAAGCATTACCAATGTCCACAAGACTCTGATCCAATGTATTAACTCTTCACTCAGTCACCTAGTATATACAGCAGAACATTTATGGGAAAGATGATTTGGGATAAGATAGGGGGAAAAATTGGAAGGATAAGAAAATGAGAGAGAGAAAGACAGAGAGAGGGAAACAAGAGAGATGGAGACACACAAAGAGACCAAGAAAGAGAGAGATAGAGAGAAAGAGAGAGAGAAAGAGAGAGAGACAGAGAGAGAGAGCAGTTATAAAATAATTATAAAAAAATGAAATACCTGGAATTTAAACTGATACCAGTGCCTCTGGCGTCTCCATCCCCTTTAGTTACCCTAGAGAACATCAGCAATGATATGTATTTAGCCATTTCCCTGGGATTCTGTATCTTAAGTTTGTCCCTTCTCTATATTCATAAAATATATTATATATATCATAGATATAATAACATGAAATATATCATATATATCAAATATATCATAAAAATATATAGAGTCCATATAGAGAGAGAAAGTCCCTACTCTATATATACCCATTGATTTTGGAGACACATTTGAAGTCATTTTCTATGCAACTGACTGGTAGAAAGAAATGCTATTTGGGGTACTTAACACTGTGGGTATGTTTGGAGGATCAGAAAATTAGAAGGAATCTTAGAGGGTATTTAGTTGAACTCATAGCTGAAAAAGAATCCCTTCCACAACATTCCTTACAAGTGGTCCTTTGGGACTTCTGGTGAGGGGACACCCACTATCTTCCAAGGTAATCCCATTCCACTTTGAGGCAACAATATGTGTTTGATTTTCTTTTTCTTTTTTTCCCCCCACAAGGCAATTAGGGCTATATGACTTGTGTAGGTTCACACAGTTGCTAAGTGTCAAGTGCCTGAGGCTGGATTTAAATTCAAGTCCCAACTCCCAGGACCTGTGCTCTAACCACTGCACCACCTTACTGTCCCTGATTTCCTAACATAAAGCCCAATTTTGCCACCTTGCAACCTGTATCCATTGATCTTGATTCTGCCCTCTGGAGTAAAGCAGAAAATACTGTTTCTTTTTCCAAATGTCTTTCCTTCAGATTCTTGAATCTTTTCTTCTTTAGGCTAATGTATCTATTTCCTTCGGGAAGTCCTCATATAGTAGGATCCTAAAGCTTTATTACTAGGACATCCCCTGTTTTGTATGCCTTTCCAATTCATCAATGTTCACCATCCTAAAACTCCCTACTCAGAACTGAACACAAATTTTTCAGATTTAATCTGACCAAGACAAAGTACAATGGGACCATCATCTTTCTAATCTTGGACATGCCTTTTCTAAGATGAAGTCCAAGATTACATTAGGCTTTTTGGCTGCCTTATCAGAATGTTGACTGAGCCTGAAATCCAATGAAATCCTCAGATCTTTTTCAGAGGAATTGCCATCTAGCCACATCTTATAATCTTGAAGTTGAGTTTTGAACTCATGTATAAGACTTCACATTTATCCTTATTCAATTAATCAACAAAGCAAGTAACTTCTTTTTAGAAAGTCACTGCACCAAAAATCACTTTTATTGTTTTGATAACTTATTTAATTCTATTCAAGGTATTAGCTTCTCAGGATTTTATTTGAATTTTAACTCCGATCCAATGTATTAGCTTTCCCCCTCAGTTTTGTGTCACTTACAAGCATTCCAAGTCAGTTGTTACTTGGAAGATCCTTGTGACACAATCATCATTTAAATCTTTGGTATATTATGAATCTAAGCACTATACCCTAGTGTTGGGATATGGAGAGAATGAATATAAATCTGTTCATCTCTTTGACTTTTCTCCCCATCCAAAGAGTGAACTATATTCTAGTAGGAGAGTAATGCTGTTCTTGGGGAGACAGAAGTTTCCAATCTAGTAGGATACCCTTTTTATAAATATACACAAGGAATATAGGGAAATTCATTAAAGAAACTATTACATTGAGAGGGACTCCAAAAACCAGGGAGAACTCCAGAAAGGGTTGGTAAACACAGGCATTAATAAGAGTATGGGTAGGTATTTTAAAATAGAATGTAAGACCACATGCCATAGGAACTTATTTGCTCTGTACTATTGTGGACAAGTCACTTAACCTTTCTTTATCTCAGTTTTCTAAACTTTATAATGGGTTCCCCCTCATTTGAGGTTCTTAAAGGCTTGCCAGTCATTTAGTCAGACATTTGTAGAAAAGATTCTTCTTTCCAGGTATGAGTTGCAGTCAATGGCTTTTGAGATAATTTCAAACTCTGAACTCCTTCTGGGATAAAGCAGATCCTGTATGCCTTACAGGAACATTGTGATGGATTTGAAAAGACTCTGAAAATTTTATAAAGTAGAATACAAAAGCCTTTGTCTTATACCAGTTGTGTTGTGTACAGAGCTTAATACAGCGCCTGGAACATAGATACTTAATAAATGTTTATTGACCGACTACATTATAATATAGTATTATATTTTAATGTAACATAATAATATATGATTGATGCACCATTATTAATAATATCATATAATCACATGTAATGTCAATAATAATGATAATAATTCTGACAATTACTATGACAATGTGACTCACCCTGGCAAATGGGCAAACAATTGGCTGACTGCTTGCTCTTCAAGGAAAATTAAGTCCATTCTGGAACTATTTAATCAGCATAAGGTAAAAAAAAGTTATTTTCGTGCCATTGTTCTACATGCCATAAGTTTTGAGTCCTGTTGTCAGTGAGTGATCAGCCTCCCATATTCATATGTCAAGGGAAATTGAATCTCTGCATTTCCTCTTCTCTCCCTATGATCCTTCCCCCACTTAAGAACGCAAAGAAATCTCCCAAGAGCTAGCCAATTTGTTCCATGGAAAGTAAGGAAAGAGGTAAGAATGATAGGAGGTCTTTGTCAAGTGGTGACTATGGCTCTTTCCACTACTAGCAGATTGGCATTTTTCCTGTGCTTAATCTAGAAGATAAATTCCCTCAAAGGAAGGAAGGCAAGAAAGGAAGGCATCAAGAAAGCCTTGAAATAAAATACTGTCACTTTAAGGACAAACAGGAACTAGAACAGCTGTCCTGCAGATGGGGAAGGGCATTTGGAACCTTGGGTTTCTATTTCTAGACAATCTTTGCCCTTCCCCCTACCCTAGGTCCCCTGCTATATTATGGGGTTTTTGTGAGGTTTAGAAAAATAAACAGAATGTAACCATAACTATCTGAATGTGCTAAATTATGGAGAGAGACATAACAGATTAGCAGTACAAATTAAGCCTGGTGGAAGATGGCCAGAACACTGTAACTGGGAATTATCCAAGGAACCCTTATTTTCTCTTTCCTTCTTTCTTCACTGGAATGGGATGGGGTTGAAATGGATGGATTGGAATGGGAACTTGAGGCATCAAAACTGCTCCAGGCCCTTTCACTATTAAGTCAAAATGTCCACAGAAGATTGTTTCTACTTTATAATTAGCTCCTTCTTGGGCTCAAAAACATCTTGAAGGGGTCATCTGATCCATCCCCCTCCCTCTAAGCAAGAACTTAATTGATGCCAAGTGGAAAAATCTTTACTATTTTAAAAGAAACTCTCTGATTTTCTTCAGCCGCTCTGTTCAGGATTTAACCTATATTCTGGGACTTGGACTCTAATTCTACCTTTGATACTGTGGCTGACCAAGTCACTTAATCTCTTCTGCCTTTTTTTTTTTTTTTTTTTGGCAACAATTGGGGCTAAGTAACTTGTCCAGGATCACATAGCTAGGAACTAGTAAGTGTCTTAGGGATGTGAATTCAGGTCTTTGGTGAGGTCAGGACTGGTGCTCTATCTACTGCACCCATCTAGCTGCTCTTTAATCTCTATGGGTTTCAATTCCCTCGCTTATAAAATGAAGCTAGATGGCCTCTGAGCTCCTTCCAGCTCTAGAGCTATGTTCTTCTGCCTTTCCTTAACCCTAAATTGAGTGTCCCACAAACTTTTTCTCATGATTTGAGACCATGGTGTGTTAAGAAATAAAAATTACCAGGCTTAAGCCATTGCCTATTAAGTGAAGTGAGAGGTGGAGTGGAGGAGGGGAAGCGGGAACAAGGAAGCTGCAAAAGAAATTGAGTGCAGAGCAGGCTTAATATATTTTGGAATGCTGCTCTGGGCACTGAAGAATAAAGGAAATTTAGACTGTTTCTTCTGCTAACTGCTACACACACACACACACACACACACACACTTTACTTTTGTTTAAAAAAAAAAAAAAAGATGTTCATATGTCCTGGAGAATAGGAACCGGTATTTTCTGGATTGTAAAGCACCTAGGAGATACTTAATGAATATTTGATGACTGAATGATTGATTGTCTGGTCAGCAAAGAGAAGAGGAGCTGCTTCTTACCTGTGAATCCAAGGGGTTGGCCCAGGTGACCTCTGAGATCTCTTTTAGCTGGAAAGTCTGTAATTCCATTATCCTAGTCTTCCAACCTCTGTACTACTCTAACCCCAGTCACAATCACACTGAGAACCCTGGATCTGCAAAATATATATTTTTAAATTTGGCAATATTTATTAAGGATGATTAATAGGCAAGGCACCTTTCTAGCTGCTAAGGGAGATATATAAAGGAATCAAAAAAGATCTCAAAAACTTACAATCTTGTAAGAGCAATAAGGTAATTACATAAATTAAACAAGAACATGATTAGTACATAAAAGACATGGGGATATTCCAAGAAAGAAGAGATCACTCAGACTGGGAGGATCAGAGAAGTCTGAATGAAGAAGGCCTCATTTAAACTGACTCTTAAAGGATAAAGATTTCTGCAGGTAGAGATGGGGTGAGGGTGGAAGGTAGGAGAGGTATATTTTAAGCATGAGGAAGAGAGCAATCGAAGGTACAGAAAAAGGAAAGTGTGAGACGTGTTTGTGGAATGATGAGCAGTCTAGTTTGGCTGAAGTATAAAGTAGGTAAAAGGGAGTCAGTCACATGAGATGAGACTGAAAAGTTGATAGAAACCAGATTGTGGAAAAACTTGGATGAAAGGCTAGAGAGTTTGGATTCTATTTATAATAATAAAAACAACAAAAACAAACAGCAATAATAGTTGACATTTATATATTGCTTCCTATGGGCCAGGGACTATGTTAAGCACCTTACAATTATCATTTAATTTGATCCTCACAACAAATCTGTGAGGGAGGTGCTATTATTACCCTCACTTTACAAATGAAGAAACTGAGGCAAACAGAGGTTAAGGAACTTGCTCAGAGACACACAGTCGTAAATATATAGACCAGATTGAATTTAGGTCTTCCTAACTCTGGGCCTTGAGCTCTCTATTTTTCCCCACCTAACTGCTGCTATATTTAATAAGCAATAGAATATGAGTAGTGAGTAAGCACTTAGGAAATCAGAGCAGTTCATTTATGAAATTAATTTGAAAACTGTGTGAAGGTTAGAATGGACCCAGAGACTTAGGCGCTTATTGCAATAGTAAAAATAAAAAGTAAAAAAGTCCTGAATTGGAATGATGGCAATGGGAATGAATCAGAGACTGAATCTCAGAGATCTTGCAGAAATGGTACCCTCAAGATTTGGCAACTGACTAGATTGTGAAGGAATGGGACAAAATTTCACGCAAAGGTAATTACAAGGATAGTAGTTCCATTAATAGAAAATGGAAAGTTTGGAAGAGGAATTAAGTTTGGAGAGGAAAATAATGGATTTAGCAATGTAACTAACAAAAGTGGCTTTTCATGCTAGTCATGAAAATTAAGATGATAGGATCATTCATAGATTTAGAGTTGGAATGGAAGAATTATATAGCTCTAATCCCTGAATTTTGCAGATGAGGAAACTGGGACCCAGAGATGTGAAATAATTTACCTAAGGCCACATAGACAGCAAGTTAAAGCCAGGATTAGGACCCTCTGCTTCTAAAACATCCTTTTTTTTCTATACTGTGATGAATTTCAGGGAGGAGAATTTAGAGTCAAAAATGAAAAAAAAAAGTAGGCATTGAGAACTGAAAGGGGACATAATAATAGTTAATAGCAATAACAGCAACTAAAATTTATATAGCACTTTATGGTTTGCCAAATGATTTATTTTTGATCCAAATTGATGTCCCACAGCAGGAGGCTGAAGAAAGGAAGTGGTGAGGTAAAGCTAAGACCTAGAGTCTGTGAAAGTAGATTATACTCTTTAAAGAAGTTTAGCTGTTAAAGAAATGAGTAGGGGAGGATAATATACTGCAGGAAGGGGAGGGGAGGGGCTTGATAGCAGATGGAAGGGCTGAATGAAAGATTTGTTTTCAGATAGAGACATCAGATACATGCATAAACAGAGGTAAATGAGCCACTGGAAAGGGAGAGATTAGATATACATAAGACAGTGGTTGATTGATAAAGTAAGGTACTGAAAGAGACTGCAGCAACCAGATCAAGGAACAGGTGGTAGGGTAGGCTTTGGAAAAGAGAAAGGTCAATTCTTCCTCTGTCAGAAAGAAAGGAAAAGAGTTGAGTGAAGAAAAAAATTTTGAGGGACTTAGGTGAATATAACATCAGATGGTTATAATCTTAGTAAGGAGATAAAGACTTTTTTGTTGTTTTTTGAGAATGTGGTTGAGATGGGAGCTTTTGGGGAGTGAAAGATCTGAAATAGTTTACTATGGAGGATGTAAGACGGAACCAATAAGTGATGAATAAAAGGATCACTGTGGGTCCAATGAGTATCGGTGAGCATTCCTGTGGGCCCAATGGATCAGACCCAATGGATTTAAAAGATACCTGACTGACCTATAGGGTCATGACATAATGTTCCAGGTCTTCTTCCAGGTACACTAAAACCAAGAAGTTCACTCAAATGGAATGAAGATATGGTATAATATTGTCCTCAAAGGACTTAGGTTCAAATCTTGATCATGTTATTTATTAAGTGAAGGAAATCATTTAATCTTTCTATATTTCAGTTTTCTCATTTGTAAAATGAGGGAGTTTGGTCAGATGATCTTTAATAATAATATTTCTAATAATCTATCATCCCAAGAGATATCCTTCTCTAAGTCTGGCTAAAGAGGAGAAGGAAGAAAATAAAGATTCTGGAAATCAATTAATCAATAAACACTTATTAGGGGCAGTTAGGTAGTACAGTGGATAGAGTGTCAAGCCTGGAGTCAGGAAGACCCATCTTCATGAATTCAAATCTGTCCTCAGATACTAACTATGTGATTCTGGACAAGATGTTAAAACCTTTCTGCCTCAGTTTCCTCATCTGTAAAATAAACTGGAGAAAGAATGCCAAGAAAATCCCAAATGGGGTCACAAAGAGTTGGAAAAGACTAAAATGATTTAAGAAGAACAACAAAAGCCAGTGGCCAGTTTTTAAGGGTAAACTTAAATTGAACTGAAATGATTCAAAAACAGCAACAAAAAAAATGTATTAAGCACCAACTTTGTGAAAGGCACTGTGCTAAGTGGTAGAAATACAAAAAGAGGCAAAAGACAGAGCTCACAAACTAATAAAAGAGACAGCAACAAATATATTCAAGCAAATTATATACAAGATAAATAGAAGATAATAAAGGGAAGGTACTAGATTTAGGAGGAATTGGGAAAGATTTTCTGCAGAAAAAAAGACTTTTAATTTGAATGTAAAAGAAGTCAGTGGAAAGGAAGGAAGAGGACATCATAAACCCTAGGGACAGTCAGAGAAAATGCCCAAAGTTGAGACATAGAGTATCTTATCTTTAGAAACATCTGGCAAGCTAATGCTGATGATTGAAAAGTATGGGATAGGGACGAAAGTGTAAGACTGTAAATGTGGGAAGGTCCAGGTTATAAAGGTAACCTGGGGATTTTCTATTTTATCCCAAAGGAGATAGGGAGCTACTGGCATTTTGTTGAGTAAGGGGATGCCATGATTGGACCTGCATTTTAGGAATTGGAGTAGGATGATAAACCAGCAGCCTATTGCAAAAGTTTAGGTATATAGTGATGAAAGCCTATATCAGAATGGTGACAGTGTCAGAGGGAAAAGGAGACATTGAAGAGATGTGCAAAGGTGAAATCAGTAGTCCTTGGCAATAAGTTGGATTTGGGAGGATGGGAAAGTGAGGAGTCCAGGATGAGCCCCAGGTTATAAACCTAAGGGAGTTGTATAAGGGACAACTGGAACAGGGGAAGTAAAGGAGAAGATTTAGGAGGAAAGGTGATGGGGTCAGTTTTGGACATGAGAGAGAGCCCCACCTATGTCCTGCTCTCCTTTACATCACCAACAATTGAGATTCTGTATCCGAAGCAATGTATCCTCCTCTTGCCCTAAAAGCAGAATGCTCTTTTGTCCTCTCAGAGACAGAGAAAAGCCATTTCACTTGAAAGTGATGTCCTGATCCCTCTTCCCCCAGCTGACCTAAGGGAGAACCCGGTCAGGAAGGGTGGAACAAGGGTAGGAGCTACCAGCACCACCTCCTCCAAGTTCGGGAAGGGAGTGCACTTGGCACAGAGCCCTGTTGGAATGCTGAAGGTGAAATCCATCATGGGGCCCAGCCCTGAGATAAGTCTGGGGGGAGAATAAATCTTAGAGGCCCTGCAGATAAGGAGGCGCAGCCCTGGGCCTAAAAAATGCAGCTCTCCTGCCAGCCTCTCGGTTCTGCTGACATGACTTTGTCCTGGGCCCAGCTAGATCAGGCTAGAAAGAAATCCACATGTTAGGTCTCCTGCTAAAGGTGGGGAGAGAGGAGCTTCTCTCTCTAGCTGCTTTGCCATTTTGGGAAAAACACAAATCTCAGCCTAAAAGAAGCTGGAGCACATGGGATTGAGCCCCTTCTCTATGTCTGTTTCTCGCCTCCTCTTATCTCATTTGTTCATCCATCTGAGTGAATACCCTCTTCTTTTCCTTTCTACCCCTTTTCTTTTTTTTTTTTAACGTACTTTCCTTGTCACTTCCTTTACATTCATTAGACTAGAATCTTCATTCTGCTGTCGGTATAATGATTATAGGCAGTAACTATTTGTTGATTAAATAAATGAATAACTGCAATCTGAAGGGCCCTTCTCTGCTTTCTCAAAATAGGTGGACCTTCATTGGGCTTAAAAAGGGAAAACTAAGGTTAATGTGGATTTTGAATATGTTAGTATTATTTGAAGTAAACAATTGTAATAGATGGGTCGGCACCAGAGAAACAATTCCAGGACAGAAAGTGAACAAAGGAGATGTGACATATATGAGAGTAGGAAAAGAAATAAAAGTAGCTTGATCAACTTTAGAGAAACCAGATTTGAGATGTTTCATGGGTATCTAAACCAGGATACATTTGCTACTTGAAGGCAGTTCAGTAATGGAAAGTAATTCCAAAAAGCACAGCCTCTAAGGGAAGCTGCTTATGTGGATGGGTACATAGGAATTTGGGGAGGCTGATGTTCGAGGAAGATAAAAGGAATATTATAGCTCAGCCTCGGGGCAGGATGGGGCCTGAACCAGACTGAAGGACTTGGCTAGAGCTGAGAGGCCTCTGGCTTCTATTGGATACAGATAAGCAAAGATGTAGATAAGATTTGAAAATGGAAGGAACTTTTAAAATCAGAACATGGTAGTAAGCCAAGTAACACTGGATGCAATAATGTGTGCTTCAGTGATAAAATACACAATAAGTATATATATGTATACATACACACTCATATATGTGTGTTGTTTACTTCAGATTACAATCTAATATATATGTGTACATGTGCCTATAAGGGTTATATGTATGTGTGTATCTGTGCTTAGAGGCCAAAGGAAATGACTGTGTCTCTTATGATAACGTAAAGATATAAAGGGAACAGCAGCAGAAAGTATTCATGAGAAGAGGTGGAAAAGGATTATAAATTAATACCTGTTCTAGGTTTGGTAAGGTCTCTTAGGGAACCCACCTAAAAGAAGGAGAATCAAGGAATGCTCCTTGAAGGAAAGAGGAGGAGGAGAAAGAGGGGAAAAAAGGAAGAGGAGAAAGAGAAGAAAAAGAAAAGGATGGAAAGAGTAAGAGAAGAAAAAGAAGGGGGAGAAGAGGAGAAAAAGAAGAGGAGAGGAAAAAGAGGGGAAGACTCAATAGAAGGAATAGATGAAGAGGGGAATAGTATACCCTTTTAATCCTAGGATTTCCAAGAAAGGAGTAAGAGAAAAAGAATTCTGGTCTTTTTCTCTTACTCCTCTCACTATTTCTGCTCTAGTTAGGTCACATGTTCATAACCATATCCCTTCCTGTTCCTCTATTCCTTCTCCCTGGCGGTTGAATAAAACATTGATTCATTCAGTAAACATTTACTAAATATTTACTATGTACTAGGTGGTGGGGATATAAAATCAGAAATGAAAATAATTCCTGTCCTCAAAGAGTTTACATTTTATTGGGTGGGGAAGGCAAAAAATATAAACACATAAGTGAAAACAAAATAAATACATTCAAAGTGTGTGTGTGGGGGGGGGGGGGGGGGGGGAGGTACTTGCAGTGTGGAACTACTCTAGGAAGTGGAACTTTACCTGAGCCATGAGAGAAACTCAGAAGTGAATGAGGAGAGAGCTTATTCCAGGAAGGAAAGGATTCTCTTTGCAAAAAGCATGGAGACAAGAAACAGAAAGCTTGAAACATTGAGTAGTGTTTTTCCTTTTGTGTTCCAAACTCTGAGGAGCAGTGGATATGGAATTCCCCCAATTCAAATTTTAGAGGAACATGTTAGCTTTGAATCACAACAGAAAACAATAGGTTCAAACTAATCATTATGACTTGAGGGCTCCCTATTTTTATTCATGGGGACTAATCATGGAGGGATAAACTATTATGCTTCTATTCTAAACAGCTAAAAAATAAGCCTCATCCCCACTACCTTGGTGACTTTAAGTAAGCCACTTAGCTTCCTTGGGCTTCTGTTTACTCACTTGTAAAATTAAAGGGTTGGACTAGATAGTCTCTGAGGTCTCTCTTGGCTCAGATTTATGGTCTTATAATCACTGTAATATCGCAGAGAAGGACAAAGTGTCAGCTTCTTAACAGTGGGGCACAGTTTTACAAAGGCATGAAACTGAGGCAAATGCATCCAAATGTGTGAAGAGAAATAACATTAGATAAAACTGAAAAGAAATTGGTACTCATATGCAAAATGGAGCACCTCTTTTTGCACTGCCAGGGAGTTGGAAATTGAATAGATGTCCATTAACTGGGGAATGGCTGAATAAATTGTGGTATATGAATGTAATGGAATATTATTGTTCTGTAAGAAATGATCAACAGGATGATTTCAGAAAAATCTGGAAAGACTTACATAAACTGATGCTGAGTAAAGTGAGCAGAAGCAGAACATGGTACACAGTACTAGCAAGATTGTGTGGTGATCAACTATGATAGACTTAGCTCTTCTGAGGAATACAGTGATTCAAGACAATTCCAATAAACTTGGCGAAGAAATGCCATCCACATCCAGAGAGAGAACTATGGAGACTGAATGCAAATTGAAGCATACTATTTTTACCTTTTTTATGTGTTCTTTTGCTTACTTTTTCTTTCTCATGCTTTTTTTTTCCTTTTTGGTTTGATTTTTCATTCACAATATGGAAACATCTTTAAAATAATTGTACTGTGTATAACTTATATCAGATTGCTTGTTGTCTTGAGGAGGGGGGACGTAAGGGAGGAAGGAAGAAAACATTTGGAACTCAAACTCTTACAACAATGAATGTTGAAATCTATCTTTACATGTAATTGGAAAATAAAATATTATTGAGGAAAAAAAAAAAGACTGAGTGGTGCTGCCAGATTACTTGAGGGCCTTTGGGAGAAAGCATGACTTAGATGTTTTTAGAAGAGAAAAGCCATAGCCTTTGGATTGTGGTGGCTGAAAATTAAATTCAGCATAGCACCAAAGAGATTTCTTTCAGGGAGTATTCTATTCTGCTTAGTCAGAGTATATACTATGGGGCAGCAGCAAGGACTGCCTGAATGAAAAGGACTCTAGAAGTAGAAGGGTGGGAGGTAGGAGTGCTCAGATAAGGTCAAGTACTCAGACCAAGAAAATGCCACTCTTTCTTCAGAATTCAGGAATTTGGACTAATACACTTGTCATTTCTTCATCCTATGATATAGCTATAGCTATGGTTGGAAGAGAGGGCTCTGGACTCCACTTTTCATTCTGAGCCCCAAAGCATTATTGCTTCTCCTCAGAAAGGACCTCAAATCTGCTCTAATTATGTTGTAAAATAGAAGGATACTTACTATCTGTGTGAGCAGAGCCAAGTCTCATTAACTTTCCAGGTCTTGGTGACTTCATCTATAAAATGAATCATGAGAAAAGATGGCCTCTGAGTTTCCTTCCAGTTCTAAACCAGAAATCAATGCTATGTTCTTACAATTGAAGGCTCCCCAAGTGGTGACAATAGTAAGAGAACAGGGATAGGGAGAACTGGACCACTCCTACAATGACCATTTGGAAAGTACTGAATACTTCCAATGATAAAGGACTATGGATGCTCACAGTGAAAATTTTGCTTTCATTTATTTTTGTTTGTTTTGTTTTGGTTCCATTGGAAGAGTAGAAAGAGGGACAGAATATAAATGCATTTAAAAATTTTGTTGTTGGTTAGTCATTTTCAGTCATATCCAACTTTTTATGACCTCAATTGAAGTTTTCTTGCTAGAGATATTGTAGTGGCTTACCATTTCTTTCTCCAGCTCATTTTTTTTAATAGATGAGGAAACTGAGAGAAACAAGGTTAAGTGACTTGTCCAGGGACACACAGCTGGTAAGTATCTGACGCTGGATTAGAATTCAGGTCTTTCTGATTCCAGGCCCAGCACTCTATGCACTGTACCACTTAGATGCTCAACTTTTAAAATAAATATTTGTAAAGCTCCTACGCATGATGGATATTATCTTTCAATGTATTTAATTGTTCTTCCAATTTTTAAAATTATTTTTATTTGAAATTTTGAATTCCTAATTCTATCCTTCCCCCCCTCCCTGAGATGGTAAATAATCAGATATAGTTTATACATATCTACTTACCTCATTTTGTCTTAATAAAAGACAAAAAAATGAAAGAAAGTGACAATATGTTTCAGTTTGTATTCAGTTAATGTTGTCCTGTATCATTGTATTGCTGAAAATAATTTAAGTCATTTGCTATTCTTCATCCAATAATATTGCTGCTACGGTGTATAACATTCTCCTGGTTCTGGCTTAGTTCACTTTGCATCAGTTCATGTAACTCCAAGTTTTTTTTTGAAATTATTGTACTTGTCATTTCTTATATAAGAATAAGAGTCCATTACAACTACATACCACAGTTTGTTTAGCCATTACTCAATTGATAGCCATCTTTTCAATTTCTAATTCTTGGTCACTAAAAATAGGTCCTTTCCCACTTTTTAAATGTCTTTGAGATACAAACTTAGAAATGTATTGTTGGAATACTAGATGATGACCAGTTCTGATGGATCAGGCCATCCTCAGCAACGAGATCAACCAAATCATTTCTAATGGAGCAGTAATGAACTGAACTAGCTATACCCAGAAAAAGAACTCTGGGAGATGACTAAAAACCATTACATTGAATTCCCAATCCCTATATTTATGCACACCTGCATTTTTGATTTCCTTCACAAGCTAATTGTACAATAATTCAGAGTCTGATTCTTTTTGTACAGCAAAATAATGTTTTGGTCATGTATACTTATTGTGTATCTAAGTTATATTTTAATATATTTAACATCTACTGGGTCATCCTGCCATTTAGGGGAGAGGAGGGGGGGGTAAGAGGTGAAAAATTGGAACAAGAGGTTTGGCAATTGTTAATGCTGTAAAGTTACCCATGTATATATCCTGTAAATAAAAGGCTATTAAATTAAAAAAAAAAAAAAGAAAAAAAAGAAATGTATTGTTGGATATCTAAGACCCACAGTTCTGACTCAGTAGAGGAGCAAATCAACAGGGGAGTTTCCAGTCCCAGGTCAGAAGGCAAACTATGGGAAACCAGGCTTTTTCTCATTGCAAACACAAGGGGCCCCTGTGCTTAAAGCCAAAACTCAGAGCTGCACAGGAAGCTTGGAACAGTATCACCTTTAACCCCAGGGACAGAGCTCCACCATAAAAGTAAAAAAGAGAGGAAATACCAAAAGAAAAGAAAAGAAAATGAGCAAAAACCAGAAAAGAGGCTTGACCATAGAAACCTACTATGGTGATAGAGTAGACCAAAACACAAAGTCAAACAAGGACAAAATGTGGCCAGAAGAAATCTCAAAGACTGATATAAATTGGTCTCAAGCCCAAAGAGGCTTCTTGGAAGTGCTCATAAAAGACTTTAAAAGGAATATAAGAGAGATAGATAAAAATATGAGAAAGGACGTGAGAGGTATGCATGCTTGGAAAAGGAAGAAAAAAATTGTCTGAAGAATAACTTGTTAAAAAGTAGAATTAATCAGCTAACTGAAGAAAATCACACATTAAAAACTAGAACAGGGAAAATGGAAGCTTAATAATGCTGTGAGACAGCAAGAATCAATCAAACAAACTTTAAAAAAGTGAAAAAAATGGAAGAAAATGTGAAATACCTCATTGAAAAAACAGCTGACCTGGAAAATAGGTCCAGAAGAAACAATTTTAATATTATTGGCCTATCTGAAGGCCAAGAGCTGGACAGCATTCTTCAAGAGATCGTTACGGAAAACTGCCCTGATATTCCAAAATCAGAGGAGGAAATACTCATTGAAAGAATCCTTCAGAAAAAGATCCCACAAGGAAAACCCGAAGGAACATTGTTGCAAAACTTCAGAACTACAACCTCAAGTTAAAAATACTGCAAGCTGCCAGACAAAAACAATTCATATATCAAAGAAATGTGTTGCTAAATCAAAGGGTATGCACAATTTTGTAGCCCTTGGGTATAGTTCCAAATTATTCTTCAGAAAGGTTGGATTAGTTCACAATTCCACTGCCAGTGCATTAGTGACCCAATCTTCCCAAACCCCTACAACAACCAACATTCAATCAGTAAATGAACATTTATTAAGTGCCTGCAATGGACTGTGTAAGCACTGGGGATACAAAAAAAGATAAAAGGTACTTGTTGGTGAGAAGTACCTGTCATAGAGACTCCACAAAGTGACTGAATCTGAATTAAAAGAATGAGGGTGAGTGTTCAATCCCAGGGTTAGATTAAGCAGTTCATAAAATCATATTGCCTTTCCATTCCATTGCCATCCCCATCCTCTCCCCATCTGAATCCTACTCATCCTCCACAGTCCAGCAGTCCAGCTCCTCAGCATTCTCATACATTACTCTGTTATCCCGGTCCTAGTCCACAATGACCACTTCCTCCACAGAGTACCAACATCACTTATTAGCTAAGAGCACAAAAGTGTTTAATCAACGCTTTATTCGTTCATTCTTGCATATTGCCTCTTAATTCACAATTTCTGGCGGCTGGATGCTAGGCCAGCTGGGCTGCAGAGATTTACTCAGGCATATTATTTCCTGCCTAAGACAGGCAACACAGATGCAGATAGACATAAAGATCTGAGAGATAGAAACAAGAGGGAATACACAATAGACAAGATTAACTATCCCAATTGTATACATAAGAGGCTTCCCTAACACACAGTCAATTAGAAAGGTAAACTAAGCTACCACTGGCTGCTGACATCCCTCCAGGGCGCATCTGCACAGCTGTGGTGTGGGGCTGGTAGGTATGGCTTCTCTGCAAGTGCCCTTAGATCTTTCCCAAGTGTGTTTTTTTTCCACCCAGTCTCCCCCAATAAGACTGAGCTCCAAGGAGAAAAAGGTCATATTTCTCTCTTCCCCTGAGGCCTTCTCACAATGCCCCATACAGGGCTCTGTATGAAGTGACATGATACGGACCAACAGCCTGAGTGGGACTGAGCAGTCCCTGCACAGAGGCAGCCCCTTCCTCTCTATGACTCTGTGTTCAGTCATTTGCTCTGGCTTTTTAAAGCCCTTTTTAAAAAAATCCCTCCTGCCCTGCCTCCCTCTCAAATTTGACCCTGGTGAATTGGAGTAATTTCTGAGGGAGAGAAGTCTTGTCCAGAATGCCTCTTACCCACCCTGCTCAGGAATGTGGTTGCTGCACATTAAAACAGACCTGCAGGCGTCTGTAACAAGCCTGCAGTCGTGCCAGCAATGACCTCACCCTGTACAGCAGGGCTTTCACCTAGTGAACGGGGATGCTCTGCGCAGGATCACAATGCAGCACCCCCTTTTGCTCCCTGCATGGCTGGCTTGGGGAGCATCCCCGACTCATCCCTAGATTGAGACCCTGGCCCCAGCTGTTCATTTCTGGCTCATGCTAAAGGTCAGAGTGGGTAGTGTCTACCTTCTCTGCTGAGATGGATAGGGTCACCAGCCCCCTTGCGCTTCATTCTAAATGGGGCCTGACTCAGGGGAGTGGGTTTTGCTATAGCTGCTCTTCCCACTGTCCCATACCCTTTCCAGAGAGTCTACAGAAGCTCAAGAAGGACCCATGGCAGACTGGCTTACTGCCTTGGGTTTGGGAATAGACACTGGAAACCCTCACTTTGATAGCTTATTACTGTGTAGTTGAGTCCTTGCTAAGTCTTAGGTTTTGCCCTAATTCAGTTTCTTTGCCCTGAATTCATGAGTATCAAAGATTTGGTGGAAATCCACCTGTACCACAAGCTTCCCTTCTCTTATTAGGGAAATACAAGAATCCCAGGATTGCCCCCAATCCTGACCTTTCCTATCCTATACACTGAACTGCATTGATGCCCCTAAATATCCGATTTTGTCTCTTTCCTTGTATATGAGAGACAGGCAAGGGATTAGACTAAATAATCTGCTTCTGAAGTCCCTCCATTTCTATATAGTTTTGTGAATAATAATGCATGTTTGTTTGCATTTACTTTTTTATCTCATCCGCATGTAAATGCAGACCATCTGCCATTGATTCTAGATATTATTCTTTTCCCCTTAATATCTCTAATTCTAATCCTTAGAATCTGAAACTTATTGTTGATGATAGATCCTTTCAACTGTGTCCTACTCTTTGTAACCCCATTTAGAGTTTTCTTGGAGGGATTTGCTTTTTCTTCTCCAGGTCATTTTTATAAATGGGGAAACTGATCCAAGCAGAGTTAAGTGACTTGCCCAGAGTCACACAACTAGTGTCTGAGGCCAGATTTGAGATTAGGAAAATGAGTCTTCCTCACTCCAGTCCGGGCATTTTATCCGCTACAATTCTGTATCATATGTTTCATGTTAAATTGGAATTTTTTTGGAAAAACTTCCACTTGGACCAATCTGGACTGCTGCATTGCTGCTTCATCTTGAACTGAGAATAAGGAAAAGAGGTTTCCTGAGTTAACTTGCATTAGCTGCTCCACAGAAGGCAAGAGACATGGTTCTCTGTGCGGCTCCCCTATACACACATACACACACACACTTCCCTTACTAATCCTTCACCATTCCACTCTCCAATACTACCTTTCTTAGATCATTATATATTTTTATGAACACTTTTTATTTTATTTTATTTTTAAAGAGAAAGAGTATAATTCAATCTGTATTCAGACACCATCAGTTTTTTCTCTGGTATGGATAGGATTTTCAGAGTAGTCAAGATCATCTTTACAGAAAATTGTAAGTTTCTCCAGGGTGTAGGCTATGTGTGTGATCTAAGAGAAAGAGTCCTGTACCTTTCAGTGAGTAGACTTTGCTAGTGAACTTGCTGGGTGCCGATGAGCAAGTCGTTTAAGTCTATTTCTAAAGTTAGGGGATTGAACTAGATACTCCAAGGTTCCCTCCAGGCTAATAATCTACACTTGTATGACTATCTTGGGGCTCAGTGATAAACAGTTCCCAGCACAAGGTTATGAACATGTTGGCGCCTGACTGATAACCAAATGATTGTGCATTACACTGGAGGAAGCTGGCGCTCTTTGGGCCTGGGACAGCCTTGGGGGGCTTGCAGCTGTTCCCAGCTGTCCAGTCTGGAACAATGCAGAGCCTGTCAGGCTTTTCAGGCTGATCCCCTTCTGAGGATGTGTTCGGATTGCAGTGTTAATTGGAGGCATCTCAGCTGCTTTCTAAGCTCTGCTTCCTGTCTCTTGGGGTTCCCAGCACTGACTTCTCCTAGAAGGCAATCATTCTGTCAGTGCATCTCTCCCTCAGGGAAAGACCTAGGGGAAGCAGCAAAGCTCTTGTATCATCTCAAAGGGGCCGAATGAGACCCCTCCTTCTTCCTTCCTGCCCCCTGCCCCCAGGCCACTTTATGCTTCTATCACCTTAAGAAAGTTAGGGATGGGGATGGCAGAGGACTTGTCTCATTCTAAAAAATGTTCTGTGGAAGGAGATTTCATAGCCTCTTGTGGTCACCTGTTCCAATCTTTAACCAACTTGTTGGGACTCCATAGCTGCCCTTCTCCAACCCTGACCAATTCTCACACTGCATCCTAATCTGAACTCTGCTCCAGCCAAGCAGGTCCCTGCACTCATCCAGGCTTCACCTTCCAGTCCTGAGCCATGGATTTCCCCTCCTCAGTGCTTAACCATTCACTGCCAGTCCAAGTCCCTGTCCCCAGAGTACAAATTCTGCTGAACTTGTTTCTTTGCTACGGTTTGAAACACTAGCTGGTTCTAATTACCCTATTTATTCTTTCTTACCACCATCCTGATGAACTCGTCGTTAATGTTACTAGTGTTTACTGTTCCTGTTACTTAAGGCTGTTGTTTTAAGCTCATATTGGTATCTTTTTTTCTACTCAATTTAGCTGGAATATTCCCCAAAGTGGAAAGAAACTATATTTATAACTTCCTAGATATCTCCCAACAATGCCTAATACCATGTTCCTCATGAGTCAATCAGCATGATCATTTTCAAAAAAAAGTCACCAGTATGGAATAAAACAGGTTTTCAAAAGTAAAGTCCATCAAGAAACTCAGGAGTCTTAAATCATGCATTAATAAGATTTTTTTCTGGAGAACAAATTACCTGAAATTAGTTTTAAGGGAAGAGAGTGATAAAAAGAAGAGACTATTTAAGCAGAAGGGGAAAGTTTGATATGGATAGACTGAGGCAATCTTTCTAAAGTTGGCTAAGAAAATTCCTCATATGCCAGGTCATTAGGCAGTAAATTGTCCCCTCCTTGCCACTTCCAACTCTATCACCTGTCTCTTCAAAAAACAAAACAAAATTTATCATTATCTTTTCCTGTCATCTTAGTCAGTCTGAGAGGTATGAGATGATAGCTCAAAATGGTTTTAATTTGCATTTCTTTAATCAATAGTGATGTAAAGCATTTTTTCATATACCTATAGATGGCTTTAATTTCATCATCTGAAAATTGTCTGTTCATATCCTTTGACCACTTATCAATTGGGGAATGATTTGTATTTTTATAAATTTTATATAATTCTTTATATATTTTAGAAATGAGACCTTTATTAGAAACACTAGCTGTAAAGATTTTTCTCAGCTTTGTACTTCCTTTTAAATCTTGTTTCTATTGATTTTGTTTGTGCAAAACCTTTTTAGTTTAATGTAATCAAGGCTGTTCATTTTACCTTTCATAATGTTCTCTAGTTCTTCTTTGGTCATAAAGTCATCATCCTTTCTATCCAAATCATGGACACATTTTGACCTTATTTTGGTATGCGGTGTGAGATATAGGTCTATACCAAATTTCTGACATATTAGTTTCCAGTTTACCCAGCAATTTTTGTCAAATACTGAGTTCTTATCCCAGAAGCTGGAGGTGATTATTGTGTTGTGTGTATCTAATTTATCCCATTGATCCACCATTCTATTTCTTAGCCAGTACCAAATGATTTTGGTGACTGCTGCTTTATAGTATGGTTTTAGGTTTGGTATTGGTACCATCTTTTGTATTTTTTTTTCATTAATTCCCTTGATATTCTTGACCTTTTGTTCTTCCAGATGAATTTTGTTATTATTTTCTCTTGTTCTATAAAATAATTTTTGGCACTTTGATTGATATGGCACTGAACAAGCAGACCAATTTAGGCAGAATTATCATTTTTTTATATTAACTCAGCCTAGCCATGAACAAATGATATTTTTCCAGTTGTTTAGATCTGATTTTATTTGTGTGAGAAGTGTTTTGTAATTGTGTTCATATAGTTCTTGGGTTTGTCTTGGCGGGTAGACACCAAGCATTTTATTTTGTCTACAGTAATTTTAAATGGAATTTTTCTTTCTCTCTCTTTCTGATGGGCTTTGTCAGTACTATATAGAAGTGCTGATGATTTGTGTGGATTTATTTTATATACTGCAATTTTGCTAAAGCTGTGAATTTTTTCCAGTAGGTTTTTGGATGACTTTCTAAGATTCTCTAAATATATCATCATATTATCTGCAAAGAGTGATAATAGGAAAAGATAATGATGAATGTTGGAGGGGATGTGGGAAAACTAGGATACTAATGTATTATTGGTGGAGTTGATCCAGCCATTCTAGAAAGCTATCTGGAACTATGCTCAATGGGCAGAGCCTTTGACTCAGCAATGACATTACTAGGTCTGTATCCCAAAGAAATCATAAAGGAGGTGAAAAGACCCATGGATACAAAAATGTTGTAGCAGTTCTTTTTGTGGTAACAAAGAATTAGAAAATGAGTAGATGCCTATCAAGTGAGGAATGGGTGAACAATTTGTGGTTTATGAAGGTAATGGAATATTATTGTTCTATAAAAAATAATGAACAGACTTTTTTTTTTTAGAAAAACCTGAAAAAATTTACATGAACTGATGCTGAGTAAAACAAGCAGAACCAGGAATGCATTGTACATAGCAACAGCAAGAATGTGAGATAATCAACTATGAAAGACTTGGTTCTTCTCAGTGCTTCAATGATTCAAAACAACCCCAATAGACTTTGTACAGAAAATGCCTTCTGCATCTGGAAAAAGAACTAAGGAACCTGAATGTAAATCAACACATGCTATGCTCACTTATTTTTTCTGTGTTTTTTTTTAATCTCTCTCATAGTTTTCCCCTTTTGCTTTGATTTTTCTCTCCCAACATGATTTATAAAGCAATGTATGTCAAAAATAAAAAAGAAATTCAAATCAAAACAAAAGAAAGAAAGAAAAGAAAAGAAAACAACAACAAAAAAACCTCTTATAATAAAACTGTACAGATTTCCCCAAAGGCCATTGAGAAAATATATGCCCATGCCCAATTCATTGATCTCTTTTTTTCTATTTTATTCATATAAGGATTTAGAAATATAAAATTTCTTCTAAGAATTGCTACAGCTCTTTAATTTGGTTATGTTGTCTCATTACTGTCATTCTCTGATAAAACTATTATTTCTATGAAAAAAAAAGAGAAAATATATGCCTTGTAACTCACCTAAATCATCCATACTGAAGTAAACTTCATTTCAAACCAAAGCACAGCACTTTATACATAGTAAATGCTTAACAAATGCTTCATTCATTCATTTCCATCTGTGATGAAGTCCCACTGTTAGAGCTTCAGTCAATAGCCAATGTAGGAAATGGTAAAATTCCAGAAAGTTAGAGATTTTGGGAATTCCCCAGAGTGGAGAGAGAGAGCATAAAACTACTGCAAAATTCATCCTGATCCCATTCCTTATGACCTGGTATCTTTTCCCCCCACTAAAATCCCATGAAAGATCTCAGATGAAATTTCCAAAAGGAAAAGAATTCAAATAGTGAGAAGAACATTGAGTATAGAGTCTATATACTTGAATTTTGATCCCAGTTTTTTCAAGAACTACCTGAGTGACCTAAATCAAGTTTTTGGGTCTTGGTTTTTCTCCTATAAAGTGAGAGGATTAGGACTATATTATCCTTAACCCTCCAGCTATAACATTTGGGAGGGTTGGCATATGAATGAGGAACCACCCTTTTGGGGCTAGGTCCCAGAAAGCTTCTGGAACAGTATACATTTCAGAGAAGCAGATTTTAGCTTGATAGTAGGACAAACATCCTAACAATTATGGCTGTCCAGGCAGTGAATAGACTGCGTGAGAGGCCATCTTCTTCAAGCAGATACTGGATGATCACTTATTGGGGATAAGAGGAACAGGATTCTTGTTTTGATGTGGATTATAATTAAAAAGGCTCTGAGATCTCTTCAGACTCTGAAATTCTATCATTTTGCCCTAATTCTTATCCAGACTCCATTTTCCTCTTCACCAGCCTTTGCATTCTCCCAAGGACAGGTTTTATCAGTTCCAGGATTTTCCTGGTTCCTTTAAGGGTCTTCTTGAGTCCAAATGAAAAACAAGTTGGAGCCATGATTGCAGGGGGAGCAGAATTTTACAGGCACTCGCATTTTCTTAAGGACTCCCTTCTCACACATTCTTTTGCATTTTTCCTTTTATTAACGTGGCATCTTTCCCAGGCCACTTTATGGGGCTGTGTGTTTTCACTTATACATTGATTGGGTCTGATCCTGTCTTTTCCTATGAAGATCTGGTTCAATCCCAGCCCCTCACCCCATCCTGAAAGGCTTTTCTGGAAGCTTTCAGCCCAAATGCTTCCATGGCACTTCCATGGCTCCTCTCTGCTCAAAGGCTAGGTTGTGTAAGGGCTAAGATGAAGGATAGGACTTTCACTCTTTCTGAGCCAGCTTTCTCAGATCCCTTCTCAGGACTGAGAATAATCAATTTCACAATGCATTTTTACAGATTATTCAAAATGATTCAAATCTACCTTGGAAATTACACAGAAAAGGTCTTTTAAGATCAGAGGTACAGGTTGGAAAGAACCTTAGAGGTCATCTATTCAACCTCTTCACTTTACAGATGAGGAAACTAAGGCCTAGGGAAATTAAAGGAATTGTTCAAGATGCCATAAATAGTAAATGGCAAAGGTGAGGTGTGAATTCAGATCTTATGGAGTGAAAATCCAATGTGTTCTTTTCACTGTACTATAATTTGCCCAGGTAAGCCACAATTTATCATTGGTGAATAGAAGAGGAGGGAAAAAAAGATATACCTAGGTGATTTTAAGACTTTGAACTATTGTTTCCCCCAATTTTTCTGGACAAATTACCAATGTGGAATGAAAGAGATAAACCAAAGATCGAGGCTCAAATAAAAAACTTGTTGTTCATCAAAGAAAGAGTCCTAAATCATGGATTCAAGAAGTTTTTCTGATGCAAAAAATAATCTGAAATTGATTTTATAAGAGGAAAGCAATAGAAATAAGGAGACAGATGTAGAAATGAAGGAGCATATGGGCATGCTGTGACAATTTAAAATTAACTGGAAAAATCCCCCAAATGTCAGATCTTTAGGCAGTCCTGTCTCTTCACTGCTACATCCACTCCTTCCTCATCACTTATTTCTTTTTTAGAAAAAAAATCACAATAAAAGCGTGCAAGTTTCTACACAGTCCCCTAAGGTAAATAAATAGCCCTTTAGGGATGCCTTCCATTCAGGGAGGGAAGGAAGGAAGGTAGGTAGGAAGGAAGGAAGGAAGGAAGGAAGGAAGGAAGGAAGGAAAGAAGGAAGGAAGGAACAAAGGAAGGAAGGGAGAGAGGGAAGGAGAGAGGGAGAGAGGGAGGGAAGGAGGGAGGAAAGAAGGGAGGGGAAAGTGGAGAGAGAAATCACAAAATAATTTACTAAGCTATACTATGAGCTGAGCACTATGCCAATTGCTTGAGATACAAATCCAAAAGCAAGGTTCTAATATTCTATCAAAGGAGAGAACACACATTGGAAGCAATTGCTATGAAGAGATTTAAGGATGGGGGCCTTTCAGTCAAGATGGCCTCTTGACTAGGGACTCAAGGGATTCAGGGTGTGACCAAACCAGGCTGAATAACATAACTGAAAACATAGCAGGAAGAAGAGCCTGGCCCTGGCATAAAGCTCCAACTCAGGAATGAAAGCTGAGGAAATGAGTATATCAAAAAAAATGCTATCCATTAAAAAAAATTTATTACAGATCTAACTTCTTAACAACTGCAAGTAAAGATTCAAAGAAAAAAGGTGGTTTTTATTAAGAATTACATAAATATGTAAAAGAAATGAAGTAAGATTAAAAATTAATAAAAGCTTTTGAGGAGATAATTAGAAAGAGAAAAAATAACAAACCAAAAAACAGTAAACCTTACCCAAGAAATGTAATGCCTGAAACTAGATCGGACCAAACAGAAAGTAGTAGTTCCATGAGACAGCATGAAATATCGAATAAAATCAAAAGTTTGAAAAGACAAAGAAAATATAAGATATATGATATATATTTTTTTAAAACTGTCCTGAAAAACAGATTGAGAAGAGATAATTTAGAATCCCATTATGTATGAGATAAATTGAGTGAAGATCTTTCATGGGAACATGACCTTGAAATTTTACAATAACAAGTTGAACTATAACTAAAAAAAAAAAAAAAAAAGCTGCAGGTGTTTGATTGTTTTGGATGAACATTTCCCCTTCTGTTTCCCAGCACTTCCTAATTAGCATTTAAGTACTTTTTTTTTTTTTTAAGGCGATGATGGCTTTGGGAATTCAGGTAACAGAATTCTCTCATCCAAGAATATCTGCTTGTATAGCAGTTCTCTAGGGAAACTTGAATTAAAAGTTTGTTATTTACTAACATTTTTTTTTTTGTTTCTGGGATAGACTTTTGTATTTAGAGAGCAAGACTGGACTCCCCAGACAATGGGAGAAAAGGCTAAGGGGGTGGGGAGTAGGAGCTTCTGGTCTATTTAATCTTGTGTTTTGCAGTTTGTTCTTCGAATTCCTCTACTGATACCTTGTCTATTAGGAGTTGCCCTTTCTCACCAGATTGTAATAAATCCCTTTTTATTACCTCGAGTATCTGATTTTTTTTTAAATTAAAGCTTTTTGTTTTCAAAATATATGCATGGATAATTTTCAACATTCACCTTTTGTTCCAAATGCTTTCCCTCTCTTCCCTCACCCCCTCCCCTAGGTAGCAAGTAATCCAATATATGTTAACCATGTGCAATTCCTCTACACATATTTCCACAAATATGCTGCACAAAAAAAAAATATATCAAAAAGGAAAAAAATAGAAAGAAAACAAAATGCAAGCAAACAACAAAAAGTGAAAATATTATTCTCACAGTCCTCTCTCTCTAAATATAGGTGTCTGATTGTTTTTGTGGTCACTACTGTCCCACACAATTAGACTCTAAAAACACTTATTTAAAAAAAAAAACCTGGATACTATATTTCAAGAACTCAAAAATATTGTTTAGATCTATTTTGATAGAGGACAAAATAAAGATAGACAGAATCCCCCAATTACTTCCTAAAAGGAATACTAAAAGAAAAAGTCCAAGGAATGCAACAGTCAAAATTTGGAGTAAACACATCAAAGAAAATATGCAATAGTCATCCTAAAAGGAGCAGTTCATGTATAAAGAAATTATAATCAGAATCACTGTAAGAAATAACAAAGGAGAGGATTTCAGAGAATCTTGGGTAGTATAAACTGTACACAGTGCAGGGAGCAGAACCAAAGGCAAAAACATTGTAAAAGAAAACAACTTTGAATTCTGATCAAAGTGATGATAATCTGTCTCTAGAGAACCTGCGATGAAACATATTACATCATTAAAGAAAAGTTATAGACAAAAAAAAAAATATGAGCACTCTGTGGATTCATTTTGTTTGACCTTAATTATTTGTTACAAGGGTTTTTCCAATTTCTTTCTCCAGTTAACAGTGTTGGGGGGGTGGGGTCAGCAGGAGGAAAGAAAGAGGTTAGCATTAGTTAAAAAAAAAAAAAAAAAAGTGATCATTGTAGCATTTTTTATGCAAAGGAAAAAAAAATATAGAGAAGTGCAGAAAGAAGCTCAGATACATAGGACAGTTTTGAAAGTACCATGTGTAATTTTTTTGAGACTGGATCTTCCTTTTTCACACAGGCTAGACATATAGTGACGACTCACAAATCTAATACTTACAAGTTGAACTTGAATGTTTTGAGTTGTTCCATTTTTCTGTTTTACTCCTCCTCTGGGAGTGTTGTGGCTTTTTACTTCCTAGAGGCTCTCCATATTAGTGCCAGATTTAGTTTGGACATCAGATCCTATTTATCCCTATTATAGCTCAGCACCCCTGAACTCAAAAGATCCATTTACCAGCCTCAGCCTCCCCTAGTGTTAAAGATTATAGACATGCCTGACCATGTCCGGCTCTTATAGAATTTGTAAAGCTTCTATTTTTCAAAAGCAAGCTGTATGAAATGGAAATTTATAGAAATGCTCTTTTCTGGGTGTTTAAGTGCAGAATAACAAAGAAAAGAAAGTAACATGCATGGTGAGTAGAGTGATTGGGGAATATTGTTGACAGACTCCTTCTAGGAGAAATGATAATGTTAAATTGATCAAATTACCAAATTAGAAGGAGGGATGATAAAGCAAAAGCATATGTCATGGCAAGGTGGTTGGCAAGAAAATAACCAAAAAGTAAAGAGTGAAATAAAACATAACTGGAGCCTTCCTGAAATAGTGGAACAAGTGGGATGGACACCAATCAGTATATTTTGGACTGAATGTAGAAGTTGTAGAGATAAAAGGGTTAAAATTTCCAAGGCATGTTTCTCTGGTCTGGATACTCTTTTAGAAAAGAGTTGACTTGGGGACCAGTCTACAAATAGGTTGAGATTGGACCAGTGAAAAGGAAAAGAAACAGTAGGATATTGAAGAGAACAGTCAGGTCAGGTCACAACAAGATAGACCTTGGGACTACATATCCCCTTCCCTTTCCAGTCTCTGACTTAAAATTAACTGAAAAAATAATGTTGCCATGGAAAGAGACAGCTCTATATTTCTTCATCAGCTATGGAGGTGAAAGGACTTGCCCACTAAACAATGTCAGAATTGTGAAAAGAATGCAGGTCTCTGACCCACAGCCCTGCATTCCTTCCACTTATCATACCCTTATCACTTGTGGATAGATATTATTTTGTACCCAAAACACTCTTGTTCAATTTGATTGTCTATCTTAGTCATGTAGGATTAGAAATGGAGACCTTTTATATGGGAAACACTCTTATTCAACTTAGTTTACCTTAGTTACTCAAGATCAAGAATGGAGACTTATTCCATTCTCTGCCTGTCGTTTTCTTGTATCTCTAGAATCTTAGCCTCAGAACAAAAAGACTACTGGGTAATTTAGCTTCTCTAGCCCCAGGACCTCTAGAGAGAGGCCCCTATTCCTAAACTAATGAGCCACCTATATTTGCTAGTTGTGCAATAATCCATTTATAGTTTACTATTATAAAAGAGGGTCCTGTTGACCTAATGATCTATCCTGAATGTATCAATTAATTATGGAACAGCTTGATAGATTTACTAATCTATCCAAGTTCCATGTCCCATCCTTCCTGTATTCTGA
This sequence comes from Sarcophilus harrisii, assembly GCF_902635505.1. NCBI lineage: Eukaryota > Metazoa > Chordata > Mammalia > Dasyuromorphia > Dasyuridae > Sarcophilus > Sarcophilus harrisii. The sequence goes on along the minus strand of NC_045428.1, from coordinate 459,354,997 downwards.
TCCTTTTGATACTGCTTCCTTAGAAGTTTAAGAAGCCTTGCTTTGTTTAATTTAAAAGAAAGAGCTTTGCTATCTAAAATTCATGGTTGAAGAATTGGAGACTCTTTCTCATATAGTTATAGAAATCAATAAAGGAACATACTTTAACCAAGCCATAGTTAAAGACTGGCAAAAAAAAAAAAACAAAAAAAAAAACAACTCATCCACAGCCCAAGACATGGCTCTGAATGAATCAGAGATGATCAGAATTGGACTTCAGAGATGGCCTAATTCCACCCATTCCCCAACAAGATCCTTTCTACAACATTCTTTGACAAACAGCCATTCAATCTCTGCTTGAAGGTTTCTAGGAGTGAAAAGCTCACTATCTCCCAAGATAGTTTATTCCTTTAGTGGCAACACTAATTGTAGTTTTCTTTATCTTGAGCTGAAATCAGTTTATTGGCAATCTCCAACTACTGCACCTTCTTCTATTGAGTGGGTCCAAGCAGGACAGATCTAATCTTCCTCCATAGCCCTTCAAATACTTAGACACAAAACATTTCCTTCCAAGTCTCTTCTTCAGGTGAAAAGTCACCAATTCTTTCAACTTTTTGTCTTATGACATTTTTTTCTAGTTCCCTCATCAATCTGGTCTTTCTTATCTAGATGTGCTCTAGCTTGTCAGTGTATGGCTTACAAAATGGCACCCAGAACTGAATAAAATATTCCATATCTGGCCTAACCATGGGTTATTACTTCCATCATTCTACTATGCATCTGTAAACATAGCCTCAGAAGACTTATATCATTTCCAAAAATAAAATCTACTTGCAAAGGACAAAGATCATTACCAGTAAAGGAAACTATTCAAAAGAGTATAACATAGACTCTGAAAGTAATTTCAAAAGGGACTCCCAAAATTCTTCTGAATAATGGCAGCATCATTAAATGAGCATGTAGATTCCACAAGTATCTATTTTCTAAAGGATTAGTGGCCATTTGAGAGAATACATTCTTACATTAAAAAAAAAAAAACCCATAAACATATTACTTAATTTCTCATAGCCTCAATTTTTTCATCTGTAAGAATGAGAATCCTTTTAACAAGAATTCTATAAAATGAGCAAGAGAAAGAAATAGCAAACCATTCCAGTATTATTGCCAAGAAAACATCAAACAGACTCACAGAGTCAGACAGGACTAAAATGACCAAATAACAACATCAAAGAATGAGAAGACAGAGAATAAGTTTTGACTTAAAAGGGGAGGTCAAATGACCATATATATGTGTGTGTGTGTGTGTGTGTGTGTGTGTGTATATATATATATATATAGAAATATATATATATATATATTCATATAAGTAGTTGATAGAAAAGAACATAAATTTAATAATTATAACAATTATGAACCAAGAAAAATAATAGAAGAATGGTAAGAAGATAAAACCCAATAATTTGTTGATTACAAGAAACACATTTAAAACATACAAACTTATAAAGAGTGAAAATGAGTAGATGGAACAAAATCTATTATACTTCAAGAAACTCTAAAAGAGCAGGAGCTGCCATTGTGATCTCACCAAATGCAACAATAAATATTGATTGCCGAAAGAAATAAACAAGGAAATTATTCTATTCTTAAAGGCTCCATAGCAAATGATAAGTTATTTGTTTTTTTTTATTTTATTTAATAGCCTTTTATTTACAGGATATAAACATGGGTAACTTTACAGCATTAACAATTGCCAAACCTCTTGTTCCAATTTTTCACCTCTTACCCCCCCCCACCCCCTCCCCTAGATGGCAGGATGACCAGTAGATGTTAAATATATTAAAATATAAATTAGATACACAATAAGTATACATGACCAAAACGTTATTTTGCTGTACAAAAAGAATCAGACTCTGAAATATTGTACAATTAGCTTGTGAAGGAAATCAAAAACGCAGGTGTGCATAAATATAGGGATTGGGAATTCAATGTAATGGTTTTTAGTCATCTCCCAGAGTTCTTTTTCTGGGCATAGCTAGTTCAGTTCATTACTGCTCCATTAGAAATGATTTGGTTGATCTCGTTGCTGAGGATGGCCTGATCCATCAGAACTGGTCATCATATAGTATTGTTGTTGAAGTATATAATGATCTCCTGGTCCTGCTCATTTCACTCAGCATCAGTTCATGTAAGTCTCTCCAGGCCTTTCTGAAAATATCCTGTTGGTCATTTCTTACAGAACAGTAATATTCCATAATTTAATGATAAGTTATTTGAAATGTATGTTCACCAAAAGGCATAGTGGTTAAGTTCTTAAAAGAAAAATTAGGCAAATTTCAAGAAGGTATTTATAATAACAATAACATTAGAATACTTTAAAATTCCTCTTCTAGACTTGAATAAAACCAATAGAAATATAAACATGAAGGAAAATATAGAGCTAAATGAGTTGTAGGATAAATTAGATTTTGTGAAGATATGACAACTTCTAGGACCAGCTAGGTGGCTCAGTGGATAGAGCACGAGTCCTGAAGTCAGGAGGACCTGAGTTCAAATGTGATCTCAGACACTTAACACTTCCTAGCTGTGTGACCCTAGGAAAGTTACTTAACTCCAATTGCCTCAGCAAAAAAAAAAAAAAATTGACAACTTCTGAGTGACAATATTAAAGAAAACACATATCTCTCAGGATCCACTCAGTACCTTCACAAAAACTAATCATATGCTAGGGTATAAAGAAATCAATAACAAATGTTAAAAATATATATATATATAAGCAATTTTTTTTTAAATGAAAGGATTGGACTAGAACCTTCCAGGATCCTTTCCAGTATTGTATCTATTCAATATGGTGAAGTAGAAAGAGTGCTAGATCTGGCATTAGCTTGCATTCAAGTCATGACTGCCACTAACTACTCTAAAGTTCCTTTGCCTCTTTCATTCTTAATTTCCTTAGCTGTAAAATAAAAGTTTAGACTATAGGACCTCTAAAATCCATTCCAACTCTAACCCTATGAATCTATGAGATTTTGCCATGAGAAGACTGGATAAATGAATTGGAGATGTTTAGAGAAGGAAGAAAAGCTTGTATGTGGAGGGAACAAAATAATTGTTTTCAAGTATTTGAAGGATTGTCACATAGAAAAGGAATTTATTAAGTATGACTCCAGAGAGCCACACTAGGACCAAAGAATGTAAGGGGAAAAGTTCTGGCTGGATATAAGGAAGAGTTTCTTAACACATTTATTCAAAAGTGGTATGAAGTGTCTTATGAAATAGTGGGTGAGTTCCTCTTACTGTAGATTTTCAAGTAAAGCTTGATAACCATTTGCCAAATAAGTTATAGAGATATAGAGAGATATTCTTGATGAGATATAGACTGAACTAGCTGACCTCTGAGATCTCTTTCATCTCTGAGATTCTGTGATGATATCTTCTATCTTGTTCTTTCTTCAAGGCTAGCAGAGCTCAGTAAATGCCAACACAAACAACCTCTTCTAGTTCTTGCTCTCTGAATAAACTATTCATTGCCACTGTGATCTTTAATCAATATTTATTGTATTTATTATGTGTGAGGCACTATCCTGGGTAGGCCACGTGAGGAGTCAGCTACTAAATTTCTTTCCTCCATCTTTCTGTCCAGCAAGGTCTCAAATCTTATTTTAACATGGTCCTGGCTTATTGCCACTTTTCAGCTCTGGGAAGATCACTTGGGAGAAACTATTTCCCTAGCACCTGTTAAAAGGGAAGAATCTTTGAATCCCATGAAGAAGACTCAGCAGGAGCAGAAATACTTTTCTCTGTCAACAAACCTTGGGAGAGGTGCCAGGACCTGAAGAGTTTAGGGTAGGAAGTTTTTTCAGGTACCTTCCATCTGGTCAGCAGATGTGGTTCCACCAAAAGATGCTGACCAAATGGGAGAATGGCTGAAATTCTAAAGTAAAATTGAATTGTCTGTCCTAAAGAGTTAGAATGAGGAATGAATAGGGGCTGATTGCTGAAAGATATATTCTTTCTCACAAATTCCCAAGATCATCCTTAACTGAACAGGGATAAATCAAAAGCTGATACCAGTATCTATTCCCCTTATCTGGCATTCTCCCTATATCTTCAATAGACAGCCATATAAGGAAAATCATCTCAAGGAGAAACAGTATAATCAAATTGTGTGTGTACTTAGAACAAGATAATGAGGCAAGGATGACTGATGAACACATCCCAGTAAGAAAAGAAGTTACACATCCTTGAGGCTTTTTAAATGGGATAATGTGAGGTACAATTCTCTTTGGAACTAAATTATCCCATAGAAAACATTTCTCTATCCTGTCAAATGGCATTCAAGTTGATATCACCAATCTCCACTTGACACCATGGGAATTTGCCTGGTTTACTGTCTAAGGTGATCTAATCTGGATATCTTTGTGTAGAAATTCCTACCCTGATTATTCTTTATTCTATCCTTTCATTTTCAAATTGTTTAGTTTCAACATGGTGACCAAAAATATAGATCCTCAACCTTTCCTTTCCTACAGGGACTTGAGGGGTCTCCATATGTAGCTGCTACTAGTTCATAACATTCAAAGGGGACAATGAGATTGTTGGAGAAGGTGTTGCTCAATTGAGACTCAAGGAAAAAGTGTTATATTACTATTGTTGACCAGCACCACAATCTCTACAGCAACCCATTAATATAAAACTGATTTCTCTCTGCCAGTTACAACTAAGACAGGGCTACTGGTGCCCACCCTTTTCCCCTAAGTTTACCACATTTCTAATATCTTCTTATTAGTGGCCCACTGAGCCTAGCCCCAGGTCTTCACCTGCATGATGAGGTGTTTCAAGGAACAAGTTTAAGCCTCGGCTCCTAGCAGGTTTTCCCAGAGCCCACTCTATCTTCAGTTCCTGGCTGAGAACAAAATTTGGAAACCTGACAGGAAGCATGGTACAATGAGAAGATTATTGAATTTGGAATCAAAGAATCTGCCATTTATTACATCTGTGACCTTGAACAAGTGACCTCTTTGGTCTGGGGGTTTCCTTAACTGTAAAATTTGAAGTTTGAACTAACTTATCTTTAAGATCTCTTCCAGTTTTAAATCTATGTTATATAGCCTTATGATTTTGTGACAAAGGTGCAAAGGGCTGGCTGTGTTTATCTAGGCAAAGTCTAATCAGTTTTTATTTGTTTATTTGTTTTCTAGACTAGTCCAACAGAAGCTATCAGATGTGGGAAAAGAAGCTAAAAAAATTAGATAAAACAGGAAATGAGAGGTATTTTTTTTTTTAAAGGAACTAGAAGGTGGAAGAGAAAAGGAGATCATGATTAGATAAATAGGAATTGAAAAGAGAAATACAGGTGATGGGAAATTTCTGTACATTTTGCCAAGAACTGACATGAATATTGTATGTAAAACATCATGCAAATTCACATCTATTCACTTTTTAGTCAACAACTCAGGCCCATAGTGTGGGAAGTCAAACCTAACTTTGGGCATGATCTGTGGTGTTCATTTATAAATGACTACTAACACTGAACTCCCATGATTCCCCCCACAGTTGAAACTGAGAGGAAGAAGGTATCCTGAACAGTCATTGCTACCTCCTAGCCCCAAATGGCATGCTGTACCCCACCCCCCAGCCCAACCCCCAGCAGATGGCTGACAATTCTTCTTGGCCTCTGAGAGCTCCCTTGGCTGAAAGCCACATTCCAGAACAGCATGTGTTTCATCTCAGGCCCGCAAGGTCTGCAGCTCCAACTGGAGCCAGAAGAAACCTTGGCTCAGGCTGCACATTTCTGGGAAGGGGGGCAGGGATGAAGAGGGTGGAGATGGGGAATGAGGCTAGATTTACAGTGATGAAGAATATTTGGTATGATAGAGGGCCATCTAGAAAGTCAACTGATACCCCCTCTCTCCCACTTAACTTTTCAAAGTAACTCCCCAGGACCTGTAAGAACTCCCATCCCATTCCATTTTTTTCTTTCCCCTACTCAAATTCCACTTGCATGACATCCACTGGTCCTTTCCTCCTAATTCCAGTCTCCTGACAACCGCATCTCCCCAGTTCTAAATCAGTGATTTGTCATTATAAGATTGCTTCATCCTGATCTTTTGGGGGGTTTAGGAAGAAAAAAGAAAGATCAGTCACTCCTGGATTCCATCTGAATAGTACCTGAAAGGCATATAATTTCCAATCCATCAGCGCTAAGGCTGAACCCTAGAACTATTTGGGCTTTGGAACAGTCAGGGCTGAATTAGGGGTGAAAAAGAACAGACATAGAGAAAAGGGAAAACAAGGAAGATGGAGGGATAAAGTAGACTTATAACTAGGGATAACTAGGAAAATTTTAGGGAAAAGTCAGATGTGTGGGAAATCTTCCACTTTAGTCAGGTACAGTCATACCAGGCAACTGCAAGAGAAAAGAGAAGAAGCATGAAGGTAGAAAGGTAGTACAGGAGAAAGGGAACAGGATCCTTGTGGGGGTAGGAGGTAGGCACTAGTAGGGAGAGAAGTAGAACAGAACTGAAGATGAACACAAAAATCTGCTTTCTGAGAGACGTGAGATCTTCATGCCCCCCAAGACTGGGGCCAATATTAGGCTGAGGAACTTGCCCTTAGAAAGAAAGTTCGCACTTCTTCATGCTGGCTCCCTTGGACAAAGCCCTGGTCATTCCACTCTAGTTATTTTTACGGGAATGGAAGAAGACTAACCTATTAAAAAGAAGGAGCAAAAGAAGGATAAAGTCAGCCAAATTAGAGTTAAAAAGGAGGGAAGGATGTAGTTGCTAGAAGGGAACAGAAAAAGATAGAGCTAAAAATGAAAGCAGAATAATATATCTTCTGTCGGGAGGACCTGAGTTCAACATTTACTAATTGTGTGACTTTGGGCATATTATTTACCTGCTAGTTGCCTCACAAAAAAAAAAAATCAGTGTTCTGGATCAGCATAAATATATACATATATCTTCTGGTGGGCCTTAAGCTGGGGTGGGGAAGAATAGCTTTGCATCTTCTGAGAGTTCTGCTCTGTAGTAAGCTAAGGGGTTTCTGACAGCAAAGTAAACTGTGGCGCACTGAGTTTACCCAGCTCCAATAAGCAGCACTTTGCTGTGTTTGACATTTCCTTCCCACTGAATTAGCCGAAAGGCACTGAACCACAGCCAAGCCCCTTGACAGGCCCCCTCCCCCAACAAACACTTTGCAGGCTGGGGAGGAGAGTAGGGAGGAGGAGGAGGTTGCCCCTCCTTATAAGCCAACTAGCTCCCTCCTTCTTGCTAGTGGTTCTGGAGAACTGGAAAGGACCTGGTAGGTAGGGTAGGAGATGTCTCTCAAAGGCCAGGACAAAAATTTCCCTTTCTAGGCAGAGAAGTCTAAGGAAAAAAAGAAACCTTTTCATTTCCTGCAATCCCCACTTGGACTAGAGTTCCCCCTTGAATAGATTGTTTACTGTTCTTAAGACTTCAAAGACCTATGTTTTTGGAAACAGAATGGATGCCCACCAATTGGAGAATGGCTGAATAAATTGTGGTATATGAATATTATGGAATATTATTGTTCCGTAAGAAATGACCAGCAGGATGATTTCAGAAAGGCCTGGAAAGACTTACATGAACTGATGATGAATGAAATGAGCAGGACCAGGAGATCATTTTGTACTTCAACAACAATACTATATGATGATCAATTCTGATGGACGTGGCCCTCTTCAGCAATGAGATGAACCAAATCAGTTCCAATAGAACAATAATGAATTGAACCAGATATACTCAGAGAAAGAACTTTGGGAGATGACTATGAACCACTACATACCACTACATAGAATTCCCAATCACTCTATTTTTGTCCGCCTGCATTTTTTATTTCCTTCACAGGCTAATTATACACTATTTCAAAGTCCAATTCTTTTTGTACAGCAAAATAACTGTATGGATATGTATACATATATTATATTTAACTTATACTTTAACATATTTAACACATATTGGTCAATCATCTGGGGAAAGGGGTGGGGAGAAGGAGGGGAAAAGTCGGAACAAAAGGTTTTGCAATTGTCAATGCTGAAAAATTATCCATGCATATATCTTGTAAATAAAAAGCTATAACAAAAAAAAGAAAGAAAAAAAGATCTATGTTTTGCAGATACCTTCTTCTATGCAGATCAATACTTTGCTATGATTTTAATAAAGAGTCTTTGAGTTACTGTGACCAAAAAAAAAAAATAATTAACCAATGATCAACTACATGATAAGCCTAACTCCATTCTTAGCCAGATTTGTCCAGACACAATGGACATTCATAGTCAAAATTTTTCAAGCTTGGAAGGAACTACTGGAGTCTGTTTGTTACTGGCAGAGATTTGGGGAGCCTAGGGTAACCTCCATGCCATGATGAGGCATCAGGGTAAATCTTGAGTAAAGATATTCATTGTACTTTGTCTTTATTAAATACTTGGGAGAAATTCTGAACTATGCTATGTGGAGACCAATGTAACAGCCTGTGCCCACTAGGAGTTTATATAGACAAGGATATACATAAAAAGAGATAGTAATTGTCCAGATTGTCCAGCAAACTGATGCACAGAACTACTTGTGTTTGTGTGTTTCATGCTAAGGATGATTGTCCCTTAAATTTAATACACACTTCTACTGGACTTATATCCCAAAGAGATCTTCAAGGAAGGAAAGGGACCTATATGTGCAAAAATGTTTGTGGCAGCCCTCTTTGTAGTGGCAAGTAATGGCTGAACAAGTTATAGAATATGAATGTTATGGAATAATATTGTTCTAAAAGAAATGATCAGCAGGATAATTTTAGAGAGTATTGGGGAGACTTACAGGAACTGATGCTAAGTGAAATGAGCAGAACCAGGAGGTCATTATACACAGCAACAATAAGACCATTCAATGCTCAATTCTGATGGGCATGGCTTTCTTCAACAATGAGATGATGTAGACCAGTTCCAATGGTCTTGTAATGAAGAGAGCCATCTACATCCAGAGAGAGTACTGTGGGAACTGAGTGTGGTTCACAACATAGTATTTTCACTCTTTTTTGTTGTTTGCTTGCATTTTATTTTCTTCCTCATTTTTATTGTTTTATTTGATTTTTCTTGTGCAGCAAGCTACTTGTATAATTATGTATGCATATATTGTATTTAACATATATTTCTACCATGTTTTACATATATTGAACTATTTCCCATCTAAGGGAATAGGTGGGGGAAAGGGGAAAATTGGAACACAATGTTTTTCAAGGGTTAAGTTGAAGAATTATTCATGCACATGTTTTGAAAAATAAAAAGCTTTAATAAAGAAAAAATTAATACACACTTAAAATTTAAATATACATGTCAAGTTTTTTATTCTTTGTATTCTTTATTTTTTTCCTAATTTAATAATAAAAAAGAAAAATTTTATAAATCCGTTGGGGAGATAAGATTCCTTATAAGTGCTGGAATTGTGAAGAGTTCTTGAAAAGAGGGAAAAAAGAATCAAAGTACAGGTTTCACAAAAGGGCACTGTAAGTTTATGTAGTAGAATGGAAGAAGTCATAAATTATACATTGTGTTCAACCTTATTAAATCCTAGAGTTGGTACAGACTTCAGAGGACATCTAGGTCACATCTCCAGTAGGTCTCCCAGCCTCCACTGGGATAATTTGTGCTTTACAGTTAACAACATACTTTCCTCAAAATGACAACATTGTATGGTAGGTATTATAATTACTCATTCTTCCATCTTATAGAGGAGATTAATGAAGTTCACAGAAATATAAGTGACTGTAGCAACAACAAAATTATATGATGATCCATTGTGATCCAAGCCAAGATACTTGACTCTTTTCAACAATTAAGGTGATTCAGGCCAATTCCAAAAGATATGTAATGGAGAGAGCCATTTCCATTCAGAGAGAGGGCTATGTATGGGAAATAAATGTGGATCACAACATAGTATTTTTACCTTTTTAATTGTTGGTTGCTTGCTTTTTTCTCATTCTTTTTCCTTTTTGATCTTATTTTTCTTGTGCATCATGATAAATGTGGAAATATGTTTAGAAGAATTGTATATGTTTAACCTATTTTGAATTACTTACTATCTAGAGGAGGGGGATAGGGAGAGAAAGGGAGAAAAATATGAACACAAGGTTTTGCAAGGGTGAATGTGGAACACTATCTTTGCATGTATTTTGAAAAATAAAAAGTTATAATTAAAAAAGAGAGAAATATAAATGACTAGCCCAATGTCACCCAGTTGGGGTATAAATCAAGTTCTTCTCATTTTATATATGGTGCCCTTTTCCAACACCAAGTAAATGACCTTCATGTATGGACCTTCGTTCTCACCATTGCTAGAGAAATCAGAGAAAGCTTCTTGGAGGAAGTATTTGAGTTGAATTTTAGAAGATTCAGAGAAATACAATATGCAGAAAGGAAAAGGGCATTCCCATGATTATAAGAACAACTTGAATAAAAACGAAGATGTAGGAGAGGCAATGAGTGTTTGTGGGGCATTGAGTAGTCCACACTAGCCAAAATTTGAAATGTAGGAGAGGGAAATAATATGAGAAAAGGACAATTACCTCTATTGAATCCTTGATCCAACTTCCTTTCAACTTCTTCAGGACTTTGTTCCAGTAATGATTCCCTCTGCTTCTTGTAACTTGAATCCCTCCCTCTCTCTCTATAAATGTTCAGGTCTTCTTAATCCTAAAAAGTTTTCCTTCACCATTGCTCCCTGGCTATTTATTGTTCCATCCTTTCATAGTTAAAATTTTGAAAAAAGTTGTCTTCAAGTGGCAAACATGTTATTTCAAAATGGTGGTAAAACTGGTGTTTTGCTTTGTTTTTTTGGAAGGGGATGAATTAGTGGCTAACAATACAGATGCATGTGGAAAAAAAAAAGAAAAGAGCATAAAATATTTTTAAAATTCACAGGAGAAATTCAGAAGTCACAAACATCAATTTGGTTACTATCTTAAATTTAATACACACTTAAAATTAAATATACATGTTGTTTTTATTCTTTGTATATTGAAATTTTGTTGTTTACTAACTTAACAATAAAGAATAACAAAAATTCTGACTATAATCTCACTCTCTCCTAAATATTCCTTCTTCCCTTGACTTCAGTAACATCAAACTGATTTCCCTCCTAATCATTCTTTCTGTCTTCTTTGCTTGTTGCTTTTTCTTTTCCCTACATTTTAAGGTAGATAATCCTGAAGGCTTTGTCCTTGGCCTTACTCCAGTTTCTCCCTACAGTCTTGCCCTTGACAAGTTTATTCTCCAATACAACAAACAACTATGTGCAGATAACTCACAAATTTATCTTTGGCCCTGACCTCTCTTCCTAGTTCCAAACCCACATCTGTGGCTGTCTATAAGACTTTTCCACTTGGATAACCCATCAGTACTTCAAATTCAAAATGTCCAAATTGAGCTTAATATCTTTAACCAGAAGAGTGTTTCCTTTTTTGATTTCCCTATTTCCATTAATGGTACCAAATCTCAATATACAAATCTTCTGAACAGGGGAATGACATCTGTGTTTTGAGAATATAATTTGAGTGCATACCCTTTGATCCAGCAGTGTTACTACTGGGCTTATATCCCAAAGAGATTATAAAGAAGGGAAAGGGACCTGTATGTGCACGAATGTTTGTGGCAGCCCTTTTTGTAGTGGCTAGAAACTGGAAACTGAATGGATGCCCATCAGTTGGAGAATGGCTGAATAAATTGTGGTATATGAATATTATGGAATATTACTGTTCTGTAAGAAATGACTAACAGGATGATTTCAGAAAGGCCTGGAGAGACTTACACGAACTGATGCTGAGTGAAATGAGCAGGACCAAGAGACCATTATATACTTCAACAACAATACTATATGATGACCAATTCTGATGGACTTGGCCATCCTCAGCAATGAGATCAACCAAATCATTTCCAATGGAGCAGTAATGAACTGAACCAGCTACGCCCAGAGAAAGAACTCTGGGAGATGACTAAAAACCATTACATTGAATTCTCAATCCCTATATTTATGCCCACCTGCATTTTTTATTTCCTTCACAAGCTAATTGTACAATATTTCAGAGTCTGATTCTTTTTGTACAGCAAAATAACGTTTTGGTCATGTATACTTATTGTGTATCTAATTTATATTTTAATGTATTTAACATCTACTGGTCATCCTGCCATCTAGGGGAGTGGGTGGGGGGTAAGAGGTGAAAAATTGGAACAAGAGGTTTGGCAATTGTTAATGCTGTAAAGTTACCCATGCATATAACCTGTAAATAAAAGGCTATTAAATTAAAAAAAAAAAAAAGGGAGAGAATATAATTTGACAGCCTTGTGGAGAATAGATTGGAAAATGGAAGAGAGTGGAAGCAGGAAGGGAGATTAATTTGATGGTTTTTGCTATAGTCCAGGTGAGAAGTTTTAATGGCTTCAGCTAGGATGGTGGTCATTTAGTGGAGAGAATATGTAAAAGAGGTATTGTTGAAATTGGACCAACAAAACCAAACAATTGGTTGAGTGGGGGGTGGGGGAAGAAAAATGAAAATTTGAGGGTGATTTCAAGGTTGAGGACAAATGGAGGATGAAAGGTTGGTAATATCTTCCACACACAAAGGGAAAATCAGAAGGGGAAAGATCATGAATTCTGTTGTGGACATTTTGAGTTAGAGATTTCTAATGAACATTTAGGTAGATGGTATCTAGAGGCTTTTGGTGATGTAAGATTAAAGATCAAACATTGTTGGTGGAACTGTGAATGAATCCAACCATTCTGGAGAGCAATTTGGAACTATGCCCAAAGGGCTATAAAATTGTGCATACCCTTTGACCCAACACTGTTTCTACTGGGCATATATCCCAAAGAGATCTTAAAAGAGGGAAAAAGACCCATGTACAAAAATGTTTGAGGCAGCCCTTTTTGTAGTGGTAAGAGACTGGAAATTGAGTGGATGCCCATCAATTGGAGAATGACTGAATAAGTTATGGTATATGAATGTTATGGAATATTGTTATTCTGTAAAAATGATTAGCAGGATGATTGCAGAGAGACCTGGAGAGACTTACATGAACTGATGCTAAGTGAAATGAGCAGAACCAAGAGATCATTATACACGGCAACAAGATTGTACAATGATCAGTTCTGATGGACATCACTCTCTTCAAAAATGAGTTGATTCAAACCAGTTCCAATTGTCTAGGTATGAAGACAGCCATTTACACCCAGAGAGAGGACTGTGGGAACTGAGTGTGGACCACAACATAGCATTTTCACACTTTCTGTTACTGTTTGCTTGCATTTTTGTTTTCCTTCTCAGGATTTTTTCCCTTTCTAGATCCAATCTTTCTCTTGCAGCAAGATAACTGTATAAATATGTATACATATATTGGATTTAACATATAATTTAACATATTTAACATGTATTGAATTACCTACTATCTAGGGGAGGAGGTGGGGGAAGGAGGGAAAAATTTGGAACACAAGGTTTTGCAAGGGTCAATATTTAAAAAATTATCCATGCATGTTTTGTAAATAAAAAGATATAATATAAAAAAAGATTAAAGATCAAGAGATATGAAGTCTAAATAAGTAGATTTTAGAGTCTTCAACAGAGAGTGATCATAGATCCTCTGAAAACTGATTAGACCACTGCGTGTATAGAAAAAGTAGAGAATCTAGGTTAGGGCTATAGAGAACATTCATTGATAAAGTGAGGAACATAGATCCAACACAGAAGATGGAGAAAAATTGATCAAATAAGACAAGAATTAGGATAAGACAGTATTATAAAAAGAAATATAGAAAAGAATATTTAGGAGAGAGTAATATTAAGAAGGATATTTAATGATTAAGAGAATGTTTATAACCTTGGGGGGGGGAGAGAGAGAGACAGACAGACAGACAGACAGAGACAGGCAGAGAGAGAGAGAGAGACAGAGAGACAGAGACAGGCAGAGACAGAGAGAGACATAGAGAAAGAGAGAGAGAGAGAGAGAGAGAGAGAGAGAGAGAGAGAGAGAGAGAGAGAGAGAGAGAGAGAGAGAGAGAGAGAATATCATGGATAGAGACAAAGGTTTCAGTTCCATGGTTGGGTTGGAAGGTAGCAAGGGTCTGAGAAGTGAGCCACTGGAAGCAATAAAAATAGATAGGTTTTTTAGAACTTTGTAACTTTGTGAAAGAGAAGAGAAACATAGAACATTATTTTGAGGAGATGGAGAAGTCAAGTGAAGTGGTTTTTTTTTTGTTTGTTTTTTTGTTGTTTTTTTTTAATGAATAGGGAAAGGAAAGATCTCAATATCCCTTCTATGAGAACCAGGGAAGAAGAGTGGAAGATTAGTAAACAAGGGGATAAAAAAGGGAGCAAGCTATAGAGGAAACAATAAGAGATAGGCTCAGAAGCACAAGCAGAGGGACTGGCTTTGGCAAGTAGAAAGACCACCTCTTCCTCCTAAGATTGGAGCCAAAGAGGAGAGAACAGAATAGGATGTTAAGAGGATTGGAGATGTAGATGTGGAATGAAGAGAAAGCTCAAAATAATTGGCCTCAGTGTTCTCAATGATGGATGAGTCTAGGTAAGGCTATGTATAGAGGCAGTGAAGAGTCTACTACAGTTAGAGTATAAACTATGTGAAAGATGGGAATGGGAAGGGAGGGTAGCATTATCTTGGATAGAATGTAAAGGCAACTGAACTCGCAACATAGTAGGAGGTTTGTAGCAGAGCAACATGATCAGATCTAGGCACCAAGATTTTATCTGACATCATAGTAAAATATGTATTAGAAGAAAATGGTATCAGGAAGATCCTTGACTCAATGCACATCAAAGCATACTATTTTCACTTTTTAAAATTTGCTTTTTGTTTTTTCTTTCTTGTGGTTTCCCCCCATTTTTCCTAATTCTTCTTTCACAAAAATATAGAAATATGTTTAACATGATTGCACATGTATAGCCTATGTCAGATTGCTCACTATCTGAGGGAGGGAAAGAAGGGAGAGAGAATAACTTGGGACTCAAAAAACTTAAAAAATAAATGTTGAACGCTATCTTTATATGTAATTGTACAAAAAAAAATACTATTAAGAAAATAAAAAAAAACAAGATCCTTGCCCTTGACTCCTGTGTAATCCATTAAAACTGTCCTTCTTAAATCTGGAACACAAGATTTTTCAAGGATGAATGTTGAAAACTATCTTTGCATATATTTTGAAAAGTATAAAGCTATTATTATAGAAAAATTTTTTAAAATTAAAATGGTCCTTCTTGCTTCCTGTTTCTTGGAAGCAAAAGACACAGATAATGGCCCATTTTTATATAGCATTTTTCAAAGTGTTTTCACTTTGTGAGGTAGGGTAACAAATAATATTACCATTTTATAGATGAGATAAGACTTTAGAGTACTTTTGTTCTACTGAGTAAAAGTTTTCTTATATCTATGAATAATAGACATAATGGGATCCTTACATTCTCTAAATCTCTCCCTTACATTTTGACTATGAAAATATGATTTACTCTAAAAAAAAATTGCCTGCAAAAGCCTGTCTGTTATCTTCTTGTATGTTTCCTAAGAATATCCTCAGTCTTGCCAGGTCATCTGCATAAAGATTTTATTGGGATGAGAAAGTAGACATATGGGTTACAGTTACTGATGCCATAAGATCCTGTTAAAAGGGATTTCAACGAAAAATCTTTTTTTTACAGATGAGGGAAATCAGTTCCAGGGGAATGAAAAATACAAGATAATACAAGATAAATACAAGATAAATACAAGATAATAAAAAAGTAAAGGTCAGTGACAGGATTTGAACCTAAGTCTTCTGACTTTAGAGTTAGTGTTCTTTCCATTGTGCTCATGGTCTTCATATTCCTACTTCCATTCCCCATCACATTTACTTCCTGCCTTTTCTGCCTTTTTTTTTTAAATCTTTTTTTCCCCACTCAGAATTTTTCCTTTGAAATAATTCAAATCTAGCCTCAGACATTTACTAGTTGTCCAAATGTAGGAAAACCATTTAACCTCTATCTTCCTTAGTTTCATCATCTATAAAATGGGGATAATAAGAGTATCTACTTTCTAGAGTTGTTATGAAGATCAAATGAAATAATATTTATAAACACTTAGCACAGTGCCTAGCAAATAGTAAGCACCAAAAAATGTTAGTTTTTATTACTATAACCAATCGTTTCCAAAATGTAAATGTTTAAAAATTAACAATTTAACTCTCAAACCCAGTTAAGCTGACACTGTCCAGCTCCTCTTTCTAATTCTATCATGGGTTCAAAGATTTTATATTACAAATGAAGAAACTGAGGTCTGGAGAGATTATGTCTAAGGTTACACAGAAAATGCATTGGCAGGGCTGGGATTGTAGAGTCAAGAAGACTCTAAATTCAGTGCTCATCTCAAAAAGGTTCATGGACAGAAGACCCAATAAAACCCCTGTAAAAGAACTGTTTGTTACAGAACAGCTTTTAGAACTTGGTCCAGTCTCATGTTTTTGTTAATTAACTGTAAAAAATTTAGCTCTGTATCAGTACATAGTCACATACCATGCATTTAGTTTGGCAATACAAATGATTCGCACCATTAACCATGTTGGGTTTGTGAGTGTGTGTCCCAGCTTGTAAGCAGTGGCCTAGGGCACAAGGAGGATACTTGAAAACTCCATGTGCTTTTAATGGGAGGCAGCTTGATGTGCTGGTGAGAACACTAACTCTGAAGTTAGGAGAAACCTGATTTCTAATGCTACTATTACTTTAATTAATTGAGGAACCATAAGCAAGTCACTTAATCTTTCCTTACTGTCAATTTCTTAACTGTCAGATTATTTCCAGTTATTTCCAGCATTATTGCCTGAGGAACAAATGAAATGACGTACATAAAGCATTTTGTAATCTTTAAAATAATATATGCCAGTTCTTTTTCATATTTTAATTCCAGAAAACATTATTCTACATGGCTCCGGGATATATAATTAGTGATGAATAGAGTACTGTGTTCCAAAACAGGAACAGTAATATACAGGGACCATAACTTTCAAATGAGTGGGGAGGAGAAGGAAGAGGAGAAGGAAGAAGAGAAGAAAATAAAGAGGAAGAGAAGGAAAAATGAAGAAGAGAAGAAGGGGGAAGAAGAAGAGGAGGAGGAAGATAGAAAGATGAAGAGGAGGAGGAAGAAGAGGAAGAAAGAAGAAAGTAGAAGAGGAGAAAGAAAAAAAGATGAAGAGGAGAAAGAGGAGGAGGAGGAAAAGGAGAAGGAAGAAGAAAAGGAGGAAGAGGAGGAGGAGGAGGAGAAATAAAAAAGAGAGGAGATGGAAGAAGAAGAGAACAAGGAAGAGGAGGAGGAGAAGTAAAAAGGAGGAGGAAGAAAAGGAGGAGAAGGAAGAAGAGAAAGAAGAAGAGAAGAAGTAAAAAGAGCAGTAGCAGCAGCAGGAGGAGGTAGGGGAGAAGGTCACACAATTTTTTAGATCTTGTCTAAGACTCAGGATACTTTGTCCTACTCTGTTCTTTACATTCTTGAGGTTCTAGGAAGTATGAAGTGCTGGGTGGTACCGGCATATGAGCATGTGTGGGGAAATGTCTGTTGGGGCCACTTGTCTCCTCCAGGGCTTAGCTAAGCCCCCTGTATTTGGGTTCAAGGTGAGGGCTGGAGCAGGTCTGCCTTGTTGCATCCTACTCTCCACTATTTCCAAAGATCCTGTGCCCTAGCTTGGAGAAACCTCATTCTTGCCCTTACTTGGGCACTGAGGAAAAATGCCACTGAGAGGCCCTACCTCCCTTTCCTTCTCACTGTTTATACCTTTAGCACAAACACTGCGGAGAGGTCTGGGGTGGTAGAAGTCCCCCTGCCACCGGATTCCTGATAGCTAGACCTGAAGTGGTGGAAAGTTGGGGGGAGCAGTGGGAGGTGGGGATGGATTTCCCCCCCCTTCCCCCACTCCTTTCTCCGAGCCTTCATTTTTCCCACTGGTGGCAGCTCCTCACATCTCTCCTGGAAAGGACAAGGACCAGCAAGGAAGGAAATCGGAGCCTCCAGCTCTCTCTCCCCACCCCCACATCCCCAGCCACTGCCCGCCAAGTTTGGGACATGAGAACAGGCCAGGTTCCCTACAGGGGAGCCCAGGGGGGCGGAGCCAGGGCTGGCTGGGCCTCCAGGTTAGCCTGCCCTGGCCCCAGGGTTTAATAAACTCCGAGAGAGGTTTTCAAAGGCCACTTGATCTTCCCCATCAGGCAGCCCCGGTCTCCCTTTCAGAGCCGCAGGGCTGGAAAGAAAAAACCGCTCAATGAACAAGGAGGCCAGAGAAAGCCTGACTGCGGGGCTCCTTCTATGAATTTCTGATGAACACACGGCCCTGACTCCTGGGTCCCAGCCCAGTGCAGTCAGGGATGTTAGTTTAAGTCATTTCACACGGTTCACTGAGTCTCTGAGAGCAGCTTGTCTCCAGCCTGCCCCTCTCTAACAAGCTCTTTTTACTGGGGCTCCTCCGAGCCGAGACCTCAAACAATAGCTGCTTTCAAGGGGCTTAGGGGCTGCCTGGCCCTGCTCTCCCAGACTCACTCTTCCAACCCTCCCTTTCTGGCCCGAAATCCCGACTCCCCTCCCCTGCTTCCACCCTCCCAGGTCCTCTTTCCTTCAGCCCCACAGGATCTCTCAGCAATCCAAGGGTTTATCTTATCACTTAAGAACTAGAAACCAATTTAAGAGTAATCACCTTCTCTCCTAAGCAACTCAATATCTGATCCGGCCTTCCTCTGTCCCCTTGGGCAACATCCTCTTCTTTCTCTAGAGAAAAAATCTCCAAACTGAAGAATGGCTTCTCTGTCAGAACCCAGATCCCAGGAATATGGAAGAGATACCTGTAATAGACAGGTACTCTGAGCGTCAGTAGGATACAAGTAAGAAAGAGTACCAGATTTGTGTTGGCGGATCTGGGTTCAAATTTCCTATCTGTCACTTGATACCTAATTGAGCAAGGCATTCTTTTTTTCAGGGAAGGGGTTGTTGTCTTTACTTACATTTCCTATCTGAAGTTCATGGGAGAGAAGATTGGTCAATCTTCGGAGTCTCTGGAGCCAATTCTAATCCTGCTGAATTCTCCTTTCTTCTCTCACAAATCTTCCCCCACCCCCACCCCCACCCCAGTCCCACTTCTTCCCCTTACCTTTTGGGTAGGAATGGACCTCTGGGCTTTCTCCATTTCCATGCTCTCTCTAAACTCTTTTCCCCCTAGTGTTTCTTCTTACCCCTTCTTCCCCCTACCTGCAGCATCTCCTCCCCTTTGTCTAGGAATGGGCCTCTGGGTTTTCTCCATTGCAATGCTCCTTTCTAGACTCTTTTTCCTTACTCCATCTTCCCCTACTTGCAACATCTCCTCTTTGGCTAGGAACGGACCTCTGGGCTTTTTCCATTGCAATACTTCTAGACTCTTTTTCCTTAGTGCTTCTTCTTACCCCTCTTCCCCTACTTGCAACATCTCCTCCCTTTTGGCTAGGAACGGACCTCTGGGCTTTTTCCATTACAATACTCCTAGACTCTTTTTCCTTAGTGCTTTTTCTTACCCCCTCTTCCCCTACTTGGGATCCCCTTTGGCTTAGAATGGGCCTCTGGGCTTTCTCTATTTCCATACTCCCATAGAGATGTCTGCAGTGTAGAGTCCTTTGGGAAGAGGGATCAGTCAGCAGACAAGAGCCATCTGTACTTATAGACTAAACTGTCCGATGAGGAAATACCATTCTTATAAAAAAACAAATCAGCATTTTGACCTAAGAGAAGAAGTGCCCCCAGGTTTGGCTCTTTGGATACCGGTGTGTAACCTGAGAGGCTCCCACAAGCTTTCTTGTTGCCATTCTGCTGAAATTCCATGGAGCTTTCTTAAGAGGCACCACTGGTGCAAAAAGATCCTCCATGTTTCCAAAGCACCTGCCAAACATTAAAGGCTCTCTCCCAAGCATCCTAGGTTTTTGACCTGTAGTATCTTAACACAAAAGAGGCAAAATAAATTGAAGATGTGATTACTACAATGACAAAGCTTACAAGTCTAGATGGAAAATCATTCCCAAAGACCAGATTCAAAGTTAATTGATCAGTCAATGTTAACAGCAAAGGACTGTGAATCAAAACCTGTTTAGTCCTGCCTCTGCCACTAAGCCATGTGACCAAGTCTCTGTCTGTTAGCTCCTCAGTTTGCTCATCTGTGAAATGCACTGCAGAGTATAGGTTAGATGATCAATAAAGTTTCCCTTTCAGTTCTCTGGTACTGATGATTCTTCTATTCTCAGTCCATTCATGTGTTTCATGTGTATTTATTTTCCCTGATTGATCAATTAATTTTGTACCAGGCTTTTGGAATTGATTGCCCCCTTATCTTATAAGCTCTCTAATGTACTTACATTAGAGTAAATACACATCTTCAATTTATTTTTTTACCTTTTATATGTTAAAGGAGTTTGTACACAATGGGTACTCTCACAATGTCCTAACTCACCACAATGCTTTGCTACCTCTATGGTATCTATGCTACCTCTTGGTATTCCCCAAAATGTTTTGCACTTATATTCAATACAAGACTATTCAACAAAAACACCTATGGGGATATAGTTGGATACATCTTATTCTCAAAAACTCTTTTGTCAGAGGTAGAAACAACCTTCAGGCTATTGGACTTTTTTGTACCATGCTTAAAAGGAAATCTCTTTCCCATTCCTTTCTTCCTTAGGCCAACTTCATTAAAAGAAGCTTCATTACCAGAGTCTTCAAATCACAGATTGTCAGAAGTAGAGATCATCTCATCCAGAGGCATCAAACATGCAGTCTTCCAACAACAATATGGTTTGCTACACTCAATTATAACAAGAATAAGATTAAAATTTATTTTGAAAATATTTTAATAGAACAAAATACAATAGAACATAAATATTTTAATATTTTAGTATGTCTAAAATAATTATACTATATATAACCTATATTAAATTGCTTACTGTCTTGGAGAAGAAGGTAAAGAAGGAAGGGAGAAAAAAATTGAAACTCAAAAATCTTACAAAAACGAATGTTGATGAAGATTATGGAAATTTCTTTAAAAGACAATATGTGGTTTTCTAAATCGAGCTATGACCCATAGAAATCCTTAAATTCCTTTTAGTGGTCACCATTTCTCTGAGTTTGTCACCATTGATCTTGTCTATTCTCCTCATTTTACTGAGGAGGCATCTGAGGCCCAAAGGGTAAAATTGCTTAATTGGTTTAAATTAGAACACAGCCCCTTCCAATTCTCTTATTCCAGAGGGTCTTTTCCATTTCATTACACTAGATTGTTCTCTAACTAACTGGCATTGGGAGCAGGATAGATTGTTCAATTCAATTAGATATAAATTTATTAAGCATCTTCCTTGTTCCAGGTACTGTGTTAGCAAAAGGCAAAAGATAGTCCCTGTCTCTGAGGAGATTATAGTTTAATGAAGGAGACAGCAAGCAAACACATATGTACAAAGCAAGCTATGTATAGGATAAATAGGAAGTAATTAACAAGGGCAGAAGACTTCTCTGGGATGGGATTTTATTTTTTGTTATTTTTATTTTTCTTATTTGTATTTTACATTTTCAATTACATGTAAAAATAGTTTTCAATATTATTTTTTTTAGTTTTTAATAGTATTTTCCCAAATACATGTAAAGATAGTTTTCAACATTCATTTCTATAAAATTTCATGTTCCAAATTTTTCTCCCTCCCCCCTCCCTCCGACATCCAGTAATCTGATATAGGTTAAATATATGCAATTCTTTTAAACAAATTTCCATAATTTTCACCTACAATCATTTTTGTAAGATTCTTGAGTTCCAATTTTTTTCTCCCTCCTTCCTTTACCTTCTCCTTCTCCAAGACAGCAAGCAATCTAATATAAATTATATATGCATAAACATTTTAGACATTTCCAATTAATTTTACTGTGAAAGAAAAATCAGAACAAAAGTGAAAAACAAGAAAGAAAAAGCAAACAAACAAACAAACAAAGGTGAAAATGGTATGCTTCAATCCACAGTCTGTAAGAGATGGGATTTAAAGCAAGTTAAGGCCAACTCAGCGGAGTTGATGCTAACATGCTGCTCCCATCAGTTCATTTGCGCTGCCAAGGGACCCAAAGAAGGCTGGAGAGATGGTGCTATCACACCCTAATTCCAGCTGGTTAGAGTTTAAAAAAGAAGTGTTGGGGGCATTGGAATCCTGTGGGATGAATTCCAGCCCCACAGTGATGAAGTTTGGGTTGGGTGTGGGAAAGGAGGGGAAGGTTACAGTGAAAGTGTCAGACCCTACAATAGCCCAGGGCTAAGACTTCAGTCCTATGACAAGATAACTGCTGTCCTCTCTGTCTCATTTCCCAATATTTATGTTGAGCCGCATTAAACTTAAAACTACCTAAAACCAAATCACAGCAATCCTATGGCCCTTTCTGGGAATAGCCGCCTTCCCTTGAGGAGGTGGAAGGGGTTAGGGGGAACAGGATGTGGGTGGAGAGCCTTCCCCTCCTCTACCTCCTGCAGCCCTTGGCAAGGATGGGGGGTAGGAGGAGAAGCCTGCATCTGGTTTGAGTAAGTTTCCCAGCAGGGAGAGCAGGGTCTTGGAATGTAGGAGGAGAAGGCTAGGGGCAAGGGGGAGGGGGAAAGAGAGAAATGGGGGGCAGGCTGGCTGGCCAGGAACTACATCAGAATCTCCACCCCGACTATCGGAGGAGAGGGAAAGTGGCTGAGACTTAGTGGGGTGGGAGGGGTGTGAATGAAAACAAATGGAGTGGTTAAGACAATAATAATAAAGAGAGAAGTCATAAAAGTGAAGAATGGCTATTACATCACCTCCTAGACAAACAGAAAATAAAGTGGGCAGCCCTAAGAGAAGCTGTCACTACACCGTGCAGATGTCTGGCACTGTCAGGGAACAGTTTAAAGGTGCTGTAGATGATACAGACCGTCAACCTGAGATGTCACTGCCAGCATCTGGAAGGCAGGTGAAAGTGAGCCTTTGCTAGCTTGAGCTTTTTGGAATGGAGGGGATCTCTGCATGTATTTAAATCTATTTCCTTGCATCTAGAAGGCCTGCTCTTTAATTAACCTGGACAATAGGTTGGAGGGGGAGAAAAGGAAAAGAAAAAGATCAAGGAATATAGAAGGGACCTCAAAGGTCACCCGGTCCAACTTTCCCACTTAACAGAAGAGGAAACTGAGGTCTAACCAGCCCAAGATTATGCAGATAATGCTCATTAACATTTGTATAGTCCTTTAAGGTTTGCAATTCACCTTATTTGTGTTATTTCTTTTGATTCTCTCAACAACCCTGAGAAGTACTATTATTATTTATGTACAAATGAGGAAACTGAGGCAAATATCAGTTAAATGACTTGCTCATGGCCACACAGGACTCTAAGGCAGGATTCAAACTCAGGTTTTTGCAGCTCCCCAGTCCAGCATTCTGTTTACTGTATGGCAGGTAATAAGTAATAAGCATCAAGCTTGGGATTTAAACCCAGACTTTCTAATTCCAGAGTTAATGTTGTTTCTACCGGGTCCTTAGAAGAAAAAGAAATGTTTGTGCTCTTTAGTCACATCTTCTAGAGTCTTCTAGCCCTTCTGTAAGTGGTCAATATTAAAGTCCCTCCTGCTGTACGAGGAGCCCACTTTCATCTAGCATTCTTTGTGGATGGTTGGAGTATTGTATTCCATCTCCTTTCTTTATGGTAGGCATGTATTGACCTTTGAGTATAGAGAGCTCCTTCCCAGAAAATCATCCATCCATAATCCACATAAAGATACACACGTTGAGAATCTATTTTGTGGATGCCACTATGTTGGCAACTTTTGGGGTAAAGAGTGTCCAAAGTAGGGTTTTTACTGGAAAGGAACTTGTAGGCTGGTTGTGGAGATGAGACAAGTGCTCAGATATCTACAGTACAAGAGGCATGTGAGACCCATTCGGGATCTATGATGTGAGCAGTACAAAGGAAGTGCTCCAGGAGAAATCCAAAAAAGGGTTCCTCTCCTCCATCCCCCTCCCCCAGCAGCGGCAATTCCCTTAATCAGAACCACACTTAGCCTTTCTCCTCTCCCCACTGGCTAGGAATCAATGTGCCCCTTTTGCATTCCTGTCCTCGTGGAAGTGCCTGCAGGTGTCTAAGGAATGCTAATGAGTGGTGGGCTGGGGGAGTTCAACCAGACTGCTGCATTTGCTTCCCATTAGGCCCTCTCACCCTTCCTCCTTAGACTCTCCCTCCAGCTACACGCAGCTTTCATGAGCCAATTACTAAGCCCAGGTTTTCTGTCCTCTCCGAATCCAATGACGCTATTAATTAGACACAGATGGGGCTGGGCATGCCCCTGCTGCCCACCTGGGGGCAAGAGAAAGAGCCGAGTTCTGAGAGCTCTCTCTTAGGGGTGCAGTGGGAGAACGGTTCACAGCTCAATCCTAGTCTTGCCTGAGCATAATAACCCCTCAACATACCTCATCTCCATACCTCCATGCCTTTCACTGTCCCCCACGCCTGGAAAGCACTCCCTTCTCAGCTCTGCCTCCTGGGTTCCCTGGCTTCCTGCAGGGTTCAGCTCAAATAGCACCTTCTGCAGGAGTCCCACCCGATTTCCCTTACCACTAGTGCCTTCTCTCCAATATTATCCATTCTGCATATATTATAAATGGCAGTGGATAGAGTGATGGGCCTGTAGTCAGGAAGCCTCATTTACTGCTTCCTACTCATCTGTAAAATGAGCTGGAGAAGGAAATGGCAAAGCATTTTAGTATCTTTGCTAAGAAAATGGGGTCATGAAGAGTCAGACAAGATTGAAATGACGGAACAAACCCAACGTATACTTTGCATAGGCAGCTAATGGGATGATAGTGAGAACACTGGGCCTGTCATGAAGACCAGAGTTCAAATCTTGCTTCAAACATTTATTAGCTGTGTGATCTTGGACAAATTACAAACTGCATCTGCCTCAGTTACTCAACTGTAATATGGGATGATAACAGCGCCAACCTTGCAAGTTTATTATGAAGATCAGATGAGATGATCTGTGTAAAATGTTTAGTACAGAGCCCGGCACATAGTGCACTATATAAATTCTTATTCTCTTACTTTTACTTGTACATAGTTTGCCTGTCATCTCCACAAATAGAACATGAGCTTCTTGAGAGCAAACTGTATATTTGCCTTTTCTTTGTATAACCAGTGCTTAGAACAGTTTCTGGCACATAATAAGAATTTAATGAATGCTTTTTGATTGCCTGACTCAAAAGACTCAATAACTTGGGAACAAAAGAATTTTTTGTATTTTGCTGGTGAAAGAAGAACAATGATTTGAGTCTTTTGGTCAACACTAGGATCATGAGCAGTACTGGTTGGTAGGCGTAGATTTAGAACTAGAAGGGATTTAAAAGACTATCAAGTCCAATGAATTCATTTTACAGGTGAAGAAACTGATCAGTTAAGTGACTTATACAGCATCTCACATTAATATGTATCTGATGCAGGATCTGCCCTTAAGACTTCCTGACTCCAGGTTTAGTTCCAGTAAAAACTGAGGGTAAGAATGAAAAATTAGGCACTAGACACCAGAAAATACCAAGGAAATATGTATGGCAAAAGAGTTCCAGGGGCCTGAGGCCAGAAGAGTGGTTGGAGTCAGAGTACAGAAAAATAGAGTAGGTCAGAGCCAGTTTTCAACAGGGTCAGAAACCTGGCAGAGGAGAACCAGGAAGACATATACTGATAGACAAAGCCAGGTCACTGAAAGCTGTTCTAGAGCTGAGAAATCCAAAGGAATGGCAAGGACAGGGTCAAGAGATCAGATATTCGGTATAGTGGCCAAGAGATCTCCACAGAGAAACGATTTGCTGCCCCAGCCAAGATATTTCCTATGCTTTCCTTTGGGGCAAATGCCAGGCCCAAAGGCCCCTTTGGCCTTCATTGTAATAAGTGGTTTGGCTGTTCTCTGATACCAGACCACTACAGTAATAGCTCAAGGCTCAGTGCATCAGGAATCTAGGCCTGGTGGCCCGTATAAGGATGATCTCTCACTATATTAAGGAGAACATTCCTTTAAATGCAACTAACCTTCTTACACATACTTTATGCACACATCCAAATCAGACTTAAAACAATGGTATAGATAGGATTCAAATTTCACATAGAGCTTAGACGAGATGATCTCTATGGTGTATTCCAATGTCAGAGTTGTATTCTATCTATGGATTTATACTTTCCTCCTCTTACATCCTTAAAAAATTAGCAATTTTGTTTTTACATCACTTTTTTTTAAGCAGTCAAGAAAATTTATTAAGCACATACTCTGTGCCAGTGACTATATTAAGGGCTGGGAATGCAAATAAAAATAAAAATTAATCCCTGTTCTTAAGGAGCTCCCAATCTAACAGGAGAGACAATGAGGGATCAAATACATACAAATAAATATATGCAAAATAAACTTGAAATAATCAAGGTATTTGGACCAACTTATGATTCCACCAATTATATTAATGTGTCAATCTTGCTTCAATCCTTCCAATAACTGATTCTCTTTAGTCACTTCTGTCAATTTGCTGGGTGCATATGAAATGAAGTTTCAAAGGTGTTTTCCTTTACTTTTCTGTTTCTTAGTGATTTGGATTAATTTCTTCCTAGACAACCAGATACACACACCCTGAAGCCAAAGGGCAAGAATAGGGATCCAGTGAGAGAGGAAGTAAGGAAAAGAGGAGGCAGCCCTGGAAGAAAGTAGCGGTTTACTACAATAGCCTTTTGAAGGAATGTTCCTAAGGTAGAATTTTTGCCTCTTTCTTGAGTTTTCCTCTTAGTTCTTTCTGGACCTTCCTCAGCCCTGCTTTTTTCTCTTTGCTTTCCATTTCCCTTAATCCTTCACTTAAATCCAATTCACAGGCAAAATAAAGCCACTGGTTCTTTTTGAAAACAAAGAATGACAATTTATCATATCTATGTCTTGTTTGTACATAGTAGTTTACATGTTGTCTCAAAACCATTAGACTGGGAGTTCTTTGAGGCCAGAGACTGGGGGTTTTGTTTGTTTGTTTTGCTTTGTTTTGTCTTTCTTTATATCCTTAGCTTAAAGCACAGTAACTGGCAAAAAACAGATGCTTAATAAGTGCTTGTTGACTCGAAGAAAAAAAAACAAAGGACAAACAACAAAACAAAGAATTGTCGTTTATTATATAGGATCACCAGTCTAGAGATGGAGGAGACCCCAGAGATCATCTAGTTTAACCCCCCTCCTCATTTTCTTCCTCTTTCACACAATCATAAGTTCCTTCAGGAATGCAAAGAGAAAATTAGAAAATAGTAGACATGACCCCTTCTTGTTCAGGATCGTGGTGTGGAGAGTCGGGGGAGAGGGGGAAGAGCGGAGCTAATCAGCAGAGGAAGCAGGTGGAACAGTCAACCTAGCCCTTCAGAAGTCAGGAAGCCCCACATTTGGGGGTTCCTGAGTCCAGGGCTGGGGACATGGCATCTAAAGGAACCTCTGGAGCCAGTTCACTAACAATGAATCAAAAACAGCTGGAACACTGCCCTCCGACCCTACTAATGACTTGTTTATTGTCAGGGCAGCAGTGCATCAAGTCAGAGGAGTTCAAAGTGTCATTAATTGGCAGAAGGCCAGTAAATAGCACCAAATAAATTTGAAAACCCTTCCTCTGGCTAAGGGCCCAGGTGCAGTCACCCGATAGGGCAAAATCAGGAAGGGTATTAGCAGTGGAGGAGGGGATAGAAGCAAGGTACAGAGGTGAGGCTGTGGAGCAGTGTGCCATAACCTGGCCTCTTCCAAGGAAATGTGCTTCTTCATCATATTTGGTTTGAGTAATCCTGAGACCTCAGGCCTTTCTGAGAATCTTGCTTCTAGCCAGGGAGATAACCTCATTTAGGAAAAAAAAGGAGATGGGGGATGATGTATCACAATTCTGTCAGACTTAATCCCCATTTAGCCACTCAGTTTACTCATTTTTACATACATTACTAGATGACCTCTAAATCTATGATCCTATATATCTTTCACCAAAATTTTCTACCTCTCTGAACCTTGATTTCCTTCTCTGTAAAACAGGGACAGTAATACTTGCATTAATTATTTCTCAGAGAAGAAAGAGCTTTGAAAATTGTAAGAATATGAGTTATTATTTCCTCTAGGGCAAGAAAGAAAGTACTGCTCCTCTTCATTATGAATTTAACCCTTAAATTCACTGAGGCAGTGGTCTAGGTGGGAATCTTGAGTCTAGGGGACATCCTCACCCAATACTTGTTTGCCAGGAATTATTGTCTGTGTCCTGCAGGTTGGTAGGAATGGGATAAAGTGGCAGGGATCTTGTTCCTCATGATTTATGTTTTGCAATGTGGCTGGTAGATGATGAATTGGGGGCTGGTCAAGGCCTTGAGAGCCCAGCTGACACCCTATAAAATTTATGACCTGCAATGTATAGGGGCTAGTGAAAAAAATTAAGAAGCTGAGTAGTAGACCTGACTGGATGTCCATAGAGCCTATCAGAGACTCTAGGCCCAAGCTGGCACTGTTCTGAATTCTTCTAATTCTTGAAGTCAGTTCAAGACTGGCTTTAGGGATTCCTAGAATCTATCTGATTGATTGATCTCTAGCCCCCATTTCTCAGTTTCTTACCTAGTCTTGGGGACCTCCTATAGACTAGAGTTATTCTGAGATAGGAGATTTTAGGATTCCTTGAATAGATCTCAATCTTAATATTAATTAAATCTTTCTCTAGTCAGGTCAGCCTTACTAAGGAAAATATCCAGAGGACAGTAAGTAAATTTTTTCAGTTACTTGTCTGGAATAGGCAGATACTTCATGGTGTTGTTTTTCTATTGGACTTGGGCTCAGTAAGACAGCAAGTAAGTCACTAAAGGAATCCATGAAGATATGTGAACTCTAAAGGGAATAACAGAGAAAAGGACACAGTCAGGTTCTCAGATCCTTAATATAGCTCTTCAGTTCCTTTTCCTCTTGAACAAGCCTTTCAAGGCTAACCTTTTTCATCTCATTAGAGTGTAAGTTTCTCAAAGGCATTAACTGACTCTCATCTTTCTTTGGAATCCCCAATGCTTAGCTAAGTCCCTGGCACATGTCACCATATAAATACTGCTTTCCTTGTAGGGGTGTATGGAGTGTTCAAGGAGAACAAGCACTTTTGGTGTGAGGGCTTGGAGAGCCATTTTTAGAGCTGGCCAGATACCTTGGGTGTCCACCTCTCCAACTCTCACCTGTGGTATTTGTTGTGGCTATAGTGCCTATACCTTGGTAAACCATCTTAGCAGACCCAGATTGAGGCATCTGATGGGTGTCAAACCCATCAGTGAGATAAGGGGATGTCTAACCTAAGCATCTGAAGACTAGGTCTGGTAGAAGAGACAGAGGAGAACAATTTGTTCCAGTAGCCCTGAAGGTGGCTGAAGTGGGCATTGTAGAACACTTAGAACTTTGACAGACCTGACGATTCCAAGATCCACTGCATTCTAGGTCATTGCCAATCATCTTGACTTTTATCCTGTCACTGGACTTTGATGACTAGAAGAGAATGTGCCATTCTGCCTCATTTAAATCCAATTCACAGGCAAGTCAAGACTTCACCTTGTGATTCATTGGTCCTCTTCAGAAAAATGAAGGACAGCAAGAATATCCAAATATGAAAGGATCAGAAATTCCGAGGTTAGCTTGTCCCTTTGGCTTTTTCTAACCTGTTCATCTACCTAGAAGAACAGAGGAGACTTAAGTTTTAAAATCTGGAGAACACTGAACCCTAGAGACTGATGGGTATTGAACAAATTACCAGTACTAAGTCCTGAGAGATTGAAAATTGTGAATTTTATAGTATTCTCACCATAACCACCAGGTCTTGATTGAGGGACCCATGACCCAGTTTTCTGAGACCAAGAAGAGGAGAGTAAATTCAAGATTGAGCTTGAGGACATTAGCTAGTTGGGAAGACCCTGCTTTTTTTTTCTAAAGAGCTGATCACCTGGAGCTGAGAAATTCACATTAGGAAGACAAGAAGCTTCATAATCAGACTCTGAGGGAACAGGACAAAAAACCCAAGTGGTGACTTTTTGCTGGTTCCTAGGCAAGGATTTCTACCTTTTCCCAAAAGAGCTAGAAAAAATACCCACAGGCTTTAAGCGAAAAACTAATGAATATATTAGCACCCATTCTTTCTTGAGAAAGAAAGAGCCACAGATTTCAGTTACACCAGAAGTAGATGGCAGCAGAAACTACAAGTCAATTGGAGCAGTATTCTGAAGATAAGCAAAGACTGCATAGTAGGTTGTAATTTTACTAACCCTGAGATAATGCATATGGGTGCCCTAGCTCCAGTCTCCATAACTGCACTTTTTACACCTGTAACATGGCTACATATTATCTACATGTGTATCTCTCTACCTGTTACATACTTTTCACTATTCTTATTCATCTCATCTGTGTTATATTTGTGGGAGAATGTATCCCAGAAATAGATTTATTTTTTGACAATATACAGGAGAAATGTTTTGAGAGTATTTTTCATACTTTACCATTTCATTAAATGCCTTCCCTTTGAAACTATTAATGTCCTGTGACTAAGTAGTTAAGTTAAAAAAAGTAAATAGGAAGGGGTCATGAGGTAAGCTATGGTTTTAGGAAACACATAGAGCACTTGATTTGGGAGTACTAGGGACGTGCCCCCCATGTAAAATGAGAAAGACTAGATGATTTCAAAGATCTCTTCTAGTTCTAATATTTTATGGGGAGTGGAGGTAGGGAAGAAGATGTCTTCTCAAGTGCTTTCTTTGATTTTGCTTGATCTTGCAATATTATTCCAGATTTTTCCTGATTATAAACACATATACTTTTTCTCTCCAAAGAGCCCTAAGAAAAAGAAAACAAAATATTCTACCCATTTTGCAGATGAGGCAATTTTCCTATATTTCCTATATTTTCCTATATTTCCTAATTTTCCTATACGATCTTCTACCTTCTCTACCCAAGCTAAATAAGTGCTGAAGTTCATAAAGAATCAAGTTATTTGAGTATTAGGTGTCTATAAGTGTCCCTTGGATGAACATCCTGATACAGAGATTTAATCTGTGAAGGAAACTAAAGACCAAGAACATGCTTTTTTCTAGGGCAATGTGGAGGGGGGAGGAAAAGGGGGAAAATGAGTATAGAGGGGAGATGGGGGAAGGTGGATATAAAGGTGAAAGTCACCATCTATTCCTGGAATTTCTCAAAAGCTAGTTTTGGCACAGAATCTAAAAAGACCTATATTCCCTTCCCTAAATCCCAGTCTCCTGCTCTTGGAAAGAAATGCTTAGGTCATTAATTCCAGAGGACTTGAAGAGGTACTTTTTCTAAGACTGTCAAAGAAGCCCCTGGGGCTTCCCAAAGAGGCCTCTGTGCAGACAGGCTCCTCGTGGAGGAGCCCAGAGGCATCATGTCAGATTGAGATGATTGTTCTAACAAGGGGAGAGACAGCTGTCAGGAGTCTTGCACAGACCCTAAGCTTCCCATTAATGAGACTTCACAGGGAGAGTGACAAGGGAGCTGGAAACAGCTGGAGGCCAGCAATCATCAAGGCTGTTGATTAGGAAACAAAGAAAGAACTTTGCTCCCATCACTAAGGTCAAACTCAAGGTATCCCTGGGAAGTGAAAAGGGAATTTATGGAGTGAAGAGCCAGTTGCTTCAGCAATAGGTCTACCTTCTTGCTCAGTTGTCTGTCTAGAGTCCCAGACTGGAATCACTTCTGTCCCTCCCCAACTACTGTCCCAGGAAAAGGCAGTAGAGTTGACATGCTCCTAGTCCCTATTCCAGGACTCTAGGTCATAGAAAAGAACTTCTGCAAAGATGAAATTATCCTGGATGCCATTGGTGATAGCATCAAGAGGAATTGGGAAAAAAAGTTATCAAACTGTGCACATCCTTTGACCCAGCAGTGCTACTACTGGGCTTATACCCCAAAGAGATCTTAAAGGAGGAAAAGGTACCTGTATGTGCCAAAATGTTTGTGGCGGCCCTGTTTGTAGTGGCTAGAAACTGGAAAATGAATGGATGTCCATCGACTGGAGAATGGCTGGGTATATTGTGGTATATGAATGTTATGGAATATTATTGTTCTGTAAGAAATGACCAGCAGGATGATTTCAGAGAGGTTTGGAGAGACTTACATGAACTGATGCTGAGTGAAATGAGCAGAACCAGGAGATCATTATATACCTCAACAACGATACTGTATGAAGATGTATTCTGATGGAAGTGGATTTCTTTGACAAAGAGAAGATCTAACTCAGTTTCAATTGATCAATGATGGACAGAAGCAGCTACACCCAAAGAAAGAACACTGGGAAATGAATGTAAACTGTTTGCATTTTTGTTTTTCTTCCTGGGTTATTTTTACCTTCTGAATCCAATTCACCCTGTGCAATAAGAGAACTGTTAGGTTCTGCACACATATATTGTATCTAGGATATACTGTGACCTATTTAATATGTATAGGACTGTTTGCCATCTAAGGGAGGGGGTGGAGGGAGAAAGGGGAAAAATTGGAACAGAAGTGAGTGCAAGGGATAATGTTGTAAAAAATTTACCCTGGCATGGGTTCTGTCAATAAAAAGTTATTATAAAAAAAAAAAGAGAGAGGAATTGGGAAAGCAAAGGATCATTCTTGGGCTGATAGGCAAAAACCCAAGTTTTCTTTAGGGGTAGCCAATCTTGTGTCAGGATGAGTTGCCTGCATTCTCTTTTCACCATCTTTTTATCAGAGCCAAGTGGGAACCTAAGGAAGAGGACAGCTAGACTTTTGGACCAGTCGAAAATCTTTTGAATTCTATCTTGAGCTGCACAAATTACTATTCTCTCAATACAAAATGATGG
Organism: Sarcophilus harrisii; assembly: GCF_902635505.1. NCBI lineage: Eukaryota > Metazoa > Chordata > Mammalia > Dasyuromorphia > Dasyuridae > Sarcophilus > Sarcophilus harrisii. Next base: position 459,322,107 of record NC_045428.1, on the reverse strand, counting down.
ATAGGGATAACCTCAGCAATTATAATAACTGACATTTATATCAAGCTTTTTTGGTTTACAAAGTGCTTTAGGTCACTAATCTCATTTGATCCTTACAGCAACTTTATGATATACCTAAGTAATATTGATATTATTATTATTATTATTCCAGTTTTACAGAAAAGGAAATCCCTCAGACTTAGTTGATTTACCTCACTAACAAATATCAAAAGTAAGACTTGGAAAGTAAAGACTGACCCAATCAATTTCTCTGTCCTTTATGATCTTGTTTTAGAATCATTTTTTTCTCTCATGGGAGAAAATGAGATAATATGTATAGTATTTGCACACTTTACAGCAGTATATGTGATAGATATTGTAGCATCTGAAAATCAATGACTGAAAAGTTCTGAGATGAAGGAAAGCTTCCTTCAAAGGAAAGGTAGGAGATGGAAGGCCATTTACAAAATGGAGTTAAATAGACCAATTTAGTTGAAAGGTAGAGGGAATAAGCAGGACTAATATAAGACAAATCTGGAAAGATCATCTGGAACCATATTGTGAAGAGCCTGTATTTTGTTTTGTACTTTATCCTATAAGCAATTAGGAGCTTTTTGTACCCAAGAGTGGCCTAATCAGAATTGTGCTTTAGTGATATCAATTTGGTAGCTTTATGGATAATGGATAGGAAAGAGGAAAGGGGAGGCAAAAAGACCAATGAGAAAGCTATTTCAATAGTTCAGTCAAGGGGTGATAAGGACCTAAACTATGGTGGTGGCTGCATAGAGAGAAGAGGACAAAAGAGGGTCCAGGTAGAGGGTTTGGTCTTGCAAGGAGAAGGCCACTTCTTTTTCCAAGACTGGAACAATGAAGAAAAAGAGGAATTGTCTCAGGTTTATCTCCACTCCATACATCAGCAGAGTTCAGGCCACTCTGGAATCAGGGTAGCTCATGTTCTTATTAGAGAGGGATGAGTTGGGCCTGATTAGTTTTTCACCTCTAAGGTCCCAGATTTGGGAAACTAGATAGTAAGTTTTAAGTTCTAGCCAAAAAGCTTCCAAGCATACAGCAAGACATGATAAATTCCAGAAAAGGGGCAGAGCAGAGAGAGGAGGTGACTGGCAGGTAAAGAGGACATGGTTGGGATACAAATCTTATTGGATAAAAAAAGGGTTAGCCAAAAAAAAACCCCAACAGGTTTTCCTTCCATTGCCACCATTATGTGTGTGCCAGACTGAGCAGCTTGTATAATTAGAGTCCGGAAGCCACAATTTTGATCCCAAAGTCATCTAAACACGCATTCCTTCTCCACCCCTCGAGTTTCCCCAGTAGTCCTGCTTCCTTCTCTCCTTTCCAGTTGCCCACCATAATCCCTCAGCCCTGTTCTCACCAACCCACCGGGACCAAGAAGGGGGAAGTACTGTGGAAGAACCACAGAGTTGAAAATCAGACTTGAATTCTAGTCCTGATCCTCCTGCTAACCAGCTCTGTGACTTTTGAAAAGGCACTATACGTTTCTGAGCCCTGGTCTCTTCACTGTAAAATGTATCTGTAATATAGAATGAGTAGGTTGGGTCAGATCCTTAAGGCTCTTTCAAACCCTGTGATTGTACGGGTGTGGGAAGGACTATCATGGTTGTGGTTTCCATAGAAACTATATTCCCAATTCTCAGAAAAGTTTTCTTCTCCCAACTTTCCCCATCCTGTATCCTCCCTTTGGCAGTTTGGGAAAAAGACATCCATCCAATCAAGAGTTTATTTTCCTGGCCCTAAAAAATACCCAGAGTCCCTGAGAGAATCTCCAAACTTGAGTTTCTATCCAACTGCCTCTTGTGTTCTGTGTTCCCTCCCTTACTGCATCTCTACTGTATGCCATCCCCTCCCCCATCAATTTCAAAATGCCATCCCCCAGGGGGCTCCTGGGAAATTCTCTATTCTTACCCTACCCCCACATCAGGACCAGGCCCCCGACTGGTTTGAAAGCACCAGGAGCTTCTCTCGCCCTCTGTCTGACCCTGTTCACCAGAGTCTGGGGCCCCTGACCTCCAGCTGAGTGGCTAAAGCTGCTGCCAGGGACCATCCATCAGGACCAGTGGGGCCCAGGGCTTGGAAATCACAACCTCCTCCCCCACACCATTCCTCATAACTACATCTAGAGGGCTGCCTAGGTAAGGCTTCAAGACTCTCCTTTCCTCAAAGGAGGTGAAGCAAAGAAAAGCACCCTGAAAGGTGTAAAGTACTAAACTAAGGTCTTATTATTGTTCTCTTCCCTTCCATATAGTATCCATAGAGCAGAGGAGAAGGACATATCCCCCTCCTTTCATCCTATTTATTCCTTTCCCTCCCCTCTGTGACCATCTTCCCCCTACTTACACACAAAGCTCCCTGCCAACATCTAAGAGAAGCTTCAGTCTTCAACCTGGGATGCTGCTGAGTTCTACAGAAACTTAGGCTTCAAATGAGTGGGGGGAAAAAGCTATTGATTCAGAAACAATAGTACAGATTTGCATATCATTTGCATATTATTCTTGAAATGTCAGGATGCCAGGTCCCCAGGCTTTATCCTTTCTTTCAAGGCCTTGGGTAAGACAAATTGAGCTGGTCCATCCTGGAAAAACAGCTGGTTGTGCTGTACACCAGCTGGATTCTTGAAACTTCCTCCTCTTTCTATCTTTCTCATCCCAATTGTGCTGATCTTCAAGGAGGCATGTTTCCTAGGATCTTTGGTATGAATAGTATCAGGCTCTCCCATCACATAGAGATATATAAATCATAGAAGGATGAGTCAGAGAATGGAGATTTGAGAGATCATATGTCCTAGCTCTCTTATTTGAAAATAGAGGAAAAAAAATTAATGAGAAGTGATTTGCCTAAGGTCATATAGCTAAAAAGTAGCATAGCCTGATTTGAATAAAAGTCTTCTGTTTTTCCCCCTCTCCCTATGCTCTTTACTAATTTGCTTTCTGACTCCTGCCCCACTTGTTGCCATGTTCAGGTCAAACAGGATTAAGCATTACCCTGTATTGCCTTTCACCATTCTGGTCTTTTATGCCTGAAATATCTTCCCTCTGACTCTGTTCTACTCAAATCTCTACATATCCTGTAACTACGATGATGTTGTTGTTCAGTTGAGTTTTACTCTTTGTTATCCCATTTGGGAATTCCTTGGCAAAGATACTGGAGTGGTTCGCCATTTCCCTCTCCAGCTGCCATCTGATATCACTGCTATAGACACTCCCTCCAGCAGTGTAGAGGAGAACCTATTCAAATCTTATCCCACGTTATTATTTTTCCCACCCTCCACCCAATGGTAGACTTCCTCTAGATCTCTTGAAATCACATGGATACCAAACAACAGAGCAATCTATCAGTTATTCTTTACTCTTGCTATATGACTGACCCACTTCCTTTTCTGGTAATACTTTCCACTAATAATATCAATTACATAAGATTTCTCCTGCACAATTATTCAATGGTAATGTGGTAATGTGTTTTGGTCTCTACTGACATTCACATTATCCTGTAGATGACAATAATTTTAAGTTTTTGGATTTTGTATTTCATGATGCACAGTCAATATGTATTTTTAAGCACTTACTATGTTCCAGGCACCATATGAAGTACAAAGGAGACAAAGAAGGGCAAAAACCAAACCAACCTCAAACCCCCAGAAAACCCAGTCCTTTTTCTCAAGGTATTCTTAGTTCAATGGCAGAGATAACATGTAAACAGCCATGTCCAAACAGCCATTTACAAGTTGAGTTGGAGATAATTTCAGAGGAAAGGCACTAAGATAAGGACTATTTACAAATGAGATTTTAGCTTAGACTTGAAGCAAGTCAGGGGAACTAGAAACCAAAGAAGAGATGGGAAAGATTTCTACCCATTGAAGATATTCGGTGAAAGTTTCTGGAATAAGGAGATGGAATATTCTGCTTGAAGGACATCAAGAATATGAGCATCACTGGATTACAGAGTATGTGTATACCAGGGGAGAGTGTAAGGTAAGCTATAAGAAGATAGAAAAGATAGAAAGGAGCAGGTTATGGGAAGGGAGATTTTAATATTTGATCATGGCAGCAGCAGGAAATGACTAAAGGTTGATTGACCAAAGGGTGATATAGTTATATTTGAATATTAGGAAGATCAATTTGACAGTTGGGTGGACAATGGACTGGAGTGAGGAGATACTTGTAGCAGAGAGACTAGCTAATAACTTTTTGTAATAGTCCTGTACCATGGTGGTGGCTGTGTCAGAGAAGAGAAGTGGATATATATGAGAGATATTATGAAGAAAGAAATAACAGGACTTGGCAATTGATTGTCTATGGAAAATGAAAGAAAGTGAGGAGTCAAGGATGACACCAAAGTTGTAAGTTTGAGTGATTGAAAAGATCAAGATATCCTTGATAAGTAATAAGAAGATAAAGATGAGAAGAGAGCTTGGGAGGAAAGATGATGATCAGTTTTGGACATGTAGAATTTAAGATGCCTTTGGTACACAACCAGTTTGAAATGTCTATGAGGAAGTTGAAGATGAGAGACAGTAGGTCATAAGAGAAGTTAAGGATTGCTAAGAGAATCATCTGCATAGAGATGACAATTAAAACCATGGGAACTGATGAAATAACCAAGTGAAATAATATAGAGGGAGAAGAGAACATGATCAAGGATAGAACCTTAGGATGAGGATTCTACCATGATTGGGCTTGACTTGCATTAATAGACATCAAAGGAGATATATCTGGAGTGGTCAGATAGGAGAACCAGAATAGTGCTATCACAAAACCCATACAGAAGAAAGTATCAAAGAGAAGAGAGCAGGCTTCAAAGAAGTTACCAAAAAAATGAGCATAAAAAAAGGCTATTAGATTTAGCAATTAGGAGATCATTGGTAATTTTGGAGTAAGCAATTTCATTTGAATGATTGGAATCAGAAGCCAGTCTACAGTTAAGAGTGAGAAGAAAGGAAATGGACTCACCTATTGCAGACTGACTTCTCAAAAAGCATAGTTAAAGGAGGAAAGAAACATGGGAAGACATCAGAAATGAATGGATCAAGTAAAGATTTTTAAGGAAGTCATGGGCATGATTGTAGATAGCAATGAAGTGACCAATAGACAAGGAGGGACTGAAATAAGAATGAGTGTGGCTAGTAGAAGAGACAAACTGCTGGAAGAGACCATATGTAATAAGATTTGTTGTGCATGTAGAGAGCTTTGACAAGGAGAAGCCCCATCTTTTTATATGAGAGAGGAGTGAAGGAAAAAAGAATGGTGGAAGCCATCTGAGTGATATGAGGTGAGAACTAGGGGAGAAGAGGGAACTCTTGGCAAATGGCCTTAATTTTTGGACAATGTTTTCATCTATAATTGGAGATGGAGGATCATGGGAAGTTTTGAAAGAGAGAACAAGATTTGGAAAAGTTACTGTAGTGACTTTTGACATAGTGAGCCAAATAAGTAAATATAAAAAGATTGCCTTGCCACAGTAATGGCCAAGTTGAGATTATATAACATAAATTTGTAGTGGATTCAGTACAGTTTCATTATTTGCTCTAATTTCTTTCAGTAGCATGTGACTAAGTGCAAAGGCAGTAGGTGGTGAGAATAATCCGAGGTTGAAGTTTGACAAGGCAAGATCTGGGATTGGATAAAGGAGCAGAAGCTTAAGGAGAAATTCAAAGTATAGAATTGAACTATTTTTAACAAGGGGCAAGATGGAGAAGGAAAGGGAATTTAGTTAATAATGATGACTGAGTGAAGAGTGAAGGACACTACCAATCTGGGGAAGAGAATGGAGGAATTTGAATTTGTAGTGAAGACAAAGAACAAGTTTGGGGATTTCAAGGTAGAAGAAAAGGAGGAATGAAAATTGTTATCAGATAAAAGAATTTCAGAGTTCATGTTCATGGAAGTGGTATATTTGTGAGTAAGAATAATGTTAAGGTTATAACCTTATTTATAAGTTGTTAGCTAGTCTCTTTACTATAAGTATCTCCTCACTTTAGTCCATTGTCCACTCAACTGTCAAACTGATCTTCCTAATATTCAATATAACATGTTAAGGGTGGAGTGGAGAAGGAACTCATGGAAAATAAGAGGAACTGAGAAGTTAGGTTGTTTGAAGGAGTATCAGTTGAAATCCCCTAGTTGTGAGGATAAGATCTGGAGAAAAGAAAAAGACAAGGCAAGACAACATTTATTAAATGATTATTTTGTAGCAGACATAATGTTAAGTGCTGGGGATAAATACAAATTAAAAAAAGACTCTTGCCATGAAGGAGTAGGGACAGTGACATTACCTGGCATGGAAGCATGGTGTTAAAGTTTGAGAAGATATAAGGTGCCAGGAGAACGAAGGCTAGCTAAACTGGGACCCTCTCCAAAATTGAAGCCTCAGGACAATGAGATTGACAAAGCAAAGAGGGATGGTCTGGGTTAAGGAGTTCTAGGGCATGGAGGGAGATAACAGGATGAGATTGCAGATAAAGTGTGATGGTGAAGTCCAGAATTTCAGAAGCCTAATTGAAAGGGAACATAGTATTGCTACAAAAATCCCAATATTTAAAAAAAGTCATCTTGATTACCTGAAATGAAGAAGTTTTTACTAGAACAAACTAATTGACTACCAATTTGGGGAAAAAATCCTTAAGTATTTCTCAGGATCTGATATTTAAGGCATATAGGAAGTTAAAAATATGTAAAACCAAGAGCCATTCACCACTGGATAAGTAGTCAAAAGATAAGAAATTCTCAATATAAGAATGATCAACCATTAAGAAATATATTAAAGATATTAAATTTAAAAGATTAATTAAATTAAAGATAATTAAAAGATAAATGCAAAACAATTCTGAGATTTAACTTTACAGTCCGAAAATTGGCAATAGTAACAAAAAACGGAATTATTCAATAGTGGAGAGGGCTAAATAAAGATAAAAATACTAATGTATTTATAATAGAGCAGTATAATAACTGGTCCAATCATTCTTGGATGCTTTTAAAAAAGTGATTTAAATGTCTTTACTCTTTGACCCAGAGATTCCACAGTTATGCATGTGCCCCAGAACATATGCCAGGTAAATGACAGAAAGGTCCCATATGTTTAAAATATATATAGTCATACTTTTTATGGTAACAGTGAACTTGAAAAAAAAAAGTATATGCCTATTCTTTGGAAAATGGATAAACAAATTGTGGTAAATAAATATAATGGAATATTGTTGTACCATATGAAGTAATATATATGTATAAAGTTTAAAGAAGAATGGACTTATATGAATTGATGCATAGTGAAGTAAACAGAACTAGGAAAACAATATACACAATAAATACAACAATGTAACAAGAACAATTAAATGAAACTGAATGTTATATAATCTTACCAACCAAACTTGTTCCCAAAGAAGAACTGAAAAAAGGTAACTTGTTCTGTACAGAGATGGGGAACTATGGGTTTAGAATACTTCATATTCTGTTAGATGCAATGAATGTGATGTTTGGTTTTATTGGACTGCTTTTTGTTTGTTTGTTTCTTTTTAAAATCTGTTATATGATTGCACATATATAAACTATATTAGATTGCTTACCATCTCAGGGAGGGGGGGATGGATAGAATTCGGAACTCAAAACTTTTTTTAAAAAGTCTAAAAATTGTTTTAACATGTAATTGAATAAAAATAAAATATTATATTTTAATAAGACAAAAAATAAAATATTTGATATAAGGAATGGTTTGCTGAGTAGAGGAAAAATAGGAATATATTTAGAAATAAAGGTGAAGTATAAACAAAGAACCAGTTAAAAATGTTTCAGGAAGAAGATTGGGATTATTATGTAACAATGATAACATCATTATTATTACATGATTAAAAACTCCCAGAAGCAATTCAGCCCATTTTTCTCTGCTCTTGTTCAATTCTAGAGGCAGTTAATAGTCCTCCTGAAGTGCTGCATATGATAGCTTAAATCAGTGGTCTCTAAAAATGGAGGCCAGATTCCCCCTGGGAGATATCAGTGTCATCCCTAGAGATAACATGGTCTGACCCCAAAGGGTGTATGATCACCCAGTCTAAGGGCAAGAAGACGAGTTGCATCTGACCCTCAGTCTGACAGCCAATTATTTGGAACTTGTCTTCACACAACCAAATTTATCCTTATCTTCCATAATTTCCCATTCTACTTCCCTCCCTCTGCTGTTCAAGCTCCTAGCCTCTCTTCTTTTATCCTCAGGACAGTTAAAAGCTAAACTAGGTTATAATTAGTTTATATAGTTATAGCCATAACTATAAATACATAAGGTACTATTGGGAAAATTCTGTACCACTCACTGACCCTCAGGTCACCTCATTATTACAGTCAGTACCTCTTGTTGGGTGGGCCCTATAGTTAAGGGCAATAACTGATGAGATAGAAGCCTTCCTCTCTTACTGTTCTGTAAGAAATGACCAACAGGATAATTTCAGAAAGGCCTGGAGAGACTTACATGAACTGATGCTGAGTGAAATGAGCAGGACCAGGAGATCATTATATACTTCAACAACAATACTGTATGATGACCAGTTCTGATGGATCAGGCCCTTCTCAGCAACGAGATCAACCAAATCATTTCTAATGGAGCAGTAATGAACTGAACTAGCTATGCCCAGAAAAAGAACTCTGGGAGATGACTAAAAACCATTACATTGAATTCCCAATCCCTATATTTATGCACACCTGCATTTTTGATTTCCTTCACAAGCTAATTGTACAATATTTCAGAGTCTGATTCTTTTTCTACAGCAAAATAACGTTTTGGTCAGGTATACTTATTGTGTATCTAATTTATATTTTAATATATTTAACATCTACTGGTCATCCTGCCATCTAGGGGAGGGGGTGGGGGGGGGGAAGAAGGGAAAAAATTGGAACAAGAGGTTTGGCAATTGTTAATGCTGTAAAGTTACCCATGTATATATCCTGTAAATAAAAGGCTATTAAATTTAAAAAAAAATAAATTAAAAAAAAAAAAAAAGAAGCCTTCCTCTCCACCTTTCCCCTTTCATTTTAGATGGATTTCAATCATGTCCAACTTCATAATCTCATTGAGGGCAAAGATACTGGCAATGGTTTGCTATTTCCTTTTCCAGCTCATTTTACAGATGAAAAGCTAAGGCAAAAAAAAAAAAAAAAAAAAAAAGAGTACATTTTTAAAAAAGCATAGAAATCACTGATTTAAAAAATAGGCTTTTTTCATCCACTTGTTTTTCTTGTGTAGATAATAAAGCTGAATTATTTTGAATAATTGTAGATCCCATGGCGGTTATTAAGTGTTCTGGGACTTAATGCAATCAGCATAATGTCTATAAATGAACCCCCATCTACCCTTCTGTTTCATTTGTATGCTGTTGGACATCTTTAGTGACAGAGGCAAACACCTTTGGAGGACATATATTTTTAAATCCGACTTAAATGCTACTTCCTAAAAGCTTTCCCAGATATCATTAAAGCTGATAACAACTTTCCTCTCTACTGAATTTCACGCCTTGTAACTCTCTAATGAGTGTACTGTATAATACAGGTATCTATGGATGTTCCATATCTCTGCACTAGACTGCAAACCCCATATGGTCAGAGAGTGAGTTTTATCCAGACTGTGCACTTCTTCCCATACTATAGTGCAGTGTTCTACTCATAGTAGTTTTCATTTATTTATTTATTTTTGCTGAGGCAATTGGAGTTAGGCGACTTGCCCAGGGTCACATAGCTACATAGTAGTTATTAATAAATAATGGTTGAATCAAACTGGACTGCCCAACAAAGCCTCTGCTCCACCATTGGTGAATGCTCTTTCTGAATGTTCCCCAATAGCTTCTGAATTTATATCTCCACTGCTTTCAGCCCCTATGGCCTAACAGTGTTTGTGTAGAAGTTGGGAAGACATAATGAGAGGCTCATGTTCCTCCAGCTGGGATTTGTTTGGGCTCTGGCGGGGAGCTCAGGGGAGGGTGTGGAGGGCAGGCCCCAGGAGGGAGGGAGAAAGATCCAGGGGAATTATCAGAGGCCAGCAGTAACAATTCAGATGACATCTCTCCAGAGTGTATCTTTGTTCCAAATTTGTAGCACTCAGAGTCGGAAGTTTCCACCACTATAAATGACTCTAGTTTATACACAAATGATTGCATTTCCCTACTACTGTTTGCTACATAGGGAGCCCCAGCATCCTCCCAGATTCACTTGGCGCAAGTGCTGAGATTTAGGCCCCTGTCGGCCAGACTGGAAAAGAAGTGGCAGCAAGAGCTAGAAAGGAGGGAAGCCCAAACTCCTGGTTCTATTGCTCAGCTCTATGTCTCTCTTGCTAGCTCATTCTGGGCCAAGTTTCCCCATAGTTCCCATTCTCCTCCCACTCTCAACCAAACCAAACAAACTAAAGAAAAAAATGGGAGGGGGACTACTAATGAAGTCAGCGTGGTTTAGGTCTTTTGCACTTGACAGACACAGGAAATGGTGTTTGCTCTCATCCAGACCAGTACATCTAAATCTTGAACTTCTTTTCTCTGCTACCTTCCTCTACTCTCCCAAGCTCCAGGACATCCTGGAGAAAGATCTAGCTGCTAAGAGGTGGAATCATGAATATCCAAGATATTCATGACTAGAGGAGGACAGCTTCTGGCTGGATTTCTAAACAGGAAAGAAGCAGAATCTAGCAAAAGGCTACACTGTCCCTATTTTCTCTGTCACGCCAACAGTGGTATCCAATCCTGGCATTGTAACTGCCAGAGATTTCGCATGTGGCTAAAAATGGTTTTCTTCTCAAGAGGAGGGTAAAACATTAAAAGGTTATTTCCTCTGGTCTGAGCAACCTAATTCTGTTGGGGTTCTTCTTGTCCTCTGGGATACGAGAAACATCAGAAACATCTGGGAGCTGGACATCCCATTCACGGTTTCTAGGGATTGTGACTACTCTTCAGTGTTCCCCTTTCTAATACATATACATTTTGAGACATGGGGAGCTAGAATAAATGATTTTCTAAGGAGTAGCTGGAGGACATGCTAAGCAGAGATTCCTAGGGAAGGAAATATTAGGAAGGGAAAATAGTGCTGGGCTGCTGGACTGGCCTAAGTTGGACTGGGCTGGGCTTGTCTGGGTTGGGCAAAGCCTGGCCACATGGAATGATCATCTAACACTGTCATCCATTTCAGCTTTGGCTCAGAAATGAGAGAAGACTTCATCCTGGCTCAGTCTGGACTTCCCTTGGAGCCTCTTCCAAGGGTGGGGAAGAAAGAGATGGAAAGTCTCTAGAAAGCACGTGCAAATCTTAGCCCTGGGGAGGGGTGGGAGAGAAGAGCAATTCATGAGAATGGCATGTTTTGCCTTCTAGGGCGTGGGATATTTATAGCACTTTTCAGGCCCTAATAAATCACAAGCCCACATGCCCATCCCAGGCACCTGGCAGGTGTGCAAAATTACTGCTGGCCTTCCTGGGTAATGGCCTTTCACACACACACACACATACACACACACACACACACACACACACACACACACACACCCTATGTATCAGGCACACAAACATGCTTGACAATTTACACAAATGTGCATACATGTTATTATGCTTCCACATATACTCAAGTACACATACCCAGATAAGCACAGGTACACCTCAGTACTCACATACATATACACTCTGTGTTCTTACTAGTAGGTTACACGGTGAAGTTAGAGCTAGAGCAGATTTTTTCCTACAAACAAAGAGACTCAGGCCTAGAGATATAAAGACACTTGCCCTTATCATAAGCTCCTAAATAGTCAATAAGTATTTATTGCACACCTACTATGTATCAGACAGTCAAGATGCAAAGACAAAAATAAAACTGTTCCTGACCTTCAGGAGCTTATGTTCTATTAAGGGAAACAAAATATACGCAGAAAAATAAATATAACTATATGCAAATAATAATGGAAAGAAGACTGGTATGGGAATGAGGAGGGGTAATGGATCAAAAAAGGCTGAGGTTCTTTCTTGTGCTCCAATTCTGGGTCACTATTTTCTAAATAGACAAGCCATTGGCATGTCAAAGTTAATCTGTCCAAAATGGAACTTAAATTCTTTTCCCTAAAATCCATCCAAGGGCACTACCATCTTTCCTTGGTTTGCAACTCCAAAGTCATCCTCAAATTCAGTCTTCATCATCCCATATAATCAATCAGTTGCCAAGTTCTATCACTTCTAAACAAGTGATGTCTTGCATGTCTCCTCTTAAGTGTTCTGAACTGTTGCCCTCCTTCTCTCCCCAACCAATATGAGAGAAAGCCACCATTTCACACACACACACACACACACACACACACACACACACAAACTGTATATAAAACCATACTATGCATGCTTCTATTTACCAATTTATTCTCATGTAACATTCTCTTTTCAAATTATTATTATTTTTTTGAGATAATTGGGAGTAAGGGACTTGCCCAGGATTCACACAGCTAGTAAATATCTGAGGCTGAATTTGAGCTCAGATCCGCCTGTCTCTAAAAATGCTTTTCTCTCCATTGTATCACTTAGCTGCCTCCATATAGTAATCTCTTAAGTAGTATCCCTGCCACCACTCTCTTATCTCATTTTCTACGTGGTTGCTAAAGTGATATTCTTTTTTTTTTTTTTTTTTTTTTTTTTTACAGCATTTGGATTTTATTTAAATTTTCAGTTCTAAATTGTCTTTTCTCTTCCACCCATTACCCAACAAGGAAAACAAGTACTATAATACCTATCATACAAATGGTCATATAAAACATATTTCTGCATAAACCATATTCCAGGGGGATGGAAGAGAGGTGACAGAAAATAATTAAAAATAAAGGAAGATAAAAGTATGCTTAAAAATAGGAACTATGAATCAATCTGTTTTCCATCTATAGGAGGACAGCATTTTCCATCACAAGTCCTTTGGAATTGTGGTGTACCACTGTATTGATCAGTGGCTAAGTCTTTCAGTTATCATTACAATATTGTTCCTACTGAATATACTATTTTCCTAGTGAATTAATTCATTCATATTCAGTTATGATTGTTAACTGTGTACTGAACTCATTCTAATTCTATTCCCTTCTATTTCATCTTTTTAAATTTAACCTGTCACAAAGTGATATTCTTAAAGAATAATTTTGAATGGGTTATTCCCTTGGTCGATAAATTCCACTGGCTCCCTAAATCCTCTAGCTGTTTAGCATTTTAAGCTCTCTACAAACTGGCCTTTTTTTTTACCTTCCAACTTACTGCTACCCTTCATGCAAAATATGACCCAGCCAAACTGGCTTTCTTTTCTTATACATGGTGTTCGATCTCCAGCTTCAGTACTTTTGCACTGATATATCTGCTCAGTCTACGATATACTTCTTACTCACCTAACCTTTTAAAATATTCATTTTCTTCCAAGTTCAATTTAAGGACCACTTCCTACATACATGAAATCTTTCCTGTTCCTCCCACCCCACATACACATACACAAATCATAGCTGTTTTGTATATATGTGGAAGTGTTATTTTCCCAACTGAATGTAAACTCTTTCTGGACAGGAACAGTTTCATTTTTGCCTTTGGATTTCTAATATCAAACATAATCCCTAGTACAGAGTAGAAACTTAATATATGCTCTTGCTTGATTGAAGAACAAATTGGAGGTGGCACCTGAGCAGAGGTTTGAAAACAACTTGGGATTATAAGAAGGGAAAGAGAAAAAAAGAAAGCATTCCAGGTATAAGAGATAAGCAAAAGTGTTGGACAGACATAGCAATGGAATGTCCTAACTGAAAAGAAGTAGGTCAAGTTGGCTAGCATGTAGAGTCTGTGTAATAAGTCTAGAAAGGTAAACTTGAGATAAATGGTGAAAGGCTTTAGATAACAAACTGTAGTTTGTGTTAATTTAGAAATAATGAGGATCCATTTTTACTGTTTGAGCAGTGGAAATGACACGGTCAGAATTCTACTTTAGAAAAATTAGCTTGGCTGCTCTGTGGAGAATGGATTAGAGAGGGGGAGAAAATGGAATTAGGGAAACCATTTAGAAGGCTTTGCTAATTGTCCAACTGAAAATTGATGAAGACCTGGCCCTAGAGAAGGGACAGATGCAATAATGACAGGTCCTGGATTTGAATGCCAAATTTTTACTGTTTTAGTAGCTGTAGGATCTTGGGCAAATTATTTTCCTCTTTAAACCTCAATTTCCTTATTTATAAAATGAAGAGTTTGGTCTAGAAAAGTATTATTTCAGCTCTAAATCCTATAAACCTAAGGCCGAAAAGGACTAGGTCCAGAGTTACCTCATTTCCAGTGAAGGGCTCTCTTTCCATTAGATCACACTGCTGCTTTCTAAATACCTGAAAACAAGTACAGAGACTTGAACAAGTCATCCTTGAATACGCCTTGATTTCCAATTCTTCTGGCAAGTGTTAGGACTGTGGAGATTCAGTGAATCTATGAGAGGACTCACCAGCCAGTTGTCTCTAACCCTTTTCCCTGGAGACTGACAGACAGATGTCAGAGAGAGAGAGAGAGAAAGAGGGAGAGAAAGGATAGAGAAAGAGTGAGACAAAGAGAGAGAGACAGACAGACAGACAGACAGAGACAGAGACAGCACAGACACAGAGAGAGAGAGCTAAAGAGACAGGGAAGAGAGAGGGAAGGAGGGAAGGAGGGAGGGGAGTAAAGAGAGAAAGAGCAAGACCCAATTTGTGCTCTCAGAACACACGGTTCTCCTCTTATCACTCAGCTATCTCTACTCAGGGCCTGGGACTCTGGATCCTGTTTACATTACAAATATTCAATTGATATCGCTGGAGGTTCCAGTAATTTGGTCTTAAAGGGGAGGTTCCCACAGAGAGAGTTTTGCCCCAGAAAGGGAAAGATATAGAGAGACAAGGACAGAGACAGAGACATGGGGAAATCCATAAGAACAGCAAAGATGCACACAGGACAGAAGGAGAAAGAGGGATAGAGATTAAAAGACACATGGACAGAAAACAGTTCACAAACTCAAAGAAATAGTGAAGTCTCTAGTCTACCTGTAACAACCTGTAAATATTTCTCCAGCACCCATGGCCCAGCTAATTCTAACTTCCTTTGAACTCCTCTGAGGGAAAAAGAATTTTCAGGGAGCAGAGTTGCTGAATTTGGCATAAGGCTTCATGCCTACTTGTTTCCCCATCTCAGTATTCACTCACTTTCAGCAGCACAGTTTCCATGGACCTCTAATATTGTATTTCTTACCCTTGCCCTGTTGGCAAAATTATGTCCCTAAGGGGGGAAAAAACCTCTTTTAAAAAAACATCTATTGATAAGCAGCTATCTTATTTGTCCTAATAAGCAGGACTGTTCTTTCCATTATACATATGGAGAAAATGAGGTCCAGGAAAAGGAAGTGGCTGGCTGCAAGTCACAAAAAAAAAGAATAAGAAAGGCCAAAGCTTTTTTCTGAAGGAGAAGTTTTGTCCTGATTTCTCCTGATTTTACGTCTAGATTCATTTCTAACTTTCTAGTGCAGAGGTAACGTGCTCTGTGAATCACATCTCTTGAGTAGGACCACACCAGAATAAAATGTAGTTTTTTTCTGATTTTAATGTGTTGATGTATTGATCTTTTTTTTTTTTTTTTGCAAAGCAATTGGGGTTAAGTGATGATGTATTGATAAACAAGGAAGGAAGAAAGGGAGGGAGGAAAGAAAGAAGGGAAGAGGAAGAAAGGAAAAGAGAAAGAATGAAAGAAAAAGAAAGAGAGAGAAAGAGAGAAGAGAGGGAGAGAGGAAGGAAGAAAGTATATACACATGTGTGGTTTTCTATGTCACTGTGCTACCCCTGGGATCCTTATGTACCTTGAAGTCTTTACTGCTATTGAGTTTGATATACTGTATTAGTGTACTATAACATAGGCCTGAGAGATTCCAGGATTGTATTCTCAGAAGAATCAGAACTAAATAAACCCACAGTATGCTACATACACATGATTTCTATCACATCTGTGCTAATTTTCCATTCAATCATAAAACTGCAGAATTTAAAACTGAAAGACTTTAGAATTTTCTCCCCCCACCCTGAACCCTCATTTTATAGCTGAGGAAATTGAAGCCCCAAAAGGCTCAGAAGACTTGCCAAGCTCCTACAGGTAAGAAAGAAGAAGCAGACTTCAAACTCCATTCCTCTGAGGCTCTTTCCACAATGCTGTGCTGCTATTGTTACAGTGAAGGCCTGTGTCCTGGGGGGAAGCAGGGTCCATGGGAAGCAGTTTTCCAACCTCACTAAAAGTTTCTGGGGCTAACCACCTACATAACATGATGTCACCCCTTTTCTCAAGGGCCTCGGATTGCTCCCCACCATGGCCTGAGGAAAGAGAAAGGGGTGCTAGGACCTTGGAGAAACGAGCTCCTTGTTGCTAAGGGACAAACAGCTCTGAGTCCCTTTCATGGTCCTATAGAGAGCTGAGATGTCTCTTTAATCTGCTCCACCTTCAGAAGGCCAGGAGGAGTAGGAGCTGAGCAGAGTGGGGAGGCCGGCAGGGAGCTCCCAGCTGGCTCTCCTAATTGCAAATTCTAAACTCTCTTGACAGACTGTCCTCTCTCCTTCCAGTCCAGTGCTAACTACATCAGACAACTCCGGACTCATGACCTCCACACAAATGAGGACAGAGTTGGCTGGAAAAGGAAATGAGGATGAGGAAAGAGGGGCATCACCATGAGACTTTAAAGAAAACTGAACAAGAAATCCTTGCAACTAGTGAGGGACTCATCAGCCTGAGATGGCCCTAAAGAGACCCCTTGTGTTGCTCACAAGCATAGATGGGCCCCAGATGCTAGGACCCCATAATGCTTGGTGGGAGAAAACCTTAATCAGGTTTCAGTTGAATTTCCCAAGAGGTTTCCTTCTTGGCCATAGACTATTGGCGGGGACCCACGGTCATCCAGCTTCCCATTAATCACCAGGTTTCTCCTAAATAAGGATGGACTGTGAATTCTTTTGTCTGTGCTAAATTTAGAATCCACAACAGTTTTCACAACCTGTGGGAGGAGCCAGGGGTGCCATCCAGGTTGAGTGCAGAAGAGATATTCATCCTAAGCCCGTCCAGAGTCTTGGGGTACACAAGGTACAAGCTGCCCCACCAGAGCCAGAAAACAATGTGTGAAGTACATCTGTGATGAAGAGACAGACTGGGAGACGGTCCCTGTGGCAGATAGCCCAGACGGCCAGTTCTGGGCCAGAAGCTTCCAAGAGTGTCTGGCCTCTGGATTTATGAGGCCCTTCTTCCCATAAGAGCCTCTAAGGCTGAAGTACTCTGATGAAGATGAGTATAGAGAGCCAAAACACTCAACGGTTTCTTAAGAGCCACTATTCTTTTCCATCTCAGAGCAGGGCTCCCTGCCACCAGCTTCTTTAGTGACAGACCAAGAGGAGGGATATAGGAGAGTTGGGAAAGGGAAATATTTTCTAGTCCTTATTCTCCAGAACCCTTGACTGATTAGGTTAAGAGTGAAGGCAGGTAGCCCTGCATTTTGTTAGGTCGCTGGTAACTAGCTAAATGATGCTGTGTGCTGAATCTGAAGCCAGGAAGACTAGAGTTCAAATGTGACCTCAGACATAAAAGGTATGACCCTATGCAACACCTGACTGCTGCTGCCTCAGTTTCCTCATCTATAAAATAGGGATATTGATAGCTATTATTTTCTAAGGTTGTTTTGAAGACAAGATGAGATCACATTTGTAAAGTACTTTATAAGTGCTAGCTATTTGTAGACTTTTTATTTACAGATTAGCTATATAGTTAGACAATTATTATGGTCACAGCATCCAACTCAGCAAGAAAAATCACTACTAGACACCTCAGAGTTTCACACTATGAATCTTCCTCTCCTCATCTATAAAATGAGGAGTTTGGATTAAACCTCTGAAGTCCCTTCCAGCTCCATCTGCGATCCAACAAGTCCTACATTTCTTCCATTCTCAGCAAACAAGTGCTGGGAATTCCCCTCCCCCCAACTATATCTCTTCACTTACCCCAGCCAAGACATTCATTGTTCCTTTGGCTTAACATGCAAATTTAAATATTAACCAAGATCTTTGAGGGAATAGAGGTTAGGTCTCCCCTCATCTGTCTGACTTCCTTCTCAGGATAATTGTCCTAGTACTAGGTCTCTGGACTGAATTGGCTAATTGAAAATAGAATACACTTTAACCCGTTTTCATTTTGAACTTTCCATTTTGTACAGTAAGATGGTCTGGTAGAAAAGCATTGGACTAAATGTGAGAAGTTCAGAGCCTTGTCTGAAGTGTGTCACATTATGAACACGGACAAGTCAGCTCATCTTTTAGGGCTTCTCTGTCCTTACCTATAAAAGCAGAGGGCTGGATGATTTCAAGGGCCTCTTTTGTTCCAAAATTCTAGGATTTCTCTGGATCTCTCTGTCTCCCTCTTTCCTTTGCACCCCCTCACCTCTGACTCTCTCTGTTCTTCTCTGTCTCTCCCCTTGCCTCTCTCTGTTGTTCCTTTTCTCTTTCTTCCTCTTCCTCTATAGATACATATATGGACATAGATAAAGATTGTCTATATTTATCCCAACCCCACTCCCACCCCCCACCACACATACTTATAAGTTATATAGAGAAGTACTGCTTGAGACAGGAAACTGCATGGAATTTAAGACTCAAAAGATTAATGACCTTTGAGATCATTGATTCCTCACTTCGCAGATGAAGAAACTGGGACCTAGAGAAGTAAGATGAGTTGTCCAATTACTCTAACCAGTTAATGGCCATGCTGGGTCTAGAACCCTGTATTTTTTTCTGCCTCACCATCAGCCCACAATGATGCTTCCCCATGACCAGGTCCTCCATCTTGGTGAACAAAAACACGCTTCTATCTAACCCTGATCTCAAGAAACTCATGATCCTTGGTATTGCTTAGCTGCCCTTGGCTGTTATTTAGCACAGAATGTGATCTGTCTTTTATCAGAACTCATGAGAGAATCCTAGACTCTAAAAGCTCTTCAGAAATCATCTAGTCCACCTTCCTGCCTCCAGTCATTATCATGTTTAAGGCATCTTAAATACAATAACAAAGCTAGCAGAAACAAAGGATATAGATGGAGTGGTGGGAGGATGGGGATAGGAGGCTGAGAGATGAGGATGTATATGTGATATCTTGTGCATTGTATGCAAGTGGCTACCTACCAGCTGTGAGTTAGGATTTATTTCATGTTGAATTTTCACCATGGCTTTATTGGGACAAAGAAAAAAAGGAACAATAAACCAAAGCTGTCTTGAGGTATAAATTTTTCTACTCCTGCCTTCTAATACATGTTCCCTCTCTTCTCACTCATAAGCATATATACAGCATTGTAAATCTTTTTCTCACACACACACACACACACACACACACCAAGGATTCTGCTCCAACTGGACCCAAAGTACCCTAGCTTCATTCCCTCCACATCTTCCAGAAGCAGCCAAACCCAACAGCAACATGAAGATGGAAAACTGGGATGGGACGGAAGAGGGGATGGTACTGAAAGTTGCTTCTATTGCAGTTAAGACTCCAACACTTTTAATTTTGCTAATGATACCCAGCTGGGAGCAATCAGGAAATGGCTAAAATTAGATGGTTTAATTTGAATGAGGGAAGGGGAATAGTTTTGGATTGGGGTATGGCCACTGACAACCCAGCATGGAGAAAATGTCATCCTGAGTATCCTCAGCACAGCTAGAGAAACAGCTGGCATTTCCAGCATGAGTGAGAACTTCCAGGACAAACTGGAGATCTGTGGGACTCAAAAGAATTAGTCACAAATGAGAGCACGTAATGGTCATTAATCCAAATAGCAGCCAGGTTTCTCGTCAGAGACCATGGGATGTCATACAAAAACTAATACCCAGAGCATAGCTGTGGGAAATTGGATTATTGGGTTCTCCTTCTACTATTCTGGTAACTTCTGTTTTTGTTTCTTTATTCCTCAGTTTCTGACTAGTTTTCATTATCTCTGTGAAACTCTCCATGAATATTCCAGCCCACAGTGATCTCTTGCTCCTCTAAACTGCTATATTATCCATATTTAACATTCAACTTTCTTTTTTCTGGATATTTAATGATGTTTTTCCTGGCCACTTGAAAAATCATCATTTTTCAATTGAAAAATCAATTTATCATTGCAATTCTTTAATTTAATCACTATATGTATTAGATGATGAAGCATGGGGGTTTTCTGGCAGTAATTTGTGGATTCTATCAATGTTATATTGTTTATCTGTAAAAGTTCTGGATAGTTTTCTTGTATTATTTCCTAATGATATTTAAGTTTTTTAATTTGTCATGTTCTTCTGGTAGTCCTATGGTCCTTAAATTATATCTGTGCATCATATCTTTGAGGACAATTGCTTTTACTTTAATAGAATTCATGTGTTCTTTTAATGTTATTTTTTGCTTTTCTTCTGTCACAGTTTCCTCCTCTTAAGAATTTTTGTGTTCTAAACTTGGTTTTTTTTCTCTTGTTTAGAGAGATTCTGCATCATGGATTCAATTTTTGCTAAATCTTAAATTTTCATCGAGAGCTTTAATTTTTGACATCATAATTACTAATTTTTTTCTTTTATAAATTTTATTTTCCTTTTGAGCTATTCTGGATTTTCTTTTTCTATTCCATATTTTCTGGGGAATCTTTCATCAAGCACTATTGGAAACCTTTCCTTCAAGTGATAATATTTTCTAAGAGGGCTTTGCCTTTTCTTTTAGTTTTTATTCATTTTTCCTTTTGTTTTGAAGTACCTTTTTACTGATTTATATGTTTGTGCAATGGGATTTTGTTGAGGTTTTTTCCTCTTGACGTCTTTGGTGATGCAGCCCTTTTCTGACCTCTTTTCCTTTGATGGTGAGCAGATCCCCAAGGCTGGGATACAAGGATGCTTCAGCCTCTTTTGGACAGGGAAATAGAATTCACCAGCTTGAATTCCTACTCTCAGTAACCTAAGGGGCAGGACCAAACTGGTTTTAGCTGAATTTTAGTCCCTTTTCCTTTGGGTTTGATAGTCATTTCTGCTGGCACCAGAGATCCTTCTTTCCTCTTTCCCTTCACATAGTTGGACATGATCAGCATCTGTTGTTTTTTGGAAGGTGGAAGGAGATCATGTGTTTGGGTAATGTCATTGCACCTATCAAGAGTCCCTACAAAGAGATAGGGATCCATCCAAACATGAAGAGCCTTCAAGTTTTCTTGCTGGTTTGTGAAGGCTGGTGGAGAAAGAATTTTGAGGGAATGAATCCTCTAACTAAATTCTCTGGTGTCAATTCACACCCTGTGGGTGGTTCTATCTTCTATATCTATGGATTTAGCTATAATGATTTTACAGCTGGTAAATAATTCCTTTTGGGAGGTATTGAAGGTTTCAAGAGATTCGTAAAAAGTAACTAATCTTACAATTTGCTGAGATAATCCTTGGCACCTAATTTTCTATAACAACAATCACAACAATCCACATTTGGATACAGATAATTGAAACTGAGACATAGTGAGATGGAATGCTTTTCTAAAAGTCACATAGTCATATGATTAGTAAGCATTGAACCATACCTCTCTATATCTATGTCCTATCTCTCCAACTAGACTGTAACTCCTTGAAGGCAGGGAATATGGCTTATGCCTCTTTGTATCTTTGCTAGAATCATGAATTTTGCTCTTGTCTCTCCTACCCTCAGTTGACCATTCCCTTCCTCTTGCTTGCAATAGATTTTCAAAGTATTTATTGAATGACTTGTTGATTGCTTTAAATGCTGCATAAAAATAAAAGACTCTTAGTAGATGGTAACTTTCTGTTTCCTATCTCCATAAGAATGTGAGAAAAGAGTGAAACTACAACAAAGGAAGTTTAGTTTCCAGGAGAGGAATTTCTTTAAGTTGTTGGAGGTTAAAATATTCTTTCTTGTCCTCTGAGATTCGCTAGTAAAAGGTGAGAGAGAGAGGATGACCCTAGAAATGGTAAGGAACAAGGGAGATAGGATTTCCCTAGAGATGATTTACTTAATATTTTAGACCTAAATATTTCCATCCCTGTTCCAGAGGGCCCCTCCAAGCCTGGGGCTGGAGTGCCTGTTGGCCAGAGCTCTAATTTTTCCATTAGAACTTTCTGAGCCTGGAATACTGAATCCATCTCGAGATTTTTCCAAAGCCAAGCAGTTTACTGCTAGCAAAAAACGTGACTTCCTCTTTCTTCCCATAAAGATGCAGAAGGCGTGTTAGACATCAAAAGCCTCTTAAAAAACAACATTTTGATGACTTAAGAGTAAATGAATGAAAACCATACGGCTTAGATTTCCTTTATGATACACAAGGGCTCTTTCTGGACTCACTCTCCATCACTGCCAAGCTAATGATGAGAATGGAAATTGCCCAATTCTCACATCATCCACAGATGGTCCCTCAAATTTGGAAATTTCTCATGTGGGAGAGAAATAAACCTGCCAACCAGAGCAAGGAAGTGGAGGTTAACAAGGTAGATAGGAACCTGAGCATAGGACACAAGGGTATAGTGAGAGTATAGTGAGAGACACATTACCTTTTGTCAAATGTGTATATTTTTAATGCCAGGAAATTCTACTCTACATGGCAAAGTAGTGTTTATTTTGTGATTATTTAAGCTGTATGTCTAACAGTGAAAGCTCAAAACTTTCATAGATGGAGGTTCACAATTGCCTTGTCCTGATTTAGTTGATTGTTAGATCTTTTCCTCATTCCTGGGGCTCACTCTTGTTGATAGGAAACACTTGTCCTGGTGATATAGTGCAAAGAGCTCTGAAGGCCCCTATTCTAATTAATTAATTAATGTAACACACATTGCTTTATGAATCACGTTGGGAGAGAAAAATCAGAGCAAAAGGAAAAACTATGGGAGAGATTAAAAAAAAAAAAAAAGAAGAAGTAGTGAGCATAGCATGTGTTGATTTACATTCAGTCTCCTTAGATCTTTTTCTGGATGCAGATGGCATTTTCTGTCCAAAGTCTATTGGTATTGCTTTGAATCACTGAACCACTGAGAAGAACCAAGTTTTTCATAGTTGATCCTCTCATATTCTTGCTTTTATTGTGTACAATGTATTCCTGGTTCTGTTTGTTTCACTCAGCATCAGTTCATGTAAATCTTTCCAGACCTTTCTTAAATCAGCTTGTTCATCATTTTTATGGAACAATATATTCCATTACCTTCATATTCCATAATTTATTTCCCAATTGATGGGCACCCACTCATTTTCCTACTCTTTGCTATCACAAAAAAGAGATGCTACAAACATTTTTGCACATGTGGGTCCTTTTCCCTCCTTTATGATTTATTTGGGATATAGACTCAATAATGACACTGCTGGGTCAATGCACAATTTTGTAGCCCTGTGGGCATAATTCCAGATTGCTCTCCAGAATGGTTGGATCAATTCACAACTCCACCAACAATGCATTAGTGTCCCAGTTTTCCCACATCCCCTTCAACATTTATCATTATCTTTTTCTGTCATTTTAGCCAATCTGAGAGGTGTGAGGTAGTATCTTAGAGTTGTTTTAATTTGCATTTCTCTAATCAATAGTGATTTAGAGCATTTTTTTCATATGACTATAGATGGCTTTAATTTCATCATCTGAAAATTGTCTGTTCATATCCTTTGACCATTTATCAATTGGGAAATGACTTGTATTCTTATAAATTTGACACAGTTCTTTATATATTTTGAAATGAGACCTTTATCAAAAATACTAGCTATAAAGATTTTTTTCCCAGCTTTGTACTTCCCTTTTAATCTTTTGGTGGTTTTGTTTGTGCAAAAACTTTTTGATGTAATCAAAGTTATCCACTTTACCTTTCATAATGTTCTCTTGTTCTTCTTTGGTCATAAATTCCTCCCTTCTCCAAAGATCTGATAAGTAAATTATCCCTTGCTCTCTATTTTATCATCCTTTATACCCAAATCATGGATCCATCTTGACCTTATTTTGGTAGGGGGTGTGAAATGTAGGTCTATGCCAGATTTCTGTCATATTATTTTCCAGTTTTTATAGCAATTTTTGTCAAATACTGAGTTCTTACCCCAGAAGCTGGAGTTTAGGGGTTTATCAAATACTAAATTGCTATAGGCCTTGATTATTGTGTCATGTGTATCTAATCTGTTCTCTACCACTCAATTTCTTAAGCAGTATCAAATATTTTTGATGACTGCTGCTTTATAATATAGTTTTAGGTTTGCTACTGCTAAGCTACCATCTTTTGTATTTTTTTCATCAATTCCCTTGATATTCTTGACCTTTTGTTCTTCCAGATGAATTTTGCTATTACTTTTTCTAGTTCTATAAAACAATTTTTTGGGCAGTTTAATTGGTATGGCACTGAACAAGTAGCCCAATTTAGGCAGAATTGTCATTTTTATTATATTAGCTCAGCCCAGTCATGAACCAGTGATATTTTTCCAATTGTTTACATCTGTCTTTATTTGTATAAGAAGTGTTTTGTAATTGTGTTCATATAGTTCTTGGGTTTGTTTTAGCTAGTAGACCAAAGAGGTTTTTATTTTGTCTATAGTAATTTTAAATGTAATTTCTCTTTCTATCTCTTGCTGATGGGTTTTGTCAGTAATATATAGAAATGCTAATGATGTTGTATAGGTTTATTTTATATCCTGCAACTTTGCTAATTTTGGATTATTTTCTAGGATTCTCTAAATATATATATATATATAAATATAAATATATATATATAATCATATCATCTGCAAAGAATGATAGTTTTATTTCCTCATTGCCTATTCTAATTCCTTTAATTTCTTTTTCTTTTCTTATTGCAAAAGCCAGCATTTCTGGTACAATACTGAATAATAGTAGTGACAATGGGCTTCCTTGTTTCACTCCTTATCTTATTGGGTGAAGACCCCTATTCTTGACTCTGATAGTTATTGTCTATGAAATCATAGGTAAGCTGTTTTTCTGTTCTCAGACTCAGCTTTTTCAATTATTAAATAAGTGAGTTGGACTAAAGACTATCTACCGTTCCTTCCAGCTCAAAATTTCTATGATCATATAATCTTCCATCTAACCATTTCCTACACATTATACCTACTTTTTCTGCTAGAAAATTGATACATAAAGGAGTCAAACTTTCAATAAGCTAGAACAAGAAACCAGACACTATGTCCTGACCCTTGTCCTTTCAGGAACAAGGGTTTATAGGTGGAGAGTACTTGTAGTGGTCTCCTGATATCCCGACCTCAAAGCATTCCTCCTCCAATCCATCTTTCACCTAAAATGCATAGATTATGAATAAGTCAATTCCTTATTCAATAAACTTCAGGACTTCAACTCATCATTACTTCTAGGATGAAATGTAAACACTTGTTTGGCTTTTAGAGCCTTTTACAATCTGGTTACCATTTTCCTTTCCAGTTTCCATATTCATTACTCCTATTCCTGTACTTTGTGGTAGCCAAATTGGCTTTCTTGCTGATTCTCACATAGGGAATTTTTCTATCTCCATGTTCTCTCTCTTTAATCCATAAATCTTACACCCTTCTTTTGAGACTGAACTCAAACACTATCTTGTATGTAAAGTCTTTACTGATCCCACCTTTTCTTTAACCCCCTCCCTAAACTGTCATATTTACTTTATATTTATTTTGTATATTCTTCTATGTGCAATTGTGGAGTTGATCAATAAATCAGTAAGCATCTCCCTAAAGTAAATGATAAATGATTGCCTTGACACCTTAATGAAATGAGAACCAAACAGCCAAATAATCAAACAGCTTAGATTAAGTGAAAAATCATAACTCGAGTGAAGTTCATAGGAGATGTTCAGATTCACCTAGGGCCATCTGTAAAATAGATGATTTTAGAATCCATTTATTCAAAGAAGTTATGCAAAACTTGAAGAAAATATGCAGGAGTGAATGAGTTCTTCGGCTGGGAGAGAGATAATATTTCATATCAGACCAAGAGAAGATAGTTTCATCAGAGGAATGTCCTCTTTTAATCTAGGAATTCAGACATCTTGGGATGCTAGCTTTCCCTACATCCCATGCTGTGCAGCATTGAGCTCAGCATTCTTTCTGCCAATCAGTAGTCACATCTTCCTCTACATTCAGCACACAAGAGATTGTTCTTCTCCCACCTTAGGTTCCATATATGTACATTTTGTCTTCTTTAATATAATGAAAACTCCTTAGAAACAGGAAATGTTTAATTTTTGCCTTTGCATCTCCAGATCCCAGCTAAAGAACTCATTCACTCTTAGCTCTCAAGAGCAAAAAAGAGAAAATTAAGCTTTTTAGAAGCAGAACTACCCTTGGGAGGTGGATGGAGTAGCATTAAGGCAAATGACACTGAGCCCATCACTTATACTAAAAATTTTAACTAAATTCTATCTGATTTATCAGGAGCTGCTGATTCATATTTGTTTAGCTCTTTACAGTTACAGAAGGCTTTATCTGAAATAAACATATGAGACTGGCACTTGATTCATTCATTATCTCAAATTGAGAGTTGAAGAAAATTAGATTCAGAGATATTAAGTGGCTCTCTTATGGGCACATACAGAGTTATAGGAGACTTCAGAAATCATCTAATCAAACCCATTCTTGAACATGCTGCAGCATACCTAATGAAGGTTCACCCAGCCTTTGTTCTCAGACAATAATAACAGCAACACAATAGTAACAATAGGTAATATTTGTATAGCACCTACTATGTGCAAGGTACTATGCTAAGTGCTTTACAAATATCTCATTTGATTCTCACAACATTCTAAGGAGGTAGGTGCTATTATTACTTTCATTTTACAGATAAGGAAACTGAAGCAAACGGCAGTTAAGTGTCTTGTTCAGGGACACATAGCTAGTAAGTGTCTAGGTGACATTTAAACTTAGGTCTTCCTGATGCTTCGCTGCACCACCTAGCTACTAGTGATAGAGAATTTACTAAATTCACGCTCTCTCTCTGGGTGTTGCTGACTCTATTCATTACTGAACAATTGGAATTGGAACTGGTTTGAATCATCTCATTGTTGAAGAGAGCCAGTTCATCAGAATTGATCATCATATAGTTGTTGAAGTATATAATGATCTCCTGGTTCTGCTCATTTCACTCAGCATCAGTTCATGTAAGTCTCTCCAGGCCTTTCTGAAATCATCCTGCTGATTATTTCTTACAGAACAATAATATTCCATAACATTCATATATCATAATTGATTCAGCCATTCTCCAATTAATAAGCATCCACTCAGTTTCCAGTTTTTAGACACTACAAAAAGGGCTGCCACAAACATTTTTGCACATGATTTTCACTCTTTTTGTTGTTGTTTGCTTGCATTATATTTTTTCTTTCTGATCTGCTTTTTTTTGTATAGCATGATAATTGTGAAAATATGTTTAGAAGAAATGCACATGTTTAACATATATTCGATTACTTGACATCTAAGGGAAGGGATGGAGTAATGGAGAGAAAATTTGAAATACAAGGTTTTGAAAAGGTGATTGTTGAAAATTATATATGCATGTGTTTTGAAAATAAAAAGCTTTAATTAAAAAAACTAACTATATCTTACAAAAGAATATTTACTGAAAAGATACAGCAAGAACACATTCCCCCAACCTAGGGGCACACCTTTCCCTATGACTTGAGAGTGTTAGCAGACTGCAAAATCATAAGAATCAATTTCTCATATTTAAGAATCTTCAATCATTACCTATTGCCTCTAAAATGCAATTTACCTCTAGAATATAATACTAGCCTCTTAGTTTGATTTTTTTTTTTTCCTGAGGCAGTTGGGGTTAAGTGACTTGCCTGGGGTCACACAGCTAGGAAGTGTTAAATGTCTGAGGCCACTTTGGAACTCAGGTCCTCCTGACTTCAGGGGTGGTGCTCTTTCTACTGCACCACCTAGTTGCCCCTTGGCTTGATATATAAAGCCTTTAGCAATCTGGTTCCAACCTACTTTTCTAAGCTTATCACATATTTTTACCTTCTAACCAATTCAGGACAAGAACTGAACTCTATCTAATGCTTTGTGCCTTTGCACATTCTTGGAATGCTTTCCCTCCTCACCTTCTTTGAGGTTCAGTTTATATATCATCTCCTAGAGAAAGCTTTTCCTGATCCTATTAATTCACTTTCTTTTCCCTTTTCTTTTAAAATGATCATATATGTTATCTATTTATATGTTGTGTCTCCTCAGTAGAATTGAAGTTCCTTGAGGGCAGAATCTATTTGCATCTAGCACAAAGCCATTGGTGCTTATTGGATTGGGTGAAATTAGGATAGTGTATCATGGAAATTTTAAAAAAGCTATTGTGAAAACTTTGGCTTTATTTATAGAGGCATCATGTCCAGAAGGAGGAAAATAATAGTTCCACTGTATCTTGATCAAGTCAAACTAGATCTAAAATATAACAAACTGGAATTTATCCAGAGAAAACTAATCAGGATAGTGAGAATGGAGACCACTCCATATGGGGATCAGTTGTGGCAACTCATAATGTTTTGCCTAAAGAATAGAAAGCTTGGGTGGGAGAGGAAATTGACAGTTGTCTTCATGTATTTGAAAGATATACATGAGGGACTTGATTTATTTTGGTCAACTCCAAAAGAGGCAGAAGCAGAAGGAATGGGTAGAAGATGCAGAAAAGCAGGTTTTTATTTTGAGATTAGGAGAAACATATCAATAGTTAGAGATGTCTAAAAAGCAAAATGGGTTGTCTCATTAGTTAGTAAATTCTCTATCACTAGTAGCTAGGTGGTGCAGCGAAGCATCAGGAAGACCTAAGTTTAAATGTCACCAATCAGTTCCCAGGGATACTTATTAAGTTAAATCTACTGCTTGGATTAAGTTCTTGAGTAATCTCATTTATTACCCATACTTTCTTCAACTGAGTATATATCTATATCTATA
The DNA here is from genome assembly GCF_902635505.1 of Sarcophilus harrisii. Lineage (NCBI taxonomy): Eukaryota > Metazoa > Chordata > Mammalia > Dasyuromorphia > Dasyuridae > Sarcophilus > Sarcophilus harrisii. The sequence continues at coordinate 459,293,195 of NC_045428.1, read as the reverse complement.
TATACATTCTGGGGGAATGAGGTTGCATGTTGACTTGAAAATTATGAATATTATACTTCTATTAAACCTGCTGCTTTCTTTAGTTAGCAGATATATGTAAGCAGTCTTTTCCCCTTTTCCTCCATTTTTAGTTTGAAGTTTTCTCAATCAGATTTACAAACAAATATATGTTTACTAGTCCTCATTATATATACTCTATTTCTGTCCAAAAGCCCTTCATTTCAAAATCGTTTTTTAGATACTGGCCTATTAACTCTTCCATATACTCAATATTTCATTTACCTCTTGTGTCTATAAATATTCCCTCCTCACCTCTGTGCCTTAGAATCCTTGGTTTTCTTCCAGACTCAGCTTAAATGCTCCTTCTTCGAAGCAGTTCATGAATCCAAATCCCTTTCTTAAACACTATTATCTAATCAGCTTCACAAATACATTCTCTTATCAAGCCCCCAGCTTCAATAAACAGCAAGTAAGTATGTATTGCATAATTCTGCCCATTATTCAGGGGGTAGTACCCTGAAAGACAGTCCTGTTAGTATGCTATTACTATTACTAACATCATCACTGTTATTTGATTCCTCATTGGCTGAGTGACAGCTGAGTGCTGCATACATATATAACTCAGAGGGGACATCAGAAGGTTGAAGGACTTCGGGAAATCATTACAAGAGGAAAACACAAATTTGGGGGGTTACCAGGGCCCCCAGAATAACAGAAATATGGGGAGCCGGCCCCTAATAGAATAGAAGTCAAGAGACTTCTAGGGCTAGTAAATTATAGACTACTAAAGCAAACTTATTTTGATGAGATCATTTTCTCTCTCTTTGGCGAGCTAAGATCTTATCTCATTCCCTTTGGAAGAGTTTCTTCATTTTTATGTTTGTTTGTTTTTTGGCTTATTCTAATCTGTGTTATTTTCCTGACTTCAATTACTGTTTATTTTGAAAAAGAAGCTTATGAGATATTCATGATGATCTTTTGTTTAACTTCCGTGGGAGTGAACTAAATTGGTGATAGGAAACCAAGTACTATCCAACCCTAGAGAGTAATTAGAAAAAATGGTATTGTTCTTTACAAAGAGTATAGTGCCTCAGCCCTTTTTGTAGTGGCCAGAAACTGGAAACTGAGTGGATGCCCATCAATCAGAGAATGGCTAAATAAATCATGGTATATGAATATTATGGAATATTATTGTTCTGTAAGAAATGACCAGCAGGGTGATGTCAGAGAGGTCTAGGGAGACTTACATGAATTGATGCTGAGTGAAATGAGCAGAACCAGGAGATCATTATACACAGCAACAAGACTATACAATCATCAATGAGACTATACAATCATCAATTCTGATGGATGTGTCTCTTTTCAACAATGATATGATTCAAACTAGTTCCAATTGTTTAATGATGAAGAAAGCCATCTACACCCAATGGGAACTGAGTGTGGATCACAACATAGCATTTTTTTTTCCTTTTTGATTTGATTTTTCTCGTTCAGCAAGATAATAGTATATATGTGTGCATATATTGGATTTAACATATACATTTACCATTTTAAACATATTGGGTTACTTGCCATCTAGAGGAGGGGGTAGAAGAGGGGAAAATTGGAACATAAAATTTTGTAAGGGTTAATGTTGAAAAATTATTCAAGCACATGTTTTAAAAATTAAAAAAACTATAATTTTAAAAAGTATAATGCCTCTAAGAGTATAGCCCCCTACTAATGTTTGAGATATAGTGGGGAGATATAATTCTAATCCAACATCCCTTTTGGAGATAGGATAGGAAAGAAATAAGTGCTCTTGCTCCCACAAAGGCAGAAATTATGGTCTCCTTTGAAGACAGGTAGGCCAGATCTAAGAATAGACACATGTCCTTGCCATTCATGAACTAAACCATTTTAATATGAACCAGCACTCTCATATATGTATATATGCGTGTTCATATGTATATGTATGTAGGCATTATATGTGTATAAACACATATATCTGTTTCAATATTCCACAGTATTTGGCAGAACTGGTAGAATGGTGGAGTTGCCAATTACCACAACTTGTCACTAATAATGAAAGACTTTTCTCCTAGTGAGATCTATGACTACTTTCAACCTTTCCTCTCCCACCATTACTCAGTAAATTCTTTCTTGAAGTTATATTCAGTCCAGATTTATCAACAAGTCAAGATTCAGGTATCTGTTTTTCTACTGATATCAAGACATATTCTTTGCTTCTTTAATGAGTTCAGTGTTTGGCTCACAGTATTTCTCTCCAATTCAACTCTTGCTTTCATAGTAGGGAACTTTTAACATACTTACTGATAACGACATCAAGTGTCCTAATTTAGTAATTCTTCAATCTACTCAAATCTCCTGACCAGCTCCTTTAATACTTCTTAATTACACACAGAGATGATCATAATCTTGATCTTGCTATCTCCCATTTCTGTACTCACAAACTACAAAAATTATTTGTTCACAATCTTTTATCATTCCAGCATTCCCTTTGACTTATGATCCTAAATCTGTTCTTCATCTTCCCCATGACCTTCAGTCTCTCTATCCCTCTCCATCCCCAGTGCTCAGTTCTATGCCATGTCATCACACCAACATTGGCTATCTCTTTCCCTACCTATCTTGGTCTCTTGGTGAATTAGTTCAACTCTATGCTATCATCTCTCAAATCCCCAACCCCTTGTCCTATCACTGATCTTACCTTGCCAAACTCCAGTCTTAGGTTGCTCCCACCATCTGCTGCCTCCATTCTTGTTCACATACTACTGATTGGAGTTTGAGAAAATCATAAAACTGAACTGACTTTGTCTATTATAAATTTATATTATCTAAGTGGACCTCAACTTCAGCAAGATGATCCTTTTATACCTCCCTAACTGATTTGTTCTCTGGATCACCATAAGGTCTATTCTTAACCTTGGCCTCCCTCCTCTAGCTTTCCATAGCACCCCCTCCATCTGCCCTCTCATCTAAGGACCTTACTCATATTTATCTAAAACAATGAGAGCCCTTTGACAATAGCTCCCATTTCTCTTCCCCTCTTCATCTCATCTCATACCAATGTCGTTTTCCAAGCTCTCCTTCACCTGTCTCAGATGAAGAAGTGGCCCTTCTTCTTGCCAAGGCTTTCATGCACAAGTGATCCTATTCCATCCCATCTTCTCCACTTTTATCATTTCTACTATCTCACTAATCTTCCTAGTACTTGGCTGTTTCCCTGCTACCTACAGAAATTCCCAGGGCTCCCCATACATAAAAACTCTCATCTGATCTAACTATGTCCCTTCTAGCTATGATAGCAAATCTGTCCTCCCCATGTACACCAGATAGTTGTATGTTCTTTCCTCTTGATTCCAAATCCTCTGCAATCTGGCTTCTGACTTCATTATTCAACTATTCAACTGAAACTCTTCTCTATAAATCCACCAATGATCTCTTAATTTCCAAATCAATTGGCCTTTTCTCAATCCTCATCATTAAATTCCAGGCAGTCTTTGACATTGTCAGTCGTCTCCTTGATATTTTCTCTTCTTTAACTCCTATGATACTGCTCTATTCTAATCCATCTACCTGTCTAGCTATTCCTGCCTAATCTCTCTTGACTTTTTCACCTCCATACAAGCAACATATCTTTAGAGGTGGCTCCATACCTGTAGCCTCAGAACTTACTTCTTTTCCAATTCCACTTTTTCTCTCTGGATGTTTCTACTTTGTCCCTTCAATGTACTCTTCTCCCTCTCTTTTCCAGGTTCTATTTATTCTCCTCCAATACCCAATTAAGATATAAGATCTTTGAATCAGTCAGTCAAAAAGTATTTGAGATCTTAATAATAAGCTATGATATCTTAGTGAGTTCAAATCTGGTCTCAGGCCCTGTGACCCTGGACAAGTTACTTTAGTGCTGTTTGTCTCAGTTTCCTCATCTGTAAAATGAACTGGAGGGAAAAATGGCAAACCATTACAGTATCTTTGCGCAGAAAACCTTGAATGGAGTCATGAAAAGTCAGACACAATTGAAAATGACTGAACAACAATAACAACTACATTTCAAACACTTATGTTAAGTGCTGGGGGGGTACAAAGAAAAGCAAAAAACAGCCCTTATTCTAAATGAGCTCACAATCTGATGAAACATGAAAATTGCCATGTACAAATTGCTATATAGAGGATAAGTGGAAAATAATCTCAGAGGAAAGGCACTAAGATTAAGAAGGAAAAACAGAAGTAGAAAAGAGAAAGGTTTAGATGAAGATCCAGAAGAGGAGACTGAGAAGCAGTCAGACAGGTGGGAGAGAGCAGTGTCACAAAAAACTAGAGAGCTATCAAGAAGAGGGTGATTGACAACACCTAAGGCTTCTGAGAGTTCAAGAAGGATTGAAAGAAGTCCATTGAATTTGGCAGTTAAGAGATCATTATTATCTTTGGAGAGAACAGTTTTAGTTGAATGATGAGGTGTCATACTGCAAAGAATTAAGAAAATAATGAAAGGAAAAGAAAGGAAATAGAGGCACCTTCTGTAGAAAGCCTTCTTAAGGAGTTTAGCCTCAAAAGGGAGACAAGATAGGATGGATAGATGGACAGATGGATGGATCAAGTGACGATGTTTTTGAGGATGGGGAAAACATGAACATATTTATAGGAATGGAGAAGGCAAATGTTTATGAAGTGCCCACTATATGTCAAGTATTGTGGGTTTTTTGTTTTTAGAATAATAACTTTATTTTTCAAAATACATGCAAAGATAATTTTCAACATTCATTCTTTTTTATTATAGCTTTTTTAATTGACAAAATATATGCATGGGTAATTTTTCAACATTGACTCTTGCAAAAACTTTTGTTTCAACTTTTCCCCTCCTTCCCTCCACCCCCCTCCCCTAGATGGCAGGCAGTCCCATACATGTTAAACATTCAGCATTCACTCTTGCAAAACCTGGTATTCCAAACTTCCTCCTTTCCCTGTCTCATGTACAGAAAGTAATTCAATATAAGTTAAACATCTGCAATTCTTCTAAACATATTTCCACATTTACCATGCTGCTGCACAAGAAAAATCAAATCAAAAGGGGAAAAATGAGAAAAAAAAAAAACAAGCAAGCAAATAACAACAAAAAGGTGAAAATGCTATGTTGTAATCTACATTCAGTCCCTATATTCCTCTCTCTGGATGCAGATGGTTCTCTATCACAAATCTATTGGAATTAACCTGAATCACTTCATATTGAAAAGCCCCAAGTCCTTCAGAATTGATCATCACATAATCTTGTTGTTGCTGTATATAATGTTCTTCTGGTTCTACTCACTTCACTTGGCATCAGTTCATGTAAGTCTCTCCAGGTCTCTCTGAAATCATCCTGCTGGTCGTTTCTTATAGAGCATTAATATTCCATTACATCCATATGCTACAACTTATTCAGCCATTTCCCAACTGAAGGGCATCTACTCAGTTTCTAGTTCCTTGCCATTACAAAAAGGGTGACTATAAACATTTTTTGCACATGTGGGTCCTTTTCCCTTATTTAAGATCTCTTTAGGATATAAACCCAGTAGAAACACTACTGGATCAAAGAGTCTGCACAGTTTGATAGCTCTTTGGGCATAGTTCCAAACTGCTCTCCAGAATGGTTAGATCAATTCACAACTCCACCAACAATGTATTGTCCCAGTTTTCCCACATCCCTTCCAATATTTATCATTATTTTTTCCTATCATCTAAGCCAATCTGAGAGGTATGAAATGGTACCTCAGAGATGTCTTAATATGCATTTCTCTAATCAACAGCCAATTTAGAGAATTTTTTCATATAATTAGAAATGGCTTTAATTTCTTTGTCTGAAAATTGCCTATTCAGATCCTTTGACTATTTACCAATTGGAGAGTGGCTTGTATTCTTATAAATTTGAATCAATTATCCATATATTTTAGAAATGAGACCTTTATCAGAAACTCTGAATGTAAAAATTTTTCCCCATTTTCTGTTTCCCTTCTATTATTGTCTGCATTGGTTTTGTTTGCTTGTTTTTAGCAGGGCAATTGGGATTAAATTACTTAAATGACTTGACTAGGGTCACAGAACTAGTAAGTGTTAAGTGTTAAGTGTCTAAGGTCAGGTTTGAACTCAGGGCCTCCTAACATCAAAGCTGGAGCTTTATCCACTGCACCATCTAGCTGCCCCTATTGGTTTTGTTTGTACAAAACCTTTTAAATTTAATATAATCAAAATTAGGCATTTTGTATTTCATAATGTTCTCTAGTTCTTCTTTAGCAATACATTCCTTCCTTATCCAGAGATCTGAGAGATAGACTATCTCTTGTATTCCTAATTTGCTTATAATATTACTCTTTATGTCTAAATCATGAACCCATTTCAACCTTATCTTGGTATAGAATATTAGGTGTTGGTCAATGTCTAGTTTCTGCCATATATTTTCTAATTTTCCCAGAAATTATGAGTTCTTATCCCAGCTTTATAATATAGTTTTAGGTCTACGTGCCAAGTATTATGCTAAGCACTTTACAAATATTATTTTATTTGATCTTAACAATAGCTCTGTGACATAGATGCTATTATTATCCCAATTTTGCAGTTAAGTAAACTGAGGCAGAGTTTACGTGACTTGCCCAGGGTCACACAGATAATAAGTATCTGAGGCTAGATTTGAAATCAGATATTCCTGAGTCCACATCCATCACTCTATTCACTAAACCACTGCCTTATTTATTTATTTATTTGTTTGTTTTTTTGTGAAGTGTGTGGCCAGGCCCTCAGCTCTTCCAGTTGTGGTGGGAAGGGAAGCCCTCAGAGGTTTGGGGGAGGATGAAAAGATTTAGAAAAAGTGCTGCAGTGAATGGAATAGCCAATTAAAGAGGTATAAAATGGTTGCCTTGCCACAGTGAGAGCCCAGTTGAGATCATATAAGATGAATCTGTAATAGACTTAGTCATCACGATATCCTCACTTTCTCCATCTGCTTTTAGTAGCATGTGAATAAGAGTGGAGGTGGTAGATAATGGGAGTAGTGCAAGGCTGAGGCTTGGACAGGACATGTCTTTGTTAGAATAAAGGGGCAAAGAACTCAAGAGAAGCTGTGTAGAGTGGAATGGTTCACCAAGGGGTTAGGATGAGGGAGTGGGGAAGGGACTGGCCCGGGAAATAACTGAAGGGTGGAGGGACTGAAGCCCATCCCTAATATGAGAAAGGGCTTTGGGGCTGCAAGGCAGAGGTAGAGATGCAATGATAACATGTTGTGATCAGAGAAAGACATTTCAGAGGTCATGAATATGAGAGTGGTGCATTTGTGGGCAAAGATATGAACCATGACCATCTTTGTATGTAATTGTGGTAGAATGAAGGTGTAAATTATGGGAAACGAGTGAGTTGAGGAACTGGGAGATTAGGATGTTTTAGGGAATATCAAGATATATATTGAAGTCTCCTAGGCTAAAGGAGAGAAGTTCTACAAGGCAGCTGCTCCATGTAACTATATTTATTTTTATAAGACTTCTAAATGTATGTCTTGATTGCTCAATTCACTAATAGCTAAAGGTTTTTCAAAGTAAGAAAATCTTTGTTTTTACAACAAAAAGTACAATAGTGTCCAAAAAAGTGGAGGTATGCAGAGTTAGGAAGTCACTCTTATCCTGAGGATTGTTTACATCCAGTTACTACTGAAAAATACCACATACCACATCACCTCCTTAGTAATTTATGGTCCCCACCCCACTCCTATATATACATATATTTCTTCTCTGAGTCACTCTAGCTACTAGGTTCCCTGGAACTGTGCAGGGAGTTCCCGAAATCATAGGGTCAGGTTAACCCACTTTAACATTTCCTAGAGATGGCTTTTCCTGAGATCTTTACATAATAGTGTACCATTAAGCCCTGAGAGCTCTGAGCTATGTATCACAGGAAAACTTTCCTCCCTCTTGTCTTTCCTCCACCAGCAACTTTCATTCCTGGTGTTAAGGTGTTATTCCTCCCTGTTATGGAGATGTCTTGGACTAATGATCTACTGCTCTCATTTGGAGATTCCTGAGACATAAGATGCTTTAACTAAACAGAATCTAGATGTCCTCAGTATAAATGGATCAAAACCATGCAAATTAAATCTCTCAAAAAACATGTTGAAGACAACATGTGTTGAGATAAGCTGTGAGGAAAGTGCTCTGGGAACAAATATACATCAACTAAGAACACTGGAAATGTTGGAGAAATAGCATGCTTTTATGGATCTTTATAATTACAAAGTACTTTATATTCATATTATTTTATCTTCCCATCAGTCTTGTGAGATGATATAAATATTATTTCTATTATACCGATAATTGAATTGAGATTCAGAGGTTTTATGTGATTTTAACAAGATCATAAAACTAAATCATAAAATCAAGACACAAATCCAAATCTTCTGACTACATATTCAATGTTACTTCAATGATGCAACCTGCTTCTTCAACTAAAACTGAATCTCAGAAAGATTTAGTCCTCCTACCTTTTCTCTTTTGTACTTTGTTCTTAGTTCTCCTCAGCCCCTATCTCTATTTGGTCACTGGCACCTGTACCAAGGCTCTATTTCCCAGCCCACTCTTGGCCCACTCAACTATGATTATCTTTGCCAATATATGTTCCATACTTTCCAAATGAAAAAATCACCTCTTCCATCAAGCCTTCTACTCAGCTCTGGTAACTCCATTAAAGACCATTTCCAAAACTTGTGAATGCCTTATTCATTTGCAAGTCTAATTGGAAATCCCAAGGCATTTTCTCATAAAAATAGTTTCTTACATGACAGCATCAGAAAATTTAGAACTGAAAAGAAACTTAGAGGCCATCTAATATAATACTCTCAATTTATAATCCAATAATCACTTAGTGCCTACTATGTACCAGGAATTTAATAAGCTCTTATTTACAGATCAGGAAACTGAGGCCCAGAAGTATTTGGTGTCTTGCCTAAGACTATATAGTAACAGGCATAGAATCAGAATCTGAAATGAGGTGTTAAAATTCTGAAGGGTGGTTGGACTGCCCAGTCAGCCCATGACAATCTGTTTAACCCATAGCTTAGTTGGAAAACTGCTGTCACCTGAGAAGGGGCTCCCCACTACATGGCCACAGGGGCTATTTGTGAACTTGGAAGGCTTCTATACCCAGCATAGACTTTTATTTTATTTTATTTTTTGTACATAGACCAACCTTCTTAAGTCAAGCTCTTGAATGGACTGCCAGCACACCATCTTTCCTTAACACTCCATAGATTGTCACAGCAGATTAATTTGCTAAACCTAATCCTAAACCTAAACCTAAATATCTTTAGGTTTCTTCTGCAAATAATTCTAGGTCACCTTTGTGTGTAGAACACAGGGACAAATACTCTGTCTCACCTAGTAAATTTGGGCTCCTTAAAGGCAGGAACCAAATCTCTAGTTTCCCTTAAATCTTTCCCTGATGGCTAGAATGGCCTATACTTTCCTTTCCTTTCTTTATCATCATTAGCAGCAGAAATAAAAGTAATAATAATAACAACTTAATATTAACAACAGTTGCAAAGCCCTTTTGAATTTCATTTTCACACCCCAATAAAATAGTCTTTTAGTCATTTAGTCATGTCTGACTCTTTGTGATCCCATCTGGGGTTTTCCTGGCAAAGATAATGGAATGGTTTGGCATTTCCTGCTCATGTTACAGATAAAGAAACTGAGGCAAACAGAGCAATATAACAGACAGCATTTAAATAGTGCTTTAAGATTTGCAAAATGCTTTCCGTAGGTTAGCTCATTTGATTCTCAGAATAACCCTAGGAGGTAAGATGCTATTATTATTCACATTTTACTAATGAGGAAACTGAGGCAAATGGAAATTAAGTGATTTGCCCAGAATCACACAGTTCAGAAGCGACTGAGCAGGATGCTTATCTGGGAACAATATAAAAAGTGCCAGTAATAGGAACTAGATTTGGGATTTTCTTGGTAGAAGGAATTTCCAAGTGAAAAAACTTTTACAAAAGCTGGTTGATCCCTTCTCTGCAACTGTATAGTCTGGGAAGGTTGTACTGATCACACAGTCAGTATGTAGCAGAGACAGAGCAATATACAATGTAGTTTCAAGAAGGGGGAGAGCATTAACAACTGTGGAGAGTCAGGAAACTGCGCCTGGAGAGATAAGAGGGATTAGAGATAGGAAATAAAATATGGGCATGTCATATATAGGCAACCACAAGAAGGTAATGTTGATGTAACAATAATAATTCATATGAATAATTATATCCTAATTAATTGTACATATATTAGGCTTCTCTCCTCATCTAGATTGTAAGCTCTTTGAGGGCAGAGCCCCTGTTAACATTTCACCCACAAAAGATAAAAGCATTGGCCCTACAGCAGTTTTTAGCCTATATTTGTAGTCTGTTTCCTGACTTGTGAAACATGGGCAGCATTATAAACTCATCCTTGGTCAATTCATAGAATTAATAATCAGGTAATTCAGCTCAGTGCCTAATGATGAAAGGGAAAGGAAAGAAAACAAGAGAAATCTTGTGAGAATAAACATGGTCCTGAGGATATATCTTGGATAAAGTATTCATGAAAAGTTAGGTGGAAAAAGATACCATAGGAAGGTAAAAAGGTAACCCTTTTTACAATCACCTGGAAATTGAGATCATTTCACCTGACCACAGAGGGAGCTAAACTAGAGTCAGGAGAATTAGGAGATTTGAGTTCTAGTCTCAGCCATCTCATCAATACCTTGAGTAAATTACTTTATCTGCTAGGATTAATTTTCCTCATCTATAAAAATGCAATTTTGGACATTTGGTGAAGATTGAATAAATTCTTCTTAGACATCTCCATGTTTCACTTAGGCCAGTATCTTTTCTCCCTTCCAAACAGAAAATTGAACTTTGATCACAAAATCACCCTGAGCTTTCATAAGCTAGCTTTGGCCTAAATTGTTGTATTTCAGTTCTCCACAACATTCCCTAGACATTTCCAGTCATGCCACAGTGCATGTACCCTCCCTGCCTTTCCAGTTCTCCTATATATAATTTCTCCCATTTAGAATATAAGCTCCTTAAGGACAATGACTGTCTTGCTTTTATTTGTATCTATAGGACTTAGTACAGTCTTTGGAACATAGTACATACCTGTTGAAGACCTTACTTTAAAAAGGTCAAGGTCTCCCTTTTTATCCAGGCCATTTCCAGTCATCCTGAGCTATATCTGGCCATTGGACCCAGATGGCTCTGGAGGAGAAAGTGAGGCAGGTGACATTGCATAGCCCTCTCTCACTTAAATTCAATTCACTTGCATGTCATGGAATCCCCTCTCTGATGTCATGGTCCTCTCCAAGAACAAAGGACAAACAAGAAGAAGTCATCTCCCTTCCTCCCTCTCCCTCTCTCTCTTCCTCCCTCTCCCTTTCTCTCTCTCTCCCTCTCTTTTTCCCATTCCCTCCCTCCCTCTCTCTCTTTCTCTCTTCCCCTACCTACCTGTAATCTTTGGCCCAAAGGCCCAATTACATAAGACAATTCTCACTAGTGGAGATTGATTAATCAATGCTCCAAAGTACATGAGAGTTAAACTTGAGAGCTGGAGAGAAGAAACAAACTGGTCTAGCTTCAACTTTGAAAGAAGAAATGTAGTTCCAGCCACCATTCAACCTGAAAGGAGAGAAATAAGCTGGGAATAGAGACATGATGAAAATGCCAGTTCCTTTACATGCTGGCAGCATTTTCTTAGTCTTTCTTTTGAGGTACTTGAAGAGTCTGGAATAGCATTTCTCTCTCTAAGATGGAAATTGAAAGACCAGAATTTCTCTTCTTTCAAGCTTTTACCAACTTTGGCTTTCTTGAGAGTGTGGGGGATTGGATAATCCATCTCCACCAGTGAGAAGAGAGGAAGATTCCTATATCTATGGGCTTTGAGACTCAGTCCTGCCCTGGGCTAATAATCTTTGTAGTTCCCTGCAAAGATCAGCTCAGGCAAACTGGATCCTGGTTGTTACATAGTTTAAACAAAAATATCACTACTTTAATACAAGGCATCCCAGGTAGCTCAAGTATCCCAAGCATCCCAATGGTATCTTTTAAATTAAAGTAAAACTAATGGGAATTAATAGTATATGCAACAGACATGGCATAATACATCACCTAAGAGGATACTATAATGGCACTTCTCTTTAGGTTAAAGGGAAGCTGACATTACATGTTTTCTGTCTCAAAATTGGAAGCTGGAAAACTAGAAAATCTCTTTTCTCTTTAGTCCTGGTCAACTTCATCTGTCATGTAAACTTAAAATATTGATTAATCAATCTCCATTAATGAAGATAGTCCCATACAATTAATCCTTTGAGCTAAGGGTTGCACATATATATAAATTTTAGGCTGGGGAGAGGGAGAGAAATCAATGTAATTAAATAGTATTGTGTTATAAGAAATTATAAATAAAAAGAACACAAGGAAATGCTTGCATGTTCATCTCTGATTGGTTTCAAACTCCATGGAACAAGATGGCTCTTCAGCTCATCATTCTAATGTCATCACCATGCTATTAACTCAAGTTTTAGATACCAGCTCCCTTAGCCTCCTCTCCCTTCTAATTGGATCAATGGAGAATGAACTACTAAACTCCTCCCAAAGCTTTCCCTAATAAAGGGCAGAACTTGGATTTCCCCTCTACTCTACTTTGTATCTGCAGCTCTATTTGATTTTCTCCCCACCCAACAAGATGCCTGCCCTACATTTCTAGCTTCTTTTTTTGTGTTGTGGTCTCTACATTAGATTGTAAGCCCTTTGAGGATATAAATTATCTTTTTTTTTTCTTATGTATATCTCTAGCTCTTAGCAGAGTTCCTGGCACTTAGCAGGCATTAATTAATGCTTGCTGAATTGAATCATTGAATATGAAATGATGCTTGGTGAAGAAAATAGAATAGATATAAATGAATGAAATAACCAAAATGCATTTATTATCTGTCAAATTCTGTGCTAAGCACTTGGGACTGAAACTCAAAAGCAAGTAATCTCTGGCCTAAAAAAGCTTACATTCTAATTGAAAGAGAAAACACAGAAAAAAATAGTAGCCAAGGAAAGATGATTTGGTCTGGTTTAATTATCAAGGTAAGCATTGGAACAATTACAATTTTAGGAGGAAGGGATGGAAAAATGGAAGGGATTAGGGGTCCCCTCAACAAGACAAAGGAGGAAAGGCCTAGAAGAAAGAAAATATGGGATGGTCCAGTGAGTAGTTTAGTTTTTTCCTGCTATGGTCTTTAGAGGTGGAGGGTGGAGAAACAATAGACTCAGACCAGAGTAAAGATGAGGACCAAATACAATATACACTGATCTTGTGGCTGTTCAGTTGTGTCCAATCCCAATTGGGGCTTTCTTGGCAGAGATATTAGAGTGGTTAACTTCTCCAGTTCATTTTACAGATAAGGAAACTGAGGCAAATAGACTAAACAACTTGCCTAGGGTGGTGCAAGATACAACTTCCCTGCCATACACTGACTATAATTATATAAATAACAAGGTCAACAACAAAAGAATAACTAAAATACACGCAGAAAAGAGATCAGACAGGGATAGAGAAGCAAATAAGATGTCCATGCTATTATTTAGTCAAATTAATATACATAAAAAATCAAGTAGTTTGGAGTTTTTGTACACAACTTCATTTTTATTGTTTACTTTTTGGGATATTTATTTTTGTGGATGATTACTAAGTTTATGACTGTTAAGATTACTACTAAGAAGCAAAATAAAATGCGAATTTGGACTAACTTATCTTTAAGGTCTCACGTTCTGGATCCAGGTGAGGTTGTCATTCTCATTTGTTAGAGGCAAATTTTCTGGGAGAACTAGTTGCTTCTGGCTCAGGCGAGAACTGGGGCTGGGCTCATCAGGATGACTGAAAAAAAAAAAGCTTTTTCTGTGCCCAGTATGCAGGAAACAAAATCTTATACTGAGGATTTGCTGGAGCAGGATCACACAAGAAACCATGTTCCCCACAAATCAGTGCCTGAGTAAGGCGCCTCTGTCTGCAGTACAAGCCAGGATTTACTCCCATCTCAGCCTCTTCATGCATCAGAAGAATCAGACTCCTGGATGGGGCTACCTGGACAGGGGCTTCAGAGTGGACTTGGAACAGAACCCTATTTTTTCTAAGTGGCAGATGTTTTCCCGTCTGTTCTGGATCCCTGGCTGGACCATGGAGAGTCTGAAGCTGAGGACAAGTGATGGGAATGTGGCTCCACTTATCACAATGGGGGTGAATTCGGGTTTTACAGTTTCTCCCAACTCACTCCCACCCACCCCCCCAAGTGAGTTTGAGCTCAGAGATTAAAACATCATTCCCTCACAGGAAATGAAGAGTTGTTGCCAAGACCTCCGGCTGAGAAAATATGAACAAGATGCCTCGTGATAGTTCTGGGGGCCTCAAGGGAGGGAGGGAGGGAGGAAGCAAAGACAGGCCTCTGTCCCAGGCACTCCTGTATGTGTGCCTCTCGGGGTGGAAGCACCTGGCTGTCCCCTGACACTGATGCAAACAAGAAATGCCCTATTCAAGGGTGGCAAGGCAGCATGGTGGGGTCAAAGGCAAGTCTATTCCATCTATCCCACTTTGGGAGCCTCAGTTTCTTTATCTATAAAAATGAGAGGGTGGTGCTGGGTGTTCACTAAGCTTTCTTTTGGCTAAGTCTGTGATTTTAAGTCTTGAAGGAGAAGCTAGCAGAAATCACAAGAGAACTGGACTGTGTCCAGCCTAATGGTCTTTACAAGGAGAATACAAGAACTCCAGCACTTAGCACAGTATCTGGCACATAGTAGGTACTTAATGAATGTTTATTTTTTATTTATTAAACCAATACCCCTCTTCAGTCATCCCTTTCTATGACATCAATATCATTATGATTTGTAGTTTCAGATACAGATCCTAGTCGTTGCCCTCTTGGAATCCAGAACATGGGGTCATAGATTTAGCACTGGAAAGGTCCTTAGAGGTCTCTCATTTTTCATATGAGGAAACTGAGACCCAGAGAAATTAATTAATTTGCCTAAAGTCATATAGGTAGTCATTGGTAGATCTAAAGTTACTGACTTCCCACACGTCCTAGCAGAACATGTAATTTATAATATGTCACCACAACACTATGAGGCTATGTGGTGTCATGGCCTTATTCGGGAGGAGAATGAGCTGTATTGCCCTTGGGGCAGTAGAGAGCATGTCCAAAAGGAGACAATTTTAGGCCCTCTCAGCACCAAGCTCTGTATTCTGAGCCTCAGTGCACCAGGGATAACCAGAATTGGACAGGCCATGTTTCCTTTTTTTTTTTTTTTTTTTTTTTTTTTTTTCATTTGACAGGTATTTATTTTTGCATATTTACAGTATGCGAGGTACTGTGCTAAGAACTGGGGAATATAAAGAGGCAAAAACATAAGCAGTTCCTGTCTTCAAGGAGCTTATATTACATAGAGGAGATGATGTGCAAACAAATAGGTGCAAATATTCTCTGTGGATAGACAAGCTCTTCAAAAACTCCTTTTCACAGGTGATGTACTAATTTCATCAAGCCTTAGTACACAACAAGTCTTCTTCAAAAAGTACAATCAAAATAAAATGGAAGAACACATGGTTCAGATGATAATGTTAGGCCATGTTTTCAAAGACAGTGAGCTGAATACCTGTAGCATGGACAAGGTTCTGCTTGTGCCTCATTCCCCATAATCCTGGGATAGGCCTCCAGGATGGTTGTAAAGGGATGTTCAGTTCAGGTCCCAGGGATTATTTCTCCAAATTATTTTTCCTTCATGACTAGAGTATGGAAACTATAAGAGATAGTGGACCTCTGTGCAATGGAGACAATGAGGGCCTTACTAGTTATAAAACCCAGAGGGCAGATGGCCCTTATCCACTGGTCATTCTCCACACCATGTTGGGCAAATTCCCAGCTCCTGTTTCCATTATCCCCATGATTCAGGCAGTCCATTGAGATGAAAATCTGCTCCCTGTCTTACTTCTCCTCATACTTTCATTCCTATCTAACTCTGCCTGAACCTTCCAAAATTCATTTATTTCTTTGTACTCTCATTCTTTTTTTGACACTGAAAAACTCATTCAAATGCTAAGAAATTCTCCTTTATTTAAGATCTCATCTTTTTTTTTTTTTACATTATTTTCATTTTGCACTAACAGAAACTTGGCTCTTCCCAGAAGATCCTACATCTCTGGCCACAATTTCCAAGATTTTCTTGCTAAAACTTTCTTCTATCCCCTCAGAGACTTAGGCCATTGGAAGAAGGAGGAGAAGCAAATTCTTTTTTCTTTATTCAGACTTCCAGACTTCTCCTTTGCCACTAAAACTCAGCAAACTTTCCTCCTGCAAGGTTTATGCCAGCCATCTTTATCACCAGATCAAAAGTCTTATCATCATCATCTACTGGCCTTCAGGATATTTACTTTTCTGTTTCATTGATCTACTTTTGTATTTAGTATCTAGTGACAAATAGTTTTGATTACTACTGCTTTATAATATAGTTCAAAATCAGAAGGTATCATTTCCTTTCCTTTTCTACTTTTTTTTCATGATTTAGCTTACCTTACATATTTCCAAATCTTTTCTGTTGTTATTTTGCCTACCTTTATAAAATAATTCCTTGGGAGTTTAACTGGTATGGCACTATAGCTATGAATTATATTTTTATATTATTGCCATTTTATCATATTGGCATGGCACCATTGAAAGCAATAAATATTCTTCCATAAATATTCTTATTATATTTTTACAAAGTGTATTTTGTAATTTTTCCCTAAAAGTCTTGAGTGTCACGGTAGATTAATTTCCAAATACTTTGAGCATTTTGTAGTTATTTTGAATAGAATTTCCCTTTCAATTATTTCCTCCTGGTTTCCATTAAAGGATCCAGATCATAGGATCTTAGAGTTTTGAATGAGAAGAAATCTTAAAAATAACCTAACTTACCACCCTAATTCTGTAGCTCAGGAAACTCAAGTCCAGACAATTTACTTGACTTGCCTAATGAACAGGACTGATTGGATGAAATATTTCTCAGTATTGTCACATGATCCCTGTTCCCAGAACTTTGGGACCTTGAGAGGTCATTTGTTCTCTGGAGGAATGGACTTTGAACCTGGAGATGCAGGAAGCTGCAGGAAGTGACATGACCTATGGAAGGCCATTGGTCAAGGATGGTTGTGTCCTTTTAGTCTATCCAATGAGAAAGCTTGAGTCTTTTGCTTTTAAACCCTGGACAAGCCAGAAGCAGGTCAGGTTCCAGGTGCACATGGTGAGAGTTGGGATGGCCCCCAGGTGTGTCTGAGTCTCTCCCTGCAAGGATTAAATAAATTCTTTCTCTTCATACCTGAAGATGTCTCTGATTAGTTAATTGGATTGGGAAGAGGTCTTGCACCTGACCTGTCCCACACACTAAGGTCACACAAGTAGTAAATGGTCAAATCAGACCACTTTGAACTTGTCTTCTGTGACTTCAATTTCAGCCCTTTTTCCACATGCATTACATTGTTTTTTTTGTTTGTTTGTTTGTTTGTTTTAATTTTATTTAATAGCCTTTTATTTACAGATTATATGTATGGGTAACTTTACAGCATTAACAATTGCCAAACCTCTTGTTCCAATTTTTCACCTCTTACCCCCCCACCCCCTCCTCTAGATGGCAGGATGACCAGTAGATGTTAAATATATTTAAATATAAATTAGACACAATAAGTATACATGACCAAACCGTTATTTTGCTGTACAAAAAGAATCAGACTCTGAAATATTGTACAATTAGCTTGTGAAGGAAATCCAAAATGCAGGTGGGCATAAATATGGGGATTGGGAATTCTATGTAATGGTTCATAGTCATCTCCCAGAGTTCTTTCTCTGGGCATAGCTGGTTCAGTTCATTACTGCTCCATTGGAACTGATTTGGTTGATCTCATTGCTGAGGACGGCCAGGTCCATCAGAACTGGTCATCATATAGTATTGTTGTTGAAGTATATAATGATCTCCTGGTCCTGCTCATTTCACTCAGCATCAGTTCATGTAAGTCTCTCCAGGCCTTTCTGAAATCATCCTGTTGGTCATTTCTTACAGAACAGTAATATTCCATAATATTCATACCACAATTTATTCAGCCATTCTCCAACTGATGGGCATCCACTCAGTTTCCAGTTTCTGGCCACTACAAAGAGGGCTGCCACAAACATTCGTGCACATACAGGTCCCTTTCCCTTCTTTATGATTTCTTTGGGATATAAGCCCAGTAGTAACACTGCTGGATCAAAGGGTATGCACAGTTTGATAACTTTTTGAGCATAGTTCCAAACTACTCTCCAGAATGGTTGGATTCGTTCACAACTCCACCAACAAATGCATTACATTGTTATTATTATTTATAGAAATGCTGATTATTTTTGTGGACTTATTTTTCCACTATATTAGTCAGGCTATCAATTGTCTCAACTACATTGTTTGTACTAACAATCTCTGGTGCTTTTTATACATACCATAATATCTTCTGCATTTAGGGTAACTTGCCTCTGATTTTTTTCTGAGGGAGAAGATGCAGAAATGTGGACTAGATTAGAATACAACTAAGTTGATTTGTATTTTGAAGACTGGACTTAAAGAATAGTTGATAGTCCAAAGCTAACCTGGCAGAAGGTCTCTAATGGAACATCTCAGAAATTTGTGCTTAGCCCAGTGCTATTGAATATGTTTATCAATGAGTATTTTAAAAAGCATAGATCATATGCTTATCAAATTTTCAGATGGCACAAAGCTCAGAGGGATTGTTAATATGGTGGATGACAGAGTCAGGATTCAAAAAGAATACAACAGGCTAGAGCACTAGATTGAATCTAATAAGATTAGTAATAATAAGGGATAATTATAAAGTCTCAGATTTGGAAAAAAAAATCAGTTTCACTATAGTTATCTGGAAGGTAACCTAATATGATAAACTCAGGACTTAGGTGAATATACCTGAAAAATACTCTTTATAGATATAAAGAAACACCAACAAAGAGATATTCGTTGTTCATGGTTGGGTCACTTAAAAATAATAAAGCTTATGATACTACTTAAATTAGTCTACATATATAGTGCCATAACAATAAAGGTATCAAGGCTTCATAAAAATTTCTGGTATCCAGAATATATGACACTGATACAAAGAACAAGAATCATTGCTCTTCACATATAAATAGGCAAAGGTTAGGAACAAGTAACTTTATTTTTTGTTTGTGTTTTTTTTATTAAATATTTTACATTCTTACTGATATATTTTGTTTTTATACCATCTTTATTTCTAAGTCTATCATTCCTTTTCCTCCCCAAACCCAAGGAAACTATCCCCGTAACAAAGAAGAAAAAAGAGCATAAAGTAGTTCTGTAAAACTAACCAACAAATCAATTGTTTGGACAGCATATGCCATGTTCCACACCCATAGTCCCCCACCTCCACAAATAAAAGAGGGAAGAGCAGAGACTCCTTTCTTTTGTGATGCCAAGTTTGGTCATCAGAATAATAAATTGTTTTGTTTTGGGTTTTTTGTTCATTCCACTAGCATTGTTATTGTCATTGTGTATGGAATTTTCCTGGTTCTATTTATTTCACTTTTCTTCAGCTTTTCCAAATAATAAAGACATAATTGGTATTTCTTTCTTCACAGTAATATTTTATGACATTCATTTGCCACAGTTTGTTTAGCTATTCTTTGTTTGATAGCCGTGTTTGTTATTCTATGCTTTGTTTCCTGTTCTTTGCTACCATAAAGTGCTTTTAGGGATATTTTGGTGCAGATGGGACTTGACTTCATTGATGGAAATGCCTAGCATTAACTCTTAATTGCTTTACAAAACAGACCTGTTCTCAGTTCCACCAAAAGAGTATTAGTGGTCAAGTTACAAAACAAGAAAAACAGATGATTGACAACTATATAAAAAATATTCCAAATAAAAGAAATGCAAATTAAAACTCTGATGCTTAATCTCAAATTCATCAGCTTAGAAAATTTTAAAAAATTATTAAAATCACAAATGCTGTGAAAGGGAGGCAGATACATAAATGCATTATTGGTAAAATTATGAACTGGTTAAATTATTCTGGAATGAAACTGTACCTACCTTAGCCCCAATGCTGCTGCTGCTGCTGCTACTATTACTACTACACACATGATATAATATAGTTTCTAGGGGAAACCAATAATTTTAAAGTTCCTGACCTTAGGATGTTTCTGTTCTAACAATCTAACAATGCTAACTGATTCTAAATCTTCTGGCTTTGGAGTTTGTGATTCTGAGGCCCTCTGATCTAAGAGCTATTGTGATCCTGAAACTATTGTTCTAACAATCTGTCAATGATTTCAAGACTTCTGGCCTTAGAATCATCCTACAAACATTATTGTCTGTTGGTCAGTGATAACCAAATTCTTGAGACCACTCTTTGGTGGTTTTATATATATATATATATATATATATATATATATATATATAAAACATTAAGAATTAGGTAAATGTGTTTCCTTGCTGCAGGTTTCTTGCTAAATTCTCTGGGAATTTAGACCGCTTCAATTGGCATTACAATTACAATAAACCTTGTCTGCAAATTCTTTTGAGACACCTCTTGGCACTGGTCTGTGACCCCAATCTTTTGGGATCCCTTCCCAACCTCAACACACACACACACACACACACACACACACACACACACTATGGAGATATATCCAACAGAAGGAAGTGTCTCAAATATACACTGCTATATTTCTGCTATAAATAAATAGCAGAAACACCTAGAAACAAAATTCCAACAATTGGCAAATGGTCAGCTGTGAAATATAAACATAATCTAATATTATTGCATCATAAGAAATAATAATATGAAGAATTCAGAAAAACTTGGAAAGACCTATATAAACTGATACAGAGCAAAGTAAACAGAACCAAAAGCAAAATTTGCATAATGCCTACAACAGTATTAAAGGAAAACATTTAAACTCATTAGAACTGTGATCAATGCTGTGACCAATCTTGATTTCAGAGAACTGAAAGTGAAACATATATCTTTTTCTTGCCAGAGAGATGGTAGAATAGAGATGAAGCACATCTTGTTAGATGTGGTTGTTAGACATAGTAAATATGTTGTTTTCTTTAATTCTAATATTTTGTTACGAGGGAATATTCTGTGGGAAAGTGACACTGATTTTTTTTCTTAAGACTGAAGGAAGGAAAGGAGGAAAGCAGGAAAGGAAGGAGGGAAAGAGAGAAAAGAAGGGAAAAAGAGAAAAGAATGAAAAGAAGTAAGGAAGGAAGAAAGGAAAGGAAGGAAGGAAGGAAGGAAGGAAGGAAGGAAGGAAGGAAGGAAGGAAGGAAGGAAGGAAGGAAGGAAGGAAGGAAAGAAGGAAGGAAGGAAGGAGGAAGGAAGGAGGGAAGGAGGAAGGAAGGAAGGAAGGAAGGAAGGAAGGAAGGAAGGAAGGAAGGAAGGAAGGAAGGAAGGAAAGAAGGAAGGAAAGAAAAGAGGGAGGGCTGAAGGGAGGCAGGAAGGGAGGGAGTAAAGAAGGAAAAAGGAAGGAAAAAAGGACAAAAACCTAGGAACCCAGTAAAACAAAGAGCAAAGGCTTAGAAAGCCTGGCATTTGGCAGTCCTAGAAACCATTCTCTCTGAAATCTCAGGGAATTGTTTCTTTCCAGAAGAGAGTAAGAGAGGCAATCAGAGTTTGAAATGACCTTGAAGGTCATCTAATTCAACCTATACTTAAACAGGAATTCCCTGGACAACATCTCTGACAAGCGGTCATTCAGATTCTATTTAAAAATATCCAGGGATGGAGACTCCCACTGCCTCCTGACACAATATTTGTCTAGGGAAGAACACATCCATGCTCCCTGAGGCATTGAGGGTGAGTTAGTTAAGAAGGCTTTACAGAAGCATGTGACCCTATAAGACTGAAACAAGGTCTCCTGGAAAATCTCACTAAGAAAAAAAAGAAAGAAAGAAAGAAAGAAATGCTGCTCTTCCTGCCCTAGACTGGGCTAAGAGTAAGGGAGGGCTTCCACCCACCCTGTTGTGGGCTGGAATCCATCTCCAGTTCTGTTTATTTAATATTCACTCAACTGTATAGAGTTAGGTTAGCCACAGCTTACACAAAGCAGCCACCGTGACCACGGCGTGAAGCCCCATGGGGGCTCTAAGTAGCTTTCCTTACTCCTGGACCCCCTACTCATCTTCCTTCCTCCCAATATGCATCCTCCCAAATTGGTCAGGGTTAGGCTGCTGAGCAGAGATGGTTACCGGCATTAGTCCCAGTGACATAGAATAAGAATTTGACAATCTCTGTTCTGTTCAATTTGCATTCCCTGTGCCTTTGTGTTTCCATAATTCTACAATCTGATGGGGTGATGAATAAAAATATCATCTCTCTGTAAATGGGCAGATTTAACTCAAGCCATACTAAATAGATAGGAATTCTGAACTGTCCCTAAAGAGCTCTGCAGAAAGATATTCTGAAACCTCCCTCAAATGTCTAAGAGCCCTCACAATCACAAAATACTTCTAATTTAATCACACATTCTTCCTTCCCTGCTTTGCTTTTGTCCAATTTTCACACTGTGTTCTCAGTGGGAATAGGGAATTTATATCTTTCCTTTGAGGTTTACAAAGCTTTCCTTTAATTAATTCATTTGATCCTCATAACAATCCTGAGAGGGAGGTTGTGTGGCTATTTTCACTCCCATTTTATAGATGAGAAAAACAAGGCTCAGAAAGGTCCACAGTCACACAGCTGATCAATTTTTGTGGGCTGGTTTTGATCCTTTTTTTCCTTCTTCCTTTTTATCCTCTCTCTATCCCTTCTCTGCCCCTTCTACAAATTCTCCCCATCTCCTTTAGCTGTAATGTCAAACTTGGCAGGCTGAAGGAAGGCCAAGCAGGAAGGCAAAATTACTGAGGATGACTTGAATGAAATTTAGGAAATGTTTAGCAAAATAAGTAAAAAACCATTACAATATAATGTGCATTTGTGGGTTTCTAACTCAATATGAAGCCCACAGAAATCCATTTCTATTTGAGTCTGACACTGCTGATGTACAATAATGACTTCAGGACTCATTAGAATGGCCTGGAATGGGAAATTTATTTTCTTTTTCTGGCTCCTATGTATTATATGTTTGTAATTAATGCTGACCACTACATATGATTTATAAAATATTTCTAGATGGGGAGAGTCAGGTCAGCATTTAGTACATAATCTTTTCAGTTGCCAAGGCCTTGTGTCCTTAGAGTCCCAAACATCCTAAATCTTTCCACTATGTACATTTAGTCACTCCTCTCTAATACATGCATACACATTTCCCTCCATCCCTTGCCCTTGGTCTTTGGCCCTCGGTCCTGGGTCCTCCTCCTTCCTTTTTCCTCTACCTAAGGAAGAAACATGGGTCTCCCAGGCCATGGAAATCCAGCCTTCCTGGATGCCCCTCTGCCTCTTTTCAGAGGATACATCCCAATCTCAGTCCCACTCTCTTGTGGCTGTGGTAGGTCTTTCCTGAAAGAACTGGCTGCCAGTAAAGCTCCCCGTTGAAAGGCTAGATGGACAGGAGGGGTCAGGGTTCACACAGGCTGCTCCGCCTTCTGTTTCATTTACAAGTGACAGTCACCTCATTAAACTCAGTTTCTCCCCCTCCAGTCAGCACACCCCACACATCTCTGCCATCCTTCCCCCTCCTCTGCAACCCTGAACCCCAACTTCACCCAAGATACTTGGCAAACTGATGCTCGGAAGCAGAAACCTCACCTGCTTTGCCAACGGTCCTTCCTCAAAAGCAAGGGGAAGACCCTGCTTCTTACATGAACCTCTAAAGAGTTGTAGTTTCCTTCCAAAGGGTCACCTTGGGGGCTACACCTTCCTTCCCTTAATGCCATCACTGTTCAGAACATTTCTGGAGTGCCTCTTCTACAAATGTCTTCACAAGCAACTCAGGATAGGAAAAACAGTTATTTTACATTCATTCAAAATGACATTTTAGGGGCAGCTAGATGGCACAGTGGATAGAGCACTGGCCCTGAAGTCAGGAGGACCTAAGTTCAAATCTGGCCTCAAACACTTAACACTTCCTAGCTGTGTGACCCTGGGCAAGTCACTTAACCCCAATTGCCTCAGCAAAAAATAAAATAAAATGACATTTTAGTAGTCTTTAAAGGGATATGGGTAGCTAGATAGCTCAGTGGATAGATCACTGGGCTCAGGATCAGGAAGAACAGAATTCAAATAGGACTTCAGAGACTAACTGAGTGACCCTGGGCAACTCACTTAATCCTGAGTGCCTCAGTTTCAATGAGCTAGAGAAGAAAAGGAAAACCATATTTTGCCAAATATCTCTGCCAAGAAAACCCCAAAATGATCATGAAGGGTTGGGCCTGACTGAAAAATGACTGAACAATTACAATAGGGATATGGACCAGACTTGTGCTCGTCACTTGTATATGAGACTTCCAAATGAGGTAACCGCCTCTACCAGTGCAGCTCAGCATCTTCTGTGCCTTAGAGTTGCCTAGAAAGCCTGGGAAATGACTGGTCTTGTGCCCAATCAGTAAGTGTCAAAGGTGAGAACTGAACTCAGTCCTTTCTAGTTTTAAGGTCAACTTCCTATTCACTAGGCCACTGTCTCTTAGACTTTTCACTGGAGTTCATAGTCATTTGGGAACATAGCCAGTTAGGAGCCACCACTTAGGAAAAGCCTTTTCTGATTCGGTGAATTGTTAGTATTCTCTCCTTCCACACATTGCCTTGAATTTATTTCTGTGTATATGTTGCCTACCCAACTAGAATGCTAGGAACACACACACACACACACACACACACACACACACACACTTGCATTCCTATTGCCCAGCACAGAACTTCACACATGATGTTTAAGGAATATTTGTTGCACTGAATTGAGTTATAACTCAGTTTTGCCATGTATTCTCAGTGGTATATTCCAGCTTGGTCACCAATATTAATTAGCAGAGGTGATTCCAATGCTACAAAATATTCAAAAGAATATCTCTGAGGATAATTTCAGGAGAAGAGAATAAAACATGTTTTGTACAATAGCAATAGTCTGGTTGTAATCACTTCCTAGGGGGATTGTGTAAAGGAAATAATAGTCACTTAGGTATTTAAATTCTGGTGTAGCTCTTTAAAAATAGATAATACTCGGGGGCAACTAGGTGTGCAGTGAATAGAGCACCAGTCCTAAAGTCAGGAGGACCTGAGTTCAAATCTGATCTCAGACATTTAGTACTTTCTAATTGTGTGACCCTGGGCAAAGTCACAACCCCAATTGCCTCAGAAAAGAAAAAGGATAATATTCTACTGTCCCTCTTATTAACGAATGGCCCTTGGGGAGGGACTAATGTAAATGGTGTAAATCAAAATACAGCCACAGTATTTTAGAGTTCTAAGTAATTTCAGATCATCCAATCCAACCATATTATTTTACAGATTTGGAAACTGAGATACAGAGAGAGTCTAACTGGCTGTGCTCAATGTAATAGATTCCAGAATTAAAACCAAGTTTTTTTTTTATTTTAAATCCAATTCCCTTTCCCCTGTATTATACTTCCTTTCCTCAGAATTAGCCCACTAGTCCCATAGGCATTTAAATAGAAGTCATTATTCTTTACTCCATGCTAGAGACCTTCTTGTTATCCTTGACTTCCCAATTGCACTTCTTTTTCCTCCTATTCTTATTCTTCTGGACTTCAAAACCATGATTCCTCTTGTACTGTCTTATTTTAGAACTTCCTTCAGTTCTGGGGCTTTCTCAAGCTGAAATTGCTTTCCATCTCCACAATTCACTCACTACCGCCTGACTCCCCTTCTCCCATTAGCAACCTCCATCTTGTAGAGAGGATTAGAATAGTCTGCTTTCATTCCCCTTCTGACTCTATTCCTGACTTTCTCTAGACTTCAAAACCCGACCCTGCCTTTGTTCATTCCCTCTCCTGGCCTTCTTGCCAGACTATCACAATATTCTTTTGGTTGATCTCTCTGTCACAAGACTTTCTCCATTTCACTCCATTCTCCACTCAGCTGGCAAAGCAACTTTCCTAAAAACAGATCTGTGTAGGTCATCCCCCTACTCGATAAACTTCAGTAGCTCTCTGTTACTTCCAGGATCAAAAATGGCTTTTAAAGCCCTTCATCCTTGGTCCCTTTGTACATTTCCAGTCTTCTTACACTTTATCTTCCTCTAAATACTATATGATCTAATGACACTGATCTACTTGTTCCTTGAACAGAACACTCTCTCATCTCTTATCTTCACTGGCTGATTCCTGTCCCTAGAAGCTCTACCTCATTTCTGCCACATTCTGCCTTATCTAAACTTGCCATCTTCCCTCACTTCCTTCAAGACCCAACTGGAATTGCACCTTTAGCAGGAGGCCTTTCCTAGGCCCTCCACTTAAGTGCCATCTCTAAGACTGTGATTGGCTCAGAGTGAATGTAAATAGCAATTGTTTCTGTTTTGACCAGAAATCCTGAAGGTCTTCCTATATTAAAATGTGAATTCCTTGAAGGGAGGGATCATGTTTTTGTCTTTCTTTGTGTCCCTAGGGCTTAGCATGATACTTGGCACATAATAAGCACTTAGTAAATGCTTCCTGATGGTGATGGAGATATAGACAACGGACAGATCTGATCATTCCCAAAAGAATCAGGTATTTCTACAGAGACCAGGTGTTTTGTTGTTCCCCATGGCTTTCCATTATTGCTCCTCTATTTCCATTATTGCTTCCCCTTATCTGGCAAGAATCTAGAGGGATTTCCCAGTTTAGGACTAGGCCATGTTGCCTTACTTCTCCACAACTCCATCTGGGCCCACTAGGACAGAATTGAGGTTAGCATGGTATAGTAGAGAGAGTACAAATTTGCAGTCAGAGGCCCTGGGTTCAAATTCAGATTTTACTATTCACTGCCAATATGGCTTGGACAAGTAATTTAAATGCACCTCAGTTTCCTCAATTAGAAATTGTAAAATAAGGTTAGAATGGATAGTATTTAAAGTACCTTCCAGTTTTAAATTCTATGATCCTTAAAAATGAAAAAGGACCCACATGTGCAAAAATGTTTGTAGCAGCCCTTTTTACAGTGGCAAGTTACTGGAAACTGAGTGGATGTCATCAGGTAGGGAATGGCTAAATAAGTTATAGTATATGAATATAATGGGATATTATTGTTCTACAAAATATGAGCAATAGACTGATTTCAGAAAAGCCTGAGACTTACATGAACTAATGCTAAGTGAAGTGAACAGAACCAAGAGAACATTGTACACAGCAATAACAAGATTACATTATGAGATGATTAACTGTGATGGACAATGAGGTGATTTCAGCTTAATTCCAACAGACCTGTGATGGAGAGATGTATCTGAAACCAGAGAGAGGACTTGGGGACTGAACATAAATCACAACATAGTATTTTCATTTGTTGTTGTTTCCATGCTTTTTTCTTTCTTTCTCATTTTCCCCCCTTTTGATCTGATTTTTCTTGTGCAGTATGATTAATGTGGAAATATGTTTAGAAGAATTGTAAATGTTTAACCTATATTAGATTACTTTCTGTCTAGGAGACAGGAAAAGGAAGGTAGGGAGAAAAATTTGGAACAAAAGGTTTTGCAAGAGTGAATGTTGAAAACTATCTTTGCATGTATTTTCAAAAATAAAAAGCTATTATTAAAAAAAAAATTCTATGATTCTATGAAAGGTAGTGAGCTGGTGACTCTTTCCCCCTGGATATATTAAGGCATATTGGGTTTAGGGAGAAATACTGCCCTGACTCTCATACTGGAGTTTCCTCAGAATCTCTTGGATTTGTATTGGGTATTGCTGCTAAAGTTTCACTCACTTAGGATGAGTTTTTCCGGGCTCCAGGAAGGAAGACCAAGATCGATGGATGGTGATGGAGCTGCCACCCAGAGGAGAGATAGGGGATCAACACAGAGTGAAGAGAAAGAATGAAGGTCAGCCAGAGACACAGCTATAAAACCAGACATATACTAAAGGAAAAAGAGAGGGGGAAAAAAAGAGAGACACATACAAGGGGAGTGGAATGGGGTGGAATAAATCTTTAGTCTTCACCCCAGGATGAGGTATAGTAAGTATTGAAGAATGAAGGATGTGATGATTATAATCACTTACTAGTCAGGTCAAATGTGACACCTTAGATGCTAATAAATGTGTAATTAGTGTTTTCATAATTTAATTCAACATCCATTCATTTTACAATCATTTATGCTTATTATGAGCAAGACATGCTAACCACTGATGATACAAAGACAAAAGCAAGACTCCATATGCTTAAGGAGCTTATATTTATTTAACTTGGGGTTGCAGGAGAGGAAAGATACATAAAGATAATTAAATAGAAATTCATACAAAATAATTCTAGAAGATAATATGAACATTATTAGAGAGAGCATTCTAGGTGTGAAGGATAGCTTGAACAAGACACAAGAGCTGAAAATACACTGCCAAGTATGGGAATAATTTATTCCAAGCCAGTCTGGCTAGAATACAGAACATATAAAGGAGAGTAATATATAATAAGCTTTAGCAGTTATTAGGTACCAACTGTATGCACAATACCAAGAGAGATGGCAAATTTAGATAAGACAAAGTTCCTATATTCATGGAGTTCTCAGTATATTAGGTGATAAAGATCCTGACTGAAATAACTTAATAACATTCACAATCTATGGGAACATGGAACACAGTTTGTATGCATTTTCTCCCCACCTTCTATTTTCAGACAGAGAAAAGTTCATTGGACATGTGTTGAGACAATTATAGATTTTTCCTGTTAGTAGCTGAGGTTTTCACCCTGCCCTCTGTCAAATGATTAGAGAGCGTTTTTATTTGTTTTGTTTTGTTTTTGTTTTTCCAATATGAGCTAGAAAATTCCCCATGATTTAAAACCTAATCTGTGCATGTCCAGAAAGGCAGAAGCTAACAGACAACACACTCATTAGAGAATTATAAACTAAGTATTATGTGAGAGGTATAAGGGTAAAAGGTTGTTTAGTGATAAAAGCCTAATGGTGAAGGTAGTGTTTGAGTTGGTCTTTAAAGAATGGATGGAAATTCAACAGGCAGAATACAGTTTGGGCACAAGGGTAATGTGACCAAACAATAAGAAAATATAAGCCATGTTTTTTAGTATGGTTTAGCTAAAGGAGGAGAGTAATAGGAGATTAAGGCAGGTAAGGTAAAATGAAATCAGGTGATTAAAGGTCTTGAATTCTATGCAGAAAAGTCTGAAGTGTGTTTGTAGGTAAGATAGGATTCATAGGTAATTGGAGATCAGTAAAGATTTTTGAGTGGGAAGTGATATAATTAGATCTTTGCTTAAGAAAGATTATCCTGGCAGTGATATAAATTGGGAGGTGATGGTAGAGGGAAGACTCATTAGTAAGTCCCTATAATAATGTAGGGTAGTTGGTAATCAGATGGTAGCAGTGGGTATTAAGAAGAGGGGACAAATTTAGGAATTATTGCATAGATGGAATAGACAAACATGGCAACTTATTGACTATAAATGATGAGGAAAAAGAATCGTGTTCCACACTCTGTTCCCATGGTTCTTTCTCTGGATGTAGATGGCTCTCTTCATCACTCAACTTGAACTGGTTTGAATAATTTCATTGTTGAAGAGAGCCTCATCCATCAGAACTGATCATTGAATAATCTTGTTGTAGGGTACAATGATCTCCGGGTTCTGCTCATTTCACTCAGCATCAGTTAATGTAGGTCTCCCCAGGCCTCTCTAAAATCAGCCTTCTGATCTTTTCTTACAGAACAATAATATTCCATAACATTTATATACCACAATTTATTCAGCCATTCTCCAACTGATGGGCATGCACTCAGTTTCCAGTTTCTAGCCACTATGAAAAGGGCTGCCACAAACATTTTGGCACATGTGGGTCCCTTTCCCATTTTTAAGATCTCTTTGGGATATAAGCTCAATAGAAACACTGATGGATCAAAGGGTATGCACAGTTTGACAACTTTTTGAGCGTAGTTCCAAACTGCTCTCCAGAACCGTTGGATCCATTCACAACTCCACAATGTATCAGTGTCCCAATTTTCTCACATCCCCTCCAACATTAATCAGTATCTTTTCCTGTCATCTTAGCCAATCTGAGAGATGTATAGTAGTATCTCAGAGTTGTCTTAATTTGCATTTCTCTGATCACTAGTGATTTGGAGCACCTTTTCATATGACTAGAAATAGTTTCAATTTCTTCATCTGAAAATTGTATGCTCATATCCTTTGACCATTTATCAATTGGAGAATGGCTTGAATTCTTATAAATTTGAGTCAATTCTTTATATATTTTAGAAATGAGGCCTTTATCAGAACCTTGAATGTAAAAATGATTTCCCAGTCAATAAAACATTTTTAAAAATAATCAGCAGACAACTTCAAATCCCAAAAGAAATCATTAGAGACTTTTAAAAATATACTACTAATCACTTTGATATTGTTCATGAATTGATGTTCTTTGCACAACACTGAAAAAGTGATTTGACCTTGCAAAGTGGGTGCTATCTCTTCTTGGTTAATAATCTCTTGGAAGGTACTCAACTGAGATTCCTGCACAGCTGTCCCAGGGCTCCAGTTTGTTTGCTTCTAGACATTCAAACATCTGTGGATAAGCTGAGATTTAAGACCAAATATCACTCAGGCTGGTGAATTACTTTAGGTAAATGGCTGTCTGGGGCCATTATGGAAGAAAATTAATATATTCTTCCTGAAGATTTTCACCTCTGTTAATATATCACACTTTTGAAATATTTTTAATAGAGTATCATTATTGGTTAATTAGCTGTGTAAACTTTCTATAATTGGCCTGGTCAGACAATGTGGACGATAATATTTGAAGGTTATACTTGATAATATTTGAAGGTTATAAGCATAGCAGCACTAAGTGTGTGTGATAAACAATAGATAATAATACATTCATTGAATTTATCTATCCAATATGAGGCAGAATGAGAAAAGTTTGAAAACAACAGAATATAAAGTATTTTCTGGAGAGTAGGGACAATGTCTTATTCATCTTTTTATTTCTCATAGAACTTAGCACAATAGGTTTGTTCATAGAAAGCTCTTGGTGAAAGATTGTTGGAAAAATGCATTAATTTTTTTTACATGTAAACTATTTGACACATCATATTCCAGCCCAGTCACCTTAATTTAAATCTGGCCTCAGACATTTACTAGATGTGTGACACCTGAGTGATTTAACTCTTGGTTTCCTCATCTGTAAAATAAGCTGGAGAAATATTTGGCACTCTAGTATCTTTGCCAAGAAAACCCGAAATGAGGTACAAAGAGTCACATGACTGAAAAATGAATAAACAACAAAAATATGTTAACTGACTCTTACTTAAATTTACAGTATAAATCCAATTTGGTTATAATATTTTTGGATATAATATACAGTTGTAATTGCTTTTGCCATTATTTAACTCAACATTTTTTCCAACAACTTTCACTAGTGATTTGGTTTATAATTCTTTCTCTGCTTTATCCATTCCCTGCCTGTCTATAAAGTTAATGTGATCACTCTCATTTCTTACTATTTTTTCACAATCTTTTGTGATTTGAACAGGTAATTTTTGATGTGTGAATTATTTCCTCTTGGCTGCTATCAAGATTACAACTTTGACACTGAAGCTATATAATTGGGCAACTAAATTTCTAGAGTCAAATTCGGGATTCTCTATCAGATTCAGCAAATTTTATCAAATTAAACTCTTTGTTTTTAATATTTGTTGGCAATTGTCTTGTATGATTTCCCGAAAGAAGGTATTCAACCTCTATTCATATTCTTTTATTTATTTATTGCTGAGGCAATTGGGGTTAAGTGACTTACCTGGGATAACACAGCTAGGAAGTGTTAAGTGTCTGAGACTAGATTTGAACTTGGGTCTTCCTGACTTCAGAGCTGGTGCTCTATCCACTGCTCCTCTACTCATATTCTTCAGGGAGATCAATAACTCTCAATTTATTTCTCCAAACTTGTTCTACTGTCTCTGTTATTTTATTAGTAGACATCTGAAGTCTTTCTAGAGTTACTACCAAACCCCACACCATTTTCACTGGCCCAAGAACTTTGACTTGCCTTTATTTCCAACTTTAGCCAATTAGGAAACTGAGCACACAACCCTCCAATTCCTCTTCTTCCAGAATTTACCTTATTAATGTTTAACTTAACTTGGTTAAGTGTTTGGTCTATCCCATTGCAGCTCAGAACTCCTGAACCACCATCCTCTGCCTCTCCAGTTGGAAGGATTTCAGCTTCCATGCCTGGTTTTTCTTTTAGCTTACTAATTTCTTTTATTTTTCTGTTAGCTGTCCTTCAACATTTTCCTTAGGAAAGTTTCTTTTCCTAATATCTTTTTTCCTTATTTTCTTTTATCCATCTGGTTCACTGTTTTTTTTTTTTTTTTTTCGAGTTGGTGTAAGGGAACTGAGTTTAGTCATATTCATTTTGCCAGAAGGCAAGCCATGAATTTATAACCAAGGGATAGAGAATACAGAACAGTTCAGTAGCCAAGATAAGATTGAAATGGGTTCATGATTTAGACCTAAAGAATGATATTATAAGCAAATTAGAAGAACAAAGTATAGTTTACCAATTAGATCTGTAGAGAAGGAAGGAATTTGTGGCCAAAGAAGAACTTGACTGCATTACTGAATGCAAAATGGATAATTTTGATTATATTAAGTTAAAAAGTTTTTGTACAAACAAACCAGTGCAGACAAGATCAGAAGGGAAGCAATAAACTAGGTAAAATGTTTACAGTCAAGGTTTCTGATAAAGGCCTCATTTCCAAAATATATAGAGAATTGACTCAAATTTGTAAGAATTCAAGCCATTCTCCAATTGATAAATGGTCAAAGGATATGAACAGACAATTTTCAAATGAAGAAATTGAAACTATTTCTAGCCATATGAAAAGGTGTTCTAAATCACTATTGATCAGAGAAATGCAAATTAAGACTACTCTGAGATACCACTACACACCCTTCAGATTGGCTAAGATGACAGGAAAAGACAATGATGAATGTTGGAGGGAATGTGGGAAGACTAGGACACTAACACATTGTTGGTGGAGCTGTGAATTCATTCAGCCATTCTGGAGAGCAATTTGGAATTATACTCAAAGACCTATCAAACTGTTCATACCCTTTGATCCAGCAGTGTTTCTACTGGGCCTGTATCCTAAAGAGATCTTAAAGGAGGGAAAGGGACCCTGTGCAAAAGTGTTTGTGCCTTTTTGTAGTGGCAAGAAACTGGAAACTGAGTGGATGCCCATCAATTGGAGAATGGCTGAATAAATTATGGTATATGAATGTTATGGAATATTATTGTTCTATAAGAAAAGTTCAGGAGGATGATTTTAGAGAGGCCTGGAAAGACTTACATGAACTGATGCAAAGTGAAATGAGCAAAACTAGGAGAATATCATACACAGCAACAGCAAGATTATATAATGATCAGTTCTGATGGGACGTGGCTCTCGTCAACAATGGGATGATTCAGGCCAGTTCTAGTGGTCTTGTGATGAAGAGAGACATCTGTACTCAGAGAGAGGACTGTGGGAACTGAATGTGGACTAAAACATAGTATTTTCACTCTTTTTGTTGTTGCTTGCATTTTTTCTTTCTCATTTTTTCCTTTTTAATCTGATTTTTCTTGTGTAGCATAATATTTGTGGAAATATGTACAGAGGAATTCCACATGTTTAACATATATTGCATCACTTGCCTTCTAGGACAGCGGATGGGGGAAGGAAGGGAAAAAATTAGAACACAAGATTTTGTAAGGGTGAATGTCAAAAATTATCCATGTATAAATTTTGAAAATAAAAAGCTTTAATTATAAAAAAAAAAAACATTGTCCACTGGAAAACAGTAAATTCCTAATGCAGGTGTGGAGTGCTGCACAGGCTTCAACCAGGAGCTGGGGGCAAATCCAATCTGATATGAGAGGACAAGAATTGAGAGAATATTTGGGTGCAAGGTATAGAAAATTGCCAAATTTCTGGGTATTTTGGTATCAGATAAAGAGCAAGCCTGCCCTACACATGCAGTTATGTGTAAATATGCAGATTAATGTTTTTGATTAAATATGGATGTGGTACATTTGTGGGTGATGACAAGCTCAAGGGTATAACCATCTCTGTGTGTGGTGGGGAGTGTGTGAAAGAATAGATCATGGGAAGTGAGTAGATTGAGGGAATGGGTGGTTAAGGTGTTTGAGGGAGAGTCAATAAAGTATGCTGAAGTATTCTAGTGTTAGGGCAGGATTTGAGAGAAGAGAAAAATTTTGATCATGTATCAAACTCATAGAATCATGTTGGTAGGAAACAGATCAAGATTTTGATTAGTTAACAGATCTGAATAGCAGAAACCTCAAAGGAGGAGGGATTTTTGGGTGAGGAAGGCAAAGGAAGAACCTGGAAGCGGTGATGAGGAGCAAAGAACATTCTAACTCTCTTGCCTTGACTGTGAACCAAGGGGAATGAGTGATATGAAGAACCTTCCTCTGACCTCATGCTTTGTGCCTTCCGTCTTTTGCTGGTACAGTACGTCCCTCGAAGGAAGGTAGCAAGGAAGTTGGCCCTGGAATTTTATTTACCATAAAACATCAACTTCCATCTGTGCCAGCAAAGGTTAACCTATTCTTTCTGCTGCCAACTAGGATGCAGAGAATCTCTGTGCAAAGTGGAGTGACCTTCCCTTTAATATCAAGCCTTCTATCTCCTGTTCCCTAGAGGGAAGAGGAAAAGTTGGTACTAAATAGGACTTCTTTCTTTTGCCTTGCAGTTCTGATTTCCATCCCCTGCAGTGCCCTTTCCTGCCTAATTTCTACCCTTCTAAGGCAAGAGGAATAGTAAAGTGGGATCTCCCATTTGACTGTGTGCCTCCCTTCTCATATCACGATTGCCTGCAGCCCAGTCTCCAATCTCCTTTTGGAAAGAGGAGCTACCTCTTCCACTAGCTGCAGTGGACTTCAGAGGCCATTTAATTAAACCCTAATATGACCAAAATTCCCTCTAGAGCATCCCCAAAATAGTGGGGATATTGTTCAATGTCTATTCAACTGCTTTCAATGAGTGAGAGCCTGAGACTACCTTAAGGAGATTATTCCATTTTTGTACAGCTCTAATTGTTAGGAAGTTTTTCCTGATATCAAGTCTAAATTTGCCTCTCTTAAATGTCCATTTAATAGTTGCTGATTGGTTGAGTGTCCTTGAGAAAAGTTTGTACCACACCCAAGATAGGGAAAACTTGTCTGTTGCTTTCCTAAGGCCCAGAAGGATACTGGGGCAAAAAAAAAAAATAAAAATAAAAAAAAAAATTCAGAGCTTTGAACCCCTATTGAGGAATTGTGCTGCCAGAAAAATAAAGCCTTTCTTCTCCACTTGGGTCAAGTGTCTGAAGCCACTACCAGAGCTGAGGGTTCCAGGCTGCCTTCTAGAGAGTCCTTAGGGGCTCCGGGGAAGGGGGTGAGAGGGGGCTACTCTTTGGGAAAATAATGAGGCAATTAAAGGAGTCAGAGAACAGTTCCAGATGTGCCGTTTTACTGCTGAGATAATGCCCATATAATGCTAATAAATATGCACTTTGGGGAGAGAGGTGGAACACAGCTGCTACAGCTGTCAGGCTTCTGCTATTACCCGGCTTCATGGTTTTGAAGTCAGCTGGGTTGTTCTCAATGAAGCAGTTCAATGGCTCATGCTTGGGATCACCGCCTTTGTCAGGCAACATCCTGGAGCAGAGATCTTTGATGGAGAAAGTCTCCAGAGGACAGAGGGTCCATCTTACAGCAGCAGTGAGGAGTGAGGAAATGCTTTCAGGGTTGGACGGGACCTTCCCCACCACCACTGTCCAGAGGGAAGGCTCCCGCTGCAACACTAGCAAGTTCCCCAGTGAAAGCCACCTGCTTCTCCCCATCCATGGGAATGGCTCCCGCCAGCTGGACTGAATTCCTTTGTTGTCCCTGGCATATCAGACTGAGAAACTGACCTCCTGGCACCGAGTGCCTGAGCTGGCATCATACCAGAGGGGCTTTCAGATGAATGGGCAAGGACAGGGAGGCCCTAGGCCAGAACCCCTGGCACTCACTTCCATCGATTTAGTCCCAAGGGGCCTCAAAGTGCCATCTTATCCTTCCCCATCCTGCTGTCAGGGAGGAGACACAACTGACCATAATCAATCAATAGCAAGAAGAGAACTCAGGCGTCCTGCTTCTCACGAGGAGCCTCCCCATGGAGACTAATCTCCCTGTCCTGGCTCTCACACCCTGAGCTGCCCTTCCTTCATTCTCCCAAGGAGCCCCCAGCTCCCCTCTTATCTGGCATCTCTCCCAGGTGTCCTGTGCTGCTAGGCCTCTCCAAGATTGCTAGGCCCGATAGCAGCACTGACAGCTCTTGTCACAGGCCCTGGGGCCCTTATTAGTGCTGGGAGAGGCGAGGACAACTTAATTCAGCTCTCCAGACACTGGGCTGCCTGCAGCTGCTGGGGGGCGGGGGCACCGAGCAGGCCGAAGCAGAGAGCTGGCCTGAAGCTGCTGACCAGGCAAACAGAGAGGTGGTCTGAGGAGACCCACCTGCCTCCCCCCCCCTCCTCTCTCAGCCTGCCCTCAGAGACAAAGACACCAGTGTTTCTCGCTCCCACACTCCCACAATCCCCAATCCCCTCTCTCAACTGTCCTTCCAAGGCTGACCTCTCCATTCCCCCTCAACTCCCCTTCCCCTAGGCCAGAAAACAGGCCTGATGGCAGCTAAATTGCCCTGAGATGAGTGATGCCAGGCAGAGATGGGACTTACTTGGAGGGAGGAGGGAGAAAGGGAACTCCTGATGAGATCTCCCTAATATCTCCTTGGGTCATGGATAGGAACACAGGGCCATCAGTTCTCCTTTTGCCCCATGATCCCCTCCTGTGGGCAGCAGACTTAACATTTCTCCCTGACAGCTATTCTCAAACTAGGAAAATAAGTCCAGCAACCCCCCCCCCCCCCCCTGCATTTACCCCCATGAAGCTGTAGGAGGAAGAAAGTGGCAAGATGTACATATTGGATTTAGAAAGACAAAGGAAGGAAACAACCAATTATGAAGCCCCTACTATGTGCCAGATGTTATACTAAGCATTTTGCATTTAATTTGATCCTTATAATAACTCAGGGGTTATCTTTACAGCTGAAAACTTGGGGCAGAGATTGTGACTTGCTCAGGGTCACATATCTCCTGTCTGAAGCCATATTTGATACTTCTGACTCTGAACTCTTGGCTGCCCAGAGGTTCTAGATTTGAACCTAGGTTCAAAGGGACCATAGCTAGGAAGAATCCTAGCTCTGAATTTGGAGCTATGCCCAAAGCGCTATCAAACTGTGCATACCCTTTGATCCAGCAGTGTCTCTACTGGGTCTATATCCCGAAGAGATCATAAAAAAGGGAAAAGGACCCATTTGTAGTGGCCAGAAACTGGAAAATGAATGGATGCCCATTAATTGGAGAATAGTTGGGTAAATTGCAGTATATTAATGTTGTGGAATATTATTGTTCTGTAAGAAACGACCAGCAGGATGATTTCAGAGAGACCTGGAGAGACTTACATGAACTGATGCTATGAAGTGAGCAGAACCAAGAGAACATTGTACACGGCAACAAGATTGTGTGATGATCAACTCTGATGGGCATGGCTCTTTTCAACAGTGAGGTAATTCCAACAGACATGAAATGGAAAATGCCAATCATATCCTGAAGAGAACTGTGGAGACTGAATGTGGATTGAAATATATTATTTTCACCTTTTTGTTTGTTTGCCTTCTCTTTCTCATGGTTTTTTTTTTTCCTTTTTGGTCTGATTTTTCTTGTACAACATGACAAATATGGAAACATGGTTAAAATAACTGTTCATGTTCAACCTATATCAGATTGCTTGTTATCTTGAAGAAGAGGGAGAGAAGAAGGGAGAAAAATTTGGAACATTAAGTTTTATAGAAATGTATGTTGAAAACTATCTTTATATGTATTTGGAAAAATAAAATACTATTGGGGGAAAAGTTCATTTAAAAAAAGTAATATGCAAATACTAAAAAAAAAAAAAGGAATGCTCTGTTATTTATTTATTGGTTGTGTAACTTTTGCCACGTCCTGTCCCTTTAAGCCTCAGTTTTCCCATTTGTAAAATGAGAAGTATTGTTTCCTGCTTTCTAGAGCCCCCAGGTTGGAATGATAAAACATACCATTGCTTTCTAGAGTCCCCATGCCGGGGTGATTAAAATATATATTAAAAATATATATCATACATGTAATAATAATAATATTAGTTATATAATAAATATAACATAAATATATAATTTTATATGTGTAATGTTATATATATAATATATAAATAACAAATATATTATATTATAAATATAATACATATAAAATATATAAAAATATAGTAGAGAAGTGATGAGGCGGGACTCTTGAGGATGATGGAAAAATGGAGTCCATTTATTTCAAGGATTTCCCTTTTCATACCCTCATATCCTTATGTAACAAAAACAACACTGGGCATGTGCCAAGTATATACTGCGCACATAGGATCACATAAACAACTTGCTATTATTGTACATAGTTTGCCACGTGGTATCACTCTTCCATCTGGCATCATTCTGCTTCAATCACAACACAGGTTATCACTGCCCCCTGACTCCTCAGGAAGTCCGAGAGCCCTTAGGGGAAGATAGGGAGCCGAACCAGACATTATCAGAAGGTTCCCTCTGGGCTGAAGGGTCTTATACCTCACCCAGAGTTTCCCCACTATCTGTGACCCTCTACGGAGAAGGCTGTATTAAATGGCTTCTAAAGTTCCTTCTAACTCTAAAACCTAGACTGTTAGAACAGTAGCCAAGCCATTCATTCCTATCTCTTTTCTTTTCCTTCCCTGAAATCCTGATCAAAATTTAGGTCCTCTAAAGAAGACTCTGCACAAAGAAGACATTTTGATGGGAGGCTTGCATTGTCTCTTGAATCCTTGCTAACACCAGCTGAAAGACATTGCAGTTGGATGATAGAATTCTCTCCCCTACTCCCAGAGGAACTCTGTGGGCAAGAAAGATGAGAGATTCCCTACATTAGCTCCTCAATCCCAACCTTCTGGCCCCTGCAGAAATCTTTTAAGTAGAAGCTGAGACCTTGATCTCAGTTTGCCCATCTGTGAAATGAAGAGAATTTTTCACTCCTTTCTCTTCCTCTACCTTTCCCAACCATAGTGTCTTGTCCCAGGAGCATCACTCAAAACTGAACTGCCACCCAACACTGGATTCAAAGAAGGGAACAAAGGTTCAGGGAAAATTGTTTTGGTTTCTTTTCTGGGCCACAGGATACCTGGAACAAAAGGCATCTGAGCTACGTACCAGCAGCTCTCTCCCCCCTTCTCATTTCCAAGGCAGGACTTTAGGGCCCTAACCAGCTCTCTGACGCTCTCAGTCCTTCTTTGTACTTTTGTTTAACATCTTAGAGTAAGGAGGGTGGAGGGGAGGGGGAAGAGAAACACATGAGAGGAAGAAAAGAGAGGGAAGGTAGGCACATGCAGGGCAAACCTGGTTTATAACTCCAGAAGAAAACTAAGAAAACTTTTCTGGAAAATTCTGTAATTCTAGACAGGAAAAAGGCCAGACTCGGGCTAGGTTGAGCTGAGCTGGCAGGCATTCAGGCCCTGGATGCAGAGAGGCCCCGGTGTATGAAGGGGAAGAATGCAGAATACTCGGGATACCAGCAGGCAAGGCATCTTGCAGGGGGCTCCCTCCAGCAAGGGTCTCTTAGGCTGGCTTTCCCTTATTCTCAATCCTTCTTTCTTCTCCGTTGGTCTGTTTTCTCCCACTACACTGAATCTCTGTGTAGGGTGTTAAATAAATGCATAATCATTAGAAAAAAATCAACTGAAAAATAAGGAAAAACCATCTTTGAGCCTCTTTTCATCACTCCACCCAAACCCCCCCACCTCTACTGGTCACCAGTTTCTTTGCTCCCCAAACCTCCCCTTCCTTTCCCACGCCAATGAGTTCCAACTGTTGTCAGAACTAAGTTCAGGGCAGTAATAGCTGGAAAGAGAAGGTGATGGGGGGAAAACTGTCTGGAAATAGGTTGGAACTACTAGTCAAAGAGTAAGGCTGGTGTGTTTGGAGAGGCCCAGAGGCTGGGGCTAAGGGAAAAACTGGCCAGAGAAGACAGGAAGATAAAAGGGGTGAGGAAGACAAAGTGGCGTCTCCCCCATCAGAGGCCTGAGATGGAAAAGGAGATTGTCTCCAGAACCCCCTCCCTTTGGCCCCAGTATCCTGCTCCTTTCCTGACCCCTGCTGTTCAGATCAAAGTGGGGACCCTTCCCCTTGCTCCACCCCTTAAATTGAAAAAGGGCTACCACTCCTAGGGCCTCCAGTGACTGCTGATGGACAGATGGTAATAGCTTCCTGACTGCTGAAAGGTGGTTCGGGCACTGGTTCAATATAGCCTTCTTTCCTACAATCCCCAGCACTTTAACTCCATTCCCACCAAGTTTCAGGGCAGGAATATCAATATCTACCATATTGTTTGCAGGCCTTAAGTGCCTTGTTCTTGTATTCTCACGGATTTTCTAAAGAACTCGTTCTTAACTAGGGGGAATCCATGGAATAGATCTGAGGGTCACTGAACTCAAATGGGAAAAAAGTGACTGTTTTCACTTACCTCTAAATGAAATTAAGCATTTGCTTCAACTACAAATGTAGATAATAAAACTTTATTCTAAGAAGGGGTGCACAGACTTCACCATATTGCCTAACAAGGTCCGTGACTTGGAAAAGGTCAAAAAGCTCTGCTTTTGGGAGAGTTCTAACAAGTTAGGGTTTGGGAAACCATGAGGAATGGTCCCATAGGACCATAATGTTTCTTTTTCTTAGGCTACTTTCCCTTAATATCTATACATACTTTTCTCCCTCTTCCCTTGGGCAGAACCATCCTCTCAAACTTCTAAGTTTAGCTTCTTCATCTGCAAAACAGTTAACATTTGTACTTACTACCTACCCAACAAAGTTATTGTGAGGAGAAAGTGCTTTGTAAACCTTAAATAGTTATGTAAACATGAATTTTTATTGTTTTTCTGGGCCTGATTATGGAATTTAAATTCATGGGAGAAGCAAATGGAGGAGGAAGAGGGAAAATATTTTAAGCACTCCCTCCCTCAGTCTCAGAAATGGAATAACGGAATCAAGTCAACAGCACTGATGGGATATCCATGTGTGTGCAATGGTCTAAATACTGCAGGAAGAAAAAAGGCATGTAGTATTCTCTGTCTTCAGTAACTAACAGACCAACTGAAGGACTTAGAGGTTAGGACTAGGGTAGGAAAAAGGGAAGAAAGAAGAAAATATAGTCACTACTATTACCAAAAAATATAGTATTTGAGAGTTAGAAGGAACTTCTCTACTTTAAACATGGATCTCCTATACATCATCACCAACAAGTGATCAAGTTTCTGCTTGAATAACCCCAGTAATGAGATACAACAGCTCTAATTGTTGGAAATTTTTTTTCTGTGTTAAGTTAAACTCTATCTCCCTAAAACTTCCATTAAATAGTTCTAATTTTGCCCTTTTGGGAACCCAAAGAACAAATCTAATCTTTTTCTGATAATTAAATACAGTAAGCAAATATCTGTTAAGATCCCTTTCCTTTTAAATATCTGAAAGTAGTTATCATTTTCATGGCTCTTCTCTTCCCTAAACACATTTAGTTCCTTCAAATGCTTTTAAGACAGCATGAACTATATAGCTGTTTTACTATCTTGGTTGCACTTTCAGTGATATCATATAGTAGGTGGATGTCAATGTTTTTCCTGAAATATGGAACCTAGATGAACATAACATTCCAGATGTGGTCTGGAAGACACACATATAAATTCATTTTCACAACATGTAGCCATAGAAACAACTACTATGCAGAATTCTTTTTCTCTTTCAATCTATGTGTATAAAAAACTATATATGTATACATACACATGTAAGAATCCAACATTTTATGAAATAGGAATGTTTTTGAAAAGTCATGTAAATTGAAGTTTTAAAGATTGAATCATGTTTTAAATGTATTTTTGGATAGTCTCTTCTAAAATGTAAATTGTTATCCTTTAATTATATGACTTTGGATTTTCTGATTCAGGGTTTTCTAAAACTAGAACACATATGCACACATAAATACTAAGCATGTGAATTGCTGGAGAAAAGGGTGCCATATACTATAAAGAAAAGAGACTGTGCAAGAAGGAAAATAGGAGAACAGGAAAAATTGGAGTACAGTACAGTGAAGTCAGTAAAGACCATAGAATCATAAGGGAATAAAGAAGCAATAAGCATTTATTTATTTTTTAATGCTTCAGTCTTTTTTAAAAATTAATTTATTTTTGACACACATTGCTTTATGAATCATGTTGGGAGAGAACAATCAGAGCAAAATGGAAAAATCATAGGAGAGAGGAAAAAAAAACAGAAAAAAGAAGTGAACATAACATGTGTTGATTAACATTCACTCTCTTTTGCTCTTTTTCTGGATATTGATGGCATTTTCTTTCCATAATCTATTGGCATTGCTTTAGATCACTGAACTATTGAGAAGAATAAAGTCTTTCATAGTTGATCATCGTACATTCTTGCTATTATTGTATACAATGTATTTCTCCTTCTTTCTGCTTGTTTTACAATAACTATTTATTAAGCACCTACTATGTACCAGTTAATGTGCTAAACTCTTTTATAAATTTTAATTGATCCTCACAATTCTGTGAGAATTATCATCCCCGGTTTACAGTTGAAGAAATTGAGGCAAACAGAAATTAACTGATTAGCATAGAGTCACAAACGTACTAAGTATCTGAAACCAGACTTTAGCTCAGATCTTCACTCCAGACCTAAAACTCTATCCACTAAAACACAGCAGGTAATCAAAGTATCACAGATTTAATGCTGGAAGGGACCTTTAGGACCCAACTGACTAATCTTAAACATGAGAACACCTTAGGTTAACTGACTTGCCCAGGGACACACAGTTAGTAAGACTTCAAAAGTAACTTTTGAATTGAGTTTAAAGGAAACAGACACGCCTCCAAAAAGAGGGAAAGCTGTTCCAAGATAGACCAAAAGTCCAGTCATGTATGGAGGAAAGTGGGCGAGTTGGAGGGATAGGAAGCAAATAGTGAGCAAATTTTACCTGGTTAGACCAAAATGAATGGAAATGGACCATATGGGGAGAACAGACCTGAGAGCCGGAAGACCTGTTGATTAAAGGTCTTTTTTTTTTTTTTTTTTTAAATTCTTTTAAATACTAAACAAAGGCAATGGGAAGCCTTGCCTGAAACTTGATCTAAATCTTGCCTCAAACCCAGTAGCATCTATAATTATCCCATTCCTAGACCATTCTCGTAGGTTCTAGAGTTGCCTGTGATGGTCTGAAGCTGCAGGCCTAGAGATACTCCCATAACACCAGTAATAACAACAGTTAAGATCAGAGTGGTCCTCTGACCCGACTTCAGCCTTCCTCTTTCTGCAGAGAACGTGAAAACCACCTTTGCCCAGCCCCCAACAGTTAAGGCAACTGAGACTGTGAGGCTGGAAATGCTGGGATGTCTGGAGACTAATAATAGTGGATCCAAAACCCTGATCTGGGATACAAGATGCTTGCAATCTCTTAATTTAACAAAGCAAGCAAAAGGAGACAGTGTGGAATACTGCTGCCCTCTGGTGGCTACCTCAAAGCTTACATCTGGCTTTACACAGTCCACCTTCACTGTACAAATATATGTGCTTGATGGACTCCTTAATGTAGGATTAACAAAGGAGGCACCATTCATGCCTAAATACCAAGAGCACCAATACTGGGGAAAGAATGATGGAGAAAGGGAGTACTAATTATCTGTACTATTACTTTGCAACTTGTCATTCACCTTATGATGTTTATTCTCGTGTTATTATTAAACTCTTATACAGAGGCATGAAGTATCTGAGATGTAAAAGACAGTGGAAGCTATAAATCACTTAGGGGTAGGAAAGGGCAGGCAGAAAGTCCAGCATAAATACGAAATTATGCATGTGTAGGGCATGAATAATTACCACTGTGCAGGCATGTAGAGGTATGTGTATAATGACTTATATGGATGACACTGTATAAATATATGTGTGTGCATGACACATATGTGTAACACTAAATCTGTCTCTACAGTTCAATGTGCAGAAGTGAAAAGAACAGGTTTTCTTGGTTTCCCCATCACTTGTTTAGGGAACAGCAGGTGTTGCTATAGAAAGTGTGATGCTTAGGATTGTAGCCTTCAGGCAGAGCACATGGTAGGGAAGCAGTAGCAATTATCCTGGTACTTCTTAACAAAATGATTTAGAATCATGGAATGTTAGAGCTGAAAAGGACCTAAAAATCATCTTATTCTATGCATTCAACTTAGAAATGAAGAAACTTGAGGTCAGAAAGATTGAAAACCTTGCAATTGAATGACAGAGGTAGGACGAGAAAATGCTATCTGTTGAGTCTCCTTCCACTGTTCTTTTCTTATGACACATGCAAACAATAAAGGTTAGAAAAATCACACTTCATCTTCCAGGTAATTGAGGTCCTCACCTAAAATTTTTCATCATTCTTCAAGTTCTAACCAGAGCCACCCAGCTGTCTATCATACAAAAGATCCCATACCAAATGAGGGCATGACCTCAAT
Organism: Sarcophilus harrisii; assembly: GCF_902635505.1. Taxonomy (NCBI): domain Eukaryota; kingdom Metazoa; phylum Chordata; class Mammalia; order Dasyuromorphia; family Dasyuridae; genus Sarcophilus; species Sarcophilus harrisii. Next base: position 459,248,357 of record NC_045428.1, on the reverse strand, counting down.
CCCAATTTACATTAACTAAAACTCACTAATTTATTTTTTTGTTTGGCTTTTTCCCTAGTAAATTTATTTTTAATGCACATTGCTTTATGAATCATGTTGGGAGAGAAAAATCAGAGCAAAAGGGAAAAACCAGAGGAGAGAAAAAAAAAAAAAAAAAGGCAGAAAATAGAAGGGAACATAGCAAGTTTTGACTTACATTCAGTTTCCTTAGTTCTTTTTCTGGACACAGATGGCATTTTCTGTCCAAAGTCTTTTGGGATTGCCTTGTATCACTGAACCACTGAAAAGAACTGAACTTTTCATATTTGATCGCACATTCTTGCTGTTATTTTGTACAATGTATTCCTGTTCTGCTTGTTTCACTCAGCATCAATTCATGTAAATCTTTTCAGGCCTTTCCAAAATCAGCTTGTGTAATGGGCTGAGGCTTGAGTTGATGCATGAGGTTCCAAGCAAGTGAGGCTAAATAGTAATTGGACTATATTCTATTAATATACATGCTTGGATAAAGAATGGCCCCCGCCCACTCTCTGTGCAAGTCCTGATGTGTTGTATAGGAAATGACGATTTTGGTGGGTGGAGACAGAGAGACAGGAAGAGAAGCTGGGAGAGATTGGCCTGGGTTCTATACTCGTAGCTGCTGGTCGTGTGGCTTCTGGTCTAGCTAGCTTCTTGACTCAGCTGCACACATTGCTATCGCCCATTCTCTTCCACCTCCAATCTTTCTTCACTGAGAATAAAGATTGACGATTTTCCCCTAACCTGAATTCCTGACTCCGGCTAATTTTAAAATACGCAGTCTTCACAAGCTTGTTCATCATTTTTTATTCACTAATTTATTACTGCATAATTTGGGAGCTGGGTTGACACAGTGAGTCCCTTTGTGGGTGGGCCTCTATTTTTTTTAGGTCAGTACCCTTTCTAAAAAATCTCAGGTTCTCTAAGGCTACTCTTTTATCTTTGAGGAGGTTTTTTTTTTTTTCTCCTGAATTAAATCTTACCTCAGACACTAAGCTGTGTGACACTAAAAAAGTCACTTCCCTTCATCTTAATTTCAGTTTCCTCATCTGTAAAATGGTAATAAAAATAGCACCTACCTCACAGGGTTATTGTAAGGATCAAAGAGGTAACATATATCGTACTTTGCAAGATTTAAAGTTCTATCTAGCTTTTATTATTTAATCTCTCTCAAGCCTCGGTTTCCTCACCTGTAAAATGAGATTAATATCTCAACTATATAGTAACTCTATAGTTGTGAGAATCAAATGAGATCATGTACATAAAACATTCTGCAAACTCTAAAGTTCCATGTAAACATTATTGTTATGTTATGACTACCAGTTTCCCAAATGCTTCAATCACTTATCTCCGACTTAGGATTTTTCTTCCCTCATTTCCCTATTATGTCCCATCAATCTAACTCCATTCCATTTACTGTTTTTTAATAATGCTTTTTCCTTTTCTCAAAGGATGTCTATTTCTGTATCTCCAGGTTTCACAATTCAGTACTTTTATTCAGAAGAATGCAGATTTTATTTAAGATACCCCAAATATGGTCGGGAATTAAGCAAATATGAAAATATATTCATAAAACTAAAGCCATCTTTCATACAGGAGACAAACAACTCTGAACAATTATGTACTATGGTAATGGGCACCACAGAAACGGTGAAGAAGAGGGCTCAGAAAGATGTTTGTGTTAGCTGCACACAGGGAGCATGTAACATCTGCACTGGGGGGGGGGGGGGGGGGGGGGGCCTTTCCTTTCACTTCCTCTTTATGGAAGGAATTCAAAATAGAACAGCAAATACCAAAAACAAACAATAGGACTTTAAGAAAACAGGCCTTGAATTGGAATAGTCCAGATGATCAGAGAGGGAAAGACAAAACTCAAAGGCTGAAAAACAGCAAGAATGAAGATGCTAGAAGAAAAGACCATGATGCTCATATTTAAGGCCTTAAATGGCATGCCCTCATAGCCATCAAGGTAACTTGGAAATCTGGTATGGATGAGTTCCTTACTGTAAAAATGGAGAAGTCTAATACTCCTAAGAGGTCCTGGCGCATAAGGGGAATATTTGAGAAGCCATATGAATCCTGTTTGCCCAGCACAGTAGACACAGTCTAAGCCATGATGGGCATTCAAGCATAAGAACTTACCTGGTTAGAAGCACATAGTTTAAATAAAAATTTTATTATAGGGAGAATATAGCTCTTGGTTCTTGTTTCTGTCTGTGGGGATTACCTGCATATAATTCTCCCCACTTACATTTGTCTGCAGAGCTTGGCTCGGTTCTTCCATTCCAATAAAGTGAGAGAGGTATGCAGACTCTCAAAACAAGCATCTCCATATTGTGCTGACCTTAAGCTTTGTTTTACATAAGAGGATCTGAAACAACTGAGATTCTTCAAACCATATCTAATGTCTCTTGTACATTCAGATGCTGAATTCTAATTCCACAGAGAGCCAACCTAGCAAGCCCCTCCAACTTCAAAGTCAAAGTACCTAGAGAATGAGGAAGACTTCTTCCTCCAGAGTCATTTCTTGAACCTTCTTGCTTTGCAGAATATTGACTCCAAGGGAACAAAGCCAATGGGGCCAATGAAAAATGGTCCAATTTTTCTATACTGGAATCTCTTTAGTACTTTATTTTAATCTCAGTCTTTCTCTGGGAATTCCAGTCCTAGACGTGATAAAGAACGCACGAAGAAGTGGGGCAGCTTGCAAACCAAGTTAAGTTCCTGCTTCTCAGACCCCAGAGGAGGTAGGATCAACTGCTGGGCATGCAGGTGGAGAGGAAGGTGACGTGTCTTTGTCTTTTCCAAACCAAGTTTCTTCAGGATGCCAGAAGATAGCTTCTGTAAAACGGAAAGAGGGCACTTTAAAAAGGGTGGAGAAGGGGCAGCTAAGTAGTGCAATGGATAGAGCACCAGCCCTGAAGTCAGGAGGATCTGAGTTCAAATCTGGCCTCAGACACTTATTGCGGAATGCACAACCCATGAAAATGCCAGAAAGCAAACCAGCTGTTCTGGCTCTCACAGAGACCATGAAAAACAACAGAAAGAAAGACAGACCCTGGCATTCTTACAAAGTGAAGTTCGGTCCAGAAGAGAATAGAGAGAGACTTGAGTGCTTTATTATCATTAATAGTACCTTTAAATGCTTTCTAATCACAATGTTGCTAAGGAAACATAAATAAAAACATAAAGTAGATAAATCAGTCAGTGTATGAAGAGACTACGAGAAAGTTGAGTTCAAGAAGAACCTTTAGCACTCTCAGACAAACCATCTCTCCTCCTTTCTATGCAGGTGCCTTAATTCTGTTCTCATGAGAACTCAGTACTCCTAAAGCTTCCCAGCCTCTGCCAGCCAATGAGCAGACTGGAATTGGGGTTTGTGCCAGGTGAGAATGACACGAATTACTGCAAAGTGAGTGCAGATTGAGCAGGCCAGAAAGCCTGGGAAAGTACAGCTTGGAAATAGCAAGTATGAACATACTAGGAAGGTGATTACATCACCAAGGAAGGGTGTGATTACCTGGGAGATCACAACTTAACACTTCCTGGCTGTGTGACCTTGGGCAAGTCACTTAACCCTAACTGCCTGGGGGAAAGAAATAAATAAAGAGATAAATCAGCTCAAGTGCATGAAGAGACTTAGAAAGTTGATTCTAAGAAGACACTTAGCTCCTAGACAAACATCTCTCCTTCATGAGGAGCTAATGTCTGTTCTCATGAGAACTCGTACTTCCTAAACTTCCAGCCTGCAGCAATGAGTCAGACTGAATTTGAGATCTTTTCCAGGAGAATGCACAATTCTGCAAAGTGAGCTGCAGATTGACAGGCCAGAAGCCTGGCTGAAAGACAGTTGAAATCAGAAAGAATAGAAGGTGATTAATCACAAGGAAGGTGTACTACCTGAATCCAACTTAATACTTCTGCAGTAGTGTGACTGGCAAAGTACTTAACCTAACTGCCTGGGAAGGGAGGAAACCCAAATTGAGGAAGCTGAGAATTGTTGAAGACACGGTTTTCCTATAATCCTCATGGAGACAGAGCTCGTTTGCCTTTCTTCCAAACACCACCTGATATGATTGTCAGCTTGAGATCTTATATCCATGAAGTACATTCTGGTGAATCATTTGAACATTGCTAACTCTTCTGAAAGAATAGGTTTTAACAGGCCTACTGAATCCCTTGATTCTTTGCCAGTAGTGAGAAAGGTTACTGTTAACTTAAGAAACCCAAAATTAAAGTTGAGAATGAATGAAACAGAAAGGTTTTCCTGATTAACCCTATGCAAGCCCTTTCCTGATCCAGACCATTTGTTACTCTAGGATTTATATCCCATAGATAATTCATCTGAAATCAACCTCTGGGTTTAAAGACCAAAGTGTGATTGCCTGATGTGCATTCTCCAAATGTCCAGTCCAATATTAAATATAAAAAAGGGCTCAAAAGTAACAAACTGTGCATTGATCCACAGTTGAAATGCTATAATGGGATTATATCCAATAAGAATTATAAATGTAAGGAAAGGACCACAGGATGCATTTCAGAAAGGCCTGGAGAGATTCGTATGATGCTGAAGTGAAATAGGCAGGATCTCAGGAAATGGCATTATATACTTCACTGACAATACTGATACATGATGACCAGTTCTAGATGGACTCAGGCATCCATCAATACAGAGATCAGACAAATCATTTCAATGGAGCAGTAATGAATGAACCAGTATGCAGAGATCTGGAGATACTAGACAACCATTACATTTAATTCAATACACCTATATTTAGAACTTCATTACTTGAATTTCCTTCTATAAAATTGTACAATATTTCAGAGTCTGATTCTTTTGTACAGCAAAATAACGTTTGTCATGTATACTTATTGTGTATCTAAGTTATATTTTAATATATTTAAATCTACTGGTCATCCTGCCATTTAGGGAGGTAAGAGTGAAAAATTGGAACAAGAGGTTTGGCAATTGTTAATGCTGTAAAGTTACCCATATATATATATATATATCCTGTAAATAAAAGGCTATTAAATAAAAAAAAAAAAAAAAAAAATTGCCAAACCTCTTGTTCCAATTTTTCACCTCTTACCCCCACCCCTCCCTAGATGGCAGGATGACCAGTAGATGTCAAATATATTAAAATATAAATTAGATACACAATAAGTATACATGACCAAAACGTTATTTTGCTGTACAAAAAGAATCAGACTCTGAAATATTGTACAATTAGCTTGTGAAGGAAATCAAAAATGCGAGTGTGCATAAATATAGGGATTGGGAATTCAATGTAATGGTTTTAGTCATCTCCCAGAGTTCTTTTTCTGGGCATAGCTGTTCAGTTCATTACTGCTCCATTGGAAATGATTTGTTGATCTCGTCTGAGGATGGCCTGATCCATCAGAACTGGTCATCATCTAGTATTGTGTTGAAGATATAATGATCTCCTGGTCCTGCTCATTTCACTCAGCATCAGTTCTGTAAGTCTCCAGGCCTTTCTGAAATCGTCCTGTTGGTCATTTCTTACAGAACAATAATATTCCATAATATTCATATACCACAATTTATTCAGCCATTCTCCAACTGATGGGCATCCATTCAGTTTCCAGATTCTAGCCACTACAAAGAGGGCTGGGTTTGGCAATTGTTAATGCTGTAAAGTTACCCATATATATAACCTGTAAATAAAAGGTTATTAAATAATTAAAAATAAAAAAAAAAATAAAGCCAGCCAAAAAAAAAAAAAAAAAATATATATATATATATATATATATATATATATATATATATATATATATATAAAAGGAATGTGATAACTCTTTGCTAACTGACTTGTTCTGGAGTTTTGACACACAAAGAAGAATCTCTTTCCCTTTTTGTGATGCATTAGGGACTTCTTACCTGGGGTGCCAACTTGTTCCAGTCAGAGTATTTGTGATCCCCAAGGACTGGACACCCTAATCCAAAGGCTAGGTGGACTCGAAGTTGATGCTTCACCCCTGAATAATTGCAGAAAAAGAAAACCAGCAGATTTTTTAAAAACCCATCTCATTCAAAGCACTGGTGTATATGTCCTATTTTCTCACTAAAAAGTGAAAACCTTGGGGATAGTGTCTTAATTACCTTGCATCTCCCCCAAAGTCTAGGACTATGTGCTGCAATTAGAAGCACTTATTAAATGTTTACTGAATCACACTGAATCACTCTGGATCACAAAGAAATGACACAGACTATTCAGAATACCTACAAAGTCATGTCTATTAAGACTATCACAATGAGCATTGGACAGAATGTCCTATAAGGGGCCTAAAAAGCTTTGGTCGGTTATAACTGCACCAAGACATTTTGAAAAATTCTACATTTGCTAACTCATTCCAGGGCAAGTCCTCACCTGTGATGGGCTGTAGCTCTAAGAAGGAACAGGACAAAGTGCGGCTTAACACCTGATACTGGGTCACAGCAACATGAGCATGCCGGTTTGGACGGATCTTCATGGTTTTCCCATTCTCCATGCGGTAGCTGGGGGCCAATGTCATCTGCAGCCAGAGGAATCAAGAGTAATCTTCAAAGAAATAGACTGAAAAGAATACTGTGCACAGAAAAACCCCAGGTACCTTATGGTGTTGCTGTTGGCCTTGCACCTCCTTCTCAATGAGAGGGATATCTATCATCCCTGCTGAATGCATGGGGACCCCCACACAGATGGCCCTGTGGGGACAGGACAGAATACAAGTATTACACAACCCTAGCAGAAATGGGGGGAAGGAGAAGAGAAGCCTGCAGTGTAGGTGTCTATAGTTGTATAACATAATTGTAAGTTTACCTGCTGTATCTGTATTGTCTTTAGGGTGCCTAGTACAAAGCCAATCACAACTGGCTATTTAATATTCTTTTTTTAAATGAGGAAGATGACAATAGAAAGATAAGAGGGACTAATTCCACCTTCCTTACCAGAAATAAAACAAAAAAAGACTGTTTCCACATAGTACCCTCTCCTAACCATAGGGGAATAAGGTTTCCCTCTCATCAGCTTGCCCTTCTTTGTAAGTTTAGGCTTCCTTCCAGAAAAAGAGTATTCTATCAGCTAGGTGTTCCTCAGAACAAAGGATTCAGAGAATAGCATGTGGTTTTTCACTCCCACTGTCCCATTCCAAGGAATCCATTGCTTAATATGGACTGCAGTCAGACAAGAACCATCATCTTTTTAAATCCTTGTTTTCCAAAGGGGAGGTTCCTCTAGGATAAAGCTTCTTAAGAGGCGGTCCACAGAGAGATTTCAGAGGGTTCTGTGAATTTGGAAGGGAAAAAAATATATATCTTCATTCTCACTAATTTTTTTAGAAGTTCCTTCAATTACTTAAAAGGATAATTCTACAAAGTCATACCATAGGCATCAGCAGACAGCCAAAGGGGTCCATGGCACACATACCAAAAGGTCAAGACCCCCTGCTCAAAGGCAGGGACTAAGTCCTAGGAAAGGCCACCGATGTGTGAAATAGCACTTCCAATAAACCTCATTAAAAGTACAAATCTGTAGCAACTTCTATCTATCTGTATGGACTGCTGCAAAACACAATCTTGACAAACTTCTTAAAACTCTGTTTGGTAAAGAGAAGGAACTCATTTACTTCAAACTATTACCAACTGAGGCAGCTAGAAGGTGTAGTGGAGAGAGCACTGGCCCTGGATTCAAGAGGACCCGAGTTTAAATCCCGCCTCAGACACTTAACATTTACTAGCTGTGTAATCCTGTACAAGTCACTTAACCCCAACTGCCTCCCCAAAAACAAAAACAAACTATTCAGAGTTGCATTTCTGATGGTAGCAAAAAACTGAAGAAAAATTGGGTGTCCACTATTTAGAAAATGTATGAACAAACTGTAATTATATAAATGTGATGGAATATTGTTGAAGGATAAAAATTTATTTAAATTGAATATGAAGAATCCAGGGAATTTTGGAAAAACTGGTATGAAGTGATACATAGTAAAATATATAATATTGAAGCATGAAGTGATATACAGTTAAGTATATAACCATGATGCATAATAGTCACAATAATGTAAAAGAAAACAACACTAAAAGACATGAAAAGACAGATCTATACTAAAGTCAACTTTAACCCCAAAAGATCAAGGAAGAAGCATATACCTCCCTCCTGTTGTTAAAGAGGTAGTACTATATTACAGTTATAAAAGGAAGTTAGAAGTCATATGCTATCAGAATCAGAAGAGTTTTTATGGGAAATAGGGAAAAAGAAAGCAGAGTATTAGGAATTGATGGTGATGAACATATATAAGCTTCTTGGGGGGAGAAAAACATGATATATCTTTTTGTCCTGAAATGTCTTGTACACAATAGGTACTCAATAAACATTTGTTGAGTGAATGGACAAAAACTCCTCCATCTAAGTTTACTGTCCTAATGTTGCTCCTACCAGTACTTCTTTGCCACCTGCCGAGTTTTAAACAACTCTTGGACTTGGTGAGCCATTTCCTTTTCCCGAGCCAATACCATCACCCCTGTTGTCTCCTTGTCCAAGCGATGGCAGAGGTGCAATGGCTCTGCTTTATTGCCATATAACATCTTGGCCAAAATAGGCAGGATGTCGGTGATACAGCTCTTGACTCCTGGGCCACCTATGAAGAGGGCAGAACAAAAAGGACTGAACAACCAAAAAGAAGGATTCTACAAGAAGATAACACCATTTCTTGGAAGGAAAAAAAGGATTGTTTCCCATAGCTGTCAAGGAACTCTAGTAGGAACAAGTAGCATTCTCTTCACTCTATGAAAAGCTACCTGTGGGCTCTTATCTCAGGGTTTTTAATTAGAGGTTGAGTGGGCAAAGAGGAGAAAAAGAGGGTGTCCATGTTCAAGGAGCCTGAAGATCTGCAAATCCTGCTTGAAAAATGGAAAATCATTTTGTCTCTGTTCGAAGCTGGCCTACTATTTTCTAGCTTTAAGCTTTCATGTATGCTATTGCCATAGCTCATCCAAACTTTAAAGGTACTCCTCTGTTTTTAAAATCATACTCAAGACTTAGTCTCTTAAGTCCTAGATAACCTCAACAGTCACTACTAGTTACTCAATCTAATCTCATGTGTTCAACTATCAGTTCTAAGCAGACAACTCCCAGATTTATATAATCAGCCTCAGTCTCTTTTTCCAGAATATTAGCACCTCATCTGGAAGCACAACAGGCACCTCAAATTCAACATGCCCCAAACAGAAATGATTTCTGTTCCCCACTCTCTCTCCAAATCTACTTCTCTTCTAAATTGTCAATATTAAGGTTCTAACATTCTTCCACTCAATTATGAACATCAAAATGATCTTTAGTTCTTCCCTCTTCCTTGTATCCATTCAGCTACTGTTGCTTATCAAATCTAATTCTACAATATATCAGTCAGTAAACAAGTACTATGTGTCAAGCATCATTCTAAGCACTAAAAAGAGGCCCAAAATCCCTGCCCTCAAGGAATTCACAAACCTGATGGGGAAGACTAGATGCAAACAAATATGTAAAAATAAATTGCATGTAGGATAAATAGGAAATCATTAACAGAGGGAAGGCATTAGATAAAAGGTATTTTCCTAGAAAAGATGTGATTTAAGTTGGAACTTGAAGTATGTAAAAATAAATTGCATGTAGGATAAATAGGAAATCATTAACAGAGGGAAGGCATTAGATAAAAGGTATTTTCCTAGAAAAGATGTGATTTAAGTTGGAACTTGAAGTAAGCCAAGAGGCAGAGATGAGGAAGGGAGAATCTTACTGACAAGGATGATGATCAGAGAAAATGCAAGGACCTGAGAGGGAGAGGACCTTGTTTTGTGTAACACTTAGGCCTGAGTCAATGGATAGAAGAGTGAGGTATGAGAAAAATGAAAATATAGAGGAATTAGGTTGTAAAGGGTTCTGAATGTCAAAGGACTTTGTATTTGATCCTGGAGGTGATAGGGAACCCCTAGAGTTTACTGAATAGGGAAATGCCATGGTTAATCTGTACTTTAGGAGAATCACTTTCATATCTGAATGGAAGACATCTTGAAGCAGGCAGATCCACAGAGAAACTACTGCACTAGTTCAGGCATGATGTGATGAGGGCCTGCACCATGGTCCCAGCAGTGTCAGGACAGAGAAGTGTGACATATTTGAGAGGTGTTGCAAAGGTGAAATCAGGAGTGGATTTGGAGAAGAAGCGGGGGAATGAGAGATACTAAGAAGCTGACAATGACAACTAGGCTTTGAGCCTGGGGAGGGGAGGATGGTGTTGACCTCAACTAATAGGGAAATTTGAAAGAGGAGAATATTTAGGATGAAAGATAATGAGTTCAATTATGGACATGTTGAATTTAAGATGTCTATTGGACATCCAGTTCAAGATGTCTGAAAGGGAGTTGGAGATGTAAGATCTCTAGAGATCAGCAGAAGCTAAAAGCAGGATAGATAGATTTGAGAATCATTAGTATAGAGAATCATTAAATCCAGAAGAGCTGAGGAGATCACTATATAAAGTAGAAAAGAGGGATAAGAGTCCAGGACAGAGCTCTGTGTGTGACTTATAGTTAGAGCGTGTGAACTGGAGCATCCAGCAAAGGAAAATGAGAAGGCAAGTTCTGAGAGGGAGGAGAACCAGTAGAGAGTTGTATCTCAAAAATCTGGAAAGAAGAGAGGTCAAGAAGAAGAGGATGATCCACATATCAAAGGCCACAAAAAGGTCATAGAGCATGAGAATAGAGAAGAGGTTGTGGATTGACTCTTAGGTATTTAAGAAATAATTGCAGTAAAAAAAAAAAATTGTTTTTCTTTAAATTTTGGCTGCATTGGTTTTGTTTATGCTAAAGTTTTTTAATTACTGTTATCAAAATTATCCATTTAATTCCCATGATCCTCTCTATCTCTTGTTTGTTCATTAAACAATTCCCTTCTCCATAGATCTGACAAGTACAATTTTCTACGTTCCTCTAATTTGCTTATGATATCATCCTTTATGTCTAAATCATAGACAATTATCCCTTCCACATCACATATATCAAGGACCAGCAAAAGAAATTAAATGATAATTTGGGGGATTTTTGTGTAAGTTATATGCAAAGGCCATCAGATGACACAAAAGACTATGAAAAATTCCAAATTTTACAATAAGGTATTGTAAAAACTCTATAATAGAAAAAAAAAAAAAAATCAGACTTCTTCTCTGGTACAAAAAAAGGGCCAAAAAATTTTTACATGAATTTTTCAGATCTCTCAGATCTCAGGGGCACTGTTCCCTTAACCCCTCTGGTATGAAAGGGCTAACTACCCATTTTGACCTTATTTTGTCATACAGTATGAGAAGTTGTTCTAGTTTCTGTCAAACTGCTTTCCAGATTTCCCAGCAATTTTTGTCAAATAGTTAGCTCTTATCCCCAAAACTAGGGTCTTTGTATTTATCAAATATTAAATTACCATATGATAATTTACCACAGTGCCTTATGTAACTGATCTAATCCACTGACCCACCATTCTATTTCTTAGCCACTACCAGATTGTTTTGATGATTACTGCTTTGTAATAAAGTCTGAAATATGGTACTGCTAGGCCACCTTCCTTCATAAGAAGAGGGACACTATCTCAAATTTAAGGCTTTTTCACATTTGCTGTTTTGGAAGCAAGTTTTGGGGATTTGGAAGTTTTTAGTGCATTCCAGGTAGTGTCATCTGGGGAAAAGTGTGATCACTATTTTCCTGTTCCTTGCCCAGGAAGGGCTCTTGATCCCTTGAGATTGCAATCAATATTGCTCCTCAGAACCCCTGATCCCTTGGGCTCAGAAGTGATTCTATGTGATAGTCTTTGATCCATTCTGACCAAGATTGACACCTTTCCTCAAGGCTCCTTCTCCCTCTTGATTGAAAGTGTTCCTCTCCACCTTTGAACTATGACTAGAAGTGGGTACAGACATAACAGTACCTTTGTCGAGTGTTAGCATGGGGTCTCCTGTAATCTCTTATTGACCAGTTGTTAGGTACCCTGATTATCTCTGATATGAAAATTCCTTAAGTTCTATCACTACCACTAGTCCCATCACTAGCATTCATCCTTTAGGTTAATTTCATCTCCATGACCCAGATGTCTTTCTGACTTCCTAAGGTGTCTTGAGTTGGAAAAATATTTCTTTCATTGGTTCAGCCACTCCAGAATTCAATTTGAGGTGTTACTTTAAAGTTGTTTCAACAGGAATGTTGGAAAAGGTCAGCTATGTGCTCCCTCTATTCTGCCACTTGGACTTTATTCCTTTTGATTGTTTCTAAATTCCTTTTTAGGCAGCTCCTCCATAATGCCTTCTCTGTTCCTTCTATCTGAATGTATCAGTATTCTCTCACTCAAGTTTTGTCAAAAAACATGTTATGTGTAATATTCCCTAGCCCAGCAGAATATAATCTTCTTATCAAGCCATTCTCCAATTGATAAATGGTCAAAGGATATAAACAATTTCAGATGAAGAAATTGAAACTATTTCTAGTCATATGAAAAGGTATTCCAAACCACTATTGATCAGAGAAATGCAAATTAAGACAACTGAGATACCACTACATACGTCTCATATTGGCTAAGATGACAAGAAAAGATAATGACAAATGTTGGAGGGGATGTGGGAAAATTGGGACACTGATAATTATTGGTGGAACTGAACGGATCCAGCCATTAAGAGAAGTTTAGAACTATGTTCAAAAAGTTATCAAACTGTTCATACTTTTTGATCCAGCAGTCTTTCTACTGGGCTTATATCCCAAAGAGATCTTAAAGAAAGGAAAGGGACCTATATGACCAAAAAAGTTTGTGGCAGCCCTCTTTGTAGTGGCAAGAAACTGGAAACTGAATGGATGCCCATCAATTGGAGAATGGCAGAATAAGTTGTGGTATATGATTGTTATGGAATATTATTGTTCTGTAAGAAAAGATCAATCAGATGATTTCAGAGACTTACATGAACTGATGCCGAGTGAAATGAGCAGAACCAGGAGATCATTATACACAGCAACAAAACTATATGATGATCAATTCTGATGCATGTGGCTCTCTTCAACAATGAGATGATTCAAACCAGTTCCAACTGTTCAGTGATGAAGAGAGCCATCTACACCCATAGAGAGGACTGTGGGAAGTGAGTGTAGACCACAACACAGCATTCTCACTCTCTTGGTTGTTATTTGCTTGCATTTTGTTTTCTTTCTCAGGTTTTTTTTTTCCTTCTTGATCCAATTTTTCTTGTGCAGCAAGATAACTGTATAAATATGTATATGTATATGTATATATTGAATTTAACATATATTTTAACATATTTAACATGCATTGGACTACCTGCCAATTAAGACAAAGGGTTGGGGGAAGGAGGGAAAAATTTGGAACAGAAGGTTTTGCAAAGGTCAATGTCGGAAAATTACTCATGCATATGTTTTGTAAATAAAAAGCTTTAATAATTTTTAAAAAAAGGAATATAATCTTCTTGTGGGTATATACTGTGTCATTTTTCTATTTTTGTACCCTCAACACCTAGCACAGAGCCTTGCTGTCCATCAATAATTCAATTCAGTTCATCTTTTCCTTCTCTAATCCTTACCATGTACAGGGAGACCATACGGCTTGTTAATGACAACAATGTTCTTGTCTTGATATAGGATCCCTCTCTTCAGTGCCTTAGATAACACATTGGGATGGACATTTTGCAACTGCTTAGTGTACCGTTTCAACTCTTGTATTCTCCTCTGAATAGGGTCTTTAGGCACCTGTGAGAGAAAAAAGGTATGAATCATAATAGCCTTAACAGTCTACACCATGACTTTGGGAACAGTTGGGAATGGGATATACATCTAATAATTATAAAATGGCTAAATAAATGAAATATTTAGATGTAATGGGCTGAGGTTTGAGTTCCCAAGTACATGAGGCTAAATAGTAATTGGACTATACCCTATTAATATACATGCTTAGATAAAGAATGGCCCCTGCCCACTCTCTGTGCAAGTCCTGCTGTGTTGTATAGAAAATGACGGTTTTGGTGGGTGGAGACAGAGAGACAGGAAGAGAAGCTGGGAGAGATTGGCCTGGGTTCCATGCTAGCAGCTGCTGGTCATGTGGCTTCTGGTCTAGCTAGCTTCTTGACTCAGCTACACATATTGCTATTGCCCATTCTCTTCCACCTCCGATCGTTCTTCACTGAGAATAAAGACTGATGATTTTCCCCTAACCTGAATTCCTGATCCAGCTGATTTTAAAATACACGGTCTTCACATTTAGATATTAGGTAAATAAAAATAAATGGATATAATTGCACCATGACAAATGACAAATACTAAAAAATACAACTAAATATAGAAAGATACTAACAAATAACAGCATCAAAATCTATACTATATGCAAAAGTTTCAGGGTTTCTTAAGCATCCCTAAAGTTGGAATTCTAAAATTATGAGAGCTGTAATTAATGATGGACAAGGAAACATACTATTGGAGGAACTGAATTCTTTAAATTTTGACAGTTTATACCATAAAGTGAAACCAGATGAAAGAAGGAAGTTGCATCTAAGTGAAAGGTTAGCTCATAGGGTTTTCTTGAAGAAGCAAATAAAAGAGTGAGCTATGGTGTTTTATCACATATCTCAGGGTAATGAGAAACATTTCATGAGGTATTTGGTCACCTTGTTATGCAAAACATATAAGTATCTGCAAGACGACAATCATGAGAAAACTATGTAATCTATGACAACATCAATTGAAGACAATGAGGTAAAAAAATTCTCAAAAGAATGAATATATAAATGAAAAAGCATATTAAGCAATTAATATACAAAGCAGATACTAAGACCTGGAGCTACAAAGACAGTTCCTATTCTCAAGGAGTTCACATTCTAATATATGGAGTAATAAAAAATAGATGGTTTTAGCTGCAGGTCAGATAGAAAGGCTTGGTGGTCTTTAAGGTACAACAAAAAAGTAAATGATAATGTATCTCCTTTTATATCAGTTGCACTGATTAAACCATTTTTCCTTCTGATGTTGAAACATTTGACAGTTTCAAGGACTCTAGCCATAAGAATTTTCTTTTCTACAATTTGATGTCTAGGGATTGTTCCCTGATATAATGGCTGTAGAAGCTAAGCAGAAAACAGAGCTGGCAATACTGGAGGCATTGCTATTCCAGGAGCTTCAGGTTTACCCGCCTGTTGATAGGAATTTGCAGGTAGCTAGTATTAGGAGATCTCTTTTCTTCCTTCTATAATGGCTGTGAAGGCCAGGCCAGAAAAAGGACCAGTATTCTGAGGTACACTGCTATTTCCGGGCCTCTCAGGCTCAGAGTCCTGGGCTTTCTCTCCCAGAGTCAAGGAGAAAAGGTGTCTGAGATTACGGTGGTAATCTGCCACGTCTAAAACATGCCATCTCTTATCTCTAAGATTTCCTTGCTGCTTCAGCTAGGTTGGATTCTCTGCCCTGTCAGTGGCAGGAGGTCTTGGTATTAGTGAGAATGGCAAATCTCTTCTCTATAGGGTATATCCCAGGGATGCTGACTCTTGGATTTAACTGTCTGCCTATGACAATGATTGATGGAGGAAATAGCAGGCCCCTTCTCCATAAAGGCTACACACATCTGTAAGTAAATATAAAGCAAGAAATAAAGACTCTCTCTCTCCACACATACATACAGATACACATAAATGGGGGCAGAGAGGGAATCAGAGTAAGCATCACACAAGAAGTAACATTTGAACTTAAAAAAGCCCACAAATTAAATCAGTCAACCAGTCAAAAAGCATTTACTCAGTCCTTACTGAGAGCTACATACTGTGTTAAGCACTAGGGAGACAAAAAAAGACACGGCCCCTGCCTCAATTAGTTCACATACTAATAGGTAAGATAAAATGTAAATAATTATGTGCATAGAAGTTATATACAGTATAAATGGAAGGTAATCTTACAGAGAAGGTGCTAGCAATGGGAAATTGGGAAAAGCCTCTCACAGAAGACAGAATTTGAACTAAGTTCAAGAAGACTAAGAAAGCTAGGAGGTAAAAGGGAAAGTATACCCAGCATGGAGACAAACAGGGAAAAGTCATGGAGATGGAAGATGAAGGGTAGCAAGAGGACCAGTGTAGCTAGATTATAGACTGCATGGAAAGAAGTGAGATGTAAGAAGGCTGGAAAGTGGATAGAGTCTAGCCTGTGAAGAGCTTTAAAAGCCCAACAGCACAATTTATATTTGACCCTGAAAGTAAATATGGAGCTACCAGAACTTAACTAAATTACTAACTTAACTAAGTAAGGAGCTGACACAGCAAACCTGTGTTTTAGAAAAATTACTTTGTTAACTGAGTAGAGGCTGGATTAGAATGGAAAGGAACTTGAGGCAGGGAGAACAACTCATAGGCTATTGGAATAGTTCAGGTTTAAGGGGATGAAGGCCTGTACAAGATAAAGCTGTGGGAGTGGAGAGAATGGCATATATACAAGAGATATGAAAGTAGAAATGACAAGATTTAATAACAAATTGCACATGTGGGATGAATATGAGTGAGGAACTGATGACAGATTATGAGTTTGGGTGACTGGGAGAACAATGGTTTCCCCAATTGTAACAAGGAAGTAGAAAGTGGAGAGAATATGTTTTGAATATATTTTGGATATGCTGAGTTTAAGACACTTATAGGACATCCTGCTTAAGATGTCCAAAGGAAGCTAGTGAGATGGGACTAGAGCTCAGAAGAGAGACTAAGGCAAGACACATAAATCTGAGAATTATCTATATAAAAAGGATAACTGAACCCAGGGAAACTCATGAGAGTACCAAGTGAAATAATAAAGAGGAAGAAGGGAGAAAAGTCTTTGAAGAACTCCAATGGGCATAATCTGGAAAAAGAACCACCAAAGAAGATTAAGAAAGAACAGTCAGATGATACCAAAAGAAAAGAATACTGTCAAATAAAAATCCAGAGAAGGGAGAATATTCAGAGGAAGAGGGTTATCAACAGTGTTAAAGGCTCAGAAAACTCAAAATGTAGAAGAATTGAGAAAAGGGCCATTAAAATTGGCAATTAAGATATTATTAGTATGGGAGTGTGGTGGCACATGAAAGGCTGAGGCTGGTGAATTACTTGAGTTCCAGAGTTCTGAACTTTAGGAAAACAAAAGCTGACTATATATCTACACTGAGTCCTGCACCATTATAGTAAGTTCCTAAATACAAGGAGACAGACTGCTGAAGAGGCAAACTGGCTCAGATTGAAAACAGTGGATCAAAGCTGTGCTGATCAGCAGTGAGATCAGGTCCTTGAGTGGCCAGCCATGACACTTCCAACTGAGGCAAGATAGGGAGACCTAATCAAAAATTTTAAAAAATTAATAAGTATGAAACTCAATTAAATGCAGTCAAAAGTCAAAACAAAGGAAATAAGAAAAGAAAGAGAAGCACCTATGATACACAACTTTAAATTTAGCCAAGAAGGGACTAGATATGAATGATCAAATCAAATGAGAATTTTTTTAAAGACACAGGAAACTTGAGTGTGTTGTAGGCAGAGGAGGAGGAGTCCATAGCTTGGGGGAAAAAAACGGAAGATTAAAGAAAAAGAAGATCTGGCAGAGGACTGGAGAAAAGTGGAGTGGTTGGGATCAAGGGTGTATGTGGAGAGATTGCCTTGGCAATCTCCGCCTGAGTCAGGAGTGAAAGAGAAGGAATAGAAGATATTTGAAATGACTAAGAGAAGCAGAGAGAGAACTGTTAATGAATGGCCTCATTTTGGGGAGGGGTGAATTGTAACTCTAAGAAAATGAAGGAGAGATATTCATGTTGGGCTTTAAGAGGGATGAAAAGGTTTTCATATGAAAGGAAACAACCATTGTTAGTTGAATGGAACAATAAATTGGTTAGAGAGGTTTAAGAGTATTGCCTTGCTGCAGTGAAGAGCCAGTTGAAATTATGAAATTTAAATTTGTAGGGGATCCAGACCTCATAGTTTCATTACTTTTCTCTAGCTCCATTCAGTAGCATGTGAATAGGAGCAAAGGTGGATGATAAGAGTAACCTATAGTTGAAGTTTATCAGTTTATTTCTGGTAATAGAAAAGCTAGCTAACAGGTTACTGTCAAGAAACTTTGAAGAAAGCTCTAAGCATCTTGAGTTGTTATCTTGTGGAGGATTTATAGGAAGAAATGGTGGCCATCATCTTTGGTCTAAGAAAGATGACTAAATGATTATCCTTTTATTAATAACCTGCTGGTCTTATTAATAAAATGATCAAATTACAAAGAAACTACATCTCTCAAACTTTTTTAAATATCACAGTTATGGTGACCAGGAGTGGACTTTTAGAGAAAAAGAGACAAGTTGGACATAATGTTATCAGGAAATATACTATTCTTATTCAAATGCTTATGGTGAAATTTCTTCATCTAGAGAAAGGCTCTTCCCTGAGGAACTCTAAGTTGAGATTTTGGCTTTCCTCAAGCTAAAACTTTTGATTCTAATTTTCAATCACTTTTGGGCTTTAAAAGATGAAGAGAGAAGCAGAACAAAAAGAAGGATCAATTTTGTACAAAATTTTTAATAGAGAAGAGATCTACAAATGACCTGAATTAGAAAATTGCTCTGAGACCACATCTGAACTGGGAACAAACTTACTATTTATGAATTTTATTTTGCAGTTTACTCTTTCCTTCTGTACCTTTTATCTAAAGGTCAAAGTGCTGTCCATCTTTCTCTTTTTTTATCTTACATTTTCCCCCCTCAGAATCCACATAGTTAGGAACCTTTGATAAAGTATGTGAGTAATTCAATGAGAAAGCCATACCTTTCAAGCATCAAATGGGGAAATATGAGAAATGATTATCAATAACCAATATCTTGGGGAGATTCAGAGCTCTTTCTTCCAAAGTTCTGATTTTAAGTCCAGTTTTTCTTGAAGGACATTACTGACAATGAAATTGTACTGACTCTCCTAGATCTTGACTCTCCTAGATCTTGATCAGACTCCATCCTGCCTTCCAAGGAATTTAATCTACGGTAGAGAACCCCATCCCATTCTGCTCAGGCTTGGGTGAGGTTTCATTCTCTGAATTGATAGTCTAAATCTATGGATGGTCTGGTATAGAAATACTTTTTCTATCTGAAAGATATTCAATTCTTAATTATAATAAAGTCCATCTCCCAAAATCACTTCAACCAATTAGATTTGATTGCTGTTTGTTGTACTACCTACTGTTTTGAAGAGTAAATAAACATGACAACATGATTATCTTTTGTCTAAGAGTGATGGCCTTTTATTAATCACCTTTTAGTTTATTAATAAAATGACTAAGTTACCTAGAAACTGTGTCTCTGAAACCTTTTTAAATATCACATAGATATATTTCCAAAGATGATTAGGAAAAAAAGGAAAAGAACCTGTATGTTCTAAAATGTTTACAACAGCTCTCTGTGATGACGAAGAATTGGGAATTATAGAAATGTCTTTATCATGTTGGAGAATGGCTGAACAAGTTGTGGCATATGATTTTTAATAAAATAGTACTATGCTATAAGAAATAACAAGTTCAATAGTAGAAAAACACAGAAAAACACATGAAATAATGAAGAGTGAAATGAACAGAATGAAGGGAGCAGTAAATATAGTAAGAGCAATTTTGTCTTAAGAAGATTGAGAAAATACATTATTTTGAATATTATAAATACCCAAATTAACTATAAAAACATATGAAGTCACTGTCTCCAACCAGAGAAAGAACTGATAGATATATAATTTTACATACACACATATATATATATGTGTGTGTGTGTCTTATCTACCTATTTATCTATATCTATCTACTTATGTGTGTCTAATACTAGCCATCTTTAGGGCAGGGCATAAAAAAACAAATTTACATGATAATTTTGTTATATATTTTAAAGGAATAGCAAATTGAATATAGTGGATTTGGAGTTTCATGTGCAATAGCCTTTTTTATTGTACTGTTATAGGGGGAAAAAATCACATAAAGAACATATGGAAAAAAGATACTATCTATATCCAGAGAAAAAAATAATAGAAGTGTGTTTAGAATAATGGTACATTTCTATACCTATTTTTGTCTAATGATAGCCATCTCCAGGGAAGAGGGAAGAAGGAAATAAGAAATCTATTGTATGTTTGAAATAGCAAGTTGTAGATTGTAGATTTGCAGATTTATGTATAATCATCTTTTTATTACTCTGTTATGGAAATGCTTGTTTTACTCCATAAATTAAAAAGACACATTAGTTGTCTGACCCTGGAGAAGTCACATTAAAAAAAAGGGGGGGGTGGGGAGTCACTAAATTGTATATAAGGATTTCTGTGGACCTCATAGAGATTTAGAAAACCATTTGGTAGGAACTGGTTTCTGCTGCCCTAAGGAGTGCTATGGGCCCAATGTTTGGCACCTCTGATGTACTCTAATCCCTCATTTTACAGAGGAAATTGAGACCAAAAAATGGAACAAAAAAACAGGGATGGTGTAAAAAATGAGTAACTAACAAGCTAACGGCAAGAGACTGAAAAGACTCTAAGGCAATGGATAAACTTATATGGAATGAAAATGCATGGATGATTTGGTATCTGTCATTTGGGAGAGTTTTTACACAGGGATTACCAATCTTCTTAAGTATGAGAATTGAGCATCCATTAAGCTAGTAAAAATACTAAAGATGTGAGACCTCATTTTTTCTATTTATCCAGTTCTCTTTTCCATTAGATTTCCATTAGATCGAAAGATCTTTGAGGATAGGAACTGTCTTTTGCTCTTATTATATCTCCAGACCTTACTCAGTATGATAACTAGCACACAGCAGGCAATTAAACAAATATCTACTGATTGACCTTGATGGAAAAGAGGCATCCTATTGCTGGTAGAGCCGTCAATGACTTCAACAATTTTGGAAAAACAAGAAAATGACTAAATGGTGTATACTTTAATACAAAAGTGCCACTACTGGTAACGTAACCCAAAAGTTATCAGTAAGAAAAGAACCCGATGTTGAAAATGTTCATAGCAGCAATGAGCTTAAAAAAAAAAAAAAAAAAAAAAGCTGGAAAAAAAAAATGGGTCCAACAGTCCGGGAGTGGGTGAGCAAACTCGGGCATATGAACGCATGATTCTGAAACAATTAAAATGTAACGGAATACTGCTATTCTATAAGGAATGGAAAAGTAAGAAACGTGGCAAGACTCCTACGATGACCCATAGCAACCTAACAGCATATACGGCCGACCCGACCAAGGTAGGTAAAAATGTCACTTTGGATATTGAGATTTCATTTCTCATTTCACTTTTAAGTGAAATTTATTATTTTCCATTTCAAAATTTTGTTTCTTTAAATGTTTTTATATGTGGGTTTGGGGTGATGACCTAGGATTTAACTCCAAGTTAAAGGGTTGCTCCGAGCAGCGGTCCCAGTGAGAGACCAAGGCCGGCCCTGAAGCCGGGTCCTTCAGAATTCAAGGCTGGCGCTCTTTCAAACCGCCGGCAGTGTTTCCGAGGGGATAATAATGACGCTCCTTGTAAAATAAAAGTTCAGGAAGGAGGGTTGGACAGGTGCCGCGGCACTAGGGATACGCCAAGGAGCGGGTAACTACCGCACAGCGCCCACTTCCCGGACCCGGGGGTCAGCGCCCCCCCCCCCCATTCTCCCGCCCCCGTCAGGGGCGCGCACTGCCTCCTGGGAGTCGTAGTCTTGGCGCCCTCACCTCCCTCTCCTTCGATTTCAGTTCTTCCTTCTTGGCTCTCAGCTTCTCGGCTAGCTGCTGAGCATTCGAAGGCCGAGCTGCGGCAGTGGTAGAACACGAGCACTTGGTCACGAGGACGAAATGCTGCCCAGAAATGCGGCCGGTATTTCGGGCCGAGAAGCTCCACACGCTCCTCGCGGACGCCGCCATTTTGCCTGTCATGAGGGAGGGAGTGACGCCTACCGTAGGCGGGGTGAGGACGGTGCGAAAGTGTGATGAAGGGGAGGCCCCATGGGGTCACGTGGAAAGAGTGAGGGTGGGGGTGGAGCTGACCGAGTGGCCGGTCTGTCACGTGGGGCCGCCCGGCGCTCAGTGCGGCTGCGCGGGCCGGTAGCAGCAGCTGGAGAACGGTGGCGGCGGTAGGCTGACTGGCGGACTGAGGCGACTGGGTGAGTAGGTTTCGGGACTGGCACGGGAAGCGCGCCGGGGGCCGTCTCAGGCATCGCTCGCGGTCCTCGGAGCCCTGGGGTCCACACCCCCTGAGACTGCTTCCTCGCCGTTACTCGTCGAGGGACTGTCCCCCCTAAAAACACCTCCCCACCCCCGCTCCCTCCCCGGCGACCCTTTCCAACGTTCCTCGGGGACCCCTCTCCGGCGAGGGCGTCAGCCCACGGACCCAAGGGGAACTGAAACCTCGCGGCGTCGAGCCCCCACCCCCACCCGGACGCTCTGGGATGCTCCCAAACTCCCCGCCTCTTTGTCCGTGACTGGGACCGCCGGGGGGTGTCCTTTAGCGTACCTGCGGGCCCCTCGTCGGTCGTGTCCAGCTTCCAGCCCTGCCTCCCTGCCCGTCTTCTCTCCTAGGACCTCATTAGCAGGAGTTCTTCCCCTTCTCCACCCCACAGTCAAAAAGGGAGTTCTCTGCTCTGGGTTAAGTTGTTAACTTCACCTCCAAATTCTCAGCCCCCTCCGCGCGAAATTATACTACTCTTGATAGTCGCACTAAGGGACAGTTCACCTAAATAAAAATCATTCCCAGCCGGACCTTTAGACAGGCGTGGATCACATGATGGATTGTCTAGTTCGACTCCCCTTTTTCCTCTCCCTCCCCTCCCCCCCAATCTTCAGGTAGTTAAGCTGAGACCCTGAAAAGGTGAGTAACTGGCTATAGATGTAGGTCTGGGATACAGCCCAGGTACTCTGACTCCAGTCCAGCTCTCTTTCCACGGCACCACCCTGCTGTGGAGATACTTAGTTTTTCTATTAGAAGGATCATACAATTACCGGGGGAAAAAATGTTATCAGTTCCTAGCTTTTACAACAAATAGTGTCAATCAATTCAGTTTGTTCCATTTCCTTCTGGAAAAAGGCAGATTGAAAAGTTTAGGAAGCTAAAGAGTTTTTTTTTTTCCTTCTTTCTTTATTGTTTCTTGCCTTCAATAAGGAAGGCTGAATTCCCCTGGGAGATGTCCATACATGTTGACAGAAACTGAGTAGGTAGGTTGGAAGCCATGGCTAAGCCCCCCTGAAACCTTCATTAGAAAGAGTAAAAGGAACAGTGTTTACCACAGTGCCTAGCGCAGAAAAGGGACTTGCTAAGTGTTTATTGGTTGATTGATATTGGATTTTTTTTCATGCGTTGATTAGTTTTGCTGAACATTTTTTTCTTTAAAAAATATTTACAAGGGATGAATGGAGAGGAGGACTACAGTGAAAAAGATAGATTATGTAAAAACAAAAGATATCAAAACTTTAATTAGAAAAAAACAGTAAAAGATACCTCTTCATTAATGGAGAAACAAGTTGGTGTAATAGAAATAAAGCACTGATCTCTAATCAAGACTTAGATTTGTCTTAGCATAGTTACTGTGTACTAGTTATGTAATCTCTCTAAACCTCGGTTTCCTTATTTGTAAAATGGGATAATAAGATAGATGAAGTGGTTAGAGAATCCAGCAGACCTTGTAGTCAAAAGACTTGGGTTCAAATCCTTCCTTTGACACACCTTGGCTTTGTGACCCTGGGCCGGTCATTTTAATCCCTCACTGTTATATGCACCTCTTAAGTCAAGTTGCAAAACACTTGGTGATCTGCTTTGGTATTGAGAATTTCCTCACCAGTTGTTCCCCATACCAATGACATCACAGTTCCAGTGCAAATAAAAATAAAAATCATTTCCTTTACCTGCCTTGTAGGATTTAAAGAGCGTTGTTAAACAATAAAGTGCTTGATAAATGGAACTATTTCTGAGGCTTCTAAATTGAAGGGAAAAAATAGGAGTTAGTACTTTGACAAAAGTTGGAAACAGGAACTTCTTTGGGAAGAAAATATGAAAATTTGGGACATAGAATTTAGAGAATTGAAAGGAACCTTAAAGATCAGCCATTCCAACTCTTTGATTTTACACTGGAAGAAAATGAGGCCTGGAGATATTAAATAATTTTTCTAAGACCACTAAGATAATTATAGAGCTGGAACAATTTCCTGACTCTGGTCAAATATGTCGTTGGGTTGAAATTAAGTGAGTTTTCAAGTGTAAATATTTAGACAGTTGGATTTATGGAACTAGAACGCAGATGATTGTTTTATATTAAAGATGGAGATTTGGGAATAATTAGCCTGGAATTGACAGATAAAATAATATGAATGGATGAATTCTGTTAGATAAGAGGTCAGAGCACCAAGGATAGATCCTGAATTTAAACGGATCATTGGAAGAGGAATTGGGGAGGAAAATCTAGGATCTTTTTTTAATTTTTAATTTTTTTTGCCTTAAAAGTAATGTGATATATTACCTTGATGTATCAAGAACAAGTAGGCTTTTGCCCATGTATGTATGGCCTGTTGGAAGAGTTAGAGAAAGGGGGAGATGAAAGTATACTACAGGAGGACATGGTAAGTAGTAAAGAACAATGAAGAAAAGATGTGGAATACCAGAGGTAGATAGGTCTTGGTCCAGTCGGAGAAATAAAATTTAAATACTGTCTTTCTCTTCTTTCCTGTCATTAACTCATTTATCCAACCCTTTCTAATAGACTAAATAAATACTATATATCAAAATGTTTCAGGTGGCAATAGATGGTAGATTTAAAACTAAAAAGTCCTCCTCCCCCTTATTTTATAAATGAGGAAATCAGAATTTAGAATGATTTGCCACTGATCACATAGAAAGTAGTAAAAGGAAGAACTTAAATTCATATCCAAGTCCCAATATTCAAAAGACATTGTTCTTTTTAGTGTACTCCATTATTTCCCTGAGATTCAACTAACATTTTCCTTAGGAATGTTTACTTTTAAAAAAATAGTTCTGAAATCTTAGATTTCTTGAGTACATCTTGACGGGGTGGAAATAGTAGTAAAAAATGGGACGAAGAAAAGGCATAGATATAATCTATGTGTTTTCTATAAGGTAGTAGTTGTTAATATACACAGATAGTTTGACTTTTGGGGAAAGGACAAAAGAAAAAAGAAATGAGGAGAGACAAAGACCAGTTTCCTCCTCTCCAGTATTCCAATAAATTCTGAAATTGTGAAAAAGTTGGGAAATGTGGTTAACTGGGAAATTATTCCATTTACTGACATTGTCCAGTCTTGGATTCAGAATAGCAATGTATGATCTATTATTTGAGAAAGAGAAAACTCAGTTGCCTGTAATTTGCTTTCTGGGCAGCGGTGGAGGTGGGAGTTGATATGTTTTGGAACTATAGCAGCAGCAGCAATTGGAGCTTTGGAATTGAAATTTATAATATTAGATCGGTATTTTAAAATTATTTTCATTGTGAAGTGATGGTTTTCCTTATTAAGTCCCTTTTCATCTTAATCCATCTCTGTCCCAAACATGAAATGTCACTCTGGCAGATACTGACCTTTTTGTCCCAGAAATATAAAAGTTCAGTTCATATTTCATTTCTAGGTGTCAGAGAATTTGTGCTTGAGCTTCAGGCTGGGGTGGGTACCCCAGAAGGAACAAGACTCATTTCATTCTGGAGTAAGAACTCTTGGGTCTTTTTGATTTTAAATTTTGCAATTTAAAGTGCCTTACTAGTAAATTTGTTAGCAGCATATATTAATTCAGCCCCTTTACTTGAAGACAAATGGTTTGGGGTATATACCTGAGTTCAATGGTAAAGAATTCATATAAGGGGGCAGCTAGTTGGTGTGGTGAATAAAGTACCACCCCTGAAGTCAGGAGGACCTGAGTTCAAATGTGGCCTCAAACACTGCCTAGCTGTGTGACTCTAGGCAAATCACTTAACCCCAATTGCCTCAGCAAAAATAATAATAATAATAATAATAATAATAATAATTCATGCCAAAAAATTGGTAGTGTCTTTTTTTTTTTTTTTTTACTTATGTCTGGGCTTTCTCTTTTAAACATTGTTGTTGTTTTTCCCTTCCTCGATTATTTGCCTTTTGAACTGTTGGACTTTATTATTTTCTACCTTTTTTGCCTAATTAATACATTAAAAAAGTCTACTTCTAACTTTTTTAGGGACTTTTTTCCTAATCTGCTTTCTCACACAAAACCAATAATCTGGTAAGTCATTAGTAAAACCAAAATCTCATAATAATGGCATATTAGTACCATAAGTGGTATAGATAGTACAGTACTTTTGTAGTGTGGCTTATTACACAGATATGGACATATTATGTTTAATATGACCTTCAGAATATAACTACAAAAATAAAATCTTAATAGTTTATAACAGTATTTCTCAGTTGATGCCAGAATGAATTGGTCTCCTTAGTATGTCACAAACATTAAATTCCTACTTTGTACAAGATAATCTATGTTTTGGTTATCTGGGTTGTGGTTAGAATAAAACTGTCCTGAAGGGACTGTCCCTGGCTCAGAAAAGGGGAATAGGAATTGTTAGGGGATAGTAGAGTAAGTAGATTTAGTTATATGGGAAACAAGCCCCCCATTTGGTCATCATGGCAAAACCAGGATGTCACTTATTTTCCCATGTTTGGGGGTGAAGTTGTGGCTCCTACTTTGGGAGCCACTTTTCTAAGAGAGGGAGGTAAAGAGAGAATCTATCCTCTTCATAAGGAACTGCCTTACAAATATATGGAGATCTGTAGAAAAAGTGTGTCAAGTTCACAAAACGGCAGCAAATAGGACAGTTTGGCTCTAACGTGGCATATATGAGAGAGCAGTGTTCCACAAGCCTGAAAAAGGAAGTTTGAGTTAACACTAAAGTATTTTAAATGCTAACCTGAAGAGTTTGTATTTTATCCTGGAAACAGTAAGAAGCCTCTGAAGATTTTTGAGCTGAGGAGAGACTTTTAGTCAGACTTGTGTTTTAGAAAGATTATTTTGGCATTTTGTGAAGGATGGATTTGAGAATGGAGAGATTGGAAACTGGAAAGTCCAGTTAGGAAATTGTTGTGTATTAGTCAATGTAGGAACTGGTGAGGATTGATTTAAAGCATTGATGCTTATGTCAATATGTATTGAAGATTAATTTGCTTGGATATGCAAGCAAAGATTTCTGTACCCTCTTACCTTATGCTAATTCCAAATATAAAAGACCTTCAATATTCCTTGAAACAGGGGCTATAGTATTTATCTCTATTTATCTAAAGCAGCTTCAAGGGACTTTTTTTTTTTTTTTTTTTTTTTACATTTAATTCTTTTCCTCTACCCTTAGCACACTTAACTAACTAACTCATTAGAGAATCTTAGGTGATTAGCTAGTTACATAGGATCTAGAGTTCTAGGAAAAGAGTAGTATGATTGTAAACTGTTAAAGTACTCCCCAAATAAAATAGCACAACTATCTCTGAAACTAATCACATGCTGACAAAGCTTGAAAACTTCCATCTAAATATAATATTTGTTTAATTAAATACTGCCTGAGTAGTTTTCAAATTACAATTTAGAACACTGATACCATGGAAAAATCAGTGCACCCGACTAGGGGAATCCCAGCTCTGATGTTTGCTACCTCTTTGACTGAGAGGCAAATCATTAACCTTTTTAGACCTCAGTTTCCTCTTCTGTAAAATGAGAGGTTAGAATAGATGGCTTCTGAAGTCCCTTCTAGTTTTGCCCTGTCATTCTGTGATCTGTATATTTTTAGTTATAATTATGAGACGAGGCATACCTGCAATTTCCTTGAAATTCAGGGCAGCTGTGAATGTAGAAGCATCCTCTAGCAGATCTGCAACTTCAGTCTTAGAGAGAGAGAGGGCAGAAGCAGGAAAGGTGAAAGGGGGTGGCTAAGTGGGTGTGGAATTAAGTGACTTGTCCCAAGTCATACAGCTAGTTAAGAAAAAGTCAGAATCTGGGGCTCAAACCAAGATCTTCTTCCCCCCACCCCACCCCAAGGCTACCCATCCTTCTGTCTGTTACTCTACCCTGCCATTCACTTTTCAGTTAAAATAATATTAAATAGCTTCTTACTCTGAAATATTTTTTTTACTTTTGTTTGCTTATGTAATCTTAAGCTTTTTTGCTAATGTTTTAATTTGTGAGTTATTTAAACTCACCATCCCCTTTCTTTTTCCTCCTTGATCTTCAAGAGCAGAAATTCCTAACTTGGTGTCTTTGGACTTTAAAAAAATATTTTGATAATTGTGTTTTTAATACAGTTGGTTTCTGTAATGTCTGGGCTAGCTTTCTGGAGGTCCTTCTGGACAGGTCTTAGTCTCAACTGGATAGACACCACGAGAATGGTCGAGAATAGAGTCTAGATTATTCTGGCCCAATCTTGATCTAAATGCAGGAGGCATGAGAGCCACCACGAGGCTGGTCAAAGATAGAATGTATATCTTCCAGTCCTTAGCCCTTATATTATATACCTTATTGTAATTACATCATTACAGCATAATGATTGTGTGTGAACTTAGGGAACCATCACATCACCATACTAAGTAATAAGTGTATATGTGAACTAGAAAACCATTGTCTCATCAATTCCACTTAGTTAACACCGTGTTTCAAGTATCCTTCTCCAGAGTTCTGGCTCTCTACAGGTTTCCTTTGTTAACATTCTAGGTGTAGTTGATAAATTGATGGCCGAGGAGTCAGAAAGACAGGAGTTCAAATACTGCTTCAGACAATTACTAACTGTGTGACCAAATGAGATAATATACTTAAAATGTAAAAGCATTATGTAAACTATAATTTTTTGAGGCACCTAGGAACAATGGATAGAGTATTGTAGCTGGAGTCAAGACCTGACTTCAAATTCCGTTTCAACCATTTACTAGTTGGGTGATCCTGGGCAAATCATTTAACCTCTCTCAGTCTCAAACAGTCTCATTTAACCTCATCTGTAAAATGGGAAGTAAGAGCAGCACCTGCCTCACTGGATTGTTGTGAAGATGTAAAATGCTTTGTGAATGCTTTTTGCTCTTTATTTCATGTATTTCAAAACCTTATTCTGAGAAAAGTCATAGACTATCAGACTGCCAGAAAGGTTCCTGACACGAAGAAGCTTAAGAATATCTTCTTTAGAGAATGGTTCTGAATTTTTTCTCCTAAGTAGTTAGGAAGACATTATCATTGAATCTAAGAGTTGGACTCAAAAATTTCTGAGTATTGGAAGTAACCCAAGGGAATAAGTATATCAGGATACTATCTGTGCCAGTTCTGTGATTCTATAATAGAGAGACATTCTGGCTGGGTTGTTGTCAAGATGAAGCACCTCTACAGTAACAGCATACCTCATTTAGACACTGTAACAAAATAAAGAGGGTTGGAAAACGCTGAGCTTAATTAACCCTATGGCATCATTGTGACAGGATTTTTCTATGTGATATTTTTAATTCTTTTACTTTTCTTTAGTTTTTGAGTAAGAAATAGGTCACTTTTAATTCATTAGACTTTTAAAAATGTAGATATTTCTATTTTTTTTTATCTCCCTTTGCTTCACTTTTCTTTTGCCTGTTCTGTGTCCTTATCTCATCATCTACTTATTCCATTGCCTTTGCTCTCTGGTCTACTTTTTTCCTACTGTAGGACATAGTTATCAGTTAAACTATAAATTCTTTTCTGCCCTCTTAAAGCTTTGTCATGTTTTTTCACTACCCATGCCTTGCCAAACTCCATTGGAGCACTTTTACCATATACTTTTCCTACTTCTATTCAAGTGCTGCTGAATACCCCTGAAGGAAATCACACAATTGGGCTGGCAATAATGATGACAAAAGAAGGAAATTAAAGGCATATAGATAGATAAAAGCTGAGGCAAAACTTTTGTTTCCTGATGACATAATGATCTACTTAGTAAATCCTAGGGAATCAGGAAACTGATTGACATAATAGTTTCAGCAGAAATTCAGGCTATAAAGTAAACCCACAGAAACAACAGCATTTTTGCATAAAAATTAGTCCTTGAACCAAAAATAGAAGTGGAAGTCTCATTCAAAAATACAAAATAACTACAAAATATATTTGAGACTTTATTTAAGCTCATTTAATATGTGTGTGTGTGTGTATGTATATGTATATATATATATATAGTTACAAATGCTATCTAAACTTAAAAAAATAACTTAAATAGCCAGAATAGTCGTGCTTATATTAGGTTGTCTCAATTTAATTAAAATGACAATTCCACCAAAATTAACTTATAAATTTAATTTTATACTAATTAAAAAGTCAGGTTGTTTAATTCAGACTGCCCCTTTCTGTTGCATGGCAGGGCTCTTATTCTCTTCTAATTGGTTTTATCCCATCCCACACAGCAGCTGTTCCAATCTTTCTCTTCTTCAAAACTTCCATACCACCTCCTCCCTCTTTGGAGAAAACCTTGACTCCTAATTTACTGAAAAAATATGGGTTATCTTTTATGAGCTCTTTTTTTCTCCCCTGTTCCCTAATTTACTCTTACCTTGATTCCTCTACATGGTGCTAAAGTTTCTGATGAAGAAGTAATTCTTGTTGCCAAGAGAAATCTTTCTACTTCTGCCTTTCACTCCCAGTAATCCCTTCCATCTTTTCCAGGAATTAGCCCATTCAAACAGCCTCTCATTTCTCTCATCTCTCTTTCATATTCAATGACTCCTTCCCTGCTTCCTACAAACACACTCAGGAATCCCAAGTCATGACCCCTACTAAAAAAATAAATTTCAATTGAATGAGAATGAGTAATCAAATTGCGATATGTGAACATAACAATATTATCGTGCCAAGAAAAGCCATGGACAGGAGGAATTAAGAGAATGTGGGAGTACTTATGTAAGGTAAACAGAACTAAAAAACATGATATATACAGTGACTACAACAGCAACGTAAATGGAAAGAACAATGTGATGGTATTGATTGAAATAACACTGGTAATTGTTAAAGACCAAACTTGGCCATGGAGAAAAGAGGAGAAAATGCACTATATCTTGTCATTAGCAAGGTAGACTGCATGTGTGGAGTTCTACAATATGCTACTAAACACAGTCCACTTATTGGTTGGTTTTGTTCAGCTGTTTTATTGTTTTTGTTGCTTTTATTTTGTTTGTTTGTTTTAAGACAGACTTCCAGGCTAGCTAGGGAAGCGGAAAAGAAATGTATTGGAAGATGCTGCAAAAGCAATAGACAAGCAATAACATTATTATGAAGGAGAAAATTTCACATGACCCTTATGCCCTGTTAAGCTGTTCATGTTACATGACCTTTTTCACTGCCAGTGTCCTGGAAAAAGCTCTCTACATTTTATAAGTTGCTTCTTTTAGGAGGTGGATAAATAGTATAGTGGATAAAGTGCTAGGTCTGGAATCAGTAAGCCCCAACCCAATTCTTCCTCAAACACTTGCTACCTGTGTGAATTTAATAAGTCACTTGACCACTCAAAGTTTCAAGTTCCTCATCTATAAAATGGAAATAATATCTACTTCACAGGTGTGTTGTAAGGATCAAATGAGGTAATATTTATGAATCTATTAGCAAAACTTAAAATATTATGTAAATACTAAATGCTATTATTATTATTATTCATCGTCTTCTCTTCTTTACATCTTTCTAACTTAGCAATCCTTTGCCATCTGGTTTCTGATATTGAAACCTCTCTCTAAGGTTACCACTAATTTCTATGTTAGTAAATCTATTGGCCCTTCCTGACCTCTCTTTAGTTTTTAACATTATTGGCCACTGCTTTTTCCTACATACTTTTTTCTCCCTTGACTTTTATATTGTCTTGGGTTTGTTGGAATTTTTCCCCAACCTCTTGGTTTTTTCTACTCTCTTGTTGGATCATTATCCGAGTTCTCATCAACTCCCATGGATTATCATCTCTATGCAGATGATCCCTAAATCTATTTATCTATGTATCTATATCTACACACACACACACACACACCCTACCCCTAATCTGTATCACCCACACCCACTGCTTTGCCTTCTTATTAGTGAATATCGTACTGGATGCCCCATCAGTTCTAGATCTACATCATCTTCTTTTCCTCTCAACTTGTCCTTCTTAAAAATGTGTGTGTATGTGTGTTGTCCTTAAAAATATCCTCAGAATTATATAGCTAACTTGTTTTTACCTCTATCACTTTTTGATAGAGGGTGCTGTTCACTTTCCTTCATCCTGAAAAAGACTTTGCAAATATGTTTTTAGTTTAAACTATTGTTAATTTAGTTAAAACTTCTTTAAGAAATGGTAAAAAGTTTACTTCATGATTTTTTTCCTTTATCCATTTTATATTTTTTTGCATCGATAGCTTGTTTTATTCTAATTTGATACTGATGTTTATCATTCTAACAAGTTGATTATCTGACTGTTAACAGCTGATCAGTAATCAGTATTCACATCAATAATGAGTTTCCTGTCTTAAGATATAGTCATCTTTATTTTTTTTGTGATACCATTTGGTATCCCAAATGATGTCATCCCAAGTCTTGAAGAAAATATTAATGATGTATAGATTTTTGACTTCTTTATATTTTTATATAGCTTTGACCTCTTCTGTCTTTTAATATTTTACTGGTCTGGTACATATTTTCCAACTTTTTTTGCTCCTCTCCCCTATGCTTAATATTTGTATTGAAGTCAAGTATTAAAATATATGTTAGGAAATTTAAAAGTTTTTGTACAGAAAAAAAATGCACCAACATAAATTAAAAAGTGATTGATTGGGATGGGAGGGGGTTGTGGAATTTTTCATTAACTCCCTGATAAAGGTCTGGTATCCAATATGTGTAGGGAACTAACACAAATATAAAAGTTTAGGAGCTGTTTCCCAGGAATTAAGTGCTCAAAGTCTGTGAATAGAAAATTCTCAGGATTGCGAACTACTAATAGTTACATGAAATACTGCCCCTAAATCACTGATAAATAAAAAAAAGTCAGGCCTCAGAGTTATTTTGGCTTACTTCACATCTAGCAAATTGGCACAGATGACAAGAGGTGGAAACAATACCTTTAAGGGATACATTGTTGGTAGAACTGTGAATTGCTCTAACCACCACTGGAAGGGATTTGGAATCATGCTAAAGATATGATTAAAGTGTCTATATACTTTGACCCAGATATGCCACTGCTTGGAATATTACCTCCAAGGAGGCCAGAAGTAATAATAAAAGACCCACGTACACCAAAATATTCAGAGCAGTATTTTTTTGTGAGGGCAAAAAAAAAATTAGTAAAAGAAAGTATCCATTATTGGAGAACAGCTAAATAAATTATGGTATTGGGTTTTATTGTGCTGTAAGAAATGGCAAAGAATTTAGAAAACTTATATAAGTACGTAAACTTGGAAAAAATGCATAATTACTACAACAATGTAAGGAGAAAGAACAATCACCAAAATAAACCCTGAAACTGAATGCTAAAAATAATTATGACTAAGTTGTCCCTTGAGAAAAGATGAAAAAATGCATATCCCTCCTTTCTTCTCAAGAGTTGTTAATACCATGTGGAAAATTGCATATACTTTCAGATTCAGTTGTATTGGCTAATGTCACTGAATTCCTCTTCCCTTTCCCCACCCTTTTAAAAAATTATTTCTTATAAGGAATAAGTCACAGAGTTTAGGAGAGGCTCTATTTGAAAGTGAGGTGCTAGAAAAACAAGCAGTTGAAATTTAAAATTTATTTTTAAAGTATATGTTATTGGATCACTTGCCATTGAGGGGAGGGGGAGGAGAGAAGAAAAAATTAGAACACAAGGTTTTGTAAGGGTGAGTATTGAAAATTATCTTTATTTCTATCTATCTATCTATATATGAAATAAAAAGTTTTAATTAAAAAAATTAAAAGTATATGTTAATTTAATTTGGATTATTTTACGTTGGTTTTCATGCAGCAGATGTAGGAGCATATTGCTACTGTTATCTTTATATACTCATTTTTTGTATACTTATCATGAAAATGTGTTTTATTTTTGATTATTGAACTATGTTCTATCTATTCTGCTGTCATTGCTAATTTAATTAAAATCCCTCTATAAAACTATTAAGAATTTCTAAAAAAAAAAACAAAAAAAACCACATCTATTTCCTTTCTATTTGACTGCTCCTTATGAATTGAAGAACTATTATTTAGAGTAGTAAATAATCAAGGCTTTTCTAATCAATCTTTTTATTTAGAGACAAAAATAATGTCTTATATCCTTACTGTACTAAGCATACTCATTGAACAAAAACATTTCATTGACGTTTTTTTTTAATGGGCTAAAAACTGTATGACTTTAGGACTCTTTTCCTGCTTCTCTGCCACTACCACTGCTAAATCAAAAAAGGCCACAGAGGACCAAGGAAAATTTATTTTTCTTGCTTTCTTGGATTTCCATGTTCAAAAAAATTCATCACCATATGGCCAACTTTACTGGTAATGTACTTCTATGATGATTAGCTAGATTGAGCCTCAGAAAACAGACTAGGTCTGATAGTCAAAAACTTATGTTCTTCTGACACAGCTTAGAAGCTCCATACCATTATTGGAGAAAGACTTTGTGGAGAATTTTGATTACAAATTATAATACTAATGATAGATATTTATAATAAGAACACTATGAAAATAATTGCAATTTAGTCACCAGCACTGGTTTTTGAGGATGAATTGGTAGAGAAATTTTTGAAGAAACACATAAACCAAAATAGTAAGAGCAATATTTTTTTGTGGTGGCAAAAAAGTAGTAAAAGAAAGTATCCATTATTGGAAAACAGCTAAATAAATTATGGTCTTGGGTTCTATTCTGATACTTAATGACTTTTTTTTTTTTTTTTTTTTTGGCTGAGGCAATTAGGGTTAAGTGACTTGCTCAGGGTCACACAACTAGGCAGTGTTAAGTGTCTGAGGCCAGATTTGATAACTTTTTTTTTAATTGTTTATTTTTTTCCAATTACATGTAGAAATAGTTTTCAGCATTTATTTTTTATAAGATTTTGAGTTCCAAAGTTTTCTCCTTCCCATCCCCTATCTCCAATATGGCAAAGCAATCTAATACAAGTTATATATGTGCTATCATGTTAAACATAATTCCATATTAATTATGTTGTGAAAGAAGAAATAGAACAAAAAGGGAAAACTGAGGGGGCAGAGACCAAAATAGCAAGAAAAGTGAAAAGAATATGCTTTGATCTGCATTCAGACTTTTATATAGTTCTCTCTCTGGATTTGGATAACGTTTTCCATTGTGTGTGATTTTGGAATTACCTTGAAATTGTATTGCTGAAAAGAGCTAAGTCAATCATAGTTAGTCATCATACAATTGCTGTACAATGTTCTCCTGATTCTACTCACTTCACTTAGCATCAGTTATGTAAGTCTTTCCAGGCTTTTCTGAACTCTCTCTGCACATAATTTCTAATAGCATGATAGTATTTCCATTACATTCATATATTATAGCTTGTTCAGCCATTCCTCAATTGATGGGCATTCCCTCAATTTCCAATTCTTTGCCACCACAAAAAACTTCTGAATAAGACAATCTGAAAAGTGTGAAATCAATAGCGATTTAGAGCATTTTTTCAAAAAATATGACTAGAAATGGCCTTATTTCTTCATTTGAAAATTGTCTGTTCATATCCTTTCATCATTTATCAATTGGAGAATGGCATGTATTATAAATTTGAGTCAATTCTCTATACATTTTAGAAATAGGGCCTTTATCAGAAACAATGACTAAAAATTTCCCCCCAACTTTCTGTTTCCCTTCTAGTCTTAGCTACATTGGTTTCGTTTGTGGGAAGAGTTTTTAATGTAATACAATCAACATTATCCGTTTTGCATTTTATAATGTTTTCTAGTTCTTTGGTCATAAATTCCTCCCTTTTCCACAAATCTGAGAGGTAGACTATCCCTTGTTCTAATTTGTTTATAGTGTCATCCTTTATGTCTAAATCATGAACCCATTACAATCTTATTTTGGGGATAGGCTGTTTAGATGTTGGTTAATGCCTAATTTCTGCCATATTGTTTTCCAGTTTTCCCAGAAATTTTTGTCAAATAGTGAGTTCTTCTGCCAGAAGCTGGAATCTTTGGGTTTATCAAACATAAGATTACTGTAGTCAATGACTGTTGTGTCTTATGAATATAACCTATTCCACTGATCCAGTACTCCATTTCTTAGCTAGTATCAAATGGTTTTAATGACCACTGCTTTATAATATAGTTTTAGGTCTGGTATAACTAGGCTACCTTCCTTTGCATTTTTTTTTTTCATTGATTCCCTTGAAATTCTGGACCTTTTTTGTTCTTCAAGATAAATTTTGTTATTATTTTTTCTACTCTATAAAGTAATTTTTATACCCAACTGAATATGTAAAGTGGCATGGCACTGAATAAATAGACTAATTTTGATAGAATTGCCATTTTTATTATATTAGCTCGCTCTACCCATGAGCAATTGGTATTTTTTGAATTGTTTAGATCTGAACTTATTTGTATGAAAAGTGTTTTGTAATTGTGTTTATATAGTTCCTGACTTGTCTTAGCAGTAGACTCCCAGATATTTTATTTACAGTTATTTTAAATGGAATTTCTCTTGCTGCTAGGCTTTGTTGATAACATGGAAATATCAATGATTTAGGTGGGTTTATTTTATGTCCCGCAGCTTTGCTAAAGCTGTTAATTATTTCTAATAGTTTTTAGATCATTTTTCTAGGATTCTCTAAATATACCATCTATTATCTGCAAAGAATATTAATTTTGTTTCCTTATTATCTACTCTAATTCCTTTGATTTTTTTCTTATTGCTAAAGCTAACATTTCTATTACAATATTGGTTAATAGTGGTGATAATAGGCAATCTTGTTTTACCCTGATCTTCCTGGGAATGCTTCTGGCTTATCCCCATTCCATATAATACTTATTAATGGTTTTAGATAGATGTTACTTATCACTTTAAGAAAAACTCCATTTATTCCTATGATCACTAATATAAATTTTCATCACAAAAACCTCCCAAGATATCTTGGGAGTTTATGGGTTAGATTTTTTTTTCTCTCCCCTACTTTTTTATTCTAGTATTTAAATTGACTTTTTTGCCCTGTGTAGTTTCATTTCCCTGGGAAAAAAATAGGTTCTGATAAAACCCATTAGGATTCAAATAGAGCTGCTTAAATATGCCTTAAACCCAAATCATTCTGGCTCACTGGCCAGGAGTATGTCCCAGTTCATGCCTCACTTGGTCCTTGTTTGAGTTTTGAATAACTCAGAGTGAAAGTAAATGATAATTGTTTTTGTGTTGGTCAGAAATCTTGAGGGCTCCCAATTTTTTTTAACTAAGGTAAAAGAGGCCATTTTTTGCCTCATTTCTTCTTTAAAAAAAAAAAAATTATAGCTTTTTATTTACAAGATATATGCATGGGTAATTTTCCAGCATTGACAATTGCAAGACCTTTTGTTACAATTTTTCCCCTCCTTCCCCCCACCCCCACCCCCCCAGATGGCAGGTAGACCAATACATGTTAAATATGTTAAAGTATATGTTAAATACAATATATGTATACATGTCCATACAGTTATTTTGCTGTACAAAAAGAATCGGACTTTGAAATTGTGTACAATTAACCTGTGAAGGAAATAAAAAATGCAGGCGGACAAAAATAGAGGGATTGGAAATTCTGTAGTAGTTCATACTCATTTCCCAGAGTTCTTTTGCTAGCTGTAGCTGATTCAATTCATTACTACTCTATTGGAAACTGATTTGGTTCATCTCATTGTTGAAGAGGTTTTGCCTCATTTTTTACCTAGCTTTAATCACTAATTGGATGTGGTCTCTGTCACACTGAGACCTGTTAAAGATCTTAGCTTAAAAAGGCCAAGGTCTCCCACTGCATCCAATACTACTTCCAGTCATCCAGATTTGTTTCTTGTCAAATGGATGCAGATGACTATAGAGGCAAAAGCAAAGTTAGGGACTTTTCACAGGACTCCCTCATTAAATCCAGTTCACTTGCAAGTCAAAGCATCACCTTTGCGATGTATATAATTGGTCCTCTTAGAGAATGAAGAACTTGAACGAATCCAACCATTTTGGAGAGTAGTTTGGAACTATGCTCAAAAAGTTATCAAACTGTGCATACCCTTTGATCCAACAGTGTTACTACGGGTTATATCCAAAGAGATTATAAAGAAGGAAAGGGACCTGTTTCTGAATTTTGTGGACCCTTTTGTAGTGGTTAGAAACGAAACGAATGGATGTCCATCAGTTGGAGAATGGCTGAATAAATTGTGGTATAGAAAATTTGGAATATTACTGTTCTGTAAGAAATGACCCAGGATGATTTCAGAAAGGCCTGGAGAGACTTAAAACTGATGCTGAGGAAATGGCAGGACCAGGGAGATCATTATATATTCAACAAAATTAGATGATGACCAGTTCTGATGGATCAGGCCATCCTCACCAAACGGTCAATCAAATCATTTCTAATGGAGCAGTAATGAATAACAGCTTACCCAGAAAAAGAACTCTGGGAGATGACTAAAACCAACATTGAATTCAATCCCTATTTATGCACACCGCATTTTTTCCTTCACCTAATTGTACAATAATTCAGAGTCTGATTCTTTTGTACAGCAAAAAATTTTTGGTACTTTATTGTGTATTAAGTTATATTTTAATATATTTAACATCTACTTATCCTGCCATTTAGGAGGGTGGGGGGTTAAGGGAAAAATTGGAACAAGAGGTTTGGAATTTTAATGCTGTAAAAGTTACCCATGTATATATCCTGTAAATAAAAGGCTATTAAATTTAAAAAAAAAAAAAGAATGAAGGACTGTTTTTTCCTTTTATACTTTTTTTTCCTATCTCCTTTCACTCTGTCTGGCCTCACCAGTGTTTTGCTTCTGACCACACCTCCCTCAGTCTGTCTCAGTTTTCTTGAAGTACTCCTCCTCCTTCCCATATCTATTCCCCTACCTTCCTACTTTTATGTAGGGTAAGATAGATTTCTATACCCAATTGAATGTGTAACATTTATTCCCTTTTTGACCCAAATCTGATGAGAGTAAAGTTCAAAACAATGCTTACCCTCTCCCTTCATTCCCTATACTGTAATGGGGCTTTCATTTACCTCATTCTGCTTGCCTCCCTTCCTCTTCTCCTAATATGATTTCTTTTTTCACTCCTTAATTTTTTTTTTACATATCATCACATTAAAGTCAACTTATACCCACACCCTCAATCTATATATACTACTTCTGGCTGCCCCAGTATATCTATACTGGATTGTGCTTCCCTTTTACCCAATTGAGACAGACCTTTCTTAAAGTACTTGTAAGTTATCTAGGGCTGGAAAATTGTTTCACTCCCATCTTTTTTTGTGTGTTCTATGGCTCCAGAATGCCTTCAGAGGTTGGATTTAACACTTTTCTAAGAAAACTGCTTTAAGTGTAAAAATGTTTGTAACAGCTGTTTTTGTGGTGGCAAAGAATTGGAAAATGAGTGGATGCTTATCAATTGAGGAGTGGCTGAATAAGTTGTAGTATATGAAAGTAAAGGTGAATATATAAGAAATGATGAACAGGCTGATTTTAGAAAAGTCCGTTACACGAACTGATGCTGAGTGAAATGAGCAGGACTAGGAGATCATTATATACTTCAACAACAATACTATATGATGACCAGTTCTGATGGACCTGGCCATCCTCAGCAACGAGATCAACTAAATCATTTCAATGGAGCAGTAATGAACTGAAAGCCCAGAGAAAAGAACTTGGGTGATGACTAAAACCATTTAATTGAATTCAATCCTATATTTATGCCCCACCTTATTTTTGATTTCCTTCAAGTTATTGTACAATCCAGGTCTGATTCTTTTGTACAGAAAATAACAGTTTGGTCATTTACTTTTGTGTATCTAATTTATATTTTAATATATTTAAATCTACTGGTCATCCTGCCATCTGGGGGGGGGTGGAGGGGTAAGAGGTGAAAAATTGGAACAAGAGGTTTGGCAATTGTTAATGCTGTAAAGTTACCCATGCATATAACCTGTAAATAAAAGGCTATTAAATTAAAAAAAAAAAAGAAAGAAAGAAAGAAAGAAAAAAAGTCTGGAAAGATTTTTATGAACTGATGCTAAGTGAAGAAAGCGAACCAGATAAACATTATACACAGCAGCAGCAAGATTGTATGATGATCAACTATGATAGACTTGGTTCTTTTCAGCAATCTGTGATCCAAGCCAATTCCAATAAACTTTGAATGGAAAATGTTATCTACATCCAGAGAGAGAATTGGAGACTGAAGGTAGATAAAGCATACAGTTTTCACCTTTTTTTCCTTCTATTTTTTTTCTCATGGTTTTTCCCTTTTCTGATTTTCCTCTCCTAACATGATTCATATGGAAATATATTTAAAAATGATTGTACCTATATAACATAAAAATTTTAACAAAAATAAAGAGAAATTTTTAACAAAGAAATCTACTTTGATCTCTGATTCCTTATTTTCCTTGGAAATGAGACTCTAATAATAAGACTTGCTGTTTTTTCCCTCAGTTACATGTTAACCTTCTAAACTATCATCCATTTCAAAAAGGGCTGCTAAAAACATTTTTGCATATGTGTTTGTAGCAGCCTTTTTTGTAGTGACAAGGAACTTAGAAATTGAGTGGATAGTGTTATGATATATTAATGGAATGGAATGGAATGTTGTTATTGTTCTATGACAGTACGAATAGGTTGATTTCACAAAAACCTGAAAAGAATTACATTAACCGATTCTAAGTGAACTGAACAGAACCAAGAGAACATTGTACACAATAATAAGATTATGAGATGATCAATTGTGATGGGCTTGACTCTTCAACATTGAGGTGATTCTAGGTAGTTTCAGTAGACTTGTGATGAAAAGAGCCATTGGCATCCAGAGAGAACTATGCATCAAAGCATAGTATTTTTACCTTTCTGTTGTTGTTTGCTTGCTTTTTTCTTTCTCATGTTTTTTTCCCCTTTTGATCTGATTTTTCTTGCACAGCATGACAGATATAGAAATATGTTTGGAAGAATTGCACGTAGTTAGTCTATATCAGATTGCTTGCCATCTAGGGGAGAAGGAGGGAGAGAGGGGGAAAAACTTGGAACACAAGGCTTTGTAAAAGTAAAAGTTTAATTAAAAAATAAATAAGCAACTTTCCACATCTCTATAATGTTGATCTTTAGTTCTTCAGAATGGTATCCTTTCATTGTCATTCAGCAGTATTGATAAAATGTTAGTATTGAAAACATTAGCTTTTGCTTTTAGGGAAAGTTTGGGCTTAGTAAAAGAACTTTTCCCCCCAAAAAACTTCTCTTCTTCCTGTTCAGTTTTGGCCCTAGCTTATTCTCCATCAGTACTGTCTTTCAAAAATGTATTTTCCCCCCTAACAGTTGCTCTCATCATAGCAGCACTTCGACCAGGGAACATTTTGGGGGTCACTTATATGAAAAATCAAA
Source organism: Sarcophilus harrisii (assembly GCF_902635505.1). NCBI lineage: Eukaryota > Metazoa > Chordata > Mammalia > Dasyuromorphia > Dasyuridae > Sarcophilus > Sarcophilus harrisii. The sequence continues at coordinate 459,206,791 of NC_045428.1, read as the reverse complement.
ATGTTATGTTTAAAGATTGGGTTAACAGTGATATTCTCAGACAGATTGAGAATACAGTATTATATGGATGTCATACCTACAATCCAGACTTCTGGAACATCTCCCAGCAACCTTTTCAACCTAAAAGATTATATCAACTTTGGAATTCATGCTCTTACAGGTCCTGTAGCCCTTCAAATTGATTAGATGGCTTTTAGAACCTCTCTTTAAGGAGAGTATTAGGATTACCATCTGCATATCCTATCAGACTGTACTCTGGACTTCTTTATTCTATCCCTAGTTTAAAAAAAAAAATACTTCTCTTTTTCCATGCTTCTCTTATCCTCTACATACTTCTCTTTATCTTCCAACCTACCTCCCCTCCATGTGTAGCTTCCTTTGTTAGAATGTAAGTTCATTGAAGATAGGACATGCAAAATACAAACAACCTCTTTGAGTATAGCTGCCCCACTGGAAACCTAAATGGAACTAACCAGTTGAGCAATACAGCTCCTTTTCTTCTTTCTTTCCTTCCTTCCTTTTTTCTTCCTTTCTCCCTTTTTTCCTCCCTTCCTTTCCCCCTCTCTTCCTTTTTTTTTTCCTTTCCCTTATCTCTGTCCACATTGAGTATCATATCCTCACCTGCAGATACCCTGCCCAAAGGAATATAATTTAGTTTTTTTGGATCACCATGAAATCACCCAAGATATCTTGGGGTTTGCTGGCTGGATTTGTTTCTCGAGGACCATGTCTTAAACCCAGTCATTTTTGTCTCATAATGATTGACCAAGAATAGATCCCAGGCCAAGCCCCAGTTTGGTCATTGTTTGGGCCCTGATTGACTAAGTGAATATAAATAGCAATTATTTCTGTGGTGGCCTGAAACCCTGAAAGAGAAACCCTCCCAGATTGATTTTTTTTTTTAAACTAGGTTAAAAAGGTCATTTTTTGCCTCTGTTTTTATCCTGCATGGGCTTTGTTGCCTCAGTCAAATTGACACCTGTTAATGACACCTTAGCTTAAAAGGCCAAGTTCTGCTACTGTATCTAGACAGCTCTTGAGGAGAAGGTGGGTCTCCTGGATTCGTAGGATTTTAGTTGGATTGTGAAGGAAGCATTAGAATGCAGTAGGCTAGATGAGAAAAGAGAACATTTTAGGCATGGAAGATAGCCAGAGAAAATTGCCAGAACTAAGAGGGGAAGTGTCTTGTTCATAGCAAGGAGGCCATTGTCAGTGGATGGAAGAATACATGTTAGAGAGGAAGGTGTAATAATGCTGGAAAGGTAGAAAAGGGGTAACTTAGGTACTTTCATGTAATGTCTGGACTAGCTCCCTGGAGGCCTCAGGATCAGTCAGAGTCAGGATTAATCAAAGTTCTTGGTCTTTAGCGGGAAAAGTAAAGGAGGCAGGAAAGCTTCCAGGTAGCTTGCCAAAGATGTATCCTGGATTCTGGAGTCCGGAGTCTCCAGCCTCTCTCCTCCTCGTCTTGCCGCTAAGTGACTCTGACTTCTCTCCCTCAGCCCTCCTATCCTTGCCTATGATTATCTCAACACCAAACATTCAGCAAATACCAATGGTGAGGAGAGCCATCACATCACCATCTCATCTAAATATGTATATAGAGCCATTATCTCACATCAAATAGGTAATTAGCCTTGTGTTCTGCTCTCTGATTCAAGCATATCCTTTCCCAGTTTCAGCCCTCTACATCTCCTGCTTTCTTTTGTTTGAGAACATAGGTAGTCACGCCCTCCCTGATTTCTTAGGGAGGTGAGAACCCCAAAAAGGAGGTGATTACACCCTCCCTGACTTCTTAGGGAGGTGAGAACCCCAAAAAGGAGGTGATCATGCCCTCCCTGATTTCTCAGGAAGGGAGGTGAAAAACACCAAAGGGAAGTGGGGAATCAAACCAGATATTGTTAATGGGTTTCTGGGCTGAAGGGTCTTACTAGAAACAGGCATACACAGATCCATCAGCATGGGAGGTATTACACAAGCACATAGCAATAAAGCACAGGCTAGCAGTGATGACTCTCTCCACAGGCTCAATGTGGTGTAACAAACATGAATTATACATGCAAGTAGTGATATAACAAACAATATGAATCAACATGGTGGTGTAAAAGATTTCCAGAAGTCCTAGAATGAGGGTATGTAAATAACAATCACACATACACCTCCTTCAGCAGCCAAGACATAGTCCAAAACCAATCTATTGTCCATTACTTCATGTGTCAGGGAATCCAATGATTCCTGCAGATTTTGAAGTCCTACACCAGTCTTATCATGTGTCAGGGAATCCAATGATTCCTGAAGGTTTTCAAGTTCTGCATCAGTCTCATTAACAATTTTTGATGTCCATGAGTCAATTGCCATAACTGCCATGCTCTTTCAGTGATGGGCACAATCAGCAATGGAACCACTCGATGTTTCTTGAGTCTTCTTTGTTTCAAGGGTCTGCTCCGTCTCTCTCTCTGATAGACAAGGCCAATACGGCTTGTTGATGCCCATCTGATTCCTTCTCCATCTGTAGAGATACAAGCAAACCCTTTCCCCCAAGCAGTTAAACTGTCTGGTCCCTTCCATTCACCACTTTCTTGATCTCTCCATATCACCTGGCGATTATCTAAAGATAGTGGAGCTGCTCACACTGGACACTGCCCTTCCAGTGGGTTATAAAACCTGTCTGCCAGAGCCAGTGCATCTTTTATCAAAAAATCAAGAAGTAATTGTATAAAAAGCCAAATTTAGAAGTTCTCTAGGGTTGCCTGTGGCTCCCCCTTTCTTTTGTTTTTGAAGGAGTGTCTTGATGTCTCTGTTTCTCCTCTCTACTATTGCCATTGAAAGATATGCCAATGGTGTGTAAAAGCTGATATTGTTCACAAAAGTTTGCGAAATGTTTAGCTGTATATGCAAGTCCATTATCTGTTTTTATTGCTTGTGGCACACCCATAATTGCAAATGCTTGTATAAGGAGTTCAGTGACCACTTGGGCTGTCTCTTTTGCTGCTGGTATTGCAAAAGTAAATCCTGTCTACTATGACATGACATACTATACATGGATAAAAAGACAGACGACCAAAAGATTTATAATGGGTTACATCCATTTGCCAAATTTCATTAGGTCCCCACAAGGGTTCTTCCCTGGAGGGAGAGTAGGAGCGTGGAAAGGAAGGCAAGCTGTATAAGCTTTTACTATGCTCCTAGCTCCCTCTTTTGTTATCCCAAATTGCAAATGTAAAAGCCTGATATTTAAAATGAGATTCTTGGACGGCCTAAAATAAAGGAGTATTGGCTAACATGGTTAGAAGGCTATCTGCCTTTGAATTACCATCAAAAATAGGACCTGGAGATCCACTATGTGAGTGGACATGCAAGATATAAATCTTACCTGGATGCTTTCTCACTTGCTCTTGAAGTTCCTTGAAGAACTGATATATATTAGAAGCTACAAATTTTATTTGAGCTGTGGCAATTCTTTGTACCATACCTACTGAATAAGTTGAATCAGATATTATATTTCCTGGATAATAAGAGCTAGAATGATTGCGTGTAATTCATTCTGCTGAGTGGACTGAAAAGGAGTTCTCTTTAGTCATGAGAGTATACAACATAAATCTTATGTTTGGATGCATCTGTAAAGATAGTTGGTCCTTTAAGAGAAACTTTAGAAATCTTTTCTTCAAGAATCCATCACTAATTATGTAATAGTCTGGTTATCTTTAATGAAGACTCGTGTATAAAATTTGGAGCTGTTGCTAATAAAATTTGCCACTCTGGGATGGTTTCACAGCATACATTAATTTGTGCATTGGTATAAAGGTGTATATCTTGTCAGGTTTTATCCCAGATAATTGTACTGCTCGCTTAATAGCCTTTAATAAAATTCTAGCCACAAGCACTTGGTAAGGAGTAAGGCTTTGTTCTGGTTGTGCTGGGAAGTTCATCCACTCTTATTACACTGTTTTCTTGATGAAGGACTGCTGTGGGTGCCTTTTTTGTTGCAAAAATTGATATTTCCAAGGGTTTTTAGGTGACTCAACCACATTGGATAAAGCCAGTTCAACTTCTCTTAAAGCCTCTTGAGCTTCTTTTGTAAGCTGGCATGGTGAGTTTAAAGCACTGTCTCCCCTTAAAATGTCATAATGGTTGCAATTGATAGATAGTCACGCCTAACACTGAACACATCCATTGGATATCTCCTATCAATTTCTGAAAGTCATTTAAGATGTTTTGCTTCTCTGTTCTTAAGGAAAATTTTTGTGCTGTAAGCACTTTAGGATATACTTCATATATCCTAAATATTGAAAAGGAGCATGTCTTTGAAATTTTTCTGGAGCTATATGCGATGTATAGTTCCTTAGTGTTTCTGTGGTCATTTGTAGACATGCTTCTAACATTTGCTCCTCAAGTGCACATCCCAATATATCATCCATGTAATGTAATAACATAACATTTGGAAATGTATTTCTTACTGGAGTAAGAGCAGCAGCAACATACATTTGACACATAGTAGGGCTGTTTTTCATTCTCTCTGGCAAAACTGTCCATTCATATCTTTTATAAGGCTCAGCTAAGTTAACGCTGAGCACTGAAAAGGCAAATCTTTTCATATCCTTCTTATCTAGAGGGATAGAATAGAAACAATCCTTAATGTTTATAACCTAAAGAGGCCATTCTCTAGGTAATTGAGTAGGAGATGGAAGTCCAGGCTGAAGAGTTCCCATAGTTTCCATCTATTCATTTACTTGTCTTAAATCAGTCAACATCCTCCACTTTCAAATCTGGGTAGCAGACATTCATCATCCTCTTGGTCTTATGGGGTTAAACAAGTCAAACTCCTTTGAGTGAGTACAGATCTTTTCTAGGAAGCTCTGCAGCATTTTAGACTTTGATATAATAGAGATAATATCCATGAACACATTCCTGCCTTAGCCATGTCCAAAAAACTGTCTCTGTGCACCCTGAGTCCTGATACTTCTCTCTCAGAAGGAGGATAGCATGTTTGATCATGAGTTCTCTGGAATTGTGGTTGAATATTGATTGCAGTTAATTATAGCTTAAGTTTTTCAAAGTTGTTTATCTTTACAATATTGTTGTAAGGTATCCTTTAATAAATTGCTTGCTAATTTTATATCACAAGTGGAATTATTTTTTCTAGAGAGAGAATAAATTAAATTTTTTTTTAGATGAAGAAGGGAAATAACTTTAATATTAGGAAGAGTTAGGGAACAATTAAAAAACCCTAAAAAGAAAACTCAGTACCAAAGAACTAAATTTAGCTTTATTTTCTGGAAACCTAATATTGCTGTGAGATATGTAATATATAAAACTTGCATGGGGTTTGGCTAAAGTAATAGGCGACTTCTGCCTTCATTTTAGTGCTTCGGACTTTAAAGTCTTAGAGCTACAAAGAACCTGAAAGTTGATTTAGTTGATATCTCATCTGTTAGAAGAAAAAAACTAAGGCCAGAAGACAAGTAATCAACTAAAATTAAAGTAGTAGAGAGTTAGGACAAGAATGTATTCATTATGGATGTTTTTTATACATACATACCCCCCAAACACATATACACACACCTTGTGCGTCTGATAATTTATCCATTCTTATTATATCATTTAAAAGTCAAAATTAAAGATTGAGAAATCCTTCTGGATGTGCTCTTTAAATAAGCTTAGAGAGTTGTACAAGAGCTTTTACCTATAACGGAAAAAAAATATTTTTTTTCAAAGTGATATTCCATTTTGTTGGGTTTTGGCATATGTAATATAGACAAGATTAGGTATTGGACTTCTGAAAAACTTCCTCTTCTAAAGCAATTTGGCATCTTCTTTACTACTTATATTTGTGCAGAGTTCCTTAGAGCATTGAGAGCTTATTTGTGCAGAGTTCCTTAGAGCATTGAGAGCTTAAGTTATTTGTCTAGGGTTACATAGCTAGTATGTGGTAGAGATGGTTCACCAACTCAGGTCTTCCCAACTCCAAGGCTGGCTTTTTAGACTAATGTACTCAAATATATCTGATTATATCTTTATCTAGTTCTCATTCTCCTCCAGTCTTCTGGAAAAATTTTTTTAAAGCAATAGGTGAAAATTATCAGTGAAATTTTATTCTCAAGATTGATGTTGTTTGCCTTTTTAAAAAATTATGATTTAATTTTTTTGGTCACTTTTTAAGATTTGAGCTCTCTCTCCACCCTACACTAGAGAGAGGCACCATTTGATAGGGATATATACATAAAATCATACTGTGTGTAATTATATTTATCACTTTGTTCTTTGGAGCATGTTCCTTCATGGGCAATTTGTAGTTGATTTGAGTATTTATAATACGCTGTATAACTTAGTTGTTACTATATACAACATTATTTTGGTTCTGCTCATTTCATTCTTATTTCATACAAGTCTTTCCATGTTTTTCTAAACATTATCATTCTTAACAGCACAGTCGTAGTCTATCACAATCATGTAGCACAATTTGTTTAGCCATTCCCCTCAATTTCTGATTCTTTGGTACCACAAAGACAGCTGCTATAAATATTTTAGAACATATAAATTCTTTTGATTTTTTTTTTCCCCTCTCTATTGCCTTAGGTAACTGACATAACAGTGGTATTGCTGGATCAAAGAACACAAAATAATTTTATAACTCTTAGGATATATTTCCAGATTGTTCTCCAAAAGGTTTTAATCAGTTCACAATTCCACCCTCCATGTATTAGAGATCCTATTTTTCCACATCACTCCTTAAAATTAGGCAGTTTTCCCCTTTTGTCATTTTAGCAAATCAGATAAGCATGAGATGATATCTGAAAGTTGTTTTAATTTGCATTTCTCTAATTGATAATGATTTAGAACATTTTTTTCATATGGCTATATATTGCTTTGGCTTCATCAAAAACTACCTATTTATATCCTTTGATCATTAGACAAAGTGGCCTATTTGAGATACAAGATTTTCATCTAAAAAATTGTCTATGTATCTTTTCCCTCAATTTTCATCTGTGAACAATATTTCTCCCATTATGTAAGTCTGAATTTATCTAAAAAGTGTTTTATAATTATATTGGTATAGTTTCTGTGTTTGTCTTGATAGGCTTGTCTCTCAAATATATTATGTGGTCTGTCATTATTTTAAATGGGGTATCTCTTACTCTCACTTCTTGTAGCAATATATAGAAATGTTGATGATTCATGTAGGCTTATTTTATATTCTGTTATTTTGCTAAAAATTATTACTTGTTTCAACTAGCTTTTCAGTTGAATCTCCAAAATTTCCCAAGCATATCATCCTATCATCCTCCAAAAAGAGATGATTTTATTACCTCATTGCCCATTCTGATTTTTTTCAATTTCTTTTTCTTGTTATTGGAGCATTTCTAATACAATATTGTATAACATTGATGGTGATAGGCATTCCTATTTCACTTCCAAGCTTATTGGGAAAGCTCCTGATTACAAATACTGCTTGCCAGCAGTTTTAGGTAGATGCTCTTATCATTTTAATGAAACATTCGTTTATACCTGCCCTTTCAAGTGTTTTTAATAGAAATGAATGTTGTCTTTTATCAAAAGCTTTTTCTGCATCCATTGACATATTTTTGTTATTTTGATTATTGACATAATCAATTACATTGAAAATTTTCCTCATGTAAAACTATCTCTGCATTCCTGGCATAATCTTTGTGGCACATTGTTATACTTTCCTAGTAAGTATTTTCTTTAGGATTTTTGCATCCATATTCGTTAGCAAAATTGGTCTATAATTCAGTTTTTGGTCTTCTTGATTTAGGTAATGATATATTTATTTAATAAAAAGAGTTTAATAGGACTTTCTTTGCCCATTATTCTAAGTAATTTAATATTGGAATTTGTTGATCTTTAAAAGTTTAGTAAAATTTACTTTTAACTCTATCTGGTTAACTCCATCTAGAAAGCTCATTGATGGCCTGTTCAAACATTTTTCTCCCCTAAAATAGGTTCATTTAGATAACCTCTTCTGTTAATCTAGGCAGTTTATTTTTTTCGAAGAATTCTTCTATTTCACTTAAATGGTTACATTTATTGCCATATAATTGAATAAAATAATTTCTACTAATTGCTTTGATTTCATCTTCATTATCATCATTCACTCTTTGTTTTTTATACTAAGGATTTGGCTTTCTTTTTTAAAAAATCGTATTAGCCAGTAATTTATCAATTTAATGGGTTTTTTTCCCCCATAAAACTATTTCCTACTTTTATTTATTAACTTAATAATGACTTTCTTATATACATTTTTATAAATTTCACCTTTAATTTTTTAGGATTTCCAATTTGGTGTTAAATTGGGGATTTTTAATTTGTTCTTTTTCTAGTTTTCAAAAATTGCATGCTCCTTTCATTGGTCTGCTTTTTCTTGATGTAAGCATTTAGAGAGATAAATTTTCTTTTGACTACTGCTTTTGCATTCCATAGGTTTTGGTATGTTGTCTCATTAATGTCACTCTCTCTTTTTTTTTTATTTTTTTTTTTATTTTTAGTAGTGTTTTATTTTTCCAATTACATGCAAAGATATGGGGCAGCTAGTTGGTAAAGTGGGTAGAGCACCAGCCCTGAAGTTAGGAGGACTTGAGTTCAAATATGGCCTCAAACACTTTCACTTACTGGTTGTGTGACTCTGGGCAAGTCACTTTATCCTAATTGCCTCAGCAAAAACAAAAATAAAAAAATACTTACAGTTTTCAGCATTCACCTTTGCAAAGCCTCGTGTTCCAAATTTTTCTCTTCCTCTCCCACTCTCCCTCCTCCTCAAGACAGCAAGCAATCTGATATAGCTTAAACATATTCTCTTTAATAAAATTATTTGTTATTTCTGTGACTTGTTCTTTAACCCATTCATTGTTTTAAGATTAAGTTGTTTAGTCCAGCTAATTATTAATTTGTGCTTCTATGGTCCTTTATTAATATAATTTTATGTATTAAGAGCTGAGCAAGATGCATTTAATATCTGTTTTCCTATATTTAATTATAAATTTTTTATGCCTTAACATTTTTTGAGTAAAGGTACTGAGTCACTGAATAAAGATATATTACTTTTTATTCCCATTCAGTTTTCTCAAGATGTCTATCATATCTAACCTAAGTAAAATTCTATTCATTTCCTTTTTCGATTGTTTTTGTTAGATTTATCTATTTCTGAGAGAGAGAAGTTGAAGTTTCCCACTGTTAAAATTTTGCTCTCTATTTTTCCCAGCAACACTGTCCCCCAAGAAGACCAAAAATTGCAAGAAAATTATAGACCAATTTTGCTAATTCATTTAGCTTTTCTTTTAAAAGTTTGGATGCCATGGTATTTGGTGCACATAATTTTAGCATTGATATCAATTCATTGTTTCTGGTACCTTTTATCATAATGTAGTTTGCCTGTTTATATTTTTTAATTAAATCTATTTTAGCTTTACTTTTGAGATCATGATGACTACCCCTTGCCTTTTTTTTTTTTTTTTTGCATCAGGTGAAACATGATAAATTCTTTTCCAGCCCTTTATTTTTTCTCTTTCATTTTTAAATGTGTTTCATGTAAACCATCTATTGTCAGATTGTTTTTTTTTTCATCCATTTTGCTATCCATTTGCATTCAAAATTGTAATTGCAAGTTATATTTCCCTCCTCTTTTTCCTTATTTTCATTCTCTCTCTTTTTTTGCTTTAAACTTCCTTAGATGTACATCCCTCTCTTAACCTTTCTCCTTGCCTTCTATTCCTTAATCTGTCCATCCTTATAAGATTTCCCCCTATTATCCTTTCCCCTTATCCTTCTACTTTTTTTTTATTTGCATAAATTTTTTTTTTATTTTTCTTTATCCTATCCCCCTCATCCTCCTATTTCTCTGTAAGTTGAGGAGACGATTTTTATACCCTTCTCTAGATGTATTTTATTTCCTTTTTCTTATTTCCTTCCAGTTCTGATGAGAATAAGGTTTCTCTGCTGCCTGTCTTCCACCCACTTCTGCCTTCCACTGTTACAGTTCTTTAATTCATGCCTCATTGAATGATATAATTGCTCCATTTTACTTGTCCTTATCCAATTTTAATTTTTAGGATCATCCCATTATGCTCAACTCAACCCCAAGCCTTCTATTTATATATGTTCTTTCAAACTACCCTAGTAATAACATTCTTAAGTTACAGATAACATTTTCCCTCCCATACGAAATAAAGTTTTAAATCCCTTATAATTAGCCTTCCATATTTTTCTTTTATGTTTCTCCTGATCCATGTAGGTTAAATTTTCCATTCAATTCTGGCTTTTCTTCACCAATACCTAAAAGTCCTTTGATACTTTAGTCTTATTTTTTTTTTAATATAATCTTATGTTATCTTGATTGTAGTTTCATAGGATTTCTTTCTAGTTGCTTCTGATATTTTCTTCTTGATCTGGAAGTTTCAAAACTAGCTATAAATAAAGAAAAAAAAACTTAACTATAAGTCCCCATAAGTTTTCATCTTGGGATCTCTTTCAGTTGGTGATTGATGGATTTTTTTCCATTTCTATTTTATTATCTTGTCCTAAAACCTCAGGGCAATTTTCCTTAATAATTTTTTGAAGTATAGTGTCAAGACTTTTTAATCACAGCTTTTAGGTAATCCAACAAATTCTTATATTGTTTTTCCTCAATCTTCTTTCCAAGTCAGTTGTTTTTCTAATGTTTTATGTTCTTTTTTTTTTTTTTTTTTGGTTTTATTTTATTTATTATTTCTTATTGTTTTATGAAGGCATTAGCTTCCCCTTGCCCAATTCTAATTTTTAAGGAATTATTTTCTTCCATAAATTTCTGGATTTCGTTTTCTAGTCGGTTGATTTTTTTTCATAAATTTCTTGCATTAGTCTTATTTTTTTCCTAATTTTTCCTCACCCTCTCTTATTTGATTTTTAAAGTTTTTTAAGCTCTTCCAAAAACTCTTTTTGGCCTTGTGACCATTTTACAATTTTGTTTGAAGATGAATTAGCTATTTAGGCTTTATTGTCATTTTCTGAGTTTGAACCCAGATTTTCTCTATCACCTAGTATCTGTGTATGATTGGGTTCTTTCCCTTTTGCTTGTTTTTAGTGGCTTGTTTTTTGGCTCCTTAGTGTTAGGATCTGGCTCTAGTCTCAAAGTATAGGGAATAATGTCTGAAACTTAAAGGGTTTTTGCTTTTCCTTTCTGAGATCTATCTGGGAGTTTGACCCTATTATATAACAAAGGCCTCCAGCAACACTGACCCAACCATGGTTCCCAACAATTGTCACCATAAATGCTCCTTCTGCAGTTCTTCCTTCGACTACAGGCTTTAGCTCACCCTTCTGCCCTGAATAATTGTGCTGTCCTGCCAGTAACCACTGCCAGCAGGACTTGAATAAACACAATCATCAGAGAATACTCACTTCTCTCCCAAGGCCATAGCCTAGGATTGTGTCTGGTCATACTTCTAGACCTCCAGTTCAACCCCAACAGAGGACCCTGCAATGTTCTCCATCTGGCCCCCACAATATTCATGGGGTGGAAAGTTCCTGAAACTAAGGATGTTTCCCAACACAGCTGCTCTCGGTGCTTATTATTTGTTGCTTTGGTAGTATTTGTCCTAAGTATCTGCACTTCAGTCATACTAGATTACCACCCCACAAGTCTTCTTAATGTTCTTTTAAGTTGTCTTAGATTGGAGAGCTGCTTTGCCCAACTCTTTATTTCTGCCTCTCAAGTTCAATTTGAAGCATTACTTTAAATTATTTGTGAGAGAATTTGGAAGAGCCGGTAGTTTTCTGCCTTATTCTTCTATCCCTGAATCTTCTCTTCATATTCCTTGATACAAAGAAGTCCTCTACTTTTTGATTCCCTGACATTTTGACCATTGACTTTCTTTCATCTTATATCTTTTCTCAGAATTAATATATCTTAATAAAAATAACACTGGCTATTCTTCATGTCTGGAATGTTCTCCTTCCCAGTTTCTGGCTCCTGGTTTCCTTCAAGTCCCAATTAAGATACTACCTTCTATAGGAAGCTTTTTTCCAATCGCTCTTTATTCTAGTACTTTTCCTGTTATTTATTTGCTGTTTATCCTTTGTTACTTGGTTTTTTGTTTGTTTGTTTGTTTGTTTGCTTGTTATCTTCCCCTTCAGATTGTGAACTTCTTAAGGATAAGGACTTTGCTTTTCTTTGTATCCCTACTGCTTAGCTTAGCACCTGTTATATAAAAAGTTCTTAATAAATGCTTATTAACTGATTGGCTGAAATTTGAATTGTGAAAGCAGAATTTGTTCCATGCACAGCAAAAATAATAGACAGAATAGAAAAACCTGAATGCACAGTGACAAATTTCACACCTCCCCCCCCCCCAAAAAAAAAAAAAAAGATAATTGTTTGGGAATGCAAATACACAGAAGTGAAGGACAGTCTGGAAGAAGAAAAGTAAAAAAACAATAACTTTAAAATAAAACAGACACCATGCAAGCAAACCATTTTCTATCTCAAAGACAGGGTGGATAAAGACAACTTAAGTATTATTGGTCTTTCAGAGGATTGCAAGTCAAAAAATGTCAGACAAAAGAAATGAAGATGAAATGACAAGAAATACAGTAAATAAGGAAGGCACCAATAACAAGATAGATTACAGGGAGGAAAGGAAGGAGACAAGAAGATAACAATTGAAATATTAAGACATTTGTTTCTAAAAGTATACAAGGAGACGAAGGTAAAAGAGACATCAAATAGAATTGATAGAAGAGATGAATGAAAGATCACAGACTAAACTTCAAGACACTCTTTCCACAGATGAATCCGTGTTTTTTGGGACTAAACCACAGATTGAAAGTACATATGAAAGATGGGGAGGATAAAATTAGAGGGAAATATGTGGTGTACCCTAATCAAGTTAATAGATAACAGTGAAAGGAAAATAACTTGTGGTTTTGGGGAAGAAAAAGTAGGGATTAAGTTGTAATATCTCAGTTCATTGGTAGAAGGTGTGTGTGTGGTGGGGTGTCCCACTGAAGAATGCGCCCACAAAGGAAAGAGAAATGTCCTATCATGGGAGATGAGTACCTCATAATGTATAAAATCCTCAGGGATTTGATGCTTAGAGACATGCCTGTCTATTAGAAAATGTCACGACTCTATGAATAATATCCTATCTCTGAAAAAAATGTCTAAGAGTAGCTAATATCCAAAAGGGTAAGAAATTCCAGAGAGAATTTTTTCATGGCAGATGGAGAAAGAAAATTATTATAGGGAAGGCCAGGGATTGTAATTATCCATACAGAGACATAAGAAAATTTCTACCATGATGGAAATACTTTTGTCTCCTTGTCCTGTAAGGATGAAGCACAATAGGAAAAGGGAACCAGAGACAAGATCTACAAATCAACAACATAGATCCTTTAGAAGAGAAATCTCAAAATAGAAGCTTTAATTCTAAGAAATTCAGAGGATAAAGAAGGAATTTTTAAAAAGTATAAGGACCATGAATCAAAGGATAAAAGTTTAGAATAGATAGAAGGGAAAGAGAAATGATGAAGACAAAGAGTAAAAGAAATTCTTTAAAGTAAATATGCAGAAAATGAAATGCAAAACTAATAAAAACAAGTTGGAAGGGAGGAAATAAAGGGGGATTTTTCTTGACTGCTTAACTACATTTTTCAAATAAAAAAAAAAACATGAAAATATAAAGTGAAAAATAGTATGATTTGATCTACATTCACACTCTGTCAGTTCTTTGGCAATAGATAGCATTTTTCTTCATGAGTACTTGGAAATTATCTTGCATCATTGAATTGCTGAGATTAGTTAAGTTACTAATAATTGGTCATTCATTATACAGTGTTGCTGTTTCTGTGGTCCAATGTTCTCCAGTTTCTGCTCACTTCACTTTGATCAGCCTGTTCATCATAATATTTCACTACAATCCTATGCCACAACTAGTTCAACCATTTCCTAATTGATGGCATTCCATTAATTTTCAAATCTTGACCACGAGCTGCTCAAAATATTTTTGTACAAATAGGTCCTTTCCCTTCCACCCCCAACTTGTTTTAAATCTCTTTAGGATATAGACCTAGTAGTGGGGTATTGGTGAATCAAAGGGATTTACAATTTTATAGCTCTTTTGGCATAGTTCCAAATTGTATTCCAAAATGATTGTATCATTACACAACTCCACCAACAGTACATTAGTATCCCAGTTTTGCACATCCCCTCCAACATTTATCATTTTGCTTTCCCGATAGGTATTAGGTGCTAACTCAGAATTGTTTTAATTTGCATTTCTCTAATCAATAGTAATTTAGAGCATAGCTTCATATGACTGTAAGTAGCCTTCATTTCTTTAATCTGAAAACTACCTGTTAATATCCTTTGACCATTTATCAACTGGAGAATGACTTGTAGTCTTCTAAATTTGATTCAGTTCCCTATACATTTGAGAAATGAGACCTTTATCAGAGGCACTTGGGATAAAATTTTTCCCCATCTTTCTGGTTTCCTTTTCATCTTGGTTGCAGAACTTTTAAAATTTAATATAATCAAAATTATTCTTTTTATAATGCTCTCTATCTTTTATTTGGTCATAAATTCTTTTTCTTTTCCTAATCTAACAGGTAAACTATTCCTTGCTCTCCTAATTTACTTATGGTATCACTCTTCATCTTTAAATTATGTATACCCATTTTGATCTTATCTTAGTGTACAGTATAAGATACTGTTCTGTACCTAGTTTCTGTCATACTGTTTTCCAGTTCTCCTAGCAGTTTTTTTCAAATAGTGATTCTTGTCCCAAATGCTGGATTTATCAAGTACTGGATCATTTACTGTTGTATTTTGTTTATCTAATCTATTCCATTGATCCACCATTCTATTTCTTAGCTTGTACTACTTTATAAAACATTTTGAGACCTGGTATGGCTAGGGTATCTTCTTTTTTACATTTGATTTCATTAATTCCCTTGATATTCTTGACATTTTTGTTCTTCAAGATAAAATTATTACCAGCTTTTTTTAGAAAGCAATTTGGAATTATGCAAAGAAAGGGATTAAATTGTCCTCACCCTTTGACCCAGACATCTCCAGTAGTCCAGATGTGTCTTCCTACTGGACCCAGATGGCTCTGAAGGAAAAAGTAAGACTGGTGATTTTGTACAGTTCTCCCTCACTTAAATCCAAGTCAGTTGCATGTCATGGCTTCACTTCACCCCTCTGATATCATGGTCCTCTTTGAGAACAAAAAATAAACAACTATTATTAGGCTTTTACTACAAAGAGGCACTTGATAAAAAGAAATTCCTTTGTAAACCAAAATAATTATTACAGCATTTTTTGTTATAAATGCCAGTAGATTGGAGAATGGCTAAATATATTGTAATATGTAACAATAATTAAATTTACTATTCAATAGGAAGTAATGAATACGATAAATATAGAAATCATGGGAAGAGTTACACGAATTACTACAGTGAAATCAGCAGTCAATTCATACATGTTTGTCTTTTGTTATAATTCTTTCATAACATAACTGATATGGAAATATGTTTAATATGATTTTACAGGTATAATCTGTATCAGATTGTTTGCTGCCTCAGGGAGAGGGCAGGGGACAGAGAAAGGGAGGAAAAAAATTTGGAACTCAGAATCTTATGTCTTTACATGTAATTGGAAAAAATTAAAATACTCTTAAAGTGGAAAATAAAGGTCATAAAAATGAAGAACACAATATACACGTTGACTACAACATTGTAAAAGGGAAGAGAACAATCACTTATTTTCAGATTTTTTCAATATATTTTATCTGTTTTATTGAATTTTTTATATTTTCCTTTAAAAAAAATTTTAGATGGTTTGGCTTGCTTGAAGGAGGAAGTTTTGGTGATATTTAAAAAAAACTAAAATTTTATTTTCAAAAAAACAGGAAAAGGAAAAAATTATGATGAGGTAGGAATATTTTAGATTTTGCTTCTTAAATGAATAAAACTGCATATGGATGCAATAGAATATTTTTGTGCCTTAAGACAGTACTGAAAGATGTATTCTCAAAGATGCCTTAGTATCACGAAGTGAAACAGTGATTAGCAGGACCAGGAGAACAATTTATACAGGGAAAACAATATTGTAAAAAAAATGATTTTGAAAGAAAATTCTGGTCAAAGGACTGACCAATAACATTTCCAAAGGATCTGTGATGAAGCATTTTACCCACTTTGTCATATAGTAGTAGCAATAATGGACTAGTTTTGGACAAAACTACTATATGGATTATTTTGTTTGCTTATTTGTTACAGGATTTAAAAAATTTTTCCTTTCTTTGTTCCTAGTTAATGGGGAGGATGTGAGTTGAAGAGGAGATTAGCAATGATGATGTAAAAAAATTATATTTTTTAAATACAAAGAAATTAGAAAAGTTTGTAAGGAAACAAACAATAATTTTGAAAGCAATGGGAAGGATAGATATCAAAGTAGTGTAAAATAGAGATTCAAGGTATATAAAATCCTTGTGATTTTCTATGTATATAAAATGGAAATGTTCCCTATTATGGTATTTAAATGCACAATAAGAATAACACTTTTTAAAGGTTAAAAAAGATCCTTAAGCACTTGAAAACTTAATAATAAAAGTCCATAAATTGGTTTAAGGACAATTCACTTACAAAAAGAATTTGAGTTATTACTGCATAAATTAATATTGCCAAATATTTGTTTTATCTCTTTTTAAACATCATCTTGATAAAATATAAAATTGATCTGTTGTTTATCTTTCTAAGACACAAAGACTTTAGTATTATATCTATTTGGTTTATATGTATACTGTGTGAGAAGTTTCAGTTGATAAAAAATGTGGCTTGTCTTTGTCAGTGTGACTTTTAAACACATGTTATTTTTGATTCTGCAGTTTATACCAGTTTCTTCTTTAGTTTCAAGGATAATTCAGGGTACTATACATATATCTATATGTATACATAGATATATGTATATATGTATGTATCCAGAAATTGCTGTTTCCCAGATTCCCAGTAATTATTTTCAAGTTTTTATTATTGAAATTAGAATTAGAAATTCATTGAAATATGGAAAGTTTTTGTATTAAATGATATAAAGCACATTGGAACCAAGAAGATAATATACAAATTATATTGGAAAACTCTGACAGTTCCAGAGAAAGTAATAATGATTCCATCTTCTCAGAAGAATGTTGGGGGACTAATAGTATAATATATACTATTTTATATATTTATATAATAATATAAAATATACATTGTCAGGTATAATTATTAAGTTAAATTTTTTTGCTTATTTTTCTTTTTCAAAAGAAAAGGTTCAGACTGAGCCAAGGTTGAGAGATGATTTATATAAAGGCAAAAAATATCAATTAAAAGTTTTTTGTTAAAAGTCTGCTTCATTAGCAACATATTTTATTTTTAGGAAATACTCTCTCAGAAGGAATGTAGGAGGGAAAGCATTGACAAAGAGGGAAGTGATCACTTTTTCTCAAAGTAAAATCACCAATTCCTATCCCAGGTCATATTTGAATTTGGGTACCTAATATTTCTTTTTAGAAACAAGCAATGCCTGTGGGCATGGTTTTTTAGTTTGTGTTTTTAATTTGCAATTCACATTTACAAAATATTTGCTCTCTGACAGGACACAAATACAGTATTCTTACACCAATGGAAGAATGAGATCTCAGGACTATTGACACTATAGTGTTTTATATAAAAGTATTTCCTAAAGATTTGGTTGAGCAAGGGATCATACTCCTAAGCTTTTGGTTCCTTACAATAGTTTGTAAGGACAGAAAATCCTTTTTTCTCTAGATCATTCTTTTTCCTCATTTTGATCAGATCTTTCCAGTCTTTGCTGAAGCAGTACCAAAAACTAGTAGAATCCTTCCCTGGCCTTTGCTTTATTAGAGACTATGCTGAAACATCATTTTAAGAAAACTATAGTATGACACAGAATTGAACATGAATGAGGATCCTGATAAGAATAGAAAGTTGAAGATGATTAGAAATAAATGTGTAGGGATTATTCCCAGCCCCCCCCCCCCAAAAAATGAAATAAGTTAAAATATTTGTATCTTTTTTTTTTTAGAAATACTCTTTAATGTGGTTGGGGTGGGAGATGAGGCATAGAAAAGTGAAACAGACTGTTTTAATACAGGTATCTGTTGTGTAAAATCAAATTCATTAGTCACTAGAATAGAATGTTCCCTACAATTGACTAGTTATAAACAAATTTGCTGAGTCCTGAGAGTATATAGCACTTTATTCTAATTGTCTTCTCATATACTTAACTAAAGTCTAATGGCTGAAATAAGTCCAAACGCCTCAGTTAAACAGGATTGTGATATATGATGGCAGTTTAATCTCATTCTAAATCAGAAGGTAACCATTCTTTTACTTGATGCTTAATTCCTATCACAGTATTTATCCAAATCAAACAAATAATTTCTAATTAATTATTTTTAGTATACCTTTTTTTGGAAATGTGCCCTTTAGTTCATATATTTCCTAAAGCAGGAAAAATGCCACCATTGTGAACTTCTTTTCCTATTTGAATTATTCTGCTCTCAAAAAACCCAATAACAAACTTATCTTGTGTTTTATATAAAAAAGGAATTAAACCTTTTTAATATAATAACTACTTGTTTAGTTGAAAATATAGATATTGCATAAATAGGTTAAATAGGTAAAAATAAAAACTTAATTTTTAGAAAAGTAGGCTAATATTAGTACTTGCCAGATTCTGTTATCCTTAGAATTGAGCCCATTGTTAAAGCCATTTTACACATGTGATCTATATCAGTAGTGTCAAACTCAAATAGGAATGGATGTTTGCAGGCAAACATATTGATTTAGAAAATGTCAAATTAATGTTATCTTTATTGTACCATATTTTTATTTAGTTAAACATTTCCCAATTACATTTTAATCTGATTTAGGTTATGCCCTGAGTTTGACACCTCTGATCTTTGTGTATGTACATAATCACCATTTAGATCAGCTGCCATCAAAGCACAATTTGGGATTGTAAAACTAAGATCCGCCACAGAACCACAAGTTTTTAAATCTGTATTATCCCCAGCTTGCAGGTGAAATGTAATTTCATCTGCTCACATGACTAACCTTTCCTTTCTTCTCTCATTTCTGAATTTATTACTATGTTTTTCCTGGAAGACTCTCCTTAATTTCTTTGTTTTTCTCATCTACCAGACATTTGAGTTTCATTTCCTACCAAGCAGATGAATTTCAGAATACCAAAACACAAACTTGTATAACATCTGAGACCTTTAAAAAGAAAATAAAAATATGTAAAATGAGTTTGCTATTCTTTTTCTCAGGGTTTACCAAATGTCTGACTTATTTATGATCTTGTATTGTCCTTTGAATGACTTCTCAGTGACTTAGCAGTAATTGGAAATACAGCTGTAATCCGGGGTCCTCAAACTTTTTAAATATAGGGGTCAGTTCACTGTCTCTCAGACTGTTGGAGGGCCAGACTATAGTAAAAACAAAAACTTTGTTTTGTGGGTCTTTAAATAAAGAAACTTCATAGCCCTAGATGAGGGGGATAATCGTCCTTAGCTGCCGCATCTGGCCCACAGGCTGTAGTTTGAGGACTCCTGACTGTAGATAAATGGTTTTGTTTTATTTTTTTTACAGGTTTTTATTTATATTTTCTGTTTCTTACCTCATAGCATTCCATGTACTTTTTCCCCCTGTCCTGGTCCCAAACAGCCATCTATGTGACAAATAGTATTTTTAGTCGCAACTGATCGATACATACATTAAAAACTTAAAAAAAAATGTGCAATATGTAACTTTTGTGGATCTCTCACCACCCTTCATTTGAGTTGCACTTGAGCTTTGTAATTTTGTTACAGTGTTTTAGTTATTGTGTATATTGTTTTCTTGGCTGTACTTAATTTGTTCTACATCAGTTCATGTGGATCTTTGCACACTTCTCTATATTCATCACACATCATTTCTCATAGCACAGTAGTATTCCATTATATTCATGTATAACAATTTGTTTTGCATGTGCATCTGTTTTGTTTCTAATTTTAATGACCAAATCTCTATCACAAAAGTGGTGCTGTACATATTTTAGAGTATATGAGGTTTGTTTTTTCTTATTTTACTTGAAGTATAAACTCAGTAGTAGAATGTCAGGTTCAAAGGGTATAGACATTTTAGTCATTTTATTTGTATACTAACAAATTGCTTTGCAAAATGATGGTGCCATTTTGCAGCTCCACCAACAATGTATTAATAATGTTCCTGTCTTCCCACAAATTCTCTAACAATGGCTATTTTTTCTTTATTATTTTTGCCAGTTTGTAAAGTATGCAGTGAAACCTCAGCATTGGTCTTGATTTCGATTTTTCTTTATTAGTAGTAATATGGAGCATTTTTCATTTTGCAGTTTATCTTTTGAGAACTATTTTTAATATGCCTAGTTCTATTGGAAATGGCTATTAATCTTATCTAGCTACCTAGCTATTAATTGTTTAGATATCTTAGATACCAAACCTTTATCAGAAAAATTACACTTAAAGATTTTTTCCCCTCATTCAACAACTTCCTTTTTTTCCCTAGATGCATGAATGAAGCTCTCCGGTTTCAAATAATCAAAGCTATCTGTTTCATCTTTTGTAATACTTCTATCTCTTGTTTGTTTAAGAATATATCTCTTAGGAGATGTGGGAAAATTTGATACTTATACATTGTTGGTGGAGTTGTGAACTGAGCCAACCATTCTGGAGAGCAATTTGGAATTATGCCCAAGAGTTTAATAACCCTTTGATATTCTTTGATTCAGCAGTATCTCTATGGCTCTACATCTCAAAGAGATCTTTAAAAAAGTGAAAAGGACTCACATGTATAAAAATGTTTGTAGCAGCTCTTTTGTAGTGGCAAGGAACTGGAAACTGAGTGAGTGCCTCTCAGTTGGAGAATGGCTGAATAAGTTATGGTATATAAATATATGATACATAATATGGTTAAGGTATATATATATTATTCTATAAGAAATGATGAGTAGGCTGATTTCAGAAAAGTCTGAAAGACATGAACTGATGCTGAGTAAAATGAGTAGAACTGAGAGAACATTGTACACAGCATCAAGAAAATTAGTTTATGAGATAACTGTGATGGACTTGGCTTTTTTCAACAATGGAGTAATTCAAGGTAATTCCAATAGACTTGTGATGGACAGAGCCATCCGCATCCTGAGAGAAAATTATGTAAACTGAATGCAGATGAAAGCCAGAATATTTTTACCTTTTTTTGTTGTTGTTGTTTTTTCTTCCTCATGTTTTCTTTTTTCCCTTTTGATTTAATTTTTCTTGCATATGATGAATATAGAAGTATGTTTAGAAGACATAATAGTCTAATTTCTGCCAGACTGCCTTGCAGTTTTCCCAGTAGTTTTTATCAGATAGGGACTTTTTTTCCCTAGGTAATTTGTTTCTACTCTTTATCAAAAAATAGGTTGTTGAGTTCTTTGTTTTTTCCTTAAATCTTTGGTCTGTTCTCAATAGTCTGTCTACACTCTTCTTTTACCAATATCAGATGGTTTTGATGACTGCCTCTTTATAACATAGTTTGAAGTTATAGAAGTGCTATTCTCATTTTCCAAATGAATGTTATTTTCTTATCAAGCTCTGTAAAGTTTTTTCTTGGTAATTTGATTGATTATGGCATTAAAAGTGGTAAATGAATTTTGGAAGCAATGTCATTTTCATTTCATCAGCATAGCTTAGCCATAAACACTGAGTATTCCTTTAGCTTAAGTTATCCTTTTTTTTTCCCCCTTTAATTCTTTAAATAGCACTTCATAATTGAATCTATGATAGTGTTTTGTGTATTTTGAAAGACTGATTTATTTGGATGGGGTTTCATTTTCTATTAATTTTTGTATTTTGTTGTTATATAGAAATGCTATCAAATTATAAAAACAAAATCTCTCAAAGGCAAAATCAAGTGTAGCAATAGGAATGCTAATATTTAATCCCAGTGAAATCCTAAACATAATTTTCTTGCTCTACTTTGAAGTTTTTCAGGAATAATTGCAATATTGTTTAAGATAAATCCTTTATTTAAAAAAAAAATTCCCTCCCACTTATATTTAAAACAATTTTTTTTGCATTTGTTTAAAAAACTTTGAGTTTAGATTCTCTCCCTTATCCCCACACCCAGCCTCATTAAGAAAGCATATGTAAAGTTATGCAAAGCATTTTTATATAAAAGTCATATTGTGAAAGAAAACATTTCATACACGCACCACCAAAACAAATCCTTCAAGAAAAATAAAGTTTTAAAAGTATGCTTCAATTTGTATTCAGACACAATCAGTTCTTTCTATGAATATGGATAGGATTTTTCATCATAAGTCCTATCAATTCACAGATAATCTGTGATTCATTGTATTGCTGAAAAAAGCAGTCATTCACAGTTGATTATTCCAGAACATTGTTATTATTTGTACATGGTACATTTATACATTTTGGGAGCTTTTTTTAGCAGGGGAGCTCAGCTACTCGTATACCCTTGACCAAAGAACGATACGCCTCTGTTGGGGAAGGTCGTCCTCTTTGACCTAGTGTGCAGCTTCGGGAGGGATGCACTTGGAGCAGTGAGGGAAGAAGGGGACGCCCGCCTAGCCAGCCAGATCAGCTGAATCAACCCTGGCGATCAATGGGGTGACAGATGTCGCAGCCAGATCACCCTCACATCCACATTTATACATTTTGCTTGAATTCATGGCAGACTTTCCAGATTTTTCTGAGAGCATTCTGCTCATTATTTCCCTTACTACAATAATATTCCATCATAATCACAAGCCACAATTTATTCAGCCATTTCCCAATTGAAGGGCATCCCCTCAGTTTCCAATTTTTTTTTTTTTGTCCTGAGAAGATAACTGTACATACAGATCCTTTTCCTTTAAAAAAAAAAACAACTCTTGGGATTCATGTCTAATAATGGTATTGTTAAGTCAAAGGATAGGCATGATTTTGTAGCCCTTTGGGTATGGATCTTATTTTTTATAAATTTGACTCAGTTCTTTCTGTGTTTGAGAAATGAGGCTTTATCAAAGAAACTTGCTTCAAGGTCAAGAATTTCAAGCGAATTAATGAAAAAAAAAATCAAATGAAGGTGGCCTAGCTATACCAGATCTAAAATTATATTATAAAGCAGCAGTTACTAAAACCATCTGGTATTGGCTAAGAAATAGACTAGTTGATCAATGGAATAGGTTAGGTTCAAAGGACAAAACAGCCAATAATTTTAATTATCTAGTGTTTGACAAACCCAAAGACCCCAGTTTTTGGGATAAGAATGCATTATTTGACAAAAATTGATGGAAAATTGGAAATTAGTATGGCAGAAAGTAGGCATTGACCCACACTTAACACCGTACACCAAGATAAGGTCAAAATGGATTCATGATCTAGGCATAAAGAATGAGATTATAAATAAATTGGAAGAACATAGGATAGTTTACCTCTCAGACCTATGGAAGAGGAAGGAATTTATGACCAAAGAAGAACTAGAGATCACTATTGACTACAAAATAGAGAATTTTAATTATATCAAATTGAAAAATTTTTGTACAAACAAAACTAATGCAGGCAAGATTAGAAGGGAAACAAACTGGGAAAACATTTTTATAGTCAAGGGTTCTGATAAAGGCCTCATTTCCAAAATATATAGAGAATTGACTCTAATTTATAAGAAATCAAGCCATTCTGTAATTGATAAATGGTCAAAGGATATGAACAGACAATTTTCATATGATGAAATTGAAACTATTACTACTCATATGAAAGAGTGTTCCAAATCCTATGCTCAAAAAGTTATCAAACTGTGCATACCCTTTGATCCAGCAGTGTTACTACTGGGATTATATCCCAAAGAGATTATAAAGAAGGGAAAGGGACCTGTATGTGCACGAATGTTTGTGGCAGCCCTTTTTGTAGTGGCTAGAAACTGGAAACTGAATGGATGTCCATCAGTTGGAGAATGGCTGAATAAATTGTGGTATATGAAAATTATGGAATATTACTGTTCTGTAAGAAATGACCAACAGGATGATTTCAGAAAGGCCTGGAGAGACTTACACGAACTGATGCTGAGTGAAATGAGCAGGACCAGGAGATCATTATATACTTCAACAACAATACTAGATGATGACCAGTTCTGATGGATCAGGCCATCCTCAGCAAATGCAGATCAACCAAATCATTTCTAATGGAGCAGTAATGAACTGAACTAGCTATACCCAGAAAAAGAACTCTGGGAGATGACTAAAACCATTACATTGAATTCCCAATACCTATATTTATGCACACCTGCATCTTTGATTTCCTTCACAAGCTAATTGTACAATAATTCAGAGTCTGATTCTTTTTGTACAGCAAAATAATGTTTTGGTCATGTATACTTATTGTGTATCTAAGTTATATTTTAATATATTTAACATCTACTGGTCATCCTGCCATTTAGGGAGGGTGGGGGGGTAAGAGGTGAAAAATTGGAACAAGAGGTTTGGCAATTGTTAATGCTGTAAAGTTACCTATATATATATATATATATATATCCTGTAAATAAAAGGCTATTAAATAAAAAAAAAAAAAAAAAAGTGTTCCAAATCACTATCGATCAAAGAAATGCAAATTAAGACAACTCGGAGATACCACTACACACCTGTCAGATTGGCTAGAATGACAGGGAAAGATAACGCAGAATGTTGGAAGGGATGTGGGAAAACAGGGACACTGATACACTGTGAACACATCCAGCCATTCTAGAAAGCAATTTGGAACCTGCTCAAAAAGTTATCAAACTGTGCATACCCTTTGATCCAGCAGTGTTTCTACTGGGCCTATACCCCAAAGAGATACTAAAGAAGGGAAAGGGACCTGTATGTGCCAAAATGTTTGTGGCAGTCCTGTCTGTAGTGGCTAGAAGCTGGAAAATGAATGGATGCCCATCAGTTGGAGAATGGTTGAGTAAATTGTGGTATATGAATGTTATGGACTATTATTGTTCTGTAAGAAATGACCAGCAGGATGAATACAGAGAGGATTGACGAGACTTACATGAACTGATGCTGAGTGAAATGAACAGAACCAGGAGATCATTAGATACCTCAACAACGATACTGTATGAGGATGTATTCTGATGGAAGTAGATTTCTTCGACAAAGAGAAGATCTAACTCGGTTTCAGTTGATCAAGGATGGACAGAAGCAGCTACACCCAAAGAAAGAACACTGGGAAATGAATGTAAACTGCTTGCATTTTTGTTTTTCTTCCCGGGTTATTTATACCTTCTAAATACAATTCTCCCTGAGCAACAAGAGAAATGTTCGGTTCTGCACACATAATATTGTATCCAAGATCTACTGTAACCTATTTAACATGTATAGGACTGCTTGCCATCTGGGGGAGGGGGTGGAGGGAGGGAGGAGAAAAATCGGAACAGAAGTGAGTGCAAGGGATAATGTTGTAAAAAATTACCCTGGCATGGGTTCTGTCAATAAAAAGTTATTTTAAAAAAAGAAAAGAAAAGAAACTTGCTTCAAAATTCTTTTTACATTTACTATCCCTCCCATTTATTCTATTTTCTCTCCTTTTACCCTGCTTGTTCCTCAAAAATGTTTTGCTACTGTTCACTCTCTCCCCCATTGTGTCCTCTTTTCAGTCACCCTCCCCCCTTCCCTTAGCCCCTTCTACTTTTCTGCAGGGTAAGATAGATTTCTATACCCATATTAAGTGTATGTTATTTCCTCTTTGAGCCATTTCTAAAAAGAATAAGTTTTACTCCCTCTTCTCTTCTTCTTTCCCTCTTCCCCTCCACTGTAAAAGCTTTTTCTTGCCTCTTTATGGCAGATAATTTACATAAGGTGAACTCTTTAACCAGGAAGGAAAGAAGGAAGGAAAAAAAAAACCCACACATTATTTGATTTCCTTTCTGAAAACAGAACACAAAGAAAAAATATGACTTAATCTTAGGTGCCATTAAAGAATAAATTTCAGATTTATTCAGTAACCTAAAGGAAAGATATTCTTTTTGAACATCTGGGATAGGATTGGGTGTGTATGTATAGAAACTAAGGAAATACCCATCAAGTGGTGACCAAACAAATTTTGCTATAAGTATGTAATGGAATTCTTTTGTTCCCTAAGGAAAAGAATAGTTTCAGAAAAACCTGAGACAATTTGTATGGAGAGATGGAGAGTGAAATAAACAGAATCAGGAAAATAACATTATAAATAAAGATAGATTTGAAAGATGAAAGAATGCTGATGAATGTAATGAATATCCATGATTCTAGAAGACTGAAGATGAAGTATGCTATGCCCCTCCTAATGGGAAAGTAATAGGATACAAGAGGATACAAGATAAATAATGTGACATGCTTTATTGAGATTACCAGTGTAGGAATTTGTTGCCTGTATTTTTTTTTCTCTTCCCCTCCTCCCCCCCCAGAAGTCAGGGAGGAGAGAGGCCAAGTGTGCTAGTACATACCTGTACACCTTGATTCTAAGGAAGCTGAAACTGGGGGTTCACTTGAGTTTGGTACTTTTGAACTGCAATAGACTAAATAACTACACAAAATCCAGTAATAATATGGTCTGTCTTCCAGTAGTGAAGGAGTAGGAGGACACTAGGCTACCTAAGGAAAGGCAAATCTACTGACATCGGAAATGAAGCAGATCAAAACTTCTGTACTAATCAGTAGTAGGATTGAGCCTTATGAGTGGTTGCTGTGTTTCCAGTCTTGGCAAAAGAAATGTAATCACAAACACACACACACACAGTGGGCAGAATGGAGGTGGGAGGAAGAGAAGATACAGTGATGATTAATAGAATATGGCAGGGATAAATGCAAGTGATTATCATCAAGAGAAAAAGACTAATTCATCCAGCCTTTCTTAGTGATTGACCACCATTATAAAATGTTCTTAGCACTGAATTTTGTGTGACATAAGTTAGAAAGCATTGTGTAGAAGTAATCCAAAAACATCTGTCCTGACATTCACATCTAGATATGCATAAAAGAATCAAAATAATAATAATAGTGTCATTTTTCAAGATTCTAAGTCTTTTAAAAATAACTTGGGAACTAAGAACATACTTTAAAATAGCAAAATGCTAGTGTCTGTTTAAAAGAATAGAGGTCAATGACTGCCAAGCCCTTTTAAAGTAATATGTGGACAGCAAACTCAGTCTGGTTTCAGGTGAAACTTATAAAACATTTTTACAATGTTTTCAAGGGAGAAAAAATTTTAAATATACAAATCTTCATTGACTTAAAGAGGAGGTGAGAATCCCAAGCATGAGGGACTGCTGGTAAAGATTCCCATAGTTAGGAGATGGAGTGTCATGTAGCAGCAAAGAAGCCTATTGAGACTGTGGAGAAGACTGGGAAGCAGCCAGGTTATGAAGTTCTTTTTTTTTTAAGCTTTTTATTTTTAAAACATGCACAGATAGTTTTTTTTTTTTTTTTTAAACATTGACCTTTGCATAACCTTATATTTCAGATTTTCCCTCCTTTGCTCCACCCCCTCCCCTGGATGGCAAGCAATCCAATATATGTTAAATCCAATATGTATAAACATATTTATACGATTTGTTGCACAAGAAAAATCAGATCAAAAAGAGAAGAAAATGAGTAAGAAAACAAAATGCAAGCGAACAACATCAAAAAGAGTAAAATGCTATGTTGTAATCCACGTACAGTTTCCACAGTCCTCTCTCTGGGTGACCATGGCTCTCTTCATCACAAGATCATTGGAACTGGCATCAGTCATCTCATTGTTGGAAAAAGCCACATTCATCAGAATTGATCGTCACATAATAGTGATGTTGCCATGTACAATGGTCTCCTGGTGCTCATTTCATTTATGAAAGTCTTTAAAAGCCAGATGGCGATATTTGATCCTGAATGTAATAGGGAATCGCTGAACTTAATTGAAGGGATAGCATGATCATCTCTTGGACTTTAGCAACATCATTTTGACACTTACTGGCAGAGGTTATTTTTATGTCCCCATTATTGATCATGATGTCTTGTACTTAGTAGTTACATAGTAAATATTGATTGAATTTAATCAGTTGTTGTGACCAATACAAAAATTGATCATCTTCTTAGGTAATCTTCCACAGATGACCCTTTTTGTATATAAGCAGAGTGATCTTCAAATGATCTTCTATCCCCAGACCCTCTCCCTATTTATTGATTCTTCTTTGAATACCTTCAAATGTACCTAAGTCTTCCTCTGTAGAGGGCACTTGAAACAAGGTCTTAACTCAGTGGAATCGATGAGATAATGGTTCTCTAGTTCATACATATTCAGTATGCTATAATGATGTAATTGTACTAAGGTATATAAGGGCTGAGAAGGACTGAAAATGAGACATTCCATTTTTGACCAGCCTTCTGGTGGCTGTCCTGCCTTCATCCCTTCTCCACTAAGACCAACGACTTAGGCTGATCTCGAGGTCTTCCAGAAAGCTAGCCCAAAACATTACATTCCCTCCTCAAAAAAATCTTCACTATACCTTCCCATTCACTCAAGCTACCATTGAGCTTTCTATCTTAATTCTTGTCTTCTCATCCCCCTGAATAGAAACTACTCTTTCCAAAGTTATCAGTGATATCCTTATTGTCAGATATGAAGATCTTTTCCCCAGGCCTCATCCTTCTTGACCTCTCTGCTGCAATTGACATTGCTGATCAACCTCTCCTGACTACTCTTTTCTATTATTTTTAGGATCCTACTCTGTTCTGTTCTTAGCTCTTCTATCTGATTAATCTCAAACTGGCTCATCATCCATTTAATATCTCTTAGCTGTAGGTATTCCTCCCAGGTTTAACCCATGCCTTCTTCTCTTCTCTTGCTTTTTCTTTTAGTGACTTCCTCAGTTTCCATGGTTTAATTATCATCTCTATGCAGATGACTCTCAAAGAGAGGACATAGGTAGCTAGATCAATATCTGGCCCTGGACTCTCTCCTGAGCTTCAATCCCTATCACCTACTGTGTGTTGCACATTTTAAATCAGATGTTCTAGAGACATTACAAATCCAACATGTCCAAAATGAACTCATTTTTCCCTGCAAAAATTCCATCCCTTCCAGATTTTCCTGTTTGTGAGGGTGCTATAATCATTCTCAGCTCTCAGTTCATGACCTATGTCTGTTCCCCTATTTTACTGTTTCTATCTCCCTACCTCTCACAACTAATCTTTCTACTCATGTAGATACTATCCTAATTCAAACTCTCATTACTTTTCACCTAGATTAGTGCAACAGCATCTTTTTTAATTGTTCTTTCTTGCCTTAATTCTCTCTTGCTGCACAAGAAAAATCAGATCAAAAAGGAAAGTAAATGAGTAAGAAAACAAAATGCAAAGGAACAACAACAAAAAGAATGAGAATGTTATGTTGTGATCCACATTCAGTTTCTACAGTCCTCTCTCTGGGTGTAAATGTCTCTCTTCATCACAAGATCTTTGGAATTGGCATCAGTCATCTCATTGGAAAGAGTCAGGTTCTTCAGAATTGATCATTGCATAAGATTGATATTGCTGTATACAATGATCTGGTTCTGCTCATTTCCCTTAGCATCAGTTCATGTAAGTCTCTCTGAAATCATCTTCCTGATCATTTTTATGCAACAATAATATTCCATAACATTCATATTCCATAACTTATTCATCCAATTGATTGGCGTCCACTCAGTTTCCAGTTTCTTGCCACTACAAAAAGGGCTGCCACAAACATTTTTGCACATGTGGGTCCCTTTCCTTCCTTTAAGATCTCTTTGGGATATAGGCCCAATAGAAATACTGCTGGATCAAATTGCCTTACTTTTCTCAACACACTGGTCTCATATCTACAGCCAAAGTAATTTTCCTAAGGCATAAATTTCACCTTGTGATTCCCCTACCTAGTTAATGGCTTCCTATTGATTCTAGGTGAAAAGTAATGAGAGGCTGAATTAGGATAATACCTACATGAGTTGAGAGATTAAATTTCTTTTTAACTTTTCAAGCCATTTGCAATCTGACCCCAGTCTCTTTTCCAAGCTCATAATCCTCCTCCTGTATTCAGAAGTCAGATCATATTGGCCCTTTCTTTGCTCATGACACTTTACCTCATATCACTTTGACTTTGCACTGACTTTTTCTCATACATGGAATGCATGCCTACCTTTCCTCTACTTCATAATCTCTCAACTTTTAAAATACAGTTGAAGCTGCAGTGGTGATACACTAGAATGTTTTCCAGTAAATACTTCATCATTGCATGTGTTTGACCTGTTTGGATTGCTTGCCATCTGGGATAAGGGGTGAAGTGTGGGAGAAGAGAAGGGACAAAGGTTTGGGATACAAGGTCTTGCAGGGGTGGGTGTTGGAGACTGTTTTTGTCTATATTTTGGAAATAGGGGGCTATTATTAAAAATGAATAAGTACTTTCAGCTCCTGGCATTTTTTTTCTCTCTCCCCCCATGTATAGAATTCTCTCCCTTCTCTACTGTTAATTACTGACCTTCTAAGTTTATTTTTTAACTCCTAATTAAAAACCTTAACTGCTCTTAATTCCAGTGTCCTTCCATCTTTGGATTATTTCTTATTTATCCTAGATATACATTGCATGTTTGTATTTATTTGCATCTTGTCTCCCCGTTAGACGGTAAGCTCCTTGAGGGCAGGAACTATCTTTGTCTTCTTTTTGTTTCCCCAGCTCTGCACATTGCCTGGCACAAAGTAAGCGTTTAATAAATGCTTATTGAATTGGTGCAAAATTAATTAAGTTGAGCCAAGAAAACAGTATACACAATAATTAACAATAATATAAATTTTTAAAAAGCACCAAAAAAATTACTGAAAAAAGTAACAAAAATTATAAAGCTCAAATAATACTCAGATGAAAAGATAAGCGAAGACATTCCCAATTTATGCCCTCAAGGAGTTGGGAAAGTTACAGGAAAAACATTGCATGTTTTCAGATTTTGTTGATGTATTGGTCAGGGTGTGGTCAGGGGGTGTGTGTGTGTGTGTGTGTGTGTGACTTTTTCCTTCTGTAAAAAATTACAGTTTATCATATAAGATGGTTTTTAGAGAAGGGGAGGAGGAATACATGGAATACTAATGTAAGAAACTAAAAACATCAGTAAAAAAAATTTTTTTTTAAATATACGGCTGAAGCACAGCTTTTTCATGAAGCCTTTCCTTATCCCCACCAATTCATAGTGAGTACTCTCCTTCCCAAACTACTTTATACTCAACTAATTTGTTAATCACTTTTTATCTGTACAATATATAGTTTTTATATGCATTGTTGTCTACTTGCAAATATGAGTGGTCTCATTCTTTGTACTTGTATCCCTAGGATCTAGCACAGTGCTTGGCACATAATAGTAGGTGATTAATAACTGTAAAAATATCTGCTGCTATATCAAAGGAATAGATTGTCTATATTTTTTATGTTTCAGCTAAAATACTGTTCCCACTATGTAGTTTTCAATCCCTAAAATATTAGCAAGTTGCCCAAACAACTTTGCTAATGTTCATATATGTTTTTTTCCTACTTGCCTGATGTAGATTGCAGATCTGTTTCTGAAATCTGTCCTTAACAACATCTGAATAGTATACTATAGAGAAAGAGACAGAGCATATGAAACTGACTCAATGTTCAGTCTTTTTTTTTCCCCCTAAAGGAAATTCATTCCAAGGTTCATCAATTAGGTAATGTCTTAGAAGTAACTAATTTGTATATTGTGCCTATATTGACCATCCTATTCCTGATCTGCTAGTTTCTTTAAGTGTTGTCAAATAACCTGATTGGGGTCTTTACAACCATAACCCCAACCCCCCAGGAAAACTGTGTTTGAGAACTTAAAAATGACCCAGAAATCCCAAAACCCCTTTTGCATTCCTTAAAAGACCCTTGTCTCCTTCCCTCCTGCATAATATTAGGAGCAGAAATCTCTTGCAATACTTCTATCTCCTTAAAAACACATTTTGCAAATGTGTCAGAAAAGAAAGCGGACTAATGTTTTTTGCTGGTTTCTTTAGACACTATAAAAGGCCCCTGGTCCTTTTGTTAGGGGCCACATGCTTTGGTTGTGAATCCCTTGTGGCCAAAATCAACTTTAATAAATTGTCCAATTAAAAATTAATATTTCAGGGGCAGCTAGATGGCTCAGTGATAAAGTATCAACTCTGAAGTCAGGAGGACCTGAGTTCAAATGTGGCCTCAGACACTTAACATTAACTAGCTATGTGACCCTGGGCAAATCACTTAACCCCAATTGCCTCCACCAAAAAATACTACTACTAATAATAATATTTCTCAACTCATCTCTATATCTTAGGGCACAATATTAACATATTCAAAAAATCTTAATCTTGATAAAATGTTGACCGTTTGTGGATCTGACTGTTTGCCAGAATTTAGGTGGACTCTCAAGTAATAGACAAATTGTCCTCATCAGACTCAAAAATTTTATAGTTTCAAGGAAATCTATTCTTTTCAATGAATTTATGATATAATTTATGAATTTTTTCATTTGAGGCAGTTTGGTTGAGAAGATCTGACCTGATCTACTAAAAGATTTTGGTTCCATAAAAGGAAGAGATAAAGAATACAAAGGGGAGGAATGAACAGGGAGAAAAGGGGGAAAAAACTGAGAAATTACCATCCAGAGAAGTTTTAGCATAAAAAACCTTCATAAAAACCTTCAAAACAGTAAAATTTATAGAATCTGATATATGTTTATCCCTGGATTTCTCACTGGTATACTTCTGGGTTAATCTGATCCTTAATATCTTAGTTTCTATGTTTAATCTATTTTAGAAACTGGATGGCTTCTACAGGGAGCCAACCCTCTGATATAGACGATATTTTTGGATTCTTCAGTGATGGAGCACCCCCCACCAAAAAACCAAGGTAAGGAAGAGAATAGAATCTCAAAAACAGAGGTAATGGTTATTGTTGTCTGATGCAGAGGAACAGCCTGTTCCATGTTCCATCTGTTTGGCATGTTGGGTTTTTCATAGAGCTTGTGTTGTCAAAAGCTATCAAAGCAAAGGTGATTCCTCAAAACTTGAATCTTTTTTTTTTTTTTTTTTTTTTAAGGCCTATGTTTTACATAAGCAGGTAAAGAGAGAGAAGGGAGGTAATGGTAGTAATAGTTGATTTTTACCCCAATACTACACTTCTCAAGACTAGAAGCAATATGCTTTCTTTCTTGATATTTCACTAAATCAAGGAGATGGCAGTAGAGACAGGGAGAGTAAAGAAAGCTCAGTTTTGTCCTCCAAATAAGTGATGGTATCCTCAAAACAAGACTGTTGAGGGGTGAAATTCTGCAGTCCCAGTCTCCATGTAAAATTTTGGCAAAAATGGGTTTATTTTCACTGAACAGTTCTCAGTGGGCTCCTGATTAAATGGTAGTGGCTATTTGGGATACAGAGTTCAATTTTATTTAGTTTTCTGTGACCCAGGATTAGGGATGATCTCCAGATAAATTGAGGGAATAATTTCCAGGTTAGTAATGGGTGGTGCTTATTCCCTGAAGCCAGGATCTCCAAATGAGTTGAAGATGGGGATTATTTTAGGAGTTTCCCAGAGGCCAAATAAAAGGATGCGGAGGGGTCTTCTGGAGATTCAGAGTTTTCTGACCCAGGCTTCCCCCACAAAGATCAGGGGACCACAGAGTCTTCATTACATCAAAGTGACGAAGGGGGACCCAAAACTCTCTCTCTGAAACTCCTTCAAGGAGAAAGTTCAATGCTAGCCTATTACACTTTTTGGATCTGATTCTGTCATCCACTATCTTAGCTGACCTACCCGGGTTTTTGTCATCTGCAAATTTGATGAATGTACCTTCTATGCCTTTATTCAGCTCATTTTCATTAGTAAAATGTTTTTTTAAAAATCAGATTTCTATGATGTTCTACTAGAGATCTTTTGTCATATTTAAATCCATCTGATTGTACTATTGTCTAATTCAGGGGTGGGAAATCTTTTTTCTGCAAGAGCCATTTGGATATTTTTAATATTCACAACCATATACATTGTCAAGTTATAGAACTCAAGTGGTGGGAGCTTGTTCTACCTAGCTTTTAGCTCATTGTTGCCTGTGCCTGCTTTAACAAATAATTTTGTTGGCCTTATCAGCCCTGCAAGATGGATGTTCCCCGGTCTAATCCATATCTCTCTATCTTCTTCACAAGAATATTTCAACATAGTTTACCTAAATTTTAAATGATTTATAAAAACTATGTCCACACCATTCTCATTTGCTAGTTTAATAATCCTCTCAAAAAGGAAATGAAGTTAATCTGGCATGATTTTTATGGTTTTATTTTTATTTTTGATAAAACCATAATGGCCCTTTATCATTACCACTTCAGTTTTTACCAACCATCTCAGTGACTTTCCAGGAATTGAAGTCAAGTTCAGTGAGTGACCTTTAGTTGGTAAATTATTTTTCTTCCTTTTTTTGAAAATTAAGCCAATGTTTGCCCTTCTCTAATTATGTTGTGCCTCTCCTGATTTTTGTGATCTTTCATATATCACTCACAATGGCTCAGGAATCATCTCTGCCAGTTCTTTTAAGACTAGAGGATGTAGTTCATCCAGGACAAGTGACTTTGTACTCATCAGGGCAGCTAGTAAGGTATTTCCTTATTTTTGGATATCACCTCCCTAATAGAAATGTTTTATTTTGCCATTTCCAGTGCAAAAATCATCTTAAAAGAGATATACTCAGTAGATTTGCAATCTCATCAGTGCAGGAGTACTTTCTGGCATTGATGGGGGGATCCCCGATACTCTCTCTCTTTGATTTGGGGGTGGGAGAGTATGAGGTAGAAACTCCTTGAAGGAGAAATTTTCCTTGAACCCTTTCCTCTACAAAAGGGAATCAAGACAAGTAGTTTCATTCTGTTATCCTGAAAGAGACCAGCACACCCTCCATTGATAACACTCATTACTAATTACACCCTTTAGGGACACTCATTAAAATTTCTATTCAATTTGGGGAAGATCTCTGGCTGATTTCAAATCAAACTGCCCTCAGCCTCTAGCCAAAGTTTCAGTTATTAAAAAGGGGCAACTGGACTTAACTCCTTGCAAAGAGGCCAAAGCGCTCTCTCTCTCCCTCTCGCTCCCTCTCCCTCTTGCTCTCTCCCTCTCGCTCCCTCTCCCAGGATTCCTCTGCCAGTCCTTTACTTCTGTCGGGACCTTGCCACTAAGGAAGTCAGCCTCCTAGCAAAAGCTAACTTCCCAGTGTCAATAAACTTCTTTTGCCAATCTAACTTTTCAAATTTGAAAATTCTTTTACAAAGGACCTGCGGGCCGACTAGAGGGGGTTCCCACAACTCTGCCCTGCACCAAACCTCATCAGTATCAGTTTCCAGCATAAAAGATCCTTCTCCTATGAAAAGAAAAAAGAATAAAAGTTGAGCAGTTCTACTTTGTTTCTTTTATCAATTATCATTACCTTGTCCACCCCAGCAAAGGTTCTGTCTCTTCTTTCATCGTCCTTTCTTTCCCAGTAGAGCTTAAGCTTTTATTATTAGTCTAAACTTACTCCAGTTGGATTCTGCTATTTATTTATGCTATTTTATCTTCTGTTAGCAGGCATTGTTTCCATCTTCTTCATATTTTTTAGACATTTTTTGTAAGATTTTGAGTTTCAGGTTTTTTCTCTTCTCCCTCCCACTGCCCCATGGCAAGCAATATGATATGGAATATACATGTGTAATTATGTAAACATATTTCCACATTACTTATGTTGTGAAAGAAGGAACAGAACAAAAAGGGAGAGCAAGGGGGAAAAAAGAAAACAAAAAATGAAAATAGTATGCTTCAATCTGCATTCAGACTTTATAGTTTTCTTTCTCTTATTTTCTATCATGATTCTTTTGGAACTATCTTGGATCATTGTATTGCTGAGAAGAGTTAAGTCTATTATAGTTGATCATCATACAGTGTTGCTGTTATATAGATACAGTTATAGTTGATCATCATACAGTGTTGCTGTTATATAGATAGTGTTTTTCTGGTTCTGCTTACTTCATTCAACATCAGTTCATCTAAGTGTTTCCAGGCTTTTTTGAAATCATCATTTCTTATTCCATTACATTCATATATTACAACTTGTTCAAACATTCCCAAAATTAATGGATATTCTCCCAATTTCCAGTTCTTTGCTGCCAGAAAAAACTGTTAAAAATATTTTATACATGTTGGTCCTTCATGATCTCTGAGATACAGACGTAGTAGTGGTATTGCTGGATCAAAGGATTTTCACAGTGTGATTGCCCTTTGGACATAGTTCCAAATTACTCTCCAGAATGATTGGATCAGTTCATAACTCTACCAACAATGAATTAGTGTCCCACTTTTCCCCATTTATGTTTCTTTAATCAGTAGTAATTTAGAGCATTTTTTCATATGACTATAAATAGCTTTAATTTCTTCTGAAAATTGCCTGTTTATATCCTTTGTTATTTATCAATTGGGGAGTGTCTTGTATTTTTAGAAATTTTACTCAGATCTCTATGTATTAAAGAAATGAGGCCTTTGTCAGAAATACTGACTGTAAAAATTGTTTCCCATCCTTATGCTTTCCTTCTAATCTTGGCTGCAAAAACTTTTTAATTAATGTCAAAAAAAAAAATTATCCATTCCATCCTTTGGTCATAAATTCTATCCTCCTCTATGGATCTGGCAAGTGAACTGTTTGTTTCTTGCTCTTCTAGTTTGCTTATGGTATCACTCTTCATGTTTAAATCATGTATCATTTTGACCTTTTCTGTGCCTAGTTGCTGCTATACTGTTTTCCATTTTTTCCAGCACTTTTGTCAAGTGTAGTGAGTTCTTATCCCCGAAGCTGAAATCTTTGGGTTTAACAAACAGTAGATTACTACTGTAATCATTTACAGCTGTATTTTATAGACCAGGTCTATTCCACTGATCCACCACTCTTGTTTCTTGGTCAATACCAAATGGTTTTGATGATTACTGTATTATAATATAGTTTTAGATCTGGTATAGCTAGGCCACCTTCCTTCCCCTTCCCCCCCCCCCCCATTAATTCCCTTGATATTCTTCACCTTTTACTCTTCCAGATGAATTCTGTTTGTTTTTTTTTTTTTTTTCTAGCTCTATAAAATATCCTTTGGTTTCTTTTAAAATCCAAGTTGGTTAGTGAGTTTTCGTGTTTGAATTAGTATCCCTAGATAAATCCCCTGTTTCCTCTACGTTAGAATTGTTTCTCTTTATGTCTTAGAATTTAATTTTCAAGCTCTCCTGTGCTGACTTCCTTTAAATCATTTTAGTCCATGGGAACCTACTTTCCTTCCTTTGAATCTCAATAAAATTTGCTTTCCTAATATATGGAGTACATGTCAGACTATGTCTGACTTTCCTCTTCTCTGTCACAAACTCTAGAAAAAATGATCTCT
Source organism: Sarcophilus harrisii (assembly GCF_902635505.1). Classification (NCBI taxonomy): domain Eukaryota; kingdom Metazoa; phylum Chordata; class Mammalia; order Dasyuromorphia; family Dasyuridae; genus Sarcophilus; species Sarcophilus harrisii. The sequence continues at coordinate 459,169,308 of NC_045428.1, read as the reverse complement.
TCCCATGCCCCAGGATTCTCATCCTTTCAACCCCAGAATCATTGTTTAGTGAGAGGAAGATCCAAAATAAAATTTTCTCTTATTACTTCCTCCAATTTCTGAAAGACAACATAACCACTAAGGTAAGTCAAGGAGCTATTAGTAGCTTTGCTTTTGGCAGAGACAAAGCAACAGCAGATATCTGGAAGTAATTGAACTTCCTCATCACTACTTTGTTATACCTCTGTGCCAGAATTGTGATGTTTCCAAATCACTTCATCTAATTCAGGTATCCTGTGATGTACAGGATATACAGGACAATTTTGTCATTCATGTGACAAAATTATTTTTTGTTTATTATTCTTATAACCACTTCAATATTTCTGCATATTTCCTGTTCTGTGTTCCTGGATTTCCTCATGTGAGTATACTTTGTTAATATATCCTAACCCACCTCTGTTTTGATTATCTTCTTTTGAATAAGGTATATCCATCAAGAGGCATAGACTATATCATCATGCTTTATATTCCTTCAGCTATAACTCTGAAGTCAAATATACACCTTTGCATTAGGAAGTCAGTTTCTCCTATTTGTTGCCTTATCTTTAGACATTTATAGATATATACTTGAGACCATGGGTTTAATTGACTCCCTTCTTGGATCATGTTTTTTCTGAACCTTTAGATTTCTTATTTGTTATTCTTTTGTAGCTATTCTTTACAATATCTAACCTAGGGAATATACATAAGCAATCTTCTCCTTCCCTGCTTTTTTTAGTTTAAAGCCGTTTTCACTAGATTTCTATGACACTTAGAAAATACATTATTCCCAGCTTGTGTTGGGTTTATTTCTTCTTTTATCAGGAATCTCTGCCAGCCCTATATTGTAAGCTATGATTTAAAAACCTAAATCCCCAAACCAGAAATCCTTAATATCACCTTAGAATTGCCATCTGTTCACTTTCTGACTTAATTTTTCTCTTCTTCACACTTGTGTCTTCAATGGAACAGTAATGATACACAACTTGTGCTATATAAATTTTATAATCATTGGCAATACATTTATTCTGAAAGTATCATTTGTGACAACATTAATCACCAAAAATTGAGATTTAGATCAATGCTTTGAGAGGTTTTTTGTTATATCTTGGATACATGCCCCAAAAAGACAACAAACATTTTTATTGTTATCAAGATAACAAATATCTGTTCCAGGACCCCTGATTAGAAGCTTGTCAAATACTATTACTTTTTTCCTTGATTCTTTCTGAATCATCTCTCATCTGATAGCTTCTCTGGCTCTTTTATATCATTTTTGGTATCACAAGCAACTTCTTTCTCTTCAGAAAATTCCCTAACTCTCTCTAGCTCCCTTTTCTGAAAGACAAGTCTCAAATCTCTTTTTAAGCTTTAATTGTACAGCTGTCCTTTTCATTCCCTTTCTCTTCTGTGTAACCATTTCTATTTTCTCATTTTGATAGAAGTCAAGTCTTCCTTCTTTTACCTCAGATCTATTCTTTTCCACTGAAGTTTTACGTCTGCTTCCTTTATTCTCCCTCCTTTGTAATAAAAAGAGATATTCAAGTCCATTCACCACCTCACACAGAAAGATAGTCAACGTTTAGAACATATAACAGTTATTTAACAGCGATACAAACATAATTGCACAAGTCTCTTTACTCTCTATAATAGTTGAGATTTTCCATTTGGTTTTTGAATCTGTTTGAAGGTATTTACTCCCTCAATCTTAACATGTAGTTAAAACATTTACATTCATTTATCACTTCTTAATAACTTGACAATCGGTCAGATTCCTTATATCAACAATTTTCTTTTTTATTGTTATTATTTTATTTTATTTATTTGTTTCACTGAAGCAATTGGGGTTAAGTGATTTGCCCAGGGTCACACAGCCAGGAAGTATTAAGTGTCTGAGACCAGATTTGAATTCAGTCCTCCTGACTTCAGGGCTGGTGCTCTATCCCCTGTGCCACCTAGCTTCCCCCCATGTCAACAATTTTCAAGGCCATAGCCACCTCCCTTCAGCCTTACACTAATCTCTGATTGCTTTCAGCAGTTTGCCCCACCTCATCCACCAATCCAAGAATGGGACAAGACTGACTTCACAACAGAAACAACAAAAGTCTTTAATCTACTTTATCAATTAATTAGCTTAATCCTTTGATTGTTCCACTTACCTTTTCTTGCTTACCTTGTCTTCTCTATTGTCATTATTCACCCCTGTCAGACTCTTCATGACCCCATTTGGGCTTTTCTTGGCAAAGATACTAGCATGGTTTGCTTTTTCCTTCTCTAACTCATTTTACAGATATAGAAACAGAGGCAAACAGGGTTAAGTGACTTGCCCAGAGTCACAAAGCTAGTAAGAACCTGAGGCCAGATTTGAATTCAGATCTTCCTTACTCTAGGTCTACCATTTCATTGCCAAATACTTTATCCTTGTCACTCTTGAGCTTACCTCTCTTCAGGTTCTATTCTGTAATTTTCTTTGCTTCTCCTTAATTGTATGTAGTTCTGTTATAATCTAGAATCTCTACTTATATGAGCTTGGATATTGTTCTTCGGATTTTCCTTAATTTCTCCGAAATTTCTCATTCTCAAATTCAACCATTGACCTGTTTTACATCTCTCCACATCATCTACAAAATTTTATTATTTGTTTATAATTATTCAACTTACATCTTTTATCCTTAACTCTGAAATTCAATTATCAGACTATATCACACTATTCTTCTATCACTCCTTGTCTAGAGTGGGACAGTAGATAGAGTTAGACTAGGAGTCAAAAAATCCTTCTTCCGATACTTATTAGCTCTTTGACTATAGGCAAAATACTTAAACTTACTATATTTTCTCATCTGTAAAAGGGTATTGTTGAGATGATTCATTCCAGTTCCAATGATCTTGTGATGATGAGAGCCACCTACACCCAGAGAGGGGACTGTGGGAATTAAGGGTGGATCACAACATAGCATTTTCACTCTTTGTTGTGGTTTGCTTGAATTTTATTTTCTTTCTCATTTTCTTTCCTTTTTGATCTGATGTTTTTTTCCTGAAGCATTTAGGGTTAAGTGCCTTGCCCAGGGTCACACATATAGAAAATGTTAAGTGTTTGGGACAGATTTGAACTCAGGTGCTCCTGACTTCAGGGTTGGTGCTCTCTCCACTGCACCACCTAGCCACCCCAGTGTGGTGTTTTTCTTCTTTAAATATAACAATAATGGTTCTCTCGGGGAGGTTTTCTGAAGGCAGCCTTAGTTTCAGTTACAAATAATCACCCAAAATGCAGCCAGCTGATAAAATGCAAACATTTATTTTCTTCTTCCAAGTCTTGTCTCTTTCCTTGGGCCCAGTTAGCTCAGAGGCCTATCTCTCTGCTTGGTTCCAAGAGCTCTTGCAAATTGTCCCTTGATTCTACCTCTGCTCTCTCTCCTTGGTTCTAAGAGCTCTTGCAGCTTTGTCCTTTGCCTCTGCTTTCTTCAGCCTCCAGATGGAATGAATCTCTCTTGCTTCTGAGAAAGGGCTTCTGGCTCTCAGTCTCCCAGAGTGCTGAATCTGGTTGTGCCTCCGAGAGAGTGCTTCTCCTCAGCTGAACTGGCGCTCCCTCCTCCAATCTAATTCAGCTGAACTCTTCTCTCAGTGTTTTCAGCTCAACTCCCTGAGAGAGCCGCTGTCTGTTTCTTATATAGGATCTCTTCTGAGACAGAGGGATTATGGGTTTCTCCCAGAGAGCTCTCTGGCCCTGAGAGTTTCAAGGGAGATGTGAATTCAGATATCTCATATTAAACCCTGAAATCTCCCAAACTTGTGAACTCCAGTGAGTACAGGTGTGAACACAAGCATTGTTTCTCAGTTCCACTTAGTACCTTATTTCAAGTTGAGTTAACACTAGGATTCCAACACCCTATATTTGATTTTTCTTGTGCAGCAAGATAATTGTATAAATATGTATGCCTATATTGGATTTAACATATATTTTACTATGTTTAACATATGTTGGATTACTTGCCATCTAGGAGAGGGGTGGGGACAAAGGGGGGAAAATTGGAACATAAGGTTTTTCAAGGATCAATGTTGAAAAATTATTCTTGCATATGTTTTGAAAATAAAAAACCAATTAAAAAAAGAAAAAAGTATTATTGTGTATAGCACATATTCTTTGAGAAGATGTATGGGTCCTCAGTTCTTTCAGAAACTTAGTAACTCCCACTTCTTCCCAGCCCCCATTTCAGATTCCATAAACACACCAAAGGCAAATTTATTCACATCTTTTTCCTAAAATTAATTTTTTTTCTTAAAGATCCATATAACATATATGGGTTAAAATCCCCATGACTTTGTCATCCTGATGTCTAAATGATTAAAAAAAAAAAAAAAAAAAAAAACCCAGGTCATAAGTTTGGATTTTTTCTCTTGAGTTACTTTTGTTTGTTTGTTAAGTCAAATCTACCTATACCATTCTACAAGAACTATAATTTTGGGATCTTTCCTGTCCCTTTTGTTTTGTCTGAAGTATGACTGATTATAAAAGAAAGTCAATTTCAGGATCTCTTTTGATTCCTAAAGCTGGTTCTTTTCTTGCTTTGTTTTTTTAGCATAGACTTTCCTAATAAGAGCTCTGTCTGCTTCATGTACTTTGGAGGGAAATATTTTTTTAAATGTTTAGCTTGTATGACAGTTATACTCTTAGTATATTATTTTTTCTGTCTGACCAAGGTCCTTCTAGTCCAATAAAAATGTATTAAGTAATTAACATAAAGGTACTGATAGTGCTCTGTGACCAGGAACAAATCATTTACTCTCATCGAACCATCCTCAACTGTAAAATGAGAGTAATACAACTTGTCGTGCTTCTGTCTTGACTTTCAGGAGGATCAAAATAAGATAAAATAGAGTGCGTTGTAACCCTAAAGGAGTATAAACCCAATAGGGGTATGCAGCATGTACAGGAATACTAGAATGTGAGATAGAATGTAATAAGGACAAAAGAGAGAGCCAAACAAAATTCCCTAAGAAAATTTGAGGAGGGGGAGATAAGTCTCACTTTGAAGATAGATGGGGATTAGGAGAGACTTCAGAGAGGTGTACCTGATTTGAGTTTGTAGGCTAAGCATTTCATCATGCAGAGATATTAAAAGTTTTGAGTGAACAGCTACACATCCTGAATATTAAATAGAATATTCTGAAAGCAGATAGTTAAGGATAATTTTATTAGTACTCCAGTTTGGCATGAAGGGGAGTCATGTAAGTTCAACTAAAATAAGTAAATTGGAGCCAGAGTGAGGATGACTTGAAGTGCCTAAAGAATTTGTATTTTATTCTTTGGGCAAAAATTCTTGAGAGTTTTTGTATAGAGGAGTAACACTCTCAGGCCAGTGCTTTAGGAAAATAAATTCTCAAATATTCTTCTTTCTGCAGGAAGCTGCTCCCAAGTTTAAAATCCAAGAAGCCTCGGGAACTTGTGCTTGTGATTGGAACAGGCATCAGTGCTGCTGTTGCACCTCAAGTTCCAGCTCTGAAATCATGGAAGGGATTAATTCAGGCCCTGCTAGATGCTGCTATTGATTTTGATCTTCTTGAAGATGAAGAGAGCAAAAAGTTTCAGAAATGTCTCCATGAAGACAAGAACCTCGTCCATGTTGCCCATGACCTTATACAGAAACTGTCTCCTGTGAGTGTCCCTGTTTGGGCATTCTGCATTTCTCAAAACCCTTAGTGGTACTCTTACTTTAGAGCAAAGAGACAGAAAGCTTAATCACATCTGTAGCCATTTGATTCTTAAAGATATCAAGAAGCTAAAATATTCAGGCAAATCTAATTAGATGAATTTAACAGGAATGTTACACTTGAATAATAATTAACTTTAGAAGTGCAATGTGTAGGAGGTATGATAATTTGTGTGAAAATTATTTGGTGGTTTTAAGTAAATTGTGAGCTTACTATGAATTTGTAATATAACCCAGCCAAATTAACTCATGGAACCTTAGGCTTCAGGAGATATTGGATTCTATTCAGTGGAGGTCTTCAAACAAAGAATGATTGACTATTTTTTGTAGAGGGGATTTTTGCTGAAGTATTATTTGGATCAGATGGCTTTTAGGGGCCACTCTAACTGAGATTCTGAGACTATTCTATAAAGTTACTATATAACAAAATTTCTTTGATATAATTTATTTTGATCCCACTTTAGTTTGTTTAGTCTTTTCTTTTTTTCCTTTTTTTTTTTTTTATGATCAAGAATTTTTTATTTCACCTCAGCATTAGATCCTTTTCCTAAAAGGCCATATTTTCTGGCAAGCCAAGCCAGGGGTGCTTGGCCTTCTCTTGTCAGTTATGATCTTTGGTTATGATGAAATTTTTCCTTAATATTAGTTAGCTTCACTCAGTGAATCCAAGATATCTCTGGATATCTGACTTACAAAGTTGCTTCCTAACTTGGACATGTTCATTTTGAAATTGATGTTCAGTCATACTTCCGATGTTACAGAATTACTGAAGTATGAGTAATATTATCACTCTGCTTATACTGGGAGCCTATTCATAGAGATCCCAGGGTAATAGCTGTATAGATGGTCTCTGTTGACACATCGCTTTACTGACCTTATGGCATCTTGGCTGTGTTGCTCTGCTCATCCCTTAGATTTATCTGAATGTTGATCTGCTATTTGCTGGGTGATAGTTGCTCCCTGGTTCTTGATTAATCTCTTCAAGTCCACAAAAAATCTTCAATTTCAGTCAGGTATGACATAGTAATTAAAATCTTTTCCTGATAAAGGCAGGTTATAATTTTTTAAGTGTTCCCAACATACCCAGTTAACATAACTTTGGCAGAATGCCCCTGAGCTTTCTAAGTTTTTCTGGCTGGAGATTCAGGTCTTCTGCTGATTTGCTTAGTTTTGAGAATGTGTGGTCTTTTTTTTATACAAAGATCATTCTATTCATATCAATATAGTGAATGTTTTGGGTTTTTTCAGTAGTCGTGATGATTTGTATTGATTTTTCCACACTCTTAATACAAGCTGTATATCTGTTTCACCCAAGCCAAAATCTTTTTAGGAATTCATAATATAAATAGAAAGATTCTCACCAGATGGGGAAGAACCATGTTTTCTCACAAATTTAGAGATAATATGATTTGCTTTTTTTTTGTATTGTTTTGGCTATTGCCAAGTTGATTAACTCCAGAAATGAGTCAGGGGGTCCCCTTATCCAGTTTTGCTAAAAGTCAGGATTCATGTGGAAGTAGAGAATATCTGCTAGAAGCAAAAGGTATTGGGATGTGTTATTTTCCACTTTGTCAAATGCATTTATAAATCAGAAAATACAGTCTCTTCTCTTTAAAAAATTAGTTGCCAGTGAAAACCTTTTTAAAAATTCTCTTATAGAGAGATTTTGTTGATTTTAAGTTTAACCTAAAAGAGGGATTCTTTTGGACCTTTTATAAATAAGGTTATATTTTATATATTTTATTCATCTTTTTTAAAAATGAAGATAGCCCTTCTGGGGAGGGAAGGGAGAAGCAGTTGGGGTTAAGTGAATTCCCCAGAGATACACAACTAGTAAGTGTTAAGTTTCTGAGTCCAAATATGAATTCAAGTCCTCCTGACTTCAGAGCCCAGTGCATTCTCCATTCCCTCATCTAACTTCCCCAAAATAAGGATAGTCTTTACTGGCATTGATGATATAAAGACTAAGGTTTATAAAATCTCCATCAGCTAGAATTTATTAAATGCTTACTCTGTACAAAGCATTGTGCTAAATTCAGGTTACAAAGAAAGAAAAGGGTAGTCCCTGCTGTCAGGGAGCTTGCATCTAATAAGGAAACAACCTCAAACAACTGTATATGAACAAGATATGTGTAGGATAAAGATAACTTGCAGTGGGAAAGCGCTAGCATTAAAGGAGATTGAGAAAGGTTTTGTGGAGAAGGTAGAACTTTATCTAAGACTTTAAGGAAATCAGAAGCAGAGTTAAAGAATGAGAAACTTTCAGGTATGCAGGACAAACACTAAAAACTATTCGAGTGATGGAATGTCATCTTCAAGTAAACAACTAAGACACTAATGTCCCTGGATCACCAAGTACATGGGGGGGTAGTGTAAGATTTAAGAAGGCTGGAAAGATAGAAAGGGATCAGGTTATGAAGAACTTTATAAACCAAATAGAGGATTGTATATTTTATCCTGGAAGCTCTAGGGAGCTGCTGAAATTGATCGAATGGGGGAAGTGAGGGGCACTTTAGGAAGATCATTTTGGCACATGATAGACTGAAATGAAGAAACTTGAGGCATTGAGACCAACCTGTAGAGTACTACAGTAGTCCAGGTGTGAGATTATGAGGGCTCACATGGTGATGTAACAGAAAAAGTATCAGGAAAAAAGAAGGGGATAATAGAAAAGATGTTAAACACAATAGGATTTGGCAACTAGTTGGATATGGTGAGTGAAAGCTTTTAGAGCAATATATTGTTAATTTAAAATGTAACTGGTTGGATCAGGGAAGGCATACTTTAGGTTAGGATTCACAGTTCATCTTTATCATTATATTATCTTAGCTATGACACTCCCATTAATATCATAGAGTATGAATTGAAAGAGACCACAAAAGCCATCTAGACCAATTTTATTCCTGAACAGAAATCTTTATAATATCCAAGACAACTGGTCTTCCAACTTTTCCTTGATGGCCTACTATTTGAGCGAAAACCCACTATTTCCCAGGGTAGTACATTGTACTTTCAAATAGCTCTCCCTGGTGGATTAGGTTGCTTGGAGATATAGTGGATTCTCTGACTCTTGTAATCATTTTAAGCTTATTAAAGTGCCTTTTTGGCAACATTAAACTATGACTGGATGGGCACATTGAGTTTGTTCTGCTTGAATAAAGAGAGAAACTTATTTAATCAATATCAGGATATTCAGTCCACATTTCTGAGAAAATATATCCAATTAAAGCCAATAACTCCTTGCACAGAGTGAATAAGGATTTGTGGATTGTCTTTTTATAAATCTTATGTCAATTGTTAGCCTAGATAGAAAGAGGGAAATTTTAAAAAATCTAAGGATTTTAGGTTTGGGGGGGTTTTGGGGGGCAGTTTTTGTTTTGAACAGTGACTAATATGTGATAGAACACAAGTTTAAAAGAAATGTAAAATTGAGTTTAGTGTGTCATATTAAATGAATGAGAAAATATTTTTTTAAGTAAGTTGTGTGGGAGTTTGGTATTTCCGTTTGTTTGACCATTTAAACATCTGTGTTTGTGTTCCTAAATCCCCTCTTATAAATGCCATTGATGGAAAATTAAATTGGTTCCAGTGTTACCAGCTTTAAGAGAGAAAAATATTTGTTTGATTCTAAGAAATCATTCCAGCTTACGAAAAAAAGCCACTCTGCTTTCCATATGTATTCATACTCACAAAAATCAAAGTTCAAGAACATTTGGGCTAACTAGTAATTAGTTGTGAATGAATGAATTAAAATAGAATTCATTTCCAGTTTTTAGTTTTTACCTTCTTTTTCTTACAAGCAAGAATAGTTCTACTGCCTCTGATGACTCCTAGGGTACTATCACCTTTTAAAAGAGTAATAAAACTAGATAGCATAAAGTGAATCAGCAGTGTCTGTATGAGTCCAAATAAGACTGTGACTATAAAATTTAACAAGGAAGTATTTGTTTTAGAACAAAAATGTCTTGTGTGTTTTTAAGGGTCATTTACATGCTTGTCTGATAAAGTTAGATGATAGCCTTTCTAATTACTTTTTTTGTCTGCTGTTGAGATTGTTCTTTCTGATTAGAGAATATGGAAAGACATTGTTTCCTCTTAGCTATCTGTGTATTCAGCTTCAGGGTCACAAAAGTATCTATACTTTGTTACTATATGCAATGAACAAGAGTTTAAAATTTGATATACATAACTAGCAGTGGAAGAATATATTAATTGGAACTTCATTTAGCTCTGGAAAGCCTTGACTATATGGTAAAGACTGATGGCAAAGTGGGATAGTAAATAAGGGAATCCAGTTCATTTCATAGCTGCATATCACCAGCTGAACATGTAACCTTAAACAATATTTCACTTCTTTGCTGTAGCTTATCTATAGAGAATAATCATTTGGTTTGGATTTTTAATTGTGAAAATCGAAGAAAAGTGTTATTAGGCAAATAAAAATTTCTTTTTGTAACACCATGGAAACTGATCTCATTTTGAGAATTTCAGTATCAAGAAAACATGAAGAAGTCTTGAAATTTTTCTGAGAAAAGATTGAAGAAGCTAAATATTAATCGCATATCTACCTAATTCAGAGACATGAATTTTAAGCAGGAAAGCTTGAGATCATTAGGAAATAATTCTTGACTCTCACCTATTAAATAGTAATGGGACGTACTGGAATGGGATGTACAAATGACTCATTTGTTTTAGGATATCAACACACACACACACACACACACACACACACATATATTCTGATATTGCCATTTTCCTTGCCGTCTCCATTTAGTAAATATTAAGTTCCTCCAAAAGTATACAAATTTACTGCAATGCATTGGGAAAGGTTGAAAGACACAATTTCTGCCGTTAAGGGCTTGTAGTGTGAGAGTGATTATAAATAAGTACCCAGAAAATTAGAATTAGAGGGAAAATATACTATTAGTACATGACAGGTACAGCAATATGAAAGTAACTTTTTAAAACAGTATTCACAATAATATTTCTCTGCTTAATCATGATCATTATATATTTATTCCAGATGGATTAGATAATGTTATTGTTTTGCTAAACATTATTTTAATACTTAGGGAAGTACATTACTATTTAAAATTAAGAATTAGTGATATTATTATTTAAATTATAGGTTGGTAGCCAGATGCTTTATTTACCAAGAATTTACATAATTTTAGCTACATTTTAGTGTTTCAAAACCCTATCTTAAAGCATGAGTTTATATATTGTTGCCCGTTTACAGGATTGTAAGTTTCTTGAGGGAGGAACTCTCATATTCATTGTTATATTTTTCACAGCCTCTAATACAGTATGTTATATGTAGTACTTACAGATATTTATCAAATAACAACCAATTCAGTTCAAACACTTATCAGGTACAGATTGTGCTATACACTATGCTAAGCACTAACAAATAAAAAGTTTAGATAAGATATGGTTTTATGGATTTTAAAGTCTAAGGTGCTCTAGTTAACATAGTACAAGTATAAAAAGTGCTTTGATAATATAAGTAAAGGAAGATAGCATTATTGACTGAGGAGATCAGAAGTACAAAAAAGTGGCAGTGGAGTTTTCAGGGATGTAAAAGGTAAGAATTAAGTTGGAGAGTGGACGGGTATTGGGAAGGCTGCTCTACGCATCAAGAACAAAATGAGCAAAGACAAGGAAGTAAGAAAATACAGGAAATATATTGGGAGATGGTGAGTAGTATGATTTGGCTAGAGTCTAGTTTATGAATGGCTATAGTATTGTCATATCTTTGAAAATTAGAAGGGACTTGAGCAGATATCTTGTCCAACTCATAAATGGAAAAAGGAAAAAAAAACATTCTTACCTATCCAATATTTGGTTATCCACCTTTTCTTAAAGATGTTCATAGAAGGGAAACCCCACCACCTTGGAAAATTGAAAAACTATAATGATACCAGATTGCAAAAGGTCTTGAATGTTGGTTAGGTCAAATTATGAAGAGGAAGGAAGAGGGAAGATGGGAATTAAAACTTTACTCAATGAGAACACATTGAAGAGTTTTTGAGCAGAGCAGTAAAATGACCAGATAGAGCTCAGTAAAATAGATCATATATATAGAGCTAGGAAGGATCTTAGATGTCATCTAGTCTAGTCTTCTCTTTTACATTTAAGGAAATAAAGGCCATAAAGATTATCTAATTTGCCCAAGTTGTGAATGGTAGAGCTAGGAACCACAACAGAGTCCTGACTGCTACTCTTCAAATCCAACACCTACTATGTCCCAGATAGTATACTAAGCACTGGGGTTACAAAGAAAAGTCAGGCTTCCTGCTCTCAAAGAGAACACAATCTAATAGGGAGACCGCATTCAAATTACAATTTAAAGACAAGCTCTGTACAGAATAAATTGGAAATAATTGCCAGAGGGAAGTAGAATTTAAGCAGGATTGGGAAAACCTTCCTATAGAAAGTAGGATTTTAGTTGAGATTTAAAAGGAAGGCAGAGATTAGAAGGAAAAGCATTCTATGCATAGAGGACAGCAAGTGAAAATGCCCAGAATTGGAAGATGGGGGATGATCTTGTCCAAGGAACAGCAAGAATGCCAATATCACTATATTAAAGAGAACATAACAAGATGTGAAGTATAAGCAAAAAGTAGGGAAGTCTTGGTGTGACTAGGTGGTTTTCAGGAAAAACTAGATTCACTAGACATATGCTCTGTGACTCTGGCAAGTTATTTTACCTCAGTGTCCCAGGTACCTCTCTCAGATAGTAAGCTATAGAACAAGTGCACCAACCCTGAAGAGATCTGAGTTCAAATCCAGCCTCAGATATTTAACACGTACTAACTATGTGACCTTGGGCAAGTCACTTAATCCCAGTTACCTTTTTTTAGGTATGGCTTAGACTAGATAGTCTCTCAAAACCTTTCCAACTCTGAAATTCTTTGGTCATTTAGATACTTAAAGTGAAAAGTCTTATGCACAAATAACAAGTACTCTTTAGAGAAATATTGCAATGGTAACAGGTGACTTGGCAACATAGATTTGATCTGTTATTATCCATTATTTCTTAAATCCTTCTCCAGCGTACCAGCAATGTCCGTTCTACATTTTTCAAAGACTGTTTATATGAAGTATTTGATGACTTGGAGTCAAAGATGGAAGATTCAGGAAAACAACTGCTGCAGTCAGTCCTCCACCTGATGGAGAATGGAGCCTTGGTATTAACCACAAACTTTGATAATCTCCTAGAACTATATGCTGCAGACCAAGGAAAACAACTTGAATCCCTTGACCTTACTGATGAGAAAAAGGTAAAGAATAAAAAATAGTTAAGTACTATTACGTGGGGCAAAGGATTATTTCTTTTTAAAAAATATATATATAAAATACTATTTTCCCCAGTTACATGTAAAAACAATTTTTAACATTTGGTTTTTAAAACTCTTGAGTTCCAAATTTTCCTTCTTCCTTCCCATCCCCCTCCCCCAATGAGAAGGCAAGCAGTTCAATACAGATTATACAGGTATAGTCACACAAAACATTTCTATAAACATTTCCAATACATTCCAATAATTGTCACATTGTGAAAGAAAATATAGACCAAAAAAAAAAAAAATCCTCAAAAGAAAAATTATGTTTAAAAAGTATTCTTCACAAGTTTGTGCTATGATCCACTATGACAGACTTGGCTTTTCTCAGTAGTTCAATGATCCAAGGCAGTCCCAATAAACTTGGGATAAAAAACATCCTCTGCATCCAGAGAGAAAACTATGGAGACTGAATGTAAGTCAATGCATGCTGTGTTCACTTTTTTTTTTCTTTCTTGGTTTTTTTTTTCTCTCTCGTGAATTTTCCTTTTTGTTCTGATTTTTCTCTCCCAACATGATTCATAAATAAATAAGAAATAAAATGAAATTACATATAACACACACACACACACACAATGCTGTTTTTTTGTTTGTTTGTTTTTACATGTAACTGGGGGAAACAAAATTTTTTTTTAAAAAAAATCATGCTTCAATCCGTATTCAGGCAGTTCTTTCTCTGGATATGGACAGTACTCTCCATCATAAATCCTTCAGAACTGTCTTGGACCATTGCATTGTTTAGATTAGCCAAGTCATTCACAGACATTCATCTTACAGTATTGCTGTTATGTTGTACACAGACATTTCACTTTGCATTAGTTCATGTAAGTCTTTTTCCATTTTTTTCTGAGAGCATCCTTCCCATCATTTCTTATAGCATGATAGTATTCCTCAACTATTCTCCAGTTGGTGGGCATCCCCTCAATTTCCAATTTGCAGTAGATTATTTCTTGATAACTGACTAGTATTTCTATTTCCTTAATAATGTATTTAGTTAGCACTTCTGCAGAGATGAAGAGATAGCATCTGGCTACCCAATTCTGAATATTATAATAAGTTCTTTTTAATTGAAATGGGATGTTTAATTATTCAATATTTAAAATGTTAGGTGAGCATGACATCATATTAGAATTAGCTCCAAGGATTTAACTCCAGAAAAATATTTATCAAGTACCTATCTGTTTATTTTACTATACTAGGATCTGTGGGTACAAAGAAATATATGAAAATTACCTCATTATTCCTCAAGACATATTATTTAATATTTATAATCACTTAACCCTCCACAAAGATGTCATATCCCATTGTGACTTACATGGAATGCTGGCTTTTCAAAGGTTATAACAATGGAGTATAATTTCTGATAGATCCTACAAAGTAAAAAGGTTTTGAGTTTTGATCCAGCAGTCCAATGTGTTGAACTTCAGCCCCACCAAATTTTGAAGAGGAATAACCTGTCACTAATTTGGCTGTAGAGTGAAAAATTTTTCTGTCGTAACTTAAAAAGATAATTCACTGAATAGTTGCCTCCCCTCAGGGGAGGGAATGTTCATATTGACAAGATGGTAAATCTTTGAAAATTAAAAAAATTGAATAACAATGAGTCAGAAAAACACATGTAAGCATGTAAAGTTGTATAAATATGCATAAATAGAAAGACAACTAAAAGAGTGACATTAAGAATCTTGGAGTTGAAAAGGACCTTGATGTCCAGTAGTCTTAACACATACTTAGTTAGAAATGCTTTCTATAACATATCCAACAAGGGGTCATCCACCCTTTAACTTAACACATGAATCACATGTCATATGGTAGAATTCATAATAATATTCTGGGTAACACCCAAAAAGCTTTCTAAATATAATCTCCTGCCTTCAGGTAGGATGACACCTAAATTAGCCTCTAGAATTTAATTACCAAGAAAAGGTATGGAACCATGGTTTTTAGAAAGTTTCGAAAATAAGAGTATTATCATGAACATTTTTGTGAACTCAGAAAGCTAATTGGATGAGTTTCTTAGAACCTATTCATCCCACTATGTGCTTTTATTACTTTGCTTCCTCATTTTGCCTTTCAAGGAACCTCAGTAACCATTTATTAAATGTTTATTATGTGCCCTACATTTTGCTAAGTGATAGCAATACAAATCTAATCTAGTAATTACACTAATATGTCAAAATTAGGGAATTACAAAATCTCTTCAGTGACCTTGCTCTATCAGTCCTTCCCTTTTTCTGTTATCTTGATATTTTCAAAAATAAATTTTTATACTTTCACATATAAATAAAACAAATCCCCAAAGACATCTTTCCTTTGACTCATTTATACACATACCTCAGTACCTCCTTTTATTAGATGAAACTGAAAAAGGAAAAGATTTAGAAAGAGAATAGAACAGCTATTGATTTAATTATCCCTAACCCTCGCCCTCAGTCCCAACTCCACCCAAAAAACAATTTCAATCTTCCCTTATCAACTGGTATCTTCCCGTTTGTCTACAGGTGTGTTCCTAATTAATAGACTATCAATATAATCACTGGAGGGCTTTTATGGCAGCTAAAAACAAAGGAGACAAATTAAGAGTGGCTTATATTATATTATATTATATTATATTATATTATATTATATTATATACTATAGTTGTAGCTATAGATATAACATCATTTTGTAGTTCATTGACATAGTAATGAATTTTTTAAAAAAGAAAAGTCATGTTGAAGAAGTACTGATGCCAGAGATCCTCAAGTCCTGAGATGGATTGAGATTCTAAAGAGACCAGGAGAGTTCATGGATTGGAGTTGAGGAGAGACAATTCCAATACAAATGAACAATGGCAAGACATAGCATATTTAGTTTTGGGAATAGCTAATATTCCAGTTTGAAAAATAAATTATGTTAAGGGAATTAATTTATAATAAAGATGAAAGGATGAATTAGACATTTTAAACAGTCTTAAATTACAGACTGAAGAGTTTGTACTTTTATCAAAAGGCACTAGGGAGACACTGAATAGTATTTGGCAAGCAAGTGACATGAGGTATCAGTCCACGGCCTTAAGGAGATTATTTTGCCAGTTGTATGAAAGGTAGATTAAAGAGCAGAGAGACTAAAAATAGAGAGACAAATTAGGAACCTATTAGAATAGTTGTAGTGAGCTTAAGAGCTCAAGATGGGTTAGCAGCAGCTAGATGACAAGAATGGGACAGATCGTGGAAGCAGAATTGACAAGATTTAACAACTGATTGGATATGGAGGACAAAAGAAGACAAATCAAAGATGATGCCAAGGTCACATTCTTGGGTGACTGGGAAGCATTATATTGGTGTGTTCAATAGAGTTTAGAGGAAAAGATGATTAATCACATTTGGACATGATGAGTTTGAAATGCTTACCAGATCTCCAAGTAGAGATAAGCCAGCAGATAGGAATGTGAGACTAGTTTTCAAGAGTAAGATTAATATTGAATGTACAGAGAGACAGATTTGGGAGTTGACACACATAAATGATCATTGAATCCATTTGAATTAATGAGAATAAGGAAAAGTGTGAGAGTACACGTGAAGTCTTGGAATTATTTGGGGCAACCATACTTAAAGTGAAGGAAGATGGTAATCCAGTCAAAAAAATTTAGTAAAAGAATCAGAAGATGAAATTATTGAATTACTGGAAGAGATGGAAAACTGTCAGAAGCTACAAAGTAATCAAGGATGATGAGGACTGAAGGGAAGCCATTAGATTTATCAGCCAAGAGACAAGAGAGCAGATTACTGTGTTGTGTCAGAAAACAGTGAAAAATATTAAAGGTACTCAAAAAGTGGCGACATAATTATAAGTGTCTTGCTAGAAATTTGGTAGTAGAAAAATGAGAGACATTGTAAGATGGCTGGAGAGGACTTCAGAGTCAAGTGAAAACTTTTTGCATTTAGGGAACACATCAATAGATGTGGATACGGTAAGATTTGTTATTTGCATGGGGG
The DNA here is from genome assembly GCF_902635505.1 of Sarcophilus harrisii. NCBI lineage: Eukaryota > Metazoa > Chordata > Mammalia > Dasyuromorphia > Dasyuridae > Sarcophilus > Sarcophilus harrisii. The sequence goes on along the minus strand of NC_045428.1, from coordinate 459,152,265 downwards.
TTGAGGGAAAGAACAATAAAGAGTAGTTGTCAGAGGAGATAAGAAATGTTAGCTTTGGCAAGAAGAATCACCTTTTCCTCAAAGATGAGTAAAAGAGGAAAATACAATGAGTAAAAGAGAGTAGTAAGGTACTTCACTATAGAGGGCCTCAGTTTTTCTCTAAAATCAGAAGCAAGATAATTTTAGCCATCATTGCTATATCAATTGGTTTTATTTAATTGTTTTTATTTTTTTTACAAAAGAGAATTTTGTTTGGAAGAGACATATTTTGGAGTAGTAAATGTGTAATAAAATATAGATACATATACATATTTTTAATTTTTAATAAAGTAGGAGGCATTGCCATCTACTAATTAACAGGGATTCAAGGTGGCTTTAGGAGTTCAAGAAGAGAGGAGACATTTACTGCAACTAACACAATAGAGAATCAAACAAAAAAGAATAAAAACATTTCTATGAACTTGTGAGGGCCCTATTGAAATTAGCTAATGTGAATTTGTAGTCAATCCTTAGTTCAATACTGTTAAATATAATTTCTTTCAGTATCATTCAGCAACAAAAGAGTAGAAAAAAATTTGGATAGTGAGGAAGCATTTGGCGGGGGGGAGGAAGGTTGAAATGATTTTAACACCAATTTTATCTTAGGTCTTGCGTAAATCACTTAAATCCCATATTAACTCTTTGCCTCATTGCATAATAAATACATGTGAAAATATTTTAAGGTCTGAAAGAAAAGAACCCTGAAGGCATAAGACCATAGACCTAGAAAGAAAAGGGACTTAGGAAATTATCTTGTTTAGCTCCTTTATTTTACAGATGTTGAAACTTTGTCCCAAAGGTTGTGACTTGCCCCAAATTACTATGCAGTAAATGTTAGGACTGGAATTTGGATACAGATTTTATGACTCCACTGTCAGTGACCATTGATATTAATGCAAACTTTTTCTTCTACCCCAATTATACAATTTATCTAGAATAGCCCTTAAAAGAAATCACGCAATCTCCATCTAAATATTTCTATTTAAAAGGAACTCAGAGCAATCTGGAATTATGCCCAAAAAGTTATCAAACTGTGCATACCCTTTGATCCAGCAGTGCTGTTACTAGGTTTATACCCTAAGGAGATACTAAAGAAGGGAAAGGGACCTGTATGTGCCAAAATGTTTGTGGCAGCCCTGTTTGTAGTGGCTAGAAGCTGGAAACTGAGTGGATGCCCATCAATTGGAGAATGGTTGGGTAAATTGTGGTATATGAATGTTATGGAATATTATTGTTCTGTAAGAAAAGACCAGCAGGATGAATACAGAGAGGCTTGGAGAGACTTACATGAACTGATGCTAAGTGAAATGAGCAGAACCAGGAGATCATTATATACTTCAAACAACGATGCTGTATGAAGATGTATTCTGATGGAAGTGGATTTTCTTTGACAAAGAGACCCAGTTTCAATTGATCAATGATGGACAGAAGCAGTTACACCCAAAGAAAGGACAGTGGGAAATGAATGTAAACTGTTTGCATTTTTGTTTTTCTTCCCAGGTTATTTTTTACCTTCTGAATCCAATTCTCCCTGTGCAACAAGATAACTGTTTGGTTCTGCACACATATATTGTATCTAGGATATACTGAAACATATTCAACATATATAGGACTGCTTGCCATCTAGGGGAGGGGAGGTGGAGGGAGAGAGGGGAAAAATCGGAACAGAAGTGAGTGCAAGGGATAATGTTGTAAAAAAAAATTACCCTGCATGGATTGTGTCAATAAAAAGTTATTATAATAAATAAAAAGAAAAGAAAGAAAAAGAAAATATAAGGGGAAAAAAAATAAAAGGAACTCAGTATCTTAGTACTTTAATACCAGTTCTTCGATTCCACTTTTGGATGACTTTAATTGTTCTTATATTGACTGAAATTTATCTTCTTAAAATTCCATATAATGGTCCTCAAATACCTTTTGACCCAGGTATAAGTCTAATCCTTTTTCCATATGACTGTCCCCCAGATATTTGAAGAGACATTTTATCTCCTTTAACCTTCTCTTGTGTAAGTTAAACATGCAGTTCCTTCAACTGATCTTTATATGATATTTTGTGTACTTACTCCCCCAAACTTTGCCACTCTGGTAATCCTCCTCTAGATATGTTCTAGCTTTTTATGTCTCTGATAAGACAGTGTACCCAGAATTGGGGGGGGACTCCGCATTCTATATTCCATATTCCATATGTTGGTATATAGACAAACAGGGAGATGTAAAATAGAAATTTCAGGGACCTACATTGTTGTCTTTAGAGATCTGGAAGAATGCTAATATGTGGAAGCTGAGCCTTAAAAAAACAACCTCTTATTTTATGTCCTCTCTACAAATGCTGGGCTTTTTACCCATCCTTGCTAAGCTCTACTTATGTTGAATAGGTCCTAGAATGGGCTCAGGAGAAGAGAAAGCTGAGTGTGTTACACATCCATGGAGTTTATACCAATCCTAGTGGAATTGTACTTCATCCAGCTGGCTATCAGAATGTACTACGTAATACTGAAGTCATGGTGAGTGCTTGGGGTCCTGCTTGGCATGTTGGGAACTATTTTCTGAGAAACATCTCTGAATCTGAGTCACAGGTTTTAGAAGAGGGAGTGTTATTTCCTCTGGAAGTAGGAGAATGTTAGAAGGTCAAACATTCCTCTTCTGTTCTTCACAGCTGGTGGTATTAGCCTTGTCCTGGGAAACTTAAAGCTTCTCCTGGGATACCAAATTATAAGGCTTTTCCCAGCTTCATTTTGGAGACAAATAATTTAAGACCCAAGTAGACTATTTTGTACTTGGTTGCCATCTACTGGTCATGTAAACAATGTCATTTACCTGTACAAAATATATTATTAAATACTATCATTGGTAGGAACATAGTCTTTGAGGAATTTTTTGGTTAAGAATGATGGCATTTTATGGGGCCATCAACACGTTTATTTGCTGTACTCTTGTGGAGATTATTGGAAAACTTTGCCCCACATTTGGGAAATGACTTAACAGAACTAGGGAGTATACTCTCCAGATTTACAGTTTTTCTTCCACCTGAAACTAACCTTTTCTGATATATGACTTATAAACTTGACCCCATTAGCCAATTTCTGAATTCATGATCAGCTCTATTCTCTAACTTATATCATGGACAATAGATAAATAAGAAACAATACTGTGTATTCTCCAACCTTGAGACTGGCTCTAGAATTGGAAAGATTTAAAATTATAACATGTTTGTTTTTCTTGTATTTCATTAAAATCAAAATTTCCAAAAGGTAGAAAGTATTAGTATACTCTTCCTAAATACAGTCTTTAATTCTGTTACTGGTTCTGTCATAATTTGTGGAGAATGACTAATAGGGAATTAGAGTTGCTTCTCCTTTTCTGTATCTCATTTTCTTTTTATGTATATTGACTGAGGATTTTTTTTTTTTATTCAGTAGCTTTGGGAAGGGGTGGGGTGAGATATTTTCTTTTAGCCAATTAAAGCAGATAAGCCTAATGACTTATAATTCTTTAATTATCAGTTCAGAATTCAGAATGAATGAGGAGTTTCTAAGTCAAAAAAAAGGGTAGAAATCATCAAGAAAATTTGAAGGAATGCAGACTTCTTGAAAAGACTAACAAGTTCAGAGTTTCATATGTATTTCTTTATATATCTGAATGTATGTCAGATAAATTCGTAAGAAAAATAAGAGCTTATCACATCTGCTCATGATTTCTCTAGACTAAATATCTCCACTTTATCAGTGTTATTATAATATAACATCAAGAACTGAACACAAGATTTAAGATGTAATTTAAGGCAGAAGAAAACAGGGCTTTTAACTCCTAGACCAGGATACCATTCTATTGATGTAGCTCAGGTTACAATAGCTTTTTCAGTTGACATATAACATTATTGATTTCATTGAACATATGATCCACTGAAATTTTTGAGATCTTTTTTTTTTTTTAATATACCAATTGGTGTCTATAATTTTCCCATCTTACCAGTATCAAATGAGATAACATCTATGAATCACTTTGCACATTTCAAGGTATAATATAGTTATTTTTAAAATTCACTAACATTCGTAGAGTGGTCACGTCTATGGTGATCTGGAGACTTGAATTTTTCAAAAATAGGTAATCCTTTCTTACTTTCCCTTAACTCAGCTTCAGCACTGTCTCCCATCAATACTAATTGCATTCTGTATTTTCCTGACCAAAGATTTTTGGCAGAGAAAACAGATGCAAAATAATAGTTGATTAGCCCCTCCTTTGTTATCAGTCAGTATTGTTCCATGTATCCTGATCAGCAATCATATCCTCCCATTCAACTTTCAAAAACAAATTGTTTATTGTCTTTAGTTGTCCTTACTAGTCTTAGTTCATTCTGCAGTTCAGTGTTCCTGAAACTATTTTTTCAGCATATTACCATACTTTTCCATTTGTCCTCCATTATCTGCCCTTGATTCCATCTTTTATAGATTTCTTTTAAAATTATAAATTGTTTGAGAAATTCTTAGGGCTTCTATATTAGTCTCTGTGTACAATTTCTCCTTTCTTCCTCATTAAAATTGTTCATTTTTGTCTTCAGAATTTATTTTCTGAACTGATTTCCCCTATAGAATTCCATGAGCCTATCCTGCCTCTGAACGTTCAGAATCTATTTTCCTGAAATCCAGAGTATATGTCAAACTCTATATGTCCACTTCTCTTCTATCACAAAGGCTAGACAAATAGTCACTTCCTTCCAAATTCCCTTCTGTCACATTCATACTAGCAACCAGCTTATTTCTTCAGTGTAGATGAGGGTCAATTACAAAATAGATTTTATTTCTTTTGAATCATGTATTCAAAATCTGAAATTTTAAAAGTAAATCAAGATATTATTAGCTGCTTTGAGGGATTTGGCAGGTATCTAGATAATTGTGAAGTGTTCATGACTGCTGTAGCATGCCTTCCACGACAGTAATCTCTTTTCTAAATTACTTATCTGTACCTTGTTTTCCCCCAAGTAGTTCTGGATCTAATTTGATCCCACTGATCTTCTCCTATAAATGTTCTTTGCCCATGTTTCCCTTCCTTCTGATTCCTGGATTTTCCTCATATAAGAAAGTTTTCTTAATTTATATTGCTACTCAATCCCCACTCCCTTTTACCTATTCTATTCATTTTGAATAAGATATGCACTTCCAGGACCACAGTCTAGATTTGGTTCTTATTCTACCAAATCTAAATCTCCTATTTGAGTCAAATTTTTCATCTTTGAATTAGCTCTCTAGTTCCCCCTACTGGACATCCCTATTTTATATATTAGTATATAGTACTTTTTTTTTTCTCTTTTTTTTTTTTATTTAATAACCTTTTATTTACAGGATATATGCATGGGTAACTTTACAGCATTAACAATTGACAAACCTCTTGTTCCAATTTTTCACCTCTTACCCCCACCCCTCCCTAGATGGCAGGATGACCAGTAGATGTTAAATACATTAAAATATAAATTAGATACACAATAAGTATACATGACCAAAACGTTATTTTGCTGTACAAAAAGAATCAGACTCTGAAATATTGTACAATTAGCTTGTGAAGGAAATCAAAAATGCATGTGTGCATAAATATAGGGATTGGGAATTCAATGTAATGGTTTTAGTCATCTCCCAGAGTTCTTTTCTGGGCATAGCTGGTTCAGTTCATTACTGCTCCATTGGAAATGATTTGGTTGATCTCGTTACTGAGGATGGCCAGGTCCATCAGAACTGGTCATCATATAGTATATACTACTTTTCACACCACAATTATATTACTGGCTCCTTTCTTAGATCTTTTTTCTTCTATGAAGAAAATTTAGTGCTATTCATCTTCTTATAGCTCCTCTCTGTGGTTCAGCTTGCTATTTATAAGTAACCCATTTTCTTCTCATTTCTATTCCAGTTTATAGCCATTTTGATTAAGTTCACTAAACTCATGGCAAATACATTCTTACCAGTACTTGTTAGATGTATTCTGACCCTGACCAGGAATACAGTATTTGAAAAATCCTTATCTTATTCTTAGATACTATCTTCTTAACCAGCTGTTTGGTTTCCCAAAATACCTAATTTACCTTTGTAATGCATTTATTATTTGAGGATCTCTGTGTTCACAGCCCTAGAATATAAAGTAAAAGAAACCTAGTGCTAGACAAACCCTGGAAAGACAGTCTATAGAGGAAGGTCAGTTCGAAAGAAAGCCTTATACTAACCAAAAAAAAAAAAAAATACCATTTTTCCAAATAACTAGGAGGTAAAGATCTTTCACAGAAAACCAATCATTATCTTTAGTTTTATGTCTGGTCTTATTTAATAAATTATGCTTTTTCATCAGTCTGAATACATGGGTCACAGGTTGTTTTTAGTATGAGACATTTTTTCTCAGCTGTCATCAGATACTCATTTATATATGTCTTCCTTCTAGAGAGAAATTCAGAAACTCTATGAAAACAAGTCATTCCTTTTCTTGGGTTGTGGCTGGACTGTAGATGACACCACCTTCCAGGCCCTTTTCCTAGAGGCTGTGAAGCACAAATCTGACCTAGAACATTTCATGCTGGTTCGGAGGGGAGATGTGGATGAATTCAAAAAACTCCGGGAAAACATGCTAGACAAAGGGATCAAGGTGATCTCTTATGGAAATGAATATGCTGATCTTCCTGAATATTTCAAGCGTTTAACCTGTGAGATCTCAACCCGGGGCAGAACAGGTAAGAAGCATTTGAGACTGAGGACAGTGGGAACTGGACAGGATTCCACAGGCTTTTAAATTAGGATTACTACAGTGTGTAGAGACCATATTACCATATATGGTAATCTAGCCAAATTTCCAGGTTAAGTTGGAGCTGCCTTCAAAATGAGATTAAAATGTCCCTTTGGATATATTGTTATTTTGAAAGAATTAATAATTGCTGATATGTATGGTTTTTGTCGTCATGAGACATTTTTAATCCAAGGTTCAGAATCCAGAGAATAGAAACTTTGGAATGTTTTGAAATTGAATCAGGGATAAGATGTTCACATAGAGATGTAATTCATTTGAAAAGTTTGAGAAATGCAAGAGGATCTTGATTTTTACAATAAGCATGCATCTAAAAAGCTGTGTATAAATTGAGTGCTTGTAAATCAAATCATTTAAGATGTCCTAGTGTAATTGGCAAGAGTTTTTAATAGTAAGAATTTTTTTTGACTAATCATCTCATGGTTTCTTATGAAAAGTCTAGATTTTTGCAAATCAGATTTCTTAAAGTACAGGGTAACCCTACACTGAGAAAGGATGATCCATGAACTTTGTTATCACAACTGTGCTTTGGTATAAAATGATGAAATACAACACTTTTCAAGAAGTACATCTATAACTGACTTATAAGTTTATTGGTGTTATGGCTAGAGTACTAGGCCTAGAGTGAGAAAAACCTAAGTTCAACTATAACTTCAAACAATTACTAGTTATTGGACAAGTCACTTAATCTTTCTCATCTGTAAAGTGTGGGAATGATAAAAGCACCAGCTTCTCAAGAGTTGTGAGGATCAAATGAAATAATATTGTAAAATGTTTAATACAGTTCCTTGCATGTAGTAGATGCTTAAAAATGCTCATTTCCTTCTCTTTACCTATATTACAAAAGACTCTCCAATGCCTTGAAGGACTAGATCTAGTGAGACAGGCTGTCATAGTGGAATGAGCTCTGGACTGGGAATCAGGAGACCTGAGTTCTAGTATTGACTAGAAAAGCCTGTGAAAATAGTAAAAATCACTTCATTTTTCTAAGGTTCACATTTCTTTATCTTTAAAATGAAAAAAACTAAAGTAGATGGTCTCTCAGGTGTTTTGAATTCTGTATGTTTTAGCCTAAATGAAATCAAGCTTTTAATTTTAAATTAAGCACTGTTGCTTCTCAAATTTTTCCCGTAGTTTAAACTATCTTAACCAAAAAGTGGTTGGAGTTGGAAGGAATGTAAGGGATTATGTAGTCCAACTTGTACCTAAGTAGAAACTCATCCACAAAATCTCCACAGATAGCCATCCAAGACTTCCAGTGATAAGAGTATTCAGTACCACTATTTCCCAAGTTACAGCCTATACCTCTTTGAGGTAGCAAGCATTGTTAGGAAATACTATACAGAGCCAAAATCTGCCTCTTTGAAACTTCAGCATATTAATTGCTTCTTTCTAACCATGTACTCTACCAAAGCAAGACTTTTCCTCTTGATCCCTCTTTCTCATAACAGGCTTTCGCATATTTGAATGCAGTATCATGGCACCCTAGATCTTTTCTTCTCTGGGCTTAACATTCCCCAATTCCTTTAGCACATTGACCTTCTGGATATGTTGCAGTAGATCATAGTTCTCCCTAAAATGTGACACCTGGATACAGGAGAAATCTAAGCAATGTACAAACAAAAGATAGCAATTAAAATCTATTTTTCAGTAATTAGATACAATTACAAATTTAGGAAAGTTTTTTTAATGTGATACTCAAACTGAAACCACTATTTCTGATGTGTGGTTTGACAAGGACAAAGTGTATTCATCTCTTTCATTTTTGACTTTGTTTCTATTAAGCAAATTCATTTCATTTCAATTTATTTCGTTGATTTATTTCAATTGAACAAGCATTTTTTTAATGCTTCTACTTGCTCACCACTAAAGTCACTGACACACTAATAATACAATCCCTATCAACAGAGAGCTTACAGTTTAATGGGGTTCATATACATAAATAAGAAAATACAAGGTAATAGGTGGAAAGAAAGCACAGACTTGAGGGGATTTTTTCGGGTATCATGGAGATCACATCTTAGTTAAACTTTGAATGGGAAGACTTGGCAGAATTCTTAAATGATATGGACATGAAATAAAGCTAAAAAGGTAGCTTTCAGCCAGCCAGACATCCATGTCTGAGAAATCTGGTGAATGATATGGTCAGACCTGCCTTAAGAAAATTATTTTACCATCCAAATGAAGGCTGGATTAGAGAAAGGAGAACCTGGAAGAAGACCAGCAATTTAAGATGCTATTATAATATCCCAGGTAAGAGGTGATATTCTCTTTGACGGAGAATGGATGATGATCCAGCAGAGGAGACAGTCATAGAAGAAAGAGAAGAAAACCAGAAGCCAGTAGTCATTGTCTTTTAGGGAGAATAGTTTCAATTGCATAGTAGGATTGGAAGCCATATTGAATGAGAAATTAATGTAATGAGAGAAAGAGCAAGATGACTTGCTAGGAGTTTTAGCTGTGAAATTGAGAAGATATATAGAATGATAGCCTTATCATCCTCCAATTAAATGAAGGTAGGTTTCTCTTTGTTTTTTGTTGTTGCTTTTCTCAAGGATGCGGAAGGCATATTTGTAGGTCTGGAAAAGAAGCAGTAGATGAGGAAAGATTGAAAATGAGAGAGAAGAAACTGAGGTACTGTGGAAAGAATATTGATTTTGAAGTCAATGGACCCTGGTCATTCAGTCACACAGGCATTTATTAAGTCCCTCTGCATGCTTAATTATTGTGCTCAGTGCTGAAGAGTTTAAAAAAAAAAAAAAAGCAGTTCATATTCTCAAGGAACTCAGTCCAATGTTGAAAACAACTTCATAAACAATTATGTACAGATATAGGGGGTGGCCAGCAAAAATGCAGTCAGGAGATGGAGAGTCTTTCCAAAGAATGAAAGGAGGGGCAGTATCATTGGATTATAGAGTGAGTGGAATTTCAGTTATGAATTTGGAAATAGAAAGTAAATAGTGAATAGTAAATTGAATATGGAAAAAAGTTTGTGATACAGTGGAAAGAACTATGGATTTGGAGTCAGTAGAACTAGGTTCACTTTTGTCATTACTAGTGTGACCTTGAGCAAAACATATAACTCTCTGGGATTTAATTTCTTTCTCTAAAATTATGAGAGGTGGGCCATGTGAGGTTTCAAGGCTTCTTCCAACTCTAAACCTGGAATTATGTAAACAAAGGGACTAGTTCCTCAAGAAGATAGGATCATATGTACAAAATAGGGGAATGACATTGGCAAATGTCGCCTGTTCCTTGGTGACTACAGCAAAGGAAAGAATGGGGGTCCAGAGAGGGAAAGTTTTCAGGTATATATTTGGGAGAAGCCCATATTCTTGATAATGGTTAAAGTTAAGCATGATTTGTGCTGAGAGGAAAATAGATAGGGATGATTCAAAGAAGGTTTAGAATAGGTGCTGCAAGAAATGTTAGTTTTCTTGTTTTCTTTTTTGGGGGGGTGGGGGTGGAGGCTGCTTTTCCTATGTTGAGTTTGCAGTCAACTAAAATTCATAAGTGCTTTTCAGAAGAACTTCATTTTAACTAATATCTCTTATTCTATATTTGTAAAGTTGATGGGTTTTTAAAGTACTAGGCTCTGTACTAGGTGCTAGGAATACAGAAACAAAAATGAAACATACCCACAAGGAGTTTATATTTTATAGGAGAAACAAATACTATACATATGAGAAAATACAGAGGTAGAGTCAAGATGGCATAGTAGGAAGAAGAAATATAGCAAGCTCCCCCAAAAATGACTTCCTACATTTAGAAGATGCACCAGACTAAATGAAATTGGGAAATTAAAGAAAAAAATAAACAACAGCCAGTTTTCCAACACAGGTTGGAATGAGACCTAGAAGTTTGTTGACACTAGGGACAGGGTTTGGACAGGAACAGAGCATTCTAGTGCCTAGGGACTGTACCCAAACACAGCAACTCGTGCAAGAAGGGGGAACAGTTCCTATTTGACAAATGTCAATCATTACCCAGTTCTTGCTCACAGATGCAGGATACAGACTGAGGAAGAGATCTGCACCCAATGGTACATTCCAGGGTTAGGAGTAATTGATCTTTTTTTTTTTTTTAATCTCCAGCATTTAGCACAATAATTAAGCATGTAGTAGGGGCTTAATAAATGCCTATGTGACTGAATGACCAGGGTCCACTGACTTCAAAGTCAGTATTCTTTCCACAGTACCTCAGTGTCTTCTCTCTCATTTTCAATCTTTCCTCATCTACCATTTCTTTTCCAGGCCTCCAAATATGGCTTCCTCATTCTTGAAAAAACAACAACAAAAACCAAAAACAGAGAAACTTACCTTCATTTAATTTGAGGATGATAAGGCTATCATCCTATATGTCTTCTCACTTTCACAGCTAAACTCCTAGCAATTCATCTTGCTGCTTCTACTTTCTCTCATTGACTTAAAATATGGTTTCCAATTCTACTATTCAATTGAATCTATTCTGTTTGCTACTCAGAATGAAACCCAGGTATGGAAGGGGTTGCAATGCTAGTAGACTTTACCCTAGATTAGGACACTTTGGGAACTCTGAAGGCTTGCAGATCTTCAGCCTGTGCCTGAGAATCAAGAATGATACAGCTCTCAACAAAGCAGAAGCAGGACCACCCTAGACCTTCCCTCTAAAAGTGTACACAGCCTTGCCCTAACATCAAGTCTGAAGTAGAGAAGTAGTCTAAAAGAATGAACAAACTAAAAAGAATCCCACTATTAAAGCTTTTATGGTGATAAAGGTCACTCAAGACACAAACCCTGAAAAAGAGAATGACTCCAAAACATCTGCATGTCTCAGAGAAAAACATTACTTGTGTATCAATTCAATTAGAATTACTGGAAGAGAAAAAGTATTTAAAAAATTAAAAAACACAACTTATAGAAATTAGCTTGAGGAAGAAAATTTTAAAAGGAATTCTTTATGGAGTAGACTGTTGGGAAGAATGAATTGTTTGGCATAAGAAGTACAAATCCTTGTCCAAACAGCAAAATCTCTGAAAATTGGAATGAACCAAATAAAGATAATGACTCCTTGTGGCAACAAGAAATATTAGAAATTTCATAGAAAAAATTATTGATCTGGAAAACAGATGAAACAGAAAAAAATTTTTAAGAATTGTTGGATTGCCTGAAAGCCCCCCAAAAAAGAGCTTAAACATCCTTTTTAAAGGTATCATAAGATAAAACTGTTCAGGTCTCTTGCAATCAGAGGTCAGTGTGTAGTTATAAGTTGACCTTTATGTGATCTTTTAAAAAAAAATTGAGGGGTGAAGAAAAGGATTGTATTGGGAGAATAGTAAAGGGGAGGCAGAATAATATAAATTATATTACATGAAGTGGCACAAAAGAAAGAAGGAAAGAAAGGAGGGCAAGGTTTGCATTGCTTGAATCTTATTCTCATCCGATTTGGCTCAAAGGCAATAACATACACACTTAGTTGGGTATAGGAAATTATCTTACCCTATAGGGAAGTAGAAGAAGGGATAAAGGGAAAGAAAAAGAGAAGCTGATAGAAGGAATGGCAAAAGTAGGAGAGAAAGGGGTAAAAAAGGGTGGTTGATAAAAAGGAGGGCAAATTGAGGAAGGTGGGGGGGGTCAGAAGACTATATTCTAACTTAGCAACAATGTGCAGGAGGTATTGTCATGTTTTATTTTAGTTTTTATAAGGTTTCCAGATTTGTTGCCTATATAAGGCTCCATTCAGTATTTCTGCTTTGAGGTAGAGAAACAGTCAAAGAATGGATATGTGTGAGCTGGACTCAAATCTAGCCTTTGATACTATGTGATCAAAGATGAGTCACTAAATCTTTTCCAGCCTCAAGTTTTCTCATCTACAAAATGAACATTATTAATAATACATGCATCTTTCCCATATATATGTCTTTTGTAAAATAAAGACTTCATAAACCTAAATTCCTATATTAATGCCCAGGCAATTCTCTAAGACAGTAGGTTCAGCCTGGATTGGTAAAAGTACCATACCAGGAATGACCTATAAAAAAGTACCCATCTCAAGGGGCTTTTGTGAGGCTCAAATGAGATACTGCATAAAAAGAGCGTTTCTAATTTTAATGTGCTATGTGAAATCAGGCTTATGGATATGTTTTTCTTTTAAGAATTTGGGCCACAGCTTTACTCTGCAAGAGTTTTAGTTTGTTGAATGGATATGGATAACCAGCAGTCAGAGAGGAGGGCCCTTGAAAAATTCCTATCTATTTTACTTCTTAGCACATTAGTAAAGTTATCAAATTAGCTAATTATTAGTTTCTGTCAGGCAGGCTGAGCCTAGCTATAGAAGAGGAGGCTTATGAAACAAGAAGACATCGTAAGAGAAGGCTTAGCATCTTGAAAGTGGTAGAGGTGTGAGGATTGCCATGTGCAAAGTAGAAAAATACCGTCTTCCTTTTTGGTCATCAACTCTTTAAATTTCTATGTATTCTTTAATGCTAAATACTAATGCATCTCTCTCCAGAAAGCCTTTCTTGATCTTAGTAATTAGTAATTAGTAATACCACTTTCCCCACAAACCTTTTGTATCTTTGTTTTGTAAATTTCAGTCTGTCAACCTTTAAGTGCCTATTTTGTCCCAGATACTCTGCTAGGCACTAGAGATTTAATATAAAGAATGAAACCAATTCAAAAGAATTTACATTATAATAAGAGGAAACAAGTACATATTATAAATTGTTCAGTCATTTGGTCATGTCAGACTCTGTGACCCCATTTGAGGTTTTCTTGGCAAAGACACTGGGATGATTTGCCATTTACTTTTCTAGCTCATTTTACAGATGAGGAAATTATGAAAACGGTTGATTGGTTGTTCTTCATTCTCAAAGAGGACGAAAATGACATCACTATTTTAGAGTTGAATTAGTGTGTCTGACGGTGGCTGATCAGATGGATACAAGCTCAGAATGCTCTGCCACAGGTCGGACACAAATAATCTATATGAACATTTGGGGTAGCTTCTAATTTTGTGCATCTCATGTTTCTTTAGGTCTAATTCAGTTGTTTTGCTCATAGAGCACAGCACCTTCTCAGATGAGGGCACATTATGCTGAGTGGTCCTGTTCCAGTGTCTCTCATGTCATACAGTTGATTCTAAAGATTTTAAGAGATACCTTAAGAATGTCCCTGTATCACTTTTTCTGACCATCTTGTGAGTGCTCCATAAAATATATATATATTGGCAAGCCTACATCTGGAATTCAAACAATATAGCCAGAGATAGGCTGAATACTTCCATAGTGTTTTCAACAGACCATTATCAATGCTGAGGATATTGACTATTTACCTCAAGTTGAAATCAATCACTCCCTAGCCAAAGTTCCAACCTAAGAAGAGGTTTTGAATACTATTAGGCTACTTTTGTGTGGTAAGGCACCAGATGCTGATTCTATTCCAGCCCAGATTTACAAAAGTGGGAGGTCCATTGTTCATATAAAAGCTGACTGAAATTTTCCAGATGCAAATAGTAACTTGCCTAAGGTTAACAGCTAGTAAATGTGAGGCCAGATTTGAACTCAGGAAAATGAATCTTCCTGACTTCAGGTCTGGTGCTTTATCTAGGGCATCACCTAGCTGTCCAAACATATTTAAAAATGTACAGAATTGATAAAAAAAAAAAAGCATGAATATAAATACAAGATTGTTGGGCAGGTAGAAAGCATACCATATGTGGGATCAAGAAAAACTTTATCTAAAAGATGTTGAAAAAGGGAATCTATTCCAGGCTTGACTGCAGTGTACAAAAATGGTAATGTACCAAAAATGGTAAAGGTGGGATTAAGGGTTGGGCCTAGATTATGAAGAGTTATAAAAGGTAAACAGAGTTTCTGTTTTATCCTTCAGGCAGTTGTTATAGAAGAGAAACATGGTCAGATCTCCATTTAAGGAAAAGTATTTTGGCAGCAATACACACGTGAACTGGAGAGGAAAGAGACTTGAGGCAGGTTTAGGAGACCATTGCAATAACTTAGGTCTGAACTGAGGTGGTAGCCATGTGAATAGAGGGAAGGAATAAAATGGAAAAATAATGCTGGATGTTAAAACTAATTTGTTGTGTGTGGTGAGGTCAAGCGCAAGGAAAATGCCTAGGTTGCAAACCTAAGAGACTAGAATAATGGTGGTGACTTTGACAGAAATAGGGAAGATTGGAATTAATACATTTAACCAATATTGTGTATTGAAGCTTATCTCTAGTAGACTATAAACTCACTAAGGGCAAGGCAAGTTTTTTTTTAAGCTGCTAATTTCTTTCCCTCATTAATATTCTTCATGAGTCATTGTAGGTAGAAATCAGAGCACATGCCTCTCAGAAACAGGCAAAAACTACCTTTTCTGCATCTGGAACATGTCTGGTGGTATGAAGGACTGACGGGTTGTGTCTATGAGCAAAATTTTACTCAATTAGTTGCAATAAATAAAAATTGCTTTCTCCATTCCTTCCCTTCAAAGAAGTATCGAGTCTGCAAATTAACCATCTGTGTTTTACTGTGATGCTATTAAGTGTCTGAATACACTTGGGCCATGTCCTCTTGTGAAAGGCCAATTACTTGAAATTCGATTTTAGCTCTCATTTCAGAGTCCTTTAGAAATTGACTAGTAGTTGTGAAATTTTCAAAATATCAATTTACCCTAAACTTTAATAACCATTCCAGAAAGCCTTGCAGGGATACAGAATAATGTGCTTAAAAGATTGAAATTTGTTCTGAAAAAGGAATGTAGAAACAGCAAGCTATATGCCAGATTCCAATTCAGATGCTGTGCTTATTGCATTCCTTCTTTCCTTCTTAATTCAACACATTAGGAAGGCTTTCCTAGGCCACAGACTTTTAAAGCCTTTTTGGTGGTAGAAGCAAAGGCTAGTTAAAGAATAATTTGCCATTTAGGCTAACTACATTGGACTAAGTTTAATAGAGATCTTTATAAATTCTTAACACTTGATTTTGAAAAATCCACAAGTTCAAGATGGAATAGTCATGGCTAGATAAAATCTGGCAACGTTTGGCAAATTTTAGAATATAAGGTCATTGAGTCAGTCAATGTAATATGGCATCCAGAAAGTTATTGCTATCTTAGACTTAATTAAGAGGAACATAACCTCAAGCAGTACTCTACGTTAACTCTACCCACACTTAGATTATTATATTCAGCTTTGGACATCCCATTTTAGAAAGGAGATTGATCAGACACTGAATGTCTAAGAGGGCAACTAGATTATTGAAGAGATGTGAGTTTATGTAATATGAGGATCGATTGAAGGAACTGATGATATTTAGCACAGAAAAGAAAAATCCAGGAGGGGACATGAAAGCTGCTCTTGCAGGTATTTATTTGACTGCCACCATGGAAGAGGAATTCTGCTTGATCCCAGGAGACAGAACTAGGAACAATAAGTAGACACTGCAAATGAAAACTTAGGCCTCCTTGATAGAAGAAAAAACTTTCTTTACTATTAGAACTATTCAAAAGTTGAATGTCTTGGGACATGTTGGATTTTCCCCCCTCACCTTTATGATTGGATTTTTCTAGGTAAAGGTAAAGTTGGGGTAATCAGATGGTGATGAGAACTACAATTGTAACTAAGACACAGAGTTAATTAAGAGTGTTAGGTTAAGGTTAATTATTTTTCTCTAGTTTTACCCAGAATTTAATGATTAGAAATCAGTAGTACTAATTATACTATTTTTCCTAATTTGTAATATATATGTACTTTTCTGAGGTTTCAAAAGAGAAACATTTAAATGGGGGGGAGGGGAAAGGGGATACTCAAGTAGAGTACCCCCTTTTAGGTTGCTGACCCCCATGTTATAAAATCACTTCATAATCCATTATACTGCATAAAGTCCCTTGCTTGGGTTCCGTTCCAATCTCTGGTTAAATTTGCTTGCCTGAATTTTGTAAATCTGGCCACAGAAATCTGTGGGAGAACACTAACCTTTCAGCTGCAGTGCTAGTCCTCATTTGTGCTACTTTGCAAACAAGTTTTATGTTTAAGAACAGGGCAGTTTGAACCTTCACTCAGACTCAGTGAACTTATCTTTGAAAGATAACAGATCTTTACAACAGAGCTTTTATAACAAATGGATCATCTGCCTATTTTCCTAGATAATATTTATATTTGTGATTCCACTACACATGAGGGATTTCTAACTTTGTGTCAGTAGACTCAGTGTTGAAATTCCTTCTTAGCATAATTTTTAAAATAATTTTATCCATAGACCTCTGGAGGATCCCTGGGTTAACAACTCAGGGATATAGTTGATACTTTTACTCTAGGACTCCTTAATTGCTTACCACATTCTCAAAGTCACTGGATGTTAATCTACGTTAATTTCAACCATGAATGCTCCAACTGTTAACCTGATTCCTTTGTTTGACAGGGATGGCAAGAGAAGGTCAGCTAAATGGTTCATCTGCAGCACACAATGAAATAAGAGGTACAAATTATTTTCTCTTCTGCATAGATTCTGAAATTAGCAGACAAAGTGGTTTTAAACACTGTACTTCCACCTGGAAGAGGAAGTATTTTTAGGGCTTAGTAAATACTTCAAAAGGGAGACTTAATACATTATAGGATCTGGCTGGATCTTTAAATTAAAATTAAATTTAAAATATAAGATCTTCATGCAGGTCACAAAAATGGCTCAAAACAAATTGATAATTTTATGTCTATGTTAAAATGTTATGATTCCTCTGATATAATCCCAGGAGTTAGCTAAGGTTCTAAGTCTCTAAAGCTATAATGGTATACCTATCTTTTTTTCAGAAGCAACATTTATTATTTACCTTCTTCTCTCTCCCCCCACAGGATGTAGTACATGAGGGGCTTAAAAAAAAATACCAACACAATTAGAGCAAAAGCCACAGCTCTCAGGCCCCATCACAGACAGTGTTTAACAAGCAATCTTACAAGAATCCAACAGCTCCCAGAAAATAACAAAACGCAGAAGAGATTGAAGGTTCAGGGGGAAAACTGAAAAGGAGCCTACCTTGTTCCTTTTGTGTTTGGTTCCTGCTGGACTTGGTTATCCTGCTGCCTGTTTCATTTCCAAGAATACCTTGAGTGACCACTGGGCCCTTCATGGGTTGGACATGCTTGTCCACTGAACAGATCAATGTGATACCTCTCCTGGTTGTGGTAGCATCTCTGCATGAAGGACTTTGGGATCTAGATGCCATGGAGCTACCATGGTCCCTGCTGCAGTTTTGTACTCTGTACTTTGGTTTTTCAATTAAGCTTAATTGCTTTTTTTAAACATGACTTGAAGCTCTAGTTTTCTAGATCTTTTACAATGTACAGTATTTTGCATATCTGAGCTGTAATAAAAGCCTGTTCATTTACTTTCTCAGACCCTAGCTTTAATTATAGAGTCACCTTACACACCTCAAGTGGAACATCTTATCCTAAGTCATCAATAAGTTAGAATTTACAGTGCTCCTGGTTTCTGTCAGTAGAAGGGGTTTATAATTTTTAGCAGTCAGCAATCTCCAGTACTTCCCTGGATAGAAAATGATTATGAGGACTTGACAATCAAATTGCTTTTCAAATACAGGTTTAGAGGTTGTTTTCGATCTACAGCATTTGACAACATAAAAAGCATCTCTTGGCATATTGGCATATTGTGTCACAGCTGCTTGCTTTCACCATATACCTAGAGAAGCTTCCATTCTTGTCACTATCGAGTGGAAAATCAGAAGTTGATACTGTTTCTTTTTCAAAAGACCAATATTACTTGGCAGCCTAACATTCCAATGTCAAGATTTATAGCTAATGTGAAATCCCAAAATTTGACGCTTATACACTACCACCATTGCAAACAGAAAAAGCAGCATTATTTATGAAATTTATTTTCTTTATATAAATTATGTATTTCTCTGGGCAGACAGCCTTTACCTTATTGCACTAACAGCACATCTGCAATACTGAGCTACAAGACAAATCTTAACGAGAATTTGTATTCTTCAACGTAGCACTTTGTATACCAGGCACTCTGGAGAGAATAGGGATAAGGAAGCTGCCAGCCTCCCTTAAACAGGATCTGCTAGGAAGGGTAAAGAATGGGAAGAAGGGGAACAGGTCTGCCTTTCCAACAGGACTTCCAGGAAGGGCAACATGCAAAGCTCACAAATAAACTCTAGGGAAGGGCTGGGAGGGTATGTTAGAAGGCCAACAAGCCTAATGCACAATGCAGCTTCGCTTCCTTTGGGAAGTTTAGCTCTGAAGGAAGCAGGGATATATCTCTGCCTCTTCACTTGTAACAGGTCACCCTGGCCTAGTCGGATGAGCTACAGTTGTCAGAATTAGCAGCAATTAAGAGTATGTCATACACTGACTGAGGTGGATTCTATCCTGTGCCACAAGCACATAAAGAGGGAAAAAAAGCCATGTATATCTCAGTGATTATAGTGCCAAAACAAGACCCAGAGCTGCTTTGGTAGAAGTCCCAAATCAAACTTGAATCTGAAGCTGCTTGTAGGCACAGAGGACCCTCAGACCACACTCACAGTGTGGACAAATAGAAAGCTCTGGTGTCAGGGTCTTCCAGCCATTGGTCAAAGCTGTAATGAGACAGTACAGTATAGGCAGAGTGAAGGGGACAGGGACCCCTGAGTTGGGTGGGGAAGAATCACAGGGCTGCGCTGAGGGTCAGTGGGCAGTGATTGAAACATGATTGGGCCCTCCTTGCAGATGGAGAATCTAGAATGGGTGGGGAGGCTGGCCGGGACAAGGTTCTGGGAAAATTGCAAGCCCCTGGAGCTCCCTTTATTCTGTGTTTGCAATACATTCATGACAAGTTGATCTCATACTCCAAAGAACATTCTGGACACAGGGGTGGAAAGGGTAGAGGAAAAGCAGTGATTTGGTATGGAGTGCTGCACCAAGTTAGGCCTTCATGAGAGCAGCCACCACAGCCTTGGCATTGAGGCTACGCAGGTCACTGTAGGTCTGGCCAGTTCCAACAAAGACAATGGGTTTGCTTGTGATGTATGTCATAGAAATGGCAGCACCCACCTGCAACAGGAAAAGGAGACCCTCCAGTCAGTTCTAGCCCATTTCTTCTAACCCACTAACAAGATGTGGAGGACATGACTAGAAAAGTTTACTGGCCTTATGATTTCCAATTTCTTTGTCTATTGCAAAGGATTCCTGATCTTAAGATTTATTTTGTTCTATATTCACCACCCTTTAGCCTTTTTTACCTTGTCATCAATGGTATCAAATTTGGTGAGAACAATGCCATCAATGAGCCGGGGTGTTTGAGCCATAGAGTGATCAGCCAGAGCTTTGTTGAATTTTACCTACGAAAGAGAAAAGGTAGTATTAAGAGCCACACCATGAAAATTATAGGAAAGAAATAACAAAAAGGCCCTTACCAACTGGTCTACAGCTTCATTTCCCACCAAGGCCTCCCCAACAAACAGCACCAGGTCGGGTGTGTTGACAGCAATAAGTTTGGCCAGAGCAGTCATCAAGGGTGCATTGTCTTGCATTCGTCCAGCTGTATCCACCAAGACCACATCAAAGGCCTGATTCCTAGCTGCAGAAAGAGAGAACGCTTGTCATATCAAATGGATGTAGGGATAGGGAAAGGTGACTGCAAGGTTTGGATATCCTCACTATTCAACTTTGGCCTTTTGTCAATTGTATCAGGAATTTTTTTAAAAGCTTGTCCATTTTCTTTCTCAAGCGTAAATCTAATTACAAATATAAGAGAAAACAGGCAAAGGAATTTTGTCTCTGGTTAGTCAGATGGGAAACAAGAATATGCATAAACTCAGGAGCTGTATACAAGGCCTCGCTGTGACTTTTATTATGGTTGTATCCCTTGGGCTTTGCCAGCCCACTTAGAAAGAAAAGACACTCCCCCCCGCCTTGGAAAAATGAAACCTGGTGTGAAACTAGGAAAAGAGCCAGAGACAAGCCTCAGTTCCATCCTGCCCTCCTGCTCCTAACAACTGTACCAAAAGAAATGGCCTCCATGGCAATGCCAGCAGCATCCTTGCCATATCCCTTCTCAAACAGATGCACCATGGTTCGGCCACCATGGTTCTCTGGAGGGTGCAGAGCACTAAGACGCCGTGTGTGGGTGCGCAGCTGTTCCACCGCCCCTGCCCGAAATGTGTCACAGGCAGCAATGAGGACACTGAAGTTATTCTCCAATAACCAGAAGGAGATCTGAAGGAGGAAATAAGATCTTGTGGGCCTAGGTTGGGGGGCATATAAGACAGGTATAGGAAATACAGATAACGGAAGCTTAAAATAGGACAGGAAAGCCAAGGTCAAACAGCAGCTGTGGAACATCCCTTACCTTGGCAAGATTTGTGGACTTGCCCACTCCATTGACCCCACAGAAAGTAACAACATAAGGACGTTGACGGCGCTGAGCATCCATGATATCTCGGAGCATGTCCACACGCCTCTGTGGCTGCAAGATCTGTACCAATGACTCCTGTAGTGCTTGCTTTACTGTCGAAGTCACGGCTGGAAGCAGGAGAGGGAAAAAAGGTAGGACCGAAGACATGGCACTCAAGTAAGGTGACTCATGTCACCAGCCCTTGTCAGTACTTGGGCAAACCCAATCCTATATTGCTGTTAGCGTTCCCATTTTCTATTGACCCCAAGCTAAGTATCTTCCAATTCCATCGCAACAGATCTTCTATGACAAATGCTAAAGAATGAGAAAATTAAACAGAAGACTGACAGGCAATAATTAAAATAGGACGATACTTACTGCTAAATGTGCCCATCACCTTCCCCTCCAACTTGTTGGCGACAGACTCACAAAGCTGGAGAGCGATGTCTGCAGCCACATTCTTAGCTGAGGGCACAGAAAGCAGGGGCAGGTATACATAAAAACAATATCAGCAGTACTTGTTCTGACCCCCAACAGTGAACTTGTCAGGAAGGTCTCCCTCCCTTTGGCTTATAGAATACTATGGCAGAAGTTAATGGGCCCTGCTCCCCAGAAATCTCCACTCTCACAAACACAGCCCCCTTCCCTAGCTCCTTGGGTCTCACCAATTAGGTGGTCACGCATCTTGTCCAGCACAGATTCCATGTCTTCACGACTTAAGCTCTTAGAGCCAACCAAGCCTTTCAGCATCCCAAACATGCCGCCCAGGGCTCCCTTTGTAGCACTGGAGAGAGAAGAAACTATTAAGTACCCACTAATCCAAAACCCAAGGAGCTCCCAACATCTGACACTATTTTCATTCATCTTCCCTCTAACCTTCTCCATGACACATTTGGCTCCTACCATAAAACACCCTCTACCTGGGTTTGGCTGAGTTCTGAGTGATTCCCTCATCATCTGAGCTGCTACAGTCTAGGTCTTGTAACTGTCCCCCTGCCTGAGTTCCTCGGATCTGTAGATTGTAAAGGAAAGATAAAAAGA
This sequence comes from Sarcophilus harrisii, assembly GCF_902635505.1. Lineage (NCBI taxonomy): Eukaryota > Metazoa > Chordata > Mammalia > Dasyuromorphia > Dasyuridae > Sarcophilus > Sarcophilus harrisii. The sequence goes on along the minus strand of NC_045428.1, from coordinate 459,130,028 downwards.
AAAAGGCATAATTAGTGACAGCAAGATTGAGATATGTTGTCCCAAAATTCCTTAAACCAAGAACCAGGATTATAATGACCCCAGTTCTAGGGTTCTAGATCAACAGTTTTCAAAATGTAGTCTGGGATCCCTAAGCCTTTTCAGGGGGTCCACAAGGTCAAAATTATTTTAATAATAATTTCTATTATGGTAAATATCAACAGATAATCACAGTAGCAAAAAAATGTCCTCAAGAAAAAATTTGAAAGGCATAGAATAGTTTCCATACATTCCTTTATTTTAAAGGTTTCCAATCACCTAAAAGAGAACCTTGAAGCCTTTGTCATCATTCAGTCATTTGAGTGGTGTCCAATTCTTTCTGACCCTATTTGGAGTTATTGACAAAGATATTGGAATGCCATTTCGTTCTCCAACACATTTTAAAGATGTTGAAACTGAGATAAACAGTGACATGATCAGGGTCCCACAATGTTTGAAGCCATATTTGAACTGGAGAAGATCAGTCTTTCTGACACCAGGTCTGGTATTCTATCCACTATGTGACCTAGCTACCCTAAAATTGTAAAACATAGTCCCATCCTACTTTAATCTGCTGGCAATGAAATCCTGTCCTTCCTACTCCCTCCTCTTCCATTTCCTACAACCACCATCTTCCTCTTACCAGGTTGATGTCTTCTTGCAATGTGGTTTCAGGGGTTCCATTGGTGGTAGGGGGGCTATAGTCCAAGACTTCATTGGCACGGCCACTCAGTCCCCATACCCGAGGTGCCTTTTTGCCTTTCTCCTTTGGTGCATCCGACTTTGAGGACTTGCTAACAAGGGGTTGGTTTTGGCAGGAAAAATAAATAAGTGAAAAAAGGATTAAGTCTGTCCACCCATTCAGAGAATAGTCCTAAGTCTTTTCTCCCAACAAAGTACAGCTAAACCATGACCACTGGGGGGGGTTTGAAAGTAAGGAGGAAAGGATGAGAGTTACTCACCTAGACTTATCAGCACCTCTCCCATGTTTCTGCATAAATTCCTCCCGCTTCTTTCGCATCAGTTCTTCTTTGGACAGTTCCACCCCATCCCCTGGGCTAACTGGGAGATCAGGCTTTCCTATAGGGGCCCCTTTGCTGGCAGGTGAGGTGGCTTCAGGACCTGGAGAGAGAGATTGCTGACCTTGGGAGTCAGAAAGACTTGACGTCACATCCTACCTCTGAAACTAGCTGTATGACCATAAGCAACTCAACCTCTATGAGCCTCAGTTCCCTCCTTTATAAAGATTGAATGTTATGAAATTCAATGACTATGTAAAGCACTTTATCTTCAAAACTTAAGTACAGTTAATTATTATATAAAACTTAAAGCCCCAGCCAAGTTTAATTTTGGGGAAAAGACTTATTCCCCCAGGAACAAGACACTTAGAAAAGTATAAGGACTGGGAATGGCTTGAGTCACTGGGGCTCTAGAGCAGGAATGAGAGGTAATTATGAGAGCTATCAGGGTAACTGCTAAGGGAGTGTCCAAGAAGAACTTGAACAAGCATTTGAATTATACCAGTCCCTAAATTGATTCTTTCTCAAAAGCTCAATACTTCCAATCACTCTCAACCTCACCCTCTTTCTTAGCCCCTTTATTTTTCTTGTTGCTTTTAGCTTTCTCCTTGGGCTTCTCCCCACGGAACTCAATCATAGACTTCACAGTTTTCTTGGCCTTTTCAGAATCTTCAAATTTCTTCATGGCAGTGGGAGCACGGATCTTACTGCTCTCCTCTGCTTCCCTGCAGGTTGAGAAAGGAAAATGGTTATTTTTCTCCTATCCACACAAAAGAAAATAAAGGAAATCCATAGCCAAGACTAAGTAATTCAGAATTTCCAGGATTCAGAGATTTGTGATTTTGTCACACAGACTGAAATCTTTCTACATAGTGTGTCTTCAAGGATTGCTGCAGTAAAAATTTACTCTTCTAGTCATACCATACACTGCCCATAATCCTGCCCCTGTGGTGTTCTATTCAGTCGTGCCAGATGGTGGTAAGTAGCTGGAGTCCCCTTACCGAAGGAGACGCATGAAGTCATTGTGGAAGTCAAAGGTGCCATTTAGTAGACTCAGGGCATTGTGTTGTTGGATTTCTGTGCGATACTTGTCTCGGAACAGCCGGTGCACATCATCTATCAATTTGTCCACGTATGTTAGTGTTAAGATCTTCTGAAAACCAACCTATCTCAGGGAAGAGAGGGACACAACACAAAGATGTATTTACAGTTCAACTCAACAAGGAGGAAAGCAAGTGAATCATGAATGGCCCCCGGAGCTTCCCCCAGATACGGGGCAGCTTGACCCGCCTAGACACTGGTTCCAGAAGAGCTTCCTTCCCTATCCCTCTCTTATCCCCCCTCCCAATCAATTCCCTCTCCCCTGGGTCCTGCACCCGACAGAGTCATTACAGAGCATCGTTTTTGCCCCCATCACTTACCACAAACACCAGCTCAAACTGGTTGTCCAGCTTGTATTTGAGTGTGAGCGCTTCATGGTTAAAGGAGTTGTTGCCTCCCCGCTCCTGGAGAGAAAGGAGCCATGGATGAGGTTAGCCACGGACGTACAAACCCTGCCGAAAGGCCGTCGGGCTGGAGGGAGGGGCCCGCGGGAAGAAAACCCGCAACCAGCTCCAGAGCTGGGAGAGGCTCCGTCTCGGCGGTGGCGGCGAGGATGGAAGGGAGGCAAGAGCAGGCCTGGGGAGGGTCGGGTGGGGACACGTACACACGGACAAGGGAGGAGGAACACTAGCGCGGACACCCCCACCCCCACGCAAACGCCAGCGGGGCCGCCTGGGACCCCCGAGGCCGGGCTGCGGGAGCCGGGAGAGGCCGGAGAGCGGGTGACGGTTGGCGCTGCCCGAGGCGGCTCCGGGGAGTGCCCCCGGAGGCCGCGGTCCGGGGAAGGGAGAAGGGGCCGGGGGCGCGGCTGGGGGACGGCACCTGCAACAGCACGGAGCGGATCAGCGCGTTGACGGGCCCGGTGCACGAGTCGCTCACGCCCTGGAAGCACCAGAGCACAAGCCCGCCTTTGGAAAAGATGGTGAAGAAGTCGAGCATGGCGGCGGCGGGACGGGGAGGGGAGGGGAGCGGGCCGCAGCCGGGGGAACTCGGGCCGCGATCGCCGCCGCCGCTTCCTGCTGCGCCAGGCGCGGGACACGTCACACCAGAGGCCCCGGAAACCTGACAGCCGCACTTCCGTTTCAGATCGCTGGGGCTTCTTCTTCGCCCCTCCCCCCTCCCGTCCCGTAAGGCTGACGCATACTGAGGCTGACCAATGAGCGTTGAGGGAGGAGCCAGAGTTGGTTGGAAGTTGAGCGGTGATTCTGGCCAATTACATAGAGGGAGCAAGGTCCCGGAGAAAGCCAATGAGAACTGACCGCGGGCGGCACGGAGCGATGACGCCAAGGTGTCGGTGAAGGGAGCCGGGTCTTGCGCACTGGGGAGCGATGATCCGCCGGGCGCTGCAAGTGGGCTTCTCCCGTGGATTGCTGACCCGCGGTCTGCGCACGCGCAGCGGAGGCCCCTTTAACGGTAAAGCAGGCGGAATCGGGGTCCGCAGCTGCCGAGCTAGGAACCCTGGGAGCCTTGGCCGGCCCCCCTCCCCTCCAGGCAGAGCCTCTCGTCCCCGGAGCGGGGAAAGGGTGACCCTTCCCCGGGACCGAACCTGCAGGGGGGGGGTGGAGGAAACCTGCTCCTGCGCACGCGCGCTTAGCCCGCGCCCTCCTGCCTCAGTTACCCGCCTGAGCGCGGGAACATCTGAGGGGAAACCCAAGAAGCGGAGGGAGGTGATGAGTTCTGGAACTCCTCCTCCGGCTTCTCTGAGCCTAGAACGCTGCGCAGCTCGCCCTCACGGTCCCGGCAGACAGGGGCGCTATTGTCCCCGTTTTACAGTCGGAGAAACTGAGGCAGGTAGCGGCGAAAGGACACAGCCAGGGAGCGCCTGAGACCGGGATGGAAACGGGCCTCCTTGACTCTCGGGTGCCGAGAGAGACTGACTGTCGGGGCCTAGAGGAGGAGGGAAGGGAGGAACAAGGCTAGGGGCTTGGATTGAGAGCGAGAGCTCTCCTTGGACACTTGAAGAAGCAGGCCTGGAGCAGGGGCGGGGGTTTCCGCACAGCTAGGGGTTCTTAACTTCCCACGTGTGCCTGAAACTAGAGACCCCCCTCTCAGCGTAATGATTTTTTGTACGGCCGTAAGAAATGCTGGATTTCAGTTAGTTTTTAGTAAAACTAAAGATTTTTTTTTCTGTTAAAGTTCACAGACTGCTTTGAAATCTCTGGGACTTTGGACTCTAAATTTAAAACCCTCCCTTATAAGAAGAGAGCAAATAGCAGAGCAAGATTCAAATCCACTCTGAATTCCGAACCTGAAGTCCGCTGAGTTGGACAGTTAGACTGAGGACATAAAGTTAATACCAAGTTGAAGAGTTTGGACTTTATTCTTTAGACCTTGGATTCTTTGATTGCTCAAGGATGTCCTGAAAGGATAACAGGTTTAGAATCATAGAATGTCATCAAAAAAGGGACTTTGAAAAAATAAATAAATTTTTTTTTTTTTTAATTTAAAAAAATTTAAAAAAAAGGGACTTTGTCATCTGTTCCAACTCCCCTTTTACATTTCCCCCCTCTTGTTTATGAGGAAACTGAGACCCAGTTTTGATTAAATAACCTGCCAAATTCCCTAAAATAGCAATGTTTCAAGGTGATGCGCCCGGTATCACGGTTGAGGATTTTTAAGGGAATGGGTAGAGGCACTGGAAGGGGACTAATCATAATAAAGGAGTAAGAGACTTAACAAGTGGAATTGTGGTGGGAACGCCAATCTCATCTAAGTCAGTTCTCACTTCCAGAATAAGCAAGGCGAATATGTTCAGTATCTCTCTGTGACCATAGTCTCTCTCTACAGACAGAGATGGGAAATGGGCAGAATTTAAGAAGAAACTTCAAGTGTTCTGGCCTGGAGGGTCCTGGGAACCATTTACTGACACGAGCCACCTCCCCCCAGAACATGCAGATGTGGTGATTGTAGGGGGCGGTGTGATCGGTTGGTCTGTGGCCTATTGGCTGAAGCGGCTGGAGGCACGAAAAAATGCTTTAAGGGTCCTAGTGGTGGAACAGGATCCTACGGTGAGGACTGGATGGGCAAAAAGGGTACAGGGAGGCCAAGTTTTACACCATCTGGGAGGGAGTTTTAGAAAGAGGGAAAAATGTTCCTCACACCTAACTGGATCAAAATGCATGAAATTGTTGTTTCTACCCAGTTGCCTTGGAACTAGTTATCCTAGGCCTCCTACCCAAGAGAGGCAGCTAACAGTAATTCAAATGTTTTACGAAGATGGCTGTCCGCCATCCCGTTTCCAAAAATGAGTTTTCTCATCTTTGGCTTCCAGATCCCTCAAGTCAAGTTGTGGTTAAGGCAACCTCTTGTTTTCTGGAATATTCCAGGATCTCCTCCCTTCCCTTAGCCAGATCTTTTCATCTTATATTCATGCCAATTTGGACATGTCTTTCTCCTTGCTAAGTCTCTTCAGTAACTCAATGCATTAAATATCTTTGTTTAAATCACATTTTAACTTAATATTAAACACCAATATTATTAATATATTTTTCTTTATAACCATTTGCATTTTTAAAATGAAATATAGTACCTATAATGTACCAACCTTTCCCATATTCCCTTTAAGCTTCTCAAGTATTTTATGAAAATTCATCCCACTTCAGTTTTCCTCTTATTAGATAATAGTATATATTCTTCTAGTTATATTTTTTCATTATTTCTTAAAGGTTTTTCAAGATTTCTCATCTTTGTCAGTATATTTCATCATGGCATTACATATGGCATATACATTACAGATTTGATCATTTACCTTTTGAATATTGAAGTTGCTTCCAGTTTTCTTTAATTTAAAATAATGTAGCTTTTAAAATCTAAACAAATAGCTTCTTTTTTTTCTTTTTTGAAAACAGTAAAGGTAAATTCCCCAAAACAAAATTTAGTAAAGGGGTATGATTATTTTAAAACCTTTACTTTGTTCTATCTTTGCTTTCCAAAAAAGACTACCAGTTTGCAATTCCACCAGGAAAGTATTAGATTTCAAACTTTTGTCTTGAACTCCTCACTACTCTGAACCCTCTTTACTCAAACTGACCTTCCTTTTTCTGTACACCTGCTGATTTGAATTGATTTGTGCATTGATATAAGATTCCTTTATTGATTTGCTTTCACATTTATCCATTTTGAGGGCATGACTCTCCTCCTACTCAAACTGATAACTCTTAAGTACAGCATTCTACTTGTGATGTTTATCCCACTGTTATTCCACTGGTTGATTAAACTCTACCTTGTCTTGTGTCTTGCAGTACTCAATGGCCTCCACTGGGCTTTCCATAGGAGGCATTCGGCAACAGTTCTCGCTCCCTCAGAACATCCAGCTCTCTCTCTTCTCCATTGAATTTCTCCGTAACATCAATGTACATGAGGGCTTGGGGAAAAGGTGGGAAAGTAATTAGACCATTAGCCAAGAAGGAGAAGGGGCCTAGCCATCTAATGAAAGCCAGATTTATATTTGGAGTCAGGAGACCTGATTCTTTCTTCCCAGTAATAGTGACTGGGAGGCTTCTAGGTTTAGAACTTGCCAAGGTCACTGATGGGAAACCAGGGGACCCCTGTCCAATCCTTCTAACAACCTCCCTGTCATTGCAGTTAGCTATCTGCTATGGGGCATAATGTCTGTCATCCCACCCATATTATTTATATCCCACAGGAATATCTTGCTGTTCCTGATGAGCCTCTCCTAGATATCCAGTTTAATCCTTCAGGTTATCTTTTACTGGCTTCAGAAGAAAAGGCTGCAGTGATGGAGCACAATGTAAAAATACAGAGGTGGGTACCTTGCTGGGACTGTGATCAGTTCCTTCCAGAGATCTCTCCATGCCCTATACCCAACCTCTTCTAAGTCATTTAATTTAGCCACTCTGAGACTTCCCCAATCCCACAGGTAGAGACTGCTTCCAACTAAAAGTGTCACAAAAGTAGAGCCAGTCCTATCTCATGCAAAGAAAACAGATGGATCCTCCATATGAATATTTACTTTTTTTCTTGTTTTCCTCCTTCCATTTTTTTCAGGCAAGAAGGAGCCAAAGTTTGTCTGCTGTCCCCCAAACAACTCAAAGACAAATTTCCCTGGATCAACACAGAAGGCATAGCCTTGGCATCTTATGGTGAGACTTTCCAAAGGAAAAAGGAAGGGGCTATCCTTTTCTAAAGAATAAGATTTGAGTGAGAGCTCTCAGGTGTCAGTCTCTATCCATATATAATCAATCTGCATTTCATCTGCCTTTTACTTTTATCCACTTGGATAGGTTAAGGCATTCCCTTCTAACTGTCTTCCCTACCTAGGTCTGGAGAACGAGGGCTGGTTTGATCCATGGTGCCTGCTTCAGGGACTGCGCCGAAAGGCTCTGTCGATGGGGGTATATCATAGCCATGGGAAGGTCGTAAGTGAGTTTCATAACTTGCCCTTGTACTTTTCACCAACCAAAACCTGAATGGAGGTTTTCATATTTATCTCTAGGCCAAGCAAGGTAGGCAATAATCCTAGGTAATCTCCCTCTCCCTCTAGCCAATGATCAGGCTCTTCTACAGCCTGAGTTCTATTTGAGGGTCAGTTCTCTTCAAATTGTATTTAGTCCCATTCTTCCTAATTGCATGATCTCAGATTTCCCCAGTAGCTGTGACAAGCCCTGGATTTCACCCTACTTCTGGACTGTCCCTTCTTATGGGGCTGGCCTAGATTCTTCTTCAGCATCCTTCCCTGGGACACAAAAGGTCATTTTCTCTCTCTTCTCCAGATTTAGTCTCTTCAGTAAGGTCTATGATGACTTCCAGTGGAGAACAAGTAGACCTTAAAAGGATTTATGAGGTCCATGTAAGTAAGTACTGATAGCTATGAATAGTTACTATCCTTATTTTAACCTTCCTTTCTCACAACCATCTCATTTCTTTGCTTGCATCTTTGGAAATTAGCCTTTTGTCCATTGGCCATGATGCAAAAGTCAAGGATTCAGAAAGGAATGAAACTTTCATGGTTCCTGGTGCTAGGCAAAAACTGCCTCCTCCCCTATTAAGATCATCCCTCATCCCCCTGATACTTATAGGTGAAGGTGGACAACAGCTTGGAGTGCCAACCTGTGGAGTGTGCTATAGTGATCAATGCTGCTGGGGCCTGGTCTGGGGAAGTAGCAGAGCTGGCTGGTATTGGTATTGGGTCCCCAGGTACTTTGCAAGGCACCAGACTTCCTGTGGAGCCAAGAAAAAGGTGATAGGGTTCTGGGTAGTTGTGGGAGGAAGAGAGCCAAAGATTGTAAATTGGAGAAGGGGGTCCCATGCTCCCCTGACTCTGTTCTCTCTGCAATATGGCAGATATGTGTATGTTTGGCATTGCCCAGAGGGGCCTGGCTTGGAGGCCCCATTACTTACAGACATCACTGGAAGCTATTTCAGACGAGAAGGATTAGGTGGCTACTACTTAGGTGGCTGTAGCCCCATGGAGGTAAGCTGGGGATGTTTCAAATGAAATCTTCGATGGGGCAAGAGGAAGAGATTAGATAATAAATTTTTGTGGCTATCAGCCAATTATTTAGAGATTTTTCTCTGGTGTGCCCAGCACAATTGTGTACTGTAGTCTCCTTGAAGTTTAAAATTGAGAAAAAGAGAGCTGGCTATCTCCAAAAAATGACTTTAAAAAGGGAATCAGTTTTACCTGCTAAGCTAAAGTGTGATCTGAGGGGCAGAAGACGACCAGTTTCCTTTCCTCAATACCTCAAAGTCTACACCCTGCTTTCACCTTAGGAAGAAGAACCAGATACTAAAGATCTAGAAGTAGATCATGACTTCTTTCAGAAAAAGGTGTGGCCCTATCTGGCCCAAAGGATTCCAGCTTTCAATTCCCTGAAGGTAATTGATATTGAGAATTCTTTATTAGGGGAGAAAGGGAAATAGCTTTGGTACCTATAGGAGTTTTCTAAACCTTCTTCTGTCACCAGTAAGATGATCTTAAGAGTACCCCTGGTCGTTTATTCCATGAGAGAACTGGGGCTGAGAAGTGGGTAATGTCTGCCCATTATAGTACATTATATACTACATATATTATATAGTATATTAAGTACAGGGGGTCAGAATATTAAAATATTTTCTTTAACTCCATGCAGGTCCGGAGCGCCTGGGCTGGCTTCTATGATTATAACACATTTGACCAGAATGGCATAGTAGGCCCCCATCCACTGGTCTCCAACATGTACTTTGCCACAGGCTTCAGTGGCCATGGGCTACAACATGCCCCTGGTGTGGGACGAGCTGTGGCAGAAGTACTGCTGAATGGAAATTTCAACACTATTGATCTGAACCCATTCTCCTTCAACCGATTCTATCGGGGTAAAAAGGTCCTGGAGAACAATATCATCTAAGCTTGTAAGTATTACTTTGCTAATGAGACCCCACTCCTGATCCATATCTGCAGTCCTTTTCTGTGTCCACAGCCTTCTTCCTATCTTGTGCCATCACGGCCATGCCAGAGGCTTCTTTTCCCAGGTAAGAATAAGGGCAGATCTGACCTAAGTGTTATATGTCCCCTGTTTGTTATCTTCCTTTAGGTCTGTCTACCTCTGTCCAAGGAGAAGAAGCTACTGATAGAAATATTCTGAGAAAGTTAGGGCCAGCATGCAAGTCTCATAATACTCAGGCCTTCTGCCTTGCTGCCTCTGAGCTGTGCAACCCAAGCACTGGGAGGAAACGGGCAACTGAGGCTGGTTCTCGGGACTTCTTCCGGATCATAGTTGGAGCTCACTCCCAACAGGAAATCAAATGGTCACAGTACATTAAGGGTGCTGAAAGGTCCAATGCCAGGTATTTACTTGGCACCTGTCCAAAGAGGTTCTCAACAACACAGCAGTCAAGGTCTGGGCATTTTGGGATAGTCTCTACTCGAACCTGTTGACATTACTTTATCTATTCATCAGTCAATTAACTCAGTTAACTCCTTCCCCACCAACACACTGTATCCTCTTCTTTAAAGCCAAGATTAGGTCCTTTGATAACTGTCAGCTGTACCCGACTTTTTAGGACATGGAAAACATTGTTAGTAGAGTGGTGAACTGATCCAACTATTTTGAGATTATTCTTGTGTCATAGTCCATAGATCCTCCTGATCCAGTCATCTTACTATGGCTGCTAGCTAGGAACCCATAGTCCTTAGAAAACAGTGTGAGGAAAGCAAGCAGGGAGCAATTGGAGAGAAAGAATGAGTTAAATTTCCCACCCATTGACCATAGCTCAATATTTACACGTGAATTATTTTTCGGAAAAAACCCTAATTGTAAAACCCAAGTTTTTGTCTAGTAAAAATTGTTATATGGTAAACAAGAGTATGGTACTCTGTGCATTTCTTTTTTAAAATCCTTAAATTAGGGGGTGATTTGATTTATGGAAGGCTCCACTGATTCACTTCATTCATTCTTCCTCTCAGAAGTAGCTGCTCTGAGAATCTGAGAGGGTGGCATTGTGGTATACAAAAAAGGAACTGAATCTAAAATCAGAAGACCTGTATTCAAAGCTCTACTTTCAATAATTGTGTCCCCTTAGACAAGTCATTTAATCTTTGGAAGTTTGTTTTCTCATCTGAAAGGCAGTGGATAGTGGAAAAAGCACTGAACTTGGAGCCAGCAAGGACCTGGCTATGACATGAATTATGTGATATTAGGAGGGAATAAGAAAGGATAAAGCATTTATATAGTACCTATCTTGTGCACTGTACTACTGAGCACTTTATACACATCTCATTTGATCATCACAACAACCCTGTCAGGTGGATGTTATAATCTCCAGTTCACAATTGAGGAAACTGAGGCAGACTAATTAAAAGTATCTTGCCCAGAGTCACAACATTAGTGTGTACCCAAGGCTGGTTTCTGAGCCTCAGCTGCTTCGTCTATAAAATGAACATAATACTTGTAATACCTACTATAGTATAGTAAAGAAAACTCTTTACAAACAAAACTTAAAGGTTAGGATTTCAGAAAACCATTAACTCATTCAAGTATTTAATTAAGTTCTTATTACTTACTGGAAGGCAGCAAAATGGTGCAGTGGATAGAGTATGGGATCTGAAATCAGGAAGGTGTCCAGGAGTTCAAATCTGGCCCCAGTTTGAGCAAGTCACTTCACGCTATCTCAGTTTCCTCATCTATAAAATGAGCTGGAGAAGAAAACGGCAAACCACTATTATATCTTTGCCAAGAAAATCCCAAATGGGGTCATAGACTAAAAGGACTGAATGACAAATTATATACCAAGCATTGAGCCCATACTAGGTTCTGGGAATGCAAATTGAAAGAAAAAAAGTCTATCATCCAGAGATTTGTTTGGGATAGACGACACATATATTAAAAATCTAAAACCAAGGGACTTCTGGGATTGTGGGGAATGACTTCCAGAATTGGTTACAGGGATATCAACTGAACTTTGAAGGAAGTTAGGGATTCTATAGGAAAAGTGAGGGAGGAGAGCACTTCAGGCATGGGGGGTAAGCAGGCAAAGGCACAGCAATTAAAAAGACCATATGTCATGTGTGAGAAACAGTAAACACGACATTTTGAATGGGCTCTTTATAGTGTGTGAAGAAAAATAATGATTGCATGCTGAGTAAGGTAGACTGGAACAATTCCAAAAGGCTTTAGCAACCCATCAGTATTCTTACGTGTTTTATGCTAGAGCTTCTGCAGCAAGATAATAATGTTGTCCTCCCTCTACTTTAGAAATCTTAATTTACCAGTTATGTGGAGAGTATATTAAGGAGGTGCTAGAAGAGTGGGAGACTTTATAATAGTCTAGGCCAGAGGTGATTAGGGCCTGAATTAGATTGTGTGCATGAATCATGATCAGATTCAAAGAATCAGATTTAAGGGGCACTAATATATTGTTAGTAGAGTGGTGAACTGATCCAACTATTCTGAGAACAGTTATGCCCGAATGGCTATCAAATTGTGCATACCCTTTGATCCAATAGGGTCACTACTGGGCCTATATCCCAAAGAGATCATAAAGGAGGGAAAAGGACCCATATGTGCAAAAATGTTTGTGGCAGCCCTGTTTGTAGTGGCAAGAAACTGGAAACTGAATGGATGCCCATCAATTGGAGAATGGCTGAATAAGTTATGGTATATGAATGTTATGGAATATTATTGTTCTGTAAGAAATGACCAACAGGATGATTTCATAGAGGCCTGGAGAGATTTATATGAACTGATTCCAAGTGAAATGAACAGAACCAGGAGATCATTGTACACAGCAACAAGATTATATGATGATCAATTTTAATGATGTGGCTCTCTCTAACAATGAAACGATTCAGGCCAATTCTAATAGACTTGTGATGGAGAGAACCATCTGCCTCCAGAGAGAGGGCTGTGTGTGGGGACTGTGGATCATAACATAGTATTAACCTTTTTTGTTGTTTGCTTGCTTTTTTTTTTTTTTTTTTTCCTGAGGGAATTAGGGTTAAGTGATTTGTCTAGGGTCACACAGCTAGGAATTAAGTGTCTGTGACCAGATTTGAACTCGGGTCCTCCTGACTTCAGTGCTAGTGTTCTATCCACTGTCCCACCTAGCTGCCCCTTTTTTTCCCTTTTTGATCTGATTTTTCTTTTGCTTTATGATAAATATAGAAATATGTTTAGAAGAATTGCATATGTTTAACCCATATTGCATTATTTGCTGTCTGGAAAGGAGGTGGGGAAAGTAAGGGAGAAAAATTTGGAACACAAAGTTTTGCAAGGGGTGTATCTTTGCATGTATTTTGAAAATAAAAAGTTATTTTTAAAAAATCAGATTTAAGATTTATTGTGGAATTAAAGTCGACACGATTAATTAATTGACTGAATAAAAGGGGAAGGGAAGAATCAGGATGATTCTTAAAATTTCCAATTCAAATTGTTGAGCATAGTGGGTGTCTTCAAAGAAATTGGGAAGTTACAATAGAAAAAGGGAATGTTTAAGGAGAAAGTAAATGAGTTTGTGGGAGCTGGGTAAATGGGGTAGGGGTGGAGATGGGGCACAATATTAATACAGATATAGATTTGATGGTTGTCTGCCTAGAGGTGGTAGTTGAACTTGATCCGGTAAAGTTACATAAAAGAGAGCCCAGTAGAAGAGTGACATATCAACAACAAAAATAAACTTGGGACTATAACAGGAGTGATAATCTCTTGTTCAGTTCTGCATTGCAAATCACCTCAACACCATCCCTCTTCTTTTTCTCTACTCTCAACGGAAGAGGTGACCCTTCCATAAAGAGACAGAAAAGACCCTCCTAGGAAGGAGAACCAGGAGGAAACAATGTCACACAAAACAATCCTTGGAAGAAAAAGCGTGTAGGTAAAGGTGATAGTTTTCAATGCCAAATGTTGCAGAAATGCAGGGTTACGTAAACAGAACAAGGAGAACAAGTTATACTGTAACAACAATATAAAGACAAATTATATTGAAAGACTTAAGAAATCTGATCAACATAATAACCAACCACAAGCCTACAGTAGTTATGATGAAACATGAGATGGGTGCTGATCGAGGCATACATTTTTAGGATGTGGCCAATACAAAAATTTGTTTTTGCTTGACTGTATATTTTGAAATTTTTTTCAGGTTACACATGTACATCTATTTGTAACATTTTTCCATATGAGTCATCTTGGAAGAGAAAAATCAGAACAAAAGAGAAAAATAAGGAGAAAAAAAGTGAAAATAATATGTTTCAGTATGCATTCAATTTCCACAGTTCTTTCTCTGAATGTGAATGGCATTTTCCATCAAAAGTTTATTGGAATTGTCTTGGTTCATTGAATTGCTGAGAAGAATCAAGTCTATAATAGTTGATCAATACACAATCTTGCTATTATTGTGTACAGTGTTTTCCTGGTTCTGCTTGTTTTACTCAGCATCAGTTCATGTAAATCCTTCCAGGCTTTTCTATAATTAGTCTGTTAATCATTTCTTATAGAACAATAATATTCCATTACTTTCACATACCATAACTTATTCAGCCATTTCCCAATTGAGAGAGAGTATATTAAAGGTGTTTTTTTTTTTTTCCTTTCTCAGTAGTGTGGGAGAGGGAGAAGAAACAGAAGGTAGTTTTCATTAACTGAAAAAAAATTAATTTTTTGTTAGTTTTTTATTACTTTTTTTAAACATGTGCAATTCTTATATATATATATATTTACACAATAATGCTGCACAAGAAAAATCAAATTAAAAGGGAAAAAATGAGAAAACAAAATGCAAACAAACAATTTTAAAAAGTGAATACACCATGTTGCAATCCACACTCAGTCCCCATAGTTCTTTCTGACTGCAGATATCTCTTTTCATCTCAAGATTATTGGAACTAGCTTGAATCACCTCTCTATTGAAAAGAGCCACATCTTGGGAAAACTGGGACACTAATGCATTGTTGGTGGAGTTGTGAAATGATCCAACCATTCTGGAGAGCAATCTGGAACTATGCCCAAAGGGCATACCCTTTGAGCCAGAAGTGCCATTGCTGGATCTGTTATCCAAAGGAAATCATAAAGGAGAGAAAAGGATGCACATGTGCAAAAATGTTTGTAGCAGCTCTTTTGTGTAGAAAAGAATTGGAAATGAGTAGATGCCTATCAATTGGGAAATGGCTGAACAAGTTGTAATATATGAAGGTAATGGAATATTATTTTTCTCTAAAATATGATGAAGAAGCTGACTTTAGAAAGGCCTGGAAATATTTACACGAACTGATGCTGAGCAAAACAAGCAGAACCAGGAATACATTGTACACAATAACAGCAGGAATGTGCGATGATCAACTATGAAAGACTTGGTTCTTCTCAGTAGTTCAGTGATCTAAAGCAATCTCAATAGACTTTGGACATAAAATGCCATCTACATCCAGAAAAAGAACTAAGGAGACTGAATGTAAATCAACACATGCTATGTTCATTCACTTCTTTTTCCTGTTTTTTTATCTCTCTCATGGGTTTTCTGTTTTGTTCTGGTTTTTCTGTCCCAATATAATTCATAAAGCAATGTGTTAAAATAAATGAATGAATGAATTAAAAAGGAAAAATAAAATAAAAAAAAAAAGTAAAGAGCCACATCCATCATAATTGATCATCATATAAAATTGCTATTATTGTATATAATGTTCCCTGGTTCTACTCACTTCACTTAGCAACAGTTTATGTAAGTTGCTCCAGGTCTCTCTGAAGTCAGCCTGCTCATCATTTCTTAGAGAATATTAATATTCCATAACATTCATATAACTTATGCCATAACGTATTCAGCCATTTTCCAGCTGATGGGCATCCACTCATCTTCCACTTTCTTGCCGCTACAAAAAGGGCTGCCACATTTTGGCACATGTGGGTCCCTTTCACTCTTTTAAGATCTCTTTGGGATATAAGCCCAGTAGAGACACTGCTGCATCAAAGGGTATGCACATTATGATAGCCCTTTGGCCATAATTCCATATTGTTCCCCAGAATGGTTGGATCAGTTCACAACTCCAACAACAATGTGTTAGTGTCCCAGTTTTCCCACATCCCCTCCAACATTCATCATTATCAAAAAATTAATTTTTAAAAATTCCACAGAAAGGTAAAGAATAAGAATTAAGAAAGCCCACTGGATCTGGCAAACGATAGATCATTGTGAAGTTGGAGAGTAATTTCAGTCAAATGAGGAGAAGCCAGATTGTAAAGGGTTAAGGAATGAAGTCAGTTGTGAGAAAGTGAAGCAAAAAGCTTAACTTATTTTCTAGGAGTTTGACAATGAAATAGAGGATGACAAAATTAAATAAAAGCTTTGAAAATCTTTTTTATTTTTTTAATTAAAGCTTTTTATTTACAAAACATATGCATGGTAATTTTTCAACATTGACCCTTGCAAAACCTTGTAGTCTAAATTTTCCCCTTCTTCCCCCCATACCCTTCCCTAGATGGCAGGTAGTCCAATACATATTAAATATGTTAAATCCAATATATGTATTCATATTTATATAGTTATCTTGCTGCACAAGAAAAATCAGATCAAGAAAGGACAAAAACTGAGAAATAAAACAAAATGCAAGCAAACAGCAATAGAAAGAGTGAAAATGCTATGTTGTAATCCACACTCAGTTCCCATAGTCCTCTCTGGGGGTGTAGATGACCCTCTTCATCATAAGATTATTGAAACTGATCTGAATTCTCTCATTATTGAAGAGAGCCACGTCCAACAGAATTGATCATTGTATAATCTTCTTGCTGTGTTCAATGATCTGGTTCTGCTCATTTCACTTAGCATCAGTTTGTGTATGTCTCCCCAGGTCTCTTTGAAATCATCCTGCTGGTTGTTTCTTACAGAACAATAATATTCCATAACCTTCATATACCATAATTTATTTAGCCATTCTCCAATTGATGGGCATCCACTCAGTTTCCAGTTTCTAGCCACTACAAGGGTTGTCACATTTTGACACATGTGGGTCCCTTTTCCTCCTTTAAGATCTCTTTGGAATAGTGAAAGCTTTTTTTAAGGATGAGAGCTCTCTACATTTATGAGCAATAGAAAATGAGCCAACAGATAAAGAGAAGTAGAAAATTAGATGAGAATCTAATGAGAAGACTCCAAAAGGGGATTGAATCAAGGTTGCATTGGTAAGGAGAAGAATCACATCTCCTTAGAATGGAACAAAGGAGGAAAAGGTCTGGGATAATGTTGAAGTGATTTACAATGTAGGGTTGAGAAGAGGCCTTAGTTTTTTCAGTGAAATATTGGGTGAAGTTCTCTACTAAGAGGCAAGAAGTGGAGAGATGAACTAATGAAGAAGTTTGGAAGAATGGAATAGAGAATCAAAGAAGAGAGGGAAATTAGGTAATGCAATGAATAGAGAACCTGAGGGGCCCCCCTGAGACACCCCCTGAAGAGGTGAAATCTATTTCTTTCCAGCCTATGGATCCCTTGCCTCCAGGCACAGTAGGCTTGACCATTTCACCTCCTGAGAGTACGTACAAAACAGTGTCCATCCACACACTGATGTGGGAAACTGGGGAATGTGTAGATAATATCCCAATCACTAATACAGGTAGACAATGTGTGACTTATCAACCAGGAGAAGTAGTAGCATCAGGTTTACTGATATAGACTTCTAATAAGCAATCTGGTGATAGTCACCCAGATTCTGACTCCAAGCAACAAAATCCAGGAATATACTGGACAGCAGCTGTGACAGCTGACCGACCTATGCTCACTATCTATATAAATGGCATACCATTAGAAGGATTGGTAGACACAGGTGCAGATCGTACAGTCATTAGAGGTGCCAATTGGCCCAGTCACTGGCCATAGATTAAAGCAGACACCTACATGTCTGGCATAGGAGGATCAATAGCAGCTGAAGTTAGTGCTACCCCTTTGAGATGGATATTTGAAGGTGAAACAGAAGTTTTTACTCCTTTTATAGTTGAAAAAATCCCCATCAATCTGTGGGGAAGACACATTTTACAATAATTAGGATTAAAAATGAGTACCTTGGTTTTTCAGGCAGGGCTGCTGTTGAAGGCCTGGCAACACTTTCACCTGTTCCTCTCCAAGTAGAAAACTGATACACCAGTGTGGAGAGAACAGTGCCCCTTAGGTAGCAATAAAATTCAGACCTTATTAGATAAAATACAGGAGCAACTTGACCAAGGACACTTACAACCTTCTCTAAGTCCTTGGAATTCCCCAGTATTTGTTATAAGAAAGAAATCTGGAAAATGGAGGATGTTGACTGATTTAAGAAAGGTAAATGGAAACTATGGGAACTCTTCAGCCTGGGCTTCCATCTCCTACTCAGTTGTCTAGAGAATGGCATCTTTGGGTTATAGACATTAAGGATTGTTTCTATTTTATCCCTCTGGATAAGGAGGATATGAAAAGATTTGCCTTTTCAGTGCCCAGCGTTAACTTAGCTGAGCCTTATAAAAGATATGAATGGACAGTTTTGCCACAGGGGATGAAAAAGAGCCCTACTATGTGTCAAATGTATGTTGCTGCTTCTCTTACTCTAGTAAGAAAAGCATTTCCAAAAGTTATGTTATTACATTACATGGATGATACACTGGGATGTGCACCTGAGGAACAAATGTTAGAAGCATGTCTACAAAAGACCATAGAAACACTAAGGAACTAAAAATTGCACATAGCTCCAGAAAAAATTCAAAGACATGCTCCTTTTCGATATTTAGGATATGAAGTTTACCCTAAGGTGCTTACAGTACAAAAACTTTCCTTAAAAACAGAGAAGCTAAACACATTGAATGATTTTCAGAAATTGATAGGAGATATCCAATGGATGCGACCAGTGTTAGGCTTGACTACCTATCAATTACAACCATTATATGACATTTTAAGGGGAGACAGTGCTTTAAACTCACCACGCCAGCTTGCAAAAGAAGCTCAAGAGGCTTTGAGAGAAGTTGAACTGCCTTTATCCAATGTTGTTGAAAGAGTCACTCAAAAACCCTTGGAAATATCAGTTTTTGCTACGCAAGAGGCACCCACAGCAGTCCTTCATCAAGGAGATAGTGTGATAGAGTGGGTGAACCTCCCAGCACAACCAGAACAAAGCCTTACTCTTTACCCAGTGCTTGTGGCTAGAATTTTATTAAAGGCCATTAAGTGAGCAGTACAATTATCTGGGACAAGACCTGACAAGATATACACCTTTTATACCAATACACAAATTAATGTGTGTTGTGAGACCATCCCAGAGTGGCAAATTTTATTAGCCATGGTTCCAAATTTTACATATGGGTCTCCATTAAAGATAACCAGACTATTATGTAATTGGCGATGGATTCTGTGATGGATCTGAATCTGCCAGCAGATGTGTACCACAATTAGAAGAGGAAAGATACTTAACAAAGGAGGGCTAACTAGGTGGATATTGAAGAAGTTCAGTCCACAATAAAGTGCCTGAATTTGAATAACAACAAAAATTGTAAGAAGGGGATTGGTAGCAGAGATTATAAAACTTGACTACCGGATATATGGGAGGAAAGGGATCAAGGAAGGATAAAAGTTGGTTTTATAGTTAGAATGACTGGCTAGAGAAAGAGAGGTCTAGAAAATGAATAGATTTAGGGGAGAAATAAATTCAGTTTTAGATGGTATGAGTTACTTTCAGATGGAAAGATCCAGTAAACTTCTGGAAATGCTAGTCTGGATTTCAGGTGAAAGGAAGATGAAAGTTAGAGATGTATCTGCAAAGAGGTGATATTTGAAACTGGAGTAGAAAAGGTTCCCAAAGAAGAGACAAGAAAACACTGATAATGTCTAAAGATTTAAAACTGAAAAGGGCTTCAAAGATCATCTTTTCCATCTGTCCTTTTACAAAGTAGGAAACTGAAATTTTAAGGGATTGAATAAACATGTTTAAAGTCACTTAGCTTTGTAGCAAAGCCAAAATTTGCACTCCTCTTTTAACTCTAAATCCAGTGTTCTTTCCAGTACTGCAGGAAAAAGAAAAAAGAGGAGACAAAAAGGAAGCAGTTAGGGAGATAAGTGGAGAACTGAGACAGTAGTGTCTTCACAAAGACCAAGAAAGAAGTAACAATGACAATGCTGCAGAGAAGGCAAAGAAAATGAAGACTGAGAAAATGCCATTGGTTTGACAATTAAGAGGTTGTAGGTGTCAAACTAGCTGACAGAATCACCACTAGGCTCCCTTTCCCAGGTCAACAAATTGCCTAGGAAGGATCAGACTTTGTCTCTCCCAGCCTCTGATTATTTTGTTAATCTCCCAACCCCTTGGCTTTTTCCATGGATTTTTACTTGTTATGCAAAATAACTTAAATTGGAAACAGTGAGATTCCCCAATCTCTCTCTAGTGGATCTGGGTCAGTCCCTCTGTCTAGCCTCTCCCTCCTGCAGCTTAGTCAAGCTGCTTCTGTCTTAATACCTATATATGCTCCTATTCCCCTCCTTGCATAACCCAGTACTTGTGATGTGGCACCTCCACCTGAAATTCACTTTCCCTGATTAAAGACTTCTATGTTGCTATGTTAGCTATTTTCTCTTGAATTCAGGTTGATACAGCTCACTTTGGAGGGATGTTTCAATCGAATGATAAAGCCAATAGTTGAGGAATGAGGGAGGAGTGGTTTAGGAATAAAGACAACCAGTGGGTTTCATGCTAGAAATTTTGTGATGAAAAAAAGTAAAAAAGATGAGACTGTTGCTTGAGGAGAGAAACAGAATAAAGGGTAGGGATTTTGTTTGTGGTACCTTTGAATGACATCAGCCTTCCATTTCAGTAACTAAAGTTCATCTGCACAGCTGTGGCTAAAAAGCAATCAGACTGATTTTCATTAATTCTAATTCTAATAATGCCAGGGGAGAGCTGCATGGCCATCAGCAGAGGAGTACAGAATAGGAAAGACTGGAGATTTAAAATAAAAAGAATGATTAATAGAATAAAGTACTGGAAGATGAAGAAATGAAAGTAATGATTTGCTTAAGTAGGGAAAATGAGAGAGAAGGGAAGACACTATAAATAGATTATATTACAGAAATTTTAAAGTGGAGGAGGGTATTGAGGAATTTCACATTAAATAACCTCATTCTCTTCTGTAAAGTAGGAAGCACAGTCATTGACTGAAAATTTGGAGTGTGGAGGCAAGATTTGGTGGATTGAAAGAGAGAGATTTGGAACAGTCTCTGTGGAAAATGAGGGAGGTGATTTTAAAAAGCAACACTACTGCATAAAAAATCTAGCTGAATTTATGAAGTCTAAATTTATAATGAATGAAAAATAGAAGGCTATACTACTTTCTCCATGAAGACCCTACACCCCCTGAGTGGAAATGGTTAAAGCAGAGGGTAGGACTTACTAATGAGATGAACAAGATAGAGGTGATAGAAGGTCAAATCCTAAGGTGGTGGAAAAAGCAACCCTGAGAAGCCTGATGACAGGATGGATGCAGGCTGAGTAGGGTGGTCATAGATTCCATAGAAGGGATAGTGGACTGATAAAATAAGTAGGAATTGAGGCAGCATTATGTGACAGCTGATGGAAACTAGTCTTGGAATTATAATTCTACCTCTGACACTTACAAGGTATGGTGATATGCACTGATGATAATCATTATGGGGTGTCTATATTTGGGAGGTGGTTGAAATCCTGTGATGGAGGTGATTGGAGGAATTTGAAGAACCACGAAAGTGGTTCCAAAAAAAGTCTTCCAAAATAGAAGTTGGAAATAGAAAAAGAAAATTGTGAGATAGATGCTGAAATAGTTGAAAGAGGATTTCCTGGAGGTTGGTAGGTGATTTCAATTAGGATGGGGAAGGGGTGGTTTAACTTAATGATATGCACTTCAAAGAATGAGAGGTTGTTGAATAATGGTTGCAAGAAGGGATGCTATGCACTGACATCCTGAAAAGTGGAGAGGAAAAGTTTCAGCCTCTATAAGAGTGGATTGCCTAGGACTTTGTATTCTCAATATAAAGGTTCCAGTTAGTACTAAAAGGTATTAGAAGCAACTGAGGAAAAAGCCAAGAATTTGAGGGAGTTTGCAATAAAAGGAGGCCACTAGGGCATATTGGAGGTTTAAAAGGTTGTGGACTCTTTTGGAAGAGCAATTTTGAACTATGTCCAAAGGACTATAAAATTGTGCATGTCCTTTGATCCAGCAATATCATTTCTAGATCTGTATCTCAAAGACATCCAAAAAAGGGAGAAAGGACCTATTTGTACAAAAATATTTATAGCAGCTCTATTTGTGGTTACTAAAAACTAGAAATGAAAGGGATGTCCATCAACTGGGGAATGGCTAAACAAGCCATATATGATTCTAATGGAATATTTTTGTACTATAAGAAATGATGAGCAGGCTGATTTCAGAAAAGCCTGAAAAGAGCTGATGCAAAGTGAAGTTAAAAAAAAAAAAAAAAAAAAAAACAGAACATTGTACATAGTAACAACAATATTGTTCCATGAAGAATTGTGAATGACTTAGCTATTATCAACAATACAAGGATCCAAGACAATCCCAAAGAATGCTCAAGATGAATACTATCAGTCTCCAGAGAAAGAACTGATGTTAATTGAAAACAGACTGAAGCATATTGTTTTTCACTTTCTTTATTTAATTTTTAAAATTCATTTTTCTTTCGATTCTTCTTGTACAAAATGACTAATATGAAAATGTTTTACATAATTGCACATGTATAACCTGTACCTGATTGCTTACCATTTCCGAGAGGGAGGGGAAGGAGAAAGGAAAGGAGGGAGGGAATTTGAGACTCCAAAATGTTTTTTAAAGAATAGTAAAATAAATAACTGAAGGAAGTTCTGAATTTCAGTTAGAAATTTTGAGAGACAGACACACAGACACAGACCACAGAGATAAGAGAACGAGAGGTACTGAAGGTTTAATCCTTTCAGGGAAGGACTCAAGTCCAAGGGCTGCTTAACTTCCGTCTACAACTATTTCTGCCTGAAACCACCCTCCTCTGACCACTCACTTCCTTTCTGAGACAAGGGCGGAGCCAGCGAAACTACCTCAACTTTGACTGAGTCCAAGTGGGTGCCCCCCTGCCTCTTCCCCTCCTTGGTGAGTCCTTTGGTTGAGGGAAGAGAAGTGGGGGAAAGGGGGCGGAGATGGAGGGGATACCATACTATCTCTTAGGAAATGACTTAGGGGGTTGCAGCTAAACAGCCTCCCGATTTCTAAGCTGGGCAAGTGGGGAAAGATATTTAGAAAGAAAGCCTTTCAAACTCGCCAGGTTAAGGCAGAACGGGACTAGAGGCGTTCCCTAACCGATACCAGACAGTAGCTCTGAATGAGAAACGGGGAAGAAATCTTGAACTCCAGCTATACTTTTGTCCAGAAAAGACCCTTTCTGCCCCTCTCTGCTTTGAAGTTCTGTCCCTCTTCTGGCAGGATTCTTTCCTCCATTCCACCTTCTTCCTCTTCCCCTCTCCTTTCAACCACTCTCTGGCACCTTTAAAAAAATAAAATAAATAAAGCAATCTGATTTCCGTCTTGAGAAAGATATCATTACTATGGTTAAAAAAAAAAAAAAAAAAAAAAAAAAAAAAAGCAGCTCTAGATTGTTCTTTCTGGTGTGTCATTGTATATCTGTCTCACTTGTCTCCCCTTTAGGCACTCTACCTGTCTGGCATCAGCCTCTGCATGTGTCTGTCCACACAGGAAAAGCCACATGGCTGAAGGTAAGAAGCCCCTATCTGTTTTCTGCTTCTTGAAATGACTTTGTATTATGTTGTTGATATTTTGTATTTACTAGCTTGGACATGTTATATCCTATCAGTGGTATATAATCTCCTTGAGTGCATCAAACCCAGTGCTTTATACTTACTAAGTGTTTAATAAATATTTGTTGAAATGAATCTTTCAAGCTTTATATGTAGATATATCTATATTCAGAAAGAGAGAGACAGAGAAAGGGAGAGATATAGGAACTTCCTCTTTAGAATCCTTAAATTCCTTTCAGAGTATCACCTTTTACATGAGATCTTTCCTGCTCATCTCCTCTAACTACTACTGCCTCTGAAAATACATAGTATTTATTTTGTACGCTTATAGATATCTATATATATGTTGTCTCACCCAAAAGAATGAAAGCTTTTTGGAGACAAGAGCAGACCACCGCTGGATTAAATTTCACAATTTGAAAGCATAGCTTTTAGGAATAGTTCCTAATTGCTCTCCAAAATGATTGCATCAGTTCACAGCTCCACCAACAATATATTAGTGTCCCAATTTTCCCACATCCCCTCTAACATTTATCATTATCTTTTCCTGTCTTCTTAGCCAGTTTGAGAGGTATGTAGTGGTATTTCAAAGTTGTCTTAATTTTCATATCTCTGATCAATAATGACATAGTATTTTTTTTCATATGAATAAAAATGATTTTATTCTTTGCCTGAAAATTATCTGTTCATATCCTTGGATCACTTATCAATTGGAGAATGTCTTGTATTCTTATAAATTTGAGTCTATTCTCTATATATTTTAGAAATGAGGTCTTTATGAGAACCCTTGGATGTAAAATTTTCCCCCAGTTTTCTGCTTCTCTTGTAATCCTGTCTGCGTTGGTTTTGTTTGTACAAAATCTTTTAGATTTAATATAATCAAAATTATCCATTTTTCATTTCATAACATACTCTAGTTCTTCTTTGGCCACAAATTACTTCCTTCTCCACAGATCTGAGAGGTAGACCATCTTTTGTTCTTCTAATATGCTTATGGTATCACTCTTTATGTCTAAATCATGAATCCATTTTGATCTTATCTTAGTATAGGGTGTTAGGTATGGGTCAATGCCTAGTTTCTGCCAATTTTCCCAGCAATTTTTGTCAAATAGTGAATTCTTATCCCAGAAGCTGGGGTCTTTAGGTTTATCAAACACTGTATTACTATAATCATTGATTATTGTGTCTTGTGAGCCTAACCTATTCCACTGATCAACTACTCTAATTCTTAGCCAGTACCAAATGGTTTTGATGAACGTTGCTTTATAATATAGTTTTAGGTCTAGGAAAGCTAGGCCACTTGCATTTGCATTTTTTCTCATTAATTCCCTTAAAATTCCTGACCTTTTGTTCTTCCAGAAGAACTTTTGTTATTATTTTTTCTAACTCTGTCACCTACTTCTATTTCTGCATCCATGCTTAGTAGACTTAAACAGTCCAGGTTTGCTCACTATAGTGGTTCTAGTACTAGTAACCATCATGACCAACAAAGGCATGTTGAGTTTGTTTGTTCCTGGATCTTGGAAAATCACAGACTTTAGTGCTGTGATCAAGACTTAGTGAAAAAGGAATCTGGTAACTGTGGTTACTGAGGACTCACCCAGGGGAAAACCAAGAGACAGAATTCATATGGACCATTAGGACAGAAAGGGGTATTTAGAAATCCACTCATCCTCTGAAGCCAAGGACTGTCCTAATTTAGCATGATCATATATGTGACTATCCTTCACAGGATGATTCTTCCATGACTCTTGATCTGGACCGAGGCTTCCCCTCTCTCACCAGTGGTCTGCCTCCCCCAGATCAGTTATAGGCCCAAGTCAAGGACATCCATCTTACCTCCATTTCCTTGTCCTGAATCAGGAGGCCTGCATAGGATGGCTGGTGAGTAGAACTAGACTGCTTTAGGAGTCAGCTCCCCTTTCAAGGTAAGAGCTGAATGTAGGCTAATTTACTTATTATTCAAATATAGTTCTTATATCTGGGGGGGAAGGCCCCTGGGCAGAAATCCCAGGCAAACTAGGAAGTGAGAGGCCAATGACCCAGCTTGGCCTAAAGAAGTCAGAAAGATCTACTTTCTATTTTTGACTTTGTGCTTTTTTTGGCCTTGTTTCCCCATTTATAAAATAAGGAGTTTGGATTAAATGATCTCTAGCCTTATAATTACCTCCTCTAAGTTTCGAATTTGTAATAAAGTCTTCACACCTCCTATGGGGAAAAAAGGTTGCTCAGGTATTGTCCAATCAGTTTTTTCTCTAGGATTTTTCCTGGTTCTAAAAGGTCTTCATGATCTACAAGTCCCTGAGTTGCATGCTTCAGGCGCAGAGATCTGTCTGCTCCCATTTTGATGCTTGCCCAGCAGAATCCAGCTTAGGGAAGCACCAGATTTCAACACTTCTAAATCCTTCTGGCCCTAGAAAGAGCCATGCTGGTTTTCTGGGAAAAATAAAAATCTTAGTGGGCTTTGTCTATTTAAACCTCAGAAGCCTTGTTGCTGCCTTCTCTCATTCCTGTTTCTTCCTTTCTTTGTGAAGACCCAGGCTTTACTGGGACCATATCTATGATAGCTATCTCCTTCCCTTTGTTCTGTCTTTTCAAAGCAAGTTCTCCCTCTCGTACTGTCAAGATTATCCCCATTCTCTGTTACTCTGCTCTTTCATTCTCTCAGGCTGGTTCCGACAAATCCTGCGTAAGCCCAAAAAACGCCACATGCAGCCAGACACCAACACCAAGGATGTCCCAGAGCCACCCTCACAAAGTAGTTCTCTACCTGAGACTCAGGAATCTCCCTGGGTTCCCACCCCAAGCCCAGCAGACACGGAGAGCAGGAGCAGTGACTCTCGTTGGAGCAAAACCTATGATGTGTGTGTGTGCCATAGTGAGCACGACCTGATGCCTGTCCAGGAGCTGGTCTCTTATCTGGAGGGTGAGCCCAATGGACTGCGATGCTTCCTGCATCTTCGGGACGCAGCCCCAGGTGGTGCCATTGTGTCAGAACTGTGCCAGGCGATGGGCAACAGCCACTGCTGTGTACTGTTTATCACCTCCCATTTCCTTCAGGACCCCTGGTGCAAGTATCAAATGTTACAAGCACTAAGTGAGGCCCCAGGGTCTGAGGGCCACACCATACCCCTGCTGGCTGGCCTGGCTCGAAGCGAATACCCCCCTGAGCTCCGATTCATGTTCTACGTGGATGGCAATGGCCTTGACAATGGATTTGGAAAGGTCAAGAAGACAGTCTGGCGTTGTAAGCAGCGTGGCAGTGGGGGAGGTGGGATGAAAAAGACCTTGAATCTTGAATACACCTGAAAGTTACTTTGGTTTCTTTTAGATAGGGATGGAGACCCCTTTGGGAAGGGGCCAGGGAGGGACTTCAAGGGTGAAGGACATTGGTCTGCATGAGAGAAAAGGTACAGAAGGGGAGGGGAGGAATGTGATATTGGGAATAGTGAAAGAAAATGGCAGTGGCCAGTATGGAGAAGGGCACCTTATTTGCAAAGAAACTGAGTCCCATGACTCTGCTCGATTTTTTTCCAGATCTGCAAAAATTTAGCTGAGATGTATATCCCATCTCTTCAACATGGAACCCAAGATGTCGGAGCAGGACTGGACTTGGAGCTAGAAGGGACACTGAGAGTCTCCCGAAAGCCCTGGTGAAGAGCCAGGCAGGTGTTATAAGGATTCGTAACATCAATAACGTTTTTATTCTCTGTCTGAGATAGTCTGTATAGCTGGTTTCTCCAATCATTGGGGTTTCCCTTCCCAAAAATTCAGCTCTCGGCTGGGGGAAATTGAAGTTGCTGCTAATGTTGTTCCTTAGGGTATTTCTTAGGCAGAATGAATGTGTTATTTTGGTTTCTGCCCAAAAGGGAGTCTTGCCTCCACAATTTCACATAAAGCCTATCACATATCTGTATGTTCCTATCTCTGCCCAAGAAGAGAGCTACTGATCTGCTCCATCAGACAGAATACTCTAAAGTCCTCCAGATAGACTAATGAATTCTGACTCAATTGGAGAAAATGTGATTGGTACCAACTCCTCCTTACATGTAGCTTTCCTATTTTCCCCTGCTTTCTCCAATCCATCTTCATAAAGTAAAAATCCTATATAACATTTTTTTGGAGGGGGATGTATGTCAGGACCTTGGAATTATAAATCAATAAGCATCTATTAAGCACTGGAGATACGTTAAAAAAAAAAGGGAGGGGGGAACAGAAGCTCTCAAAGAGCTCACAATCTCATGGGAAGAAATCACATAGATATTATATAAAGAAATTAAAGACCTAAATAGAAAAATCATTTTAAGTGGGAAAAGGGAAGGGACAGAGTTGTAAGGAAAGAGATGGAAAAATGGGATATGTAGAGAGAAATGTCTAGAACCTATATTCAGTACCTAGGATTACAACCAATTTGATCATCCATCCTTAATTTGCTGGTACTGTATCAAAGTTACCTAGGTGTCCTAGATAACTTTGATACAGTACCAGCAAATTCTACAGTGAT
Organism: Sarcophilus harrisii; assembly: GCF_902635505.1. Lineage (NCBI taxonomy): Eukaryota > Metazoa > Chordata > Mammalia > Dasyuromorphia > Dasyuridae > Sarcophilus > Sarcophilus harrisii. Next base: position 459,102,178 of record NC_045428.1, on the reverse strand, counting down.
TAATGACTTCCAAGTTGGGAGATGCAGTTTATTATAAGGACTTTGTCATTTAAAAAATCTTTATTTACCTCTAATAAAAAAAGTACTAGACATTTTTTTAAACATAAAAACCATCCCTTATATTTAAAAAGATGAGAAGCCTCTGGCTTAGAGAAAAAAGAATTTAACTTTTAGGGTATGCAGTCTTTGAATATGGAGTTGAAAGAACTATATAACTTTTCACAGCATTTAATCTACTTTTCACTACATCTATCATCCTAGCTCCTTCCCATTTTTGCCTTGATTCTTTACCTGTTTTCTCCTTTTATGCCCTACCATTATTCCAGATTATTCTTTACACTAAAGGGAGTTGAGTGAAATAAGTTTATAGACAGTTGATGATCTCTGTAAGAGGAGAAAATTTCTACACCAAAAGTTTCCAACCCTTATGAAATTCTAGGTTTGGACCCCCTAAAAATGCCCTAACTCTTGTTGAAGGATTAATAAATATTTGTTGAGTTGATCTGAATTACTCTCAAGATTTCTACAGGTACAATAACAAAATGTTCTTTAAAGAAATAATGAATTAAATAGTTGGAGAGATATTTATTGTTCTTGAATGTGTCACACCTATATACTAAAAATATTTCTACCTAAATTAGCTTGGTGTTATCCCAATTAAACTACTTTCTAGGGAATACTTTCGAGAAATGTTCAAAATGGTAACAAAATTAATTTGGAAGAACAAAAGGGCTAGAATTTCAAAGGATATAATGAAAAAAAGGAAACAGCTTATACATGTTTGAATAATATTATAAAACTCAAAAATTTTCATAGAAGTTTAAAAAATAGAAAAAGTGGATTATGGAACAGATGAGCCAGAAACAAATGAACTTAACAGTCCAGTATTTCATAAGCTTGAGAGAATAAATTACTTGTCAAAGAATTTCTTATTTGATAAGAACCCCTGGGAAACTGAAAAATAGCTTATCAGACATTGGGTTTTCATTACCATCTCATGCTGTTTGGCACAATAAACTCCAAATGGCTAATAATTATATCATCTTTACATTTAAGATTTTATCTTTTTTTCATAATTAGAAGAAAACCAAATCAGATACATACTTTTCAAAGGTTTGGCTGGGAGAAGAATTCTCACCTAAACAAGGAGCAAAAGTTTGCTCTAGAAGAGAAAACAGATTATTTTGATTATATGAAATTGAAAAACTTTTGTGTGAATCATATGAATGGAAGAAATGAGGATGAAAAACAGGCATTGTCCAGGTGCTAAAGATCCTACCTGTGCTACAGGCACACTTTTTTGTTGAGCCATTACTAAAGTCATTTTATCTGTAGCTGATGGAAAAGAAGGATACTTTTCTGAGAAGGGCCTACTACCTGAGTACACATTCAACCCTTCCTTTCTCTCTGGGAATTTATTACTTAAAAGATGTTGGAATTCCTAGTTGAAAAGAACTTTTAGACATGTTCTAGCATAAGCTCTGAAGATATAGTCACCTTGCTTTAAAGCTATTAATCTAATTGAAGGAAAGGCATACATACAAACAAATTGTTACACTAGGAAGATGAATACAAAGGAAAAGCCCTAGCTAAGTGCTATGATAAACTGGGAAGGGAAAAAAATATCTGATTTGGGATGGAGAGAGAAGTCAAGGCAGTGTTATTGGAGGATACGGTGCTTCAATTGGTCCATGAAGGAAGGAAGGAAGGAAAGAACTGTGATGGATGGAAATGAAGTAGGATCACACCCCATTCTAGACACATAGAAAGGAAAAGGTAGGATGGGAACAGAAATAAAGATTAGTCCAGTTTGCCTGAAAAGCAAAATAATTTTTTCTTTTTATTTGGATAAGGATAGTTCTATCATGCCCCAAATGGAAATGTAGTGCTGAACTACATGGAAGCTTTTACATGTTCCTTTTCCTTCTTAGAGATTGCTCTTTTAGGCAGCCTAATAGTACCCTGCTCTTGGGGGAATACCCATATTGGTGCCAGATTTAGCATGGACAATCAACTTTATTCCTACTGTTAGCATGGACAACTAGTTGACTTTATCCTTACTATAGCTCAAAACTCTTGAGCTCAAGTGATCCACTAACCACAAGCTCTCTAGCATCAGGAACCATGGATGTGAGTCATCACATCTGCCAAAGGCAGAAAAAAATGATGATTATTATGAAATAAGGCTAGAAAAGTAGATTGATACCAGAATGTAAAACATTTTGAAGGTCAGGATCAGTAATTTATTATACTTTATTCAGAAGGCAAAGAAAAATAATTGAAAATTTTTGATTAGAAGAGTAACATGATCAGATTGGTACATTAAAAAGATTGCTTGGGGAAAATATATGAAAAAAACAATAGAAAGCAGAAAAATTAGACTGGAAAACCAATTAGGCGGCTGTTATAGACTGGACAAAAAGAAACAAAAACCAGAACTTAGATGATTGCAATGGGAATTAAAAGGAAAAGATGAACTTGGAAAATCGAATTTATTACACATAAGGAAAAAAACAAGATAATCTGAGGAAATAGAGAAACCTAACACCTAACAATTTAGTGAGATTAGGAAAGGTCTCGGGTAGTGATGACCAGGTAGTAATGACCAATCTGAACCTGGAAAGAAACTGAGGATTCTACTTGCCCAAGGTGAGGAAGGAACTCATTCCAGGCATGGGGAATATCTACTATTAAGGTCCAAAAACAGAAGAAGGAATTGTGAGTTTGGAATACAATGAGTAGATCTGTTTGGCTGGAATATAAGGTATGTGAAGGGGAGTAATATAAAATTAACTCTGGAAAGATAAGCTGGAGTCAAATTGTAATGGCTACACATGTTGAGATTAGAAATTGCTAAAAAATTTTTGCTAATAACAGGAAGATCAATCCCATTTCCACTAAATTCAAATGAAACATCAAAATTTTATAGTATTTTATTTTTTCAAATACATGGAAAGATAGTTTTCAACCTTCACCTTTACAAAATCTTGTGTTTCAAATTATTCTCCTCTCTCCTTATTCCCCCTCCCCACCAAGAGAGCAAACAATCCAGTGTAGGTTAAACAAATATAATTCTTCTAAATATATTTCCATACTCGGCATGCTGCACAAGAAAAATCAGATCAAGAAAGAAAAAACACAAGCAAACAGATAATGACAACAAAGATGAAAATACTATTCTTTGATCCACATTCAGTCTCTGTTCTCTCTGGATGCAGAGGCTCTTTACAACACAAGTCTATTGGAATTGTCACTGTGGAAATGAATCATAGTTGATCATCTCATAATCTTGTTGTTAATATGTGATCTCCTGGCTCTGCTCACTTCACTCAGCATCATGTCATGTAAGTTTTTCCAGGATTTTCTGAAATCATCCTGCTGGTCATTTCTTATAGAACAATAATATTCCATCACATTCATTATCATAACTTCTTCGGCCATTCCCCAACAATGGCCATCCATTCGATTACCAGTTCCTTGCCATTACAAAAAGGGCTGCCACAAACATTTTTGCACATGTGATTCCTTTTTGGAGGACAATTTCCTAAAAAACAAAATGTTACATGCTTCCTGCCAAAATGGCTGCATAAACAGGAGGAAGACTGCCTTGCTCCCACACACCTATTCAGCAAATCCCTGAAGTTCACATCAAATAGAGTAATGATCAAGAAATCCAAAAAGAAACCATAGAAAGTGATTTCTTACACTCCAGAACAAAGAAAGTCAGTCAGAGGTCCATGCTCAATAGGAAAAGAGTTCTTAAGCAAAGTTAATACCATTAGGGACAAAAATAGGCCAAAGGTATCTTGAAAAATTCAGTGACCAGAGACAACATGAGCAGACAAATTACTTGAAAAAGCCCCGAGGGGGACCCTTGAAAGCCCCAGAGCAGTTCACAGTGACCACCACAATGCCAATCAGCGTGGAAATCATAAATGGAAACTGCCCAGGTCTAATAGAACTAGAAAGTAATTTACAGATAGGAAAAAAATCCATCAATAATCTCCTGAACGAGCCCCAAAAAGAAAAGTCCAGGAAAGTCATAATCAAAACCTAAATTTCTCACAAGGGAAAAAAAATACTATAATAATCCAAAAAGAAATAGGTAAAGTATCAAGGAACTTCAATTAGGATCATATGAAACCCAGCACCTTTTACTTTAAATGAAAGATCTTGGAATACAAAATTTCAAAAAGCAAAAGATAGAGACTTACAACCAATAATAACTTCTCTCGCAAAGCTGAATATTGTCCTACAAGGATAAAAAATGGAGCACTAATGGAATAGAGTTATCCCTTGCATGTTCCTGTAATCTAGAAAATCCATGTAAAAATTTTGGCCCTCCTTTTGCACCAAGAAAAGGAATCTGAATTTTTTTCTTTTTCTTTAATGGAGTGTTGATAATACCTTATTGGTTTTGGTTATGTAGCTGGCCATTAGTTCTGTGTCATCTGCAGTTTCTGGGAAAATGCCAAAAAAAAAATTCCCATTTAATTTCTTATGCCAACTTGTGATATATGGAAACTATGATGGAGAAAGTTGTGATGCTGAAAGGATAACCATAGATAAATTTTAAGTATTTATGCTGAAACAATCAAACTTAAATAGCAACTTTGAAATAATAATACAAAAATCCAGAGAAAGAGAGAGGTATAAATTTATTTGAGCAATCATAAAGAGCTACATGTTGATGGGGGAGGAAAAACAACCATTACTTCAGAATCTTGTCTTCAGGAAGTTAAATAGGGAAAGCAGAGGCCTCTGGGGGACAGGTAGGTTCTGTTCTGAGAGTCTAAAGAGAAGGAAGAGAAAGGAGAGCATAGAAGAATACAATGTATAAAACCAGAAATTATTCTCATAAGTGGTCAAATGAGGCAGCTAGGTGCCATACTAGATAAACTGTTGGACCTGTAGTTAGGAAGACCAGCCTCTGACATATATTAATTAGGTTACCTAAAGCAAGTCATTTAATCTGCCTCAGATTCCATATTTGTGAAATTGGGATAATAATAGCACCTACTTCCTAGGATTGTTGAGACTAAAGTGAGACTATTTTTAAAACATTTTTCAAACTTTAAAGCTTAATATAAATGCTAGTATTATTATTACAATAATATAGTATAGGTACACAGTTCTCAAAAGAATTGTGAACTATTAACAAACATATGAAAGAATGCTACAAAGCATTAATAAGAAAAATATCAAAATAACCCTGAGTTTTCACCTCACCCCCACTGGCAAAGGTGATGAAAATCAGAAAAGTCTATGTTGGCTCATTAAAACTGATCCCAGACAAGTGCAAAGCACTCACGAAAGAAGATGCTTCCTACAAATGAACTGATGAATTCTGAATGAAAATTGACACAATTTTTTCCCATTTATTTCTTTTTTGTATTTTTCCCCTTTTATCTGTTTCTTTTACAACTATGACTAATGTGGAAATATGCCTTACATGATACCCCATGTACAACTTATATCAAATTGCCTATTATTTTCAGAAGAGAGGGAAGGAGGAAGAAAAATTTAGAAGTCAAAATCTTGTGAAAATGAATGCTAAAAATTAAGACAACTCTGAGGTAACACTACATACTTCTCAGATTGGCTAAGATGGCAGGAAAAGATAATGATATATGTTGAAGGGAATGTGAGAAAACTGTGACAGCAATACATTGTGGGTAGAATTGTAAGCTGATCCAACCATTCTGGAGAACAACTTGGAACTATCAAACTGTGCATTTCCTTTGATCCAACAGTCTCTGTACTAGGTCTATATCCCAAAGAGATCATAAAGGAAGGAAAAGGACCTACTTGTACAAAAATGTTTATAGTAGTCCTTTTTGAAGTGGCAAGTAACTGGAAACTGAGTGCATGCCCATTGATTGGGGAATGGCTGAATAAGCCATAACTTATGAATGTAATGGAATATTATTGTTCTATAAGAAATGATGAGCAGGATAATTTCAGAGAGGCCTGGAGAGACTTACATGAACTGATGCTAAGTGAAGTGAGTAGAACCAAGACAATTCTGATAGACTTGGTTCTTTTCAACAATAAGGTAATTCAGGCTAATTCCAATGGACTTGTGATAGAGAGAGCCATATGTACCAAGAGAGAGTACTATGGGGACTGAATGTGGATCACAACATATTTTCACCTTTTTTGTTGTTATTTGCTTGTTTTGTTTCTTTCTTTCCCATGTTTTCCCCTTTTGATTTGATTTTTCTTGTGCAGCATGATAAACTTGGAAATTTTTTTAAGGGTGGATGTTAAAAAACTATCTTTGCATATATTTTGAAAATAAAAAGCTATTATTTTTTTAAATGAATGCTAAAAATTATCTAGACATGTGATTGGGGGAAAAATATTCTTTTAGGAGCAGCTAGATGGCACAGTGGATAGAGCACCAACTCTGAAGTCAGGAGCACCTAAGTTCAAATATTACCTCTGACACGTAACCCTTACTAGCTGTGTGTCTTTAGGCAAGTCACTTAACCCCAATTGTCTCAAAAAGAAATATTTTTTTAAAGGTCTATGTGATGGAGGAAAAGGGAGTGTAAAGACAGATACATTCATTGTTGGTGGAGATGTGAATTAGTATAAACATTTTGGAAAGCAATATAGAATTATGCAAATAGATCTTGCTTATAAACATTTACCTTAATAATAAGAATTAATAAGATAATAAGAAAAGCCAAAATATTTATATCAACATTTTGCAGAAATAAAGAATTGTAAACAAAGTCAATGCCCATCAATTAGGGAATGACTGAACAAATTATGGTACATGAATGTAATGGAATATTACAATATGAACTATAAGAAATGACATATATAATGAATATTGAGAAGCATGGACTTAAATGAATTGATAAAAAGTGAAGTAAATAGATCAAATAAAATAATATGTATAATAACTATAAAAATATATATGGAAAAAACAATAACCACAAAATAATGGAAATGAATACTGTAAAATACAAAAAAATATGCTTTTATTGAATAAGAAATATAAGAAGGCATCTTCCTCTTTTACTCCTTTACAGGTACTGAGGTGAGGTAGGGTCCACAACTGTGGAATATTGCATGTATTCTAAGATTTTTTCCGAGTATTGATTGATTTCACTGATTTTTTCCCCCTTCTTCCTCTTTTCTTTTCTTTAAAAAAATTCTTTGTTATATGGGATACTTCTCTAAAAGGGAGAAAAAGCAAAAGATAGAATTAGGACAATGCACATAAGGTATCAATAAAATGTATGATAAAAAGAAGGAATACACTATCAATAAATATTTATCAAGTATCTACTATGTGTCAGGAACTGTGATAAATACTAGGCATATAAATATGAAAAAGAAATGCAGTCCTTGCTCTCAAGCATCTTGCAGTCTAATGGAGAAGACAACATACTAAAGAAAGCTGAAAAGAGGAAAAAGAGAAGGGCAGGGGCCCAGAAGGTGGAGAAGTCAAAGAAATACAAAATGAGTGCAGAAGGTTGGAAAACAAGATGTTGAGGAGAACAGAAAAGAGAAAGAATGGAGTGAAATTTGATATATCTCATCATTGGAAAGCTTCAAGAAGACTAAACAAGGCCAGGGGTAAGGCGGGCAGTGGATATTACCTGAATTACATTTATCTGAAATGGCCAGAGGAGCGATGAACATACACACGCATACACATACCCACACATTGGTGTAGAATGACACCAAATTCAATAGAGAAATAAATGGCTAAGGGAAGGTTTAGGCTGAAGGACAATAACATGAATGAAATAGTCATAAATGAAAGAAATTTACTAATTCTAAAGTGGGTAATAAAAAGGGAGGAAAGAAAAGAACTAAAAACTAAAGTGATCCCTTAGTTTGCGTATTAGACAATCTGAGGATGGCTGAAAAAAATACTGTGGCATATGAATAATAGAATGTTATTATGCTGTAAGAAATGAAGAAAGAGATTATTTCAAAGATTTCTGGGTATTCTTACCTAAAGAAAAGTGAAGAGCCAGGAAATGTTATATACAAAGACTGTAACATTATAAGGAAAAGAACTTGGAAAGATTTAAGTCCTATAATTTATCATGTCTGCAGAGGACTTGTAGTGGACCATGTTTCCTACCTCTTGAGAGACAAGATAAAGACTCACAATTTTAGACACAGCTATTGTATGTTTTGTTTTGCTTGATCTTATTGATTGGTCATAGAAGAGATTTCCCCCTCCCCCCCCCCCCGTTTTTTTTCTTCTCAGTTTTTAATTGGGGGAAGTCAGAAAGAAACTTTTTAAATAGTAGTCTCTCCTCACCAAAAGGAGGCCAATATAATCTTTTCACAAACCTCATAGTAGCAAACAGATGAAATTTCAGAAGGAAGCACAAACAGGACAATGTAAAAATTAACATGAATTTTTTACATAGTTTTTTAAAATCAAACAATATGAAATAGAGATTCATAATTTTCTACAGAATCTTCTGTGTTCTGCTGCATGAATGGAAATGTTCTTTTTTAAGTTGAGAATTTTTAAAATAATGTTAATCAAATAAAAGATAGCCATTAAAAATAAACCAAATCATTAATGATAATCTGTTCTCATTTTCATTTTGTCAGGAATAAGATGATTGCCATGTACTTGTAAATATGTAGAAAATATTTAATATTTCCCCATATTAAAATCTTTATATAGGCTTACTTATCATGACTTCTCATTTCCTATGTGTCTCCACATAGCCTATTCTATTTTTTAAAAATTTAATTTCTAAATTCAATTTTGTTTTATTTTTAGTTCTGATTTTTTCTGTCTCCCCCGTTTCTCTACTATCAAGAAGTCAAACAAAACAAATTCTTACTTTAGCTAAGTCTACCCTTCCTACACCACCACCATCTCTCTCCAAAAAAAAGAAAAGACAATATGCTTCACACTTCTGTACTCTTGAGTCCATACTGGGCCATCTACCAGTCATCTTGACTTGTATCTTGCCACTAGAATCCTATGATTTTGGAGGAGAGAGTGGAGCTGATGATTTTCACAGCTTCACCACACAAATCTAATTCATTTGCAAGACATCACCATCCTGATGTTATTGATTTTCTTTGAGAACAAAGAATGAACCATAAACAATCTTGAGTCCACAACTCTTTAACTTGAGAGAACATGTTTCAATATGAGTCCTTTAGAATTGTTCACCTCGCTTATTCTGTATACCAGGTTATAAGTTAGGGTGGTGATGAATAATTATTTTTACAGTATTTGTTAAGGACCTAATTGTGCCAGGCATTATACTAAATACCACAGATAATTAGACAGATTTCCCACTTAGGAGCTTATGAAGGATAGATTCAACTGACTATCCCCTAGGAAACTGACCAATAAATACCTCATCAGTTGGGGAAAAGTCTCATCTTGTCCAAATTACTTAAGTAGGAGGGCTGTGGATTAGAACAAGATACATCCCATAGGATGCCTGTGGTATAGTGGAAGGAAAATTAGACTTAGAGTCTTAACTGTGTGATTGTAGACAGCCTCAACTCTTCCATGCTTCAATTTCCCATGTATAAAATGAAAAAACTGTGATAACATCTCTCAGGCCCCAGCTGTCAAATTTTCTGGTTCCTGACATAGGAATATATATAGGCAAAATTTCTTTTAAGGCTACAATTTGTGCTCTCTAGCTTCACAGCTCAATTCAATTCAGTAAAAGTTTACTTAAATATGGGCAGAATAATGCACTATACAAAGATAAATGATAGGCCCCAACCCTCACAATGATTGTAATCTATAAGGAAGAGAGAATGTACAAAAAACAACTATAATACAAACAATACAGGTATAAGCTATTAGTGATCACAGAAAGGAAACGTCGTTTATTCTGACAGGATCAGGAAAAGGTTCATGGAGGAAGTGACAATTAAGCTAGTTCTTGACAGATGAGTAAGAGTTCAAAAGACAAAGATGAAAGTTGGAGAAGGCACTTCTGGACTCGGAATATTGCTGGGACAACTAGGAGGTTCAATGAATTGAGCTGAGCTTGGGGTCAGGAAGTCCTGAGTTCAGATTTGACCTCAGATACTTCTTAGCTGTCCTAGACAAGTTATTTAACCTAATTTGCCTCAGTTTTTCTCATCTGTAAAATGGAATAATAACAACACTTGCCTCACATGATTGTTGCAAAAATCAAATGAGGTATTTGTGAAAGAGTTTTAATGCCTCACACATAGTAAGTTTTGTTTAAATGTTGATTATAATATTATTATTATTAGGAAAAGGCATTGAGACTCAGAAGCAAGGAATGTGAATAGGGCAGAGTGAGAAATTCAGTTTGTGAATTCCTTTGACTTAGTGAGGTGAAACAGCATAATATAAAATAAAAGGTTGTTTGTAAACCTTACAGCTCTAAAGAAATGTGAGTTTTTACCATTATAACAGGTAGAAAAACTGAATGAGTATCTCCAACACTGTAGAAGAAACAGCAACCCACACCTGTCTTATTTCCTTAAGTTCTGAAATCTATAGATTAAACAGGATATAAATGCAGTAGCATCTAGGGAGTATAGAATAGAATTGTTCAGGTACTTCCAGCCTTCAAACAGCTTTGAGAGTGTGAACTGGTGGACATGCTGAATTTCAGGATCCCCACTGTCCACCAGAGGGCCCTGAGGCTCCAAACTCTGATCTCCTGGAGGAACCCCAGCCAGATTCAAAAGTGGAGGGTGGGGCAGACCCAGGGCGTCACACTAAAATGTAAAGACTACAGAAATCTTATCCTCTCGGCTGGATGATTTCTTGATTTTTTAGTGACCACATAATTAAAATGCACTAAAATAACCATAAAGGAGTTTTATGAAACTACATTGTAAAGAAGTAGCTTCACCTGGTGATCTCTCCCCACTCCAAACCTCTTCCTAGATGGGACATAGGATAAAAAGAATGGGGGGGTGGAAGTGGAGGGAGGCAGGACAGAAAGAGGTTCTTTCATGCAACAACTCTGCATATGGTAGAAAGAGAAGAGGAGAGAAGACCTAGAGAGTGAGAGATATCCCTTCACCCAATCTCCCCAGCTCCTAAGGTTACATGACAGAGCTACAATGGGATTTCATTTCATCACTGTGCTAGGAAAATAAATTAATTGTAAAGGATTCTGAATATTGGGACACAGTTTTAAATTTTTATTCTATAGGCAACTGAACCATCAATGGAATGAAATAGAAGATTAGATATTAATAGATATTAAGTGCTTACTAAGTACTGAGGATACAAATAGAAACATAAGTTTCTGCTGTCAATAAGCTCACATTCTAATTAGAAGAGACAATAAAGTTTGGGTTTGCAACCAATAGAAAGGACCAAAAGTATCTAGGTATGGCAGGCAAACTGCTGGGCAGATGGTCAGGTCCACTGAATCTGGAATAGCTAGGGCAGCTCCAATGGTCCCCAACCAATGACTTGGGAAAAGGATGGTGGACCTGAGGAAGTTGTATTGTGATACCTTCAGAAGTGATGAGGATGGAGTGGAAGACTGGACAGGAGTCCAACGGTAAATATGCCAAATGTAATTGAGTTGATTTCCTGAAGACAAGAGGTACTGTGTCTGTAGCCAACCAGGTGAAGCTTACCCCTCAAAATGCAAAGAAGTCCAAGCTGGGGTGAAAACGAAAAGCTTTATTAGGAGGAAAAGCAGGTACCAGTACCAAGGTTCTCCCCCCCACCTCATCCTCTACAAGGCACAAAGGAGCCCAGAGCCCAAGAGAGGTGAGGGAGATTTATACTGGAAACAAAGGTTGGGAAAAAGAATGGACAATTTTCCCCAAGAACAGGTTAACATAGAAGCAGGATATTGCAGGAACAATAGACCACAAGGCAGGTTTGGGCCATTGTGGAGGGCAAAGCTCAGCCAGGTCACCCAGAAAACACCAGCAAAGGCTGGGAATGAGCAAGATTTTGGCTTACTGCAGGTTTTTGATTGGCTACTTTCACAGCAAACAGGCTCACTCTACATTCAGTCCATCTGATTGATAATGTAATTCAGAAGACAGACATTTAAAAAAAAAACTAGTTTATTTTTTAATTCATTGTTTTATGAATTATGTTGGGATAGACAAATCAGAGCAAAAGGAAAAAAAATGGGAGAGATTTAAAAAAACAGAAAAAAGAAGTGAACATAGCATGTATCGATTTACATTCAGTCTCCTTAGTTCTTTTTCTGGATACAGATGGCATTTTCTGTCCAAAGTCTATTGGGATTTCTTTGCATCTCTGAACCACTGAGAAGAACCAAACTTTTCATAGTTGATCATAGCACAATCTTGCTGTCACTGTGTGTAGTCCTGGTTCTGATTATTTCACTCAGCATCAGTTCATGATCAGCTTGTTTGCTTGTTCATCTTCCATTTACCTTCATGTACCATAACTTGTTCAGCTATCCCCCAGTTGATGGGCATCTACTCCTTTTCCAATTCGTTAATACCACAAAAAAAAAAAAAAAAATTCTGCTATAAACATTTTTGCACATGTGGGTCCATTTCCCTTCTTTATAATTTCTTCAGTATACAGGCCCAGTTGTGGCACTACTGAGTCAAGGAAGAGTTTTTAGTTGGTGGTTCTGACTGTTGCTCCTAAAGGATCTACTAATCCTTTTTTTCTTATAATAATAGCTTCTTATTTTTCAAAATACATGAAAAGATAATTTTCAACCTTCGTCCTTGCAAAACAATGTGTTGCAAATTTTTCTCCCTCTTTCTTTTCTCCTTCCTCCCCTAGATAACAAGTAATCCAATATACGTTAAACATGTACAATTCTTCTAAACATATTTCCACTTAATCCTCCTCTTTACACCATTTCTCTTTCCTTCTGTGATACTTCAAGGGCCACCTCCCAATACATTAAGAATCAGAGGGTTACACATGTACAAAAATGTCTATACTGGTAACCGAGTAAATGCCCATCAGTTGGAGAAGGGCTGACGAAGTTATGGTATATGAATGTAATGGAATATTATTGTTTTATAAGAAATGATGAGCAGATTGATTTCAGAAATGTCTGGAAAGACTTACATGAACTGATGCTGATTAAATGTTCTGAGCTAGTCTAGTGCCTAGAGAACATTGTAGATAATAACAACAAGATTATGTGATGATCACCTATGATTAATTTGGTGCATTTCATAATCATGAGATGATTAAAGGCAATTCCAATAGATTTGTGATGGAAAGAGAATCACAGAGACTGAATGCTGATCAAAGCAGAGTATTTTCACTTTTTTCATTGTTTTTGTTTGCTTGTTTTTTCTCTCTTTTGTTTTTTCCCTTTTGATTTGATTTTTCTTGCACAGCATGATGAATATGAAAATGTTTAGAAGAGTTGCACATATTTAACCTATATTGGATTTCTTGCTATCTTGGGGAGGGAGGAGATGAAGAAAGAGGGAGAAAGATTTGGAATACAAGATTTTGCAAAGGTAAATATCAAACACTGTCTTTGAATGTATTTGGAAAAATAAATTATTATTTAATTTTTTCTTTTGCAAATTAAACATGCTTCTTTACTTTCTTATTTTTTTTTTGGTTTATTTTTTTAATCTGTTTTTTTTTACAATGTAACTAAAAGGAAATATGTTTTGCATGACTGCTCATGTATAATCTATTTCAAATTGCTTGGTTTCTCAATGAGGGGGGATGTATAAAAGGAAGAAAAGATTTTGGAAATCTACATTTTAAAATAAAGTTATAATTGGCCTTTTTACATGTAATTGAAAAAAATAAAATATTAAATGAAAAAATATAATTTTAAAGAGATGAATGTTCTGAGCTAGCCTAGAGCCTAGAGGCAACACACACATTGTTGTCACAAAATAAAACTATAGTAACATTATTATTTGTTCTTGGTAATTCTGTATATATTTACTCTAAGTAGCTTTTTGAGATAAGAGCAAATGACAATAGACAATGGAGAAAGTAGAAACAAAATTAAAAGAAAAAGAAAAAGAGGTTACCCAAAGACCACAGATAGTCCAGGAAGATAGGGAATTCCTTGACTCATGATTCCTGCCACCTTTCCAGCTATGGAATGAAGTTTCTAGGGGGGGTAAAAGAGAGATAGCATAGAGAATACTGCCTTTGTGAGGTATCTGGAAACTGTTCTTTCACTCCAAGTTTTGCCCTTACACTTTTGTCAAGGCCGTCAGGACCTGAACCAGGTTGGATTAGGAGGATCAGGTCAGAAAAAAAAATTAAAATCAATAAAACAAAAATAGCCCAGTCACCAAAATTAGTAATAAAAATCTCTTAGGCATATCACTTCATACCTGGTCTTTCCAAAGGAGTTTGACTATAATGATATGGAAAATGGGGAGACAGGGTGGTTCAATGGAAGGAGCATTTGATTAAGATTTAGAAGGTCTGAGTTTGGATTCTGACTCTATCACTAGGCTGGTTGTCCAGGCAAGCCAATAACTTCTCTGGGCCTTAGTTGTTCTGTTTAATAAATGAAAGTCATTCTGCATTACTTATCCCTGTTGTCCCGAGGAAAGAAGAAGTTTGAAAAATTTCAGACAGGAAATGGGGGGAATAATGGCTTCCTATTCCTATTACTTTATCCTTGGAGTTTTTTCTTTCTTTAAAAAAAATTCTATAATTTTTATTTTGCTTTGTTTTAAATCTTCAGGTTTCTCTATTTACACTCTAATTTTCTCTTTAAAAAAAATCCACTTGTAGGGTCCTCTCTGGGCTACTTGCCACTTTTAATTTACACTCACATGCCAGGTCCCTGAGATTATCTGAACCATGGGTTCACAGTACTCTGTAGGCTCATTCTCCTAATTTATAGCTCACAAACTACTACCAGTGAATTGAGCTTTATTTTAGTTAACCCACTGTCTTCCTTTAAGTTCCAATTAAAATGTCATCTACTGGAAGCTCTGTCCCACCCCTCTTGATTCTATCACTTTTCTTATCTTGTTTATTTCCTATTTTTCTTGTTATAAAGCTTGTTTGTACATATTTGCTTGTTGTTTCCCCCATTAGATTAGAAGCTCCTTGAAAGCAGGCACCATCTTTTGCCTCTTTCTGTATCCCCAGCACTTAGCACAGTGTCTGGAATAAATGTTGAATAAACATTTGTTGAGTGCTCTGGAACGCTAATATTACAGAATCCCAATTTTTTCCCCCTTAATATCTTCACTTTGCTTACAGTTGAGTATGATGCCTTTCTTGAGGACATTGCTTTAATGCTAGGATGTGGTCTCCATCTCCAAGTTCTGGCTCAGATGAGATCTAATATAATAGTAGGATCAGACTGGAATTAGTATCCTAGAATCAACAGTGATCTCCAGTCTCCTGAGCCACAAAATTCTGACCCTAGCTTTCTCCTCTCCATGATTTGGTCCCGTTGCAGTTGTTGCTGTTCAGTCATGGCACACCAATACTGGCCAGGGAATTTTCTTGGCAAAGATACTAGAATGATTTGCCATATCCTTCTTCAGTGGAAAAAAGCAACTAAGTTAAGTGTTCTGCCCAGAGCTACACAGTTAGTAAGTGTCTGAGGCCAGATTTGAACTCAAGCTTTGCTTACTCTTGCTCTATCCACTGAGCCAAATAGCCTCCAATCCTATTGCTATTGTTGTTTGATCATTCGAAATGTCTGACTCTTCATGATGCCATGGACCACAGCATACTAGGCCCTTCTAGGCTCCACTATCTCCCAAAGTTTGTCCAGCTTCATGTTTTTACTTCCATGACATTACTCATCTCATCTTCTATCATCCCTTTTTCCCTTTGCCTTCAATCTTTTTCAACATCAGGAGCTTTTCTAATGAGTACTGACTTCTCATTTTGTAGGCAAAGTATTTAAGCTTTAAACTTCCACTGAATTGCCTGAATTAATTTCTTTAAATATTGACTGATTTGATTTCCTTGCTGTCCAAGGGACTTTTAAAAGTAGTCTCTAGAACCATAAAAGTGTTCTTTGATTCTCCTGTTTTTCCATACCAGTGAGTAGGGGGAGAGGCAATTTGCCAATTGCTCCTCTCTATTTTCTTGGCTACTTAACATTCAGAGTATCCTCTGAAGAAACTACAGCAATCAGTTCAAACTCCTGCGCTGTGACCATATTTCCTACAATCATATTTTGCCTTGCTGCTTCTCTTCCCGCTTTCCTAACTTCCTGCTCTGACAACTACAATAAAATCAACATTACTACTGTCCAATTGCTCTTTTCATCATCCCTGTGACTTCCCAAGCCAAAATATCCTTTCCTTCCCATCATTCTACCATATGTGCTGTCACCCCAGTAGAATATAAACTTCTTGAGGGCAGAAGCTGCCATTTTTAATACCTTTATTCTTAGTAATTGCTGACAAAATATCAGGTGGGAAGTGTGTTTCGTTTACATGCAAATGGACTATTCAAAAGTCTAATAACATTGTTGATGAGGTCCAACAAGTCATGATGAGGTTCAAGTCAAGGTGGGAAGTCATCCAGAATGAATTCAAAGGTTCAAACTATCTCCAGGTCAATGGGCAAAACTTTATCATAATGGTAAACAAGCAGGCAAAACCCTAATGAACTCTCAATTAGCCAATGAAGTGATAATATACATAGTGGACAATGGATTCCAGCTCACTTCATTCTCCATTTACAACTCTGCCTAATTTCAACTCCTGGGAACAAGATGCCTTTTCAGAATAAACTTTTAATCTCATCACTATCATGCTAACTCAAACCTTGGATACTACCTCCCTCAGCCTCCTTTCCCCTTAGATCTGAGGGCTAGAGGGTGGAGTACTAAAAACATTTCAAAGTTTTCCCTTTTAGGGAAATGGACTTCCAGCTCACTCCATTCTCCATCTTCAGGTCTCCCTAGTTACAAGTGCATAAAACAAGATCCTACCTCAGTTTCTCCAGCATTACACTCACTTCTGTTTGTGTATTTGTTACTGCACAATTATTACATTGATATGTCAAAGTTTTTCAACCATTCATTCCCAATTGATGGTCACCTGCTTTGCTTCTAGTTTGCTTTGCAGTAGTAAAGTATGCTGCAGTGGATATTTTGGCATATTTCTTTTTGTTTCTGTGTTAACCTTTGTTTCTTCTTTGACTTTTTTGGGATACATGCCCATTAGTAGCATCTATCAATAGGTCAAAGGATATGGACAATTCAGTCATTTTGATGAGGGAGAACCTGAAACTGTCCTCTCTGACTTTGGGGGGGAAGCCATGGGGTGACTCTCCTCTGGAAGAGACTTGCCTCAGGGAATCAAGATAAAGTGGCTTCATTCTGTTATCTTGGTGGGGCTAACTGTACCGTCTATTGAGTTGAAAATTAGTCCAGGACCACTCCTAATTAGCTTGAACTTAAGTGGTCTCATTTAACTGGAAATCTAGGCCCCGGCTTAGTGACAACATTGAAGGAATCTCATTCAATTGATCTTTTAACTCGTAACTTGCAGAGACCTGAAGCAGGACTATGCCTTGTCAAGGAAACTCTCTCTCCTTGGCATAGCTACCTGCCAGGACTCCTGCCCACTGTGAAGACATTCACTTCTCAGAAATAACCCCTCTTTATTTCTCTGCCAGGACCTTATCACTCGGAAGTCAGTCTTCCTAGCAAAAACTGACTTCTGCACTGCCAACAATAAGACTTCCTTTTTGCCACTAATATTTCAGGTGTGAATTCTTTCATGTTGAACCTGTGCCGACCAGAAGGGTATTCTCACACCTCAACTCTGCACTACCACTAACTGCATCAATTTTTATCGCATAATTACAAATTGAAATACTGAGGAGTTGGGCACGATTAATAGCATTAATGTGTCTATCTTTTCCAGTGACTCGAGAATGACTATTTCCATTTTTTGTCATCATTACCAATTTTCATGATACAAGGTGAAATATCAGAATTATTTTAATTTGCATTTCTCTTCCTATCAAAGATTTGGAACATGCTCTCATATGATCATTTATAATTTTCAGTTCTTTTGAGAGCTGTTTATCTCCATTATTGGATATATGCACTGTGGAACTGGGAAATGATTCAGTCATTCTAAAAGGCAATTTGTAGCTTTGCCCCTTGGCCTAATGATATCACTACTAGTCATATTGCTCAGAGATTGAAGAAAAAGGAAAAGAATCCATATATACAAAAAGATTTATAGTAGCTATTTTTGTGGTGGCAAACAATTAGAAACTAAGTGAATGCTCATTAGTTGGGGAACCAATTAGGGCATATAAATGCAATGGGATATCATTGTATTTTAAACATGATGACAATTTGAGAGGAACCTGGAGGGACATGTATAAACTGTTACAGAGTGAACTGAGCAGGACCAGCAGAATAATTTATTCAGTAGTGTGTGGGACAGTAATGACCACAAAAGCAATCACAGATTCTCAGAGTAAAAAAAGCAAAAAGAGGTTTATTACGATCTCAAGAGAAAGGGCAACTCCCATCTGACAAGGCATTTGTCAGTAAAGAAGTACAAAACTGCAAAACACAAGATTAAATAGAACAGAAGCCCCACTGACCTCTTCTCTCCAACTGACTTTTTCTCCCATTGTCTGGGGGAGTCTAGGCTTATACTCTAATCATGGAAATCTATCCCAGAAACAAAAGAATAAATTGCCTTTTTAAAAAAAATTTATATGCTAATTAAGAGGTGATGGGAAACTGGAGGGGAATGTTTATTGAAAACAATTGAACACCTGTAACTTTTTAACTATAGCTTAACTTGGTATTGCAAAATCTGTTTTAAGTTATAATTAGGGCATAAATTGGAAACCATATCCTTCTCAAAGAGTCTTCACTCAATTTATCCCATATAGTAGCAATTACATTGTTAATATAACTTTGGAAAGATTTAAGAACTCTGACTAATGCAGCAACTCAGCATAATTCCAGAGAAACCCTTCTTTTACTTACCTGTAGCAAGGTGATAGACGCAAGATGCAGAATGAGACATACCTTTTTTTGGACATGGCCAACGTGGGAATTTGTTTTACCTGACTATGGAGAACAAAATGTGAAAACTGTGGCTGAAATAGCTCTGGCCTGGGATTCAGGAGTGCTAGGTTTTAGGTCCTGTGACATTTAAAAAGTTCAAGAGGCAAAATTTCTGGGTAATTAATCATTTTATTAATAATGCTAGCATATTACCAAGAAAATGGGTCAGTGATATTCTCAGTTGCCAAAGATGAATCATGGCAATTGGCTCAGATTTATATGCCCTTGGAAGAGTGGGTGTTCCAGAAGATGGCAATCAATTCTGATTGAATTCAAAATGAGCATTACAATGAGAGATGGACCTATTCTAATGAGTGGTTAGGGAAATATAACATTGATTATGTCATTTACTTCTAAATTATACAGCTTGGGCAATCTAAATCCCCACCCTACCAGTATAAAATATAATAGACTTTCCCACCTGGGTGGTATCTGAAATAGACTGAGGACAAAGATAATTCGATCACATTATCAGCAATGTCCTTCAGAGACTGAGTCTTAAAATGAGGACTTTAGAAAAAAGGAAGAACTCTAGATCTCGCCAAATCATTCATTATTAATAATTATTTCTCTTAGTCCTGTTCTCACACTTACTCTGGGTCTCTGATTTCTCTTATAAGATGAAGATAAGATGCTCTCCAAGGTCTCCCATTTCTGATTGTTCAAGTGTCTATGAGATCTGGAATTCATTTTACTCCACTCTAGATCAGGCTTAGCCTAGAGTTGAATGGCTATGATTTTCTATGCTCTCTCCTAGAGGCTTTACCTTTTATGCAAAATGAGAAGTCTGATTAGATGATGCCTAATGTTCACCTAGCTCTAATAGGATACTTTGAAGGTCCGGGGAGTAGTTTGTGTCAAGCCTTCCTGTCCTCAAATACCTGTTTTCCTAAAAATGTTATCACTGAATTTTCACCTTGTTGTCCAGTCATTTTCATATGGCTCTTCATGGCCCCAGAGGGGCTTTCTTGGCAAAGGTAATGGAGTGGTATGCCATGTCCTTCTCCAGTTAATTTTATAAATGAGGAAACCAAGGAAACAAGAGTCCCACAGCCAGTAAGCATTTGAGGTCAGATTTAAACTCAAGATGATGACCTGTCACTTTATCCACATCTCTCTTCTGCTCCTCTGTAAGAAACAAGCATCTTATCAAGAGCTTTACAAACCCTGATTGTATTTCCCTTTGGTTTGGCCATGGTTCATGGCTTGGATTCCCTATTGGCTGTAGGAAAAAATGCCAATATCTGACCTTGATATTCAAAATATTCCAAGATCACAATCCAACTTACCTTTCCATATCTATTTCATATTACTTACCTTTATACATACACAGATTATTCCAGCCAAGAGACTATTTCCCTAAATTCATCATTCTATCCCTAGAAAGTTTTCCTTTATCGTCAATATATAATTTTTTACTGGAAATGGATGTCCATCAGTTGGGCAATAACTGAATAAATTATCGTATATGAATGTAATAGAATATTATTGTTCTATAAGAGATGATGCACAGGCTGATTTCAGAAAAGCCTGGAAAGACTAACATGAACTGATTGCTGAGTGAGGTGAGCAAAACCGGAGAATATTCTACATAGTATCAGATGTGACGATCAACTGTAATGGACTTGGCTCTTGGCTCTTAATATGGATAATTCCAATAGACTTGGGATGGGAAAGGCCAACTTCTTTCAGAGAGAGAACTATGGAGACTGTATATGGATTGAAGCATAGTATTTCATTTTGTTGTTGTTTATTTGCTTTTTCTTTCTCATAGTTTTTTTTCCCTTTTGATCTGATTTTTCTTATACACCATGACAAATATGGAAATATGTTTAAAAGGATTGCACATATTTAACATATCTAATTGCTTGCTGTCTTGGGGAAGGGGGAATTGAGGGAGGAAGAAAAATCTGGAACACAAAGTCTTACAAAATGAATGTTGAAAACTATCTTTACGTGAATTTGGAAAAATAAAATATTATGGGGAAAAATATATATAATTCCTTAAGGTTTGCAAAGTACTTTGGCACAAACTAGATATAGGCTAACATCTTACAACATATACAACATAAGGCCAAAATGGGTACATGATTTATCCATAAAGGGTGATGCCATAAGCCAGTTTAGGAAAGCATGCCAAATCTCTGAATAAGGGCAGAATTTATGACCAAACAAGAGATATAAAGTATTGTGAAATGTAAAATCTGTAATTTTGATTATATTAAATTCAAAAGGTTTGCACAAACAAAATCAAAGCAGCCAAGATAAGATGGAAAGCAGAAAGCTAAGAAAAAATTTTTACAGGAAGTATCCTCGATAAAAGCTTCATTGCTCAAAATTTAGAAAGGTGAGTCAAATTTATAATAAAAGTTAATCCCCAATTGATAAATGGTCAAAGTAATATGGTTAGAAGTTGACACAGAATTCTGAGATTTTCTCAGCCATCAGGAGCTTTATTTACATAAAAATACAGGGACTAGTCCTAAAGAAATGTGTTGGTGTGTGGGTATAGCAGAGGTCTAGCAAGGGAGTCTAACAGGTCTGGGGGAAGAGAGAGAAAAGCACTGGGGTAGCTTATATAGGAAAATTTTGGCACTTTCTCAGGGCTTCTGATGAATAGGAACAGGAAGATAGATGATACAGGGCAAGGATGGGGAAAAGATGTGGTTCTCTGTGACCTCCAAGGCAAACATTGTATATAGTCATGGTTTTATGTGGGAAAGAAGTGTTCCTTTGACTGATGATAATGGCTGAGGACACATTTCTGGGGCAAAATTCAGGGGTTTTGTTCAGGGGTCTGTCTCATCAAAAGGAATGGAACAGGAAGTTTTCATATGAAGAAATAAAAAGCTATGGATAGTGAAATTAAAATGTGCTCTAAAGCACTACTGACTAGAGAAAGGCAAATTAAAACAACTCTGAGGTACTACCCTATACCTCTTAGGTTAGCTAATATGACAGAAAGGAAAATGATAAATGTTGCAAAATTGGGACACTTAGGCACTGTTGGTAGGATTGTGAACTGATACAACCATTCTGGAGAGAAATTTAGAACTATACTCAAAGGGTTATAAAATTATACATACTTTTTGATCCA
This sequence comes from Sarcophilus harrisii, assembly GCF_902635505.1. Taxonomy (NCBI): domain Eukaryota; kingdom Metazoa; phylum Chordata; class Mammalia; order Dasyuromorphia; family Dasyuridae; genus Sarcophilus; species Sarcophilus harrisii. The sequence goes on along the minus strand of NC_045428.1, from coordinate 459,080,101 downwards.
ATTATAATACTCTTAGATCTGTATCACAAAGAGATTAAAAAGCAGATAAAAAGGGGAAGAGATCTATTTGTACAAAAATATTGGTAGTAGATTTCTTTTGTAGCAGTAAAGAATTGGAAACTGAAAGGATATCCATCATAGGAGAGTGGTTGAACAAGGTGCGGTATATGGTTGGAATGGAATACTATTATAAGAAATAACCATCAGGAACTGCCACAAAGTGAAGTGAGCAAAATCAGAATGTTGTACATAGCAAGAACATTGTATGATGATCAGTCATGAACAATTTATTTTCTTTTTTTTTTTTTTTTTTACCAGTAGATGTTAAATATATTAAAATATAACTTAGATACATAATAAGTATACATGACCAAAACATTATTTTGCTGTACAAAAAGAATCAGACTCTGAATTATTGTACAATTAGCTTGTGAAGGAAATCAAAAATGCAGGTGTGCATAAATATAGGGATTGGGAATTCAATGTAATGGTTTTTAGTCATCTCCCAGAGTTCTTTTTCTGGGTATAGCTGGTTCAGTTCATTACTGCTCCATTAGAAATGATTTGGTTGATCTTGTTGCTGAGGATGGCCTGATCCATCAGAACTGGTCATCATCTAGTATTGTTGTTGAAGTATATAATGATCTCCTGGTCCTGCTCATTTCACTCAGCATCAGTTCGTGTAAGTCTCTCCAGGCCTTTCTGAAATCATCCTGTTGGTCATTTCTTACAGAACAGTAATATTCCATAATTTTCATATACCACAATTTATTCAGCCATTCTCCAACTGATGGACATCCATTCAGTTTCCAGTTTCTAGCCACTACAAAAAGGCTGCCACAAACATTCGTGCACATACAGGTCCCTTTCCCTTCTTTATAATCTCTTTGGGATATAATCCCAGTAGTAACACTGCTGGATCAAAGGGTATGCACAGTTTGATAACTTTTTGAGCATAGTTCCAAACTACCTCCAAAATGGTTGGATTCCTTCACAACTCCACCAACAATGAATCAATGTCCCAGTTTTCCCACATCCCTCCAACAATCATCATTATTTTTCCTGTCATCTTAGCCAATCTGACAGGTGTGTAGTGGTATCTTAGAGTTGTCTTAATTTGCATTTCTCTGATTAATAATGACTTGGAGCATCTTTTCATATGACTAGAAATAGTTTCAATTTCTTCATCTGAGAATTGTCTGTCATGAACAATTTATTTTCAGCAATACAGTGATCCAAGAAAATTTCAAAGGATTCATGATGAAAAATAATATACACCTCCATAAAAGAACCGATGGAGTCTGAATGCAGATCAAAGCACACTATTTTTCATTATTCAAAAATAAAATAAATATTCAAAATAAATAATATATTAATAATAAATAAAATATAAATAAATAAAAACAAATATAAATATTTAAATAAAATATAAATGTAAATATAAAAATATATATTAAAATGTAATGATAGATTTGGAAATGTTATTTGCAGGTACTGCACATGTATCACCTATAACAAATTGCTTATTTTCTCAGGGAAGAGAGTGGTAGGAAAAGAGTGAGCCAAAGAATTTGCTACTCAAAATTTTTAAAAAATTAACGTTAAGCTTTTGCAAGGCTGAATGTTGAAAACTATCTTTGCAGGTATTTTGAAAATAAAAAACCATTATCAAAATAAAAAAACCCAAAAGAATAAATGCTAAAATTTGTTTTTACACATAATTGTGGGGAAAAAACCATTTTCTAAGTGTAAAGGGAGCAACGATTGAGCATCAATTCTTAAACGCAATCCACAGCCGGGTACGTGAGTAGAATCCCATTTATGGCTTCAGCCAGACTCGGAGAGAGAGGATTTAGGATCCGCGGAATGCTGGGAATTGTAGTCCAACTTGGACTACAGGAACTCCAGACGAAACCGCGAAGAGTCTAAAGGCGCCATTTCTTCCAGCGCATGCGCACGCCACAGAAGGGGGCAGCATGGAGGAGCCATCAGTTCAAGCCGGCAAGAGGAAACGCGAGGAGGAAGAAAAGAAGGAGGAATCCGACCGGGTTCCTGGACCAGGAGGAGATAAAGAGGTCATTGGGAACGGAACCACTGCCTCCGCCCGTTTTCCTTTCTCCGGCTTCCGGCTGCAGAAAGTGCTCAAAGAGTCCTCGCGGGATAAAATCATTTTCCTCCATGGGAAGGTACCATTCATCCCGCTCTTCGGGGGGGAGGGGTGAGGCGGAAGGCCTGTACCAAGTGGCTTAGGTGGCGGGAATGTGCCAATGAGTGAATAAGGAAGGCGGGATGTACCAATCACTGAATAAGGGAGGCGGGCTGTACCAATGAGTGAATAAGGGAGGCGGGCTGTACCAATGAGTGAATAAGGGAGGCGGGATGTACCAATGAGTGAATAAGGGAGGGGGGATGCACCAATGAGTGAATAAGGGAGGCGGGATGTACCAATGAGTGAATAAGGGAGGCGGGATGTACCAATTGAATTAGGGAGGCGGGCTGTACCAATGACATAAGGGAGGCGACCAATGACTGAATAAGGGAGGCAGGCTGTACCAATGACTGAATAAAGGAGGCGGGATGTACCAATGACTGAATAAAGGAGGCGGGATGTACCAATCACTGAATAAGGGAGGCGGGATGTACCAATCACTGAATAAGGGAGGCAGGATGTACCAATGAGTGAATAAGGGAAGCGGGATGTACCAATGAGTGAATAAGGGAGGCGGGATGTACCAATGACTGAATAAAGGAGGCGGGATGTACCAATCACTGAATAAGGGAGGCGGGATGTACCAATCATTGAATAAGGGAGGCGGGATGTACCAATGAGTGAATAAGGGAAGCGGGATGTATCAATAATTGAATAAGGGAGGCGGGCTGTACCAATGACTGAATAAGGGAGGCAGGATGTACCAACTGGGACTAGAAAAGGGAAAGTGATTGCGTTTCTCAGCTTTAAACAGAGAACTGGAGCATGATTTATTCATTCATTCTGTTGTTTTAGTCCTTGCGAGATGTACCTGGTGGACTGCTGTTCTTGACTCTGACACTTTAATTTCTTCTATAACCCAAAGCAATAATAATAATAATAATAGTAAATGATAATAGTCTCATTTGATCTTCACAAAAACCCTGGGAGGTAGGGGCTCTTTATTACCCCCATTTTACAAATGGATATACTGAGTCAAACAGGCTCACTGTGCCACCTAACTGGCTCCATCACATCTTGCAAGCTCCTTGGGGGCAGGGACTGTCATTTTCCTCCTTTTGTATTCCCCAGAATTTAATAAATATTTATTGAATTAGCCTGCAAAATGAGGTAAATACTTGTCCTACCTACCTTGCAGAGTTGCTTTGAGAGCAATACTCTTTTGACTTTAAGGTACTTTAATAATGTGAATTATAATAAGAATTATTATCACTAAGCACTAAGAGAAATTCTAATTGTGTTGGAAATGTACCCCCTGGAGGAAGTATCTCCTACCTGTTTTAATGTGGGAGGCAGAACAAATGTTTTTAATAATAATAATAGCTTCCATTTTATTTAGCTATTTAAGTTTGCAGAAGTGCTTTGCAAATCTCCTTTGAGTCTCACTATAACAGTGGGAGGTAGCTGCAGTTATTGTCCCCTTATAGATAAGGAAACAGGTTCAGAGAGGTTAACAGATTTATTTGCCAAGGTCATACTCTTAATAAGTGTCTGAGGCAAGATTTAAGCTTAGTCTCCCTGTCTCCAGATCCAGCAGTCTATCCACTATGTCATCTTGCTGACTTTTATTGTTAATAAAATTATAACTAGTAATTGTATTAATAAATATGAGGACCACACACAAAAGGGAGCTGAGAAGTCACTAGACACAATGTTCCAGGTGCTAAAAAATCTAAGATAAAAAATTGAAACAGTTTCTAATCTTAAGGAGCTCAGCAGGGAGACAGTCTTTGAGAAATTATAATCATTAGTCATTTTAGTTGGTAATTGGTTAGTAATAGCAAGGAGGATACCTCTTAGTCTGGTAAGGTCCATAGAGCTTGTAAGATTGGCTTCTCTCCACAGCAAGAGTTGAAGTCAATAGGCCTAGGCTTCTGTGGCTTTGGTGTGTCTTTTGGCCCCTCATGTCTTCAGTCTGAAGCCCCTACTGATGATAATGACCAAAGAACCCTTTAATCTAGTAGGGATGACATTTAAATTCTAAATCTGGTTTCAGTACTCACTGATGTGTGATATTGAACAAGTTTCTAAGTGATAGGACAGTCTCCAGAGACCAGGAGGATAGTGTGTATATTTATATATATATATATATTTTTTTTTATAATTTCTCCAGTCGTATGAAGTCCTTTCTTTCTTTTTTTTTTTTTTTAATTATTATAGTAACTTTTTATTGACAGAATCCATGCCAGGGTAATTTTTTTACATTATCCCTTGCACTCATTTCTGTTCCGATTTTTCTCTCCCACCCTCCACCCCCTCCCCTAGATGGCAAGCAGTCCTATATATGTTGAATATGTCCTAGTATATCCTAGATACAATGTATGTGTGCAGATCCAATTTTTTTGTTGCACAGGGAGAATTGGATTCAGAAGGTAGAAATAACCTGGGAAGAAAAACAAAAATGCAAACAGTTTACATTCATTTCCCAGTGTTTTTTTCTTTTGGGTGTAGCTGCTTCTGTCCATCATTGATCAATTGAAACTGAATTAGGTCTCTTTGTCAAAGAAATCCACTTCCATCAGAATACATCTTCATACAGTATCGTTGTTGACGTATATAATGATCTCTTGGTTCTGCTCATTTCACTTAGCATCAGTTCACGTAATTCTCTCCAAGCTTCTCTGTATTCATCTTGCTGGTCATTTCTTACAGAACAATAATATTCCATAACATTCATATACCACAATTTACCCAACCATTCTCCAATTATGGGCATCCACTCAGTTTCCAGCTTCTAGCCACTACAAACAGGGCTGCCACAAACATTTTGGCACATACTGGTCCCTTTCCCTTCTTTAGTATCTTCTTGGGGTATAAGCCCAATAGAAACACTGCTGGATCAAAGGGTATGCACAGTTTGATAACTTTTTGGGCATAATTCCAGATTTCTCCAGGAGGATAGTGTGAAGTCAGACAGGTGATGGGTTATCCCAGCTCTAGTGATTGCTCTGAGTTTCCCTGATTCTTCCTATCTCCACAGGTAAATGAGACTTCTGGGGATGGAGAAGGGGATGATGCAGTTGTCATTCTGGAGAAGACTCCCTTTCAAGTGGACCAGGTGGCTCAGCTCCTTCTGGGGAGTCCTGAACTCCAGCTGCAATTCTCCAATGACATCTACAGCACCTACAATCTGTTCCCACCAAGGCTGCTGAGCGGTGAGCATGGGGGTAAAAAAGGCAGGAAGAATGACAATGGGAGACTACATAGGCTGATTTGCAGGTTTCTAGTTTTCTGGGAGTATATTAACTGGGGAGTAGTCATGGGCTAGAGAACACAATCGCCTGTGACACAATGAAGAGCAGGAATTGGCAGAATTTGAGATTTTCCCTACAGCATATTTTTCATTTTGAAGAATAACCATCCATCCATTTCTGCATTATTGTTGTGAGGTAAAAGCTTACCAATTTTCCTTTAACAATTATATTCTAATTTCTTTTTTAATCACATCTGTAAATGCAATACACTCTTTGCAAGGCATTCTGTGGTTTCATTTCTTGCTTTTGGCTTGACTTTTGCTTACACTTAAGTATAAAAACACTGATTTACATTTATGAATCTTGCAATTGTCTTTTTGATTGATTCAGTCTTGGCCTCTTCATCAAAAAAGGTTTTGTTTTTTGTTTTTTTTCTGCTTTGAAATGTCTTCAAATCCTTGATGTGCAACAAATACATTTGCAAGAGAGAATGCAAACATTTGGGTCCTTTATTTGAATAAATCTCAATTTAGCTGTCTAAAAAATCTGAAATAATTGGCCATTCTGGATTTGCTTGTTTTGAAGTTGTCATTTTGTTAAATGTACTCGTCAATTTACAAGGGTGGGATATAATCATAGCAAAAGGCACTGTGATGAGTTATGAACCATCATACTTTCCAAACAAAAGACTCTTTTGGTCATGTTCTTACTCCTGTTTGGATAATTTTCTGCTACCATAAACATTCTACTCACAAAATTATGGAATTCTCCTTTAAAGACTATTCCGTTTTCATTTTTATAGTCACCCCTATCCCTACAATTGTTCCTTTTTGATATTTTTTTGGCAAATATATCAATTTTCCTGTTTTTAATTCATTTTTAGGGTGAATTACTTTAGTTTTTGTAGTCTCTACTAGATGATGCTGGGCTATCATCATCTCTTTTTTTTTTTCTAGAAGTACTCTATTTTTTTTTTTTTTTTTAATTTAATAGCCTTTTATTTACAGGATATATACATGGGTAACTTTACAGCATTAACAATTGCCATACCTCTTGTTCCAATTTTTCACCTCTTACCCCCCCCACCCCTTCCCCTAGATGGCAGGATGACCAGTAGATGTTAAATATATTAAAATATAAATTAGATACACAATAAGTATACCTGACCAAAATGTTATTTTGCTGTACAAAAAGAATCAGACTCTGAAATATTGTACAATTAGCTTGTGAAGGAAATCAAAAATGCAGGTGTGCATAAATATAGGGATTGGGAATTCAATGTAATGGTTTTTAGTCATCTCCCAGAGTTCTTTTTCTGGGCATAGCTAGTTCAGTTCATTACTGCTCCATTAGAAATGATTTGGTTGATCTCGTTGCTGAGGATGGCCTGGTCCATCAGAACTGGTCATCATATAGTATTGTTGTTGAAGTATATAATGATCTCCTGGTCCTGCTCATTTCACTCAGCATCAGTTCGTTCTCCAACTGATGGACATCCATTCAGTTTCCAGTTTTTAGCCACTACAAAAAGGGCTGCCACAAACATTCGTGCACATACATATCCTCATCTCTTTTGAATAATTTCTGCTTTGTGCAGAACACTGTGTCATGCTGAAAGAAAGAACTTGTTTAGACTAAGCCAAAACCTCTGCTCTTATTAAGTTTAAAGTCTGGTGGAAAAGTGAAGGATATATTGGAAGAGAGGAGAAGAAAATGAAAGTAGTAAGACTTGCTAGAAAACTATTGGAGTAGTGGCAAGTGGCAAAAAAAAGGCCTTATACTAGGATGTTAGCATTGGGATTAGTTGAGGGCAGGATGAAAGCTGTAATATTCTTCTCTAAAATGTAATATTCTCTGTTGAGATTTTCTTGGGGTCTCTGGAGGCAGCCTTCATTTCAGTTCAGTAATCACCACAAGTATAGCCAGAGATTAAAGTCCAAATCCTTTATTGTCTTTTTCTAAGTCTTGTCTCCTTTCCTGTGGCCCAGTTAGCTTTCTTATAGTCCAGATCCTTTATTATCTCCTTCCTGGAGCTGGGCAGCTTTCTGGAGAGCCTTTCAGTCTGGCCTTGATTCCGAGAGCTTGAGCTCCCGCCTGCCTTCTCTGGCTTCTGAATCTCCCCGACTTCCTTTGTGCTTCAGCCTCCAGCCACAACAAAGGTGGAAGATGGAATGAATCTGTTTCAGCCTCCGAGAGCTTCTAGTGCTTTCTGGCCCTGAGAGCTTCTTGCTTATATTCTGTACACTGAGTACACACCAATCATTATATCACTAGGAAACCATTATTTGTTGTAGGATTAAATCAAGGCTAAACTAGATTTAACCATTGTCTCCTCGATTCCACTTAGTACCTTGTTTCAAGTTCTGGCCCATAACATCTCCTTGTAGTATTAAATCAAACATACTGAACCATGCTAAATTAGATAATTATTGTCTCTATCAATTCCATTGACTTAGTACCTTGTAAGAATCCTTTGTTTCAAGTTCAGAGTTCTGGCCCATAACATATAGCTGTTGCAAAGATAGATTCAACAGGGTTTGATAACTCATTAGATATAATAGATGAAGGAAAGGAAAGAATCAAAGATAAAAATGTTTGTTGAATTGAATGACAGTTGCTAAGATTTCCAGCATAGGAGACTGTTGAGTGGTGATGCATTGATAGAAATTTTGATATAAACTTGGTTCTGGATGTATAAGTTTGAGATGACAAAGGGATATGCAACTAAAAGTTGTCTAAATAGGGAGAAATTTGAGTCTAGAGTTTAGAAGAAAGGTCTGACATGAAAATACTAATTTGGGAGTTATCCACATAGGAGAAGTGGTATTTGAAATTGTGAAAGAGAATAATATTACCAAAGAATAGATTATAAAAAGGCTATATTACTAGAGCATAACCTTGAGGGAAGAGGATATAGTGATATTACAGAGAAAGTTTAAAAGGATTAACCTGAATGAGAAGGAAGAGTAGCTCATTTTCTGTCACCTGAGGGAATTGAGTGATGATGCTGAGAATTTGGTGAATAGAAGAGAGGAGCTGAGATAACTAAGTTTGGATTTCTCATTTTTCTGAGGGAAATAGGAAGCAAAATATTTTGCTTTAAATATTGTGAATAAGAATACTATTGAAGGCCAAAGGAGTTTGGGGAAGCTTTGGAATAGCTTCTTCCCCTCTCCTTCCCCCATTCCCATTCAGCCTAAGTGATAGTTTACTTATTCCAAGCCTTATTGCCTTCTACTCAATTGCTACAATGTCTGTATTCTCCACAAAAATCACAGAATCTGAAGTGAACAATAATCCAAAGGCTATCTATTCCAACCCATATTTTAGTGGGAGTCCCCTTACCTCATCCCCAACCAGTGGTTATCTAAGCTTTACTTCAAGGCCTCTGGTGAAGGAAAACTCACTACTTTCCAGGGCACTTCATGATACCTTTGTGTAATTCAAATTGTTTTGTTTTGTTCAGGAATGTAAAAATGTTTTTGTGGGTTTTTTACCCACACACACAAAAAATTGTTTTTTATTCACTCACTCAAATTCATAATAAATTATCTTCAAACTTGGTTAAAATTAACAGCAAACCATGATGTATTTTATCACCTGAATCCAGTAATTGATAGTTTTATGATTTTCTTAAACATCAACCTTTATTTAACTCACTTTCTCCAACTGACTTCTCTGAAGTTAGAGACAAATACTGTTTTGTTCCTTGCATCATAGTTCCGAATAGTGGAAGACTTTTCCAGAAAATTAGAACATGTTACCTCCCATACCTCCACCCATCCCCTTTGTCAGGTTCCTTCTCATCTTGAGAAATTTCAATGACTTCAACTTCAACTTAACAGAGAGGCTGTACAATTCTTGCAACTTACTCCTTTTTCAACCATATTCACATAATTTCCAAGCATGGAAGTGATCTCTGAGGCCTTTTTTTTTTTTTTTTTAAGATTAGATCTCCCCATCTCTCCCAGACCATACTCTACTGTCAATTAGCAGGAATTTTGACCTGCCCCATTTCTGGATTCATCCTTCCTTAGGAAGTTTAGTGGTCTCCCTAAGCCCAGGACTCACTATATTGGTTCCACATTTAATGTAGTCACTCAGGCAGCTTTAACCCTGTTGTAGCTCAATCTCGCCAACTTCTCCAAACTCATGCGTTTCACCAGCCTTCCCCTCTCTGAGTAGCAAGAACTACAGGGTGTGTGCCACCATGTCTGACACTGAGGAGCTTTACCAGCTGTGTAATGAGAACAGCAGTCACTTTTAGTATTTTGTAAGTTATTTCAATGCTAGTTTTGTTTTATTTTGTTTTAAGGGGTGTTTTATGAGTTAATGATTCTCAGACTGGAATGCACTAGGTACTGCCAACTCTTAGAGCTCTGTCTTCATTAGTGCCCTATATGGCATTTAGTCCATCAGTAACTCAATCTTTCTTTTCATTAAGTGATACATCACTTGTTTTATTTACCTTTATTACATCTGTTTTATCAGAAAGTTTACCAGCTGTTCATTTAACTTTTCTTTTTTATAGTCACTATTTGTAATCTCTAACAATGATTTCTTAAATCTACTTTTCACTTTAGGATTCTTTTACTTTTGCATTTCAAAAGCATGACATCACCCTTTGTCATAAAAATTTCTCCCATCTTTTCTAGAATCATGACTATCTTTAAGGTTCAGGGTCAGTCTTTCATTTCCAAAAACCACACAGCCAACAGCTGTAGCAGTGGTCAACATCTTAAGCTGGGTTTTTTTTTCTTTTGTGATCAACAAAACCTTTTACCACAAGAAGTAGTGATCCAAATTTTAGCTTGTTCAAAACCAATGTACCAAGTGCTTCTCCTTTAATATATTCAGCAATTACTGACCAAGGGCTTATGGCAACATATGCAATTTGAAGATCAGGTACAAGACATTGGATGTAAGAGACCTTTTTTTTTTGGTAAGAAACAAGGAACAACTTATACAATAAGAACAACATTATAAAGATAAACAGCTTTGAAAGACTTAAGAACTTTGATCAATGTGATGTTTAAACGTGTCTCCAGGATATTTAATGATGAAGCATGTTATTCTCTCTTCTTCAGCACAAGTTTATTGGAACTGCCTTGAATCACCTCATTGTTGAAAAGAGCCAAGTCCCTCACTGTTGATCTTCACATCATCTTGTTGCTGTGTGTAATGTTCTACTCACTTCACTCAGCATCAGTTCGTATAAGAATATCCAGGCTTTTCTGAAATCAGCCTGCTGATCATTTCTTATAGAACAATAATATTCCATTACATTCATACAGCATAACTAATTCAACAATTCCCCAACTGATAGGCATCCATTTAATTTCCAGTTTCTTGTCACTAGAAAAAAGGGCTGTTGAAGCCTTTTTTTAATAGGCATCTTGGAGCTCACATTTCTGATCTCTGGCTACATTAATAAAATATGGAAAGAGAGGATTTCTATCTCTGTTAAACTTCATGACGTTCATTGTTTCTGCTTTTTCATCCATTATTTTTCTATCCTTTAGTGCAATATTCTCCTTCATGCAACTTTTTTCATTTTATCATATATTATGTTGCCACTTTATTAGCATCCATTTGCAGAAATCGCAGCCTTCTGAGGGATTTCTTCAGGGATTGTGACAGCTTTAGGCTGCTCCTTCAGCTCAGCAGCTGAAGCTCCCAGCCTCAGTCCTCTTCTGATCTTCCCCAGATTTGCCTCTTTGCTAATCTTGCAAAGCCTTCCTTAGCAATGTCTGGGCAAGGACAATGGCCGGGGTAGGGGTTGTTCCCAGGCTCTTTGTCTATTTCAGTAGTGACATCCTGAAATCATATTTTGATATTTGTTCTTCAAGTCTTTCACTTCTACAGTCTCTCCATATTTTGTTACCTTGAGTCTCCCCCAACTTTGTTCAGTGAATCACAATTGACTCCTTGGCCTCATAGTAACAACAACAGCATCTGCTAAGATTGACACCTTAGAGCATTGGGGCTCCACATTTGACGTCTTTAACATAAACACAAGTCATATGGAAGAACAGTGATTGTCCTGGATTCTGGTTCTAGCTGATGAAAAAATGAGAGCAGCTAAAGCATTTTTGCAGGAGGTGGAGGTTGTGGATAGGGAGGGGGGTCAAGCAGGTGCTCAAAGCATGTCATCAGTAACAGAGAGGGGCTGACAACTCTAATTATTAAGCCTGTCTTTCTCATATATGACCAAACTCTTCCTCTTTGCTATATCTGCCTTTTGGTTCTAATTCTGCTTTCCTGGACTAGACAGTACAAGTCTATTCCCTTTTCCATATGCCAGCCTTTGATGACCACAATCATGTCTCCCCTAAGCCTTCTCTTCCTAGCCTAAATGCTAAATTTTCTCCCATCAGTCCTTATGTAGTATGGCCCAAGTTAGATTTGGAGATTCCCAATCCACAGAGTTGTGGGGATGGGAAGTTTTTACTAAAGGGATACACAGCATCTAATATATGATGTGATACTGATGGTAAGTACAATATGATAGAATCTTGTAACTGGAAGCAGGATTTAAAATGCTCCTGATAATGAACAAAATAATAAACAAAATAATGTCATTTAGATTATTTTATATCTACATATGTATTATTTTAGTGTATCATATTTTTCCAGAAAAAAACTTTTTAAAACTTTTTCTTTTTTTATGATAAATTTGACTAACATGAACTTTTTTTCTTAATTTAAAAAAATTTTTTATTATAGCTTTTTATTTACAAGATATATGCATGGGTAATTTTTCAGCATAGACTTGCAAAATCTTCTGTTCCAACTTTTCCCCTCCTTCCTCCCATTCTCTCCCCTCGATGGCAGGTAGACCCATACATGTTAAATAGTAACATGAACTTTTCATATACAAATAAGAATAGGAAAAAAATTGTATATGAAACCATAAATCTCTTACAGTTTTTTTAAAAGAATACATTACATATAACACATTAGTATCAATTCTGTCCCTTCTGAATCTTCTTCTGCCCTCTTCAGAATAACTATTAATTAGATGAGCATTGTGAGTCCCACTCCGTACAATTTCAGTTGCTTTCTTTGGCGTGAGTTCCACTGAGGGTGGCTCCATGGGTTCCTTTTGACTTGTGATGACCTGCCACAAAGAGGAAATTGTTTGTCACTCAGGTGTTCACACACATAGCCCCCAGTTAGGGCTGGTGTTAGGCTTTAAGAACTTGGAAGGGACTGCAGAATTTGGCTCCAATTCCCTCATGATGAGGAGAGGTGATACGACCCACTTTTAAGATCCTTTCGGGCAGCGACGGTGTCTTGAACATCTCCCCTTTTGCGGGAATTGCCCAGGAAAGGTGTTTGATAAAAATGTTGAATGAAGAGTCCCTGATCCTCAAATCCTGATTCAGTTCTGGGCAAGTCAGAGAACAGCCACAAGGTGGCGGTGTTACCTCGCCACTCAGCACAAGCCCAGCCAGCAAATCCCTCCTTGGAGCAGGATGGGAGGCCAGCATCCCTTTCCTTTGAGTCTCCCTCCATGGCTCTCCGCAGGATTTCCTCATATCTCTCTCCTTGTTCCTGCCCCTTAAAAATATTATAATAACTATATTTCAGTCTAAAATTAGTTTCTTTTGTCACCCCATGTGTTTTATTTTATGCATTTAAAAACATTCTGAGAAGGGGTCTATAAGCTTCATCTCTGGACATATATCCTACGGATTCCTTTCTTAACTGTCTTTTCTTTTTATCATTTAATTAACAAGTGTTTATTAAGCATCTACTCTGTGCCCTGGCATTGAACTGGATGGTAGGGACACAAAACCACTCTGTCTACTAGGGAACTCATCTGCCCTCCAGAGTTCTTCTCTCACTTCAAGAGATCTCTTCCATTACCATGTTTCTCCCTGTCTGCAGGGTTCTCCCAGCTCCTTGGCCTGCTGCTGCATTTTTTCCCTCAACTTTTCTCGTATGCCCTTTGTTAGGGTTCTTCCCAAACTGTTGCAGCTCAGAGATGCTTAAAGATCATCTAATTCAACCTTTTTCTTTTACAGGCGATCTTCGAGTTAAATAACTTGTTCAAGGATGCATAAGAAATTAGTGGTAGAGTGAGGACTAAGTCTTAGGCTTCCTGACTCACAGTCTAGTGCCTTCTCTGCATTGTTATTCTTGAGGTGAGATTGTGGTAGAAACCTTTGTGGTTTGATAGCTGATGGCTCATCTTGGTATTCTTCCAACTAAGCAGAATAGGTCAAATATTAGAACATTTCCCTTAGGCCCCCCGGCTTTATCTAATTGCATTACTCAGATACTCTTGAATCTCCCATCATCAGAGTCCAATCTGTGAGATTTTAATGACCTCTTACCTGGAGAGGAGATATTTTTGAGAAAGGGAGGCGGGGAGTTAACTTAGGAGCCAGGATTGCTTTCTGAAAAGGTCAATTGTTTCCCAGGATATAAAACAGGGGAATGGAATCTCTAGTTCAGTAGGAGGTAGGAATCTATGGTTGAAGGGAATGGGGGAGGGCTATCCAAGGTAGGGAGGAAAGAGGGCAACCAGGTTTTGGGAGCCATGTCCTAATAGGTTTCCAAGAAACTTTGGGAATTTAGCCTCAAGCCAGTATTGTCCTCCCTAATTTTATATGGAGGAAACCCAATCTTCCAAGAGTGGAGCAACGCCCAGAAAGAATCACCAGAGCAGCCACTGCAGGCTTATACAGAAGCCTTTTTTGAAATTACTCTTAGTGAGAGTTTTCAGTTCAGGTTTTTTCCTTTGAGGGTTTTGAGTTTTACTTCACTTCTGTTTATGTTGAGCATGCCTTCCTCTTTGTGTTTTGAACAGTTATCTTCATTGGAACTTTTCTCTCTCTCTCTCTCTCTCTCTCTCTCTGGGGAAATTGTAATCGAGAATATTAAAGAGGAAGATTGGTGCAGCTGTTGTGGCTACACAGAACTTTCATGCCAGGGTGACTTTGGCCCTGGACGCAATTGTACAATGTAACTGAGTTCTCTAGCAGCTGGAGAGGAAGACTGGGTACCAGGCACTCGGGGCTCACTCCATCACAGGCCAGCACAGGGCTTTGGCAATGTCCCATCTTATCATGGGTCTCCTCTTCAGCTCTTTTTTGCAGCTGAGCCAGAGGACAGTAGTCATTAGAGTGAGGACAGTAGTTAAAGGTACTAATGACCAAAAATAGTCTTGACCAGATCTCTTCTAAAGAGAAATCACTTCCTGCCCCTAGATTTTAGCTGCTTCTTCTATATAAGTATATAACTAACTTCTATATAACGAGAAACTAGATCATCTCTGAGTCCCTTCCTGACAGTAACAGTTTAAGAATCTAGGGCTGTGTAGCCAGCAGTGTGGCTTTACTCATTCTAAATCAGTAGAGAGGAATGTAGCTTTGAGAAAGCTTAGATTGAGCAAAAGCCCACTGTGGCCTGGGTTAGATCAGAGTAGAATGTTGCTGAGACTTGAAAGGAAGATTTCTGTCCATGCCTTGCTTCTTTCTATATCTCTAGTACTTATTAATATGGTATCTGGCAAATAGTAGCTGCTTAGTAAATACTTATCAACCAACTCCCTGAATTGGCTTTGAAACTGGTGTAGTAAAAAAAAAAAAAAAAAAAAAGTAGTGGCCTGGGCCCTGGGTTTGATTTGGTCTCTGCTACTCATGGGATTGTGAGCAAGTTACCTACTCTCTGCAGGCTTATTTCCTTGTTTGTATAATGAGAAGGTATGATTGGTTAATTTCTAAGGTGTTTTCTAGTTCTAGAGCCTTAAATTTTCTTTTATTGAAGCCATAGACTGTTCCTCTTTAGAGAGAGATCAGTTAACATTTAAAAGAGAGTTGAGGGCTTTCCAGATGTATTCTCTCTATAGCACGGTCGATAGAAGGCCAGATTGATCAGTTCTTGCAAGCCAGACCCAGCTAGAAAGTTTGTGTTCTGAGCAACTAGAGTCCTTGTGGCATGAAAACCTGAAGCCTCGCTTTCTGCAAAGATGACCTACATTTCTTGGGATATTTCAGGATCTCCTCTAACTTCCCTAATAAATGCATACGTGTGACTAGCAGTCATGTGGAGCACATTAGTCAGGAAACAAAAAGTTATTGAATAATTTCTGTGTGTAAGTGTGTAAAGCTAAAGAGCTAAAGGGCTGTTACAGCGTACAAGAAACTTACTTAGATGCTAAGTGGAGGAAGAAGACATACACATATGAAAAGTTAATAATCTAAGGTAGCATATCACTTACTCTATCTTCAGGCGTTTATGTGTTTGTTTACAGACATCTTCTATGTGCTTGGCATGGTGCTAGACACTTGGGAAACAAATACAAAGAATGAAAAGAGCCCAACTTAAATTCTCTGGAAAGAGATAATGTACAAATATATATTTTTACAGAATAAAGGTAGAATCAATGCATAGTAGTTTAGGAGAAAGGGGCACTAGCCATTGGAGAGATGGGGGAAAGTTTCAACTACTCATGGAAGCAAGAAACATGAGCTTGGATAGACTTTGAGAGATAATGGAGGATAGAAGGGACTGGTGCTGTGGTACCTGGGGTCACAAAGAGTTGGCCATGACTGAAGGACAACAAGTGAAGAGCTGAATTATAATAAATGTAAGGGATTCTACAAGGTAGAGGTGACAAGAGTGTATCCCAGGCATGAGGGACTGTTAGGGCAAAGCCACAGAGGCCAAAATGGGGGTGTAGATGATAGCAAAGAGGCTGGTTTGGTTAGCCTGAAGAATGTAGAAAAAAGGGAATGATGTATAATGAAGCAGGAAAGGTAGGTTGAACCAGGTTGTGAAGGACTTTATGTTTTGACTCTAAAGTTGGTAGGGAAACATTGGACTTTATTGAAATGGCATGGTCTGACCTGCTTAAGACAAATCACTTTGGCAGATATAAAGAATGAATTGGAATAAGAAAAGACTTGAGACAAAAAGACCAGTTAGGAGCTGTTAAATTGTTGATCCTAGCAAGAAGTAATGAGAACCTGAACTAAGTTGGTAACTATGTGAATAAGGCAAAGGGGATAGATACATGAAATGTTGGAGATAACAATGGCAAGTTTTGGCAACTGAGTGGATCTATATGAAGTGAGGGAGAGTAAGTAAAGGGGTTGTGGACCCAGGACTTTGGGAGCATAATGGTGGTCTGGACAGAAATAAGAAATTTCATAAAACTAGTGGATCTGAAGGGAATGCATTCTGTGTTAGACATATGTTTGAGATTTCTATGGGATAATCATGATATAGGAATGGAATTCAGGAGAGAGACTAGGGCTGGATATATAAATCTGTCAGTTGTTTTTCCTCTCGGATACTGGATTAGCTATCCTTGAGCTCAGTTAAAAGAGTAGCACTCTTGGAGACTCAAGAGAGCTGATGTGGTCATAAAATGAGAGAGTAAAAGGAGAGAACAAAAGATGGTCCAGAATAGAACCTTGGGATTCATCCACATTTTAGGTAAAGAACCAACCAAGGAAACTGAGAAGGAATGATCAAATGGTAGGAAGACAACCTCTATGATGTTATTTGTGTATATTTCCTCCAATAATTCTGATCCCAATTCATCAGTTCCTTCCCAAATATTCAGATTCTTGTCTCTGCCTTCCCATAAGCTCTTTGCAGGGGTCCATTTGATGTGCCAGGGTCTTTTTCCTTGCTCTTTTCCAGCATTAAGAATCTACCAGTAAGGTCATCCTGCCATCTAGGGGAGGGGGTGGGGGGGTAAGAGGTGAAAAATTGGAACAAGAGGTTTGGCAATTGTTAATGCTGTAAAGTTACCCATGCATATATCCTGTAAATAAAAGGCTATTAAAAAAAAAAAAAAAAGAATCTACCAGTAAAGTGCACAACCTGTCCATCAAATGTTATCTCTTGCTGTTGCCATCTGATCAACCCATCTTTTTTTTTCCACTCATACGATTCTTTGATGACACCTTTTGTTCTTGTCCTCCTCTATCTGACTATTTTGATGTGCTGAGCCTGCTCACAAAGGCCTTCTCTGAGAGCCCCATTGTGGTGTGGAGCTGACACTGGATTCTTGCAGACAAAGCACATGTCCAGGTGGGTTCTACCCTGCAGGAAAGCTCAATCCCAGCAACAGACAAAGTTTGCTTTCCGAGCCAACCTAGCTAAGTTCAGAGAAGCTCACCAGTTGGCCAGGCGCGGGATAGATTCTTTGGCCACAGCAACCTGTAGAACAAAGGAAACTTGTTATCACATGTCAGATGAATAGTGTGGATAATGAGGGCTGCAGGAGATCAGAGGGAGCTGGGGAGCCCTGGGAGCCACAGCAGGGGGTGGAATGTAAAGCAGGGCTTGTGGGGGAAGATTTGGATGAAGGAGCTTTCTGGAAAAAGGGACCACTGAGCACATTTCCCATGGCCCACTGAGGAGACTTAGGTTTATTTCTATGTGGACAGAAGTTTGGTGTCCACTCAGGGTTTTAAGTGGGTCTCCCGGAGGTGGCACAGGAGGAGGGAGGAATAAGAGGAAGGGCAGATGTTCTGGCATCTCTTTGGGCCTTTTCCCCGCCCAGTGCTCTTAAAGGCATCAGGCTCCTTTCTTTCCCCTTTTGTGTACTTCAAACCTCTTGATGCCAAAGTATTAACATTTTTTGGAGGGTTTGGAAGGAGGCCAAGGCAGCATGAGTTAGAGCAGATTGAGTTCCAGGTAAACTAGAAGGGCTACTCCCCACCACAAGCCACTATGGGACCTTTGCTATGGCCCATCTCCCTTGGGCCTCCATTGTGAGTATTCTTCTTAGAGCAGAGTCCAAGAATGGCTAATCAGAAAGATAACCTTCTTTTGATCCCAATCTGTGAAATGTAGCTAGGATACTTGTAGTACTTACCTCACACGGTGATTGATGGCATAGAGAATGTTAAACACTACGGATCTAAACAGTTTGTATTTACTTTAGCTCTCATCATTGTTAGATAATCCTCTTTCTTTCATTTAAATTTTTATTTTTTGTTATTCTGAACCTTATAAACCTCAATAAACATGAGCATTCATATATATATATAAAACAGAAAATGATTCTCCATGATACACAATTTGCATTTTGAAAAAAGAATATAATAAATTTTATTAGTTAGTTTCTTTAAAAAGATGACCATGTGTAGTGGCAAGAAACTGGAAACTGAGTGAATGCCCATCAATTGGAGAATGGCTGAATAAATTATGGTATATGAATGTTATGGAATCTTATTGTTCTGCAAGAAATGGCCAACAGGACGATTTCGGAGAAACCTGGAGAGACCCACATGAACTGATGTTGAGTGAAATGAGCAGGACCCAGGGGATCATTATACACAGCAACAACAAGACTATATGATAATCAGTTCTGATGAACATGGCTCTCTTCAACAATGAGATAATTCAGATCAGTTTCAATAATCTTATGATGAAGAGGGTCATCTATACTCAGAGAGAGGACTATGGGAACTGAGTATAGATCACAACATAGCATTTTCACTCTTTCTGTTACTGTTTGCTTGCATTTTGTTTTCCTTCTCAGGTTTTTTTTTTTCTTTCTAGATTTGATTTTTCTTGTGCAGCAAGATAATTGTATAAATATGTATGTGTGTATATATATGTTGGATTTAACATATATTGTAACATTTAATATGTATGGGTCTACCTGCCAGCTTGGGGGGGGGGGAGGAAAAAAGTTGGAACAGAGGTTTTGCAAGGGTCAGTGTTGAAAAATTACCCATGTATATGCTTTATAAATAAAAATCTATTAAAAAAAAAAAAAGATGACCATGTCTAAAAGGAAATCTTTGCCCAGGACCTCAGAGAGTAGAAACCTCAAGATCTATACTTACTGCTTTCACCTTCTACTTTTTTGCTTTCCCTCCCTCTCCTGCCTGGACCTACTCACCCCTCCCCACTTTAGTAGGACTTGTAGCAATCTCTTGGTGTGCTCCTAGTGAGCTCAAGATCTTCTTTCCATTCTCTTTTGAAAGCCTTATCTTCTGTGGAGGTCAGGCTTCTTAGATTCTACTGAAAAAGCGGCAATGCTTCAGGCTACTCTATGTCCCTCAACCAGCAAAACTAGCGAGCTTGCTTCCTGAGGTGGAAGCCCTTAGTGGAGCCAAGACCCAAGTCTTGGTGGGCAGCGCCAGGGCCCTTGTCAGCAGAAAAGTTCCGCTTACTCAGAGGACCTGAGAGCTAGGCTTGGGCTGGAACCAGATTACCCACAGTGGTAGCTTATTCCATTTCTTCATTTGGCTCTAACTGTAAATTCCAGCCTGTGGTAGCCTGCTCCCTTTGCTTCCTCCCAGATTAGTGGTTAGCTTCCTGAAAGCCTTCTTGTGGTGCTACTTTTAAGTTTTAGTTGATGTTGAAGCCTCTCCCCACCTTTTATTTTTAAGTAAACTGACTTATTTAGGGTAACAGCTACTAAGTGTCTGAGACCATATTTGATTTCAGGTCTTCCGGACTTCAGGGCCAATGCTATATTCACTGCATCACTTCTATGCCTCTGAATCCCTTTTTGAGAATAATATCCTGTGTCTTTTCTCAGTCTCCCCTTTCTCCCTATTAACCCAGCCCACTCCTAGACACACAGGAAACTTTTTCACATTGTTTTTCATTAAGTTTTTCATTGAGACTTGGTGTCTATGTTCTTATTAACATGAAATAAAGAAATGATGAGATAAACCCTTAAGGGGAGAGGTTACTTTTTTTTTTATAGCTAGGGAGTATCATATGTCGTGTTTCATGTTCAGGTATGGCATTTACTCTCTCTTAGAATAGACTTTTTCTTTGTTTAAAATTATGAACCGGAATTCAGTAGTGTGTGTATTTCTATACTTTGACAAGAGTCAACTGTCCTGATTCTCACATTTTGCTGAGTGACACAGATGCTGTAGTTATCCTACAATATAACTTTTCCCATCCTCAAAGTCTGTTTCCTTCCCTCTCCCCCTCCCCCATCCCTCTCAAGCTAGCATTGAGAGTATAGATTGAAGCCACTTTCCTGGGCCTCTTCTGGTTAGGGTTGGGGTTGTGAGTGCTGTGCTTAGGATAGCAGAATTTGATTTTTGAACCAGGAGATCCATTTAACTCCCTGACATTTTGTCAATTAGCCAACTGTGGCTGATGACTAAGGAGGGGAAAAGTCTGAATTGGCTCTCTTTACCATAGTCTTCAGAAAGACGGGAAGAAGTAGAGGAATTGGGGTCCTAATAAAGGAATCTGGGCAGACCTAAGACCTTGCTAAAACCAGGCATCTGCCTCGGAGAGCAGCCTTAATCTTTAGTGGTACCAGGTAATTAGTGGTTTGGGGATATGCTTTTGAGACTTCCAGCAACTGAACCACACCCTTTGGCCCAATTGATCCTCTCTTTGGAGGTATGTCTGCATTTTCTCTGAGAGGGTGGAGGAATAATTCTGTAATTCTTGGGCTCTTGCCCCCCAGCTGTTAACCCATCTAGAGACTGCTACTCTGCTCCTAACTTCTAGACCTGTCTCTTATTCTTTACCATAAGTTGAGGATGATGGAGAGTGTTGATTAGCAAGAGAAAAGCCGCAGAATAGGAATTCTTAACCCGGAGGCTGTGAATTTGGTTTTCAAAAAGATATTTTTTTTAAAAAATTGGTCATTTGTAATTGTATTTGTAAGCTTGTGTATTTTAGTTTAGGCATTTTGAAAGCGTTATGTTGAGAAGGGATCCACTAAAGGGAATCCGACTCAAAGAAAATTAAAACTTCTGGCCTAGGAAGTGAACACCTTTCTCTCACCTGCTCCTGCTCTGTTGGCTCTTGATGTACAAGGCATCTCTGACTGTGGGTCTGAATTCATGGCCAACCAAGCTGAGGTATTTACGTGTCTCTTTACAGTTCTACCTTTCTTTGTTTTGAGAAAAACTTTTCATTCCCAGATTATGCATTTCTATTGTTTCTCCCTTCTCTTCTGGGCCTAGCACATCTGGGTCAGATAAATAGAAACTGGCTTATTGTAATGAAGGGAGAGCAAAAACTGCAGCCTGAGCCATTGAAATGACCTCATGCAGTAAAAGTCGTTAGGGACCACTGGAAAATAGTCTTGTTTGAACATGTGTATGGGAAGGAGAGCAGACTGTCTGTGGTTTGCATTTTCGTGTTTCATTTGCAGTGGCGTTTTCCTGGGGATTTGGGTAATCTTGGTTTGGCAAAGAGAAGGAGAAGCATCTGCTCTTCTCTCTCCTCTAGTCAGCTCCCACCTGCAGCTGTCCCTTGCCTTCTGCCTCTGAAAACAGCTAGTCGGGTGCCATGATTGCAAAAAGAGGAAGAACAAAGGGTTGATGGACAGCTATTCTTGGTGGAGCCAAAAAGCAGACAGCATTGGCATGAGTTGTCAAAAGGAACATGTGTATGCCAGAGAAAGGGTGTGTTTCAAGCTAACAGCAAGACTTCTTGTACTTGTCCTAGGCTAGTCTGAATTTTTCAGGTATCCAGTTGGTGTCATTCACTGTTCAGGGCTAGATATAACCCTAGTATTTAGCATTATGATTTTTTAAAGTTCTCTTTTTTTTCTTGTGGTTTTCCCCTTTTGTTCTGATTTTTATTTTACAACATGACTAATAAAATGATTATACAAGTATAACATAACTGATTTCTGTTTTGAGCGGGGAGGTAAGGGAAGGAGGGCGAAAAAGTTTGTAATTTAAAATCTTGCAAAAATTAATGTTGAAAAGTATCTTTACACATAATTGGAAAAATAAAAATACTATTAAGGGGAAAGAATCTTATTCTCCTAAATCTTAGAAGTTAGATACCTCTCTAGCAATTATGTCTTTTAATTGAAGATAATTCTTTTTAGAGTTGTTTCTAAATCAGTTGTTGAAATTCTTCCAGTGTAAGAATGTGACCCTTGGGCTACATTTTATATTTAAATGTTGCCTTTGATATGTAGATATGAAAATTTTATCTGATTGTTTCCTTGGAATTTAGATTGGACACTACACTTTAGACTACACTTTAGGCTAGAAAAAGAATGGTCTTAAATTAGCCAATGGAACCAAAAGCTGGTTTGTTTATTGAGTAGAGCATTTCTCTGCTCTGAGATAATAACTTATCTGGGGCAGCTAGGTGTGGAAGTGGATTAGAGCACTAGCTCTGAAGTCAGGTAGACCTGAGTACAAATGTGGTCTCAGACACTTAACACTTCCTAGCTGTATGACCCTGGGCACTTGCACTTAGCCCCGATTGCCAAAGAACTGCTATCTGGGGGGGGGGGGGGGGGGGGGGGGGGGGGGGGGGGGGGGGGGGGGGGAGGGAGGGAAGAGAGGGGAGAGAGGGAGAAGGGTCTAGGACTTAACACCTTTCTAGACTTAGACTGCTACTCTCAGAGAACCTAAATGTTCCAAATCTGAGCCAACCCTTAGCAAGGAGAGTTCATAGAATTGTAAAGCTGTAAGGGATCCTAGAAGCCATCCCGTCCAACTCTCTCATTTTACAGATAATTAAACTGAGGTACAGGGTAGTTAAGTGGTTTGCCCCATATAACACAAATAGAGATAGCCTGAGACAAGGCTTAATCTCAGATCTTCTCAAAGTCTACCATGGTATCTTAATGGAGAGCCTTCTGTATTTAAGAAACATTTATCTGGCATCTGTTTAGTACTTTTCACTGTGCTCATCACTTATTAGTCTGGTAATATCGAATCTGGATCCTCTTGAACGTTAGTGGGAACTTGGATCTTAAGTGAGTTTCCAGTTCCCCTTACAAGTTGGCTGTCACTGGATGACTCCAGATAATCTGGATGTAGTCAAGTGATTGGTTCTCAACTTTTTTGAATTAGTGGCCATTTCTAGTTGTTTCTCCTTCACTTTTATAACCTCAATATGGATGTTGACAGGGGTCTCCTAATAGTTTCTAATTATTATTTCTGCCATCACAATGTTTCCTGCCTTAGTTCCTGGCCTTCCCACTTCTCCTGGGTTATTGCAAGAACCTTGCAAATAGTCTCTCAGCCTCAAGTCTTTCCTCATTCCAATCCATCCTTTCCTCAGCCACCAAACTGCTTTTCCTTAAACATGTCAACTTCCCTCTTCCCTTCTTGCTGGAGTACATCAAAAATGTTGGGGTACTGGGGAGTGGGGCATGGTGTTGACTCAAAGAATTCAGACCCAAACCGTCTCAAGCAAGGGTGTTTATTTGGGCATTAACTTGGAGTAAGGGATGACAGACTCTGTGCGCCTCCCTAAGAGAGATGGGCTATTCAATAGGGTAAGGCTAGGGATTATGTGAAGAAAGATGAGTAAGAAAGAACAGGAGAATTGGGCAATCTCATATGTTTAACCAATCTCTGATAAGATGGTGAGGGGGATGGGAATCCCTGTGATTAGATATATCTCAGATAGAATGTGCATGGAAAAAAAAATCCTTTTGTTCTAGAGAGAAAGAGAGCCTGGGTATTGCAACTGAATATACAAGGTAAAAGGTCCATTTGTAGAGTTAGGATATTAGAGCTAGGGCAGCAGCTAAGATTCCATTACTCATAATCAATAAAACCCCATGGTTTTAAAGATCTTCATTTCCTGGTTCTTTCATGTCTTTACATCTTTCTAAACTTTAACATTCCCCCCCCCCCCTCTCTTCCTCCCCCCCCCCCCCCCACCCCGCTCCCCATGGACTTGGTTATCTGGGATAGAACTATCTCATCTTATCTCTGCCTTTGTTCTAGATGTCCTTTGTACCTATAATTCTCTCCCTTCTCTTGGCTTCCTGGCTTTTATCAAGACTCAGTGCATATCACATCTTCTAAAGAACTTTCCTGGTTCCTTTCCCAATTCTTCTGCCTTATCCCCTCAAATTAGCCTTGTATTTACTTGTAGGATGGAACTAGGGGAAAGGGGACATCTATTTAGATATACTCCCTTATCCTTAGTAACATGAATATAATTAGTTTAGTTTTCAAGGAAGAGGGTACCTTTCAAATCATCTAAGCCAATGTTAAATCCATCTAAGCTAAGGCCTGGAGAGTTGAAGTGGCTCGCCTGGGGTCACATAACAGGTTAATGACAAAGACAAGTCTTCACTGTCTTATAACCCACCCTCTCAATTTCTGGCATCCATCTCACAGCTGATGAAGGACCTCCTTGTTGGTGTTTGTCCTTTGTTCTTGAAGAAGACATCATATCTCAGGAAGGATGACTGAACTTTCAAGTGAATTAGAAATAAGTGAGGTAGAGTTGTGCTAAGTCATCAGCCTCACTCTACTCCAGAGTCATTGTAGTCTGAAGGCTCAGGAGTGACTTCCTCATCACAGGTTCACTGGCCTCTTTTTTTTTCTTTTCCTTGACATCTATACACATTTGTTACTGTTGACCACTGTGTCCTTCTGAATGTTTTTTATTTTCTTGGTTTTAGAAACATATTTTTTCTAGTTTTCTTACTTTTCTAATTATTATTTCTCTGCCTCCTTCGTTCATGTCTATTTCTTGGTGCTTTTTCTTTATAACCAATCTCATTTAATTCCATGGCTTAACCATTACCTCTGTGCTGATGCTTCTATATCTGTATCTCCAACCCTGACTTCCATATAACTGTCTTTCTCTAGCACATCTCTACCTGGATATCCCACTAATACTGTAAAATCAATGTGTCCAAAACTAAGCTTATTATTCCTCTAACTTTCTGACCGGTATTGTCACTATTTACTTAATCTCTTCTGTTGGAAATCTTGATATTACCTTGAACTCTTCTCTATATCTTCTCTCTCACATCTAAGGTACCTTAGATTCCTGTACCTAATTCCTTCCTTCCTTCCTTCCTTCCTTCCTTCCTTCCTTCCTTCCTTCCTTCCTTCCTTCCTTCTTTCCTTCCTTCCTTCCATTCATTTTTAAAATCTCTTTCAAGAACCGCATCTTCTAATTAGGGAGACGACACATACTGAAGGACTCAGCTTCAGGACAACAGGAAACACCCAGTTGACTTTCTTTTTTCCTTTTTCTATTTTGTATTTAAGTTTTAAATAAATATATTTTTATTTTATTTTTTTTTTTTAATTTTATCATTAAATTTTATTACTGAAAGCAATACAGTGATTTATGGTTTGTGATATTATTAGAAGCTTGGAATAGAATATCTTTCTCATCATGCATTTTTATTGTTTACAGTAAATTAAAAATCAAGTAAGACTAATCATGGAATTGGATATAGAGGAATCTTGATTTTTCAGATGTAATTTGACATGTGAGCAATTTCAGAAATGTTTACTTCTTTTATCTACCTGATTTGGTTCTATTGTTCAAAATGTTTTTTATAGTGTAGCCAAAACATTGAAAAGGAATATCTTTTCACCATGAAGGTGTGAGAATACCATCATAATGCATAAAGCAATGGTTAAAAAACAACAACCAGAAATAACATTTTGGTTTTTAAAGATTTCTCCTAGCTCTCACTTCAAAATTTTTTAAAAATGAAAACTCATATTAACACTCTTAAAACAAATTGGTATTTACTTGTGATTAGGTTCCCTTCAATATGTTTAAATAATGTTTGTGAAATGCTTTGCAAATCTAAAAGTGCTATATAATGTTAGATCTATTATTTTTATCCTTATTATTATTCTGCTTTTTCTCTTATTTCCTTAACCTATTTCCCTCAACCATATGTAGAAAAAAAGCATATAATTCAGTGCAGAAATATATACATGCATATATATACCTATATATATATATATTTCTCAAAGTTCAATTTTGTTTCCTAGTTAAAGATTTAAATAAATATATTTTTAAAAAATAAAGTTAGAGCACCTAGGTGGTGCAGTGGATAGAGCACCAGCCCTGAAGTCAGGAGGACCTGAGTTCAAATTTGACCTCAGACACTTAACACTTCCTAGCTGTGTGACCTTGGACAAGTCTCTTAACCCCAGTTGCCTCCCCAAAAACAAACAAAAGAAAAATAAGTACCCCTCAAACATTATATGTGAAACCTAAAAAAAAAAGGTTGGAGCACAGAGGGGCTCAATGGTTATTTCATGGAGGAGAAGGGATGAAGTAGATCAGCATTCTGTCAGGAGAGAGCCTCCAGCTCTTTGTCAAAACTGGGCAATGGAAGATGAAGGATGAAACAAGGGTAGAGGAAGATTAATTCTCTTGAATCCTCAAGCCACCAGTTATCTTCTCTTTCTTTATATTTCTGCTACCATCACTCCCTTACATTTATTTCTACTTATCTACCTAGACAATTTCAATAACATCCTAGTAGATATTCCTGACCCTATTTCCTCTGGCCCTCTGCCCTTGCCAGACCAATTTGTGCATAAAAATGTGTTACTCCTCTTCTCAAAAACTAAAGTAGCTCCATTTTATCAAGAAAAGTTTAAAAGTTTAAACTTTGGCATTCAGGGTTCTCCACAGTCGGGTACCACTCTACTTTACCATCATTCTCTCATACTGTTTTTCCCCATACATTCTCTACTCCAGCTAAACTACCGTAGTAGGATTTCTAGTTGATCTAATACTTTCCATCTTCAGTGACTTGTGTTCATACTGTTTTCCTGTGCCTAAAATGTCCTGAATACTTTAAAGTACAGCTCATTGCCATCTTCCATGGGAATCTAAGGATTTGTTAAGATTCCCAAAGCAACCTATCAGTAGCAGTCTTTCCCTAAAGACCTCATATAGCATTGTGTTTCATACTTAATATTGTTATTTTATAATATTGTATCCTAGAGTTAGTTGTTTTTCTGTCTTATCCCCCTTTCTATAAACACCATGAAGGCAGAGATCCTATATTAAGCAAACTGGTACCTAGCACTGCTCTGTACTTAGTAGGTGTTTAATTTATCTCTTGATTGCCAAGTCAGTATTCTTTTTATTGGATTTTAATCTTTTTACTACTTAGATTTTCTTTATTCTCCAGTATCTTGGAAGACCCTTAAAAGTTGGTTGAAGGAGCCATAGGATGGGTGGGAATTCCTTTTGGTATCTAACTTCTTAAATACTGGCTTCTTTGCTTCACCTGACTCATTAAGGAGGGTGTCAACCTAAATACTCACATTAGACACAATAATATGAATCTCAAGAGTTGTTACTTTGGAATGATCTTCAGTAACTTTTTAGTCCAACTTTTATCCAAAGCATGACTGTTCTACAGCATTCTCCATAAGAGAAGATATAGCATCTGCTAGAAGACCTCTAGGAAATAGATTTTTCCCTATGTCCAAGGACAGCATCTTCCATTTTTGTAGAGCTCTAAATTGTCACGTTGGGCCAACTACTTCCTTGTGACTTCCATCTTATTTTGTCCTTTGAGATGAAATAAATACATCCAATTCTTTATATGACATCTCTTTAGATATTTAGTCTTTCTCTCCCAAGTCTCATTTTCAAGCCAATACCCCCAATTTCTTTGGTAGATTCTCATTTCTTGTCCCCTTACCAACATGCTTAACTTTCTCTAGATATGTTTTGGTATGACAATGGCCTTCCAATAATACGTCGGCTAAAACTAGACACTGTCCTAGGTGTGGTCTGACCAGGGAAGAGGATAATGGATTCTGGACAAAATTCTGGACATTTCTTTTTTAAGTAAATGATTAAAAACTCTAGAACCAACCAAACAAAAAACCCTCTAGAACCAAGAAATTTTTTAAAATTCCCTTTCCTGAAACTGAAAGTCCTACAGAATGGTGAAGGGAAATCAACAGGAAGCTGAGACATGGTCATCAGGAGTGAGTTAAAGAGTTTGCTTTCCCTGGAGCCATTATCCAGCCCAATTCCCCACTCAGGAAGAGCCAAAGTTGCCAAATTCTGGGAGGAGAATGAAGGTACCAGTCATAAAAGTGCCTTTATTTGCAGAAGCCAAGGCAGCTAAGCTAGCTATGACTGATGCAAGAAACTTGACCCCCTCCCTTGTAATCTTCTTCCCTCATGCACTATCAGGGTCTGTTTCACCCCTGACTTCTCACACGTATACTTGCAATTCCATTACCGAAGACATACATCCAGAGGCTTTAGTGAGAGTCATGGTTCCTACTTATCCCTCCCCCACTTTCCAGGCTCCTTGTGGGGTAGAATTTGTCAGTCCTTATTCTAATAAACTACAGGGCCTCCTCTTTTCTTGTTTCCCGAGTTTCTGTGCCTGATCTCCCTAGCACCTCATTATGTCACCAGCTGTTTATATTTCTCTCAAAGCAGTTAGAACTGTTTATGTTCCTTTTCTAGGGCTGTTTGTGGGAAGAAAGATATAGGGGAAGGGGGTGCTGGCTGAAGTTAAGGAAATTTGGATGCTCCCTTCAAGAACGTGCTAGTAAAGGAGGAATGGATATTTGATGTTGTTCATCCGAAGAAAAGCAATGTGAAGACTAGGATTGGGCTAATCTGCCCTTAGGGTAGAGTTAGGAGCTAAAGGAGTCACCAGATATCACCCTTTCAGAAGAAAAATCTTGCCAGCCCAGCTCATCCTAAAAGCAGAATATTCCCAGGATTAGAATCCATGCATCCAAGCCTCATCAGCTGACTTAAGTGTGGGGACAGAACTGCCAAGAGTCAGGTTTTCAGTGGGCACTGGTTACAGGCCCACTGTCCTGTCTGGTGTTTGGGGGTAATGTGCTTCTGGCACCCAGACGAACACCCCAAGTGCAGTTTGGGTGCCAGAGAGAGAGTTGTTCATTTATCAGAGTCGCTGACACATAGGACTAAAAAAAGTTGCTTTCCAGAAATCAGAATCCTACTCTTCTGGGTGGTTCTGCTTCCCAGACTGGACTTAACCAGCTCTGGGACAATCTCTCCGACTCAACTGGCTTTTACTTAAACCAAGGAACCAAGTCACTTTTGCCCGGGGCCCTGGGCGAGCAGCCTTCTCTTCCCTGGGATGGCCTGGGGAAGGGGCCTGAGGAGCGCAGAGCCAGCAAGGCCCAGGGAGAAGCTGTGCTGGAAGGGCGAAAAGTCTGAGGCCAGAGGGTCCTGGGGAGGAAGATGAATGAGTGAACTGACAAAACCCTAGTCCTGTGCTGGGGCTTACAGGTGGGGAAGGCGGGGCAGGAGGGGGAGGGGTTGCTCATTCTCCCTGCTCTAGTGGGTGGCTTGGTAACTCCACGTTGGGGCAGACTTCTTGACAAACCCTGGCAGACAGAGACATGTTCTGGGCCCTGGTGGCTTTCTACTCTTTAGAGGCCTAGAAACTAGGCTGCAGTGGGCCTATGGCTTCAGGCTGTCTGGGTGCCAGGCAGGAAGAACCAAACAGGCTGAGGCCCACCGGTGCTTCCATTTGCATGCAAAGGGTCTGAACAAAACCGTTTTTACTCCCACTTTTCCTAGAATAGAAAGTAGAAGTAGAAATCATAGAATTCAAAATGAAGAGACTTCAGAAATGATTTAGTTCAACCTGCCCATGTTTGAACCATAATCCTCTTTGTTCCCTAGCTAAAGCCTATCCCCCAGCCTTTGATGACATTTCCTCAGTGAAGATTCAATTACTTCCTGAGGTGGCTCATTTCCCTTCTAGGTTGTTAGAAAAGAAAAAAATTAAGGGATTCTTCTAGAATCCCTACAACAAGGCCAATTGTGGGGAAAACAGAAAAGGCCTGGTGTGTCAGAGAGGAAGCCATTTTTGCCTTAGCCATTTTTGGCCTAATTACTTTTTCTCAAAACCAATACCATTTTTAATTGTTCTTTTTGTTCTTTAGCCCCAAAGTTCAGTACCATTCACTTCTCATTAGCAGGAAATGGTATAGTGATTCATAATTAAAGTAAGTTCTCCACATTGCCTCTGATAAGTCAAAACACTTTATAAGCCTCTGATAAGTCAAAGCACTTTATAATTCTCCATCTAGGAAGTGATTGACTTCTTACCCAACAAAATAATGTTGGCTTGAGCCTGGACTGTAAAAGAGGAAAGTTGCTGCCTTTCATTGATGCCTGGTACATTTTAAGGATGCAGTATGGGTCTTTTTTTTTTTTTTTTTTTCCCAGAATAGATGAAGCTCAGGGTCTCCCAGACCCTCCCAGAAATTTTATCTTAGGCCACCTGTAACAATTGCTAAAAGGACTGGCCATATGTAATAATGACTAAAAAGATCAACCACCTTTAATAACTGCTACAGGTCAGCACCTTCTCACATGTCTTATTTTATACCACCTTGATGAATTTCTAGAAGAGGAGGTATATAGGGGATGCTTACTGAAGTTAAGAAAGGATAAAGTTAAAGAAGTTAGAATGATGATGAGTAAAGTTTGACCAAGGTCAGACAATCTTTATAACTTTTTTTTTTTGCTTCAGAGTTCATTCATTTTTCTTTTTCTTTTTTTTTTTTTTTTAAACTTAAAGCTTTTTGTTTTCAAAATATATGCATGGATAACCCTCAACATTGCAAAACCTTGTGTTTCAAATTTTTTCCCTCTTTTACTTTAAACCCTTCCCCTAGATGGCAAGTAATCCAATATATGTTAAACATGTGCAATTCTTCTATACATATTTCCACAATTATCATGCTGATCAAAATCAGATCAAAAAGGGGGAAAAAATGAGAAAGAAAACAAAATGCAAGCAAACAACAACAAAAATACTGTGTTATGATCCACACATTCCACAGTTCTTTCTCTGGGTGCAAATGGCTCTCTGGGTGCAAATGGGCACAAATCTTTGTGATTTTCATCACAAAATCGTTGGAACTGGCCTGAATCATCTCATTGTTGAAAAGAGCCACACCCTTCAGAGTTGATTATCATCTAATCTTGCTGTTGTCCCGTACAATAGATCTTTAACTCTTCTCCTGGGCCTAAACTACATTTAAGAAAACTATAGGAGCTTCTTCTAATTTGTAGTTCATTCAAGAGACAGGAAGCATGGCTCATTTCTCAAGTCCCCATGACCTTCTCCTTCCTAGGTTCCTCCCATCCCTTTCTCTCCCCCTCCCCCCTCCAGCTCAAGCTTGTTTGAAGTGTGACTGGGAAACTTGTATTAACTGGGCATTTGATTTGGTTGCAGATATAAAGACAACGGTGGTTTACCCTGCCACAGAGAAGCACTTGAAAAAGTACTTACGTCAGGACCTCCATCTGGTCCGGGAAACTGGGGATGATTACAAGAACATCACTCTACCCTATCTGGACTCACAGAGCCTCAGCATCCAGGTAATTAAAACTGCCTTAGAAGAGATAGACATAGGAATAAATATCATAAAGTCCTACTTATTCTGGACTAACTATGGGAGTTGAGGAAAGAAGGAGAGCAACAAAGTGTAGTGAGTAGAGCACTGAGATCAAGATGACTTGAGTTTGAATCCTGCCCCCAACACTGGCCTTGTGATCAGTGAAAATCATTTAACTTTTCAGGCCCCAGTTTCCTCATCTGTAAAATAAGGAAGATCTCTAATATCCCTTTTAGTTCTTAACATATGATTCTATAAGGAAGGTCATCATGAGGTTCAACAGGGTTGGCTGTTAGGATTCCAGTTTAGTCTGTTTTAGGAACTTAGATATCTGACTTGACTCCTTATTTGACTGAGTTCTATTGCAAATTTATCATGGTTGGACCTCCTGGAACCAAATCTACCTTTATTCAGACCCTTTCCCCTGGGTATAGTTGAAGCAAATCATTTTCTAGGGGTTGAAGCTTAATGTGAAAGACTATTTCCCACTTTTTTTTTCCTTTCTTTATTATCCCACATTTAACTCAATAAGTACTTAAGTGCCTACTATAGACAGAGCCCTTTGTTAGGAACACTGTTACATCTAAATTTAGAGATTCTCTTTATCCAGTAGCTAAATTTTTAGTTTGATCCAATCCTTCAAACATCCTTTTAGCCTCTAGACTTGGCCCTAAGCTATCCAAGAGAGGCCAATGGGAATTACTGCTCAGAATTTGGCTGTGTTTGAAGTTAACCCTAATTGACATCATCAGTTATCATCATCATCATTTTCATGTTTCACCTACTCCTCATTTCTGGATCTTTCCCACTATTATATTTACCCAATACAAAGTAGAAGCAACTCTATTGGGCAGGTGAGTTAGTCCCAATTTGACCCTTTGCTCACTAAAATGAACTGTCCTTTCTTTTAAAAGATCTCCCTATCCCACTGTGGTGCTCATTGGAAGGGATAAGGACTAAGTTGGGCTTCTCATCTTTGATTAAAAGTATAGGACAAAAGTAGAGAAAAGGTAGGAAGTAGCATTGAGCCTTCCTTGATGAAAAGGGGAATCCCTACTTCGATGGATTCTTTATTTCTCAGACCAAGAGTTTTTTCAGGCGTTGATCTTTTTTTTGTAGGGAAGCTAACTCTTAACCAGCTCAGAGACAAACCCCTCCTTGGAAGTAGAACCAGTGTCCTCCCCTGAAGTGCCCTTTCTTTGTGGTGAGCAGGTCCCCAAAGAATGTGCCACCCTTGCTTCGTGGCCTGGTCCCTAACCCTTTCTGTCCTGAATATCAAGAGCATGAGACACAGATCTTTGTAAAAGCACCACCTATGCAGAGATGGTTTTTAAATGTGGAAATGTCTCTGAACAGCTTCAGTTGCATCTTCCTGGCCTAACTCTGATTTTGATCTGGCTCTCTACCTCTTCTGTTGGTGACATTTCCGGTCTTTGGTGGGTAGAGAACTGTTATAGAAGAGTATGTGGTTTTCCTCCTGTGCCTGCTGAGTTTAGCAGCTATAAATCCCGCCAGCTGCTTTCCTCTCCCCTTCCACTGATCCCTGGGAATCATTCATTGCTTGGTGGCGGGAGCAGATTGCAATGTGATCTCAGTTACTCTCTGTTTTCCCGGCTCCCTCCCTGGGGATGGCATAGAGCTGGGAGAGGGAACTCTGATGTTGGGGCCAGGGGATGTAAAAGGCATTATCCAGCATGTAGAAGCAGGGAAAGGGAAAGGAGGAGTACTTGAGCTAGGCATGTTGCCCGAGGCTCCCATACCACTTTGGAAAAGGGTTTGCTTGAGATCCTGAGATGGGAATGGTTGTTTTTGCCGACTCTGCTGCAATCAGCCACAGGAGCTTGAAGGTCCAGCCCTGCTGCCACCTCCAGCTGTGGTGCTCATGTTCTAAGAGATTCTACTGTGTGACCTTAGGCACTGTCCCTTATTAGAACCCTCAAACTACAGCTGACCAAGATGGCCATTGAGGCAGATAGAGTAACCAAGTCTGGGTGGTCCTGCTATGCTAACTAACTAACTAGCTGCAGCAATGAAAGCAGAAGCCCAAGTAGAAACCAAAGTAGACACGGATGTCCCAACTCAGTGCAGACCCAAAGGCTTCATCCCAGCTTTTCCTTCCCTGTCTTCTCTTCCGCCAGCATACTTTTCTCCAAGGGCTATGTATGGTGATTAAGCTCCAAGGTTACTTCAGTGTACTTTGTAGCCATCCTGTCTCCTTTTGGCATCTAGCTTCCCTTTATTTCAAAGCAAAAGCTTCCATCCTTTGTGAGCTTTTCTTCAAGACTTCTTTCTCTTCCCTTTTTCACTAAATCTGAAACCCCAGCTTACCACTCTGGGTCCCTACAGGGCTACCACATTCTCTACTAATCAGGTGTTGGGGAGAGAATGAAAGGACACTCTTCCCAACTTCCCTGAGGTACCAGGTGCCTCACCAGACTTTATGTCTCTAGGACCTGAACTGATATTACCATGTCAGCCTTCGTCACCCAAGCCCTTTAGTCAGCTGTACTCTTCAACACTCTTATTGCAGAGATTTTCTTTTCTTTTCTTTTTTTAAATTTTTTATTGCCAGAACCCATGCCAGGGTAATTTTTTACAACATTATCCCTTGCACTCACTTCTGTTCCGATTTTTCCCCTCTCTCCCTCCACCCCCCAGATAAAGATCCAATATTTTAGGTTACAGTATATCCTAGATACATTATATGTGTGCAGAACTGAACAGTTCTCTTGTTGCTCAGGGAGAATTGGATTCAGAAGGTAAAAATAACCTGGGAGGAAAAACATAAATGAAGATTTACATTCATTTCCCAGTGTTCTTTTTGGGGACTGCTTCTGTCCATCCTGATCAATAGAAACTTTGAGTTAGATTTCTCTTTGTCAAAGAAATCCATTTCCATCAGAATACAGCCTCATATAGTATTGTTGTTAGGATATAAGATTCCGGTTCTGTATTTCATTCAGCATCAGTTCATGAAGTCTCCCAATCCCTTGTATTCATCCTGCTTCTTTTTACAGAACAAAAGATTCCAAACATTCATATACCACAAACCCAACCATTCTCCAATTGATGGGCATCCATTATTTTCCGCTTTAGCCACTAAAAAGGGCTGCCACAAAATTTTGGCAACAGGTCCCTTTTCCTTTTTAGTATCTTTGGGGTAAAGCCCAAGATAAAAGTATAAAAAATATAAAACACTCATCAAAGGGTATGCACAGTTTGATAACTTTTTGGGCATAATTCCAAATTACTCTCCAGAATGGTTGGATGTGTTCACAATTCCACCAAAAATGCATCAGTGTCCCTGTTTTCCCACATCCCCTCCAACATTCCGCGTTATCTTTCCCTGTCATTCTAACCAATCTGAGAGGTGTGTAGTGGTATCTCAGAGTTGTCTTAATTTGCATTTCTCTGATTAATAATGATTTAGAGCATATTTTCATATGGCTAGAATGCAGAAATTTTCTTTCCTTTGTTTAGAATGAGTGAGTTTCAGCTGCTGTTGTGGAAGAAATCTGGGAGTTTTATATTCATAAGAGAGTTCTTAGAGTCAAAAGAGATGAGTAAATAGAGCTAGAGAAGTTTAGTTTGCCCATCCTGGGCCCTGAGTCCAACTATCTTCCTTTTCCCCTTATACTCCCATTTCTTCAGAGAGACTCTCAGACCTTTGATGTGGAGTGATCCTGCTTTAAGTGCCTACTCAGTCACTGAAGGATCAAAGTGGGATTAGTCTGGCTCCTGAGAGGCACTTAGCTGAAGGGTCTGGACAAGGGATAGAAGGTCATGCTTTGGCCAGAGGACTCCTGATAGAACACCTGTTATTGTAGCCTGCTTTGGGTTCTCAGTTAGGTGTTGGGAAAGCTTGCTTGTCTGTTGGAGCCCTAGGCAGGAGAGTGCTCCAGGAGAGGCAGGACTTTCAGCCATCAGAGCGGCCCAGTGCTAACCACTCTGCATGCTCTCCATAAGAACACCACTGCAGACTCCTGCTTTCCCTTCTTCTCCTTTGCTTGATAGCCCCTGAAGATGAAGGAGCTAGGGATTTCAAAGGCTTCTGTTCAACCAACCTTGCCTCCTGTCCCTTTCAGGACCTTGGAAGACAGACATTGGCTTTGGCAGTACAAAAGCCATGTTTTTTAGCCTGAAATAGTAGAGAAAAAGCACTAAGTTGAAATCTATTTGAACTGGGGTTGATTCTAGTGCTGGTGCTGATGCTGGTTCCATATGTCTATTAGAAGAAACTCCCAACCCCTGAGCTGAATTTCATGTTGTCTCCCCAAGCCTCTCTGTATTCATCCTGCTGATCGTTTCTTACAGAACAATAATATTCCATAACATTCGTATACTACAATTTACCCAACCATTCTCCAGTTGATGGGCATCCATTCATTTTCCAGTTTCTAGCCACTACAAACAGGGCTGCCACAAACATTTTGGCACATACAGGTCCCTTTTCCTTTTTTAGTATCTCCTTGAGGTATAAGCCCAGTAGTAACACTGCTGGATCAAAGGGTATGCACAGTTGGATAACTTTTTGGGCATAATTCCAGATTGCTCTCCAGAATGGTTGGATTCGTTCACAACTCCAACAATGCATCAGTGTCCCAGTTTTCCCACATCCCCTCCAACAATCATCATTATTTTTTCCTGTTATCTTAGCCAATCTGACATTTGTGTGGTGGTATCTCAGAGATGTCTTAACTTGCATTTCTCTGATCAATAGTGATTTGGAACACTCTTTCACATGAAAGAGTTTCAATTTCATCATCTGAAAATTGGCTGTTTAAATCCTTTTACCATTTATCAATTGGAGAATGGCTTGATTTCTTATAAAATAGAGTCAATTCTCTATATATTTTGGAAATGAGGCCTTTGTCAGAACCTTTAACTATAAAAATGTTTCCCCAGTTTGTTGCTTCCCTTCTAATTTTGTTTGCATTAGTTTTGTTTGCATAAAGGCTTTTTAATTTGATGTAATCAAAATTTTCTATTTTGTGATCAATAATGATCTCTAGTTCTTCTTTGGTCACAATTGAATTTCATGTTGAAGAAACATATAGTTAGATTTTTCAGAGTTAAGGATTTTTGGGAATTATAATTATCTCAATGCTGGTAGGACATTAATGCACTGTCAGGGGAACTGTGAACAATCCAGCCATTCTGGAAAGCAATTTGGAACTTTATTTCTTCCCTCACTTTTCTTCTCACCACTTAATAGTATTTTATTTTTTCTAATTATACATAAAGATAGTTTTCAACATTCATTTTTATAAGATTTTGAGTTCCAATTTTTTTCTTCCTCCCTCACTCTCCCCTTCCTTCCCCAAAACAGCAAGCAATCTGATATAGGCTATGTATATATAAAATCATGTCAAATATATTTCCATATTAGTCATGTTATGAAAGAACCAAAACAAAAGGGGAAAACTATGAGAAAGAAAAAACAAAAACAAAGCAAAGTAAAAATACTATGCTTCAATCCACATTCAGACTCCATAGTTCTTTCTCTAGATGTGACTAGCATTTGGAAGTTTATTTCTTGATGGGCTGGAGGGAAGAGGGAGAAAGACAAGCAGATTTTTTTTTTAATACAAAAAAAATTTTAAAAATTAGCTGAGGTGAAGAAACGTGGCTCCAGGGAGCTTTTTTTTTTTTTTTTTTTAACAAATGTATATGTAAGCTGTTGTCATTAATAATATGAAAATTCATTTTTTAAAAACTCAAATGTAGTTTTTTTTTCCTCTCTCCTTCTCTTAGTGGGTATATAATATTCTGGAGAAGAAGGCTGAAGCTGACAGGATTGTATTTGAGAACCCAGATCCTTCAGATGGCTTTGTTCTCATTCCTGACCTCAAGTGGAATCAAAAGCAAGTAAGACTTTTTTTTTTTTTTTTCCTGGGGCTTCCTCATGTCTTTCAGTGTTTTGTTGCTTGACTTCAAGCTTCTGGCAATCCTTAGCCCTTGCCTCCTTTCTTTGGCTCCTTCAAACAAGTTAAAATCACCAAGTGGATCACTAAGCTCTTAAAGCCAGGAAGAAAAGTTGGCAGAGCACATACCTGTCATACTCAAACATGTGAGTGAGAAGAATTGGCCAAATGCCGGTTCTGCCTCTCCTCCCACCTAGTGAGCCAGTGTTTAATGATCGTATCCCTTAAAGAGAATGGCCATGGGGAGTATTCCTTAACATCCCTGCAGTTGCCACCAAATTTCTATCCTCACTTGCAGGAGGGCCTCTATCTACAACCTGCTGCAATGAAGTTTTGTTTGCACTGATAGCTATTCCCTCAAACATTAACCCCCATTGTCAAAGTGATTGTATTTCATTTGGCTTCCAGTGAATAGAAATGAGTTGCAGTTCATTCTCTTAGGGATCAGGCACCCCAAGGAAAGCCTCACTCAACAAAAAGTGTGCAGCAGCCTCAGTCAGCAGTCTAGTTTTTCTTTCCTCCATGTGGGAAGCCCATTTTTGCCTATTGACTCTTTTACCTGATCTCCAAGTAGTTCTCAGTGTTTCTACTTCTTAAATGCTGAATTTAAGTGTTACTTCAGCTATTCTCTGTTTATATATAAAGTATTTGCCATTCCCTGAAGAATGTCTCTGTCAGTCCAGGGTAATTATTACATTTATATTTCCCATTTATCTCTTTCTGTGAGTCCCTCAGATCCCCAGTGATAGTAAAAATGCACAGTGAATTATTGTGTCCAGGAGCAGACTGAGATCTATATGGGATCAAAAGGAGAAGGAATGAAATAGTAGTTAACAGCATCAGGATGGATCATTCAGCAAACTGGGGAATGGGGAATGGCTAGGTCAAAAGTTGAAAAGAGGGATTCTTTTCCTCTGAGTATTCTGAATCCTTTTTTATATAGTTCTCTGTTGGACTGGGCCTGTTTGACTTTTGTGGTCCTGATGTCAGGGTCTAGATTGGGCTTTATCCTGTTTCTTCTTCATAAATTCCTTCCCTTTTACTTTTTATCTTTGTGTACTTTCTGATTTCTTTCTGATTCTAAACTGAGCTGACCTGTAGAGTATTTCAGACATGTACTCATTCTCTGTTATCTCCTATCACCTCAAGAGTATAGTAAATGAGCATAGTAATCTAGTGTATAATAAACTCCTAAATCCAAGCTTTTAGAACAAAAACTACTGGGAAAACTGGAAAACAATATGGCAGAAACTGGTCATAGACAAATATTTCACACTGTATTCTAAGATAAGGTCAATATGAGTACATGCTTTACACATAAAAGGGGATACTACAAGCAAATTAGGAGAGCAAGGAATAGTTTATTTGTCAGGTCCGTGGATAAGGGAAGAATCTAGGACCAAAGAAAATATAGAGAGCATTAAAAAATACAAAATGGATAACTTTGATTATATAAGATTAAAAAGGTTTTACACAAACAGAATCAGTGCAGCCAAGATTAGAAGGAAAGCAGAAAGTTGAGAAGCAATTCTTATACCCAGTATTTCTGATAAAAGCCTCATTTCTTTTTTTGTGGGGGAGGGGTTTATTAAAGGTTTTTCATTTTCAAAACATATGCATGGATAATTTTTTCAACACTGATCCTTACAAAACCTCGTGTTCAAAATTTTCGCCCCCTTCTCCCCATCCCCTTCCCTAGATGGCAAACAATCCAATATATGTTATACATATTAAAATATGTTAAATCCAATATATGTGAACATATTTATACAATTTTCTTTTTTTTTCCCTTTGCTGAGGCAATTGGGGTTAAGTGACTTGCCCAGGGTCACAGAACTAGGAGTGTTAAATGTCTGAGATCAGATCTGAACTCAGGTCCTCCTGACTTCAGGACTGATGCTCTATCCACTGCACCATCTAGCTGCCCCCTTATACAATTCTCTTCCTGTGCAAGAAAAATCAAATCCAAAAGGAAAGAAAATGAATAAGAAAACAAAATGCAAGCAAACAACAACAGAAAGGGTGAAAATGCTGTGTTATGATCCATCTTCAGTTCCCACGGCCCTCTCTCTGGGTGTAGATGGCTCTCTTCATCACAAGATCATTGGAACTGGCTTCAATCATCTCATTGTTGGAAAGAGTCACATCCATCAGAATTGATCATCATATAGTATTGTTGTTGAAATATATAATGATCTCCTGGTTCTGCTCATTTCACTCAGCATCAGTTCATGTAAATCTCTCCAGGCTTTTCTGAAATCATCCTGCTGGTCATTTCTTACAGAACAATAATATTCCATAACATTCATATACCACAATTTATTCAGCCATTCTCCAGTTGATGGGCATCCCCTCAGTTTCCAGTTCCTTGCCACTACAAAAAGGGCTGCCACAAACATTTCTGCACATGTGGATCCCTTTAAAGGCCTCATTTCTTCTTTTTTCCCCTCAATACTATTTTATTTTTTTCCAAATACACATAGTTTCCAAAATTCATTTTTGTAAAATTTTGCATTACAAATTTTTCTCCCTTTGTCCCTCCCTCTCACCTCCCCAAATCAGCAAGCAATCTTGGTGGTGGTGGTGGTGGTGATGGTTTTTTAATAGCTTTTTATTTACAAGATATATGCATGGGTAATTTTTCAGCACTGACCCTTGCAAAACCTTCTGTTCCAATTTTTTCCCTCTTTCCCCCCTCCCTCCCCCAGATGGCAGGTAGACTAATACATGTTAAATATGTTAAAGTATATGTTAAATACTATATATATATATATATATATATATATATATACACACAGTTATTTTTCAGCAAACAATCTTCTATAGGTTAAATATATTTCCATATTTGTCATATTGACAAGAAAAATCAGACCAAAAGTGAAAAAAAACATGAAAAAGAAAAAGCAAACAAACAAAAAAAAGTGTACTATGCTTCAAATCACTTTCCATCTCCATAATCCTCTTCCTGGATGTGAATAAAATTTTGCATCCCAAATCTGTTGGAATTGTCTTGAATCACCAGTTGCTGAGAAGAGCCAAGTCTGTCACAAATGATCATCACATGATGTTGCTGTTATTGTGTACAATGTTCTCCTGGTTCTGCTTGAGTTCGTGTGAGTTTTTCCAGGCTTTTCTGAAATCAGCTTGTTCATTATTTCTTATGGAAAATAATATCCCATTATATTCATACACCATAACTTATTCAGCCATTCCCCAACTGATGGGCAACCATTTAATTTCCAATTCCTTGTAAAAGACCTCATTTTGAAAATAGAGAACTGAGTCAAATGTATAAGAAGACAAGTCATTCCCCAATTGGTAAATGGCCAAAAGATATGAACAGACAATTTTCAGATGAAAAAATTAAAGCCATCTATCGTCACACGAAAAAAAAATGCTCTCAATTACTATTGAGTAGAGAAATACAAATTAAAACAACTCTGAGATACCACCTCACACCTATCAGATTAGCTAAAATGACAGGAAAAGATCATGATAAATATTGGAGGGAAAAAGTAGAAAAAAAGGAGGACATGTGAATTGTTGGTAGAGTTGTGACTTGATCTAGCCATTCTGGAGAATAATTGGGAACTATGTCTAAAAGGTTATTAAATTGTGCATATCCTTTGATCCAGTAGTGCCACTACTGTATCCCAAAAAGATCATAAAAAAGGGAAAAAGACCCACATGTGCAAAAATATTTGTGGCAGTCCTCTTTGTAGTGGCAAGAAACTGGAAACTGTCCATCAGTTAGAGAATGGCTGAATAAGTTGGAATGCCATTCTTCTCTAAGAATTGATAAGCAGGTTGATTTCAGAAAAGCCTAGAAAGACTTACATGAACAAATGCTGAGTAAAATGAGCAGAACAGGAGAACATTGTAAACATTAACAGCAAGATCAACTATAACAGACTTAACTCTTCAGCAGTGCACCTGTTCCAAACAGTTCCAGTAGACTTGGCATGAAAAATGCCATCTATATCCAGAAAAAGAACTATGGAGACTGAATGCAAATTGAAGCATACTATTTTCGCCTTTTTTTTTTTTTCTTTCTTGAGGTTTTTCCTTTTTGTTTTGATTTTTCTTTCACAAGATGACTAATATGAAAATATGTTTAAAAAGACTATACATGTATAACCTATTTCAAATTGTTTACTACCTTGGGGAAGGGGAAGGTAAGGGAGGAAAGGAGAAAAAAATTAGGAACTCAAAATCTTATAGAAGTGAATATTGAAAACTATCTTTACATGTAGTTGGAAAAAATAAAATACTTTTAAGTGAAGGAAAAAAAAAAGCCTAATGCAACCACAGTTAAAAAGGAAGCAGAAAAGTGGGGGAAAATTTTTGGCAACAAGTTTCTCTGATAAAGATCTCATTTCTCAACTATAAAGCAAATTGAATCAAATTATAAAAATCTAAGTTTTTCTCCAACTGATAAATGGTGAGAGGATATGAACAGGCAGTTTTCAGAAAAAGAAATCAAAAATATTTATAGTCATTTGAAAAAAATGCTCCAAATCACTACTGAATAGAGAAATGATAGTTAAAATAACTCAGAGATACCAACTACCTTACATCCATCAGATTGGCTAAAAAAAGGAAAATGATAAATGTTGGAAGAGATGTGGGAAAATTAGAATATTAATGAATTGGTGGTAGAGTTGTGAACTAATCTTACCATTCTGGAGAGCATTCTAGAACTATGCCCAAAGGACTATAAAATTGCATAGCTTTTGATCCAACAATATCAGTTAGGTCTGTATCCCAAAGATAGCCAGAAAAAAAGAAAAGGATCTATTTGTACAAAAATATTTATAGGAACTCTTATTTGTGGGTAGCTAAGAATTAAAAATTGAAGGGATGCTTATCAATTGGGGAATGGCTAAACAAGCTGTGGTATATGATTGTAATAGGACATTCTTATGCTGGAAGAAATGACAGGCAGGTTATTTCAGAAAAACTTGAACTGATACAAAATGAAGTGAGCAGAATCAGGATGATATTGTATCCAGGAACAGCAATATTGTATGTGATGACCGAGTTAGCACCCTGGATACCTTACAATTAGCCGGAGTCAGGATAAGCAAAAGTCCTTGGTCTTTATTCTTGGTCTTTAAAGGAAGAAATGAATTGGATGGATGCAGAATCTTCAGCACCTTCCTTCTTCATCTCCCGCCCAGAAGTGACTCTGGCTAGTCTTACTCCACTCCCTAGTCCCTCCTACAATTCTCTGTGTACAACAATTATCGAGCACAGGATAGTGAGAAGGGCCATTTTTCCAAGCATATGCTTTATAGAGTATTGTCCAATCAGTAATTAGCCTTAAGTGCTCGGTTGTCCAACCTCAGTGCATTGACTCAAGAGTTTCAGCCCTTTACAATTGTATAATGAAGACCTGTGAATAACTTATCTAATTTCAGACTGATTTCAATAATACACTTATTTAAGAGAATCCCAAAGTATTCATGAATGAAGCGTGCTACCCACCTCTGATAGTCTTTGATTATAAACTGAAACATACTATTTTTCACTTTTTTCTCTTTACTTCTTTCCTTTTTTCTTTCCTTCTTCCTTTCTTCCTCTCCTTCCTCTTTCTTTTTCTTTCCTTCTTCTTTTCCTTCCTTCTTTCTCTTTCTTTTTCTTCCTTCCTTCCTTCTTTCTCTTTCTTTTCCTTCCCTCCCTCTCTCCTTCCCTTCCTTCCTTTTTCTTTTTCTTTCTTTCTTTCTTTCTTTCTTTCTTTCTTTCTTTCTTTCTTTCTTTCTTTCTTTCTTTCTTTCTTTCTTTCTTTCTTTCTTTCTTTCTTTCTTCATTTTCTTCCTTCCTTTTTGACTCTTCCTGTTCAAAATGACTAATGCGGAAATGTTTTACATGATTGCACATGTATAACCTATATTGTATTATTCACCATTTCAGGGAAGGAGGGAGTTGACAAAGAGATAGAATTTGGAATTCAAAACTTTAAAAAGAACACAAATGTTAAAAAGTTGTTTTAGCTTGAAATTGAGAAAAAATTATTATATATGTAAAAAGAATATAGTCAAGAACAGTTAAGAGAATGGGGTTCTTAGTACTCAAGAATCAAAGGAAAAGAATCAAGGATATAGTAGTCCCTTTGTTTCTGATAAGGGTTGCAAGGACTCTGCTTAGAAGGGGGATCATGCAGCCCTTAGGCAATTGTGGTTGGGGAAGTGTGTGAGGGGGGAGTTGAAGGGAGTTTCCAGAAACTGAAATCTTGACTAATTTATTAGAATCAGGTAAGATCAAAGAAAATAAACCATCTCATTCGAGAGATGATGAGAACATCTGCTTGTCCTCTATAGTTAAAATCTTTTCCTTGCCTTGTAGGAGTTAATTGGGATAATAGGGAGGAAAGGACTACTGGCAGACCAGCCTGAGTTGGCTCTGGAATTGTTTGGGGAAGGGCTGGGGGATGAAGCTGCTGAGCCAGGAACACCTGTGCCAGCAATGGGAAATGCCTCCAGGGTCAACTCAGCTTAGCTCAGGAGTTAACTTCTACAAAACTCCTGACCTTCCCATGTATTCACCATGTAGTACCAGGAGGCTTGGGATTCAAGGCTAACTGGTGAGGTGATGAATGGAGGTGGGAGAGATTTCAGCATCACAAGACCCTTGAAACTTCAGAGCTTGTAATGGATACAGTGCTGAGGCACATCATCTTGAATTCAAATCTAGATTTAGCCATGAGTTGTGTGATCCTTGACAAGTTAATTTATGTTGTTTGCCTGAGTTTCCTCATCTGTAAAATAATCTGGAGAAGGAAATGGTGAACCACTCCCATATCCTCGCCAAGAAAATCCTAAATGGGGTCTCAAAGAGAGGGTCATGAAGAGTTGAAAATAACTGGGACAATTGAACAACAACAAAAAAACAACAAAAAATTCCTATCTCCTGAATGTACAATGATTT
Organism: Sarcophilus harrisii; assembly: GCF_902635505.1. Classification (NCBI taxonomy): domain Eukaryota; kingdom Metazoa; phylum Chordata; class Mammalia; order Dasyuromorphia; family Dasyuridae; genus Sarcophilus; species Sarcophilus harrisii. Next base: position 459,035,760 of record NC_045428.1, on the reverse strand, counting down.
TGAACCTGAGGGTCCCAGAACTAAAATTTATTTCTCATTTAAATACTAATGCTACTCAGCATCTTGTCTTCCCATTTAGGAGGAATGATTCCTGTCCTTCTGGACAGTCTCCTATGTAGCACTCAGTCACAGAGAACTTTTTGGAATTTCATCTTTGCCACCAACATCCTCCCACCAATGAGACCAGAAGCAATATTTTAGTTTGAGATTAGAGAAGCTGGCTTAAGTGAAATACTCTTATCAACAATGATACAGATGGTGTCCGTGTGATTTTAGATCAGTACTGTTGTCTGTCTCCATAGTAGCTATCTATGGTTTGGTTCTTTCTCCTTTGCTTATTCCATTTTTATTTTGTTTTGTTTTTAGCAGCTATTATTATCAAGTGTGAGTCACAAGGTATGGGAAATGATGCCCCAAGCCTCAAGTCCTTCTTCATATATATGTGTGTACACATAATATATAAAACTTTTTCTTTTTTTTACTGAGACAATTAGGGTTAAGTGACTTGTCCAGAGTCACACAGCCAGGAAGTGTTAAGTGTCTGAGACCGGATTTGAACTCAGGTCTTCCTGACTTCAGGACTAGTGCTCTATTCACTGCACCCACCTAGCTGCCCCAAAGCTTTTTATTTTCAAAACACATGCATAAGACAGTTTTCAACATTCACCCTTTAAAAATCTTATGTTCCAAATTTTTCAAATTTCCTTTCTCCCCACTCCCTTCTTTAGAGGGCAAGTAATCCAATATATGTTAAATATGTGCAATATTTCTATACATATTTCCACAATTATCATGCTGAACAAGAAAAATCAGATCAAAAAGGGGAAAAAAAAGATAAAGAAAACAAAATGAAGCAAACAACAACAAAAAAGTGAAAATACTGTGTTGTGATTCACACTCAGTCCCTCCTGATAGACCTCTCTCTGGGTGCAGATGGCTCTCTCTTATCACAAGTCTATTGGAATTGGCCTGAATCACCTCATTGTTGAACAGTCAGGTCCATCAAAATTGATCATCATATAATCTTGATGTTGCTGTGTACAATATTCTCTTTGCTCTACTCACTTCACTTAGCATCAGTTCATGTAAGATTCTCCAGGCCTCTTTGAAATCATCCTGCTGGTTGTTTCTTACGGAGCAATAATATTCCATAACATTCATATACCATAACTTAGTCAGCCACTCTCCAACTGATGGGCATCCACTCAGTTCCCAGTTTCTTGCCACTACAAAAGGGCTCCCACAACCATGTTTGCCCATGTGGGTCCGTTTCCCTCTTTATGATCTCTTTGGGATACAGGCCCACTGCTGGATCAAAGGATATGCACAGTTTGATAGCTCAGGTCCTTCTTAATGTTATTTTCTTATTTCTGTAGCAGGGCCCAATGTTGGGCACTCCTCTCCGCCCCTAAACCATGCTAGGGGCCCTAGCCACTGTGCCCCACAAATGCTGTTGCTCCCTATGGTCCCTACAGTGGCTAAATACTGTTGTCTGTCTTGCAGTTGGCTTGTATTTATTCTGTAAATCTACAACTTCTTGGCTTTTGCCCGAGAGTAGGCCAAGGGGCTATGGAGGAGAGAATTTTGCCATGAGGGTGGCCTTCCCAAGAATGAATTTTCCATTGTCCCAAAAGAAGTGTATTCACATTGTTTTAGGTATAAAAAGACACTTCCTTTGAAGGGGGCCAGATGATCTGGGGAAGCAAACCTGGATAAGTGGTTTTTCTTTATTCTTTCTGTTTGGATTTAAAAGTGAACATTTTCATTAAGTGCCTGCTTTGAGAAAGATCCTGTGCTAGACAATGGTATTAGAAAAATGAAAAGCAATATACTCACTTCCTTAGAACTTACTATGTACAGGGTGAAGAGAATAGGGTTCTTAGTATCTAAGAATTAGAAGCAGGGCAGCACCAGACACGATCTCTTCCTTTGCTTCTGATAGAGGTGATAGACATTCTTTTTGGGAGGCTTATCATGGACCTCCTAGATGAGGCTTAGAGGCTTAGGAACATGGTCAAGGAAAGGATAAAAGAGAAGGGGGCTATCAAAATATGCATTACAGAACGTTAAGGGAGAGGTTCAAATGGTATGAGAAATTTGAGGTAACTTACATTTTTATAGTGCTTTAAGTTTTGCTGAGTATTTCTTCATAACACTGTGGAGTAGGTAATAATAGAATGATTTTTGTCCTCACTTTGCAGATGAGGAAACTGAGGCAGACAGAGGGACTTGCTCAAGGTCACTCAGCTACTACATGTCAGAGCCAGGAATTGAATACAGTTTTGACTTGAAATCCTCTTTACTACAAGTAGCCAGAAGGATGGAGAGGAGTTTCAATGAAGAATTATTATCTGCACTTGTCTTTGAAAAGTAGGGAAAAATTTAATTGCTGAAAATATGGTGGGAAAATATTGTAGCCATGAGGGAATGATTATTGTTATAGTCTAATGTAAAGAGGACCAGTGGGGACACTATGAAGTCTGGGAAAAAGTAGGAGTTATAATTGGTTAGAATGTATATCAAGTGGAACTTGTGTATGATGAGCAGGTGAGATCCCTTCGCCACTTGACTTCTTTGGGGTCTATCACTGCATTGTCAAAATGACGAGCATTCGCAGCCCTTCCTCTCACAGGGGAAGTCACACTCTGGCTACATGGTCTCTGGTAAGCTTCCTCTGCCCCACAAAAAGATTGCTTGCGCTGGCTTCCTTCTGACACTTTGCCCGCATCTAAGTCGTCATGTAAATCCCTTGTCTGTGCTAACTCCTGACAATTTTCTGACCTCCCTGGAGACCTGTAGGGGTCATCCATTAGGTTGGCACACCAGGTGTCCATAGAATTAGTCTTCATCGGCTGCACTCCTGATTTAGCCTTCGTGCTGACAGGTACCATCAGGATCTGTGCTCCATTCTAGGCCAGGGGAACCAAGAGCTGTAATTTGATGTGTCATATTTAGCATTTGTCAGCAGCATTTGTCTAAAATAAATGCTATTATTTGGGAACACTGTGGTAGTTGATAAATAGAAGAGCTAAAAAAATCAACACACTCACACAAATCAAAAATATCCAGTTCCTCCCAAGTTTGAAACTTAATTTTCTTTTCTAGCTTCCTCAATCCTTTAATTGGACAAAGTAGTTGAATTGGTTCTGTGATCATAACCTGAGAAGGAAGAACTTACTGTTTGATAAAAATTGCTGGGAAAATTGGAAACTAATATGGCAGAAACTAGGCATTGATCCATACTTAACGCCGTACACCAAGATAAGGTCAAAATGGGTTCATGACCTAGGATAAGAATGAATTATTAATAAATCTAGAGGAACGTAGGATAGTTACCTCTAGAACCTGTGGAAGGGAAGGTTTCTATGACAAGAAACTAGAGATCATTACTGATCACAAATAGAAAATTTCGATTAGCTACAAATCATGAAGTGTTTGTACAAACAAACTAATGCAGACAAGATTGAGGGAAGCATAAACTGGAAATATTTTTACAGTCAAAGGTTCTGATAAGAGGCCTCATTTCCAAATATAGTAGAGAATTAACTCTAGATTTATAAAAATCGCTTCATTCTCCAATTGAAAATGGTCAAAGGATATGACAGACATTCCATGAAGACATTGAAACTCATTTCTAGTCATATGAAAGATTGTCAAGTCATTATTAATCGAGAAATGCAAATTAAGACAACTCTAAGATACACTACAATCCGCAGATTGGCAAGATGACAGGAAAACAATGGTGACTCTGGTAGGATGTGCGAAAATGAGACTTGATTCATTGTTGGTGAGTACGTCCACATTTGAGCTATCTCAAAAGTTCAAACTGCATCTCTTGATCCCGTTAACGGATCTATATCCAAAGATTATAAACGAAAGGACTGATCCATGTGAGCAGCACTTTTGTGCTGACATCTGAACCTGAATGGAGTCATCCAGTTAGTGGTGATACAATGGTATCATAGGAATTACGTTCTTAAGAATACAGGATGATTTCAGAAAGGCCTGAGAGACTTACTACTGATGCTAGTGAAATGAGCAGGTACCAGAGATCATTATACTTCCACAATACGATGAGACTATCCGATGATAGCTCTCACAAGATCAACACTTATGGAGCAGAGAACTGAACAATATACGAAAGACTCGAGACTAAATCATTATTGATATTCAGTCTATAATACACTGACTTTGATTTCTCAGCAGTATATTGTACTAATAATTAGTCATTTTATTTGTACAGAATAATGTTTGGTATGTATATTATTGTGTATCTAAGTTATATTTTAATATATTAAATCTACTCATCCTGCACATTTAGGGAGGTGGGGGAGAGAAAATGAACAAGAGGTTTGCAATTGTTAATGCTGTAAATTACCATGTATATATCCTGTAAATTAAAGGCTATTACAATTAAAATAAAAATAAAAATGAAAAAATAATAAATAAATAAACTGAAAATAAAATAATAAAATAACCTGAGAAGGCTGAGGCTGGGGAGAAGCCTATTTAACACAACAATGTGCATTCATTCAGCAGTTCCATGCTCCTGCACAGTGGGTTGGGTCAGTACTTTCACATCTGAGTAGAGGGTCAAATCATTTAGTCCTCTATGGTACTAGCAGAAAGAAAGGAAGCATGACAGAGGCTAATGCTCACTTGTACCTCAGGCAATTGGGGAAAACCTCATTTTGTATTTTTGCATCTGAGAACCAAAAGCATTCAGTTGAGTGATTCTTTACTACCTGAATTATTGCAGTTAGAAATTGAAATTAGTCGGGGTCATTTGGTACTTTCCCCCAGGGATAGAAACATTGGAAGCTAGGAATCCTTAAGGATCCTTCCAAAGTTGGACTTCCTTGAACTGTGTGATTGACTTCCCACATTCACAATAAATTTATGATATGGGCCAGCCCATAGCTCTGATTTTTGGCAAGTTGGTAAGGATAGGCTTTTCTTGGCTGGAAGTGGAAAACAATGTGACCATAGTATAGGAATCCGTTGATTTTGGCTCTTTGAATTGGCATGGCCTCAAAGATTTCAGACCTTTTTCATTTTTTTTTTTAATTTTTTTTATTTAATAGCCTTTTATTTACAGGATATATACATAGGTAACTTTACAGCATTAACAATTGCCAAACCTCTTGTTCCAATTTTTCACCTCTTACCCCCCACCCTCCCTAAATGTCAGGATGACCAGTAGATGTTAAAATATGTTAAAATATAACTTAGATACACAATAAGTATACATGACCAAAACATTATTTTGCTGTACAAAAAGAATCAGACTCTGAATTATTGTACAATTAGCTTGTGAAGGAAATCAAAAATGCAGGTGTGCATAACTATAGGGATTGGGAATTCAATGTAATGGTTTTTAGTCATCTCCCAGAGTTCTTTTCTGGGTATAGCTAGTTCAGTTCATTACTGCTCCATTAGAAATGATTTGTTGATCTCGCTTGTGAGGATGGCCTGATCCATCAGAACTGGTCATCATCTAGTATTGTTGTAGAAGTATATAGTGATCTCCTGGTCCTGCTTCATTTCACTCAGCATCAGTTCGTAAGTCTCTCCAGGCCTTTCTGAAATCATCCTGTTGGTCATTTCTTACAGAACAGTAATATTCCATAATTTTCATATACCACAATTTATTCAGCCATTCTCCAACTGATGGACATCCATTCAGTTTCCAGTTTCTAGCTACTACAAAAAGGGCTGCCACAAACATTTCGTGCACATACAGGTCCCTTTCCTTCTTATATATCTCTTTGGGATATAATCTCAGTAGTAACACTGCTGGATCAAAGGGTATGCACAGTTGATAACTTTTTGAGCATAGTTCCAAACTACTCTCCAAAATGGTTGGATTCGTTCACAACTCCACCAACAATGAATCAATCAGACCTTTTTCATGAATGGAAATCAGACAATCCAGAAATGGTAACCCAAGGACTTGGTAGGGATAGTAAAGGAAAATAATAGTAGTAACTTAATAACATCACTGTGCAAAGTGCTTTACAAATATCTCATTTGTAGGTGTTGTTACTATTCTGTATAGGAAATGGGGTAGGGGGGCAGGTGAGGGAAGGGAGGGAGGGAAGTAGAGAGAGGTGGAGAGAGGGAGGGAGAAAGAGAGAGAGAGAGAGAGAGAGAGAAAGGAGGAGAGAAGGAAAAGAGAGAGAGAGAAAGGAGGAGAGAGGGAAAAGAGAGAGAGAAAGAGAGGAGAGAGAGGGAGAGAGAAAGAGAAAGGAGGAGAGAGGGAAAAGAGAGAGAGAGAGAAAGGAGGAGAGAGGGAAAAGAGAGAGAGAGAGAAGGAGAGAGAGAGAAAAGAGAGAGAGAAAGAGAAAGGAGAGGGAAAAGAGAGAGAGAAAGAGAAAGAGAAAGGAGGAGAGAGGGAAAAGAGAGAGAGAGAGAAAGGAGGAGAGAGGGAAAAGAGAGAGAGAGAGGAGAAAAGGGGTGGGGGAGAAAGAGAGAGAGGGAGAAAAGAGAGAGAAAGTGATTTGGCCAGGGTCACATAAATGTAATTAAATATATATAGTTATACCCCCCAAAGAAATCTCCCAAAAGCCTTTAATCTTCTTACTTCCTTAAATGGAAAGATTCAGCAAACTTTTATTTATTTATTGTTGCACCCTACTCAAACATAGACACTTGTATGTTCATGGTTAGTAGGATAAAGTCCCTTGGATGGTGTCTATCTATAGCTCAAGGTTAGGTTGTAACCGCTGCTGCTACTGCTGGCTCCCGGGCCAGGGCTCCAGGCCCAGAGTGGGAAAAGGGGGAAGGAGGAGGATCTCCTGCAGTAGACAAGGGAGCTTTTGAGTCAGGGCCCTGTGTCCCCGCCTTAGTCTGATCACTACCTGTAATGCTTTTTTGTAGTTGGATGACCTCTACCTAATTGCCATCTGCCATCGCCGGGGAATCAGGTCCCTACGAGAGCTCACTGGGGAACATTTACCTCTACTCAGGAATATCTTGCGAGAGGGGCAGGTGAGTCACCAAGGGGGCACACCACGGCCTGGTTCCCCCCTGGGAAAGAATGGTATCAGGAACTTCTTGGACTTTTCATTCTCTTCTTCACATCTCTCCTCTTGTGCTTTGCAAGTATTTCCCCAGGAGCCCCCATAAGATCATCACCTGGCATAAAAGACCCTCTGCATTCCCTAGCCTGACCCTGACTGTCCAAACAGGTCTCCTGCTTCTCTGCACTGGCCAGACTGGCTTCTTCATTGGCTAATCATTCCCACCGACTCATGCTGGTTTCTCTACCTGGCATGTTAATCTCCACCCTGCCTTTTCCCCATGGGAGGCAATCCAGGTTTAATGATTTGCTCAGGGTCACCGAGCAGTGTCAGAGGCAAGATTTGAACTCAGGTCCTCCTGACTTCAGGGCTTGTGTTCTATCCACTGTACCACCTATTTGCCCTTTCCATCCAAATTATAATGGTTTTTCAAGGGCCACTTTGCACTCTCCTTTTCTGTTAAATTGCCTGACATCTGACATCTGACATCAAGCTCTTATATTAGGTCTTGCCTCCATCATCTGGGAATACTGTTTGTGCAGAGTCTGGTACTGATCCTGGTAGCCAGATGATCTGACTGTGTTTGGTGTTTCTGGGACATCCAGTTCTCCCTTTCGCTCTCATCTTTTCTGTTCATCCTGATTTTCTCTAAAATGTACCCAAGTTGAGAATGCTTAGTCTTTTCCAGCTCTAAGTATAGGAGATTTGAGGACAGAGTTAAAGGCAGAGGCAAGAACAGTTTGATAGGAAAGTATCACAGGTGAAGTTACTATATATTTGGCCACTCCTTGAGTACATTAGCCCCCAATTTTTTTTTTTTTTTTTTAAATATGTATTGATTCACATTTAGTCTCTTTCTGGATGCAGATGGCATTTTTTGTTCAAAGTCTATTGGGATTGCTTTCAATCACTAAACTGCTGAGGAAAACCAAGTCTTTCATAGTTGATCATCACACAATCTTGCTGTTATGTGTACGGTGTATTCCAGGTTCTCTTTGTTTTACTCAGCATCATGTAAATCTTTCTAGGCCTTTCTAAAATCTAAAATCAGCTTGTCCATCATTTTTTATAGAACAATAATATTCCATTACCTTCGTGTATCATAGCTTGTTCAGCCATTTCCCAATTGATGGACATCTTCTCATTTTCTAATTTTTTGTTACCACAAAAAGAGCTACTATAAACATTTTTGCACATGTGTGTCCTTTTCTCTCCTTTATGATTTCCTTGGCATACAGACCCAGTAACACCACTGCTGAATCAAAAAGTATGCATAGTTCTATAGACGTTTGGGCATAATTCCAGATTGCCCTCCATAATGGTTGGATCATTTCACAGTTCCACCAACAATGTATTAGTGTCCTAGTTTTTCCACATCTCCTCCAACATTTATCGTTATCTTTTCCTGTCATCTTAACCAATCTGAGAGGGGTAAAGTGGGATTTCAGAGTTGTTTTAATTTGCATTTCTCTGATCAATAGTGATATAGAGCATTTTTTCATATAACTATAAATGGCTTTAATTTCTCATCTGAAAATTGTCTGTTCTTTGATCATTTATCATTTGGTAGTCCCCAATTCTTGATTAAAAGTCTGAAGGACAGTTAAGCAAGTAATCATCAGGCTTTTCAGGAGTTACCAAGAGTTTGGTGTTACACCTCCTCCATAGTTTCTCTTTCCCCTTCCTCCATGGCAAGCAGTCTATCCAAATTTGGTGACTTAGTTAAAACCCATCACTGCACCAGGGTCTCATCCAGAACCAAAATAAAAACCTTCTTTTTTTCTAAATGAGCCAAGTTGAGATTTAACTGGCCTTCAGGATGATCCAGCATCCCATAGCCACTTCTTCACCCACCCTTTCTTGCTTAAGGTTTTCTAATTCCTAGCCTGGCCCTGACCTTGTTTTCTACAAGTTCACATCCTAAATTGGTGGGTACAGAATCCTTCCGTCTACTTCCTTCTCTGCAACAGTGTCTGGAGATAATCAGAGAAAAGGATAGGATGTCTCAATAATATTTTGGTCTCAATAATCTTCAGGAACCAAGAGGCCTGTCTGAATCCTGGGCCTTTCCATGTTCTGAACAGGACTTTTTCCTGATAGGAAAATAGACCTAGGGAGGTTATACCAAACTGAGAGAGAATGATTGCATCTGACCTAAGTCTCCAATGCTGGGTGGTGTTTGGGAAAAGGGATGTGTGTGGACTCAAAAGTTTTGTCTTTGGACTCCTCTCTTTTCTCAGGAGGCCATCCAGCAGCAGTACCAAGTGAAGGAGGACCGTCTTCGGGTTTATCTGCACTATCAGCCCTCCTATTATCACCTGCACGTGCACTTCACTGCCTTGGGCTTCGAGGCACCTGGCTCAGGTGTGGAACGGGCACACCTGCTGGCTGATGTGATTGAGAATCTAGAATGTGACCCACACTATTATCAGCAGCGTGCTCTTACGTTTGCCCTGAGGGCTGATGATCCCCTGCTTAAGCTATTTCAGGAGGCCAGGAAGAGCTGAGGACCCACACAGAGGGGTTCTCATGTGGGGAGATAAAAGGAATTTTTATTACTCTTGGATTTTTAAAACATTTTTTTGTACTGGTTTGTTGTCTGTACTAATGAATAAAGTATCTGGTTCACTAGGCCCAGAGTGACTGAGTGTCCTTGGGATTGGGAGAATAAGGAGGTGGGGGAGGAGGGCAAGGCCTTCTTGAGGTGGGTGGGGTGGCCTTGGTAAAGGTCATGATGTAAGTCTGGGAAGAAGCTTGGACCTACACCAAGCCTGGTGTCCCTATTTATCCCTAGGTCCCTATTTACCGTACTTAACCCTGTTTATGGCTTTTTATTCCAAGCAACTGTCCAACCTTGTGGTCTTGAGACACCTTAGAACGACCAGCTAGAAAATCTTTCTCTGAACAGCACACTGAGTCATCTCAAAGCTCTACCCACTTTTCTCCAGTGTTTGGTTTACCCACTGCCCTTTCCTGCTCTCTTGGCAAGATGTGGGAGTTAGCAAGGTGGAGGTAGGGAGGAAACTTAAATAAAAATCTGATGATGAAATTCATTACAGTGTCTATTGTTTGGTCAGTAAGCATCTATGGAGAGCATAATACAGTGAAAGCATTGTCAGTAAACATATTAGTGGATAGAGAGAGAAAGAGATGTGTATGTGTATGCATGCAGATATAGCAATATAATTAAATATACAACAATATACAGCAAAACAATACATCAAGATGATCACACATAAAATAAGTCTGGAAGCTTTGAGAGGACTCGAGGTTAAGGGAGTGATTGGTATATTTTGTTTTGTTTAGTTGGGGAGACAGTTTTCATTTATGGAATTTGAATTTTAGAACTATCAGGAAGTTTGAGATTATCTACTCCAATTCCTTCCTTTCCAATGAGTATATTTTTTTATGCCTGTCTTGCTTGCTTCCCATCTCACCAAGGCTGAAACCCTGCTCTCCAGAAAACAGAAGAATACAGTTGAAAGTACTGCAGGAAACAGGCCTCAGAGCATCTGACCCAGGTTGTAGCCAGGGAGGTTTGATAAGGCCCTAGGAGGTCCAAGCTGGCAGATTGACTAACATCATAATTTGACCAGCAAAGTGACTTATTCTTTGCCAATCCCTTTAAGTTCTAGGGATTTGATAAGGTAGAGCTAGAGGGAAAACTGTTTCCTTAGGTGACTACAAAGGCATCAGGGTAGGTAATATCTGAGAGAGAGAGAGCAAACAGGATCTCACAGGCTGCAAGTATGAGCCTGTCCTACTCCTGATTAGGACCCAAACCAAGTCGTCTCTCCGGCTCAAGCAGCAGCTAGTGCTGCAGTCCGGGCTGTGAGCTTGGGCTCTGGTGCTCTCTGTTCCTGGGTGGGTTGCGCAGGCCTGGTGTACTCTCAGTCCTTTGGGAGAGAAGATGCTGTTTCTCTTCAGTGAGGGTATTACAACTTCGGACTCTGAGTAGCTCCCCAAAACCCGCTGTGGCAGCCTGATGGATGAGCCAGTCAGGGCTGAAGTTCAAGTTTAGGTACAGGGAGAGCCGACCTGAAAGACCCATAGTTAACATAGGGAATTAAGGTTTGTTGTATGAGAGAACAGTCCATCGTCGTGAGTACAATTCGCAGCAGCTATGGGACAGGTAGCCCAGCCATATATCTGACTAGATCCCAGACAGGGAGATAGTTTCTACCCTTGCCAAATTCTCTCTCTCTCTTTCTGTCTGTCTGTCTCTCTTTGTCTGTCTGTCTCTGGTCCTCTCTGTCTCTCTCTGTCTGTCTCTGTCTTTGTCTCTGTCTCTCTCTCTCTCTCTCTCTCTCTGTCTGTCTCTCTCTCTCTCTCTCTCTCTCTCTCTCTCTCTCTCTCTCTCTCTGTCTCTCTGGCTCTTTTTCACACACTCAAAAGTAGCTAGTGCAAGTATTAGATGAAGAAACCAAAACTCTTCAGAGAGATCAGGTGATGTGCTCAAGATCATACAGCTTGATTTGAACCTAACCTGAGATTCCAAATCCAGGATTCTTTCTACATTACCACATTCCCTCTCTCATTAATCATTACACAACACATCTGAAATACTGGGACACAGGGCAACTAAAAAGACAATTGGAAATGCCCTCTGACTGAACCACTGTAATGCATTGGATAACTCCAAGGAATCTCTCAAATTTCCAGAGGAGAGAGGTTTTTAAATACCCCTCAGGGCTAGATGAAAAAGTATTGACATAGTGTTCTTTCACTGATACTGGTTCCTACTGGGTGAGTGTGTACAGTTACATCTGTGACCCTGGGCTTAAGTTGCAAGGTGAAATTCTCTTTAGCCAGCTTTATACAAGGAACTAGGAAAGGAAGTCGGATAAGGAGCCTTCTTTATCTCTAAAGGAAAACTAGAACTGGGAGAAGCTGATTCTTGACAAACAGTTCAACAGAAATACCAAGTCTAGGATTTTCTCTTTGTGTGTGTGTGTGTGTGTGTGTGTGTGTGTGTGTGTGTGTTGTCTCTGTCTGTCTGTCTCTCTTACACTGTCTCTGTCTTTCTCTCTGTGTCTCTGTCTCTACTACACTGTCTCTGTCTCTCTCCTCTTCCACTCTCTCTGTCTCTGTCTCTACTCCTACGCTGTCTGTCTCTCTGTCTGTCTGTCTGTCTGTCTCTCCTCTTACACTGTTTCTCTCTGCCTCTCTCCTCTTACACTGTCTCTGTCTCTCTGTCTCTCTCCTCTTACACTGTCTCTGTCTCTCTGTCTCTCTCCTCTTACACTGTCTCTGTCTCTCTGTCTCTCTCTTTCTCCCCTCTTACACTGTCTGTCTGTCCCTCTCTCTCAAAACTGAACAGGTGCAGAATTTGAACTTTTCCAGTTGATTGGTACTCAAATGAATACATAACCTGAATTCTACCCATCCATGCCTACCCTACCTGTGTTATTCTCATCCAAGAGAGTCCTTTTATACTTTAGCCGCAGAAGCCCCACAAAAAGTGATGGAGACCCTCCACTATTTCTTGACATTGTGAGAATACTTAGTGAAACCCTCAAGCTGCCTTGGCATCCCTTAGCTACACTGTGGGACCAGCCCATCTTCTCTTCCTCGTCTTCCTCTCCCTATTGACTTTCTTTGTTCCTGTTCTTTGTGCCTCATCGGTTAGATGTTGTAATCTCACACCCGCCATACCCTCTCCATTGACTTCTGATGATGCTCATCTTTAGGTCTATAGAGACTATTGTATTCTGTGTTTCAGTTCCACAGCAACACTGGTAAAATACTGGAATTAAACTGGGAGGGAGTTTGGATTTATTAAAGAAGTTGTGCAATTTCCTGAAGGCATTCCCTCATGCCCTTCCCCTCCCATTTAATTTAAGTGCCTGCCTCCTCCGTAGAAGATGTGCTGGGCAGTGGTTATATTACTGACCTTTAAATCAATTTCCTGTTTAATGAAGTTGGTCTGTAGTTCAGTAATATGATTTATTTCCATCTCACCTACTATAGAAGAGGCAGGGAAAGACGATGGCGCATCTGAGGCAAACAATAGTTTCAAATTATCCTCACGACAAGATAGGCTATTAATTGGGAAATGGCTAAATATCACGTAGAACTTGAATGTAAAGATATTGCTGCACCATAAAAAGTGACAACTGAAGAATTGAGAGAAGGAAGATTTATATGAACTGATAAAAAGTGATGGAAGTAAAATTAGAAAAATTACATGACTGCGTCATGGTTAAAGGAAAGAACGGATAGCAACAAAAGACCAAACAATATCCAACTACGATGGCCAAGCTTGGCCCCAGGAAGAAATGAGAAAATGCTCTTCCCCCTCTCCTTGTAACAATGGGGGACTATAAAGGGACTATACACTGTCAGACTTAGTTAACATACTGATTAGTTTTTTCGGAATTGCTTTTTTTCCCCTTCTTTTTTTATTTTATGTTACAAGGACCGACTTACTGGGTATGGATAATTCAGAAATGAAAGTGTTATAAAAAATAATACATCAATAAAAATTATAAAAACAAAAACAAAACAGGGAGCAGAGCCCTGGACTCAGAAAATTCTTTCTAAGATCTGATCTTGGGAAGATAAACAACCAATAAATTAGCAAGCTGCCTGCTTCTCTTTAAGCACACTCAGTCAAAGTTTGGAGCCCTTTAATTAATAGAAAGTGACATGTTAGAGAAAGGGATATACCTCCATAGGTCCTTAGGGTGAACTTTTCCATTATCATGCGTCTGGAAAGGATTTCACTAACCTCTGACCATGGCATTGACTGAACTCTTTTGGCTAGACCAAGTGAACACCTTCTTATACTTCATTGAGAAAACCAAATCAACTTTCTGAGAAATTAAAGATAATCCAGGCCTGGGCCATTCAGCTTTCTGTTGCTGTCAAATAAATCAGACACTAAGAGAAAGCAGGAACTCAGGTTTATCTTTTTTCTCTTCCCCCTTGCCATAATCTTTTAATCATCTGATAATTAAACTTTTATCATTCTATAAGAAATATCTATTGATACATCCCATTTGTTAAATAAATAATACGTAGGCTGATAAAAGGCCTGAAATCAATGATCTCTGAGTTCTTTTATGGCTCTAGCTCTCTGATCTTATAAAAGGGTTGGACATGAAACTAGTTCCTGACCTTGGGAAGCTTACAGTCTAGTAAAAATCTGCTTCTCTCTCTCTCTCTCTCTCTCTTTGTGTGTATGTGTGAATGTGTATATGCACATTCAAGGTAGCTAGTGGAAGTATTAGATGAGGAAATCCAGGCTCTTCAGAAAGATTTATCCAAGGCTATACAGGTAGATTTGAATCTAAACCTGATGATTCCAAATCCAAGATTCTTTCTATAATACTATCCTTCCTACTTTATTAATCATAACACTATATGTCTGGAATATCCTTCCCTAGCCCTATACACTGCCATGTCACTTGCCTTGAAGAATGGAAGAACCTTGGTTAGTATTCCAGCTCTGTTACTGCCAGTGTGACTTTGAGAAAGGCAGGAATAAAGGCAGGAACGCGCCCAACCTTTCCCCCAGAATGCCCCACATTCCTTTAAACAATGACTCTAAACAAATTGTAGGGTGTCAGAACACCCAGAAAGATGGAGTAGAACATTTTCCAGCTGAGAAAGGTACTTTTCCCCTCCAGGTCTAAGTGACCTCATCAGAAACATAAGGCGGTTAAACTTGACCTCTGAGGTTTCCTCCACCCTGAGCCTATGATCCTTTAATCATATGAGGCAGTTAAACCTGAAACCCAGTCTCCCAAAAGCTAAGGGTTTCCCCTAAGTGCGTTCTTATCTAACCAAATACACAAATCTAGCACCCTTCCCCCTCCACGTCCCCATTACTTTGTTTTCCTTTATTTCTGTATATGTGGAAAAGTTGTTTGTAGTTTTCTTTAATAATATTCAGTTGTATTCCCTCAACATCTCTTATTTTAGAGCATAAGCATTTCAAGATTAAGGATTATATCTGTAACTGCTGGTTAGTTTCTCTGTCAGGTATCTCCATACTCTAGTTATCCTCCACTCAGCTGCCTTACTAATCTTCCTAAAGCCCAGGTCTGATCATATCACTTTCTGATTCAACAAATTCCAGTTGCTTCCCATTACTTGTAGGATTGTATGTAAACTACTTTCTTGAGCTTTCAAAAATCCTTCCAAGCCTGCCATCTTAATTCCTTCCATATACTCTTCAATCTAGTGACACTGCCTCTTTTGCTATTCCTTAAATATAGTATTGGGATGCCCCAATTCCTTGCATTTTCACCTGCCATTTAACACAGGAGGAGGTCTATCCCTCATCTCTAGCTCCTGGCTTCCTTCAAGTGTCAGCTAAGGACCAACCTTTTCCAAGAAACCTTTCCCAGTCTCCCTTAATCTTAATATCTCCCCCTGTGACTCCTCCACAATTTGTCCTGTCTATATCTTATTTCCCCCTTTTGATTATGAACTTCTTGGGAACCTGGACTCTTTGTCCTTTGTATATTTTGTTCCTTACCTGGGAAACTGTAGATATGTGTAAATAAGTTCTAGCTGACTGACCATAACTTCTTTCTCCAGCTTTACAGTTCCATTACCACTCCCTCCTAGATATCTTAGCCAGTCCTAATTTCTTCCATACATGTGGAAGAAAACTTTTTTATTTTACTCTTTCAATACTTCTGTATTTGAATGCACCTTATCCAGGTGAGTTGCTCTCTTTGAAAATACCTCTAACAACTTGCATTTGTGGAGCATTTTTAGGTTTGCAAAGCACTTTGTATATATTATTTCATTTGATTATTCAAAGGTAAATGGATCCCAATTGTGTACCTCCTGGCCATGCCCTTCCATAACTATTTTTGTTGATCATGTAGCTGCATTAGTGGATGATTTCCTCTCAATACTGTAATAATCCCTAGGTGCAGCACTTTATCTGGCTATCATTATTTGCTCTCATTATCTGACTGGACCACCTTTAATTTTCCCCCAATGATGCTTTTCTCAGATCTCTTCATACTATTCTTGGCATCCAAGTCATTGTTGATTATGCTCAACATCCTTCTTACATCCACCATACAGTTCTCTTTTGCTCTTAGAGTCATCCACGGTTTTGACTTTTTGCATATCACGTCCCATGATTTACAGAGTACTGCTAGAAAAAAAAAGACTGGTATTTTAAGAAGATGGGTTTTTATGTCAGGGAGCAGCTTGGGATCATTTAAAGTGTTGCACAATTTCCCAAGTGTATTTCAGCCCACTCTCTTCCTTCTGTTCAATTCTGGAACTAGGTCATTATCCATCTGTAATGTCTGTCTAAGATATATGTAGGGATGTGTCCGCTCAGTGGGGTGCCCAGCCAACTGAATATCATAATCTGGATAATAGTCATTCTTCATCCACTTAATTTTTCCTGTGTGGACAATAAGATTTTGTGCTTTACCTTTTTCCCCTGCACAACATGGGAGATTAAAAGAAAATGATTGAAAAGGCCAATTGGTCAGCTTCTCCAATTGACATTACTTTCTACATTGAAAGACAATTGCCTTCTAAATGGGGAGCTAGGTGAGTCAGTAGATAGGGTATTGAGTTCAGAATCAGATAGATATCTTCCCGAGTTCAAATCCAGCCTCAGACACTTACTAGCTGTGTGATCCCAGGCAAGTCACTTAACTCTTTTTGCCTCAGCTTCCTCATCTGTGAAATGAGCTGTGGAGAAGGAAATGACAACTACTGCTCCAGTATTTTTGCCAAGAAAGCGCCAAATAGGGTCAGAAAGAATTAGATGTGACTAAACAACAGCAACAAAGCCATCTAAATGAGTGGTTTTATGATACTCTTCAACATAAACTGGGGAGGGGGGGGGAAGAAGAAAAAACCCCAAGAGCACAAACATAAAATTTCTGAATCCTAGTGAGGATTTATGAATGATTTTCTCTATACCCAGTATAGGTCTCTAGATGGGTAGAGAAGGAATGAGCTTCTTCTCAAGTCTTGATTTGGTTGTCCACCAGCTTATCTGAGACTGCAGAGGCACAGAGAAAAAGGGGTGAAAATCCTAAATGGTGAGATGGGAGTGGGAGTGGGAAGGTGTGTGTGTGGATGGTGGAGAACACTTTCCCTTTTAGTAGGAAAAAACCAAGGCTAGTGAAGTCACATATTAGAGTTAATTTTCTAGTTTCAGGAATTCTAGGTCAGTGATTGGCAAAAAGGGATGATGAGCATATAATCAGAGGGCTCATCCTTCTTAACTCTGATTAAGATTCAGAAATCTGTTATATATAAGAACTAGGCTGTTACAAAGAAAAATTTTCACTTAGTCTGAGCAGAATTGTTTTAATTATTTTGAAAACAGGAAGAGATTTTCCTAGCAGTTTAAGAATGTTAGACAAAATAGTAAAATTCCAATAAATTGGATAGGCAAGAAAAAACCAAACAGCCAAAGGAGTTGTCTCTAAATAGCTAGGCCCACATCAAGGGTAATTACCTCAAGACTTGCTTCTTTAGAAAGAAAAATGAAGCCTTTGCTTTAAGAAATAGCAATTTCCTCTTTGAATTCTACATATAAATGCTGATTAGATTAAGAGGAGAAGATTTTCATTTGAATTCTAATTTTAAATATAAAAGGCCTCCACTTATCAATATAGCTTCCTAAGACAAGAATTCTTTCTCTAGCAAGCAATATTAATTCCTTTAGATTTACAAAAGATGACCTTTGCACTTACAAAAATTTTAAATGCAAACACAATTTTAAATACATTATTAACTCAGAGATAGAACTACAGGGATTAGACATTATAGAAAATATAATATTTGGCCCATTCACACAAGACTATTTCTTTCTAATGGTTAGGATTCTCATTAAGAAAGCACTCTGTCACCAGGGGCTTCAAGCAATTAGGACCAGGATTATGGGATGAAGACCTCACCATCTCCAGAGAATCTCCTTCCATTTGGACTCCATGCAGGACATCTCTCTTACTCTAGGCAATGGCCCTTACTTTAGGCAAGCATAGGTGTCCCTATTTTATACTTTACTTGAATATTTTCAGAAAAGAATCGAACAAACTTCTTTCATGATTGTATCTTTCAAGGAATCTGATATAATTTGTAAGTATGAATATAAGGCATCTAAACGAAAGAATGAGTAAAAAATTTAAATGCTTATTGCATGCTAAGTACTATGCAAAGTTCTGGGGATATAAATGTTTAAAAAAAGAGACTATAAAATAAAAGGAAGTTTGTGGTATAAAAAGTTACAAAAATTTAAGAATGAATTTCTTACGCTACTGCTAGTACTGTTATCAAGATTTTCTTCCCCATTGAAATGATTATTGCTATGTCAAAACATAGTTCTTGTTCATCAGTGCTTCTGAATAACTTGCAGTTATACTGTATGATTTCTTGCCAGATGTACAATGTTTATGGAAAAGCTTATGAAAAGATCAGAGATACTACATAAATACATTTGCAATTTTGATAAATTCTTGGTACAAAATATCCACACTAACTGAAAGTCTTCTACTATAGATAGCATTTTCTAGGAGTACTCTAATGTAACATAAAAATTGTTGTTCAACAAATACCATTTGCAGACAACCCAAGGGGAAGGGATGCTATCTTGTTTGTTCCAAACCAACAGCACCAAAGAAAGTATTATATTCCTAAATCTGTATTTCAACTTAATTATATTTGATGGAAACACTAAAAATCTGACATTAAAAAGAAAAGAAAAGAAAAGAAAATTTGGCTCCAGGGCAGATGGAATTAGGGAAGTCCTAAGAGTTTGGTAGGGGAGGGCCTAGGGGTAGAGTGCAGGGGATACAGAGGTCGTTACCATGGCATCAGGGAGGGCCATAACATGCAAATGATGGAGGGTTGTGCAAGGCCACCTGCCTCACTACCAGAGCCAATTGGGCCCAATAGTCAGATATTGATCAGGATGACTGGAGATAGCCTGCAAGGCTCGGAGGCACTCCCATAATTTACATGGTTAATACAAGAGTGCTGGGGGATTTCTGGGGCACAGTGGCCATGTAGATGGCAAGGTTTGGTGGTCCTGTATCCTATAAGAAGGATGGAGTTGTTGACTTCCATTTCCTTTTCTCTTGAGCAATCAACCAGGTCAGGTAGGCAGGGGGATCAGAGCTCTCCATGGTGGGCCAGCAGAACCCTATGGGTCCTAGAACTGCCTGAGGCTGGAGGAAGGGGCCAAGGAGGGGAAGGTGAGGAGGCAGAATGCATATAAGCTGTGTTGTCCCTCTAGGGAAGTGAAGAAGCCTTCATATAATGCCTGCTAATGTGCCAGACATTGTGTTAAGCTTGTTACAAATATCTCCTTCGATTGTCACTTTATGAGGAAGGTGCTGTTATTAATTCCATTTTATAGTTGCAGAAATTGAGGCAAACAGCAGTCAAATGACTTGTTCAGGATCCTCAGCTAGGAAGAATCCTATCCTATTGTTTTTCTGATTCTAGGTCCAGAGCTTACTGACTTTATCAGGCTAAATGCTTTTAAAAAAATAACTACACACTAGAACATAACTCTTCTCTTCTTCCTACACTTTGGTAAATCCCCCTACGTATTTATAATTTTTACTTTGTACCATAGCTACCAACGAAATATCTTATCTTTCTCATTAGCTATTAGTCTCCAGTGAGAACAGTGACTATATCTTACTTTGCATTCCCCCCTGGTGTACAACACAGCTCTTGCTCATGATGGATCTCCACTAAATGTTTGTTGAATGAACAGGTAAATGAATGAATGAGTGAAATTTGAACTATGATATATTTTTTGAAGAAGATGGAAATAGAAGTGTCTAGAAGGCTGAAGGGGGTGGGATGGTGGGGTGGAGAGCAGAATTAGAAATCTTCAACACAATGAGCAGACACATGGAGGAACGTTTTGTAGGTGACCTGCTCTTTTTCCTCTGGAGGGGGGTCTGGGGTACACCATGAGGTATTAAGGATAAATGCTAGGACAGACTGCCTTCTGGCAAGGGGAAAGGAAACCCTAGAATGTGCTGCAGACATTTTTTCCAGGAGATTTTTAACAAAAGGCAAGAAATAAAAATTTCACAACAGAATGTTGACCTTGTTCAGATACAGGGCCATGAGTGATGTGAGTTTGTAAAGGTCCCTTCCTGCTCAAAGGCTCTGCTTGAGTCAGCCAGGTTTCTGCAGTTACAAAACTACTGTCTCTGCCATTGAGAAGCCTGGGAAAAACCCAACTTGCTGGCTTAGCCGTCCAGTTGCTTAAATCTGATAAAAATAGGAGCCGAAATACCATCTCCAGGCTGCTATTTTTAAAAAGCATCTGAGATACCAGATTGGGTTTATTTCCCCCTCATCAGAGAATGGCTACAGAGCCCTTCCCTTCTTCTAAAAGGCAAGATGCTAATGTGGTACACGTGACAGAAACCAAAAAACTGGCAAGATGTTTTCATTGCCCATCCCTCCCAAATCCCCATCTTCCTCTCTTTCACTACCCAATAGTTGAAAAATAACATTAGTGGAGCTCACAGATCCTCTGACCTACACTTGCCTCTCACGTCTACAGACTGACTTCATAATGCCCTCTTATTTCCCAGAGATTTTTTAAATACACCTGGAAGATAAACATTTTTCTCCCTTCACAGAGAGAGACTGAGGCCTAGAGAAAACAGATGAATTATTAAGTATCAAATAGCACAAAATGTGTTATTCTCAGATAGACTCTTTTGTCTCCAACTGCCAGTGGGGAAAAAGGATTTGAAATTTAAGGATATGGGTTAGATTCTTACCTTTGTGTGACAACAGGTAAATTATTTACCCTTTCTGGGCCTCAGTTTCTGCCTTGTAAATAAAACAAGAAGTTTGAACTAGATGACCAAAAGTCCCTTGTAGTTCTGCCACTGGCTTCCTAGTTCTGGGACTACGGACAAGTCATTTTGTTTCCTCTTTTGACCCTGGATGACAAAGCCTGTCTTATTTACCTTACAAAGATTTTGTGAGAATCAAAAAAAGTGCTGCCATGTAAAGATAAGCTTCTTTTATAGGAAGTAGTTGACTGAAATTATCTATTTTCCTACCATGTAGAAGAAACACATGATTTTTTAAAAACTTTTTTATTTTTAAAACAGATGCATAGTTTTCAACATTCATCTTTGCAAAACCTTGTGTTCCAATTTTCCCTTTCCCTTCTCCCCATCCCCTCCCCTAGAAGGCAAGTGATCCAATATATGTTAAACATGTGCAATTCTTCTATATATATTTCCACAATTATCATGCTGCACAAGAAAAATCAGATCAAAAAGGAGAAATAGAAGTGAAAAAGAAAAAAAGATGCAAGCAAATAACAACAACAAAAATGGTGAAAATACTATGTTGTGATCCACACTCAGTCCCCACAGTCCTCTCTCTGCATTCAGATGGCTCTCTCCATTACAAGACCATCAGAACTGGCCTGAATTATCTTGCTGTTGAAAAGAACCACGTCTGTTAGAATTGATCCTCATATAATCTTGTTATTGTAATGTACAATGTTCTCTTGGTTCTACTCATTTCATTCAGCATGAGTTCATGTAAATCTTTCCAGACCTTTCTGAAATCATCTTGCTAATCATTTCTTATAGAATAATAATATTTCATAATATTCATATACATAATTTATTCAGCCATTCCCCAACTGAGAGGCACTCACTCAGTTTCTAGTTCCTTGCCACTACAAAAAGAACTGTTACAAATGTTTTTGTGCATGTGGGTGAAACACATAATTAACCAACTTTTTTGTGATCTGCATTATTTTTTAAAAATGTATTTATTGGGGCAGCTAGGTGGTTCAGTAGATAGAACACCAGCTCTGAAGTCAGGAGGACCTGAGTTCAAATATGGCCTCAGACACTTAACACTTCCTAGCTGTGTGACCCTGGGCAGGTCACTTAACCCCAATTGCCTCAGAAAAAGAAAATTAATATTTCACCCAGTTACATTTATTTATTCTCTCTCTCTCTCTCTCTCTCTCTCTCTCTCTCTCTCTCTCTCTCTCTCTCTCTCTCTTTCTCTCTTTTATTAAAACTTTTAATTTTCAAAACACATGCATGGATAATTTTCAACATTGAACCCTGCAAAACCTTGCATTCCAAATTTTCCCCTTCTTTCCCCTACTCCCTCCCCCATAGCAAGTAATCTAACTTGTATTAAACATGTAAAATATATGTTAAATCCAATATATGTATACATATTTATACAATTATCTTGCTGCACAAGAAAAATCAGATCTAAAAGGAAAAAAATGTGAAAAACAAAATACTAGCAAACAACAACAAAAAGTGAAAATAGTATCTTGTCATCCACACTCAATTCCCACAGTCTTCTCTCTGGGTGTAGATGGTTCTCTTCATCACAAAATCATTGGAAATGGCCTCAGTCATCTCATTGTTGGAAAGAATCATGGTCTCCCAAGTCCTATTTAAAACAATATTTATTTATTTTAATTAAAGCTTTTTATTTACAAAAGATATGTATCGATAATTTTTCAACATTGACCCTTGCAAAGACTTCTGTTCCAAATTAACCTCTCCTTCCACCACCTCTTCCCCTAGATGGCAAGTAATCCATGTTAAATATGTTAAATTATATGTTAAATCCAATATATGTATACATATTTATACAGTTATCTTGCTGCACAAGAAAAAATGGATCAAGAAGGAAAAAAAATTGAGAAAGAAAACAAAATGCAAGCAAACAACAACAGAAAGAGTGAGAATGCTATGTTGTAGTCCACACTTAGCTCCCATAGTCCTCTCTCTGGGTATAGATGGCTCTCTTCATCACTTAACAGTTGGAACTGGCTTTGCATTTGTTTTTAAAATTTTTGAGTTCCAGGTTCTCTCCCTTATTCCCAACTCTAGCACCCATTAAGAAACCACATGTGAATTATGCAAAACATTTCCATAAAAGTCATGATGTGAAAAAAAATAGATCTCCTACCCTAATGAAAAAAACCCTTAAGAAAAATAAAATTAAAAAAAGAGAGTGTTCACTACATAGAATTCCCAATCCTTCTATTTTTTTCATCCTGCATTTTTGATTTCCTTCACAGGTTAATTGTACACTATTTCAAAGTCCGATTCTTTTTGTACAACAAAACAACTGTATGGACATGTATACATATATTGTATTTAACATATACTTTAACATATTTAACATGTATTGGTCAACCTGCCATGGAGGGAGGGGATGGGGCGAAGTAGGGGAAAAATTGGAACAAAAGGTTTTGCAATTGTCAATGTTGAAAAATTACCCATGCATATAACTTGTAAATGAAAAGTTATAATAATAATTTAAAAAAAAAAAGAGAGAGTGTTCTCCAATCTGTATTGAGGGAGAATCAGTTCCTCCAAAATCTTTCAAAGTAGTCATGGATCGTATACTCCTGAGAATAGCAAAATCAGGTATAACTGGTCATCCTGTAACATTGCTATTACTTAGTATTCAGTACATTTCACTTTGCTTGCATGGAAGACTTTTCTGAGAGAATCCTGTTCATCATTTCCCACAGAATAATAATATTTTATCACAAACACATATCACAGTTTATCTAGCCATTCCCCAATGGATAGGCATTCCCTTAAGCCAACTTTCAATAAACTAAGCTTTGCCAAGTTGACAACATTTGCAAGGTAAGTCATCACAAATTGGGATTTCACCCTCATGATGTCTTTGGTCCTCTTCAAGAACCAAGGATGAACAGCAGCAACTTCAGCACTGACATACAGCAGGCATTTATAAGGCACGTTGATTGATTGAGTTGATTGAATTGACTTGCCTCTTTTTGAACTTCATTTCAGGAATAAGTATTATTACAATTATCTCTTCCACATCACAACTTTTCTCATCGAGGTTTCAATATATGGAGGGTCAACATAAGACATTAAATTGGAATTTTGGGGTGAATTTATAGAAGTTGTAGATGATGTGAGGAAGCCATCAGAAGAGAGAGCCTATGACCAAATATTTATCCCAAATGTTACAAAAAAGTACTGTAAATACTCCATAAAAGAAAAAAAATTCAGACTTCTCTGGTATAAAGAGAGGGACAAAAAATTTTACATGTCTTTTCCTGATCTCAGGGGAACTGAGCCCCTCATCTCCACAGTGTGGGAGCTACACCAACTATACACAAGACATTGCCATTCCTTAGGCCTTGGCTATGGTAAGTGCTAGACTGAACTTGTAGCATTTAATTTTACAATAACCAGGATTAGTCTCCAACTGGTCACGTGTGTATGTGTGATCTCATTTAAATTCCCCGTCCTTACGTACCTCCTACATTCCTCCCAGGAAAGCATTGGGACACATAACCCAGAACTCCCTTGGATTCGTTTTTAGTGCCCAGGTGACCCAATTCATTGTAGCTGCTTTGAGGCTGAGAAAGTTTTTTTTTTTAATCACAAAGGCAACGACATTAAAAATAAGAGGTTCTTGTGTATATTTACAAATCTTTTACAAGGCAAGGTATGAGCTCCAGAATGAGTTACTTGGAAGACTGGGGTGGGCCTAAGGCCAAGGAAGGGAAAATTATACATTTCTACCACTAGAAAAACAAAGGTTATAATGAGGTCACTCAGCTGGACAAGGAAGAACATGATGATCCTAGGAGAGACGACTCTTTGGCCCTTATGTGGCCCACACAGATTATATATTTGAATCTGACACGGCACACCCAGGTAGCATCTTTGGAATGGGCCTGGAACACCCAGGTTTTGGTTCATTCTTTTCCCTCTTCCCTGTTGGATGACCTCTTTTAACCCCCTTGCTGCCTTTGACATTTTAGAGAAGATGGTGAATTTGAGAGAGATTAAATCACTTGTCCAGAATTACCCAGATAGTGTCAGGTAAGATTCAAAACCAGTTTTTCTTTTTTATTTTTTCACTTTATATTTATGCTTTTTATGCCTATATTTTTACTTGATGTCTTCCTAGACTATAACTTCCTTCAAAGTAGGAATTTTTTTGGTAGTTGAATCCCTGGGCTTAGCAGTGTACATAAACATAGTAGGTGCCTAATAAGCTCTTATTGATTCACTGATTAAGAGATTTGGAACAATGAATGAAATGGCAAAAAAAGCTCTTAATAAAGAGCTGTATGTACTAAGCTCTCATTGTACTAAGCTCTGAGGATATAAATTCAAACATAACATAATCTTGTTTCCTCAGGGACCTTACTTTACTTTTCTTTCTTTTTTCTTTTTCTTTCTTTTTTTGTGGTCAAGACAATTGGATTAAGTGACTTGCCTAGAGTCACACAGCTAGTAAATCAAGGGTGATTTTAACTCGGGTCCTCCAGATTCCAGGAGTGTTCTCTCCACTGCCCCAACTAACTGCCCCAAAGAATTTAGGTCTAATGTGATAAGGATGCAACAGTACAAGGTGAGTTGATTTTGTGGTTTCAAAATTTGAGAGGACAAGAATGATTCATTCACCAACCAGGAAAGTAAACCCTGCTTCACCTCACTGTAGGAATTCCTCCAGGATACGGTCTTTGGTGTTCGGGTCAAGGCTGCATGACAATTGTTGTTCCCTTGTTTCGGTCCCATTTTTTTTTTTTTTTTTTTTTTTTTTTTTGGCAAAGATACTCAAGTGATTTTTGTCATTTCCTTTTCCTGCTCATTTTACGGATGAGGAAACTGAGGCGTAGAAGCTTAAATGATTTGCTGAGGCTGTTTTGAAGTCACAAAGAGGAGTCTCCCTGACTCCAGCTCCCCTCACTACACCACTGAGTATTTTCTTGAAATAATGTTCTAGAGGCTGTTACAAATTAGGTGGAGGGGGGGGGGTCCCAGAGAATGGGGAATGGGAGAGAGGGAGGGGATTACTTTGAAGACTCAATTGGAAAGAGGGGACTTAAAAGTCAAGAAGACCAGAGTTCCAAAGTGGCCTAGCTGAAAATGGAATAATAATAGCACTTATATCCCCAGGATATTAGGATCTGAATGTCTGTGAAGCATTTAGCACAGTGCTTAGCACATAGTAGGCAATATACAAAAGTATATTTTTCACCAACAGTCATTTTTGGGGAAAAAAGATACCTAGCAGCTGTGAGGGGGCTTGTTGAGATCAGATATCATGAGTTTGCAGTAGCCCCATTTGGGACCTTTATGGGATTTTCTTTAGAGGAATTCTGAAGCTTATGAATTAAGAGTGAAGAAGGCAGATGGTAGGGGTTTGGCAAGGCCTGAGAAGAAACAGGACAAAGGAGCAAGGGAGCCTAGGGAGAGAGGTCTGTATAACTATGTGCAAGGTCTTCAAACCTAAAGGGGGAAAGTGGGACCAGAGAGGAGCTATCCTGGGAGAACAGGGCAGTGTGCAAGAATTAGAGACTGACAGAGATGAAAAAGTATTGTAGAAAATAGCCATTTTACAAAACAGTTTGGATTGAGGCCTCCAAAATTGCAAACCCTTTGCTGAATGACTGTGAGAAAGAAAAGGATCCATATGTATAAAAGTATTCATGGTATCTCTTTATGGTGGCAAAGACCTGGAATCTAAGGGAGTATTCTCAGCTTCAACTGGGAAACAGCTGAACAAAATATGTGTACAATAGGACATTATTTTGCCCAAAGAAATGAAGAAATGGGGGTTCCAGAGAAACGTAGCAAGACTGAGTGAAAGCAACAAGATCAAGAGGATAACAATATAAAGACAAACAACTTAGAAAGACTTTAAGCACTCAGATCAACGAAAAGATCAACCACAACGCCCAAGGACTGATTACGAAGAACTGTACTCTGTTCTTGAATAATAAGAAATGAGAGATGAAACTTGCAGAATGAGACACACGTTGATGGATCCGGCTAATGTCGGAGTTTGTTTTGTTTGACAATGCATTATGGGTGACAAGGATTTTTTCCCTCCGGAGGGAGAGAGTATCAATGCTTGTTAGCTGCAAATAACAATAAGAATGGATTTAAAAGAACAGGATGTGATGGAAAGAGCCACTGGCAGTTATGATTGGGGACCTCTCATAGTCAGCTGTGTTCTTTAGGTCAATCATCTGGACAGCTGGGTGAAGGATAGATTTCAGAATTCTAAGGCAGGGAGACTAGGAGGCCCTTGAACGAAACAGGGAGACAGGAGGAGGGCCTCAGTGTCATGGCTGTGAGAAGGGAGAAGGGAACAGAAGTGAGAGGTGTTAGAGAGGCTGAAATGGCAACCAATTGGTTTTGTGGGAGCAAGGAATGATTGTGAACCTTGAAAGATGATAATATCTTGACTGCTAATAGGGAAGTTTGGAAGTATATTGCTGACTAGGTGCTTGGTACTGTGCTAAATGCTTCACAGACACTCTGGTTATAATATCCTCAGGAGGTAAGTGCTGTTATTATTCCCATTTTACAGCACCTTTGAACTTAGGTCTTCTTGACTCCAGCTTCGGGTCTCTCCTGGACACTGAGCTGAGAGAGAATCCTGCCTTCAGAAGCTGGGAAGTTAGGGGCTTGCACAGCAGAGAAAAGGCATGTGTGTTGGGGGGAGGAGAAGGGTATTAAAATATGAGGGTAGATGTGGTAGTTAGGCTCCATCAGAAAAATGTGGGATTTGAGGGGAGGGGGGACATTTGAACGTTATGGATTTCATGGAGTTGGAGAGCAAAAACTAAAGTTTTTTTTTGTGAAACTTTTCATTTTACAGCTGTGGAAACTGAGGCCTAGTAAAGGTGATTTGCCAAAGGTAGAATAACTTCAGGAAGGGTGGTACATTATTGTAGAGGCTAAACCTCAGCACAAGGTTATAGAAGGGAAGGAAGTTAAAGGTTTGTGGGCTGTTTTTTTTTTTTCCGGTAAATTTTTTATTTTAAGCTTAAATACAAAATGAGAAATTTTTTTTTAAATGCCATAAGAGCATTCATAGCAAACCATAAGACAATTCAATAGAAAACAATACATTTCCATTTCAAGAAAAAAATCTATATAATAAATACTACACATTGTTTTCAAAGCTGCCTAGCTTTTCTTGGCTTCCTTGTTGATTTTCTTTTATTCTCTGCTGTACAGATTTTACTTTATTTTCCTCTTTTCCCTTCCCCCACAAAGGCTACCCTTAACCATGGATATATCTTATATACGTTATATAATATATATGTAGAATACACATAGATATCTATAAATATATACACTCATACACACACATATAAGACCATACTATGTTTATTTTTATCTGTCATTTTTCTGTGACAGTGAGTAGCATCTTTATTCATAGGTCCAAGTCTTTTTATGGTTTTTCTATATCAACAGCTCATTTCCTGCACCACAGCAAAATTCCAACCCAATCGTAGATTATCTAATAAAGTTTTGAGGTTTATTTTCAATTTCACTGTTTATAAAGATTCTGAAAGTACTAAATAGCAAATATGATCATTTCCATATACCAAGTAGAATAGGGGGGAAAAAAGATTGAACACAGAACTGAACATTTTTATCAGGTAGTTTGCTTTTAAAGTATATATATTTAATTTATAATAATATATTACAATTAATTTAATTATTAATACTTTAATAATTAAAGTGTATATATGTTATATACTTTATTATTACATACATATTATAAGTATATACATATTAGATACTTTATATATACAAAGTATATAATATACTTAATATGCAGGTTTCAAAGTTATCCTGCTAGTTTGTGTTTCCTTCTGGGCTTCCTTCTCCTGTGCATTGATAAAAATACTTCAGTGACCTACTTCTTTCTCATAAGCCCATTTCCATCTCCTTCCCTACTCTCTAAAGACAAATAAATCCAACAACAACAGTGATAATCAGTATGCACTAGTAAGGAAAACCCCCAAAACTCCACATTGGCTGCCCCTTAAAACTTGTTCTGAAAAACCGTTAGTGATCTTGCTTGTGAATGAGGGGAAAAGGGCTAGCGAATGGGGTGTGCGTAGGGAGCTTCCAGGGGTAAAGCGCTTATTCCAAGCTGCTGTTTTCCTTCTGATCATTGCCTACCCTCCCCCCCGCATCCCCGGGCTTGGCTGCTCCCCCCTCCCCAGCAGCTCTGCCCACCTCCCTGGCCTGGCCGCCGGAGCCTCCGACCCGGGGTCCCGCCCGCGACGGCCTTTGCAGCCCCGTTTGTCTGAAAGACTCGGGGCTCTCGGTTTAATGCACTGGATGTAGGGGCCGCGTGAAACGCCGCGGAGAGGCGACTTTAGAGCCCAGCCCCGGACCCCCTGCCAGGTGGGGAGGCGCACCAGGAGAGGAGCCGAGCTTCCCTCCTCCTTTGTGCCTCGGTTCGGCGTCAGAGCCCGGGACACAGACTAGGGACCCATTTTCGGAAGGGAGGGAAGCCCCCGAGCAGTTCCATCCTCCGGGATGTCGGGGCTAGCGGGGGACCCGGACCTGGCAGACCTCTGAGGTATCCCCCGCCTCTCGTTCCCATCTTCCCTTCTCCCCTCCCTACTTTCTCCCCTGTCCCTTTCCCCCCTTTTCTCCCCCCCCCTTGGACATTTCCCTCCCCTTGCTTTTCCTTCCCTCTCTCCTCCTTCATGTTCTCGGCCCCTGCTCCTTCCTTTCTCTCTCCTCCCTCTCTCCCCAGCGCTTTTCCTATGGCTTCCCTCCTCTCCCTCACCTTTCTCCTCCCCCTCCCTTCCCCTCAGTTCCTTTTATCCCTCCTCTCCCAACGCCTCCCTCATCTCTTCCCCCCCCCTTCTTTCCTCCCCCACTCCTGCCCTCCCCTTCCTCCCGCTCGGCTCCCTCCTCCCCTCCCTCCCTCTCTCTCCTCGCTCCCCCTTCCCGCTCCCCGCGCGCTCCGGGGCCGTGTGCACAGCGATGTCCATCCCTCGCCGGCCCCTTCCCCTCGCCGCCGCCCGCCCGGTCCCCTCAGGCGCAGACTTCGCAGCTCGCCAGGCCCGCCGCGGTGAGGGACAGGCCGGGCCACCGCCGCCGCCGCCGCCTCCTGCGCGCCCGCCGCCCGGCGCCTAGCGGATCGGAGCGGCGTCCCCGCCCTGACCTGTCCGGCCGCCGGGTCCGCCCCGCCTGCAGGGTGAGTGCCGCCGCCGTGAGGGGGAGAGGGGAGGGGTCGGAGGGACCTCCGCGGGGCCGGGAAGGGGGAGGGGGCGGGTGTGAGGAGAGGAAGGGGCCGGGGCCTGGGGCTGGGGGGCGTGGGAGGAGGGACGCCCCGCCGCGGCCCGCCCGGCTCCGGGGCCCGCCCGCCGCGGGGGGCCGCCGCCTCCCGCTGCACAAAGTTTCCTCAGCCCGGACCGGGGGCATCCTCCGGGGCCCGGGGACCAGGCTGGCAGTGCCCACGCGCCCACCCGCGCCGACTGCCCGGGCTCCCAGGATTCCAGCGGGGGCTCCCCGGCCCCAGTAACTGCTCGCCGTCCCCCGTGGTGCGGGGCGAGGTGGGCGCCTCCGCAGGCGCGGGCCCCCTGGCAGACGCCCCGGGGCTGCCAACATGTCTGCCCGCCGCTCCCCCGCCACTCCGGGTTTTGGGCTCCCCGGCCCTCCCTGGGCCCTCAAAGTCTGCGTTTGGCCTGATTTTTGCGCCTGAAAGAGGGAAGGGGAAAGGCGGTCCTCTGCCTGGATCTCATGGCCCCGTGGTCGGCTCCGGGGAGCTCTTGGGGGGGGGGCGGACAGTTTGCAGGCGCTGGGGGTCCTTTCCCCGGCCCCGGCAGAATTTGGGGGAACCAGCGCCGTCCCCTTTTCCTCTCCCCCCCAAACAGAGAATCCTGGATCCCATAGAACTTGGAGGTCCGGACCCAGGATTCTCTCCTTCTGGGCGCCAGTGGTCTCTTGCATGTGTGGGTCCCCAGCTAGCATGATCCTTGGTGGTCTCGGCCAGCTTCTTCTCTGCAGTGGGTCCGGAAAGGCTTGGGCCAGATCAAGGCTTTCCTCTCCTGGACCTAATAGTGACATCCCTCCGGACATGTCTCCCACACCCGGCTTCTGGCAGCAGCTGTTGCCCAGCCACAGACTGGGAGCCCGGGGCACCCCGCTGTCCGGTGGGGCAGACACCCAGAAGCTCGTTTCCCTAAAACATAATGGTTCAGGCCGTGGGCGGCTGTTCCAGAGCTTTGTCTTTGAACCCCCTGCCCAAGACCACAGCTTGATCCAGATGAGCGGGGCCCTGGCACTGCTTCCAGGCACTGCTGCTCCTCAGTAACAGACTTCCCAGCCCGTCTCCAAAGCCGGCGTGTGAAGGGAGGGCGGGAGATGCAGGCGGCCCTGAAGTTACTGGGCACAAGAAGAAAAAGAAGAGGGGGAGGAAAGTCACAGGGTCTTGGCCAGGGTGCTCCGGGCTCAGAATCGGCAAGTTTCAGCGGAGAGACTGGGCAACTTAGGAGTCACTTAGCCACTGTGATGGTGACAGGGTGTGTGTTCTAGGGTCAGGGACTGGGGATCCTTCAGAGGCAGCCTGGTGCCTTCCATTCTGTTTCTCCCCTTCTTACCCATTCCCCTCCTACTCTCCTCTTAGTCCCAGTGTAGGGGCTTGTTTATTTGAAGCCGAATGATAAAATGCCCTTTGCACTACCAAGATTTTGTTCCTGACCCAGTGGAGGGCCCCTAAGGGCTGCTTTTCTGGGTGGAACCACTTTTCAGGCCCTTGCTCTTTTTATCACTGTTCGGAGGAATTATACTAAGAATGATTGGCAATAAGGTTTGCTTTTCATCTGTGATCTCATTTGATCCTCCTCTCTCCCCTGTAAGATTAGTATTTGTTCAGTCCTTGCATCATGGAAGAAATATTGGAAGGGCTTGCCTTTTCCAGCTCACTTTACAGATGAGGAACTGAGGAAAACAGAGTTCAGTGACTCCCTCAGGGTCCCATAGCTACAAAGAATCTGAGGCTGGATTTGAACTCATGAAGATGGGTCTTCCTATTTTCCCAGTAAGCCCTTAAGCCTTAAGAAATCAAAACTCGGGTCTTCCTGACTCCAGCTCTGCTCTGTGGATGCTCCCAGATTACTTTTTCTCTTTGCATCTCTGCTTGCCCTGCAGTGACCCAGCCCCTCCCTCCCTCCATCCCTCCCTCTCTTTCTCCCTCCTGCCCTCCCTTTCTCTTTCTCTTTTTAATCTTCCACTGATCCCAGCTTCTTTCTACTTCTCCTAGGCTCCAGTGAGGTCAGTCACCCAGTGGAATCCTCAGGACAGTTTACAGGCTTTGGAAGGACCAGGGGTTTGATTATCTTCTCTCCTCCGCAATAACTTATCAGTCCTTCTTCCTTCCCTGTGTGACCTTGGCCAAGGACAGTACACAGCTGACATTTATGTAACATTTTAAACTCTGAAAAGCTCTTTTATTTTAACTTTCTGGGCCACATCTCTAAAACGAAGGGATGGAGTTGGGCTAGGTTATCTTTAAGTTTCCTCCTAACTCAAAATCTTATTAGTGGCTGAGGATCTTTGCAGAAAGGGCAGTTTAGAAGAAGCTGGTGAACGTTGTGGTGCCCTGGCCCCCTCAGTGTTAACTTTTACCTCCCCAATTCCGCTCTCTGTGGTTGTTCGCCTGCCTAGTCACTTCCCCTTCCCTTGGAAACTTTACTCTCTGTGTTGAAGTTGTTTCTCCAACAGCTGTGATGGCCCAGAGTGGGGCAAGGCAAGGTTTCAATCTCTCTTGAACTCTTCAGAATTGCTTTCAGTGGGGACTCCTGCCTGCTACCCCAAGTGCCCTGGAGCTCTGATTCAAATAATTTATTTATTTATTATCTTAGTCCTCCATAGTTGAGGGGGCCCCAGATAGAAATTATCTACTTAAAATTTTCCCATTTTTCATTTGAGGAAACTAGGCTTCTTCAAAGAAAGTGAAGTGGAAAGGGAGTCTAGAGGCCCTTGTTTCAGTCCTACTCTCCGAACTAGCTGTGTGACTTCAGAATAGTCACTTCCCTGGCAGCTTTTTCCTTTTTAAAATGGAGAGTTTAGACTACATGGTCTCTTGAGGTCCTTTCCAGTTCTTGAGATTTTATGACTGACTCTCTGGACTCTTTGATTAATCTGCCAAAAGTCAAATCCCTTAGCTCCATAGGGAAAGTCATGCCAGAGTCCTCGCCTGGCAACAGTGATTGCAGGGTCCCAGGTCCAGGCCAGGACAGCTTGGAGGCTGGTTCAGTGCAGATAATTGGACCACGGATAATTTATATTTTCATGTTGTTGTTTGTCGTTCCTTCTCTGAGAGGGCTATGACATCAGGGAGAGGTGGTGCCTTGACATGCAAATGAATTGGATTGAAGTGAGGGAGGGCTGTGCAAAGTCATCTGCTCCACTTTCCCCTGCAGAGCCAACTGGGTCCGGTGGCAAGATGTAGATCAGGACGACTGGAGCTGCCCGTGGATGAAAATTACTTAAGCTTTGAAAGTGCTTTTATATTCATTGTCTTGAGTTTTACAACAGATCCGTCCCAAAGGATTGAGGAGGTGGTCTATAAATCTATCCTTGAAAGACTAGGTGAGGAAAAATTTCCTGGTACATTTTCTTTGGGGTTATCTTGGCTGGGACATTGCAGAAGTGGTTGGTGGTCTGAAGACATGAGCTCTGTGCTTCTGCTGTTTCTTTAGCTGATCCTTCCTCTGCCAGTGTCCTGGGGGGCAGAATCTGTGCATCATCCGGGGCTTAGACATCTTTTCTCTTTCCTATTTCTCCCTCCTCCCTCACTCCGAGATCTGGTTCATAGCTTTGGGCTCCACTCACCATATAAGTAGGGGCAGTAGATGGAGTTTCAGACCTGAAGTCTGGAAGATGAGTCTTCCTGCCTCAAACACAGCAAGTCAGTTTAATTCTGTTTGCCTTGGTTTCTTTACCTGTAAAATGAGTGGGAGAAGGAAGTACCAAAGTGTTCCAGTATCTTTGCCAAGAAAAACCCCATCAGCACCAGCACCAATTAGGCGGCTCTTCCCTATGCCTCATAGTTCTCTCTTTTCCTCCCCATACTCATTATTTTACCTGTGGTTTCTCCAAAGATGATGTTCAGGATATATGTGAATGGCAGACCTTAGGTGAATTCTTATTTACTTTGTGAGTAGTCCCTCCCCGGAACAACTCAGCCAACTTCCCATCTCCCTCTGACTCTTACCTTCTTCCAGAATCTTGGGTATGGCATCAAAAACTTAAACGGCCAGATCCAATCTTCAATCAGACTTTGCACTTTTATGTGTCCTTGAAGGGGGTGCCGGACCTCCAGAGGGCTTAATTTCATTCCTTTGCACCACCTTTAGCCCTAGGTGACTAGTAAGTAGAGCAGTGGGCTGGGAGTCAGGAAGACCCAAGTTCAAATGCAGCTTCCGACCTGCATTAGCTGTATGACCCTGGGCAAATCACTTAAACCCGGTTGCCTCTATTTCCTTAACTTTAAAATGAGACAGTATTTATAAAGTGCCTAGGACAGTGTCTGGTTTTGTCCCTCCCTTCTACTAATTCACACGTTAGTAATTGGGGGTGGGCAGAAGGAGGGGTTGGGGGGAAAATGCAAGTGTCCCAGAACCCTCTTTGTTCAGACTTGGGGACCAGAGGTGTCCAGCTTGAAACTAGCTTGCCAGCCTGACTGTGGAGTAAAATGTAAACTTGAGTGAAATAAAAACTCAACATAGATAATGTTAATTGATGGTTTTCTAAGTAAATATCTCTTTGTATTTGTAATTACCACCCCTGTTGGAGGAAGGAAGTGGACAACTGCCGTTTGGGGGTTCTGGATGTGGGCCATGGGGTTTCTTCTGGAAGAACGGTTGCTCCCAGGTGTATCCAGACTTTGGTCTAGTGTTTTAAGTGCAGCCTCGGGTGATTTCCCAGACTTCTTACCTCCCAGGCTTTGTCTCAAGTCTAGGCAGGATTGACTTCAACTTTGCTGAGTTTGTGTAGGTCTTGGGAGGCTGGGCAGATCTGGGCCTAGAGCGAGAGGAAGCAAATGCTGCTTCTACCTGTAGGATTTTAGGCAAATCCTTTCAATTACACAATTACACAAATTACAGGATTCTGCCTCTGGAGGCTTCGGGTTCAGTCCTAGTTAGTATGTGCCCATTACCCAGGCCCCAGGCCTTGTCGCTGTGTGCCTGAAAGCATCTCTGTCTACTTGGATTTGTGCAGAACACATATAGTAAATTAATAGAATGTTTTCTCTGGGCACTCCCTTAGAGCCTAGCTTCTTAAATTATGCGTCACAACCCCATATGGGGCCTTGCTGAATATGGTGGTCATGACATTATAACTTAATATCAGTCAGTGTTTGGTATCTATACCTCTTATATATCCATGTAAAAATGATGGTTGTTGTAAATGTGTTGTGTAAAAATTTTTCCAGCAAAAAGGGGTTGTGAGTGGAAAAAAGTTTAAGAAGCCCTGTGTTAGAGCATGTCTAGTTTGACCCTTCCTCTCTTTAAAAATTAGGAAACCAAAACCAGCATTGTCTTGTCATGTGTTCTAGTCTCCATCCCCTGAATCTTTTCCTGGAGGCCTCAATAACCTGAGCTCAGTCAGTTGGAATGTTAGCCCCTCCATCCATCGGGTAGGGCTCCCTTCCCTCCCTCCCTCCCTGCTTTTCCACTCTTCCTCCCCCCCCCCCCCCACTGTCTCTCCTTCTCCTGGCTCCCCTCCTTCTTCTCTCCGTTTTCCGCCCTCCTATAATTGCTTCCATCTGGCCAGCCGACTCTGACTCTTCCTTTGGAAACAGGGTTTCCAGGCTCTGGCTTCCCACACCACTGAAGAGAACAACCCTCAAAACCATCAGAGACCTAACGGAAAGGGGGGAAGATGGCTGCCCAGGTTTAAGCTCTGTCTTCATGGGGAAATATCAGATTTGAGGCTGAAGTAATAATAGCTAACCCTTCTTAGCACTTTCAGGTTTGCCAAGTTTTTTTTACGTTTAGTATATCATCATGAGGTAGACACAAGTATCCTTATTTTACAGATGAAGAAACTGAGGCTGAGAGATGAAGTGACTTACTTAGGATCACACAACTAGTAAGTGTCTGACCTAGGGTTTGAGTTCAGGTCTCCTGACCATCAAATCCAACCTCTCCCACCCTGTTCTGCCTAGCTGCCCAGCCTCTGCCAGCACTGGGGCAATGGCAACTTCACTTCAGAGATGCACTCTCTTAGCCTGCCTGTTTTGGGTCATGGGGGACTCGGCTCAGATCTGGAGGTTCCCACCTAAATTCTTGCTTGGAGGTGGTGGCAAGTGAGGGGTTTTAGAAAGAATACCAGGTAAGGAGCCCAGGGATGAGAATTTAAATCCTGTTACCCAAAGGAATGAATTTATGGCCTTCCTCTCTCACTGTTACCTGACTCCCACTCTAAAATTGAATTAAATAAGCATTTATTAAGTGTCCACTATGTGCAAGGGTGAGAGCCTTCCTCCAAGTCTGGATGACTTGTGTTCAAATTTGACTTTTGACATGTCCTGACTTTGACTCTCTAAAATGGAAGTGGTTCAATAGTTGTCAGTCTGCCTTTGTAGAAGGATTTTCCCAGCACCTGGCTGCGGGTCTCCATCTTCCCTTGCCCCTACATTTCTGCTGGAAGCACACTCGTGCACAGATAAGCATACAAATCTCAGCAAGTAAGACTCTTTCAGCAACTTCACTCTGGGCAGAGTTTCTTTGGCCAGAAGCACATTCAGGCAAAGAAGAGGAACCTGGCTTATGCTTAGATCTCAGCTACACGTGGATTAGGGAGCTCAGGACTGAGCAGTTGTTCCCCATGGATGGGGGACAGAAACAGTCAACAAGCTGTGGCCGAACTCTGTCCATCACTCTTAGGGACACCTGCAGTTACAGCCTGCCACAGAACCAGGGACTGACTGTTCCCCCAGGGCCCCCAGGACGCCTGCACGGTCCCAGCAAGGGCTGGCCACAGGGGGGCTGTTACTTAAGCCCTGAGGATGATGCAGGCTGTGGCCCAGCCCCTCTCATGCATACACGTGGCTTAGTTAAACCTTCCTTCTCAGTATGGGCCCTTCCTCTCATACGTGTAATTAACCTTCCGCTAACTCCTGATTCTCCTGTCTCGAGCCTGCTCTGTTTGGCCCGGGGCGCCCACAGGCTGGAGTCTGGTCGCGTCCCCGTTGTCCTCGTTTTCCCCTCTAAGTCTTGTGGACGGCCCCACTTCCCCTGCGTCCAGAATTCCTTGTTGCCCTCCTACACACATGCCTCATGGGGGCTTTTTGCAGGTTGGCAGAGGAGAGAGAAGAGCGGAGCTGGAGTTCAAGTTTCTGGCTTGGAACTTTGATTGTTCTGTATTACCTGGGTAACCTTAGGGAAATC
Organism: Sarcophilus harrisii; assembly: GCF_902635505.1. Classification (NCBI taxonomy): domain Eukaryota; kingdom Metazoa; phylum Chordata; class Mammalia; order Dasyuromorphia; family Dasyuridae; genus Sarcophilus; species Sarcophilus harrisii. The sequence continues at coordinate 458,998,542 of NC_045428.1, read as the reverse complement.
ACAGGATCTCTCTGAACGTCGGTTTTTCTTTTGTGGGTGAATTGGACTAGGTATTGTCTGAGATCAGCCCTTTCGGCTCAGTATCCTGTGAGCTAATCTAAAAGAAAAGAAGGCAACTCTCCTGTTGTTCCTTGGATCTTTTCTCAGTTCAGCCCAACTCGGCTGAATTCTGCGGTGTTTATGGAGCGGCTTCTGCGTGTGAGCCGCTCCTGTTCGGTCATCCTGGGCAAGTCACTTCCTCTCCCACGCCTCCCTTTCTCGGCTGGAGGGTTGCATGAGGCGATGGCGGTGAAGAGCGCGGATTCTCTCTCCTTCCTCTTGTTCTAGACGCCGGGTGCACAAGATTTAAGAACGGGTGCGGCCCTTTCACCCCAGGGAGTGTAGCTTTTCCTGGGGCCCGCAGGGAGACGGGGGCGCAGCCGACAAGGATTCTAGGTTCACAAATGTCAGGATGGGACAAGCACTGGAGGCTTCCTGGAGGTGTCCGGAGCTGAGCCTCAGAAGCAAGATTCTGAAAGGCAGAGATAGGAATATGTACCAAGCACATACACGTAGGCGCATTTAAATTCAAAGGACAGCTTTGGCTGGATCAGAGGATCCAGTTTGCTGGGAGCAGTCTGTGTGAACTGTGGGAATGGGGAAAGCCGAGCTGGAGCTGCAGGCTCAAAACCCAGTGTCTTGAATGATCCTTGATGATTCATCTGGGACCCCGCACCAGAATCTGTGTCCTGGGGGGGGGGGGGAGGTGGGGCTTCGCTGCAGGCGGCCATGCTTCCCCTCCCTCCCGAGTGCTGGCCTTCCTCCTCCTGCCTTCCCCGGAGCTTCAGCCCCGGAGCTCGGCCATCCCCGAAGGAACAGAGCCATCTAGTGGACTTGGAGGGTGCCCACGGGGAGGGGGCTGCCCGGGGTTCAGATGGAAGGTCTCCAGCCAAGGTTGTTTTGAGGGATGGGAAAGGATGGAGGCTGTGGTTCTTCACTCATTCCCGGGGGGGGGGCGCGGCCCCTTCTCGTGGGCCCCTCTCAGAGGGGGGAGTCAGAGCCCTGGCCTGTGCACCGTGGGGATGAGCAGGGGCTGGGAGCCAGGGGAGGGCAGCCATTGTGACCAGGGGCACGAGTCACACTCCTTGACAGCTCCTTCTTGCCCAGGCTTTGGCACTCTGTGCAGCCAGCTATGGCTGCTGGCTCTGAGGCGCTAATCTCCCATGTACCTTTCTGGGCTCTGCCTCGGGCCCTGTCTGTGGTGTTGGGCCGCATAAATCCGGGTTTGGGGTCAGGCCACAGCCAGCGGCTCGGGCTGGAGCTGTCTCCTGAGTCTCTGGGGTGAAGGAGAGGTGGGGTCGGTGCTCCATGCCCCGCCGGGGTCTCCTCCATAAGACCCTCAGCTGTGCCAAGGGGAAACAGCTGCACTGGCTGCGGTCCGGCTCTGTATGGATTCGATTTGACAACAAAGATCTCTGTGTGTTCTCAGGCTTTTACATAACTAAAGGGAGAGAAGGGTAGGGTGTGGGAGAGGCAGGGATGGGGACAGAGAGACACCAAGATGGGAGAGGTCAGGGACAGGGAGAGTGGAGAGAGAGAGACAGAGAGACAGACAGAGAGAGAGACAGAGAGAGAGAGAGAAAGAGAGAGAGAGAGTGTCAGAGAGAGAGACAGAGAGAAACAGAGACACAGAGAGAGAGAGAATGAGAGAAAGAGACAGAGAGAGAGGGAAGGAGGGAGGGAGGGAGAGAAGAGGAGAGAGAGGGAAAGAGAGAGACAAAATGGGAGAGACTCTGGGAAATGGGAACAGACATGGGAAAAAAAAAAAAAAAAAACATGAGAAAGACCAATGAAGACGTAAGGAGAGAGAAAGAGAGAAAACTATGACTCTTTGTCCCCAATTCCCCCCCTTCCTGCTCTGGGTGGTTGGGCGGCTTTTCTGGGTCCCTTCGGCTTTGCGTTGCTTATATTTCAACTTCCTGTCTATTAGACTTTCTTGTCTCTAGGCAGGCATGGAAGAAGGGGCAGGCTCAGGAAGGAGAACTGGCAGCTTTCCTTGGTTCCTTTGCCTTTTTCTCTGGTCAGCCTTGAAGAGAGAGGATTAAGAAAGAAAAGTAGTATCTCTCTCCTTCTCTGGGCTGAAGGAAGTGATCCCCAAGACTCATCCTTCCCTTAATCTTTTCCTTTTCTCCTTTCACTGGTGTCCAGTTTCCACTCATTGAATCCCTACTTAATTGGAAGCTCTCAGACGGCCTTTTAGAGTTGGAAGGAAGGTTTGGCTCACATAGTCCAGCTCCCCATTTGACAGGTTCGTCTGAAGCTCAGAAAGGAGGAATGGCTTCCTGCAGGTGACAAGTCAGTGTGTGCCTCCTGACCCTCAGTCTTCCCAACATGGGTCACAAATCTTGCTGTGCTTGCTACGTAATGCTCTGAGGTTCTGAGCCCTGCACTGATCGTGCTTCCCCTCCCCCCCCCCCAGGGGGTAGTTGGCCAGGGCCTCTCTCTTTCTCATTTCTCTTAACAGGTTAAGACCTTCCCATCCCCACCCCCGTTCTTCCTTAACCCCAAGCACAATGAAGCTTTTCTTCTTCCCCTACTGTTCTTGTATATCTCCAAATGGGAGAGGGATGCCAAACTTAAGCAGTGAGGAGAACTAGATTGGTTGTTCTCCTGAGAGAGGAGCTTTCAGTCTCTAGGGCCCCCAGTCTTCCAGCCTCAGCCCCTATCCATTGCTCTTATGGCTGGTCTATGAAGGGGCTCAGAACTTGAAGATAGTCCAGAAGGAAATAACCTGAGATGATTGTCAGGAATCTTTCCCTCTTTATATAATGGAGCCTGGGGTCCTTCTTTTTGGGAGCATAGGTCAGAGATTTAGAGCTGGAAGGAACCTTGAGAATCACTTAATCCAGAGATGGGGAATCTTTTTTCCTGCCAAGGGCCATTCGGATATTTATAACATCATTCACAGATCCTACCATATTGTCAGCTTATAGAACTGAAGTAGTGGGAGGTTGTTCCAGGAGGTTGTTCTACCTAACTTACAGCTCATTGCCCGGGTTTGCCTTGTATAGCCTGTGGGCCATATCCAGACGTTCCCCACCCTTAAATCCAACCTTCTCATTTTACAGGTGAGGAAACAGAGGGTCCAGGTAAGTTAAGTGAGTTGCCCAGTTCATGCAAGGAAGTGCCTAGGTTGTGATTTTAATTCAGTTCTTTCAACTCCAAATTCAGGGTTCTCTCTCCACTCTTTTCTGTTCTCTTAGTTTTAAAATCAGAAGTCTTGTCCCCCTTTTTTCCTAGTAGTTAAGCTGATTTAGGTGGTTGTTGGACAGCCAAGGGGAACAGGCTCTGAATTTGGACAGAACTGTGGGATGGAATATCTTCCTGAAGTCTGCAGCGTTTATCGTTGGGGAAGGCAGGGGCAGCAGCAGTAGGTGTTGTACCGGGCAGGGGCTGGTCTGTGGTCCTGAGCCCAGGGCAGAAAGGAAGGGACCTAGTCTGCTCCAGCAGCCGGCCTTGTGCCTGCAGGAGAAGCCGCGAGTTCTCCAGCCCCGTGTCCCCTTTCCCCTGGGCCCACAGGCTTCTGGGAGCGGGGTAGGGCCGAGGGCTGGGCTCAGACCTGCCTCTGCTCTCCCAAATCCTGCGGGCCCCAGGCCTGAGGTCCCTCCCTATCTGATTGGTCACGCCCCTCGGGTATCTCACCTCCCCTACCCGTGCTGAGGCCATTCTGTGATCCCGAGGCAGCCAAGGTGGCAGAGGACAGGACTGCAAAGGTCTGTGCGGGGACTTCTTGGGAGGGGGGGTGGCTGTATGTGTGATGGAAGGGGATGAGCCTTGTGGGTGTGTGTGTGCCGGGCACTCAGAGGGGCTTCCCCTAATGCTGCTTCTACCCCTCCAGGAGCCTCGGATCCTCAGGCCTCCTCAGCGCCCTGCAGCCTAAGCTTCTTTTGCCTTCCTGGGAGTCTCAGGGAGAAGAATGGATGGAGGTCAGCAAAATGGGCAGGCACTCGGAGCCCTTTCAGACCCCCTCCCATAGGGCCCTCCTGAAGTTCCTCGGAGCTTGCTTAGCTGGCAGAGCTAAAGCAGCTGGGGGGGGGGGCGGGACCCCTCCTCGGGGAGCTGCCCGAGGTCACCTTCTCTGTTTGAGATCCTGTAAGCAGAACATCATGCCTGCCTTCTCCTCAGCTGGGGAGGAGGACAAGGTCCCCTGGTGCTCAGATGTGCCGCCTTCTCTTCTCCCTGGCTCCCCTGCCAATTGCTTCTGGGACCTGTGGCTTGACAAACAAACTGGCTTTGGTAGAGGGAGTGAGAGCATTGGAAAGGCAGGCGAGAGAAAGCTTCAGCAGCAGGGACCGGGAGTACCCCAAGTACGGGAATGGGGGAAGGGAACGCTCTCCCAGAGGGGGTCCTCCCGGCTACGGACACAGTAAGTGCTGGGGTGGGGGATGGGCCCAAGGCCCCTGGCGCCCCCAACTGCGTGTCTGTGTGTAGTGTCTGGGTGAGCAGGAGGGCAGGCCGGCTGATGGCTGAGTTTGTGAGGGCTGTGTCGGTGGGTGCGCCCGTGCAAGAGCTGGGGAGATCATGAATGCCTCCGCCAGTCTTCCTCATCTCTCCATGCAGAGCTCAGTGTATCCTAGGGTGAGGGGAAGGTTTGTGTGAGCGCTTTCCCTTCACTTACCCACGTCGGGTTTCAGTCTCTGAGGTGGAAGTGGAACCGGTCAAGAAGAGGGAGCTCCTCCTGCTCACTGACAACAAGAAGTGTATAGAAAGGCACAATTTTAAAAGCCATTAAATGAGGCTTGTAGATAAGATTCCTCTGAAAATGAAGCTAGTCCCCCTAGGGAAAGGGCTCTTAAGACACCTGGGCATTCTGTTTTCCTTCCCAGAAGCTCTCATTCCTCCTCAGCGGGTGCTGCAAACTCAGAGAGAGCTGCCGCCGTTCCCTCACCACAGATAGACGGCAGGGCTGTACCACTTTCCTGGGCACTCTCACTGGGTCCTGGCCGGCCTCCCTCAAAAGTTTCTGCCTAGGTGGCTTTGGAGCCAGGGAGAAGTTCTGTACCCTGAGTGCTCGTAGCTCCTCCTGAGGAGAGCTGTGGGTGTCAGTCAGGTGCCAGTAGTTTCAGATCTTGATACTGCCACTTATTAGCTGTAAATGGGCTGATTAGTCTCTGAAATCCCTTGACTTTGTTTCATTTCTTGTGAAATGGGAGCAATGATCAGGAAATCATAGTTAGAGCTTCAGGAACCTCCTAGACCATTGAGTCCCACCTAGTAATTGGGCAGATGAACAAAAGGAAGAGAAGCTGAGAGAGGTTAATTGTCAGGGTTAAACAGTAAATTTCTGAGATAGCATTTGAATCTAGGACTTTGTGATACTAACTCCAGTTCTCTGTCCTTGGCTCCAAGTCACCTCCATGGTATTTGTACTGACAATATAATAAAAGTGCTGCTGTCAAGATCAAGTTGAGTAATATGTGTAATTGCAAACTGTAAAAAACTTTTTTACATCAGTTATTACGAATGTGACTGTGAGTTGGGAGAATCATTTGCCTGGGACAAAACTAGGCTTTACATTTTGACTGCAGGGCAATGTTGGCTGAACAGCATCCAGGGTAGAAATATACTTTTTGGTATCAAAAAGATCCCATTGAATACTTTGTAGTCTATTCCTCCGAGTTTCAGAATGGAGATCAGCTGTTTGGAGATGGATTGTGGGAGAGAGCAGAGGAGGGAAATAGTTGTGACTGTAGCCTTCTTTTCTGGATTCACACGTATACATTATTCTTGGGATGGTCACTTGGTACTGATCCTAGTTTAAATAGAGACCCAGTGACACAAGTGACCTGGCTATGTATCTCTTTATTCTTAACCTTTTCTCTGAAAAAACATAGGGGCCCTATTCCATGGTGCAGTACTGATTCTGATGACAAACGGAGCCTTCTTCCCTGAGAAGCTCCCTCCCAGAAGAAATGCAAATCAGGGTGATTTGCTATGGAAAACCCTGTCTAGGGTGGGCATGGGGGTAACTTCCCTACCTGCTTGAGATTTTCCATTAGAAAGTTTTCCCTCCTGCAGGGAAAGGGAGGCTGCAGCAGCGCTTAGCACGGTGACTGACACAGAGTAGGTGCTTAATAAATTTTTATTGGTTGATGGCAACAGGTACAGGGGTTTGCCTTGTCTCTGGGATCTCAGCTGTTTGGTAACTATCTTGGAGTTGTGGGACCCTGGTGTCTTTTGTCATTCATCCTGGCCATCGCTAGATTTACCTGGGTACCAGGCCATACCGAGCCAAGCTTCAGCAGGAGGGGAGGCAGGCTTTAGCACCTCAGGGGTGGCCCAGCCTGTTTGTGGTCTCCCTAGTGAGTGTCTGGGTAAGGAACGCTCCTTTGGCTCCCCGAGGACAGTTGGGAAGGAGTGGGAGGGAAGCAGTCCTGGGTCAGGAAAGGCCGAGCCGCAGGGGCTCAGAACAGTGGGACCTGCCCCACTTGGCTTTGGTTCTCGAGGTCGGTCTGGCCGGGGAGAGGAGGATAGGAGAGCTCCAGGAGAAGGGGACTGTGGACAGGGCATCTGGGTCATCCTAGCCAGCGTGCCTCCTTTGGGAGGAGGGTTATCTCCTACACAGGACACCAGGGCGCCTGAGCCAGCATCTCCAGCACATACTTTGTTTCAGCTGTATTTACATTTGTCCTCCTTTCTGTCTCACTATCTTATCCATCCCTAGCTCAGCATTCTGCCCTGGGAATGCCTCTGCAGTGCCTGGCATCCCGGTGGTTATTTTCAGATGATCCCCTGCTATGACTGGTGGCTCGGGAACAAGGCTGTGGGCAGTGCTGCTCCTCCCTGCTCCCAGGGGCGGCTCCTGCAGCTGAGGCTGGGGGTTCTGCTGTCCCGGCTCATTCAGGACCCTCCTCTGTGGCCTAGAGGAAAATCTGTGCCCCCTTGGAGCTGAGAGAACTGATTCAGCTCCGACTGTGGACCCCCTCACTTCTTCAGTGAATGGGGGTCCCAACACCCGGGACAGGTCTGCTCTCAGAGTTATGACCAACAGATCAGATAATGTTTATGAAGCCCTTTGTAAGCTTCAGGAGCCATAAAATGTCCACTTCATTGTTAAAGGGATTTGAAGGATGCAAAGGATAGGGCTCCTAAGTCAGTCTCCCTCCATCCCAGGTGGTTTGCTTTCTCCCTGTGCTCTTTGTTACAAGGGCTTTCCTGGGACTTTTGCTCAGACTCTGGGGAGGAAGGAAGAAGGTTGCTAGTGATCTAACTGCTAAACACTAGGACTTTCTCTCCTAATCTCCTTGGACTTTCTGCAGCTTTGGACAGGAAGGATATTTCTCTTTGTTTCTGTGATTATACTGCTCAGTTCTCGATTCTTCTCCTACCTGGCTGGCTCCTGCTGCATTTCCTTTGCTGGATCCTCACCCCTCTCCTGACTTGTGGTCCTAGGCCCCCTCCCTCTACATATTAGACCTTGATGAACCCCTCCATTACCATGGATTGATGCACACGTCCAGCCCTAATCTCTCCCAGAACCAGAATCACCACTGCCTGCCAGACAACTTCCTTAGAGAAATGTTCAGTCAGCACCTCAAATTCACTGTGTCCAAAACAAAACTCATCATCTTGCCTCTTAAACCTGCCCCTCCTCCTGTTCTATTGTGAGAACCACTCTCCTTCTAGTCATCCAGATTTGCAATCTCAAATTTGACTTTGGCTCTTGGCTTGCCTCAGCACACCCTATCAGTTGTATTACCACACCTCTTGATCTGCAGCATCTCATGGCCTAGTCCAGACCTTCTTTATATAGGACGGTAGTCTCCTAATTGGTTCCTCTATCTTTAGTCTTTATCCTCTTAGTCTGTGCTTCACTCAAATGCCAAAATAATCTTCCTAAAGCTTCAGAGGCTCCCTCTTAAATATAGAATAAAATGCCAATTTAGCCTAATATTTAAATAAACTGCCCTAAAACCTGCCTTCAGTGTACTTTTCCAGGCAAATTTATTTGATAGTGTTCTTTTTTGTACAATCAGTACACCTTCCAGCAAAACTGGCCTGTTAACTCTTTGCTGAGCTCAAGCTCTCCCTCTGCATTTACAGCTAATCATTCCCATGTACATCTTCCTCATTCATTTTCAGAATTCTTTAATTCCTTCATCCTCCATGAAAACTTTTCTTATCTTTTCCCATACTTATATTATACTTTTCTGTGTATATATGAATATGTATGTCTCTATTCTTCTTGGGACATTTTGTATATGTTGTCCCTTTCAAACCTCAAAGCCTAGAAAGGTGCCCCTGTACATAGTAGATACAATAAATGTTTGCCATTTCATCTCAGAGGTTGTGAGAGAACCCAGTAAGTAGAATGGAACTTTAAGGCCTATAGAACAGCTTTGGCACAGTGGTATGAGCTTTTATGAGTGAAAAATGTAGTTTTTATACTTTACTATATTTTCAGTGTTTATTTTATACTATATCCTTTACTAATATAATATCCGAAGAGTACTGATTAATGGATTAGGGTCAATCTACAAAAGAGGGCTCTAGTGGTATGCCTCAGTTTTCTATCCTTGGTCTTGTTCTACTTGATATTATTTCAACAGCTTAGATAAAGGAATATATGGGAAAGATGCTTCTAAAAGTTGTAAATAACACAAACTTGGAGGGATTGCTGTGTGTGACATGAGGATTGTTTTAAGCTTTTAGCAGGCCAAAACAATGAAGTTGAAAGCAAGACAATGAAATTTAAAAAGAAAGGATGTAAAACGGGATTCAGACTCAGGAGGTACAAAAAATTACATAATAATATTAATGGGGAGGAATTTTTCTATACAGTAGATGTTTAAATTTTACTTTATTTTTTTTTGCTGAGGTAATTGGGGTTAAGTGACTGGCCCAGGGTCACACAGCTAGGCAGTGTTAAGTGTCTAAGGTTAGATTTGAACTCGGGTCCTCCTGACTTCAGGGCTGGTTCTCTGTCCACTGCATCACCTAGCTGCCCCTAAAAAAATGTTTGTTAAATTTCATTGAAAGGCTGACCTTGCATTTTAGTGAACCATGAACCTATCATATTACCTAGCTGTCAAAAAAATTTAAATTTGTTATTCAGACATGTGTGACTCTTTGTGATCCTATTTGGGCTTTTCTTAGCAGAGATATCTGGAGTGGCTTACCATTTCCTTCTCCAGCTCATTTTACAGATGAAGAACCTGAGGCAGAGTTAAGTGACTTGCTCAAGGTCATGCAGTTAGTGAGTGTCTGAGGCCATATTTGAACTCAGGAAGATGAAGAGTCTTCTTCTTTCAGACCCAGCACTCCTAGCCTGAGCCTCCTAGCATTCCAGTTTTATTAGGCTTCACTAATAGAAATACAGGGAAAGGAGACAGTCATCTTGTGCTGTGCTGGCCTGATCACATCTAGTGTAGTGTGCTCCTTTCTGAGTACCACATTTTTAGAGGGATATTGGAAGATACCCACTATGTATGCTTGAGGGAAAGTGATCAGGATGGTGAAAGTTCAGGAAAACATGCTGTATGAACAAGCATTGAAAAAAAAAAAGGGGTTGATTAGGATGGAAAGGGAAGATTTCATGGGAATATCATCAATCTCTATGAATATGTGAAGAGGAAGGAGACTTATTTATATAGCTGTAAAGTTCAAAAAAAAGGTCAATGGATATAAATTATAGGGTTAGATTTTGACTGTAATAAGAATTAACTCTTGAATTAGTACCTTAGATGGAAAGAAAAAAGCAATAATAGCAATCATTTAGATCATTATACGTTTTTAAAAATAAAATTTAATAAATAAAGCTTTCAAGTAAGGAATGATCATACATAAATATTAATCCCAAATAATTTAAAATTTTTGTAATGTCATAATAACAGGTTGCATCTTGATTTAAAATTTTCCCCTTTGGACATCCCATATTCATTCTGTTCAGGGAACTAGTATAACCACGGTTTCTACCACAGCTGGCCTCAAGGAGATTTCTTACTTTCTTGGCTCTTTTGGCTTCTGTGGGGCAAGCTCCCTTTTTGTCTTTTTTTTTTTTCAGCTGAGGCAGAGTGGCCATCTTTCAAAGGTTGTGGAGTAGTAGAGAGTGCTCTGGGCTTAGACTTGAAGGAGGAGTCTACCTTATTGGACTGGTGTGAGAAAAACCTTATAATTCTTTGTAGGATTTGGAGTGGAACTGGAGAAGTTATTATAGTACAACCTCTCTTTTTAACCAGAGGAATACAGAACTGGTCTAACATAGGATTTTGAACCCAGCTTTTCCTGACTCCAAAGTCAGTCACTTACGCATTTATTAAGAGCCTCTAATTCCAATAAGCACTACAAAGAAATGCAAAGGACAGTCCCTTCTCGCCAGGAGGTCACAACTATGTACAAACAAGATAACAAGACAGTATGAATTAGGAGTAACCTCAGAGGGAAAGAACTAGCAGTAAGTCAATAAAAATGTATTAAATTCAACTGAGCTTAAAAAGGCCAAGGTCTCCCACTGCGTCCGGGGCCATCTCCAGTCCCTGGACCCCAATGGCTCTGGAGGGGAAAGTGAGGCAGGCAACCTTGCCCAGCCTCCCTCACTGAAACCCAGTTTGCCTGCCTGTCGTGGAGTCCCCTGATGTCATGGAGAACAAAGGACAAACAGCAAGTCCCCTACTGTGTGTCAGGCAAATGTCAGAAAAGACTTTTCTTTTTTTCTTTTCTTTCTTACTATTGAGGGGAGGAAGATGGCCTACAAAAGGAAGTATTTAACAGGTCTGGCTGGTGTGTCTGGTTTGGACCAATTAGGCAAATTCAGAACATAGGGCAGGGATGACTTCTGAGCCCTGGGGCAGCAAGCCATTGGGGTGTGGTCGACCCCGGCACAAGAACTCATGGCTTTGACAGGCAACAACTTCCATATAAGGACCAAGAAATACCGATTGGTGCTTGCATGAAGAGAGGGGTGCTAGGCCAGTTCAGCTTATCCCCAGGCTAAGGACCGGGCACAGGGGCCGACCACCATCCTCGCAGACTGGTTTCACTTGGAGTCACTTGGGCATGGTGCAAAGGGCCGTGTGCAGCCAGGCAAAAGATGAGCCTGGAGGGAGTGGGGGAGGCTTCTCGTAGAGGAGCCTAGAAGGGAGCCACGAGGGGGAGATTAGGAGGGAGGGAGTTCCTGGCCTGGAAATGGAAGGTAGGGAACATGGCGGCCGGGAGCCGCCGCAGCTCTGGGCTGTGGGATAGCCCCTGCGTGCAGGGGAGAGAGGGGCCAGAAGGCTGGGAAAGGCCAGGGTAGCACGGGCTCGGGATGCTAGGCCAGGGCTTCTTGTATTGGATCCTGCAGGAGGTGGGAGCTACTGGAGTGGGTTGGACAGGGTGGGAGATTGTAGTCCAGTGCTCTGTTCCATATGCTTTAGCCACTTCAGAAATGTGTGGCTCACTACTCTTTCAGCCACTGGGTGGGGGCTCAGTTTTCTCATGTGTGAAATGGGGCTAGTAATCTTGTGCCACCAGTCTCACCTCGTGCTCTCACTGCTCGTGGCTCTGTGGAGTACGAGCGTGTGCCGGCCAGGTGTTTCGCCTCCTAGCCATCTCAGGGGACAGAGGCTCGTGCAGGTCCCACCAAGATTGTGGTACTCGGCTCTTTACTGACCAAGGGGAGAAGGAGCTCTTAGCCCAGTGCTGGGAGAAGTCCTGTTGATTTTGATCATAGGAAACATGGATCTCTTAGGGAAGATCTTGTGCTGCAGTGCCTTCTTCATCCGGGTCATTTTAAGGCCTGCTCCTGGCATATCTGGTCCAGATCCCTGATCTCGGAGACGAGAAATGGAGGCGAATGTGACTAGCTTAAGGTCTTACTGTCTAGGAGTTTAGTAGGCAGGAGTTCACTCCTGCTTCCCCTCTTCCTCTAAATCTGTTTCCTTTCAACCAAACTGACTCCTCCAGTGGAACATAATAGTTGTCTTCAAGTACTGGAAAAGCAGTCTTTTGGAAGGATTTAATTTCTATTGTTTGTTCCCCCTAGGCAGATCCGGGAGCAATGGATGGGGGGTGGAGGGAAATTTCTAGGAGACAAAGTTTAGTTTTACATTTAGTATCCTCCGAAGGTATAGTAGGAGGCCCCAGAAGTTAGCAGGCTTCTCCTCCTCCAGGTCCTTAAGCAGAGTGAATCTCCAGTTGTAGGGGAATTTTTGTTCAGAAAAATTGGACCTGGTGGAGAGCCCTTCTGATTATTTTAATTTTGTTTTTTTGCTCTTTCTGGTTTTATAACACCTTCATTTCTGAATACATCCCTCCCTCCTGCTCCATCCAGAGAGCTATCAGCCGTCCCTTATTTAAAATAATGAAAAAAGAAGCAAAAAAGGAAGAGCTGTTTGGCAAAATTTACCGCCCGGCAGTCTGTTAACGAGGATTCTTTAAATTCTCACTATATGCCAGGCCGTGGGGGACACAATACAAAAGGGAAAGTGGTCTCTCCCCTCCAGGAGCCTACAGTCTGCAGAGGGCCACCACACACACACACACACACACACACACACACCTTGTTTCATTGCTCTTTGCTTTATTGTACTTCTGAAGGTACCGCTTTTTTTCTTTTTTTAGAAATTGAAGGTTTGTGGCAACCCGTGTCTAGCTAGTCTGCTGGCACCATCGCATACGACCACACTATCTTTGTGCCACATTTTGGCAATTTTCTGAACATTTCAGGCTTTTTCATTATTATTCTATCTATTACAGTGATCGGTGATTGAGATCATCGATGTTACTATTGTAATAGTTTTAGGGCACGACAAATCACATCCATGTAAGACTGCAAACTTAGCCTTGAATGTTGATCCAGCCTGTTCCCTGTCTCTGTTCCTTGAGACACTACACTATTGAAATTGGGCCAATTACTAAACCTGTAGCAGCTTTTAAATGTTCAAGTGACAGGAAGAGTGAGTGATGTGGCAAATTTAATTGTTGACTTATTACAAGAAGTTGCCACAGCTAGCCTAACCTTCAGCAACCGCTACCTTGCCGACCAGTCAGCAGCCAACGAGATAAGACCTTCCACCAGGCAAAAAGATTATGATTTTCTGAAGGCTCAGATGATGGTCAGCATTTTTTAACAAACAAGTATCTTTTAAATTAAGGTACATACATTTTCTCAAGACATAATACCATTTCACAATTCATAGACTATAGTATAGTTTAAACATAATTTTTATATGCACCAGTAAACCAAAAAGAGTATGTAACTTACTTTATTGCAGTGTGGTCTGGAAACTGAACCTTTCATGTTTCTAAGGGATGCTGATACTTAAGGAAATATGTATGAAATAGATTCAGTGTGATTTGTGAAAGACTTAAAGTTGGGGGATCAGGGAGGATCTCTTGGAGAAGGCAGTCCTTGAGCTGCGCTTCTCAGAGAAAGATGAGGAGGGAATCCAGTCCAGGGCAAGCCAGCGCAATGTCAGGGAGGCAGGGGACGGAATGCTTAGTTCTGTGAAGCATCCCGAAGGCCGGTTTGGAGAGATTGCAGTGTGTAGAGAGGAGTCATAATATATGATAACTTTGGGATAATATGTTGAAACCATATTGTAAAGGGCTTCAAATGGCCAAACTGAGGACATTGTTTGATCTTAGAGGCAATAGGAAGCCATCGGAGATTGAATAGGGGAATTATATGGTCAGATTTGTACTTTTTTTTTCCATCAGTGACTTGACTTTTTTTTTTTTCAATTGATTCAGTGATTCAGAAGGATACAACATATAAAACATGAGAGGAAGTAAGACATAGAGAACCAGTATTGGAGTTCACTAGACCTGGGTTCAGGTTGCTCAGTTCTGTTGTGTGACACTGGGCAAATCATTTAAACTCTAAGTTCTCTGGCCAAGTGAATTTATACTTTAAGAAAAATCAGTTGTGCTGATTGGAAAAAGAAGCAACTTGAGTGAGGGAGACCTATTTGGAGGCTCTTGTAATAATAGCCTGGGTGTTAGATGATGAGAACTTTTATTTGGGTGGTAGCTGTGAGAGAGGAGAGATGTGAGAAAGATTGTGAAGGTAAAGGGAACCACCAGGTATGGGAACCTCAAGTGCCTGTGTGGGGGTGAGTGAGAGAGGTGAAGTATCCAATGGACATCGAAATGAAGGCCTGGAGCTGGGGAGAGGTATCAGAGCTTGAAATAGAGATCTGGAAGTCATTTGCATGAAGATGACAATTAAATTCTTGTAAAGGGATGAGGTCAGTGAGAGAATTGGGAGGAAAAAAATGCCCTGGATGGAGCCTTGGGGTGCACAGGCCGTTAGTAGATGTGTTATGGACAGAGACTCAAAGAGTCCGAGAAGGGGCCAGGTGGCCCCCCCCTTCGGTGGGAGGAGCAGCCTCCCTCTGTCCTCCAGAGTCATTGAAATCCATTGGTAAGGTGAAAGTCTAGTGGACCCCAGTTTATTTTAAGTCAACACCCATTCAAAAGGGGGCAATTAAAGATTAGCATGATTGTGAGAGAAATCTGTTGGGGAAAGTAGGGGGTTGGAGGATCTGGGTTTGAGATGGGTGAGAAGAGCCTTCTCTTCAACCGATTCCAGCTGTCTGCCCTAGCTGCACCTCCTTGGTCTACCTACCACCTTTGCAAAGTAGGGAAAGAAGTACTTTTTATATCTTTTCTCTGGGATCCTGCTTTGTCATTTGTAGTTTACAATGATTTTTCTTGTTTCCATTTATAATGCTGTCATCACTGGTACTTCCTGGTTCTCTTTACTTTGATCAATTCACATAAATAAGTTTTCTTATTCCTCCTGTATTCCTCATAATTACAATTTCCTGTGTATTATGTTTGTGTACCATAATTTATTTAGCCATTCCCCAGTCTATGAGCCACTAATTCGTTTTCAATAGTTTGCTGCTACAAAAAACAGTTTTTATGGATATTTTGGTGCATATGGCAACTCTATTTTTGACCTCCTTGAGTATTTATATATTATATATATCTACATATATTTACATATATATGCACATATGTGTGTATATGCATAGGGAATCTTTGATTCAAAGGTTATTGACATTTTAGACATTCTTAGCTTAGTTCTAAATAGATTTCCAAAATAATTGGACTAACTCAGCTCTACCAACAGAGTATGCCAGCTGTTCTAGAACCTGCTCTAGCACTGATTAATCCCATCTTTTGCCATCTTTACCCATTTATGAAGTGTTGAGGTGAAATTTCACAGCTATATTTATTTGCATTTTCCTTATTGTTGGTGACTTTGGACATTCTTCTGTGTTACTGTTAATAGTTGTCTTCAAAGCCAATTCTTCTGGGAACTGTTGATATCCTTTCACCATTTTCTAAATCTGAGATTGTCAGATTTTGTCCTACCTGTCTATTACTTCATCCTAGGCATGACTCCCTTCCTAGCAAGTCTTCTTGGGATCCCAGTGAGCTTATTATTTGTATCCCTTTATTAAAATTTCATGTTTACTTTATCATATTCATTACTTTAATATATTGATATTTGAGGTGATAGTTCTATACCCTCTTTAATCAATCAACACATTTATTAGTTAATTAAATTAAACTGCATGCTAGGCATTCTATTATTATTGAAAATGGTCACTTGTTAAGAATCTTTTGGACCTTGTCTGGAATGACTCTTGGATCAATCTTAAGAGCAGGTGTTGATGTGGAACTGAGGGATAAAGAACCTGGAGGAGGAAACAAGTGACTTTAGAGGGATTGGAAGGAAACAGGAAGGCAGATTTATTTGTTTAGGACTGGCCCTCTTCATTTGGAACAGATTAAAAAGGCCAAGTTGGCAGCTTCTCTCACTTGGGAGTTCCTGGGCCATTAGGGTGATAACAGTAGTCAGGTAAATTGCCTTTTTTTTTTTTTTTTTTTTTTTTGGTAAATTGCTTTTCCATGGATGGAGTGGGCTTTGGTGGTGCTCACCTTGTCTGTGCCACCTGCTTTCCTAGGCAGGATCCAGTGGCGTGGGCCCCTTTCCTCTGCTTCCCATTTGGTAGCTTCTGCTAAGCTCTGGCGCAGGAAGATGCAGGTAGCCACTTGGTTCTCTTTTTTAGTGGAAGGAGAAAGGTCTGATTAAAAGAAGTCCTTAACAAAGTTTGTGTTTTTCAGGAAAGCTTAGTTGTTAATTTAAAAATAGTTCATTTAAGTTTCAGTTTCTGTAGTTCAAGGAATAAAAATAATCTACTTTGTGATTGTGTGATCAAGTAACATTTGCCTTTAAAACAATTGAAATTCCCTTAATGTGTATCCTAAGGAAATGTGCTTCCCGTGCCATTAAGGTTAAGGATGGCATTTGGCTCTTTGCCCTAGACCTGTAACAGGTGGGTGAGACTTGGCAGGATTTTCCACCATCAACTTTTTCAGCTGAAGTGGATTTCCCAGGTGTGGGGGGACCTGTAGAGATAGGAGCTTGGAGCCATTCCCTTTGCTCTGGCTGGGTTGTTGCTCCAGCTTTGTGTGATTGATACCTTCCCAGATTGGAAAAGGAGAGGAACACAGTATCTCTGAATCTCATGAAGATCTGGGGGAAAAAATAGCCTTAGTGCTAGGTTTTCCTGACTACAAGGGAGTTCAGAGATTAAGTCTAAACCTCATTTTGCACATGAAGAAATTGAGATTGAGATTATTGAATTTGTTCTTGCCAAGCCCAGACATCTGACTCATATATAGCCCAATGCTTTTTGCAGCTTTTTGGTGCCTTCTCACTGTTGAATAGATGACTAATTTAATAATGAATATGGTAGTCCCTCCCTTTTAACAAATAAAATTCATCCTTGTTCTCTTTTCCTATAATTATTCAGCTGTACTGGGTGGTCCCTGAATTTAAATGTGTGAGATCACCTCTGGGCCATGTCTACCTCCAAAAAGGGACTTGCTTCTTTTCTTTCTCCACATCCTCTTTCTCTTCCTCCTAGATATTCAGAATCCAGCTTGGGTAGGTACCACTTTCTCCATGAAATTTCTGATTCTCCCCAGTTGTTAATTATCTCCCTCAAATTACCTTTTTTTTTTTTTTTTAAATTTGTTTTGGATATGTCATATCCCTTAACTCTTTGATGTCAATGACTTTTTTCCCCCTGTGTCTTTGTGACCTGGAGCTTAGGATATTGTCATGCACGAGTAAAAATGAAGCAAATATACACTATATAACGGGCCTCTAAATGTATATATTAGAAATGCTTGCCATTCTGCTACTGTGGAGGATATTTCCACACTGGAAAGTCCTTAAAATAAAACCACAACAAATAAATGATATAAAATAATTTTATTGTGGTGGAAGTGGGGAATAATTATGGAATTAAAGGAAAAAAAGAGTAATTAAGCTCCAGAAATTGAGGAAATCTCTGTCTTGGGAGAAAGATAAGTTGTATTAATTAATTAGCCAGAACCCACTTATCCCTAATATCCACCCCCTCCCATCTTAGTAGGGCTAATAATAAATCTGAGGATTTATTTGACTTTTGACTTTTACTGCCTCACCTTATGAAGAGGAGAGACAAATTGGGCAGCAGGGTAGGGCCAAGAAAAGAAGGTGAGAATTAGGAAGGTGTGGGCTGGGAAGACTAGAGGGAGGAGTTGGTCCCAAGTCTCAGAGGTGCCTCCAGGCCTAGCCCATAGTGACCTCTCACTCATGTGTTTGGGCCCTGAGTGTTCAGGGAGGGTCCAGGTGCAGGGTGGATCCATAGATGACCATAACTTGTCATACCAAGAGGAGGCTGATTGGTTGGGGCCTCCTTCAGAGTCAGGCAGGCTCACTGTGGAGGGGGGGAGCGGTGAGTTTGGGGAGAGAGGTGAGTCCTTTCCCATTGACACTGGGGAGGGCTTCTGCCCCGGGAAAGCTCTGCGAGCCCATAGAATCTTTGGGACTGTGACCACTCAGGACTCCATTCCTCTACTGCCTCAGTTCTAATTGTGTTTAGCAGGCATAGGAACCTCATCTCCAAGGACTTGAGATGGAGACAAGACAAACTGCGGCTCAGCCCGGTCCAACATGCTGCCCTCCCACCTGGGCTCCTAAATAGGAGTCAGTCCCTTCTCCTCCGACCCCTCTGATCCGCCAGCTCATCTCTCCCCAGATCCCGGCCTAGAGCCTTCTGCACTTAGCTTACGGGGGTCCCACAATGTGGTGGAGATTACCGGCAGCTTCACTTCTACTAAGTCAGAAAGACTAGGGCTCAAGTCTTGCTTCTGTTCCATCCTGAAGTGTGACTTCAGAAAAGTTACTTTACTTCTCTGTGCCCCAGGCAACTCTGACATGCAGCTGCAAACCAGGTGCTGAGTGAGATTGGTAGGAGTTTCCTCACCAGGAGTTTCGTATATGGTTGAAATTGAAGGTCCTAAATGACTAAGAACTCCACTAACTGTCCCCTCCACCCCACCCCTATCCCCATGCCTGTTCTACTACCACTCTCCTCTTCCTCTTCTTACTAGCTATGTTTCCTCACCTTTCCTGCCTCCCTGCTCCTTTGTTCCTTTCCTCCCAGGAAATCCTTGGGTTTTGTTCTCTTCTTTTCCTACCACAGCCTTAGCTAGAGCTTCTTACGGGCAGTCATTGTCCTAGCTATGGCCCTAGCAACCATTTTTTAAAAGGGGTGTGTGTGTGTGTGTGTGTGTGTGTGTGAATTTATATATATATATATATATATATATATGAAGTGTTTTCAAGAGGCTTCAAAAGGAGCATAAAATACTGTTTTGCCCTTTCCAAGCTTACTCTCTGGGTTGGGTGGCAAACACAAATGATGTTGTTGTTAATAGAAATAACAGCTTATATTTTTATGGCATTTTAAGGCTTATAAAGTGCTTCACAGTGTTTATAAAAGAAAGTACTTCCACAATCCCTGCTGGTTTTGGGAGGCAGGAGAAGTAGACTATGGCTCTGACACATTCTAATCATGTGACCACTGGGAAGTCACATCAGTAAGTTACATTACTGCCATGGCCTTCTGATTTTTGTCTTAAAAAGATAAATGGGCCTTTTGTTCTTCCATCATTTTTATCTTCCAACAGGCCTTTTTTTCTCTTCCCTTTTCCCAAAGAATTTTTTCCCCAAATCAAATAATAAAAAAGGCTAAATATGAAATCATTTATAGAGGAAAGACACTAGAATTAATAGGAGTTGAGAAAGGCTTTCTGTAGAGGGTAGGATTTTAGTTGGGATTTAAAAGGAAGCCAGATATAGGTCAGTAGCCAGAGCAGAGGAAGAAAGGAAGATATTTTCTTATCTCTTCAGGGCTGACATTGGCCATTATAAATACTCAGAATTCAGTTTTGTTAAGAATAAACAGTTAAGAATTCTCAAGCAAAAGGATACCACCTATTGGCCATATCTGAAAATATGTATCTCCTTCCATATCTCTCTAATTCATTACCTCCCTGCCAAGAGGCCAGTCATCATTTCCTGGAGCTATAATTGTGTTGATCATTTATTAAGTGTCACAACTGATTTCCTTTTTTTTTTTTTTTTTTTTTCTTTTTTTGACTGAGGCCATTTGGGTTTAAGTGACTTGCCCAGGGTCTCACAGCCTGGACGTGTTAAATATCTGAGGCCAGATTTGAATTCTGGTCCTCCCAACTTCAAGATTGGTACTTTATTCTACTACACCAGCTAGAGTTTTTAAAAGTTAAAACAACTTTTAGTATGTTATAATCGTTATGTAAATTGTTATGGTTCTGTTCACTTCACTCTTCAGAAATTCGTACAAGCCTTCTTAGGATTTTCTGAATCTGTCTCACTCAACATAACTCCAGCTGCAAATACAAAATGCTCTCTTTCACATTCAAAGTCCTTCATAACCTAATCCCTCCTACCTTTTCAGTCTTCTTATATTTCACTTCCTAACATACTTATTGATCCAGGGATACAGGCCTCATGGCTGTGCCATGAACTAAAAACTTCATCTTTTGGTTCCTGGTATTTTCTTTGTTTGTCCCTCTTGCCTGGAACCTTTTTCCTCCTCTACCCTGATTACTGACCTCCCTGGCTTCCTTTTAAGTCATAACTAAAATCTACCTTCTACAGGAAGCCTTCTCCAACCCCTTTTAATTCTAGTGCCTTTTTTCTGTTAATTATTTCCTGTTTATCCTGTATGCAACTTATTTTGTATATATTTATTTGCATGTTGTCTCCCCCACTAGATTTTAAGTTCCTTGAGGGAGGAACTTTTTTTTTTTTTTGACAATTTAAAAAAAATCTCCAATGCTTAGTTTAGTGCCTAACATGTAGAAGGCATTTATTAGTTGTTTATGAATTACCTGAATAATATTCCATTACGTTTATAAGCCATAATTTATTTATCTATTCCTCAATTGATGGGAACCACTTTGTTTCTACTTCTTTTCTACAATAAAAAATATGGCTATATAAAAATTATAGGGGATGTGCATGTTGCAAGGAAATTTTCCTTTTTTTCTCATTTCTTTGGGGGAATATGCTTAGAATTTATACGACATTGTCAACGAATATGTACAGCTTAGTGATTTTTTTTTTTGGGGGGGGTGTATTTCCAAATTTGAGCCTCTATTTCTTAACTTGTATAAAAGAAGTGATGATTTGTACTGCTCTCAGAGCTTTTACTATTGTTATATGAGACATTTGACTAACTGTATGAGACTGTAAATGATAAATTCTGTGAGATTTCAAAAAAGAGTGATTAGGATGAATACTAGTGGTTTGGGAGTGTTCTGGTAAAAGAATTGAGTCTTGAGATATGATTTGGGGAGGTAGAAAGGAAGAGAGAGGGCAGGAGAGGGAATTGGCAGAAGCCAAGGCTTGAGTCCAGAATGTACATAGTGGTTGGGGACAATGACTGGACTAGTCTGGTTAGTTGAGAAAGTTGGTATCAGTGAATCCTAGTAGGTAAAATTGAAGCCTGATTGTGGAAAGTCTTGACCGCTTGACAACATACATTCCTGCTTAATGAATGATTGTAAATTGACAGTCATCTTCTTACAATGCAAGTCTGACCATACCTCTCTTATTCATCAAATTCCAATTCCATATTATCTCCAGAATTGAATAGAAAATCCTTTTTGACTAATATTAACCACCTATTTTCAATTAACTCTAAGTGACTCCTTATTATTTTTAGGACCAAATAGAAAACCCGCTATTTAGCTTTTAAAGCCCTTCATAGTCAGATGCCCCTTCTTACCTTTTCAGTCTTCTTATATCTTAATCCCCTCCCCATATGTTTCAGTCCTGTGACACTGGCTTTTCTAATCTTCCTTACACACAACAATATATCTTCCAATTCCATACAGTTTCACTAACTGTTCCCCATTTCCAGTCATCTCACCTACATCTCCACACCCCAGACATACTCCTTTTTTAAGTCTTAACTAAAATCCTACTTTGGGCTTTTCCTGATCCCCCTAAGTTCTGGTGCTTTCTCTTTGAAATTATCTCCAGTAATCTTGTAAATAACTTGTTTGTATACTGTTGTTTAGCACAGTACATGGCACATAGTAAGTGCTTAATAAATGCCAATTTACTAGTGACTAATCCTTTAAGCTGTCCACAACAGGTTCAGAGTAGTTATATAGCTTAATGGGAAAACTCTCATTATGAAATCAAGAAAAAACCTGGATTCTTAGTTCCTAAGCTTTCTAGCTATTTGACCAAGTGCCCTATACTTCTCTTTCAGTCTGTTTCCTTGGTTGTAGATGGGTGTATTGATTCTTGTACTACTTATTTATTAGTAGGGTTGTCATGATTAAAAGGTAAATTATAAATTTTAAAATGCTCTCTCTCTCTCTCTATATATATATATATATATATATTTGCCATATATATATATATATGCTTATTCTATACATCCTCTAAATCTCCTGGTTAGGATTTTGGTCAGTCAGAACAAAAGAAAATAAGATTGTGCTGGCCTGAAAGGGAAATTGAAAGGGATGTACTTGCTTTGCGACATAGGGAGTATCCTCCTGGCATGAAATCTGGAAAGGCCAACAGTCTTTGAGCCATTGTTTTTGGGTTTTCTCTCAGTGGGGACTTTTCGGAATATTTCTGCCCGGCATCCTGCTCTGATTTCTTGGCAGGGCCAATGATAGCTGACCTTGGGTGTTAGGAGTTGGGTAAACATCTGCGTCGTTGGAACCTGAATCAAACCCTTGCCAGTCTAATTTAACTAAGATGGTGGCAGTCTTCTGCCACATTGATTCCTTCTAGGGGGGTGGAGCGGGGTGGGGAAGAGGAGAGGAAAAGTTGGAGAAATTGCTTGCTGCAAAGTGGATGTGACAACCCACATTTGATTATATTACCTGAAAGCAGAGCTCCAAGTTGGAGGGATTCAGCTACAAATGTTAAAGCCTGAGTTCTGGTTTTTACATGTTTTCCCACTGGATGGAAAAAGGCCTTTTCTAGACCAGTGATTACCCTCTTAATTTGTCTCCTAGGATGTCAGAAAGTAGCTGAGGGAGAGGGGAGGGAGAGGGGTCGTCAGTAAGATAGGATTTGGAACTTGAGATATGAAGCAGGCAGTTCAGCTAAAATCTAGGCCCAACCACATACTTCCTCAGGGTGGGGAGCAGGTGGGCAGGGAAGCAATCAGTCAGCCCAAAAGTATGGTCTCCTCAAATGGTCTAGAAATTAACTTTCTGGAGCTGAACAGACACCTGTTCCTTTGTCTTCCTAGGTGGCCCGAGGCAGCCGAGATGAAAGCTCTCCTTGGGAGCCGTGCTACCTGCTGAGAAACATGATCAGCAAGTCTCGTGAGTATTTTCTCTGATGGGGAGGGCCAGTTACCCTACATCCCCGGGTGGCGCTGGTATAGTGGGCTGCCTTCTAGACCCCTAATCTGGGGTGGTTAGAGTGGACCATTTCTTCAGGAATGAGAGAGAAGGGGAACCCTTTTTGTATTGTACGAGATGTGAGAATCTGTCCATCTTGAGCTAGAATGAATTTGCTTAGCTGGGGTGCGATTGGAAGGATTATCAGTGGGGAAGGAAGGTGGGGTATGACTAGGAGAAGTGGGATTGGGCAGTGGTCCCCACATCTCCTCTAGTCTCTTTGGATATCCTGTTTGTAGGCTGGAAGATCTTGGCCGTGCTGGCTCTGTTCCTGGTCATGGCCTGGTATTCTATCTCCCGAGAAGACAGGTATGTGCTGCTAGCTTTTATCTCTATTATATTAATTTATTCTCCCCCTCAGAAGCCTGACTCCAGAGCAACTGGTGGGGAATGGAGGTGGGGACAGGGACAAAGCAGAGAGCCTAGGAGAGGCTGAAGCCTGAAAAGATTGTGTTTGGCACAGTGACTTGGCATGTATGTAGCATGTGCTCTATAAATGCTATATAATCCCCCTTCCCATCTCCTTCTTAGAGAAGGCTGAACTCCTTTCTTCCTTGAAGTGGAAATGAGGGTGCTTGTACTGCCTGCCTCACAGGGCTACTGTGATGATCAAATAGGATAATTTTTTGTTTAGAAGAAAGTCAAAGAGCTTTATAGATTGTTAAGGATTGCCCTTCAGATGTCCCCTGGACATAGGAGGGCTGGGACAGCCAGCTGCCCTCGCCGTTGGCCAGGATCCAGGGTGAGCCTATAAGAATAGGACTTGGGGCACTCTGTTGGGCCTGGGATACAAATACTGTAGGGACACAGTTCTCAGGGAGCTTACATTCTACTAGCACAGGACTCATTCTCCCAATATCCTGGACATTTCTAAGGGTAGCCCTAATTGGACCTGTCGGGATTGGGTGCAGTCTTAGGTGCCAAGCTCACGGTGTCCTTGGCAGAAGGGCAGGGGAGCTGCTAACTCCTTTCCCTCCCTCTGTTCTAGTTTTTATTTCCCTGTCCAAATGGAAGGGCTGAAGTGCCCCCAGGGTGAGGTGGAAAAGAAAGCTGCTCAACTGATTGGCAAGTATGTGAGGAGGGGATGGGGGAAGAGGGTGGGGCACCATGGGTAAAAGTAGAGAGCAGAGCTGATTTCAGGGTGAGCTGGCAGGTCCCCTGTGAAGACTGATCCATTTCTAGTAATAGCAACCTTGTGAGAGTTGTAGGGAGAGTCAAACTGTGAGTCTGAGAACAAGGTGGGTGGGAGCTGGTGGGTCTGTCAGTGGGTATGGGAATAGTATTGGGCAGAAGCCTGGCCCTGGTTTTAATGGATGGATGCACTTCCCCCTTCCCTTTTGTCCCCTTCTTCTTCCTGATGCTATAGCTACTCTCGAGACCAACCCACCTTTTTGCAGTTGAAGGATTTTTTTTGGATACAGACAACTTCCACCTACCAGCTGCCTTATGGTGTCAAGGGGAGTGGTAAGTGCAAGTACTTGGGCTGGGCTGTTAATTCCCTTCTCGACCTTGCTTCCTTCTCTCCTGTTTCTGGATCTTACACATTGTTCTCCATGATGCCAGAATACTTAGCCGTGAGCCACAGAGGGACTATCAGTGACTCAATCAGCAAACATTTAAGTGTCTCCTGTGTGCCAGGTTATATCCTAGCTGCTGGAGATGGAGAAACAGAAGCCAAAAAACCCTGCCTTCAAGGAGTCTTCGTTAGTGGTGGTGTATATAGAATAAGAGAGGCATCCAGCTTCTAGAGACCTAAAGGGAGGAGCTTAGCTGGGATGTTTGTATGTGTCAGAAAGACTGGGATACTGTGGGATAGAGAAAGAAGGGGGAGTGAGAAGGGGTTTCAAGGCTGGGGACCGTGCTGCTGCTTCTACCATCTCCCCAATTCTGTTGTCCTTGCAGAAGATGTGCTCCTGAGGGTCCTGGCCATTACCAATTATGCCATGCCAGAGAGCATCCAGAAGTGAGCAAAAACCACCCCCTTCCCCTTGCTCCCTGTCCCTATAGTCTGTCCCCACTGTAGTACTAAGTACTGCCCCTCTTCTCTTCTCCATCCTCTCTCTGTCATTGCAGCCTGGTGCTGTAGGTTATTTCTCTGCCCTGATCTATGGTCACAGGTTTCTGGTCCTGGTATAACCCTTTCCATTTTTGGTTTTCTTCTTGCCCCATCTCGAGGCATTCATGGCCACAGATCAGTCCCCCTAGTCCCCCGAGTCAGAACCAGGCCCAAAGCCAAATCTCCTTTTCTCCCAGGTGTGCCAGGTCTACCAGTCCCCATGGTGACATAGACTGCTGTAGGTGTCACCTTGGTGACAGGATGGAGATAGTGGAAGGATGCTTAGAAAATTGGAGCAGAATTCTACTGATTTCTGCCATTGATAATACTCTCCCTGTCCCCTTCATTTTCTTTTCCATCCCCAGTTTCTCTTCCTCCTTTTCTGTCTCTCTCCACTAAATCTTCCTTTTCTTCTCCTTCCTTGGCACCCTTGAAGTCCAATCTTAGGAATTGGATTCCAATTGGATGCCAGGTACCCCTGCGACTCTCTAGTAAACCCTGTGGGGAATTCTGATTAATGAGACTGAAGGGGGGAGGGTTGAGATTTTGGCACTTTTCCATGATGTATTGATGAAAGGGGAGTCAGTAATTGGTTGTCTGGTTGTGGAGAGGGGTAGAGGAGGTAGCAGGTAGGGTTCCCTGATATTCTCCCACTCTGTGGCAGGTTGAAGTGCCTCCGGTGCGTGGTCGTGGGAAATGGCCATCGGCTAAAGAACAGCTCTTTGGGGAACACCATCGACAAATATGATGTGGTCATCAGGTTGGTGTGGTGTTCTGGGATGTTTTTTCCCTTCCTTCCTCCTGGAAGTGGAAGTGATAGCAGCTTAGGTCCCTTGTGTGTCTGTCCAAGAGCAGGGCTAGCTCCTCATTTTTGAGGGATCACCTCAGTGCCCTTGTGCTGAAATCTAATGACTGTCAGTGGACCTGGATTCATATACCATTTCTTCCTCTTAGTGTGATCTTGGACAAGTTATTTATGTCCTTGGGCCATCTGTGAAATGAGGAGTTTATCTTTGTTCTTTTAAGACTCTTTTATCCCCAAATTGAAGAGTGTAGGGGACAAGCAAAATTCTCATGAATAATGATCAGACCATTTCCTCCATCCCAGGCTGAACAATGCTCCAGTGGTTGGCTACGAGAGTGACGTGGGATCCAAGACCACCATGCGTCTATTCTACCCAGAGTCTGCCCACTTTAGCCCCAAAGTGCAGAACAACCCTGATACCCTCTTGGTTCTGGTACCCTTCAAGGCAATTGACTTTCACTGGATTGAGACCATCTTGAGGGATAAAAATCGAGTAAGTGCAAGGACCTGCAGAATAGGGTAAACTGGTGGTCAAGCCCTGCAATCTGAGTCAACCTCCACTCCTTCTATGCCCAGGATTCCTGGAGTATTAACAGATATGGGTGATCCAGCCTTGGGCCTCTGGAAATCAATACATAATTACTCTATTTTCACCTGGGGTCAATGTCTAGTAGTCTGGTGTCCCAGGTCTTGTCCCTGCTGGGGAAGCCTGCCAGAGGCTGAAGAGGTTCCTGAGCGGAGTGCAGGCTGTAGCAGGTATGGAGTGATAGTGGGAGACAGGGCCCAGAGCACTGGCCTTCTTATTTCCCCTTCCCCCACAGGCATTGCTGGGGCTTGAGAGCTGAAGGGAATGAGATTCTCTCTCTCCTCTCCTCTGGAAAATAGAAAATTCCATGTAGATAAAGGCCCTTATCTCTAACTTATCTCATCTTGGGAGCTGGACTGCAGCTTAGAGCTATTGGTGATCTGCTGTTCACTCCCTCCGGAGATCTTCAGGAGAAGTCCACAGCCCCCCACCCAGGGCATTTTACTGTGCCTGTAACTCCAGTCCCTCTAGGGAGGAGAGCAGGCTACCGTGCTTGCTCGTGTCTCCGCAGAGATGGAGACCAGCTGTCTTTGCTCTTCATAGTGTGACCCAGTGTATAAAATAGGACAGCTTCTTGCAGCTTCCCCTCACAGCCTGCCCTCTAACCCCCTCTCTTCTCTTCCCTCCTCTTCCCTGCAAGTAGCCCCTCTTTCAGGTTTCCCCTGCCTTGGGGCTGGGCTCCTCTGTCTCTCATCTCAGACCTATTTCTCCCATCATTCCGTCTCCCTCTGCCATGTCAGGCTAAAGTCTGCTCTTTAATTCTTCTCTTCCTCCAGGTGCTAAAGGGCTTCTGGAAACAGCCCCCCCTTATCTGGGATGTCAACCCTAAGCAGGTTCGGATCCTTAACCCCTTCTTCATGGAGGTCACTGCTGCTAAACTGCTGAGCCTGCCCATCCGGCCATCCCGGAAGATCAAGCAGGTGACTGGCTGGGGGGAAGGCAAGGAGAGTTGAGTTTGGGTTGGATTGAGATCCTGTACCTGGAAGCAGTTCAGAGCTGGGTAGGGGATGGGACCTGCCCTCTGGGGACTATGAAACCTGAGGATTTCTTCCTTAATCCTTTCGCTTCTCCTTTCCTGCCACTCCCAACTTTCCCCTAATCCTCTGCCTTCTCCCAGAAACCCACAACAGGCCTGCTGGCCATCACACTGGCGCTACATCTCTGTGACCTGGTACACATTGCTGGCTTCGGCTATCCGGATTCCTCTAACAAGAAGCAGACCATTCACTACTATGAGCAGATTACTCTCAAGTCAATGTCTGTGAGTTTCAGATAATTTCTCTGGGGTTCCTGCCATCTCTCGTGACGCTTGTGACCTTTAGCTAGGGAGAAAAGGAAGTCAAGGCTGCAGAGGGAGTGATTGATAAGCCATGGAAGAGAAGAGAGGGGCACAGTGTGGGGGAAGATGGCCTAGTTCCTCAGGAAGGGAAGCCAGACTAGTGCTAGGGTAAAAGAAAGTCCATGCTGGGAATACCCCTCCCAGTCCTGGGTCAGAAGGAGAACCCAGGAGATCTGACTCCCAGACCAAGGTTCCCTCTATGTTGGGTTACTCTTGATTTTACAATCCTAATCTTTTTTCTATTGAGAAGTCAGGACCTGGGGATGAGGGAAGTCCTCTGGGATGGGGATGGTTGTGAGAAGGGAACTTTCATGAGAACTGGAAGTAGGACAAAGAAACCTTGTGAGTTCCTAAGTGTGTTCTCTTAAAATTTCCAAAGGCTTCAGAACACAACGTCTCTCACGAGGCCCTGGCCATCAAACGGATGCTGGAGATTGGAGCTGTCAAGAATCTTACTTACTTTTGACTTGGACAAGAACTGTACCAGTCAGTCTGTCCACCTTATTGCCAGAGGAACCACTCTTGCATGGTTATGGGGAATCCTGGTGCTTGTAAAATGCACTTGGACCCCACTCTCTTCAGCCACAGGAAGAGGGCCCTGGGACTGGCCAAGAGTGGGTTGGGGGCAGTGCCCCAGGCTACATCTGAGAAGTCCAGGGCCCAGCAGGTTATGAGGCCATGGAATCGTAATGAAGAATATGGAGTTAGAGTTGGTGCTTTCATGACCACTTTCCCCACTGGGGCCAAGAGACTGTTTAATGTTCTATTTAATTGGGATATAGGGGGATGGCAGGAAGAGTCAATGCCTTAGCCACATGGGAAGGAGTTATGGGCTGGTCCCATAGTACTCCCTGGAAAGAGAGAACCAGGGCCTTCATGGGCACAATACAGTATTTTTTCCATTTTTTTTAAAATACCCACACAAATGTGATGGGGCCTTTGAGGCCTGGACTTAAGAGTACTGACAGCCCAAGAAGTAGGCACAGATTCTGAAAATGTTGTTTGGGACAGGGGCTGCTGCCTCCCAGCTGGCATGGGAGGAGAATGAAGGCATGCAGGGGTTCTTCAGGGGAGGGCCCCCATTTTTGAAATAGGTTTATGAACCTGTCATTAAATATTTTTCCTCAAAGGAAGATGGAGTCACATTTTATGATTAGGTGGGAATGGGATGGAGGGGTTGGAAGCAGGGGGTAGCTGTAAGAGCCAAAGAGACAGCTCCCATTTTTGGCATGGGACGGAGTCTTGAGGGCTGTTGTCTGTCATCTTCCCAGTGTCCTTGGTGCTGGGAACGCAGTGGGAATCAGACTTGACCTTGTTGTGAAGGGAGTGTTCCCTCTCTCACACAGCTTGCTTGAGGACACAGGCAGGGAGCTCTGGCCAGAGCCTCTCCTGGTGTTCAGAGCTGCCCTGCCCACCGTGTATCATCAGGTTTGGATTTCTAAAAACTCCCTCTGCTTCCTAAAGGGTTGGAGACTGGGCGCCCAGACAACTGGACAGGCGAGAAGGGTGGGGACAGAACCTCTCTCTCTTCCTCTGGACATTTGTGCCCGCCCCACTTATCACTTCACAGAATCCCAGGATGGCAAGCGTGTTTTGGAGAGTGGGGCGGAGTCAGACATCTGGAGCCGGATTTCCCTTTTCTTGATGCTCCTTCTAATCAGAGCTAGTGCAAGCCAGGTGCCTTGTGTCAGTTCCAAATGATTGGGTAGGAAAAGGCTGGGGACTGGGGTCAGGTCAGTGTTCCCATCTCGAGTCTCGGCGTGCATGCTGCTGCTCTCTCCACCCACTCCTCCGATCCCGCAGTCATTGCTGGCTGCCAGCTGGGCCTCCTGCCACCACACATCTGTTCTGATTTGTCCCTGAGTGGAATGGGACCCACAGCTGTGTTCTTGGCCTTTCCCAGGGTCTGGGAGGTGGCCAGTCTCAGGCAGGACAGACAGAAGGGCTGGAAAGAATTCCTGTGGGGATGTTGGGGTAGGTCTATATGTATTTGTGTGTGTGTGCGGGTATGGGAGGCCCTGATCCCAGGGAATAGGAAGAGAGTTTCCGGACCATAGAGCAGGGATGCTTAACTTGGGGTTCAGAAACTCCATGAACTTGGGTGGGGAAAAATAGATTTTTATTTTTACTAATCATTGACTGAAATTTAGCATTTCCTTCAATTGTATAAAAACATAATTCTGAGAAGGACTTCTTAGGCTTAATCAGATTGTTGGAGGAGTCCGGGACACAAACAAGGCTAAGAATCCCTGAACCAGAGCTTCATTGAGTGAAAGGTTTGAACCCTTCTCCCTCTGTTTCAGACAGTGCAGAGATTTCTTGGACCTATTTCATGACCACCCATTTGATTTCCCAATCCCCAAGCTAAAAACTTCAGGAACATCAGCGCCCCACCACTCACAATGGAGAAGAAGTTCTGGGGTGTAGGCCCTCTCCTAGCTTTGCCTCATTAGTGTTGGCATCTAGTATCCTGGTTTGCCTCTTGTTCCAGCATTAGAAAGCAACAGTGAGAGTGTACTCCCCTTTTGGGGACCAGTAGGAATGGCTGCTCTCACATGCACTCCAGCTGTTCTGGACTACAGCCACAGCCTGTTACTGAATGTGCCTAAATGTGAGCCAGATCCACCCCCTGCTCACGGTCCTTAGCTATGCAATCCCCCCCCAATATACATCATGTCGTCATGCTCCCCAAATAGATGCCCGAGAGACTCGGGCACATGTATACATACGGTCATTATTCATCTGTGCGCTTGGGTGGAATTACACAGTCACACATGTGATAGTCACTTTGAAAGACAATGAGATATGCTTGTACCCCAGAGCCAAGTTCCCAGCTTGTGGTGTGACCCTACTTCTTGAGTCAGGGTGAAGGAGGAGGGGGAAGCCTGAGCACATCTGTAGTGAGATGGTTCCTGCTCTTAAAGGAGGAGGAAATTGTCCTTTCAAGAACCATTACATGGATGAAATCTAGTTTGAGGATGATAAATTGAAGAAGGAGCTTGGTACAGAGCCTTAAACCTCCCCCTTTCTCCTCCCTCTCATCCCCCCACTTCTTGGGACAAAGCCACTGTGTTCTTGTGGGATGCTCTGGAGTGCAGAGCTTGACTGTGCCCTGGGAGAGCCTTAGAGAAAAGTTTGGCAGGGAGTTTTCTTTTATTCCGCTATTTCCCTTTGAATACATCTAGAAGACATACTCCTGCAGTTCAGTGTATGGTAGGTGGGGCCAAGAGGGAAAGGAGGGAAAACACTGGGGAGGAAAGGTAATTGTCAGTCCTACCTTTGATCCCAGGAATCCAAGTAGGTTTCTGGGACAAAGAAGGTCAGGAAGCTGGGTTTTCTATTGTGGTGTTATCACTCAACATCAAAAAGACCTCATACAAGACCGGCCATTACCAGTATGATCTTGGATGTGTGCCCCAAGCAACTTAACACCATAATAAACTTCAGAGGTGTAAGGGATTGGTATCTCTAGAAGGGTGCTCCATCTTTCCATCAGAAGGAATGTTTCAGAGCTATAAAATCTCAAATCTGTACCAAATCCTCTAGTTTTAAAAAAAAGCCTTAAGGTCAAAGGGTCCTCATCTCCTTATCAGCATCAGGTAGCTGACTATCGGTAAGGCCTGGGTCATGATTTTTCTTTTCCCTTCTCGTCTATCATGAGAGTGAGCTTCCAAGTCTTAGACCTGAGGCAGCAAAGGCAAGCAATGTGGGACATCGGACTTGAACACAACCAAGGGGCCCGGAAGCTCTGCTGGACAACAGTTGCATGAGGGGTGGGGCCGCCTTCAGGGAAGGGTCTCGGGGCCCTGGGGGCTAGTGATTCCTTTGGTCTTGACGTTAATTATCCGAATGAATCGCTTGCCAGCTTGCCTGGCTTTGATTAACCCACGTTCTACGCCCGCCTCGGAGACGAGGGGAGAGAGAGGAGCGGGCCCGAGTTAAAGGCCTGCCAGGCGGCGGGGGAACATGGCTCTCCCTGACCACTCTTGGAGTGGAGAAGGGAGGAAGGGGGGGTAAAGGGGCACCGGAGATTTGGAGCTGGAAGGGTTTGAAGAAGTCCAAACCCGTAACTGCACAAGCTGGGAAACAGACCTAGAGGTTTTTAGGAGAAGAGGAGATGAGGGAGGATGGAGGGGAATTTAATTACGCGGGCGCGCCCGGACTGTGGGGACGCGGAGGAGGCTTTTGAGTGGTGGATGAGCGCCCAGTAACATTTCCGACCACCTGCTGTCTTCAAAGTCTCCGGGGTCTGGGGTGGGCGGCCCGCGCTTGCGTAGCCCCGGGATAGCTCCGGCTGGAGTTCTCTGCCCGCCTGCCCCTGCGGCTGGTTCCCGGGGCTGGGGTGCCCTCGGCGCGTGCTCGGCTCTCCGCGGGAGTCCCAAGGGGGTCCCAAGGGAATGGCTCCTCCCGGTCCTGGCCGCCGGGGAGAGAGGAGCCCCCAGCCCCGAGCTAGAGCTCACCCCGCGCGGGGGCTAGGGCTCGCTGCAGCCGCAGCTGGAGGGTCTCCCTTGGGAAACGGACGCATCTCTTTCTGCAACCTTTCTTGGTGGGGGGAACACACCCATTCCCTTTATTACAGTGGACAGCTTTTACTCCCAGCCTTCTCAATACAAATGTGCGCTTAATTTCCGTCTTGCTTCATTTCCAATCCCACTTTGCTCTGACAGTAGGGCGTAAATGGAACGGCAAACATGTGGTTGGGAAGGAGAAGTATTGGGGGGAAAGTATCCCCAGGGGAAAGTCATTTATTTGGTGGTGTAAGAGTCTCCTGCTGTGATTCCGTTTTGGTGGCTGAAAGTGCTCTCCAGATTTGCCTGTTCCCAAAGACAGTGTCCAGCCGGGTGGGAGGACGGGCGGAAACCGGGCTTGGAAAAAACGCTTGCTCGCTTGGGTTCCATTATCTTGCTGAGAGAAGGAGAGAAGGGTGGGTGGGTTTAGGGGATGGCTTGGCTGCTTATAGAGAACAGTGTCCAGTTCTGGTTGCCCCGGCTTAGAAGGAACGTTGCAGGCTGCATGGGATGTGTTGGGGGAGTGATAGACCATGATAGAGAAATTAGGTCATGGGAAGATGGGAGATTGGTGGAGGGAACTGGTACTAGTGAGCCTGGAGAATGTTAGCTGCTAGACAGATCACTCTTTAAGTATTTGAAGGAATGTCCCGTGAAAGAAGGATTAGGTTTGTTCTGCTTGGCCCCAGAGGGTAGAACTATGGCCAGTGGATATAAGAGAAGCAGATTTTAGCGCAGCATAAGGAAAAACAAAACTGCCTAGGAATTAGAGTTGTCCAAATGCCCGGGGGTGGAAGTCTCTGAAATTTAATGCAATAAAGTTCGATAAAGAAGAAGCAGGGAGCTCCTGCTCACTGGGAAGTTTTGAGCACAGGCTGGCTGACTTTCGGAGGGGATGCTCTGAGCAGGATTCATGTTTTGGGACAAGTGACCGACAAGGTCCTTTTGAGCTCTGCAGTTAAAGACCTTTTCCAATGCTAGGACTCTATAATATGAAAATAGATCATTGGCATAGGGAGTAGGTATGACATATTTAAAGGTCCAGTTAAAAAAAGAGATGAACGCCATTGAGTAACAACAGGATTCTAGAAGAAATCGTGTGTTAAAATTGTGGAAAAACTAAATGGAAGAGTGTAATGTGTGGGGGGAAGTAAGACCAAAACTGGCAGCCAGGACCGTAACATGATCTCGGGCTTCTTTAAGAGAGTCACAGTGTCCAGCACTGGGAGTGGGAGTGATAATCCCAATGTACTCTGCCCTGGTCAGACCACACAGGGAGAATTACATCCATGTCTAGGAGTCCCGTTTAAAGAAATGCATAGAAGATCAAGGAAACATTCAGAAGTTCATGATGTGGTAGGTGAGATGAGAATCAGTTGAAAAAACTGGATATATCACTGGAGAAGAAAGGACTTTGGGGCTTGTTTAGCAGATTTCTGCTCAGCCCTAGAGGGTGGAATAAGGAAATAGCAGAGAAGCAGAAGCTTGGTGCGAAGGAAAAAGGACAAACAACTGTAAACCAATGAGATCGATCTAAAACCTAAGGGATTGCCTATGTTCTTGGTCACCGAAAGTGTTCAAACAAAGGCGAATGGCTACTTGTCAGATTTCCTGTAGGGTGATTGTACAAGATAGCCTAAGACATCCTTTCTAACTGAGATTCTGTGAATTGATCCATATACATATAAAAATCAGGTGATGAGAGTGCTTTTGAACAAAGTTTGTGAAACACTCCTAGGTTTTTGGAGAGTAATAATAAACTAGCATTTTATATAGTGCTTTAGGGTTTTTCTTTTCATAGCAATCCTAGGAAATAGATACTGTTGTTTTCCTATTTACAGATGAGTCTTGAAATGGTTAGGTGACTTGCCTAGAGCCACACAACTAGTAAATGCCTGTGACTGGATCTGAACTTTGGTCTTCCGGATTCCAGTGCTCCATCCTTATCAATGAAACAAACAAACTTGTGAGGGGTGATGAAGATGAGGGATGATTTTGCAATCACAAAATTGCAAAAGTCTTCTTATGCTAAAATTTTGTGTGATTTTTTAGCATCTCCTTGGTGTTCCACCAAAATAAGTGCACCCTAAGACCCATGTCTAGCAATTCAGTAAGGAAGTGGTTAGTTATTTATAATTGGGTTTCCTTTTAAGCTGTTGCTCAGTTGACCCTTTTTGACAGGGGGAATTTTGAGGTTGCAGGATAATGTCCAGTGCTGGAGATTTCCTATGCTTGCAATCTGATTTGAGGGGGGGGGAAATAATTTTTAAATGAAGTCATTGGGGAAAGGAAAGTTCTGTTTGAATTAATTGAGAGACTTATCTGTTCATGAGAAGGGGAAAAAGAAGAAAAACTATAGCAGCTTTGGGAGACTGAAATACTCTCACGATTCTAGAATTTGTGCAAGCAAAAACTTATGAATTCTGGAAAGTGGAAGGTCTCATATGCTATTTCAAACTTCCAGAAAGGGCCAAGCTTTTCTCTATTGAAAGCAGGCATGGTTATTTCGCATGTGGAGTCTGCAATACTTGAAGTGCAACCACTTGAAGGAACTCCAAGAGTCCCATCTAGTAAGTTTCTGGGATACTTCTACCCACTTAAAAATTCTAATCATCAAAGGAAATTCTCATTCAAAAGTATAATGAAATGCTCTATTTACATACAATGCTTAATTCACTTACAAACTAAATAATAACTAACAATAATAAACTGATAAACATTAACTACTTAATGAAAAATCAATTTATTCACATCTATTCAGGCTCAATTACTCTGGATCTTGTTTGTCTAGGGAAAGTGACAAAAGCAGGCAGATGGGAACTCTCTTCATTTTGTAATTAAAATATGCGTGTAGGAGTCTCTCCAAAATTTGCTTTCCAAGTCAATTTTTGTGTGACTTCATCTTTGGGGCCTTCTTATCAGCATTGCTTCCAATAGCAGCATCATGAATTTACATTTAAACATCAGGCACCATTCTCATAATATTGGGAGAGGAATCGTTAGGCTAGAACACCTGAACTGTTCCTCTTGCCTGAGCAATTAGAGGATGGTCTTTCAGAATGGGTGATTTCATCCATGAGAATGAGTCACACAAAGATATGTGGAATTTGTCTTCAGTTACCTTCATCTTCAAAGGTTGGGAAAGGAGATCAACTCAATTCAGGCTCCTAAAGTGATGGAGAAGTGAACTTCAGAGAGATCTTGGAGAAGTCATCCCTTTATGTTACCGTCGATTTGCTTTATCAAGACTCTCCCTTACCTTCTCACCTATATCTTTCCAGAAGTTAAACTTGTGGCATGGGGAACTGCTATATCCCTCTTTCCCAAAGGATTTCTGCAAACTCCAAGCTTATTCTAAGAAATTTTCCTGTGTGTGTGTGTGTGTGTGTGTGTGTGTACACACAGATTTCTGTGTCAAGGTGAAACAATATAGTTGGTAGAGAACAGTTGTATGGCACCTCCTCTGGTGAAATAATCCTTTTCCTTAGGAAAGAGGAAATATTGCCTCAGAATGTTGTGTTTATTCATATCTTAATATAAACTTAGGAAATGCCTTTCAGACACACTATTGTTGAAATGATTGATATGAGGAACTCTTCATCTTTTCTTGTAACAGGGTAACTGATGGATGGAATAAGAAGAAAAATCCTTAAGAAATTGAAAAAGGAGATTTTTTTGGGGGGAGAGCAAAGTTTTCAAGAATTAAGATTCTTTGCTTTTTTATTTTGTTTTGTTTTGATTTACTTTAGGAACTTCCTTTAAAAAACAAACTAACTTTGTCTAGATTGAATTCTGGGAAAAGTTAGTTTATCTTAAAGTCAAAATAACTAAGGGAATCTGAGTCACCCCTAGGATCCTGGGGTGGTAGTGGCAGATCTGACAAATATATGGGAATTGTGGAGGGAGTAAGTAAACTTCACGTTAAGGAAGACTGGGAATCTGGCTTTACTGACTAGCATATTCTTTTACTTCTTTTCATTCAGAAACTCAAGATTCTAGTCCTAGAGTTGGATATTTTCATATTCTTCTCCCTTAGGGAGAGAAATCATGTGAGTTCTTTGTGCTTCTTGTTTCAGAGAAGAGAGTATCAGAACACAGAAGCAAGAATACAGACACAGACATAGACTGAATGGATAAAATCTGTAATCTATGATCTATCTTTAAATGGCTTGAAAAGGAGGAAAAGACTAAAAGATATATTTAAGGAAATTCTGCTTAAGTACAAGACTTTTTAAGTGAAGCAGTCTATCAAATTACAGGGTCTGCAGCAGCAAAAACTTTCATTTGTCTGCTAAAGACAGTCCTCAGAAAGGATGAGACAAAGTGAAAGTTAGCAAGGAAGCAAGTAGATTATTCCCTACATTAATAATTTAGTTCTTCAATTTATCCATGCCCTCACTAGAAGAAAGCATAATCTGACATTTTTTTTTTCAAATTTCTGTTTCAAACTTTTGGAGAGATGGGAAATTATGATTATAAGGAAAAGAGTTTGAAGATTTATCAGAAACTAGATTATTTAATGAGAGAAGAGCATGAGGCAAAAGAGAATGCAGTACCCATAGTGATTCATTCTTGTCCTCCAAGCTTTAAGAGGGTGCTTTAATTTAAAGGTTTTAAAATTTTACTGATAAAATTTGACATAGTTAAGAGGATATTAGAGAAAAGGTGCCGATTTGTACCTAAGGATTGATATTTTCTTACATCTTACTTCAAATAGTATTTTAATTTAAATTTAACAATAAATATAGATGATTAGGTTAGCTAAATATTTATGCTACCTATTAATGACTTATTTTTATAGAAAAAGCTCACCTAAATGTGGACTTAACTAGGAAAGATATTAATTGCTTTGTCTTATTCTCCACAAAACAAACATCACTTTCTACCTACTTAATGTGACCTACTCTAACTGAAGGCCTAATGCCTAGAAGGAATTTGGGAAAGTATCTGAAAAGTTAATCTTGTTTCTGTTATGGCATATATCACAAATAGGATGATGAGGGCCACTGTATTTCAGTATCTTAAATAAAAACAAACAAACAAACAAGGATTTTTGATAGTTCCTCTTATTATCATAAATAGTATGCACATAATTTCCAAGAGATTGAAGTGGATAGGTAAAAAATGTTTTCTTGTAGGGTCTTTTGAAGAAATTGGATTCTTATCATTGGTATGTGCATCATTATCTGCATTATTACTATATAAAAGTATATTTGATACTGGAAAATTTCAAGATCTCCTTTTGAAAGGAGGTGTTTGAGGAGGAATCATCAAAGAGAAACTGACTTGGGTCAGGAAAATCAGGAGTTAAAAATGTTTCTTCTGCTAATCTCAGCTCTGGCCAGTGTATTCTGGATCAAACCCAGAACTTAATGGTATGTGCTAATGGGAGAGTGTTTCTTTAAACAGAAAAAAAAAATAACAATTCAGTTGGTTTTGAATATTGGCAGATGGACTCAGATGTACTAGTAGTGATTTTAAAGACCTCAGGGGAAGTCTACTTAGGATAATAAATTTAGAATTGAAAGGGACCTCAAAAGTCACTTAGTTTTTGATATTCAGATGAGGAAACTATGAAAACTGGAGAGGTTACCAAGGTCACACAGACGGTCAGTTACTAGAATCAGGAGTAAAATTCAGGTTCTTGTATTTTAAATTCAGTGTTCATTCTACTGTGATTTCGCAGCCTCTCAAGAAGGAAAAAAAATATTAAGTCTGACTTTTCTTAAAGATAGAATTTGTCTGGAAAAAATGTTCCATATAAATTCTGGACAGAAAAAGTAGATCAAAGTCAATAAAGTCCTCCTAAATAGCGACATACCCAAATCTCATCTATTCTGAAAGAAAAACAAAATCACTCAGGTCCTACTATCTCCACAAGCTATCTTTTCTCTTTCCTTTTAGAGCCAAATTGCTACAAAAAGTTCTTTACCCACACAGCTTCCACTTTCTCTCCTCATTTACTTTTCAGTCCTCTGAAGTCTGACTCCCAACCCCATCACTCAACTGCAACTGCCCACTCCAAAGTCACCAGTGATCAGATCTAAATCTAAATACCTTTTCTCAGTCTTCATCCTTCTTTTAATAGCATTTGATGCTGTTGATCTCCTTTCTCAGAATACTTTCTTCCCTCTGGGTTATCATCATAATACTCTCTTTTGGTTCTCCTACCCGTATGAAAATTTCTTCTCTTCACATATAGTATACCCCATTACTGTGACTGTGTCCCAAGGCTCTGTACTATTCTGCTATTCTTTCTCCACATTCTCTCAATTGGTGTCTTTATTAGTTCTCATAGATGACTCCCAAATCTATTTAGATATAATTGCTCTCCTGATTTTAAGTTGTTCATCTTCAAGTACTATTGGATATTACAAACTAATGTTCTGTTGGCTCAATATATCCAGACAGAACTCATTATCTTTTCCCTTCTTTTTTTCTAAACTCTGTTTCTATCAAGATCACTATCATCTTTAGAGTTACCTAGGTTTGAAGATTCCTCAATTTACCTCATTCCACATAGCTAATCAGTTGACATATCTTGCCATTTCTATCTCTCACATCTCTTTATACACTTAGCCACCACTCTTATTCAGGTCCTTATCAACTCTTGCTTGGACTATTGCAATGGTTTAATTGGTCTCTTCCTGCTTCAAGTATCTCACTTCCCTGGAGTCCACCTTCCACTCATCTAATAAGTGATTTTTTAAAAAGCACAAGTTTGACAATCTTACTTTAATCAGTAAACTCCAGTAACTACCCATTGCCTCACGGCTCAAATTTAAGCTCCTCTTTTTAATTTGTAAAGCTTTCCACAGCCTGTCCCTAATCGACCTTCCAGCCTCCCCTTTCCTACATTCTATGGCCCAGCCAAACTTTTTTCTTCCTGTTTCTTACACATAACCATACCTTTGTGTCATTGTGTTGGCGCTCCTCTTTGTCTAGAATGAGCCTCTAACTCTCACCTCTTAGAATACTTTTATTTCCTCAAAACTTTTCAATATCACTATTGCTATTGAATCACTACATACCTTCTATTTAAGTTTTTTCAGGAAATTCCCTCCCTGTCCTATTTCAAGTTCCCATTCCCCAAATTTAACTTGTCTTTATTTTTACATATATTTATATGTGTATATATGTGTGTATATGCACATATACATTTAAAATATATACATACACACAAACATATATATGTATATAGTCTCTATAGAATATAAGCTCCTTCAAGGCAGGGACTACTAATATTTTTGGCTTTATTTTCACTGTCTGACTTATAGCAAGTGCTCAATAAATGTTGATTGATTGATTCCAATAGCCATAGAAACTTCTTGGAGAAGATATTTACTAATTCATTGCGGGACTCCTTGAATACCGAAGGGAAGATTCTGGGAATCAGATAGGCAGGGGCCAACCCCCATCAAAAATTCCTCAGACAGAGTTGAAGCAAGGAATAGGAAAATGGAATTAGATCTACCACTTAGGCTGTGACATTTAAGTTCATCTGTGGGGTTAGACTGAAGTTATCTAGGGAAAAGATTTCTGTACCCTCTAAACATCAATTCTATGCTTGTATACGTTATTTTAATTTCCTTTAGTTTTCAAGCTTTTAAAAACAAATTCAGCCTTTTTCTCTTGTGGAATAAGGTAAGAAGGTGTTTGTACTATTTGGTAGGGGTGGTAGGAAAGGTTGTAGCCAAATATGATAGTAGCAATGTTAGGGATCCTGGAAAAAGTACAAAGCAGAAGGAAACCTCCAAAGCTATCAGAATTTCAGTTGATGAGTATCCCCTATCTGCCCATGTGTCTTTCTTTACTCATGAAGCCCAGAGACATCATCCAACCCTTTGACTCCAAGCCCCAAAGGCAAAGCGATTTGGTATGACATTTATGAAAGAATTGCAGTCTATTATTCTAGGAAACACAAAGAAATGATAGAAATAGCCTCCTATTTCTACTCGAACTATGCTACTAGAACTTGAGCTGTGCGAAGTTCTAGGCTAGCAGCAAGACCCTATTTCAGCCTTGGTGACAGGTGGCAGTCACAGACCTGCATTTCTTGACAGGCTTCTCTTTTGGAGGTCACAAGAGTTAATCCTTATTTCCAGTTTATCTTGTTTGAATAAAGTTGCTTGCCTGAGCTCCCCCATTAGAGTGTGATCTCCTTGGGATAAGGGTTTTCTTTTACCTTTCCTTGTATCCTTAGCAAGTAGTACAATGGCTGGCACTTAGTTGGTACTTAATATTTATTGACTGACTTTCCATTCCCTTCCAGTCTTTCAATATTGCTCCTGAAACAAAGGCTTGGGGGGCCACTGTCTGATTACTGTGATGGAAAAGGGGCTTCTCTTATGGATCCCAGAGCTCTCCCTGTTTTCCTGGGCTGTCCTATGTTCTTCACTAGCCCTGACTGCAAGGGTGTAAGTGAGATGTATGCAGGGTAGAAGGCCGTAGACTGGCTTTTGGCTCACTTCTCATGGACCAGCTGCTGAGGATCTTCAGAAGAATGGAGAATCAGCAAGGGGCTATTCCCACTGAACCAAGTGGGGTGAGAGTCAGACTATGCTGCCATCCCATAGAGTGGAGGATACTAAGAACTGCCTTCCAGTACACACACTGCCCAAATTCCCTTTGCAATCATGCATTCATTTTCACCATACCCTGCCCCATCTTTCCATGGAAAGAAACCTGACCAGAGAAACTCTCACACCTCTTATATTAACTCCAGTTGTGCTATGGGGGGTACACAAAGCAATTGGGGAGCGCAGAGAGGTTCCGTGTTACAGAAGGAGGGATAGGTTTTGGCAGGGGCTACTTTCGGGGTATAAATTCTCCCTCATCCTTCTCCCTCTCAGGACCATCAGCCTCCAAGTAGATCAGCCCCTGCCTCAGAATCCAGGGATGTTGAGTCCAAAGACAGAATTGCAATAATATGGACACAAAACACCAAACAGAAATGGGGGGGGGTGTCCCCACCAAGTTGGTTGGGAGCGCATCCCGCTTAGGGCTGCTATTGGCTTCCCAGTCTCCAAAGTAGTAGCTATGAACAGCAGGGAAAGGTAAGGGGTGCCCGGGGTGACTTAGGAAGAGCTTCCTGATTTCCCCAAGATTGCAGAGGAGCATAGGAGGAGGGAGTGGGGGAGTGGGGTTACCTGGGGGGAGAGCCCCAAGTATGAAGAGCAGTTTCATTAAAGCAAAGTGGTAGCTGCTACCAGAACCTGGGGGAAGGAAAGGCAGCAGCGGGGTCCCTGGGAATGGGCTGGGGGCCGGAGTCGTCCAGCACTGGGCTCTACGTCCTCCGCTACACTCTGTGTCCTGATTTCCCACGCCGCGGTCAGGGAGAGAGATTTGTGCTTGTTCCGAGCTCAGAAGTGGGTCGGTGTCGGGGGCGCGATGCTGCCCCGGGGCTCGGCGGTCCCGGGCCCCTGCACAGTTCCCTGGGACGCCCCTCCCCAGCCCGTCCCCATAGGTTTGGGTCCTTCAGACGTGAGTCTGCATCCTCCGCTGCAGGGGCCGGCTGGGGTCCGAGTTCTGCGAGGAGGACTGCGAGTGGTGGGAGGAGGAGGCGGAGGCTTTGCTGGCCTTGTCGAACTGCACGTAGCCGTCCTGCTTGCCGCTGCTGCTGACGCTGCTGTCACACTGCGTGTCCAGGAAGGAGCTGCTGTCGCTGAGCGAGCCCCTCTGGAACTCGCGCTCGCACAGCTCGATGGAGGAGCTGCCCATGCCCAGCACGAACCTCTGCCCGTAGTCGTAGAGCCGGCTCTGGCCGCTCAGGGTGCTGTAGATGTTGGTGAAGGACATGCCCGTGGGCACGCGCTGCTTGCCGGCCGGCCGCAGGTCCGGCTGGCAGCTGGAGAGGGAGATGGTGGGCGTGGAGTGGTGCTCCTTGAAGGTGTTGACGCTGTAGTAGCCGTTGGTGGGGTCCTGGGCAGGGAAGAGGGGGGCGTTAGAGACCCTAAACCGGGCACTGGGTGGGTCCGCCCAAGGGATCCACGGAGGGGAGGGGTTCAAAGGGAGCCCTCATGCTCAGAACGGACCGGGACCCATTAGCACCGTGATAATCCGTGCTGAATTCTATGGGTAATTTGCAATTAGAACAATCATCCTGAACACCCGGAAAAATAACACTCCCTGGGAGCGGCAGCGAGGAGCCCGGACATTTTGTGCGTGTGTGTGTTGGGGGGGGGGGGTGACCCTAGGACGGCCTTCTGCCCACTTTCTTGCCCAGGGATCAGTGGCGGGGCCCACGGGCTCTCTCTGGTTGCACCAGCTGGAGATTGGAACATGGATCTTAATCCATCTCTGTCAATCCCACAGCTGTCTTCAGAACACCTGCTTTTTACCTTTAGGTTCTGGAATTCTTTCTCCTCCTCCTTGAGCACCTCGAGCTGTTTTAGAACCGAGTCCTGCTGGAATTCCCCTCGATCCATCTGCAATACAAAGGAGGGCTTTCTGTGAAAGGGAGATAGGCATTCCCAATTTTCCCCAATGGGAAATAGAGGAGTCTGAACGTAGAAGGTGGTACTTTCCCTAATTACTTTTCTGGAAGGATAGAAAAGCTCAGATAAAATTTCAGACTTTATTATTTTTGCTTCTTAGATCCACAATGGGAGAAGAGAGAGGGGGCAATAAGGATTGCCTTGCCTTCATTTGGGCCTTGGAGTTACTCTCTAAAAGCTCTGCTTTCCAATTATAGGAGAACCTAATATTGGCTACAAATCAGTCCCTCCTTCATTGAATAAGTGGCAAACTTCATCTAAAACAATGTCAGATTTATGAAAATGAACTTCATCTGCCAGAAGATAGAAAACAATTAGACATAAAGTTAATAAACTTGAGTCCCTAACATTGATAGTGGATGCTCCATATGTTTTTGCTATATTAAATTTACAACCATCATGACGCATATTATGATACATATCATTTCCTGTTTCTCACATTTTTTATTACTTGTGATGTTAGTCCAAGGTCCCAGCTTATTCTTAACTGGGCCTCCTTTCCTGTCTCCCACCCTTCCTTCTAACTGGTCTCTTCTTAAAGTGTTAGGGATAGGCAAAGATTTCTATCCTGCTTCCTCTCCTCCCCCTGCTCCTGCCCTGTCCTTTCCTCTTTGCTTTTTATTTGTTTTGGGATTCTTCTTGTTCCCCCTACCTACAGATCGTCCTTTGAGGATGTCTTTCTTTGGCCATAAGATCCCTGGAGGGTGGGTAGAAAGAGTGAAAGACCCAGTGGGATCTGGACTTCTTAGCACTTTCTTTCTGCCAGAGCATATCTGTGGATCTTCCTAGGGAAGTAGTGTCCTGAAGGAATGAATCAGGGTAGAGAGCTCAAGCAGGCGGCTATCAGATTGGGGAAATGGCTTGGTCCACATCCCTAGGGACACCAAGGAATGGCCCTCTGTGGAAGAAGCTGATCCCCAGAACTTATCCAGGAAAACAATGAGTTACTACCGAAAGTTGGGCTTGGGCTCTCCCTGTCCCATGAGACAATTGGATAATGTGAAAGAATTACTTTTTTTTTTCTTCCGGAGTTGGGGTTGCAGAAAAAAGAGTTATGGAAACGATCTTGGGCTGAGCCCCTGGACCTGCTGTCCCTGTGGTCATTCACCCTGACTGGCTAAAAAAGGAGGTGGGGAGGGATTTGTAGATTGGAACTGCTAACTACTTTGTCCTTCATGCCTAGAACTTTAAGGAATCAGTGCATGTAGGGATGAACAAGGGGCAAGAATTAACATTTTTACCATCAGCTGCTTGATGGTGGGGTGTTCCTCAGCGTCTCTCCCAGAGGCAGGTTCCTTGTGGACGATTTCTACTCGAATGTCATTCTTTGCTGACACAACACCTTTCAGATCTGAAGAGAGAGTGGGAAAAGACAGATGATAAAACTATTCCTGCCTTGCCCTTATTCCTCCATAGGGAGCCATTTCTTTCATTCATCTTGGCATCTTTCCCTGTTCCCAAATGGGGGTTCCGGTCTTTCTGAGCAAAGAACCCTCTATCCTGCTGCTCTTCAGCCCACAGTTCAAGAGGATTCATGAGCAAAAAGCCTTGATTTGAAAATGTAGAACTTGTTTGTGGGTATCTGGGTACGCAACATTTAAATCATGTGTTGATTGGGTATTCAGTGATCCCTAAGGTATTACTTAAAGAGCATTGAGCATATTTTAGGATCCCCCACTTACATAGCACTTTTTGCAAAGCACTTTACAAATCCTAAGGGAGATAGGTTCTATCTTCCCATTTTACAGATAAGGCAGCTGAGGTTATCTGACTTGAACAGGTCCTACAGCTAGTTAAGTGTCTGGTGCTGGATTTGAACTGAGGTCTTTCTGACTTCAAAGTTTATTATGTTACTATGTGGTATATACTAGACACTTAATAACTGCTTATTGACTGAATCTAAATTTAGAATTCTCTCTATCTAGCTGCCTCTCCTGGACTTTCTAGTTCAAGAGACTTAACAGTGGGGAAACTTGACCTATCAGTTCTTCTCTACCTCCAGGGAAACACTTTGGGGCACAAATTAGTTACAGTTTTTCTGCCCTTTACTTTTCCTGACTCATGTCTTTGTCCTTTGCTTTTTACACAGTGGCCTCTGTTTTTCGGTTTGTAGTCACTTCAGTCATCAAATCTTATCACTTTTCCTCATGCACAGTATGATGAAAGAGCCCTTCCTTTA
Organism: Sarcophilus harrisii; assembly: GCF_902635505.1. Taxonomy (NCBI): domain Eukaryota; kingdom Metazoa; phylum Chordata; class Mammalia; order Dasyuromorphia; family Dasyuridae; genus Sarcophilus; species Sarcophilus harrisii. The sequence continues at coordinate 458,953,785 of NC_045428.1, read as the reverse complement.
TTGGCAATTGAATGATGTTATTACTGGAAGTTTAAAACAATTGTGCACTGTAAAGTTGTGAGGCTAGGGTATAGGTGGAGCTGGCAGCTGGACTAGGACAGGTGTGAAATATTAATTGAAGTCAGCTGGTGTTAAATCAGCAACTCTACAACGGAGAGACACACAGAGAGACAAAGAGTCAGAAAGAGACAGAGAGAGACAGAGAGAAAGAAGGGGGGGAGCGGGAGAGGAAGAGAGAAAGAGAAAGAGAGAGAGAGAGAGAGAGAGACAGAGAGAGAGAGAGAGAGAGAGAGAGAGAGAGAGAGAGAGAGAGAGAGAGAGAGAGAGAGAGAGAGAGAGAGAGAGAGAGGCAAACTCATTGGAAGCGGGATGGCGTGGGAGGAACCCTCCAGAGTTTTGAAGTCAGAAATGAAAAGGAGTCGGTTTTAGGAGTTGGCTCGGGACAGCTATGTCTGGGACCATATCCAGGAATCCTAGCCGCTGACCAGATGGTGCAGCCATGCCTAGATGCACATGAAGCCAAAGGCCAAGGAACAGGCTGCCGTATATGTTAGGGAATGTGGTCAGGGCACAGTCAGATATATAGAGACAGTTAGGTTAGCCCCGGAAAACTATGTTGACCATCAAGAACTAGATTCTGGGTAACTTAAGATAAAATGCTTTTACCTTTTTATGTGTTGTTTTCTCTTTAAAATGTAAGTTTCTTGAAGTAGGATGTGTTATATTTGTATGAAAAACTTTCTCTCTGTCTCCTCTCCTTCCATCTTTCTCTCTGTCTCTTCCCCTCTCCCTGCTTCCATCCAATCTGCCTACTTAGTTAATTGTTTGATAATTATTTGTTAATTATTTTTTAAAGATCTAACATTTTTTTCAGGTGAATAAAATAATGTTTTCCAACCACTGATCTTTGGCTATTTTGTTTTGTTGTGTGTGTTATACACACACACACACACATACACATTTTAGCAATTTGTAAATCTTTTACTACTAAAGAGTCTTATTTTTAAGAGGCAAATAGCTGGCATAGTAGATAGAGCATTGAACTTGAAGTCAGGAAAATCTGAGTTCAAATTTAACCTTAGATGTTTACTAGTTACTTGACCCTGGGTATATCATTTAATTTTTATTTGCCTCAGTCTTTTTAACTGTAAAATGGGAATAATAATAGTGCCTACTTGTAATATTTAGCCCAATGTCTCTCTATACTAGACTCTCCATAAATTACCCTTACTTCTTAATACCCACAAGCATAACTTGGCTTGAGCCTTAGGGAGTTCCCATTCAACAGGGCTGAGCAGTCAGAAATAAAGAATTTAGATCATTTTATTGGATAGAGGCACAGTTTGAATTGGGAAAAATGGCCTTTCAGATCAGATGGCGTCTGGTGGCCCACTAAGATGAAGAAGCTATGAATCCAACAGCTTTGTGTTGGTAGATCCATTAGAAAGAGAATAAAAAGAAAACTTCAGGGTGGTGGGTTTTCAGGTGCAGCTTCAGATGTTTGAGAGTTTTTCCAGTTTTGCTTCCTATATTTTTGCTTCCATTTTTGAGCCTTCACATTTGCTTGTAAAACCTTCCTCCTATCTGGCCATCTCTTGCCTTCTTTCTGCCAGTCAATGCATGCCCTATTCTTTAAAATTGCTCAAAACTTACTCTGTGGGGAAAATCTTCTCAGGCTACTTCTACCTGGGCTTGCTCACTTCATTCACAGAATCAGGGAATATTAGAATGGAAAAAGACTTGAACTATCATTTAAGAAAATTCCCATCCAATGCAAGAATATCTTCCATAGTATTCCTGGCAATTGATACTTCATTCTTAAGCTGAGAACTTCTGGCTTTGAAGTTGTTATTTCACCTGGCAGCCCATCCTATTTTCAGATAACATTGTTAGAAAATTCCTTCTATTGAACCCAGTGTTTTTAATCAATTCTATTTAATGGTTTAAAACTTTTGTTCTTTGGAGATGGCATGGGAGTAATTCTCTTTCAAGTGACTTAAAAGGAAAATAATTTTTATCTTGTGTGGTTTTTCTCCACTATAAACTCCTCCCTTCCCTCCTACTCTTTCCAGGAGAAAAATTCCCTGTTCCTTTAACCATTTATTCCCAACATTTCTTTTAGCCACTTATATGCATATATTGTCATATAATTGCATAGTGTTTGTACTTGTTGGTATACATTCTTTTCATTCTTTCTTTGGGACTGTTTAAAGCCCAATTTTGCCTGTTAAACTGGAAGCCACTCAAGGACAAAGAGAAAGCCTCTCTCCCCAACACCACCACCCCTTTTTCTTTTTCCTCCCTTTTTTCTCCTACTTTAGTTCTCTTTCCCCTTCTTCTATTTTCCTCCTTTTCTTCCTCTTTGTTTCACATCTCTGCCTGGCAAACAGGGCAGGGGTTTATCCACTGAAGGAGATTGATTGCAAATGTTGGGATGACTGTCCCTATTGTGATGAGGTTCACTGCTTTTGCAGTCACAGGACCTACTCAGAATTGTGTGCAGCTCTGTATTCCCACCCCCACCTCTGGCCCTGAGAGCTCCCCAATCCCCTTCCTCCATACTTCTCTGGGATCGGGCACAGCAGAAGGCCACAATGGTTGCCATGAGGACAAGGAAGGCCACACCGGCTCCCACCGCTACCCCAATGATGACAGACATCGGCACGGACTCTGTAGGAAAGAAGAAAGCCCCTATTATGGTGGTGGTGTCTTTCTTATACTGTCACAACTTCTTGTAGCTCTTCCCTACCATGTCACAGCTGGAGGAGGGGGCCACACTTAGACCTCCCTCCTTCCTGGGAAATGGGGATTGAGGAGATATGGTAGAGTCCCCCCTAGGTTAGACTGATTTAGGACCACTGGTGTGGAAGAATTATGGCTGGGCGTTGGGGGGTGGTACTGAGGGAGGGAAGTGGTATGAAGGTGACAAGGAGGAATTGAAGAAGGGATGGGGACTGGTGGGAGAGGACTGGCAGGTACAAACATCGTGGGGGTAAAGGGCAGGCGTGCTGAAGGAAGGGGGGAGCAAAGGGACGGGGAACCAGTCACTGGTAGGAGAAGAGTTCTGAGAGGCAGAAGATGAGGAATGATTGGGGCAAAGGAGGATGCCTTTGGGTAGTGGACAGGAGAGAATCATCGGCTCATTTTTTGTTTATCTTGGTAAAGAGCTCTGCCCTTGGTGGCTCAGAAGCCTCTGCCAAGTTTGGGCACAGAACGGATGGACAAATGGATGCATGGGCAATGTAATTTAGTGGGAGAGCCTTTTGGAGAATTCCCTTGCTGTGCAGTCTTCAATATGGGCACCTCTTCCCCTCCAGGAGATAGGTAGAGATGGATGGGGTAGGATCAGGTTTCTTATCCCCTGATCTATTGTTCTCTATGGTCCCTGAACCTACAAGGAGGGGCTAGGGAGAGGGCAGTGAGATAACTTTCAAGAAACAAAGGGGGACATCCCCTTTAATCTAAGGGAGACACTCCCTTCTTTTACCCAGAACTAATTTTTGACCTAAATTGGTCGTCTGAACTTTGCTATTATTCTCTGATTCTACTGGTTTGTCTAAGTTCTCCTTGTGACACTCCCGCCACTTGCATTCAGTCCTGTCTCTAATGAAAAGGCATCAGCCCTTTCCTTCCTGGGAGTCTTAGACTTGGGGAGTTGTAAGAAGCAGAGAGTAGATCACTGATTTTTCTTTTGGGAAGTCTTGGTCCTTAATCTCTCCAGAGCTGAAAGGTTCCCCTAGTCTTGGTGAACTAGCAGTGTGTCAGCTCAGGCACCAAATCAGTGAATATTAGTGGAAAGGAACTTTAGGGACTCTAGTCCCTTCATCTCCTCTGACTGATAAACTGACACCCTAAAAGAGATTTTTTCAGGATCTTACAACTTATTGGTGGCAGATCAGGATTTACTGAATGACACTTCCTAACTCTTTCCACTATATCATGCTTGCCCTTGAGCATCTCACCAGGACAGGAAATAGGATAGCAGGTAAAGAGTGAAAATGGTTTGGTGGTCATATCTGGCCTGATTCAGGCTCCAGTGTTTAGTATCTCAGCCTTCCCCTAGTTTCTCTTTCTTATCTTCCAACCTGGGAGTACATGTCCAGTAAGGCAGGCAAACCCACAGGGCAATCATACTTTCTGCAGGCAATTCTAGAGTGGTTTTGTTCCCACCCAAGAGGAAAGAGAGATAGTAGTGGCCCAAGGCCCTGAGACTCTGGCTGCAGGACTGGCATACTGGGAACTCACCTACATAGACTTGTTTGGATCATCTAACATTACTATCCAGGACCCCCTTTTTGTAGTTTCCCAGTGGGTGGGTAGAGGGAAATATAGGAGAGATGGGGGAAAATAATCCCCTGTCCCAATCCTTTCTTCTGTTTGGCACCAGGAGTCCTTGTAATGAGAAGAGGGATTTAGAGGAGCTGGGGATGATTGTTAGCAGACATGGGAAATGGAGACAGGTAAAAGAAACTTTTCTACTTTGCCAATGGAAGGTTTCTGCAGGGGTGCTAGTGAGACTATTATCCTATGGTTCATAACCCAACAGTAGGAGGAAGATAATAATATTTAACCTTTGCCTGACAGAGTGTGCAAGAAACACTCAATAGAGAGTAGGGCTGGCCAGTCTTGTCTAGGAGAAATCCAATCCAACAAGTACTTCCTGGGCTGGGAAAACACTGAAAAGAGGCCTGGGTTTTTGGTCAGAAGAACTGGGTTTCAGAATGAACCCCCACGATAGTGTAACATTGAGGAAGTTACTTAAGACTGAGCCCCAATTTCCTAATCTAAAAGGGGATAATGCTTGTATTACCTTCCAGGAATGGAAGATCCTGGAACTACGAACCACTGAGTATTATTTATTAAGAACAAGAAGGAAGAGGCAGGGTAGCTTCACACGTAGGGTCACTGGAGAACCCAGACTTCCCCAAGCCCGGCTAAGGTGGCTGCAGGACCTCCTGGATGCCAGGATGGTTGGTGGGATCTATAAGAGGGCAGGGCACACAGGGGTCCAGGACACCAGCGCAGTTCCTGTGAAGCCAGGGGGGCAGAGGCTTCTCGTTATCTGCCTGGGCTCTGATGGCCTTTTTAGGTTTTGTACCAAGCCCCCGACATCGATGTCTCTTCATCTAGTTCCTGTGTGGTACTGGGACAGAGCCCTCCCAAGCACAGGAGTCTGGTGCTGTTTGTTGCCAGGTGACTGGGGAGATGGGCAATTCCCAGGGATCTAAATCTGATGATAAGGTGCCAAATATCAGGCAGGTGATCCCCAGGTAAGAGGGCACACTTAGCATATATCAGGGGTGGAAATGGCAGGACCCTGAACATTCCAGCAAGTGATAGACAAGTGGTTACACAGAAGTCAGAGGCCTTCTGGGAGTCCAGGGACAGACAAGGGAGTGATACCCAAGGGCACAAGGGATGCCAAAGGGCAGAGCTGTTCCTGAGAAGGGAGGGAACTATAGAGCAGGAGCAGCAGGCTCTGAATGAGAAGGTCAGTCAGGGGTGCTGGAAGTTGTGACAACTTAGGGAACAGGTTTCCCAGGGTCCCTGTTCTGACCCATGTTGGGGTGAAGAAGGAAACTCACTGGAGAGCCTCCATTCCAACTCCTGTGGTACAAGTTGTAAAAGTTCTCCCTGAATTGTGGGAGTGGTCAGTCTGGGGCCTGCAGAAGCCTCCACCTCCCACCTAGCCGACCGGCCCTTCCCACCCCTCCCTTGGGCAGCTCCTTTCATACCTGCTTCCAGCCCAGCTCCCGACTTCATTTCCGTACCTGTTTGGAAATAAGGCAAGTGTCCACAGCTGGGCCAGGGTGGGGGTGAGGGGCAAGCTAGCTGGGAGGCCTGGGTGAATGCTGGAAGGGAGTGCTCTTCCTAATCATAACTGCTAGACCACCCAACAGGCTCAGCCCTGCAGAGTCGAATTTAGAATTTATTCAGCCAGAGTTAGAGACACCAAGGGGGAACAAGGGGGGTGGGGGTGAGAAAAGCAACAATGCCTGGGGATGTTGGGTAGAGGGCTAAGGAGGGGAGAGAAGCAAGGACTGAACATTAGGGGGACACGTGGGAAGAGGCTAAGGAGCTTTGGGATGACATGTGGATGATGTCATGCAAATTAGGTGCCAATAATCATGTAAACTAGAACTGCTATTTGGAGGATGGATGCCAGGAGACAAGCATGATGGCACTGAGTATCAGAAGAACCTAATAAATTAGGAATCTTCCATCGGTCTGGGTATCCAGAACTGGAGAGTGAAGTGGAAATGGCCAGGACTGGGGGGGAATGGTCTGACCCCAACTTCTCTGCCTTCTGTACCCAACATCATCCTTCCAAGGAAGTCAGGGTCAGGGCCAGGGCCAGTACATTCTGCTTGAACCATCTGTGGGGCACTTCCGCTAGGGACAGGGGAAATCCTGAACTTTTCTTAGTGGGAGAGTGCAGTTGTAGCTTGAAGCTTGGGAAAATGGTCCTATGATCTTGCTTTCTAGTGATCGGCTGGCACCGGTGGGCAAAAACTGAGTGTGAGTTGTCCCTGCGCATCTCACTTCCTGCTTCTCTGTTGCCCGGCAGGAGTTCTGGGCCTGCAGCTTTTGCTGAGCACCCAGCTATGGCCACCTCCCTAAGTGGCACCTGGAAGGATCTATCCACTCTGGAGTTTGGGTTCGGCTCTCAGTCAGGGTTCAGCTAGAACCATCTCAGCCGTAGAGATTGTTTGTTGCCAGGTGCCTGGGGAGACGGGCACTTCCCAGGGATCTAAATCCGAAAATAAGGTGCCAAACATCAGGCAGGTGATCCCCAGGTAAGAGGGCACACAGGGGGAAATGGCAGGACCCCGAGCACTCCAGCAAGTGGTGCAGAGAAGTCAGAGGCCTTCTGGGAGTGCAGGGACAGACAAGTGAGCTATTCCCAGGTCCCTGGACAGCTACTCAGCTGCCTCTGTATCGTTTCTGGTCCTAGAGCAGAGAATAACCAAACATTTGGGGCTCTTCTTCCTTCCCTTTCCCTTTGTTTGGTTGCCCGCCCATTTAGCCCAAGGCCTTGCCCTTTCGGCTGGCATTTCTACTTCTACGTTCATGGCAGCTTCAGACAGCCCTTATAGAGAAGAGTTCTTTCCTGCCCCTTTGCCCAGCATTGGGAATCCTCTGGGAACTCTCCTCCAGCTGAGCTATTTCCACAGAGCCAATGTTCCCATCATACCAGTGCCCGCTCTGCCCTCTAGTGGCCACTTCTAGGCTCCATGGCTCCCCTTGAGCTTGGGGCCATCCCCAATGGCCTGACAGTGGTTTGATTGGGGATCTTTGTAGAAACGGGAGAAGGGACAGGAGCAGTAGCAAGCTGCTGCGCCGCGGCTTTGGGGAATCTTGCAAAATGGCCCAACAGCTTGCTCAAGGGTAACGTGAAAGTCGGGAAAAGACCCTGAGCCCTGATTTCTTGCCATTTGTTATGGGCCAAAGCCTTCACTTTGGCCAAACTATTCTCCTCAGAGACTTTCCGAGTGTGTCTCCGTGACAATGGAGACTTTCGTCTCAGAGTTCCAATTTCCCATAGACTTCCCTTCTCGGCCCTGAGTGAGGGACCCCCCATTCTGCTCTCCCCGTCATCATCTCCCCTAACAGCTCCCACCTTGCTCCTTGAGCCGTATTATCTCTGTGTCCGAACCAAAGCTGTTCCAGGCTGTGCAGTTATAGATGGTCTGAAAGTCAGCCCTGACGATGTTGCTGATGGTCAGTGTGGAGATGACCCCTTCTTCGGTGCTGACCGTCTCCACTGTGTAACGCCCCGAGGTCCCCGACTCCAGGACGTTCTCCTTCCAGCTCCAGGCCTGGGGGGGAGGCAAAGATGGGTCACTGATGCCGTGCCCTCGCCTTCCACCGCGAGCCTCGGCTCTCTGAGCGTTTCTAGTACACACACACACACTCAGAAGGCATTTGCTCGAGGGAGCGCCCCGTCTCTGTATTTTTTCCAGAGGGGACAGGGAGCAACGGCGGGATGAACTCCTTGACTTTCAGCCTGCCTGCTTTGGGGAACCTGCCTGACCTCCACAGAAGGATCTCCCCGCAGGAAGAGACCTTGCACATGCATGAGCACTCTGTGCTCCATTATATACCTGCAGATACAGAAACACCCCCTCATTCTGGATGCTTCCTTCAGTCCCAGTGTGTGGGAGTCAGTCCCGGTGTGTGGAGTCTTAGTCCCAGTGTGTCCGTTAAATCATATCAAGGGGCCCCTTTAATTCTCTCCTTGTACAGATCGGGAAACCAAGGCCAAGAATGGTAAATCACTTGCCCAAGGTTACAGAGGTAAAAAAAATGACAGGTTGGATGTGAATTCAGGTCTCCTAATTCAGAGAGTGCTGTGGAGGTGAGTGCTTAAGGGTGCAGATGAATGGAAGGGTAAATACATTGTGTGTGTAATATCTGAAGGTGCAGGGATGTAGTCATTCGTTGCTCAAGTCCTGGTATATGTTAGAATGTGTGTGCAGGACAGTACTGAAGTGTGTGAAGGAACAGGCAGGGTGTGTGCTCCACAGGGTGATTGTGCAGGATCAGAGAGGGTTGCACTTGGAAAGGCGTTAGTGATCAGCTGGTACAGATGTCCTTAATCTTTTTTGTGTCATGGTCCTCTATGGCATCCTATCAACCCCTTCTCAGAATATTATTTTTAAATGCATAACAAAATATATAGGGGTAAAAATGAAACTTAATTATATTGAAATCTAGTTATCAAAATCCTAAAAAAAATAGTTCATAGAGGCAGGTTAAGAACTCATCTAGTCTAATCCTTTCATTGTATGGATGGGGGTAGTGAGGTACAAAGGTTACATCACTTGTCCAAAGCTGCAAAGCTAAAGAGTGCTGGATTCAACCTAGAATCTGCAGCCTAGAGATTTTTCCCCAGTACCAGTGACTCTCTACATGATAGTAGTTGTACTGTTAGCACCTACTGATTGAAGGAAATTATACCATGAAAAAGCTAATACCATCAGGTAGAGCTTTGAAGTACTTTATGGCTATATAAAGACCAAAATCATAGCTCCAGTTACCCAGGTGGATTTGTTAACCCTTTAAAACAAGCCTCTGGCCCTTCCTCATCCATGGGGGCCTTAGCCGTGCTATTCTTTGGCCTCTGTAGCTGCACCGGCAATACAGTGTTTACTTTAGAAAAAAGCATCTTTATACCCTTTTCCTGCAACCGCTGACAAAGAAAGAAGATGAACAAGAATCCAACAGTTCCCGCTCTTGTAGCCCGGATGTTTAATTTGGTGTGTAGGGCACCTACTCAGGTTCTGGCTTGCTAAACTGGCCCACTGATGAGTTGTATGACTGTTCTCCCTGAGCCACATTAACTAAGTTCAGAGAGGCCCCCAAACAGGAGGGACATACAAGTTTTTAAGTTAGAGCAACTCAGAAAAAAGGGTAAAGGGGATTATAATTTGTGTCCAAGTGGAGAGAGAGAGGGTTAATGAGGTGACAAAAATAATTGGTTCTTGGAGTATTCCATTATAAGTATTTGGGGTAGGGGAGGGCTTAACCTTTAAAAAATTATTATGCACAGTCTAGTGAAGCTCATCAGCCTCCTTTCAGAAGGAAATGAAATGTTTCAAATAATTGAAGGAAATAACAATTTCCAGTGAGAGGTTAGTGAAAATAAATATGTAGTTTTCATTCATTCATTCATTATTTTTTCTTCCTTTTTTTTTTTGCCAACCCAAGTATATGTACTGCTTGAAATTTATCCATGAAGTCCATGGACCTCAGGTTAAGAACCCCCAGCTGTGTTATGGGTGCAAAAGGATTTTATGAGTTAAACTATTGTTAATAATTCCCACTTGTTTCTTTGGAAAAATGCCCTCTACGCTGGAAACAATTGACCAAATCATCAGCAAGTTAGGAATTAGCTATCTCATTTTAGGTTAACAACAACCCTCTGAAATAGATAAGGCAAGTTTATTGCTGTCTGGTAGATGAGGAAGCTCAAGTCAAGAGACCTTACTTGACATGTCCACTGTCATACAACTGTTTAGGAGTAAATCTTGGACCAGGTCTTGATTGAACGTGAGCTCCTTAAGGGTAGAAACTATTGTATTTTTGCCTTTGAATCTGCCCGGGGTCTGGCTCATAGTAGTCACTTGATAGCTATGTATGGATTGAATGATCCTTACTTCAGTTTTTTGTTTTTTGAGTTTTTTTTTTTTTTTTTCTGGTCCTCACTTTGTGTATCTGTGTTTCCATCTAGTCCTCCCTGCTCCAATGTATTGAGGGGCAATGGTCACCAGGTGGCTAAATTCACTCACGATTCGGTCTGGAGGAGGGGTGCTCCGGATAAAACACTTGATTTGCCCTTTCTCGCCATGCAGGGCATGCTGGGTCTGGGTGCTGGAGATGATGGGGGGCCCTATGGAGAGAGATACCAACACATATTAGGGAAAGTGTCCAGTTTCTTCCCTCTTCACATCCCCTCCCCTATAGCCAACACAACGACCCCTAGAATGCATCTGCTAGAAGATTGGAGATGAACATGGACCAGCAGAGGGTGAGGAAGAGAAGGAAGAACAGTCAGGAAAGGAAATCTTTGTCTGGGCCTCCGAGGAACACCAGAGCCTCTCTAAAATAAGTCCAGGTCCTATAGTTAGCATGTGTCAGAGGTGGCAGCCCGGGGCATTCTTGGCTCTGAGGACTGCCTTCTTCACTATGATCCCTAAGCACTCCTAAACAGCCCTCATTTCTCTTCGGGTTTCTTCTGATGTGGTCCAGCCCCTTTAGCTGATGCCATTCTAAAGAGAGCCGGCAGGGGAAGCTCTTGCCTAACACATACAGCATTCTCTCCCTGGAAACTGCTGCTCCAGAGGATGGATCTGGGAAGAATCCTGCTGGATCTCCCTGACAACCTGAACTAGTGAAGCTATTGAAGTGTTTGGGCTTCCAACTCCACCAAACGGTCCTAGGTAGATAATCATAATAGTTTAAATTAAATTAAATTTATTAGTTTTATTTGATTATTTATTAAATTACATTAAAATCAGTTTTATAAATATCAAATAATTAATATTAAGGAATAAAACAACAATAATATCAAATAAATAAAATAAATAATAAATAAAAATTAAATGACAAAATTATTAAATAAATATAAAATTAAATTAGTTTATGAATTAAATTGAATAGTTTAAATTAAATTAAATTTTAATTAAATTTTTAAAAATCCCTCTAAGCAACATCTTTGTGAACAAGGCAATATTATGGTAGTAGCATTATTATTTCCATTTTACAGATGAGGACAGAGGCTCAGAGAGAGTTTAAAGTGACTTGCCCAGGCACATAACAAGTAAGTGGTAAAGTGAAGACTTGAACTGGGGTCTTCTGATTCTAAGCCCAGTGTTCTTTCCTCTACATACAATGTTGCTTCTGATTTAGTCCTCCTCATCTACCTAGTATAGTTGATAGAATAGCTAGGGAGATAAGAATATTTATATTCCGAATGTTGAAAATTGGTCATTATCTAAACAATAGCCAATATTTATGTAGCACTTTATGGTTGGCAAAGTGCTTTACAAATATTATCATTACAGCAATTCTGGGAAGTGGGTGTTATTGTTTCCATATTTACATATGCGGAAACTGAGGCAGACAGAGCTGTGCCCAAAGCCATACAGGTAGTATCTGAAGCCAGATTTGAACTACCCATGTAACGTCATTTTACAGCTACCTTCAGCCACATCCCATCCAACGGTCGCCCCTGAAATCACTCTAGCATTCTATCTTTTCTGTGGCAGGTTTCATATACAATCTGCCCTGTTTTCTCCTTCCTCTTTTCAAGAAAAGCAGTACAGAAAGTGCTTGAAAAGGCCATTCAGTCAACATTTTTTCCTCTCAGGGAGTTCTTTCTCAGAGCTTATCCCAGTCTTTCATGGTCTGGGTAAAAGTATTACTACCAGGTCTGATTATCACAGAAATGAAGAGTAGCAGCTGTGATGATTCTATAATAGCCTTTGAAAACCTGAAGATGTTTACTGCCCAGATATCTCCTATTATTGGATGTTATTTTGTACACTGGCTAATGAGTAATTCATTTTGGCTGTATAATGAGTTTCCAATTCATGAATATCTAATATCCAAAGGTACCTAAATCAAAAAAGGGCTCCCTTATCAAAAAAGGGACTGCCTCCTCCTTAGAGTGACCATGGGAATTCCTCTTTTCCATCGGGGCAATTGTTTTTCAGCTCCCTCGGGGGTTACTAATACTCTTTCCTAAATGTTTGAGACTCACAGGACACTTTCTGTGTATACTGTGGACAGGGTAAGAGTAAGAGAAAGGGAATGTCTGTTTCCATCACTTGGAGTCCTAAATTGGATTTTGAAATGAGTTTTCCCACAGATGCAAGGCTATAAATAGTAATTACATTCAACAGTATCTGATAACTTATGGATGAAAGAGGGTTTTATGAACTAGTTTGGGAACCTAACCACCATTTATAACATTGCTGTTACATGGATGATTATCCTAAGCAAATATACTACAAGTTCTTCTAACCTGGCTTACCAACTTTTGGAACACAATTCTTTGGTACATTGGGGACTTCTTGTGTAGGTAATAGTGCCACACACAAATGCCAGGATTGGCTGACTCCACCTGGTAGATGGAAGGCTGCTTCCTGAAATAGAGATCTCAGAGGCTTACTTAAGAGGAAGCTGGGCTGTCCCCCAATACCTAGGACAGTGTTTACACAAAGATAAGAGTTAAATGTTTATTGAATATAATCAAGGTATTCTTGGCTGTGAAAACAATCAGAAGCTATTACTAGTCATTAGGGGAAGGAGATAGCAGGTCTGAGCAGATCTCTTTTGGGATTAGATGGGATTTGGGTAGAAAAACCCAGAATTGGAAAGGACCTCAAAGGCCAGGGAATCCATCTTGGACCCGCACAAAATTCACTTTTTGCTTCAAGACTTTTTGTCAGGGGGATCTCATGACTTCCTGGGGCAGATCAGTCTACTTTTGGATTGCTCAGATTGCCAGGGAGTTTTTCTTTATGGGGTTAAGGGTTAAGGTCTCCCATTTCACTGACATTGAGTATTCTCACATGAGGAAACACCCTACACCAAAGCAGGTCAGCATATTTTATGCAACTTAGAGTATTAGAGAGTTGCCTTAAGCTTGGAAAGTCTAAATGACTTAGCAAGGTCCGCATAACAAAGAATGTGTCAGAAATGAGACTTTAACTGGGTTTTCCTGGGTTTAAGGCTCTTTCTCCTCCATTATGCTGCCTCTTAAATTTAATCTGCTTCTTTTCAACTTCTATTTCTCTTAGTTTTGCCTTTGGGATCAAATAGAATAAATCTATCCCTCTTCAATCAATCAACATTCAGTAAGCACCTACTATGTGCCAGGCACTGTGTTAAGTGCTGGACACAGAAAGAGATCAAAGAGTTCTGCCTTCAAGGAGTTTATAATCTAATGGAGAGAATACATGTAAACAACAGATACAAAACAAATTATCTGCAGGATACATAGGAAAAAATGAAGAGAAGAAAGGCACTAGAATTAAAGAGAGGTTGAGCGAGGTTTCCTGTAGAAGTGAATTTCAATTGGGACTTACAGAAAGCCAGGAAAATCAGTAGTCAGAGCATAGGAGGGGGAGTACTCGAGGCATGGGAGACAGCCAGAGAGAATGCCTGGAGCTGAGATGGAGTACGTTGTTCATGGAAGAGCCAGAAGGCTGATGTCATTGGATCAAAGAGTATGTGGCAAGGCTTAAGGTATAAAAAGACTGGAAAGGTAGGAGGAGGCTATTATATGGAGGACTCTGAACACCAAACAGAGGATTTTGTATTTGTTCCACTTCCACATGACACCCTTATTAGGACCTTAGGGATCACCTAGTCAAATCCCTTTATTTCTTAGATGGGGAAACTGAAGCCCAGAGAGGCTACGTGGCCCTTTGACTCTCAAATCAGTGTCCTTTCTGCCACACAACACTGCCTCTGTCTGGGAAAAGGTGGGGATGGGGTATGTCTTGGGTCTCAGAAGAGCAATCCATTTGCAGAGAGAGCTAAAAACAGAGATGGGAGAGCTAGGAAAAGTGGGATGGAATTAAGTTATTAGAAAGTACCATTTGCTCTAGGGGTACAAAGGATCCCCAGTGAATAGAAAAAATCTTCTGCTATACTGAGTTCTTGATTCTCCCCCTCTCAATTCAACCTCCAGTTCCAGCAGAAATAGTAAAGTAGGATCCCTGAGGTCTTTACAGTGTGGACATGGTTTATGTGGGACTCCATTCTGTGGCAGGATAGTGGCTGAGGTGGAGTCTCTGTTTCTGTATCACTCCTGGGTGGGGGATGGGGAGATCATTTCTCATCAAATACAGCAAAGAAGACTGGGATGAAGGGTGCAGAGAATAGTAAATCACACTGGGAACAAAACAAAAATTGCTGCAAATATAATTGTTGTTTTTTAGCCCCTTTAATTAAAATAGATTTGCATTTCTATGAACAGCTCCCAGCTAAGGGGAAAAAAACACTAGGTAGTTTATGACAGAAACTGACTCCAGTATATGAGTGAGGTAAAGAGGAAAGAGAAAAATGTAGTTCTCATTAAGAGTGGGACTTTTATTCTGTGTGGGGCCGAGAAGTGATCTCTGAGTTCCAGGAGCCTCCCAGATCAGCAGGGCTGAGGTTTGCCCTGTTCTCCTCACCCACAAGTCAGGAAACGGGACAGCTCCTGTCCATGGCACCTATGGCCATTAACTTTCTGACTTCCTTTTAAGTCAGCTAAAATCTCATCTTTTACAGGAAGCCTTCCCGAATTCATCTTAATTCCAGTGTCTCTTCCCTCTGCTAATTATTTTCTATTTAGTCTTTGCTTTGTATACATTTATTTTCATATTGTCTTCCTCATTACATTGTAAGCTCCTTGAGGGCTGGGACTTTTGCTCTTTTTTGTATCCTCAGTACTTAGCACAGAACCTGGCACATAGTAGCACTTAATAAGTGATGATTGATCAGTTGATTGATGGTATTCTCACTCATAAACTACCCTCCAACCTCCTTCCCCTAGGGCGAGGGCATTTTAGTAGCTGTAAGAGCTAGGAGACAAATGAATGTATGTTGCCCACGAGGCAGAGAGACTGAAGGAAAATCAGGCAGGAAGTCAGAATTAGAAAATAGGCTATGTCTATCGTCCATGGAGACTAGTTTTCATGGTTGGTAGGGAGGCCAAGCCTAGATCACTACTGACTCAGATTTTTGAAATGAATCAGGTGAGACCTGTATGTCCTTAGAGATGGAAGTTGAGACCAACTCACTTCATTTTGCACAGTAACATCAGCAACCATCCTCTCCCTTCCTTATCCCCAAACACCAATTCAGTTTCAGTGAAAGGTTCAGCCCATTCCTGACTTTGTCACTTGAACTCAAGAGTTTCCTAGGCTCCTCTCCAATGATCTAAAATCTATTTAACACTCACCCATTCTCCAGATAGTAGCTGGAAAATGTAGTTCCTTAGCTCAGGCCATTAATTAGCCACTAATTAGGACCTGTCAATTCATCTCCTATCACTGAGTAAATCAATTCCTACCAATATAATGGCTTTAATACCCCATTATAATGTTTTAGCATCTTGGCTGGCTTTTTTACTTACTAGCCTTCCCTTTCCCTTCTCTCAGTTGGTTGTGGAAGAGGAGGAAGTTGAAACAATAGCTATGTTGGTGGGCTCCTGGGATCTTTTTGAGTGGGTGGAAGAGAGTAATTCTCCAAAGTATGGCCATTAGGCAGAGTATCCAAGAGAGTGAATGAATGAATCTCTACTCAATGAGGCTGCCATCTTGGGGAGTTCGATTAGAAGCAAATTCTGTTGCTTAAACTCTTAAAGGGACACTGGTAATATCGGTCTTTATAATGGCCCCCTATTTCCTTTCTCAAACTCTTTTAAAAAAATTACTGGATCTATGATTTCATAGATGTAGAGAACTCTCTAGGAGGAAAACTTTGTCTAACAAAGCAGATCAACACTCAGAGTTATAAAAAATTATCTGGGGACACTGAGAGATTAAATGAACTAGGACCTGACCACAACTAAAACTTAGGGAATTTACTGGATTGGGAACTCAGAGACTCTAAGATGATAGATGGTTGACCCTTCCCCTCCAATCTAATTTGATTTTAGGCAGCATTAACAGAAGTAGAGAGTTCAGGAGAAGAGATAAGAGAACCCTGTTATGTCCTATTCTGGTCAGAATACAGCCACATTTTAGGAAGGACAATTGACAAGAAGCCGGAGGCCAGGATGGTGAAGAACCTGGAAACTATCCTTTGAGAGTTATTTGATGGAATTGTAACTTGAGACACAGAAACTGTTTTCAGGTACTTGGAAGGATATTACACAAAAGAGGGATTAGACATATTTCTTTGCTCCAAAGAGGAAAATTAAGGATTAAGGAAGATTCTCTCTCTCTCTCTCTTTCTCTTTTTTCTCTTTTTATTCCTTCACATCTATCTCTATTCTCTCTTTTCTCTCTCTTTATTTTGTCACAATCTATCTCTATTCTCTCTCTCTCTCATATATATGTAATATCTAGCTATCACATCTATCTCCCTATTCTTTCTGTCACATCTCCCTATTCTATCACATCTTTCTATTCTCTATCACATCTATATATCTATCTATCACATCTATCTTTATTCTCTATCATATCTATCACATCTATCTATTCTATCACATCTGTCTCTATTCTCTCTCTCTCATATATATATATATATATATATATATCCCATCACATCTCTTTCTTTTCTTTCTCTCTCTCTATTGTGTCTATCTCTCTGTCCTATCACATCTATCTCTCTATTCTCTCTATCATATCTATTTTTCTATTTTCTCTCTATTATATACATCTCTATTATATCCATCTCTTCATCCCATCACAGCTATCTCTCTATTTTATTTATATATTACATCTACCTCTCTTTGCTATTACATCTATCTCTTTATTCTCTCTTTCTCTTCTACTATCTGTCTCCCTATCCAGTCTATCTCTTTTTCCTCTCTATTTATCTTACATCACCTGTTTCTTATCTATCCCATCTTTCTCTAGTTATCCTGTCTATTGCATCTATCTATCTTTATCCTTCTCTTCCTCTTCCTCCTTCTCCTCTTCCTCCTCTTTCTTTTCCTCCTCTTCTTCTTCCTTCTCCTCCTTCTCTTCCTCCCCACCTTTACTCTCTTTCTGGCTCTTCCAGCATATGAACATTATAGGGAGGATATAGAAAAACTTATTAAAACTCACCTGGCCCAGGCTGAGAAGTGAGTTCTGCATCACTGGTGGTATTCAAGCACAAGCTAGAAGACCACTCATCAAGGGTGTCATGAAGAGAATTCACTTATCAGTATAGCAATTGAATTCCATGAACTCTAAGGATACTTCCCTAGCAGATGGTACATGATTTTTATAGTCAGTAGTGCCTGAGCAGGACTGGCTGTACAGAGCTCAGGACCTCTTTTTTCTCTCTAGAGGGGGCAGCAGGGTGATGGCTGAGCAAAGTGTCAGACAGCTTACGGGCAGGAAAAGACTCTAGCCTCTGTTGCCATGGATATAAACGGAGGCGCGATCAAATGCTGTTATTTTTAGCCCCGCAGTGCCAGTTTATTGGTGGCATCCTGGGGACACTAGAAAAAGCAAGATAACTTCAAGCTTTGGACCCTTACTGGGACAGGCTCTTGGTCCAGATAGACTTGCCCCTTAGGACTCCCAGGGTTTGGGGCAGAATAATCATGGGGCACTCAGTATGGGACACTCAGTGACTCTGAATCAGTGGGTGGTTCAGCAGGCTGGTTGAACAGACCTGCAATATTTGAGGAAGAATCTCTAGCCAAGGTGACTGAAGAGAGGGCAACTGCCAGTGGACAGTGTCCAATAACTGCTACAGAGCCTGGTGTCAAAACAGCAGGAGTATGGGAAGATGTCCCATCTCTGTGCTATTTCTGGGGGCCAACTCAATGCCTCTGCCCCATGGAGCCAGTCAGGGACAGGATGGAGTGGGAAATATCAGGCATGGAGTAGGAACAATGTCAGGGAGTCTTAGAAGCAAAAGGATAATAACAACAACAGTGATAACAATTAGACTTTATAATGCTTAAAAGTTTTTCAAAGTTTTTCTCATGACCTTCAGAGGTAGATATTATAAAGGATTATTGCCTTCATTTTATAGATGAGGAAACTGAGGTTAGAAGAGATCAAATGAAATGATCAATATAAAGTGCTTTGCAAGCCTAAAAGTACTATTTAGGTCCTAGCCATTAGCTATAATTACTGTAAAGTTATTTGCTCAAGATCAGGTTGCCTGACTCCAGGGAGTTTGTATTACCTTACTTTTGCAATGTATTTATACAGTCAAAGACTATATAGGTGCTTCCCAATCACCCTTCTATTAGTTTCTGACCATACTCTGAATTCATGCCTAGAGATTTTAGATCTTTTATCTCTGGACTGTTTTTTCCCCCCTCTTGATTTGAGTATTTCCCCATCCTGCATTCAG
Organism: Sarcophilus harrisii; assembly: GCF_902635505.1. Classification (NCBI taxonomy): domain Eukaryota; kingdom Metazoa; phylum Chordata; class Mammalia; order Dasyuromorphia; family Dasyuridae; genus Sarcophilus; species Sarcophilus harrisii. The sequence continues at coordinate 458,935,260 of NC_045428.1, read as the reverse complement.
GTGCTCAAGTTGTCTTCCTAAAGCAGTTCTGATCATTCTCTTCCTTCCACCCCAACCCCAATAAATTTTAATGGCTCCCTATCACCTTCAGGATCAAATATAAAATTGTGTTTGCCTTTTGGAGCCCTTCACAATTTGTTCCTTTCTTATCTTTTTAGTTTTCTTACATTTGACATATAGATTGTAAACTCTTTGAGGGCAGGAACTTTTTTTGTTTCTTTTTGTATCTCCAGTGCATAACATAGAATAATATCTGGCACATAGTAGGCATTTTTTTTTTTTACTGATTAATTGGTTTTACTCTCCAGTATAGAGTCTATGGTCCAGTGATGTTAGTTTATATGCTGCTCATTACAGGTTATTATCCATCTCCTGACTCCTGTCTTTCCTCTGGGTGTCCCTCATGCCTGGAATTTTATCTTCCCATCTACTCTCTGTCTTAAGCAAATCTAACCTTCTTTAGGAAATCTTTTGGGAGAGGCAGCTCTTAGGACAGTACTGGTATACAGCAAACACTTAATATATGTTTTTTCATTCATTTATTATACTAATGTTGTTTAGGGAAAAAAGTGGGACTTTTATTGAAAGGGGTAGGACCTTCATGAACTCTCCATAAAACCCCTTAGGGGTTAAGTGTGGTTTTATAGATTGATTCTGTTCCCTTCCTTGCTACCACCCCTCCAGGAAAATGGGACTGGGATATTACCATTCACAGTCAGGGACACTTCTCTCTCCCCAGCTCCGACTCGGGGAACAACAGCTCTACACACATATTTGCCAGCGTCTTCTTGTCGGACAGTTTTCAAAGTCAGAGTGTTTTCATTGCTCAAGACCTGGGAAAGGATAGAAAAGATCAGATATCAGGAGTAAGGGAAAAGCTGATCTGTCCTCTAACTCTAGGATGGTGGAGACTGACACAATTCTGAGGGAAGCTGAGAGAGGGCAAATAAGTGGTTTCATTTTATTTTAGAAAACCCAGCCTCTGCGTTCTTAAAACAAAAACATGAAACCCAGGATCTGAAGGAGAGGAAGACATTCCATTAGTGGTAGGTGTCATGGAATGTAGAGCAGGAAGGACTTAGAAAGAATTTGGTCCTTATCTATCTTATTTTAAAGGACGAGGAAACTGAAGCTCAGAAAAATTAAATGAGTTGTCAAAAGACACAAAGTAAGTAGCAGAACTGAGATTTAAACTCTTGTCCACTAACTCCAAGTCAGGTACTCCGTATCTAGTTATAATTTTTGCTTGAGCTCTCTGTCCCTGTCTTTGTCTATCTGTCCCTCTCTCATTCCTTCCCCCCTCTCCCCGTCTTTCTTTCTCTCTCTCTGTTTCTCTCTCTCTCTCTCTCTCTCTCTCTCTCTCTCTCTCTCTTTCCCCCTTTCCCCCATCTCTGTGTCTCTCACTTGCCTTTTCTTTCTATTTCTCATTCTCTATATCTCTGTCTCTCTGTCTTTGTGTCTGTGTTTCTATCTCTCTGTTTTTCTCATCTATCTCTATCTCTCCCTCTTTCTCCCAGCAAGGATTTAGTTACAAACTGAGTGGTTATGGAATTCTGCATTGAAACTAGGGTTCTCTCTATGGCTGTGTCCTGACTTTTCCTTGCAGTTGTCCTTCCTCACCTGGGAAGCAGTGTGGCTAACCTATTTGGAATTTGTCTTCCTTGCTATGGTTGGGGGGGGGGGCAGGTGACCCAATCCTGAGTTCTGTTCCCTTCTTTTAGTCTCTGGATCTTCATTGTTCCTACTCTCCAATCTTGGACTTTCATTATGCTTCTTCTTGTAGAGCAAAGGACTGGTTAATTTATTCACACATGATTTATTACCCTCTATATTTTAAAAGAGGCTATGAGGAAGAGGGTAATGCTCAACCCAGTGGAATCTTAGGTGCTCCATATGGAGCTCTCTGTCTCTCTTTCTGTCTCTCCCTGTATTTGTCTATCTGTCTGTCTCTCTCTCTATGAATGGTGGGAATCTCAGGGATTTTGATGGTTTAGTGGGGAAGATCCTTTGGGGGATAGGAATTGTCTTCCTAGTGATCCCTAAAATCATAGTAGTTTCTCCTATGATCCATAGGTAGACAACTCAGTTGCTTGGGATTCCCTCTACCATTTCTTGGATCCTTCTTTTAAATGAGGATTCTTTTAAAAGATCCTTCTTTTAAAATGCTTTTCCCCCTAGAAAATTTATGGAGAACTCATCTAGTTCCTTTCCTTTGCGGTTTGAGAGCAGGAGGGACAGCAGCTCTCAGATTGGGACCAGCAGAAAGAGGTCCTTGAGGACCCAATCTTCCTAGGGCCAGACACCTACCACTCCAGAGCCACGTTTCATCCACACGATGGTTAGTGATGGGTTCCCTGTCCAGGCACAGTTGAAGACAGCATCAGAGCCCAGGTCCACCAGCAGCGACTGAGGTTCAGAAGTCATTCGAGGACCAACTGCATTCAGGGTAAGAGAAGAGGAGATAGGTCTGTTAGATTTGAACTAAAGGGATGAACCTTAGTTGTAGAACTTCAGGCATTTAATATAAGGAACTGGGGGAGATATTTGGGGAAGATCTGGAGTGGCTTTCCCCCAGCCTTGATTGAACACCCTTTATGAAAGCTGTTGCCTGCTTTGTCTATTTGGAATGATGGTCTTGGGGTAAAAAAGTTAAACTTACTGCCTTCCTTTTGTTGTCTTCTCAGTCCTTTTCACCATTGCCTCAGGAGGATATTGGATCCAGTCTATGCTCAGGGTAAGGGTAGAGCAGATGTGGGACTGACCCAAGGCAAAATGGTGGAGTAGAAAAGTACATTTTTATAGGGTCTTCTGGAGACAATGTTTTACTTCAGAGAGCCGCTCAATGAAGCCTTCTCTGTTTTCCCTAGCTAGAACTTGTCACATGCTGCCTCATATGATGCTTATTTTACTTATCTTAGACTTCCTACTCCCTCTCCATCTTCTTAGATTGTAAGTTCTCTGAGGCCACAAGCTCCATCTTATTTTATTTTTGTATTCCCAATATAGAAGATTTTCCTGTAGCAGGTAGTTAATAAATGTTTGCTGAACTGTATTGAAATAGTGGCAGTTTGAGGTGATAGTCTGGTGAAGATAATCTTTTCAAATTCAGAAAGCTTCATGTACTTAAAAAATTACATCAATAAAGTGTCTAGTTCTGTTTACAGTGTAAGATTTTGGATCTAGCCAGATAAAGGATACCATTCCCAAATTACTATTAGTAATCTAAGTGTGAATTTCTCCTCAAGTTACCCCCCAATATCACAAGATAAGGGAAGATCTTGAAATAATTCTCCTTCTTCCAAAGACACTCACAGTAAACATCCACTGTGCGACTGATGTTGGTGCTGCCCAGTGCATTGGTGACTTCACAGGACACTGGCTCGAAGAAGAATGTGTGATCCACAGTGGTCTCATAGGAATCCTCAGATCCTTCCTTGATCACTTGACCCTTCTTGGCCCACCTGAAACACAAGTGTCCCCCCAACATGGTGGAGACTTCTAGGCAGCAAGGCTTATGAGGGGGGAATTGTAGGGGAAAAAAGGTTGAGGGGTGGGAAAGGAAGAGGATGGAGTTCTTTTTTCTAAGAATCTCAAAGCAGTGTTCCCAAGATATATAGAGGGAGTAGGGATTCCTTTTCCCACAGGGAAACAGAAACATGGAAAGAGATTGGCTCTCAACCATTCCTTGAGATCAGATATCCGAGTAGGGGAAAGTAATCCTTGGGCCTGGAAGGAGAACTGAGCTGTTTCCTATTCAGCCAGTTTGTGTGAAAAAGAGCTTGAACCTTTCCTGACTTCAAGGCCTGCTCTATATCCATTAAGGCAAGCTGATCTTATGTTTATTTTATGTCTTTGAGGAGCAGCATGACATGATGGATAGAGAGTTGGTATTGAAGACAATTGTGGCTGTGTGACTCTGAGCAAGTTCAATCTCAGTGCTTGAAGGAACTCTAAGACTCTGAGAAGTCTTACAGAAAAGCTGTCAGAAATTTTCTATTCTGAAGAAACCATGCATCCATCCCTATGCCTATTTGAGTAGAGATGTTTCCTCCTAGTAGAAGACAGTCTTTTGTAGGGGAGAGATCATGTGGTTTTTGGTCTTTGTATTCCCCATGTAGTATAATGTTTGATACTAAATTGGAGCCTAATAAATGCCTTTAAAATGAAGTTAGACTCTCTGCTGAAAGTCAGCATGATCCCCATCTGCTTACCTTGATAGGAAATCAAGGAGACTTGCATCCAAATTTGACTTCAGATCTTTATTCTTATGTGATCCTGGCCTTAAACTCTTATCTAACCACCGAACCTCTGTTTGTTTCGGTTTCTTCAGTCATAGAATTAGGCTAATAATAGCACCTATTTTGCAGGGTTTTTTTGAAGATCAAATCAGATCTCATTTTACAAAAAAAATTGTACATTCCCTGCACTTCTCTTCAATCAGTTCCCTCTGCTCCTCTGCTCCAAGGCAAGGTAGGCTCTTGGTTTATGGAAGACTACCTGACTTCTTAGAAAGTCCTTCTACCTCCTCAGCCTGACACAGAGTAGATCATCCTTCTCTGTGCGGGAATTGATTTAAAGGCAGAGGGAAGGACCTTCTCTGGCCAGTAAAGGTAAGCCCTGGATTGGGCAGATTGGAATTGAATCCTTCTGGGAGGGACTCCAAGGCTCCGAGCAGCCCCGGGGTCTCTGAGAATGGACAAGAAGGCACTTACACCAATCCAAGATCTCTTACAAAACTACCCTCTCCCCAAGAGATACACTCTTTCAATGATTTATCTTCTCACTGTTGAACAATTTGCACCTTTCGGTAAATTTCATTTGTGATCTACTTCCCTTGGGCTGCATTTAAAACCCTTTTTTTTTGGGGGGGGGAAGTAAAAATGGAGATCAATTATTCCCTTCCATCCAACTAAAGATTATTTTGCCTTGTCCTTCTCTCTCTGAAAGGTGACTCAAGTAGAGGGGAAAGGATGAGGTAGGATGGTTTTGGCTAGGGGATAGAATATTGGACCCAGAGGCAGGAAAACTGGGTTCGAATATCACCTCAGGAATTTATTAGCTATGTGACCTTGAGCAAATTAATTAACCTCTCTGAGTATACCTCACTTTTCCCCCACCTCACACGGTTGGTGTAGGCATGAAAGGAGAAAATGTATATAAAAAGCACTCTGCAAACCTTAAAATACCACATAAATGTCAGATATAATCTTTATTGTTTTTCCCTGTTCTTGGGCTTCCACATCTATTTTCCTGGTTTCCCATTCTCTTCTTGGCTTTTTTTCTTGTCCACCCCCTTCCTCTCCTTGCCCCAAAAGAAACCCGCCCACTTTTCTGCAATATAAGGGAATCTCTACATGGGTATTGAGAGGTTAGAGTCATAAATCAATATTAGGTAACAATTAAGAGCACAATTCATACTAATAATTATGATTTGACTACAGAACACAATATCTTTCCCCAAGTGCTCAAGGAGGTTCCTAATATGCTATTATTCATGAGTTATTCATGAATCATTTCAATTTTTATTTAATTTAATGATCAGACTTCAGAGTCAGACAGTGCTTGTCCAATGCTAGGAAACTCTGGCTTATCATTTGTTAGAGATCTGTGTCCCACATTTCTTGGAGATGGACAGAAGGGGAGGGAGAACTGAGATGGAGAGCAGGGACACCTGGAAGGTTGATTTCCAGGCTAGAGGCTGAGGCATTTTGGGACTGTTCATGCATTTATTCTAGACACTTAGACTCCCTTGTTTTTCTTAGGGCAATACAGGGCTTGGGGACAAGTTGCTTGGGCATGATGGGTGGCAATCTGGTGCAGGGAAAGGAACGCTGGATTTAGAGCCAAAGGATTTGGAATGAGTCTTAGCTTTTCCTATGTGACTTTGGGCAAGACATTTAACTTTGCACCTCAATTTCTTCATCTGAAAAACGGAGAGGTTGAATGTAAATTATCTTTACAATCGCTTCCAAATCCCAATATAACCTAAATTCAGTTTTTGGGTGAGGAGTAGTATTCTCATTCCCTAGTCTAGCTCTCTTTTCTGTCCTAACCCAATATTAATTAAAATATTCTCTCTTCCTCCTTTCTCTTCTGCCTCCCCTTCTCTCCTTCCCCTACTCTCTGCTTAACTCTCTCTGTCTCTCTGCTTTTCTCTCTGTGTCTCTTGCTCTTCTTTCTCTCTCTTCTCTTTCCTTTTTCTCTCTTCTCTACCTCTTTCTTTCTATTTTTTCCTTTCTTCCTCCCTCCTTCCTTTCTTCTCTCTATTTCTGTCTTTTTTCTTCTCTCTTCCTTTTCTCTCTTTCTCCCTTCTCTCTCTCTCCTTTTTCTTTCCCTTCTCTGCCTTTCTTTCTCTCCATTCTTCTCTCTCTTTCTCTTTGTATAAGTACATATATATTTTTTCCATCTCTCTTCTTTTTCTTTTCTTTCTCTCTCTCTTCTCTCTCCTTGCTCCCTCTTCTCTGCCTCTTTTTCTCCCTCCTCTCCTCTCTCCATTTCTCCTTCCCTCTCTCCCTCTCAGTATCTTTCTCTTCTCTCTTTCTCTCCCTTTTCTCTCTTCCTTCTCTCTCTCCTTTTTCTCTCCCTTCTCTGTCTCTTTTTCTCCATTCTCTTCTCTTTCTCTCTGCTTGCTAATTTATTACTCTCCTCCCTAAAGGTACATGCAGTGTGGAATGGAGATGAGAGGAGGAAAGAATAGAATAATCAGGGGTAGTAGGCCTCTGCATGAGGAGGAATGGAAATACAGACTAAGTAAGAAGCAGAAATGGTCAGGAGCTGGATTTGGTAGTCACAATTCTAGCCCCTTCCCTAAAGCTCTGCTTAGGCTGCCTCCTTTCTCCTTTCCTTTGCACCTTTGATTTGTGTTTCATTTTTCCTTTCCCTTTTCCTGTCCCCAGTCTTTGAGCCTCAAGTTCACAGTCAGTGTAGTGCTTCCCCCTCACTTGGCAGGAGTCCCTGGCAGGGGCCTACTGATTTTCTGTGTTTGCTTGTCATCCAAGGACAGACTCACTATTAATGCTTCCTGGGGTGAAGGGGGTTCATGGTAAGAGGCTTAGGTGCTGTTGGGGAGGGCAGTGGCACTATGAGTCTGTGTGTATATCTCTGTACATATTGTATGACTGGGACCTCTGTTGCCCTCATTAGCACTCACAAGAAGCACATAGGCCTTGAGTTTCCTTTCTGTTGAATGAGTTCCTATTCATGTTTCATAGGAAAAGAAGGGTTACCATTTTTATTTCCTTTCTCCTGAGGAAAGGTACCAGACTGATTTCTCCTTTCCTGAGAGGGAATGACCAAAAGACATGGATGAAGGTAAGGTGGATGGAAGATGTTCTAGGGTCTCCAGCCTGAGAGTTCTAATAGTCAATGTTCTTATTTTGGTTTGGGTTCTAATAGTCAATGTATAATTGAAGATGCTGTTAACTTCCCCAGCCAATACTAGAAAAGGTTTCTGATCCCAATCTTTAACTGTCTCCTTGAGGTAGGTGGCAGCTGATTGCTAATAATAACAGCAGTCAGTCTTTATAAAATATTTTAAAAGAATGCATATTATCTTCCTTTAGGCCTCAGTGTACTGGAGTAGTTTACTCTTTATTCTCTGCCAAGTAGTGACTATTATCTTCATTTTAAAGATGAGAAAACTGAGTCTAAAAGAGAATAATTTAAGTGATTTACCCATGGCTCCATAGCTAGTGAGTGCTTGAGGCAGAATTTGCACTCGAGGCTTCATAAGTGCATATCTTCCTACCTGCCCTTGAATTAGTGTTTCATAAGGTTTCTGGGGAAGGGAGTATGGGGGAATTAGCCCCTTGAGTTACTCAATCCTAAATTCTCTGGAGGGAGGGAGGGACTTTAAATCTTCCAAGGATACACTGCACACCCTAAAATTATTCCTAATTCCTTCTACCTTAGCCTTACTCTTCTTTTTCTCTTGTTCTTTCTTCCCTTCCCTTTCTTATCCTTTTTTTCTCTTCCTCCATTGTTTTTCTTCTTTTATCTCCTTCTAAAACAATTTGTACCTGCTTCACCTCAGAACTAGAATATAGCCCAAGAATATAAGGTTATAAAACCTTGTGATCTCACAGCTTAGAGGTGAAAACAGAACTTTTCCAAAATTCAGATAAAGATTATTAGTTGTTATCAAAATGATGAGAGTAACTAATATGAGTATGATGTTTACAAAATGTTTTCACATACATTATCTCATTTGATACTAAGTAAGGAGCAATTAAATACTCACTGAAGCTGAAAAACAATATTTAGATATGAAGGCATAACATAGCCTTTTTTCCTTCAAGTTATTTCATCCCCTTCTTTTCTTCTCCTTTTTTCATTTCCTCTTTTTTCCTCCTTCCTCCATCTACTTTCTACCTCCCCTCTCCATTTCTCAGCTTAAACTATTCCCAATCAATGCTTCATTTGGTCTGAGCCAATATAAAAAGATTAATTATTTATATCAACAGAAAGAAAAAAAGCTTAGTGTGTTATGAGGCACTCAGCCTCAAGTATCACCAAGTTGGTTTTCCCACCCCTCTAAATCAGGTCCGAAAGTGGCATGGGGTGGGGGTGGAGTGGGGGTCACAGAGAACAGAAACAGAGAGTGATGTGGACCCCTGAGGAAGGGGGAACAGAGTATGTGTGGATGAGAGGAAAGATTTCTTGAGATCCTCTCTGCTGAGTGTCCCAGTCTGTCCACCCAGCTAGACTAGGCATTTTTCTGCCTCTCCCCTGAGTTTCCCTCCCCCTCCCAAGTATCTAATTTTCAGAGAAACAGGAAAAAATACAGAAGAATTGGGAGTGGACAAACCAATTCATCCCATATAATCGTGTAAAAATCAATTGTTTGTGTGAGAAGACTGCCCTCTTCTCTCAACATCTTCAATCCTCTGGAAGAGAGAAGCAATCTAAAGTAGATGGGGGGGGGCAGAAATGGGGGTTGGAAGGATCGGCAACCTCTCCCTTCTGCTAATGCTATTTTAGAACAAAGGGGACCTGAGTCTCTACAAAGTCAGCTTAGTGGCTTGGAATACTGGAGACTTTCTACTCTCACGTTTGGGCTATCCTGATCAACCTGAAGTGGGGGGCTTTGCCTTTTTCAATTATGACAGGTCCTGGAATGCCCAGCTGCCTGACAACAGACCCAGTTTCTGTGGCTGTAAAGGTCTGTTGGTACAGAAGTAGCTAACAATTATATAGTGCCTATTCTGTGCCAGTCATTGTGCTAAGCATTTTACTATTATTCTCATTTAATCCTCTCAACAACCTTGGGAAGTAGGAGTTATTATCTCCATTTAACAGATGAGGAAACTAAAATCAAGATAGATTATTAAGGGCACACAATTAATAAGGGTCTGAGGTAGGATCTGAACTCAGGTTTTCCAGATGTCAATTTTAGGGCTTTTACCCATTAAACCCTCCGCCTCCAGTGACAGAAGAGAAGGGAAATCAAAGTCAAAGAACTTATCACCCACAATCCTAAATTGAGGTAAAGCTTTCTGCATTTTCTTGCAGCCTGAACTCTTCTGATTTCAGGAGGTCTCCCAAGAATTCTGAATGGTTGTGAGGATTGATAAATGGGGAGAGGAGAGTGGAGAGTTGATGTTAAACAGTGTCACATTGTAGTAATGAGGCTGTCTTGACAACTGGAATTTAATAATAACAACAACAATATTTATTTATTCCTTTACATACTTTTATCTCATTAAAACTTTATACCAATTTAGGAGCTAAGGCTATTTATTATTAGTCTCATTTTGTAGATGTGAAAGCTAAGTCTCTAATGAGGCAGCTAAGTGGAGTAAGGAAACCCTAAATTCAAATCTAACCACAGACACTTTCTAGTTGTATGATCCTGGGCAAGTCACAGATCTTGATCTAATAGTAACAATTCAGATTTCCATAGCGATTTAAGGTTTATAAAGCTTTCCCTTCACAACAGTCCTATAAGGTAGGGGACACAAGTACAATTGCTCCCATTTTCTAGATAAGGCAACTAAGATTCAGAGATTATTCTGACATAGCTAATTAAAGGTCAGACTAAGTATCTCCTGCCTCCAAGTCATGTGTTCTTTTCACTAGATCATGCAACCTCTCAAGCCATCTGAGGGAATCAAGGAATTTTTGTATTGGAAGGGATCTTTAAAAAATCACCTCTTTTGTCCATTTTTAAAAAAAGTTCCATCCTATATATATTTGCTGATATTTCACATATTTCAGTCGTAGAGGGCCCTAGGGAATAGAGGTAATTTACAAAGCTCCAGTTAGGACTATAGGCCAGTGGACCTGAGGGTAGCCACCTGCCTTAAGAATTAAGGGGCTCAGGTGGGATAGTGGCTCACCACAGAGATGCCAGCACTATCTGGCTGGGCTAACATCAGATGCTTTCAGGGTAATGAGTGAAGATACTACAAATGCAGTAGAATATATGCAAGTTATACTTTGTATAGAACTTATTCATGATATGTTTGCATGCAACTGTTTCCTGTCTGTGATCTGTGTGTATAAACTTGGAAATATTTCCAAATATAAGATATTATGTAACATTTATATATTTATCTTTGTACCTGGCATAATTTGCAGGGAATGGTAAATTTTTCATGGGGGTGGGTTGTAACAGATTCAGTAGGAAAAGGATTACAATTCTCAGGGTGCCTGAACACAGAGTACGAGTGTTCTCTGGAGGAAAGCAAAGCTGCCATTCCCCCTAAGAGTGTGTCTGTGAAGAAGCTGTGGGTTGGAGGGATGGAGACTTCTGGGAAGAGAGGGAAGAACAGAAATCTCTGATGAATTCATAATCAGGCTGGATGTGGAAGAATAACCTGGGGGCAGTGGGCAGATGGTAATTACTACTGGGCAAGGGGCAAATAAAGAAGCTAATCTGGGAGAGGCAAAAGAAAACATGAAGCTGGAATCAAGAAACTGCCTACACCTTGGGTCCCTAAAAAAACTATGTGTGTTTAGAGGAACTTTATTCCAAATCCCTAAAATTGGGATGGGAGGGAGGGAGGGAGGGTGAAGAGGCAGAGGAAAAGACAGGTTTGAGATTATTTTTATTTGGTCATGTGAACTGAGATTGTTTTCTGTTGCTTTAATATTCATTTCTGGTGTGGTTTTATCATTTTGTTTTTTAGCATGAGTAAATGAATTCCTAATTCTGAGTCTGTGGGATCCATAGGTCTATCTATATCTAAGTTATACATATATGTTTGTACAAGTGTATACTTTCAGAAATGTATCTGGCCATGCATAGCTGTCAACAGATCAAAACTGATATGTCCTAGAAAACCCACAATGGAATCTTTTATCATTCCATCAGTTCCATGTATGTTCCATGCTAGGCCAGTCTTCCAAGTATGGATCTATGGTTCTAGGATTTTCTCACTTCATCTCTCAACATTCCTCTCCTACTTGTGTTCTCAAGAGCTAGAGCCAGCCAAAGGTGTATTTTCTTATTAAATTGTAGAGCTTTCCAGAGTATACAAAAGTCTGGTATTCAGCATGGTATTTCCAATCAACCTTCCCTGAGCCTAGTGTCTGGAATATATCTTATAATATAAAATGTGGGATAGGAGCAGTGGTATGCTGAAGACAGCTCAAATTCAAGAGAGCTGCTTGTTAAATTTTCAATGTAAATTGGGAAATGTTGATTTGCAATCAGGGCTTTATTTATTGTTTTGTTGATTGTCTAGACCTAAGGACATGATTTAGAAAATGTTAACACTGCAGATCAATCTTTAAAGTATGCCATGGGCAACTGCTCTTTCCCTGGTTATTAAACATTTACCAACATATCCCTGACAGAGGTGACCTTTACCTGCACAGGTATGTGCATATATATGTTTAAAGGGGACAGGTGGATGACCAGATGACCAGCTGCTAGCTCTTACCTGTACTGGGTGACTGCTGGGTTAGCCTTTGCAGAGCAGTGGAATTTGACATCATTATTTTCTAGCACTGGCTGTGGCTCCACAGACAGATTGACAAGGGGTGGATCTGCAAAGACAAGAATATAGTTAGATTTGAGGCAAAAGGAGTAGTGGCTACCATATGGAAGGGCCCAGTCTAAAGACTCCTTCTTTGTAGGATAGAGACAGCCTGGAATTCAACTACAGGAAGCATTCGTGTAGCTGCTGCTCTAGCAGCTGCCACACGACTGAAAAGAGCCCCTTGTAATGCGCAAGAAGGATGTTCCCGGAAGGAAACCAGGACCCTTTCTTAGCAGAAATGGGCGTCAAGACTTGGCATTTAAACAGAAACTTTGCTCAGGAAATCACAGCTATTATGAACCCTCTGGGTCAACATTGGCCAACTCCTGACTTTTAGGAAGAATGATCAACTTCCAAAAAGGGTGTATGTATTTGTGTATATATTTAAAGGCAAACTTCCTGCCTTTGAAATTTCTGTATAACATTTCCTATAATCAGTTTGATGCATCTGTTTAACTTGCAAGTGACATTTATGCCCTTTCATCAGTTTAATCATCTCCACTGAGTACTTATTGGAGTCACAGGGTTTTCAGTTCCTTGATCAACCTAGAGAATTTTCCTTTTATATGATAAGCAGTTAAACTTTAGAGTGTTGTGTTAGATGGGGAGATGCGCGTGCGCACACACACACACACACACACACACACACACAGAAGAACTTCAAGAAGACAGTAAAAGCAAGAGATTTGTTGCTGTCTAGCTGTGTCCAACTCCTTGTGACCCCATTCGGGGTTTTTCTTCCATAACCAGCATTTATTTATTAATTTTTTGGGGGTATATGTGATATTAAAAACATAAATGAAGTATTTTATTTAAAATGGTTGTGAAAATTAACATTTCTACATTATAACAAAATCCAGTAAAAATTCCAAAATTGCTACAGAATATATAAATTGTCTGAGAATCAATCTTCTGAGGAACACTTAAGACTTATAGGGGTTCATCAACAATCATTATTTAAAGAAAATTGAGGCAAACAGTATTAAGTGACTTGCCCACAATCACCCAGATAGCAAGTGTCTGAGATTAGATTTGAATTCAGTCTTCCTGACTCCAGGCCCAGGACTCTATCCAAAGCAACACCTAGTTCCATCCCTCAAAGCATATACATTATATATATGCTTATAAATTATGTCTATAATATTATATATTTAATTATATATAATTTCCCTAGTGGAAAACATGATGGATTTGGCTTCAGAATACCTGGTTTCAAATCCCACTCTTGACATTTTTTCCCTGTATGATCTTAGGTAAGTTAGTCTGTTGCTGGGCATGGTGGTAAGCACCTGTAGTCCTGGCTACTCAGGTGGTTGAGGTTGGGACTGGAGGATCTCTTGAGCCCAGGAGTTCTGAGCTGCCATGTGCTATGCTGATTGAGTGTCTGCACTAAGTTCGTTCGGCATCAATATGGTGACCCCCTGGGAATGGGGGACCACCAGGTTGCCTAAGGAGGGGTGAACCAGTCCAGTTTGGATAAGTTAGTCTGTCTTGACCTTATTTTCCTTACCTATAAAACAATGGGATTGAGTTAGATGATTGGTCAGATTCCTTCCTGTTCTAAATTTATGGTTCCAAAAAAGACAGAAGAGAGCAGAGTAAAAAGGATGGGGAAGCAATGAGAGATGAGTCACAAAGAAGAGACAGAGAGATAGGGAGAAATCGAGAGATCAAAGACAGAGAGATAGATGTTAAGAGTTATGAGGACTTTAAATTTAAATCAGAGAAACAGGACTCAATAAGCCAAAGGACAACAGCATCTTCCCTTGAGCCAGAAAGAAAATAAACCTAGATAAGTCAGCCACTCTCTCTGTGCATGTCTCTGTCATCCTTTAGCTGTGTCTTGTTTCTCTGACTTTGACAACTCACATTTATATAGCACTTCAGGGTTTGCAAGAGCTTTCTCCAAAATAATACTCTAGAATTCAGGGGTCCTCAAACTTTTTAAATAGGGAGCCAGTTCACTGTCCCTCAGATTGTTGGAGGGCCAGACTATAGTAAAAACAAAAACTTTGTTTTGTGGCCCTTTAAATAAAGAAACTTCATATGCCTGGGTGAGGAGGATAATCATCCTCAGCTGCTGCATCTGGCCGGTGGGCAGTAGTTTCAGGACCCCTGCAGATACATAATAAGTGTATGTATCATCCCATGTTGTAGATCTAGAAACCGAGGCACACTGATTTGCCTGTGGTTATAATGATCAGGTGGGTGAGGTGAGTATGGTACCCATAGCTGAGCTAGATTTCTTTTTTCCCACAGAGGTTGATTTCTGTCAAACACGCTTGAAAAATGACTGAGATTCCAGGTCATGGAATGTGTTTTATCCTTAATTAAACAGAAAAAAAGTTATGTTGATTCGCTTTTGCTTTTAACATCATTGTAGTTTTTACTACCCCTCCCATATTTGTAGTAAAAAGTATGATAAAATACAACAAATTGATGTATTAGCCATGTCAGAAAATATATGTCTAATGGAGCATAATCTCCAGGACCTTGGATCATAGCTGTTTGGATCATAACTTTATTTCACAATTAACTAGGCAAAGAGACAAAGAGTTGGACTTGGATCTGATTTGGTCCAATTTGCTCATTTCACAGATAAGGAAATTGAGGCTCAATGAGTTTGAAGTGACTGGTCAATTGGTGAAAGATGAAGGACTAGAATGTGTTTTGACTTCTACACCAGCTTCCTTTATGCTACACTGAGATACTTTCTCTTGGAAAAACCTATTTTGTTTCCATCCAGTGTCCCATGGGAGATGCAGAGCCCCTATGGCTTTGATGGAACTATGGGAGAACAGTGAGTGACTGGAAAGGAGCAGTCACTATCCCTCACTTTTGGGTAAAATTTACCCTGGGGGCCTGGTCTATCTATCCCAATAGTCAGGCCATCTCCTGGAAGTGTCCAAAGATGGAATACTTTGGGGCTGGGGAAAGAATCAACTCTCTTAGAGAAGTGAGCCCAGGAGTTGTGAGAGGAAACATTTGTGCTGGGAATGCATAGTGTGGGGGACTGTGGGCAGCTGGGAAAGACACTGGGATGTGGGAGCAAGGAAGGGGAAGACCAAGCTCCCTAATTAGCAGGGGATGAATCACTATGAAGGAACTCTCTTCCCTTCCTCTCTTCCTATTTTCCCTACCTCCCCCTGAGTCTGGCTGGGGATTATTTACTCTGGAAGGTGTCTGCCACCCAAGACACCAACCCACCTGTCTTTTCATGGAGAATTATGAGGCAAATTATAGGTATTTGCAATTTACTCTAATCTCATTTTAAAATGTGTAATTCAAATGACAATAAAGACAAGTATAGTGACGAATACCAATGAGAGCAGTGCACATAGCCAGCCTAGATTGGTGCAGGCTTTTTCAGGCCCCTTGCCGCCTTCTGACTCTGCCCTATCATTACCTAACTGCAGCTAATCACCTTCCTTTGTTAAATATGAATCACGAGGCCCCTCACTGGGATATGGCTCACCCACATGTGATTTGGGGATTTGATAGAGAATTTTTTCTGCTTACACTGAGACCCAAAGACTAGGGGTATTACTCTTGATGTCTCCACCCTAACCCTGTCCTTGCTCCAATTGGAATGGGGTTGTGATGGGCAAAAGCTTAATAACTGATGCATTAATAATTATTGCAATGATCCAAAATATATGTTGCATTAGTCAACCAATAATGACTTGTTATGATAATTGCAAGAATGAGATTGCTTGATTTAATCCTATTGAAAGCAAGCACTGTGTAAATGTGTTCATTAGTCTGAATTCAAGAATCTTATGGGAAACTCTGCTGCTCCCCTCCCCCTTGCCCAAATTATTATGATCCTTCCTCCCTTAGACCTCACGTAATTTTCTGTTTGTGTTTTCCTTATGTACTAACCAGTAATCATTTTGTATTGTAGTTATTTGTATATATACTATATCTCTCTACTGTAATTCTGTAAGTTCTCTGGGTCAGGGAACAGGTTTTAGAGCTTTATTTACTCTTTAAATTAGACCTCTCAAATGACTGGCATAGTGTTCAGTGCATAGGAGGAAATTAATGAATATTTGTTTCTGTTGGAATCTTAAGGATCCAAACAAGAACTACATGAATGCATTTATTAAGATCTCCAAAAGTATAACTAGAAAAAAGTTGAAGTTAGGATGGAAAAGATTATACTAGACTCAATATCACGTCATTTCATCTCACTTTACTTATGATACTATGATAATAAAACATCTTCAGATAAGTGTAGTCAATTGTTTTGGAGCCACTAGCTTCAGTTAGACCAATGGCCTCTAATTCTGGGGGTGCTTGTGTTGGGGTTGACACATTGAAAAACTAAAGGTCAATTAAGACCCAGTCATTACAAACTAGTCAATCTAGGTCTCAGTCATAGACGAGGCAGTTTAGGCAGTGATAGGACTCTTGGAATCCAGGTCTGGAAGGAAGGGTGTTGTTGGGATGTCTATTCATGTACTCTTCTGGCCATGAGGTTCTCCCTTCCCTTTCTATATTTAATGTTTCAGTTATACTGATCTTCTCTCTGTTCTTCACACATAGTACTCTATTTCCCATCTCCATGCCTTTGTATCGACTGTTCCCCATGACTGGAATGTATTCCTTCTGATCTCTGAGTAATAGAATTCCTCATTTACTTCAAGACTCAACTAGATCACTATCTTCTCCATGAAGTCTTTCAGGATACCTCCAATAACTAGTGTTCTTTATCCCTAACTATCTGGTGTTTGTCTCTGCTTATAGAATATAAAGATAATTTCATTTTTTGCAGTTGTATCTCCAGCTCCTAGTACTTTGCTTGGCACATAGTGATCACTTAATGAAAACTTGTTGGTCGACTGATTAATTCATTTGCTTGGTTCCACAATCTACTTCATTATAGCATCCTCTCCCTCTCCATTGATACCCTGACCAGCAGTAACACACTGCCTCTTAAATGCCTTTCTCCAGGCATTTAATCTAGCTTTCCTGTTGCCTGAGTTTCTCCTAATTCTGGAAGGTCTGCCTGAGTTGTGATTCCGCAGCACTGAGTTTTCTTGGTAAAATTTGCACAATCACACTGAGGACTCTGAAGCACCTAAACCCCTCTACTTTTTTCTTTCCCAAGGTGTAGGATATGAATTTTCAGGCACCTGCTGAGCTCTAGTGATATAAATAGTTTATGGCATATTCAACTATTAAACATGATTTTAATCCCACTTGTGATGTCGGCTGCATAACTCACAGGAGGGCATCTTTGATGTAGCTGGTGGAACCAAAATCACATGGAGCAGATGTTACAACTGTGAGTCTGTTAGTATTTTCAATCAGCAAAGGCTTGCATTTCAGGGGTGGGTGGTGTTTTCTGGTGGGGGAAGAGGGTTATATTTTGGAGAGAGTAGGAGGAGGGTTGATTTTCTGACTCAGCAATTTTGCTAAACATCCTTTTGAAATCTGGCAGCTGGCTGCAGTGTTCAGATATGATAAGGTGGTGGGGGGTGTTGTGCATTCTCTCCCATTAGTCAATCTTAGGGCTTTGTCTTCCGTTGGGATAACACATAAAGACCAAGGGAAACAAACAAATAAACAAACACGTGGTTTTCTTGAGTTCAGATGTTTCTCCTTGGTTAACTAGGAGATTTGCAAAGGCAGTGCTGATTTTGTCCCTGGTCTCCTTGTTATCTGTTAGATGAGGGATCTGGGATGGGAAAGAGTGACTGGGAAGTGTCTGTGAGTTTGTGTATGACATTGCATAGGGTGTATCTTTACACACACATGTGTGTATATGTGTGCATGTGAGAAGAAAAGATTTGGGGAGAGGAGACACAATAGCTACCTTCAAATATTTGAAAGACAGGCATATGGAAGAGGGATTAAACTAACTGTGCTTGGCTGGGAGTACCATTAGGTGGAATGAGGGGCGATTGAAGAGAGGCAAATTCAGCCTTGATGTAGGAAATCTTCTACCAGCTTGAGCTGTCCAGGAGTGGAATGGATGTGTGACCTGGAGGAGTGGTGGGCTTCCCTGTTTGGAGGGTTTTGAACAGAAACTGCATGACTATTTGATGCGTTTTTTATTATTATAGGGATTTCTTTCATGTCCTATTTGGACTAAATGGCGGCCAAGTTTCCTTTCAACTCTCAAATTTTGAGATTTTGTAATTCTGAATGAGTTTATATGTGTGGATGGCCACATTAAGGTCAGGACTTGAAAAAAATCTTACTGTCAAGGGTTTCTTAGGCCTTCTTCCTCTTGGACAGGTTAAAATCTGTAAACTGTGGTTGGTGTACTTGGCTTGGGATAGAAGCTATACCTGTCATTAGTAAATTATCACATTTGTACAAAGAAAGGCAGATGAACTCAAGTGACTTTGTGTATATGGGTTAGGATAAGATATCTCAACAACTTCTGGAAGATTTCAGGCCATTGCTTCATTTTGATTGGCTAAGGCTTCTATTGCTCCCTTTTTAACCTAGGGAAAATTACAAATGGAACCTATCAGTGGGCCAATACCTGATTGACCTGGAACACTTGACTTGTCCTACACTATAGGTCTTCCCCTTTTTTCTCCTAGTGAAAAAAATTTTTTAAAACTATTTTTCAAATTTAGTAAAATAAAAAAGACTAAAGAATTTATTTTGAAAATCTTTAATGCCTTTTTTTTGGAGGGGAAACTCATAATGAAATTACATCTAAAAGATGATTCTTCTGGACCTTTTTCTTCTAATGAATTAATTTTCTTTCTCTGTTCTTTCTGAAAGTGATAGTCTGAAAAAATCTATACATTATTCTGGATATGTTTATTAGGAGAGAACCTTTCTAATAAATAAAAAAAAGTTTTTAGCTTGTGCAAATGAATAATGTCTTGCATAAATTCCTAGCTGATAAAGCTGTATCTTGTTCCATTGTTATATTAATAATAATGAATCATCAGACAAATTGATTTACACCATTACATTCTTGACTAAATCTCTGAGATTTAAAGATATTCATAATTCTCACTTTAGTAAGTAGAGCTCCAGCTTGTGGTGTTACTATCTGTCAACAAAAGTAATTTTAATATTAAGAAGTAAAATTTTATTGAAAAATCTGTGAAAATCACAATCAATACATATATGGGGAATCCTCATTCTTTTTAAGCTTAAAGTCATGTATAAAGTATTGTAAGGGACTTCAGAAGTTATTTAGTACTAGCTATTCCTGAAACCATTCTTCTTCACTTCGTAAAGCAGTCCATGATGCTTCTATACAGCTTAGAGTGTTAGAAAGTATCATTTCTTCTCTTCTCCCCCAACTTTTAAAACATGGACATTTAGTCAGCAATCACGTTGACCTTCTCCTGTGGAATCCCCATTCTGTTGTTGTTCTTGTTGTTAAACAACAAAAATTCTTTTCTTTTTTTTGGTATCAGTCTTCTTGTCATTTTCCTTCCATATTATTGTGGCTTTTCCTAGATGATACTGCATTCTAGGCCATATTTCAAAGGAGGAACCTTCTTCTATCCCTTGACTTACTCCCCAGGAGGAGGAGTGAGTGAGCTTCTGGTGGCCCATGGTTAATCCCAGGGCCTCTCCCTACCACTGTATTTCAGCAACCTCTGCTCTTTTGAAGGACACTATTCTATCTATCAGTCTACAAAGACAGACTGCTTAAAAAAGCGAAGACTATAGTGAGATAGAGAGACTGCAGATAAATGAGGAGATGGAAAGGAATTAGAGTGTTTATTCAGCACCTCCTTTGTCTTTTTTTTTCTGGGGCAATTGGGGTTAAGAAACTTGCCCAGGGTCACATAGCTAGGAAGTGTTAATGTCTGAAGCCTGATCTGAACTCAGTTCCTTCTGACTTCAGGGCTGGTGCTCTCTCCACAGCACCCATGTATTTTTTTTTTTGTTTGTTTGTTTTGACTAAGTAAAAGTAAAAGTAAAAAACATAATCATTCATTGGGCACAGTCTTGGTCAAACTGAAACCTATTTAACTTAAAAAGGCTAAGGTCTCCCACTATACCCAGGGCCATCTCCAGTCATTCTGATCTATATTTGGCCACTGGACCTAGATGGTTCCAGAGAAGAAAATGAGATTGGTGACCCTCACTTCAATCCAATTTACTTGTATGTCCCAGCATCACCTCTCTAATGTCATGGTTCTCTTAGAAAATGAAGGAAAAACAACAACTCCAATAATGGGGATGTTTTGTGGATGAGCAGTATCTTTATCCAGGAGTAGGTTACTGCTATAGCTTAAACCCTATGGTTCTGTGGTTCTGAAATATCATAAGTTTTCATGAGCAAGCTGAAGGCTTGTCTCTATGGGCTATGGTCCTGGGATGTACTCCAAAGAAGGTGGAAGCGTCTATGACACAGAGTGGGAAGTCAGCTCATCTGGGTTCTAATCCCCACTTGGATCTCCATTCCTCAATTCAGCTGATTCATCTTTTACTTTAGTCTTAATTGGGGTGGGAGTGGGGTAGGACGATGATCCTTATTTGGAAATCAGGGAATTTATCAGCACCTGGCACTGCCTTCTCCAGTCCTGTGAAACATTTGTCATCTGAGCCACCCTGTTAAACTGATCATCTCATTAGAGCACATGTAGACAAACAGCCTTTTAATAGTCAGATGGGCTATTATGATGATGATGATCTTGTTTATGGGGGATATTCTCCTCATATGATGGATAATGGGTTAGAGCTGAAGCCCTGCTGTTTTCCTGTGTCTCTCCCTCTCAGAGCCCCAGCTGCCAGTTCCTAGAAGCCTATCTACATAGAACCTGGGAAAGACAATTAGAATTGCAAAGTCGGGTTCAAACCCCAGCTTTCCTACTTCCTGGCTTTGGGGAAATCACCTCAATTCTCTGGTCCTTCCTCTAGAAGATAAGGGGAATGGATGAGATCATCCCTTGGGTTTCTTCTGGCCCTAAATCTTAGAATTTTCTGTTTCTTAAGATCAACCATGTTTTCTAGACAGACTAGGGGTGGGTATATGTGAAAGAGGGATGGCTCTGGAGACATTCTTTGTAGTTGGGAAATGATGTGCTATCATTTCTCATCTCCCATCTTTTGACAAGGTTTAATTTGAGGCTTAGTGAGGATCATTTATTGAGGGTGGAGGAATCTCTGTCCTTTGGCATTTAAGACTTTTTAGTATGTAACTCTCTTACCTTTCCAGTTGTCTTACATTTTTCTACTCTTCGCAAATGCTAAATTTCAGCCAAACTGTCTTTCCTTTCTGCTCCTTACACAGGACATTCTACCTTGGTACCTCCTGTCTCACATTCCTAAATGCTCTCCCTCTTCATCTCTACCTCTTAGAATCTCTGACTTCCTTCAAGACTCAGAATAAACTTCACCTTCTACAGAAGGTTTTTCCTAGTCTCCTCAGAAATTAGAATATTTCCATTTAAGGTTACTTTTCATTTATGCTGTATGTATTTTGTATGTACCTATTTATTCACATCTTGTCTCTCTCATTAGAATGTAAGCTCCTGGAGGGCAGGAGCCCTCTTCCTTTTTGTATCCCAATGGCAGTGTTTGGCACATAGTAAACACTGAATTAATGCAGGTTAATTGATTGTCTGATCAATGGTTCCAGTGACATTATGAAGGTAATGTCTTAATTTGTGCATAAGTTGGATTTGAGTGAGGTAAAACTGTGCAAAGTCTACAGCCTCATTCTCTCCTCCATAGTCATTGAAGTCCCGTAGCAAGACATAAGTGAAGATGACTGGCAGTGGTTTGAGATGCAGTGGATGACCTTGGAATTCTTTCAAAGCTCATTTTTTCCCTTCAAATATAGGACATTAAATTAATCAATAGACTCTACTATGTGCCAAAAGCTAAGTGGAATCATTATTACTTGGAAAAACAGTCAGGGTTTGAAGATCCTTTCATGGATGGTAACTCCTGTAATCATTTGGATAGAAACTCAAATCTCAGGTTAGGAAGGAGCCAAGCAAAAGAGGATGCTTCCCAGACAGAATGGGAAGAAAAGAAATGCCTGAGTGGGTCAAGGTGATAAAATCTATTGTGAAGATGGAGCTCCCCTTCTCAGCAGTTAAAATTCACCATAAGACCCAAACTGTGGTATAATAGAACCCAAGTGATGTCTCCTACAATCTAGAATTCAAGCTCTATCTTTTGTATGCTACTGATCAAATCATTCTCTTCTAGAACAGGGAAATAAATTTCTCAGGGACCTGAGTTGATCTCTCTAATATCTGGAATCTACCTTGTATCCCTATGGATCAGTTTATATCAGCACAGAATCTAGAATGGTTCTATAAATTGCTTAAATTCTAATTCTAGAATTACCCAGAATTAAGAAGATTTAATTCATATTGTGGCATAGATTGCCACAAAACTAATTTTATTAAGAACATGAAAAAGTAGAAACGTATGTATTACAAAGAGCAGAAGATCTCAATTTTAACCCTATGTGATCTTAAATGTTATCTTCCTTTTTTGGGCTTCAGTTATCTGCACAAGAATTTGAACAAAAATGATCTTTGAGAGGTCTTCCTGTTCTAAAAGTCTACAATTCTATGATTCTATATTCTAATCTCTTGGGTTAATTAACAGTATCTACTGGTGGATTGTTCAAACCATGGAACCCAAAACACTGCCACCTGGTGTCCTAATTGTGCTCTAGTTGCAGAGGGAAATGACACAAGAAGAGGCAAAGAAGCCCCATATCTTGAGTCCTACAAATAATTATTTAAATATATCAAATGATGTCAGAAATATCAAAGGAGCCATCCAGTCAGCCATCATTAAAACGTTTTACGTTTTTTGAGGCTGATTAGCAGTGATTGCTCCCTGGGGGCAACTCTAAAATGAAATGCTTTCCTGAACTTTAAACATTTGAATTTCCTCCCCTAGGGCAACTAGGTAGCACAGTAGATAGAGTCTGGAGTCTGGAAGACTTATCTTCCTGAGTTCACATCTGACTTTAGACATTAGCTTGTGATCCTGAGCAAGACAGGATCCTTGTTTACCTGTTTCCCTACTTGTAAAATGATCTGGAGAAGGAAATGGCAAGCCATTCCAATATCTTTGTCAAAAAAATCCCCAGATGGGGTCACAGAGAGTCTGAAATGATTAAAAGAGTGTACTCTATTTTTTTTCCCCAAAGTGATAGTATGTCTCTCCATTTCAATCATGTAAATATAGCCAAACTAGCTATTGACTCACAAACTAGTTTTACCAGTCAGTTCTTCTGTGTGTATGGGCACAGACAGAAAATGTCAATACTGACCATGGGTAAATTGGGGACAAACTCTTTGTGTGACAATGAACTAGACTGTTAGACCCTCCATCTCCTATCTTCAAGCCTTGGTGGGATCTGGGTACAAAGCAACACTTACGCTGGATGTCGATGGTGACCGAGGTCTCTTTCCCTCCTGGGATGGCTTTGTTGGTGGCTCTGCACACGATGCGCTGTCCATTTTCCACATCAGCAGGTGAGACAAAAAGGGTACTCACAATGCTTTCCCGCTTTCCATCCCGAAGCAGGGTCTAGAGGAAAGGAAAAGGAAAGGAAGACAGAACACTGATTATTCTAGCCCAGAAGCCATTAAGGACTCTGAAGAAAAAGATGTTGACAGTGGATTATTCCATTTCAGCAGAGGTAAGGATGTAGCCTTCAGTGTAGGCTGGGAGGGCAATGAGGTGTGAGGAAAGACATGAGATTTGGAATTAGACTTTAAGCCCCAGCTATGCAACTTACTAGTTATATGATCTTAGACGATTCATTTCAATTCAACAAGCATTAAAGAGCCTTTTATGTTCTAGGTATTGAAGACAGAAAGCTGAAAATTAAACAGTTACTATGCCTGAGGAGCTCATATTCTACTGGGAGGGCAAGTCTATCCCTCTTTCTAAAGCTCAGTTTCTTCATCTGTAAAATGAAGGACTCTTTTAGCTTGAAATCTATGATAATCCTGTGATTTTAGGAACCCTCTGACTGAAAGTCTGACCTGTATACAGGACAAAGGCAAGATGACAAAGTCAAATTTTTCATTTGCTGTGAAAAGTGACATTTGTTTAGGTTTCCAGAAGTGCAAAAGAAATCAGGTTGATCTAATGGAAATCAGGCAGAAGGATTACTGAAGATTAATTATATATAATACTTTAGTATTGTATTTTCTACTCCTTCTATTTGCTTTTCCGGGACCTATGTGTTGGTCTGGGTTCTTGATTTTTTTTTTTTTCTTTTTTTTTGTGGATCATAGACCCCTTAAGAAGACTGGTAAAGTTTTTTTGATTGAAATAAAGATGTATTTATCCTCCCCTGCTTTTAAAAAACAAATCTCCTGAAATCTGTCTATGCATTCTTTGGGTGTATACAGTCCCCAGATTAAGAACTCTAGTGCTGAGAGACCACTGAGCATGTTGTAGGCTGATACTTTGTCTTTTATGCCTGTGTTCATGTTTCAAGTTTCTTGAACCGTGCGTTGTGGATTTCTTAAACTGAGGGGTCATGTAAATAAAAGTGGGGAAATCATGATTTATTATCAGCATTTTATCTGTATACCTCTTTTATATACCTATGTATCTGGAGTTGCGTAAAAATTTCTTGGGCAAAAAAAGGATCACAAGTGGAAAAAGTTAAGAAGCCCTGCTAGATCATTTTATGATGCCCCCTGCCCCAAACCTGGGCAATCTTTTTCTTGCATAGAATCTAGCAAAGGGGAAGAAGTCTGTGACTCTGGTATGCTATACAAGACTCAACCTGATAATCTCATTGGTGATTACATTCTGCTGGTACATCCTGAAGGCTGTACATATCAAAGGGAATTGGATACTCTCTACCCAGTCTTTCTCCCACCTACTCCCAATGCATAGCTGAGATACCAAAGCTCTACACTTGGTCTGAAATGTATGGTGGACTAATTCATTCATATTCTCCTGCCAACCTCACTGAAACAAAAGCTGCAACTAATAATTCTCTCACCCAGGGTAAGTAATAATACAAATTGAGTTGAAGTTCTTTGGGAAGAGAGAGCCCAGACACTGATTTATGATGGGGAGTGGATGTAGGAATTTCTTGAAGTCACTGGTGGGAAGACTGGATAGGTGGATACCAGGCAGGAGCTCACCTACAGTTTAGGAGTGAGGAGGAAGAAGCCCACCCTTTGGTAGTTTCTTATTTGAATGACTTTTTCTTGTTAGCTTGAGCTTGAGCTTTTTCTACTCAAAGAGTACAAATGCTATCATTGCTTCTAAATTTTGGGGCCCTGGATAAATTTCCTATGATACTATTTTAATTATTGATATGATAGAAATAGAAACTCATTACATACTCTCACCACAATTGTTGGTGAGCTTTCCATGTTTCCTTAATTATTCCTCTCAAGCCAGTCTTTCAACTTTTATACCAACACCAGCCATAAAAACGACTTTCTTCCTCTTAAGAGCATTGTTCAGTCGCTTCTGACCCTTCATGATGCCATTTGGGGTTCTCTTGACAAAGATACTGGAGTGATAGGCCATTTCCTTCTCTAGCTAATTTTACAGATGAAGAACTAGAATAAATAGGGTTGAGTGACTTGTCTAGAGTCACCCAGCTAGTGAGACCAGATTTGAACCAGGAAAATGAATATTCCTGATTTCTGGCATAATACACTATCAACTAAGCCACCAATTGCCTCAATACTGAGGTGGAATTTTAGGTACCCACTTCCCTTTTAGTTTTTGGGGGAGCAGCACATCCTGTTTCCTGTTATTGTCCCACAGCTGAGCCCAGTAATAGAAAGCGTAGCAGTAGTTACGGTTTGTGAAAATGTTGGCAAGGCCATTATGAATTGCCCCCTTTAACATCTCACCTCGTTGTCTCACTTTTTAATCTCTCCAAAGTGCTTTCATTTCCAATGTCGTTGGGAACCTTCAGACCCCCTTGTGAGGTAGGCAAGGTTGCTCTTATCTCCCCATTTAAAAGATGAAGAAGCAGTTAAGTGACTTGTTCCTTTCTACCACTGTGATCTGGGGCGAGCCACTTAAAGCTCTGAGCCTAATTTCTTAATATATGAAAAGCTGAAGCTGGATCAGATAGATTGAACACTTAAGATCCCTGTGATTTAATCCAAAAAAAATCCATTAAATGATGATTATGTGGGAGAAACTGTCCTATCCCATTTTGTTCTATATTTGATAGAGATGGAAAATGGATGGACACAAAGATCTTCACATGGTATCCCTTGGCTTACTTCCTTTACCAAATCTTAAAAGGCTTTTTCCTTAAGCCTGTATAAAACAGTCTAGAATAAGCCTCTGCCATTAGGTCACCAGGGAGAATTTACAAGAGCTAGGCTATCGTTATTCCCTTGATTTCATTATGGGGAAGCACTGTAGGTGGAGACCTCTATCTCCGAGGCCCTTTAGGGAGAAGAGGTATCCCATTTTCCCACGGAGTAGGTCTGATTGGTCTCTTTGTGGAGGAGAATGCAGAAGTGTTGTTTCAGAAGAGCTGAGACATTGGGGCTGGAGAGGGGAGAGCATCACTCAGGCCCAAGCTGGAGCTCAGATCACATTAACACGTTGGCTTGGGGCTCCTCAGCAGACAACACACAGACTATAAATAGCCAAGCGATAATAAGAACAATTTCCTGGATGGAAATAAAATTCTGTGTGTGTGTGTGTGTGTGTGTGTGTGTGTGTGTGTGTGTGTGTTGGTGGAAGGATAGAAAGGTTATTTTTTTTCCTCATTTCTTTTAGTTTGCTTTTTCGTTTTGCTAACAAGAGGCATTTGCATAAGTTTGACTCTGCCAGGAGTTCCTTCGATTGATCTCTCCTACTTTCTGCAAAGAAGTAGAGAAGGGGCAGGACTGGGTGCTGGTAGGAGTGGAACAATGAGGCCCCAAGCCACTAATTAGGCTCCTGGCTGCTTCTCCCACCCATTGGTGGTTCTCTGTCTTGGAATGATGATTAATGACATATTTACTGTGTCCAGGCGTTTGCTTTTCTGGGAAATAAAAATTCTGGTTCAAGTCTGTTTGTTGCATCTAATTAGAGAAAAAGGGAGATGTGTTCATTAAACAAGGACAAAGGAGAGAAGAAGGAATGCAGCCCAGGAAGAAGGCTAATTGCCTGATGGCTGTCCCCCACTCACCAAACAGACACATTCACACACCTGGCTCTAGGGAACTCATCTTTTTGTTTTTTTTTTTTTTCTGATTTCCTGAAGTAAGGAGGATGGCCAAGGGCATCTAAATGTTACGCCAGAGTGGGTGCAGCAAGATGAAGCCCAGTTGGAAATTTGGCAGGCTAGGATAACCGCCAGATTGCACAAGATCTGTGGGACTTTGTGGGAAGCAAAACAGAGAGTGGGGCATTTGAGGAGAGAAATTGAGGTGGGGAGGGGTGGCAGAGTAGGGTAAATGAGGACTGGGAGGGGGCACATGAAAGGCTAAAGCTAGAGGCATGCTACACATGGGATTATTTTCTCTTTACTCTTCTTATTTCTTGCCCATTGTCTTTGTTCCTCTCCTTCTTGCTTTTTTCTCTTTTTTGATAAAAAAATGGAACCCATAAAAATGAGTTTCAGGAGCCTGTAGGGTATGTCCCTTAAAATAAAGATCACGTGGGGAGCTATTGGAGCAATACTGAGGAAATTAAGCTGATTTTCATGCTGGGAGAGTATAACACATAATATTATTTTGGATATGTGTGTTAATTTCATGGGTTGGTATATTTGTACCACCTAGACACTAAAGTTGAAGAGGAAGGCTTCCATCTCTTTGGTAGATGCTCCATGGAGATTAGACAAGAATCTTACCTAAGAAGAAGGCAGAGAGTGGTTCTTATATCCGCTGGGGGAAAGAGCTTCCATCTTTGAAATCATGGAGTTACCAAAGTGCATCATTAAATATTTTAGTGGGAAAAACCATTGATAGTACAGAACTATTCCTTTGTCACACTGAGGCACAGAATATCAGGGCTCCAGAGAACGCTCCAGGGAACACTCCAGTGTGGGGATTGCCAGTTTAGTCTGTTCTTAATTCTTTTTTTTTTTTTTTCTTCACTCGTCCAATTCTCTCCCTCTTTTATCGACTCTTTTGTTCTTTGCTTCTTTTTTTTCTTGTTTCCTTTCCTCTTTACCCTCCTCTCTTTTCCCTTCTTTCATTTCCTGGGAGTGAGTCTGGGTTTTGAGACACCCTAGAGACATAAAGCTGCCACCCTCTAGCTACAGAAAGGTTCATTAGCATGTAAATCAGCTCTGGGTCAGGAAGGGCATTAATTATTAGGCACTAGTTATGGAATTTCTTTTTACTGCACTATCAGAAGGGCTGCACTGCTAGAAGGCTCTTGCTGCTCCCTCTTTGCCATATATGTGTGTGTGTTTGTATAGTGTAGGTGGGAGGGTAGAAAGATGTTTTCATTTTGACCAGGCTGCTTGGTTTTCCTTCCCTGTGCCAGGCCTGGACAATGCTTGAACACCACAGTATGGATGTAACTGAGGCTTTTTCCTAGGGTCTTGACATCTGGGGATGGGACTCCCCTTCTGACGGTGATGGTCTTTGCTCTCTCACCTGAACCCAGGCCCTCTCTCCACCATTGCTTCTGGCCCTCAATACACTCATAGCCAGGGTCCCGTCTGTGGAACCTTGGGTCTTGTCTTCCTATTAGCCCCTCTCTGCCTTCTCTTAGGGGGTAGGGAGTTAGGAGCCCTCAGCCCTAGTGCAGGACTGGACTCCTTTGGGGACCAGCCACCTTCTCTTATGATGCACCTGAGCTGGTCCATTTTCTTCCCCACTCTCTTCTCCCTCAGACTGTATTTTCCCTGAATGTAAGTAGTCCTAGTTGTGGCTCTTGGTGGGATAGTGGACAGAACTATGGGCCTGGAGTCTGAAAAACCAGGGTTCAAATCCAGTCTCAGACACTAGCTGTGTGATCTTGGGTATGTCACTTATCCTCTGTTTGCCTCACTTTACTCAGTGGTAAAATAGGGATAATAATAGCCCCTACCTTCCAGGTTGCTGTGAGGATTAAGTGAGAATATTTGTAAAGCACCTAATGCAGTGCTTGACTTATAGTAGGTGCTATATAAATGCTAACTGTTATTACTATTATTATTAGATCTGTTGTGACAAAATCCCATTACAGCCACTTGAAAGACCTAGAGCCTCATTTCAAGTACTATAATTAAGATGTAATCACCAATTTTCTGGGACCTGATCCTTTTTCTTTTCTCCATTTATTTTCCCTATGATCTTTCCCCACCTCGTCTCTTTCTGTCTCTCTGTTTCTTTCTGTCCGTCTCTGTCTCTGTTTCTCCTTCCCTCTCTGTCTCTCTGTGTCTCTGTTTCTGTTTCTCCCTCTCCTTTTTCTTTTTCTGTCTCCCTCTCCCTCTCTTTCTCCCTCTCCCTCTCCTTCCCCCTCTCTCTGTCTCTATTTTCCTCTCTCTTTGTTTCTCTCCGTCTATCTGTTTTTGTCTGTCTCTCTGTCCCTGTGAATGTCTCTCTATCTCTGTCTCTATTTCTGTTTTTGTCTGTCTATCTCTCTGTCCCTGTCAATGTCTCTTTCTCTCTGTTTCATCCCTCCCTTTTTTTCTCTGTATCTCTCGGTGTCTCTCTCTCTGGCTTTCTGTCTCTGTCTCTCTGTCTCTCGATAGGAGAATACTTGTGCATTTACATACCTATTGATATCTATGTATAAATTAGGAAATGTGCATGTGGGAGTATATACCTTTATGCACATATCTGTGAATGGGATGTCACAGAAGGGAAAAGGATTACTAAAAAGTGGACACATACATCCAAATAGTTACAGAACATGAAAGCTCAAAGACATTTCAGAGATCATTGACTCCATTTACAGAGGAAGAAGCGGCGGTCCTAGAGAGATGAGCTGATTTATTCTAAGTCACAGCCATATACGTATATACATACATGTATTTAATTTCATTCTATAAATTATATTTTATTAAGTGTCCCTGAGCTAAGAACTAGAGCTAGAAAGGCACAATAAGGTTGTTTTTGCCTATCAGGAGTGTATCTGTAAGTGTGTGTGTGTGTGTGTGTGTGTGTGTGTGTGTGTGTGTGTGTGAGAGAGAGAGAGAGAGAGAGAGAGAGAGAGAGAGAGAGAGAGAATGTGTGAAACTTAGAAAAGATTAGGCAATTGGATCTTTTCCTTGAAATCTGTAGAGTAATCTCTACCATGAAACCTCTGATGACCAGAGCTCACATCAATCTCTTCCTCTTAAAATTCTCTAGCACTCTTAATCTATATATGCCATCTTATATCAAATGAAATATTGTGTGTAAACCTTAAAATGCTTGACAAAACCAGTTACTATTTTTATCATGTTAAAAAAAAAACCCTACCATTGGTTTCATGTACATCAGTTTAGCTTGTTCAGCGAGACTGAAAGCTCCTTTAGGATAGGGATCATGCAATAAATTCTTCCTTTCTGCTCCCCATGATGTTCCTAGTGACAGTTAGGACTGGCTGAGATAGAGGGACTAAGCAAAACCTAAGTAACATCACCAGGGTCTTAACCACAGCTTTTGGATTTACTCTCCTTAAAGGCCCTTGCACCTCTGATGCTTTTGAGACCAAGCAGCCCCTTTAGGGCCACAGGGTTATGAGGTCTAACTGACCAGGGGTAGGAGTAAGCAAGGCTAAAACTGTAGCTTCCAGTCTCACCGGGGACTCCATCCCTTGGGATTCCCCACAGGCTGCTAGGCAAGAGCCAATCCCAAATTGCCTCCTGGGCGGGAGTGGGGGGAGGGAATGGTGGAGCAGCTGCCAGAGGAACGTTGTTTGCTTGGCGATCTATTTCCAGGGCTTCATTTCTCTCCCCAATCTCTTTTTACCCCAGTGTGTCAGTCATTGGGGGAGTCTGCTTCTTCGGGTTCACAGCTGGGGCTGGGTGGGGGGCACGGGAGCAGAAGGAGAGCACACAGTTGAGGGATCTGTGGTGATTGGAATTAGTTCCTAACCATTACATCGTAATGATCTGAGCCCTAATTAATTTCATAGGAGTCAGTGATGGCAGGAGAGGACCACCCTCCATAGTTTCTAATTAGCATGGGTCCTGAGAGCCCTGTGGGCAAAGGGGTTGGTAGAGGGAGGAGAGAGGTGGACTTATTTGGGCATCATCTGGTGTATACCCTGCCAGCAACAGGGACTTCTAGGGCTGGAGAGGCAAGGTCTGAGTGACCAACCTCTGTGGTAACCAAAGGGTTACTTTACTGGGTGTATTTGCTCAGTAGCATGAGGTCTCTGACAGCTATAACCCGGTCTCTGACAGCTCCAGATTCTCCTAGCATTATCTGTACCTTAAAAACCACACACACACCAAACCTGTGATTTTGCTTGTGTATCACACTCCCAATGAGGAAACTCTGTCTCTGCAGTTTATAGAAGTTTCAGAGAGCTCTGGGGCTTGGAGAGGGTGAATGACTTGTGCAGCATCCCACAGCCATAGATGTCAGGGGAAGTTTTCCCAACTTCAAGACTAGCCCTTTCTCCATTAGACATCACCACCTGAGCATCGGTGTTATTTGTACCAAATGTGTACACAGCATTTGGTCAACCTTGAAGCAACACACGGATATCTGTGTGATCCTTGCTTGATTGTTTTGCTAATGATTTCACTAGTGTGAGTTCTGACTTCTCAGCCAAAGTGTAATGGAACTGCAGTCTGACTTACACAGCCACTTACTGAGGGGCAGCTCAGGTGCATCCGACACTACGGGACCTCATCTGGGGCTTTCTTGGCCACGATACTGGCCTGTTTGCCATTTCCTTCTCTGCCTCATTTTGACAGATGAGAAACGGAGGCAAAAAGCGTGAAGTGACTTGCCCAGAGTCACTCAACTAACTGAGGCTGAGTAATCTGAGGCCCAGGGCTCTATGCATTGTCACTTATTGCCTATGTGATGTTGGGTCAAATATTTCCCTTTCTTAGGGCTTAGTTTCAGGCATTTATAAGCTATGTGACTATGGGCAAGATGCTTAACCCTGTTTGCCTCAGTTTCCTCATCTGTAAAATGAGCAAGAAGGAAATGGCCAACCACTCCAGGGTCTCTGCCAGGAAAATCCCCCAAATGGCTAAGATTGGAAAAGGTTGGAAAAGCCTATTTTGTAAGAATCTAAGTCTTCTCAGTTCCCAATCCAGTGGTCTATGCACTGTTACTTATTGCCTATGTGATGTTAGGCCAAATATTTTACTTTTTTAGGCCTTAGTTTCTTCATTTGTTAAATGGGACTGGAGGTTGTACTACATAAGCTCAGGGCTCCTTTCCAGCCCTAAGCCTCTGATGATATATAATGGATTGGAAAAGCCTGTGTTTGTGAGCGGAAGCTCCAGTTTTTGACAAAGGCTTGAGCTGGGCTTGGGGTATGGGGAGAGTCTGGCCCTGAGGGGCTGATCCAATGTGGACCCCGGATTATAGCTTGGTCACACTCCAAACCAAAGGGGCTTCAGAAGATATTCTCTTCTCTTTGCTCTTGCTTCAGCATCTCTGCTCAGCAAGCATTCCTTCCTCCTCCTTCTAAGGAGATCAAACCCTCTTCTGTCACCTCTCCTCCCACTCTCTTATCTATTTATTTGTTGGCATTTCGGATGATAATGCCATTGCCAGCTTCAAGGCCCAGAAGCCCAGATCAAAACACATGGGACAGAAGGGCAGGCTCCTTCTCAGACAGCCTGACCATGCTGGCTGTCTGGAGGAAAGGGGCAAAGAAAGGAAAGGCAACACAAAGAACTTGGAGGACTGTCTTTGATGTTCTTCTATGCAATCGCCCACTTCAGAGGCACAAGAGGGAAAAACCAATGAATCCAAAATTGCATGGCCAGATTAATCCAGGACCAGGAAAGAGAAATGCAGAGTTTCTCTACCTTTCTCCAAATTCTATTTCATTTTAATGTGTCAGTTATATGTTGCCTCATCACAGATCATCCTGAGACATCTCTTGTCACAACTGATTTTGTCAGTTAACTTTTTATGTCTCCTTGTCGACGTAATTCAATTAAATTTACCAGACACTTGGAGTATCATGTATTATGTGCCAGGCACTGTGTAAAGCATGGAGCACCTAAAGACAAAAACAAAACGGCCCCTATTCTCGAGAAGATCACGTTCTATTGGGAAGAGATAATTTGTACATCGTTGATTTAATACAAAATTTGTACAAAGTATTTTCAGGGTGAGGGAGACATCTAACAATTGGGAAATTTGGAAAGATTTCTTTTAAGAGGTAACAAGTACTTCAGAGGAGCATTGAAAGGAAGATTTCAAGATGGAAAGATGAGGAAGGTGAATGTGGGAAAATGATGGAGGTGGGGACGGCAGGACACAGCCTGGGCAAAAGCTTGGAGATGGGAAATGTCAGGGATGGGGAAAAGCACATAGGTCTGGGACATAGAGGTAATAAAGAAGAGAAATATGAAATTAGTTTGGAAAGGGGCAAGACAGATTGTGCAGGATTTTTTGTGCCAAATAAAAGAATTAATATCTGATCCTAGAGGAAAGAGGGAGCCATTGGAGCTTCTTGAGCAGGAAAGTGAATGACATGGTCAGATCTGTGTTTTATATATATCAATCTAGCAGCTGTGTGGGAGGAAGAATAGAGGTGACATGTCATATTTTTTGGAGTATTCCATAGCATCCAGTGGGGAGCTGGATATAGTGGAGGTGCTTTGTTGTTGTTATTTCTGATTCTTTGTGATGCCATTTTGGGGGTTTTCCTGGCAGAGGTACTGAAGTGGTTGGCCCTTTCCTTCTTGATCATTTTACAAATGAGGAAACTGAGGCAAACAGGGTTAAGGAACTTGCCCATAGTCATATAGCTTACAAATATCTGAAGTTAAATTTGAATTCAGGAGGATGATTCTTCCTGACTCCAGACTCAGCACTTCATCCACTGCACCATCTAGCTGCTCATGTAGGAGCTTAGTCAATGCTTACTGA
Organism: Sarcophilus harrisii; assembly: GCF_902635505.1. NCBI lineage: Eukaryota > Metazoa > Chordata > Mammalia > Dasyuromorphia > Dasyuridae > Sarcophilus > Sarcophilus harrisii. The sequence continues at coordinate 458,901,380 of NC_045428.1, read as the reverse complement.
TTGAATTGTATACAAACTATATCTGGAAAGCCTCTTTTGGGAAAAGAATTCTAGGTCTGTACACTTGACATGATTTTTTGTCTCTTCTTCTAGCTGAATGGATTTTTATTGCAGTACATCTTTAAAGTAAGGGAGAGGAAAATGATTGCTTTCAAATGTCTTCCAGTTTTATCCACTAGGGAAGGGGTGGCTTCCATTGCTTTAGTGTCTAGCTTGGTGCTTAATAAGTGTTTATTGGATTCTATTCTTTTCCTTTTCTGCAGAATGTTTGAATGCTAAACATAAATTTGCCTAAAAAACTATTTTATGGAAAACTCACACATGGTAAACATAAGGTGGTCAGACAAGGACACTCTCAAGGTCTCTCTTAAGAACTTTAGAATTGATTCTATGACATGGGAGACCCTGGCACAGGACCCTGGCACAGGATGGTGTGCCCTCATCAGAGAAGGTGCTGTCTCTATGAGCGAAGCAGAACTGAAGTAGCTCAGAAGAAATGCAAGATGTGCAAAGTTAGAGAATCCCCCCAATGTTCATATGGACTATTTGTGCCCAATTCTGGTAGCGCATTCTGGGCTCATATTAGTCTGATCAGCCACAGTCAGACACTCTGTAACTTTACTCTAACATGGTCATGTCATTTTGCTTTTTTTCCCCAACTAAAACCATTTAGGGACAGCAAGGTGGCACGGTGGACAGAATGCCAGGCCTAGAGTCAGGAAGACTCATTTTCCTGGGTTCAAATCTGGCTTTAGACACTTATTAGCTGTGTGATTCTGGCCAAGTTATTTAACTCTATTTGCCTCAGTTTCCTCATCTGTAAAATGAGCTAGAGAAGAAAACTGTGAACTACTCCAGTATCTTTGCCAAGAAAACCTCAAATGGAATTATGAAGAATCAGATTCAACTGAAAACTACCGAACAAAAACAACATATCTTTTATCTGGTTGTCTGGAAGCCTTAATCATGGTAAAGAGGAGCCTAGGGTATGCTGGTAAATGTTTAACAACTGACTCTCTGAAATAACAAAGTGTATGTATGATATATTGAGTTTAATATGCATTATTCACATTTACTCCCTCACTTTCTTTCTAAATAATCTACAGAAGAATAAATCAAGCCTGAATTCTTAGTGTTTGCCAATTTCTAAGGTGTAAATGCTTATACTGAAAATTTAACAGTAGAGTTGGGTTGGAGCTGACTTCAGCACACTCGTGAGGGGGAGAATATAAGTGACAATCATCTAGGAATTTCTGTGTTTGAGAGATAGTCTAGCATAGAAGACCTGGAATCAGGGACTCTCTCTCTCTCTCCCCTTCCCTATCTCTCTCCTGTCTCTCTTCTCTCTCTGTCTCTGTCTCTCTGTCTCTCTTTCTGTTTGTGTGTGTGTGTAACTACCCTCAATGTCTGAAACATAGGAGATGCTTAATAAATGCTTATTGACTGGCTGGCTCCCTTTCATGCTCAGATGTCATCTTAGACATAATTTTTGGAGTAAAGGTACTATAAGATGATAACAAAGATGATTATGTTGAACACAAAATTAGCCCTCATGAAATATAATCCTTTCACGTCTCATTTCTCAACTCCTTAATTTCCTCCTTTTCTTCAACAATAATGAGAAAGAACAGTCTATTTTAGGGTTTGGAGACTCAGGCTCCAATCTTGATGCTCATACGAGCTAGCTGTACAACTGTGGGTAAGCAATTTAACCTCTCTTAGGTTAATCATCTGGAAAATACAACATCACAATAATAGTTAGCACTTACATAGCCCATAAAGGTTTCCAAAGCCCTTTACAATATATTACCCCATTTGATCCTCATAGCAATCTTATAATGTAGATGTTATTATTGTACTCATTTTACAGGTAGGTTGAAAGAGATTAGGTGACTTGTCCACTGTCATACAGTTTGCAAGTGACTGAAGTAGGATTAGAAACTCGAGTGTATCTGGTTTCACGTCCAGCGCTCTATCCATTATGCCATCTAGCTGCCTAAATTAATAGCATCTGGTCCCTCTTTATCCATTATTTTGAGAAAAATATGTGCCTTGAAAAATATAAAGTGCTTGAACAACTCAAGGGAGGGATCATCGCCACCATCATTAATATCATTATTAATTTAGCTCTTTGGGGAGACCTCCTGGTGGGCTCATCCCCTTTTTCAGAGAAGCTCCTTTCCCTTCTCCACTTTTGGCTGCTCCCAGGACTACTCTTCATCAGTTACAGAAAACAGATGTGACATTTTGGTAAGAGTCACTGCTGGGTGCTTTAGCAGAGACGAGAGGCAGCACGGTTGGAATGTAAATCTTGAAAAGGGGGAAGGGAAAAAGAAAGGACAAGTAACTGGATGGAAGATTAAAAGTTTCACCAAACCATCGAGGAGCTGATTCTTTACGATCTTGTCTCCTCAACAACACTATGAGCCCCCAGAAAACAGGAGTTTGTGCTTCATCCAGCATTTCACTTTAGAGCTTTATGCTTCCTCCCATTCTGTATTCCCCATGTGTCTTTGGCAGAGAGGAGGTGATCAGTAAATATTTGCAGAGTTGAACTTGACATCCCAATTTCAGGCTTTGGAATGAGGGACAGGAGGTCGTGTGAGTTTTTGGCAGCTGTCCTTAGCCCTTTCTGCCCTCTGCTGGATCCCGTTAAATTCTATCTTTTCTTTTCTGAGGCTATAGCCCAGCTGCTGCTTAGGACTTAGGAAGGGAACAGGACCTGACAAGTCTGGGAAGAATGTCTGCTTCCTTCCCCTCTGCCCTCATTTGATTGGAATATTCTCATTGTCATATTTTCATGTTTAATGATACAGCTGGGTGGTTCCCAAATGGAAAGACAAGCTGGAGGATTTATCTCCTAATAAGCTGGTTCTCAGAGCCCCGGGGCTTGGGACTACGCTGGAGGGAAAATGTTTATCACCCATACTCTGGTGGGTGGGTGCTGGCAGAGAGAGCCTGGAGGCTGAGCTCCTGCCGTTGACCCAGTGAGGCAAGTTTTGAACGCAGGGCGATCCTGCAGCTTAAAAAAGGATGAGTTGCTTTGAGAATTCAGCTTCTTGGAATGGGAATGGGAGCAGCCAATAAGACCTAAAATCCACCACTGATGAAAAGCATGTTGGGCAAGGGAGTCAGTATTAGGGAGTGGGAAGGGTACCTGAGTTTGAGATATCTCTACTCTCTACTCCTACCTGTGTGATCACCAGAGATCCAGTCCCTTCTCTGGATCTGTTTCCTGACCTATAAAATTCGGAGGTGGAGAAGGTGATCCCTGAGGCCCAGATCTGGCTCTATGCTTGTATTATCATTTCTGAGGTTTCCTTCATCGTTCTGGGATCTTGTGGACTGAGAGAAAGGTCCATGTCTGCTCCCCTCCCCCAGCCTTTTCCCACCCGATGTCTCACCTTGGAGTAGGTGGCCCCATTCATAACCTCTCCTTTCCTCATCCAGATAATAGAGGCAGCGGGCTTGGCATTGTCAGCATGGCAGGTGAGGTTGAGGGGGTCTCCCGCACGAAGACTGATCACCGGTCCCCCCAGGATGACCGGATCATCAGGAGGCACTGTGGGAGAGAAGCATTGGAGACATCAGTCTGAAAGCTGAGAAGTGACATTTTCCTTGGGCTTCACGGTTTCTCTCTCTGTGGGAGGATAAGCGGCGGTGGGTTTCTACAACATGATGTTGGGCTACTTTAGGAGGTATGTCCCCAGTACCTAACGCAGGGCCTAGCCTGTAACTTGTTAACCGACTTGGATGGGGGTGTGTGGGTTTGGCCAAAGAGCATGCTCTCTGGTGGGTCCGATTTTTCAGAACAGACTAAGTAAAGCCTCATAGTAATTGAATTGAAAAATAAAAATTGAATTTATTTAAAATGACCAAGCTTTTTGTATTTTCATGTGCATTGAGAGTAGGGATGGTTCCATTCCTTTTATCTGTACACAAAGAGCCCAGAACAATCCCTGGCACATAGAAGGTGCTTAATAAATCATGCTAATCGATTGAGCTCCATTTTGGAGATGAGGAAGCAGACGCTCAGCAAGGGCAAAATTTACAAATGGTGCAAATTCTTCCATACTTTTGCCTCCTCTCTTCCTTCATGCTCTCACTACCTTGCTTCTTCCCCTGAGGTGAAAGTATAGTCTGTTTTGGAGACCTTGGATGTAGGATGTCTTTGATCCCTGGAGTACATTAGAATGGCCAAGACAGTAGCACTGGCTTAGCATAAAGGGATCTCTCTCTCCTGGTTACCATAGGTTACATGGGGATAGGAGTTGATAGCTTTTCACTAGACAGGCTGCTATTCTTTCCTTTCCTTCTTTCCTCCCTTCCTTCTTCTCACCCTTCCTTCCTTTCTTCCTTCCTTCCTTCCTTCCTTCCTTCCTTCCTTCCTTCCTTCCTTCCTTCCTTCCTTCCTTCCTTCCTTCCTTCCTTCCTTCCTTCCTTCCATCAATAACTGCTCTATCCCAGAGCCCATTGGACACTGAGAGGTAGTATAAAACAATGGAAAGATCATTGCCTCTGAAGTCAGGAGAATGGACTTTGAATCCTGACTCTGACACTTCCTCCCTATGTGACTTTGGACAAATCTCTAATTCTTGTTTTCTCTATTGAAAACTGCCAAGGTTCCAGTAGATGTCCTCTGGGGCTCCACTTCTGCTATTATTCTTAAATAGAAGTCCCTTCGCCTCAGGGTCATCCCAGCTATCCTCCTGCCTCCAGCCAGGATTCTCTTTGGCTAAATTTCCTGACACCATAACTGAATTTGAAATGGCTTCCTCCTTACATTTTGGATGAAAAAAAAAAATTCATGTTCTCAGTGATTCTAATATGAAATCAGTAGCTCCTGTTCTTTCACATTCCAGTCCTTTTTCTCTCCCTCAATGCCTACCCTCATTGGCCTTTTTGAGGTCATCCAACTCCTCCCAGTTCTTTCTCTTTTCAGCCAGAGTCTTGCTGGGTGGTCCCACCGCTCCGTGCAGATGGCCTCTCTGGGTGGGGTGGCCAGGGCCCCGGGAGCTCGGCAGTAATGACAACTCACTGGCCCAACACCGCTCACAGGCTTTCATTTGGGGACTTGCTAAACACTCATTAATCCTTGGCTCGCCCTCCCTGGGCTGATCAGGGCTGGTCAGAGCTCCAGGATCACAAGATGGTTCAGGGTGGGGAAGGAGGATGATTATGGGTTCCGATAAATGGGGGAGGACAAAGCAGCTAACGATTAGCTCTCAATAACTGGAATTTCATCCCAAAGATGCAGAGAAGGCCTCCTCTCACTCCTCCCCCAGCTGATCCACAGGGGAAAAGCGACCGGCCTTGACCCTTTCCCAAAGACCTTGTAAGGGCTCTTACTGATTTTCCTTGTTCACCCACCTGAGCCCTGCTCTTGTCCCAGTCAGGCTCTGAGGCGGAGGAGAGCGAGTAAGGCCCCAGCAGTCTCGGCCTACATTGGACGGCTGGGGACCCATGACTGGTATTTTAGGCCGTCTCTGGACGCTATCTGCGTCCCCCTTGTCTCTGCCACCTCCTAAAAGGCCGCGAGTGTCCCAAACCACCAGGCTTCTTGTGTGAGTCCTTCTGAGTCGGCTCCAGCCCCCCGGCCCCCCGGAGCCGCCTCCTGATGGGCTGACCTGTGTCCCCATGCCTGAGGTCGCCCGAGAACATTCTGGTCATTTAATTCTCTTGGAACCTTTCCCCATATCTTTTTGCTTGTGCTTCAGTCTATTGAATTAGAGGTAACAGAGACACGGAGATAAGGAGGGATTAGGCTCATGTACACACACACACACACACACACACACACACACACACTCAGAATGGGTCCTGATTACATCTTCCCAAATAAGTGGTTATCATCCTGGTTATTCATGTAGGCATGCATTATTGATTGGCCCTCGGCTCATTACACACCAGATGGGGGTGAGGGTGGGAGGGAAGGGTGGGGAGGGGGCTGTTGGGGGGCTGCGTGTGCTCGGGCCTAGGCAGCAGGAGGAAAGGCTGGGGGAGGAAGCGCAGGGCCATCAAGCTGAATAGAAATCAACAGTCCTTCTCCGCAGCTGTAACTTTACCGGAAGGAGAGCAACTCATTACCTCTCCATTCAAACTTGGGCAGAAGAGACTGAGAGGGGGGCGGTGGAGGGGGAGAGGAGCAGCCAGCCGAGAGATGCATTATTCATACATCACACTCGCTGGATTGGTTATTATCCTGTACCACTATAGAATTTGGTCTCCTAATTTTTAATCACAGGGAAGGTGGAAGCGTTAGCCTTTTGTGATTAATTCGGGGATAAAAATAGTTGCCTGTTTTGGTGGTGTGTTTGTTGTCAACCAGGGAAAACCAAATTAACCATTGGGTGGCCAAGGGGGACCGGAGAGTCAATGCAAATTCCATCCAAAAGTTGGAACTAGAAGGATGAACCTGGAGGAGGTAACAGAACTTGCGGAATGATAAAAAGCACCGTTTGGCAATCAAAAGGCTTGGATCGGCATCCAGCTCTGCCATTTACCAGCTGTGAGATCTTGAGCGAGTCATATAATGAAAATAGTAACAAAAAAGAGCCTTTTGAAGTTTGCAAAACATTTCATATATGTTAGTTCAGTTAATCCTCACAACACTGGGAGTGGTTTAAGTAATTCCCCCCCCCCCCCCGAGGCAATTAGGGTTAAGTGACTTGCCCAAGGAAGTGTTAAGTGTCTGAGATCAGATTTGAACTCGGGTCCTTCTGACTTCAGGGCTGGTTGCTCTATCCACTGGATCACCTCACTGTCCTTTAAGTATTATTGTTATTCCCATTTTATAGATAGGGAAACTGAGGCTGAGAGAGATTGACTTAGCCACATAACTAGTATTACATCTTTCTACCTCCAAGCCAAATATTCTATCCACTGTATTATCTAATGGACTCTTTGGTTTCCATAAATCTCAGTTTTTTCATCTGTAAAATGTTGGAAGATTTTTGGACCAGATGATCTCTAAGGTTTTTCCCAGCTCCAGCATCCTATTATTTTTAAATTAGCAGAATCCTTGACACAGGCTGATGTGAAATGAGGAATGCAGGACTTGCTTTTGTTGTTGCTTATGAAAAAAAATTGTTTTGATTAAGAATCCAACAGTCAATGCAGTGGGGATCCTGGCTTTTGCAAAGGCTTCTTTGCTATCATCCAGGACACAGACAGCTGGGTATCTCCCTCCCTTCCCCCACCACAGAGCGATGCCCTCAATAGGATGGCTTTGCCAGCGGGTGTTTATACTTAGGGCATTATCCCATCCTGTTCCTTCCATTCAAGGGAATAGGGAGGCGTGAGGTTATTTTTTTTCCCCCTTGCATCCACCCCCTTCTCTCTCCCTACATAGGTGCTACCTTAGTTTAGGCCCTCATCGCTCTTTCCTGAAGACTGTTTAAAACAGAGTCCTCATGAGTCTCCCTACCATAAGTCTTTTTTCCGCTCCAACCCATGCTCCTCATGGTACTGCCCTACTCAATAAACTCCAGTTGTTCCCTTCACATCCAGGACCAAATATAAAATCCTCTGTTTGGCATTTAAGGCCTTTTGCAACCTGTTCCAAACTATATTTCTAGTGATAGCATTCATTATTCCCCTTCACATACTCTAGAGGCCAGAAAAACTGGCCTTCCCGTTCATTCTTAAACACAGCATTGTCTCCCATATTTATGCCTCTGCACAGATTATCCCCCATGTTTACCATGAATTTTCTTACTTCTTAAAATTCCTAGTTTCCTTGAAAGCTCAGCATCTACTAGGGGTCTTTCTTGATCCCCCAGGAAGCTGCTAGTGCTTTTACCTACTGCCTAAATTATTCTATCTTTATTCTGTATATATTTACATGGTTCATGCATTATAAACTCTACCAGGGCAGGGAGTATTTCAGTTTTGTTCTTCTTTCTCTATTGCTGTTGTTCAGTCATGTCAATTGTGTCTTATTTTTGGGATTTTCTTGGCAAAGATATTGGAGTAGTCTGCCATTTCCTTTTCCAGTTCATTTTATAAAATGATGTAAAATGATAAGGAAACTGAGACAGTTAAGTGACTTGCTCAGGGTCACACACTAGTAAATGTTTTAGGCCGGATATGAATTGGGAAGAAGAGTCTGACTCCAGGCCTGGCACTCTGTCTATTGTGCCATTCAGCGGCCCCTTTATCTCTTCTGGATTTTCCCTTATTAGGTTCAGCCCTAGGCCCTAGTCAGTCTGCCTCTTTTTTGGTTCCTTATTCTCTTTTCTGATATGTTCCCTTCCCTTCCAAAAGCAACATCACAGTATTAGTCGTAGGGAACGTTGAAAGAACCCCTGCCTGGGCCATTCCCCAATCTCTGGACAGGAGTTCATTTGAACACATTTCATGTGCTACTAAGTTATTCAGTCAATAAACATTTATTAAGTGCTTACTGTGTGCCACACATTATATTAATCATTAGGGACATAACGAAGGATGGTATCTGTTCTTGAGGACTTCATGGTCTAATAATGGGGGTGGGGGTCAGTATGTTATGTATGAACCAGCTATGTACAAAAAAATTATAGATGGGAACACATTTAAATAATCAGTGGAAGTAAGTCACTAAAATTAAAGGAAGTTGGGAAAAAGGGTTGGAAGATGGACTTTTAGCTGGGACTTGAAGCCAGAAAAGTAGATACAAAGAGCAAGAATATTCCAGGACTGGGGGATAGTTGAGAAAATGTTCAGAGCTAAGAGATGGAGTGTTATGGGGGAGGGTAGCCAGGAGACCAGTGTCAGTGGGTCACAGAGGACACTAGAGAGGGGTGGGATGGTGTCTCCTGTAAGAAAGTCCCTCTGCATCTTCCCCAGAATTCTCTAAAGAAACAATTTGTGGTGAGATCTCTATTTTAGAGCTTAGCCTTAAGAGAAACTTAGCTAAAATCAGATTGGACAAGTTAATCTTGAAGGTCCCTTTCAGTCCTAAATCTACATTACAATTACAGGTTGTGAGTAGTGCAAGCAGGATATAAGTTCAGGTCCTTTGATTCAATTAAACCAGATTTCCTTTTGACATTTTGTAATCATGCATAAATTCTAAAAACAGAAGGAAACTCAGAGGCCATTTTGCTCAAATTCTCATTTTACAGATAGGGAAACTGAGGTTTGGAAGTGAGAAGTCGCACAGGTCATAAATATCAGAGATGGTTTTTAGACTCTAGAACCAGTAAGCCTTTGTGGCATTCAAAGGTCAATGGTTATTAGAATGTGGCTCCTGGGATCTCAAGAGGCTTCATGGTGTGGCCACTGTGGGGGAGAGGGGAGGAGGGCAGGTAGGAGCAGCTAGTTGGGCATCTGTGTAGAAACTTGCCCCTTTCCACATGTTTTTAAGAAGAACCGCCATGAGCTAGGTTTCTGCCTCATGGTCCTAGCTCTGACCTGGGGGCTGCTCAGATTGCTTTCTGAATGACATCCTGACCTTGGAGGTGGGTTGCAGGAAAGAACCCCGTTCTGAGGCTCCGATCCAAGGTCCTTGTGCATGGTCCCAGACCCTGACTCTATGTCAGATTTCCTAGGGTCACAGTGGGGAATGTTCGGGTTGTAGGAGAGCTTTAAACAGACTGGAGACAGTTTGCAAATCAACTGGCTCTTGGCTGGAGGAGGGTTCCCTGCTTGCAGTCTGGCTCAGCCCTGGACATACTGGGCAAGGGGCTGACCCTGCAGAGAGATAAAGAACAGCAAAGGAACGAACCTCTCCGGTCTCAGGAGCAGATTGGAAGGGGGGGGGGGGGGGGAGAAGGCTTATAGTTCCCTTTATTTTGTCCAGTATATTTGGGCCCTTGCAATCCAAATCCTTCCCCCATTGTATTTCTCCTTCCTTTCCCCCCCTTCTGCAATCCATTACACCCAGGGAAAGTCTTCACATGCTTGGGGTACACCCTCCTAATTCAATGGATTTGAGGCCTATTGATTATCTTTGGTCTAGTTTAGCTGCTGTGCTTCTTGGAGCCATAGGTGAGAACTGAGTGCCAGGTAGACACCAAAGGTGGATGAAGAGCCCTGAAAAGGGTTTGGAACATCTCTGAACACCCGGCACAGTCTTGATTAATAAATGTCTATTGATTGACTATTGACTGGCTCATGCCTCAGGAAGAAAGGGGCAAATGCAATTATCTTTGAGAGAAATCCTTTAAGTTGCCTGTATATATTTGCTAGGGGTAAACTCTCTTCTCTTTTTCTGTTCGAAGCAAATGCTTTGTTGAAAAAAATGCTTTTTTTTCCTTATATCACAGTGACTTTCAAGTGATCCTTTTTACCTCCTCTCCTCCTCCCATAAGGACCTTCTCTTGGAAAAGAGAAATTGTTCAATTGTGTTCAACTCTGTGACCCCATTTAAGGTTTTCTTGGCAAAGATACTGGAGTGATTTACTATTTCCTTCTCCAGCTCATTTTACAGATGAGGAAATGGAGGCAAACAGGGATAAGTGACTTTTCCAGAGTCACACAAGTAAAGTCTGAGGTCAGATTTGAACTCGGGAAGACGTCTTTCTGACTTCAGGCCCTGCACTCTATCCACTGTCCCACCTAGCTCCACCAAATGCCTTGTCCACAGCTACACTATGTCACTCTTCTGCTAAGAAGAGACAGGCTTCATCATTAGGCCTTTGGACTTGACTGGTCACTGAATTGAACAGAATTCTGATGTCTTTTAATGTTATTTTTTCAGACATTGCTGAGGTCATTGTATAGACTTGTCCTGGTTCTGCTTACTTTTTTCCAAATTGCTTTGTCTGAGTCTTCTCAAGTTTTTGTCCATTCTTCATTTCTTATGAAGAATTCTTCATTCAATTCTTCAGTATTGGTTCAGTAGGATATAAAAATATCTCTCATTAATACAATAATATTCTATTATACTCAATTATCACAATTTGCACCCTTAGTAGAGAGAACACTGGCTCTGGAGTCAGAGGACTGTGTTTGAATCCTTCTTCTGATGCTTACTATCTTTGTGACCTTGGGCCTAGACTCAGGCCTAATTTCCTTTCTTGTAAATTAGGGAGGTCAGATTAGATGGCCTCTGAGGTCCTTTACAACTCTTCAACTATGATCCAATAAATCTATGCTCCTATGAACCCAGTCAATGAGACCACTTTACTTTCAGGAAGACTGTTATTTTGTTAATAAAGGAAATATCCATATAAATCCCTGGATTAGTTTAGAATTTAGGATAATGAGAACCCTATTGAATGATTGAATAATAATGAGCCAAATAGCAGGTGGAGAAGTGATTATCAGTTTTTTGCTGTACTAAAGAAAGGGCTGCTACAAATAGAGAAAGTAACCCCTGTCTTTGACATCCTTCATGGATTACTAAGTCAAAACAAATATAGAGTTTTCTGGTCTAATTGTTTTCTAGAATTCATTCAAACTCCACCAACAATGTACTTGTCTTTCCATAGTCCCTCCCCACATTTGCTAAATTACCTCTAAACGTTTGTTGTTTTTGCCAATCTGATGGGTGTGAGCTAAAACCTCAGTTGTTTTAGTTTGTATATCTCTTATTAGGAGTAATTTTGAATATTCTCTTATATGGTTATTGATGTTTTTAAAAACACTTACCATATATATATATATATACACACACACATATATATTTAAACTGCCTCTTCACAGTATCTGATCTCTTATCTTTTGGGTAACGGTTCCTTTTTATGTATTTGTAGCAATTCTTTATAAAGCTTAGATATCAGATTTTAGCAGAGATTCTGCTAAATCTCTGTTAAATAGTAAAAAAAAAAAAAAAAATTACCCCAGTCAACATTTATTTATTTTGTTCCTGAAAATTATATAAAATTATATAACCCAAACTTTCTATTTTATCTTTTAAATTACCTTTATCACCATATTGGATATCATGAACTGGTTATGCCTCAAGCAAATCGAGAACAAAATTATCATGTGAACACTTCCTAATATTATGTTATATGAATTAGAAATGTTGCATTTTCTGGTTGTAGAAGATACCTATTCTAAAGTGTTAAACTTTGCTCTTTTTACTTAGGCTTTTGTAGGAAGACTCTTGTTCAAGTTGTACTAATATATAGTACTGAAGATAAAATTGTCTTTGATATCATTGATGTTACTAGTTATTTTATATTGTGATGTGATCATGTGATAAAAAACACACCCAAATGTACCTCTTTCCTTTAAAATATACCTTTCCAGAATTTTTATTTTCCAGTATTTACAGAATTTTAAATTTGCTTAAAGAGTAAAGTTATTTGGAGTAAATATGTTAATATCAACTATAATAAAACCATAACTGTTAGCAACAACAACAAGAAGATGATCTTTATCCCTATTTTGGTTAAGAATTTCTCACTTTCATAGTTGTATAAATTATCACCTTCCATCATTCTTAAATCTTTTACTTTTAAGTTGAGATTCCATTTGGAAATTATTATGGCATATGCTGTAAGATGTTGGTCTATACCTAATTTCTGCCAAACTGCTTTCCAGTTATCAAATAAGTAGTCTTTATTTTTGTAGTATGTGTATTTCAGTTTATGGCAGCATGCTTGATCATTTCTCGGTCTTGCTTGCTTAGTCTATTCTACTGATCAAATTTTTTATTTTTTTTAAAGCCAGGAACAACTGAATTTTTGAAGATTATTGTTTTATAATATAGTTTGAGATTTGGGTAATAGTAGTTTCCTCTTTATTTCTACTTTCCCTCCTCTATTTCTCTTGAAATCTTGACCTCTGTTCTTCTAGATGTGTTTTGTTATTATTAGCACAGTTCCAAGTGAATACTCAGCCTAAATATAAAAGACTACATTGAAAAATAATTATAGGAAAATAGAATTATACAATTGTGACTTGGGGGCAAATTCTTAATCAAATAAGCAATAGAAATAATCTTAAAAGACAAAAAAAGCTTTTCCAGGAATAAAACAAATATGACATTATATAAAATAATTCCATGGTACTTTGATTGGTGTGGCACTAAATCTGTAAATTAATTCAGGTACTACCATCATTTTCATTATGTTGGTATAGTCCCACTATGAATAACGAATCTCTCTCCAATGATTTGTCTTTGTATCTGTTAAAAGTGTTTTGTAGTTGTAGTCAATTAAGTCCAAAGCTGTGTCTTGGTAGGCTTACGTACCAGATATTTTATGTAATTTTAAATTATTTTAGATAGAATTTTTTTCTATCTCTAGCTGAGTTTTGTTTTATCTGTTTCATGTGTATATGTTTCCCTTCTCCATTTGGATTATAAATCCTCTAATGGCAGACATTCTTACATTTATTTTTTATTTTCCACAGTGGCCTAGAAAGGTGCTTTGTATGATACTTGAATTCTTCTATAGATCTATAATTTGACTGGTGTGAGTGCTTTCCTTACTGATATAAATCTCAGTCTCTTTATACCTTCTCATTTTGTACAATCCTTGTCCATCTCTTTACTCAAATACTCCACAGAAAATCTCCCCCAAACTCTAAAATTCTTGTTCTTGTTCTTTAACATCTTGGGAGCACCAATGTACTATTCATTTTTGCCCCTTGGCCACTCTATTCTTTCTGGTCATACATGTGCTTGAAGGTGTCCTTTCTTTTTTTTTTTTTTTAACTAAATTTTTTCCCCATGAATAAAACTCTTTTATCTTCAGGTTATCTTGTTTGTACATTATTGTTTGCATTAGATTGTGAGTTCCTAAGAGGGACTGTATTTGCCATTTTTTGTTTCTCTATGGCTTAGCACAGTGTTAGATACATAGTAAGTCTGAAAAATAATTCTTGACTTGACTTGATTTCGACTACTACTTTGAAAAAAAGAAAGAAAAAAATCCCTTGTAACAGATATGTACCATTGAACAGAAAGAATTTCTGTATTGGCTATGTCCAAACATGTATATGTGTGTATGTGTGAGTATGTGGAATAATGAATATACTGTTGGAGGAAATCAATGAGTAGGTTGTTTTTTTTTTTTTTTAAACTGTTTTTTCTTTGTTTTGAGGGAGTGCTCAAAGCATGTAGGAGACAGGGATATATCCAGAAATGTAAGCAAAAGTGATTAATAAAACTTATGTAAAAAATAAATAAATGGCTTCCTTCACTTCCCTTCTCCCTATCTTTCTTTTCTTCTTCCTCTTCCACTAGAGAGAATTAGTTTTTTAACTTGGTTGGTACATTGGCTCCTTGTGTTCTTGGACAATTTTAAGTCCCTGTTCTTGTGACTATCACCTCTCCAAGCAACTCCTACCCCCCATCAGGACCTTGATTTTCTCATCTCTCAAATGAAATGTTTGGGCTAGATAGTATTTTAGCTTCCTTTGAAGTCTAAAATCATGTCATTTTGATACTATCTAAGAAATTCCTTTTTGTTTTCTTTCTCCAATGAAGGCGGTACAGATTTGTGGGTGCTAGAAGAGATTGAGAGCTGAGTTAGTGCCCAAAGTAACATAATTCTGGTATTACAGAATATCCTTTTGAGCCACTTTAATCTGTGAGAGAACCTAACTGTGCTGGGAGTCACCAAGGAGGCTACTCCTCCGGACTGAAAATAATTGAAAAAAGTCTAATATTTAGGTGAATATTTTAAAAGGATTTTATCATTTACCAAAATAATGGTTTTATTGACTAATGCACTGATATTGCATAGCATGAGATTCATCAGTCAACAAACATTTATTGAGAACTTACTCTGTATCAAATGATGGCTTGGGGCTATGACATAGTGAATCAGTTATTGGTGAAATAATGTATGCAAAAGATTTTTCAGGCTTTAAAGTTCTTAGTTGTTATATTATTGTTGTCATGACTTCATATATTAAGATAATAACTATTCAAAATTATGAACAGTTTCAAAGTCACAAAACATTTTATATACATTATGACAACTAAGTCTCACAACAACGTCATGAGGTTGTCGATGAAAAGTATGACCATATCCATTTACAGATGAGGAAACCATCCTGGACAAGTTAAGTGATTGTTTCATGGCACAACCAATAATTTCAGAACTAAGACTTGAACCCAGATCCTGTGATGACAAGAACATCATTCTTTGTACCTCTGTACCTTGTTGGCTGTTATTAGGGAACAAACTGCATCAACACCCCCATGAATAAAGTCAACAGGTTGTTCTGGGAAGTCAGGCCATCTGAGAAGCCTCTCTTGGCTGGTTTTTGCCTCTTGGAAAAGTGCATAAAAGTGCTGGTGACTGTCCTAAACTACAGCTCAAATGCTCAACCCTCCTCTAGGACTAAACTTCCTACCTTATTGCCTTGCTCCTTCATGAACTCTGTCCCAGTGGATTTCTCTCTCTCTTCTTAACACACCTCTATTTGCTCACCCAGAGGCTGTGCTCAGCAGTCTCTGCTGTCAGATTGTATCTTGTTGGTCCTGTGAATGCCCTCGATCCGTGGCAAAGGCCTTCACCTTCCCTTCCCTTTCACTCTGTCCTCCAGAGATTGCTCTCATCTGGGCTGACATCCCTGTTATGAGGAGCCCAATGAGTTCCAGGTAGCTCTTCCCCCAGGTCAGAGCCTTTTTCATTCAGGCACACTTTCTGTACTCCTGCCTGATTTTCCAGGCTCCTTCCATCTGGCTAGAGACATCAGGACATTAATTCAATCCTTCACGGCCCTCTGCTTACATTGCAGGACAATTCTATTTGTGCTTTGATTTGATAACTATCAACTTGGGCAATGGGGGCTGGGATGAACTAAGCTGCCCCTCCTGTTTCCCTGGCTTCCTGCTCACAATAAACTTCTATATCTTCTGTTCAGGGAATTTGGAGCCTGAAAGGCTATTAACCCATCTGTTTAAGGCAGTCTTTTTTTCACTAGAAGCAGGAATTTAGGTTATCCGGTTTATTCTCTACCCCTTTCTGACCCCTTTTTCAATCTCTCCCATTTTATAATAGGTAAACCAAGGCATGGGGAATTTGCATTTTTACAGATACACCACATATCATTGGTTGAATTTAGGAAACACCAGTCTGGTAAAGCTGGCTTTAATTCATTTAACAGAGCACAGTCATAGCCCCCTAAGTTTAAATCCAAATTCTGTTATCACTTTAACATGGGATAAAATCAATTAACTTTTCTGGGACTCAGTTTTCTCATCCATAAAACGAGGGAATAGGTGACTTGTGAAATTTCTTCTAGTCCAAGATTTAAGATCCTGGGATCCTAGCTGCCCAGACCATTTTTCTCAGGTTACAGAATTATTACTCATGGGAGAAAAGATCTCATAAGGCTTCTGTCAACTTTTGGTCAAACTTGCTTTACCTGTAACGTTCATCATTGCAGTTGACATGGCCAAACTATGTTCTGACCCCTAGAATAGTCTCCCCTTATTACAAAACCTATTTGGGGCCTAGAATGTAGCTGGTTCAAGGAAGGAGCAAGTGAGATGGAGAAACTGCCTTGTTACCATTGCATCTTTACTGGCTTTTCCTTACTCTGTTGGTCTGAGGATTAAGAATGCTCCTGACAACTGAATGGATGTCCATCAGTTGGAGAATGGCTGAATAAATTGTGGTATATGAAAATTATGGAATATTACTGTTCTGTAAGAAATGACCAACAGGATGATTTCAGAAAGGCCTGGAGAGACTTACACGAACTGATGCTGAGTGAAATGAGCAGGACCAGGAGATCATTATATACTTCAACAACAATACTAGATGATGACCAGTTCTGATGGATCAGGCCATCCTCAGCAACGAGATCAACCAAATCATTTCTAATGGAGCAGTAATGAACTGAGCTAGCTATGCCCAGAAAAATAACTCTGGGAGATGACTAAAAACTATTACATTAAATTCCCAATCCCTATATTTATGCACACATGCATTTTTGATTTCCTTCACAAGCTAATTGTACAATAATTCAGAGTCTGATTCTTTTTGTACAGCAAAATAATGTTTTGGTCAGGTATACTTATTGTGTATCTAAGTTATATTTTAATATATTTAACATCTACTGGTCATCCTGCCATCTAGGGGAGGGGGTGGGGGGAGGTAAGAGGTGAAAAACTGGAACAAGAGGTTTGGCAATTGTTAATGCTGTAAAGTTACCCATGTATAAATCCTGTAAATAAAAGGCTATTAAAAAAAAAAAAAAGAATGCTCCTGAAACTTCTCACGAGTCACTTAAAGTGGCTCATTCTATAATATCACTTCATGATGGCAAAATGGAATGAGGGAGAGACAAGAAAGTCTGTCAGTAGCATCCAGGCTTCTGAAGTAAGCACTGGCAACAGCCCATTTCCTAGGGTTTGCTTCCTAGTGCCACAGAGCCGGGCAAAACCCTGACTTTAGAGAGATTAGTCTGCTGGTTCCAACTGCTGCTTTCTCCCTTCCATGCCCAGCAGTCCACCCTGCAAGGGTGAATGAGAACTGCTTGATTTCAGGAGAAGCCTGGGAGTCATAAGCATTAGAGATTTAACCATGCAGTAAAGAGGTACAAGCTCAGTGGTTTGGCTTTTTCTCTACTTGCGAATAGTGTGTTGGGACCTATTTACTTGCAAAGGAAGAGTCACATTGTTCTTGGCTATGGTTTCAACTCAAGGTAATTCTATGATCCTGGAATGGCTCAGATTCTCTTCTTAGCAAGGCAGCTTCCACCATCTGTCAGTCTCAGTGGCATTTCCTTTATTCTCTTAACTGCTGGTCCAATTTGCTTTCTTTTGATGCTGTTGCTCAAAGATCTGTGGGAATGTAAGGGGGCACCCACTCCATCCACTCATGGATATGAACAGAGTATTTGGAGTCCAATCAGTTGTCTCAAGTTAGACTAGTACAATATAACCTATGGAGGTAGTGTGGATAAAGAGAAAACATGATGAATTAGGGATAATGAGACTAATGCTATAACCTTAGATTTGATATTAATTAACTTTATGGATGCGAGTCAGAGCTGGAAGGAACTTTCAAAGTCATACATATAGTCTCCCTCATATTTTAAAGGAGGAAAGAGACCCAGTGAATTTCCGTTCTACACTGTCCTCTACTCTTGGATCCCTAGTTTTCTTTTCTTGTCATTACATATATCAAGTCAAATTTTAACTCTGAATTTCTCCCATCATCTGCCTCCTTTGTTCCTTTTCATGAGATGTTGAGTGTAGTTGGGGGAAGTTCTACAATTGTGCTGACTAGCTCATTGCATATTCATATTATCCAGCATTAACTGGGTCCTCATTGCAGTGACTTCCTGTTTCCCTCCCTACAGAACCTATTCTAAACTTTCTCTTCCCCCTCAAGCTACCTACATCTCTACTTCTCCTACCCCTCTCTCTGGCTCTTACTTTGCTGAGACAATGGAGGCCATTTGACCCAAAGTTCCATTTTCTTCATATCAAAACTTCATATTATAATTTTTTATAATCTTTTGTTCCCCATTGTTCCTTTTCCTCACCAAGGTCAACTCTTCTACATGTGCACTTGATGCTATCTCTTCCCACTTTCTTCAGCAGATTGCATCCTTTATCACCTTTCTTTCTTTTGAATACTCAACCTCTCCCCATTTATTAGTTCTTTCTCTGTTACCTTCAAACATTCCTGAGTCTCTCTTTTCTTAAAAAAAAAACCCTCCAATAACAATAATAAAAAACCCGAAACCATTTCATTATATACTCCAATGCCCTAAAACTTTTATCCTATATTTTTTCTTCCCTTCTTAGTCAAACTTCTTGAAAAAGATATCTATCCTCACAGATTCTACTTACGCAGTTCTTTGCCATCTTATACCTGAAACCTTTTTTTTTTTTAATTTTATTTTTTTTATTTAATAGCCTTTTATTTACAGGATATATACATGGGTAACTTTACAGCATTAACAATTGCCAAACCTCTTGTTCCAATTTTTCACCTCTTACCCCCCCCCCTCACCCCCTCCCCTAGATGGCAGGATGACCAGTAGATTTATACCTGAAACCTTATAACTCAAATGAAACTACTCTCTAATGCTACCAGTGATCTCTTAACTGTCAGAACTAATGTCTTCTCAGTCATCAACCTTCTCATCCATTCTGTTGTAATTGTCACTACTGAGCACTCTCTTCTCCTAGATACTTTCTTTTGTTTTTGTGATTTTACTTTCTCCTGATTCTCCTTCTACCTGCCTGACTGCTCTTCAGTTTTCCTTGTTGGCTCATTGTTCATACCTCCTAGTTGTGAGTGTTACTCAAGATCTTTCCTTTATACATTCTTATTAACTTCATCAGCTTCCATGGGTTTAACTATTATCTCTTAAGTAGATTATTCCTAGGTATTGATATCTAGCCCTGGTTTTTCCCTTCGCTTTGGTCCACATCATCAATTGATTATTGAACATTTAAAACTGGGTGAGATATTTCATACTCAAAATGTCCAATACTAAACTCATTATTTTTCCTTCCTAAATCCTTCCCTGCTTCCAAACTTTCTGATTTCTGTCAGAGACATTGTCATTCTTTCTGTCCCTTGGATTCATAAACTTGATAATTCTTGATTCCTCACTCTCATTCTGCATATCCAATCAGTTGCCAACTTCATAATCTACCTTCATAACACCTCTTAAGTACAACTCCTTTTCTTCACTGACATAAATCTTAGGCTACTACTTTAGTTTTGGTTCTTATCTTTTCTTGCTTATATACTATTACAATAGCTTTTTAATTAGTCACTACTGCAATTTATTCTTCATGCTGCTGCCAAAATAATTTTCTTAAATATTTTTTAAAAAAAATTAAATGAATATTTTTTAATGATCAAATATCAATTTTCTTTCCCTTCTTACCACCCCATCCCCCATTAAAAATGAGACCCCAAATCCTATAATAAATATGCATAGTTAAATAAAAAACATTTCTGCACTGGTCATGTTTATGTCTCATTCTTCACTCTGAGTTCTTCACCTCTCTATCAGGAGGTGAGCAGCATGCTTTATTATTGGTATTCTGGAACTTTGCATTGATGAAAGTTTTTAAATCTTTAAAAGTTGTATTTACAATATTGTTGTTATTGTATAAATTGTTCTCCCGGTTCTGCTCATTTCATTTTGTATTACTTAGTAAAATTCTTCCTAAGTTTCTCTGACTTCCATAATTTCTTATGCAACAATACTATTCCATTGTAATCATCTACCATAATTTCGTTCATCCATTCCCCAATTGATGAGCATATAATTTTCCTTAAGCACAAATCTGATTACATGACTTCCTTATTCATCTCCATTATCTTCCATTTACTTTTATGATAAAGCCTTTCACAACCTAGATCCAGCCTCACTGGACATTATTCCCTTGAGATTCATCCAAACCAAACTTCTCTTTGTTCATATCATTCTTTTATTCATATCTGTGCCTTTATAATGGTCATCTCCTCCCACATGGAATGCACTTCCTTCTTAACTTTTCATAGGGTCTCTGTCGTCCTTTAAAATGCAGCACAAGCATCATCTTCTGCATAAAACCTTTCCCAATCCCTTAAATCCCCCAATTAGCTTGTATTTAACCTCTTTGCTTATATTTATATTTATTCACTTAATATATATTAGTTATTTATATGTTTATATAGGATGTCTCAAAAGTCTTTATGCTGAAACTTTTGGGACAACCTGTACATATACTTGGTATCTATCTATCTATCTATCTATCTAACCTCCCCCATTGGAATGTAAGCTTCTTGTAAGGAACAATTTGTTTCATTCTTTATACTTTAATCTCCAGGGCTTAGGACAGTTCTTGACACATAACTGATTACTTCTTACCTCAAATATGATGCTTTTTCTACTATTCTAACTTTTCAGAGCCTCAGTTTCCTTTTCCATAAAATCAAAGAGTTGGCTTATATGATTTCTAAGCTCTCACATTCTGTAGCTGGGGTTGGAGAACAGAACATTGACAGAAAAAATGTGTATATGTTTCCCTTCTCCATTTGGATTATAAATCCTCTAATGGCAGAAACTCTTACATTTATTTTGTATCTCCCATAATAGCCTAGAAAGGTGCTTTGTATGATACTTAGATTCTTCTATAGATCTATAATTTCATTGATGTGAGTGCTTTCCTTACTGATATAAATCTCAGTCTCTTTATACCTTCTCATTTTGTACAATCCTTGTCTATCTCTACTCAAATACTCCACAGAAAATCTCCCCCAAACTCTAAAATTATTCTACTTGTTCTTTACACATCTTGGGAGCACCAATGTACTATTCATTTTTGCCTCTTGGCTATTCTATTCTCTGAGGGAGGTATTATAATGTATTAGCATCTTTATCTTTACAAATAAGTTAATTGACACTAAGTGACTGGTTCAAGATCACATAGCTAATAAGAATGTGAGCCATAATTCAAAATGAATCCTCCTAAATCTAAATATAGAGAATTATTACCACTATAATGCAGATATTCCTACTCCAGTAGCCTCACAGGTCACCTTTCTGAGCTACTCAGATGAGGCAAATGAAGTAATATTTTTGTTCCTTTTTTCCCCACTGCAAAGAGAAAGCAGTACTATTCTTTTTATTTCTGATTAACTCAGCACCAAAGAATTGTTCTTTGGATGTTGAATACTTTATTAATATAGAACAGAGAAATCAATGAACAGGTAGAGAATAGGACAGAAGAAAAGGGTGAGAAAGTGGAAGGAGGAGTGAAAAGATTGTGTATGTTTGTGTGTTTTCATCTGTTCCTATGAGGACAGTGTTTCCATATTTTTGTGTGTAGTGTTATATTTGAGACAGTGGGACAGGCTGTGTGTTTTTGTGTATTGCAATAGCAGGGCAGTATGTGTGTGTAAGCAAGAGTGCATTTATAGCTGAAGATGTGAAAGGGTGTGAGTTCGTGTTTGTTACCAAACATGAAATAACTTGGCTCAGTCACTAGAGGGAGAAAACATGCTGGATTGAGCAGATTGTGTGAAAATAGCCAGAAAAAAATTGTGAGGTTTGGAGGGGAAGAAAAAGAAAAAGGAAGAAGATGGAAGGGAGGAGAGAAAGAAATAAGAAAGATTGTGGCCTAAGAGACTTTACTGACCTTTTTGGGAGTCTTCTGGGATCAGAGTCTTAGGTTTTATTACTGCCACTCAGAGTTAGACAGAAAGTGAGCTATACAGAATTGCAGAATTAGAAGATTCTCATAATTTATCTAGATTCTAGTCCAATATGGACCGAAGAAGAATTCTCCCTATGCCATACCTGACAAGGAATCATCCAGCTTTTGCTTGAAGATCTCCAATGATGGAGAGTCCACTCACTCCTGAAGTTGCTCATTTTACTTTGGACAACTCAATGAATAGGAAGTGTTTTCCTCTTACAAATCCAAATCTCTCTCTGCAACTTCCATTCCTTGCTTTTAGGACTCTGGACCTAAGTTCTCCTTACTTTCTTCTCTGAGGCAACTCAGAGAACTTCTCTAAATCCAAATCTAATCCCTTGTTTTGAACTGTAGGACTGGAAGAAATCTTAGAGATCTTTTAATCCAACTCCCTGTCATGGATGAGGAAACTACAGTCTAGAGAGGTGATAGTGCTCAAAGAGAATATTTGCCACTACCCTTTCTTTTTTAAACAGATAAGGAAAACAAATTTCAGCAAAACTGAATGAGCTGTTCAAGATTACACATTAAATGGCAGAACTTGTACTAGAAATCCGGGTCTCTGGGTTCTCAGTTTAGACTCCCACATTGGCCATGCAGTGTTAGTCTGTGCCAAGTACTTTCCTTCTCTAAATATCATTGCCTCATTGAAGGAAACCCCTGATTGGGTACCAATAGAGAATATGGTCCTAATTTCTGAGATTACTGGGAGAGTGAACAAGGGACTACTCCTAAGATTCACTGACATCTTCTGAAGAGCAAATTGGGAATAAGAAGGTGTTGTTGCCAATGATAATACTACTAGCAACTAGGATTTGTGTAGTGATTTAAGGTTTGCAAAGCACTTTAAGTGTTATCTCCCTCAATCCTCATAGGTGCTATAGGTAAGTACTATCATTATTCCTATTTTACAGATGAGGAAACTGAGGCTAAGATAAATCAAGTGATTTGCTGAGGATCACAGAGTTACTAAATGGCTGAAATAGGTCTTTCTTACTCTGGGGCAGTTAAGTCACTGACTCTGAAGTCAGGAGAACCTGAATTCAAATTTGGCCCCAGATACTTACTAGCTGTGTGATTCTGGGCAAGTCCTTCAATCCTGTTTGCCTTAATACCTCATTTGTAAAATGAGTTGGGAGAAGGAAATGGCAAACAATTGCAGTATTTCTGCCAAGAAAACCCCAAATGAGATCATGAAGAGTCAGATACAACTGAAATGACTTTCTAACTTTTGATTTGGTGCTCTATCCATTATGTCACTTTGCTAGTCATTTATAAATGTTATAGTAATCCTTGTGAAACTGTTTCCTGAGCAGACTGGGACCTAATACTGAAGATGGATGGGTCAAGGTGGGGAGGGACTCATTCTCTAAATTCTTAATATGACTTTCATTGCTCTGATTTCCTTGAAATTTGTCTTGTCAGCCACTCTGAAATGGCAACCCTGAGCCCACCCCTCCCTTGAAACTTGGAAGTATCTTGATCCATAAATAGAGAGCAGAACGGATTAGTTGGTTCTGCTGCTGGATCCATACACACCAAATCAACTCCAGGTCTGGAGAACATTGGGTAATGTAGAGAAATAGGCCAGGGGTGGTTACATTTTTTCTATGGAAAACTCCTGAGCCATAGGTAAAATAAATGGAAAGATATGTAAATAAAAATAAGCTTTGTTTATTGTTGTTAAAGAGAAAATTATCAACAGAATCATAGGATCACAGAGTTAGAGGGCAACCTTGAAAGCCATGTAGTCCAACCCAGATCCGAACAGAAAATTTCCCTACAACAAACTGGACAAAATCATATGACCTTCACTTGAAGACCTCTATGGAGTAGGAAACCATTATGTCCCCTGGGAAGCTCATGTCACTTTTGGATACCTTGCATTGTTAGGCAGTTTTTAAAAATTACGAGTTGGAATCTGCCACCTTTAGATTCTGTTTGTCAGCTTTTAAAATTAAGAAGAAGAAACATAAAACCCTACCTGTTAAATATAGCACATAGCATAATTTATTTCAGGCCTATACTGTGGCAAATTAAGTGAAAGAAAGGGAGGTAGAAAGAGTAGGGAAGGAAGAAGAGGAGGAAAAAGAGAGAGAAAAAACAGATCACAGAAAGAACAGAGGCACAGAGAGGGATATACATTGATTTATATAAAACACATAAATATACAAAGATACACAACACTTGGCAAATACAGAAATACAGAAGGAGAGGGTATAAAGTGAAGAAGAGAGAGGAAATAAAAAAGGGAAAGAGAAAAGAGAAGAAAAAAGGGAGAAAGAAATGGAGAGGGAGAGAAGAGAAAAAAGAGAAAAGAAGGAAGAAAGGAAAAAGAAAAATAATGATAGAGAAAAAAAAGGAGGGACAGGAGAGAGAAAATATAGATCTCTCTTCTACCAGAAATGTGAAGTGAATTTCAGCATAGCAAGAAAAAGAAGCCCTTCCTTCAGGTCCCCTACCACAATTTCATATTAAGGAAGTCTAGAAAAATAGCAGCTCCCTCTCAATGTGTACCATTGAGTTTTATGTAAATATAAGACATAATTGGGAGGACACATGAACCTGTATGCCTATAGTTATGAAAATAACCTCTATATTTGCCAGACTCTTGAGAGGAAAGGAATTAACTCTTTCTCACATTGTCCTATCTTGAGGTAAAATGGAACCCTTTAAACAAAATAAAAAGGAATAAATATTGTTAGATTTTATCACAATAGATAACATTTATGAAATACTTCAAGCTTAGTTTAGTAAATTTGGAGTCAGATCACTTGGTTCTAAGACTAGGGTCTGCTTCTTAATAGTTATGTAATCTTAGCAAAATTACTTTACTTGTAGGGACCTTAGTATCTTCATTTGTGAAATTTGATTTAGATACCATATCAGGGCAATTGTGAGAATAAAACAAGATTATACATAAAAAGCTTTATAAATAAAAATCACTATTATTTACAAGATCTTTTCCTCACCTCAAAAAAGCCACACCACAAAACAAAAAACAAAACCCTAAATCATAATACAGCAAAATCACCTTCACTTAGAAGTAGAGTAGAAAAAGTATTGATTTTGGATTGAAGAGACCTATGTCTAAATTTTGGTTCTGTTTTCTCTTTTATCAAGAAAAGTGAAGATTTAGAGAGGACATTATTGTTGTCTTGAAAAATTTGAATGGATGACATGAGGAAAAAGAATTAGTTTTGTTCCAGGTAGCTAGAGAAGGTAGAATGAACAGGAATGGGTGGTATATTTCAATTCAATATAAGTCAAAGCTTTCTCCTAGGTAAAACTCTTCATCAATGGATCACCTTGAGAAACAGTGGGTTCCTCATCACCAGATGTCTTTAGGCAGAGGCTGGATAAAATTTTTTTGGAGTATTGCAGAGGGGATTCTTGCTCAGGTGTAGGTTGGATTATATTATCTCAGAGGTCCCTTCCAACTCTATGATTCTATGAACCAGTTGCTTGACATTGGACTGGCCTTTTAACCTTTCTGGTCCCAGTTTCCACATTCATAACATTGTACTAAAGACTCTTGTCCTGCTTTCTTATCTCACAGGGTTGTTGTGAATCTCCTATGAGAGTATTTATTTAACAGTTCTTTGCAAGCTATAAAGATCTGGATGAATGTAAAAGGCTTTACATTTATTTTGCAGTTTTGCCCAGGGCTAGCTCTGACCCTACTTCTATTCTGTAACTCTGGACTGCCTGGTTAGTCCTCCTTCTTACCCACATTTCCCTCCTGCTCTTCTGCAGCACAGTGTGTGACTGGCTGGCCCAGTCTGCCCCTTCAGTACCTGAGGGAGCTCTGATGGATGCCCAGGTTGTACTGTCACTTATGAAGATAAAGAAATCACCCTCAGCTTGTGTAATGTCTGGACTTCAGTTGGAAGATAAGTTCTTTTTATTCCAGGTCTGTTGGGATTGATTATTTTCAGAGGTGAGAGATGTTTTTCTTTCTCTTCTCCCCCTTGGAAGGCTAACTTTTATCAATAGAATTCACCAAGAGATGAAGTGAGTTCTCTCAATCATTGCTATGAAGCTGGTGTTGTGGGGCAGCTGAGGAAGTCACTTGTACCCTAAAGTCACTGGGGTTATTTATATATGCTGGTGATTGTGGGGGAAGAATAGAGGATGGGCTAAATAAGCAAATATGTGCAGACCACAGTCCATGATACCACAGCCACTGGCACAGACACACAAATTGTCTTTCTCAACATCCAAACTTTGACAGACTAAGAAGAGATAGACTTTAAACTACAGTATGAGGGCATTAGGTTAGAAAAACAACAAAGCTTCCTGTCTGCAAGAGTTGGGTGACATTATCCCAGAAGATCCCTTTCATCCTTGTTTCCTCCACTATCTAATTTTTGGCAGTGCTGAGATTTTTGGTCCCTTAAAGGTGAATTTGACTTTGAAACAATAACAGAAGTAGGGGTGAGGGTGGGTAGAAATGGGCAGGATATCTGGAAGAATGGAAATTAAAAGATATAGGATGCAATGCTAATTCTGTCAATGACTAATAGGCTAGTTATAATATTTTTATTATATTATATTATTATATTTTCTATAATTCAATTTTACAACTGTATTAAGCAACCACTATGTACAAGGTATTGTGTGAAGTACAGAGATGAGAATACAAAAATGAATAGCCCTACTATGAATCAGTTTACTACCTAGTAGGGAGATAATTTTGCATAATTAACTATAAAGTCAGAAAAATATAAGTATCTAAAAGTTAACATTTATATAAAGCATCTAATATGTGCCAAGCATTGTGCTCAGCACTTTACAATTATTATCCACTTGATCCTCACAACAATCCTGGGAAGTAGTTAAATATTATTTTCCCTGTTTTACAGATGTGGTAACTGAAGCAGATAGAGGTTAAGAGGCTTGCTTAGAGTCCCATAGCAAGGAAGTGTCTGAGGCTGGATTTGAATTCGAGTCTTCCTCACTTCTGGTCTAGAGCTCTATCCACTGTGGCACTTAGCTGACTCTGTGCCACCTGGTAAGCCATTTAATTTGCAAAATAAGGGGGCAGGACCAGATGCTATCTAGCATCCTTTTCAGCTCTAACACTGTATAGTTTGTGGCTGGCTGTTTGGTGAGAAAGGTAACTATATTGTCTTTGGAATAATAAAATAAGGATTCTAGTTTTGGTATTGCTGGAGTGACCTTGGATGAATCACAGTCTCTTTGAGCTTTGTTTCTCTCCTTATTCATACATTCTCTTGGTTGTTTTCATGTTCCACCTCTTTTCACAGGGACTGATAATCAAATAAATTTGACCACAGTTGCCGTGAAGGGCAAGACAACCTACAGTTCTATAGGTAGAAGATCCCAGCAACTTTACACACATCCAAGACAGCTTCATCCTTTTTTTCAACACCTTTATCTTTTTTTTTTTCTGTCTCTTCATGGGAATCCCCTGGAATCCTGGAATCCTTGTTCTATTGTTTGCCTCACTCCATTAATTTCTTTGTTTAGTTTTTAAAAATGTGTTTAGGAATACAGGATTATTGGGAGGGACCCTTAGGTTCTATCTGATCCAATTTAGCTGATAGATGAGGCACTGGGGTTAAGAGAAGTTGAAGGATTTGCCCAGTGTCACACTGGCAGTAAAGCAAAGGTGGGATTCCATATGTGAAGTTCTGCTATTCTCCCCTATTACCCTTTCCCCATCCCCAGAGGGAACATAAACTCCCTCAGGCCAGGGATTATTTTATTTTATCTTTGTATCTTGAGTACTTAACACAGCTCCTGGCACATGGCAGCCTCATAATGTATAATGTTTGTTGAATTGAATTCAATTAAATTAAGTTGAATTGAATTGACTGTTAGATATTGTGGGCAATCTGGCCCTTAATCTGCTCCCTCATCTTCTTTCATTCTCTCCCTTTCGCATCTTCCTTTTCCCTTTGGCTCATGATTGACTCACCATGTAAAGTGTTCTGTGCATGAAGGACGCTCTATAAAAATAAATGGGACTGTGCTGTGCTGATGCTGTGGGTGCCCTGGGACTGGGCTGAGTCAGAATATATAGGTTTCAGTTCAGATATACATCATTGTCACTGCTCATGAATCCACTGGAGTAAATGCTGTATATATTGGTTAAAATGAAAATGTGTCAGGCGGGGGACAGCCCATCAGCTGCTTTGAGAAATGGACCAAGCAAGGTATCCAGGCTCTGGTTTGAGGTGAAATGTATTGGATGTGTCTTAAAAATCCTGCTACCTTTCAATTATCCACATTACCTATGGGGACCAACTGCATGGATAATTCCCAAACCAGCAGATCATTAAAAAAGTCATTTCTCACTTGGCTTTGGAGTGCATCTTATAATTCTTTTGATGGGGGAAAGAAGGCCAATTTACCTGACTAATTCTGTTTATTTTAGGATCAGGTTAAAATCAGTTTGTATTCCCTGCACACAACTGCTTAGGAGGCAGCAAGGGAAAGTCCCTGGGAAAAGAATCATTGTCCTGGAATAATTCATTGGGTTAGCAGTTCTCCCCTGGTCATTGAAAACTGGCCTTAGAGTTCTGTAATCCAGGGGGGTCTGAGACTTCAGACCCACCCCTCCTCCTGACTGTTTCTGAAAATTCACTTCTTTTCTATACTTCTCCAGGGCTGAATTACTTATTTTAATTCTTGACCTTCCACTTGGCTTAAACTAGGGTCTAAAGAATATTGTGTAAATTCAGATACAATGCCTTAATCAGATAGGTAAATCCAATTGTTTTCTGCTGGTGGAATGAGGATGATTCTTACAAACGTTTAAATAAAGTGGAAAAAGGCAGGGGAGCTGAATAATTCCCAGCCACCTATCAAAGATGGGTCCTCAGAGAGAAAGTGGAACAGGAAATCTCTTGGGGGTGTTTCAGGATTTGAATCACTGAAGAAAACAATAACTTCCCACTCAAATGGATGATGGATAGACCACTATATTTCCAAGTGGGGGCCTAGAGCTGGTGGGCACAGATATCCTTAAGAGTGTGGGGAGGGGAGATGAGGATGGCATGCCTAGAAATAGAAAGTCCCCTGCCAGATTCTATTTATTTTGCTGTGAGTTCTTCCTCTGTCCACTAATTCTGCATTTCTTACCTTTATAAAGGGAAAGATGGCTCAACCTTCTTGCACAAGATGCTGACAATGAAAAGGTTTATAAGAGTTACCCTCATTCCACAAAGAAAACAATTGGACTTGCCTATCTGACAATGCATTGTATCTGAATTTGCTATATAAAAGAATCAGTGATTGATCACTTTGCTCTCCTCTCAGTGCTCCAAGTGCTTGACCCACTAATTATTCTACTAGTCTCTGGATCTAATGTCCATAAAGGAAGAGCATCTCCTCGAGATCATCTCTTTAGAAAATAAAATCCAAGTAGGTTAGGGTAGAGGCAGAGATCTTTTTTTATGATGCTGGAAGAGCCAAATAATCATAGCCTTAGTTTTCCTCAACATTAGAAAATTTAGGAGAACCTTAACTGACAGTGTTTAGGTCTCTGAAGGACTATTGTACACAGCACAATGATCTGACAATCTTCTCCACTGAGGATTAGAAAAAAGGGAAATAGGCTCAGGTTTCACTGTGAAGGGGTGAGATTAAAAAAAACAGGAGGGAACTAGTGAAAATTTAAAGTCTAGAATGAATAGCTGAGGGAAATTGTGGAATCTGTGTATTTGGACTTGGAATCTTATCTGCCTAGAATAATAACATGAAGAGTGTCCCAAAAGTCTTAGTACAATTAAAATGTTTAATAACTTAAGGTAAGTAATTAAATTACCATAATGAAATAATTTGTTTAATTTAATTAAATAATTAAACTTAATTAAAGTTAATAAAGCTTTAATAGCTTAAAATAGTACTAGGACATTTTGGGACATCCTGTATGGCACCTTAAGGTTTTACTAAGTACTTTCCTCACAACATTCTTGTGAAGAACTACTACTACCAGGATCATTATCCTCATTTTTCAGAGGAGGAAACTGAGGCTGTGAGAGATTAAGTGCCTTCTATAGGTCATATCTTTAGTAAGTGAGACACTATTTCAATTCAGCTCTTGTTGATTACAGTTCTAGAACTTGGCTGACTTCTCAGGACCCTTTCCAGCAGGAGAGAGCCATGATTGATCAGAATCCTCCTGTTTGTTTCCCCAAAGTTTCTATCTCCTTCAGGTTTCCTTAGAGTTGGTCCTACTGGTAAGGACAAGAGACAAGGCAGTGGGAAAGGTGGGGGGCTGGGGAGGAGAAAAAGGAGGGTGTTAAAGGGAGAAAGAGATTTGGGTGTTTGGATGTGGTGGTTGTTGTTAATTGCCAGCTGTCACCCTGCCTGCCTGTGTTCCTGGCCCTGCTCCCAGCCAGCCCAGCTATCGCAGGAGGGAATAAACACATAACACAAACATATTTTTATGGCTTCCTATCAAACTTTGATAAATTGATTCTGAAAGGGGCTTTTCTCGCAAGCAGTTTATGGCTCAACAACTGTTAATGGTGAAATATCAAGACGCTGAAAGGTGCTCTCTGGCGAGCTGCAGAAGGAAAGACTAGTCCTTAACTGCTTCAGCACCATGGCCAGCAGAGCCAGCTGGGAGCTGTGGCTCTCCCTATCTTATGTCCTATCTTTTGTCCCCTGTGCTCTGGAGGCAAGAGAGACCATGCTCTATCTAATAAGTTAAAGGAAGGGGCTGCTTCCCTCTTCATTAAATATGGAATAAAAGGCAGGGACTTCAATTGTTGTCAAAGGAACTTTAAGTCAGATTTAAAGGAACTTGATACTGGAAAAGGTGGCTCACAGATTGTGAAGTAATCTCTACCTCCAAATAGCTCCACTAATGGTCCCTAAAGTGCATGTTCATATTCAACTTAATAAGTAATTATGAAAATGAACTTAACTTTGAATAATAATACAATCAATTAAAATTGCATTTACAATTTAATTAAACTCTTTAAAAAAGACTTCAAAATACAGCCATGTATATCAACTTGTCATTTACTCTCATCTTCTCTGTCCTCTTCTGTTCTTCCCCATCTTCAGACTACTCACCCTGAGCTATGTGTATTTTTTTCCTAAAGAGAGGAGCATGTGTTCCCCATAGACATTCTCTGTGGGTTCTGAGACTGGGGCCCTTCAAAAAAGGCTGGATAATAACTTGTCATTGATGTTAGAGAAAGGAATCCTATTTAGGTTGGTCTGGATGACCTTGAGAGTCCCTTCTCTCTGAGAATCTGTGAAACTAACTTGGGAAAATATATAAATTTTTAATAAAGTTAATCAATGTGTATACTAATTTTCTGGTTCTACTTTCTTCACATGATATTGTTTTATATGACTTTCCATATCTTTATATTTCTTGTTTTTATCTTTTTAAGTTGCACTACAGTATACTGTTTGATATGTCACCATTTATTTGGCTATTTCCCAACAACTGAATATTTATATTGTTTTTTTTCAAATTCAAACAATTATTTCATATGTTAATTTAAATTAATTTTTAAAAAACATTTTTCTTAGAGTATATTTCCATCGATGGCTTATAAAAGCAAAGGGGGAAAGAAAGGGAATGAATATTTATTTTTGCAGGGTACTTTGCTGCTTTATAACTATTATGTTATTTGATATTTATTAACTCTTTGAGGTAGGCACTACTATTATCTTCATTTTATAGTTGAGGAAACTGAGATAAATAGAGTTAAATGATTTTTCCAAAGCCACACAGCTGGTAAATGTCTGAAGTCAGCTTTAAACTCAGGAGTATGAGGAAAATCATTAAAGAATTTTTCCCTTATCATCCCCATTGGAGGAGACCAGGATGGGCAGGTACTAACTCTCCCTGTTGTCTTCAGGTCCATGCAATAAATGATCCAGAGTTCCCTGATTGCCTAGAGGGAGCTGATTGAGGGGGCGTGGGAGGGAAGATGAATAGCCTGGGGAGGCTGTACAGATAGAGATGCTCCTGGTATTACTAAGCACATTGATCACTGTCCCCAGCCCACTGTCCCATGCTTTAATCATATTGGGTGGCTCCCTTGCCATTAGGGACATGATCTAGGCTGGCTTAGTAATTTCTACAAGATGGTCTCCTACCTTAGAGCCTTATCCAGTGGTTACCAAAATGCTTGACACATAGCAGATCCTTAATAAATTTTTATTGATATTGATAAGTGCCTGGTTCCTGCTCTCTTACCTCAGTTCCTGCTTTCAGCTCATTTTCAGACTACAGGACTGAGGTCTCTCTTTGATGAAAGGCAGTAGGGAAGAATAAAAAAAACTAACATTTATATAACATTTCATAGTTAACAAAACAATTTCCATTCAACAATTGGGAAGTAGTCAGTAACATGATAATTACTCCCATTTTCCTTGTGAGGAAAATAAGGCTCTAAAATGTTAAGTGATTTGTCCAGTGGTCATCAACAGAGTTGATGTTAGTCCTAGGTCTCCTGATATCGAATCCAGCATCTATCTCCTCTATCACATTGCTATTGAGGTAAGGTTTTATGAGGATCTTTCTAGTCACTGCAGCTTTTGGCTTAACTTTAAAATTTTTCTTCCTGGGATTTCATGATCTCCTACAGATGGGTTCCTCTTTACCGCTACCTCTCCAACCTTATTTTCAGATACTTTCCTTTGTAAATCCTCTCTGCCTTTCACCCAAAGGGTATGTATGACATTAGAATTCTTAACCTTTGCCTCTGCTTGTGCTGTTGCTCTTGGATCCATCTCCTCTTCTCTTCTCCAAGGCCTAGAATGCTTCAGAGAACAATTCAAGCTCCATCTTCTCTACAAAGCTGTCCTTAATGATCTAGTCTATGATGTTCTCTTCTCTGAATCATATAACTTCCTCATCCTTCTGATTAATATTTACACTTGATTAAGCCTGATCTTGATTTATTCTTTCATATATATGTATTATATACATAAAACAAAGTATGTATATGGATCTATATGTATATATGTGTATTTATATGTGTGTGTGTGTGTGTGTGTGTGTATACACATATCTCTATATCTCTATCTGGAGCCTATAGTCTATCAAGACATACACCACACACACACAATTTGCACCACTAGATAATTAATCACTTTAGTCTGCATTATAATAGAATAAATGCATAAAAGAATTACAAGAGTTATTCCAGGTTAAAGAAAGAAAAACACTGTTTTGGACTTTGGGGAT
The DNA here is from genome assembly GCF_902635505.1 of Sarcophilus harrisii. NCBI lineage: Eukaryota > Metazoa > Chordata > Mammalia > Dasyuromorphia > Dasyuridae > Sarcophilus > Sarcophilus harrisii. The sequence continues at coordinate 458,868,141 of NC_045428.1, read as the reverse complement.
TAGAAAAGATCTCACAGAAGAAATGGAACTTGAGTTGAGCCTTAAAAAAATAATCAATAAATAAGCATTTATTAAGTGCTAAGAATTATGCTTGGTTCTGAGGATAAAAAGACAAAAACTAAGTCCTTGAGGAACTTAGATTCTGTGGGAGGAAATAGCATATATGAATTGAATTTCAAAATGTATATTGGAATAGAATATATGAGATATGCGATAAGACCATGTGGGAAAAGACATGGAAGCTATTTTTCACTATACATATACAAGAGATGGCTAATAATTCAGTATTCCTGAAAATTAGTTCTTGTAGGTAGGATGTGAATAAGGAATGAATAGATCTACTGTGCCCTCTCCTTTTTCTTTACTTTAGTGTTTATTAGCAGTGGCTGGAGAAGGATGTCAGGATTAGGGCAAGAAGGTAATGAAGTCCAGTAGGACATGGGGCCCTTGTTACCTCTCTTCACCTTGGGAAACTTAAGAGGCTAACAGGTAGAAATCAATATACTCCCTCTAAGGCAATCTAGTCCTGACCTGTTCACATCTCTGGGAGACTCAGCAAACTAGGCCAGAGATGTTTGAAATAGCCTAGAGTCGTGTAGACCTCCTATGATCTTATGTAGCCTATAATCCCAATAGTAGGCATAATATCACGGTATGGCTATGGGCCTAACATCAGCAACTTGGAAGTCAATTCTTACTTCTGCTTATTTGTTGGCTGTCTATTCTTGGTAGAACATTTAACTGCTTCATGATTCAGTTTCCTCTTTTATATAAAGGAGATAATAATAATGTCTCTTCTACCTACTCCACAAGGTTATTTGGAAGATACAATGAAATAAAGGATATGGGAAACTTTGTAAATTAGAGGGCTACATATGCATCAGCTGTTATTATGATTAGAAGTCCTGACAGAAAGCTTCTCCTTGCCTTGTTCATTCTCCATTGTCCCATTAATGGGGCTGAAGGCTCTTATGGTCCTTTATCCTTAGGGTCCTACCTTCCCTTCCCACAGCAGCACATGCTTGTCTCAGCATCCTTTGCTTCCTGTTCCAGAAACTCCTCTCCTGACTCTTCTCTTCACTCATCCTTTCCTCTCTTGGCTCTCTCATCTGCAGCCAGTGCCCGAGGCTGTTGTGGCAGCATTTAGCAAGAAAAAGCAGCGGTTGAAGCAGTCCTAAGCAGTCAAAGTCATGAAGCAAGTTTATACCGAGCTCTGCTAAATGGTACCTGTCGTCAGGAAGATGCGGCTCATTGAAGCCCTATCAAGTGCTCAGCCGTGCTCCTTGCCTCAGAGGGAGAGGAAGGTCACAGGGCAGAGGATGGTTGGGAGGTATTTTCTTTCTTTCTTCTGAGGCTGGGTGAGGCAGGCCACCCCAAACAAAACAAAAAACCTGGCTTACTTGTAGGGAGCAGCCCAGTTAAGCCCACTCCTCACAGACTCTGGTAGCAAGCACAGTGCCTGGCACATATTAGGTGCTTAATAAATGCTGACTGGCTGACTGATTCCCCTCTATTTATGGCTCAGTTTATGCTTCTTTAAGATGAAGCAGTATGCTGTGGAAAGCTTGTCCTTTCCCTAGAGCCCTATAGTCCATTTCATCCTTGCCCTCTAAAGTCTAGAATCTAGGATCAAAGACATTTTGCACAAGTTTGTTTGCAATCTTGAGGTCTCTTCTCCTTTTGGGATATTGTCATGTTTTATCCTCTACCACCCCCTTGTCTCTGAATATGTACTCAGTTTTAGGAATGCCCACTTTCCAGAACAGAAGTTTGCTGGCTAAGTGATTGTTCCACTGACACCACAGCATCATAGACTTGGGTCTATAATGTATTTTAGTCCAATTCACTTATTTTACAGACACGAAAACCAAGACCCAGAGAGGTAAAATAGATTGCATTATTATTTGCAAGGCATTTGGAGGTAATTGATTTGCCCAAGATCACACAGCTAGTAAGTCTTAAGTGTCTGAGGCTGTATTTGAACTCAGGTTCTCCTGAATCCAGGGCCAGCAGGCTTTCTACTGCATCATCTAGATTCCTCCTAAAATAGGTTTTAGCCTAGATTTTTAAATTCTAAATAAATCTTTTTTCCCACTGCTCCACTGACACTGAAAATATTTCTAGAATCCTACACAGGTTTGAAAATCTGGAAGGATATTAGGAGAAGTCATCTAGTCAATCCATTTTTTAAAAATCCATTAAAAAAAGTGAGGCTCTGAAAGACTCAAATGAAATTTTACAATATCATGGATAGTAAGCAATGGCAGAAGTGGGACTTGAAATGATATCCTCTGACTTCAAAGACACTGCTCTTTCCATGGAACTACATTATTGCTATGGACTTGGGGCTTCACTGAACTTCTTCAAAATTATCTTGCAGCAAAGAGTTTCTCTTTATAATGTTCTCTTTCCTCTGGGTTCTAATCAGACTTCTCCTGGGTTCTTATTGCTCCCAGATTATTTTCCTTCAAGGGCCATGTGTTGAGTTTGTCAGTGCTTTTCATTTCTCCGATAAACACAGACTCAGTAGTGACTGTGAAATCGCTGGGTGAGGGGATTTGCTCTACTGCCACTCTGGTGCCAGAGAAATTGTATGGGTCCTAAGGTTTTCCCTCCAGGCTCCATCACTCTTCAGACCTGGCCAGATACGGACCGAGATGTAAAAACTTGAGCATAACATCTAGGGATATTGGTATGTATACATCCTGGCTCTGGGACTGGGTGAGGAAGGATGCTTGTAGACAAGCACCTTGGCAGCAGCTTCTCTGAGCTGGTTTTGGGAACTACCTAATTATTCCAATGACCATTACCTAATTTCAACCATTTTATTTTTACAGATGAGGACACTGAGGTCCAGGACACTTATGTGATTTGATCCAGGCCACACAGGTTTGAATCCAATGATCTCTCTAACACATCATGCTGACTGCTGCTATCACTGTTGCATTAGATATAGATGGTATATCTGAGGTAGCTAGTACAGCCTTTGTTATCCATATTTTACAGATAAAGAAGGAACTTGATGTAGTGGATAGAAAGCTGTCTTGGAAGACTTGGGTTCAAATCCTACCCAGGGCAAACCACTTAACTCTCTGCTCTGGACAACTCTTTCAGAATGCATTTTGGAGAAGCAGCCAATGTGTACAGTTGGAGTTTCCTCACATGGTACTTCTCTATCCTGATGAAATCAAAGATCTAATTTCTATCCTCTTCTATAGATAAAGCCACTAAGTCTCAAAGAGATGATTAGCTAAGCCAAAGACTGCTGAGATTCTTCCTCAAAATCAAAAATTTCAAATCACTTACAGCCCTGAACTGACATTACTGTCAACACCATGGTTTTATAAAGGGCCATAGAATCATAAAATCTCAATTTATCTTTGTCACAATCTTGAAGGTTATCCTTTATCAGAACCCAGAGAGAAAAGAGAGATTTCCCAAGGTCATATAGCAAGTGAGGTTTTAGAACTCAGATCTCCAGTTCAGTGCTCTTCTCACTGGACCAGAGACACAATCAGCGTCCATGGAAATAGACTGAGAGTGGCTGGGAAACCACCGAACAAACCTCTGCCTCTCTGCTGTCTTGGGCACAGCTCCAGGCATGAGTCATTTCTGAGAGTCACTCCTTATTTCTTGTTATCATAGTAATAATAAAAGATAGCTATAAGGAGTGATTAATGCCACCCAATGTTTCCTTAGCATCTTCTTGGCAAGGAATTTAACGTACTTGCTTTCATTTCATAATACCCTTGGGAAATAAAAAAGAGAACTGGTATCCTGCCCATGTTATGGATAACACAATGGAGTTCCAGAGAACCGCGATAAGAACTTAGCTTCTGGCCCATGCTGGATCTTGAACAAAGACTAGGGGGTGGGACATGTGGACAGCTTCATAGATACCACCCTCTCAGCCATTCCTGCTCTCCCTTCAAACTTTGATGAAGTGAAATTTGTTTCCTTGGCTGTTTTTCATACAAGGCACTATACCTCTAGATGTTGGGCATTTTCACCAGCTGCCCCTCATGTATGGAATACCCTCCCTCCTCATCTGTATCCCCTGGCTTCCTTCAAGTCCTAGCTAAAAATCTCATCTTTAATGAGAAACCTTTTCTTACCCCTCTTCCTGCTTAGTGGCTTCCCAGTTATCTTTATTTTATGTTGTCCATATCTTGTTTATACACAGTTTTCAGGATGTTTCCCCGAATTGGACTGTGAACTTCTTGAGGACAGAGATTTATCTTTTTGCCTTATGTTACATCCCTAATGCTTACTTAGCACATAGACTAAACAATGTGACCTCATGGACTTTGTCAATGGGGGTTTCTTGGCAAAGATGCTGGAGTGGTTTCCATTGCCTTCTCCAGTGTATCCCCATTTTACAGATGAGCAAATGAGGCAAAGAGGAGTTAAGTGATTTGATCAGGGTTACAAAGCTAGTATCTCAGTCCGGATTTAAACTCAAATCTTCCTCAATCTAGACCTGGTGTTCTATCCATCACACCACTTAACTGCCCCTCTTAGAACATAGTAGGCACTTAACAAATGTGAGCTAATTATTAATTCCCTGAAGTCATGAGTTTAATTATGGGGAAGTTGGTGGCAGAAAGAGGAAGAAATGTAGATCACTTATCTTTTGGATATTGAAAAACTTCCTAAGTGTGGTATGAGAATTGTTGAAGGAAAGAAAGGCACATTGAGGAGGGCAAAGGAGTAAAAAGGAGGGATATTATCCAATTAATGGTTATCTCTTGGAAGGAAGAGGCAAAACTTAGTTATTATCCCATGAGGAAGAGAGAGAAGGCAGGCTTTCACTTTGTTTAATCTTCCCAGGGCTATTACACAAGCCTCTCACTCCCCAAGCCTCCCCAGATTCCTAGGAACTAGGCAGGGCTCTTGCCTTAACTACCCCACCCGTCTCATTTCCTCTTCCTGACCCTTTCAGCCAAAATAAGCCCAAAATACAAAGGTTTTTATGGAACCCGCCTGACACCTGGTGGCAGCTGGCAATAATACAAATCCATGAATTTGGGCATGAGACTGCTAAATTAAAGGTACTTCACTTTCCTATTGAAATTTCATATAAATTAAGAAGGGTGGGTTATGGTTATAATTAAACTAAATTGGAGAAACCCAATAGTAAACATTTTTAAAAAAGGAAACATATTTTAGAAAATAAATAATTGCTCTTATTTATCTATATGGAGTGGCTAGATGGTGCATGGGATAAAGCACTAGGCTTGGAATCAGGAAAACTCATCTTCATAAGTTCAAATCTGACCTCAGATACTTAATAATTGTGTGACTTTGGGCAAGTCACTTAATTCTGTTTGCTTTAGTTTTCTTATCTTTCAAATGAACTGGAGAAGGAAATTGCAAGCCACTCTAATATCTTTGCAAAGAAAATCCGAAATAGGGTCACAAAGAATCAGATATGATTGAAAATGATCGACTGTATCTTGTAAACCTGTCTGTCTTGTGTTTATTCATCTATCTTGTAAGTTTGGGATATCCTATGCAGGAAGATCAAACCAAACAATATTAACTGGTTCCCTTCTCTCTTCTTCTCCAAATACCACATACTTTTAGGAAAAACCGTGTTTATAGGAAAACACTAGTTTTCAAGGAAAGACTTGTTAATTGACCAAAATCTATTTTAGCGATGTTTTAAAATAAAATATGTTAGGATATTTTGACATCTCAAGCTCACCTGATTCAGACAGGACTCACTAACCCTACTCCTCTCCCCAATTCTCTATTTCTATCACTGTTCTTCCAGACATCCAGATCTAAAACCTTAGTCATCCTTGATTTCTCTTTGTTTCCTCTTACATATCTATTCAGTTGGTAGGTCTTCTAGGATCACAGATTTATATCTGAAAGAGACTTAGAAATCAGTAGGTTCATCTCTCTTATTTTACAGATGAGTAACCTGAGAAAACTGTATATCCTCAAGTCACAAGCTTTGCCCCAAAGAGAAAAGAGAAGGCTGCTATTGAATTGGATTTTACAAACAGCTTTAGTTTCTCTGATATTCTTAATTTAGAAGAGAATGCAGGGAGAGGGTGCTGGGCTGGGGGTCAGGACTGGTGAATTTAAGTCCTAATTCTGCCCCTTACCAAATCATCTTGGGGAAATTATTCAACTTCTGTTTCCTTATTGGTAAAAATGAGCATAATCTGTATAAGTTGAATTCACAGAGTTATTATAAAGATTAAATATCTATCAAATGCTTTTGTTATTGAGGTGTCTGACTCTTTGTGATCCCATTTGATGTTTTCTTGACAAAGATACTGAAGTAGTTTGCCGATTCCTTTTCCATTTTGTTTTACAGATGAGGAAACTGAGGCAAACAGGACTAAGTAATTTGGTCACGGTCACGTAGCTAGTAAGGGTCTAAGGTCAGAATTGAACTCATGAAGAGGAGTGTTCTTGATTTTAAATCTAATTCTCTATCCACTGTGCCATCTAGCTGTTCTATCAAATGCTATCCAAATGTAAACAATTAGAATATTTGATTACAGTTGCTCTAGTTAAATTTGTTCTCAGGGCTTGAGTCAAACTAGTTTGCAGATGTGAGTTCTGAAGTTGCCAGGACCTAGTCTCTCTGTAGTCGGTGACTTTCATGTGCCTGAAGGAGAGAATTCTATTCTGATGCTTCTTTAGTTTCAAATTTTGACTTTGCCTTCCCTCCTTCAACAATATCATCTAATATATGAGTTGCAGAGGCAGTAGAATGTAGGGGGCCAGTTTTTGAGTCAGAAAGACTTGAATTCCAGTGCTGCTCTAACACTTTCCTAGATATATGGCAGTGGCAAGTCTTATGTCTAAGATTATAAATTACCCGGAGGTTGCCAACATAATTCAGGGGAGGGAGTTTCTGTTCCAGGAAATTCCCTGTACAGATCCAGATCACCCCTTTCCTACCTGTCCCCCAGCCCTCCTTAATTCTTTTTTTTTGAGGAGTTTCAATTAAGGGTCATAATTTCTTTTGGGACATAATGTCATTCTACCTTCTGTTAAGGAGGCAGCATGATGTAAGATTTGCAGGTGCTGGATTTGGAGCAAGAGGACCCAGATTCATAGCCTGCCTTTAGATATTTACTTATTTCCTGAAACTTGCTAAATTACTTAAATTCTTTGTACTTTAGTTTCCTCTCGGTCTTTGCCTCTCTCTGTCTCTCCTTTCTCTGTATCTATCTGTCTCACTCCTTTCTTAGTCCTGTCTCTCTTTTCCCCTTTGTCCCTTCCTCTCTCACTTCTCCTTGTCCTTCTCTCTTCCTCCTTCTCTCCTTCCCTTCTTCTCTCCCTATTCCTCTTCTCTTTTTTCCTCCCTCCATCCTTTCCACCCTCTCTCTGTCTGTCTCTCTGTCTCTGTGACCTGGGGTCTTTGGACAGCCTGCCCAGTGACTTTGATTCCCAGGAATTAGCTTTCTCCAGGAACGTCTCTTTGTTCAGACCGACAAGCCTTTGTGTTCCACCTCGAAGAGGGGGAAGTAGAAGGTTACGAAAGGGAAAACCTAGCAATGGCCATACAGAGCTCATGGTTTCCAAGGAGGGAGGCTAAACTCAGAGTCAAATTCAAGAGATTTGAGAATTTGGGATTAGTTACAGTTCTCTCCTGTTGCTCTCACAAGTGATGCCCAGAGAGTCCCTCAGGAAAGCTGGGGTTGGGTCAGAGAAACAGGGCAACTGTGTGTGTGAGTTCCAGGCAAGCTATTTTGCTTTGGCTGCCAGGCCCTGGGGATCAGAATTGCCTTTTTAACATTCACTCCGAGCTAGAAGTTGACAGTCAGTCAGAGTCAGGGACCGGAGCTCAGCAGAGTGGGATGGAGTCGCTGAATCTATAAATCCAAAGGAATTTATTCCCAGGGATCCCTGGGTGCCTTGTCTGTCCCAGTCTAGTACTCAGTCATAGGGGATGGGCTTGCTTGAGAAAGGTCATGCAGCTTGAGACAGTGCTTACTGGCAAAGGTTTTGGAAGACTGGGGTAGGCCAGTGGAAAAAATGAACTGGATCCTCTCTGTTACCAGGTCATATAAACAGCAACGAATTGCATAGATTTGCATATATTAATAGGTAGTAGGTACTCTTTGGGAAATGCTGAGCCTAACCTTCATTGGCTATTTTTGTTGTTGTTAGTTAATGTGAGAAGAATTATTTTCTCTCTGTCCTTTCTGGTTTCCTTTGGTTATGGATGCTTACAATTAAGCCAAAAGGGAACAGACAAATTATAGCTAAGTCACCTCATTAAGTCACAAGAGCCCACCAAAGTGGATTAATTGGCAATGCTAAGATGAACCAAATAATGGTAAAATCTTTTTCTTTACTTTGGGCTGAGACACCAAGACAACTTTCTTTGATTAGGTAGAGAATTGAGCCCAGAGTCTGGAACACCCGAGTTCAAATCCTGATTGCCGTGGATACTGGGCAAATCACTTAACCTGTTTGCCTTAGTTTTCCTACCAGCAAGGGTTACTGGGACAGCCAGGTGAGGCCCTAATGCATAGAGTTCTGGGCCTGAAGTTAGGAAGAGTCAGCTTTGTGTGTTCAGACACTTTACTAGCTGTATGACCCTGGATAAGTAAGTTATGTTACTCTCTTTGCCTCAGTTTCTTCATCTGAAAAATGATATGGAGAAGAAAATGGAAAAGCACTACAGTATCATATACAAGAAAACACCTAATGGGGCTGTGAAGTATAAAGTAGGACTGAATAACAACAAATGAAGGGTTATTGTAAGGATCAAATCAGAAAAGACTGGTTTAAAAAAAGTGCTTAGCACAGTGCCTGGCATAGAATAGGTGTTATATTGATGGTTATTCCCTTCTCTTCCCCTAATAACATTTATTGTTGTGTAGTGGAAAAGGTGCTGATTTTATCACCAAAAAAGGTTTAAATCTCAATTCTAACATTGGCTTTTTTTTTTTAAACCTTGAACAGGGTTTCCCTTTGAGTGTCAGTTTCTTAATCTATAAAATAGGAATAGTATTTGAAGTACTTAGCTGACAAGGTGGTGTGTATATCTGTGTGTGTGAAGTGCTTTGTGAATCACAGAATATTAGAAATGTAATCTACTATTAGCATTCTTGTTGTATATGTTCAATATCCTCTTAGAGTTACAAGAAAAGACCTGGAAAGGCCATGGGAGACCATTTTGTCTACTTCTCTCATGTTACAGATGAAAAATCTGAGGTTGAGAAGGGAAGTGACTCAGCCCAGTCCAGTGATGTTGCCAGGATTAAAATCTAGTTTCTTAGGGCTCTTGACTCTCTCTGATGCAACTTTAAAGACTATTTAGTTTTATTCATTAGATGAAAATGAGAATCTATTGTAAATAAACAAGGGAAAAAGACCCAATGTACAATTTTAAGCTGAGGACATATGAACTGGTCTGGCACAGAGGTCTACAAATTTCTCTCCCATTTGTCTTTTCAACTCTACCATTCAATATCTATTGATTACAGAAGAAAGTAGAAGAATCTTCAGGTTTATTAGTCTAGTGATTCTTAACTTTCTGTGCTATGGACCCCTTTGGCAGTCTGGGGAAGCCTATGTTCCAGGCTCATGTTTTTAAAATACACAAAATAAAATACATTGCATTACAAAGGAAACCAAAGATTAGTGAAAATAAAGAGATTTTTTTTTTTGGCCTTATTCAAGTTCCCTGGCCTCCTGAAATCCATGCATAAAGCCTTTGCGGGTCCATGGACCATGTGGACCCACCTTTGATCTAATTTAATTTTCTCATTTTACAGATAAGGCAACTGAGGCCCAGAGTAATAAAGTGACTTGCCACAGTCTCACAGGTAGGTAATGTCAGTCTTCGGATACTCAGTCTAGCTCTCTTTTCATTTTACTATGCTGACTTCCCTATCAGTACTGACTCAATTCAGCACCTTCCCTCTAGTGTAGGAAGGGAATTAATTTTGTAGAAGAATTGGTTCTTGTTTTGGTCATGGATGAGTAGATCTTAATACTCCAAGGAAGGCCAGTAGCCTATGACTCCTTTTCCAAAATTCCCCAATGATGGTTGAGTTATGATACAAAGACATATGGCAACTGAACTTGATACCTTTTATTTTCTGTACTTTAAGGGACCATGGAAGTATAGGGTTATTATGGGAGCCCTTGATTCTAAAGACAAACTGTAGAAGTAGAGAGTAGGGAAAACTGAGTATGGTCAAGGGCCTGACCTCTAATAATAAAGTATAAACCTCTTGTCCAGAAAAAAGGCTCAGAGCAAGAGAGGAAAGGAGGGAGGGGCAGAGTCTTTCTCCCCCAATCTGACTCTAGCAGTAGAGAGAGGAAGAGAATTGCTAGGGAAAAAGTGCCCAGTGCCCCAATCTGAGTTTTTCCCCTCATTAATTTTAATCTAATTTGATCACAACATTCCATGGTAAACAACAGCCTCTCTTTAATAAGCAAGGCTCTTCCCCCGACCCTGCCATTGTACTCCTAATCAGCTGGTGTATCAGGAAAGACTGGGGCTGCTAATTGTGGTGAGGAATCACTGCTATCCTGTGTGTCAGGTATGGGATGGCAGTGAGAGATAATTATAATCAGATCTAATTAGTAATTATAACAGATCGCGACTAGAAATTGTTTTCAGTTAAATATTCCCAGAGAGGCTCTAATAGTCTCTCAGGCCCGATGAAAGCTGCAGGGGGGTAAGGGGAGGAGTGTTGGGAAGGGGAGGAGTTGAAGGGGAATGTGAGGAGTTGGGAGCTTAGTATCTTGGGCAACCTTGTCTCCTACAGAGCCCGTGTAGTGAGTAGATAGATAGCTGCGCTTGGAGTTGAGGAAATCTGGATTCTAATAAATATGACTGCTAAGGACCCTTCTAATCTTAAGACTTGGTTATTCTTCTTCTGATGCTTATCAGTCATTCTCTGAGTATATATCAGATTCTTCATCTGTAAAATGGGAATAATATAGATGTCCCAAAAGTCTTAGTGCTTAAAAATTAATTAAGACTTTTGGGATACCCTATAATATTGATGTCCCCAACCTTATAGAATTGCAATTTTCTAGATAGATGGTTCATGTATAGATGGTTCATGTTTCAGTTAAATGTCAGTGATCATCATTTTTCTAGATGCAGAAGCTGAGGCCTAGAGAGGAGAAGGTCACACAACCAATTAGTGGAAGAGCCAAAACTAAGGACCAGGGCTTCTTTCTTAGAATAATAGTTCATAGATTTCAAGATAGAAGGTATGACCTCATTTTGCAGACAGGAAAACAAACTCGGGGAAATTAAATGACTTGCCCAAAGTCACACAGCTATTAAATGTCAGAGCTGGGATTAAACCAAGTTTCTTTTCCTCAGAACACATGGCTCTTTCCACTATCCTCCACTGCCTCCCATACACTAGGAATGAGGCTTCTTTATCTTATTATCTTATTAATTCAAAAGGCATTAGTTGCCCTGACCCAGGAATGAGAGATGAAAATTCTACTCTGTATGAATTTATTTATTTATTCAGTCATTTTAAAATTTAAGGCAATGGGGTTAAGTGACTTGCTCAGGATCACACAGCTAGTAAGTATCTAAGGCTGGATTTGAACTCAGGTTCTTTTGACATTAGCGCTCTACTCATTACACCATCTAGTTAGCCCTGTGTGAATTAATAATATCAATGACTTACATAAGAAAACATACAATAAACTCCTTTTGTATCTAGTATCTACCTAATCAGGACAGGATTGACAGTCATTCCCATCATTCTCCTGAACAATGATAACTGATGTTCAGAATGATCAATCCATAGTCACTTGGACTTCCTAAAATCTTCTCCAGATCATAAAAGATCTAAATCTATTAAAAGATTTCAGTCTTCATTCTTCTCTGCAGCATTTGACAATTCCCTTCTTCTGAATATTTTCTTTTCATCATGCTGATCCATTATGGTTCTTTTCCTACTCTTTTGCCTACTCTTAGTTTCCTTTATAGGAATACCATACATATCTTACTCTTCTATGCTTCAATGCATCCCAGATCTTTCTCTTTTTTCCTTTCTTTTTTGCATTCTCTCTGTGATCTCATCAATCTACAGGGATTCAACTATCATTTCTATGCATACTCAGACCTCATCTCTCCTCTGAGCTCCAGTCCCATCATGTCCAACTGCTTATTGGACATTTCAAACTGAGTATATCATAGGCACTTCAAATTGAACATATCCATAACAGAACTAATTATCTTTTTTTTCTTCATTTCTGTTGAAAGCACTGCCAATTTCTTAATCACTCTGATTTGCAATCTATGTGTCATTCTCAACAAAACTTGCCAGGTCTTGCCAATTGTGCCTCCTCAACATCTCTCATTCGTGCCTCTGTTTCTAATCACACCGTAACCACAGTCATCCAGGCCCTCCCTTATCATCCCTTTCCTGTACCATTGCAGTTGCCTCCTAAAGATTCCTTGAATCTTAGTTCTTTCTCTTCTAATTAATCCTCCACATAGCTGCTAAATGGATATTCCTAAAGCACAAGTTTATATCATATCCTAACTGATGGAGTTTAAGTGACTTCCTTACTGCCTCTGGATAAGATACAAGCTCTCCTGATTGGTGTTTTAAATACATTCACGATTTAATTCTAGTCATTGTTTCTGGGCTGGTTACTCATTACTCCCTCTTATTCATTCTCTGTTTCTATCAAAGAAGTTTCCTTGCTATAGTTACTGTGCAAGGAAATCCCATCTGCCATCATGCCTTTGCACAGGTCACTCCCTCCCTCTCTCCCCATGCCTGGAGTACTCTCCCTCTGTACCTCTGCTTCTTAGAACACCATCTTCCTTCAAAGCATGGCTCAAGTACCTACTCCTTCACAAGGCTCTTCATCAGTTCTTCCAGTTGCTAGTCCCTCTCCCAATAAAAGAACAAAAACAAAAACAACAAATCAAAACTTTGTATCTATATTGCATTTTCTGTATTTGTGAATATGTGACATCCTTTAGTAGCTTTCATTCTACTGAATGAAAAGCTTTCATTCCTTGACAGCAGGGATTGTTGTAATTTTGTATCTGTATGTCCAGTTTCTAGGACAGTAGAGCTTGTGACAAGTCCTGAAAGGGGAAGCTAAGGCTGCAAACTCATCACAAATAACCACTTTCAGCCAAACTGTGGTGAGTCAGGCAGGCTGGTTTAGAATGATGGACTATATGGAAATACCCAGGCTATTTGACTTTTCTATTCCCTTCTTGTTCGTTAGCATACCCACCTGTGAGATGGCAAAAATCACAATTGTCCTGGGTGGGAGTTCAAGAGAATGTCCAAGCTTTGCTTGTAGGACTGAATAGGTACGACTAATAGAGGTGGGAGGATATGGTGAAAAGAATTCTGAAGTTTGAGTCAGGAAGACCACGCCATAACTGCTTACTAGCCAGGCTTTTGTGGACTTCAGTTCCCTCCAGGAGTCTCCACAAAGGAGAGAGCTAGATGCAATGTCTTCTAAGAAAGTTTTTTCTAGCTTTAAATCTGTGAACCTATGAGAACCCTGAGGCGTATGTGTGTGTGTGTGTGTGTGTGTGTGTGTGTGAAGGTACATCAAGACAATATAAAAGTGTGTGGAGTGGGTCAGGGACAGGAAATTAACCTTTTCTATCAAGAACAGATATAAGAGTTTGTGGGAAAGGCACATGTCCTCCCTCTATTCTTCATAGAACTGATCTTTTTTTCTAAATTCTAATCCTCCTTCAAGACCCATTAAAAATCTCTCTTGTTCAAAGAAATCTTTACTGACAACACTGATACACATTGATCTCATCCATTTCTAATGTTTTAACAAAATGATAGTTTGGGTGAAGGACTCATATAAGTACAAGTAGTTGACAGAGATCATTTTTTATGTTCTGACAGGGCATTAGATGGATGGGGTCGAGTATGTTAAGGAGGTAAAGTGCTTGTCACTGGCTCCCCTTTCTCCATGCCTTCCTTCAAGAAAAGGGCACAGTGAGGGAGATACACAGAGTGTCTTAGAAGATGGAGAAATTTAGCCAAAAGCTTAAGGAGGGGAGAAGTGGGGAAGTGAGAGAAGAGATGAAAGGTAAGAGAGAGGAAAGGAAAGCATAAGAGACAGGAGAAAGAGAGAAAGAAAGAGAGAGAGAGACAGAGACAGAGAGAAAGACACAGACAGACAGACAGATGGAGACAGACATAGGGACTGAGAGAAAGACAGAGATGAGATAAAGACAAGAGAGAAACAGGGATAAGAGAGACAGAGATGACAGAGAGACAGGTGAGAGAGAGAGAGAGAGAGAGAGAGAGAGAAGAGAGAGACTTCTTCCACATACAAGTTATAGCCTTTAGTAGCTTGGTCTATTGCCACACAGAATTTAGGATTAAACCAGCTTGGATTAGGAAATTTAGCAAAGGCCAGATAGATTTATCAGTTAATTTCAGAGCATGCTGAATTTTTGTATCTGAAATGTATGGTATAAATTTTGTTTTTTTCTTTGTAAATTAAACCCCTGCTAAATCTTCCAAGGTGGCTCAATTCAGGGAGGGGAAGGACAGATGAAGCTAGCCAAGGACACATTTAGGACAGAAGAATGAAAATGAGGGTGCTGTGATAGGTCAAGCCGTGAGGGTTGATTAGATAGGAAAAAAAATCTGTAGTGTTCTGGAAGAGATTCTGGATAGGGCTCCAAGGACCAGAATGAGTACAGCAATCTGAGACTTAGGGGAGTCATAGAATTTTGAGAGGTCTCTCAGGCTTCCTCCTAGAGGTTTCCTAGTGTTTTTCTACAAAGTACATAGTATAAAAAAGTACTGGGTTATCACTCCATTTTGTATAATTCCCTGTTCCACTTGTGTTCGTTTTGTCTACAGGCAGCAAAGCATGTTGGTCTTGTCTCCTCAGTTAGATTGTAAACTCCTGAAGGCAGGGGGACCAGTCTCATTGGGGTGGTGCAATATAGGGGAAAGAGCACTGAATATGGGAGTAAGAAGAAGACCTGAATTTGAATCTTGGCTCTCACATTTTTATGTTGCGTGGACAAGTAGTTTCCATCTCCAGCTTCAGTTTCCTCATCTGGAGGTGGGAGATTATGATACTAGTGCTACCAATTGACAAAAAATATGAGGATGTGATTCTTTAAATCTTAAAATATTATAAGTATAAATAAGAAATGATCGATTCCTCTCTCTCTCTCTCTCTCTCTCTCTCTCTCTCTGTTTGTGTGTGAGTATCATAACCTAGAATGGTCTTGACAAATTAGGTACGTGTCAGTACTTGAATCATTAAGACAGATTGAAGAGAATTGCTCCCATCCCCTTCTACTATACCAGGTCCAAGGGCTGACACGGGGATATCCTTTCAAGCAAGAAAGGTGAGAACCTGTAAGCATTTTGTGCTTGACTCAAGTAGAGAAAGGACGTCCTCCTTAGGTCAGGAAGTGAGGTGTGGTTCAGTGGAAGGAGGTGAGGACCTGTATCATTTCCAGGTTGTACCATCTCAGAGGACAAAGCAATTCAATTAAGAGCTGGTTCACAGTGAGAGCTAAAAAAACCTCTCTCCAGAGAATCATTTCCTTCTATAGATTTTTAAGACCAGAGGCTAGAGAATCACTCCTTTTATTTTATTTAAAAAAATTTTTTTTTCTCCTTGGTGCCATGTCTCCAGTCAGTAAATAAGTGGGAAATAAAGGATTTGGGAGAAAATAGAATGCAGTCAAAAGGTAAATTGTGGTCTTAAAAGCCCCTAAGAGACTAGCATAGACTTTGAAATGTTTCCTTGTTTGATGCAGTTTCCTTGGTGAGTCCCTGCTTTTGGCCTTCCCATTTGCATCTTTGGAAAGGTAATCTTTAAAACTGATTTCCCCTTGGTTGCATTTCATCAGTGTAGAAACTAAACAGTCTGCTGCATTACAGTAATAACATCAACATTTCACCCACCTTCGCCTTAATTATTTTTCTGTCTTGCCAACAGAACCTGTTTAATAAGATTTATGGGTGGCGGAGAGGTGGGTTGAGCTGGTGTGTGGCTTAGATAATCGCCCCAGCTGAGCTCCCCCTTGTTGCATGTCACCATTGTAAAAACATAAACTAAGAGCTTAGAGGTATTTAAGTAATAACCACGACAACATTTCACCTATCTTTCCCTTAATTATTTTTTTCCCTCACTCTTGCCACCTGAACCAGTTCAGATAAGATTACTGTCTGGATAAAAATCAAAGGCTTGCCTTCTCCTAGGTAGATAAGCTGTATTTTTTTCCCCTTGGGTGAAGGGGATAGAAGAAAGAGTAGGGGAGATTTAGAAATTTGTGCAGTCCATGTGAAAGAAAACAGGAAGGAGACAGGAGGAGGCAAAGGTAGCCATGGTGTGGGTATTGGGAGTGGGTGCAATGCTAATAAGAACTGGCATTCACATAGTGCTCTGTGTTGTTTCATGTGACTCTTATTACAACCCTGGGAGGTGGGTATTATCATGATTTCCATTTTACATATTAGTAAACTGAGGCTGAGAGACACTCATGCAGTATTTGAGTTGGGTCTTTTTTGACTTCAAATCTCTCAATTACCCTGGAAGAAGACTGGGCTGGACCGGCACCAGCTAGAAATAGAAAGAGTATTTCTGTGTTCCTGACCATTCTACTTGTAGAATCATAATATTTCAAGTT
This sequence comes from Sarcophilus harrisii, assembly GCF_902635505.1. Classification (NCBI taxonomy): domain Eukaryota; kingdom Metazoa; phylum Chordata; class Mammalia; order Dasyuromorphia; family Dasyuridae; genus Sarcophilus; species Sarcophilus harrisii. The sequence goes on along the minus strand of NC_045428.1, from coordinate 458,851,520 downwards.
TGGAGGGAGCTTGGAGATCATCCAGGTTTTTTTCTTTCTATTTTTGTTAAATAGATGAGGAAATTGAAGACCAAAGAAGTTACAGGCTTAATTTCCCTGCAAGATATGACCTTGTGGTGTTAGTCCTTGCTTAGCTGACCTCACTTTCCACTTCTCCTTTCAGAAGCTGGTGTCTCCAGATCAACAGTGTCCCTTTTCTATTCTATTAAGTCGCATCATCTAGGGATTGACTGTTCACTTCTGTCCCAGCCATACTGGATTTTCAATTATCCTGTTTCTATCCATGAGTTTTTAATTTGGAGGTAGATCATAGGTCTCTCTCTCTCTCTCTCTCTCTCTCTCTCTCTCTCTCTCTCTCTCTCTCTCTCTCTCTCTCCTACCCTCCCTCTCCCCTCTCTTTCTCCCTTTCTCCTTCCCTCTTTCTCTCCCTCCCTCCCTCCTGCTCCCCTCTCTCTGTCTCTGTCTCTCTGTCTTTCTCTTTTTCTGTCTCTGTTTCTCTGTCTTTGTGTCTGTGTCTCTGTTTCTCTCTCTGTCTTTCTCCATGTCTCTGTCTCTGTCTTTCTGTTTCTCTCTCCAAAATAAATAAGGAAGCCCAAAGCCTAGATAGGCTGAATTCCAAAAAATGGTCACATTTTCACAAATTGATCAAGGAACAATTCTCCTAAGATAACACAGGTGATAACTGGCAAAGTAAGCATTCAAACTTAGGATTTCAAATCCAATGTTCATTCCACTGCTTCTCCATCCCTGGTTCCTGTTTATGTGCAGAATGCCAGAACCTAGTCAGAGGCTGGTGATCATTCTTGATGGGAAATGAAGATTTTTAAATGTGGCAATAGGATAAAACTCAGGGAACTAGAGACTGGGCATGAGAGAAGAACTAGAAACTGGGTATAACTCAGGGCCAATGCAGAGGCTACTGGAATGCTGAATCAGCAGAACCAAGGTGGAAATATAGGAAGCTCCAGGTGTCCCAGAGAAAGACTATGGCCAAATTCCATGTCCAGTAGGGTCACATTGCACATGGTGGGGGGTGAGGTGGGAACTATTGCTACACTTTGACTAGGAGGTCTTGGGGCAAACTGGGACAAGCACAGTCTGAGAAACGGGAGACCTTGGCTCTGATTTGGGCAAGTGATATCACTCACTCCAGGCCCTTAGTTTTCCCTCTTTGTAAAACAAAATGTGTTGGATTAGATGATTTTAGATCCTTTCCAAATATGACATGAAGGCTGCTCTGAGTAGCTTCTCTGTCTTGGAACTAAAAGGGGAAAGAAACAAGAGAAGTCCACGTAGAATCATCAAATTAGAGGTAGAAGGAACCTGAAAGCCCATTAAATCCAACTTGCTCATTTTACAGATGAGGTAAGTGACTTATCTAGATCACAAAGCTAGGGAGTCTAAAGTAATCTATTTATTTAGTGCTATACCAATCAGACTTCCAAGAAAATATCTTAATGATCTAGAAAAAATAACAACAAAATTAATATGGAATAATAAAAGGTCAAGAATCTCAAAAGAATTAATGAAAAAAAATCAAATGAAGGTGGCCTAGCTGTACCTGATCTAAAACTATATTATAAAGCAGTAGTCACCAAAACCATTTGGTATTGGCTAAGAAATAGATTAGTTGATCAGTGGAACAGGTTAGGTTCACAAGACAGAATAGTCAACTATAGCAATTTAGTGTTTGACAAACCCAAAGATCCTCACTTTTGGATAAGAACTCATTATTTGACAAAAACTGTTGGGATAACTGGAAATTAGTATGGCAGAAATTAGGCATGGACCCACACTTAACACTGTATACCAAGATAAGATCAAAATGGGTCCATGATTTAGACATAAAGAACGAGATTATAAACAAATTGGAGGAACATAGGATAGTTTATCTCTCAGACTTGTGGAGGAGGAAGAAATTTGTGACTAAAGACGAACTAGAGACCATTATTGATCACAAAATAGAAAATTTTGATTACATCAAATTAAAAAGCTTCTGTACAAACAAAACTAATGTAAACAAGATTAGAAGGGAAGCAACAAACTGGGAAAACATCTTCACAGTTAAAGGTTCTGATAAAGGCCTCATTTCCGAAATATATAGAGAGCTGACTCTAATTTATAAGAAACCAAGCCATTCTCCAATTGATAAATGGTCAAAGGATATGAACAGACAATTTTCAGATGATGAAATTGAAATCATTACCACTCATATGAAAGAGTGTTCCAAATCATTATTAATCAGAGAAATGCAAATTAAGACAACTCTGAGATACCACTACACACCTGTCAGATTGGCTAAGATGACAGGAAAAGATAATGATGAATGTTGGAGGGGATGCGGGAAAACTGGGACACTGATACATTGTTGGTGGAGTTGTGAACGAATCCAACCATTCTGGAGAGCAATCTGGAATTATGCCCAAAAAGTTATCAAACTGTGCATACCCTTTGATCCAGCAGTGCTACTACTGGGCTTATACCCCAAAGCGATACTAAAGAAGGGAAAGAGACCTGTATGTGCCAAAATGTTTGTGGCAGCCCTGTTTGTAGTGGCTAGAAGCTGGAAACTGAGTGGATGCCCATCAGTTGGAGAATGGTTGGGTAAATTGTGGTGTATGAATGTTATGGAATATTATCGTTCTGTAAGAAATGACCAGCAAGATGAATACAGAGAAGCTTGGAGAGAATTACATGAACTGATGCTAAGTGAAATGAGCAGAACCAAGAGATCATTATATACGTCAACAATGATACTGTATGAAGATGTAATCTGATGGAAGTGGATTTCTTTGACAAAGAGACCTAATTCAGTTTCAATTGATCAATGATGGACAGAAGCAGCTACACCCAAAGAAAAAACACTGGGAAATGAATGTAAACTGTTTGCATTTTTGTTTTTCTTCCCGGGTTATTTCTACCTTCTGAATCCAATTCTCCCTGTGCAACAAGAAAACTGTTTGGATCTGCACACATACATTGTATATAGGATATACGAGGACATGTTCAACATATATAGGACTGCTTGCCATCTAGGGGAGGGGGTGGAAGGTGGGAGGGAAAAATCGGAACAGAAGTGAGTGCAAGGGATAATGTTGTAAAAAAAAATTACCCTGGCATGGATTCTGTCAATAAAAAGTTACTATAATAAAATTTAAAAAAATATTGAAGAAAATGTAGAAAAAAAAAAAAAGCTAGGGAGTGCCTGAGGCAAAATTCGAACCCCTTTTTTCCTATGTCCATGTTCAAGTTTCATCCACTATATCACACTGCTTCTCCTATGTATTTGTACCCTAAGATGGGTCTAGGGAATCATACCTTGGTGACTCCCTCCACCTATTCCCTCTATGTAAATCCAATTCTGATGGGAAAGGATTAGGATTTAGCTCTGCCTTTTTGTCCACTACATAACCTTCCCTCTTTCTCTTTCAAGACTTCAATTAAACCCATCTATCACACTGACCTTCTCACCAGCAGAGGACAGAGAGATGTGCGGAGAATAAGAAGTTCCATCCTTTATCCCCCATCTCAACAGTCAAGGGTATGGGCATGCATACTGGTACTGGGGTCAGACCCAATCTTTTTGCCCTTCCCAGGCCAGTTAGCACTCGCATGTCCAGCAGGGTTTCCCCCTGTTTCCTTGCTGCCACATCTGTGATTCCAGCCGTATTTCTGGCACCCAGCGTTTTCTCAGCTGCCAATGTTATTCTTGACATATTTGCATATGGAAAGCTCTTGCTTTTATATAAACATTTGCAAACACCTTGATCGACTTGTGAAAATGTGACAGTTTTTTGGAAGCCAGCCTCTCTGGGCTACAAGCTTATTTATTTATTTTGGAGAGCAGGAAATAGCTATGTAAGTTTGTGGGTTCCTATGAACCTCCACTATGGTAAACACTCATAGATATGGCCAGAATAATTGAGAGGGCCCAGTGTAGCTGGGAGAGAAGCAAGCAGTCAATCTCTAGGTAATGAGACTTAATAGAATGGAAAATGGATGCTGTTGATCAGGGGACACTAGCCTCTAAAGTGGACTAGGAGAGTGGGTTCAACTGAGTGGATGTTTTAAAGCTTCCATATCCTATCTTGCTTAATGCGGACAAGCTTCATGAAGGCAGATCCAGACTTGCCATTCAGACCTAGAGCTGGGCTGTATTTCCTCTTATAATATATATCATGGGGCTGCTGGGGACCTCATCCAATCTATGGGTTCCCCAGAGCGGGGATTATATCTAGACCTGTCTTAAAAGGGATAACTTGTCCCATAGCACTTCTCTACCCACTTACATCCTGACCAGTCTGAAGCTCATAGTTCTGTGGCATATCAAATAGCTAATCTCTTTCCAGGAAAAATAGTGGCTTAGTGCTGGGGTTGGACAAAAGAAGACCTGAATTCTAATCTGGCTTCAGATATTTATTAGCTGGGCAAGTCACTTAACCTCTTTTTGTCCCAGTTTCCTCAGCTGTAAAATGAGGATAATAATAATACCTGCTTCCCAAGGTAGCTGTGCAGATCAAATGAGATAATATTTATAAAGTGCTTAGCATAGAACCTGGCAAATAGTAGGTACTCTATAAATGCTTATTCTCTTCCCTTTTAACAGCCTCTACTAGACCCCTTTCCTGTAACCTAATCCCTAGATTTGATGGTATAATGGGAAGAAGACTAGAAATATAGTAAAAAGATCTTGATATAGTTCCAGGCTTGGCATTCATCAGCATTGTGATCTTATGTAAATCACACTACTTTTCTGATCTTATTTTTCATCACTAAAATGAGGGTGCTCTAAAAGGCAATTTGTAATCTCTCTCGAGTTCTAATATCTCACATGTCATCATCACTTCTGGGCAAACAACTCAAAACACATGTCTATGTTTCAGTATGAAGGTCAGTGTGTTATAACAGTTCTGAGTAGAGGAGATACTTCCTTTATTTCCCAAATCCCTATCAGACAACAAGCAGGGAGGAAGGTAGGGAGGATTTTTATTTACATGAACAAATTACAACACACACACACACAGTTATCTATACTAAGAATGTTGACAGAAATGATCTGCTTTGTGTTTTGATTATATGGATTTTAAATTTGTTAGTTCTAGCTGTTGTTCATCCTTCTTCTTGAAGAGGATCAATGATGACTTGTGTGTGAATTGTATTTAAGGTAGACACAACTGTGTCCATTTTACTCTTTCCTCCAGAGGTAAAGTCCAGTGGCAAGATAAAAATCATCATAATGACTGGTGATGGTTTAGGTTGCAGTGGGGTGATTTTGGTCTTTCTAGATGAAGGTCTTTCCCAGGTTTCATTTTTTTTCTGAGGTAATTAAATGACTAAAGGCTAGGAAGATAGTAGATCTGGCTAGATTTTCCTGAACTGTCTCATGAGACCTTATGATATCAGCCATGTTCTCCTGAAACTCCATAGCTGCCTCTTTTTTCCCCTTGGGTCTGAGTTCCTTGTCCCAAGACCCTCTTTGCTGTGATCTGTTCAGCTCTTGGTTCTTTGGTTTTAGTCTATTGATGCATCTTTCCCATATTTAGTCAAGTTTGAAATAGCTACTAGAATTTGATTGATTTCTGGCCCTCTGACCAGTTTAGCACCTTCCAAGTTCTTTCTGGCTCAATCTCTTTACCTGACTTTCTTCTTTTCTTGTTCTGTCTCAACTTTTTCTTTTATATATCCTATGGAGGGCTCAGGGAAGCACAACACAGAAATCTATTGAAACTATACAAATTTCTCATCACTAAGGGATTAATCCAACCCAGTTACAACTCTCTCTTCAAAACTCACAAAGGCATCTTATTTCTTTATGGAAATGGCTCCCTTTGGGATGGAGGCCTATAACTTATAAGCTTACTCAGTTCCCTAGCTGGGAATTTGAGCAATGGGAGCATTTATCCTTTCCCAACCAAAGCTCCACACATTTCCTCCAGCATTAGTTAATCTGGTACATCTTCCTCTTTTTAGAAACCTCATGAGCTTGCCTACATCCACAAAAGAACCACATGATTATTTCTCAAGTTTTGCAATTGGGGTTAGGTGACTTGCACAGGGTCACACAGCTAGGAAGTGTTAAGTGTCTGAGGTCAAATTTGAACTCAGGTCTTCTTGACTTGAGGGCTGGTGCTCTATCCACTGTGCCATCTAGCTGTCCCCATATGATTCTAATTCATTCCAACATCCCTACTTACACTTATATTCTATATAATATGTATGATTTAATACAGCTAGAGGAAGTTATTATTGTTGAGTTCTACACAGGACACAGTAGGTGGAACACACAGTAGGTGCCTAATAAACACTTACATTTTCTTCCTCTCTCCTTTTTCCCCCTTTGTTCCTTCATTCCTTCTTTCCTTCCTTTCTTCTTCCCTCCTCCCCTTCCTTTCTTTTTGTGAATGAGCAGTGGGGATATACTTCCAATGTGAGGGAGCTCTTTATCTCTTGAAGCACATCCTTCTTCTGTTAAGACAACTTCAATTTCTAGACATTTTTTCCTTATTTTGTTTAAATAACTTTCCCTATAATTTTCATCCAATGATCCCAGCTTTATTCCTTGAAACAAGAGAGAATGTTTAATTCCTCCCTACCTTTCATGGATTTAGATATACCTATGATGTCTCCCCCAAGTCTGCTTTTTTTTTCAGCCTAAATATCTGCAGTCCTGTCAATTAAACTGACATCATTAATCAAAGCATGATATTAGGTGAAACAACACCACAGGGGACAGTTCATTTCATATGAACAGTGTCATAAGTGGGCAGCCAGCCAAATGGTGCCATAGAGTTTCTTGTCTTTACATTAATGATATTATTGCCAAAAAAATGTTGATCAGGACAATGTTATTCACAGTATACCTATATGGGCACCATTTTTTTTGCATGTATATGGGCTTTATTCCCCTCACTTGACTGTAAGCTCCCCAAGAACGGCGATAATGTTTCCTCTTTTCTCTGAATTTCTTCAGCATCTAATAAAAATTTACATGCACAGTAAATGTTTAATTCATAGTGTTGTCCAACTGGAGGAAGGTTTGAACCATGAATCTAGTCCTGACATCTCAAGGTTAGATTGGTTGCAATTTCACTGAAATATATGGCTGTTTTCCAGGTAAACATCAGGCCTCACATGCCAGATTATATTAACCCACTTCCACAGTGGGTTAATGGATAAAAATAAAGAACTGGCCTCCAAGGCAGGAAGACCTGGTCAATCACTATTCCATACTCTAGGCAAATCTTTTAAGTTTCAAAGAAGATACCCATGTGTATTGGTAGAAGGGGCTCCTTATGCCAATGACATCATAGGTCCAATTTTTGTCTCTATTCCTATGCCTGAGGAATAGGCTAGAGACAGAAAACATATTATTAAATTTCTGGTGTGAGCATTTATAACTAAGAAAATTGTTTTGTTGACTGTCATTCTAGACTTAAGATAGCTATGGAGAAAATGTTAATCCACATTAAATTTAAAAAGTATGTCAGGCACATATCCTCCTTCTCACTCCCCTTGGAGAGCTGGTTGTTAAACATTTACCAGTGTATGGTGGCTATCTGTATCCTGCCTTCTTAGCTAATTAATTAAAAATGACATTAATATAGTATTTTACAGTTTAGGGAGTGTTTTGTATATATCTTCTTAATTTCATTTTCATAACAACTCTATGAGGTAGGTCACAGGGACCCAAAAGATCATTGAGTCTCATGTCTTTGTTTTTCAGAGGACAAAACTGAGACTGAGATTTGCTAGTAAGCATGTGAGGCAAGATTAGAACTCAGGTCTACTTGATTCCAAATCCAGCATTCTGCACTATGCTCCCTAGCTACCTCAAAGATACTGCAGGCACTACACTGGAAAGTGTGTCTGCATAGGGTTAGGAAAAGGCTTCTGGCACTAGAACCTGCCAGAATGTCACCTGTACTGTTTTGGGGAGTAAGGAAATAGCTTTTCTTCTTTTCTGTAGAGGACAAGGAATGGGAGAGATCCCTAGATGTCTTCCAAATGTTCTGAGCAATAATAATTCTTTACAATTTTCCAGAATTCTCCCCATCACTTTGAATAATCCATTGTCATGATCTGCTAGATTTAAGAATATTTGCTCCAATATTTTGTTCTTTGTTCCTTTGTATAATAGGGAAGGAAAGAGATGGGTGAGAGAAGTTAGGTCATTGCTTTGCCTCATATGGGAAGACATGGTATGGCGGGACAAAATGAACTATTTCTATACTTTTGAAGCTCTAGATCATTGTTCTACTTACTTTTATTGGATGCAAGGTTTCTCCCTTGATTATATAGTGAACTTTGTTTCAACCTTACTTTTTTCAAAGTCTTTTTTAGGTGAAGAAGACTTTTAACTCTTCACATAGGCAAGAAAGGAGTGTATGCATTTATCTGCATATATGAATGTAGATATATGTGAAGGAGGAAAGGAAGAGGAGGAGGAGGAAGAAGAGAAGGAGGAGAAGAAGGAGGAGGAGGAGAAGGAAGAGGAGAAGAAGGAGAAGGAGGAGGAGGAGAAGGAGGAGAAGAAAAAGGAGGAGGAGGAGAAGGTGAAGGAGGAAAAGGAGAAGGTGAAAGAGGAGAAAGAGGAGGAGAAGAAGGAAGAAGAGAAGGATAAGGGGGAGAAAAAGGAGAAAAAGGAGAAGAATAAGAAGAAAGAGGAGGAGGAGAAGTAGGAAAGGAAGAAGAAGAAGAGGAAGAAAGGGAATGGGAAGGAGGAAGAAGACAGGTGGCAATTCCAATAGAGAACTCATTACTTCCATAGATCTGGAGTTTGGGTTTATTAAAGAGAGAGAATCAGGCTGAAAGATGGTCCATTTTCAGGTGTGTGTGTGTGTGTGTGTGTGTGTGTGTGTGTATCTCTGGAGCAGCTGGGCAATCTCCACTCTGTGCAGAGAAGGAGCAGTGTCTGCTTCACCCCAGTCACAGCTCCCCAGCCCCGAGAAGGTGCTTGGTTTGTTCCCACAGCTAAATGGAGTCCCAAGGCTTTTGGCCGCAGAAAAACCACAGCAAGAGCAATGAGACTTGATTAGGCCCCCTGGCAAATGGATTCCTCTGTCCTCTGCCTGCTGATGTGTGATAGAGTGGGCTGAGGAGGTGACTGCCAGCTCCAGGGATCATTCCTCACTCTCTGTCTCTTTCTGTCTCTGTCTCTGCTTCTCTCTCCCCCCCTCCTACTATAGCTCTCTTCCTTTGCCTTGCTGCTACCCAGGGGAAGGCTCCCATGTAGTGGCATTTTCCTTTCTCATTTCATGCTATAATGGAGATTCATTGCCAGTTTTAAATCCATAATTTGCCATGAAACCCTCTGCTCAGGACTAGGCTGAGGTCAGAGCCAGTAAGCCAGGGGATATTTTTAGCCACCAGAGGTTTCCCTCCCTGTCCATCAGCCTCTGTGGGCCCTAACCAAATGCATATTTCAAATGAATCCAGTGGGGGGCGGGAGGGCTCTGTATTGGAAACCTAAAATGCTTGGGAAATCAGTATCCTCATAGCTCACATTTATATAGAACGTTACAGTTATATATATATATATATATATATATATTTTTTTTTTATATCCGTTCACATACATTATTTTATTTGGTCCTCACATTAGTTCTCTGAATGATAGCTAGTCCCACTATTATCATTCCTGTTTTGTGGAGGAGGGAAATGAGCCAGAGAAATGAAGCAAATCAGAGGTTAGTTTGGGTCTTCAACCCAAGATCTTTTCATGCTAATAGTTAATTTTCATATAATGTATTAAGTTTTGCAATATATTTTACATGTTACCTCATTTGATCCTCACAACAAGTTTATGTAATAGATGCTATTATTACCCCCATTTTATAGATGAGGAAACAAGGGGTAAGAAATTAAGTGATTTGTACAGTGTCAGAGGGTCACAACATCTGAGGCAAGGTTTAAATTCTCATCTTCCTGTCTGTAAGTACAGGTGATTTAACTCATGTTTTTGGCATGGTGGCTATTCCCCCCCCCCCCCCCCCCAACCTACTTTACAGCCTCTTAGAAGTAGGAAATGTGTTCTGGGATCTGTGGGGGTGGGTGCTACTTGACCTTTCCTTTTTTCCTTTTCTTGCCTCCTCTCCCTCCCCCCAGCTGTTGCATTTTTTATTAGGGGGATCAGTACCAAAGCAAAGTCCCTCATACTGGTGATGTCATGCTCCAAACATCTCATTCTTCTCTGCTGGCTGCCAAGGGGAGGGTCAATACTTCTGTTAGGTCGCTAACAACTCATTAAATTCTTAATGGGGACTGGTTCCTAGAGAATCCGTGTGTCTCCCCACTGCATGGGCATCCATGATTATGAATGATGAGATTCACCAAGAGAAGATGCAAGGAGATGGAGAACAGTTGGGTATGCTAGGAGCAAAATGGCATGGGCTCACTTGCTGCAGTGTGAGTGATTCTGCATGTGCTTGTTCACTTAGGCATGTATGTAGAAATATGAGAATAGCTTTGCAAATAGCAACGGTATTCTCACTTAGGATTCCTAAGTGCACCAGGATCATAGGATTTAGGACTAGAGCAAATTTGAGATAATCTAGATCTTGTTTTTCAGATGAGGAAACTGAGGTCTAGAAAGTTTAAGGACCCTACTGAAGGTGTTGCAGTTATTCTGTCATTTTTCAGTCATAAATGACTCTCTGTGACCCCATTTGGGGTTTTCTTGGCAAACACTGGAATACTTTGCTACTTCCTTTTTTCAGCTCATTTTACAGGTGAGGAAATTGAGACAAGCAGGGTAAATGACTTAACAGAGTCCACAGCTACTAAGTGTCTGAGGCCAGATTTGAATTTAGGAAGATGAATCTTCCTGACTCCAAGCTTAGCATTCTATCTACCGTACTGCCTAGCTGCCCTCTACCAAATGTACTGAGAAATAAATTCAGGATTTGAATCTAGGTTCTTTGCCTTCATATCCATTGCTTTCTCCACCATATTAGAAAAGTGTGGCAATTTTACCTGGCATACTGCTCAGGGAAAGTATTTGGAAAGGGCCTTTGTGCCCTAGTAAGGTGGGTAAAATTTTATTTTTGCTAAAGATCTTTGAGAGTCCATTTCTTGGAATCACATAGGTCATATTTGACCCAGGGACCACATGTGCAACACAATCCCTTTTCTTGATAATTCTCTGTCTAGATCCATACAACATGAGATTTAATTCTCTGACCCTGGATCCGTTTTTTGGAGGGAAAAGCTGAGAGTATTTTCATAACAGATGGATCCCAATTCCTATAAAAGCCTTCAGGAGAAAGTTACTGGTTTCTGATTAGTGAGAATTTTTTTCCTGCCCCTTACTCCTGTTCTGATGTATGGGCCCCAATTCAGAGAAGAAGAAACCAGACAGATCCCATCCCTGTCTAAAACAGGATGAAAAATGAGGAGGGACAACCAAATCATTTCCAATGGAGCAGTAATGAACTGAACCAACTATGCCCAGAGAAAGAACTTTGGGAGATAACTAAAAACCATTACATTGAATTCCCAATCCCTATATTTATGCCCACCTGCATTTTTGATTTCCTTCACAAGCTAATTGTACAATATTTCAGAGTCTGATTCTTTTTATACAGCAAAATAATGTTTTGGTCATGTATACTTATTGTGTATCTAATTTATATTTTAATATATTTAACATCTACTGGTCATCCTGCCATCTGGGGGAGGGGGTAGGGGGTAAGAGGTGAAAAATTGGAACAAGAGGTTTGGCAATTGTTAATGCTGTAAAGTTACCCATGTATACACCCTGTAAATAAAAGGCTATTAAATTAAAAAAAAAAGACTGATATCAGTAATTGGGTAGCTCAAAATAAAGATTGGGAGAAAGTTTAAAAAAAAAAAAAAGAAAAATGAGGAGGGAGGCCAGAAGAGACTCTTGTTTTTGTTTCTGCGATATGGCAGATTAACTGGCTCTGGGAGATAGTTTATCATAATGAATGATCTTTAGCTTGTGGCATAGACAGAGCAAAGGAAAGAGGCTACAAAAGTTACACATCCTTGTATCATTCTGATATCCTCAGAGAGTCCCAAGGGTCTCATTGCTCATCATCATCATCATCATCACCACCATTACCACCATCATCATCATCATCACCACCATTTACACTAACACCACCACCATCATCATCACCATCCCTGCCACCACCACCACCACCATCATCATCACCATTACTATCACAACCATCACCACGACCATCACCATCACCATCATTCTCACCACCACCACCACCCCTACCATCATCATCATCACCACCACTATCTCCATCACCATCATTATCATCATGATCATCATCATCACCACCACCACCACCATCACCATCATTATCATCTTCATCATAATCCTCACCACTACCATCATCAGCATAAGTAGATAATAGATACACTAAATCACATGGAACACAGGGTACAAATCATGTAATTGACATTGTCTCTTTTCATGAAGATCTTATGGTCTAACTCTAATAAAAGATACCACTGTTCAAATCAGGAAAGAGTTTCCCACAGGCAATAATTGAACAGATTGGCTTATAGTAGGTTTATAATTACAGAACACTTATATAGGGCCAGCTAGATGGTGCAGTGGATGGAGTCTGGGTCTGGAGTCAGGAAGAGTTGAGTTCAAATCTGGAACACAGATTCTTACTATCTGTGTGCACTAGTCGCTTAATCTCCGTGTGTTTCCTCAACTGTAAAATGGGGATGGTAATAGAACCTATTGCACAAGCTTGTTGTGGGGAATCACATGAGATATAAGTACTTAGCATAGTGCCTGGCACAAAGTAGGTCTGTTTAACAAATACTTGTTCCCTTTTTGTTCCCTTCTCCACCTAGAGCTATAAGAACTATAAACACTTTACTTATAACACCTCAAAGCTGATACTACGAGAATTCTTATATCCATTTTTAGAGGGTGGGGCTGAGACCTTTAGAGATATTAGATCCAAGGTCTTTTGAACAGTGTCATCACTGGCACAAGAATCCAGGACACAGAAGGCCATTAAGTTCAACTTGAATCTGGTCATGAAAATAGGCTACTATGGCAAGAAGCATGGATTTGGAGTTATGGGATCTGCATTCGACCCTCATCTCTGCTGGGTACCTCTTGATTTCAGGAGTCATTTAACTTTTCTTGGATTCTTTTCCCTCACTTGTAAAATAATGAGGTTGGACTAGATGACTTCTGAAATCCTTTCTAGTTCAAAATCTATGACCCCATAGTGTATGATCCAGTAAGTGGCCATTCATCTTATGCTGGAAGATCTTTAGTGAGGGGGAGCCCACTTCCTCCTAAGTCAACTAACTTTCACTTCTGGAATGCTCCAATTAGGAAAAAAGGTTTCCCTGACGTCAAGCTTAAATCTAGGTCTCTGAAGTTTCCAGTCATTACAACTTATTCTGTCCTGTGCCACTGAACAGGATATGACTAGCTCTTTTCTAAATGACAGCTAAATTTTCTAAATGATAGCAAAAACCATCACGAACAATGGAAGAACACCGGCTACTTGCCCAGTCAGTCAGGGAAGGGAAACACCACCAATAGGTCAGTAAGAGTGAATGTCCCAGTCCCAGTCTATCCAAGGACTGGGTTTGGAACCCTACTAGCCCTGAATCTGTAGCGAAGAATGAAGGTGGTAGCTAATGTTGATACCAAGGTTCCTGCCCCAGCATCAACCCATCCCTTCAATGTTATTGTTAGAATGTAAGCTTCTTAAGGGCACAAACCCAGAACCTAGTATAATATATATGATATACAGTTGGCACTTAATAAATGCTTGTTAATTGATCTTTCTTTCTTTCTTCTTCTTCTTCTTTTTTTTTTTTTTTTTGCCGAGGCTACTGGGGTTAAGTGATTTGATCAGGGTCACACAGCTAGGAAGTGTTAAGTGTCTGAGGCCACATTTGAACTCAGGTCCTCCTGACTTCAGGGCTGGTGCTCTATCCACTGCACCACCTAACTGCCCCTTGTTAATTGATTTTTGATAGAGCATCAGCCCTGACTTCTCTCAAGGCTGAGATTTGGAGGCCTCTTTGACTTGGAAATTTCTGTCATGGATGGAAACACCATCTCATTGGGCAGACTGTCACTAATCTTCCATTCCCTGTTAGCTCTACTAGCTCCTTGGTGGGGATAAAGCAGGAAAGTGTTAGGGAGTGTGGGGAGGTGGAAAGTGCACTGGACTTAGAATCAGGAAGATGGTTTCAAATTTTGCTTCTGATATTTCCTCACTATGACTTTGTGGGCAAGTTATTAAACTCAAGACTCCATTTCTTCATGTGTTAAATTGGGATAATAAAACCTGTGGCACCTATCTCCCAGGGCTTCTATGAAGGTCAAATGAGATTAAGTACGTAAAACCCTTTGTACACCTATGTAAATGTCAGCTATGAAGACTGGGCTCCTGTTATGGAGAAGGCATTTGCTCTGCCCAGTGTCTATCATTACCCCAGAGAAAATCCAGCCTAGCATCTCTGAAATCACCAGGTAAAATTCTAATTTCCAGTTTCCTTTAAGACTAGGTTCCAGTGCTAGAATCTACATGAGACCTGATTCCTGTTTCTTGAGAAAGCTACTAGTGCCTCCACCCAAATGGTCTCTTATTTGTTTTGTGTATACTTATATGGGTATAAGTTGTTCTCCTCAATAGATTCTAAACTCTATGAAGGCAGGACTTGTTTCAGTTTTGTTTTTATATCACTTGAGCCAAGCACAGTGCCTGACACATAGCAGTCTATTCACTGAATCACCTGTTTCTATAGGCAAGAAACATGAAAAGTGGATATAAGTAAACCTGAGAGGGGGAGGCACTAACAATTGGGAGGGAAGGGAGACTGGAAAAGGCCACTTCCAGAAGGTAGCACTTGAGCTAAATCTTGAAGGAAGTCAGGGTGCTAAGAGGTAAAGGGAAGAAAGGAAATATTTCAGATATGGCAGACACAGGTATGGAGAAAAGAGATGTGTGAATAACAAATAGGTCAGTGTGTTAGGAGCACAGACTCCACAGAAGTGGAGTGTAAGAAGATTATGAAGAATTGTAAATGCCAGACAGAAGAGTTGATATTTGGTCCTAGACGAAATAGGGAGCCACTGAAGTTTCCTGAATAAGAGACATGGCATTGTTGAATCTGTGCTTTAGAGCCCATCATCACCCATAACTGAGATACCACCATGATCTAAAGTTTTCAAATCCCTCTCTCTCATCATAACCCCCTTTCCTTTCATCTTTCCCTTTATATCACTTCTCCTAAACTGATTCTTCATCTTTACCATAGTTTGTGCCCTTCTATCTCTATTTTGGGCTCACAGTCCTTTTATAACTTTAATCCCACAATCAATCATTTCAACCTATGTCTGCTCCATTTTTGAATTCCTTGACCTTTGTCTTATTGATGCTCATGCCTTGCCTAGCTCTATTTTTGGGTTATAGTCATCCTCTGCCTTACCAAAGCTATACAGGTGTTACTACTAAAGGAAGGTACTCAGTCTTGTCAACCAGGTTCTGCAAATTTATGTGATCTAATCTCTATTAGGTCTTCACTGTTGCATGTAACATCCTTTTTTGTTTGATGAATGATTCTATCCCAGTTTCTGTTTGCTGTCCCAATATTTCTCTCTTTTCCTTAAGACCTAATCACTTATCCTTCCTCTAAATCGAATACAGAATTCTGCTTTTAACTGCTAAGTCTGATGGCTTTTTTTCAGTCCTCAGTCCGTTTGGAAGACAGTCCCCAGAGAGGCAGAATGATTCAGGAGATAGAGAGTTGAATTCAAAACTGAGAGGACCTAGGTTTAGGTTCTTTCTCAGACACAAACTGGCTGTGCTATGTCACTCTAGGCAAATCATTTAACCTTTTAGTGCCCTACACAACTTTCTAAGACTTTAAGAAAGAAGACGCCAATTTGCAGTGATAAAGGGAGTTGTCTCATCCGGGAATCCCCTATATCCATGAAGTCATTGATCTAATCCCTATCCCATCCTTATTGGTCTTGTCTGTAGCTTTTGACATCATAGATTATCACTTCTTCCTGGATGCAATTTCCTCCCTTCGAATCCATTATACCATGTTCTCTTACTATCTGCTTACTACTCCATCTCAGTTTCCTTTACTAGACCAACATCCATCTCATGCTTTCTTCTCATGGGTGTACCTTCAGACTTTAGATTCTCTTCTCTTTTCTATTTTTTTATGTTATCTGCATTGGTAAACTTATCCATTCCTATGGAATCTAAAAATCCCATTATGATCTTTCTCTTGAATTCTAGTTTCAAATAGACGATGACCTGCTATGTATCTTGCTCTGGAATGTCCCATTCATATCTCAAACTTGACATGTTCAAAGCAGAATTCATTATCTTCTTTTTTGCACTTAACAGAATTTTATTTTTTTCAGTTACATGTAAAGATAGTTTCAATATTCATTTTTGTAAGAATTTTAGTTCCAATTATTTCTTCCTACTTCCCTTCCCTCTCCCTCCTCAATACAGCAAGCAATCTGATATAGGTTATATATGTACAATCATGTTAAACATATTTCCATATTAGTCTTGTGATGAAAGAAGAATCAGAACAAAAGGGAAAAATCACAAGAAAAAAAAACAAAAAAATATAAAAAAGTAAAAGTAGTGTACTTTGATCTACATTTAGTCTCTGTAATTCTTTCTCTGGATGTGGATAGCTTTGAAATTGTCTAACTCATTATCTTCTTCCCTTAAACTCTTCCTTCTTCTAAAAGTCCCAGTTTCTGTTGAGGGCACCACCTTCCTTCCAGTCACCCATTTGCAAATTCAGAATCATGTACATTCTCACCAAACTGTTCTACTAGATTTTTTTCAAACTCACCATTTCATCCTTTATCTAAAAGATTTTATACAGATGGTGCTTTCTGTTTGGGATATAGGGGGCAGTGGCCCAGTAAAGTTTTGGTTGAAAGAATCAGGGAAACCTCAGACACTTATTTGCTGTGTGACTTTGAGCAAATCATTTAGTTGCTTTTTGCCTCAGTTTCTTCATTTGTACAATGAGGATAATAAGAGCATCTAATGCAAGGTTGTTTTGAGGGCAAAACAATATTGTAAAGTGGAAAAGTGCTAAACATGGTACCTGGCAAATTGTAAGTAATACACACACAAACATGTGTGTATGTGTATGTATATGTATATGTACATGTTAGTTATTGCATTATTTCTTTTCCTTGGAATGCTTAGTTTGCTTCCAAGCTAGTTGGCAACTTCTTCCTAGAAGACTTCCTTGATCTCTGGTCTTCCTTCTTTCCAAACTCCTAGTAGACTTTCTTCCTCCTCAAATTGTTTGGTATTTATTTTTTCTCTGTAAGTTTTGTACTCACCTGGTAGAACCTAAGCTCTTTAAGGGCAAAAACTATCCTGTTTTGGTCACTGTATCCTCAGCACCCAGTAGAATACATTGTATTCAGGCACTTGTTCAGTGTTTGTTGAGTTGAATTGAATCATTTCTCTTCCAAGTCTTCTTTTCTCTAGGCTAAACATCCTTTAAACCAATCTTACATGGTATAATCTCTTAGTCTTTCTGTCTCCAAGTGATGCCATTTTTCTACACTAGGGTAAGGAAGATAACTCCTCAAGATAAGTATAAATTGCATCCTGTTGCAAAGTCGGAGCTCCTGCATAGCTTGGAAAGACTTCCTAGAGGAAGTGAGCACTAAGCTGAGCAGCCATGGAAGGGTTTTGACTTGGTACTGGAGAGAGGGGAGCTATTTTTGCTACAGAAGAACAGTGGGGGCAAAATGATAGAGAGATATTTAGTATTTGTGAGTAAGCCTTAAGGGGAGAGGCTGAACAAGGCTCCTGGGACAGTACCAATACTTTCTCCTGCACTGAATGCCCCACCTCAAGGCGGGGAACCTCTTTCCTGCTTCTCTGCCATCATCATCTCATTTACTGCTGCTACTTGGAGTGATTATGCTATAATGAACGTGGCAGGAAACAGACCTACTGTACAAATGAGATCCGGCACCTCTGACCAGACCAGAGGCTTGGGCAAAATTCACTTAATAAGGAGATAAGGAAATCAATTCTGCTTGTCTCTGCAGGAACTGGGTGCCTGGAAAGGGCATTTAAGTGCTTAGACTTCACTTTTCTGCCAATTTGCTGAAGCAGCATCTCTAGTAATAATAATAATAATGACAAAAGTAATAATGATAAAGGTTTGAATTTATATATTACTTTAAGGTTTGCAAAGCACTTT
The DNA here is from genome assembly GCF_902635505.1 of Sarcophilus harrisii. Taxonomy (NCBI): domain Eukaryota; kingdom Metazoa; phylum Chordata; class Mammalia; order Dasyuromorphia; family Dasyuridae; genus Sarcophilus; species Sarcophilus harrisii. The sequence goes on along the minus strand of NC_045428.1, from coordinate 458,833,289 downwards.
ACAGGTTATCTCATTTGAGCTTTAAAACAACTCCATGAAGCTGGTGTTATCTCTATTTTACAGAAGAGGAAACTGAGTCTGAGATAGAATAAGTGACTTGCCTTAAAGTCACATAGCTACTTAATCATTTGAAGCAAGGTTTGAATAAAGGTTTTCCTAACTACAAATCCTGCATTCTGTTCATTTTGCCAGGTAGCTGTCTCATGGACAGTCTCCTCATTTTCTCACGAATGGGGACAATGAAGGGATTATCATAATGGCTTTTAAAAATTTTTCAAAACACAGGCAAAGGTACTTTTCAACATTTATCTTTGCAAAACCTTTTATTCCAAATTTTTCTCCCTCCCTTCCTCCTCCCCTTTCCCATGTACAACAAATAGTCCAATACAGGTTAAACATATGCAATTATTCTAAACATATTTCTACATTTATCATTAATGAAGAGATTATCAATGAGAGACCAGGGACACTTGTTGGTGATTTCTTCTCTTGTGATTCAGGACTGTAGGGTCTCTATCTTCTCTCAGCAGATCTACAAACTACCTCTTCTCTTCACCTAGTCCTTGACTTTGAAATATTTGACCCATCCTTTCTTTATCTATTCTCTAGGCCAGAAGAAGTGTGAAGTGAGAGTAGAGGGATGAGGATGAGTGGAAGATCACATGGACAAGTCCCTTAACCTCTCCCAGACTTATTTTCTTCTTCTAAACATAGGAATGAGAATACCTGGAGGTTTATACAACTAATGTGTCTAAAATGCTTTACAAACCTTTTAAATGTTTTAAAAAGGTCAGTTGCTATTATTATTAGTATTATTATTATTATTGAGTGAGATCTCAATGAAAAGAAGGACTTTATGAGTTTCTGTGTTATACTCTCAGTTCTGGCCCAATCACTTTCAGTAGCTTATTTTACCTCCGTGGGCCTCATTTTCCCCCAAAATTCAGTGAAATAGTTAAATACTGGCTTGACAGTATGGATATGAGGGCAGAAGTTCTTGTCCCTTGTATCCTGTTAGGTGACATTATTTAGTTTTGAAATCTGGAGTCAAAAGAAAGGGTAGAAGAGAGAATGAAGGAGCTTCATCTTGAAAAATAAACAAGTAATAAGATACATTTGAATTTGAATCTGTTGGGCTTCAGTGATGACATTTGGGGCTTGATGTCATTTTAAAAGAGGATTCAGATGCTCTCTGTATTTGAATTGACTTAGTCTCCATCATTAAATAATTCATGTTGATTTAGGAAAGCTTTATTTCTAATGGGAGTTGCATGAAGGCAGAGTTAATATTAGAACGGCCAGGGAGGAATGGCGGATGGAGAGAGGGGACCAAGAAAATGAACCACATTTTAATAATTAACACGACATCCTTGCCACCCATTTCCTACTGGTGTTCTCCCAGGCTCCCCAAACTCTGTTTCCTGAGCTGCTAGGGAGTTATCACAGACAAGTTAAAACCCTCCTCTCTGATAGCAACAGGAAACCAGGCTTATGGCTCTGGCATTGAAATAGGGCAGATTCATCCAACCCTGATATTGACTCTGTAGGGATTTGCATATATATATATATATATATATATATATATATATATGTGTGTGTGTGTGTGTGTGTGTGTGTATTTGTATGTATATATATATATTTATATACCCACAATATACATGTAGGCACATGTGCATACATACACACATGTGTACATTCACATTTATACACATAGGTATTTGTCTATAGACACATGTATTTTATGTATAGCAACTATATGTATATCCATTAGATTGTGAACTCTTTGGAGTCAGGACCTGTCTTTTGCCTTCCTTTGTATGGACTGACTCAAATGACACATATGTGTAGATGCAGCTAGATGGTGTACGGTCCTTGATAGAAAGTGCTGGACTTAGAGTCAGATAGATCTGAATGCAAATCCTGCCTCAGACAATTTACTGGCTCATTACCCCAGCCTCAATTTCCTCAACTATAAAATTTATTTGTATTCAACTCTCTATGACCTCATTTGGGGGTTTTCTTGTCAGGAATACTAGAGTTCTTTGCCATTTCCTTTTTGAGATCATTTTACAAATGGGGAAACTGAAGCAAACAGGTTAAGTGACTTGCCCAAGGTCACACGGGTATAGCAAGTGTTTGAGGCCAGATTTGAACTCAGGATAATTCCTGATGCTAGGCCCAGTATTCTATCCATTGAGTTATTTAACTGTCTCAGGAATATGAAAGGAATATCTGGAATATGAAATAACATCTGTTTTTATAAGTTATTATGAAGATCAAATGTGGTCATAAATATAAACCATCTTGAAAACCTTAAGGCTTCATATTATATGATTACAATAATTATAATTATATGTATATGTAAACATTTAGCTTTGGACTGGGCTGTGTTGTCCAAAAAACTCATCGCCGGATGTCAACCCTTTGCATGATGAGCTAGGCTGATGTTCCATCAGTAGATACTGTCTGATTGGGAAGGCTTTTTCAGTTTGGTAGGACCTGTCAGGGCTTTTTTGTAGGGGTATGTGTATGTGTACAGATGCATGCCTATGCATTTCCAACATGTATGTATGTTCATGAATATGCATGCATGGTTACTACTATTACATGACTATACATAGTCTCTGGGGTGCCTGGTCATTTAGTAGGTTTTCAAGCCAGTCCAGGAAGGGCTCCTTCCTTGACAGAGAATGCTAGATCTGTTGCTTTTCTTTAGTTAGCTCTTCCCTTTCCTGTTTTATCTTTTATGGTTTGTTGAACATAGAATCATAGAATCCAAAATGCTCTTCCTTATATTACTCTGTAAGCTCCTTGAGGGCAGGGAGTAAAATTTCCTCTTTCTTTGTATCCCTTGTACTTAGCATAGTACCTGACATACAGTTAACACTTAATAAATGCTATACACTATTCGACTCTGTCCAGTATATTCTGGGTTCAGAACAAGGATAGTCTTGGCTCTCCTTGTTAGTGAAAGGAGCCAAAGAATCTAGTGTCCCACAGTTGGCTTGTTCATTAAAGGTAAAGTGGCAAGATTTAGATTCTATGCCTTTGGCTAGCAAGGGCTCTTTTCAGTCTTGCTTGCTCAGTTCCTCTTTGTCCTCACTTCTCCTATTCTTCTCTGTCTTCCTTCTCCTGTCCTGTCCTGTCCTATTCTATCCTGTCTTGTCCTGTTCTATCCTGTCCTTTCCTGTCCTGTCCTGTTGTATCCTGTTCTACCTTGTCTTGTCCTGTTCTATCCTGTTCTGTCCTACCCTGTTCTATCCTGTCCTGCTCTGTCCTGAATTATCCTACTCTCTCCTATCTTCTTTTCTCCAGTCTTGTCCCATGCCCTCTTCTCTCCTCTCTGCTCCTGGTCTCCCAGTGAAGCAAATCCTGTGTTCCAAGTTGCTACATGGCTGATCACATCAGAGAGCTGGGAACACAATGCTAATTTATGTGTCTGTGACTCTGAGCTTTGTGGCTAGGGTGGGGGGCTTGAGGTCTGAGTGTATGCTGTCTCATGAGCCCAGGCAGCTCTGCAAACTAGCCCTCTGGCTTCTCAAAATACGCTGCTGGCAGATGCATGACTTAACAACACACATCTGTTGGCTATATAATCTCTTGTATTTGCCCTCCTCACTTGGTGCTTTGATGGAGGACCTCTGGGGACCTCATGAGGTTCCAGTCAAAGTGTTTGCTTTGCAATTTTCCTGGAATACCATCTGATTCGACTCTCACATTTTCTGCAGGTTCTAATCATGCTCTTATTTTATTTAATTAAAAATCTATCTCAGGCAAATACAGACTAAATTAGGAAGCTCTCCTATTCCTGGCATGCAGAGAACATTGTCTCCTCTGGGGATCTGATAGGACATTTTCCAGATCTAGGATATCTGGCAAAGCAGATGGGGTCTTTGTAGGGGGAGTCAGCTAGGGGTTAGGAGTATACTTCTCTCCCCTTTCCTAGGCCTTCCAAATGAAAAGAAATGGAGACTGTATCATCTTTACAGGATAAAGTTTTTGTGGGACTAAGTGTGTGTGTGTGTGTGTGTGTGTGTGTGTGTGTGCTGAATACAGATGAAAGGAAGCTAGCCAATCAGGAAAATTGATCACATTCATGAAGTAGACAGGAAATCCTTAAACATGATAGAAATAGAGATTCTACTTGTAGAGATATTTTTGGGTATGACTAGTGGTGTGGTTCTCTATTAAGTCTAGGATCTAGGATGTGCTGGTTTGGGGATTAGATGATGGGAGGAAGACTCAATTTAAGGTGGAATGATAGTCTGAGGTTGGATTTGAAACCAAGTCCTTCAAGTTCCAAATCCAACACACTTAAAACACTTTTTAAAAAATGAATTATTCTTGTTATTATTGGTGCTACTCTGAGAGGCAGCATAGCTTTATGGATAGATAAAAATCAAAGTCAAGAAGACCCGGGTTCAAGATATATCTTGGCTCTGGGCAAATCACTTATCTTCCCAGAATTCTCGGCAACTTTCCAAGGCTTTAAGTTGCTGAAAAGATGCTGACCTACTTTGGTAAAGGGAGTTTCCTCACCTAGGAATTCTCTATACCAATATAATCACAGGTAGAGTCACTCACTTAGTTGCTGTCATGGAGGAGATGATCCCTTTGTTCACTTTCTTTTTTTCAGAGGGAAGGGTCCTGGGCCAGACTAAGATCAGAAAATTGCCCATATGCCCCAGTTTTGAGATCTTGGAATCTCAAAGGAACATCATTTACACAGATATGCAGTGGTCAGTGGGCAGTACAAGGCTGTGCAATTGGGAAGGGGGGAGGCAGTAAAGAGTTCTGTGGGCTGCCTCTTGGTATCATAAAACTCTGGGAGGATTGGAATATAACCCACAGAGAAGTGGGCCAGGCTGCTGACATCAGATTCCAAGAAACTACTCTGAGAAACATGGCTTGTACCCTGGAGGTATTAAAGAAAATGCATAAAGGTAAGGACTACACACTATCCTGGAAAAGCTTTAAGTCCCTTAATGGGAAAGGTTTAGGGAGAGGTGTTTACTCCTTTATTCCATATTGGAAGCTCTTAGTAGCCTGTATATTTCTTACTGGTTAACTCCAATCATGGTATAGCCTCCAGTTTCTTAAACTGTGGGTTACCAACCCCATATGGGATCCTGTAACTATATGTGGGGGTCATGAAATTAATAGTTATTATCAGTAAATGTTTGATTTGTATGCCTATTTTATATACCTATAGACCCAGGGTCATATAAAAATTTCTTGGGTGAAGAGGAGTCACAAGTGGAAACCATTTAGTTCATTCTCTCCTCTCTCTTCCCCTTTCTTTCTCCCTCTTTCCTTGCCTTCTCTACTCTCTTGCCTTGCCCCCTCATCTTTTCCTCTTTTTCCTTTCTTTCTTTTTCTCTCCTCCCTCCTTTTCCCAACATACAATATTTCCTGAATATTGTCAATAAGTAAGGTATTGTGTCAGAGTCTCATCTCTCTAGAGCAGTTTTATTAAGTCATGGGGACGGGCCATATAGCCTCTATGAAAGCCTATGACTTCCCAAGGTTCCTTCTATCACCCTTGCAATCTTGTGATTCTATGAGCACTAACAGAGCTTCATCTAGACTCTTCCTTGGCAGGAAAGAGTATAATTCTTCCTTTCCTGTGTTTTCCTTAATCTGTACTTTTAGCTCCTTAACCTCTGCCTTTCCCTTTTCCTTGCAATAAAAGAAATTTGAAGGTTAAGGGTATTTTCTGAGGTTTACTTAGGGGGCTCATCCTTCCCATGTCTAGAAGCTCAATTTGACTCTTGGTAAGTGATACTAAGGGGCCTGACTGCTGGAGTGTTTGGAAAAATATGTCCCTGTGCATTTCACCATGTAGATCTGAAAACAATGTGACAAACTCTTAAATATTTAATTTCTAAACAGCCGTGCTGCTCCTCCTCTGCCCATACAAGGAAGCAGCATCCCAGGATGCTGAGCTCGCTGTCAGAGATGGGCTCTGGCTCACAGGTGGGGTAGCCAGAGTTGGTGATCTTTCTTGATCCAACATCACATGCTTGAATTTGTGCTGGGGACAGAAGCAGTACAATGGAAAAACCGCTGGACTGAATCAGATTATCTAAGTTTTCATTTCAGCTCCTCTATGTACTAATCATATGACCACAGACAGTTCTCAACATCTCTAAACTTCAGTTTTCTCATCCACCAAATGGGCATGATAATGCCCATGTGCCAACCTTATCATGAGGATTAAATGAAATAATATATGTGAAAATGTGTTGAAAAATAATAATTTATGATGCAAAAATAACAACTATGTAAAATATCTCACCTCATCAATGTTGATTGCAATCCATCTATACCTGGTAGATAATTCCTAGAAAGTTACCTGAATCTCAGAGATTAATGGCTTGCTTATAGTTACACAGCTGGTAAGTACTAAAAATGGGATTTGAATCCAGGTTTTCCTGACTCCAAATCCAATACTACACATTACATCGTATTGCCTCTATTAAAATGTACAATATTATTAGTATTTATGAGGCTTGACACATGATGGATACTCAGTGTACTTTACTGATGGATTGGTTCAAAGTTGAGAGGAACAATATAGTGAGGGACTGACTGCCATCTTAGGATTTAAGACCTTATAAATTCATTGGGTTCATTTGTCTTCCTCTGTCTAAAACTGCCTGAATGAAGGATGGGGGACTACTTTGGGCAGGCTTTCCTAGGAAGATGAGAAGCTGATGGGAAGCATGAAAGTAGGGTCTTAAAATATCATAGCAGTTGCTCACACAGTGGATAGAGCACTGGGCTGGAGTCAGAAAGACCTGGATTCAAATATAATCCAGACCCTGAAACTGAGTTTCCTCAATTATAAAATGGGGATAATAATAGCAGGGTGTAAGAATAATATTTGTAAAGTGCTCGACACAGAACCTGGCACATAACAGACCTCTGGATAAATGCTAGTTATTATTATTAATATTATGTGATAGGGAAAATTGGTTAGCATAGGGTAGAGAGAGGGAAAAGGACAAGAAGGGAGCACAATGCCCTGAGCTTTAAGATTTAAGCTTCAGTTCAAGGCAAGAAACATTTATTAAGCACCTATGATGTGTTAGCCTAAGGGATACAGAGGTATCAAGATTCAAAACCTCTCTTTGGGGAGATTCTACCAAATCTACAGAGACAAATAGAATATAAACTGGGGATGGTTGAAGCCAAAGAGAAAATAGATGGAGTGATCTAGGGAAATCTAAGGAAGGAGAGGACCTTTTTTAGTGGGGTAAGGAGGAGAAGATGCAGAATCAAGGCAACTTCACAGAAGGGGTGATATCTGAACTGAACTTTTGGTGAATGGAAACATTCTGAAAAGTAGATGTCAGATAATGCATTCTAGACCAAGGGAACCACTTATATGTACAGAAGTGGGGGATGACATCCATTGAGCTTGGGAGACATAGTCCGATTTGATGATCATATAGAATATGTGAAGGGGAGTAACGTTAACTAAATTTGGTAAGGTAGGCTAAAGCCATATTATGGAAAACGCTGAAGCCAGATTAAAGAGATTTTTCTTTTTAAATCCTAGACACAATAGGAGCCACTGAAGGTTTATGAGCATGGTCCACCTAGCTAGTTGGCAGATCTTCCCAATGTGGCAGGAGACCTCTGTTCTCTACAAATGCACTTTTGGTACTGACGCATTGACTTTCCCCATATGTCAGTCCACATTCTGCTATTTGTCAAGATCAGAACTCTTACCAAGAACAGTGAGACGGGCTGGGCGTGACCGGATGGCGGCCTGGATGGCCTGGCATTCATATACAGCATCATCTTGCAGCTCTGCCCGAAGAATCTTTAGATGATGTTCTCCAGATAAGTGGTTTCCTACCACTAGGTACTGTGGGTAACCTGCAGGGACAACAGGCAAGTCAAACAAGCATATAAGGGAGGAGAGGTACAATGAGGTGATTCAGGCCAGCTCCAATAAACTTGTGATAGAGAGAGCCATCTACAAACAGAGAGAGAACTATGGGGACTGAGTGTGGATCATAACATAATATTTTCAGCTTTTTTTGTTGTTGTTTGCTTGCTTTTTTATTTTTTTCTTTTTGATCTGGTTTTCCTTGTATAGCATGAGAAATGTGGAAATATGTTTAGAAGAATTGCACATGGTTAGCCTATATTAGATTACTTGTTGTCTAGGGGAGGAGGGTGGAGGAAGAGAGAGAAAAAAAATTGGGAACATAAGGTTTTTCAAGGGTGAATGATGAAAACTATCTTTGCATGTATTTTGAAAATTAAAAAAAAACTATTATTTTTTAAAAAAGATAATAGAAGTGAGGGGAATATTAGGAGGAGGATGGGAAAGAAGTTGACAAAGAAGCAGGAGTCACATAGTGACTTCATTGAAAATCACAGTGACTGGATTTCAGAAAGTCAATGTAGGAAACAAGATGCTTGTCTAGGAAAGCTGGGTGGAGTCAGAGAATTTGGGGCATACACAGAGCAGAGAGATGCTTATGATTATCTTAGCTCCCTAGGAAAGGGGAAAGGTGGGAAATATAAAATTTGTTTTGGATGATATGTAGAGCTATATCAAAGGTGGGCTGATTGTGACTTTACCCCAGGTTGTTGACAGAAGTTGTATTCTTTCAGGAAGTAGAACCAACTAAGCTGATCACCTAGTTAGCAAGAAAAGTTTTTGCTAATACTAGAAATAGCCAGTTTATCACTTTTCCCTCCACATCCCAGATAAACCTTGACCTGGTCCTTCCCTGCTCCTTTCCCTAGCTGGGTGCCCCATGAGCATGGGTCTCAGGGTATCATTATGGTGGAGGCTAGTTGTTTGGAGTTGTTGTCTTTATTCCAAAGTATATTAGATTTGGAGTCAGAGGACCTGGATTCAAATCACTTCCTAGCTGTGTGACCCTGGGCAAAACCTCAGTTTCCTTATCTGTAAAGTGAAGGAGGTGGATTAGATGACTTCTAAGGTTCCTTCTAGTTCAAAATCTATGTTCTTATTATTCTATGACTGGGTGAAAAGGTAAAGGGGGTTCTTTCCTCTGGCCTTGTGTTCTGGAGGATCTCTGCCCACCCACCGTGTTCTCAAATGCAGCGTCAGCTACCAACATTGCTTATTATAACTTTGGTAACTTGTATGGAAGGAGGGAAAGGGGTAAGAGGTAAAGAGGGCAGAGCTGGGGTAAAGCTGGGATGATGTGGGCCAAAGAAGGATTTTTGTTAAGAGGGAGAGGATGCAGAAGTAATGAATATTGGTACAATGCTGGGCCTGAGTTCAAATCAGGTCCCACAACTTACCAGCTGTGGGACTCTAGGTAAATCACTTAATTATGTTTTCCTCAGTTTCCTCTGAGCTGGAAAAGAAAATGCTAAACTGCTCCAGTACCTTTGCCAAGAAAACCCCAAATGGGGCAATAGAGTTGGACAAGACTGAAATGATTGAAGAACAACAATAAAAGCCTTATGTCTAAGGGTATGAGGCCTCATAGAACAGCTTTTTAGTTTTATTCAGTTATCTCTTCCATCCACCAGTTAAGCCTTTTTGGGACCCAAAGCACTTAGGAATTGCTCCCCTCCTTGCTTTTTGCAATGAATAATAGATAAATACTCAATGAAAATTATAAATCATTAATCCAATCTCACAATGTAGGGTCTAATTTAAATTCTAATGAGTTAAGTTCTTTAAAATGACAGTGTAGTCTTTAAGACTCTATTCTTGACTGAAGCATCCTGAAGGCCTGTACTGGAGGGGATCTGTTAACTACTTTTGACCTTTGGTTTGACCAGGGTAGAGATACATAGATCTCTTAACTTGCTGCAAGTCTCAAAGTGACTTTATCCTTCTCCAAGTGCCATCTTTACCTTTCTTGGGAGAGGGATGGAGAGGTCAGGAGGTGCCATCTCCTTCCTAGCTATTCCCTTTGACTTGAGCTAACCTTCATGATATTAGAAGGTCCAGTTGAGATCTGAGAAATGGTGTTCCCTTACTCTATGCTGCCATGTTTAAAGCACTTCTGCTGTATTTTGTCCAGGTCTAGGCACTACATTTTGAGAGAATAAAAGCCTAGGAGTTATTATGGATAGTAAGCCTTGGAGTTAGGAAGAACTGGGGTAAAATCTTGCTTCTGACATATACTCAGTGTAGGCAAACTCCTTGATTCTTCAGGGCTCTGTTCAATTTCTTATAAAATTATAAATAGGGGCAGCTAGATGGTGCAGTAGATAGAGCACTAGCCCTGAAGTCAGGAGGACCTGAGTGCAAATTTGACCACACTTCCTAGCTGAGTGACCCTGGGCAAGTCGCTTAACCCCAATTGCCTCAGCAAAAAAAAAGAAAGAAATTTTTAAAAAAGAGGAAAAAAGCTAATTTACATAGGCTCTACTTCATCGAGGGGAGTCTGTATACTGGAAACCCCCCCACATGAATGAAATCACAGGTCCAATGGCAGCAGCTCACTTTTATATAACACTTCAAGGTTTCAGACTGCTTTGTTCAGCATAATCATGTGTTATAAGTAGTGTAATTAGCATTATTCCCACTTGACAGATGAGTAAATTGAGGCTCAGAGAAATTTAATAAGTCTAAGTCATCTGGCTAATTAGCATCACAGACAAGACTTCCTCCAGCCATAAAGCTCTTTCCTTATCCTGGGGACTCTTCAAAGAAGGGCAGATAGTATAGTGAGATGTTCAAAACTATCATATGAGGAATATTGGAGAAATCAGGGGTTTTTAGAAGAGATTTAGGGAGGCCAAATCACTCTCTTTAAAGATCTTAAAGTTTGGTCATTTGGAAAAAGGAGTAAGCAGACTGTCTTACTCCTGAAGGCAAGATTAGATATAATAAAAGGAAGCAATAATGAGATTGTATTTATCTAGACATAAGGATTTAAAAAAACTCATTTAGGAACAAACTGCCTTGTTTGGTAGTGGGCTTCTTACCAATGGAGATGTTTAAGAAGAGGCCAAATTACCATTGATTATAGGATCCTTTTTGTTTCCCTTTCTTCAGTAGCCTTGCTTGGTGCTTGCTGTAGAAAGAGTCTTTTTCCTGAATAGTGGATTCTAAATTGCGACCTAATCCTAAATCCCAAGTGGTCTTTTAGGGATAGTTAGATAGAAGGATAGATGATGGATAAATAGATGGATGGATAGATAGATACATATTGATGTATATTTGTGGGTCTAGCATCAGAAGGAGCAGTGACATTATGTCAGTTGCTTCACAACTTGGTTTCTGCAATTACTCATAAGATAAACAAAAACTTGGACAAAACTGGCTATTTTGCTGTGACGCCTGAGGGTGCTGGGAAACCCATTGAATTCAGCTTCCTAAGCCCAGTACTTGCTGCTGTGTCTCCTTTATTTCCCTTTGCAGGATTTTGGGATAGGAATCCAGGTGAGTGGATTGCTCTCCATCAGGGTGGGATAAGCCAGGATTGGGTGGTGGGGCTGGGGTGAGGGTAGCAATGTTGCTCCCTTTCTATTCTAATCTTTTCCCTGCTGATCTTTGCCTTGCAGCAGGCTCCTTCCACCCCCATCCCCTTTGCCCTCTCCCCTGGGTCCCCCTGGCCTGTTATTAGTCTTGGGCCTCCTGCAGGCATCTTGGCTCATTCTTGCACTTGGTTGTTTTGCAAGCTATGAGCAGCAGGACTTTGCTCTCATGAGCTGCAGAAAACACAAATGATGAGTTTGTTTGTATTTGGCTAATTAGAAGACTAGCTGCGATGCTATCCTAAGAATTGGCAGCTTCTCTGGAAAATGCACACCCAGAAGCATTAATTGCCATGGATGTTTCCTGCCCCTAAATCCTTCCTCAGATTTTTTTTTCTCTCTTGAACTCCCAGAGGAAGATCAGTAAGGTTGTGAACTTCGAAGGAATCTAGCTAAAAGTCACACTGCATGAGTAGGTGTACAGACAGGGATGCTGGAGGAGCGGAGATTTGTTATTTCACAGATAAGGTGATAGGTTGGGATAAGGACATCTGGATTTGGGTTATGTTCTGTGTTTATTAACCATCTTGCCATCTGTGACTCTGTTTGCCTTTCTGTCAAATGGGGAGAACAAAATTATCCTTTTCTTCCTTCTGTAGATCTTTGGGGATTTATGAGATGATGTTTGAAAAGGGCTTGAGTTCCTTAGAAGAAAGATGCTCCATCAAAACAAGAAAATATTCTTTATAAATCATTTCCTTGACTGGATTTTCCATTTATATACTTTGTGTTGAATGTATTTAGGACATTCCTGTTCACTGTTTATTTTTTTATTTTGTGACCTAAATGGGATCACACAGTCAAAAAAGGATAAAAAGTATGGGAGTGGATTCCTAATCCTATCTCTGGCATATCTACAGATATTGCTATGTTGGCATGTTACTTAATTATTTCAGGTCTTAGTTTCTCTATTTGTAAAATACTTTAGAAGCTTGATAAATATTTTTTGAATTGAATTCCAGTTTCTTCACTTCCCTCAGGGAAGGCTAGCCTTACTGACTTAGATCCAATTGAAAGGATCTACATATATACATACATATTTCAGATTTATTTTTACTTTAAAAAATGTATAAATAAGTGTCTAAAAACCTGTCCTTTCCACAAACTCCCTCCAAATTAAGCAAATTAAATGGAAACAAAAAAATAAAAAAATGCCTTCAAGATTTATCTACATAGCTGCCACATTAATCATGCCCCAAAACATATGTCTTTTCCTGCATTTTAAGTTTATTAACTCTCTGTCAGGGAGTGAGTGATGTTTCATTTTCACTAATAATATTTGTCCTTATTTGATATTGATATTTTCAGGATACATGACAGGGCAAGGGCTTTTTCAGAACAAAGCAGATGTTTTGTTTCCTTGTGTTTGAAACAGAAGCCCAATTTTATTTTTATCAGGGAAACCAAAATGGTGAGGTTGCAGACTCATTTAATCACTGTCTCCCTCGAGGCTTGGTTGGTTGTGAGTTCCTCATTGGGGAGGTCCTCAATCAAAGGGCTCTTGGAACACAAATGTTGTGGAAGAGATACCTATTTCATTGCAATATCCAAGGTCACTTCTAACGTTGAGAATTGATTATTGATTCAGATTGAGGATAATGACCTGGATCCCATTGAAACAAGCAATCAGCTCTTGGAAATCTATTCTCTTTGTATAGAATGATGTATAGTCAACTCTCACCTAGGCAGGAGGCAGGGAGGAAGAGAAGGAGCAGTAGACCTGAAATCTCTTTACTATCTCTAGTTCTGCCTTCTGGGAGTGAGCATGGGGTGACTGCCTTTGAAATATTAAAAGATTACTATCATCTTAGGCATACATAGTACAGTGCATTTGGAGCCAAGGACTTCAGTTCAAAGATGACCTCAGGCATTTATTAGCTTATGATCCTAAACATGTCACTTAATTTTTACCAGTGTCATCTATAAAATGGGAATAATACTAGCACCTACCTCCCAGGGTTATCATGAGAATCAAATAAGATAGTATATCTAAAGTGATTAGCAAACCTTAAAGCACTATATAAGTGATGACTATGATTATTATTATCATTATATCTCTCAATTTCCTCTAGTAGAAATATCCCCAGTTCCTTGTACTGATTTTTTGCTATTTACTAGCTCTGTGATGTCTAGAAAATCAGTTTAATCAAGTCTCAGTTTACTTCTCTGGATCTTGGTTTCTTTATACTATTTTTTTTTTTTGTAAAGCATTTGGAGATAAATGTCTTGCCCAGGATCACAAAGTTAGTAGATGTTAAGTGTCTGAGGTAGGATTTTGAACTCAGGTCCTCTAAACTTCAGAGCTGGCACTTTCTCCATTGTGCCATTAAGATAACCCCTATACTAATTCTTATAGTACATATTTCACTATGACCCAGCCTCCTTTCTCGTCAGACCACAAGATACCCCATCTCCTAAATCTGAGCATTTCCACTGGCTGTCTTTCACAGTTGGAAATCTTTCCCTCCTCATTTGGCTTCCCTGGTTTTCTGGGTTAAAAAACTTCTTGACCACTTATTTTTTATTTTCCCAAGGAATCCTTCCCTTCGTCCTTCATCTTAGTGCCTTTCCTTTAAGGCAATTCCCAATTTATCTTGTATATATCTTCATTGTACAGAGTTATATATATGTTGCCTTCCCCATTAAATCACAAGCACCTTGAGAGTAGGAACTTTTAAAAAGACCTTTCTCTGTACCCCAGAGTATAGCATAATGCCTGGCATGTTGTTTGGTACTTTTCAGTCACGTCCAACTCTTTGTGACCCCATTTGGGATTTTCATGGCAAAGATATTAGAAAAGTTTGCCATGTCTTTCTCCAGCTCATTTTTACAAATGAGGAAATTGAGGCAAACAGAGCTAAATTACTTGCACAGGATCATGAGGCTAGTATCTGAGGCCAGATTTGAACTCAGGAAAATTACTCTTCCTGACTCCAGGCTTATTTCTATCAACTGCACCATGTAGCTGCCCAAGGTACTATATAAATTTAAATGTAATTAAATATAATTTATTATGTGGATTATCTCTACTGACCTCCAGATGGCCTCCCTGATTCTGCCCATTTACAACCCTAGGTCATCCCAACTCTGGCTGAAAACATCTGGCAAGGAATACAGGTTCTTTAATTAGTAAATGATGCCAGGCCAAACCCAGGGCAGCTATTTGGGGTTTGGAAAGAATATCCCTTTCCCAGTTATGGGTGGTATAGAGTTCAGGTTCTTTGAGACTGGCTGGTTTCCATACTCCTTAAACTTTATGGCAACAGACAGTATATTTTCAAGAGATTATTATGTATTTTATCCATGCTCAGTTGGGCTGTAACATTCAGATCCTGTGAATATATTGACCATTGCTCTAATGTTTCAACTAATATCTCTGGCAAGATATAAATCATATTTTAAAATATTAATTTTCTGGCCATCGGGTTCCTGAAGACACTTTACATTTTATTTTTTTCTGCAGTTGAACACCCTGTGGGAGACAGATTTACTTCTTAGCTAGAGACACCTCTTTCTCTGCTCCACTGTGTTAGGTGGATGCATAGCAAGTCAGTATCTTAAAAAAGGTCACTCACATACTCATCCCAAGAGGCCATCATTATTTTTTTCTGACATAGTGGCCAAGAGTAAGTGGGCAACTAGGTGGCGCAGTGTTAATAGGTAATCACAATGTCATGAGACTTATGTGAAAAGCAAGTTTATTATAAGAATCCAAAAGAGTTCACAGTCTTTATAGAAGTTTGCATATTTATGGCAGTGCAACAAAAGGAGGAGGAGAAAACAGGAAGGGGCATGGCATGGGAGGGGGAAGGTGCAGTAACCCCTCCTGAAGGGGAGGAGCAAGGTGATGGTAAAAGCCTCATTCTTTCCCCTTGGGAACTGCTGGACTGTGAAAACTATGAAGATAGGAGGATTCTCTACCTGCAAAGAATCCTAACTGCACAAGCATTTTCCTTTATCCTGGCACAGAATGCCTCCAAGTACACAAAGGGATGCTTGGGGTGCAAACCACAAATTATGTCAGCAATGGGGGGAGAGGGGGAGATGGACCTCCTGCATGTTTCTGGGTCTGCTATTTCTCGAAAATTTTGTAACTCAAAAAGACAAAGGGAGCCTCTTAATATAGTGGATAGAGTATTGAATCTGGAATCAGAAACATTTCTCTTCCTGGGTTCAAATCTGGCTTTACACACTTACTGGCTGTGTGACTTTAGGTAAGTCACCACCTCTGTTTGCCTCAGTTTCCTCATCTGTAAAATGAGCAGGAGAAGGGAATTGCAAACCACTGCAGTATCTTTGCCAAGAAAATCCCAAAATGGGATCACAAAGAGTTGGATATTACTGAAATGAATCAATAACAGCAAGGTGGCCAAGAAATTGTTTTAATTTCATTTGCTGCAAGTGGAGAGAAGGTGCTGTATGATATTTGGATGGGCAACTCAAAGTTTGGTCATTACTTGCCAAGATGTTTACATGTCTTTCTCAGATGTGTATATGCTGTTAAAATCACCAATGAGTGTGATTTTAAAGTGTGTTCTGAGTATACTTGGGGATTCCAATGCTCTTTAGGGGATTCAAGAGGTCAAAATTATTTTCATAATAAGTTTTACTTTCTAATACAGTAAATATCAACAGATATAACCCACAGAAACAAAATATCCTTGGGAGACTTTGATAATTTTTAAGAATGTAAAGGAGTTCTGAGACTAAAATGTTTGACAGTCACTGAAAATTAAAGCAAAAGTAACCTTAGAAACTGTTATACAACCCCTCCATTTTGCAGATGAAGAAACAAAAGCCTGAAAATAGATGACTTTTCCTCTAACTCCAAATCCAGTGTCCTAAATACTCGAAAGAGTGATTAGGGAAAACTGGGATATTTTTAAAATTTCAGAAAAGATAAGACCATAGGTAATTATGGAAGAGCAAATTTGGAGAATCTGACCTCCCAGTTAGCTGAACAGCAGTTCAACCTGTTAATGCTACAGTGCATATTTGATATAAGATAGAGTTACATTTATAGCACATAGGAGGTGGAAGGTAATCTTAAAGATCACAGAGTCATCTTAGAGAAGTTAAATGAATGGTCTATTGCTACATAGTTATAGTAATAACAAATTTTTGATATTTTAAGATTTACAAAATACTTTCCTTTTAAGAATCCTACAAAGTAGAGAGCAAATGGACATTATCCACATTAACAGAGGGGGAAACTTAAGCGCTGAGAAATTAAGTGGTTTCATAGCTATCTGTTAGTCAGCAAACACTTTCTGAGTCTTATTATGTGCCAGGCACTGTGCTAAGCACTGGAAATACAAAGAAAGGAAAAAATAAATCCCTGCTCTCAAGGAGATGATAGACTAATGGGGGAGGCAATGTATAAACACTTATGTATAAATAAGATATATATATGTAAATGTATATGAATGATAAACTGGAGATAATCTCAGAGGGAAGCTAGTAAGTGTATGAAGTAAGCTTTACACCCAGATCTTGTGATTCTCAAATTCAATTCTATTTGATTTACACCCTGCTGCTTTCTATGATGTCTATTGTTTTTTTTTTTTTTTAATCAAGATATCATCGGTTTGTACTCTCAGAGCTAAAAAGAATCTTGGAGGCAATTTAGTCTCATTTCTTCATTTTATTTATTTATATGAAGAAATTGAGACTCATTCAAGTACTAGAACCAGAAGGTCATCAAATTGATTTTCACTCATTTTACAGATTAGGAAAGTGAAACACAGGGAAGGTAAGATACTTGACCAGGAACACAAAGCTACTAAGTATCCTGGACAGGATTTCAGTCTTGTTTTTCCCAAATCCAAGTCTAGTGCACTACTCACTAACTCATGTTTTTTAGCTTGAAATATAAATGTATAGGTGAAATGCTGTAACCAAAGTGATACAGACAAGATCTGAATCCAGTTCTCCTGCTTTCCAGCCCAATAATACTATTATGTTATGTTGCCTTCTTAAAGATTGAGTCTGCATTTAGAGGAGAGGAAATAGCGTGGAGCCTTTGATTGTGGTCACCAAGAATAGGAATATCCATGACTTAAAATATAACTAACATTTATAGGTTCATTACATTAAAATTGAAACCAGATTCTATAAGGCAACATTCTATTTATTTTACAATTCATCAATTATAGATATAGAGAGAAGGAGGTAGGGTTTCTGTAATTGAATTATAGCAACCCTTCCTCTTTCTTTCTCCTTCCTTCCTTTCTTCCTTTCTTCCTTTCTTTCTTCCTTCCTTCCTTCCTTCCTTCCTTCCTTCCTTCCTTCCTTCCTTCCTTCCTTCCAACATTAACAGTGAGAGAGTTTCCAATTCCCTTCTTTTTGGACTTCAAGATTGTTTAATTTGGTTCTGAATTGATGTTTCCTATGAGCCCCACAAAGGATAATACATATGATAAGCATAATGAGTAGGTAGACAGGTAAGAAAAAGGGCACTATGTTTCCTCTGTTGAGCTGGACTTCACAGAAGACATAGGCACACTTACGTGAGAGATCTCGGCCTACACCTAGTGCCAGACCATCTTTGATCCAGAGAACAAAGCCATCATACTCTGGGATGGCACAGAGTAGTGTCACTGGCTGTCCGGACACCACCACTTGGTCCTGGGGCTGCTGGCTGAAGGAATATACTTGACCTGAGGAAAAAAGAAACAGAAAGATTAGTTTATGTTTAGTTCCAGGTTAGAAGGAAAAGGAAAAGAAGACTAGGCAGGGGTTGGGGGAGTTGGATAGGGTAAAGAAAGACACAACTGTTGTTTTCAAAATATTGGAAAATTTTAATGTGGGAGAAAGATTAGTTTTATTGGATTAGTTTTTATTTTCCATTTCTACTTTTGGGTAGTTAAGTATCAATGGCAGAAATCATGAATGGAATTGATTTCACACATTATAAATTTATGTTGTATAACTTCAAGTAGGCTTTCAATGGAGCATGGAAATCTTACTTTGTTATTATTAACTCTATTTTACTTAACAATTATTTCACATCTTTTCCTCTTTCCTCAATTACCCAACTACCCTCCACCTTTCACATTTAGAGCATATGATTTAGCTTTATCATTGGGAAGATTGAGACTTCCAGCACACACACTCCTTATCTCCTTTATTTCTCAAAAATCTTAAGCTTCAGTTAATATATCCATTACTTTTTTTCCTTTCCTTCAGGAAGAGATATTCCTAATTTTGTTTTTGATTTTTAAGTTAAATTTTATTTTTTCAATTAACAAGCATTTCTTTTTCTCCTATCTCCCAATGAAAAAAACAATAATTAAAAAAAACCCTCAAACCCTTATAACAAGTATGCTAAGTCAAACAAAACAAGTACCCCCACTGGCCATGTCCAAAAATATATGTGTCACTTGGCATATTAGTCTATCACATCTCTGTCAGGAGGTATATTTCTACTTTTGTTAAACCTAATCCTTCTACTTGTGCTTTTGATCTCATCCCCTTTTTTTCCTCCAGCAATCCTCCCCACCCCATACATCTTTACTCCCCATTGGCTTCTCATATTCTTACAAACATTCTTGTTTTTTCTCCTTTAAAAAAAAGACTTTTCTATTCCATCCAACTATCATTCCATCTTTCTCTTCTCCTAAGCTCTCCATATTTTTCAAAAAGTTGGTTATATTTAATGTCCCTCATTTCCTCATTATCCACTTTCTGTCATCCTCCTGTAATCTTTCAGAGACATTATGGTATTTTGGTTCTTGTACCTCTCCATTTACTCCCTTTCTTGCCTCTTTTACTGACTCCATTTCTTCCTTTCAACCCCTTAAACTCTTCCTCACCTCTCTTTTTTCTCTATCTCTCTTTTGTTTCTCTCTCTCCTTTCTCTCCCTCTCCTTATTCTCTCTCTTCCCCCCACCTCTCTCTCTCTCTCTCTCTCACACACACACACACACACACACACACACACAGATACATACTTTCTGAGTTTTAGTCACTCTCATGGCTTTGGCTGTCACATCTACATGACTTCCAAAACTATCTTGACCTATGAAACTATAATAAATAAATAAATCAGTAAGTATTTATTTAGTGTCTACTATGGTTAGGCACTGCACTAAGGGGATAAAACTAGAGTAGTCCCTGTTGGAGTATTCAATATAGTGGAAACAGCTCTGGTTTTTTTAATTAGTAGATTTGAGTTTAAATCCTACCATTGAAACCTACTTCAGGGGCAGTTAGATGGCACAGTGGATGGTGCAGCCCTGAAATCAGGAGGAACCTCATACACTTAACACTTCCTAGCTATGTGTCCCTGGGTGAGTCACTTAACCCCAATTGTCTTACTAAATATTACTTCAGAATCTTTGCAACTTTGGACAAGTCATGTAGCCTTCCAAGAATTTAGGCTTGGAATAAAAATAATCCAAGGATTATTTGTAAAATGAGATCGGATCATGTGACTTTGAGGTACCTGTGAGTTACCTTTGAGCTCTAGGTTTATGATCCTATGTGTAAACATATGTAAATACAAAATAAATGCAAGAATTTTTTAAATAGGGAAATTAGCAACTGATAAGTCTGAATCTTGACACATTTAATTCTGGGGCTTTAATGTTTTCTATCTAGCTACAAATCAGGATCAGGTTTTCTTCTCTTCTTACCTGTCTCCTTTTCTGGTTCTGCATTCTTTTTCTTTTACCTTAATGCGGCTGTCTTGCCAAGCATTGAGCCTTTTCTCTTCAATTGCCAGTCTAAGTCACTCCCCCATTTCAACTACCTCTTTTGGAGACTCCCCAAATTCTATTTCCTGTTTTGACCTTTCTTCTGAGCTCCAGATTGACATTTCTCCCTCCATGGTCTATCACCACTTCAAATGCAACATTTTCAAAACTCAATTCATTATTTCCCCCCTCTAAATCTCTTTACTCTTATGGAAAGGATACTGGAAATCTGGAAAGAGTCCAGAAGAGAGTGAACAGGAAAGAAAAGTGCCCAGGTTCAGGCTATAAGAGGATCAGCTGGAAAAGTGGGAATGTTTAAGCCTGGAGAAGAGAAGACTTAGGATATAATAGTTGCCTTCAATTTTTAGCAAGGCTGTCACAAGGATGAAGGAACATGTTTATTCTGCTTAGCCCCAGAGGGCAGAAATAGGAGCAATGGGTAAAAGTTACAAAGAGCCAATTTTAGGTTTGATGTCATAACTGATATTTATATAGCACTTTACTGTTTGCAAAGAACTTTACATGCATCTCATTTGAGCCTCACAGAAACCCTGTGAAATAAATTCTGCCTGCACTATTTGAGAAGATGAGGAAAAAGTGAGATAAAAAGAAAGATTAAATGAAGGGCCAGTGATAATTTGGCTACTAACTATAGGAGGTGAGTTTTGAACCAGATCTGCTTGATGGGTTCAGTGCTCTAACTACCAGGCCATTCTGCCTCTCTTTGTAAGGAAAAACTTCCTAAGAAATAGAGCAAAAGCCTAATGGGCTTCCACAAAAGGTTGTAGGTTCCTCTCATTAAAAAGCCTTCAAACAACAGCTGCCATAGTATATTGTAAAAAGAATCTTAATTCAGGTACAAATTAACCTAGATGATATCTGAGATTTTTTCCAAATCAGATTTTATGATATCATAAAAAGTACCATGGTGCCAGACTGGTGAGGGCCTTGCAATCCAGGCAAAAAAATTTAAACTTTATAGTCAATAGGGGACAACTTGAGATTTTTGAGCAAAAGAGTTCTTCTGACATATGAATCTTCCTTATAAGTCTGATAGATATGTGAAGGATGAATTGAAAGCAGAAAAAAATAGAGTCAGGCAGATCTCTTGGGTAGCTATTGTCTAAGGGAGTAGTTATAAAGGTCTGAATTAAGATGGTGGCAACCAGTAGAAAAAGGGAGATGGTACATTTGTGTGATATGACAGCCAAAAAGAAAACACTGAGAAAGGAAAAATGTTAAGGATTAGAGAAGTAGTAGTGTCACTGGATGCAGTGCTGGTAAGACCACATCTAGAGGATGATACCTTCAAATGGATTCAATATATGCAGTGGGAGTAGAACCACTTAATATATAATATAATAATAAATAATATAATCACTTAAGAACCATTTAATATATGATTGAATATGAGAAATGAAGGATAGAGAAGAATCAAGGATACCAAGGTTTTCAAGATGCATGACTGAGTAAATGGTGGTGACACTAATGATAAAGAGATTTAGAAGAGGGAGATAATATGTTGAGTTTGGAACAGGTTGCATTTGCAGTGGTTTGGGTTCAATAGTACACTGTTAATTCATACTGAGCTTACAGTTTATTAAAACACCCAAATCTTTTCCAAACTTCCGTCCAGCCATAGGGGTTCTAATCTTTTATTTTTGAAGTTAATTTTTTAAAAAACAAATGCAATAATTGTTAAACTTCATTTTATTATATTTTGTCCATTGTTCTCCTTGTGATTGTTACATTCCCCCCTCAATAACATTAACAATTTCTTCAAAAATACTTTAAAAATTTTTTTTTGACAGGAATTGAAGTTAAGTATATTGGCCTATTACCTAGATACTCCAATTTCTCATCCTCCCCTCTCCCCTGCTGTTTTTGTTTTGAAAAAGTTACCCTTTTTCAGCCCTGTAGTACTTTACCCTTGTTTCACTATCTTCCAAGATAACAGAAAATGGATTAGCCAATCTGCCATTCTGCCAATTTTTTCTAGTACCTGAGGATATGATCCATCTGGCTCTACTGACCTGAACTCATCAAAGACATTTCTTATTCTTCTAGCCTCATTTGGTACTACTTTCCTCCACATGCTTTATTCTTTGGCCACATTGGATAGATTGTTGTCCCCCTAACATTTTTCATTTTTTTTGCCTCTATGTCTTTGTTCATGCTGTTTCCTGTGGCTGCAACACATCCTTATGATCTGACTTTTCTTATTCCTCTGCCTATCCATCCTTGAATTCCAGCTCTAATACTGCTTCTTTTTGATCCTCTTCCCATTGAATCAGTAGCAGCATTTTCTGCTCCAAGCCTCAGAAAATACTTTATTTTGTACCTCTCCAAGGTACTTAATATGCATTGTGCTTATTTTCACATTTATCATTTCCACTTGACTAGATTATAAGCCTCATGAGGACTTGCAGTGAATCTTATTTATTATACTATAATCTTAGATGAGAACAATGAGAACTAGGAAGAAGATACTTTGCAATCACATAAGACCATGTTGGAGCTCTCCCATATCTCTGTAGAAGGTGGATGCCCTTAAAAATTTACAGGTATATTAGGCAGAAATATCATCTAGTCTTTCCCTTCCCCCTCAACCTACCCCAACTTCCTGTGAGTACTTGGAGTCCTTTTAGACACTCAGAGGGTCAAAAAATTCTGTGGCTACCTTTGTGTGCAGAGTTTGTATGGAGTTATAGAGGAAGAAGGAAAAATTGAACTCATTAAAGTTCACACTTTAATGAAAGAAATACATACTGTACAGGCACAGTCATATAATGATGACAAGTGGTTAGCATATGACCTGAAAAACAGTAGGCACTTAATAAATGTTGATTGATTGATAATAAGAATACTGATAAGATAATAATTTCCAAATATATAGCAATTTATTACTACAAAGTGTTTTGCATACATTGTCTTATTTGAGCCTCCTAACAACTATATGATAAGGGCAAGACAGGGATTATTCTACCAATATGACAAATGAGGAAAGCCCAGACTCAAAGTGGTTAAATGACTTCATCAAAGTCTCATCATAGCTGCTAAGTGATGAAGAGAACATGTGCATCTAGGTCTTCTAATTCTAAGGCTAGCACTCTTTCTATAATAACAGGATAATATAAACAAAAGTAAAAGGTAGGGTGGAAGTATCATTGTGTATCTGGATTTTCTTATTATTTCTGTTCTCCTTCTTCCTTTCCATCACAAGAAATGTATGCGTTATTGTTGAGTTATTGAAGGAATATCCCATGGGAACAGACCATCCTGACAGTATAAAGTTCCTATTGCATCACTAAGAATATGCACAAAAGGCTATCCTGAGAAGGGATAAAGCAGTGGAGAATACCAGAAGGGTATTGAAGAAGGGTGAAGGGATTGCTCACTCCCCCAAAGTAGAAAAGGACCTACTATAGCTAAGTGGTGCAATGGATAGAGTTTTAGGCTCAAATACAGCCTCAGGGGTTTACTAGCTGATTGACCATGGGCAAGGCATTTAACTTCTTTTTGCCTCAGTTTCTTCAAAATGGGGAAGATTTCTTTTCAAAAGAAGGAAAATAAAAGTACCTATCATGCTTATTTATTATGAAGATAAGATGAGATAGTAGCTATAAAATGCTTAGCACAGCGCCTGGCACATAGAAATGTTAGCTATTGTTATGTGCTATTATGAATACCTATGTGACCTTGAGTTCTGTTCATCTTATTTTTCTCCATTGTAAAATAGAGATAATAACAGCTCTTACCTCCCATGGGCAGTGTGAGGATCAAATTCGATATATGTAAAATTCTTAGTTTAGTACCTGGCACATAATAGACATTATATAAATACTAGCCATAATTTTTATTATTCTTATCATTGTTAATATTAAATAGGTTTACAGAAGAGAGGAGGGTGGCTGAGTTCCCAACCTGATGCAATTTTGGCTGGGTTTCTGAGGAGTCTCATTAAAAATCAAATTGGCCTTGAATGTTGGGAGTAACACTTTTTATTCTGATTTAAGCTTTACAAATTAGATTTCATAGGACATTTTAATCAGCTGCATGTGGTAGTTTTTTTTTCAAGTTCTTCTGTCTCTTCAAGTTCAGGGTTACAATGTGACAATGCTTTGGGTGCCAAACTAAAAGGGGGGAGAGAGAGAGAACAAATTAATGATAGACAGATGGAGAGAGCTAGAGAGACTGACAGACACACCAGGAGAGAGAACCAGACACTGGGGAGGGAAAGGAAAGAAGGAAAGGAATAGGAGAGATAGAAGAGTGGAAATATTCTTTTTTTCATTCCCTTTTCTCATCATTCTGATGATGATTTCATACCTCACTCCTTAATTTCAATAACTCTAAAGGCAGCTTGAGCAAGACTGACAGTGTCAGGCTATGACAATAGTCACCAAAGATTGTGTTATTAGAGAGAATTATCACGTTGTCAGCTAGGAGCTGCGGGAGTTGTAATGAGAAGGCACAAAGCAAAGTGGTGTCCACACCCTCTGAAAATGTCCATTACAGAGGAATGGTGTTGGTTAATTGCTATCAGAGATGAGCCAGCTCCCCTCCCCTCTTATGGTCTCCCTTTCTTTAGCTTAAGGAGCATGAGATTCTGGGTGAGAATACCTAGTGCTGGAGAAAGACAGGATGGTTGTGTGTAAGAGGCTATTATTTTCTTCCTGAGACTATTATTTTCTATCCTTTGAGAGTAAAGAGGAGAGCCTCAGGTAGGATTCTAGCCTGGTATCCAAATTAGTTTGAGACCAGTTTGGAAAAGTTGCCCTCACATTGAAGATAATTTCTCTCATTCCTTCCCTTCTCCTACATATAGTCACAGACTAGTGGGGTCTCTGCTTTCTTAGCAATATATCTCTGGGGTGGGGGCGGAACAAGAGGAAGATATTTCACAGGAAAATTTCCCAAAAATACAGTTCTTCATGGAGAATATAGACATGTGATGACACAATTTATTTTCTGTAATAATCTTTCTCAGAAAGGTTGAGAAAGATGACCCATTGGATGACCAGTGCCAGAGTTCTTGTTGTTGATACTTAGAGGCCTAGGCTAAGGGTCTCCAATGGAAGGGGCAGTTTTGAGAACTTGACTCTCTAACTGTACCATTTATTTAAATCTTTTTAATTTATACACTTGCATTTATAGCATCTACCTCTCTATCATCGTTCTGTATATCTCTCACATTCACGTTGTTATTTACACATTGTTTCTCTCCATAGAACGACTACTCTGAGAGCAGGGACTATTTTTGCTTTCTTTTTGTATAGCTGGCATTTTAGCACATTGCCTGGCACATAGTAAGCACTTATAAATGCTAATCAACTGACTTAATGAAGTCTGGTTCACCTGCCTGTGACTGAGTGATGAGCATAACTGTCTAGGAACTCAGGTAGTTTCCTGCTTGTTTCCTGCTAGGTATCTGTGATCTGAGGTCACAGATGTTTCATTGTGGTTATTGTCATGAATTTGACTTACTGGAAGTGAGGAGTTAACTAGTGCAGTGGATAGAGTGATGGGTTTAGAATCAGAAAGATTTCTCTTCTTGAGTCCAAATACAATCTTAAAAAAATTACTAACTCTGTGACCTAAGGCAAGGCACTTATCCCTGTTTGCCTCAGTTTCCTCATCTGTCAAAAGAGTCAGAGAAAGAAATGGCAAACCTCTCCAGTATCTTTGCCAGGAAAGCTCCAAATGGGATCACAAAACATTGGACGTGACTGAAAACAACTGCATGAGGTAGTGAGAGAGGGGTACAGAAATCTGTTTTAATATTGATGTTTCTCCTAGATCTATGCACTTTCAAGAAACTTTTTTAGTCTAAGGAATAGGTATTAGACTAGCATTCAGGAAACTTAGATTCTGACTCTGAAATTAAGCAATGATATTAAACCATGATATTAAATAACTTGAAGGAAAAAATATGGGAATGGGATCCTTGCACCAATTCTTTAGCTGAACCAGGGAATGAAGAATCAAATGTGTCTGGTCATCATTGGTATGAAAAATGGAGGGAGATCTTAGGTATTAAAAAGAAAGAACTGTCCATCACATCATCCTAAATTATAAGCAGGACTCTGAGGAAATGGGGAATATGGAGAAGAGAGCTGTTGGTGTAGGAGTAGACATTTTCCAAAGGAATACTTTGTAAAGATTCATAAAAGCATTCCTAAGTGTACTTAACATTCGTTATTTCATTTGATGCTACATGATTTTTATATTGAAAGATGTTTCTGGGGGAGATGAATGCATGGGGGAGTTTAAAAAAGGTACAAAAGGATGTTATTTACAACAAATCATTCTTCCCTCTCTGAGTTCCTGCTCTATTGATGGTTTTCCTTTTCAATCAGATTTCATTTGCTTTTAAACACCACATTTCAATCTTTGTTAGCATGAAAGGATAACTGTGAACAGAGAAATCCCTTTCATTCATTTTCTCAATATCCCCATGGTCATTTGAGAGTTATCCTGAAGCTTCTGTTCTATATTTCCACCTGTCTTATGAATATTTCCATTTGGATCACTAAATTGTAGCTCCTTGTCAACTAGGACCAGGTCCTCACCTCTCACTCATTTCCCAAACTTTACCATACAAATTTCCAATTCCATTCTTCAACTGAGACTACTTTCTGCAGGGTCTCCAGGATTATCAATGATATCAATAATTTCAAATTTGATAACCTTTTCTTAGACTTCAGTCTACTTGAGTTCATTGTAGAACTTGCCTCTGTTGACTATCTCATTCTTTTGGATATTTTTCCATCTCTTGAGTTCTATATCACTGGTCTTTCCTTGTTCTCTTCCTAAATGCTTTCATCTGTTTTCTGTCTCCTTTGCCATCCATATTTCATTATATAACTGTGAGTCTTCCTCAAGTTGGATTCTTCTTTTTTTTTTTTAGAGAGGCACTGTGGTGAAGTATTCTTCTGACTCATTTGCATTTGAATCCCACCTAAGATGTTTACTACTCTGGGACCACACTAAAACCTGGAATCTAGGGATTTTTGAGTTGTAAAGGACCACAGTGGTCATCTAGTACAATTCAAACCTAAAAGGAATTCTTATTATAACATACCAAACAAGTGCCCATCCAGTTTCTTCCTGAAGGATTATAATGAGAAAAAACTCATTATTTTCCATCCCATTATGGGACAGTTCCAATTGTTAGACAGTTTTTACTTGACTCACCTAAATTTAACTTTTTGCACTTTCCATTATTTTCTCCTTATTTTACCTTCTGGTTTAAGCATCTAATATAAGTCAGGCAATGTGCTAAGAATTTTATAAGTATTATCTCATATGATCTTCACAACAACCCTTTGAGGTAGGTACTATTTATTATTCCTATTTTACAAGTGGGGAAACTGAAACAGATAGAAATTAACTAACTTGCCCAGAGTTACACAGTAAATGTTTGAGGCTTCATTTGAACTCAAGACTTCCTGATTTTAGGCCCTGCCCTCTATCCATTCCAATACCTATTTGTCTCAAAGGATATGAGTAACATTGCAATGAGATGATTGCTGTAAGATGGGGGGGGGGGGGGGGGGGGGGGGGGGGGGGAAGGGAGGGAGGGAGAGAGGGAGGGAGGGGGAAAGGAAGAGGGAGAGAAAGAGGGAGAAGAAGAAGGAGAAGGAGAGGGAGAGAGAGAGGGAGAGGGAGAGGGATATATCAAGAAGCATTTGTTAACCTTTCAGACAGGAGGACTGAAAATAGGGAAGAGGCATTTGTCCAGGCAGATAGAGAATGCTTAAGAAAGAGAAGGATGAGCTCATAAAGATTTTTCTGGGAGATGGCATATCAGGACCACACTGTGACTTTGTCATCATTAGAGAAAATGTTTCTTGAACTTGAGAGTAATCCCTGAAGAAACTGAGGAACGAAATATGATGCTATGGAAAGAATACTGGACTTCAAGTAAGAACAACTGTCTGAGTGCATATGCAGTAACTTACTTGTTCCCGTGACCTTGGCAGGCCATTTAACCCTTCTGAGACAATTTTCTCATCTATAAAATGAGGCTATTAATACATTTACTACTTTTGAAAATTAATGTAGCAAAATGCTCAATAATTGTAGAGGGACTATTATTAGAATTATAAAGCGAAACTGGAACTGACTGAAAAAAGCCTCTTTATTATGTTAAGCAGCATCAAATAGAATAGAATTATAAGACTACATAATCTGTACTTGAAATTTACTTACTTGTATATAGTTTGTCTCCTGAGATTCATTCATCTATTTAGCATATCTTTAGCAAACCCAAGATCTACTATGAGCAGAAGATGATGAAGATGAACAAGAGCCAATTCCCTGCCCCCTAAGGATCTGGGAATAAAATTTTTCTTGCATTATCGACATTTTACATGATAAACAATTGACATGTGTTGTGCTTAGGGTACTATGTAGCAGGGGCACAAAAAAGAAATAACAGGGAAAGGAGGAGAAAACCCTTGAATTATGAATAATGAGAAAAAATCAACCAATTCTGGTAAATCTTCTGTTGGAGAGCACAATCTTATCACATCATATATATGCAATATGTTCTCTAACTATGCTCCACATTTCCAGTGTTCATAGTTTGTGGCTGTAAAACTGAATACCATGTTTGAGTATGGTTTCATCAAAGCAAAGAGACTATCATCATCTTGTTTATTTTAGCTCTGGGCTTCTATTAATTATATGAAAGATTGTGTTAGCATTTTTGTCTGCCACATAATAATAATATCAACATTTATGTAACACTTAAATGTTTTCAAAGCAATTTATGTGTATTGTCTCATTTGATTCTCCTGATAGCATTGTGAATTGTGTGCTATTATTGAGCCCATTTTGCAGATGAGGATCTTAAAGTTTAGTGACTTGCACAGGGTCACATGGCTATTATTTATTTAGTTGATCTTATTTTATTTTAAAACATTCATTTAAAACATTTTCAGTTCCAAATTTTCTCTTTTCTTATAGCTTCTCTCTCATTTTAAGAAGGCAAGCAATGGGATACTCATTAAAATGTAAAGTTATGCAAAATATATTTCCATACTAAATTGACTATTATTTATTAAATACAGGAGACAATATTTGAACTTGGGTCTTTCCAAATCCCAGTCTAGCACTTTTGCCAATATATCATTCAACTAGTTCACTTCAAGGTTGACCAGTTATAAGCTTAGGGTCTACTGGAAACTTTAGCTCTTTTTCAGAGGAATTGTTGCCTAGTCAGGATTCTCCCCATCTTGTAATTATGCGTTATATCTTCCTTCTCTCCTACCAGAAATTCTTTTTTCTTTTCCTGCCTTTAAAGTCACTTGTACTTCCTGAACACCAGGCCACTAGACTCCTTGCTGAGATATATATCTGAGGACAGAAGCAAGACATACAGCACCAGCTGGTTCTGCATAGAAGAGGAGATAGATGGCAAAAAAAGAGTTATTGGGATTAAATGATTTAGATAGGAAAGCTTCCTTTGGCCCTCCAAACAAAAGCAAAATATTCTTCTTTGTGAGAGATCCAGTAATTGAACTTCTCTGTGATTTCAGGTTTGTCATAAGGACAGCATGAGCCTCATGAGAAGAGGTGACAGGAGACCTTTTTTTTTTATTACTCCCCTTCAGGCTTTCAGTGTCTTATTCAAACTGAACTACCCCAATTTCTCATTTCATTCTATATTCTCCCTCTTTTGGGCATTTTCACAGGCTGTTCTTCAGGCTAGGAACATGTGCCCTTCTTTCCTCTACTTTCCACTTCCCTCCTCAATAAACTTTATTTGCTCCCTATTCTCTCTAGAATTAGAAACAAGCCCTTCTGCTTAGCTTTTAAAATCCTCTAAAACCTAACCCTAACCTATTTCTCCAATCTCATTATACATTGGGACCTTTTCTATACTTTAGGGTCCAGTCAAACTGGCTTTTTTTTTTTTTTGCCATTTCTTACAAATATTACACCATTTCCCACTTCTGTCTTTGAAACAGCTGTCTACCATGCCTTATGGAAGCCATTTCTCCTTGTTTCTGCCTCACAAAATGTCTTATTTTTTTTTCTAAA
Organism: Sarcophilus harrisii; assembly: GCF_902635505.1. Classification (NCBI taxonomy): domain Eukaryota; kingdom Metazoa; phylum Chordata; class Mammalia; order Dasyuromorphia; family Dasyuridae; genus Sarcophilus; species Sarcophilus harrisii. Next base: position 458,803,050 of record NC_045428.1, on the reverse strand, counting down.
GACTAGCATCAAGCATCATCTTCTACATGAAGTCTTTCTTCAACCCACTCCTTATTCTGGAAACATTCTCTTTATATTTATATCTCCCTGGGTAGAATATACATTCCTTGAGCCTAGGAATGATTTATTTTCTTTATGTTGTTTCCCTTGTGCCTAGCATATCACCTGTGACTTTGCTTGCTTCCATACCTAGCTCAGGGGTCCCATTCTTCATGAAGTTTTTCTTGATTTCTCTGTATGAAATGATCTCTTTCTCTTCAGATGATCTTGCAGCATTTGGGATATGTCCTTCTCATATTCTGTTGTACGTATTTCTACATTACTGGTGTCATATTCCCTTTATTAAATTGTAAACTGCTTGTGGACAGGGATTACATCCTTCTTTAAGCTTTATATTCCCAGGGCTTAGTACATATTAGGTTTTTAATGAATGCTTTTTGAATTGTTTGACTGATTGTGCCCCTCAGGCTCAGATGTTGGGGCATATAGTTAGAGAGTATGAGAAACAGCTTGAGCCACAGGATTTCAGGGATCTGGCATATTGCCCAAGACAGGCAAGGCAAGCAAGGTGAACAGAAGACTATACCAACGGGGCTAGAAGTGTAGTAGTTAGTGGTGGCCCTATAAATCAGTTGTAAGTAGAATCAGCTAGAGAGCACAATAGATAGAGCACTAGACCTGAAATCAGGAGGATCTCAATTCAAATCTTGTCTCAGATACTCACTAGATATGTGACACTGGGCAAGAAACAACTTCTGATAGGTTTGGCTTTTGTATCTATCAAATGGGAAAATTAATAGAACTTAACTCACAGCATTGTGAGATCAAATGCATAGTTATGTAAAAGGTTTTGAAAATCATAAAACACTGTAGGATTGCAGCTGTTATCCTAGGGAGTGGTTAACTGGATATTTCAGATGGAAAGAAGGAGGTCAAAAGTATCTCTTAGATTAAAAATAAAGGCTCTTATGCGTCTGATTTTCTGGGAAGTTGCTGCCTAGCTAATGTTTCTCCATCAATCAGCTTCTCCATTTTCTAAATGAAGACTACGACAGTTTGCCCTTTTTGACAAATACCTTGGAGTCTCAAATGTGGTTAGAGCATAACTCCTTATCACATAGATTCTGATCTTTTGTGGGGTCAAATGATATCCCCCTGAAAGAATTCCAAAGAACAAAATCTCACTTAAACTCAATTCGTGTGCAAGCCATCAGTCTTGTGATGTCACTTGTCCTTTTCCATAACAAAGGATTACCAACAACAAGGATATTGGTCAGTTAGTCAGCCAATAAACACTGATTAAATGCCTGTGATTTCCTAAATCCTGTGCTAAGAGCTGGGTATATAAATAAGAAAAAAAAGACAGTCTCTATTCAAAAAACTTACAATCTGATGGGGAAGAAAGCAAAAGCAAAGGTTGAAAAAGGGAGTGGGGGGAGCCTTGACACAGGATCATGGTGGAAAAGTCAGAGAAGACTGAGTAGTTCAGCCATTGAGAAATGTGATGTTCTGAGCTGAGCTTTCTCCTTAAATGGAGGTTTTGGAGTTCATGGCTCTACCCCTCAATCAGAGGGACCAGAGGGTGGTGATTAACGATGAAATGACATAGTTATGGTAGAAGGCATGCTTAGCTCCAGCATTTCACTGTATTTGGTGAGACACATCTGGGAATTACAAACTGTTACAAAATCTAGGAAATATACAGGGCCTGATAGAAAGAGAACATATGGTTTGAGAAAATATTTTAAATTTGATTGTTCATTTCACAAACTGAATTCATTCCTAAAATGTCGAATTTGAATCTCTAGGCACTGAGGGGGTCAGAGATCACAAAGATGATTTCCCTCCCTCCCCCCTACCAAATGTGACCACTGGCCTTCCCCAGATATGTTTTGTGTTCTCCTACTCTGTCTGCCTCCTCTGATATGCTGCACAATTTCTACTTCTTTTTCAAGGGGCAGTTCAAATGCCACGAAGCTTTCCCTGATCTCCCAGCCAGAAATAATCCCATCCTACATGTCTGAGCCCACAGCAACATGGCCTTCACTGAATGATGAGGAAGCGTATTGCTAGTACAATCTGCCACAAACTGTCTCTGTGATTCCTGGTATAAAACAAACTGTCAGTCAACCAGTGCCTGCAAATCTTCCATCCTTTAGAATTTTCTTGACCATACTTGTGAATATTTTCTTCATTGCTCCCACTTCCTTCTCTCCCCACCTCCACCCATACACATTCCTTTTTTCCTACCTGTATTCTCAGGATGACAGCCTTAACTTTCTTACTCAAACAAGCCCACTTGCAGACGCTTAGCTCTGTCCTTGAACTTTTGGCTTGGATGGTGCCCTTTTGGTTGGGCATGTTAATCACTCCTTGATACTAAACACAGACTACTCTCCTTCTTCTACAAGGGTCTAAAAATATGGTATCATTCTAATAGGGGAGATAAGACAACTACACAAGAAACCAGTACATAGTGGATTATGGAAGTGCAATGAGATAGGTTCATAGTACTCTGCGAGTTCAGACAAGGAAAGATTACTTTTGACTGGGAGATCAGGGAACTTCATGAATTGCCCCTTAAAAAAGAGATAGAAAGTGTTGCATTTCTGGGAAGCCAGTCCAGGTAGTGTAGATGGGCAGAGGATGAAGAGCAGTGATCATTTTGTGGGAGCATCGGGCCCAGTCATTGCCTACCACACCAATGTGGTCACTCTCTCTCATGTCATCTCTGAGGGGATGATTTTTCTCTTGCCTTTTTGTCCACAGCCTTCCATGTCTGAGCATAGCCCCTTGCCAAGTCAACTTGGAAGAAGGCATATGCAGCCAGGACACCACATGGCTGTGTCCTTGATGCTGTGGTCAGAGCCAACGCTGCTCAGCCAAAGTTATGAAGTAGCCAAAACCAGTTTCTGGCAGACTAGCCATCAGTGTGTCCTCTTTCACCATGCTGCCCTTGGGCTCTTCCTGTTGGGCCTTTATACTGTCTCTCCCATTACTCATTTTTTCTGCCATCTAGATCTCCTACTCTAGTGCCTCACCTAGACTATTTTCCTTGGCAAGCCATGCCAGCTCCATTAAATTTAATTATTTATATTCCTATCCTTTCAGGGCCCTGCTCTCTGTTTTCCAGTAGATAATAATAATAACAATAGCATTTAAATAGCTTGTTAAAGTATACAAAGTGCTTTAAAATATTATTTCATTTGACCCCACAGCAATTCTAGGAAATAGGAGCTATTATTTTTCCCCTTTACAGATGAGGAAACTTATGAAGACAGAAGTTAAGTGATTTGCCCAGAGTCACATGATTAACAAGTACCTCAGGTTGAATTTGAATTCAGATTTAAGCATTTTATTTATTGTACCACATAGATGCTCCGAATATAGGGCTTTGGATTTTCCCTTCTGAGGTAACATAAGTCCATTTTTTGAACTGATTGATCTTAACTGTGGCTTTCTGGAGACAATAATATGAACTCCATCTTCCAACCTAGAAAAATATCTCCATTAGGGGAAATTTCAGACCTGATAGGCAGATCTATGAAAAGCTACAGTGGCAGTAAGGATGGGGCTATCATCAAACTACTGGAGTCTTAGGATTTAGAGCCAGAAGGGATCTTGGAAATCATTTAGTCTAACCTTTTTATTTTACAGATGACAGAATTAAAGTTCAGGAGGTTGAAGGATTTGCCCAAGATCATACAAATGGCAATTAGTAATTTCGGGGTAGAAATGGATAGACTAAGAAAACAAATTATATCCCTCCTCAATTGTTTGGATTTGCTCATCCTGGATTCTCTGTCTCTGTCTCTGTCTCTGTTTCTGTCTCTCTCTGTATCTCTCTGTTTCTCTGTCTCTTTCTCCTGGCTTTTCTTCCTATCTGTTATTTTTCTCTCTCAAAAATTCTCAGCTTCTTAAAACTCCTCTCCCCAGATCTGGCCCCAGGGAAAGAGCAGGCCATCCATTTATACCCTAGGTTCTTATTCCCTTCACCTTATTCCCCTTTCACGTATGCACAGCATATATTAGCATTTTAAAGTCAATCACCATCTGGCTCTGGGATGTCCCCACCATCTTCAATTAAAATGTTTTAAATGCTGAAGACCCAACATATAAACTTTGAAGAGGGCAAAGGCAGTTTGCCTTATGTTGAGCTTGCTTGGGGACCAAATAACTTAGACCTTGCAAGTAAAAGCCACCTCCATGCCAGGTTCGCCAATGTGACAATGATGGAGATTCAGGATAGTGAGACTAGGGCTGAACAAACTGGAGCCTTGGACTCTCTTGTATGCCCTTTCTCCCTTTAACTTTGCTCTTACTTTATCCATTCATTCTCATCACCTTTTTCATGCAGCACTCTAATCCTTGCTCCTTCATTGACTTTACCCATCACAAGCTCATAGATCCATAGAATGTTAGATGTGGAAAAAACCTTAAGAGATCATTTTATTAAACCTTTTTATTTTTCAGATAAAGACTGAGACCTACTGGTATTTCTGACTTCTGGCATTGTTGTATTTGCTATTTCCCTCAAAGTTTGGCCTATTCTGTGAATATGTAGATTTTTCCTCCTCTTCCTCCCAGCCACCAGAGAGAGAAGGGTCAGAATGAATTCAAAAGGGATGTCAGAACAAATGTTATCTTAGCTAGGTGACACAGTTTATAGACAGAAGATGATAGTTCAAATGAAGACACAAATATTCCCTGGTATGTGACTCTTGGCAAGTCATTTAATCTCTGTCTCAATTTCCCCAACTGTAAATAGGAATAATAATAGCCCCTACTTCCCAGGGTGGTTATGAGAACTAAGTGAGATAATATTTGTAAAGCACACTGCAAAGCTTACATAAAATAAAATAAGAATTAAATAAAAGCAAAATATTATTATTGTTAGTAATTAAGACTAATCTATTTCAAAAGAATCCGGGGAAGTGCAGGTAGATAAAGGAAGTCCATTCCTAATCTGAGAGATGACCAGTGCAAAGGTGGCAAGGCACAGAAGTGGAGAAGACATGGTAAGAATGGGAGATGTTCATTATTCTAGTTCAATCACATTATGAACCGGTTGGCTGGTTATGGGAAGAAGAGATACTAGAAATCTTCCCTATAGCTCTAAGTTGTAAATCAAGCCTCAGGCTTGTCAGTGAGTTAGGGGGATATTTACCCCAAACATATGAAGACTTTCCTCGGTGGAATGGGCTTATGAGAATAATTTGTTCCAGTGTCCATGAAGATGGCTGAAGCATGGATCTTTGATAGACAGCAAGGTCATCTTGACCTTTATCCTGCTACTGGGACTCCCTGTTGACTGGGAGAATGAGAGGAATGGCTCTGTGCAACTTTGCCTCACTTCAATCCAATTCATGCACAAGTGAAGACATTACCCCGTGATGTCATTGGTCCTCTTGGAAAATGAAGGATGAACAATAACTCCCCACTAACCTGTGCAATCAGATCAATAGAAACTAAAAGAAAGAAAAGTGATGTGGACCAGGGGAAGACTTGTGGCCCGCTCTAGTCAGAGGAACTTGGTTTGAATCTTGTTTCCCGTTTGACTTTGGGCAGGTTGTTTATGCTCTTTAGGTCTCAGTTTCCTCTTCTATAAAGTGACTGGGTTGGACCAAATGGCCTCTGAGTTATTTCCAACTCTGGGATCTAAAATCCTACTAATGCCAACAATTCCCTCCTTATCTCTCTCTCACTTGGCAGGCTAGCTGAGTGCTTGCTCCCACAGCAGGTGGAGGGGAGGTTACAACTGTTACCACTATAATATCCAGACCTAGGGGTGGGTGGGGATGTCAGAAGTAACCTTGTATCTCACGTTTCCTTCCCCAAGCAGGAGTGCTTTTTGCAGATACTCTCAGAGCAGAGGGAGGGAGAAATGGAAGAGAGCAGGGCACAGAGGTGGTAAATGACCCCCCAGAACATGCAGAATATCAGCCACCAACATGGAATAAGAACTGAGCTCTGGTTTCCAGAATCCCCTATACTGAGTCTCAAAGGATGGAGGCAAGCTAGCATACACACTCTCCCTCTTTATACATGGAGACCATCTAGAAAGCATTTCAACAACATGTATGCATACTTTGAAGGGTCACAAAGTGGCGCAGAGGATAGAAGGCCAGTCCTGGAGTTAGGAAGACTCATGTTTTACATCTGGCCTTAGACACTACCTCTGTGATCCTGGGCAAATTCACCTAACTCTGTTTGCCTCAGTTTCCTCATCTGTAAATGAGCTGGGAAAGGAAAGGGCAAACTACTCCATTATATTTGCCAAGACAATCCCAAATGGTGACATGACTCAACAACAACAGTTGGTTGTACCTGAATCTTCTGCATACTTTGAACATCAACACGGTATTTACAAATACAGCTAGAAATATAATAATTAGATTGAAAGCTAGAGGTTCCTCGGAGGTCATTTTCTAGACAAGGAAACCAAAGTTTAGGGAGTTTGTGATTCATTCAAAATCATGCAGGTTGCTGCAAATGAACAGAGGGAGTATTTGAACTAGGTTCTTACTGTTTCTGTTCCACACTGTCTCATCATTATTTGTTATTAGTATTATGTTATAGCTTGCATGATAGCATCAAAATGGGTAAAAAGTGCTAGAAACTTGAGAAGGACAAATTCTATCTGACATTGGAGATCAGAGGATAACAATAATAATAATAATAATGGATATTTTGATAGGTTTCACAATAGCCTTGTGAGGTTGAGATGTGCTAGAGGCACCATTTTTTCTATCTTTGAGATATAGAAACTGAGGTTCACACATCCAGCAAGTATTGGAGAGGGATTCAAGCTTGTAATTTTTCTTCTCTTCTTTTCTTTCTACAAAATCCTTGACTTAAAGTTAGAAGGTACCACTGAAATGCTACGATGCAGAACTCTGAGATGAGATGAGATGAGAAAACAGGTTAAGGTGGGGAAAATGAGGGGCCCAAAGTCACACAATGCATAAGTTCTGAGTGACCTAGGTAGATTTTAAATTGTCATTGGAAAATGGGAACTGTTACATATAAAATATATTGGGAGGAGTGAATTTGAAAGGGGACCATTAATAAATCACCAAAGTGAGGTTATGCAGTAAGTCTTAGGCTGAAGTTATCTGGCCCACCACTTGCTGGGAACATGATAGGCTTCAGAGATAATGCAGAAATATGTATATATGTGTGAGTCAGTTTGTAGTGTCTGCTCTTCTCAAATATATAGAGCAGCTGATGGGGAATAGTCTAAACATTTGCTTCCTTTGGCTGCAAGCCATTATATTCTCCCATGATTTTAATTACAAATGTATTGGTTAATAAAGTACATACACACTCACACACACACACATACACACATATATTATTGAAATGTCTTATATATGATTTGAAGTAGCAAGAGTGAAATGGGAAATTTCTGTATCCAGCAAAAATGCAGCCAATGATAAATAGAGAAGGGAGCAAAAGCAACAACTTATGGTGATTAATAAAGGCTTATTGATTGAATGGTCTGCTTTGCCTATGACAATGGCTATTTGTAAACACGGACTTTCTTCCCTAAAATATTATAAGCTTTTTATGTGTAGGGACATGGCTTTTTCCCCTTTGTGGCCTTCTTAGCACTTGACACAATACTTGCATGTATGAGGTACAAGCATTAGTCCACATATTTGGTGGACTAAGGACTCAAAAGGATGAATTGATTATTCACCTTTCCCTGATCTCACAAGATTAGAGTTTTAAGAGTGGAGCAGAGATCATCTCTAAGGTCCATTTCAGGTAAACATTTATGATCCTAGAATTTAGCCTAACTCCAAAAAGGGAATAACACTTGTCTGAAGTCCCATAAATGGGAAGTAGTAGATTTGGGTTTTAGGTCTGTGGCTTCTGGCTCTAAGGCATCTTTCCATTGTCCTATACTAGATTGTGTGTGTGTGTGTGTGTGTGTGTTGTGTGTGTGTGTGTGTGTGTGTTTGTATGTGTGTTGTGTGTATTGCCCTTTCTTATTTCTAAACATATTTCATTGTTCCCTATACCTGGAATACTATCTCTCCATTTCTTTTAGGGTTCCTTCTAGTTCTTCATCTATGATTCTAATCATAAATCTACGATTTATCATGATCTGTGCATGTGACTTGTCTCCCTTGCTAATCTTTAGCTCTATGGAGGTAGGAACTATTCTTGTTTAAACTCTATATCTCTCCAAGACAGTGTTCTTCATAGAGTAAACACTTAATAAAATGTCTGTTGAGTTGAATTGTGTACATATATCTTCTCATTCTAGACTATATGGTTTTTTTTTTTTTTGAGTACAGCTCTCTCTTATTTCATCTTTGTATTTTTTCCAAAGTACTTAATACAGAGTTTTGTACACTGTGGGTGCTTAATATATATTTGCTGAATTAAAGTGAAATGAATGAATGAATCAACACACTGAATTTCTTTGCCTGAATTCCCAATCAGTGCCTGACTGTGCAAAAACTTCCCAGCCTTAGGGTGCTATGAACTGGAGCAGCATCTGTCAAGAGGCGGCCAGGAGCTTGAGAAAGAGAGGCCTTTGGAATCAGAAATTAGAGTTATTAGAAATCTATTTCTTCCTGTTAGTCATGCAGGAGAGAGCTGAACCTGAGAGTCTTCCTGTGGCTCTGATACCATCACCAAATCCCAGCCTTGTTTTCAAAGTCCCACGGACTCGTGTGGTCAGCCACGCAGAAAGGGCTCAAATGCCACCGTCTGCTCTGTTATTAGCAACCAATTGGGGAGGGTTTAAGTATACATGTACTCAGGGATATTTATTGCCAGCTTCCTCCCAACTCACAAATTGCTTCTTATAAGATTAAGAACTGACTGCCTAGTACTTGGGAAATAAGCCACCAGGAGGAAAAGGAGGAAGGAGGAGATGTATTCACCTTTCTGACTAACATTCAGGAATGTGTGTGTGTGTGTGTGTGTGTGTGTGTGTGTGTGTGTGTGTGATGGGCACATCCTATATTGGGTTGGCTGATTCTGCACCTAGAAATACAAAGGTCTAGAATAAGGACCTAAAGGCAACCATTTGGAAGACTTTCCAAGCAGAGAATAATATTCTTCTCTGTAGGATTGTTTCATTCTGCCTTTTTTTCAAGGCCAATTTCTTTCCCTAAAAGAGGATAAGCTTGAGAGGAGGTTCTCAAAGGATGTGAGGGAAAGGAGAGAAGTGTTGTGGAGGACAACTAAACTCTAGGCAGTGGTAGTAGGGCAAGACTAGGTGGTAGGAACCATTACCTCTGGTAGAACTGTAATCTTTTGTAATGATTTATACAGAATCCCTGAACTGGAGGGGGCTTCAAAAAGTCATTTGATCCAAGCTCCTGCTGCTGGGTATGTATTCATTCAAGAGAGGTCAAAAGAACTATGCTTTCTTCTGTTTGCCCAACCTGGACCTTTGGTCTTCTGGGCCTAGAAGGAGTTCTCTCCCCAGATTTACACTCTGTGGAGTTGGCAGCCTTCTCCTGAACTCTTGGCAATATCATTCATTTCCTACTACATACATAACTGTTTATTTTTCTTCTACACCGGGGTAGGGAGGGGATTTGGGGTTGTACACCTTGGAGTGAAGGTAACATCTCTAAGCCCTGTTCACAGAGAAAAATCCCTGGACATATTAGCTCCCTGCTAAAGTTGTCCTAGAGAGCTGAGGTTTGTAATGAAGAACAAGGCCAGCCAAGGCAGGGTGACTCCAAAGTCACCATAAATCCAGTGATTTATCCTGCTTATCAACACCCCATCCCTGAGGCAGGGCAAGCTCTGCTCTCATTAGCGAGCAGGAAGAGATGTTCCTTCCATTGATTCGGCCCGTGGCCCTGTTGCCAAATGGAAATTGACAACGGCTGCTAGAAATAATGTGCTCATTGGTGTCTGGAAAGGAGCTAGCTCCATCTTAGCCCATCTATTCTGGTTTGAGATCAAACTGAAGAATAGCCAGGGAGGACGATGTGGTCAAGAGGCTTGCAGGTGGTGCTGAGGGTTCACCAGAGCCCCCAAAGGCAGAGATGCTGAGCGTGAACCCCAAATGTGCTGCCAGCTTACTGTGTAGTTCTGGCTATTTTTTTCTCTTCTTGAATCCTAGTTCCCTCCCTAGTCATACTCAGAAAAAGGAGATATATTTTTCTAAGAGGTGGTAGTTGAATTATGCAGGCATATTTCTTAACTTAAAATATCAGAGATTTAGACAAGGTACAAGGATATTAGGGAGTTGCAATGTTTCCTTCATCTGGAATGAGTCACACACAGGAGTTAGGGGAATAATCTAGACCTTAAGAGAGTTTTCCAATCTGAAGTTGATAATTTTCAGCCTCCCGAATGTCCCTTCCTTGTAGGCATGTAGAATAATACCGAATTTAGTTTCTGCTTTGTCACTAAGTTATTGTGTGACTTTGAGCAAGTCATTCAATGCCTCTGGGCCTTGGTTTCCTAATATGTAAAATGAAGAATTTGAACCACATGATTTCTAAGATTCTTAATGTTTTATAAGTCTATTCCAGAATTGACAAATGTGACAAAAGTACTAAATTAGGGGTTGGAAAACCAAAGTTCAAATTCCAGTTCTGTTACTTATTTATGTGAGGGGTTAAGTCATTTAACTCCTGGGGTCTCAATTTCTTCATATATCAAACAAGGTTTGGATTGGATTACATGGGCTATGAGCTCTTTTGCAACATCAAATCTTTAATCCTATGATCCTGAGTCCTATATAATATAGTAACTAGAAATGGAAGGAGGGGAGGAGAAAATAAGGTTTAAGAAGGGGAAATGATATTCCTGATTACACTTGGTCTTTTTGGAATAAATCCAAAGTCTGGTTCCATCTTTCTAAGAGCAAGAAACACTGGAAGCAGCTAGGTGATATAGTGGATAGATCACCAGCCCTGAAGTCAAGAGGACTTGAATTCAAAATGGGCCTCAAACACTTACTAGCTGTGTAATCCTAGGCCAATAATTTAACCTTTAATGCAAAAAGAAGGAGGAGCAGGAGGTGATAAAGTGGGAGAAAGAAAAGGAAAAAAAAGAAACACCGATTTGGGTGTCTGGGATCCTGTGTTTTTATGCCATTATCTATATGACCTTCTGCAGGTCATTTTACTTCTCAAGGGCTCCATTTACTTATCTATAAAAAGAGGGAGTTGGGCCAGATGATCTCTAAATTCCCTTCCAATTCTCACATTTTATGATTAATGATTTCCATCTTAAAGTTATCATTCTGCCTGGCTTAGGGGCTTTGGCGCTTAGTCCTTCTATGGAGAGAAAAATGAACACTGCAGTCTCCTGCTGACATGCAGGTTGGGTTGCCATGGCTGCCTGTGGCAGTGGGGCTTCTCTTAGGAAAGGCTGTATTGGGAGGACATAGCTTCCCTTTCCTTTTAGCTTCATGGTTATTTTCAAAGATTGGGAACCATCTTGTAGAATTTTTTGTTCCATAAACTCGGCTTAAGCCTGTTTTATAAAGCTCCCTTGGAAGATGCCTAGGTCAGTTACCATTTGGAAATAGGTTGTCTTGGTACTGCATCTTGAATTTCTCTTGTTTTGGGTTCCTAAATGCTTAAATAAGTTCTCAATTTACTGTGTTAGGGGAGTTCCAGAAATATGCATTATTTCAAAAGAGAGAATGCCAAATAAGCCTTACTTATTATGTCAGAACACATTTTAGTGTTTATATTTGAACAAGGAGACATTTGATGTTCTAGAAATTTGCAATATTTTATAAAAAATAATGAAACAATCCTGGGAAGCTTTGACTAAGAAGTTGGAAACTATTCATCCTCTTTCTCATTTCTTTCCTTCTTCCATCAATAAGGGCAGTTAGATACTGCAGTGGAAAGTGCTGAATCTGAGGTCTTTCTTAGTTCAAATCTGGCTTCAGACATTTATTAATTGTGTGACTTTAGGGAAGTCATTTAACCTTATTTGCCTCAGTTTCTTTATATGTAAAATGAGAGGGAGAAGGGCAAACTACTGTACGATTGTTGCCAAGAAAACCCCAAACGAGGTAATAAAGAGTCATACAGGATTGAAAATGACTGAACAGCCACCACCACCACCACCACCACCACCACCCTCATACTAAGAATACAGGGCGTTATTTCGTAGTCTGGCAAAGTACCCTTCTAACTTGAATTTCTTTCCACTTCTCACAGAATTTGGTGTCTTTCTGGCTGACCTCTTCCTTGGCCCAGGAAGGAAACAAACAAACATTCATTAAACTCTTACTGTGTTCCAGGCATTATACTAAGTGCTTTACAAATAATAATAGCATTTATATTGTGAATAATTCTGTATCTATACTCTATAAGTTCCTACTATGTGCCAGATACTAAACACTTTTTTACAAATAACATTTTTATTGTGAAATATTCTTTTTTTCTATAAACTCTTATTATATGCCAGGCACTATATTAAGTTCTTTACAAATAATAATAGCATTTCTATTGTGAACTACTCTATTTCTATACTCCATAAATTCTTACTTTGTTTCAGACATTAGTTTACAAAAAGCCTGGGAGTTAGGTACTCTTATAATGACCCCCATTTTATCATTGAAAAAACTGAGGCAGGCCCCAGTTACATGACTTTCTGACTAAGCACAGAGCTCTATCCAAGGAGTCACTAGCTGATATAGGAGTGGGAATTAGGTGTTTTGGTTTCACAGGGTTTCCTCTCCTTTTGGATGGAAGGCTGAGCACAAGAGAGAGTGAATTGAGAAGTCCTAAGATGCTAACAAAGGACTTTGTTAAGTAGCTGCTAATATCACTAAGAATGCCTGAGTTAAGATTAGTCTAAGTAACATGCATTATGTGGTATGTGTATAATGTACCTCTAAATAGAGTTGTATCCATAAGTGTCCTAATAGAGAAAAATAATGATGACATTTCTGTTTGCCATGGGACTTTGGACTTGTGGTATCCCAGTTTTATGGGACTAGTTTAATGTAAATTATCTCATGGATACTGCTCTTTTTAGCCCCACCTCTGGGAGAAAAGCAGACCTGAATCTGACAGGCTCATTTACATAATCCCTAAAATTACATAGCAGAGCAGAGAAAATGACTAGCAATTATTGTTTCACGCTTTGTTTACATTGTTTGGAGTGAAAACATTTGTAAATAAGAGATGCTGCCATGTGTAAATAATGGAATCACCTTGAGAGAAAGCTAGTAGAGTAGGCCATTGGTCAGAAACAGGGGCAGGTATTAATGGGCTTGTTTGTTTTTTCTCTTGCTGGTCTTGAAGTTCACTCTGAGGCTCACTAGTGGTGTGACCTTGAAAAAGTCCCTTCACCACTTTGCTTTCATGTTCCTCATTTCTAAAATGACAATCCTATTGGCACCAGCTATCTCACAGTTTTATTGTAAAGAATGTGTTTTGTAAACATGAATAGGTGCTATTAATTTTTTTTTAACTTAAAAATAATCTGCTTGCCATCTGGGGGGCGGTGGAGGGAGAGAGGGGAAAAGTTGGAACAGAAGTGAGTGCAAGGGATAATGCTGTAAAAAATTACCCAGGCATGGGTTCTGTCAATAAAAAGTTATAATTATATATATATAAAAGAACTAATGCCAAAAGAGGTTGTTTTGCACAGGTTTAACCAGATATGTGATAAAAAATTATAAACGTTATTTTTCATTACTAGAAAATCACAGACCCCCCCCCCATAAAAAAATAAAAATAATCACTGTGCTTTTGGAGTTTATTTTTACTTAATGATAAAATGGGGGTGGTGAGGCAAGGAAAAGGGAGCAATGGAGGCCTATGGGGAAAGTGTGGATGAGTACAGTGAATCTTAGATTTCCTTATCATAAAGGAAATAATAGGGAATAGCTTCCCCAAGTATGATGAAGTGAGGCTCCAGAAACAGACTTATGATGTTGAATTGTACATTGGAATATTCCTAGATTTGTAACCAGGAGTACAAAATTCAAATCATGACTCTGCCCACACCAATTGTATGATCTTAGAAAAAACACTTTTTTCAATATAGATATTATTTTGCTTGTCTTTAAAAGGAGAGTTTTGGAGTAGATTCTCTCAAAAGTTCTTTTTAAATGAAAATCCTATGATTTTTTAAAGCAAAATTTCTTATCCTGGGGTCTTTGACTTTCTTTTTGAATATCAATATTTTGAAAATGGTAGTATTTAAGTGTATTTCATTTCTTTCATAATCCTATCATTTTACTTTATGCATTTTAAAGCATTATTCTAAGAAAAGGTCTGTAGACTTCATATTTTGCCAATGGGGCTTATGACAAACAAAAGGAATTGCAAAACTTTGTTTTAGGGTATCTGGCTATAGTAAACCCTTCATAAATGTTACTTACTTGAGTTATTGAATTGTCTGCTCCATTCTATCTCCATTTCTTTCTTGTACACCCACCATCCAGCTTGGGAAAGAAAGGGGCTTTCCAACATTAAGCAGAAGCTCTGATACTTCTTCCCTGGTGATATCTAAGGCTATGCTTAGTTAACCTCTGTGAAAACTGAAATGGGGCAAACAGAGGTGAAATGAAGGCAAAAAGATACAAGCAAATTGCCATGTCTGTTTATTATCTCCACTTCAGAGCCAATGTTTTGTCAATGCACCTATCCTCCTTGCACAGAATGGCTCTTATTCCTCAACTCTTTGTACATACCATCTTCTCTTTCCCTGTATGCTTGGAGCCTGTAGTCTTCACAAAATCAGAGATTGGCTAAGCCATCCCAATGTTGCAAAGCCTAAGCAAGAGCCAGTTGTTGCTATGCTGGGCCATTCTGCTTTGAAGATCTTGGAGACAGAGAAAGGATGAGCTTTTGAGAGACAGGCTCCTTCAATGTGTGGGTATTGCTGTGCCATCCAAGACATCTTTCTTACACTCCCCAAGAATCTATTGGAGATACTATCAGATGCCCTGTTTACAGAGTAACTCACAGCTTTACTTGAAAGACCAGAGCAGCTTTCTGAGTCTCCTCCCCTAAATGCAGCAATATCTGGTAACACTTGGTGTCTTGGGGAGAGAATTCATGTCTGTAATTAGTTACTGTATATCATGGTTAGTACTCGGCTCAGGATTTACTGGGCAAATACCATTTAACTGCACAATAACTACAGGTTCTTGCTGCTTACGGGGTTATTTAGTAAGACTGGGAAAATGGGGCAGGAGGGAATCTGAATGGGAGGTATTGTAGCCCCTTGAATCAAACTTTATGAGTTTGGGTTTGGCAGGAAGGCTGCTGCTCAGAGCCAACTCTCATTGCTTTGTTTTGCAGAGCTGGTTCAAAGAGTCTCTTTCTCTTTCTTGGATCAAGAAAAGAGGTCCAAGGTTGGCATTGAAAGTTGCTTGAGTTCATGTCAAGACCAGGATATCTTTTGGTCAGTTGACCCTTCTAGTAGGAAGGCTAGAAACAAGGTGGGAGAGGACAGTTACATCCTTTGGAAATGGTGCTACATTTGGGATCCCTGGGTTCTAGTCAGTGCTCCAACATCCACTCAGTATGTGGGGCCTTTATTCATCCATTTACTTATCCAGGAAAGAGAGAGGGTAGCAGCCTGCAGCGGGGAAAACAATTAGCCATTCTTGGCCGACGGCATCAAGATAATTGCAAAGCTCCACTCATCTCTCCTGGGTATGGGGTTGGTTGGAAAGAGGCCGTTTCTGGACACTTGGCAGACACTCATGGCCTAGATCTGCTTGAGCAAAGTCTGTCTTTGTTTGGCCCGACTCTGTCTAAACTCCTCTAACCTATTTAGGCCTCAGAGAGAGAAAGAGACACAATAATGAAAAACCCAATGTGCAACATTGCCCTACGCAATCCAATAAATTACTCGGTGCCCGGCTGCCAGCTCAGACTAAGCCCAATATTGCCTGCAGTAATTATTTGGATCAAATGCAGTTTATCTGCTTCATATTTGTGTTTCTGTGCTCTGTGGTAACTTATAAATGTCATTGCGGTGTTTATTTGTTATAATGAAACTTAATGGTGTTGGAAGCCAGGAGCAGAGCTTGTGGGACAGCAGGTTTAAAGCAATCTCTTCATCTCTGGAGCAGAAATAGGCAGAGATAACATTGAATTACCCTATAGGGAAGAAAGACTTAGAGATACAAGGAAGACCGAGTCTGTTTGCTATGCAGTGGACCAAGAGAGAGCAAAGAGCTCTGGGAATGGGACTAACAAAATCTCTACTCTCCAGAGGCATCTCTTTCAGAAGAAAGGGAAGAAGTTGGTATAATCAAATTCCAGGATCCCTTTTTTCTTGTTCCATTTCCTTGGGGTCTCTGCACCTCCTGGTTGTGGCTCTGAGAGATGTAGGCAAACTGAGCCCTGAAGAGGTAATGAGTGGGAAAGTGCTGGAGAAGCAGCCATACCTGATTACTGAACAGAGGGGACCACCTGGTGAAGACTCATTTTACCAAAAGAAATAGTAGGGAAAAGAAGGCTAGATTTGAAGTCTAAGGACCTAGGTTCCTTTCTTAGAACTTTTTATTTGACCTTGAGTATGCCCCTTATACTTTCTGAGACTCAGTTTCCTTATCTGTAAATTGAGGCAATTGAATACATGACCTCTTGGGTCTCTTTGAGCCAGAAATTTATGATTCTACGATCCATGGATAAAGTAGGGGACTCTAAGGGAGCATGGGAACAGAGGGGAAAAGGGAACAAAGGGTAAATATTCTCTTCAAGTGGTTGTTTGCCTGATGTTCTACTGGTGGTAAGCAGAACAATGGAGGCACACAGGAGTGGTGGTTTCAGAGTGGCAGAGGCTGCATTGTTCAGCATGGAGGACACTTAAGGACTGATAATTAGAAAGGGATATAGAATAGCAGTCTCAAAGATGAGAACATCTTACAGTGAGGAGAACGGTGAGAGGACTACATTTTTACTCTTGTAGCCATGGAGAAAAATATCTCCTAAAAGTTTTCCCCTCAGAACAGCTCTATGTCTAAGAGGGACTGTTGATTCTGTATGACCAGAATCCTCAGAGATCAATTCATACAGGAGCCCAGAGGGTGACTTTGGTCTCTCTAGTCAGTCTTCTCTTTTGTTCACATGGAAGAATTAACCCTGAGGATGTTGACCCTAACTCACACCTTGTCAAGAGGAGGCTGGGATGGGTGGCTGCAGAGCTTCATCTGACCTTGGCCTTATTTCTATTGTGTAGGACCCTATTAATCTTAGGAAGTCTTATCTATAATAGACCTTCGTTCCCATGTGATGCCCCTATTCTGATGATGGTACTTTAAATATTCCATTAATTCAGGTTATAAAAATCACAGTCATCTTTGATTCTTCCCTCTTCTCACCACCTCCATCCAATCAATTATTTAACATGCAACACATGTTTATTAAATTTCTAGCCATTGGCAGATTACCATGTAATACATCTGGAGAACTATAAAATTTAGTGAAGACTTAGTACCTGTTCTAGTAGGCTATAGAATCCAGTGGAAAGAAAACATTTAAACACAGATAACTATAATGCATAAAAATGCATTAGAAAGGCAAAAGAAAGCCCCATGAGGACCAAAGGAAAAATTGTACTGATTTACCTAAGCTCTTTCAGTGTGCCATAGGGTTATGTATAGAATATACTTTTCTTACTTCCTCCACCTGTTAGAATCCCTTGTGGCCTTCAAAACTCAGTTCCAGTACCATCTTCAACATGAAGTCTTTCCTGATCCCCCCAATTACTTGTGATTCCCACCCCCCAAATTACCTGCTGTTTATTTTACATATATCTTCTATATAATTTTATATGTATATGTTTCCTTCCCTATTAGAATTTAAGCTCTCTAAAGGCAAGAACTATTTAGTTTTTGTCTCTATTGTGGTACATAGCAGTCACTTAATATATGTTTGTTGATTGATTGATTGATCATGGGGGAACAAGGAAAACTTAACAGAGAAGATACCATGTGAGTTGGACTGTAATTTCTATTTGGCTGGAGCACAGAGTTCTTGGAAAGAGATAAGGATAGAAGTGGGCTAGTGCCAGATTTTGCTCTATCTTGGGAGCCAAGCAATTGAAGAGCACTGAAGATTTTCAAGTTATTAACATGATCAGATCTATGACTATTTCCAAGTTGTTGATATTGCTCCAGCTCTCCTCATATCCACTGTTACCATTCCAGGTTCAAGTCCTCATGCTTGGACTAAGAAGTTAACTGGTCTGCTTTCTTCCATTTTCTACCCTTTTTAATTAATTCTTCTTATAGCTGCCAAATTAACCTTCTTAATACAAATGTCAATCATATCACGTCACTCTCCTGCTAAGAAATCTTTAATGGTTTTCTAATGTTTAATAAACAAAATATAAATATTTTATTTTAATATTCAAGATACTCAAGATACTCCCCCCCCCAGATCTTTCTAGTCTTGTATACTATTCTCCATTCAAACATGCAATTCTCTAGCAAGAATTCTCCATCATCCCTAATTTCGTTCTTCTGTTTCTGGTCTCAACCTTAGAGTCTAACCAGAGTCATCTATGATGCCTTACTCTTCATCATCACCCATACCTAATAAGTTATCAAGTCTTGTTAATCCTACCTCCTCCTTCTCTTCTTCCTCCTCTTAATAATAATAATAGATAGTATACTTTGCATGCTTTGCTAGGTAAATAGCACTTTAAAGCATGGAAAGCATTTTATAAACATTATCTCATTTTATCCTCACAACAGCCTTGAAAGGTAGGTGCTATTAATATTTTCATTTTATATATAAAGAAACTGAGGAAGATCAATCAAAGGCCGGAGCCTTTGGATTTATCCCATTTTCTCCTAGTTTAACTTCTAATTACCTCTGACATGGACTTTCCTAATAGTCTCCCAGTTGGTTTCCCTTCTAATTTCTCTCCTTTCTGATTCATCCTCCACCCAGTGTCCAAAACAATCTTTCTAAATCATAGGTCCAACTACTTCCCTTAGAAAAATATCACGTGTCTTGCAATAGAGTGGAGTCATCCTTCTAGTAGAATATACTGCATCTATCATTGTTTTCCCTTTTGCTTTTGAAGAGGACCAGTGACATCATGGATGATGTCTTGCCTTGCACATCAATTGGATTTAAGTAAGGCAGAATTGCACAGTCATCAGCTTCACTTTATGTTCAGAGTCATCAAAGTCCAGTGGCAGAACAAAAGTGAGAACAACTGCTGATGGCTCGGGATGCAGTGGATGACCTTGGCCTTGAGCTCTAAGTGCTACACAGCCACTGCTTCAGCCACCGTAGTGGCCCTTGGAACAAACTGTTCTTCTCTGCCCATTCCATTGGGGGAAGTTTCACAGGTTTGGAATAGACATCCTTCTAATTCACTGATGGGTTACACTCAATCTGGATTAACCTTTCTGCAAGATGGTATTATGAGGGTGTAGACAGTGAGCATGCTGCAGCTTTTGACAGCTACAGATAAGAGGTAAGACTGCACCCATCAGGAAACAAGACTAAGGAGTCTGAGAGAGTTGGTGGAAGTAGCACCAAAAAGTGTGACCCTTGGCTTCAGAGAAAAGAGCTAATTATAAATTCAAAAAATAATTAGTTCTGGCCGTTGGGTGTTTATCTTCAGATAGAAACAGGTCTGGGGAGCCCAGCTGAGTGACCTGCCTAGCAATGAAACTACCCAGTGAGGAGCAGCATACAAATATGAAATGTTACCAGGATCCTGTAGTTGCAGAGCCCCGAGTAGCCTGGCCACATGTGCCTCCTTATATGTATCTCACTACCAGTGTACTTTTAAGTTTTTACCATTTCTTCTCACTGAAGCTGCATATATCATACATAAGGATGAAAGTTATTGGCCATACTGTATATTTCCTTCTCCAACCAGTTAGTTCCTCTTCATATAAATACCTGTGTGGATCTCTATAGAAATGGGACCAGGTTATGAGATTTACCCAGGACATTAACCAAATTTCCTGAAGTTAATAACTGCTTTAAACTATCCCAAATGGTTTCCTATCTATTATCTAATTTTTTTTCTTCACAATAAACCTCTAAGATTAATAGGACTGGCATCATTCCCATTCTACAGATGACACTGTTACTTGGAGAAACTGCTAAATAGTAAGGGGCTAACTTTGTTTCCTTTTTATATAGGGCTAATAAACAGACACATTAGGGTAATGCAGTATATAAAACAATCTTGAATTTCAGTGAAAATTTGGTAGTCTCATGTTACTTTTATGAATAAGATGGAGACATATGGGCTAGTTGATAATAGGTTGAATAACTGGGTCATATTAGTCTGGAGAAAAGTACCTAGTACCATGACCAAGAGATCTGTCCTTGACCCTGTTTTTTTTGACATTTTTATTACTGACTTGAATGGAGGTACAGAGAGCATACTCATTAATTTTGCAGATGACAAAAATCTGGGAGGAAGAGTTCACAGAATGGATGACAAAAATCAGAATCCAAGGAGAACTTCCTGGCTAGAACGATGGGCTGAATCTAATAATGTTACATTTAATTGGCATAACTGTAAAATCCTATGCTTGGGTTAATAGATCAACTTCACAAGAATGGAAGTAGGGAGCAATGAGGACCTAGATAGAAATTTGTGTGGAAAAAACCCCTCGGATTTTTAGTGGGACACACAAATCAGCAGAGTGATATAGGAACAAAACTAAGGGACAGGGTTCAGAAACTTGAAGAGTCTTAAAATTCAGTGGTTTAGGACCGCACCAGCTGAACTAAGAGCTGGTTTTTAAAATGCTTTGAGATCCTTTAATGGACAACAATGGGTAAGTGCCCCTTAATACTAAGTATAGATGTTGCTATTGCTACATTTGATTCTGCAGTGGGAAATACTACACTGCCCTATTTATCCCACATTCTATTCGTAACTATTGAAACTGTCACCATGTTCCACATTCCATTTTGCTATTATGTGTATTTCAAACCATTATAAAAATGGACTTGATTTTGTTCCTTTGAATGCTATTAAACTCTACCCATACCAGTAACAACATAGTTTCCATAGAAACTAATACACTTTAGAAAGGGTGAGTCTAGAGCTACCAAAGGAATTGGGAAGAAAGCAAATAGAAATTGGGGAAATATACACATACACATGAACACACAACACCATTACTGCTTGTCTGTGGTTGGACAGAGCCATATGGCATGACCACAATATAAGGCTGAGGAGGGAGTAGAGGGGCTGTCTTCTAGGATTTTATTGCCTTTCCTTAGATTAAAAACCTCATATGGTTCATCACTGCCCCAAACTGCTCATTCCAACACAGAGCACTAAAAACTTTATGCCATTGCAGGCCATTACAAGTCTCTCATTTATTCAGGATCCCCTGTGTTTTCTGCCCTCATTGGGTTCTGGAAATAATGATAAACATTTCTCAGTCCAATTGGAAGTTAAGAGAGACAGTGAGATAGAGAGAAGGGCAGTGCTACAGGGATAGAAAGGAGATTATGTTTCCTGGTTAGTTATTCATAATGGGCCACAGTGGTATCTCTAAGTTCTATTTAAAATTCCTGTTCCTATTCTTGATGGTGATTTTCATACAGCTTTAGAATTGCTGTCCCAAGAAAGCTAACAAGAATGGTAAAAGGGCCTTGAGATCATGCCATACAAGAAGTCACTGAAGGAACTGCTTGTTTTGGAGAAGAGGACACTTGGAGGCATACAAATACTGATGATCTTTTCTTTATATTTCCTTTTTTTCTTCACAGTATTTCTCCAATCTTTCCTGTTTTTGCTATTCTAACTCTTATAGTTTAGGACTTCTTTCATCACATTGAAGCTATTTCAACAATTTCTAAATTGTCCCTCAAAGGATTAGATTGAGATTTAATTTTTTCCCTTGCTTTTCTACATTTAAGCCACATACTATTGCCAGACTCACCTCTTCAAGCTTCTCTTTTCATGTTCTTGTTCAAAACTTTTCTCTGGCTTCCTATTGCCTATGCTGCAAAGTTCAAATGCATTCGCCTAAGCTCAAAGTGTCCAGAACTCAGCAGTAAATTAATGAACATTTATAAAACACATATCATGTACCAGATACCTTTCATACCACTCCCCTAGAAAATTTCCCACTTCAGTGAAACTGGTCTGTTTTTGTTTCCCAAAAAGATGCTATAGTCACTTCCCTTTCTTTTTCTTACCAATGATCTCAATCCTACCCTTATTTCAAGACCTGAGTTGAGCCTCATTTCCTCTGTGAAGCTTTCTCCAATTAAACTGGCCTACACTTAAGTCCCCTTCCTATGAACTATTTTCTATTTCACTAGCTGCCCGAATCACTCATTTGGCATTTAGCATTTGCTGCCTATGTAATTACATAAGCACATAGTAAGTATAAATGTTAGCTGTCATTATTTGTTTTTATGTGTATTTCCTGTTTCCATAGATAGATTATAAGCTCCTTGAGGAAGAAGTTAATTTCTTAACTTCTTCATCACTTCCTTAGTACTTAGCACAGTACTCCAAATATAGATGGTGATTAATATTTTTCCATTTGTTGAATGATGACTTGCTCTGGATATTTACATATTCCAGTCCTTTCCTTGGAATATCTTTCCTTTGTCTATTTCAATCAATCAATCAATCAGCATTTATTAAGTACCTAATATATTCCAAGTCCTATGCTGGTATGTAGTCTATGCCCTTAATGAGCTTACATTTTGTTGTGGGAGAAAATGTGTCTCTGCAAATTAGTAATTAGAGAAATTAGTATCTACAAAATTAAGACAAGATAATTTTGGAGAGTTATTAGTAGCTTGGGAAATCAGGAAAGGCTTTTGTTTCTTTGCTTTCTTTGAAAACTAAGTGACTCCAAATTCAGTTCCTTAGGGAGGCCCTTTGACTGATCCACTCAAATTTGATCTTTTATTTTTTTTGGAATGCTTTCTGTATGCAACACACTATTATACACAGAGGGAAATATGAGAAAGTATAAGACATTATCTCTTCCCTCAAGGAGCTCACAATCTAGTTAGGGTGACAGGACATACCCATAAAAAAGGTGAATAATGGTATAAGTAGGATTTGGTTAAGTTAGAAAACCATCCCTCACTTTTGTCAAGATGATTGGCTCTGCAGCAACAATCAAGCAAGTGGATCTAAGAATTGCCAGCCCAGAAGTCCCACTTTTTCTCTGTTTTTCTATATATCAGCAGGGAACCTCAGCATAGGAGGGAAAGATCTGGTTCAGTCTTCAGGACTATTGCCTATCCTAATATGATAATAATTGAAGAATTTTTCTCAGGGATTTATTTGATCCTGGTATATGCAGTATGAAGGAATTCTTAGAATCATAAAATCTTAAAGTTAGAAGGAAGTCTTAAAAATCCTCTGGTCCAACCAGTATTCGGTGCATTAGTCTCATCTAATACATTTTGAAAAAAATCTTCTTTGATCTCTGAATAAGGACCCTCAGTGACCGGGGTTCATTACCCCTGACCAAGCCTATTCCATTTTGGACATCTTTGTTTTTGAGTTAGTTCAGTCATGTCGGATTCTCTTTGAGCCCATTTGGGAATGGTTTATCATTTCCTTCTCCAGCTCATTTTACACATGAGGAAACTGCATGTTAGGTGACTTATCTAGGGTCACAGAGCTAGGAAGTGTCTGAGGCCACATTTGAACTCACATTCTCTTGACTCCTCTATCCACTGCACCACCTAGCTATCCTTTTGGATACCTTTAACTATTGGGAAGTTTTTATTTATGTCCAGTTGAAATTGGCCTCGTACATACAACGTCCACTCATTAGTTATTTTTGCTCTCCAAAGGCTAAGTCCTATCTGTGCAAATTTGATTAAATCAGTCAAGTTCTATGGGCCTGTGTTTTTTCAACTCTGATTTATGAAGGGGTTTAAGTATATCTATTACTTATTAATTATTAATTAGATTATTTTATAGACTATTAGACTATTAATAGACTATAGACTATTAATAGATATTAATTATATCTATTGATATAACCAACAATATTTTAGTTCTTTTCATTGCCACATCAAATGGTTGGCTTGCATTGGGATTATAGCACACTAAAATCTCTAGGTCTTTTTTTTTATACAGTTGTTATTGTTTAGTTGTTTCTGGCAGGTCTCAGTCCCTGTGACATTTCTTTTTCAGCTCATTTTACAAACATAGAAACTGAAGCAAACAGGGATAAATGACTTGTGCAGGGTCATATAGCTAGTCTAAGCTGGATTTGAATGCCCGTTTTCTTGACTCAGGCCTGGTACTCAGGCACCTAGAACTGTTTTAATCATGTCCAGCTTCCTCATCCCACATCTGTATAGGTGAGTTTTGAACCTGTGTGTAGGTATCCCTATTAGATGTCATCTTGTGTATTTCAGGTTTGATTTGGTTATTGATCCTTTTAGCTATTCCTCCATTTTTGGAGGGTATTAAGTGCTCAGTCTTTTCTGAGGGTATTAAGTGCTCAGTCTTTTCTAGGATAGAAGAAATAAGTTCCTGGACCCGTCAGGAAGACCAACTTGGAGGAAAGGGGCTGAAAAAGGGGATATGTAAAGAACAATTAGAAACCTCAATTACACCAAGGAAGGAGAAGGGAAATGGCAGGTCTGTCATTCCCGGATGCTGTGTGAATTAAATAACTATCATAAAGTGCCCTGGAAATTGGAGTCCCACCATAAATAATAAACAGGAGCAAAATACAAATAACCCACTATGCAGCCCCAGAGGAAGAAAACACATCAGCAAGAAAAATGAAATAAGAAAAATGCACCAAAAAGGCTCCAGCTAACAAAATGGCAGTATTAGCCAACATCCCGGGGGCTCAGAAAGGGAGTGAGGAATGGTCTTGAGAAAATGATTGCAGGCCCTTGGCCATAAGTCAGGATTGTGGTGGCTGCCACAGTTAGTATGGGACAAATACCACAGTGGAACCAGGCACAGTCCTACTATATCATGATGCTAGGCCCAGTTCCCAAACTGGCATCATTCCCTTTCTCTGGAAGAGTACAGATGGCTCCTTAGGTCACTGGGCAAAGGCTGCTCTGGCATCCTCTGGGCTAGCACCACCCTGACTACAGCTGACTGTGGCGCTGAATCATGAGTCTCTGTAGACTCTGTAGTCTTGTATTAACTTTGAAGGCCTAGGAAACATGAATCTAGCTTCTAGAGCACTGAGCATGTAGTCCTTAGATTTTCTAGTGCTACACAAACCTTCTTTTGATGCTTTCAAAGCACTTTAAGACATAGAAGGGAAGACATAGAAAAGTCTTTCTGTATTGTTGAGTTGAATTTTAGAGCTGGAAGGAAATATGGAAGCATCTATTCCAACCCTTTCACTGTGGGATGGAGAAACTGAGGCAGAGAGATAAAGTGATTTGCCTAAAGTCACCTAGTGAGTTGGTGGCAAAGCTCGGGCAAGGTAGAGTGCAAGTGGATTGCCTTCCAATTAAGTGTTCTCTCTGTACCATGTTACTCATGCTTTGACTCCATTGTCCACCTTCCACTCCACAGGGGAAGGGAAGAGAAAAAGGAAGAACCATGTTTATTTTAATTGGATGGGGAAACTGACAAACAGCAAGACAAAGTCTTCCAGTTTATATCCCGTAACATTTATGGGCTACTGAGGACTCAGGTACTTACATTCTAGAGCATCTTGTTAACAGGCTTTATAACCAACTGCCTGTCACCATGAAATCATGCCCAAATTTCTTCCTAAGCGGTTCAAAGGAGGTAACAGCTTCCTATATTGTAGGTTTTTCACAAGTGGTTGTTGAAAGTTTGTTGAATCTATTTCCAGGGACCCAGTGGACATTGACCTTGACTTGGAACACAGTGTAGTTTAGGGGGATACCCCGCTTTTGTCCTTTTTTAAGTCTACAACATTCTCTGAGGCTGGGGAATTAGGTATTTAATGGAGACTCCTTTCTGGCCATCCTCCTGGGATGCAGGGCTTGCTCATTTAATTGACTCAACAGCCCTTTTATGTCCTTTCTCCTACTAAGTGATGGAGAGGGGCACTCCAGCCCTTCTACTGTCTCTGAAATATTGTCGTCAGATAAAGAACAAAACGCTCACATCCACAGCATCCTAGGACACACCTCTCCGAATCACTTGCAATTGTTTCTTCTCTGAAAGATAAAAGTGATAAGGCTGGAGGGCATATCCACTTTCCCACCACAGTGCTGAGAAGAGGAGAGCACCGAGCCAATTGCTCCTTGCTACTTGAGAAGTGGAGAGACTGTGTTGGCAATTTGCTCCTTTCTACCTTGCAAAAAGTGGGAAAGGGCACCCCCTGCAAACTGGAATCTTTGAGAACTCTAATGGAGGTTGGATTGCTCATCCTCTTTCCATTTTCTGTCTGTCCAGGCAACAGAGCTGAAAATCGGATTTCTTAGATCGCCAGGCACCCTCCTCACAAACTGCCCTTCTTGGGAAGGGCCAGGATCCAGCCCTATCTTGACTTCTGTTCTCCATCAAGACTTACTTGTTTAGTATCCTGTACTGTTAGGATTTTGCTCTTAGTTAGATTAACTAATTTAAGTGAGGAAGTATTGTGAAGAGTGCTTGCAAATGAAGTAAGTACAAAGTTCTGGATTTGAATCAATATTAATTGTGTGAACATGAAAATATCACTTTGGTTTTCTGAGCCTCAATTTCTTTAGCTATAAAATGGGATGATGATAAAATTCACAAGGTTGTTACAAGGAAAACATTTTATAGACCTTAAAGTATGGTATAAATTTGAGTTACTATTATTATGTTTATGTACCCTTTCCTTTTCTTCCCTTCCAAGTAAGGTATAGCTCTAAAGAGGTTCTGGAGACAATGACAAACCAAAGGGGTGAAGATTTTATGATTATTGTATTTATAGTGCCTAGCTCAGTGTCTTGTAAATAATTTTGTGGTTTTGTCATCTTTTCAATTGTGTCCAATTCTTTGTGAGCTCATTTTGGATTTTTTTGGAAAGATACTGGAGTGATTTCCAATTTCTTCTTCAGCTCATTTTATAGATGAGGAAACTGAGGCAAATAGGGGTAAGTGACTTGCCTAGGATCACACAGCTAATAAGTGTCACAAGTGTCTGAGGCCAGATTTGAACTCAAGATGATGAGTTTTTTGACTCCAAAGACCTGGCATTGTATCCACTGCACTACCTACCTTCTTCTCTCTCCCTCCCTGTCTCTCTCATTCTCTCTCTCTCTTTCTCTCTCTCTCTCTCTCTCTCTCTCTCTCTCTCTCTCTCTCTCTCTATATATATATATATATATATATATATGGTATTTAATACATGTTTATTGAAATATAATGAACTGCATCTCTCTACTGATAGGACTTTAAAGCATCATGAAAAATCAAAGAGAAAAACTGTTGGAATGGGGGATGGGAAATCTTTCAAATAATATCTCAGGGAACTGTCTTCTAGGTTTATGAGTAAAAACAGTCTATATTAAAATTGTATTGTAAAGTTTACCAAGCACCTGACATATTTTAATATTTACATACATATTTCTATATTGTCTAGCCTTCTAATTCTTTAGTCTCATTAAATCCCATGACCATATCCTTCACTCTCTCTCAGATATAGATAGGGATAATTACATACTAGATCTTATATCATAAGTGTTTCACTTCCCTAATGAGAATCTCTGGCATTCTCTAATCTGACCAGAGCCTCCTATCATTCCACCAATCCCTATGTGCTACTGCTCCTAAAACTTTCACTCTCATCAATCTCTCCAACCCCTACACCCTATAGTAACTTTCAGGCCATTATACCCACCATAACTTCATTTTCTTCCCTCACCATTCTTGACAAAGTAGGTAAACATTTCAAATATTCACTGTTTTCTTCTCTCTAATTCTGTAACCCTACGTTCTATGATCACTCATTTCTTGCCAAACCTGGGCCCCGGATCATTCCCATTATCTGTCTCCTCTACTCCTATTCATGAGCTACTGACTATTACTGGAGGAAGCCTCATCACTGTTATAACTGGGTAAATTGCAAAGTCAGATTATTCAACTCAAAACTAGATGTTCCTGCAGCATCGTAGTCCCTTTATTCCTCCCCAATTTATCTTTCCACAGAAAATATTCCAAACCTTCTCTTTTCTTCTTAAGCCTCCCACACTACTCTTCCCTCCTTTCTCAGCTGAAAGTCTTACATCTTACCTTACTGAGAAAATAGAAGCTACTTGATGTGACTTTCCTTTCTCTGTTTTCTTCTTAAAATACCTTAACAACACCTTTCTTTCTCTCCTTTTTCCTCTCATTTTTAACAAGAAAGAAATTGTTCTCCTTTCCAAGGCCAACCCCTTTGTCCATATTCTTGACATCCTCTTATTTTCTCTAGAGATTGTATCTTCAATCATCCTGCCTCCTTAATGACATCAGCTTCTCTTTATCCAATGGTTTCTTCTTTACTTTCTTCAAATATGCATCTCTACTCCATCATTCTAAAAATCTTTGCTAGATACTACCATCCCCGAGGCTATTGTTCTATATTCTTTCATTTTATTGTACAAACTCCTTGACAAATCTCTCTATTCCTAGCTACTCTGATCAAGTCAGTGATCCAAGACAATTCCAAAGGACTCATGATAAAAAATGCTATCCACTTCCAGAGAAACATGTGATGAACTTTGAATGCAAATATTAGTATGCTTTTAAAATTTTCTTCCTATTTCTTGCTATTTTTTTGCAACATGGCTAATATGGAAATATGTTTTGTACAACTTCCCATTTATAACTGACATACTGCTTATCTTTTCAAGGGGTTGGGAAGAAGAAAGAGAGGGAGAAAGAGAATCTGAAATTCAAAATTAAGAAAAAATAAATATTAAACATTTTCACAAATAATTTGGAAATATTTAATGAAATAAATGAAATATATTTTAAGAAAGTTTTTATACTACTCATTGCCTTCATTTCTTCCCTCAATAATTTCTCATCCCTTTGCAATCTGGTTTCCTATTTCATCACTCAAATGAAAAAAAAACATTTTTTTAAAGTTAGGGAAGCTAAATGACATACTGTAGAGAATGCTAGGCCTAGAACCAGGAAAACTCTATCTTCTTGAGTTCAAATCTGGCCTCAGACACTTACTAGCTGTGTGATTCTAGATAAATCACTTAACTTTTGCTTCCAGTTCCTTCATATGTAAAATGAGCTGGAGAAGAAAATGGTAAATCACTCCAATATTTTTGTCAAGAAAACCCCAAATGGGATCATGATTTGGACATGACTGAAAACAAGAGAACAACAACAACCAACAACAAAGTTACCAATGATCTTTCAATCATCAAATATCTTTTCTCAGTTATCATCCTTCTCAATCTATAGTCTTCACTTGATGCTGTTTATCACCTTTTCTTGTATGTTCTCTCTTTCCTTTTTTTCTTTTGTTGTGTGTATGTGCAGCACTATTTTGTTATTACCTCATGTACTTAAGCACTTCTATGAAGATGAAAACCTAGTATTAATGTTTTTATCTATATAAAATCTATCTATCAGGATTCAATCTCTTCCGTGAGCTTCAGCTCCATTTCAACAATTATCCTTTTATTTTATTTTATTTTATTTTATTTTATTTTATTTTTATATTTTTTAATAACTTTTTATTGACAGAGCCCATGCCTGGGTAATTTTTTTTACAACATTATCCCTTGCACTCACTTCTGTTCCGACTTTTCCTCTCTCTCCCTTCACCCCCTCCCCCAAATGTCAAGCAGTCCTATACAAGTTAAATATGTCACAGTGTATCCTAGATACAAATTATCTATTAAACATTCCAAATTGGATTTCCTATAGACACTTCAAATTTAACATATCAAAAACTGAACTCAATTTTTGCTTTTAATTCTTCTTATCTTCTAAACGTTTGACTCTTCCTTTGGAAGCACTATCATTCTTCCAATATTCCAACAAATTCAAATAAATTTATATTATTCTTAACTCCCCACGATAGTATCCCCACATCAAGGAAAGCCCTGTGCTCTATGACTAAAGCAGAATTATAGCAGCTTAAAAGAAACATGAAATGTCCAAATTTAGAGAGATCTGCAGTTTAAATGATCATGTAGACTGTTTGTACCTGACCTCTGGTAGTGCTTTCCAAGCTTGTATTGGTCTGATAATACATTGCCAGGCATACCTTACCTAGACTCCCAACACAATAATGTCTTTTTGGTCCTCTTCAAGGATGAAAGGTAATAACCAACCAATCAACCCTCTTTGATCCCACATATGCAATTAGTTGCCAAATTTTGTCATTTCTATGTCTACAACACCTCTCACATCTGGTCTCTTCTCTCTACTCTCAGGAGCTTGGGACATTAGAAGGATAGTGTTTAACAGGAACAATGAAGTTTGGAAGAGGAGTGGGTAGAGAAGCAGGGTTCACATGCTGCTGGCTCAGGAAGGGAGAACCTTTGGGCATAAGCAAAATTTGACCTACATATCTTCTACCCTCACTGCAGATCACTGTCTTCACTCCTAGCTCTTTCCATTTACCAAATAATCTGTGTCTCAACTGCTTAAGTATGGATTTGGCACTCAGGTTGTAATACTGATATAGGTATGGGAGGAAACCTGGAAACTGGAAGAGAGGTGAGATCTATATAAGTAGTTAACACACAAGGAACCCCTTCTAATAGGTTCTATTTTAGTTAGTGTGATTTAAAGATTGGACAAACTTAATCTCCTTACTTTCTTTTGAATCCCTATTCGGCTTTAGCTTCCTTCTCTCTTTCACTTTGCCCTCTTCTTGGTCTCTCTTGTCTTATCTCATTTCCTCCCTAGTTTTTCTTTGCTCATATCTTTGTTCTAAGCCTGATTCACTTTGGATGTTTTGGAGCTAAAAAGCCAAAGAATGAACACACACACACACACACACACACACACACACACACACACATTGAGTGTCAACCCACCTTCAACCTTTATTCTTATAAAGGCTGCAGATTCAATGCAGAAGCTATTAAATACTCCCCAATAGAGCAAACCTTGCATTGACTATCACATGTCTCCTTAAACGATCTTTGAATAGCATTTTCTTTTTATTGCTTTGTGTAGTTTAACAGCTCCAATTGCTATTACTCCAGCTTATGATAAACCCTGGATCTATAAAGCTTCCATTCATTCATTATTTCTCTCTTGCTTCTTCTGAAGTTATTTGTGTGTGTGTGTGTGTGTGTGTGTGTGTGTGTGTGTGTGTGTGTGGAAAGGGGAGGGGAGAGGAGATAAAAAGATATCAAATTAACAGAGAAACAAATGAAACCAAAGACAGGTTTTCCCCTGTGACAAACCCTCTATTAGATACTGTTAAGCCAAACAAACAAGCTTTAGTGTAGCATAAGTGGGTCTTTTATATTTATTCTAAATTAGAAACAAAATTATCACCACCTTATCTTTAATGGAAGAAGCAGTTAATTGTTCTTATATCTCACTAATTTCAGTGTTGGGAGAAAAAGAATTATTTTTATTATTTTCTAATTGTTCAGCTATACCAAGGTATTGTATTATATAGTATAGAAGGAACAAGTGCTTTTTGTTCCTTTGTGATGTATGTCATGGCTATGATGCCACTCAATTATTAATAGGCACAAGTTATAATTATTCTGGATTTTAGTATGAGATAATTACAAACTATAAAAACAACTTCCCTCTGCCTGGAGATGCCTTTTCTTTTCTGTAGTCATAGTAGGTCAGCTAGGTGGCACTGAGATAAAGTGGATAAAGCACTGGGCTTGGTATCAGAAAGACTCATTTTCATGACTTCAAATCTGGCCTCAGGCACTTATTAGCTGTGTGACTCTGGTCAAGTCACTTAACCCCATTTGCCTTAGTTCCTCATCTGTAAAATGAGCTGGAGAAGGAAATAGTAAATCACTCCAGTATCTTTGCCAAGAAAACCCCAAATGAGGTCCTGAAGAGTTGGACACAGATGAAAAACATCTGAACAAAAACAAGACATAGCAGAATCTGGACTTAGAAGTTTCAAAAAGAAGGGAAAGTGCTTGAAAATTGAATCTGAAAAAATGATAGAGTGATAGGACTATTTAAAAATGGAAAAGATCATTGAGGTACTGAGGATCCTATTATCATCACTTACTTTCTCCCTATCTATATATTCTGAGACTCTGAGGCTGCTTATCTCATGCTTAAAATCTATTCTCATCCTGTCCCTTGATTGTTAACTGAAACCTCAACATCATTGTACAAGAATCTTTTGCTTTCTGCATACTTCTCCCCCTCTTTTTCTCTCCATCTCCTCCCTTCTCTTCCTCTTTCTTTCTGTATCTGTGAGATTTCTTGAAATTGTGATATTTTATAATTCTGTGAGATATATGCATGTGAAGAGATCTGTGAACCTTTGCTACTGTTGATGTCTCAAATGTCTTATTCCCTGATTTTGATTTACTCTATGCTGATGAAGAATTGGTTACACACAAAGGGTGGTGGGAAGAGTACAAAGAAAAAAAATCTACTTTGTATACATATTAGAAGTGTGATATTCTGTTCTACTGATCCCAGGGGAGACCCTAAACATGAGATAGTTGGGACTTCTCCAGGGTTATTCTTGGCAGATGTAGCAATGGATGATGTAACTGTGGAAGGAGCACTAAATTTGACTTTGGAAGACCTCTGTCCCAATGCTTCTTATACTATTAATTGACTTCTATGGCTTAATTTTCTTTGTATTTAAAATTGTGGGATTGTATTAACCTATTTTTTAAATCTCTTATAGCTCTAAATTCCAATAACCTATGTAGCACCTAAGTGGGAGCAGAAAAAAAGAGGGGAATGATTCACTTTTTCATCAGGTTTGAAATCTGATTTTTCTGGGACTTGAATGATATGAATTATTGCACATCTAGAATGAGATAAGAGCTCATGGGTAAGGGGTTCAAATCCCAGTACTGCTCACGACAATTAGGTGTCTTTACTTTGTTTGCACAAACAAACAAAAAATTTGAACACCAGGTTCAAATTTTGTGAAAAGTATGAGCACTTTCAGAACCATGGACAGCACCACAAGCTGTTGTGTGTAGGTGATAGAATCTGAGAGTTGGAAGGAATCTTAAAAATTAATCATCTAATGCAATCATCACTTTATAGATGAGGAGACTGAAAACTCCAGAGATTAAACCATGGTTTCAAAGTTACACAATTTATGTGAAATGGGACTATAACCCAAACCTCCTGACTCCCAATTCATTATATTAGCTTGCCTTGTCTTATTTATTCTACTCTCTCCCTCTCTCCCCCATTCCCTTTCTGTCTCCCCCTTTATTAATCTCTTTCTTTCCCTCTCTCCCTTTTCTCCCCTTGGCTTCTTTTCTACCATTCTATTTAGAAGGGAGAAGCAGTTGCAGTGAATGCTCCTTTCCTGGTGTGCTTCTCAAAGATTTTCATCATACATGGGAAGGGAGGACTCTGGTGGGCACTCTGGAATAGCTTCTACTTTGCCTTGACAGGTGAAAACCAGGGAAGTGACTTCCCCCCACTAATTAATTGCTCCTGTTTATAATTTAGAGCATGACAATCACTGTAATAGCAATAAGATCTGAAGCTAGCAAGACATTGAGCCCAGAAAAGGGCGTAGGTCAGATGAGGTGACAGTTAACAGGTCAGAGGAGAGCATCCAAGGAGTTAGGAAGATGGAACTGGTTACTGGTATGCTATTCAAAATCTGGGCAGGGTAGAGATATTATTGTGCTATCCTCTCCTTCCTTCTCTCTTTTCCTGAAATTGGGTCAGAAGGAACCTTTGGAGTCCCCTCATTCCTTTCTAATGAGGGATCCTTGATTTGCAAGGGGGAAACTTACTCATAGGAATCCAAGCTAGTGGTAAGGGAAAACTTCATCTGTCTGATTTTAATTAATAAATGACATCCGCAGCTATTGTTTATCCACTTTTGAATCTTAACAAACAGTCTGTGACATCTGATAGAGTAGGTTATTAGCAGTATGGAGACAGATGGTAGAAGACTAAAGTGAATGCTTCTTTATTGCAATGTGACCATAAGTGAGAATACTCCTTCTGCCTCCCCCAGCCACCCACACCTCATCTCATAGGACTCCCAGAGAACACTTTCCCAGCTCTCTTGTGATTAAGACCATCTGTGGAGAGAGCCCAGAACAAGGTAAAGGTAGAAGGGCTTAAATTAGAAGCAGTATGAAGGTAGTATTAGTTGATCTCCAAGGTCATTCCAGGCTCTAAAAAACTTCTATGTTTGTAACATTTGGGGTTATTGGAGAATTGAGAAAAGGAGATGGAATTTGGTTGTAAAGTTCTCAAGAGCAAGGACTATGTATCTTCTTCCTTTTTTTCATTTCCCTTAAAATGCCCCACACTGAGTTATTAATTCAACAGTAACTCAACTAAATGTGGAAATATATTTAGAAGAATTGCACATATTTAACCCACATTGGGTTACTTGCTATCTAAGGGAGGGGAAAAGTGGGGGGGGGAGAAAGATGTGGAACATAAGGTTTTGTGAGAGTGAATGTTGAAAACTATCTTTGCATGTATTTTGAAAAATAAAAAGCTATTATAAAATTTTTAAAAATTAATATATACTTGAGGATAAATAAAATATTACATTAAAAACAGTTAATCATCAAATGTGAATAAATGTGGAAGAAAGACAGTATGGATATAAAATTAGATAAGAATAGGCAGTGGAAAAAAGGTGATAAATTTAGAATGGCCTGAGTTTAGAGCAGATATCTGAATGGAAGTACAAGAGGAAAGATGTAGAAATAATGGTAAAGATAGAAAGAAATATAGCAAAAGAATGAACTTCAGAAATGTTAGGAAACATAACTGAAAAAAAGAGAACAGCTTACATTTCTATAAGGCTTTAAGGTTTATGAAAAATTTCCCTTACAATAAGCTTATTGAGGTAGGTAGTACATGACATCTTTGTTTTTATAGATAAGGAAACTGAGGTTCAGAGAGGGAAGTAGCTTGCCTAGAGTTATATATGATTAATAATAGTCAGAATTTGAACCTGTGTCCTCTTCTTCCAAATACAGTGTGCTTTTCAAAACACCACAGTGAATAAACAGTCCATTATTTTCTCTCTATGAGTCCCTAGGCCCCTTCTGTTTCTTTTTTAGAAAGCATTTTTAGTAAGAGTAATAATAACAATCATTCATACTCATATAGTGCTTTAAGGTTTACAAAGCAATTTTCTCATGACATCCCTGAGATAGACTAAGTATTTTATAGATGAAATGAAGGCTCAGAAAGGTTATGTAATTTGCCCATGGTCAGTCATTCATTATTTCTGGAACATAATTGTTTCCCTCCCAATGACTCTCTCAGGGGACAGTTAAGTCTTCACTGACCTTCATTCATCCTCCGGAACTTTTCTTTGGACATGTACCCCAGCACCAGACAGCATCCTCTCTTCTGGAGTCCAAGTTCTGGAAGGAAGCACATGGTAGGATGAGTCAAAAATGAGAAATGTGAAAACCTTATCTTTGGAAACTGAGGTATATATTGGGGGGGGGGAGGTAAGGAGGCCCTCCCAGACAAATTGGGATAAGACTTCTTTTCTCAGATACTCCAGGAAGAAGTCTCCAGAGGGAATATGACTTTTAGAGAATACCCACTCCTATATTCTCTGAATCCCTTTAAAGTTATTCCCCAGAAGGCAACGAGGCACTAATAAAGCAAAATCCAGAGTCCTATCAACAACTATTCACTTAGTAGGTTATCATGACCAGACTCAGAGAAGGAACTTAGTAGTATAAACTCAGAGATTAGCAGATTTTTTTCAGATGTGGGCAGGAGTTTGACATCAATGTGGGGAAAAGGATTTGCATTAGAGACACAAAGGTGCAAATGCCAAAAGACTACAATTGGTACATTTGAGGGAAAGCTTTAAGGACTGGGGAAAATTCTGGACATCACTTAGTTCACAGCACACATAATTAGTCATTGTCACCAACATGTATTGAAAAACTGAGGATATAAGACAGACTTCTTGCCCTTGAGAGGCTCACAATCTAGTTAGGGAGATTTGACAGAGATTTTTAAAAAGATAAGGAACACAAAGTGGCTGGTGTTGTATCAATCTGATGTGCACTATTATGTAAACTAGCATGTTTTTAAAAAGAATTAATAACTAATGTTTATGTTGGCAAGTAGGTGGATCAGTAAAATGAGGGAGTGAAAGTAACTCGTCTTCCTGAGTTCAAATATGACCGCAGATACTTATTAGCTCTGTGACCCTGAGCATGTCACTTAATCCTGTTTGCCTCAATTTCCTCATCTATAAAATATAAAATGAGCTGGAGAAGGAAATGGTCAACCACTCCGGTGTCTTTGCCAAGAAACCCCAAATAGGGTCATAAAGAGTCGGACATAATTGAAAAAACTGAACAACAATATTTATGTAGTACTTGAAGGTTTGCAAACCATTTCACACAGATTATTTGATTTCTATAACAATCTTGTGAAATACCATAGATGCAATTGTTAGAGATTTCCCCTTTCTTTAGGGGATCCTGTGCTGTATAAGGCTGCCTGGATCAAAGCCCCTTTGATGTTTACTTATTATATTTGTGGAGTCTTTCTATTTTACAGATGAGGCTGAGTTATGTTTAGAGCACACAGCAGGTAAATGCCTGAGGCATAATTTGAACTCAGGTCTTCTTATTCACCATCCCTTACAATTACCTTTAGAAAAACCTCTTCATGATGGTACCACCCACCTTGGTCTGCAGCCAAGGATAGAGGTGACACTGCTTTAATCACCAGAAATCACTTCCTGTCCTTAGCTCTGAAACTAGCTCAAATAACCAGGATATGGAACAACAGTTTTACACCTTCTGGTACTTCTATAGAATGTCACAGCTTACTTTGGAGGATGCTTTCCTCACAAGAACTCTGAGGGACATAGCACAAGTGTGATTATCTTCCTTTTCCAGATGAGGAAAGAAACCTTCAGAGGGGGTTTAGCCAAGATTAAACAATTAGTAAATATGAGAGCTGAGACTTGATCTTAGTCTCAAGTCCACTGCTCTTTCCAGTAAGAAGTCACCAAGCAGCGTCACTTCCCCATCTTTTTCCGGCTTTCTCCCAGACTTCTCTGGGTATCCAGCTGCTCCCTAGATAGGTCTCTAAAAAGAAGGAAAAAAGTACTGAATGCTGAGCCATGGCTGCTTCCTCCAAGACCTGATCTTGATTTGGTCTGTATTTCAGCTCTTAAACCATGGTCAGGGTGGGCACCTGCTGGAGCCTCCTCCCCACCCGGCCCTCACTCCAACCGAAGCAGGATGAAAGGGAGAGCAGGGCCCGTGACAGACAGCTAAATCAAACTTGGGGGCTCTTGCCCCAGAGAAAGGAAATGCAGGGCTTGCAATGGCAGGATACCATGGCCCGGGGGGATCACTAGCTTTGATCTTTTGATTCTTTAAAGGGGCTTATTGACTATCAGTAAAGAGCAGAGAAGCAGATCTAAGTGTGGCTTTTCTAAAGGCACTCACGTCTTGCTTTCTTTTTTTCCTGCACATTGACGCATCTGAAGGCACAGCCAACACGCTCTCACTTCAAACAAACCTCCTTCTCAGACGCCCAAATTGGCGATGTTAAGTTCTCTCATCCAAGGCCTTGGCCCTTTCTTTAGGGGATCCTGTGCTGTATAGGGCTGCCTGGATCAAAGCCCCTTTGATGTTTACTTACTATATTTGTGGATTCTTTCTAACATCATCTTCAAGAAGCAAGAATCCAGACTGCCTAGAAGGGGCAAGCGGAAGTATAAGCGACACAGAATTTTAGTGGAACAATAGCTTCTCAACAGAGACTGCAATGAAGGCCTGAACACCCTGACAATGAGCATAGTTAACTATCCCATCATGATTGCATATGCATTGTCACTGGAATGATACAATTGCTGACAATGTCTATTATATTTTTCATTGGATTTTTATGATCATCTTAAAGCACATCTCTAATGTCTTCTAATTAAAGAAAGGGAGAGGGAGAGAGAGACAGAGACAGGAGAGAGAGTCAGAGAGGAGAGAAAGACAGAGAAATAGAGAGAGAGACAGAAAGAGACACACAGAGAGACAAACACAGAGAAAGAGAGACAGAGATAGAGGCAGAGAGACTCAGAGACAGAGATACAGAGACACACAGAAACAGCGACAGAAAGAGACAGAGACAGAGAGAGAGAGACAGAGACCCAGAGAGACAAAGAGGAAAGACAGAGAAATAGAGACAGAGACAGAAAGAGACACACAGAGAGACAAACACAGAGACAGAGAGACAGAGACAGAGGCAGAGAGACAGAGACAGAGAGAGAGAGACAGAGACAGAGAGAGACAGAGACCAAGAGAGACAGAGACAGAGAGAGATAGAGACTGAGAGAGACAGAGAGAGAGAGAGAGAGCTCACCAGAGTGGAGGGAGGGAAGAAATGAAAGATTGGCAAGATGGGCAAGAGACCCTGGAATGCTTTTGAGACTGGACTCAGTCTATCCTCTGGTCTTGAAGTAATATAACACAGCTTCAAGGAAGAGAAAGGAGGAATCAATTTCCCAGGGAATATTTTTTGGGAGGGGGGATAAGCAGAAAATTAGAGCTTGGGATGATCGAAGAGCCCACACCTAATAGCTGTGAAAATCTGCACTAGGACTTTCTGACTGACATTATTCTGTGATTCTATTCTGGGACTCCACTGCCTTATAGTTTTGTCTTTATAACTGTCCCCCTTTGTGTCTAATACAAAGTCACTGCTTCTTGATTGTCTCACTGACTGTAGTGTTTTATTGTTGACAAGGCTTACTTTCTCTGTAAGGATGAGAAACCTGATGTTTCTCAGAGAGAAGTGATTTACCCATGGTTATACAGGTAATGAGTGTCTGAGTTAGGATTCAAATTCAGTTCTTTGGGTTTTAAATACAAGGCCATGTCTATTCTACAACACTTCTTGTTTATAAACATGCCATTCCACTGGGTAATTTAATTAAAATCTCCAAACATTTATTGAGCTCCTATGGGGTTCAGGCTTCAATGCTGGGTACCCATTGGAGGTGTGACAAAGATTAAATAAGACTTGGTCCTTGCCCTCATGAAGCTGACCATGCAGTGATCTGACATGGATTCTGGTATCCACTTTGCTTCGTTTTGCCTGTCAAGAGCTAAGCACACTAGGAAAGATATTACAAACTATCATTGTAACCAGGAGACTCGCTGACAACATCTGATTTTTGCAAATTAGCAAGAAAAGAAATTTTAAAAACCTGATTAATAAAAGAAATTGGGGATGCGGCAATTTTTCAATGTATGTGGCTCATTGAATTTGACATGTGTGAGTTAGTCTTAATTATTTAGGCGGCTACATTACCGGGCTCTAATAAGCAGACTGTGGAAAACTGCTAAATGAGAGGGTTTTTTTCTTGAGTGTATGCTGAGATGTTATTTTGGGTCTATGAAATACTTGAGAGAATGAGAAGGCTGAGGATTAGTGAAGTAAGGATGAACCGGCTTCCATTGTCATATTTCTACATATAGAGCTAAATTGAGGGCCCCAAACCACACATTAAAGAATTTTGTCTGTGTGATGGAGGAAAGGTCAGAAAAATTGCCAAGAATCTGAGGATGCTAGCAAAGACCCTGATCAAGCAGACTCATGGAACATTTGAACCTGGCGCAGGAGGGAACTTTAGAGATCATTTAGTTTAGCCCAATCATTTTACTGATGAGGCAGCTTATCCATAGTCACACAGCAAGTTAGTGATAGAGTTAAGACCAGAACCTTCTTATTTCCAGTCTAGCATTCTTCCTATAAAAAGGGAAAAAAATGAGATTCACCTGGGGGAAAAGTGAACTCAACCAGCATTTTCCCAGTACCAGGCACTGGGCTAAAGACTGGGGATACAAAGAAAGGAAAAACAACCCAAACCAACCAAACAACCCAGTCTTTACCCTCAAGGAATTCACAATCTAATGAAGGAGACAACATTCAAAGAATTACATTTGAAAAAGATATTGACAAGAGAAATTGGAGGAAAAAAATCCTCAAACCACTACTACTTGAGAGAAAGTGGATGATGAAAATGATAAGGGTGTGTGTGTGTGTGTGAGGGTTGTTGGGGGTGACAAGAAGAAACAAAGTTTTGTTTTTATGACTAATAGAAGCCAGTAAACCAGTCTCAAACATGTCAGGAGACATGATAATAGAATCAGTTAGCAAGGCAAACCCAGAGATTTCTCATTTTAGAATACAAAAGGAAAGGGATAGTCCAGTAGAATCAGGTCTTTGGGTTGAAGTCTTCTGAATTGAGTTATTACAGTATCAGAACCTACTAGACACATCAAATGAATAGAGGGGAGGATGACTGTGAGAGTAATACTGACTTCAGGTAAAAGAAGAAAACACAATGACTACAGTTTATAAAAGGTGAAATGGGAAGTGTAGTGAGTATAGTAATAATTGAAAAGAGACTTGAGCTTTGGGAAATATCAGTTTAACTGGTTGGATATTGTTTATTCAGGAGAAGAGAAGGCTAAGGGCTGACTGAACAACTCATAGACTCAAAAAGGAGAGTAATGGCTATCATTTTCCCATCCTTATCTTTGCTCCACAACGGGCAAAATGAGAAGAAATGTTCAGCAAAAGATTTCAATTAAAACAATTTTCAAACAATAGGATGAGACAATTGAATTGGTAATAATTGTTGCCATTTATATAAGCCTTTAAAATGCAAAATCACTTTACATAAATTTTTTCATTTGTATTTTATAGCTAGCCCATGAAGTAGGTATTGCAGACATAATCATCTCCTTTTTATAGATGGGGAAATAGACTCAATTATGACTTGTTCAAAGCAACACAGCTAATTGGAAGAAGAATTCAAATCCAGGTCTTTTAAACTCAAAATCTACCTATAAGGGAGATTTACATACATAAGAATGCTCTTTGCAACCCAAGGTATCATACCAACTCCTGCTTTCTGCTTGTCTCCTGGGGATGAGGGAAGGTGGCAGATTAGTTGCAGCATTGAGATTTCATTATTCTTAGGAAAAATCCATAATTATACTAGTATAGCCATCCTACCTCACATTTGCAGTTATACTTTTCAAAGTTATCTCAACCTCATGGCCCTTCAAGATTATAATGACAAGTATCAATAACTCCATTTTGCAGATGTGTTAGTGAGAAGTTAATGAGATGTGTAGATGAGAAGTTAAAGTATGCTATCAAGGTCACACTATCAGTTAGGAACAACAGTAAGATTAGAATCTAAGTCTTCCAACACTCAGTTCAATTTTCTTTCAGATAAAGGGCAGGACTCTTTAAAGGCAGTGCTGTGTAGTGGAAAGAACACTGGAATTAAATCAAAGGGTCTGGGTTCAAGTTCTAACTTCATTAACTACCTGTGTGACCTTGGGCAAGAAACAACTTCTCTAAACTTCAGGTTTCTTTTTTTTTTTGAAAAATTTAAGAGGGTTTCTTATTTTTGGAAGTTTTAATAATAGCCTTTTATTTTTAAAACACATGCAAAGATAACCTTCGACATTTGCCCCTGCAAAACCCTGTGCTCCAAACTTTTTTCCCTCCCTTTCTCCTCCCCTTGCCCCAGACCGCAAGCAATCCAATATAAGTTAAACATGTGCAACTCTTCCAAATATACCCTTCAGATATACCATGCTGCACAAGAAAAATCAGATCAAAAAGGAAAAAAAAGCAAGAAAAAAGAAAGCAAACAACATCAACAAAAAGTGAAAATACCATGCTGTGATCCACATTCAGTCTCATTTCTCTGGAACCCAGGTACCATAAGGATTTTGTCTTTGGCAGTCTATCTCAAGGAGCCAGTCACTCTTCACATTCAGTGAATGA
Organism: Sarcophilus harrisii; assembly: GCF_902635505.1. NCBI lineage: Eukaryota > Metazoa > Chordata > Mammalia > Dasyuromorphia > Dasyuridae > Sarcophilus > Sarcophilus harrisii. The sequence continues at coordinate 458,761,251 of NC_045428.1, read as the reverse complement.
ACCCATCAGTAACCTTTGGATGAAGAAGACTACAATGTCCTTACAATCTTCCTCATAACTAGCCCTCCTTATCCTCTTTCCCTTTCTGCACTCCTGAACTTCCCATTGTGTCTTTTTATGAAGCATCATTTCTTACAGGCTGTTCCCATCAGTGCTCTATAAAAGTTACTCTGAAACCTTATCCTTTCCTAACCAAACTCAAAGCTACTGGAAGTGAACACGGTCTTGAATATCTATTGAATAAGAAATAAAATATTATTGATCCTCGTCAACCTCAGATGAACACTGAAGCATGTGTTTGCAAATGGAAGGAAGAACCAGACTATTTTTATTCATAGCACATCTGACACAAACATGCAAGTACATAGTGTTGCCTTCTTCACTGGGGAAACCTAGAGTGGCCTCTGTTAATTGAGAATTAAATAGTGTAATTGCCCTTTAGTACTAAACAAATATTGACACATTAGCCACAACTGAGGATTCTTTAAAAAAAATTAGTGATAAGGAAGTCTAAGAAGGTGGAAATTAGTTTGAGAAGTGGCAAAGCTCAGGGTCCCATAGCACTCCTCAGATAGCCAGGAGAGAGATGGTCATCTGTCCCCATTCACTAGGACAAAATCATACCCTCTCTGAAGGTCTGCAGTATATAGCAAAGGATTTCAGATAGTTAAGGAAGAATGTTTGGACTGGAATTCTTAACCCTGTGGTCCATAAACTTGTTTTAAAAAATATCTTGATAACTGTATTTTGAAATGATTGCTTTCCTTTGAAATCTCTTATGCACTTTATTTGATAATTTAAAAATATACCTAATTTGATTATGCGTTGCTTTATTGTGCTTCACAGATATTGTGATTATGCATTCATTCATTTTACAAATTTAAGGTTTGTAGCAACCTTGAATCAAGCAAGTGTATTGGCACCATTTTTTCCAACAGCATATGCTCACATTATGTCTTCGTGTCACATTTTGGTAATTCTTACAACATTTAAAGCACCTTCATTATTATTATATCAGTTATGGTGATCTGTGACCAGCAATCTTGATGTTATTATTGTGCTTGTTTTGAGGCACCATAAACCATGGCCAAAAAAGATGAAGAACTTCATTTAAAAATTATGTGTGTTGACTGCTCCACTGACTCAGCATTCCCATCTCTCTTCCTCTCCTTGGATTTCCCTATTCCCAAGTCACACCAACATCAAAATTAGGCCAATTAATAACTTTAGAAGTGGAAGGAAGAGTCAACTGATGAGGCAAACTTGATTATTTTGTCATTTTAAAAAATTGGCACAGCCATCTCAACCTTCAGCAACTACTACTTTGATAAGTCAGCAGCTGTCAAGATTGAGGCAAAACTCTATACCAGCAAAAAGATTACAACTAAAGACTGAGATGAATGATGGTTAGCATTTTTTTAAATCAATAAAATATTTTTTAATTAAGGCATGTACATTTTTAGATGTAATATTGCATGCATAATAGACAAAATGTAATATAAACATAATGTTTATATGCACTGGGAAACCAAACAACTAATGTGACTCACCTTATTGCAATATTTGCTTTATTATGGTGGTCTAGAACAAATCTGCAATATTTCAGAGGCTTGTATATTGTGAGAAGGGTCCATAGATTTCACTAGATTATCAAAAGAACTCATCATACACACACAAAATGTTAAGAACCCCTGATTTATAACAATATCTAGCATTTATATGATGTTTTAAAGTTTATAAGTCTTAAAGTTTTACAAATACCTCATTTTAGCCTCATAACAATCCTGGAAAGCAGGTGCTATTATTCTCATTTTATAGATAAGGAAACAGAGACAGATGGAGGTTAAGTAACTTGCCCGAGAGACACATAATTAATAAGTATCTGAGACAAAATTTGAATTCAGGTCTTTCTAATTCTTAGGTCCATGGTTTTATCTACTGCCTAATTGTCTTACCTAACTATTTAGACAATGAGAATTAGGACCTTGGAAAGGGTGACTCCCAGAAGTTAGGCAAAAGAGACAATAACTTATCTCCCTTCAGCTGCTAAAAAAAAGACATGAACATTAAGTCAAAAGTAGAATGAGGTTGCTTACCAGACTTGCAGGTCTTCTTTGGAAGAATCTTAATCTTAAACCTTAATCTTAAAAATTGGAGATCTTTAAGAAAAGACTGAGTATATGACCATTGTGGGGTATGATTTAAAGGTATGTTTTTTTCTGGTGCTGACTAGACTAAATGGTTTCTGAGGTGCCTTTATATTTAAGAGTCTGTAGTAGGACTTGTTTCCTTGGAGGATTGGATAGGGAGAAAAGAGGTAGGACAATGAGAATAAGTAAGATTTGGGTACTTTTTAATATAATAATGATTCTTATTTGTAATGGCTTTTTATATTTATAAATTCTTTTCATGCATCATTCTTGCTTGATCTTCACAATAGTCCTGAGAGGTAAGTAACTGAGTTTAATTACTGGATCCATTACTGGATTAAATCCATTACTGGATTTAATTGCCCATTTTACAGATGAGGAAACTGAAACTGAAGGTTTTGGGAGGCTCAGGTTTGATAATTCTAACTTCATTAAAGAACCGTAAGCTTTACATTGCTATAATGATCTATGATTTTATCTATTATGTTAGGGATGGGAAGGAACCCAAGTTTTCTTATTTCTTATTGCAAGCTGAAAGAGACCAGAATGGCCATTTAGTCCCCTCATTTTATAAAAGAAGAAGTTGAGGCCAGAAGGTTTATTACTCCTTCCAGTTGCTTCCTTTCTATAATCCTCAGTTTTTTCATCTATAAAATAGGAATAATAATATGTTTTCTAATGATTTTACAGGCTTATAGGAAGGAAAGTGTACCAACAAACACAGCTGAATGGGAGGTCCTTGTCAATGTTTTTATTCTTTCCTATCAATCTGCTGAAGTCTCTTTGAAAGCTGAGACCGGAGAGAATATTTAGAAAGTTCTTAGTTTATCACTGCCAACTCTTTTTTTTTCTTATTCAATCTGCTCACTCCTTTTTACAGCTTAATTACTTGTAATCCCAGCAATGATGACAGCCATGAGTTATACAGGATTCACCATTTCTAACCAACCTCTGTATTGAAGTGACCAGAACACAAGCAAAGTAAAAGGTTATTAATCCTGCTATGTATGGGCTCTGTCCCTCTAGGCTGGGGTATAAATATTTAATAGCTAATAATACCTGTTAGATAATTTTTGGAATTCATGCTTGCTAATTTTAAGTTTATTAAAGAACTATAAACTTTACATTGGTGTAAAGAGCTAATTGCATTTTCATTGCTTATTTAATATTGAGTTAATTATATTAGAACAAAGTTATTTTTTCCCATTCCTATTATGTATCAATTAGTTGTTTTAAACTATTGATTTGTATTTAATTAACTATGCTATTACATACCAATTAAATTTTTATAAGAGAAAACCTTAACAGCTGGGGTCTTAAATTACATTCTGAAAACAATGGATTACACAAAACACATTTGTTGAATTATGTCTTTTAGGGATTGATGGTAATGATAACTTTTCTCTTTCAAGGATTGATGGTGATAATTTTTGTCTTTGGGCATAAGCTGGTGGAAATGTTTAGAATTCTCAGCCCTATCCTTTTTTAGTTTACAGAGATGTGAAAGCTTACACAGATGTATTGCTATAATAACTTACACAATACAAAAAGTAAACTTAAGAGTATGCAGAGACCTGATTTTGAATCTCAATTCATTACTTATTTTTATGTGTGACCTTATCCAAGACTTAGAACAAAAACAACAACAACTAGCTAGCATTTATATAGCATTCTTATGTATACAGCATGCAGGCATCATGTAAAACACTTTACAAATGTTATCACATTTGATCTTTACAATAATTATTGTGGCATTATTATCTCCATTATACAGTTGAGAAAACTGAGGCAGAGTTATGTGACTTGCTCAAGGTCATACAGGTAGTAAGAGTCTGAATTGGATTTGAACTTATGGAGCAAAGATTTGAGTTTATTTTTGAACTTCATTTTTATTTTAGGCTTCAGAATCCGTGCTATGTAAACTAGTCTGTTTCTGTCTATCAGGACAGATCTCTTTCTCTCTCTTCTCCCTATCCCATTTTATTTCTTGCTGAGTTATCTAGCAAAATTATTTTAAAAATCTAACATGGTCTCCTCTTTTGATAGGTAGCAGGGAGGGGAGACCTGTGTGGCCAGCATTTTGTGTCTTAGTTTATCGAAGTCCTAACTGAGGGTGCTATAAACTTCCAACTCTGTTTTGGAGTTGAACTCTAGGAAGTTAGAGTTCAGTGAAGGCCAATAAGATAGGGCCATAAGGAAGGTTGTGGAAAATGTGAATTTGGTCACAAAGCTAGCCCTGTGGTGCTTATTGTTGTTATTACTAATGATGGAGTGTCTGATAGGTAACTAATGTAAAGAGTGTTATGTGATGGCTGGAATCAAGGGACTTTTGACAACTATTCTGCATAGCTAGTAAAATGGAAAAAATCTTGGCTTGAGAATCAAAAGATTTGGATTATAGTTCTGGCTCTAGTAGAAAAGGATAGGGAAATAGTCCAATTGATTTTTTTCTTCTCTCTTAACTTTAACACCCACCCCCTCTCCAATCAGCCTAGCTGCCCTGTTAGGGCTCTGACTTTTGAGAGATTATTTGATATGAAGTCTTTTAAATTTTTCCTAAGGGAAAGTCGGAAGTTTGTGGCTGGTCTCCAACTGCTTTGAAGCTCGACTGGAACAGGTGTCCTGGAGTAAAGCACAATGTCCAAAGGGGGCTCATATACATATTCACTTGAGGCTAAGGGGACAGGCTTTGAGAGTAAATACTCTCTCCTAGTGTCATCCTCTGAAAACCAAAGCAGAGGGCAATGAGGAGGCTTGAGCATTTACCAACCCAAGTGAAGGATGACTAGTTCTCCCTTCAAGAGCCCTCACAAGTAGGACACAGAGCTACAAAAGAGCAATGGATATTTCAGGGGAGGAATTAATAGGAAACATACACAAATATCCGTGTGAGTACATAAGTGTCCGAGGTAAGACCAAGGCAGAGCTATGAATAGTGGTAAGGAATGCTGCCCAGAGACCTGGCCAGAGGAATCTGCTGCCCACCTCTGCAAAATGGGATAAAGAAGGAAAAGGCTGCCTTCTGAAGAATGGCAGCAAGACAGAGGCATAAAGAAGGGAAGGAGGTATGCTAGGTAGGTTGTCAGCTCACATGTCACATCCTGCTCTGGCCATGGTGCTGATATTTGCTTATGTGCCAGCAAACCATTTTGTCATCCATTTATTGTACAAATAAAATGTTAAAGGCTGAGGATTAGTCGAGTGAGTCCTAAGGGGACCACAATGTGACTTGAAAGAATCTATCATCAGATTCAACCGATAGGAACCTTGGCCTCTGTAAATGGATCCCTGGAGTCTTAAACAAAGAGACAAGAACAGGGAGGGGAGCTCTTATGAGATGGTGTAGGCGAAGAAAAGGGAAACAAAACATAACACACTTTCGTTGGGCCAGGGTTTGGTGGATGGGAGAGGAAAGGTTAAACTCCTTGACTGAGCTAGATGCTGCGACTTTTCCTCATTTTGAAGGGAAGGCAGGAGTATGAGAAACAGGTCAGATGATAAATATGATTCTTTCCTCAGTCTCCTCTAAAGACAAAGTCATAGCTGCCTCATTCACACTTGAGTAGCCACTTGGACTATGTTCACTCAGTGCCTTGTAATTCTACACAAGCAGAAAGAATGGGTAAATGTGTGAGTGACTGGGTGGTATTGATGGGAAACACAGATATCCTACATTTTTCTTCAATGATCTTTCTCTGTCTGGCTTTGCAAATGCTTCTGAACCTTCCCAAGGATTCTTTACTGGGCAGGAGAGGTAAGGGAAACCTGGACAGGGACTCAGCAGGTCTCTCCAGAGTTAGAAATTCCCTCCCTCCTCTTCCCCTCATTTCTCCCCACCCAACTCTTAACATGGATGAAAAGTACTCAGTAATGTTTTGGCACAACAGGAGAAGGCAGGAAACCCTGTGGTCCTCCTATTACTGAAAATCCTCTTCAAGTCTCACACACATGCCATTATGACTTTGTATCTTATAATTAAATTGTATCTGCCAGTTACCTCTCAGCACGGCAGCAATTCAAGCTCATTGGAGGCTCATTTTTATTTACTTATTTATTTATTTATTCATTCTTGATGATCCCATTTCCCCTTTGGCCAAAGTTTCTTCTGCCTTGGAAAAAAATGAGAAGTCAAAACACTTTCCAGCTAGCTTTGATACTTGCCCTGCTGTGTGTCTGTAGGACAGAATGGGAATGCAGTGGAGCTGACAGGCGAATGGAGACTGGGGGAAGTTTTAAGATGAGAACCCACAGAGGAGGGAGCAGCATTGCTCTGTACTATATACCCTGGGGATACACATATTAAAGTATTACACACTTGGCCTCAGTGAACATTTAATCTGATGAGAAAACATGGAATAAACAAAGATAAGTAAAATACAAAGTTGAATATTATTGGGAGCAATGGAACATTACAACCAGGGTTGGTTGAGCTCTTCATGGGAAGGAATAAGCATTTATTAAACACTTGTCCCAGACACCATGATGAATGCTTTTACATATATTATCTCATTTGATTCCCAAAACCATTCTGGGAGGTAGTTGCTACAATGATCAATATTTTTTAGTTGAGGAAATTGAGGCAGATAGAGGCTAAGTCTCTTGCTAGTGACATACAGCTAGTGAGTTTTAAACTCAGTTCTTCTTGACTCTGGGCCCAGCATTATATCCACTAAACCATCTCTGCTTGGATCTCATTCTGCACTGTATGCTTATGATGAGATGTGAGAATTGGGAGATCCCCTCTGGTCGTACATTCTGTGGGCATCCATAAACCCTGTCAACTCCACTAGGAATCCTAACCTTACAGATATCTGCTCAATATGCTAGACTACTGATGTACAATCTTAGGAGGCTAAAAGGTGGATGGGAAGTACAAAAATAAGGATATAATTGTCTATTCAAGATTAAATAAGGGTTAACCAAGATAAAATGTAATACTATTTGGGATAGTGAAGGAAATACCCATAATAGCTATTCTTTCTCACATGCATGCAAGAAGTAGCTAAGTCAAAATTTATATATGGTAGAATAGAGCCAAATGCCTAGGATTTGTCCTTTTGTAAAGAATCTGCTCCCTTCTCTATGACTAACCCAGGATGAGCAAGGGCACAGGTTTCAGTCTATAAGTAGATTTATAAGAATCAAAGGTTTTTACAGCCTCTTTAATTATTAACCTTTCCTAGGTGAGGGGGTGAAAAAGAAACAAAACAAACTATATGGATTTGATTAAAGTAGTAACCTTAAATGGATACAAGAGCCTTGATTCTGAATCACCATCAGTCATGTCAAATGGTCATGGAAGTTCACTTACTGTTCTTGGCTATCACTGTGAGACACTGATTGCTAATGTGCGAAGCTAGGGCTGTACAAACACCACATATAATAAAAGAGACCTTGGAGAGGTTAACCCAGTTTTGGCTACCTGAATTTAATATCTCTGAAGGAGCACAGAATGAGAGAAGAATTGGAAGTGTATATTGAGAGATTGTGGGGTGAGAAGGGTTGGAAAAGGGAATTTCCAAGACCGTCACTTAAAGAATGCATCTCTGGTGGTGAAAATGATATTTTAAAACTTAGATGGCTCTTTGGGAGGTAGATCATACACAGAGAGATATGTGCACAAGCAGTTTTGGCACCTGGGACAAGTTTTATAAAATATTTTGGGGCAAGTACCCTTCAATTTGTCCTCAAATCATCTGGTTACAGGCAAAATTTGGATATGAGCCTTACATACTTGACTTCTTAAAGATAGTTTTTCACTATACTATACTGACTCTTTGTATAGTTGAAGAGTAAAAGAAAGCGAGGAAGGCTCCAATTGGAGCATGTCTCAGGAGAAACTAAATTCATGCACTGCCCAGTTACCATGTTCTGATGTAGCATCAACCAGTTTGGAGCTGGGGCCCCGTCAAACTCTTCTCTCAAGTTGTATGACTTACTGCAGCCAGTTGGGCTAAGGTTGCCAAGGGCCCACTTTCCTGCTGTTGGGCCATAATGTGAATGATGTGTGGAAACTACTCCCTAGCTCCTATGGGTGTAGCTGCACCATTCCCAAGCACAGTCATAAGCCCATTAAAAGTAATGGAGTGAGATTGCCCACCCCATTACTTTCCATAGCTTCAATGCAGCTAGACAGCCCTGAGCTGTCCTGAGCTCCCTAGTCCTCCTCTGATTAGGGACATTGGTCATCCCAGTGCCCATAGCTTTGTTATCACTGCAAAGGGCTTTGTGTGCTTGAGATAAAAGACTTTTTGGATTTCTTACTTTTCAGGCCTTTCAGACAGGGGGCTTGTGTCCTTATTGTATTTATTGGGCTTGTACTTGTTGCTGTGTCCTATTTCAGATAAACCATTTTCCCTCCTCAATTATGGTCCAACTTTACAGAATTTGGAGTCTTTCCTCATGGCTAAGGTCCCTGAAATGTCTGGGATCCTAGGTCAGAGCTAAGATGGCCTAGTAACAGAATTATCCAGATGGGAAGAGTTAATTTAGTCTATGCCCAGTCTCCAGGCAGAGACATCCCTAGAAAAAACATTTCCTACCCTCTCTAGAGATGGAAACTTCATAATAGCTTGTAGGCAACATTTTTAGTGCTTCAGGATCAGGATTCTTAATGTCTAACCTAAATTCCTATTACTATAGTCATCTCATTGTAGCAGAAGCCTAGGTAGGTGATTATTACTCAAGGGTCATTACTGGGATAAGTAGAAATATTTTGACCTGTAGACATCAGGGATCTTAAGTAAAAAGCTACTGTCTTGGAGAGGAACAATTTCATAGCACCTCTCAGTCATTAATAGCGACAATTTAATTAATTAATTTGGGTGAGACAGTTGGGGTTAAATGACTTACCCAGTGTCTCACAGCTAGGAAGTATTAAGTATCTGAGGCTAGATTTGAACTTAGATAACCCTAACAGCAGTAGTACGATACCCTGCCCCTGCCTCTCTGTTCTGGTCAAATGTCACAGAGAAATCCTGATGAGTCAACACAAGACCCTCAGGTTTGCTCTGTGGTGAGGAAGCTCCCCTGTGGTGAGGGAAATGCCAGCTAGCAGATGGCCCAGTGATCAGTGACTCCAAATGCAGTACGTGCTATTCAGGGAGTTGATCACATCTGGCTATTGCCGTGGTGAGGGGTGGCTGCCAGGGACATTGATGTGGAAGATTCAAAGGGGCTCTCGGGACCATTCTATTGTTGGAGGTTGAGCACCTGGCTGCCCAGGGCCTCAGCTGCCCTACATCTCCATCCCATGCCCCACTGCAGGAAGACCAGGCCAGCAATATCTGCTCAGAGAGAGCACCAGACTGGATATACCAAGGAGCTGGCCAACTCTGCCATGTCTGAATTGGAGGCAAATCCTGCTTTGCCTCACTTTCTGGGGGCATGTAGCTTTGTGGAGAAGCATGCTTTTGGGGATGGATTCTTCCTTTTCTGCCTCATTTTCGTGTGGGTCAGACAAGATTTCTGTTTGAGACACTGCCATAAGCTAATTCGGAATCCTTAGTGGCAAAAGAAATGCCTGGTTTTCCCTCTCCCTCTCTTCCCCGCCAGCTGTAAATGCATAGCTCAGAATTTTTCTGAGTGCTTAATGGAAATAATAATTTCTTATTTGGGGAAAGCAGCAGCAGCAGCAGTGGCTGGAATCCCTGAAAATTCTGCCTAAGGGCTTGACACAATGGGGATTTGCCAGGCTGGCACCCAAACTTGTTTGTATGCGGTTTGCTCTATATTAACTTGTGCTGGTTTATATTTCTTTCTGTGAGTTCTTATTAGTTGAGTCATATGGGAGTTTTGGTCTTTCCCATTAGATGTGGAATGAAAAGAGCCTGGATTCAGAGTCACAAGATTTGGGCTTGTATCTTGCTTCTCCTATTTACTTCCCTGAGCTTTCTTCACTTCCCTAGACCTCAGTTTCTTCATCTGCAAAACACAGGAAATGGAATAAAAGCTCTCTAAGATACCTTCCAGATTTAACTCCTATGACCTCTAAAGGCCTTTCAGATTGCAGGAGTAACTACAATCCTTTGACTATCAACTCTCTGAGAACATGGATTTTTCATTCTATTTCCTCAGAAAAGGCTCTGGGCTTGGGAGACCTTCAACACGTATACTCGAGCAAGTGGCATTTAATCTTTTGTCTTGTATTACACTGATGCTTTGGGAAGTAGCAGAGTTTGAAGGGTTCAGTGTGAAAGGAAAGTGGCATTTAAATAATCAGGAGTGTGTTTCAGCCAACTCTTATTGGCTTGTAACAGCTAATTGTTAAATTTTGGCAAATGTTACAAATCAGGGCTTGATTTATTGTTTTGTTGATTGTTTAGGCTTAAAGTGCTGGAGAAGATGTTAATAATGCTCAGTAACTTAAAAGTGTCCAGTGTATAAATTTTTTTGGGAGAGGGAGCTGGTTGTTAAACATTTATTACTCCACCTCTGGCTATAGCACATGGCTGACTTAAATAAGTTACATATGGTAACTAGGTGGCACAGTGGATAGAATGCTGGTCTTGGAGTCAATAAGATCTGAATTCATATCTGGTCTCAGAAACTAGCTATGTGACTTAAATCATTTAAACCCTGTTTACCTCAGTTTCCCCATTTGTAAAATGAGCTGATGAAGGAAGTGGCAAGCCATTCCAGCATCTTTGCCAAGAAAACCTCAAATGGGATCATGAAGAACTGGACATGACTCAACAACAACTTAAATGAAAGTATGAGAAAAGGCTCCTATGCAGGTTCTCCTGTTCTATGCCTTTCCTCTTCTGCTTACTATTTTTTTCTCTTATCTGACTTTAACTATATCATAAATCTGTCATGCTGTGCATTAATATGAACTCTTCTTACATGTTTAGTTTCTTTTTTTTGGTAATAGCTTTTTATTTTTCCAAATGCATTTAAAGATAGTTTTCAACATTCGTCTCGGCAAAACCTTGTGTTCCAAATTTTTCTCCTTCCCTTCTTCCTACCCCCTCCCGCAGACAGCAAACAATCCCATAGAGGTTAAATGTGTGCAATTCTTCTAAACATATTTTCATATTAATCATGCTGTGTAAGAAAAATCAGATCAAAAGGGAAAAAACCCACAAGAAAGAAAAAAGCAAACAAACAACAGATATTTAAGTTTCAAATCATGTTTGTAAGGGACAAATGCATAAGACTTCATTTCCTATAATGCTTGGACTCTGTGAGTATAATAAACTCTAGATGAGGATTCTGATTCCTCAAAAAGCTCAGTCCAGAAGAAATGGATGTTTTAGAAAAGTGAGAAAGAAAATAAACATATATTAAGCACCTACCATGTGACAGACACTTTACAAGTATCATCTCATTTGTTCCTCACAACAATGCTGGGAGATAGGTGCTATTTTTATTCCCATTTTACAGTTGGAAACACTGAGTCAGACAGGTTAAGTAACTTGCCTAGGGTCACATAGTAAGTGTTTGAAATTGGATCAGGTCTTGACTGAAGGCTCAGAGTTCTATCCATTGTTATATCTGGCTGCCTTATGGTAGAGAAGGGGTGGGGTAGGCTCAAGGGTGGCTAGATGTGGATCTGTGGTGGGGAGAGAGGTGAAAGTCAATCAACTGGGCTGGTAATTATGAATCCCACTGCCTTATCTGAACCATGATGATGCCTTCAGAGCCAAGATGAAAACTGTCACCTCTCAGTTTGTCTGAGGGGGATTTTTGGGAAGGCTCCTCGAAGTAGAATTTATCATGTACGAAGTGGCTATCTCTTGGACTGTGAGTGCAAAAGGACTGTGCTCTTCTGCTAAATTGGAAAGTTGGAAAGATTAAGGCAATTAGAATAAAACTCTCTTATATTTGCAGAAGATGGTACCTGTGTGTATGAGTATAGGAAATGTTTTGTTTTTGATTTCCTTTCTTGTTATTGATGTTGTTTCAGGTCTTAATTAAATGCTTTTGCTATTGAAGTTTTATCTTTGGCATGTCTATCCAGAGAATGATACACCAGATGGGATATCTGGCCATTGTTTGAATAATCAGTTCCCCCTAAACAACCCGTGAGGGGTGTGTGTGTGTGTGTGTGTGTGTGTGTGTGTGTGTGTGTTTTATGTGTGTGTGCATGAAGGGATGGTGCCATTTATTGTTTTCTCCCAAGATTCTGGGGTTTTTCATTCTCAAACATTCAATTTACTTTCTTTTTTTTTCTTGTTTAAAATATAGGCAAAAATGTGGGCTCCCTTCATTCTGGGTGTCTCACATAGATCTTGGGAGAGTACTTTTTGGTTTTTGTAACCTACTAAGTAATACGGATCTTTTCAGCTGTAACTGGAGGTCCTATGCCATAGGGGGTAGAAGAAATGGGAATTATGTAGTGATCTTGATCTCTGCCTCCCTTTCCAAAGATTACAAAGTCACAAACACCTTGGGAGGAAGAGATAAAAAGAATGTCACCATGGCACATTCTTTGCCTGATAACACAGCTTGGTTTAGTGTTTGACTTGGCAACATTTCATATTGACCGAGTCTGTGGCACTGGGATTAAGAACGCAGTCAGGTGGTCTTTGAAAGGATGAACATCTTATCTGGAATCAATAAGGCAGAGGAAGTTCGGGACTAACTTCATCAAAATGCCACACGAGATGAACTTGTCCTCCAAATGCACAGTGCACTCCCATCTATGATAAGGGGCTGGCAGGGGTGACTGACTTTGTGACATCAGGTCACCAGGCATAAATTCTAAGGGCTCAGACCACTGCTGTTCTGTTTTTACTGCAAAAGTATGTTTTCCCACAAGTCTCTGAACAAATATCCCTCTGACATTTTGTAAACCAGCTCCCAGAAGAGGAAATCCTGGGATTCATTAGAATTTAGGTAGGGAAGAAGATAGAGAAGAAGACTGTTTGATGAATCACAGTTTGAACCTGGCTTGAGAGACCAAGTAGGAGACATTCTCTGCATGAATCCAATAGGATCCCTGAAAGATGGTCATTCGACTACAGTTGGCACACTTCCCATGATGGGGTTCAGTTCTTTCCAAGGCACCCCCTTCCCATTTTCAGGTAGCTTTAATTATTAGAAATTTCTTCCTTATATTGAATCCCAAACCGCCTTCCTGAATTTCAACCTACTGGCCTAATTCTGTCTGTTGGAGTTACATGGAACATAGTTATTCCCCCTTTGTCATGATGGCTTTTCTAAGCACTTAGAAATGATCATCATTCCTTCCCTTGGTCTTTCCCCCCTTTAATATAAACTCCTTCCCTCAAATGGGACTATTTTGTAGGAATAACTTGGAATTGTAGTGCACAGAGTTGAAAGAGACCTTAAGAACCAATTGGTCCAATTCTCTCAATTTATAAATGAGAACACCAAAAGTCATTCAGGGAAAATAACTTGCCCAAGATTATCCAGATAGTAAGAGGCAGAACCAAGATTCAAATATCTAAGTACTCTGACTTTTAGCATTCTTCGTGTTTTTCCAGAATCTGGAAGTGTCAGAGTTGGGGAAATGAGCACAATGATTCTGGATATTGGTACAAAGCTCTCTGTCTCTGTCTCTGTCTCTGTATCTCTGTCTCTGTCTGTCTCTCTGTCTGTCTCTGTCTCTGTCTCTCTCTCTCTCCTTATGGGAATCTTGAAGGCTCCAGTTCTCCTGAGGTCACAGATGTGGCTAAGCAGAAGGATGAGTGGGAGGTACTGAACAGATGCCCTATAGCTGCCATTCCAGAACTGCCAAGGAGCCCTGACCCAACCAGAAATTTCCCCAAGGACAACACACTAGACAACATTGTCTTGGGCAATAAGTGGCTTTCTGACTTAACATTAGTGTTGTTTCTTCTGGTCCCTAGCTCATACTAAATTTCCTTTTACTATGTTCACCTTGTCCTTGTATCTGGAGTGCACTTCTCTATAGATTTCATCTCTCTAGAGGTGCTAAGTCCTAACTTAAATGTTAGTCTTAACATTTAAGTTCTTCTAGACTCTCCATCTTTTAGGAGCTATAATTTGGAGCTAAGGTTCCTATCCTTTTAAATGACTCCTTAGAACAGAAATTCTTAACTTGGGGGTCAACAGATCTGCCAAGATTTCTTGGATAGATTTTAATAAGTATATGAACTTGTTTTTTTAAATGGATAACTATATTTAAATAAAATCAATTTCTTTTGCAATACCATGCATTTACTTTATGCTTTTAAAATGATATTCTCTGAAGTGGCCCATAAGCTTTACCAGACTGCCAAAGGGCAGACACATAAAAAGTTAAGAACCCCTGTCCTGGACTATATGTGATGGAATATGATAGAGTGAGAATAATATTGGATTTGGAATCAAAGGACTTTGGTTTTAGTCCCAGTTCTGCCAATTACTCCTTGCACAGGTAACAGGTGTGGTCAAGTCACTTAATCTCTCAGTTATAATTTCCTAAAATTAGGAGGTTGGAGTAGATGGTTCCTATAATCTCTGAATTTATTCATGTTTCTTGTCTTTTGCAAGTATCTGATATTGGAAAGAATTGACTTAACGGTATTGGATGAAAGATTAGTATTCTTTGATTGTATTCTTCCTTTGTCTTCCAGAAGAGTAGGGATAGTAATGGGCTCTCCTGATCACCAACAGGAAGAATCTGGCCCTCACTCCCAGATCCCGGTTCCAGTGGATTCTCTTTTTAAATCAGAGTTAGGATTCAATAGCAGATTAAGGAAGTAACCACATCTCTTTGAGAGCCTCAGAATCACTGATGGAGAATTGTATTGATGGCCCTCATTAATCAGTCCATCCCAGTCCCATGACAGCCTTCTTTCCCTGACTCTACCAGTAAAATTGTCCTCTTTCTCACTGCTTGTCCTGCACAGTCACTACCCCAAGGGAAGGTCTGTGTGTAGGATATACATGTTAAGAATCAGCTCAAAGTGGCCCCTCCCTTGCCAGATTTGCTAAGCCCTGGTTTGTGTTTCTATGTTCAGTGTTTTGCCTACAAAAGCCTGGCTCTGCCGGGAGGGATAATCCAGACACGGCTTTAGGGTTTAGTTTGAAATCCTTAGTTGTAGCAGAAAAAAGCAGAACCTGGAGCTAGGATTTTGGCAGATGCAAAGCCTGCACATTTACCTTCCAAATCTGTGAGCTGGTGACTTGTCAGGAAAGGTTGAGAAGCAGACAAACCCAGTTTGCTCTTTGGTAAGAGGAGGGGAGGGGAATAATTAGATAGGAATCAATTTAGCAAATAAGATTCTATATTTTCTATTGGGGGGAGATCTTCCAACTCTCTCTGGACACATGAGAAGACAACAAAGAGCAAGAGGCTGACTAGCATTAGACTCAAGAGGAGGATTATAAGATAAAAGCTAGAATTTATATAGCATTTTAAGGTTTGTGAAGACTTTACATATGCCATTTCATTTATTCAGCTTTGTATGGTATTGATATAATTATCCCCCTTTTATAGATGAGGAAGACAAAGATCAAATGACTCATTGAGTCATTTATTACTCAGTAATAAGTGTCTGAGGTAGCTTTTGAATTCAGAGCTTCCTGAATCTAAGTTCAATACTCTATTCGCAGCATCACCCAGCTATCCCAGGAACTCTGGCTTAGCTATAGGAAGCTGGAGAAGTCACCTTCTTCCTTATTTAAAGGGTTGTGGAACAGGTTGGGGGAGATGTTGAGTGAGTTCTTGTCCTTACTCTGCCATCTTGGCTCTGCCTCCCCTAATTCACCTTCTTCATTACTATCTTTAGCTAAGGTTACTTTTAACCTGACCCTTTCTGGATTCAGACTGGTATCTATCCTATTATTTGAAATATTTGAAGGAGACTCCTTTCACTCCACAAAGCATTCTTACATCTCACACCTCTACCAACATAAAGTCCTGGATAATACCTCACTTAAATCCCTCCTACTTATAAGTTAAGCCCCTTTCTTGACTTCAGTGGAAATACAGAACAGCTGCTCCCTATCATCTGCAAAATATCCCTTTCTATCCTTGAAAATTAAGTCCTCTTGCCTTCTCTTTTCTGCAGTGAAATTACCTTCAATTCTATTAACCTGTTTTTGCAGGTCCTATTTCTCAGCTCTTTAATCATTCTCTTGGCTCCGCTCTGGATTCTCTCAATGTCTCCCATATTTTGCTTACCTGGTGAGGTCTCCGACTATGAAAAATAAACACAAACCCTTTTTAAGTCCTCAGGAAATTCTGGGGATCCTTCTGAAGAGTGGGCAGTGTTTGTTTTTGTCAGTAGCACTTAGACTCAGTTGTCAGGTCTTTCTAGAAGTTCCCAGGGAATATATTATGTTTTCCTAATGAACTTTTCTACTTAGCTTCCAGCTCTGAGGATTAGAAAATTCCAGATAAACTAAACTAGATGGGGATAGAGAGGTTCTTCCCAGTCCAGGAAAGATCTGTGTGCATGCTGGACCCCACAATGCCTTGGAGCCCCTGAGGGTCACAGATCTGGTTAAACTAAAGGATGAGCAAGGTGTGCAGAACAGATGTCCTAGCACTGCTATTCAGAGCTGTCAAAGAGCCTTTGATCCAATAGGAAAGTTCCCTGAGGGCATGTGACAACCTATTTCTGACTCAGGCAATCAGTAGTTTCCTGATAAAAGGAGTAGGGACCTAGGGGCTCCGGGTGCTTTCATGTCTCAGTATAGGTGTTAAAACCCAAAATAAAGGAGGGAGGAAGAGACAGAGATGCACAGAATGAAGCTAGGAGAGAGATACAGAAGAGACAGTGAGAGATTGGTGTTTTGGGTTGAATGGAGACAAAGCTGGAACCTCAGTGCATCCAGTCTGTTCAATATCTGGAAATACATGTTTCCTAAATTTGAAAAATGACAGTTGACTGAAGGCCTGAGGCTGGCAGGTAGGGAGTACACACAGTCCTCCACAAGGGAACTGCTGGTGAACACAGCCTTTCAGAAGGCATTACAGGCCATTGTTTTAATCAATACTGTATTATTTCCTTCGCAGCCTCTATCCCCATGTTTATTATGTGTAAATAGGGTTTTTCAATGATGTGAATGTGTTAGTTTAATGTAGCTGACATTCAGCGCGTGCAATCTGGCGGCTGCCCCTCAGGACCTCCAGGAAAATGAGATGATGTATCCACCACAAAGCTGTCCTTGTGAGTGAAATTGGAAAAATAAAGCTAGTGGGGATCTGGGGGCTCTGTGTGTGCATGTGTTGATGGAAAACCCAAAATAAATGAAGGGGGATGAAACAGAAATACACAGAGATGATAGGAGAGAAAGAAAGATGAGAGATTGAAACAGAGGGAAAAATAATTTCCATTGTGAAGAGAATGCTCACTATTACATTGGAAATGGGATTCCCTCTTTGTCCTGTGTAGAACAGGTCCATGGCACACCCACTTGTTGAAAGAATTCTCTTCCTCCCTAACAAGGGGGAAGCAGCTTTCTTTGTCTGTCTCTTCTGTTCAACAGAGATAGGCAACCAAGCTCAGCAAAGATGGGTTGTTCAACCTTGGTTTCTAAACTAGGTGGGTCTTAGGTCCCAGGCCACTGAATGCATCAATAATACTTTGCAGGCTTGAACTCTAGGATAAAGAATCATTCATACAGAATAGAAGGGACCTCAGAGGCTTAGTCCATCTCCTTCATTTTACAGATGAGGAAATAGGCCCAGAGAAGTTCAATGACCTACTACTGGTAATTACAAAAATATTGTCAGGAGCAGAATTTGAATCAATATCTTCCTAATTCCAAGTCCAGCACATTAAGAACCAAACCATACAATAAGCACAACCATCTATGCTGTGTTGCGATTGAACATAGAATAAGGGTATATGGTGGAGATGAAAGAGTACTGGATCTTGAGTTCAAATCCCAGTTTTGACACTAATCTGTAGTAGGATCTGAGAAATCTCATTTTTATCCTCTGTAAAATAGGGATTATAATGCTTGTACTACTTTTCCTGAAGAGCTGGAAACAGTATTTTTAACCTTAAAATGTTCCCTAATTTTGAGAAAGTATTGCAAGAGAGATGGCTTGAAGATTTGAGGGACCTTATAGGCCATCTAGTCTAATAGCTCAATTTTACAGATGAAGAAATGAGGCCTGGAAAGCTCAAAGGACCTGTTCAGGTTTACGATGTGGTAAAAGTGGGGGAGATGGGATAGAATTCCAGGAGCTCCAGCTCGAAATTCAACACTTTCTGTGATACCCAAGAACCTTCTAGTTGTTAGAGAGGAGAGATGTACAAAAGAATGTTTTAACAGGAACAATGGAAAAGCTACATGACAAATTATATTTGGACAAAAGATGCCACAACCAACATATTTCTGTATAACAGAAGGGTTTCAAAGCTCTGGACAGCAGCATAAAGTAATATTAGATATCAGAAAATTTCTTTACAATGAAATAATTTAGAAGCATCTAAAATCTCATATTCCTATAGTACTTTAAACACTTTCTTCACAAGACAGGAATCTTAGACCTATAAGGAGTATAGGAATGGAAGATGTAATCTAGAATACCCCCTTTATTTTCTATGTGGGGAAACTGAGGCTTGCCCAAAAATACCTTGCAGACCAGCAGCAAAGCAAACAGCCTCTTGTGTTGGCTGCCATTAAGAAATAGCTGCTTCCTCTGGACAGATGGGGCTGAATCTTAGGCCATGTCTAAAAACACCAGTCATCACAAGAAACTGAGGATGGTCCAAGGTAGGAACCTTCATAGAATTTAGATCCTTTCTACTATTCCAGTATTAAGGCTTTTATCTCGTTTAGCTCAAGCTCAGGCTTTGCATCTTTTTGATCTGTTTTAATCCTACCTAGTACGGACTCCTGCTTCTGATCCAGACAGTTCCATTTAATTCTGGCCCTTCAACCCTGTATCCTTGGCAACCAGCTCGGTATGTCCAATCTGATGCTTCTGGCCTCTCCTGGAGCAGAGATTCTCTGGCATTGTCCTTTATTCATTCCCTAATCCTGGAGGCTTCAGCCTGCAACATGGAAGGCTTGAAGTTCCATGGCAGATTCTCTTCCCCAGAGTTCACCTTGGAGTTTATCTTAATGAAAATTTAGTCTTGACCAAAAGAATTAGTAGTCTCCCTCTGGACAAATTAGACTCTTAATGTTGCCCTCCCTTTCCCTCCAGGGTTTGGATGGTGTAGTCCTATTTGGAATTAGTAGTCTTTCTCCCTAGAAAGCCTTAAACATGAAACCATTCCTTCTTTTCTTGTCCTAAGATTCCATGATTCTTCATTTTAAGTGATAAGAGGAGAGAGAGAGAGAGAGAGAGAGAGAGAGAGAGAGAGAGAGAGAGAGAGAGAGAGAGGCTCCTAGGGAGAACAACTTTAAGAGATGCAAGGATGTGATCCATAACTCCATAGGCCTGTCTATGCATCCATCCGTAATGTTTGTCAAACTCTGGGGGTCCCTTTAGCTAAAAGGTGCTATATAAAATGTAAATGGCCATCATTATCATTAACTGCCGTCTGCCTGTCTTAAACTGACCACATGGAATGTGATTCAAGTTGGGCATCCGGCTTCCCTCCACTGGCTAAGAAATATTGGGGAGGTGTTTTTCTTGGCAAATAAATCTGATATCATAAGCCCTGGCAGGGATCCAATCTGAGTAATTGCCTTCTGCTTTTCTAATTTCCACTGTAGCTTGGAATAGAGAACAATACTCTTTACTTTCCTTTAAAAACAACCCGTGACCATTTCCTACTCCCCAACAATGGATACTATTGAAACCATTGCAGAAAGCTACCTCAGAACTGATGGCATTTCAGGGATGAGGAGGCTCAGAACATTCTGCACAGTAGGAGAAACACATTAGAAATTTGACTTTACATTGCAAAGAAGGACTTGAAATGAAATCAGGGCATGGTACTGGGTTTCTCTTGTTTCTGGGAAACATGAAGAAAATGCAATGAAGAAAAACATATCTTACTCTTTTATAGCCTAGTTTAGCACCCTCATCTTACAAACATGAATATTAGGGTCCAGAGAAATTAGTTAATTTGTTCAAGGTTACATAGTTGATGAATGGCAGAATATTTTGGAGACCTTTGTTAGATTGTTCTGTGTACTAGTTTGTAAATTTCTTGGAGGAACTACTATTTTTGTATTCCTATAGAAACACATACAGCATAAATGCAGGGGTTTTTATTTCTTCAGCAAACACTTATTAAATATCTAATTATATGTGACATATTCATAGCATGACTGGTAGAAATATTAGTAGTTATTCACTCAAAAATGCTTATTGACTGAATCTAACCCATTTCTAGCGATACATCAAATTTCTAGCTCCACTTCAAAGGCCAAGTATGACAGCTGTGAGCCTACTGCACTACATATGTGATTCTCTTGCTTTTGCCAAATGCAACGATGACAACTACATTTTTAGAGTAATTTAAAATTTATAAAATTCAGAGTGGTTAAGTGAATTGTCCAGGGTCACACTGCTGATAAGCTTAAGAGTGAGGGTTCAAACTCAGAACTCTTTTCATTCTGTGTCCATTGATCTTTCCACTAACTCCATGCTACTTCTCTACATTTCACGCCTGCCCTGCATGCCTACCTTAAATATAGCCTCCAAATTAATCTTTATACCTTTTCCCATATTATGAGGAAAGGAGCACTGTGCTCAGAAAACCTAGGTTTGGTTCCTCATTCTGTCATTAATTAAAAGTCATTTAACTTCTGGATCCTATTTTTCCTCATCTGTAAAATGAGAGGGCAAAACAGATGATCTCTAAGGTTCTTTTTAGCTTGAGGTTTTATTATAGAAGGAGAATTTTTGTTTTCATGAAAAACCTGGAACTCTCAATCTCTGAAACCCTAGACTACAAGACTTCCATTCTCTTCAGAGGAAGATAATAATTATGTGGTACAGTGGAGTGATATCAAGAGTCCTTCTGTACTATTCTCAGCTCAGTCACTAATTTGATATATTTCAGTTTTCCCTTCTAAGAAATGGAATAATAACAACCTAATAGAGTTGTTAAAAATCACAGCATTTAATGAATATGAAAGGATTTTGAAAAGGAAGTTACTACACAACTGATAACAATAAAAATGTTAGAAAGTGTTTTTTAGTTTAAAAAAAAAACATTTTCATGTGTTTTATCTCATCTGTTCCTCAGATCAATCCTGTGGAGTATGCTAGTAGAGTTATATTATCATACCATATTACAGAAAAAGAAGCAAAGGTTCAGGTTAAAATAATTTGGCTAAGATTGCTTGACTAGTTAGTAGCAAAGATGGGAACCAAACTTAGGGCTTTTTATTCCAAAGCCAGGCTGCTTTAAAAAGTGTTATTTGAATTGTTGTGATGAAGTGTTATTAGTATTCTATCCCATTGAGCCATGAAGTGGACGAGAGAGTGTCTCGATGTAGGAAGAGAAAGTCTGAGAAAGATCCAGTGTCCATGACACTCTCATCTTCTTCACTCTGATCCCACAACTATCCATGGAAGACAGTTTCTTTTCCAAAATAGTAACCTTTTCCTTTCTCTGCATTGCTCATGACCAAGAGCAGGGGATACAGGTCCAGTCAGAACAACTAACAGAAGCCATTGAATAAAAAATATTGGTCCTGCTTTCTTTAGTTGAAGGTCTGTAATCTGGGAGATGTTCATTTAGCATATTTCTACCTCCCAAATGGCTTTTACTTTTTCCTAAATTGAAACTGCAGTACAATATATGTGAATGATTAGGCTATGTAATACATTCCTGCAAATTTAGATTAGGAATGATTATGGCTTAAATAAAATAGTTGAACACAATTCTTATTGCTATCTATCTTTGCTCTTCTTTGCAATATAAATGGAGTGATGGAATTTGAGGAATGAATGACTTTAAGAGAGGGAGAATAGATCTGGGGGGAGGGGATTTACAGGGGGAAAGAGAAGGACCCTCCTTGTATTTCTGAATTTGACAGCTAAAGATGAGCAAAAGGAGGCTGTCTTTGTTAAATAAGAGCTGGGCTGGGGATTAGGGCAGACTTCAGGAAGCATTGTGCCTCCAAAAAAAGTTTGAATGGGGGATTGAAAGATTTTCAGTCTAGTTGGTGTGGTGCTTGACTCACAGAATCATAGAACTGAAAGGGAACTTTGCTTGAAATATGAACCCATTCTACAAGAACATATCTAGTCTATGTTCAGTCACCTTAAGTAATATATTCTGTGTCGGTGCAGCTCTCATCTTCAGAACATTCATATCTTAAGCAGAAAACTGACCTTTTGTACATTTCATCATTGGTTCCAGTTTTCTTTGGGGGTTAAACAGAATAAGTCTAATCTGTCTTACACATGTCAACTCTTCAAATACTTGAAGGTCACTTATCTTATCCCCATTAGGTTTTTCCTTCTCCACAGTAAACATCTTTGAACTAACAATACAACAGCAATCCCTAGCATCTTAACAACACTTTAAAGTTTGCAAACGCACATATGTTAACTATTTTTAAAAAATATAATAACTTTTTATTTTTCAAAATACATGCAGATAGCTTTCAAAATTCATCCTTGCAAAACTTTGTATTCCAAATTTTTCTACCTTTCTCCTTTCTTCCCTCCTCCCCTACAGAGCAAATAAGCCAATATTGGTGAAACATGTACAATTCTTCTAAACCATATGTTAACTCTTGATCCTTATAACAACTCTGTGAGATAGGTGCTATTATGATTCCCATTTTACACCCGAGGAAACCGAGGTTAAAGAGGTTCTGTGATTTGCCTGGTTCACTCAGATAAAAAGTGTCAGAAGAAGAACTTGAGGTCTTCTTGAACCTTACTCATTGTACCACCGATCATTCTCAAGCAAATGATACATAGTTGGCAAGATTTTAAATTTCTTACTATCTTGGTTGTCCTTCTCTAGGAGGCTCATAGAATCAAAATCACCAGGTTGGTGGGGACCTCAAAATTGTTTGGCCTGATCCATGAGAATCCTATCTACAACACAACTGACATATGTATGATCACTCAATTTTTATTTAAAGGCCTCTAGTAAGGGGAAATTACTACCTCCTGAGGCAATCTACTCTACTTTTGATTTGCTCTAATTGTTAGGAAGTTTTCTCTTATATTGAGCCAAAATAAGCCCTTTTGTAACATCCATCAAATGCTTCTAGAGAAGCAGACCCGGTTGAATTAGATTTTCCCAAAAGGGCAGCTAAAGGGCAGCTCTTCAAATATTTGAAGGCAACTATCAACTTTCCTCAAAGTATTTTTTCCTCTCTTTTCTACCTAGTTTTTTTTTTTAACTTATCCTAATATGTCATGAATTTTCCTATTCTTCTTGCTCTCTTCTGGACTAAGATAATTTTTATCAATGTCTTTTCTAAAATGTGTGGCCCAGAATTTTAAAAAAGCAGGCATAGAATGTTAAAATTGGAAAGGAACATAGAGATCATCTAGTCAAACTCAGGAATTTTTTATAAGAGGAAGCTGAGGTTTGGGGAGGATAAATATAGAGAGTTAAAAAAAAGTATCAGAGATTTAGAGCAGGAAAGAACTTTAGGGATCATAAAATCCAACACCTTCATAGTGGCAATAATGGGATTAGAACACACATCTCATCTCCCCAGCCAGTTCACATACCCCTAAATCACACTGTTTTTCTTTCTCTGGAAGGTTTAAAAGGAGAGAGTATCCATATGTAAAAGAGTAGGAAGCAAAGGATGAACTATATGACCCCAGGAGAGCTTTCCCAGTTGAACTGTGGAGATTATCTCCTTAGGAAGCTTGTCTTCATGATGGAAAGATAAATGCTGTAAAAACAAAGCTGGTTTAAATTGGAGTCATTGAAGATAGAGAAAACAGGTACTCATTCCACTATTCCACTTTTCAATATTCAACCCAATATTTTATAGTGGTGCAAAGATGTCTAGTGCAGGTAGGGGGCCATTAGCCAAAAGATCCATGAATGCCCCAAGGAATCTCTAAATACCAGAGACTTTGCTGCATTTCACTCTTGACAATCTAACTAAAACTTCTTCTGACTAAAGCAATTACTGCCTCTCCGAACACTTGTGATATGTATACTCTACCCCATGGCTCTTCTGACTAGAGACAATATTTCTCTTCTTTTCATCATGATAACTGAAACAACAAATAACATCATTTTTGTTCAAGGACCCTTCAAGTCCTCTAAGGCTGAAGAACTTTGAGTTGTTGGCAGCAGTGGCAGCGAGAAAAACAAAAGGATGAGCGTGGATGGCTCTAATCAGCCCTCAGGGTCTCAGTTACCAGCTGCCAGCCTTCAAGCTCCAGGGCGGGGATTTTCACCTCTTCACCCCTCTCTGGTAGAAAACAGTTGGGTAATCTTTCTTTCTTTGTCTTTAGAATGGACTGTTTGCAGTTCTCCAGTGGAACCAGGTGCCCTGGAAGGGTGAGACTAGAACCTCTACTGCACCTTCCCGATTATTGCAGCTATTTGGCCAAATTCATACAACTAGTAAGTAACTGAGATAGGATTTGACTTCTTGACACTGGATCTAGCACTCCATCCACTGTACCAGTTACTCCATGCTGCTGTTGCTACTGATCCTTTTAAAGCTCAACCCAACATCCATGCCAGGGAGGACGGTGACAATGGCAACGTATGGGAATGCTGGTGAGGATGATGTGTGCTCTGAATTACTATGGAGCAAAGATTTGTCAGGAATCCTAAAATTCTGGTGACTTAGGTCTGGTGATTCCACTATGTTTATTGTGATGCAACTGCTGCTAAGAGTCAAAGAAATATAGAAGGTGTCCCAAAAATCTCAGTGCAATTTTGGTAAACTTAAATAAGCTTATCATTACACTAAGAAAAATTGCATATAAATTTATTAAGGCTTATAACTACACTAGGACTTTTGAGATACCATGTGAATGGCAGAATAAGGTTGCAGATTGATTTTATCTAAAACATTGTGATGTAATCAGCTTGAAATAGAGTAAGCAGAGTGAGTGGAGTTCCTTTTTGTTTCAATATTATAAGGAAGACTACACAGGAAGAAATCAGCAAATCCAATGTTTTACTTGCTGAAAATGCATCAGTGCAGATGGTGCTGACCACTAAATCTGACAATGAGTCTGCATGAAACAGAATGAGGATGTGAATAGTTTCCTCCTATGTACTATTTATTACAATGTATTATTATGTACTACTATGTACTATTATTACAAAACTGGAAACAGAATTTTACCGGTTATAAGTAAGGGCTTTGGACTGCTTTTAATCCATGGTACCTTTGGCTCCAAATAACATAACAATATATTGCAGATCATTGTAGGGCAATAATAAAAAGATTCATTTTTCTTTAGCTCAAATTATATGAAATAAACATTGAAATCAAGTTGCTCCTAAAAAATACAAGAGGGAAAATTTGAAAGATGTAGAATCATTGAGGATTTCTATTTAATACAAGATTCAGAAATGTCACTTAATAATGAAATGATAACAAAACAATAATGATATCTCAAATGATTTTGGAGAGGAAATGGGAATACTTAGACTGGAATTTTGAAAACACCTATTCAAATTTTAAAGCTATTATCTCAGTATCTAACTGGGATGGGCAGTAAAATAGGTGGGTGTATTATATTCCCACTTAAGGGTAGCAAGGAGAACAACAAAAGAAACTTGCAGAATGGAATTTAGAAAGTAAAGGTACATAAGAAAGTCTTCCTTTAATCTGTGGTTGAAAAAAAGTAAAAAAGATTATGGGCAAATGCAAAAAGTTAAGGCACCACAAATAACAGTATGGACAATTTAACATTAATCAAAACCTTTATTACATGGGCTTGAGAAGCTAAAAAATCAGAGAGAAGGAACTCCTGAAGAAGGAGGTTGTGGAGAATTTCTGGTCTTCTATATGATTGTTAAATATCTGGGACAACAAAAATATTAGTTGAATCAAATGCGAAACAGAAAGCTTGCATTGCCTAATATAATGAACTTGAGAAAAGTTAAGTCCAAGAAGATAACTAAAATTCTAGCATTTTGCAAAACTGGAAAGCTATGGGACTGGATAAGATCCATAATTATTGGTTCGAATGTTTCACAGTGATGCATTAATTACTAGGAAATCACTAGTTCTCAGACACAAGCCAGATTATACCTTTCTTAAGACAAGATATTACATATCCATTACCAAAAACTGAGAACATCAGTGATCTTTCCAAATACAGACTAATGATGCACTTATGTATCTTATGTTAAGCACTTACAACTTATATAATTGAGAAGCTCTATAAACACTTAAGAAAATATATATTGGCTCAGATCCCAAAAAGGTGTACCAGAAATTCTTAGGGGTGCAAAAAGCAACTTACTATTGATTCAGTAATTATTAAATGAGTCATCTGAAAAAGCCATCACATTTATTCTGCCTTTATTGATTGTTGTAAAACCTATGACTCATTTCCTCACTCATGGCTTATTCATGTATTGCAATTATATAGTAAAATAGACCCAACTATAGTTCCTCCAGATGCAGTTCAAGCATCGCTTTATTTTACAAAGGCTTTCTTGATTTCCTCAATTCTAATGCTCTCCTTCCCTATTTTGTGTTCATTCTATATATACGTTTATATTTTATTTTTGCCTCTCCTATTAGAATGTTAGTTCCTTGAAAGTTATTTGATTTTTTATTTTTTTACCTTCATTACATAGAATAGTACCTGGCATGTTTTAGGTGCTTACTAAATGCTTGTTAATTTAATGATGTTGCTATAGCAAATATTCAACCTCCAGTCTACCTAGAACAAGAAACTTTCAAAATAAAAAGACCTAGAAGGAGAAATCAAAATCATGTGGCAGAATGAGGTACCCATCCTGTCATTCTGTCTGCTATTCAAATTATGACTCTTCTTTTGGGCATAACTAAAGAAAATGAGCTACTTGTACCAACTTATTAATTTTTTCATCATTTTATCTATGGGTACAACAGACTGCATAGAATAAATTAAAAGAGAATAATAGCAGGATAGAGACTTGTCCTAGAATTGTTTCTATCTAAACTCCATTAAAAATGAGAGAAATACGAGTAGTAATAGTAATGTTAGAATGTGTTAGAAGTGTGCTGTTCTTTATAAATTAACATATGACAAATCCCAAAAATATCTTTGAGAAGTATAAATATGTATTTATATATGCAAATATGCATACATATACATATACACATATGTGTATATATATATATACATACATACACACACATATATATATATATAAATACACACATATACTGGAACCAGACTATCATTATAAACAAAATTATTACCCATAAACTCCTGCACATAGCAATGATCCATAAAAGTCAAGAACATTTTTTTAGAACAGATGTCTTCACACTTAATAGTAATAATCCCCAAACAATAGCCTTTCAAAATATAGAGATAACAGAAGAGATTAAGATCATGTGGTGAAAGTATGAGGGTATATCATCTTATCTGGATCTGTCCCAATGATGATTTCAATGAATCTATAGAAGATAAACTTCTAATTCATACTCATTCAATTACAAAAAGCAACTATTTCATTCACTTTCACAATATAGTCTCCAAAAACCTAGAATAATAGCAGGATAGTGATTTGTTCTCAAACCATTTCTTTCTGAAGTCGATCAAATAAGATGAAAAAGAGATAAGAATAATCATGAAAGTTGATATAGATTTTACAATTACAAAGACTTAACTTTGTTTACTTCAGTTCCACATCTGTAAAATGACCTAGAAAAGGAAATGGCAATATCTTTGCCAAAAAAAAGCCCAAATGGAGCTGAAATGACTGAACAACCAATAGCAGTTATAAACAACTAACACATATTATCCCATTTGATTCTCATCATCACCTTTGGATTACAATTAGTAAAAACATGATCATATCCATTTTGCTGACAAAGATCTAGATTTGAAAAGTCCCTTAGAATTTATCTATTTCAACTTTTTCATTTTACAATTGAGAGAACAAAAGCTTAAAAATCACAAAAAATGATCGCTTGCCAAATGTTACTAGGGTAATAAATATCATAGCTGAGAACTGATTTCAAATATTCTGAGTTTCAATTTAGTAGGTTCAAGCCAAATTGAAGTTCCCCCTTAAACATTTGCATTGCCATTACTTCTACTTAATGATTTTTTTTTCTTTCCTCCATCTGTCTAAATCTCAATTCCACTCCCATTTACTCCATGAAACTTCTTTGACTATTCCAGCCCACACTGTTCTCTCTTTTCTCTGCAATCCAAAGTGCACTTAAGGGCAGCACCACATAATTGAGTCCTTAGTTATTTCCTAATTGCTTCCTTTGTGTATGTATTGTCTCTTCAACTAGGTTGCTAACTCTCAGAGGACAGAGACTGTGCCATTCATGTTTCTATCCCCAAAGCATCCCACAAAGTGCTTAGCACATAGAAAGTGATGGGAAGGATTTAGGATTATAGAATTTAGAGCTATATTATAATGGACTTCAGTAGTTATTCAGTACAACCGTCTTATTTTACATAGAAGGAAATTAAGACTCAGAAGGAAGTGATTAAACCAGTCACACAAGAGAGTCATTAGCAAAGGCAAAGGGAGAAAATGTATAAATGCAATGCACAATACACAGATATATGCATATGTCTGTTGCGTCTCTCTGTGTGTGACACACACATGTACTGTTTATATTTGATTGGCTGACATGCTTTGGTAGGATCTCTCTTCTGTGACTTAAAAATGTAGGTTCTAACTCTATTTAATTAGCTCAGACTTCATCTTTCTCCCTCTCCTCTACCTCACTCACTATGTCTGAAATGGCCTGGGTTTGAGGCAACTGGAGATAGAACAGCTGATTGGGATTTTGGTTCATTAATTTTCTTTTCTTTCTCTGTCCTTTCTTTGGTAATACCTTATGCACCTGCCATTGGTTTTAGCACTTAATGAAAACACTAAAGGAAGAAATAGAGCACTCATGGGCAAGTTGAGGCTTGAATAAAAATGAATCTGCTCAAGAAGGTGACTGCCACTGTTGGGGTGAGGTTTATTCTTATTTTAGCCTTAGCGAGAGAGTGGGGGGGGGAATTAATGCTCTGGCTATGCTTGCAGGGGCTAATGCCCCAGCTCAAGGAAATTCAGACAAGAGAGTTGAATTAGCTTTTTCATAAAATGTCAGTGTAGGAAGAGATCTTAAAGGTCTTTTAAACCAATGCCATCATTTGACAGATGAGAAACCTGAGCTCTAAAAATAGAAATGATTTGTTATACATAGGATCACTTGGATTGTAAGTGGCAAGCCTTTCATCAGGATTGAACCCAGGTCCCTGATTGTGCACGTTCACATTGTCTTCCTCCTCTTGCACATTCATTGTCTGTCTTCCAAAGCAGCTAGGGTATAAGAACCACAGTGTCTGTAATGATGTTGAAAATTTGTGACAGAATTATGAAGTAGTTTGTCTTTGGTGCTTTCTTCCCTTCCTTTTGACCAGGGCTCACTTATTCCACCAGTATCTTCAATGTCTCCCGTTTGCACTTATCTAACTAAAACTTAAGTTTTTCCCATGTCTTACCCAGGAGTGAAGGACATAGGAGGATCAGATGAAATAATGGATCCAAGTTCCTTCGCAAACCTTAAATCTATATACAAATACTTATTGTTGGTCTTGTTACTATTATTATTATTATCATCTTGCAGTCACCAGGCCTCTAGTCTGGCAATGACGACTTCATTCCCTAAGCCCACGACTGCACTCCTGCTGAGCTTAAGCAATGTTTATAGAGCAATTAATGGGGATGTGCTGGTAAATGTTTAACAACAGGACTCTAGGGAAAAATGTATGTACACACACTTTTAAATTTAATCTGCATTATTAACACTTTCTTAAGTCCAGACAATCAACAAAACAATAAGTCAAGCCCTAATTTGTAGCACTGGTAAATTTCTGAAATGAAAATGCCAATAGTGAAAATTTAACAATGGCTCTCTCAAACTGGTTCGAGCAGGCCACAGAATATCCCAAGTCTTATCTTCCTATTTTTATCTTGTTCAGTTGTTTCAGTCCTGTGACCTTTTTATGACCCCTTTCGGATTTTATTGGAAAAGATACTGGAAAGTTTTGTCATTTTCCTTCTCCAGCTCATTTTTATAAAGGAAAAAACTGAAGTAAACAAGGTTAAGTGATTTGCCCAGTGTTATACAGATAGTAAGTGTCAGAGGTCAGATTTGAACTAAAAAAGATGAATCTTTTTGACTCCAGGTCTGGCACTCTATCGGCGGAGCCACCTAGATGCCCCTTTGTCTGTAAGGAGCAGCCAGGTTAGAAAATTACCTGATGAACTAAATTAGGCTCAAGTGTTAATAGCTGATAGCTATTCACCCAAGGGGTATTAGCATTTCAACAGGGGATAAGATCTTAACCCACTGTCTAACTCCCTGATGACAGAATTCGGGATGTTGTGGATAGGAGAGAGAATTACTAGGCACTTTTCTCACAACTGTCCTGTCAGATAGGTAGTGCAAATGCTATCATTTCCATTTTACAGATAAGGAAACTAAAGCTCAGAAAGCTTAAATGAATTGCCCAAAATCACAAAATTAAGAGGTACTAACAATTATACTTGAACTTTGGCCTCTGTGCTTTTAAATCTAGCTCTCTTTCAGTCATATAACATGGGTATTTGTTCGTGGGAACAGATGCAGGTGTAGAACACAACCAGTTGTGGGCGTCTTGGGGATGGGGCTTCCCTTCCAAAGAGATTGCACCCACTTTGTGATGGTCTGGTAGCTAGCTACCTTTCCCCCATCTCACTCCCAAAGCCCTGTCCCTCAAAGTTTAGCTGCAGTTGTTTTAGGTAATTATACCTCTGCAACTGACCCTTCTTAGAAATTCACATTTTAATAAAATAAACAAATATTTATTTATTTAATGACAAAGCCAAAGGTTGAGGGGCGGACTCCTAGCTGGTGTTTGAGATAACACAGTATTTTTCAGGTCACCTTTGCCTTATGTGGATGGATGGCTTTGTGGTGGCGGGAGTTCCGCCGAGCGTTTCCCCCCAACGCATGGATGAGTAATTTACCGTTTCATCAGTCACCACCTCGCTCACTCAGCCATTGTTAACTGGTGACTTGAAAATTACCTTTATTTAGTTCTGTTATCAGGAGGCTGCAGGGACTCGGGCGTTTCCACTCCACTTAGCTTCTTCTAAGGCTGACTGAAGCGTGCAGGCACATCACACAAACAGGAGCACCTCGGACTGCCCAACCCTGCCCACTCCTCCTTCCTTCTCGGAGCAGCTGGGGACGCCTGCGGAATGGGCCAAGGCCGCCCGCCTCGGAGCAGCTCCCCGGAGCAGATAAGCCTTGGCGCTCTGGGACGCATCATGTCCTGTCTGTCTATACAAATTCCAAACCCTCCCCAGCCGCCCGCGGGGGTTGCGGTCAATTCTCCGGCTACATCATGGCCTGCACCCTCTACCTCAGCTAAATTTGCTGCTTCTCCGGGTCCCGAGACTCTGAGACTTGGCCCTTGCTTCAGGAACTATTTGTTCTCTCTGTTAGGCATTTCGAGAAATTTTGGGAAATGAATTAATCTTTGCTGCGCTCCCCACTCTATTCTCCGTCCCAAGATACCCAGCCAACACAACTTGGTAATTCCCCTTTATGACCCAACCAAGGTGAGTTCAGGGGAATAAAACTAAAAACACAAGTTCAACTATGCTAAGTGTTAGCAAAATCTCTTGTTAAAAATTATATGAAATTCCAGAGCCAGAGAGAAATAAGAGCCTCGGGGTTTATCTGCTAATTTGGATTATGTGCACACCAAACTCTTCTTCCACACTGGTAACGGAAAGCTGGCTTTATTCATAGCCAGTTTGTTCACCGCCACTAAGAGGGGCAGGCTTAGTGAAGGACGGGCTAGGGACATCTGGATGAACCAAATAAACTTGGCTCCTGGTGGACTTGAAGTGAACCTTCTCCTTCTGCCTAGTTCCTCTTCTCCCTCCTTTCATCTTTTATCTCATCTGTGATAATTGCTTACCCCACCATTTGGAGCAAGCCCTGTCCTGTTACCAGGCAGTTGCTGACTATGGATGAAGGGTTTGTATTCAACTGTGTCTAGCTTTGTTTCCATGCAGCTGGGAAGCTGGTGACAAGGTCTGTGGGCTGCTGGGCCAGGGCTGAAGTGTACTTGAGATCCACTTCATCTCTTTCCTCTCTTTATTCCAAGGCACTTAACCCACTTGAGAAAGGGTGAGGGGAATGGAGGGAACTGGGCTCCTGTTTGGGGCAGACAAAGGAGTTGGAGCCATCCTGCCTCTTTATCAGGGTTGTCTGTTTCCTGGCATACAGGTGCTGCAGGCTGAGAGGGACAAGAGGAGGAAGTTGGCGTAGTCCCTTGGCTGAACCACACTGCACTTCTGGGCTTGGTGATCAGTGGGGAGACAACTGGGTAAGGATAAGACACACTCCCAAGGGAGAGAAAGCCCATGGGTCATTTTGGTCTGGTATTGTAATTGGTCTCGGTCCATCTCCTCCTTAATCACAACTTTCTCCAAAGGCTCATGCCTGATTTCCAAGCATACTGGACCTTTAGGGTCACACTGATGACACAGTCAAGCTGTAGGTATCCCCACCTCTGAACCTTGCTACCAGTGGCAAATCATGGCAAATCCTCCAAACCTTTCTGGGCCTCAGCTCCCACATTTGTAAAATGAGGGACTTGGACTGAATAATCCCTGAGGTCTCCGGTTCTGGAGCTATGATCTTAGAAAAGATGCTAAGGTGATAGGGAATGATTGGCACAGAATGTGGCTTGGAGTCATTCATGTAAATCAACTTTAGTTCTGTCAAGACTGGCATCGTTTGTTTTTCAAAGAGTTTTTCATTTTTGCTTTTTGCTTGTGAAGAGGAATGAATAAATTGTGATTTACAGTATGTCAAGGACACAAAGCTGGCAAATGTGGCTCTGTCTTCTTAGACATAATCTTCCTTTAGGAAAAATGGGGATAACAGTTGAATCTCCTTGGAGAAGGAGGCACAGAAGGCTTTCAATACTGAGAGTTTCTCTTTATGGCCTTGTTAAGGGTGGTTAAGGGGTCCTCTGAACTGGTCTTATTGAGTTGCCATATTTTCCAGAAACATTGGACCCAAAGATGCTGGAGGCCCTGAATATATCAAGGATGGAGCTCCCCTTGAGCTGACACAATTTGTTGTTTCACCCCAACTGGACTCCTTGTGTATCCTTGGGAAGCGAGACAAATGCCAGCCAGTCTGTGCCAGACTGGGATAATGCATGTGCAGCTTGGGTCCTTTGTAGATAAGTAGACCCTCCTATCTTCATGGTCTAGCAGTTCCCAAGAGAAAAGAATGAGGCTTTTGCCATCACCTTGCTCTTCCCCATGGGGAGTGCTGTCTTGTCTTTTCCCTTCCACTTTTGGTATGCCATTCCCCCTCCCATATCATGCTCCTTCCTGGTATCCCCTCCTTGCTTTTATATTATTATAAACGTATAAACTTCTGTAAAGACTGGGAATCCTTTGAATTCTGCATGCATGTTCATTTCTCTTATAAGAAACCTGGTTTTCACATGCCTCATAGCATGATTGCCTATTGACATTTTGGTGGCAGAAATGGGCTGATGAGAGAAAGAGACTCAGAGTGCTCAGAGAAATCAGATGAGGGCTCAGTATCAGCATGGGGTGTTTGTTTTCCCCACATATACCACATCTCTGGTTTGGGGAATTTTACTTCTCTATTCATATTTTGGACTTCCCTCTTTTTGGGTTGAATTCCTCATTACAAGAGAAAGTCAAATTGTTTGTGGTAAAACAGACAAAGGCAAGGTCTTCTTTGGTTAAGGGTAACCAGCTAATATGGATTTGAGAATTCAGTTTTGATATATGGGCTGGATGTTTAGATAAAGGTTTTTCCAAGCTAGAATTGGGTTTAGTTTTTCCTAGCTGGGAGACTTGGGCAAAGAGGGCTTTTGAGGGGAATCCTGTGATAAGTCTTTGGGATGAGTGAATGGGCCTGAATTTTTGGCCCCATTTCCAGGGTCCTGCCAAGGTGATATAGTCAAAGAAAGCATACCAAAAATGCATGCCCTATTTCTCCTGGATGGCTGACTGATATAAATAAGAAAGATATTCTATATAGACATATGTGTGTGACTTGGAAATACAAAAGTTTAGAGTTCTTTTGTTGTTGTTTGTCTCTCTGTGTGTTTCCCATGGGTACTAACGTGTCTAAATATGACTTTGTTCCCTCTAATGGGACAGCTGTGGGCCAAATTTTATAGCTAAATAGCCTTGAAACCTGCAGGTATTTATGTAGTTGGTGAAGATGCACATTTTAACTTGATTTGTAGATTTAGCTAGCAAGGAAATTTCAGCACTTCTAAGTTGCTGGTCTGTTTGTTTCTTGTATCTGTGCTTATGTCTCTGCATCTTGTTAAGCTAATTTATGTTTTTAGAAAGATTTTGTTTTCTTCCTTAGCATTTCTGAACTATAGTCAAGTTCTTTCCATCAGCCTTCCCTTCTCAATCTCTACCCATGATGTTTGCTTTATTGTTTTACATTTAGATAAAAGGTCCTTTCATTGATTACAAAGAGACAAATTTGGGGGCTGGGTCAGAGAAAGTTTCAAGGCATGCACTTCAGAATTGGCCTGGCATGTAATTCTCTCCTGGTTCATGAAAAATGTTAAAGTCTTTTGTGAATCAAGACACAACCAAAAGGTGATTGAGTTTGATTAGAATACCTAATTTGGTATTTAGGGATAATATGAGTTAAAATTAAGCACTGATACATGTATATGATAATAAAATGATAGTAACTTTTTGAATTGGTGTGTATACTGTGAAATTGGAAATATTGCTACAATTATAAGAGATTCCTATATTTTATCATAGATATCTGCATTTGAATCTCAAGAAGTGCTGTATTCCATATCCATACAAGAGGAGCTTATATCTGAAAGTAACTTGAAAATGCTTTGTTGCTACTTGTGTGAATACTACACCAGAATTTGACTATTACTTGAATAAACTAAGTTCTGTAAGCTGTTAAAAGATTTTTGTAAGGAATAAAAGCATCTTAAAGGATTTTTGGTACTTCCATTTCTTAGCAAATAGCAGATACCTTAATAATTCAACAGTTTAAATGTTAAAATATGTTAATAGCCAACATTTGCACCTTATGAATCAAATTCTTTAATAGGTTATTAGTTTTGTTTAATACCACTGTATACTAAAAAATTTTAAGGAGAATTTAAGGAGTAATAAAAATAATGAATGACTTAAAGGTAGAATCTGAAGGTAATAAGGGAGATAAGGTTGTTTTTTTTAAATAAAAGACAGTTTAAGTATGTTGACAAAAGAGATTGAAAAAGTTTTGGCTCTGTTTAAGAGAAAAGGTTATATGCAATGTTATGTGTTTATTTTAGTGGGAATGATAGTAATAAAACGGCTGCTTTATTTGGAAGTATATAGGAAGAAATCATAAAGAACTATAAGTAAATTGATAAACTATGGATTTCCTCTGAGACTGGAACCCAGATTTGAACTAAATTAAAATGTGCACTTAAGTGTGATAATTGAGTTAGGTTAAATCCTAATATCAGATTGCCCCTTTTACAATCTTTGGCAGTGGATTAGCTGGAAATAGTGGACTCAATAATGTGAAATACTTGGAATAAATAGAATTTGTGTAAAATATACTACAGTGTTAAAACCATAACCCAAGATTCTCTATCCATTTGGAATATAGATCTAGGTACAATTGAATTCACTCTGGTCACATTTGAAGTGAAATGTGACCTCTCTTCTAATTTGATGCTTAAGATTAGTCAGAATTTATCATGCATTTTGGCATTATGACAAATTGGGAAAATGCATGGATCAGATATTTGTTGAGTTGGAGAACTTAAGTAAATTATCTTACATCTATTTACCATAATCTTAAACTGTGATTGATGAAATTTGCCATTTGAGGTAAAATCTCTTGGGACTGATTCTGTTTTGGCGTTTGAATTTAGGTGTAATTGTTTGATGGGTCATTAAGTCAGTAATCCACCTTTCAAGAGAAACACTATAAGCCACTCAGAAGGAACATGATCCTGAACAATTCCAGGTGGAGGTCTGTATCTGGAAGAAAGCTGAGAGGACAACCTTGGCCTTGCTTAAGGTAAATCTTTCTGGCTTTATTTCCTCATTGTGTTCTTTTTCAATGGGAATATTTCCCACCTGGCTATTCTTGGGTCTGGCTACAAAGTGGAATTGTTACTGAATGATTGGTTGTCAACGATGACTCTTACCTGAAGTCAAACAGAGTTAAGGATTCTTTATTCCACTGTATATATGTTGTCATCAAGGACCAGTTTGATGCTGTTATAATTGTGTCTCTGCTTTTTCCTTTTATAACAAATTTCTCTTATTTGAGCAAGTGGTCAATAGAAGACATAAGCACAATGCAAGTATGTGACATCTTGATGTTTTCAATCTTAATGAACAGTCATTCCATATACCCAACAATGAGGAAAATTAGTACTCAGGCTTGTCATGTCTGCTAATATTTACATAATCATGCAAAGATTAAATCCTCAAAATACCTTATTCTCTTTGAATAATTAGCAAATATAAAAAAGTTTGTGAAACAAAGATGCAAATATGGTGTTATATCATTAGCCCATACATCTGAGCTACTATTATAAAATAAAGTATGTAAGATCTGAACTATTTCAGTATAAAATTATAGTCCTTTCTTTATTTTAAAAAACTTAATAAATGAGTATTTGGCCTAGTCATCTGCTTGTAACTATATTTATATCTATATATCTATATAAAAGAAGGTCCTTAAATATTTCAAAATGATTTAAGAAATAATTAGATATTGATACAACTTTTTGTGGGACCTGCTATTATATTAATAATTGAACCTAAATTAGAAACATCTTCTGTTTGGTTTAGAGAAGAAAATTTAGTGCAATTAGTTTTCTTAGAGGGATGTAATTTAAATGACTTAATTTAAAATAATTCTTAGTAGTCTCTTTCACCTCCTGTTACTCCCTTCCTTTGGGAGAAATAGGAGTATAAAATTCTAGAAATTCATCGCTGGAAAGGACTGTTGTTCTAGTCAAATGGATCTATTTTCTTTCTGCCAGAGTTTATATTTCATTTCTTGCAATAGCTTGCTTCCCATCCCCAGAACACACTTTTTTCTCACTTCTACCTTTTAGAATCCTTAGTTTCCTTCAAGACTCAGCCAAGGAGCCATCATCTATATTGTCTGTCCTGATCTTCTTAAATTATTCTCTCTTCCTTAGATAATCATGTCCTTATTTATTTGCTCGCATGTTGTATCTCCTAGGAGGATGCAAGCTACTTGAGAGGAGGACCTATTTTTTTTTCATTTTGTCTTTCTATCCTCTATGTCTAACAGAGTCTAACATAAATAGATACAATGAATGTTTGTTGAAATGAATTCAACCAACATGATAACTGGTCTCATTTCATGTCTCATTTTACAGAGCAGAAAATGGAAGCTAAGAGATGTTGTCTCCAGACCAAAGTCAAACAGACAGTCAATGTCAGAGCCTGGACATGAAACCGGAGCTCCTAACTTTCATGATACGTTTGATCTCTATGAAGGGGCCATCTTGCTTTTAGCCTGGGAATTTTTAATGTTGTTTATGTGTGATTGGCCCTTTAAGCATTTTAGTGAAACCTGTGGACCCCTTCTTAGAATAAGAATTTTTCTTTAAATTTACAATAGAAAAAGGTTAAATTTCCTTTAGATGTTAGTGAAAAGTAAAGATATTTTTTTCCCTTCCCCTTCAAGTTATACATCCCCTGAATTATATCAATTGACTTAAGGAATCTTGTTTTAGATAGTTTTCCCCTATAATTTGTATTGCCTTCCATGAAGAGATCTTACTTGTCTTCCTGCTCTTTTTTCCTGCATTCATGGTAAAAATTCAAGTTTAGAAATACAGGCTCAGAAGACTTTCTAATCTGTTGTCTTGAGGCAGCCTCAGAACAAGATGGTGGTGGGTGTCCTGGTCAGGACAACAGGTAGTCAGCTACCTCTGCCTTCTGACTCCCACAGATCACTCGCCCAGCTTCTTTGCTTGTGCTAACAGGCTTGGTTTAGGAAAGATTTGAAACCAGGATTGACTCTTGAAAATATGATTTCACACCAATCTATCAATGTTCAGAATCATTGAAATTCCTGCTTTCTTCCTTAAAGGGTCTGTCTTCACTTAATTAATTCTGCTTTGATGGGCTTCTCTGTCCCCTAGAATTCTGTGGTTATTGGTCTCTGTCCCCTGTTCTATCACTAAGAACTATCTTAGTGGTCTTCCAGCCTAAGACCTTGCCTATCTGCCAACTTTCTCTCAGTACTGACTGGTATTAGGGAACTAGGGGCAGAGACATTGGCAGCAACAGTGAGCTGACAGGCCTGAGTTCACATCAGTACTGGGGAGTCGACAGGAACCTCTGAATTAAGTGGCCATGTTTAGTTTTTAATTAAGCCCCTACAGTCTTTTAAAAAGGTCACTGATGACACTGTCTTCTTTAAGGCCAGTCTGGGAAGACATTCAAAGTCAAAGTTCCAAGACGGGAGCCTTGTTACTTAAAATGTCACTGGAAGAAGTTTTGAGATGGGGAAGGAGGGAAGTAGAGGGGAAGATCGCCCATATTTTCACTGTTGCCTCAGTGCTTCTAATTGGAGCCCTAGACTTTCTGGCCCTAAAGGGCAACAGTTCCCACTCTATTCTCTCCAGTGCCTTTCCCCCTACCTGCTCAGGAAAGCAAGCACATAGACCAAGGTATCTATTATGTCTGAAACAAAGCAAAAGGTTAGGTCTTCTAGACTAGCACAGGTGACCCATTGGCATCATCTGGGAACCCATTTGCAGGCTGAGGGCAGAATGGGGTCTTCGTGTCATCAGTAACAAAGTCACATTTAACATTTGTTGTGATACTGTCTGCACCAATTTTTCCATTAACTTCTTGGGAGATCCTGACCAATGTGTAGTTCTTTCTAGATTGGAACACAATTACTTAGTTTTTTCACATACTCCACATAAACTGTTAATTAGTCATGCTACAAGCATTTCTTAAGCACTTATTATGCTTACCAGACACTGTGCTAAGATCTACAAGAGAACAAAGCAAGGCAAAACAGCCTTTATCTTCAAGAAGCATATTTGAATATAAATAATTATGTGTATACAATATATATTATATAATAAATACATTATGATATGTAAAATATATACCATACGTGTGTTTAATCAATAAACATTTATTAAGTACTTACTATGTGTCAGGTACTGGGCTTAGAGCTGACCATACAAAAAAAGAGGCAAAAGACCGTCTCTGACCTCAAGAAGTTTTCAATTTAATGGAAGAGTTTACAATCTAATGGAGTAGATGGAGGGTAATCTCAAACTACCATTTGGGAAGCAGAGACTTTTATGGCTAGATCTACATAACTGAATGTGAGAGAGAGACGGAGTCATCTGATTTCCTGGAGCATTCCATCCAGTTATTCTGGATAATTATCCTGTGTCAAATGAAGACTTCAGAAATGTTGAACGAATCAAAGGATTGGGAAAATTACAGAAATATAGGAGCCACTAGGTGGTACCCTAGATAGAGTACCGACTTGGAGTCAGGAAAATGAGTCTTCCTGAGTTCAAATTTTACCTCAGACACTTACTAGTTGTGATCCTGGGCAAGACATAAAAATCCTGTTTATGTCAGTTCCCTCATCTGTAAAATGAGTTGGAGAAGGCATTGGAAAACCACTCCAATATCTTTGCCAGGAAAATCTCAAATAGAATTACAGGACTGAAGAACAATGAAATGATGACACCGACAATAACAAAGAATTCATGATTGTTTTGCTGTATTTTCCTACCTTATCACTACAACTTGAACAAAATGGATATTAAATGATCATGAACAGCCAGTGACTTTGCTTGGAGGGTTCTGGATTTGAATTCTACCTTAGACACTGTTTTAGCTGCACGAGCCTGGGAAAAGCACTTAACTTCTCTCTGTAGCTCAATTTTCTAATTTGTGAAATGGGAAGAATGACATGTACCTCCTAGGGCTGTTGAGAGAAGCGAATGGAATGACATGCAAAGTATTCTGCAAACCTGAAAGAGCTATGTAAATTTTAATTATGACAGACATTGGTGGTGATAATGATGAGGATAGTGAAGAAAAAGATGATGATGATGATGATGAGTGGGGTCTCCAGGGAGAGAGTAAGAAGAAAAAGTGCTAGGAGTAACACTTTGTAAACCTTAAAGTACTATATAAATATGAGTTATTATTGTGGCTCCTACCATTAGGAAAGATGGTAGGCTCCTTGGTACAGTCACTGGAGACTTTTTAATTTCAGAAAGAGTCCCCATTGGTTCATGGTCAATTTGTTGAGAGCAGTACAATAGCCCATGTCCCAATATATGGACAATATCACTTTGTGACCTGTGGTAGTAGTGCTGGTGATTGTGTGGGAGCTTAATGTCCTTTTTCCTCCATTATGGATAATTGTCATTGGACTACACAAAGTGGTGTTGATGGTGGTGGGGAGGGTAGTATTGAATGGGGAATATGTGCCTGCCCACTTCAAAGGCTTACTTTGGTATTATGTAATTCTCTTATGGAATTCCATTTTTCTAAGGCACAATAGCTTTCTCTTGGCTCGGCTCTCCTTGCCTAGTACAGAGCCCTATACTATTCGAAAATGCTGAAATGAAAACTTCAAAGGGTTTTATGTCAAACTCCTCTTAGACGCTGACTCATAGAAATGTTTCTGGAAATCCTCAAAAGCTTTATTAATCTGTTAAGATATCCCTAGAGCAGGATTGTCTGTAATATCATATTTCCAGAGCTCTTCAGCAGCTTCCATTGTATCATTCCTATTGTTCTTGCCTATTTTCTTGGCCCCTAATGAACTCTTTCTGAAGCAAGAGGGCTCTTGGCTATGCTGGCTGTTTTAGTCTCTCATCTTCCCCCCACCTCTTCCTACTCATTTCTCTTTAACTCTGAGAGATGAAAAGGAGACCAACTCTGCATTTGTTTACTCCTCTTCCTCTCCCTGTTGGTTATGCTATGTTACCACTTTTTTTCCTGGCAGCTGGATCTAGGTCAAGTGCCTAGGGGCCTATGTTGAAAAGTCTACCCTTCATTTCTCAATATAGTCCTCTCCCCCCTTCTGCAAGTCACCATGCAGATCTCCAAGGTCTGCTTTTAGAAGCCTTCATTCCTGGGGCTACTTTAAGGTTTACAAGGGATCTCCCTAGAGTAAGCCACTACTTCCACTAAGCAGCCCTTGTCAATTAAATAGAAATTAATGGGCAGTCTTAGAATATACAAATGATAATTCTGCTGTACAATAAACCGCTATTAATTCATTTAATCTGTTATATATTCAGCTGGTCTCAGGCCATGTTTCAAAGTCATTCACCCCAGTTATTTTGCCATCTGCCCTGTGGCACCAGAGACCCTGTCACTGGGCACACATTTGAATTTTGCTTTTGGAAAGAGCAAGACAATCCATTGTCCCAACTCTTTAGAGCCAAACTTACTCTCTTGACCAGCATTACCCTACACATCTTGCCTTCCCCTCTAAAAATATGTCTAGGGAATATTAGCACAATGCCTGACACATAATAAAGCAGTTGATTGATGGATCCATAAATGACTACTTGTAGAAATTGATATTTATACATCTTTAAGGGCCTGACTCATTTTATTAATTTCATATGCTAGTTACTTACTATCAGTATGGTTTGGATGCATTTTCTTTTGGGAGTGATGATTTATGAGAATCAAGATATAGGAAAGAAGAGGAAGAGGGAATAGATTTGTTGAATCTGGCCCCATAAGGCAGAATTAGGTATAGTGGATGCCAACTGGCAGAATCAAATTTAAGTTTAATGCCAGACAAACCTTCCTGATGATTAAAGCAATCTTAAAGGGAAATAAACTGCTGTAGGAGGAGAGAGTGTTTTCCTCACTAGAGATCTTCCAGTGGACATATTGTCACTTTGTTGTAGAAGGGATTCTTGCTAACATGTTAGTCAGTCTATATTTTCAATACATGTCTGTTCAGATCTTGAGATTCTGATGTTATGTTTAAGTAAATTTTAGCAGAGACCAAAGACTCAAAGATAAAATTATTTCTAGAAAAAGGCCACATACCGAGAATTCCTTTGGAAACTTTATAGGAGAATTCTGTTACATAGGAAAAACTGTAAGGGGGATTCTTGGTTCCCAGCATCTAAAGGGAACTACACTTGGTAAAGGACCCAGATACAGAGAGAAATTCTGACCATGCTGCTAAAGAAGGCACAGAGAAAGTATTGGATGCTCAGAGAAGACTTAATACTGTTCCTACTGGACCTTTAGTGTAAGGTGCACTGTGGACTTGGTGGTTAGAGAACATGGGTTTAAATTCTGGTTCTGCTACTTTGTTCCCAGTGGGACCATGAATAAACCCTTTTGCTAATCTGTAAAATGAGGGACTTGGACAAAATGATCAGTAAGGTCCCTTCTGTTTCTAAATCTATGGCTCTTCATAACAGCCTTAGGATGCCTGTCAATTGGGGAATGACTGGACAAGTTCTGGTACATAATTGTGATGGAAAACTACTGTACTACAAAAAATGATGAGCTCAATGATTGTAGAAAAACATGGATAGACTTGCATGAAATAAAGAGCAGAATCAAGAGAACAGCAATATTGTTTTAAGAACAACTAAGTGATTAAGTCATTTTAACTATTATAAAAACTCTAATTACATACAATAACTCTAATAACCTTTGAGTTAAGTTGCTATCTGCATCCACAGAAGTATGTATAGAATGATTTTTTACAAATATTACATATATATAGTTATATATACATATATATATATATATTTGTGTTTAATAATATCCATTTCTGGGGCAGGGGGGAAGGAAAGGAAAAATTCATGATAACTTTATTATATATTCAAAAGGAAAAGCGAATCTTACAATAGATTTTCAGTTTCTTGTGTAATCATACACATACACACACATATTTAAAGAGTAGCCTTGTGTTTGCTAAATTAGGTTGCAAAAAAAGCCAGTGTTGCCTTATCCCAGCCAAAGGGTATTTTCTACTCCTGGGCTATAGCTTCTGCCTTCTGGAGGGAGAGCAATCAATGAGCTTCTCTCTCTTTCCCTCAGACTCAGACTCAGGTGCCTGCGTTTGGCAGAAGACTTCGGGAAACCATCCTGGATTCTAGGGCCTGATAGTTGAAAACGAAATTCTGAACCCTTTGCCCCAGGACTTTCCACAGAGGCAAAACACAAAGAAATTTCTCCCATCTAGGAAGAAATAAAAAAATGTATTTATGAACCAGTCTCTCTTGCTAAGGGAGGGAATTTATGTCTCTTCATGCTCTTGTTGACAATAATAACTGATTGCTGCATCAATAGGATGCAATATAATTTAAAAACCCTCCAAAACAAGGAGCAGAAAACAACTTGTGAAGGGAGAATGAGCTGGGTTGTGGGCACCTTTGATTTTGTGGCGGGAGCACTGGGCCTGCTAATGCCC
Organism: Sarcophilus harrisii; assembly: GCF_902635505.1. Lineage (NCBI taxonomy): Eukaryota > Metazoa > Chordata > Mammalia > Dasyuromorphia > Dasyuridae > Sarcophilus > Sarcophilus harrisii. The sequence goes on along the minus strand of NC_045428.1, from coordinate 458,717,590 downwards.
CGAGGTGATGGGAACTCAGCTCTCGGAGCACCTGCAATCTCATCTTGTTTCCTACCCAAGCACCGGGGAAGAAAAGCAATTTGTTTGCTCTCATACTTTAAAGATGAACTTTCCGTGCTCAATCAAACGTTATTATCCCAATGTAAGTCAATTTACCTTTGAATTTGAAGGCTATTTTCTTTCTAAATGGCTAATTATGGGAGATAGATGGCTGTAAACAGGAGCTTTCTATTTCACAACTCAGCCGGTCCACTTTTCTTTAGCACCTAGAGTGGGGCAGGCAAAGCAGATTCTAAAATTTGCTTTTCCAATGTAACTGTGCCCTTGTCACATGATGCTTTTAGCTCTGCTTACATGCTATCTCTTACTTTGCCCTTGGAAATTTTAAGGTGATATTCTTGCTTCCCCCCTTGAACCCCAAATCTTCCAACCCCATAGTCACATATTCTTCTCATGGAACTTTTTCTTTCCTATTCTTCCTATGGTTTGCATTCCATCTCTTCTTCAAATTTATGCCTTCTCCTAAAATGGCAGATGGCTCCTATTGAAAGGTATGGTACCTGTTTAACATGTATGTATGGTATATGTTTAACATATACTGGACTACCTGCCATCTAGGGGAGGGGATGGGGGAAGGAGGAGGGAAAATTGGAACACGAGGTTTTGCAAGGCTTAATGGTGAAAAATTATCCATGCATATGTTTTGAAAATAAAAAGCTTTAATTTTAAAAAAGACATGATTCTACTAGCATTGGGGTGAAGGAGAGGAAGCAGAAGGTTTTGGGTGAATTGCTCATTAGGCAGTGTTTCTACCCCACCCCACCCCAGGCCACTTTCTTGGGTCCATCTTCCTGAGATTTTGACAGATAGAACCCTCATGAATCAGACCCAAAGAGAGTAGTAGAGTCATTTCTCTGTCATAGAATCATCTTGGTCTCTTCCCCTTTTCTCTCCATGGGTCTATAATGTTCTCTCTTCTCCCTGCTCTAAGTTTGTGAAGCAATCAAGTATTAAACATGGGAAGTAGAAGGCCACCCTTGATCTGCCAGGACCCTGTCCCTTTCTTACCTTGACATCAGACCCCTTCATTAAAGGAGAGGTCTTAGTCCCAGAATGTGACATCCTAAACTCTCGATGACTGGAGTTTTAAGGGAAAAGTGACACTAACAGAGGTCAAGATAAAACGAGGTCACCTGAGGGAAGGCTGGGCTTGCTCGCAGGGCTGCATCTTTGATTCCTCTAGCAAAGTCAGGAAGCCCAACTGGCAAAGCACCACGGGGGCAGCTGCCTTTCTCAACTGTATTACGGGCATCATCCAGGAGTTAATTGAATGGGGCCGTTTGTTTACAGAGATGAGGGCCCGTGTCCCTTCCACCATCCCCATGAGCCGTGATGAACAGGTAACTCTAAGTGTGCAGTATTTTTGTTTTCCTTTTGATGAATCTCCAAGCAGAGCTGCTTTGAAGATGAGAAGCCAATTGTGTTTGCTGGGTCATGGGTGTCTCCAGCTGAGGGTCAGAGCCTTCGGAATGCTTCAGATCTCAAAGAGTTTAGATTCCTCTGGCGTGTAGGCTATGGTGTGATTCTGTGAAAATGCGTTTCCCTGCTCCTGTCTCCCCAAAGAAGCCTTTCCGTTGGCCCCGAGCTCTTTGCTTCCAAACACTGGAGCAGCAAAAGCTTCTTTGTCCCTGGGACCTCATTGTCACTCAGTATTGGTCAGGGAATCTGGTGTTGTATTGGGAGGGTAATTTGGTGAGGGGTCTAAGCCAAGTACTTTCGGAGTAGGATGGACATAGTTGGAGTGATAAGATCATAGCCTAGAATAGAATGTCAGAGTCTGATCCCATCTCTGGGCCTGATTCAGCAGGATTCCAGTTAGTGAAAAACCTCAGCAGGTCTCAATGACCTAGCGGCTAATTGGATGCCAGTCTGAGTTCTGCTTAGTTTGAGTTTGAGGACTAGCATGTAGAAGCCTCCTATGAGCACTTACTGTCTGTACCATTAATTTGTGTACTTAATATAGCTGATTATATATCTATTTTCTATATACAGATTTTCTTAGACCATAAACTCCATGAAGATAGTTTTATAATTTTCTTGTATGGTGCTTAGAACTAAAAATAGTTCAATTTACCAATTATTTATTAAATGCCTACTGTATGCAGGATAGTAGGGAGGTGTTGGAAATAAAAATACAAAAAAACTCTCAAATCCTTGCTCTCAAGGAGTTTAACTTTTGAATGAATCATAGTATTTAGGAAATATTTTGATGAATTAAATTGAAGTGGTATGTGAACACCTAAATATTTTTATAGTTCTATTTTTACTTAACAATACTTAATCTACTGGATTCTATACTATATTCTTGCTCTTTCTCCTTTCCTCCTTCCCTTCTTAGCCGTCCCCCATTTTCTTTCTCTTAACAATGATTTTCTAGCTATTTTCTGATTACATGCCTCTGCTCTGCTCTATTCCCATGATATATTTTGAGATTATTCAAAAACTGGCAATAAACCAATGATGGGCTTCAAATTTGTCCAAAATAGAATCTTTCAAAGGAAAGCATGAGGATATTTCAGTCTAATAATAAAAGGGCCTTTGGAAGGCAGAGTTTTCCCTAAAGAGAACCAGGAGATCCATCTCAGCCAGAAGGATAGGTGCTCTTCCTGGATCCCATGATCACTGAGTCCCAAAAAAAACCAGGGCTGGAATGGAAGAATTCCAAGCTTTGCTTCACATGCTGATTAAACTAATAAATCCATATTGATTATGGACAAACAGACAGGTGGGAACTCGTATGGACTTTGGGACTCTCCTGGACTCTCCTTGTTTCTGCAGCCAGTTAGAAGAGAGATATTTCTTTTCTCTACAGTGAAGACAATGATTACTCACGATGAAGGGAAGAGACAACTCCTTGGGAATTTGAGGAGAGTGGGAATGACAGATCCAAGTGGACCACCTTTGGGAGAAGAGAGAGACAGAGTCTTGAAGCCTGACTCTAGGAGATTGAAGTAGCCCTTAGGAAAATTAAGATGGAATCCAAATCTCTTAAGAGAGAAAGAGGAGGGAAAATGTAATCAACAACTGCCCATCTTCATTCCTCCTTTCATTTTGATTCCCACTTTGTCCCTCTGAACACATCTACCTTGGAGGAAAGTAAAAGACCCAGTCTCCCTTGAAACAGCTGTGGCAGTGCATTACGCCAACATGGTTAATGAGGCATTTGCTCTATCTGACAGTAGGCGGCTGCTTTCACTTGCTTGCTTCTGCTAGCAGCCTTCCAAAAGCCCCTTGCTTCCTCCCCTCACCCAACCCCTGCAGAACAAATGTTGGAGTGGCTATCTTTCTTGATCTTTCAGACTTGGCAGCTGTGAGCTGACCAGGTGGCAAGAGGAAAAAGGGTCAGTTAGGGAATATAGTTGGGTCTGTCAAGCGTGTCCTTTGGACCTCTTATATGAAAATAACTTCCACTTTCCTCCACTGACCAACAATTAATTCCACAATCTATCTTCAAAGAGGCATTACATTCTACCTGCTATTGTCATTGGGGCAAAGTATTTCATGTTTTTTTTTTATCACTTTCAAGTGATTCCATGAAAATGGAGTGTTTAGTTAATGTGGAATAAGAAAATAAGAGTTAGGAAAAAACCATTCTTATTAATCTCTGTCCAGCTAGTGATTAGGCCAAAGAAATAAGACTCAGATCCAAAGGAAAAAAGATATTACATCTAGCTCACTTCTTGTGGTTTAATAGTGTTCAGTTTTGGCTGACTCTTCATGACCCTTTTTGGGGGTTTCTTGGCAAAGATACTGGAGTGGTTTGCTATTGCCTTTTCCAAGTTCACTTCTAGGATAATGCAAAACACCAGCCCACCTTGTCCCAACAGTCCAGGAAGGTGACCAGGAGACATTTTTCACCATAAGTAATGACAGTCTTGGCCAAGACCTCATCTGAACTGTAAGAGTGGAATGAAAGGTTCTGATAAGTATTGAGATCTAAGCCAGAACAAGCTGACTTAATCCCTAGCTTTGGTAATGGATGCCTCAGAGGCAGAGTTGAGTGTAATTGTATTAAACCTCAGTTTCTTCTTGTGCATTGGTAAAGCTATTTCCCATATTGATATTATCCTTGCACGAACATTCCAGGTACCCTGGAACTATAATATGATTTGTTCCAACATCTTTGAAAAACAGTTATTTCTTCCACATCATGATTTTTTTCCATTGGGTTTTCAATATATTGCAGGTCTGTATAAGATATTAAAGGGGAATTTTGCAAAAAGTTTTGCAAAAGCTGCAGATGACACATGAAGGCCAGCAGATGACACAGAAAAAGTTTAAAAACCTCAGAAATGCACAAAATATGGGTATAGTATTAGTCTATGACCAAATAACCCAGATTTTACAATAAGGTACCATAAATACCCCATAAAAGAAAAAGAAGAAAAAATCAGCTTTCTTTGCTTATAAAAAGAAAGGGCCATGGAGAGATTTACATGAACTGATGCTAAGTGAAGTGAGTAGAACCAAGAGGACATTGTTCATAGCAGCATTAAGATTATGTGATGATCAACTCTACTGGATGTGACTCTTTTCAACAATGGGGTGATTCAGGCCAATTCCAATAGACTTGTGATGGAGAGAACCATCTGCATTCAAAGAGAGGACTATGGGGACTAAATGTGTATCACAGCTTAGTACTTTTTGTTGTTATTGTTTGCTTGCTTGTTTTTTCTTTCTCATTTTTTCTCTTTTTTGTTCTGATTTTTCTTGTGCAGCATGATAAATGTGAAAAAATGTTTAGAAGAATTGCACACATTAGCTTATATTGGATTAATTGCTGGTTAGGGGAGGGGGGTTGGGGAAGGAAGGGAAAAATTTGGAACACAAGGTTTTGCAAAGGTGAATGTTGAAAACTATCTTTACATGTATTTTGAAAAATAATTCAAAAAATAAAAAAATCTATTATTTAAAAAAAAAACTAAAAAAAGAAGAGAGGCCCAAAAAGTTTTATGCATATTTTCCAGATTGTGGAAGCCCCTAACTCCTGGAATGGGGAAAGGATAACTGTAGTCAAGGAACAGGATGGCATAATGAGACAGATGGGTAATACAGGGAATAGAGGTATTGAGAACTGGAAGACCTGAGTTCCAATCCAACCTCAGATAATTAGTAGCTGTGTGACTCTGGGGAAATCTCTTAATTCCCATATTCTTCAGTTTTTTCATTTATAAAATAAGTCTAATAGTAGCATATATCTTCCAGGATTGTTGTGAGAATCAAGTGAGATACCATGTGTATAGAACTTTTCAAACTTTAAAATGCCATATATGAAAAAATGTTAGCTATTATTATTACTATCAAAAGTCAGGACACTCCTCACCACATGACAAGTCTTCCCTTTTAGTCAGGTGTTGGTAGCTAAGTCACTAAACAGAGTTGGATACACAGTACAAAGACAGAGGAACCCAGTAGTGTAGGAAAAAAAAAAAACCCAATAACATTGAATTTACATCAGATAATGTGGGCTTGAGTTCTAACTCTGCCACTTACTAGCTAGATAACCTTGGACAAAACACTGAACTCACTGAGTCTCAATTTCTATCTATAAAATGGATATAACATTTGCATTATTTGTGGATAAAAAGGATTGTTGTAAAGAGAGCATACTGTGAGCTTTAAAATGCCATGACAAGAGACAGCCTGAAGGGTCAGAGCTAAGATGACAGAGTACAGGCAGAAACCCAACTGAACTGAAATCATTTGACTAGTAATAGGTTTTGTTTCATGTTTTAAATACCTGATATTGCACATGTCATTATTGTATTTCTATGTTATTATTGTATTTCTAAATCTTGAAATTTGAGAGATCATTGTATCAGAAATACTGCTGGACTAATAACTTCTTTTTTATTTGGATGCCATTAATTATGAATTAAGTTTTTAAAAGAAAGTGATAATAATTATTTGAAAATTATTAATGAAGCATATTTTGATTTTTAAAATAGATAATAATAATTATGAAACTAAATAGCAGAAAATGACATGTCCTATAATCTGAGAACTGTTAAAGATGGATGTCAGGTAATGGGAAAAATTGAGGAGATTACCTTGATATAGCCTAAAATAGGAGTCTCTTGACTCAGTTTCCCTATGATTTACTTTCTGAATAAGAAATTTCTCCACCTGGTTAATCCTGAACCTTGCTTTTGATATCTTGTGACTACATGATTGGCTCTCAGATATGACACATGCTTGGGATCAAACAGAGTTAAGGTTTCCCCCCACTTTTTAAAACATATGTCAGGTCAGTCTCTACCCTTGAAAGGATAAGTCTTGACATTGTTATAACTATATCCCTTTTTTTTACTTTCATAGCAAATTTCTATAATAAGGGCAGGTGAGCAGTAAAAGTTTTGAAAGTACAATACTAAATCTATTAATCAAAAGATAGATATTAAAACATCTCTGAGTTCCTGTGATAGGATGCGAGTATGAAAAATCTAAGAATTTTAATCTATAAATGTGGTCAAATTATAATATAGGGATGCTATCCTCCTAAAGGAGGAATTAAAGAAAGTAATGACAAAAATATAATATAAAGATTTTTTAATTAAATAGAATAATACATTTTGAGAAAGCAACAGGATTAGACTTGAAAAGATAAGAAAATATATACATATGTTTGTGATTGGCTCCAAATGTATGTAGTAGGGAAATTCAGGATTTGAGTATGTTTTAATAATAAGTTCTCAAAATTGGAATAAGAATTTTGTATATAAATTGCATTGATAATTTTAAATAAAGTGAAATTATTAACCCATTTTTAAATTATCTGGCAAATAATATTAAAAGTCAGAAGGATTAATTTTATAAGTCACATATTCATGAATTCTTTTTTAAAAAGATTCTTATATCAAGTACAAGGTTTTAGTAAAGATACAAACAATGCGTGGTATATATAAAAATTAAAATTATAGTTTCAGATTTGGGAAATCAAATTTAAGATATCATACTAAATTGTATTAAGTCTTGTTATTAACAGAATTTTTAGGAACCTCTAGAAGTAATTTGGAATCAGAAGAGCAGAGCCTTCCTTAAAAGCTGTTTTGAGAATGAGGACTATTCTAGAAATGTCCAAGAGAAGATCTTCACGGGCTAGATGGCTACATGAGACATTTGGGACTCAAAATGTGTTGGACATTGGAAGTGGGTTACTACCATATCAGGAGCTTTGATGATAGTTAATATCGATGATCATTATTGCATTGTTTTGGCCTTTTGTTTCATGGTGTTGATATTTAAGTTTTCTTAGTTACCTTGGTAACATAAATCTCTGTTCTCAAAATTAGTTCACTGTGAGCCCTCTAAATAGTTTGATCGGCAACCTATGTGAATCTGATTATGAATATATGAAAAACCTTATAGATTTGGCTTATAGATAAGTAATCATGGGCTCCCTACGAAACAAAAAGGAATTTTGAGGGAATTGAGGGTATTGGAACAACAAGTGGTAGTGGGAATTGAAAGGATCACACTAATTCCACCTTGTGTCTCAAATCTGGAGTTAGCTTAGCTCCCTTTTTATTCAATTATGGGTCTAGTCCAAATTTATGATAAAACTTTATTCAATTATGGAAATTGGGGAAAAACTTTATTGTTTGAATCCAATCCTGTGTAAATGTAGGATTGTGTCACTTCTGACTGCAAAGAGAAAGATTATGCTGACCAGAAACTCAATCAGACCCAAAGTTTGATATGAAAGGAGTTTTCTTATAGTTATATATCTCAAGCAATCCATTTGTCTTCTCTGAAAATTGATCCTATACTGGTTAATCAGTTATTTATTATTACCATGTTCCTTTGATTGACACAGATACTAGGGGGAGTGGGTTATTTCTTTTTTCTTTTCTTTTGTTTTGTTTTGTTTTGTTTTGTTTTGTTTTGTTTTCTTTCTTTCTTTCTTTCTATTTTTTTTGGTTTCAAGGAATTGTACTTGTTCACTCTCCCCCTCCCAACTTAAAAAGCCCCAAATTTTTCTTGTAATCAAAAATCAAATTACCTTATTTTGTATCCTGATTAAATGTTCCATTTTAATTAATTAGCCTTATTTGATTGTTTTTAATGTATACAAATCCCTCTGTATTCAAGGTCCAGAAATAACCTGAGGAGATTTGGTTGCAGTTTGTTGGACAATTGCCATGCACTGTTTAATAAATCAAAAAATGATTGGAAGCTCGAACTTTTGCTTTCTCATTATTTCATCTTTAACTTGTCACAGAGTTGTGAACTGGCCTGGCCGTTCTGAAGAACAATTTGGAACTATGCCCAAAGGGTTATAAAACTGTGCATATTCTTTGTCCCAACAATATCACAAGTACTCCAAGAGATCAAAGAAAAATGACTTATACAAAAATATTTATAATAGCTTTTTTTGTGATGACAAAGAATTGAAAATTAAGGAGATGATTATCAATTGGAGAATGGTTGTAGCATATGATTATGATGAAGTACTATTGTGATTTCAAGAAAAAAATGTCAACACATATGAATTGATGTAAAGTGAAGTGAGAAGAACTGAAAGATCATTGTGCACAGTAAAAACAATTTTATTGACTTTAGAATTCAATTGTGTCTGTCTCTTTATGACTCCACTTGGGTTTTCTTAGCAAAGGTACTTGGGTGATTTGCCATTTCCTTCTCTAGCTCATTTTACACATGAGGAAACTGAGGCAAACAGGATTTAAAAGACTTGCCCAGAGTTACAATCTAGTAAGTGTCTGAAGGTGGATTTGAATTCATAAAGATGAATCTTCCTGATTCCAAGTCCTATGCACTACCCACTTACCCTACCAGTAATATGGCAATGATGATCAACTGTGAAAGATGTAGCTACTCTGATCAATACAATGATTCAAAACAATTCCAAAGGACTCGTGATGAAAAACTGCTACCTATTTCCAAAGAAATAACAGGTGAATTCTGGGTATAAACTGAAGTGTTTTTGCTTGTGATATGGCTAGTATAGAAATATATCTTTCATAATTTCACACGTATAATTGATATAACTTTACTTGTCTTGTTAGTAGGGAGGGGTGGAGTGGGAGAGAGAGAATTTGGAACTCAATTTTAAAAGAGTGTTCATTATCATCATCTTCAAAGTTGTAAAGTATGGTAGACACAGAGCTGGCTTCAGAGTCTTGAAAGACCTAGTTTCAAGACCTCCTGCCTGTGGCCTAACTCTGGTCAAGTCATTTATCTTCTCTTAAGTTGAAGAGGTGGTATTGATTAGGGAGGGTTCCTCATTGAGAAGTCCTACATTAATGAAATCATGGGCTTGTAAAAAAATGAGATCGCTATATACATATAATTTTTTATACTGTTATTATGATTCATATCCTTTCCAGCTTGAATGATCAGCTCTACTTACTTTTCTAACTTAGCTTAGATTCCTTAGATATACCTAGGTCTATAATCATTTACTGTTCTATCTCTGAATGTCTATAAAAACTTCATACATAGTAATAATAACCAACATTTTCCATTAACAGAGATTTATAGATCCACAAAGGTCTTTCTCATAGGCAATATAGGGAGCCCATATGACCTATTATTACTTTTGCCCTATCCTTTCCATTTTATTCTTCTTTTCTCTGCTTCACCCCTCCAATCACAAACCTGTGGACAACCTTTGGAATTTACCCTAGTGTGAGCTAACTTTGGATTCCACTAAGCTGAAGTTTCTATCTGGTGTCCTCTTCACATTTGCCATTCTATCTTTTCCTCCCTCCCTCCCTCTCTCCCTTCCTTCCTTCCTTCCCTCCCTCCCTCTCTTCCTTCCTTCCTTCCTTCCTTCCTTCCTTCCTTCCTTCCTTCCTTCCTTCCTTCCTTCCTTCCTTCCTTCATCCTTTTCTCACTCCCTTCTTTCCTCCCTTCCTTCCTTCCTTTCTTAATCATTTATGCAGAAGGAAGAGGAAGAAGTCATCTTACAGAAGATTCTTGTTAGGTAGGGGGTGCTATTGGTATGGAGAGGCATTATGCAGAGCCATTCTCCTGCTTTGGGAGAAATGATGGATGAGATGCAGACCAGGGGGCCCAGCCAACATCCAGCTGACACTGGGGATGGGGGTGGGGAGGGTAATGCATGTAGAAACTGCTCACAGCCTGTGTTGGGCACTTCATTTCCCAGAGACAACCCGTACGTTTTAATAATGTCTACTTGGGTTAATGAAAGTTGTCGGTTTCACTTAATAAATACATCGCCATTTTCAGCCATAAATATCCATCATGCTGGGCTTGGAGTTGCACATTTATGATCCCTGCAGGGGGTAGTGCGTAAAGCAGGGGAACATCAAATATTCTAGGAACTGAGGTGGGTTTGGAGGTGGAGACAGTAGGAGAAGGATGCTGAGCAGAGGCATCCTAAGTCTCAAGTGTCAAGCCTCTAGACATCTTGCCCTAGATATGGGGAAGAAAGGAAAATGAACAAGGTGACTATTCTTGTCCTTTCCATTCTCTATGACTAAATGAGGGGTGTGTAGAAGGGACCTCAAGAGATCATTCCATCTATCCTTCTGCCTTTGAGAAGTAAGATACCCAAATTATTCCTTTTGGAAAAGAGTTTACCCTAAAGCTGTCTAGGAAAGGGGATTTTGTGGGTTCCTTGGGGAGTCCTTTCCCTTATTTCACTGATTTTTTGAATGGAGCACTCAGCCACATCCCAGTGCATAAAAGCCATCAAGAAATCTTAGCACACTTCAGGGGGCAGCTTGGTGCCAGACAGTGATCCTTGGAATTTCAGTGCAATGAGAAATGCAATGCTGCCTCTGAGTAGTGACCCGAGAACTTGAGTCTGAGTTTCTAGGGAGTATAGCTCAGATGTAGGGTTGGAGGAGGGGTGGGCACTCCAGGGGAATATTTAAGATGCTAGGGCTATTCTTTTATTATTCGTCTGTGGCTTACATCTTTTCCTGTGCTGATACATAGTAATAAATTTGTTTTCCTTCCTTCCTTCCTTCCTTCCTTCCTTCCTTCCTTCCTTCCTTCCTTCCTTCCTTCCTTCCTTCCTTCCTTCCTTCCTTCCTTCCTTCCTTCCTTCCTTCCTTCCTTCCTTTCTCCCTTCCTTCTTTCCTTCCTTCTTTCCTTCCTTCCTCTCAGATGATCAAAGGTGGAAAGGGAGCTAGGAGGAAGCAGGCCTGAGGGAAGAGAAGAAAAAAGGCAGACAAATTATGGAAGGTAAGTAGGTAAGTGATCCCCTGCTTCAGCAAGCGGCTCTGGTATAAAGCCTATTTCTGTGCTTATTAATCATCTGTTCTATGTTTACTTCATTAAGCAGTTATTCATTTAAGAGGGGCTCTCCCAGGCAGCTAGTGAATCAACTGTAGTGCCGGTCACAGAGTGCTTATTAGTAGTCAAAGAAGCTCTGGGGTGCTATCAGTGGTAGAGTGGGAAGCCTGCTGGCCATGGTGGGGTTGCCTTTTGGTTAGGGTTTTTGGCAGGGTTTTATCTCCCAATTCCAGAGAGAATCACAGACTTTTAGAGCTGGAAGAAATCTTGGAAATCATTTATAGTACAACCTCTCTTATTTTATGGATGAGGAAATAATCCAAAAATGGAATTGACTCAGTCTACAAGCAGTGGCTCCTCTGGAAGGTAATACCCAGGAATAGGGGCCATGTACAAAGACACCTCAATTCTCTGGGTCTCAATTTTTTCATCTATAAAATAGGACTTATAATATTTTCCTACGTACTTCAGAGGGTTTTTCTGGGGAAAAGTGCTTTGTAAATGTTAGAGCAGTGGTATCAAAATCAAATAGGAAGAATGGCCACTTAATCAAACATAAAAATTCCAGTAAGCTGCATATTGATTTAGAAAATCACATATTAATATTATCTACCTTCTATTATATTTTTATTTATTTTGTTAAATATTTTCCATGTACATTTTAATCTAATTTGGGCTATCCTGCATAGTGTTGCTGTAACTGGTGGGCTACATATTTGATACCTCTGCCTTAGAGTTCTATAAGTATGAGTTTATTTGTTGTTACTATCAATATTATTCTCATCATTGTTATTTCTTGCTCTGAGAGGGCTGGACTATGTGGCCTCTAAAGGATTCTCCGGCTCTGAAATTCCAGGAGCTTTAACATCTTGGTCCCATTTATAGAGTGGTTATAGAAGGAAGAGTATTGAGTCTCAAGGCATCCATCTGGGCTGGGTCTGATATAGCCCATGCCATAACTATAATAGCCTCATATCAGAGGAGGGAAGAGGTTTACTTGAGAGCCAGATATTAGAGTTCCTTCCTTTCCGGCTTATTTGATCTTTCGAACAATGACCGCCTCCTGCCACTGGGAGGAGCAGTCTTTCCATAGGTTGTTCAGCATTTCTGAGAACCATAGCATCTCCTTAAACCAGACAAGCCCTCAATATTATTAACTATTCTCTAAGGCTTTGACCTAGACATTAAGTGATTTCCACTGCCCTTAGTGACACAACACAACAATCTAGCCTACCTTTCAGGAAGCCCTAGACAAGTCCTTGCCATTAAACCTGAATTTACCCTCCTGAGAGGGGTTTGGGATGCTATCGCCATTTTTTTAGACAGAAAAACTAAGGCTTAGAAGTTTTTGCTCTGGGGGAGGGGATGGAAATCAATGATAGGCCCACCCTACTGCTGAAATCTAGCAGTCTTTTAAAACTGATCTGTCAAATGAGATCCAATGAGAATCAAATAAGACTTTATCAAACCTTAAGGCTCTAGGTAAATGCTAGCTATCAAGCATTTATTAAGTGACTGCTATATGCCAGATAAAGAATGAAAAAGAACCTTTTCCCAAAGAAATTACATTTTGTAATGGAAACAACACATATATAATTATATACAGAATAAAAACAAAGTAATGGGGAGGGTAGTCCCTACCAAATGGGAGTATTGGGAAAGATCTCATTAAGGAAGAAATGCTTAAGCTAAGCTTTGAAGGAAAGTACTAAAAGAAGGAGGTGAAGAGGGGGTGCATTCCAGGCATGGGAGGACAGCCTTGCTAAGATACAGGGATGGAATGAGAAAATGAGACCAATATGTAAGTAATAGTATAGTGGGGATAACACTGGGCTTGGAGTTCTAAGATGCAAGTTCCTGCAAGGTCTTATTATACACAGTCAACTATTTATAAAGTTCTTACTAAGCCAGGGGCAAGCTAGATGGTACCACAGTGCACAGAGTGTCAGGCCTAAGTTGGGCAGACATCTTCCTGATTCAAAACCAGCCTCATGTACTGTGACTCTGGGCATGTCACTTCACTCTGTTTGCCTCAGTTCCCTCACCAGTAAAGTGAGCTGAAGAAGGAAATGGCAAACCACTCCACTATCTTTGTAAAAGAAACCCCAAATAGGGATTGTGAAGAGTTAGGACTGAAAAAGCAGCAGCAGGAACAACATGTGCCAAACACTGTGCCAAGTCCTGTGGATACAAAGGCAAAGGACAGTTACTGTCCTTGAGAAGCTCACATATTATGGCATATAAGTGGTTTTTATTATGCCCTTTGATTAGATTACTAATTAGGGGTCTCTGAACAAATGATTTCACCTCTCTGAGCCATGATGTGTAATAGCGAGAAGGCCTGTTTGGCCAGGATGAAGAAGAAACAGAGAAAAGTATTGTCTAATAATCCTTGGGAAAGATAGGTCAAAGCGAGGCTGCAAAGGACTTTAAATCTGACCCTTTTTAAAGTCAAGTGGAAGAAGCAGCAGCTGCTGAAGATTCTGGCGTTTGCCTAGGTCTTGGTGGTTGCACTGCTGATCCACATCCCAGTAGACACAACAGCTGCCCTGTCACAATAAAGAGGCGTATATGCCTTGATGTTAATGTTCTCTGAAGCCATCAAGCTCCGTTGGGTTCTGACCAAAGGAATCATTTCAGCAGCACCCAATATTTCCTCTCTATCCTCTGTGCTTCCATGCCTTTTCTTCTACTCCAGGCACTGAGTCTGGGCAACTATAATTTATTATGGATTGTGTTGTATATTTCAAAAGAAGGTCCCTAAAAATCACACAGATATAAAACCATTTCCCTGCTCAAAAATCTGATATCAACTTGTTGATTCCCTCGGGAAAAGACAAAGCATTTAAGGTGCACCACAAGCAGATTGCCACATGCCTTCTTTCTCAGCCTTATTTTGCACAAATTTCCTTCATAAACTCCATCTCCTAGCTCATCTGGCCCATGAGCTGTTATAGGACATGTACTCTCCCACCTCTGCAGACTTGCACAGGATGGCTGTTCCCCATGGTTCTCAGACTGTTTTCCTTCCAGGCTCATCTCAAATACTAAGCTCCTCTTAAACCTTCTCTGGTTCCCTCAAGTGGTTAGTACTGTCTCTGTCCTTAAATGACCTTTTGTGTTTATTTAAATGTGTAGTTCAACTTCACTTCACCTTCCTCTCAAATAGGTTGTAATTTTCCTGAGAGCTGGAATTATTTTTATTGTGTTGTTTTATATTTATGCCATTTCATTTTATTTTATGTTATTTATACCTTGTTATTTTATATTTATATTTTTCATTTTATTATTTATATCCCCAGTGTCAAGCATAGTGCTTCATATATGATAGGTGCGTAATAAATGTTGGGATATGTGGTTTGTTATGTTTGTAGTTCAGTTGTTTTTCAATTGTATCTGAGTTTTTGTTGATTCCATTTGAAGTTTTCTTGCAAAGATATTGGAATGGTTTGCTATTTTTTCTCCAGTTCATTTTACAGATGAGGAAACGGAAGCAAGCAAGGATAAGTGACTTGCCCAGAGTCACACAGCCAAGAAGTGTCTGAAGTGCAATTTGAATTCAGGAAGATGAGTCTTCTTAACTGAAGGCCTGACACTATCCATTGCGCTGCTCATGGTATGTTATATAGTGCTACTGGAATGCTTCCTATTGTTATGTAAGTGATCCTGGGTATGATAAGGCTATACAAGGACAATGCAAACTCTAATAGATTCTACCAAACTGGAAAAGGAACAGGCAGGACACCCCCCCCCCCCCCCCAGATAGCCTGGGAGGGGCTGGCTCCTTCAGCCTGGCCACAAGATACATGTGGGTTTTTCTGATCAGCAACTATAGAAGAATTATTTACCAAGTTACAAAGGTGATGCAATCAAGCCTGAGTGGAAGGATACACAGTAACAAAATGAGGATACAAAGTAACAAAATAAGTTTCTGATATATTAAAGGTTGGGCAGTTAGGTGGCTTCTGGGATAGAAGAGTAGGCTTGGAGTCAGGAAGAATTTTTTTCCTTAGTGTCTGAAGCCAGATTTGAACAAATCTGGGCTCAAACACTTATGAGCTGTGTGATCCTGGACAAGTCACACCCTCAATTTCTTTAGTAGTCAAAGGGGCTAGAGAAGGAAATAACAAATCACTCCAGTATCTTTGCCAAGAAAATCTCAAATGGGGTCATGAAGAATCAGACACTAATGAAAGATGACCAAACACTATTTTAAAATTGACCTATTGGTTACACATCTTTAGTTATAATAATAAATTACATTGATCTTGTATTTATTTAATATTATTTGGCATATACTTACACATATTGAACTTGCATTCTTTTCATTATTTAACTCTTTGAGGGTTTAACAGAGTATCTGGAGAACAATAGATGTGTACTATATGTTTGCTGGTTCATTTAGCACTCAAGTTTGCAAAGAACTTTTGCATAAATTGAATTTAATCCTTTCAAATGTCATGTGAGTTATGTTCTACAGATGTGACTCCTCCTTCCCTTACCCTGAGGCTCACATAAGGACAGAGGGTGAATGAGTTGTCCAGGTTCACACAGCTAACATGTCAGAAACAGGATTTGAATCCAGGTTTTTCTGACTCTAGCTACTACTACAAATTATAATTAGATCTTCCTCACTTATGGGGCTTGTGCAAAATTTAGAGGCCAAATGTATGTAGTAAGGTGTCAGGCTAGTTTAGAAGAAATGAAAAGATTGACTAAAACTAGAGAAAATCAATTCCCTCCCTCTACCCCCCCCCCATTCCCCAAATTGCCCCATCAGCCCTATCAGCATGCTTTTTGAACTAAGGGGCTACATAATACATGTTGTTTAATTAGTTGGGTGCCCCAAATGACTTTTTAAGACTTTTTGGGACCCAGACTGATTAAGTCCCTTAGGATTTCCTGCTCATGGCTCCTCCTCCAGCTCAGACCCCCAAGCCACATTAAGCCAGCTGCTGATTCCCTCATTAAAATAATTAACCCTGTCTTTGGTAGTACTCCTCAGGTACTGCAGATGAATTCCTGGCTGTACAGTTGTTTTCCCAAGCAGGTGCAAATGGTTTCCTCTTCTCCTCAAATGGGGTGGTTAATCACCACATTCCTTTATGCAGCATTTTACTCTGAGCCCAGTAATTACACTGAACCAATGGGCCCCAGTAGTAGCATTGATCCATTAAGGTCTATTTATGATAGCATCCGCTCCCTGGTTTTTAGGGTGGCTGCCTTGCCCAGGTGCAGAGAACCCAAAGAGAGAAACCCAGATGGGAAAGCTCTCCCCCCCCGCCACTTTCTGCAGAAAAACTCAGACTGTAGTGGCAAAGTTTTTAGAAACCTGTCCCATAGTTGGGTGTACTTGGAAACTGGTAATTGCCTATGTGATTTGCAATTTCCTGGGGCCTAATTGCATCTGCACACACAATTACCATGCGTAGCACCTGTCTGCTTGGGATCTGAGCATTGTTCCATGATGGGATGGGATAGGCTGGGAAGGGATGGATTGGAATGGGAAAACAAAGATGCCTATGCTAACATTCAGCTCCCTTGGTCCCAGCTTGAGCAATGTGAACAATTTGGTCTTTATAAATAAATTAGTCATTGATGGGGTAGGTACCTGATACAGAGTGGGAGAAGTGGAAGACATAATTATAGTACAATCAGTATTATTTGAAAGAAGGAAAAATCTACCATAGAAGCAGGTTAAGCCACTGCCAACTCTGACTTTAAAGTTAATTGTGAAGAAACCCTTAAATGTGTGCCATTCATGCTTAGGTAATTGTCAACTTATCTGCTGGGGCAGAGATGAGTACCATGAGCAAGGAGTGAGGGTAGATTATATTGGCAGGGTTGACTGAGGCAGCTGCAGCATCCCAGTCTGAGCTCAGATATTGAGGGCTACAATTGCCCTAAGCAAATTCCTTAATGTCTACTCTTTGTCTCTTGTCAAAGAGGGCTAATACATTCCTTTCTCCTGGGCCTCATACTGGCTTAATTAGATATTGTTTATGCTACTTCTATCATTTATGAATACTTCCTTGCTTAGGAAGTAGGAGAAGCTTCCAGCTAGGGTCTAGTGATTTAATCATCCATCTATCCACTGGTCCATTCATTAATTGATCTATCTATCCACTGATCCATCCATCCATCCATCCATCCATCATTCCATTCATCCATCCATCCATCTATCCATCCATCCAACTATCCATTTCATTAATACCTGAAGTAATCAGGTAAGATCTGGTATAGGAAGTGCTACTTAAGCTATTTTGAAAGGACCCATTAATCTATAGCTATTTTTAAAGTTTTCTTAAAAACTTAAATTTTTAAAGTTTTCTTTCTTTCTTTTTTTTTTTTTGGCTCTGTGCCAGGTATTGTGCTAGGTGGCATACAGAGACTATACTTTTAAAAATCCCTGCTGTCAAGAAGTTTGCATTTTCTTGGCGAAAACACCATGTACAATAGTTAAGTAAATACTATACACACACACATATATATATGTATGTGTATATATGTAAAATATATGTATATATGTATTTGGAGAAGTGGGAATGAGCAACTCTATATGTGTGTGTGTGGGGGGGGTGTGTGATAAGAATAGATCTTTTGTAGGAAGTGGCTCTTGAAGGAAACTAGAGAATCTAAAAGATTCAATTGAAGAGAGAGAGCAGTGCTAATTCTGTCTGGAAAAATGTATGGCTTGCTAGTTCCCCTGAGGTTCTTATTGTTCATTTGGGAATAACTCTTCATGACCCTTTGGACCCGTCCATGAAGTTTTCTTGATAAAGATACTAGAGTGCTTTACCTTTTCTTTT
The DNA here is from genome assembly GCF_902635505.1 of Sarcophilus harrisii. NCBI lineage: Eukaryota > Metazoa > Chordata > Mammalia > Dasyuromorphia > Dasyuridae > Sarcophilus > Sarcophilus harrisii. The sequence continues at coordinate 458,699,495 of NC_045428.1, read as the reverse complement.
TCCAGTGGATTAATACAAATCAAGATTAAGTGATTGCTCAGAGTCACATAGCTATTAAGTATTTGAACTCTGGTCTTCTTGACTCCAGGACCAATGCTTCACACCCTGAGTCATCTAGCTGCCTCCATAATAAGATTTGGATGGAAGTTGGATGGAGAGGACTCTGGACTGTCAATCAGAAGACAGGGTTTGGCTTAATTTTCTATTAGCTGTATGATCTTGGTCAAATAACTTGAATTCTTTATTCCCCAGTTTTCTTACTTGCAAAATGAAAGGATTGAGTGAGATGCTATTTAAGGTACTTTTTATCTGTGATGTCTAAGAATCTAGACATCTGCTTTAATGAAAGTCAAACTAAAAGGAAATGGTGTGAGAAAGAGACAGGGGCAGACCCCGAGGAAGGAGCATGAAGAAATAAAATCTACTTGCTTATTTTTTCCCTTATAGAATCTCTGCAGTGACAGGCTCATTTTGGTCTGGGCTGAGTTTAAAGTAGCTGGAATCTTGCATTATTCTCCTCTTTTTTCTGTTTAGCCTGATCCTTTTTTATCATGCAGAAAGAGGGGTGAGGTAGTAGTATAATGGACTGTCTCTGTGAGGGGATTCATGGAACAGTCTACTAAAGACCAGGAAGGAAGACAACGTGTGTAACTGTGAGTCCTTTGGGGTGAGCGACTAAGACATTACAAGAAGGAGGAGAAATGAAGACTTCAAGAAAATTCTGGACAGAACACCATTCCCTTAGAGATAACATCTTATCCCACACAATAATATACTGTAACTTTGATACTGGAAGGTCAGTACTTTCATTAGAAAAAGGAAAAAAAAAACCTTTATTCTAATTAAGGGTCTTTCCAGATAGTGTCATTTTTCATAAGACCTGGATTTGGTATCAGAGGACGTTTAACAAGAAACTCAACCTTTCTAGGTCTCAGTTTCCTCCTCCATACAATGGAGGTAGGGGAGAAGTTGTACTAGGTGATCCCTAATACCTTCTTCTTCTTCTCAATCTACAATTCTCTGATTCTTTTCTTGGAGACTTTAAGGCTATTTCCATGATTGTTCCCCAAAACATTAATCTAGATAGTCTCCTTGTACTAAGGACTGACATGAGTTCATAAATTTCAGAATTCCAAAGGACTGAATTTAGACTAGTATTTCATTTACTCATCTAAATCTGTCTTCAACAATGAATGGCATGGAGGGACTCTTTGTGGGAGGGCAAAGTTGCTTTTTCTTAATGGCAAACTCAATCATTAGAGGTGGGCCCCATACATTTCCAATTCCTTTAACCTTATTAAGGACTCATAGTATCACTCTATTACTTTATCATCATGGGTATCACTTTTATATGTTAGAGAAGCTCTTCTGGAATCCTTTTGTGTTTTATAAGTTTCACTTTTTGCCATAATGAATTCCATTAGCTTATTAATGCCATTATAAAATGGCAATTTCTCCATTTTCTCTTAAAACCCTTAAAAAAAGCACACATTAGATACCACTTCATACATGAGGCCTTTCCTGACTCCCCAATCTTTAATTCTTTTTTTTTCTCTTAAGATCACTTTGTATATACTTTGAATTTCCTTAATTTTTGAACATGTTGCCTTTCCCCTTCTCCCTCTCCTTGAGAGCACATTCTGCTATGATTGCTTGTTTTGTATCTTCAGAGCTTGGTGCATAGTAAGTACTTAAGAAATGCCTTAATCATTCACTGATTCATTAATTTATAACAAAACTATGTCTTTTTGTGGGTAGAGTTGTCCCTAGATGTCCCTGAATATGAATTATGAGGTCATTTGTCCTGGATCCCACCTTTTGCCCACTACTTACTGGCACTGGACAGTGACTTAAGGGAATCATCAACAAAATAAGAGACCGTGGAGTCTTCATCTGATGGTAAAAAATGATTGAGGCTACTCTAACACTCCATTTCTAATGGAAAATTTTTCCTCCTTTTCATCATCTTGTCCTATTACTTTCTCCTTTCTTCTTGTTGCCCTTTGGGGACTTCTTTTCTTCTTCCAGGCTACCCTTGATATTCACCATCTTCTTATTTCATATAATCACAATTACAGAACCTAGTTACAAATGGTGATTAATAAATGCCCATCTAGTAGATCTGATCTGTATCCCTCAAAGGATGACTTTCAACTATTTGTGACATATTGTTCTTGTTGTTTTTGTCTTTGTTGTTCAGTCATGTCTGATTCTTTGTAACCCCATTTAGGGTTTTTTGGAAAAGGTCTAGTAGTTTGTCATTTCCTTCTGTAACTTATTCTACAGATGAGGAAACTAAGGCAAAGACTTAGTCTGAGGCCACATTTGAGCTCAGGAAGATGAGTCTTTCCTGCTCCAGGCCTCACACTCAAACCACAATGCCGCCTAGCTGCCTCATCTATGATGTGAAACCTTAGCAAAGGATTTGGGCTTTCAAAACCCAAATCAGGGAATTGAATTGACAAAGATTCAGTCCTCATTCAGCCACTGTTTATTTATTGAGCACCTACTAACACAATTAATTGTCAATTAATATTAATAGTGCTAATATTAGACATATAGCTCTTTAACATTTTCAAAATGCTCTATATACATGATCTCATCTGTGCTTCATGTTGACCTGCTTGACTGAGAACTACTATAGGCATTATCCTTGCTTTATGGATGAAGAAATTGATAATCAAAGAATTTTAATGACTTGACCACAGCTCCACTATTAAGGTGATGTTAGAGACAGGATCTGAATCCTGCTTTTAACTCCAAGTCTAGCACTCTCCCTTCCTATGGGCCAAAGGGGCTATGAATGTGAATAAGACATGGACTTTGTCTTTATGGAGATACTACCAGGGATAAAACAAGGATGTAGAAAAGGAGTTGAACTCAGTCTCCAAGTCTAGCACTCTAAGCTGCTGGACATAGAAGAGACTCAATAGATAAGTGTTGACTTGTAGGCAAGCATTTTATCATGGAGAGAGCAACAGATTCTGAAGTTAGGACATTGGTTCAGCTCCTAATTCTAGTACATACTACGTGTGTGACCTTGAGAAATTTATTTAATGTTTTTGGACCTTAATTTTCTCATTCATAAGACAAGAGAGGTTGATCTAGGTGGCTTTTGAGGTCTCTTCCAGCTTTAGATCTGAATCTATGTGTTGAATGGGTAAAGCACTGGGAGGCTAGAATACTTGTGTACATTCTTTTGATTTTGGGCCATTTTCTCTAAGAGAATAAGGTCACTGGCAAGGTCTATGGAATGGTTTAAAGGCCAAGATGGTGCAGTGTTACTAATGTTAGCAACTACCAAGGTAGGTAGGGCACGTGGCAGGGCAGATTAAATCAGTCCTGGAGTTTGTCAAATACAGAACTTGAGCTGAGAAACAGCTTTTTCACACGGGCATAGGAAATGGGTAATTTGACTAATGAGTTCCGATCCATGTTCTGATTTCCGTCTGGGATCAGAACATTCGGCAGCCAATCAGTCGTCTTAATTTTTTCCACCCACTTTGTAATCATCTGATTGATGTGCAATTATCTCCCTGAGCTCTAACACACATTCCTCCCCTCCCCCATGTTTGCAATCTGATGCCAGATAACCTTCATTTTCCCCATTTATGTTGTGCATTTTGGCCACTGTTTGATATAATTATTTTTGCAATCATCTTCCATTAGGCAGAAGAATATGGCAAAAGAGAAAAAAATGAGAAAAAGAAAATAAATGCCTTCCTGACAAGTTCTCATATTTTATGTTCACAAATAATCTCCCAATATCAGAGCAATAATATTATTTTCTCAAAATGTGCATTTATTAAAATGTAAAGCAGCCTGATCATATTGGGAACGAGAAACCTTGCATTATCTTGGCCAGAAAAATATCACTTATTTATTTCATATTACTTTTCCGGAATTTTAATACCAATGTCTTTTTTTCTCCTCTTCCCCTTTATCTAGCAAGGGAGTGAACCTGAAAGACTGATTTCTAAAGCAGCATTGCTGTATGCTCAGGACTTTAATTTGGTTTTAAGAATTGCTTTTGGCTCTTGATTTACGACAAGCTTCTTTTGCTGTATAATTCCTTTGGCTAGAAACTGAACAGGGCTCTCTTCTTATGTATAGAGCTCTGACATGGGGTATTCAGTCTCTCCAAGAGAGGGGGAGATGGAGCATAGTAAATTTTACAAAACCGTACATTAGAAAGGTCACAAATATGCTCTAGGGGCCTTATAATCTCTATTTCGTCCGTCTTTTGTCTTCTCTATGTTGCCTAAAAAGCTGGTGCTGAGAGAATGCATACATTTCATGATTCTGTTTCAAGCATATATTGGGAACATCTGGGCAATGACTGCTGGAATTCAATTGAATCCAACAAAGATTTATTAAGTGCCTATCATATGTGAGACATTTGGGAATAAGAAGATAAAGAAGATATGTCCTCCCTCTGAGAAGCTTACAGTCTAGGGGTGGAGATTCAATCAAAACAGATCAAATCAATCAATAAGCATTTTTAAAGTTTCCCAATATGTCAGGGAATGGGGATACAAAGACAGAAATGAAACAATATCTGTCCTTAAGGATCTCGCATTCTATTTGAAGAGAGAATATATGCATAATGTAAGTATATAGAGAGAATAATTTCATGGGGAGCACTAGCAGTTTGGGAGATTAAAAAAGATCCCCCACAGAAGGTAGGATTCAGCTGGGCTTTAAAGAGCTTCTAAGAGGAGAGAGGAGAGAAGAGGAGGGGGTAAAGGAGTGAGAGTTCCTGCCAGACTTGGGAAACAGTGGGTAAAGTCAGGAAGATAGGAGATGGGGAAATGAATCTGGTAGACAAATAGCTAATACAAGTTAGGATAGTGTGGGGCAGTGGAAAGAACACTGGGCTCTCTCTCTTAATGATTTCATGTTTATCCTCTGTATGGCTTGTTTGTATATTGTTTGGTTGTTGCTTCCCCTATTAGATTGTGAGCTCCTCTGGGGCAGGGATTGAGTTTTACATTTCTTTATATACTCAGCACTTAGCACAGTGCCTGGCATACATTAGACAGTTAATAAATGCTTATTAATTGATTTTCTAAGCTTAAAGTATTCAGACAAGTTCAAATCTTGACTTCATGATAACTGACTTTTATGTAGCATTTTAAAGTTTTCAAAGCATTGCAGGTATATTATCTCAGTTGGTAAGTTATTTACTGACTGTATGACCATGAACAAGTTATGTAACTCTTCTGGGGCTTAGTTTCTCCATCGGTAAAATGAGGATACACTACCCAGGGAATTTGTGACATAAGCACTGCCTTAAATGGCTAATAAATATGAATTGCTGCTATTTTGTGGTCATTATTACTAGAAGGGGGCAAAATTAGTGGGAAGTGTTTGGAGGGGTTCTGAATACTGGGCTGAGTGGGAGGACCCTTAGTCTTTTGTTCTGGGCCTTTTGACACTGAAGGTGAGAGCTCTCAGCAGAATTTGAATTAAATTTAATTGAATTTCTGTCTCTACCAGGAGTTGTGATAGTAGCTGCTTCTTCCCTCCTTCCCAGGCCTGGGATGCTGGAATGATGGATGAGGCAATGTTGGTAAAGTAGTTTATGCTTCTCAGACATAAGCTAGGAGAAGACACAAAGCAGGCTCATTGTTTTTGGAGTGGAATCTTGTTTCCCTGATGACAGCCATCAGTGATAGGTAGTTCTATAAGCTTACCAAAGGATTTCTCTTTCTCTCTTTTCCCCAGTGCCACTTCCTTTAGGGCTGTTGAGTATTTGTCTCTCACTTGGGGCAACTACAGGGGTTGTTAAGCTTGATGCTGAAGGGAAGAGGGGATGGACATCTTTCTATCTCAGTAGCTGCTGATTCCCCTTCTTCCTGCCTGGGGAATACAGCCTGGCATATGGTATATGTACAGCTGTCACTGTAGTACTGCACCCTTCTGCTTCTGGTGCTTTTTTCTAGTCCATGAGGGAGGAATCTTATGGAGACACATGGAGTCAGGAAACCTGCATTCTACCTTTGGGTTCTTTCATTTACTAGCTTAAACTAGTCCTTATATTCCATTTTTCTCATTTTTAAAATAAGATGTTATATTAGAGTATCTCTAAAGTCATTCCCAAGGGATCAGGGACTAACTTTATTCTATGTTCTCCCTATCTCAATACTGGTACCCTTCACAGGAAACAAATATAGATCCATGCAGTTGGTGGTGCAGGGAATAGATTTTGGGTCAGAAAGACTTACATACAGATTCAGTCCTAGATACCTTTTAACTGTGAGATCCTGGGCAAGTCACTTAACTTCTACCTGTCTCATTTATTCAACTGTAAAATGGGGATAATAATTGTACTTGTGAGAAATCCAATAAGTTAATATTTATAAATCACTTAGCACAGTGCCTAGAACATAGTAGGCACTTCATGAATGCTTATTTCCTTCCATCTTTTCATGTGTACATATGCAAGAGTACACACACAGAAAAAATAGGTAATTAATGCATAAATTCACTCATATATTCACATGGGCTTATTATTTGTAAAATATTTTGTTGGATTCTGAGAGAGATTTGAGAATGAATAAGACAGATTCATTTCTTCAAGAAAGTGGAAATCTAGTAGGGGAAGTAAGATTTTTGTATGTATGTAGCCATCATACAAGGTAGGATGATTATTTAATTTTAATAAATTTAATAAACATTTATTAAGCACTTATTATGCTCAAGGACCACAGAAGGGGATCTAACCAAAGTGCAGTGGAAGATCAATAGGTGATATGACTATGAACAGACTGCAGCATATGAATGTAACAGACTCTTAGTGCAGTAGGAAGTGAGGAACAGGAAGAATTTAGAGAGACAGATTTGCATGAATTGACACAGAATGAAATGAGCAGATTCAAAAAAAACAATATACACAATGACTATAACAATGTAAGTGAAAAGAACACTAAAAGGAAGCAATTTCTATGTAAGTGTAATAACTCATCTTGCTTCCAGAGAATGGGCAATAATATATATCCTCCTCTTCTTGGCAGAAAGGAAAAGGGCTACTAGGGCACAATGTCCCATATCTTGTCAAGTGCAGTCACTATGTTGCTTGTTTTTACATTATTGATCTTCTTTGTTATAAGGCAGAGTTTGATTCTGAACCTATGTGGGATTCTATCTAGAAATAACTGAAAAGTAAACAAAAGCATCAAAGACCCCAGAATGAAAGATATGGAGAAAGAGTAGAGCTATGAAATTTCACTGTGGGTTCTCTGATTCACATACACTTTACTCCATAGGCTTATAGATTCAGAGTTGTAAGTAAACTAAAGACAATCTAGTTTCAATTCCACATTTTATGTAAGGAAACTGAAACCTAGAGAGATGAATGTGTCAAGTAAAGTCACACAGGTTGTAAGTAACAGAGCAAGGATGTGAACACAAGTCTTCAGACATCAAATCTATTATTTCTATTATACCATACTGCTTTTGGCCCATACAACATTGCTTATCTCTTTCTCCTTTCCATTTTTCTTCCTCCTTTCTTGTTTTGGGCAATGACTTAACTGTTCTGAATTATTTCTGGTATGTGTCTGAAAGAATATCTCTTTCTCACTACCTCTTTTCTTCTCTATTTGGTGTTTGGGAACCTAATGTACTCTTCTTTTTCCTTAATCTTTTCACAATTATTTCACCATCCATTTCTCAACATATATATGGATCCTATCTAAATTCTTCCCTTCCTTCTCTCTTCTAAGTATTATTCAGTTTTACAGGAAATATCTCTCCTCACTTTTTCTCTATTTGTCTGTTCCATTAGTGAGGTGGTAAAATGACTCTAATCATGGTTGATAAGTATAAAAGTAATATTAGCAGTAGAGCAATAATTGTGGGCAAGGAAAGCCATGGATTTGGAGTGAAGTTAGAAATGATGAAGAACCAGTACCATCAACCTCAAAATCACTAGGAAAGTATCTGAAAGCATCCTTCAGAAATTCCATAAAATTCTCCACCTATCCAAAATGATGGAGCTTGGAAGGAACTGTTGAGATCATTAGGCTAACCCTCTCATTTTATGGAGTCTGGGCCCAGAGAAATGATGTATCTAGCACTTAAATTTCCTGATTTTTAGTCTAGCTTCCATTTCTCTTTTTACTGAACCTCCTCTAATCAAACTTGCTTTCCTCTCAAACCAGTATTCAAGATAAATAAGAAATTAGCTCATTTGATTACATGCTTTCCTGCTTTGTTTAATCACTAGTTTTACTTCGATGCTGGTGCTTGGGGGGATGGGGTCATTGCCATGTTTTTTTGGTTTTCCTTTTAGGCTTCCTAAGTCATACTAAGCACACTGGCATAGATTGGGAGAGGGTGGTCACGACAGTTACCATCACAGATGCAGTTTCTATTGAAGGAAGTAAGAAATTATAGGGTTCAGCTTTTGAGTTCTAAGAGACCTTTGGGAACATTTAGTCTAAATCCCTCATTTTACAGATGAGGAAACTAAGATCCAGAGAGAGGAAGTCAATAAATCAATAAGCAGGTAACAAATGATTACTGTGTTCCAGGCAATCCACTATGTATTGGGTACATATAAAAGTGAAAATGAAACAGTCCCTGTCCTCAGGGAGCTTATATTATAAATGGGGAGACAATAGATATTGTATATAAATAGGTTCAAACAAGATACATACAGAGTAGATAGAAGGTAACTTTAGCAGCTGGAGGAGCTGGGAAAATCCTTTTGAAGAGGTCATTTTTGATCTGGATCTTAAAGGAAGCCATAGATTGGAAGAGGCAGAAGTGAGCAGGCAGAAAATTCAAGAATTGAGAATATACAATGAAAAGGTGTGAAGATGGAGCCTGTATGTATGACTGGACCAAATAGTATATAGAGGGAAGTTAAGGACAGATGGTGAAGTTTCAAATGCCAAACAAAAATTTATATTTGATCTAAGAGATAATTAGGAGTCACTGAAACTTCTGAAGTTGGGAGATGGAATGATGGCCAGACCCACACTCTGGAAAAATCACTTTAGTAGTTGTATAGAATATATTGAAGTAGAAGTGAACTTGGGGCAGGCAGACCAAGTAACAGCTATTTCAGTGGTTCATCTGAGAAGTAAAGAGGGCCTGAACTTATCAGTTCATTAGCAAATGTGCCTGGCACCTAGTAAGTTTTTAATAAAGGCTAGTTGACTTGTTGACTAGAACCAGGTAGGTTGCTATGTGAGTGAAGAGAAGAGTATATCTATATGTATACAAATATAGATAAATATGATAAAAATAGATATATGAATATCTATTCATATACGAATAGATCTGTCGATCTGGTAGCTGAATGGATCTATGAAGTAAGTGAGAATAAGGAGTATTGGATGACACTGGGATTGTGAACCTGGTGCCTAACAAGAAGATGGTGCCCTTAATGAGAATAGACTAGTTCAGAATAAAGGTGAGTTTTGGCTATATAGGTAGTGAATATCCGATTCAGGATTTGAAATCAAGTTCTCTGTCTCCAAATCACATGTCCTCCTCATAACTTCTTCAGCATGGCAAAATGCTGGAGTTAGAAATAGGGACATCTGAGTTCAAATCCTATATGTAATAGCTATGTGAACCTAAACAAGTTACTTAAATTAAATGTGCCTCAGATGGTAAGCACCTAGCAGGTAAGCCATAAAGAGTGGATATCTATATTGATCATTCCTCTGCTGCCACATTAGTGTTTTCTAATGCTTTGTGTTATATATGTAAAAGAGGGGCATTTAAGTGCCATAGGAGATAGAGTGCTAGCCCTAGAGCCAGAAAGACTCATATTCCTGAATTCAGGTTGTTTTGTCCTTTATTCTCAAAGAGGACCATGACATCAGAAAGGGAATGCATGGCATACAATCTGGTCTAGAACACTTTTTAGCTGTGTGACCTTGAGCAAACCACTTAATCCTATTTGCCTCAGTTTCCTCATCTGCCAAATGAGCTGGAGAAGGAAATGGCCAACCACTCCAGTACCTCTACCTAGACAACTCCAAAATGGGGTTATAAAGAGTTGGATATGACTGAAAAACAACTAAAGAACAACAACATTGTACGTGTAGCCATTGTATACATTACAGAGGCTGGTACCTAAGATGACATTGTTTCTCTGGGATTATGATTTTTTGGTTCTGAATTCCTAATAAAAAGACTATGTATCCAGTCCAGTAAGGCTCAGTGCTCATATACTATTCCCTCCCTACCCCAATGGAAAATCAGTATTAAGATCCTATTCCACACTCCATGTGGGGTAGTATTACCATCTGAAATACCGACTCCTGGAAAGAACCCATGTATAGTCCAACAGTACTGCCTGACATTTTGGGTTTGTTAAGGCATCTTTTTCTTTTTTCCAGGCCTGCATTTCCCATCAATCCAATGGCCAGGTTTTCTGTAATTTGGCCTCTCTTTTCTCCCTGTCTAGCAATAGGGAAGTGGGAATAGTACAGGTTAGGCATCCTGAGGCTGCTTCCCTAGTGTAGCATCATTGAAACTGCATTAATGATCTGGTACCAGGACTATTTTGAGGAAAAGCTTAGGAGTTACAGCACTAGAGGACTGGGATGGTGGTGGGTGGAAGGGGACATGATCCAAACAGATTTGCCACTAATCTGATTGCCCTTACTAAAGACAGAAATAACATTACAGTGCTGGAGCTGTCAATTAGTAGAGAGCTACCAGAGGAATTGTGGAATGGAATTTTGATGGAGCAGATGGAGGACAGGTAGGTTAAGGAGAGGGTAGAAGTGGGAGAAAGAAAGTGGGATGAAATGTTAACCCACTACAAAAGATTTTCCTTATATATGGTGAAGCTGCCTCAAAGCCATGACTTTTTTTTTTATTTAATAGCCTTTTATTTACAGGATATATACATGGGTAACTTTACAGCATTAACAATTGCCAAACCTCTTGTTCCAATTTTTCACCTCTTACCCCCCCCCCTCCCCTAGATGGCAGGATGACCAGTAGATGTTAAATATATTAAAATATAAATTAGATAACTAATAAGTATACATGACCAAAACGTTATTTTGCTGTACAAAAGAATCAGACTCTGAAATATTGTACAATTAGCTTGTGAAGGAAATCAAAAATGCAGGTGGGCATAAATATAGGGATTAGAATTCAATGTAATGGTTTTAGTCATCTCCCAGAGTTCTTTTTCTGGGCATAGCTAGTTCAGTTCATTACTGCTCCATTAGAAATGATTTGGTTGATCTCATTGCTGAGGATGGCCAGGTCCATCAGAACTGGTCATCATTTGGTATTGTTGTTGAAGTATATAATGATCTCCTGGTCCTGCTCATTTCACTCAGCATCAGTTCGTGTAAGTCTCTCCAGGCCTTTCTGAAATCATCCTGTTGGTCATTTCTTAGAGAACAATAATATTCCATAATATTCATATACCACAATTTATTCAGCCATTCTCCAACTGATGGACATCCATTCAGTTTCCAGTTTTTAGCCACTACAAAAAGGGCTGCCACAAACATTCGTTCACATACAGGTCCCTTTCCCTTCTTTATAATCTCTTTGGGATATAATCCCAGTCATGACTTTTTTTTTTTAAAGATGATGACCATAACCAAGTTGGAACTGGAGCAAATGGGGGGCAGCATGAAGAATTTTAGGGTAGATGTATAGGAGAACAGTACAATGAAAAAGATGCTTTATAAGAATCTCTTCCTCTAAATACACATTTCAAAGACTGGGTCTACAGCATTCCCAAGAGCAGTATGAACTATATTAAAATGTAATCAGGAAATAGTCAACAAAATAAATAAAAGTTCAGTAAAATACAGATAATATCACAACTGTCAATTGTGGCTCAAGAGAATACTTACATATGGTTTAGTGGCCCCTGTTCCTATTTGAAGTCTGTTATCATTGCCCTACATATCTTAAACATTGGATTGTGGCTTCCTTGTCTGGGATGTCCTAAGGTAGTTTAAATGGAAAGACAGGGCAATGATTTTGTTCCCCTATTCAGCAATCTCTTCATCATTCCCAGCCAGCCTCCACTTGAACACTTTCATTGTATAGAGCTTATTCTCTATTGGACAGCTCTGATTACTAGCAAGTTGTTTCTTTCACATCCAGTCAATTGCTCTATCCTGTCCAATTCCATTTCCACAATATATAATATAATATAATATAATATAATATAATATAATATAATATAAATATATATATAAAATCTAGAACCCTGGAAGTGAGAGGGACCTTGGAAGCTAGTAAACCAAAGCCGCTCATTTTATAGATGAGGAAATAGAGGCTTAGAGAGAAAAAGTAACTGCCCCAAGTTTACAAAACTAGAGGCAGATTTGGGATGAGATCTCACAGAATCGCAGGTTCTAAAAGTTGGAAGAAATCTCTAGTCCTAACTCCTATGACCAAGAATGCCCTTCAAATACATAAAAGCAACCACTTAAAGTCCTTAATTCATCTTTTCCTTGTATAAAAAAATCTCCAGGCTTCTTATCATGTTATTTGCTATCTTCTCAACATACTCTAGTTGTTGTATATTCCTTATATGAGGCATCCAGCATTGAACATAATTGTCCAAAGGTAATCTGATTAGGGCAGAACATAATAGAGTTATTGCCGTCCTGAAGATAACAGTTACAAATCTTAAGTCAGTATTCTTTCTATTATATTATGATATCTCTAGGCCAATCACCAACATCTGGCTCCTTCCCCTCCTCCCCCAAACTATTATAGGGATCCCTTCATATTGTAATAGGTAGTTTGGATTTGAGTGAGGAGAGCTTGGAGCATTTCCACTACTAGACCTTAATCTCATTGATCACAAGGACTATGATTTAATTGGTACCTATTTTTACCTAATCGGTAAAAGATACACTGAAAGGCTTTTAATGCTCCAAAAAGACAAAATATAATAATTGTGACTGGGCTAAGGAGTCACAGAATTTCAGGGGTAGAAGAAACCTTAGTGGTCATCTAGTTCATCTTTCTCTCCCAGGCAACAATCTTTCAGGTTCTTGCTGGAATACTTCCAGATTATTGGGAGCTCACCATTTTCCATACTACTCCACTCCTCTCTTAGACAATTCTGTGTGCTAGAAAGTTCCTTCTTATCATTGAACTGAAATCAATCAATCTCCCTGAAATATCTCTGTTAGTTTTGCCTTCCTGAAACCAAAAGGAACATATCTATTATCTTGTCTACACCTTCAAATACTTGGAGACAACTATTGCCTGTCTTCCCTAATTTTCTCTCATCCAGGATAAGCAGTCATCTTTGCTTCAACTCTTCCTCATATGTTCTAGTTTCCAGAGATTTCCTCTTACCTGCCTGACTGCACCACAGGCTGCTTTGTTGGATGATGGTTCAAATCACTCTCACTAATAGTGGGTATCCCCTAGAGCTCTGTCCTGAGCTCTATTCCCTTCTTCTTCTCTACTATTTTTCTTGATGGTGTCCTCAGCTCTCATGGAATCAATGGCCATTTTTATTCTGTTGATTTTCAGAACTACTCATATAGTCTTAATCTTTCTCCTGATCTCCTATCTTACACCTTCATTTGCCTATTGGACTTCTTGAACTGGATGTCCTCAACACATCTTAAACTCCACATTTCCAAAATTGAACTCATTATCTTTCTCCCCAAATCTTATTATCTTTCCAATATCCAGGGTCATCCTTGACTCCTTCACTCTCTCTCCTCTTATCCAATCTGTTGCCAAGGCCTGTTGATTTGATCTTGAAACATGTCTCATATGCTCCCTTCTCTCCTCTGATATTGCTACCACCTTGGTGCAGACCCTTATGGCCTAATGCCTGGACTATTGAAATATTACAGGTTGGTCTCCCTGCCTCAAATTTCTCACCTCTTTGCCCATTTTCTACTCAGCTGTTAAATTGATCTTCTTAAAGTTCAGGTCTGACCATGTCATTCCCTTGTTCTAGCAGCTCTCCATAAAGTCCATGATCAAATACAAAATCCTCTGTACTCCAGAAAGATATATCCAGACCCCTCTTACTTTTCCAGTCTTTTAACACTTTGTTCTCCCATCCCCTTATTTTCTGTGATTCAGTGACACTGGCCTCCTTGTTGTTCCTTACATTAGACATTCAATCATCTCATTCTAGACATGTTCAATGTCTATCTCCTTTTGTTGGATGACTGACTCCCATCTTTCTAATTACCTTCCTCTACTGGGATTCCAGTTTGTTGAAAGTCCCCTTAAAATGTACACCAAACTGAAAAGACCACTTCAGATGTGGTCTGACCAGAGCAAGGTATTGTGGGATAGACTGTTCTTTTCTAGGATCTGGATCTTCCTAACACCTGACCTTTTCTCGAAGAAAAAGTTAGTTTTTGTATGCAACAGGGAAAGAACTTTTATTAGACAACACATCTCCTTTTCCTTCAATCTTCTACCTACCATGATCACAATCTATTATTTTTTTTTTAATAATCATCCATTCCTAGGGGAAGAAATAAGCTGAGTTCAGTGAGGTGGGACAGGGAACACTGGAAAAAAAGGGATCATGACATCATAAATTTAGATCCAAAAGCCACTTTAGAGCTGATCTCATCCAAATATCTTTATTTTATGAATTAGTAAACCAAGATTCTGACCATCAGGTGATTTGTTCAAGGCCACCAGGTAATTAAAAACAAAGGTAGGATTTTGGTCCAGGACCTTTGACTATAAATCTAATATTTTTTCTATTGTACTGAGTTTTTGCCATGAAAAAAGAAAGTAGGACCAGAGGATTCTCCCCCCCCCCCCCAATTCACTGATCTTTGTAGCTGTCCAACTATCTGGCAACAGAAATTTTTCAACAGCTGGAATATAGAGTCAAGTAAGGCACTTGGATATTAGCTAGTGCAGAAGACAAAGTCATCCAAAAATTATTATGCATTTCCCATTGCAGTTAATTTTGGCACCTTCATCAGAGCTTAAATTCCAGCACCATATCAAACTTAAAAAAAAAAATTTTGATGTACATGTTAATTACTGCTAAGAAGCAGCTACTTAAATCAAGAGTTTATCTTCATTTGACGATTCCTGAATGACTTGGGGGAGGGGGGAGTTACCTCTTTTGATTTGGGTTATTAAATAGGTGATGAGAATACCATGTGACAGGAGCTCCAGTCTCCTAATCCAATGTACCCATATTTTGCAATTAGGACTCAACTAAGGAAGAGTTGTTCGGAAAATTGAGTTCCTCCAGGAATTCCTAAGTGTTTGCCTGTGCTATGGAGTGGGAGATAGTCCTGAATAATATAATTTTGTGTGTTCAAAGCCTTGAGAGTCTGCAGAATGATAGCCTAATGGTAAGTGATATCTTAAAAACATGTGAAAAGCTTAAAAAGTGGATCCATGTAGAAAATAATATACTATTATTTAAAAGCGTAAATTGCCAAAATGACACTACTCTGTGATGCGCTCTTCACAAGAACCATCTCGGATGAATTCTTAATGTGTATATATATATATTTTTTTAACCGCGACACTATAAAACCCATAGAAATACCAAGTTATTTACCAAGTGATTAAACTATAGTCATTTATTATAATTTTACTAGAACATTGTTTTCTTGGATGGCGAAGGCTTTATTGCCTCAGATATAACACTTTACTCCTAATAATCCCTATTGATTTTACTGTATTACCTTATATTTTTAGATTTGTTTTAGTGCTTTGCATTAAATTCCAACCTTAATGGGCTTTATAAAATGAGATATATTGTCATGTTTTGCAGACCTTATGAAGATAATTATCTTGTCCAGTGTGGCTTTCATTTGGGTGAAAAATGTTCATTTTGGGCTGCTGTCAGACATAATTTTTTTGGTGGGGTGTGGAGATAACACAGTCCCTGGGGTTGACTGTTGCATTCTGCTTCTGAGGCAGAGGGAAGTCAAATTGATCAACAGTACCCCCATTGTAGTCCCCAGCTCTTTGGTGCATGGAAACTTCACCCAGTGGGCTGGAAGAATTGGGGTATAAGAGACTCTGTAGTAACTAGAAACAGAGATGCCAAAAGAATACTTTGCTTGGGATTTGTGCAATACTTTCTATCTTCACCATCCACCATCCACGTCTAATCAGTTGTCAGTTCTTGTTGATTCTATCCATACATCTTTCATATCTGTTCCTTCTCTCCCTACTCACACATCCACTATCTTTTCTCATCACTTCTCTTCTAACAAATCAATAAATGTGTATTAAGTACCTACTATGTTCTAGGCCAAGTGCTGGTGATACAAGGACAAGATTTCTGCCATCAAGGAATTTATATTCTAATAGGGGATACATATAATTAGTTCACATATCTATATATTTATATATAACATGCCTATATTCTAATATCTAATAACAATAATAGCTTACATTTCTATAGCACTTACTATGTGCCAGGTACTGTGCTAAATGCTTTACAGTTATCTCAATAACACTAATATTATTATTCACATTTTACAGATGAAGAAACTGAGGCAAACAGAGGTTAAGTGCTTGTCCAGAATCATACTGTTAGTAAGTATTAAGGCTAAATTTGAACTCAAATCAT
Source organism: Sarcophilus harrisii (assembly GCF_902635505.1). Lineage (NCBI taxonomy): Eukaryota > Metazoa > Chordata > Mammalia > Dasyuromorphia > Dasyuridae > Sarcophilus > Sarcophilus harrisii. Next base: position 458,682,946 of record NC_045428.1, on the reverse strand, counting down.
ATTGACTCTAAACTTGGAGCTCTGTCCATTCACCACTAGCTACTAACCTGTATACATATTATATATTATGTAATATAAAACACATGTTATATATATTATAAAATATATAATATATATTATAGTGTATGGTGTGTGTGGGTGTGTGTGTGTGTGTGTGTGAGAGAGAGAGAGAGTATGTGTGTGTGTGTGTGTGTGTGTGTGTGTGTGTGTATGTGTACCCACATGCTCAAGGTATATCCAAAGTAGATTTCTCCCTTCTCTTTAGCAGCTTCCTACAACCTTTAGGGTAAATTACAAACTTCAGATTATGTAAAGCTCTTCATCTCCTGATTCTAGCATACATTTCAAGGTTTACTTTATATCATTTAGCTTCATAAATTCTCAGTTTAGCTGAAACAGTCTAATGGCTATATTTTGATTCTGATGTCCCATCCCTCTTCTGTGTACCCTTGTACTTGGCTTCCTCCCCTGAATAGCTCTGGATTGCTAGGTAGGCTGGTTATTTTGTCCAGCTAGATCACAGTTTACATCATTGAGAAGGTAAAAAAGTTGGACTAGATACTTTGTAATCAATGGGATGTCATTGTGAACTTTCAGCGTTTAGAAATCAGGAACAAAGAGTCCTATGAGGCAGGCCTCTAGTTAGACTAGAGAATACCTAAAGTTATAATGCTTTAGGCTTGGGAAATACATTAGATGAAGATGTATTTATAAAGTGTGAGAGCCATCCTGGTGCACAGATAACTTTTGCACAATATTATTTTTGTCCTCTGAATTCACTATGAATTCACTTACTCCTTTAAATAAATATTCTTGCCTAAAATTCAGAATGACTCTGGCTTAGGAAGAAAAAAGAGGTGGATGCTGAATGAAAGTATCAAAAAATCAGTAGCAGGTGGGAAGAGTCCCCAGTAGAAGAATGAGGCACAAGGGAACTTCAGCCACAGACTTGGGATCTAAGGGTCCAGACAAAGTCAATCATGGTAACCTGAGTCTATCTGATAAGGCTCTAGGATCCCACTTCTTTTGTTGTTCAGATTTTCTTTAGATATGTTTGACTCTTCATTACCCATTTCAGGTTTTATTAGCAAAGATACTAGAATAGTTTGCCATTTCTTTCTCCAGATCATTGTACAGATGTGAAACCGAGGCACAGAGAGTTAAACGGCTTTCTCAGGAACAAACAGCTTGTGTCTGAGGCCATATTTGAACTCATGAAGATGAAATTTCCTGTCTCCAGGCCGGCACTCTAACCATTATGCAATCCAGCTGCCCATTAAGGCCCTTATTTATGCCATGGATCCTAGAGTAGAAGGGAAAGATGGCACAGAGTTTATTTTTGGTTTTCTCTTGGACTGACTAGAAGACCTTTTGTGACATAATTTTTTTACTTATGGCCTGGGAGGGATGATGCTAGCTAAGTGCTTGGATGTTATGTTGCTAGGGGATTAGGAGTCAGAGAACCTGAATTTGATTTGCCTTTTTCTAAGTAAGTGACTTTTAACAAAGTTACTTCACCTCTCTGGGTCTCAGTTTTCCTATATGGAAAATGAGAGAGTTGGACTGGGTGACATCTAAAGTCCTGCTAGCTTTCAACCTATGATCATATGATACCCAGAGCAAGGTAAGATTCCTTGAAAAAGGAAAATGGCATTTGGGGCCAAATTGATTACAATGAGAGTAAAGTAAGAATGAGTCCACTCTGATGAGGGGATAAACCTTGAAAGATGAAGGAAGGGAAAGAAACACAGAGACAGACGGACAAATAGATAGAGACACAGAGAGATAGAGAGAGAAAGAGACACACAGAGGGAGAGAAAGAGAAAGAGAGAGACAGACAATCTCAGAGAGAGAGAAAGAAAGAGAAAATAGAGAGAGAGACAGAGACAGAGAGGGAAGAGACAGAGATAGAGACAGGGGAGAATGTGTATGTTTGTGTGTGTGTGTGTGTGTGTGTGTGTGTGAGAGAGAGAGAGAGAGAGAGAGAGAGAGAGAAAGAGAGAGAGAGAGAGAGACACACACACACACAGAGAAACAGAGAGAGACAGAGACAGAGACAGAGACAAGAGACAGAAAACAAGAGGGAGAGAGAGACAGATGGAGAAATGGAGAGATAAAAACAGGGACAGAGGAGACACATACACAGAGAAACAGAGAGGTAGAGACAGAGACAACAGATAGTAAGACACAGAGAGAAGTTTTTTTGGCCTGTCTTACCTTTTATTTTTGCTAAACCTTTTTTTAACCCTCTTCTGATTTCTGCCAGGAAGAAACAAAACCCCAGATCCTTTTGAGAAAATAAAACATGAATCGTTTCCGCCAGAAAATAGTCAAGACACCATTAGGTGCTTAAGAAGTAATGATGGTTGGAAAGACAGAGAATTAGTCGTCTAGGTGCAGTAGGTAAACAAATGCATATCATATGCTTGGATTTGTTGTTGTTTTTGTTTAATAAGAAAGCAGGACTGCTTCTTCTCCCACCCTGTCATATGGGCTTGATGTCGGCACAATGGGACTTGACAATCCTCTGGAATTGTTTGACAGGTCAGACCCAGGAAGGGTTAGCTGGTTGACTGTGTTGTGTAATTCAGTGTTAAGTATCATATTGATTCCCTGAAGTGCTGCCATGGATGTTAATGGAGACAAATATTGTGGCTGGGATTTTTCAAAGAGCTGAGTAATTCCTTAGCATCAATAACGCTTGTCACAACATAGAAGCCAGACAACTTCAGGCTGCTTGATTACACAGGTGGACCTGTAGAGGGCAGGATGTCCCGTTAGGTATCTCTGCATTGGTGTGATACTTTGTAGCAGGTGCAATGGAGAGAGCAGTGGACCTGGAGTCAGTCAGGAAGATGGGAGTTCAAATATGACCTCAGATACTTAATAGCTGTGTGACTTAGGACAAGTGACTTAATCTCTGTCTTTGTTTCCTCCTCTGTGTAATGAAGATAATAACCGAATCTGCTGTCTGGGGATTGTTGTTTATAATTTTGCAAAGCTTAAGGTGTTACAAAAATGCTTATTATTATTATCATAAGGTAGCCTATACTTTGCCACAAGAATTGGGAGATTGGTGTGTGTGTGTGTGTGTGTGTGTGTGTGTGTAGGTGGGGTGGGAATGTAGAGGTGACAGTGGGATGAACTTCCTTAACTCATCCTTTACCATGACTGACTTCACAAAAAATGTCAACAACCACTATAAATCCTATACCTCAGAAATTCTATCTTTCTCAGTAGCATTATCTAGTAACCTGGCTTCATTCAATCATTCACTCATTCCTTGACAACATCTTCCTTCATTAGGCAATTATATAGTAAATTATAGTCCTTTCTGCTAGGGAGTTTAACTTTCATTAAGGAAGATAAGACAGGGACACAAAAAACTACAAAAATAATCACAATAGGATAAAAGTACAATCAACTTGCTAAGAGAGTTCTGAGGAGGTATGATAACTCCAGTTAAAAGTAATCAAGGAAAATTTCATGGCTCCACAATAGGTCCTTAAAGGATGGAAATGGAAGGAAAAGGCATTTGGGGAGGGGCAGTATGAGAAGGAGAAAATAAGAGATAAATTTGAAAGAGGGTGACTCATTCAGCTTGGTAGGACAAGTGTCAAATAGTATGAATTTGGGCTAGGAAAAAAATAGTAGGTGAAAGCTAGATTGTGAAGTGCTTTGAATATCGAGCCAGGCACTTTGACCTTGATCTCAGGGTCCATAGGGTGAGGTGAGGGGGTACTGAAAGCTATTGAACATGAAAATTGCATGATCAGAACTTTACATTAAGAAAGGAAATGTAATATAATAAAAGGAATGCTAGACTTTTACATAAGAGATCTGAGTTTGGAGATTAGTTCCATCACTTAGGACCCACATCATCTCATAGGGCCTCAGTTTCCCCATCTGTAAAATGAAAAGTTTGGACTAGATGATTTCTAAGGTCCTTTCCAGCTTGACATTATAGGAGTTTTCCCAACCAGATAGTTGTTTATCCTCAACTGCTTTGAAAAATCAGTATGGATCTTTTCCTCTCCTATCACACACATCTCTGCAGATTCATAGTAATAGTAACTGACATTTGCATTTCATTTTAAGATTTCTGGAGTACTGAACATATTTTTTATGCAATTCTTAGAGTAACCCAATGAGGGTTGTGTGTAGGAAAACATTATGGTTGTAGATAAGTCAGAAAATAAAAGTCCTAGTTAAAATCCTATCTTTTACAAGAAGGCTTTTCCAGTCCCCTTAATTGTAGCTTTTAATTCTAGTTCTTTCTATGGATTATCTCTGATTTCTTCTGTGTAGATGTATATATAGTATGCATGTTCTTTTTTCCATCATACTGTGAGCTCCCTGAGAACAGGGACTGGTTTTTCTTTGCATGTTCAGGGCTTACACAGTGCCTGGCACATGGTAGGCTCTTATTACATGTTGACTGACTAACTGAGTACGATTATAAGGAGGAGAGTAAAATGAAATAAGGCTAGAAAGAAATGGCAGAACCAAATTATAGAGGGTCCTGAATGTCAAGCAAAGGAGTTTGACCCTTATTCAATAGGTAATAGGGAAACTATTAGCTATAGTAATAGTTTGGGTCAGAGGTCAGCAAACTATGGCCCAAGGTTCCAATCTAGACCCTCTGTTTTTGTAAGACCTGTAACGTTTTTACATTCTAAAATATTTAAATACAATACTATATTTGATTTAAATACAATATTAAAAAATGTAAAAACCACTCAGCTCCTCAGGCAATACAAAAACAGTCTTGTGTAGGTAATAACAGTAATAGCTCACATTTGCTTTTATATATTTAATGAGAGACTGTACTAAGACTGGGGCAGTGAGACGGGTTCATCTGACATCTGCATTTTGCTTAAAACCTTGTATAGTCCTTTAAAGAGATTGGTCTTGAGGTCATGCTTTAGAAATATGAGTTAGTATGGTATTGTCGAAACAATGTGGTATCAGGAATCACAAGTTTCTCCAAGCATTCTTCTACTAGATACTACTTTATAATCTCAGGCAAGTCTCTTAACTTTTCCAAGTTTCAGGAATTCTCATTTATAAAATGAAAATTGAAGGCCTAGATGATAATATAAAGTCCCTCCCACCTCTAAATGCTTTGGTGCATTAAGAGACTTAAACAGTAAAAAATATCTAGAAGATGGAAGAAAATGGGATTAAGGATTTCTTTCAGTCCTAGAAGAGACTTTTTAAAAAATTCAATAAATTAAAGAAATGAAATTAAGAACAAACTAGGACTTGGATATATGAAACTATAATGTACAATGAAAACTATAAGTATAGCAAAAAGGAAACTAGCAAATTGAGAAAATATCTATGACAAATATGATGGATATAAATTGATATCTAAAATAGATAAGGAGCTGTTAAAAAAAGTCATTGTGCTAATTCCCAGTTTACAATAGACAAATAGCTAAATGATGTGAACACTTTTTAAAAAAGAAAATATAACTTGTTAACAAATATTAGAAAAAAAGTTTGATCTTACTAATAATCATAGAGATTTAAATTAAAACAATGTTGCAGTATACCTCATAACCATTGAATTGGAAAAAAGAATTTAAAACGATGGAACATACTAAAGAATTGTGGAAAAATCTAGACACGTTCATTGCTGGTAGAATTGCAAACTTAATAGGATTTCTTTCTTTCTCTTTCTTTTTCTTTCTTTCTTTCTTTCTTTCTTTCTTTCTTTCTTTCTTTCTTTCTTTCTTTCTTTCTTTCTTTCTTTCTTTCTTTCTTTCTTTCTTTCTTCCTTCCTTCCTTCCTTCCTTCCTTCCTTCCTTCCTTCCTTCCTTTCTTTCTTTTTTTAGCAAGGCAATTGGGATTAAGTGCCTTGTCCAGGATCACACAGCTAGGAAGTATTAAGTATCTGAGGTTAGATTTGAACTCAGTTCCTCCTGATTCCAGAACTGGTACTCTATTCACTACATCATTTAGTTGCCATCTAGCTGCCGCCTAGAATTCCTTTCGAGAGCACCTTGGCAGTATACAATAAATATTACCAAGTAATAGTAACTTATGATCCAATAATTCCATTGTTGGGAATTGGTTTTTATATATCTAGCTCTTTGTTCCTAGACTTAAAAAACCAACATTATATATAATTGAAAAAAACATGAAAATTTCCTAAATGTCCAAGAAAAAGGAAATGGTCAAATAAATTAAGTGCAAAATACCCTCATGCTTAAAAGCAAAAAGTATGATGAATGCAAAAAAGCTGGAAAGATGTTTTATGAAATAAATCAAAACAACAATACAAAAATAATCCCCAAACAGAGAATGGAATGCACACTAACTATAGTTATATCAGAGGAAAAGTAAACAAGAACAAATGAAAAAAAAAGAATCCTGATTAAAACTTTGAAGGTTTGAATGAAAAATTGTTATGATACATAATGCATTAAAATTCATTAATTTAAATGTAAATGGTTACTAAGCTAATTTAGGCAGTGGTATTGATGCTTAATGTTGTTTTAAATAAATCATTTAATTCAAACAAAATAAATCCTATGTTCCTTGAGGGTCTGGGGGAGGGCTGGTGGAGCTGCAGTGAGCTGATTTTCTCTAGAGCTGGTAAAAGTATGTGAGCCAAGAATGTAACCTCCTGGTTTATTGCAACAGCAAAATTCCGGTCTCCCAGAATCCTGGTGGTGCTGGATAATAAGGCAAAGTTTAGGTCCCTATGCTGAAGGGTGGATAGGGACATCGGTTGGGCATCGGTTGGGAGGAGAGGTGTGATACTGCCTGTCAGGAGCCTGGCTCCTGATCTAGGGTCCAAAGGTCACCTTCTTCAGAGTAGCCTAGAACCTTGATGAATAAGCAGCCAGCTCAATTCACTGATTTTTGCTGGTCTGAGCTCAGAAAGTCAGGCAGCCCAGGGTAGAGCTTGAGATTTTTGGCTTGCAAGGAACACACAGCTTCCCTGGCCAGCTTTTCTTAATGGTCTTGCCAGAATGGGATGGTGTGGAGTATCAGATGAGTAGCCTAGTCAGATGTTTTTGTTCTCAGCCAGCAATGCCTTCACTGATGGGCTCAGGAATGATGCTCTGTTATAGGAAATGGTCCAAAGAGACCAAGTTTTCCCATCCAGCTGGATGCAGATGGGCAAAAGATGTGGGAACAAGACCAACTGAAGAAGCCAGTCACAGGTAAAGAATCACAGAATCTCAGAGCTGGACTTACCCACCTTAACTACACACAGTAGGCAATTAAGAATTGTTAATTGAACTATATATAAGGCCAGGCAACAATGACTCTAGATTAAAAACCAAATATAATTTCTCCTCTTCACCTGCTTCTCTGGTAAGCTATCATTATAAATTTGGTTAATGTCTACAGATTGGATTAGATGTCCTTTGAGACAAGATGAGACAACTTTCCCAAAACAGTCTGGGCAAAGGTATAGAATGTTAGGCTACTGAATATATTTTCCAAGGATCATACCACTACTGATCCTTTGAGTGCAGAATTGATCCTTTACGCCATGGGAAAGGTCCGACTTCATTTTCAGGAGTAGTCCTTAGGGAGGGAGATAGTACAGCAGACAGAGCTTCTGACCACCTGGATTAGGAAGACCTGAGTTCAAATTTGGGAAGTCATAATCTTGTTTGTCTCAATTTTCTCATCTGTAAAGTGAGCTGTAAAAAATGCCTGGAGAGACCTGCATGAACTGATGCTAAGTGAAGTGAGTAGAACCAAGAGAACATTGTACACAGTAACAAGAATATTATGCAATGTCAGTTCTTCAACAATGAGGTGATTCAGGCCATTTGCAATAGATTTGTGATGGAGGGAGCCATTGACACCCAGAGAAAGAACTGTGGGGACTGAATGGGAACCACAACATAGTATTTGCACTTTTTTTGTTGGTTGCTTGCTTTTTTCTCATTTTCCCTCTTTTTGATCTGATTTTTCTTGTGTAGCATGATAAATGTGGAAATGTGTTTAGAAGAATTGTACATGTTAAACCTAAATTGGATTACTTTCTGTCTGGGAGACAGGGGAAGGGAAGGAGAAAAATTTGGAACACAAGGTTTTGCAAGTGTGAATGTTGAAAACTATCTTTGCATGCATTTTGAAAATAAAAGGGTGTTATTTTTTAAAAAGTGAAAAAAAAAAAAAGAAAAAAAATGAGTTGTAGAAGGAAATAGCAAGCCACTCCAGTATCTTTGCCAATAAAAGCCCAAATAGGGTCACAAAGAGTTATGATTGAAATAAATGAAGAATAATAACTTCAGGAATGGGGGTCATAGAGAAAAATAAATTGTAGGAGGGGTTCCTCTCAGCACCCGAAGGCAGTATGGAAATCACATTGTCTCTAGTATCAAGCTAGACTCCAATTTCTTTTTTTGATGTTTATCCCCTGAATGTTCTTGGGTTTCAGTTTCCTTATTTGTAAAATAAGGGGGCTGGACCAAATGACCTTTGAGGTCTTTTATTATTTCTAGATCTGTAATCTTATGATCACAATGGGCCTTATCCTTTGCCCCTGCACGAACTCTGAATCCAATCACTAGCATTTATCATCGTTCAGGAATTATGAGGGAGGGCCTGCCCCAGAGTTCAGCCTTACCCTCCAACTCCCCTAAACTGGCTGCATGACAACCCTCCTTGGGAATTCCTATGGCAATGCCCTTGCTGGGTCTGGCGCTGTCGCCTGGCAATGGGAACATGGATCTCTTTAATTAAGAATGTCATGGCAGGCTCCCCAGCCCTGCAGTGACTGACGCTGCCAGTTCTGCTGCCATGCGGCCGATGTGTCATACCATGGTACATCATATCCTAATTAACACATCTTGTCAGGTCCAGCAGTTGGCTTTAGTAAACATGTTCCTAGCAGCTGTCACTGGGACCCAGTGTGGGATTGGCTTGCCTCATTAGGTTGGGAGAATCAAGATGGCATTTGGCATCAGGGTATAAAAAGAGGTTTGGGAGGTGGAGAGGTAAAGGAGCAGAGAGGAAGAGGAAGGGGCTTTGGGAGAAACTGTGCTACTCTCACCAATGATTCTGTGGGATTTTAGAGAACACCATAAATTTCTTTCTCATACATTGTCTAAGAGTGTAAACCTGGTGGTAGAGTTAGAATGAAATGACAGCTTCAGTAAGAAATCAGGAGCTGGGCCTTCACCACTACCAAACTGTTTAAAGCTGGCAAAGTCACAAGTCTTTTGGATCTCAGTTTCTTCCCTTCTCAAATGGAGCTAATGTCTGCCTTTTTTTCTCTCTTAGGAGGTTGATAGTTGTGAGTATTTCTGGAGAAAATATATGTGAAAGTGATGAAATGAAAAAAAAGTAGAGCATAATATAAATTTAAAGTAGCATTATAATAATGTGTGCAGGAATACTCTTCATTTCACCAAAGCTCTTCTATGCTATATCTCCTGAACACACTCCTGTTTCCTTGGGAATTAAAAAAAAAGACTAGATCTATTATTGGGCTAAGAAATTTTTGGTGAGGAAACTCCTTTACTAATGAATATCAGCAAATACTATGCAATTTATAGTCTTAGAGACTGGCCTGGAGTTCTGAGAGGCTGACTTCTCTAGCCAAAGTCACACAGCTTGTATCAGGGGATTTTGAACACAGTCTTCTTGACATAAGATCAGCTTCCTATTTACTATAACATATTATACTATGACATTCTCATGCTATGAGAACTACCACCATCACCACTACTACTACTCTTCTTACCCCCACTACTACCACAAGTAACACTGTTATAAATTTTATTGTCATTTTCCCTCTTACAATGTTCTTTCTCCCTCTTTCCCTACTTATCCTTCGAGGTCTAGTTCATATCTCTCCCAATCCCCCATCTCCATGGAGCTCCATGTCGCTTCAATCTGTTCACGCCAAGCTGGAAATCCTCTCACTCCTCTAAACTCATGGAATCACCTAATTTTAAAACAGAAAGGGGCCTGAGAGACCATCTGTTCTAATCCCCTTACCTTCCAGATGAGGCAACTAGGGTCCAGGGAGGCTAAATGAATTTGTCAGAGTCACATAATTAATAAGTATTGGAGTCAGACCTCAAACCTCTGTCTCTTGACCCCTGGTCCTGGATTCTTTTATCTGCAACATGACTCCTATAGCATGCATTCCCTATGTCCTCTGGGAACTTATTATCTACATCCTGAATTGTAGGAACTGAACAAACAAAACTGGGGGAGGAGAAGTACATTTCAGGCAGAGGGAAGAGTACAGGCAAAGGTAGAGGCAGGACATGTATAAGCAACAAGGAGCAATCTAGTTTAACTAGATCATAGAGAATGCACAGGACAGGAAGAATGAAATGACATATAAAAATCTACATATGGCATGATTTTAAAGCATAGTATCCAGACAGAAAGTCTTACAACAATCATTATAACACCTAGGAAAATTAAGTAGACGTATTTAACAGTCATAGAGAATTATTTGCAAAACATCTTTAATAAGTAATACTTTATTCCTGTTCATTTGTTTTAGTTATATTCAACTCTTTGGGGCCTCATTGGGGTTTTCTTGGCAAAAAGTACTAGAATGATTTGCCATTTCCTTTTTTGGCTCATTTTATAGATGAGGAAATTGAAGTAAACAGGGTTAAGTGACTTACTTAGGATCACATAGCTAGTAAGTGTCTGAGGTCAAATTTGACCTTAGGAAGATGAATCTTCCTGCCATAGGCATATGCCTATGGGGCATATATGCCCCATATAGCTAAGTGCTACTTAGCTGAATAACTACCAAAATGGTAAAATGCTAAATAGTTCCCAGACATCTCTTATATGTTCCAGAAGTCTTTCTTTATGTCTAGAGTTTGAGATTTAAAAGGGACTTAAAGATCATTTTTATTACTATTATCAATACTATGACTATGACAATGACTACTCCTACCCCCCCCCCTTCCCACTATCATTATTACTACTATTTTTTGAAACTGAATCTCCCTAACTTGCTTAGGCTGAAAGTTCACTGTTCACTCATAGGCCTGATCCCAATACTAATCAGCATGGAAACTATAAATTGCTCTATTTTCTGATGGGGCTGGTTGACCCCTCTTTAGGCATTCTGGTGGCCTTCTACTCCCTGGTATCATACAGTAAAAATACTGGGTCATTTTTAGTTTATTGCACCTTAGAACTCCTGAACTCAAGCAATCCACCAACTTTAGCCTCATCCCTTCCCCAGGGCCCATGATTATAGCAGACATGATTATGCCCAGTCTAAAACTTTTTACAGAAAAGGAAACTGAGGCCTGAGAGAGACTTGGTCAAATTTATACAGAATATTAGTAGCAAAGCTGAGATTAGGGCATCTGATTCTGTCCTCAGTGTAGATGAAAATTACTTTTCTTAAATAGGAAGTCCAAGAATCTTAGGGCAGTTTTAAGTCTTAAGAGCTCAAAGATTGAAAGCTAAAAAGGATTTGAAATAGCTTCTGAGTCAGGAAACTGAGGCCCAGAGAAATGAAATGATAAGATAAAAGAATTAGGATTTGAACCTAGGCCCCCAGCTCCTGATGTAGGAATCTTCCTACTGTGTCAGCTTGTATGGCTGATCCTGGTTTCACATATATTTTCTGCATGAGACTTTTGGGAACTGCTGTGTTGGAAGGCTGTTCGAGAATGTCCATGCCTCTTCCTCATCACTTAGGTCTACCATAGCCCAAGTTGCTCTTTGAACCAGCCATCCCCGGCTTCCTTCATGTTTCTTTATTCATCTGATTGGAATACCTGAACAACTGCACAAGCCATGAAATCATTTCTCAGTCATAAGGAATTTTTGCTAATGTAGTATGTGGGGGGGGGGGTCAAACCCAGAGAATTTGTAAATCTTTGATAATCAACATACAACTGATCATGCAATATTGAATGTGGATTTTAATTAACATGCTATCATTTTTTAATTTAAATTTTAATTTTCCCCCTCCTTCTTCCTTTTATCCCTCTCTCCTCCAAGCCCCATTCTTTTTTAAATGAAGGGGATTTCTCACTCCCATGTAGGACTGTACAAAGGGCATATCTTACTTTCTCTTTGATTAAGTTGTTGAGTGAAGGGGAGTTGGAGTGGGGTGAGGTGATTTTACACCTAATAGTACAACTGTGCAGGCTTTGTTTGATGGGTGCGTTTAGAGAAGCAGTGGGGCGTGGAGATATACCCAAGCATGTGTCTTTGTGGATGAATCCATGTTAGAATCCAGGTAGATGTTAAGTACTAAGAAAGACAGCCTAATTTTTGAATAAAGAAGTTCATAAATAAGCTATGGACTCTATGAGAATCATAGCATAGAGATTCAGGGGTGTGGGTTGTGTGTTGGAAAACAAACTTGGGTTGGCCAGGTAGGGAGATGGATTTCACCCTAGACCTCCAGATGGGGAGGTAACTCTTGGCATTTTGGTTCCATAAGGTAGAGGGAGGAGGAGGTATGAATCAATGAGAAATAGCACATAGAATGTGGTGGAAAGAGCAATGCATCTTGGAATTAAGAGATGATAGTTGGGACACATTGCTCCGTGATTTTGGGCCAATCACTTTACTTTTCTGGATCCAAGTGACAGATAGTAAAATGGATTAGATTAGAGCTGAGTTCCCCTTTTTATCTAGTTCTTCTTCCTGATGGTGATCTGCCTGCCTGTATCTATCCTTTTCCTGTAGGAGACTGAATCTCCTACTCCTCCTGATAAGCCTTCAAGGTTCCAGGGTTTAGGTACAGGGTCTGCTCTTCTATGTTGCTGACCTTTCCTCCCCCTGAAGAATTGGTTTCACTTGAGAGCTTTTGTGATTCTGAGCACTACTTAACTGGGTAACCAGGCCATTGCTATTGGTTGCTTGATGACTTCAGTTAGGTTCCTTGACATTAAACTGTATAATGATAATCAATCCTGTTATAGCAGCTCAAAAAGATGTGTTGGACTTCTTTTGCTGACACCATCAATATAAGGCAAAAGGCTGCATACTGTGTCTAGAAAAGCTCTTCTCCTTATGTCTGTGAATGGTCTTTCCTCCCTCCCTCCCTCTCTCCCTCCTTCCCTTCTTCCCTCCCTCCTCCCTCTCTTCCCCCCTTCCTCCCTCCCTCCCTCCCTCCCTCTCTTCCCCCCTTCCTCCCTCCCTCCCTCCCTTCCCCTTCTTCCTTCCCTCCCTCCCTCTCTTTCCCCTTCCTCCCTCCCTCCCTCCCTCCCTCCCTCCCTCCCTCTCTTCCCTCCTTCCTCCCTCCCTCCCTTCCTCCATCTCTTCCCCCTTCCTCCCTCCTTTCCTTTCTTCCTCCCTTCCTTCCTCCCTTCCTTCCTCCCTTCCTTCCTTCTTGCCTGCCTGCCTTCCTGTCTTTTTCCCTTCTTTCCTTCTTTCTTTCCTGCCTTTTTCCCTTCCTTCCTCCCTCCCTCCCTCCCTTCCTTCCTCCCTCCCTCCCTTCCTTCCTTCCTCCCTTCCTCCCTCCCTTCCCCCCTTCTTCCCTCCCTCCCTTCCTCCCTCTCTTCCCCCCTTCCTCCCTCCCTTCCTTTCTTCCTCCCTTCCTTCCTCCCTTCCTTTCTTCTTGCCTGCCTTCCTTCCTGTCTTTTTCCCTTCTTTCCTTCTTTCTTTCCTGCCTTTTTCCATTCCTTCCTCCCTCCCTTCCTCCCTTCTTCTCTCTCAGGGCCATGAGTTTACTACTACATCTCCAGGAGAACCAGTGAAAAACCTTAGGCTTTTGAGTTCACATGCAGAAAAGGAAAATGTCCACATATGAGATTATTAATTCATTGTTCAATTAAGTTATGATCTCTAGAATTATCACAATATTTGGCTCGGAGGAAGCCAGCATTGAAAAGCTTGTTCCAAGTAATGTGTGAATAATGTAACTTTATTACTTTTCTCGCTGGTGAGTAATTGTGACTGACACATTGGCAATAACACAGACTACCTTCCCTTCCTCCCCTTGCCTTTCTTTCACTGAAGTGCTCAGCTTCTTGTCTCTGCTCATCTCTTGTTCAATTTTCTTCCCTTTCCCCTTCTCAGCCATGGCTAGGCTGATCTCCTCTCCATCTGAAGTCAGGTAGGGGCAGAGTAGGAGGTGGTCAAGGGCTGTCAACATGATATCAAGGAAGGAGGCATGGATATGAGTACTCAGCCAACATTGCCTGGTGTTTAACAGTTGTGGTGGTTTACAATTAAAGTATTTTTTTGGTCAGGACCTGTTATTTCATCAGTCTAGGAAGCCCCTCGGTGAAAAACTTCCTCCCCAATCCATAATATTGGCACCTTCTCTTTACAAAGAGTTGCCTGGGGAACTGTGAAATCTACTGCACATTATATAGGACTACAAGGTTTACAAAGTGTTAGATTCACAATTAACAAGTGAGGTGTAAGTATTAGGCAATTACTATTAATTATCCCTATTTTATAGATGAGAACAGTGAATCTCAAGACTTATTTTAGTTTGTTCCTCAAAGGTAGGGCTCCTCCTTTAGACTCCGTAAACCTTGAAACTTTCTTGCTGGAAACTTTCATTTCCCTAGACAATTGACACTTATTATATCAGGAATGGGAAACTAACTAATAAGGTTAACTTGAATGAGAGCCTATCTTCTGCCTATAAAACATCCGTTCTTATTCTGCATTGATGTAGGATCTGTTGTGTGGGCCAGTTCATGTGTCCCTTGCCCTGAAAAAAATGAAGGCATGACCAAGAACCTGTCATCTTCCTGGTGGTCTCTCATGTGGATCACTGATCCCTGTTACCTTACTGCTAAGTTTAAAGATCATCTCACCCACCTGTCCCTTCCAGCCAGCCAGTCATTCATTCATTCAACAAGCACCACTCCAGTATCTCTGCCAAGAAAACCCCAAATGGGGTCACAGAGAACAGGACATGATAAATAGCCAAACAAAAAAACATGATAAATAGCTAAATAGACCAAAAAGCTATAGATGGTGTAAATGGTAAATAATCTCAGAAGGAAGCTACTAATATTGTTTTTTTTCCCCTAGGTGAACATGATTCTGCTATATCCTTATCTTCTCTTCTTTTATCCTATCTCCCCTTAATTACAGGTCCTCAGGTGTCTAAAATTAAGCATCTTTCTATATGTGAAATAAAACAGGCATACAATACAAAAGCATATTGCTTTTAGATAGGAAACAAGCTCGTTGAAACCAGAAACTGTTTGGGTCTTCATTTATTTATTTATTTTTGTTCTCTGTATCTTCAAGACCTAGCATGATACTTAGAACATGGTAGGAACTTAACAGATGTTTGTTGATTAATTTTAGCATCATTTGGCTGGTTTTCTTTTCTTTTTTTTTTTTTTTTGGTAAAGCTCTGCAAAGTCACTGAAAGAGGCTGGGACTTTAATCCACTGACATAATTCACTGGCTCTTCTTTATACCCCATTCATTTTTCTTGACATTTAAGATCCAAACTTTTCTTTTCATCCATTTTCTTTAGCTGCCATGAGTTTAAGCACTCTATTTTCTTCCTTTCCTATTACCCATTACCCATTAGTGCATCCCAACACCTTTGTTTACACAATCTATCCAGAGGTTGACATCTTATCTACACACTATCCAGTAACATGTATTCCACTGGGGCCTCTTTTCATATGGCCCAATCAAGTTTCTGCTCCCACTGTTTCTAACTATTCAAGCAGAACTCTTTAGTTCTCTCCATAACAGAAAAGACTGTTTCTACATCATATGGATCATTCTTGAGGAAGAATCACAATCATCTGGGAACTCTCCTCTGTCTTGCTCTGGTGATTTGGTTTGACTTTCTCCACTGGGCCATTTCTGTGGAAAAATTAGTTTCTGCTTTTCTGGGGAGTCTGAATTGCCTACGGTCTGAATGTGCATTGTAAGCTGTTGTCATAAACAAGGCCCCTTGGAAAGGGCGGTGAAAAGATTTTTTTTCCCTAGGAACTTTTTTTAATCTGGTGGTAATAACTCTACTCATGCTGCATGGGGGTGAGAAGGGCAGAGGCTTATACAAAAGACAGTTTGATCTTAATATATTGGCATAGGGGGCTCTCAGAAAGTCCTTCCCTTATATTCTGCTATTCTTTCATCCTTCTGTCCTCAGCTACTCCTGGGGTATAGGCCACTGTGTCTGTAGATGCAAAGTGTAAAGATGATAATGATTTCCTAGATGAGGAAAGAAGCCCTATTTAAAGAGTCTGCACTGGGGCAAAGTCCCACCCATTCTGCCCTCTGTATAATTTTGGGACAGAATGATCTCTGAAGTTAGGCATCTTGCTTATTTAAACCCACTTTACTTTGTCTACTTTTTAACCAAGCTACTCCTTCACTCCTTCATGCATCCTACGTGATACAAATGTATTCAATTAAGTAAGTATATTATTTCTAGGTTGTGCTTGTATTTCCATCTACCCCATGGTTCTCAGTGGGTTCATTAAGCAGAAGTCACTTTTCCCAAGTCAACTTTGCATCAATATATGTCTCCTTGAAGGTAGGTTTCTTTGAAACAATAAACTAAACTGATAGCAAGCAGAGGTTTGCTCAGGGGCAGTTTGCCAGGCTTTGGCCTCTGCAGCAGATTCTCACCAATCAATCAACAGATATATAATCAAAGGCATCAATTAGGTGTGGTAGACTGTGGGTAGCAGGGGAATTCAGAGAAGGGAGAAAATAGAGGCACTGGAATAATGGAGAAGGGCTTCTTTGGGTGGTGGGACTTGAGTGAGGCCTTAGGGGAGACCACACTCTTAGTTTGGGTTCCAAGAAGCCCAGAGGCAGTGAGGTACAGTGGAAAGGGTGCTGTCTTTGGATGAAGATTATGTGGGTGCAATCTTATTACCTGAATGACCTTGGGCAAGACTGTTTCCTCATTTATAAAATAAAGGAGTCAGACTTCATGGCCTTTATGGTCTCCTCTACTGCTAAATCTATGGTCTTATAGGTCAAGGCTTCTTAAAGTTTTTCCACTTGCGACCCATTTTGCCTGAGAAATTTTTATGTCATGTTGGCTATATAGATATATAAAACAGGTATGTAAATTAAACATTTACTGATAATAAATCAAAATTTCACAATCCTTACATTCAGTTATGAGACCCCATTTGGACTCAGGACCCACAGTTTAAGAAGTTTTGTATAGATCATCCCTTTTCCATCGTGAGGACGCATGACAAGGGTGTTATTTTCCCCTCATTTAAATCCAATAAGGCACAGACTTGTGAAAAATAGGAAAGAAGGAAAGTGGTTGCCTACTCCAGTGCTGAGGGCTGGGGTTTCTGATTTCATGGGGGGAGCACACAGGAAGTAAAACAGAACTTGCTTATGCTTGTCCTTGCTCCAGTCTCCATATGGGCTGTCGTCAGAGTAGTTGGAAAAAAATTAGTAATTAGCACTAGCTATGTCACATCAGTTAATGATACAGTTTCTTCTTTACCAGCTTCCTCCTCTCCCCCCTTCTCACTTCTCCCCTTCTGTCTGTTAGAATTGGAGCTGCTAGCAATGTCTTCTCTTTTCACTTTCCTCTTATTTGTTTCTTTGGCTTGTGTGCATCTAGTTCCAAATATGTATTTTTCTTTTCAATGCCCCTCTTTCTCTCTGCTCATAACAGAAAGGAATTAGTCCTTTCTAATTACTTAGACCCCTTTTAGATAGCCCTTCCTATGTATTAGCTTGAGAAGGACCTTCAAATCAGCAGGGCCACTGACAGCTTTCCTGGAAAGAAAACCAGAATAGATCATGTGTGAGTCTGGTACTTCCTTTCCCTCAGGCTGTATATCATCATGAGGGAGACAGTTCACACCATCACTTGATACAGATAGAAGTAGGCCCAGGGAATGAAATCATCTGATGACAGAATTTCAGCAAAAAACCCCCTAGCTTCTTAAGTCCCTCCTTGGCAGGTACAAACTGTAGCCTCTGTTGGCCCTATACCCAACTATGAAATTGCTACAGAGTCTTCCTTACCTGTTCAAAGCCTTGAGACTGAAGGGGATGTTTCTTCCCCCTCCAAAAAGATTTGTTTGGCTCCTCTGTTGAACCAAAACCTTATTTTACTTGGGGATTCAGAGCTGGCTTATTTGAGAATCAAGAGAATTCTCATGTCACTCAGGTAATCCCTTAGCTATACTTGTCCTATAAGGTACTAGACATATTGCAATGGAGGGTGGAAGGAGATCTTTCTATTCTTCATGGTCTCCAAGAAGTGAGGTTTCATAACTTGCTTCCCTTGACTGCTTCTTGCTGAAAATAAATCTTTACAGAATCCCAGGAGCTCAGAGTAGGAAAGAATTTTAGAGACTGTCCACTTCAACTCACACCTGGTCCCAAATGCCTTTCATTGCTGTATTTCCTTGAAGACTTCCATGATAAAGTACCCACTGCTTTTAGGGACAACCATCTCGCCCCTCTTCAGTTTTTATGGTTAGGCAGCCCCTTCTTAATGGAGTGCAAGTCTGTCTCTCTGTAATCCATGTCTACTGCTTCCTCCCTGACCAGTCCTCCTAGTACTGTAAGACACAGGATTATGAGACTGGTCTAATACCCTGTGGCATTTCACATACCCACATTTCAGAACCTGGAGCTGGCGTAGAAGTAAAGGAGCATATGGACTGAGTTGTGTCTACAAGACCCAGGAGGAAACTGTGTCCACATGGCACAATGGGGCCATGATGCGATGGACCTGGTAGTAAGATACAGTAGTGAGGCAGAGCCATGGATATTTGCACTAAGATAGGCTCAATTGTCCAGGAAATGGAACACATGCTGGCCACCTCACTCATCCATCTGGTAAGCCATTCACTTAATTAGGGAGAACCAAAGAGAAAAGGCTGCAGGAAGGGGAATTCCAGGGAAAGAAGACAGACATTTCTTATGGCACAGTGGGAAAACTAATCACAACACAGAAAAAAAACCTTAATTTTGTAGTCAGGGGGCCTGGGTTAAAATTCTTTTTCATGGGCGTATTCCTTTTGTGACTCTGAACAAGGCATTTAGCATCTCAAAGTCTGTTTTCTATGTATAAAGGTAGAGATTGAACTATATGGCCTCTCAGAGCCCTTACAGTTCCAGATCTAAAAGCTATAGCAATGGATAGAATTCAGAACCAGAAAGATCATGGAACCTTCATTTTACAGAAGAGTAAACTGAGGTCTAGAAAAAAATGAAAACTTGTAAAATCCACACAGGGAATAAGTATGTGGGGAGGGGGAATCTGGACCTAAGTCTTCTGATTCTAATTCCATTCCCCTTCAATTTCCATCACTTAGGAAAGAAACTAAAATATTATACAGCTTTGAGTATTATTCCAGGTCAATGATATAACATTTGAAGATCTCAAACACGGTTCTAGAGGAATGGAGCAGAATCTCAAATTACTTTCACAGGCAACTGAGGTTTTAAACTCCCCACCCCAATTTCCATAATTACAGTAGTAGAAAAAATGGAATCATTTTGGGGTAAAAAACTAGAGACATAGATGCATTACAATTCTATTCTCCCTTCCCCCTTTAGAATACTGAAACATCTTCATAAGGAAAGACTCACTGGGGTACCCATCTTTTTTTCTTCTTTGTGTACTAAAGACTTGATTATGTTAATTCCTTTCTCTGCTTCTAAACCATGTCTTTCTAAAGACAATAAAAGCATTTCCAGTGCATTGAGAGGTTAAGTGGCTTTCCCTGAGTCACAAGCCAGACTGGGTGAGATGGAGGGATTGGGTCTCTGGGTTCCAAGGCCAGGTTCTTTATCTACTATGTCACACAATTTTTCTTTTTTTCCTATCTTATCCCCTGGCTTACAGTAACCGCCCTCCTTTCTTCCTAAATGGCACCTTGGCATGCTGGATTGGTGATGAAATTACTTGTGATGTATTTCTCCAGTTCCACTGACTTTCCCTAGTTACCATGCTGACAACAGGAAACCCAGAAGCATTATCAAAATGAGGTGTGGTCTCTCTTTGTCCTAATGACACTCTCAGTCTCCCTGATGCAGTCTTTGGCATGCTGTTTGAATTTTTGAAACTTTGCCAGCTCAGTCTTAGTTTCCTCCAGCACCCAATTAATGCTTTGGTGCTAATTGATCTAGGGGTTTTTGCTCTGGAGGGCCAACCCTTACCCAAGGAAGCTTTCCTAAAAAGTTCTGCCTTTTTGGCCAAAGGGGACTCTCTCTCTCTCTCTCTCTCTCTCTCTCTCTCTCTCTCTCTCTGTTTTTCTGTCTGTCTATCTGTCTGTTTCTCTCTCTCTGTTTTTCTGTCTCTCTGTGTCTTTCTCACTCATATACATAATACACATACATGTATATATGTATATACAATATATACATATGTATGTGTGTATATCCATATTGCATATCTTTATTTATTGAAAGAATCTATCCTGTTCTTCATGAAGGTCTAGGGAGCTACTTGTATTTCTGTTGGAAATTTTTAATCTTCTCTTTGTTCTTCTCACACAAGGACTTAAAAGAACAAAAAAGCTCCTTTGCTTGACCAAAATTCACTTAAACGTTGTGTGAATTTTTTTTGACAGAATCCAATCCTTTAAGCCTTTAAAAGTAACCTCTACTGAGCCCAATAAGCCATTTCAGATGTGGCTGTTTCTAATCCAAGGGTCTTTCAGAAAGCAAATGCTAAACAACAGATAGATGCATCCCAGGACAGTCTCCTAAGAGTCTCAGAGCTCTGCAAACTGGAGAATGTGTCCAGATAATCCTGACTCTATCTTCCCATCCTCTTCTTTGCTTGCTGGTTTGATTTGTGTAATTAGTATTCTCTCTGGTGTTGATTTTGTTCAAATATATTGGGCCCATCAATCACCCACTTTCCAACTCATCTGTCTGGATCAGTCAATTACAAAGTTATTTTTGAGCCACCAGGATTCTTGTGAAATAGAGACAAGAAGGAGCTAAACTCATTTCAGGTTTGACCTCCTCAGCTGGCAATGAAGTCGACCGAGTTTGCTTACTCCTCATGGCCATCGGTTCCAATCTGGCCTGTGAAACTGAGAGGCCACTTGCTTAATTGGGAACACTTTAATATAGATATCCATTAACTTATGCTAAATTACAGTAAAATATCTATGGAGGAAAAGGATGAGACATCTGCATGAATGCTAAATAAATTCATTATGATCAGTACTGTGAGAATGAATATAAAATGAATGCACCGTGAGAAGACAATTAATCTCCCCCCCCTTCCCCAACCATGTTACAGTTTTATTTCCACCTACATTCAGCTTTAAAAGAAGGTATGGGAGATTTTTTTGAATCGACCAAACCTGTTCTGCTACAAAGTGGCTTCAAAAGGCCCTGTCCCATTTGTGGAGGAGAAATTGCCTCAAGCTCTATCCTATATCCTTTATCCCAGGAATGGATGGGGGCAGAGGGGATCATGGGGTTGGTATGGGGATTTGTGGAAATCTCCCTTTCCCAATACACACACATTCATACCCAGTTACTGGAACTGAAAAACATTTTCACCTGGAACAAACATAAAGATTGTCAGTTCAAATTAGGCATCAAATGGATCCCAATCTACTTCTCTGCTATATAACTTACAAAGATCTATGGAACTTAATGGACTCTACAGTATTGCCTTCTAAGTCATTTGCATCAGGAAAATTTTACTGTCCCAGCAGACAGGTTGATATAGCCTCCAACACTTAAGAATTTGTACAACAGTCATTTGCCTAAAATACTTAAGCTATCCATGACAGACAGATAAACCCTCACACTAAGCTTATTTAACTGTAGGCCTTATAGTTGGTTCCTTATAGAGAGTAAGTTATTATTGGGATAGTATCCAATCAATCAATCAATCAGCATTTATAAAATGCCTACTATGTGTCAAGCACTGTGTTAAGTACTAGTGATAGAAAAAGAGGTAAAAGACAGTCTACTCAAGCAGTTTATAATCTAATGGGGGAGACAAAATACAAACAAATATATACAAAGCAAGCCCACATACAGAATAAATAGAAAATAGGAGGCACTGGAGCTGAGGAGGATTGGAGAAGGCACCCTGTAGAAGGTAAGAATTTCGTTGAAACTTAAAGGAAGCTATGGAGGTCAGTAGTCAGGGTGGAGGAGGGAGCAGAGGCATACAGGAAAGTCAGGGAATGCTGGGATCTGAGAGATGGAGTGTCTTTTGTGTGGATCAGCCAGGAGACCAGTTTCACTGGATCAAAGAATTATGTCTTGGGGAGGGAGTTGTTATAATCCTGGAAAGGTAAAAGGGAACTAGGTTATAAAAAGCTTTAAATGCCAAATAGATCATGCTGTATTTTCTCTTGGAGGTCATGAGAAGCCGGGGGAGTTTATTGAGTGGGGAGGGTGACTTGACTGGACCTGTGCTTTTGGGTGGTCACACTCATTGATACACAAAGGAGACAAAATATGTGATTTCTCTCTCGTTATCTTCATGAATCCCTATTCTAGTCTGCTTGGGGATGGATATATAAGCTCAGTGCAGGGAATTGACTAATTTTGGGTGCTCACAGAGGTTAGGGCCTATGTGAGGTTTTATGTCGAAGCAGACAATGGGAACTCTTTGTTTTAATACAAGATGAGCATGTCTGAGCCAGCTATAAATATTCCAATCATGATTAGATTAAATAAACTTAAACACACAGGTTGGTAGAATTCCTTTTTGGAGTCCCAGACTGCATTCATTCATGTGCACTTGTTATTATAACTGTGCATATAACTCTTTCCCTTCTGGATGAAAGAGTCTGATGTAAAAAGTATTTATATCATTATCTTGGCTCACTCTCTGTTGCTTTACGAATGTAGAATATTAATTCCTTGAGGGTAGGGGTTGTTTTCATTGGTGGAGGAGAGCATCCTCTGTTTTTCTAAAAGAGAGGCTCCACTAAGTTTTTTCCTTTGGGTTGGATTGGGAGACCTTTTAAAGGTTACTAACCCTAAATTCGCGCTTTTTCCTCAATTGTTTAATTTAACATCACAAATCCATATTCTGTTAGTGATGATATCTTTGTCCTGGATTAAATCTTGACCATGACATTGGGCTAAAAGCATTGAGAAAAATGGAAACTTCCTTAGTGTTACTAGTAGGAAATTGGGAGATAATTTCCTTGTTTATTGGTCAGCAAAAGATGTTCTAAGCTTGAACAGAACAAGCCATTCAAAAGTTAGGCCTTGAAGCATAGTATGTTTGTTCCTTCTTGCCTTTTAAGGAGGCAGTAGAGCCTGATTATTTTTCCTACCCCTGAAGATTTTTTTCTTTTAAAAATTTTTTTATTGTAAAAAATATTTTTTCTGATTACCTCACTTTACATCAGTTCATAAAGTTTTTTTTTAATTTATTTTTTCTCGTCAATAGTATTTTATTTTTCCCAAATACATGTAAAGATAGTTTTCTTTCTGTAAGGTTTTGAGTTCCACATTTTTTCTCCTTCTTTCCCCCTCCCTCCCCAAGACAGCAAGCAATCCAATATAGATCAAACATGTACACAGTCCTTCTAAACATATTTTCATATTTGTCATGTTGTTCCAAAAAAAATTAAACCAAAAGGGAAAAAAATGAAAATAAAAGCAAACAAATGTGAAAATACAATGTTTTGATTCACAATCAGTCCTCATGGTTCTTTCCCTAATGTTAGATTTCTTTCCCAATACTCCCTTCTTTCCCATTATATAACTTATGTAGAGTTGTCAAGGGCTTGGGACAAAGCCTGCTACATAGACTTTATAAAGTGATTTTAAGAAAAAGATTTGGAGATCCCATTGCAGCTTCCTAGGGCAGCAAGGGCAATTTCTGGATCTAGGCATCTTGTGTGATTTCTAAGATCTCTTTGTGCTCTGAACGTAGGATGCTATGAACAATAAAGAAAGAGAAGCTTTTTAGAAAGAATGTTATCAAAGAAGCATATGACAGGAAAAGAAGGCAAGTTCGGTCTATAGTAAGGTCAAGGGCCACCTTCTCATGAATTTTCCAATTATCTCTGCCATGCCCTAGAATCTCAGATGACCTATATATGGAGGATTTATGGAAAGAACATGGTCAACAGTCACATGAGAACTGAAGGCATGGAAAGGTTGTGGTCTCCATCTCTGGAGAGAGTGCTGCCCTAGAAAGGTTAGAGTTAGGATTAGGATCCCATGATCTAGGAAAGTCTAAATAATTTGTTTATTAAGCAGTGCTGTTGTTTGCTGGACTTTGGATACAGAAACAACTTCTCTATATTTCCCCTTGAAAGGGGGTAGATCTCCTGAATCTGTTGGTGGAAGGAGAACCCCAGAAATCTTGTTATCATGTTAAGTAACATCATTTTAATAAAAGCCTCACTGCCTCACAATCTTGGCTCCATACCCCTTGCCTGCCGAAACCCCTGTAGATCTGTGATTTGTTCCTACTGTTCCTTCTTCTGAAACGGCAAGGGGCTCTACTTATGCCGTTTCCCTGTAAATATTTTAGGTTTTGCCTGTGCTTGGTGATGTCTTCCCAGGAGACAGCATTGAGAATACACCAGGTTCCCTATTAAGATCAGGAGGCAATAGAAATTGCAACTCTGCTGAAACCTGCCCATCCCCACCAGAGCTCTTGCAGAGATGTTAACTGCACTCACCGAGCTCCTCTGTCTCCTCATTTTTCCCCTCCCCTCCCCTCCCATCCCTGATCTTTACCACCAAAGTTCCCAGTCTAAAAAAAAAGTATAATTTCCTTGGGCCACAAACAATTTCAAGTCAGGATTTCAGGGGATGAACAATAAAGGGGCCTTTGAAAGGTAAATAGCGTATGATTGAAAAGAAAAGCATTTGACAGCTCAGTAATATGCCAAGGAAAGACTGCATTGTTATAACCAAGAAAGTAGTCCAGTATCAAAAAATGTGTTTACCTGTAATGGAAGATACAGGCAAGGCTGGGGCTGCAGGAGAATAGTATGTGAAGATCTGGTTGGGATATTCTTTTGCTCAAAAATTTTTAGTGGCTTTCTATTATCTATCAAGTCAAAACACCTGTCTGGAATTCAATACCCTTCACAATCTAGTGCCAACATATATTTCTAGCATTATCTCATGAATTTTCTTTCCTTATTCTATCTCTAAATGTAGACAAATTAGACTATAGCTTCAATTCATCCTCCATTTTCCTATTTCTATGCCTTTGCTCAGGGATGTCAGATCCATGTCTAGATGTCCACCCTCTCTATTTTTCATCTGCTCGGTTTCTATCCATTCTATAAAGACCATATCATTTTCTACCATGACCTTGACCCTCTCTCCCTACCTCTTATACCCAAGAACAACCATCTTTCCTCTGGTGACCTTAGAAAGCACTTTGCTCTATATCCTTCTAGGAGGGAATAGAATACATTCCCAGGCTCTGATGAAAGACCTCTAGTGATAGAGAGCACTAATGGTAGCTGAAACCTGTCTTTTTTCATGCCCTTCAAATATTTTAGAAAAGTCATTTTAGAATAGTTAGGATTCCCTTAAGTCTTTTTTAGGATAAGATCCCCAGTTCCTTCAATTCTCATAGATATGATTTACTTCCTGTTCACCATTTAGTCTTAGTCACCATCCCCTATGTTTTCTAGCTTAAGCTCCTCTTTCAAATGGGATAACCAGAACTGTATCTGACACTCCAGATAGTGTCTGCTGTGTTTGTGTTACTGTTACAAATGCCCTTTTACTACTTTATTTTCTCCCCTTGGTGAGAGTGAGTGTACTTAAATCTTTTTATTTTATTTTATTTTTGAGGCCTTGAGGAGGATAGTGAGATTATTATAATATGGAAGGGTTTCAAAGGCTGCTATCATGTGTTACTCCAGAAAGAAAAAAAAACAAACACTATTTTCCTCCTAGTACAAACAAATTATATAATGGTTTAAATGAGAAGGAAATATAATATTTTATATTATGTAATGGAATAAATGAGAAATTACTTGTAGATATTAGAAAGAAAATTATAACTGATATTAATAACGACAGTCTATAATTAGAGTGGCCTAGAAATAGTTTCTCTGGTTTCCCTAGAGCTTGAGGGATAAACTGCATGACCTCTCTAGCTCCCTTGTGTTCTGGAAGTCTGAATACTCAGGCTCAGTCAGTGCAAACTGGTAAGCTCTACATTGAACAGAACAAATTCCAAAGACCCAGTGTGAGTACAAATATAAGCAGAGTGTTTTGTCCATTAGTCTTACATCAAACTTTTATTAAACTTCTCTTGTGTGTCCAGCATCATGGGAAGATTAAAAATTTAAAAAAAGAAAATTAAAAATAAAAAAGAATAAAAAAATTTTTTTAAAGATTAAAAAACTTCCTGGAGTTTGCAGTCTACTTGAGAAGTCAGTCAATATTGATTACCTACTATGTGCCAATATGTGCTAACCACTGGGGACACAAAGAAAGGAAAAACATTAGTTCCTGCCCTCTATATGCTCTAATGGAGAATAGAACATGTAAATAATCACAGCTATCATTTATATAATGCTTTAAGGTTTGCAATCTCTTAATGAATATTATCTCATTTTAGCTTCACCCTAACCCTGGGAGGTAGGTGCTATTACATCAAGGCAGACAGAGGTTATTTGCCCAAGTCATAGAACTAGTGAGTGCTTAAGGTTGGATTTAAATTTAAATTTTCCTGTTATGCTACCAGGGTCACCTGACAGTGGTTGCTGGAGATCCAACCCAGACCTGCAGAACAGATCTCCTCTTGTGAGAGGAGGCTACAAGGAGATGGAGAGGCAGTTGCTGTTCTCTGACCTCGTTGACTGACCTCTCTCCTCTTCCCTCTGCCTCCAGTTTAATCTCATTACCAGTCCACAACACCTGTGTCAGCAAAGGTTACCCTGCAACTCCTTCAGATTTGATCCATAGCTGTGGAGGCTCTCGGAGAATTGACCTGTTCGTTAACATTTTCCTACTCCAGGACTAGCATTCTGTTTATTGTATTTGCCTAAATGACTAGGTACATGCAAGATACATGGAATATATGCCTGAAAAGTCACTAGATTATGCGTGTTCTTTGACTCAGTAATATTAGGCCTGTCTTCCAAAGAGATCAGAGAAAGAAGAAAAGGACTCATAAGCCTAAACATATTTATAGCAGTTCTTTTTTTGTGATGACAAACAATTGGAAACTAAGGATGGGATGTCCCTCAGGTAGGGAATGCTTGAACACTTAAGGTATAAGAATATAATGGAATATTTTTGTGCTATTATAAATAACAAAAAGAATGGTTTCAATGGCTTTTGGGAAGACTGAAGACTTGATACAAAGTAAAGTAAGCAGGACTAGCCAGGAGAATTTTATATATATACATATATACATACATACATTCATATATATATAATCACAAGAAATATAAATATTAATGACTTTGAAAGACTTAAGAACTCTGATCAACACAATGACCAATTGTGATTTCAGGACTAATAAACTTTACTTCTGGACAGAGAAATGATGGTTTCAAGGTGCAGAGTGAAACATATATTTTTGGACATGGACAACATGGAGATTTGTTTTGCTTGCTGATGCATATTTTCTACAAGTTATGTTTTCTTTTCCTTTTAAAATAGGGGTATTGAGTGGGAGAAAAAGAGAAGTGCTTTTTAAGTAAAAAATTAAATCAAACTGAAGAGGAAAAAAACAATTATCTTTTTGTCTGAAATTTAATGTGAAAGGAAAAAAGCATTAGCAGCTGGGGGAGTGTGAGGAGCATCAGGGAAGGTCTCCTTCAGAAGGTGGGATTTAAGATAAATCTTGAAGGAAGCCAGAGAAACTAAGAGGTAGGGGCGAGTGGCCAGAACATTACAGGATTGGGGGACAGTGCAAAGAACAGAAATGGGAGCGTCCTGATTGAGGAACTATAGGAGCCCTGTGTTGTTGTCTATCTTTTCTTGAAGAAGACCGATGACATTCCAGGTGGTATTTTGACTTGGGAGTAAATTGGATTTAGTGAAGTAGAGTTGCTCGAAGTTATCAGCCTCATTCTTTGTGCAGTTAGATTGAAGAGCTCGTGTGGAGGGGAATAAGATATAAGAAGTCTGGAAAGGTAAGAAAGGGCCAGGTTATTAAGAACTTTAAATACCAAAGAAAGTCTGGAGGTGATAGGGAGCTCATTGAGCAGTATAGTAACATGAGGAGACAAATGCAAAAACAGAGATCAACAAAGGACAATTTGGGAGGCAGCATGGTAAGGTAAATAGAGGGCCAGTCTTGCAGGCAGGAAGACTTGAATTCAAGGTTCCAATCCGAGAAACCTTGATAGTCACTTAATCTCTTAGGGCTCTAGACCTCACTAAGACTAATTAAATTACCAAGAAGATGCTGATGCATTGATGGAGGAAATTTCCTTATGTGGAAGTTCGCTATCTCAGTGACATAATAGGTCCAATCCCTATTTCTCTGGGAGAGAAAATAATTATTATATTATGGGGAACAGACTTTAAGTATTACAGAAAACTGGAGAAGAGGAAAATCAGGGTAGGCTGGAGTAGTCGGGAAACTTTATGTAGGAGAAGAGACTTGAGATGACCTTGGAAGAAGGAGTAGGAGTCTGAGAAAAGAACTTGTAAATAGAGAGAGCAGTTCCAAGTTGGGGAAGCAATGTGAAAAAAGGCGTAGGCCACTGAGAACAGAGGGTCTATCTATTTGAATATCAATAAAAATTTTATTGTTCACACATAAATCTGTGGGAGAAGTTAATTAAGAAGGCTTAACAATAGTATATGCATCAACATTAGTTTGGTGCTTCATTAGCATTGGATGAAGAAAAAGGAAATAAAATAAATGTGGTGTGGGTGAGGGGAGAGTGGAATAAAAATGGCTGTGAGTTCCTAGCTGAAATATTATCTATGGGGTTGGCATAGATCCTGCCCAGGCTTTTTCTTGAGCTGGTCGTGTACATTCCCACCTTCAGGGAAAGACCCTAGCATATGAACCTCTTTGGGTGGATCAAAGCTTGCATTCATGTGGAACTTCCCACTATCCTGTCTCTAGTAGGATACTAGCACTAGAAGAATCCCAGCTTATTTGACAGATGATGGACAGACAAGTCCATTAATGATTAGAGCTCTGGTAATGATTGTCCCCAACTATCTTCTCCCTCTTTTTGGTGGGTTAGCTTATTCAGGCTTTCCATTCCATCCTTATCTTCTTAACAGCTGTTTTTAAAAAACCTTACTATTGTTACATATTCAATATATGGAATAAGATTAGCTAATAATATAATTTTTTCCTAATAATAGGTAAAGAGTTATTTTCCCACAGATGGTACAGAGGTCAGGATGAATATTGTATGCTGAATGATAATTAGGAGGGGTGCCTGACTGTAGCAAAGATTGAATACAAGATGGTGGTGGTGGGAGATAGGATTGAATAGATGGAATGGGTCTCTATTACCATAGGCCTTGACCTTGCATGTTAGGCTGAGGCATTTAGGTGTTTTGATAGGAACAGAACCAAGGAAGTAATTTGCCAGGGGTTGTAGCCTTGATCCAGCTGTGGCTTTGGATTCTTATGCTGTCCTCTGTCTGATCTCTCAGGTAAATCACTATGTCCTCTTGTGTACTTTTGGATAGAACCACCACAAACCAAGTTTGGTGAAATGTAATTCTGGTTCTTTTGGTCTTTATTAATAAACACACAGTCACACACAGACACACACACACACACACACACACACACACACAATCAGATCTCTAGCAGAGACTTTCTTTTGGGGATGGGACTTGCTTGGGCGGTAGCTACCCTTATACCTTAGGATTTATCACAATTCATGGTCCAAAGTTATGGTCCATTGGCTAGAACTTTGGACTTGGGAGACGAACTGATGCTGAGTGAAATGAGCAGGACCAGGAGATCATTGTATACTTCAACAACAATACTGGATGATGGCTAGTCCTGATGGATCGGGCCATCCTCAGCAACAAGATCAACCGGATCATTTCTGATGGAGCAGTAATGAACTGAACTAGCTATGCCCAGAGGGGGAGTTCTGGGAGATGACTGGAAACCATTGCATTGAATTCCCAGTCCCTATGTTTATGCACACCTGCATCTTTGATTTCCTTCGCAAGCTGGTTGTGCAGTGGTTCGGAGTCTGATTCTCTTTGTACAGCAAGGTGGTGTTTTGGTCATGTATACTTATTGTGTATCTGGGTTGTATTTTAATATATTTAACATCTACTGGTCGTCCTGCCATTTGGGGGAGGGGGTGGGGGGGGGTAGGAGGTGAGGGGTTGGAACAAGAGGTTTGGCAATTGTTGGTGCTGTGGAGTTGCCCATGTATATATCCTGTAAATTGAAGGCTATTAAATAAAAAAAAAAAAAAAAAAAAAAAACAAACCTAAGTTTAAATTCTGCCTCAGGAACTTACTATCTGAGAGCTGATGGGTAAGTCATTTGACATCTTTCAGCTTCATTTTCGTTATCTATAAAATGAAGATAATAATAGTACCTATCTCATAGGGTTGTTATGAGCAACTAATGAAATTACCACATGTAAAGTGCTTTGTAGACCTTAAAGGTGCTAGCTATTATCTTTATCATGGGATTTATAGCTGGATGAAGCTTTAGAGATCATCTAATCCACATTTTGAGGAAGAGGAAATTGGGGCTTGGAGATATGAAATGATGTGTCTAAGGTCATGCTGTTAGTCTGGATTAGAACTCAGGTTGTCTGGCTCTAAAAACTAGGGCTCTGTCCCACTATAGCACGCTGCTGTTCCTTGGACAACATTTAATTCATTACTCACATCCAATCTGACTACTTTCCATACTTAGCTTTTTTTCCTCCTTTCTCTTCTATGCTACAGAGGGTCGGGACCAATACTAATGCTTATGCTGTTAAACCTTTTTAATTAACTTCAACTTCTTCTGCAGATTTATGTTTAAACAGTAAATTTTTGTTGATACTCAAACACATAGGCAGTGCTCAGAATGATATATGAGTACTCTCGTCCTCAAAATGGTTCTTGGTGAATTACCACCAGAGACATTTTCATGATCCTCTTTTATTAAAATAATAATACTCAGCATGGCAATAATGCCTTACAAACAGCAGCCAATTAACCCGTCCCACTGGCCTGCAGGTCAGCTTCAGCATCCTTAGGTTAGAGATATGATCACCTGGTGAGTCACTGCTGGCGTCTTGGAAACAATGTCAAACCAGCCTGGGCTTTTGCTCCAGAGCTTCTGAGTAATGATTTTCATTTAAAAGGTATCTTTGTTCTTGGACTGTGTGACTCGATCTATTATTGTTGTTAATTGTTTTGCCCTTGTTTAATACTTTCTCTGTACGGGTCTGTGGTTGACCTCCAAGAGGGGAATTTGAGTACACCTTTGAAAATCTATTGGACTTTTAAACTCTTGCCTAATTACAAAATCCATTTGTTTTCCTGTAACTTTAGATTGGTTTTTCTAGTATTTTTAATTATGATTCCTGCCATTGATTGGAATTTCAATTGAGCAGCAATCTGGATAAAAAAAAAGAACCTCCTTTATCTGCTCCTGGTTTTTTTTAATTCTCTATACTAAACTAACACTTTTTTCTATAAACCAATACAGTCATATTCCATGTTGTACCATTGACCAACCAATTATTTCAATTTTAGCAATAGATTCAGAAGAGAGTTTAATGATCCTCAATGGTTTAAACTGAATTTTTATTCCTACTGTAATTTAGTAACATGATGACACTTAAGCCCTTAGAAAGTATTTCTCAGCTTCCAAATACTGAACAAACAAGAAGGCACATTGTTGTCTAAGGCACTTCTATGGGCAAGCTCAGTTGAGACCTTACTGCCATCACTATTCAACAGTGTTTATGAAGAAATCTCCATCTTTACCTGGCACCATGCTGGGGATAAAAATGAAATGTAATAGAATTCCCACTTATAAGAGACTTTAGGCTGAAATCAGAATGTGGCCTATGGTGGCTGAATGGTAATTTGTAGCTACCATATCTTCCTTGTACTGACTGTCGTAACTAAAAATACAAAATCTCCTAAATGACATGGACTTCAGTAGTTATCCAGTCTAAATCAGACATCCCCAACAAGCCTTCACCTGAAGACTTTCAGTGGCAGAAATCTCCTAAGACAGCCCATTTTACTTTTGCAGTTCTAATTGTTAGAAAGTTTTTCTTATACTGACTTCATGTATTTTCCCCTGTAATTTTATTCATTGGCTCTAGTTTTATTCTCTGAGAATTGGAAGAACAAGTTACTCCTTTCCATAAAAATCCTTTACAGTCTTGAAGATAGTAATTTTCAAATGGCTAAATAGCCCTTTAAAATATATTTTTGAGTTTTATCACTAGACTTGTTACTGTGTTCCGAAGTCTTCAGCTCCCCTCAATCAATTAATTAGATTAGTTTAATTAATAAAAAATACCTTAATTGTGTTTATCAAACATTTAGAACAAAGCCAGAGTATAACTGTTGTTGGATACTATGCATTTATAAATGCACTCAATTTTGCATGAACTCTTTGACCTACCATGTCACACTATTGATTAATTTTGAGGTTGCAGCATATTAAGACCCTTAGTTCTTTTTCACATAAATCATAGTCTAGTCAGGCTTCCCTAATGTTGTGCTTGTGGAGTTTATCTCTTTGAATAAAAAATATGAATTCATATTCATTGTCCCTTTTAAATTTCATTTCATTAGATTGGATCCATCATTGTAACTTCTTGAAATCTTTCTGGATCCCTATTCTGTCATGCTGGATATTCATCATATCTATCAGTGTCAAGCTATGGTCAAATTTGATAAGAATACTACTTATAGATACTTTCATGCAAGTAACTGTTAAAAATGTTGTCCAGAATTGCACCATGGATAGAATCCTGTGGTATTTGACAGGAATTAATCATCATTTTGGGGGTCCAGTTGGTCAACCAGTTCTCATACCTCCTCTTAAATATACTAGTATCAATATACTCATTTCAGCATTTCTCTGATCTATGTTTGATGTAGCATCTTCTGCAAAGAATATATGTGAAAAACCTTTACCTTTCCATCCTAGAGCTGATCTTCTGCTAATTTTCTATCTTCCCAAATTTGGAAGGATTACAAATCCAAAGGTTTTTGTGGTCAGCCAACTCCTGCTAGAGTTTGTTACCCTAATTATACTGTCAAAAAAGGCTTCTAATTTTGTTTCTAGAATTACTTGTATTTTTGTCACCAGAATTTTATTCTTGAAAAAATTTAATTCTTCTTGCATTGGCTTTTTTAGTAGACATTTAGGTCATGAGATCCTAATCTACCTTTTAAAAAAATCTTTATGATCTTATTTTCTAAAAACTAGGCCACATTTCAGACTATTCCCAGCCCTTATCTCCTTATCTGTCATGAATTGTAAAGAAGTATGATCACCTCCTTCTTAGGTTTTTTTTCACTTCTATTTTTTAATGTTCAGTTCATCTTTATTAGCCAGAATAACGTTTAGAAAGATAGTTGACTTTATCATTTCCTCTGCCATTTGAAGAATAAAATTGTTTAGGCCAAGTTGAGAATTCATTAATTGCTTTGCTTTTAGCAAAATGATTTCCAGAAGTTTTTTATACAGCTGATTTTGGCTCCAAATCAAATTTGTGATCATTTCTGCCTTCTGGCTAGGCCGTCTGTAGTACACTTTCACCTCAATAACTCTTCTGTTTTTCCTTGCATTAATCTTCATGTAAGCATTATCTACTATTTCCCCTTGGGATTTATGAATATTTTCAGTGGAATATATCTTTTTATATATAATGCTGTTTTGTTAGTTCTGTTATTTAATTTATTCCTTTTGAACAAGATAAGCCTATTCCATTGTTATATTCTAGACATGAGTGATATTCTAGTGAGTGTTGGTAATGCCTGAAAAGTCAGTTATCTTTTTTTACATTCCCTTTTCTCTGTCTCAATGCCTCTGTCTCTGTCTCTCTCTTCTCTACATGGTTAATTCCCATAATTGGGATGTGCTTATAGACATATAAAGCTATGATTGCTATTAGTGCTCTTCTTAGATATTATTTTCTGTGAATTACTGGGGGTCCCCTTTTGTCATATTTGCTATTTTGTGAGTTATCTGGTTTAGTAGATTGTGGATCATTTCCTCTCTTTCTTTTAATTTACATTTCAAAGCCCTTCTGGGAGTGTAGGCTGAAGGAGATCCATTGTATTCTGTGAAAATTCAGGTCCCAGCCCTCATTTGGGTCCCAGTATATTCACATCTTCTCCAGATCACTACATCTAGGCTGATCTTGACTAAATGTTTAAAACAAACTGATATTAATTGCAAAAGAAGAATATCCTATCCTACCAATGGATCATCTAAATCAAGCTACAAGGTCTTTGAGCCATGTACAGATTGTATACTATGCCTTCCTTATTCTATGCAACCCTGTCTATTATGTAGGTGGTTTTTCAATACATAACACAAGAGGAAAAAATAAGGTTAATGGGAAGAAGAACTTGGTTTTGGATATAGATCCCAGTTACTTTTACTCCTAGGGTGTTTCTGGTCTGATGGGTGTTCAACCAAAGAGATTTAGAAATGGCAGCACCTATGAGGTAATTCATTCCAAATTGTGTCCTTTAGTTAGGAAGTCAATAAGCATTTGTTAAATGCCCACTATGTGCCAGACACTATGCTAGGTGGTGGAGATGCAATAGACAGTTGTCCTTTTTCTCAAGAAGCTCACAGTCTTATAAAGGATATAACATAAATACTGTACAAACAAGATCTTTACAATATAAAATGGAATACTCAACAGAGGGAAGCCACTTGCATTGAGGAGGGTTGAAAAAAACCTTTCTATAGAAGGTAGAATTTTAGTTTTATGTGATATTTAGTCACAGATAAGCTACATACAACATTGAAAAGAAGATCATTTCAAAAGCTCACAGCTCAGTTTTGAATATGCTAGTGGGTAGCATCACAGGGAATGCAAAGTTAATATGATATCTAGTGGTTGAATTTTATAAGCATTGACAAAATGGGTGCCAGTTCTTTTGAAGAAGGAAGAAAGGAAGGAAGGAAGGAAAGAAGGAAGGAAGGAAGGAAAGGAGAGAAGGAAGGAGGAAGGGAGGGAAGAAGGAAAGAAAGGAGGAAGAGAGGAAAGAAAAAAGGCAGGAAGGAAGATGGAATGAATGCAAGAATGAAGCAAGAAAGGAAACAAGTATTTATTAAGCACCTATATGAAAGGAACTGTGTTAAATACTTTACAAATATTATATCATTTGATCCACATTCCAACTTGAAGAGGTAGGTAAAATAGAAATGTTAGGATAAATCTTTTTTTGGGTAGCATTTTTAAAAATGTCCATAGCTTGTGCATAATTACCCCTGAATTATCTAGAGGATTCATCAGGTTTGATTATAGATGCATAATGAACTTAGCCAATTTGTGTGTATTAGGGAAGTATGAATTCTATATGAAGTCTCACAACTTATTCATGTACCATTTGCTTTCATTCCTTCTTCATAATAAGCTAATTAGTTAAAATTATTTGTGCTTATACAAGGTCTTAAAAGACACAGAAAATATGATTAGGCTGTAGAACTCAGTAAATGTGAAATTATGAAGACATATCCTTGTGATGGAAAGTTTGTGAAGCCATAGTTCTTCAATTTTGGTTTGGTGAAGGAAGGTGACAATTACTTTCTTGATGATACTCTCATGAAACTAAGGGAGGTTATTCAATATAAGTACCCACAGGCCTGCTTGTCAAGGTACTGTGCCAATTATGGGCAGAAAACAGTGATGGCTGTCTACCTTGGGCACCCAGAGGTGAAAAGATCAAGAGTTTCTGAGTGGGATATTAATGGATATGTTTCACCTCTGTTTATCAGATCATAGGATTTAAAGCTAGAAGAGCATAGTGGGTAGAGTGCTGAACCCTGACCTAGGAAGACTTGTGTTAAAATTCCATCCTTGAAACTTGCTAGCTGTATGATGATGGGCAAATCACTTTACCTCTTTTCTCTTCAGTTTGCTCAAGGTTAAATGAGGAAAATAGACCTTGCAGCATTTTCCTTATTTTTTTCCCAAGGAAAATGCTTTGTCAATCTTAATACCTTTTTTTGACTATGACTTAGGAAATTAGTTTGGAATTAGTCTTGGAAGAGACCTTAGACATCATTTAGGCAAATTTCCTTACTTTTTAGGGAACTGAGACCTGGAAAGATGCAGGGGCTTCCAAGTACACATAAATGATATAATTATTATTTACATGCAATGAAGTCCAGGGGTGTTTTAGACTTTCATAGTTGACTTACTAATGGCAGCTAGATGGATATAATTCCAGACTAGGAGTCAAGATGAATCATTTTCCTGAGTTCAAATCTAGTTTCTGACACATTATCTGTGTGATCCTAGTCAAGTCACTTAACCCTCTTTGCCTTGTTTTCTTAATCTATAAAATGAATTGGAGAAGGAATGGTAAATCACCGCCATACCTTTGCCAAGAAAATGGGTCGCAGAGTCAGAAATGACTAAACAACTACAAAAATGACTTTCCCGAGTAACTAACCAGATATACAGATTTTCCATATCAGTATCAACTTTGACTCCTTACTCTGACTCATCTCTTACCAATTGCCAGATCCTGTGATTTCTTTCTATAAAACATCTCTTATCACTTTTCTATTTCTCATACAGCTGCCCACCTGGTTTGGGATCTCTTTAACAAGTTTCTGGCTTGTTGTCCCTACCTCAGCTCCTTCCGACTCCAATCCATCCTCCACACAACAGCTGAAGTCATTTTCCTCAATTGCCTCCCACACAGTAAATGCCAGTGGCTCCCTATTAGTCTTTGGCACAGAAATCTTTTCATAGCCGTATAGTGGTACTTCACTGACTTTATGGTCCAGATAGACCGACCTACATGGTGCTCCATTTCCCATTTTAGTAACTTGGCTATTCCCAATGTCTGGAATCCTTACCTCTGCCTTGTAGAATCCCTAGTCATCAAGTCTCAGTTCAAATAAAGTTGCTAATTCTCTCCTTCCCTAAATTACCTTATATTCATTTTATTTACTTTATGTATCTACTTAGGTCTCACATATTCCCTCACCCATTAGAATATAAATTCTTCAAGGCACTGTTTTACATTTGTAATATGTACCTGGCACACTGTGGGCGCTTGGTGGCTGAATGTGGTCTATCTCATTTTGGGAAGAGATTCTAAGTGCCAGAGGTCTCTCTCATTTGCCATGATCCCAAGAATCTGCTACATTTCTGTTAATGGACAGAAGGATTTTTCACTGGCCAAAATACCAGTTCCCCTTTACTCAGCATAAAGTGCGTCTGCCCTGACAGCTGTCAGAATAAGGGATTTGAGGATTAGCAGTTTACATGCCCGTGGCAATGAGGTAGTTCTTCCAAGTGGAGTATTTCAGATATATGAATGTTATATATGATGCAGGCAGTATGGGATAGTGAGAAGGACATGGGGTTAGGAGTTGAGACCTGGACTCTAGTCACTCACTGGTCGTGTGAATGGCCATGTTTTTCGTGCTGGTTTCCTTATCTTATGCGAGTAAGATAATAATAATAATAATGGCTAATATTGGCATAATATTTGCCTGTATTATCTCGTTTGAGTCTCATAACGACCCTAGTATCTAAGTGTTATTTTTGTCACTCTCATTTCACACATCAGAAAACTGAGGCTGACTTGCCCCAAATCATCACATGAAGCCTTCCTGATTTCACTTCCCTAACTCCCAAACCAAGCACTTTATCCGCAATTCATCAATCTCCACCATAGAGATGTGGGAAAGAGCAAGTGAAATGATGACTGTAGCCTGGGAAAGTATAAAGCACCATGCAAACACAAATCAACATATGCTAGAAACATAACTCCAGATGCTGGTGTACTGTAAGCACGAACATGAGAACAAACGAGCCCACGGATCCCTTGGAAGACTTTCACGTACCCCAGCCTCAGCTAGAACACATGAATGCTGTAGGATGGAGGAAGAGCACAGTCATGCTTTGGCAGCACCCCAAGGGAAAGCAAAGAAGGGCCATGTGACTAATGTGAAGGTGGTTGGTGGGAAGACTAGTATAAGATTCTCATTTGCCTCTGCAGGTTAAATTGATAACACTTCATGGACCTTACAAGATGGTTGATGAACATAAAGAAGTGGGCTCTAGAATATACATAGGGAAGAAACATGTGGATTTTTATCCTAGCTTCCAGTAGCAATAGCAACTATCTCAAATCTCTTCTCCTTTCTTATCATTTATACCCTTGTGTCCTATATTTACAATAGATAGTCCAGCCTTCTACTTCACTGAAAAGATAGAAGTTATTTGATATGAATTTCCTTAACTTCCATTCTCCATTTATTATTCATCATCTCTTCCAGTTATAGAAAAAAAGATAAACTTAACACCTAAGGATTGTCCCTCTACTTAGACCCTAGATCCCACTCCTTCCTTTCTCCTTCAAGACCTTGCTCCAGTAGTCTTGCACTGTTAATCTTTCATCACTTCTCCTCCTCCTTCTCCTTCTTCTATTTTTGCAAATCTTATTTAATATTTTCCCCAGTTACATTTAAAACAATTTTTGTATTTATTTATTTTTATTATGATTTTTTTTTTGCTGAACCAATTGGGGTTAAGGGACTTGCCCAGGTCACACAGCAAGTGTTAAGTGTCTGAGATCAGATTTGAACTCAGGTCCTCCTGATTTCAGAGCTGGTACTCTACACACTGCAGCACCTAGCAGCCCCTTATATTTATTTTTTTTTAAATTTGAGTTCCAGATTCTCTACCTTATCCCTACCATCAGCCCCCATTAAGAAATCACATATGAAGTTATGGAAAACTTTTTCATAAAAGTCATGTTGTTTCACCACTAGTTCTTTCCGTTATGCCTACAGACATTCTCAGACATCTTCAACCCTAGAAAAAGCCTTTCCTTGATCTTTTAGGCTATCTATCTCTCCTCCCTATTCACTGTGAAATTTCTTAAAGTTTTCTGTACTTAATGCCTCATTACCCACTCTCTTTCCTTGTAATTGGGCTACTGCCTCCATTACTCTACTGAAACTGCTCTCTTGAAGGTCACCAATGTCCTAATTGCCAAGTTTAAGAGTTGTTTCTTTCACTCCTAATTCTCTTTGTCTTCTCTTTAGCTTTTGACACTTTTGTCCACCTCCATTATAATAGTATAGTATATTCTCTCATCTTCTGGCTCCCAAGACACCAAAAGTGGCATCAGATAAGCAGATAGAAAGTGCTAAGAATTGCATAGATCTTAGATGACCTACAAACATGAATTTGAATATTGTAACTCTTATTGTATGAGCTTTGCCCCCAAATCAAGGAGTTGACATGCTCTTGGGGGAAGTGAACCACATCAAAATGAGTGTTCTTATTGCAATTAAATCCAGAAAAGGAAGTGGGTTAGTCATGGGAATAAAAGTAAGAGATCTTCAGCATGTTG
This sequence comes from Sarcophilus harrisii, assembly GCF_902635505.1. Classification (NCBI taxonomy): domain Eukaryota; kingdom Metazoa; phylum Chordata; class Mammalia; order Dasyuromorphia; family Dasyuridae; genus Sarcophilus; species Sarcophilus harrisii. Next base: position 458,643,580 of record NC_045428.1, on the reverse strand, counting down.
AGAGGATAGAGTAACATTTATGGAGTACCATTATTACTGCAGATAAAATTTGAGGGTTAGTGATTTGCACTAAATAAATTTCCAAATGAATAAATGGATGTAAGATCACATCACCATCTAAATGTTTAAATTGTATATTTCAATTCCTGCTATGAATACTGTAAGGGCCATGACTGTGACCACAACTATAACCACTGGAGGAAGTAACCAAGACTACTAGATACCCTGAGTTGAAAGGGACTTCTGATCAATTCACCTATATTCTTAGCTCTAAGCAGGACTGCATTTGTTACCCCAAACAGAAATAGCTTTGTCCAGTTTGAGAAGATCAAATTTTCTTGAGAAGAAATTCCATGGTGGGAAACAAATTTCATAAGATGAAAAGTTAGTGCTATCCTTTTCTTCATGGAGCAGAATTGTAATGAGGAATTATTTCACCTTGGATAAAAAGAGTTTAGAGGCAGGGAGAGAGCATTGGTGGAAGGAAAGATGATAGTTCAGCTTGGGGTGAGAAGAAGAGAATCCAACACCTCTTTGGAGGCTGGAAACATCATAGTAAAGAGACTTTGTGAGTGGTGTTGGCTAGAGGCAGTTGTAACACAAAGTAATATGGGCCAACAAAGGATGGCCAGGTAAAGGATGGAGCCAGTGGTCACTTTGAGGAGGAAGAATAGGGTTATCCCCCTACTCCATGGGAGCAAGCCTTCTGGCAAATGAAGAACTCCTTCTAGGGTGTAGAAGGTATCTTGGGGTAAAACCCTATTCACTAGTTATGGTTCTGTCAGGTAAATGTGCCCCTCACATCCTATATGGCAATAAGTAGAACACAGGTGCCTTTCCTTCTTATTGTTCACTAGCAGGAACTCTACCTGGAGCTCAGGTGCAATGATACTTCAATACTTTCTGGGGTAAAGATCTACATACTCCAGACACATTCATTTCAGAGCCACTTTCTATTTTTTTCTTCTAGGCTATTTGCAATAAGCTTTTGTTTTCTTGCTTTAAATGGTTCTTGGAACCCTTTCTCTTTAAAGGTGTTATTTTCTCCCTCTGCTTGGACACTGATGTGATCCTGACAGGTGGCAGACCAGAGGTCTGTAGAGGTTCACTAGCAGATGCTCACCCATCATCTTTTTAAAGCAAAAAACCCAAACAAGAAGGGTTTGAATTCAGAATAGGAGACAACCTTGAGAGGTATTCCCAGGCCTCAGGCTGGACAAAGGCTGCTTGCTCTGGGCATGTAGACAGTCCTGCAAGAGACAGGTGGCAGAAGCACATCTGTCTGCCTATTTGGATGGGTGGCAGGTGATTTGGCAGCTGTAGTAAAGATTTGTGAAAGGGAGAGAGAAGGGTAGTGGGGGAAGAGGATTAGTCATTTTAGTCAGGATAATTTTTCCTTGTGTCAAAGCCTCATCCAGGCGAGCTTTTACCTTCGCTTGCTTTTATCTGAAAAATAATATGAGCAGGATCTCTCAAAATTGGGTCACCAGCTTGCAAAGGCAGAGACCTGCCAAGGTGGTAACTGCTTGAATTCACGTTGAGTTTACACAGCTACGTCCTCTGACAAAAGCCTTCTTTGTTTCCCTGAAAACTCTGACTTGCTGAAGCTTTCACGCCTGCCTCTCTTTTCCTCTTCCCTCCTGCCCTCCCCTCAAACCATTGAATTTGGAAGGTTAAAATCATTTCACTTGTCAAGTCAAAAGCTATTCCCCCTCCTCTTCTTGTTGTTTTACTTCCTACCAAGGGAAGGAAACAACTGTGTTATCACTCCTCAGACTTGAAGCCACTTTGTGGAGGGGGCGGATCTGCAATTTTCAAAACATAATTGTCATTTCCGAGCCAGGAGTGCCAGTCTGCCTGAAGGACATCTTATTAAGCCTGCACCCTATCCAACAGAGCCTGCTGCAAAGAGATGTGGGCTGGGAATCAGAGAACCTGAGTTCTCATCCTGGATTCATTACTGATTCACTTAGTGATATTGCTAAAGCCATTTTACTGGTCTGGAGTTCAGCTTCTTTAGCTTCAAACCAAACTAATGATTAAGATCCCATTGGTTTATAAAATAATTAAGAATGATCCTTTGCCTTAGGCTGGATTTCTAGGGCCAGAATAGAGAGAGAAGATGGATAGTGTAATATGGTGCAAAGATAAAATATGGCAGAGTGGGAAAAGCCTGGGAGAGCCAGGAGTCAGGAGCTCTAAGTGAGAATCCCATCCTGGACATTAGTGAGAAGCAGAATGATACATTTGGACTTAGATAACTTGGACTCAAGTTCCTCCATCGCAAAACCTGACAATGACCATAGGCAATTACTTTAGACCCTCTTTGGGTTTCATCTGGTTTCATCTTTTGTAAAATGAAAGGTTTTTTTCTCTGAAATTCCATGCTTGTCTAAACTGTGTGACTCTGGGAAAATAATTAAATTTCTTTGAGCTTCATTGTCATCATCCTTAAATTGAACTTAATACTATGTGCACTACCTATTTCATAGAATAAAATCACAACTCTATTTTCCTCAGTTTCTTCATCTATAAAATAAGGATAATAATAATAACAGCTAACTCACAGGTTGTGAGAATCAAATGAGATAATTATAAATGGCTTAGCATAGTATGTCAATATAGTATGCACTATGTAAGTATTATTATAATTATTAAGAAAAATGTCTCATAAATTATATAAAAATGAATTACTCTGAGAATGTATCACTTCACTGATCAACTTGTCAGAGGGATAAAGATATCTATTGCAACCCCAAAGATTTTTACCCAGAGATAATAGAAGTAGCAGTTTGAATTTAGAGTTGAAAAAGCTGGGGTACAAAGGGTTATATGGATAGGAAACTGTTTCAATTTTCCATTTTCTTAGGGAAATAGAACCTTAGGGACTGGAGAAATCAGAGTCTTCATTTTTCACAGCCTACATATTGACAACTTGAGCTCATAGAGAAACCCCATAATCCTAAACCATTCAGACATTGCTGAAAAATCAGTAAAGACATCAATGTGGCACGATATTCCTACTCTTCCTCAAATGGCATACACAATTTTGGACGTGCAATCTAACTTCTCTGGGCCTTGGTTCCCTCATTTGCAAAACACAGATTTTGGAACAGGTGACTTCTAACATCCCTTCTTGAACTGAATGTATGAAAAACAATAGCATTGAGAGCTTACTATGTGTTGTGTGGGCAACAGAGTGCTGGGCCTGGAGTCAATAAGACTCCTTTTCTTGAATTCAAATTTGGCTGTAGATACTTACTAGCTGTAGGATCCTGAGCAAGTCCCTTACCTCTGTTTGTCTTGGATCACTCATCTGTAAAATGAGCTGAAGAATAAAATGGCACTTTGCTAAGAAAACCCCAAATGGGCTCACAAAGAGTTCAACACTTGGGAAAAAATGAATGAATAGCAAACGTGCCAGATAATGCTGGAGATATGAATTAAAAAAGCCAGAAAATCCTTGTCCTCAAGTGGTTTACATTCTAATAGGACAAGACCATACATATAGGGTAGTGCAGACCATAGAGGGGCGTTTTGTTCAGAAAAGTGAAATCAAGAGAGAGAAAGAAGAGTATAGAAATGGCTGGGGAGTGGGAATACTTACAGGGAATGCACAGAAACCCAGGTAGAGCTAAAATACCTATCAGAGACAGATGCTAAGGAACCCAAACATGTCATGAAAAAGGCTGGGGAATAAACATGATATGTGTGGTTCCTTCTTAAGGCTGGAGGTGACGCATTTTCTTATTTTCCTGATCCACTGGCATGTCCATGAGGCAGGATCAACACTTATTTCCCTCCTTTAGCTTAATAGCCCCCTTAAAGTAATGTGTGATTTGTGCTAAGTATCTGATTAAGCAACATAAAGTATTTAACCTATTGATCTTTTAGTCCTCACCAGCCTGACATTCCCATATAGACTTTAATTACTAACTGGAAAGTTTTACAGAAGGGAATTTACATCTTGTTAGGACTGTTTCTCTCCAGATACTTGTATTGACAGCCCCTCTGGGCTGGGGCTTTTCTTCCTTTTCCCTTCTAGGCAAGGCCCCATTCGTTTTGCATTAAGGCCTTTGGATTATCCAGGAGCATGAGTACCTCTTACATGAATAAGCCCCCTTTATATAACTAGGATTTTTCATGCATATTTTAGAAGACCAATGAAGATATCATTAATTGGTTTTGCTATTTTCCCTAGCCTGATCTTTGCAGCTATAAAGTTGTCCAAAATGACAGCCCCAATTTTAGGTACCTGGTTAGTGAGGCTGACCCCTGATCAAAAACAAGCCTTGTCTCCCAGGGAGAATAGGCCAGCAGGCTTCTTACCAAGGCCTCCAAAGGAAACTATTTAGGATGGCCAATTAGCTGACTAATTGCTCTCATCTGAACCTCTTCTTAGAAAACCAATTCCTTCTTTTGCCTGCAAGGACATAGAGGAGAATATTAAACTCTGATGGATTGATTTATATGCTGTCTTTCCTTAAAAGGTTTTAGTTTGACACATGTCAGATTTGGGTTTGTTAGGCTGTTTGTTTTTCTGTTTTATAGAATCACAGAATCTTAGGCTTGGAAGGGACAGCAGAGACCATTTGGTCCAACTTGTACCTGAGTAAGAATCCATTCTGCAATATTCCAGATAAGGAGTCTCCAGATTCCCCTTGGAGATCTTTGCCCATTTGTCATTTGGCTAGTTCTAGCTGTAAGGAAGCATTTCTCTTATCTTGGAGTAAAATTAGCCTCTATTACTTTTATGTATTCATTGCTCCTCAGTTTTACCTTTGAGGGCAATCCGATGCAATCTAATCCAATCTGGCAACTTTATTAAGTCCTTTCAACGTATAAAGCACTGTGCTAGATGTTGGAGATACAAATAAGGAATGGAAACCCTTCCCACTCATCCCCAAGAGTGATTTAGGTCTCCCAGAGCCCATCCAATCTACAGGACTGCTTATAGGGCTTAAGTTAGATAGGGGTCACTAATGGTACCTCTTCAAGTGAGACAAAAGATCATCTGGCCTTATCATCTACCCTGATCCTGGAGCCTAGAATCCTCTGGGTCTTACCATTCAATTTTCCTCTATACTGGAAAACCCCTGGAACTATCATCTGATCTACTGATGTAATCTGCCAAATTTAGCACCTTGCCATCTGCCTTGCTGCTGAACCCTTAGGAATTCTAGGGGTTTCCATTTGTCCTATAGCCAAACATTCTTTTATGTGTTGTCTCCTTATTGGAATATGAGCTCCTTGAGAGTAGCAACTGTTTTGTTTTTTACTTCTTCTTTTTACACTTTCAGTCCTTAGCACAAATTTTGGAACATGATAACTGTTTACTAAATGCTTTTTCATTCATTCATTCATTCATTCATTCATTCTTCTCCTTAATTTTTCTCTTCATGTTAACTATCTCATTTCCTTCAGCTGTCCTTACATGGTCTTGTTTCAGTCTTTTCACTATCTTGATTGCCTTATATTTACATTTTCATATAGGAATTTTCTGAAATAGCTATGCTGGAGAATTCAAGGAACAGCTATGCTGGAGAATCCCAAGAATTAAGGGACTTCAAAATCCCTCTATAAAGGAGAGGAGGTGCATCTCTCTAGTTGAGATGAGATTTCCCTAAAGGTCAATTGGGCAAATGGTTTGTGAGGAGAGCTGTCCTAGATTCCCTTCATTGTGTTCTCCTTTTATTTCCACCTATTCTTTAGTCCCTTAAGTAAAAAGTATCATTTGATGATCTGTAGGTAGCTTTAGAGAAAGAGTGAGGGCCTGAGCTTCTGCTACAGAATATTTCACAAAAGCACTAGAGAAACCAAAGACCAAAAGAGGCTGGATATGGAAGTTCAGGGGTGCTAGTGATCTGAGGAGATGTGCCACTTGACCTTTCCAGTCATTGATCTTTACTCTCTCTGAAAGAACTTTCACTAGCATTACTAGTGTGACCATTTGCAACTCATAATCCCTCACAGCTTCAGTGTCTTCATTTGTAAAAAGGGGACAATATTTGTACTACCAGGTTGTTGGGAAGGCAGAGTTTTGTAAGCCTTAAAGTGGTGTAGAAATGTGAATGATTATTGTTATTATTATTATTATTATTACAAACTCAAGAGATGAATTCCCCTTTTTTAAGGATGAGGCATTTCTTATAGTCAATTCTTGATTAGCCAACTCAGTGCTATGGCTAGGACACTAGACTTGGAGTCAAGAAACAAATTTTGGAGTCTACATTTTGCTCCTTATTGACTGTGTGCTCTTGTGCAAAGTCAATTGATTTCTAAGCCTCAATTTTCTCATCTGGAAGATGGGTATAATAATTACCCTTCCTATCTTATTTCCATCATAGGGTTGTTATAAAGATTTATATGCATATGAATATGTAAATTTGTGTCATTATTACAGTGGAGAGAAATAGTGTAATCCCAAATAGCAGACTATTAAAAATTCTTTACTATTTTGTATGTATTCTATGAGGTTTTAAGGTTATTTCACGAGGTTTCCTTCCCCTCCCCCAAAAAAGGAAGTGGATTTGTCTGCTTAATTATACATTAGGTTTTTTCTGTCAGTTTAGCTGATTTCTGTCAGGCAATGTGAATAGACAATCTAAAAACATGTTGTGGGTTAAAACATCCTGTAGATATTACACAAATAGCCAATGACCCACATGCTTAGACTATCAAGAACTTTTTTAGTTTGATGTAATGGAAAGATCACTGGTTTTGTGGTCAAAGACTCCAGGTTCAAATCCCGGTTCCGCTACTTTCTGCTTGTTTGGCCTTGGGTTAGGTATTATAGTCATTCTTTTTGTCTTAGTTTCATCATAGTAACTAATAAGAGAATTGGATTTGATCCCCTCTAAGGCCCTTTGTAGCTCTAAATTTATGATCCTACTAATGTTAAGCTCATGGAAAAAATTGCTAACAGCACAGATCCAAGGATTGATCCTTGAAATTCCTACAGTATGTATCTTTTAGAGTTTATTTCTGGGGTCTTGATATAATAAAAATAACAAACATTTATAGAGTGCTTTAAAATTTTCAAAACACTGTACACATATCATCTCACTTGATCCTTATAACAATCCTGTCATATAGATGCTTTTTGTTCCCATTTTATAGATGAGGAAACTGAATTTAAAAGAGGGCAAGTGACTTACCCAGGGATCACCCAATTAGTGTAGCTGGATTTGAACTGAAGTAGGATTTGAATTCAGGTCTTCTTGAAGCAAAGTTTGGCTTTCTATCCATTGCTATTGGTCAGTTCCTTCCATTGTGTCTGACTCTTTGTGACCACTATTTGCTACACAGTCCTAAATCCACCTAACTATACCATCTGTCATCGGCCCAGAAGTGTTCATCATGTTAGTCAGCTGGCTCAGGGGAAAACAGAATAAAATGTAAAAATACAATGAAACATAGATAATGTTAATTTATAATTTTTTTGTCACTATTCTGCCGTTAGCAATCCTTTTGTTAGGCTTAATAGCCCTGTTTCAATATGAGTTTGATGTCACTGTAGTTAGCTTGTTCATAAAAGAAGCATGAGAAACATTGTCAAATGCTTTGTGGAAATCTCAAGGAACTTTGTCTACAATATTCCCCTAACCTGTCAAACTAGTAACCCTGTTCAAAACAAGGAAATGAAGTTAATCTTTAATGACCTCTCGATGAAATTAGGTGATCTAGTGTAATGATGAATTAAGATGGCTCTGCAGTTACCCTTAGTTGCTGGGTGAGTAAAGCCTATGAGTGAAGATTCTTGGTAAGTAGAGGGTAAATAATAATGATTATTTTTATATAATAGCCAGCATTTATTTGGTGCTTTAAGATTTATAAAATGTTTTACAGGTATTATTATCTCACTTAAACTTCTTGACAACTCTTGAAGACAGGTGCTATTATTACAGATGAGAAGCAAGTATTATGATTTGCTCAGGATCATACAGCTAGTAAACGTGTGAGATTGTATTTGAGCTCAGATCTTCTTGATCTAACCCTGTGCCCTATCTACTGAACCACCTGGCTGCTTCCACCAAAGGTTTTGGTTTGGTTTCCAGGACTGCTTGCTTATGCAATAGATGAAGTGTGGAGAGTGGGGAAGGAGCAGAAGTTTGACCAACCACCTAAGGGTGTCCAAGAATGTTCTTGGCTTTGAAATGGAATAGGTGACAACTGGAAGAGTCAAGATAAGATGAAAGGTAGAAAAGAGAGATGTTTTTATGCAAACTGCCCACCCATCCTCATGTGTATCATTGGAAGCTTTCCTAGAATGTAAAATAGTAAAAAAAAGATTCCAAAGTCCCTACCCCCCAAACACTGGCTGGGTGAATATATTAGAGTTGTGACTGCTTCCTAAGCAGTGGGACATTTGGGATGTTGTCATCTTTCTTATGAGAAAAGCTTTAGAGAGCGGTTGTTGCTGCCCCTTTGTCATTTCAGTCGTGTCCAACTCTTCATGACTCCATTTGGAATTTTCATGGCAAGGATACTGGAGGGGTTTGTCATTTCCTTCTCCAGCTCATTTTACAGATGAGGAAACTGAGGCAAAAAGGGTGAAGTGACTTGTCAAGGGTTACACAGCTAGTATGTGCCAGAGAACAGAGATTTAGGATAAATAGCACCTGACAAAGCATTATGCCTCTTTGGGTCCCTCATAAAAGATGTTTAACCTAGAAAAAGTCTGTCATGGAGGAGAAGGCACCATTGCCATATAACATGAACAACATCTTTTAAAAATAATAATAGCTTTTTATTTTTCAAAATTCATGTAAAAATAATTTTCAACATTCACTCACAAAACCTTGTGTTCCAAAATTTTCTCCCTTCCTTCCTCCTCACTTCCTCCCTCCCCTAGACAGCAAGTAATCCAATATAGCTTAAACATCTGCATTTCTTCTAAACATATTTCCACATTTATCATGCTGCACAAGAAAAATAAGATCAAAATGGGAAAAAATGAGAGAAATAAGTAAGCAAGCAAACAATAACAACAACAACAAAGGTGAAATATTATATGTGATGCACATTCATTCCCCATAGTACTCTCTCTGGATGCAGATGGTTCTCTCCATCACAAGCATGAGCAACATTTTACTATCCATTTGTAGCAGGAGGGGCATGTGAGCTAGATTGGAGTGCAGATATCCTAAAATCCATGTGCTGCCTTAACCTAACCAGTATTGGACATCTTGGATGAAATGACTGATGATAGTGTCATGCCTTTTCTGATCATAGGAGAACCTATAGATAGAGATAGAAGGAGAGGCTCCTTCTAGAGGTGGTTTTGTTTTTGGTTATGGGTCCTTTTCGGGAGAATGGTCCTTTGTCTGTATGGATGACTTTCCTTAATCCTAATCCCAGCCTAATCCAATCCAAAGGATGGTCACAAATTGATAAAATGATCACAGTTACAGTCTTTCTGTAACTGATGGTCAAGTGGCTCAAACTTTGGATTGGATTTCAGGGCACTTGTGATGGACTGCGTGAAATGGGGTTTCCTTGAAATTCTGGGCCGGAGAATCCAACCTCTTTTTAGGAAATGCACTCCTCCTATGCATATTAAGCTAGGACATGGAGGGTTAGGCAGTGAGGAGGGAGTTGATGAAAATAAGAGAAATAGAAAGGCAAAGAACAAGCATTTATTAATCACCTACTAGGCATTGGATACTGTACTAAGAATTTATATAGATATCACCTCATCTGATTCTCACAAGAACCCTGAGAGGTGGCTGAGGAAATTGAGGGAGATAGGTCACAGATGTAGTTTGGAGTCAAATTTGAACTCCAGGCCCACTGTGCTATCTAGTATCCTCCATAAGAAATGTTAGAGAAATGGAGAGACAAGAGAGACTACTTGAGAAGATCTTGAATATTTTCTATTTTCCACTAAACTCTTCCTACTTCTTGAGTCTGAAAAGAAAAAGTGTTCTCAGAGTTGTAGCCTTAAATTAAAATTAAAAATAAAATAAATGTGTATATTTCCTTGGTCCCCCAGTATCCCATTCATAGGATGCTGAGGAAGAAGAGAGCTTATAGCCATCCTCTATTAGAAGCAGATCAAAAAGAACATACATATCTGCGATGAAGATACCATTAACAGTGTGGGGGTAAGTGACGAACAAGCATTTATCTTTGGGAAATCTCCTGATTGACTATCAAAGAGAATATAAGTACCTTGGAGAACATTAGAGGCTCGGGAAACTCCATCTATAACTTCAAAGCCTAGCCCCTGTTTGAGATAAGTAGCCAAGAGAGCAGCACTGAGAAAAATAGGAAATGACCCAGTTTATTACCTCCTCATCCTGAAGTACATTTTCCATTCTTGTTTCTTTGACTTTGTAAGTGTGGGGTTAATTTGGCTTCTAAGTTATTTCTTTAAACTCTCCCCCCCCAACCCTAAGTCTATGCAGCTGAAGTTCTGAATAATAACAGCAAATCTCATTTTTATAGCTCAGAATAAATAGTACTTTGCCTTTATGCAGTGCTTTATGATTATGAAACACTTCTCTTACAAGAGTCCTATGAGGTAAGTATGGAAAGTATTGTTGTCCCCATTTGACAGTCAAAGGGCTTTTATGGTCATTGCATAGAGAGACATAACTGACTAGGGGCTCTGTCCTCAAAGAGCCCTCTTCCATGGAAGTGGACAGAAGGGAAGAGGATTAACACTCTGGTAAGTAAATACAAATACAGGTAATGGGGTGGGTGAGCTGCACTAAACTTGGGGAAAAATAAGGAAAGTCTCTGCAGACTTTAGGCATAGGGTATCCCTCACATATTCCTGATGGAGAAACCAGGCTATTGAAAGTTTAAGTGACTCACTCAGGTTCACACAGTTAACTAACGTTGAGGTTGGAACTTCAGCTAAGGTATGATTCCAATACCGTCTCTTTTCCTATTGCAGTCTGCTTTTCGAGAATTAGAGAAGCATTAAAAAAAATTCCCAAGTAAATCTCTTAACCTCTCTGGGCTTCATTTTCCTCATGTATAAAACAGGGGGTTAGATTAAATGATTTCTAAATTTCCCAGCACTTGTATAGTTCTAGGAAAAACCAAGAAAAGAGCAGCTTTCTGATATTACACTGAAGAGAAAAAATGTCAAGAGTGTGCCCATCTCTGAGTGAGTTAGTAGGACACAGGGATGGCTCCTGAGGGAAAGAGGCTTTAACAAAGCTGGTTTGTTTTAATGCCACAGAGACACAGACTTCTTCTCTTATACACCTCCTGGTTTTCCCCAGGGAGGGAGTTGCTGGTTTCCCACTAGGAAGCAAAGAATGGATGTGCTTGTTACAATTACATTGTCTTTAGGGAGCAATGTGTTGCTTCTTGGGAGGCTTGGTGAGCAGCAGCTGACTGATGCTTAGACAGCATCCCTGGGAAGTGGCAGAGACTGCCCTTCCCCCATGCATTACAGTGGGAGAAACCAAGGTAATGAAATGAGCAGTGGTATCATCTAGGAGGGAGGACCTTGGATTGTTCTAATTTTTGAGTGACCTAAGGCAAAGGAGGGCATTCCAGTTCTAAATCTCCCTAGGGTATTTCCTTTTCCCCTCAGAGCAGAAAAGGATACTGGAGGAGGGAGGGAAGGACCCTGGACTAAATATATGGGATATGGTTATAAGACCATAGTTTTAAAGCTGAAAAGGACCTTAAAGATCATTTAGTCCAGGGAGTCTTAACCTTTTTGGGGTATTCTGGACCCCCAAGTTGTGAGTCCCTTAAAGCCTATGGTCCCTTCTCAGAAGAATGTTTGGAAATGCACAAACAACACAAGATTACGTAGGAAACAGTTTGTATTAAAATACAATTATCAAAATATTTTTTTAAAAGTTCACAAACTCCAGGTTATGAACCCTTGTTTGAAGTCCAATTACTTTATTTTACAGATGTGGAAGCTGAAGCCAGGAGAGCCATCCCATACCACACAGATATAGTCCCGGGCAAAGCTAGTGCTTGGATTTAGAAACAACATCTCAGCCCAGTGTTTTTTTCCAGATAGCTGCCACCCCCAGATTGAAGGGAAGAGTCCTTTCCTGTCTCCCTCCACCCCCTTCTGCAAAAGGCTGAGTTATTCGGCCGGGGATGGGGAAAGGGCTCTGCCAGGGTTCTTGGTCTGGGGAGCCAGGGAATTTGCCTCCCTGACGCTATGCAAATGTCACTTGGTATGTGTGTGTGCACGCACACGCCCCTGGCACTGGGGAAATTAACCAGGCTCAGTGTGTTGTGGGAATTCTGCACTGCAACCTAATCAGGGCTTAGTTTTTCATTAAAATTTCCATTAATACTGAAGCTGTTTAGGGCAAGTTGAGTCGGATTTTCCTTCGCCCCCCCCCCCCCCCACACACACACACACACTCCATTCCTTCTGAGGTTGTGAGTTGCTGCCGGGGTCATTAGAATCTTGTCTCATTTAGCAATTTTTTCATCATCACATCTATTCCACACTGTTTGGTCTTAGACACTGCACAGATAATTAGGTGGACACAGCCCCTTCACAAACCAATAAATTGAGGAGATTCATATTACTAAATAAAGACAGAAGATCGGTACAGAAATATAGGTAAAATAATAAGAAGACCTTACGAATTTCTTCTACAGGAATTCAGAATTTATGATACATTGGTCCAGAAAGGGGCTTGATATTGACCTCTGAACTGCTTAGAGAAGAAAAGGGTATTGAGCTAACTAAATAAACAGTAAAAACAAGATTGCAGGGGAGAATGTTTTGTTTTTTTTTTTTTCCTGCTAAAAGAACAAACTTTTCAAGTACCCTCAAGTATTTTGGAACTATCCATTTATTCAAAGATAATTGATATGCTAATTACAGATTGTTCTTATCTATTCATGAAAACTGGTCCCCTCTGGCACTTTACTAGGCAAAGCTTAGTTCATCTATCTTCCAAGAAGTATCCATGTAGGCAAGGAACAGTAAATATTCTACAAAACAAGCTTTCCGCCAATCAGCCAATCATTCTGAATGAGTAAGTTTTTTTCATAGTAATATCAAAAACATGTCAGGCATTAAAGCAATTTCTGATCTAGAGCAGCCATAATTATAAAATTTGGTTGCAGAATCTTACATCAGAGATGTCTTGTGAAATAGTGGATAGATCCATCTCAGGTCTGCTATTTATTAGCTGTGTGACTGTGGGCAAGTCACCTCATTAAACCCAGGTTCTTCATCTGAAAAGTGAGGGAATGAAATAGATCAAAGTTTCTTAAACTGGTTTGCAATCCCACTTGGGGTTGCAGAACTGAATGTGGTTAATTAAAAATTATGATTTATTATCAGTACATGTTTGATTTGTATATCTATTGTATATATCTGTATATCTGGAGTTGCTTAAAAATTTCTCAAGCAAAAAGGGTTCATGAGTTGAAAAAGTTTTAAAAGCCCTTAACTAGATAATCTCTGCAATCCAAATAGAAGCAGAAGGGAATTTAGAAGTTCCCTTCATTTTATAGATTAAGAAACTGAGGTCACATAAATTAAGCCACACACTTAAGAGGCTTGCCCAAAGTCACACAGCAAGTGATGGTACAGCCATTGTCAGGAATGATGTGAACTCTAATGAGCCATTGTCAGGCGTATTCTACACAAGAAAGGACATATTCCTGGGACTGTTTTTTTCTTGCCATCATGACCACAGCTTGCCCAACCCACCAAATCTGTAAGGATCCTGAGATAAGGGACCCTTCCTTCCCCTGAACAGGATCATTAGAGATACTTTTGTCTGACAAGTAACCTTTGTGAACAAAGCACCTTCTGAATTAGCAAGTCTCTCTTCCTGTATTCCCATCATGCAATTACTGATATAGACATAATGAACTTGCAAGTTAGTTCTCCACTAGCATCATCCTTCTTAACTCTCTAGATCTTGCTCTAAATACTTCCTATTCCTCTTTACCTCTGACTTTTAAATGGCCCCCATCAAACCAAGTCAGCAGCTAGGATCATCTTACCATCCATTTTGCCCTTTTGAAAAATAAAAGGCATAAAAAGACACCTTCACCAGTCTGGAGGCTAAAAGTTTTCTTTAGTGGACCTTGGTTTCTCATTTGTATAATGAAAGGCTTGTTACCTCTAAAAATTCCTTTAAACTTTAAAAACCAAAACTTTTGGATGAGGGCAGGATGCCCAGCCACTTGTTTCCATTATACCTCTATTATCTTTCTCTGGTCCTAATTGTAACAGATGCTACTTAACTCCAGTAGCTACCAAACTCCCCTCCCCCCCAAATTGATTTGCTATTGTTTGGTCACTTTCAGTTGTGTTTGACTCTTTGTTGGAATTTTCTTGCCAAAGATACTGGAATAGATTGCTACTTCTTTCTCTAGCTCATTTTACAAATGAGGAAATGAGGCAAATAGGATTAAGGGACTCGTTCAGGATCTTATAACTAGTAAGTGTTTAAAACTAGATTTGAAATCATGAAGATGAGTCTTCCTGAGTCCAGATCTAATTCTCTAGTCACTGCACTATCTAGGTGCCCATGGGTTAGCATATTTCTTGAGCTGGCCTGGCTATTACAGGCCTCTTTGAGAATGCTACTGGGGAAAGACTCATCCAAGTTTTTCCACCATTTCATCAGAGGTTTGGAAAAGTTACCTTGTTATAGTTAGTCCCTCTAGGATTCATATTATCCCTTTCATATTTCCCCAAACCAGGTAACTCTCAGAAAACTAGCTATTTCTTTAATTCTATCAACCATAAATATAGATTTTGTGTATATGTGTGTGTATGTAGTGTTTGCATAGGTATAAGTGTTCCTGTGTTCTATAATTTATTTTTCCATTTTGTACTATTAGTATCATGAAGGAAAGGATCATGACATATATGATTTCCATATAGAACTATGTCTACTCAGGAAATATTTAGCAATAACAACCAGATACAATCTCCATTGATTATCTTTAAGAAGCAGGGAGGGGTAGTTAGATAGAACATGGACATTTGTGTTCCATAGATGAGCACATTTGAGCTATTTGGGTCAAACTGCTTTCTCTACAGCATTGTCTTGTTCAAAGACCACAGGACAGCAAATCAGGAGACCTGATTGTGAGAAATATATCTGTCACTAATTTGCGGTGTGATCTAGGGGGAATCATTTTAGTTCCTTGGCTATTGCTTCCTCATCTGTAAAATAAGAAGGTCTGGTCTGGATGGATGCTCACTAAGGACCCTTTTAGTAGCCTCATTGTACTACCAATGTGACTCTTATTGAACTGCTAAAAAAATCAAGATGGATGGATTTGAGTTTCATATCCTTTTCTAGCCTCTTCTTCCTCTAAGGAGGCTGAAGACAGAAAGAGAAAAGTCAGAAGACCTGAATAATCCACCAACTGGATGACAGATTATTCCCTGAAAAAATAAAGGGTCACCTGCTGTCAGATTTCTTTTCTTGGAGGAAAAGGGTAGCAAAGCAGTCCAAAGCCTTATTATCAGGAAGAACATTTAATATCCAGAAAGTTACAGTCAAGTTTATTGAACAATAACCCGTTTTCTTCATTTAGAAACAACGAAGAATCATTCTCTTCATTTTAGTGCCACAAAGAAACACTATTTGTGATTTCTGCTGCCTGGTTATCAAGTCTCTTAACCAACTCGGCTTATTTTCTTGCTGCCGATATTAGCACTCTGGGCAGAACACAACACTCTTTCTCTCTGGTGAGATTTTTTTCTTTCTTTCCTTTTTTCTTCTAATTTGTATTTATTGTGTGTTCTTTCATCAGAAGAATGAAAGAATGTGTTCTATCAAGATAAGAGGGGTGATCAATCCCCTTCTGTTAGCTGGTCTATTTATTTAGGGTATGGCATTGTGTAAATATTTGCTGAATGATTTCTGGAGTGACTTGTGTGAGTCCCTCCAACAAAGGCTTAATGGACCACCTCAAGGAACAGTTTTTGCCAACAAAAATAATTCAGAACCCTGAGGTGTTTTCCAGGGAGGCTGATCAGGCTGGGAATGTGACAGTTCAGGGACATCCTGGAGACCCACAAGCAACCAGGTAATTTAATTTGTCAATATCTCTGCAGTTTTCTGTCTATTCCACTTGAAGCAGAGATAACACAACACAGGGCATGTTACTGTTCTTTTGGTTTTTAAAAGGGTGGAAAACGCCCCCCCACCCACCCAACAATTCCAAAACAGTTCCAAGGTGTAGGATGAAGCATCTCAGAGCATCTTAAGCAAAAACTTTGAAAGCAGAATGTTAAAAAACAAATACAAAGCAATCAGAGAATGTGTCACTAATGAAATCAATCACAGTAAAAGTCCATTTCCATTTCTACATCCTGGCTTCTGTTCAAACAATTTCCAGTTGCAAATGTCATTCGGAGGGTCTAACCCACCTGACAAAGGTTTCAGAATCAAGAATTGAAAGCCAGGAGAAGGTGACAGGAATGAAATAATGTGGCTGTGAATGAGGGGGTGCCATTAGAGCAACTAGGTATATAGCCTGCTCTTTTAAGGATTCTGGCAGAAGAATTCTGTTAAAATACATTGAGTGGTTTTTTAGGGTATTGCTATGACCTTCCCTCTGGCAGAGGGAGGAGGAAACTAGAAGAGAGAAGCAAAGACTGGTCCCTTTCTTGGGAGGGTAAGGTTGAAGTGGTCTTTTTTTAAATTTTATTTTATATTGATAGTCTGAACAAATTACAGGATTCTACTACATATGGAGTCATGCCCAGCTCCGGCCAAAGAGCACCTATCCAGTCTGACTTGGTGACTTATTTTGGAAGGGGTTGAAGTAGATGATCACTTCTAAACATTTTTATTATGATCTAAACAAGTTCAGTAAAACATGGACAGATTTACATGAACTGACGCTGAGTGAAATGAGCAGAACAGGAGAATATTGTACACAATAACATCAGGGTTATGTGCTGATTAACTATGATAGACTTAGCTCTTCTCAGTAATGCGGTGATCCAAGTCAATTTCAATAGATTTGGGATGGAAAATGTCATCAGCATCCAAAGAGAGAACTATAGAAATTGAATGTGGATCGAAGCATATGTTTTTCACTTTTTTTTGTTTGTTTTTTCTTTCTTGTGAGTTTTGACTTTTGTTCTGATTTTTCTTTTACAGCATGACTAATATGGAAATATGTTTGAAATGATTGTATAACCTATATCAGATTGCATGCTAATTTGGGGAGAGGGGAGGTAAGAAAGGGAGGGAGAAAATCTTACAAAAATGAACATTGAAAACTATCTTTACATGTAATCAGAAAAATAAAATACTATTGAAAAATAAAAAAAAAAGTTTCTTCAACCCTATTAAAAAACAAACACCAAATTCTGTGTTTGACTGTAAGTAGCAGGACCATTTTTTAGTGTCCTGGGAGAAAACTTTTCTTTTTAGAGAAACGGGGAAGCAGCAGTTTGAAAGAATGTCCCCATTGCCTAGAATCTGGAGAGTGTCCAGTCATATTCAAAGTAAGTTCCACCCACTTTGGGTTGTAGTAAATAGACTGCTATGCTGGGAGGTAGGGAGATGAGTTCAAATTTAAATTAAAATATTTCCTACCTGCAGGAAGTAAAGTAAGTGACTAACCTCTGCTGCCTCAGTTTATTTGTAAAATGAGGATAGTTTTAGCACCTACTTTCCAGGATTGTTGGGAAAATAAAATGAGATAGCATTTGAAAAGCACTTTGTAAATCTTAAGGCACTATATAAATGCTGGCTATTATTGCTTTATGGACGGGAAGCTATAATCTCCATCCTGGAGAGATCCAAGCCTATTTAGCTTAAACATTACAGGGCACAGTGCTAGATAGAGAGGATAAATCTATTTTTTTTTTTTGGAACAATTCAGAACACCCCGTTAAGGGATCTGGACATATGATGAGCCACAGAAGAGGGTCTGGGCTTAAATCTGTCCAAGATGCTTCCCTTTCTCACAAGCCCAAACAGCTGTCTATGGCTTGGTGAGCTTCCTCTGGGGAAAGCAAGCCTTGCCAACTGAACCCCACAGTGATGCGGTGACATTTCCTCCTGCCCCTTCCTCATTAGTTCTGTCCTGACTCCCAGAGATGACAGGAAGGCTTTGCTCTCCCATCTTCATTATGGCTTGAAGTAAGCAGACAACGTGCCATTTGCTGTCTCTGATCTATAAAAGGCCAGTGGCAGACAGATCATTTTCTATTTCATTCCCCTAGGTGGTTCACCTGGGCTTGTAATAACTTCCAGTCCCATCCCACTCTTCTGGTTCCAAGACTGTCCCTTAAGAGTCTGTCCCTATATCATTTTGTTAGTTTAGAGTAAAAGGGATTTTAACCCAGTTCCTCCCCTCATTGCTAGGACTAACAAAAAAATGGGCAAAGGAAGTAAATTCTTTTAAAATTAAATGCTATTTATTTATTTATCTTGAACATTCATTTTTTTTTTAAAGAATTGAGTTCCAAATTCTTTCCTTCTCTCTCATTTCTTTCTTATCCATTAAGAAGCCAAGAAGTGTAATATCAATTATACATATGAATTCATGCAAAACATATTTCCATATTAACCAAATTGCAAAAAGAAAGCAAGAAAAATAAAGTGAAAAATAATGCCTCACTCTGCATTCAGACTCCACTATTTTTTTCCTCTGGAGGTGGAGAGCATTTAAAAAAAATCATAAGTCCTCCTTATTAGTTTTGGATCATTGTATTGATGAAAATAGCTAAGTCATTCTCAGTTGATTATTCTACAGTATTGCTGTTACTATGTACAATATTCTTCTGGTTCTGCTTACTTCATTTTGCATCAGTGCACATAAGCCTTTTCAGGTATTTTTGAAACCATCCAGCTCATCATTTCTTATAGCACAGTAGTATTCTATCACTGTCATAAGCTACAACTTGTTCAGTCACCCCTCAATTGATGAATATCTTAGGGAAAGGGGAAGCTTAGTAATATCCTGAGTTTTCTTCATCTTGTAGGATTTTCCCTTTTAATAACCCAGAAGAAATATCCATGTAAGGAACTAATCAGAGGATTTCTATCAAGATTTGTTCTTTATTCTTTTGTTCCTTTGAGGCATTAGTTTCATGTAGAATCCCTTTTTTCTTACTATGCTTAATGATAATTCATATTTATATTATAACACTTCCTCCCACAACAACCATGTGAGTTGGTAGCAAAAGCATTCTCATCCTTATTACCAGCAGAGGAAATTGGAATTTAATGGAAACTGAGGTTAAATGACGTGTCCAAATTCACACAACTAATAAATGTCAGAGCTGGGATTTATTTGTTAGATCCATTATCTACAAATGGAGGCACCTGAACCTAAGACAAGGTCCTGCTTCTAAGTCCTCACCCTGCATGGCTCCCCTGCCCCCAGAGTATTCCAAATACTAGAACAGTCTCCCTTTTCTGGTTCATTGATTTATGTTCTTCATTTTTTTTAGCTCTTCATTTTATGACCACAATCTTTTAGGAATCTTTCTTTAAGCTTAACTACTCTCTAACCATTCTCCCTCCCCACACTAAATGTTTGACTTGTGACTATTGTGGTGTAATAGAAAGAATGTGGGACCTGGAGGGCTACATTTAAATCTTGGCTCTGATACTTACTAACTGTGTGAACCAGGGGAAATCAATCTCTTCCGAGCCTCCATTCCCTCACAATACTGTACAACACATTCATTATTAGGAAAGTATTTTTCAGTATTGTATAGAAATGTGACTTATCATTATCATGATCTATAACTCACTTCAGTACTAAACTTTATGGACTTGCATATTTTTTCTGCTGAATGTGTGAACACTTCCTGTGATTTGGTATATTGTCAGTTCTTTATTATGTAGCATATTTTATAAACTTTAAAGAATCATATGTTTGTATATATATGCATATATAAACATGCATGTACCTATATATATATATATGTATCTTGTTCTTGAAGTCTTAGAGCTTTTGGATATCTTAATACTAACTAGCATTCCTATAGTGCATTAAAATTTGCAACGTGCTCTTCATATGTTGTCTCGTTTGTTATTTCAGGTACACCCAATAAAATGTTCACTAGCTAACTGGTCAACTAATTTCTCATTCACATTCCACAGAGAATCAAATTCATAGTACCAAGAGCCATTTTATGAGTCTTTATTATGCACAAAGCTCTATGGCAGATATTGTAGCTGATATGGAGAAACCGTAGAGATAGTTTTGGGTTTGCCAGTTGGGGATATACACAAGTGAAATGGGTTGCCTTGGAGATATAGTCCATTTTCCATGCCTGGAAGTTTTCAAGTGAAAGCTGAATAACCCCTTGCTGAGGCCATTATAGAAGAGATTTCCTGCTTGGGTAAAGGTTAGACTTGATGAGCAACAAGTTCCCTCCAAAGTCAGAAAATCTGAAATTGGCTGAAATGTGGTTCTTCCCTGCTATCTCGCAGGATCTTAGATCAAAGGCTTCCAAGATTCTCACCATCTCTAAGGTTCTCAAGAACTCCAAACATAAACTCCCAATCCTATAATCCAGTATTTATTTCCTACATGTTTTCTGAAGTAACAGTTTCTCTCACCTTCCTCCAAAAGCCACTTCATTCAAGATGTTCAAGTTTTTCCTCATTAAATCCAAGTAAAGAACAGAGCAGAAGAGTTTGGATTGCTCTCTTGCCAATGCTAGCTCTCCACTATGCATATAGAAGAACCCTAAGGACTAGAGCAGGAGGGGAAGAGGAAAAACAAATGGTCAAGCGCTTGAATAATCCAAAAGATAGGCAGTTCTGGGATAGTGGGGAATTGGGTATATTTTGCTGACTCAGGCAGCAACACTAGCCAAAGTAGGATGGTAAGCAGTTGTGCACATCTTCGTGGAGTTTGATAAAACTGAGCAAAACTTGGTTTGAAAGGGCAGAGGCAAAAGTAAAGTCAAGCAAGGAAGTTGTGCTGAGTGAGTGGAATTGGACCCAATGCCCATCTGTTATCCAGTAATGACAGGCTGATTGCAGTCATCGGCCCAAGCTCAGGCAGGCAGCACTGGGAAGAAAATTTATGAAAGAACCTTATGCTCTGGTCACAGCAATCTAGCATCTCTGGAAATCAGATCCAGACAGATAGCATTTTGATAACTCCTCCTGACCGTTGCCTTTATGCTAATTATAGAGGCCCAAGAGAAAGAAGGGGCCTGTTTCCAAAGGCAAGAAGTCCATAATTGCTTTTAATGTGTTTCCAAAATTCATCTGTACCCCTACCCAGTCCCAAAACAGGGCTAGCAGAAAAGCTGGGGAAGGAAAGGATGCATGGAAGCTCAGAACATCAGTAACCCTGGCTCTTGCCTTGGCTCGTGCAGATGTACTGTGTGGAGCTCTGAATAGCACATTTTGCAAGGCCCCTGAGAGCAGGGAGTCAGGCTCAGGGCCTGCAAGCCTCCTTTACAGGGAAAACTCATTAATCACTGTTGTACTTATTGATATACTTAAAGGTGCTATAAACACAAGGACACTTTTTTCCCCACTCTGAAAACAACAATCCTGGCTGGTAGACAAGGAGATTTTTTTTTCTGTGAATGAAATGCTGTTCCTGGCATGCATTTGATGGAGGAAGGAGCTGAGTGAGGTGCCTTGAGGTGAAGTGATTTGCTTAGGGTCACAGAGTGAGTTAATGATAAAAAAAAATGGGGCTAGATTTTAGGTTTACTGATTGCTGGATATAAAACCAAAGGGTTCGAATCCCTGAATAAGCTACATCTGTCTGAGCCTCAGTTTTTGTCATCTACAAATTTAGGAGATCATGGATGTATTATCATTTTTACTGTGGAAAGGTGCTTTAGAGATTGTGCCTAACTCCCACATTTTACAAAGTCCCATAGAGATTAAATGATTTGACCAAGTGTTTAACACATTGTGGTAAATGCTAAGGATCCCTAGACAAAATTACACCATAGGCCTTAATCCCAAAGAGTTTAATGATCTATTGGGTTCTGGATAGACATGTGCAGAAAGAGGTACAATATTCTTTTTTCTAGCTATGTGACTTTAGAAAAATCTCTGGAACTCAGCTTTCATTCTTGAAAAAAAAGAGGAGAGGCCTATATGATCTCTAAATGAGCTTTGAAATTCTGTCTACTTTTGGAAATTGTCTGGTTATGCCAGGGATAAGGACAACTTCTAGTTTAGGGTAAGAAGGGATCAGCTTCTTTTCTGGGAGAATGAAGCCTTCCCAGTATCTCTTAAGGGGGTGGTGTGAAAATTCTAAATTTAGGAGTGAAAGCACTTAAAAGGCATTTTAAATGAACTCTTCCCCTTCCCCTTCAGGCAATACTATTTTAAAAAGTTGGACTGCTTCTTAAAGATCTCAGAGGAGCCTGGGTATTGACTGCTCTTTTGTATAATATTATTCTGGGTCTTCCTTTTCAGAGTCCTTTCTCCTATCTGATAGAGATACCTTCGTAGACAAGGCAGTTTCAACAGTTTTTGGAGTCCTACAAAATGAAGCAGCTCACATGGAAGTGAGGTGTCTAGATCCCTATGAGCTTGAGTCGTGTCACTTTGGTGAATAAAGATGGCTCTCATTCTGTTTAGTTAACAAAAGATCTAGTGATAACTTCTGTAATAACTTCAGGTAATAATGATAATAGCTACTATTTAGAGCATATTTTAATGTTTGTAAAATGCTTTACAAATATTCTCATTTGATCCTTACAACAATCTTCTTGTTATTATTGTTCAGCCATGTCCAATTCTTCCTGACTCTGTGTAAGTTTTTTTTTTTTTTTTGTTTGTTTGTTTTGGTAAAGATACTGGAGTGTTTTGCCATTTCCTTCTCCAGTTCATTTTACAGATGAGGAAACTGAGGCAAACAGAGTTAAATGACTTGACCAATGTCATGTCTGAGGCCAGATTTGAACTCAGGAAGATGGGTCCACATTCAGTACTCTATTCACTGTGGTACCTAGCAGCCCCAACAATCCTGGAAGATAGATGCGATTATATTTCCATTTTACAGATGAGGAACTCGAGGCAGAGGAATAATTAAGTGACTTACTTAGGCCTTCTTCACTCTAGATCCGGTGCTGTATCTGCTGTATTACCCACAGATTATATATATATATATATATATATATATATATATATATATATATAGCCCTTGTGATTCAGTCTGTCTCCACGCTATTATAATATATCTTCCTCTTTGCCATACAAGGAAATATTGCCCCATATAATGAAATTGCGCCTGAGGAGCCTGATTATTTGATTTTTAAGTTTTAAGCTGCATTTTCTGTTCTCAGAGAAATGCATTTCTCATTTCCCATAGCACTCAGTATGTTTGACATAATGGACTGTGGGCCCTTGTCTCTCAGCACTTAGGACTGAGACTTGCTTTTAATTACAGTTGGGCTCTGTATTAAGAAATACAAGGTGCATTGGGACTGGAGCAAAAGAACATTTATCAATACACTTTTATGTTGTTACATCGTGACAGAATTTTTTTCTGAGATTGGTACCTGCATGATGTTTAACAAAGTTGATAAAGCTTTGGGCTTGGATTGGGAAGATCTGAGTTCAAAATTGAATACAGATGCTCACTAATTGTGTGACCCTGGTCAAATCACCATCTCTGCTCAGTTTCTTCAGCTTTAAAATGGAGATAATAATAGAATAATTGTAAATTAATAATTAATTGTAATTAATTGTAAATTGCTTAGTACAGTGCCTGGAATACTGTAAACACTGTTTAACTGTTAGCTACCACCAGTCATCACCAGCAGGCAGTTCTCAGGTTATAGTTTGTTGTCGGCTTATCTTTGCCTCTCATAGTTTTGGGTCAGGTCCTCCCTGTTTGTGGGAGAAGTAATGGGTACAATTCAGGTGTATGACCTATAAAGAACAGAGACATTCCATATTTTGCTTCTCCGTCTGTTTCTATGGGGATCCTGCTGTCTCCAGCCCCCTTTTCTTTCCTCTGGGTTAACTTTTTTTCTGTAGCTCTCTTAGGAAGGACATTTCTACTTCCTGCTATTCTTTTAATTCTCATACCTCCATCCCTGTTTTCCACAGAGGCCCAACTCTTGTATTTTCTCATAGCACAAGCAGGACTGCCTGTATCCAATAGCTTGCACAAAAGAAAAAAGCCAGACAAACTCTAAGGCACCTGAGTGACACAGTGGATAGGATGCCAGGACTGGAGTCAGGAAGACTCATTTCTGAGTTAAATTCAACTGCTAATTCTTACTAAATATGTGATATTGGGCAAGTCATTTAACCTTTTTTTGCCTCAGTTTCCTCACGTATAAAATGAGCTGGAGAAGGAAATGGCAAAGCATTTCAGTATTTTTTGCCAGGAAGACTGCAAATGGAGTCACATAAAGTCAGGCAGGATTGCAAAAATGACTCAACAACAACAAAAAAAGTTCTGCTCTAGGATCAAAGATTAGAACCCTAGATTTTAGGTTAGAGAACCTGGGTTCAAATCCCATTTCTGTTATTTACTGTGTAATCTTTGGCAAGTCATTAAAAATGATTTTTTTTCAGATATTTTTATTTTTCAGATATTTACAATTCTGGATTTTAGTCTATTCATCTAGATGACCATGAACATTCCTTCTAAGTTTAAATCCATGAACTGACATGCTGACTCATTAGTGAAGTTCTTGATGATCTCCTAGGCTCTGAACCCTGCATGGTTCTTCTCCTTGCCTGCCTTAGAAAACCTTCTTGAAATTTATTATTTGAATGACTATATAACTGGGAACTTCTGGATCTCTTCTGATTACTCAGGGAGCCAAGTCTGGACCTTTCTGGCTACCCCTGACATGAGCTGCCCATTTCTCTGTGGAATATCATGTTTGAGAAAAGAAGCTCCTCTTTCACTTAGCCAAAAAAAAGTCTAAATAAATATCCTGATTTATTTATATATTTTTTGTGATTAGGTAAAAGAAGCCTCAATTCTTATGTAGCCTTAATCACTGAATGGGTGCATCCTTAGTCAAATGGAGACCTGTTGAAGACCATAGCTTAAAAAGGCCAAAGTCTCCCATTGCCTCTAGGGCCATCTCCAGTGATCCTCATCTCTATCTGGCCGCTGGATCAACATGGTTCCGGAGGGGAAAGTGAGGCAGGTGACCTTGCCCAGCCTTCCTCCCTTAGATTCAATTTACTTGCATGTCACAGCATCACCTCCCTGTTGTCATGGCCCTCTTTGAGAACAGAAGACAGACTACAGAACATCATGTTTTCTTCTTCAAGATCTGATACACCTTCATATAATCGAAATCCTAGCCTTGACCCGGGAAGGAAAGCAACCTCCTCCCTGAGGAAACCAGCAGTACCTAAGGCAGCCATCACTGGTCAACACTGACTGCTCATAGAGCACTGGAATAACTTCTATAAGTAGTTAGGTGCAGGATAGAGCAGCAGGTCTGAAATCAGGAAGACTTGAGTTCAAATCCAGTCTCAGACACTTCCTAACAATATAGTCCTGGGAAATTCAGTCTCCATTTGACTCAGGCTCCTCATCTGTAAAATAGCATCTACTTCCCAGGATTGCTTTAAGGATAAAATAAAATACTATTTATCAAGTGCTTAGCATAGTGTCTGGCGCATAGTAGATGCTATATAAATATTAGCTATTGATATAAATGGTAACATCTAACCAATCACTGTAGTATTTCTGCTTTAAGGCTAGTTAGAGCTAGTTATGAAATGAATTCAATGTGGCATGAAAATGATTTAATTTCTACTTGTTTTTGTTGAAAAAAAAACAGTCAAAAATCCAGGACTTGAGTCCTTGTTCTTCCTTTAATTAATCAACTATGTTGATCATACTTTCTTTGAGTTTTGGTTTCATCTATAAAATGGGCAGATAACTAGATTCATCTTTCATCCCTCACAGAGTTGTGGTGAAAATCCAGTAATGCTAATATGAAAATGCTTTGATAATATAAAGCTAGATACAAATATAAGGCATCATCCTCACTGAATATTATGGAGATAGGAGAACAGGGAGAGCAGGGAAGGTCATGTTGTAAAAGCCTCAGTTCTTGAGTTTTCAAGCTGCCACTGGGAGCCTTGAAGCAGTGGATCATTTTAGAATGTCTCATACCTAATTGTGCTGGGTCAGAAGCAAGAGGGAGGCTGTCTCATCAATTCCCCACTTGCCTGAGATTTTTGTGTTTTTCTCTCTTGGAGGAAAGAACAGCAATGACCCGAGTCTCTGGAAACTCTGATATCCTGGGAATGCTCTGAAGAGTTCAACCATGGACAGAGGATGAAAGGATATTGACACAATCCACCACCTGGCCTGTCATCAGTATCTCTGGAAGATGTTGAGACATACATGGGTTGAGACACCAAAGCCTATGGAATCAGGTAGTTGTCAATGTGACTGTATACCTCAGGGAACTTCTCATTTCATTATAAAGGATAAAGCATATTCCCCACCCCACCCCCCAGTATGATTTTATGTGGTAATGAAGCATGCAGAAAACCACACAAGATAGATGGCAGCTTTCACTAGTGAAGCCGAAAACTTGGTTAACTTAATAGTCTATTTATTACATTCACTCCCCAAGCTTACAGCACCTGATTAATATCTTCTATCTTCTCTCTTGCTATACAATTAAAACTAGTAATATGTGATTGCAAAAGTTGACTCTGGCACAGATGAGTGCGAATTTTGAAGCTTAGATAAGAAATGAAAAAAAGATTTTTTTCCCTGGGTGATGATGGTGTCAAATTTATTGCAGTTTGAATCAGAGTATACATTGGAGGAAGCTGCTTTGTAGAATCAGATAATGCTGGGGTGGGAAGCATTTTTAACAGGCAGTTTTGTCCATTTCCTTACTTTTGGGCAAACTTAAATCATGCCAGACAAAAATGAAGACCCTGAGATGCTGTGGAAAGGGCTCCAGTCTGGCCCTCAGGAGCCTCTGTTTCTAGTCTTGACTCTGTAGCTAATAGTATATGACTTTGGGTAAATAATTTTTCTATGAGGCATAGTTTCTTTAGCCATAAAAGAAGAGATTTGAACTAGATGATCTTTGATGTCCTTTCTAGCTCTGGAATTTTGTGAAATTTAAGAAATTAAGGGCAGTGAAAAAGAGATTCCACATTAATGATAAAGACAAAGACGGGACACTGTGACTTACTCATCTAGCCAAAAAGGTACTAGGTTATCTAAAGATGGTCATCTATATCATGGGGAGTGATGAGACTTCAGAAATGCTTTAGGTCAAAAAATAAAGGCAATTTGATAAATCCCAGGGGGAAAATGCTTCTTCTTCTATTTCCCCTAAAGATAAAGGCAGTTTTTATCCAAAAAGGAAATTTAAGAAGAGACCTTTTTCTCCTTCACATGATAAGTTGATGATTTAGAATTATCTAGTGATGCTTAATGAATCACAGATTCCATTAAGCTATGTTGAATATGAGGGAACTAAAGGTTGAGAGACTTGTTCATGTGTCTCTAGAGATCAAACCATCAAAGGTGGGTTGAGCTCTCAGAAATTCCCTTGTCTAGCTTCTTCACTTTGTACATGAAGAATTTTAGTTTCAGGATGACTATTTGACTTGTCAAAGGTCAGAGAAATAGGAAATACAGATATTTGTAGGAGAATAGATATTTGAACATAGTTTCTTTGATTCCAGATTCAGGTTTCTTTTGAAAACCTATTCCCTTGAATCATAGACGAATCTCATTCTTCCCCTAATGGCTCTGACTGTGATTCTCTGCACTTCATCAGAAGGTCTCTCTGAAACTTTCCTCAGTGCATTAGAAAGCATGTGTCTGCTTCTCTGTCCCTCTTCACCCATTGATGAATTCTTCCAGAAGTTCAGTTCAATTATGTTTGATTCCTCCCTTGGCTCATAGGACTTCACCACTGTCCCTTTGTGGGGATCTTCCCTCTACATTCTCTTTCAGCTCCCATTAAATGTAAGCTCTTTGAGGGTATGGGCAGTCTTTTCACTTGTGTTTGTATTTCTAGTGATTAACATATAGTCAATATTCAATATGTTACCTTGCCTTGCTATCTTAACAGACCCACTCCAGAGTAGAATCATGAGAGGTAAGGATTTCCCATCATGGGGGGAACGATTCATAAAAGGTCCAGATGATCATTTATCAAGTTTGTGGGAGAAGAGTTCCCTGTTTAGGAATAGATGAACCAATTTGGACTACGGAAGTCTGTTTTGACACTGAGATTTTCTAAAATAAAGACTCAAAGTTCAAGTCCAGGTTTACAATTGAATGTGAAATTGAAAAAAATGAAGAACATATATGTGTGTATATATATATATATATATATATATATATATATATATATGGAGAGAGAGAGAGAGAGAGAGAGAGAGAGAGAGATGGTCAGCCTAACTTCTCAAATATTCAACTAACTGATCCTGGCTTTGAGGTTTTTTTAATAGCCTTTTATTTACAGGATATATGCATGGGTAACTTTACAGCATTAACAATTGCCAAACCTCTTGTTCCAGTTTTTCACCTCTTAACCCCCCACCCCCTCCCTAGATGGCAGGATGACCAGTAGATGTTAAATATATTAAAATATAAATTAGATACACAATAAGTATACATGACCAAAACGTTATTTTGCTGTACAAAAAGAATCAGACTCTGAAATATTGTACAATTAGCTTGTGAAGGAAATCAAAAATGCAGGTGTGCATAAATATAGGGATTGGGAATTCAATGTAATGGTTTTAGTCATCTCCCAGAGTTCTTTTCTGGGTATAGTTAGTTCAGTTCATTACTGCTCCATTAGAAATGATTTGGTTGATCTCGTTGCTGAGGATGGCCTGGTCCATCAGAACTAGTCATCATATAGTATTGTTGTTGAAGTATATAATGATCTCCTGGTCCTGCTCATTTCACTCAGCATCAGTTCGTGTAAGTCTCTCCAGGTCTTTCTGAAATCATCCTGTTGGTCATTTCTTACAGAACAGTAATATTCCATAATATTCATATACCACAATTTATTCAGCCATTCTCCAACTGATGGACATCCATTCAGTTTCCAGTTTTAGCCACTACAAAAAGGGCTGCCACAAACATTCGTGCACATACAGGTCCCTTTCCCTTCTTTATAATCTCTTTGGGATATAACTGGCTTTGAGTTTTCAAACAGATTTTTGGCTTACAATAGAATAGCTTTAGCCAGCCTTGTGCAACAAGTGATTAGTGAAGGCAGATGGTTGGGAAGATTCAATGAGTAGTGGAAAAATGATAAGCCATGGTAAAGTTGGGTAGAGGATTATTGTGTTATACTCAGCAAGGTAATTCAAGTTTGAATAGACCTCCCTATTCCTCTTTAATCTCCCTTTTTAGCAAGTGCCTCCCTAAGCCTTCATTCACTTTAGTGGTAATTAATGTGGCCATATTCTAATCACTGTCTTTGATTTCTGGGCTGGGTCTATGGAATACAACATAAGCAAGTAATATATATGACAAAAGCAAGTAATATTCAGCCAAAGTGGAGACAGGGTCTCATGGAGCAAAAGCCCATACATATTGTTTAGTTCAGGAATTCCTACCCTTTTTTGGTGTCGTGGACTCTTTTGGCTATCTGGGATACATATGGAGCTTTTCTCAGAAAGCTTATATTACATTCATAATTGAAGGAAATGTTCAATTTCAATTAGAGGTTAAAGAAGATAAACATATAGTTGCTGCTGTTGTTTTTCTACCCCTATCCAATGTTATAGATTCACTGAAATCTTTCCACTCATTCCGTTAGGACTTATGAACAGCAGGTTAAAAATCCCTAGTTTAACTGAATTTAACCAGATTTATTCATTTATGGGTCAAACAGATTCCATCTCTATAGCCCTGTTCCAGCTAACTTTCTGCAGCCAGAGAATGATTATGCAGATGAAGGGGAACTAGACTGAAGCAGATACTCTTAGATCAGTGGAGCTGACAAAAATGCTGGGCACATAGTAGGTATTTAATGAATGCATGTAGCATTGAATAAAATTGAATCCAGAGTGCCTATTAGAATTATATTAGTGATGCTTAAGTCCCATTATGCCATTTCACAAATGTCAAAAAATGTTCTCCTGAAGATTCCTGTAACTTCAGCACCTGCTCTTAAGCAGAGCTCAGAAACAGTTTCCTGCACTGAATCTGAAGGCTGCAAAAAAAGCTAAGATATATAAGTGAAAAATAGGGCCAAATTCAAGGGTGAAAGTTGAGGAGAGCCATAACAATTGTGGTCACACACAGCAAAGTGTTTAGTTTCTTACAAAGGCTCCTGGCTTCCTTCCAGATTGAGAAGTTCTGGCTAGCTTGTGTTATTCTTGATTCTCTCTCTCTTCCTTCTCTCTCTCTCTCTCTCTCTCTCTCTCTCTCTCTCTCTCTCTCTCTTCTTTCTCTCTGTTTCTGTCTCTCTCTCTCTCTTTCCATCTCTTTCTCCTTTCTCTCTCTGCCTCTCCTCTCCCCTCCCCTCTCCTCTCCTCCCCTCCCCTCTCCTCTCCTCTCATTTCTCCTCTCCTCTCCTCTCTCCTCTCCTCTCCCTCTGTCTGTCTCTGTCTCTGCCTCTCTCCCTCTCTGCCAAGAAAAGAGTAAACTCCTTGAAGGCAGGGGCCATTTGTTCTCATATTTCTGTTCCCTCACCAGCACCTGGCACAGTACTGGGCCTGTAGCAGACATTCAATAAATACCTGTTGACGGAGTGACTAGCCAGAGTAATGGAGAAAAAATGTTCTCATAATGAAGTATGATTCATTCTTCCCTTTCCTGATGAGAAAGCAAAAGAAATAGGCAGCTCTCTGGATAGCATGCCAGGTGATGAAGCTATTTAGCCTGAGTGGGACCACTTATTGATCTAGTCCCCATTAGTCCCAGGCTCATCAGTTCTGCATTGGAGGTGTGCAGCCAGAAGCCAATGAAGAAACTTGGCCACCTAAGCTAGATTCTCTCCCCTACCCCATCCTACTATTATTCACCAGGAGGCAGGGGAGCTTACCCCTCCTTCCTTCCCCTCTTTAGGGCAGAAATTGTTGGGAGAGAAAAAAAAAATTGAGTAAACATATGCAAGAATTGGGGTTTAAACATCCCATGAAGATTAACTTATCTGCAGTAATTGACTTAACTAGGGGATTTTTAATGCTTTTCAAGGTTTCTTAGAGGAGGAAAAAAATGCCGAGTGAGTCTTGGAGCAGCCAGCAGAAAAGATATTCAGGGGGAAAAAAAGTATCTAACAGAAGCAGCCCATAGCTAGGAAATTTTAAGGCACTGATTCTAGGGGATTTAATAAGAATGTAATTTGTATAATTAACCATTCATCAATGTCAATTTCATTAAATGAATGCCAGAAATATTACCTTCAGCAGCTCGACCTAACAGGATTGGAATATATTATATGAAAAATGAACACTTAGTGGTTTTTTTTTCCCCCTTCACTGTCTGTCATAGCAAGATTTGCAAGACTGTGAAATAATTTAAAGGGTAGTAAATGAAACTGGCTAAGGCAAATGTGTGCATTTTGGTAACTAACCTTTGTCTGATGTATGAAAGTTCATGTCAAAATGTTTTTCTATGGCAGTGACTAAAGGGGCTTATACCTCTAAGGTGATGATGTGGGGAAGATGCCCTGTTTTTCAGGGACACATGTGTTTTCTTTTTCTAGTGTTGCTATTATTTATTTTATTTATCGCTGAATCTAATCCTTCTGATTCCACCTTCCTAAAGTTGCAGATACTTTTGAGCCATTTTGCAAATAGGCATTTGCTTTCTTGCCCAGGAGAGGT
This sequence comes from Sarcophilus harrisii, assembly GCF_902635505.1. Lineage (NCBI taxonomy): Eukaryota > Metazoa > Chordata > Mammalia > Dasyuromorphia > Dasyuridae > Sarcophilus > Sarcophilus harrisii. The sequence goes on along the minus strand of NC_045428.1, from coordinate 458,611,883 downwards.
GATAATTGAGGCTGGGGTAAAGAGAAATCATTCTGAATTTTATTCATTCAATTGTGAATCATAAAATTGTAAAATTTGACAACAGGAAGAAATTTCAGATGATTCATTCTTTGCCCTCTCAACCTTTGTGTGATGATTTCTAGTGTTGGGGAATTCTTTCTTCTTGAGGTAGCCCATTCCATTTTTTTTCTATCTATCTACTGACAGTACTGATTGTTAGGAAGTTTTTGGATGATTTGAAATCTGTCATCCTGAAGTTTCCAGTCATTGGTCTTAGTTTTATCCTTTAAGGTCTATTAAAATGAGTCTCATCCTCTTTTCCGTTGCTTACTATCATCAAGGAAGACTGGCAGAAGATTCGTGATATTTAATTTCAAGGCTGTTCAAAAGGGAGGCAAATTACAGGAATTTACTTTTATTTTTCCCAGTGGGAAAAGTTAGAGACAGAAAGGGAAAACAACACCTAGCTATTGTTAGACTCTTGGGGCAAAATATGTGAAAACTGCAAACTTGTATTACAATGGTTTGGGTTAGTGTTATTTCTGCTGTTTTTAAAGCTTATGTGTAAGCTCTGAAGGCCATAGGCACCTGAATAGGATTTTTGGAATGCTGGTATTTAGCATTTTTAGGCCACTTGAGATCAGCTTTTCAAGCAACAATAATAGGATTTTTAAAATGTGAAATCATTCTGCCCGATGATAATTCAGATTTTCCTCTTATATTTTAGGAGCAGCACAGTGTGGTAGAAAAGGCCCCCATTATATTCAGATTTATGAGATATGGTGAGAGCTAGAATAGACTCTCTCTCAAATTCTAAGTTATCTGTAATTTCTTCTTCATTATCATCATCATCATCATCACCACCACTACCACCACCAGGCACTGCACTAGGTGCTGGGAATACAAAGGCAAAAAACAATCCTTGCTCTTGAGAAACTCACTTTCTTTTGGAAGATATAACATGTAATAACACCATGAAATAACATGTAATAACAATTAAGTATATATAAGATACATGTATATACCGGGATCACGAAGAGTAGGAAAGAAAATGAACAACATAAAACATCTATATATCTATCTGTGTTTATGTCTACATCATCTATACCTAGATACACTTGAATAATCTGTTACCTCATCCTCAAAATGTCCAGTATAACCTGAACATCTTCCTCATATAACTAGTATGTATCTGAGGCTAAATTTGAATTCAGATTTTTCTGACTTCAGGCTCAGGGATCATTGTACCAGCTGGCTGCCTTCCCTCTTCTGTTCTTCCTTACTTCTGGCATTGTCTTTCTTGACTTTTTTCTTAACCTCACAGACATCTACCCTCAGTCCCAAACCTCCTTCAGTTAGCTCCCCTATCCTATTGATACCTCCTCAGATTTGGAGTTACTCTGAGATGCAGTCTCAGAGGTCCCATTACCCAATGCAAATCAAATGTATCTGACAACTAGTCATCTGGCCTTTTGAAGACCTCCAGAGAGAGGGAATTCATTATCTCATGAGTCAGAACATTTGACTTTTGGATAACTCAATGTCAAGCTAAAATTTCCCTGTGTACCTTTCACCTATTGCTTCTTGGGTTCTCCTTTGCAGCCAAGCAGAACAAGACTAATCCATTTTCCCCAGGTGAGCCCTTCAGATACTTAAAGATATCCATCATATTCCCCATCCAATAAGTTTTCTAAGTGAGCATTTGTCTGGCCCTCACCCTTTCAAATACTAGACATTGGACTGGCCATCGCCTGTTCTTGGTGAAGCCATGTTGGTTCTTTGTGATTACCTTTTCCTTTTCTGAAGGTCCAATAGCAATTTTTTTCCTTTACATTTCCTTTGCATTCCTTTACATGGCTCCATTGAGCTCATTGGCCAGCAGTTTATAGACACTATTCCATTTTTTTAAAAAATGAAGTCATTATTTGCCCTTTTCTAGTCTGATGGTACTTCCATTATTCATCACGATTTTTCAAGGGCCACTGACAGTAGTCTAGGCACCATTTTTCTTCAGGATCCTGGATATGGTTCATTTGGGCTTAGGGACTTAATTCATTGGATACAGTTAGCTGTTCTCACATTGTTTCCCTACTTCAGTTCCAAAAGTGTGGTCTGAGGACTTACCCTATTGGGGATCAATACTTTGATGAGGCCAAAGTATTATAATAATAATATTAAGGCATTTTAATTTCTACTATGGTAAATATTGCTAGACAGAACACATAAACAAAACATTTTTTTTGGGAGCAATTCAATAATTTTTAAGAGTGTAAAGGGTTCCAGGGACCAAAAAACTTGTAGCATTTACATAGAGAGGGGGGCAGTTCTCACAACATGAATGGTTGGAAGTGATCAGAGCTTCATATAGGAAGTGGTATATGAACTGAATTAAGGGAAAATAAGGATTCTGAGAGACAGAAGGGATGAGGGAGTCCTTTGCAGATATAAGATGCAACATGTCCTAAGGTATTGAGTTGGGAGATATCATCATATCAAGTTCAGAAAAAAGTTAATAATCCAGTTTGGGGAAAACAGAATATATGAAAGGTAGTCATGTGAACTAAGACTAAAAATATAAGTTGGAGTCTGGTTGTGGAAGGCTTTAAATGTTCAGGATAAGGAATGGTTTTTGAGACAAAAGAGGAGTTATTGAAGGCTTTTGAACAGGGGAATAACAGTCAGATCTATACCTCACAAGATCATTTTGGCAGAAATAGGAAAGGCAGATTAGAGAGGAGAACAACTGGATTTGGCAGACCAATTAAGAAGTTATTAAAATAGCTCGGCTGCAAGGTGAAAAAGGCCTGGATTATGATGAAGGCCAAGTGAGTGGAGAGAAGGGAACTCAAAAAAATAAACGACTAAAGGTTGAATTTCAGACTTGGGAACTGGGACAGGACTCTTTTCCGATCCCTGAGATAGTACTACTTAAGGTGATTGTTTTGTTTTCTGATACTGGATGCAGATTACCTGGGCCAAGCAAGTCTGAGAACTGTTCATATGGACAATCAAGAAACATGGATCGAAATATCACCAAGATGAAAAGCAACTTGCTGATCTTAGCTCCCTTTTTATTTCTGTGAATTTCTTTATCAGCAAGAATACATGCTTCCAGTAAGGCTCCATTCCTCAGTGTAGGCAGAACTCTGTCTGCAGAGAAGGCAAACTTGCTTACGGAATGGCAACAGATGTCATTCTTGGAGGGACAACTCTGCTGCCAACAGACTGAAGTCTGAGTAAGTATAGTCTATAGGGGTCAACTCAGAAATTGCATTTTCTGTTTTTTTTGTTTTTTTTTTTTCATTTCAGAGAAAGAGGAGTTAGTAGCCTGTGGGCATTTGTATTTTCATTGAACAGTGTGTGTGTGGGAGATTGAGGTATAGTTCCTGACTGAAATTTCTGGCCATTAGTCTTTACTGAACTCAGCTATAAGCTGTGAGCCTTGTCTGAGGGACAGTAGAATAGGGCCTTAACACTCCTGCGTTGCTGGTCTCAGAAGAGAGAGGATGAGGGAAAGGGGGTCTGGAACCCCATGGAATGATATTCACTCTTTTATGAAAAGAACCTGGGAATCAGAGGCCTAGGTGCTACTTCTGATTCTGAGTCTACCTGCCCTAGTTTCTTCCTATTCCAACTCATCTTCCATTCAGCTACTAAAGTGATTTTCCAAAAGTGCAGGTTCAATAAATAAATTCTAATGGCTCCGGATTACTTCCAGGATCAAATATAAAATCCTCTATTTGGCATTCAAAACCCTTCATAACCTAGCTCTTTTCTACCTTTCCAGCTTTTTTTTTTTTTTTTTTTTTTTTTACTATTTACTTCTCAACAAATATTTTTAATCCACTCACACTGGCCTTCTGGCTATTCCTTCCAACATTTTCTCTGGCTGTCCCCCATGCCTGAAATACATACCCTTTTTAATTCCACCTACTAACTTCCCTGGCTTCAAATCCCAACTAAAATCACATCTTTTTTTGGAAGCTATTCCCAACTCCTCTTAATTATAAGGTCTTCCTTCTGCCAATTAATTCCTATTTATGCTGCATAAAACTTATTTGTATATATTAATTTGCATGTTGTCACTAACATTAGAATATAATCTCCTTGAGGAGAGGGATTATCTTTTGCCTCTTTTTGTATCTGCAACATTTAATGAAGTACATAGTAGACACTTAATAATGATTGATTGATCTCAAATAAACTAGCTGTGTCTAGTCATTCTGTCTCCATCATTTTCTTATTTTCTAAATTGAGGAGTATGGATTAGATGATCATAGATTTAAAAAGTTAAGTGTTCAAGTCACAGAGGTAGCATCTGGCTAGGCTGGGATTCAAATTGACTATGAATCCTGCTCTCCTTTCACTTCTCTAAGATCCCTTCTAGCTTTGAAATTCTATGCAATCATCTGACTGATTAGCACAGTTTGAGCCTCTCAGGTGCTTTCTTTATCAGCTGTATGTACCACTAGCTAATGAGCAGACTTGAGAGGATCTTTCACAGTTAAATTCATCTTTTTGGGTGGGCTTTCTCCACTGCTTATGTGTTCCAGGAGAAAGGCACTTGCAATGTTCAGATTTTGAATGTTCATGTAGGCACTGAGGCTTGTAAAGGCCACCTAATCAATTTACTTTGCCAAGAAGAACTACCAAATCATTGGTCACATTCATTTTAAAAGAAGGAAATAAAGTTATTTCTTTGGTCTGTTCTGTGAGCACCGGCTTCAGGTTGCCAAAGGGTCCAGACCTATGAAAGGTTGTCTATACACACATCCACTTTGGTTCACCATCACCACTCCTTCTCCTCCAGCTTGAGGACTTTTGTGCTAGAGAAATTTCTTAAGGAGACTTGGGATTAGAGAACCTTTGAGATAGATATGAGCAGAAAGATACACGGGTAGTATTTTAGTCTCTTCTGATGATTACAGTCCCTTTCCACCTCCACAGAAGCTGCTGACACTAACTCAAGAATAGGCTCTGCCCCCAGCACATAATCATAGCAACAGAAATTAATAATCTATACTTAATGAACTTGAATTAATAATTATTTTAATTATGAAGTTCTCTCCTCCTTCACTTCTGCTGCCAGGGCAGGCACAGCCCTTCTTACACAGTGAAAGACACCAGAATGGTAGTAGATAAACCTTAATTAAAACATCTGAAAATATAATGACTAAATTAAAATGCTGTGACATGTCATTTTCATCTCATTTTGATTTCTTGTTTGTGATACTAAAGGCTTCCTTGCTGCTAGGCAGGGGCATGGTAGCTTCCCAGGGTAGCCAGCTTTCCTTCAGTTACCCACCACTGCCAAGTAAACATTCCACTGCTGATGGAAGAGTTCAGCCATTTTCAAGTTTTATCTGACACTGTGACCCATTTGTTTTTTTTTTTTTTGGCAAAGATGCTCAGATGGTGGAGTGTTTTGAATTTATTTCTCTGGCTCACTTTTTTTTGAAATTATGTAAAAGATTCTCATACTAATAGTTTTGTACAAGAAGACTCAAATAAAAGGAAAAAAAGAAAGAAAATGAAAAATTGCATGTCTAAGTCTGTATTCAGTTAATATCAATTCTTTCTCTAGAGGTAGATAGTATGCTTCATCATTAGTCCTTTGGGATTGTCTTGGATCATTGTATTGCTGAGAATAGTTATCATTCATAGTTCTTCACTGTACAATATTGCTATTATTGTGTACGACATTCTGGTTCTATTCACTTCACTATGCATCAGATCATGTAAGTTTTTCCAAGTTTTTCTGAAATCATCCTTCTTGTCATTTTTATATCACAATAATGTTCCATCACAATCATACACAACAGTTTGTTTAGCTATTGGGCATCCCTTTAATTTCCAGTTCTTAGCCATTGCAAAAAGAATTCTTCAGGTCATTTTACATATAAGAAAACTGAGGCAAACATATGTAAGTGACTTGCCCTGGATCTGAGACAAGATTTGAAATCAGTAAGCTGAATCCTTCCTGACTCCAGGCTGGGTGTTTTATCCACTATGCTGCTTAGATGCCCCATGAAAGAATGTAACGGCCATCATGGAGACTAGGGTACTGCTTCTTTGATGGCAGGAAGCTCATTTTTGTTTTACTTTCCCTTTTCTACAGCACCTAGAATAAGCTACATCCTTGATACTTCATGAGAATTTACTGACTCTAGTACAGGTATGATGGAGGACTATTTGTTGGGTATGATATAGAAGAGATAATAGTAATGATATTAGTTAACATTTACAGAGGGATTTAAGGTTGGCCAAGTTCTTTACACACATTATCCCATAACAACAGCAGGAGATGTTTTAACTTAAAACAAAGTATTAAAATCCACATTTACCCAAAAAGTCATTTAGAGCAGGATTGTGAAAGACCTTGATTTCATGTCATATAAGGAGGCATTATATGAGATGGTGATGTTTAACTTGGACAAGAGAAGATATAGGAAGGAAATGATAGTTATTTTCAAATATCCAAAGAGCTGAGATTAGATTTGTTCTACCTGACCTCAAAAGATAAAGACAGGAAGGCTGGACAGAAATTGCTAAGAGATAAATTTAGGTTTGATATAAGGAAAAATTTACTAGTAATCAGAGCTATCCCAAAATTGAATGTTTTAAGGAATAGTGGATTTCTCTTAACTGAAGGGCTTCAGGCAAAGGCTAGATGACCATTTGTTGGATATGATATAGAGAAGATTAATAGTAAGGATGATGATGATAAGAGAATGCAGGGCCTGGAGTCCAGAAGACTCATCTTTCTGAATTCAGATTGAGCCTTGGACACTTGCTAGCCAGACACTTACAAACTGTATGACCCTGTGAAGCCATTTAACCCTGTCTGCCTCTGTTTATTCATCTGTAAAATGAGTTGAAGAAGGAAATGGAAAATCATTCCAGTATCTTTGCAAGAAAACCCCAAATAAAAAGTCAGATATAACTGAACAATAATAAAAATAGCTAATTTTTACACAATATATTAAGGTAAAATATTTTTACATATATTATCTAATTTTATTTTCATAATAACACTAGAAAGGAGATCCTATTATTCTCATTTTATAGATGAAGAGACTAAGGTTATTGCTGACTACTTACTATCTCAGGAGGGATTTAAACTTGTCTTCCTGTCTTAAAGTCTTGCACTCTAGCCAATACACTAACCAGTTGCCTTCTGGGATGCTCATTCAGGCAGGGATTGATCAAAATAATCTCTGAGTCCCCTTTCAATTTGAGCTTTTGTATTTGGGATTGTGTAGTCATTTCCCCTTCCCCCCTCATTTTATTTCCTTTATGACACAGATGTCTTGCTATGACAAAGCACCAAGGGTATCCCAACAAGAGACTCCCTGTTCTCATGGTTGCTCATTTTCCTGCTGTTGTAGGTCCACAGATCAGGAGACCTCAGATGTATGAGTTGGAATGAACCTCCAAATGTCTTCATCACGTACCTCCAATCAGGCCCTAATCAGTTCCAGCCTCATTGTGAATTTACTCCCCTTCCTGTACTTGGAGATCCAATTAAACAAAATGATTCTTCATTTTGCATCTCTGGACCTTTGGATTGTATTCTAATCCAGATATAGTTCTTGCCATTCTTGAAGACATAGACCAATTACTTTATGAAAGTCTTTCTTAAATCCCCCCATTCTTAGTAACTTTTTAATATACATACATATATTTCTGAATATATATATCTCCTTGTCTTCTTCATTCGAATGTAATTCTCTTCAGAATAGATAATCTCATTATTTTCATTCCTAGGACCCAGCCCACAGCAACTTGCCTAGCTACTTAGGCCTAAATTCTTAATGATTTTTGATTGGTTGGGGGAACTGATCCTCAGAGAAGTTATGGGACTTGCCTATAATTCACCCAACTAGTATGTGTCAGAGGCAGAATTTGAACTCTAAAGTCCAGGAATCTATCTATTATATACTCCCTAATGCTTCTTTCACCTCCTGGACCAGAGCCTTTGCTTCTTACCTTTTCTATACCTTATATTGTGGAGCATTTTTTACTCCACAATATAAAGGCAAAAACATCATACTTAGCTGTTTGGGGGACCCAAACCATTTTATTCTGGTGGTGAGGTATAAACACAGCTAGTTAGTGTCTCAGGCTGGATTTCAGTTGAGATATTCCTGATTCCAATTCTATCTAGTTGCCTCCAAGATAACCCTTACTAGGAGACTGCAGTGGTTCTAGGTCTCTTATGTTTGGGTTCCTAGGTCTTTCTCTCTATGATTATGGAAAACACCTTTATTCTTTCATTATTACCCTTCTTGTACCCCAACCCCAAGCAAGATTATATTCCCTAATCTGTCCTGTATTATTCTGGGTTTTCTAGGTGTTATCTCCAGGTTTTAGACTGAACAGCATTTTAGGACATTCCCCAACATCCTACATATAACCTTTCAGCTACGTATACAGTAGAGAAGCATCCCTTTCCTTCTTCTCCCTAACCCATTTTCATACTGACTTTCCCTGACTCATTCCACTTCTCTCTCATGGCTCACTGTTCTCTTCTTCCCACTTCCTTGGTCCAGTGCTTTTCATCTACTGTTGAGCTTCCTTCCCATCAATCTTATGGTTGATAGCTTCCCATCAATCTGCAAATTTATATGCACAAGCACCTTCATTTACATAGAACATAGCTGCAAAGGCTTCTGCTTGTGTGGCTAAAGTGTATACATAAAGCACATGCAATAATAGTAATCGCTAGCATTTAAGGAAAGATCTACCTATTTTAGTTTCATTCAGCATCCCCCACATGGTATGCAATGACAGATCGAATCCAAGCCAACCCTGACATTAAAAAGTGCCTTTCAGATGGAATCATAGAGCAAGGAATTTTTTTTAAAGGAAAACACTATCCTAACTGGCTTAAACTTTCCCAGGTGAGAGCAATTTCTAAAGTATTTTTACTGGGAGACAGAATATTGGAAAGTTAAGTCTTACACACACACACACACACACACACACACACACACGCATGCATTTTTTGCTTTTGCTTGGTTCTGCTAGGGATGGAAGCAGTCTCCCCAGCTGAAGCTTTGATCTCCTATCAAATTGCTGGAATAGATTTCAAAGCAGGCCTCTGGACATTCCCACTGGTCTCTGGAGTTGCCAGTTTGGAAAGTGAAATGGAGAAAATTTCAGAGCTTCTTCTTTGCTCCAGACTGGCTTCTCTATTCCCTGGGTGACTTTCAGATTAACTATCTCCACCACAACGCCCCCCCCCCAACCCTTTCCTGCTCCCCTCCCCATTCCTAAACAGGAAATTACTCCAGCAAAACATACAATCTGGTGCTTTGAGAGCTGCCGAAGCTGCATAGAAAATCTTTCTCATTGCAGATGTGTTGAGCTATTTGGTTACTCCTGAAAACTTGGAATGGCAGGTGGGGAGGAGGAGGGAGAAAGGAAGGGTGGGTTACTATCACTGCAGTAAGAAAAATGAAGTGAGGGGTTTACTGTCTGTGAAAAGTATACTACATCCCTGTTAAAGCTGAGAGATAAATAATTTTCTTTATGACAGTGTCAGGGGGAAGGAGATACATAACTTCTTTAAGAATAACTCCTGACTCTTTTAGCAGGTCAATATACTGAGAGATGTGTAATGATTTTAGCCTTAAGATGGATGTCCCCAATGGTGAGGCATTGTCATTGCCATAAATTAGTCACTCCAATAACGTTTGCCTCCGGCCTGCACAGGACCCACTCTTCTCCAGACTGACTTCTCCCCCACCCCCAACTTCTGCCGCAACCGGATTATCAGCTTTTTCCGATGAGTGCATTCAATACTGTTCCTTTTCCATTTGGAACATGATTGTGTGCGTGCTGTACATAAAAGATATTGATTGCAAGTAAGCCGTTGACTGGAATACATGCCTCTGTGGAAATGTTAGGATGGGGGAGAGAAGGAGGGGGAAATGAAATTAAAAAAGAGAGTGAGAAAACACCCACAACCCCTAGTTGGAAGCTGCTCAAATATTTGAAGCTCACAATGTTTTGGTTGCCTTTCCCCCCCTTTCTCAGGGTTTCTAAATGTCAATATTTCACTTGCTGCTGAACCAGTGGAAATCATAACAAATTGAATAAAATGGGAGAGCCAGATTCAGCTTTCCTGGAAGGCTGATTGGTACTTTGGGATCCTGGACTGGTTGGGCAGGTACTGTAGCTGTACCAGTTCATAATTAAACTGAAAAGAAATAAATGCTACTTTGCTATGAAAAAGGGAGTTTTCTGTAATATAAGTGAAGAGTTTTATACACTGTCCTTTCTAGTTTGGACCAAAAGATTTAGAAATTGCCTAGGTCACTCTGGAGGGCATTTCTGCTTGATCAAATTGCACAATAACTAATTAAAACTGTTTAGCTCCTAAAGAAAGGGGGCAGTGATATATGAGAGAGATGGGGAAAACCGGCGCTGAGAATTTACTTCCACTTGGCTACTGTTGAGCTTGTCTTTATGGTTGACTGCTCAATGGAGTTACTTGGACTATGCATTTGGGTAGGTGTATGTGTATGTATGCATGTGGGGAAACCGGGATGTGAGCAGGAGTGAGCGGTCTTACTTTGAGTGTGTAGACTATTTTACCTTCATGATTTATTTCCAGCTGGTTGTCAGCACTTTCTTGGAACAGAAAATAAAGTCTTCTTCTAACTAACTGAGATGTGAAAAACTTGAAAAGGCCAAGCAAGATGCTTTGTAAATGGTGTCTGGTAGGAAACAATGGCAAATAAACCTCAGAAAATTAGACGCTCCGTTGCTGCATCAATCTTAGAGCAGCCTCAAGGATAAATGAGTTTTCTGTCCATTGGTGCCATCTTATACCTGGTGAAACTGAGTCACTTTAGAGCAAGGGTCCTCAAACTTTTTAAATAGAGGGCCAGTTCACTGTCCCTCAGACTGTTGGAGGGCCAGACTAAAGTAAAAAATAAAAACTTTGTTTTGTGGGCCTTTAAATAAAGAAGCTTTATAGCTCTGGGTGAGGGGGATAAACGTCCTCAGCTGCTGCATCTGGCCCAAGGGCCGTAATTTGAGGACCCCTGCTCTAGAGGGTGAACATATTACAGAGGATACCTATAATGGGGTGGACTAAGAACTGAGGAATTCAAGTCTCCTAGCCCCAAACTGTTGTCTCAGTTTTACCTTATTCAACATCTGCCCTACCCTTTAGGTGTGTTAGGATTCTATGTATTAGGTAGCATTAGATCCTTACAAATTCTTAAGAAATTATAATATAGAACTATATGATTATATATATATATATATATATATATACATACATAAAGTCAGAATATAGAACTATATCCCATTCTCAGGTGGAAGTAAGGGAGAGTTCCCAGTGACTAGCCAGCCACCAGGCTCATATGGCTTTAGCACTCCCAAATGTAAATATGCCTAATTATTCCATCCAAACATCCCTCTGAGATTGTGAAAGATGCCCGTTAGGTAAGTTTTTTAGTTGACTCTGTGGGAAGTGACCATTGCTTCTAGTTAGACTCACTCCAAGTCAATGCAACTAGCTACCTGTCTGCCTGCCATTTTTCCCTCCCCTTTTTGGGGGCCGCCTGGGTTTCAGCTAACAATATCTTGGGACTGACAGTTTAGCACCAAAGGCATGATGTGGTAGTCAGATTTCACAGTGTTGCGCAGGGAATATAGACCCCTTGACAGGTAAAGGAATAAATATGAGAAGACATTTGCTGTTAAGTGTAAATGGCAAGTAGCACTTTAGAAAGCTAGTTACTGAAACGGATGAGACAGGGGAATGAGAACTGCCTCTTGTTTGTGTCCCTGTTTATCTCTGTCATACACTGGCTTCCTCTTGGGTCTGACCTCTCCACTCAGAGCTTCTCCCAACTTATCTGAGAGCAGCCCCAGGATAGGGGGCATGGCCCAGTTTATATCGCTGATGGCTTTACCCAGCTCCTGTCAATTCAATATGCCAGGAGCCCATACCCCTTAGAGAATAGCTACATTTTTGCTTGTCTTGCAGTCACTTTCATTTTCTTTATTTATTTTTTTTATTTCTGGATATATTTTCCTTTGATATGACTGTCACTTTCCGTTGAACACTCAGGCAAACACCCCACAAAGTATCCCCCACCCCCACACAGAGCTCAGGAAAAACCATCTGATAGAAGGATCAATAATGATTGTTCATGGGAGCTACAGGTGAAAGGAACCTTGGAGGCCATCTGGTCCAAATATTTATTTTACAGGCAAGGTAACTGAGGCTCAGAGAGGTGAATTCAAATCAATATTTGAGCCCTGGACCCTCTGATACCAAATCTAGTTCTCTGCATGGCATTGAGTTGCCTCCATGCCTTTTGTTCACTCTTTAGAGTATCATTTGTAAAGAGAAAGGAAGGAAGTGCGCTTTAATTTGTTATTAATTTGGTTCCAATATTAAATAGTATTTGACCTGATTTCAGCTCCCTTTTAGTGTGGCAACAATCTCTTTGACCATGACTACTCTCCATCATTAGTTGCTTTACTGACATCTCACCTCTCTTTATTCTTTGCATGAATTCTAAAACCCAGCGGGCAGTTCCTTAGAAATAAAGCTAGTTAGTTCATCAGCTACCCAGCTCCAGGGAAAGTTTAGGAAGGCAGCTCTGGGAAGGGCAGCACTTCACATCAGTCCCAGAGATGGTTTCCTGTGTCATCTTTAGGGAATGCCCCAAGTTTGAGGTTTGGGATTGGAAACCCACGCTTTATGATTGATCTGGGAGATCACTGATTAGGAAAATGGTTATAGCACTCAGTTTCCTGTAGCAATTTACTTCTTCATTGAAATTTTAAAATTGTGCTCTCTTTGCTTGAGCTACCCCTAGATGGTCTTTTTGTGTGAATCTTCTACTAATTTTAAGTTTTTTCTAAAAACTTTTCTGGAGCCCAGTGAATTCCTCTATTGGGTATGGGAAGGCAGATAATTGCTCTTCCTCTTAATTATCTAGAGAGATTGTAGTTTTTGAGCAAAAGTTGGGTGGCTATTTGTTGGAAATGTCAAACTGACTATTGTTCAGATGGGACTGACTTCATTGGAGAGCTTAGAGCTCTATCCAACTTTGAGATTCCATGATTTTGTCAAGTCTTAGGAATGTGAAAAGCACCAATCTGAAGACCTCACTTCATTTGTCCAACAACCGGCTGTCTGATGAGCTATGGTCAAAAGATGTACTGGGTTCCCTGATGATGATATCAATCAGTATATCAACAAGAATTTATTAAGTACCTACTGCATGCCATACATTGTGCTAGACAGTAGGGAAAGAAAAATTAGATGGGTCTTGTTCTCAAGTAGGGAATATTATGCTGGTGGTCGTGGTGCTGAGGGACCCAGCACAATCTCTGGATGATAAATAAGATATTTTGTATGTAGAATACATACAAAATTAATAACAAGCAATAGGGATGGGTCGAGAAACTAACAACTTGGGGAATGAGGAAAGGCCTCTAGAAGAAGCTAAACACTGTAGGGGATTTGACTGTGTTCAAAATACCAGTGCTTCTGAAATGGGCCAGAGCTATTTTAGAAATATTATTCCTCCATATCACCAGCTCTCTGTTGCAAGGCTGAGGAAGGCCCTGGAGCCAATTACTGAGTTTTATCAGGGATAGAAGCAAAGCAGTTAGGGGGAAGAAGTCCGTGTTTCTAGAATGAGCCTTCCTCTCTTTCCAGGTGACTTTATCAGACATGGCTCATAAATGATGAATCCCCAGGCTGTTCTTTAGATTATTTATCATGCGAGCATTCCAGCTGGGATGAGAGTTGACTGCTAGCAGATTGGTTGTTAATGGAAATGATGCAATTTATTGAATTTGTATTTTATTTACTGCCATAACGGGCATGCACCTTTGGTAGGCTATCAGTACAACCAACTCTCAATCATCTTCAAATGGGTTATGGACTTTGCAGATTATAATATTAACAGTCAATAATAACAACTATCATTTGCATACTACTTTAAGATTTGTAAAGTGCTTTCATATCTTATCTTATCTGGTTCTTATAATAGCCCTGAGAGGCAGATACTATTATTACCCCCATTTTACAGATGAGGGCTGAGAGAGGTTAAATGATTTGCCAGGGCCATATAGCTAGTAAGTGTCTGAGGCAAGTTTTGAACTCAGATCTTCTTGACTCCAAGTAGAACGCTTAAAGAAACAATTTAGCAAGGATCGTATGCATATTGATGTATGATTTTTCTTCTTAACATCCAGTTGTTTTGAGATGATGACAATCAAGAAGGCATCAGGATCAGGCATGTATGTTCATTTAAGTATATATCTGATTGAATTCTGAAATGTAATGAAAACTCCATTTTAGGATTATTTGTTATGTGAATGTAAATGATTTCTATATTATCTGTTATTTTACATTCTTTATGTTTCTTTCCCCTTCCAGTACTTCACCCTGAGGATATATGTTGGAATGGAGTATCACCTGCTTTATCTTCATATTTATTAATCTATATTTGCATATATTTTTATATACTTATATATGTATATGATGTAAAATTCTTGAGCACAGGGAGTTTTTAATTTTTGGTTTCATGTCATTAATACTTAACAGAATGCCTGGCATATAGTAGGTACTTACTAAATAAATGTTGACTGATTTATAATGGGGAGGCATTCCTCCTTGTGTCTATGGAGCTTGCCTTCAAAGTGTTCACAGTTGAATTAGGAAAAAATTAAAATTTTCAAACATTGTAGTGCCAACTGTATACATTGACAAAACTAACACATGTGAAGTGAACAGAAGAGCTCAATTTGCAGAGAACAGCATCCATTCTTGATAGGCCGGAGGCAGCATGAGTTTGTGTGCATACATAATCTACTCAGAACTGATCCTGAACTGACATTTCATATAGGCCAGTTTGAACAACTTGAGGTAAAAATAAGTTTAACATCCCTAAACCGACTGATACTACTGTTTTTGGATTTAGCTTACAATGATGCAGTTCAGAAGGTTAACAGGAAAGACCTTGTGGAAATGATGGCACAATGTCAGATATAGATTTTCAGCCTTGGGTTTTAGAACACACCGGTCTTCACAAGAGCAGTGGTCTGTCACCCATTCAACAGGTAAGAATTTTGGAGGAAAGTTTGCTTTCTTTTATTGATGATTAGTGGACACAAAAGGTAAAGTTAGGAAGGAGCAGTACCTACCTCCCAGTTGAAATCAAGGATTATATGAAATCCTTCACTTATTAAGTTGGACAATGCTAAAAATATTGACCTCATTTCAGGTCTGGCTAAAGTTAGGACTTTGTAATATGTCAAACACAATCTCTCTTTCTGTATCCTTCTCTCTGTCTCTCTGTCTGTCTCTGTCTGACTCTGTCTCTGTCTCTGTCCCTTTCCCTCTCTCTCCCACCCTTTCTCTGTCTCCCTCTCTCTATCTCTCTCTGTTTCTCTGTCTCTGCCTCTTTGTCTCTGTCTCTGTCTCTATCTGTCTCTCTGTCTCTTACACACAGACACATACATACTGTGAAGGTAGAATAGTGAGTTGCTTGTTGTTATTGTTTTGGTGAGCCAAGGATGTTAGGGCCGCTTGCCTACAGGGATTTTGATTTTAGTAAAAAGAATTGAAAAGGCAAGACTGAATATTGGAAGAGAACTGTAAAACTTGGGAATTGAAAAAGAGAAGGCTTACTTTAAACAGCATTGATTTTAATAGGACATACTTCCTGGGTCTGAGGATCCTTTGCCTCCAGAGATGAGGAACAAATTTAAGGAATCTTGAATCTGGGTTTACAATTGGCTGGCAGACATATAGAATGTCTAGGGGTAGGCTAGAGAGGTCAATAGTCACATTGTAGAAGGTATTTTTCTTTGATGGGTTGAGAGAGGTAACTGGGTTAGAAAAGGAAGAAAAGAATTGGGGGAAGGGTGATGGAAGACAGCAGAAATGCAGCTCTTTCATCCAAAGTGATTGAATTCCCCCTAAAAATAGGGCACAGACATATACACACAGACAGCGAGCACCACTGCAAACCAGGCTGGGTCCCCAAAGGGGAGATTTCACTTTGACAGTGACAGCTTCTAGGGACTTCTGTACTTATATTTAGTCCTAGCCAAGGTAGGGTTGTTTCCCTGTGATGTCAGAGCATGAGGAGGAGGGGGTAAGAAGGAATAGTAAAAAAAAAAACCTGATTATGAGAGGGGATGGATCCTCCCAGATCTTTAACATTACCTAGTTATTAAAAGACTTAAAAATTCTTCTTCTCAGTCCCCAAGTCCTTGTTCCTATCTCAAAAAATCCCTCTTTTCCTTACACATAAGTGTACACCGGTTCTGGATCATTTAGCACAGGACAGTGGAATCTGAGGCCAGAGGTTACTACATACTGCCTGGGTCCCCTTAGGCAGGTGTCTTTACTTTGGCCTCAGGTGGCAGACCCCAAAGCACTAGGTGAAAGATGCAGAGCATAGGAACACTTCTTAACAGTTAGAATAAAACAAAAACCAGATGTCTTAGAAGGGAGCAGATTCCCCTTTATTAGGGATCTTTCAGCTAAAGCTGCAGGTCTTCTCTAGATCTCAATTTTCCTATCTATAAAATGGACCAGATCAGGGATTCTTAATCTTTATTTGTGTCATGGATCCCATCAGGAGGCTGGCAAAGATTATGGCCCCCTTCTCAGAATGATGTTTGTTGCCTGTTCTCATAATGAAAAGAAATACTAAGTTTTAGTTAGAGATGAATGAAATAAAGATGTAACTTCCTCCCATCCCCATCTACGGTCAAAAACTGACCCTGAAATGTATTCACAGACTCTCTTAAGGGCGTGTGGACCTCAGATTAAGGAACTCTTTAAGTCTCTTCCAGTTCTAAATTTTATAATCCTATGACTTCAAGACACAGTGTCTCATCTTTTTTCTCAGCTTTTCAAAGGGTCTGGACTAGTGATTTTATTGATATTGAGAATTCCCAGGATGGACTTTCTGGTTGAAGGAGACTGGTAACTCATCTATAACTTAGAAGTTTAGGGGATTGCAAAGAGATGTTAGTTGACTTGCCCATAGCTAACAACCCTTATATGAGGCAGGTTTTGAATCCAGGTTTTTTTGACTACAAGACCAGACTTCTAGCCTTTTACTATTCATTATACCATGAAGCTTCCATAACCTTTGCTTAATAGTCATTTTTAATATCCCTAGGACCTGATTTTTCCCTTCTCTGTTTCTGACCCATGCAAATTCTCCCCAGGTTCTTGAATTCAATGGAAAGTAAGTCTAATTGTTTTTTTGTTTTTGACTAAAATATAGAGATAACAGGGTTGGAGTGGGGTAAGGAGGTGAGAAGAAAGAGAGGTATCTGGTGGATAAAAATAGGAAGCAAAACTGCATGAGTTATGTCCATCACACAAAATAGCAATTGTGCAATTTGGAAGTTGAGTTTGGCAGGTTGTAGCAGATGATAGGAGCACAAACTCCATCCCTAAGGGAGCCACATTTTTTTTTTTCTCCATCAAAGTCATCAGGCAGTAAAAGGAAATTGCAGGGATGGGGAAATAATGAAAAGGGCTCTTTGTTTTCCCCCCAGTCCGAACTCCTAGCTCATCAAACCTTGGAAATGCTTGGTACAAATGGATGTTCCTGTTTTATTGCTTATTTATGGGAATCTATTTAAAGTGAATTGCATTTTTCCATTGGATCCCAGAAAGCATGTGCCAGAGTTGTGTTTCCCCTGGTTGTGGTGGTATCTGGATTGGGGATTCAGTCTGATTGTGTCAGCATCACATTCTATGGCATTTAAAAGCTGGAAGTGAAAGAGTCTAAGGGGGAAGGGAAAAGAATGTGGAGGAATCCTGGGGCCTCTATCAGCTCACAGGGTGTCCCACTGGTGTGAGAAAGGGACATATTTTGGGATAATTACCAGATCATCAAATTCATAATATTTCATGTCACTATAGAAAGTCAATAGGGAAAAGGCACAGGTCCAGTTTGCCTTTCTCCACATGTTGGAACTGATCCTGGCATCTGTGAAGAATTCGAACGTCTCTAAGGAGCAAGAGGTCTGATTAGCAGAATAAAATCAATTTCCCCTAAATAGTCAGGTTGTAAAACTTGTATCTTGCTTACAAACTTTGTATTCCCTTCCAAACTGCCAAAGAAGCAGCCAGCCTTATTTTTTCCTGATTATACTTGCAGAGGTGATGGTGGACAGGTGAAGACAGAGGAAGAACAAACACATGGAGAGAAGTCACCTCCTCCTTTCTGTTCTGCAGTTCCCCACTAACAATGAAACCAGAAACAACAGAAAGATGGGACATGAAGGTTTTAGTTTCTTAATAGGTCCTAGGTTTTATTCTTTGGACTTGCTGTATTTCTTTTAGACTTTAGCAATAGTAATAAGAAATGTTATATTATAGTTAGAGAGGTCTTCTCAGATTCAGGAAGACATAATCTGACTTTGTGATTCAGGACAAGTCATCTAACCCTCTGAGTGTCCCCAGGAACTCTGTAATAAATTTGAGATCTGTATTTGTGCCCAAAATTTCTCACTGAGCATTCCATAAATTCACAGGTTTGATAAAATTATAACAATAAATGATCATCATAATATAAGTAATAACAATAATAACAGATAATGTTATGCCACTGTTCTCTTTTATTGTCCTGACTCAGTTTCCCTTATTATTCTGACCCAGTTCTGCCTCAGTTTCCCTAATTGTTCTCCTCAATCATCCCTCTCTCCTAATCATGATGATCCAGATAAGGAGAAAGACCTTCTATCTTAGGCATCATTAGAATGTTGGGTGCCTCTCCCCACTCAGTAATCCCAATTATCAGATATCCCCCATGCCTCTCCTTACCCTGTTAGAACCCGATTGTCTGAGTCCTGTTCCTGCTCTCAACACCCTGACTCCACCCCTACTCCCTGAGTCTGAGCCATGTGGATATAGGTCATTGAGAACTCACATTGTTGGCTGGATTCTTGGAGATGATTGTCTCATTCATCCCAGGGACCAAACCATGGATCCATTTGGTCCCAGTAAATCTCTCCCTTTTAAATAAATTATTAAATACTCTCTAATCTCTCTCTTGCCTCAGTTTCTCTGGCATTACATTTATTCTAGAGTACTTTAAAGATTGCAAAATATTTTAGATGTATTTTATTTCCTTTGATCCTCACAACTCAGTTAAGATACTTCTATTATTATCCTCATTTTATAAATGACAAAAGGGAGACTAAGAGATTAGATAGATCAGCCAGGGTTCATTCAGGTCTTATGTATTTCAGAGAGGCTCTGTCCTTAGGTCTTTCTGATTCAAAAATCAGCATAATACCAACCTAGTGATATAGGCATTACATGTATCATCATATACTGATTTTTTCAAGCCATAAATGATTTAAATTTGTACATTTTCTTATTTTGCTTAAGATTTCTTCTCATCTTTTTTCTACTTAGCAAGTCTATGACCATTGCTTCAAATCTGGTATATCTAAACATACACACATATAGACATATGGATACACACATATATACAACATATATATATATATATATATATATACACACACTCTCTCTCTCTCTCTCTCTCTCTCTCTCTCTCTATATATATATATATATATATGTATGCACTCTCTCCATACACATATTATACACATATATGTTTTGTCTTTCATGCCTATGCATCTGGAATGACTAGAAAGTCTGGGAGTATCTACAAGTCTGTGGAGAAGTGGCTATGATTTTATAGTTTTTGTTACAGGAGGAAGAGAAAATGGAAAGCAAGTATCAGATGTAATTTCTGCTAAGTTCCTGCCCACAGACAGTTAGGTGTAGTCATACCCTGTGACTCTGGTGGGGTTTGGTGGGGTTATCCTAGTCAGAGCACAACAATTCAGGTCCCTTGAATGACTACCTTCATCAGACCTCAGTGATTACAAGAGAGCCATTTTTTTTCTCCAAGATTCTTTTTTTAAGCGGATGAAGGAAACAGGTTACTAGATGTAGAATCTTAGGCAATAGATGAACAGAGAATTCAATTCTGCCCAAGATCCAAGCTCAGGGATAAATGGATCTGTTGCTTATCTCTCAGCTCAAGGGGGAAGAAAAACCTTTCTCTCCCTCCCTTCCCCTAACCCCAAACCTCCAATTCTAAATACTCATCCATACCAGTTTTCCTGGGAGTGCATTCTCTGTCTACAGCTTTACAGTGGATCCCAGGGGCAGAAAGCAAGGCTACCAATTAAATTTATCTCCTTCTCCTTCCTTCATATTAGATTACATCCTACTCGGCCTGCAAAAAGGCACCATAAACCTGACAGACATTTTAGAATCTTTTGATAGCAAACTGAGGGAGTGGGAGGCAATAAGAGGAGAGCGGGAGAGAGGGAAGAAAAGAGAGGGGGAAAGAGAAAGAAAAAGAGAGAGAGACAGAAAAACAGAGATACACATACAGAATGAGAGAGAGTGTGTGTGTGTGAGGCAGAGAGACAGATACATACACACATACAGTCAAATAGAATCTCTGTATTTATATGTATGTATGTGTGTGTGTGTGTGAGAGAGAGACAGAGATAGAAAGACAAAGACAGAGACAGACAGAGAGGAAGACAGGAGAGAAGAAAGGAGAGGAGAGAGAGAGAGAGCAAGAAAGAACAAGAGTGAGCAAGCAAAAGAGGGTGAGAACGAGAATGAGAGAGAATAGAGTCTTAGCAGGTCTATGAGAGGGATTTGTCCCTCCTGAGTGTCTTTTCTTCGGGATATGTGTGGAGTTGGGAGAGAGAGAGAGAGAGGGAGAGAAGGAGGGAGGGAGAGAGCCAACGCAAGCACAAGCCAACAGGAGATGGGGATGCTGATAAAGTTTGAACAAACGCAAAGTCAAGCACAATAATAATTTGGGCAAAATGGCAAATGGCACAGCTGAGGAGGAAATAACATTGTGAATGTAGAAACTCCTAAATGGAGCGCAGATGGGAGGGAAAAGTGTAATCTTCTGGAAAAGCCTCTAATTGTCTGCCCACACTAATAATTTCAGCAAACGCTCCCTCTCTCCCTCCTGCGTGTAATTACACCATTCCATCTGTCTATCAGCAGGTTTTTTACTGTGCCTTGCTGCTACCACGTTCTCCTGCTTGCAGAGAGATGAGGTTTTTCGAAGATTTAAGAATCCTTCTGACACATATCCCGAAGAAAAGACACTCAGGAGGGACAAATCCCTCTCATAGACCTGCTAAGACTCTATTAAAAAAGTCATATAATCTCTCCAAGCTCCATTATGATGTCAAAACAGGGGTTGGGCCACATAGTCCTTCCCCCATTTCCAGCACCCCCACCTTGGATTTCTCTTCTATTAGATTTTTGGGGAGTATGGCATTGGAAAGACAACTGTTTTCTTCCCAACCAAATGGGTTTGGTGGAAATGTTTACCTGGCTGATGTGCAGGTAGTCCTTTTTCCAAGAAAACATTGATCTAGAGTGAGAAGAAATTCATCTAGAGGAAGGGTCATCCTTTGGGCACATTCATCCTAAGATGAGGGTCACATGTATGGGAAGAAGAGGCAGAATGAAAATGGATAGCCAAGGTCATCCTTACTTGTAGTAGCCATAGATTTTTATATTAGCTCAGCTTTCCTTGTTTAAATCACATGTCTTAGCATCCTTGTTCAGAAGTTTTTAGAAGAATGTAATTGTTTTTTATTCCACTTCTCTTGAAGTTAATTACAGAGAAGATAGGTGAGCTGGTATTTCTAGTCCCATGGGAAAGTACCTAAATCTCTTCTTTGTAGGACAAAGCATTTCCCTTTCATTATGCTTAAGTTTCCTCATCTGAAAAATGGGACTAATGGACATAATGATCTTGGGGTAGTTTGGCTAGAAAGTACTCTCTATGTGTATGGCAAGTATTTTCTTTGTTTTTGTAGGCAACACAATATATCCATGTAAGTGGACCCAGTGGTGGAATCCTGGTTCACCTTTATGCTAAAAGGAGTTTATGTATTAAGAAATCTAGTTTCAAAAGGAAAGGGGCTTAAATTACAATCAATAAACACATTTAGCATCTACTATGGGCAAAGTAAGTAGTTGAGGCACGTAGCTTAGATACAAGGTATTTGTGACTTCTAACAATAGAGAGTTATAGCCTTTGAAATTCTTTTAAGGGCTGAGTGTAATTTATTTAGGATGGTTCTGTCAGTGCCTGACTGGAAAGCAGGGTAATGAATTAGATAACTTTTTAAGGTTCTTGTAGGGTCCAAGACTTTGAAGGAAATGAGAAAAAACAAAACAAAACAATCACAGAATTTGAAATTTGGAAGGGATCTCAAAAGGCATTTGATCCAACTTTTATTTGAAAGAAAAGTCCTTTAACAAAACCTCTGTGAAATAGTTATTCAACCTTTGCTTAGAAACCTGGAGTAAAGAGTAACCTACTATTTCTCAAGGTAGATCGTTCCACCACCAGAGGACTAGTACTGTCTGGAATCTTGACCCCATCCTTAGATCAATTTCCATCAGTTAGAAAATCCACTACTAGCACTGCTAACTCATTTTGTCCATCCATTTTTAGAAAAGCCCATCAGTGAATGCTTACTGAGTCTTCACTAGCTGCATATTAGGCACTGTAAGAACTGGTATGTATGATCAGATAGGCAAAAAAAGGATAAATTGTTAATTTATGTACTCATGTAGCCCTAACTTTTCTGCTAAAATTGCCTCAAAAAGCTCCATTGTTTAATCATTTTTCAGTCATGTCTGACCATTTGTGACCTCTTTGGATGTTTTCTTAGTAAAGGTATTGGAACAGTTTATCATTTCCTTCTGCTCATTTTACAAATAAGGAAACAGAGGCAAATAGGGTTAAGTGACTTGGCCAGAGTCATACAGCTAGGAAGTATCTGAAGTCAGATTGAATTTAGGGAGATGGTTTTTTTTGACCCATCAACAACACTCTACCCACTATCTGTGCCACTTAGATGTCCCCAATACTTATAGATTTGACTACATGGGGGTAACTTTATGGAAGCTTTGGGTTAATTAAATGTATCATTATTTCAATTGTTATTTGGCATCCCTCTTATGGATGGGAATAAGAATGGGCTAGTATAGATATTGATTTGTATAATGTTAATGTTCAACCTATTCCCCACCTCATCCCTCAGCCCTCCCTCACTCTAATTCAATTCACTTGCATGTCATGGCATCACCTCCCTGATGTCATGGTTCTCTTCAAGAACGAAGGACAAACAACAACAACCCTTCATGATTAAATACTGTGGAGTTATATATATGTGAATGCTGGTCTTCTAAGCTCATTCTTAGAGGAGATGATATAATACAGAAGAGTGAATGCTGGACTTGGGATTAGGAAACCTGGATTCAATGTGAGAGAATAAAGAGAACAATGGATTCAGAGTCAGAAGTTCTGGGTTCCCATCTTAACTTTGCATCTTACTACCTGTGTGATGTTGGACTAGGCTCTGAGCCTCACCAGATTTCCATTTCCTTACCTGTAAAAAGGAGGAGATTGTATTGGATGACCTCTAAAGTCTATATGAATTAGAGTTCAATTCTTTGACTCCATGAAACTGAGAATTGGAACAATTGCTATCACTAAAGTTTCTAGGGAGGAGGAGAGACTTTCATCAAAGTCAAGGTAGTCTCCTAGTCCTATGACCAGCCCCAGTGCCCTTCTCTTAAGTATAGGCATCTATATAATAACTTGCCTTTCTACCTTCCTTAGGACTTTAGGGAGCTAATGACCTTTAAATTCAGCTCATATCTCAACCTCTCCCTTCCATCCTATCTGCCTTGCAGACAAAGCCCAGACAGAATTAAGGACTCCAAGTTCACTCCGTTTCACAATAACCCCACAAAATCTATCCCAGAAGCCCATTTGTCCTGACGTAGCCTCTGAAAGCCTAGGCATCCATGTCAACATTTTGCAGAAGCCCAGAATGCATTATCATGGAAGGGCCATTTGAGTGGAGTAGCTCTAGCAAAGGTATTTTTCAAACATTTCAAGTATTTCAAACATTCTTCAACATCGATTCATTTTTCCGTAT
The DNA here is from genome assembly GCF_902635505.1 of Sarcophilus harrisii. Taxonomy (NCBI): domain Eukaryota; kingdom Metazoa; phylum Chordata; class Mammalia; order Dasyuromorphia; family Dasyuridae; genus Sarcophilus; species Sarcophilus harrisii. Next base: position 458,587,844 of record NC_045428.1, on the reverse strand, counting down.
CATGGTCCTTTTGACAATAAATGAATTACATAGTGTGTGTGTGTGTGTGTGTAGAAATAATAAATTTCTAGATGAGCCAGCATCACAAAAGATTGGTTCTTCTATCCATCTGTCTATATAAAACACAAGTACCAACATGGCATGTGGAAAAACACCAACCCCTCAGTTTTGCTAGGTCACCATGAAGAAGCAGCTGCCATTATTTTCATGTTGCTAAAAAGCATAGATATCAGTAGAAGAAGGAAGCCACAGTAGAAGAAGGAATGAATTTTCTTAGAAGTGATAGCTTTTCTTTATGGAAGCAGAAAAGCTGCAGCATCAGCCTATCATCTCAGAAGCCATTCTTTGGAAAGTCACCATGAAAGATGCATATGAACTAATGCATAATGAGCATATGAAATAATGAACCTAAGTAAGCTGAGTCAGGAAGTCAATTTACATAATGTCCACAATAACACAAAAAAAGATGACAGAACTATGATCAACACAGTGACCAATTGTGGATGGCTTTCAAATAACTGATGAGGAAACATGTTTCTATATTTTGGGAGAGAGTTGGTAGTCTGTAGCAGTGCAGTGAGGCATACATTGTTAAACATGGCCAATATGTTATTTTGTCTTCCTTAACTACTTTCTTTGTTTCAAGGGAACATTATATGGCAGCAGGGAGAAAGGTCATTTGTCAATAGCAATGATGTAAAAAAAAATCACCAATGAAATACATTGAAGCAAAAAAATAAAAAAAGTCACTTTATTGTATTTTCAGGAATGTTTTACATTCGAATTCCTAGAGATACCAGAAGTACCATTTTAGGAATTGACAAAGCTGGGAATGCCATAGCATTATCATTGTATATATTCAGATATGGGTAGAGAAAATGAAATCTAGAAAAGTAATTGATCTAAGATCAACTGGTATCAGTACCAGAGAGTTGGCCTTGTCTTTCCATTTTTTTAAAAATAGAATCACAGATTTAATTCAAATCACTGGTTAAACAAAAGCTCAGAGAGATTATATAATTTCCCCAGGATCAAAGAGTTAGCATGCAGTATAATCAAGGTTTGAACTCCTGTCTTCTGATATCACAATGCCTCTTACCTATTTGTTGCTCTGATATGAGCATCTTAGTCCAATTACTAGGTTATGCTGGATGAGTCTTGAAAATGGAAATCAGAAAAATGGAAAAAGGCAGGTATGCTAGAGGGTGTCAAGAGAATTATGGGACATGAGATTTGCCTAATAGTGTGGGCATTTTTTAAAAGACATCGGACTATGTGGAGTCATACAACTCTTAATTTTAATTTTAGGTCCTGGTTTTGGCTCTGCTGCTAATTTGCTACATTATTTTAGACAAATAAGTCAATATTTTTCTGGCCCTCACTTTTCTCTTCTATAAAATGGAGATGATATTACCTTCCCTGGCCACCTTGAAAGAGTTGTCAAGATCATATGAAATAATAGATTTGAAAATGCTATAAAAAGCATAAACACTACAAATTCATATCTTTTAAATATTTAAAAATTATTATGAAACCAAAGCTAAAATTCTCCTTTGGTGTTTCACTGTTATGCAAGCAATCCTAGCCTACCAAATAAATGGTGCAGTAGATAGAGTCCTGGCTTTGGAGTCAGGAAGTCCTGAGTTTAAATCTGTTCTCATTTACTTGTGTCTATTATGTGATGAGGAAGTCATTTAATTTCTGTCTGCTTTTGTTTTCCCCCGCTGTAAAACAGGGCTAATAAAAGCACCCCCCAACATGGTTATCAAGAGAACCAAATGAGATAAATACTTAATAAATATTTCTCTTCCCTTTCCTAATTTATAGTCTTGTAGCAGGAGTACTTAATCATTTTTGTGTCTTGGACTTCTTTGAAAGTCTGGTGAAATCTATGGACCCTTTCTTAGACTAATTTTTTAGATGCATAAAAAAATACAGTTGTAAAGAAACCAATTTTATTCAAACACAGATATCAAATTGCTTTAAGAACAAAACAAAACAAAACAAAACAGGTCTTTGGATTTTAGGCTAGGAGCCCTTGATACAAAGAGATGCAAAGAACTAAGAGAGTTTGAGGCCTTTGTCTGGGGTCATACAGCTAATGCTATCAGAAGTAGATTGAATTTAGTTATTTTTGAGACTGGATTTAGTATCATTGTTGGGAGTAGGGAGGGGAAGCTGCATCTTTTCTTGAAACTGTGTTATGGGAACAATTAATGGTATTAATCAGAATTCTCTAATCCCCAGAATTCATAAAATTGATGTATTACTAATGTGAGTCTCTATGGCTCTATGCAGCAGTTTCTGTCAGGGGGTGCTCATGAGAGGGAAAACCCAGAAATCTATTTGTCCAATACCTGAAGACAATGGTACCCCTGCCCCCAAAGCTTCAGCTGACCCTTCCCCCTTTCAAAACAAAACCTGGGTTTCATTTAGAGAACACTTTTTTTTCCTGCAAAAAGGTCTTCAGCTCCCCTGCCCTGGCAAACCTGGGACCCAACAGGACTCCCCTCTGCCCCAGCAACCTTTCCATTTTACAATGTTTCTCTTTGATCACTTAAAATATTGCACCCTGGCAGCGGGGACAGGGAGCTAGGGCCCTGACCATGGGGGCACATCATTTCCTAATGAAAGCGAGATTGGATTGGAACCATCTCATGCCAGGCTTGCCAACACTAGAGCAAAGCCTTTTTTGAGAAAGAACAAAGCCCAGCTCTCCCTCTGTTCCTGCTAACAGGGTCACACCAGCCGTGTCTTTGTTCCTGTCTGAGGAACTAGAGGACAATTGTCATCTTTTGCTCCTAAGGGAGCCTCTTCATCCCCATGACGACCCTGAGACATCTTAGAGCGAAGGCAAACTTTGGGAGGTACTGGCTGGGGAGGGCATGTGGCCCAATGGGCAGAGCAAAATAGATGCGGGTCTGAAGGCTGGCATTGTGCTTTTTATCTATAAAAAGACTGTTAATACAATACTGAGTCCCAGAGAGCGCTCTGATGGATGGCACTGATGAGCTTCCGGGAGGCAGGACCTTTAGGTCATCTGTCCTTGACTTTCCAACAATACTGAGTCCCCAGGCTGAGAGGCCAGAGAAGAAAAAGAGCTGTCAGTTCTTGCTGGCCACATGGAGGCCCTTTCTCCCTCTGACTCACTGTCACACTGTCCCATGCTCCCTTGGAGAACAGATCAGGGCTTCTCTCGTTGGGAGGCCAGTGCCGAGGTCAGCCACAGGTACTTGTGTGAGTGATGCTTTGGTTGGCCTTCTTCCCCCAAGGGAAGGAAGCGCATTCTTCTGAATGAATAGCTCTTCAAAAGTGAGTTTCCACATTAATCTTTACAAAAAGATCTATATTTGTTTAAGCCCCCTCCCACATGATGTATATGGAAATGAACACACATTCATAAATTTGAATGAGTACAAAAACAAAAAATATACATATACATGTAGACAGACAGAAAGGAGAATCATGGAACAGCAGAAAGAACACAGATTCTGAAGTCAGATGACCTGATTTTTACTTCTTGGTTTAAGTCACATAACTTTTCTGGGTCTCAGTTTACTCATCTGCAAAATGAGAGATTGGATCAGATGAGCTGTCATGTCCCTTCCAGTTCTAGATTTATAATCCTCTCTCTCTCTCTGACACATGTTATGTTATGTATGTATAACACACAGTTGTACATGCAGGCACACAACTTTTGCAGAATAAAGCAAAACCCTGGATATAGAATATCAACTAACAAATTATAGAAAGAAACTATTTATCTCTAAGATGTATTATTACATATATTCTACCAGTGCCTATCAGGGCCAGACTGATGGGATCTGAGCTTTCACATTTATGTAAGCACTGCCTCAAGGTGATGGTGGAAAACTCAGCTTTTCTATTCAAATGGGAGGGATGGGTCAAGCATTACAGAAAAGTGAACCCCTTTTTCTGGAAGCAGCAACTTAGTATGATGGTGATGGAGAAAGGAAAGGAAAGAAGGGAAGAAGTAAAAAAGAAAGGAAAGAAGGAAGGAAATAAAGAAATAATTATTAAATGTTTGCTATGTTCTAGGCATTGTGTTAAGTCTTGGTGATATGAATACAAATAAAAAGAAATACTACCCCTGCTTTCAAGGAGCTTACATCCTAATTAGGGAAGGCATCACACAAGGGAAGTGAAGGGAAAGGAGAAAGGAAGAGATGGAGACAAAGAGATTCAAACCTGCCACTTATTATGGATATTTACATGATAACACATGCATTTTGAATTGCTTACATTCTCAATTGGGGAGGTTGGAAGAAAGGGAAAGAATCTAGGATACAAAAATTTAAAAATTAATGTTAAAATTGCTTTTACATGAAACTGGGGAAATGCAAAATTTTAAAAAAGCCAAAAAATTAAAAAAAATAATAAAATCCTGCCACTTACTTGGGCACACTATTTGTTCTTTTAGAGCCTCAGTTTCTTCATTTTTAAGATGGAGATAATAATACTTGTGCTACCTACATCATCATGAGGTTTTTCTATGAATTATAGTGGATAATGTATGTAAAATGAAAACCAAAAAGTACTGTGTAAATATGAAGTATTATTATTATGACAAAGAATATTAGAAACCTAAGTTAAAATACTTGCTGGCTTTGGCATTCACTTTATTTTTCTAGTATCATTTTTGCCATCTGTAAAATGTGAATAATAGTACAATTACTCTATACTTTCAAATACTATATAGATAGGGATGATTTTTCTGATTGTATCCATGCTGATACAACCAGCACTTAACTTACTCATACACACAAGTCTGCAAAAATCATTGATTCAGAGCTGAAACGGATCTTAGAGGCTATCTAGCCCAACTATTTTTCTTTTACAGGTGAGGAAAGTGAAACCCAAAGTGGGGAGGTGTCTAGCCCCAAATCCTATGAGTAGTAAGTACCAGAAACAAAATTCAAATCCAAATTCTCTGACTCAAAGTATTCTTTCAACTGTATCCCACAGGGAAGTCTGAAGTCACTTTTGACATCTGGTCTTTGGTGGTTCATCATATAGTAATTTACTTCAGGAATTTATTTTTGGTTTGAAGATCTATATCAACCTCAAAAGTCTTTGATGGTTTTGGTTGCCTTTCTAGAAAATGGATTGTTTCAAAAGTTATGACAGACTAGCTCAGGGCAGCCTCTAACAGAAGGCTCCTCAGAGCTTTCCCTTTGATGACTTTCCCATGCTTTCCTCCCCATGGAAGACTTTTCCTTCTTAGACTGACCTTGGAATGAAGACCTTTCTTTTTTTTAAAGCTTTTCTTTGGTTTTATACCTCTATAACACATGATGACCTATTCAAAGTACAACATTAGGTAGAAATGGAAAGGATGATTGGGATTATCTCAGCCAAATTCCTTATTTTAAAGATCAGGCAACTCTGGCTCCAAGAAGTTAATTAAATGCCTGCTAAGGTCACCCTCTAGATCAGTAACAAAACTGGGAATAGAATCTGGAGTGGTTTCCTTTCCATGACAATGTTAAATCCCTAAATTACCTCACAGTCATAAAACTTGGTCAATAACTACAGCTTGACTTGTTTGAACATCTAGTTGATGCTTAACAGTTACAACCTAGAGCACTTCCAGTTTAAAACCGCAGATTCCAGGCACATTCCATCCTTTTCTACTTCCTATAGTCCCTCTGATTTGGATTTAATCATCAACTTTTTGCTTCTTTTTTTTTTTTCCTAAGGACCCTCCATTTTTTTTAACAACCTGCTTCCTTCTCCTCTCTCATACTAATTATATTCAGCCACTTTATGATATTCAACCCTGAAATGAATATTGCTATAGTCCACCTTTAATATCTGATAGCTTGGTCAAACTGAGAGTGAGTGAAATAGGATATGGTGCTTAATGCCAATATCTCTGATCTGGAACGGGATCCATAACCAAGCAACTGGCACCCCAAGGACTCCAGAAATGATGACAGTAGTTGAGAATGTGGAGAAGTGTGTTAAAGGGAAGAGTTTTTGTTATCAATGAAAAAAACTACTTTTCATTCATTCTTTTGATGATTTCCAACAGGCATATATTAAATACCCCAATGTAAAGAATCAAAAGTGTTGGAGAGAGATATAAATGAGAAAATAACTCATTATCTCTTGAAACATACAGCCTAGGAAGAGAGATGTAACCCACATAAACATATGCCACCTCCCCACATGCTACAAATAAACAATACCAGAACATGATAGGAGAAAAATTGTAAAATGTGAGAACTGAGAAAATAAATGTCACTTCTAATTAGAAAAATTAGGAAAGACTTCATGGAGGAAGAGGCATCTGAACTAGGATTTAAAGAATGGGTAGAATTTCAAAAGATGGAGATGGGGAGGGTTTTTCTAGCAAAAGAAAATGACCCAAACACATAAAAAGGGCTAAGAAAGTGCTATATACACAGCACAGTCTGTATGTAGAATCATGGGAAATGGTGTGACATATAGAAAATGAGGAGGCAGCTAGATTATATAGAACTTTGAATACCAGACTTGGTAATGAGGTATTTTATTCTTTAAACAATGGGAGATAATTGCAGGGCTTTGAGCAGGGGAGTGATATGACCACATCTTTGTATACAAAGATTAATCTGAGATTTATATAAAGGATGAATAGGACAGGGGTGAGATTGAAGCCTGGGACACCAATGTGGAAAGCTGTCCTGATGGATCTCAGTGAGGGCCAATATTAAGATGGTAGCAGTTGGAATGGAAATGAGGTGAGAGATATGAAAGATCTTGTTGGGGGTAGAATTAACAGGGCTTGGTAGCTGAATGGATATGAAAGAGTTACTATATCATTTTATGGGAATGGTGCTGCTACTGGCAGAAATAAGAAAGTTAAATGGAGTATCACATTTTTGAAGGATAAAATGACAAGCATATTTTAAGATGTGTAATCTATGAAAAAAAATCTAAGTGAAAATATTCACTAGGTAGTTAGAAATATGGACCTGAGAAGATTAAAAAAGAATTCTAGGAAGTGAAATACATATGAGCAAAAGTACTAATGTGGGAGTAACTATTGCGTGTACAAGGTAGAGTAAAATATTTAAGTTCATATTGGAGAGTAGTGGAGAATAAGATGGTATAATTAAAATACAGCTAAGTCATGGAGAGTTTTGAATGTCAGGATGGGAAGACTTGGTTCAACAGTTAGAAGCTATTGCAAGGGAAAGTGATATGAAAACAGTGATCTCTTTTGAGGAATATTAATCTGTCAAAAGAAAGATTGGAATGGGGGAGATAATGGAAGTAGTAGTTAGTAATCTAGGCATAAAATGAGAATATAGAATAGGGAGTCAACCATATAAATGAAGAGTAAGAGATGAGTGAAGATTTTGAAGGAAGAATTAATAGCCCTGGTGACAGATAGAAAATCTCCACAACAACCCTAGGAGTTGGGTGTTATTATTGTCCCCATTTTGCCAATAAGAAAACTGAGGTCAACAGAGAGTATGTGATTTGCCCAGGGTAACACAGCTTGGAAGTGTCTGAGGCTAGATTTGCTCTCAGGTCCTGACTCCAGGACCAGTGCTTTATCTACAGAACCTGCTAGCTTCCTCACCAGATATTCCTTTTTGTAAATGAGATTGTGATGAATGCTTTGAGCTCCTGCACACTATAGAGTCTCTGTAATGATATTTATAATTACAGTACTCAAAAGAATTCAGTCTAACTAACCACACAGGAAAAACCAGCGAAGAGCAATGCCTGTTGTCTAGAATATGATTTGCAATAGGATGGACAGCTTATACAGCTGGTCCATCAGTAAATATATATATCAGGTGTACACTATAGACAGATAATGAGATGGGACCAAAAGTGAACAGAAGAAAGAGAGCAGATGGAACTACATTTGGGAAATTGTAACCTGCTTTCAAAGACCCCTGAAACAAAGCCCCAACTTTTCATCACCAATATTCTTCCAGTGACACAATATGGCTGTAAACTGTGGAACAATACATCCTCCAAGGAATCAAAATTGCCAGTCACTCAAAAAACAAGGAAGAAATCCACAGTGGGCATAAATTGGGTTCAATATGTTGTCAGTGAAAAATTTCTTACTAATGACCTAAAAAGGAAGTGGGCTGGTCATGAATTGAAAATGAGGGTGTCCACACAATGTCAAGAGACTTAAGGAAGCCTGATAGCATGTTTTATGAAATCTCTGCATAGGACTTATGGGAAGTCATGGATGAGAGATGTGCTTTTAGAGTACCCACAGAGGTGAGATCATGGATCCCCTGGGGTAGTAGAACATTGAATAAAGGTTCTGGGTTACATTTGAGTTGATAATCTGAGAGGAAGGGCTCTGTATTTCCAGTCCTTCCCTTCCGACCTTCCCTTGAAGAAGAAAATAAGGCATTTAGAGCTCAATTACGGAAATGCTCTCAATTTTCCAAAAGAAAATAAAGAGAAATCCTAAGTAAAAATCATTTTCTTGCCAAATGTCCTTGGCTATTATGATAACATTATTCCAATATTACTTATTTCAGACTTTTGATAGCTCTTCTGACTTTACATAGCCATTTTGTCTACTGTAGCAGTAATAAAGCATTGTAAATAGCCAAGAAGAAAATGGGAGAGGGACTAGTAAAGAGGATTTTTAATGATGGGAAGATCTGTTTTCTAACTTCATAACCAAGGATTTCTATTAGACTTGTCTGGCTCTCATTCCAGGTCAGATATGAAACCTATAAGAACAGACTCAGAGAGTGCATTTGCCTTAGAGAGCATACTATACACATAGTCGAGGTAGGAAGTTGGGATAAATGACCCCATTAAGTCTCTTGAAGGTCTATGATTCCCCCTAATAACCTTGGGCAAGAGAAGAATAGAGAGAATGTATTTCCCAGTTGTATAGATAAGAAAATGGAATCCAGGGGAAGTGAGTTAGCTCAATGACCTTGTGGCTGAATTGGGAATGGGTTTTTTTAATTAAAGTTTACAAAAAGAGAATGGTCATTGTGGAAGGTGTACACATTTATACTAGGATCCCAAGGACTCCCTTGAAAGCATTTCAAAATGCCATAGGCACCTAGTATGGAGGGAAACCACACACTAGAAACCATGATATGAGAAGATGGATCGAAGAAGCTGAGGATGTTTAGTCTAGCGAACAGAATAGTTAAAATTGTTGTCTTCAGAGAATTGAAAGGTGATTAACTCAATTCCATTCATTCCACAGACACTGAGTTTAAACTAGATACAAGACATGAAGAGACAAAGGAAAAAAACATGGAAGGATTCATGAAATCAAAAAGCTTATATCTGATTATACCTCTGGTAGAACAAAAACAGAGATAAGTGTTTTACAAGGTAAGGAGTAAAGAGGGGAATGGGAGAAATCAGAAGTACCCAAAAATAGTTTGAGGAAAGAGAAAATGATAATTCAGGTCACCAGGAAAGGTGTTCTGGAAGAGTTAAGGACTTGAGAGCCATAAAGGAAGATAAAGATAAAGATTTTTAGATGATGAAGTGGGGAGGGAACACATTCCATGGATGTACAAATAGAATAAGACAGGAGATAGAATGTTAAGCTCAGTTCATGGCCATCAGTCCAGTTTGATTACATTGTAGGGTATGTGAAAAGGACTAATAGAAAATGAGGAAGGAACAGTAAAAATTTCTTTGACTGGCATTCAAAACTTCATAACTCAGTCTTCCCCTACCTTGATAGTCTTATATTTTACTCCCCAACACTTATTCTTTGATCCAATACAATGGCTTCCCAGATGTTTCATGTACTGCATCCCTCAATTCCAGGCATCTTCTCTGATTGTTCTCCATGTTTGGAGTGTTCTCCCTCCTCTGCTCAGCCAGCTGACCTTCGTGGCTTCCTTTAAATGCCAACTAAAATCCCACCTTTTATTGGAAGCTTCCAACAATCCTTCCTAATTCTAACACATTCTCTCTGCTAATTATTTCCTATTTATCTTATAAATAGCTTCATTTATATATATTTGTTTTATGGTTTCTCTCCAGCTAAATTATAAACTTGAGAGCAGAAATTCTCTTTTGCCTCTCCTGTATCCTTAGTGCTTAACACAGCAACAGGCACATTGTATGTACTTAATAAATGATTATTGATTGATAGCAAATTAGGTTAGAAATATTTAACATATACATATACACACTGGTCTGCAAAAACCTTAAAGAGCAATGACAATTTTTCTGCTGTTGGTATTGATGCTTCATTCTTTTATTTTGTTAAATAGAATTTATATAAAAGAAGTCCTGGGACAAAATGATTTTGATTTTTAATGTTAAGCAGATTATTGCACAGGTGGGTATAATAAATGCTTTTTGTAGTTCAATGAAAGTATTAAGATGTAAACTTATTTTTGGGTAGGTTTACTTAAATCACCTCTAGTGAAGACAGAATGAATGGGATAATCTGTACTTCATCCTAGTCCAATGATTAGGATTTTTCCACTACTATTTAAAATGAAGATGATGGCCTTGAGGAGTTTGGACAATAACTGGGGCCTGTGATAGAATCAGTCAATGAAGAATAAAATGATTGGTATTCCTATCTAAGAGAATTAAGATTTACTCTGCTTGGTTGAGTTAGCAAAAATAAGAACAGTAGGTTAAAGAAAGTTAGAGAAAGATAGTGAGAGTTCATTTCATTATAAGGAAGGGCTTTCTAACAATTAGCTTTTTTCCCCCAAAGATGATGTTCAAGTGAAGATTGGATGACTGTTTGATGGAGTTTTTGTAGAGCGGATTATTGCCTGGGTATTAGTTAGACAAGATGACTTCTAAGGTCCTTTATACCTCTAAGCTTCAATGATTCTGTGAATGAAAATGGGAAAGGAATGTTGAGGGGATCTCAAAGGAGAAAGGGAAGCCAAATACTAAGCAAAGAAGTTTGAATGTTGGCTAGAACCAGAAACACAATCATCAAAGGACGAGGAATAAAAGTATTATAAAGAGAGATAAGAGGTAACTTGTACCAGGTAAGTCAGAGCACTATTACCCCTTCCTCTTAGACCTGATTAATATTATTCAGTACCCTAAACCTTCTCTACTTCCCACTTCCAAGATCACAAGTCCCTGCATCAATCACATGGAGAAGCAATGCCTGGGGGGAAGGGGCCAGCTATCCCCAATTGTTGAGCAACTGCCACTCATCGGAGAGGTAAGTAGCCTGGCTGAAGTATCAATGAACCCTGAGGGAAGAACAGGAGGTGACGTGTGTCACATAAATGAAACTACCACTACCATCTCCCCTCAAACTCTGATGAAGTAGCCAAGGATCCCAACATCAAGAATACTGGGAACATTAATGAGCCTCCAGACTAAATGTCCTGTTTCCATTTTGATCTCTACAGATGCTACTGAAGGATGCTATCACAGGGGAGAAGTGGCCTACCTTCCCTAGCAAAGACCAACTGCTGGCAAACTGCCAGTGATGGATAGGTAAGCCAGAACTTAGAGAGAGAGAGAGAGAGAGAGAGAGAGAGAGAGAGAGAGAGAGAAAGAAAAGTGAGAGAGAGAGAGAGAGAGAGAGAGAGAGAGAGAGAGAGGCAGCACTCCTTGGGCCACCAGTCTTGCTTCCATCCTAACTCCCAAATCATCATCATGGAGAGCAAGTTCCATGGAGATGGGGCTGACAACTGCTTATGCAGATGTTGTGGACATAGCTACTAAAGATTCAGAAAAGAATGCTCCCCCCCCCCGAAAGTCCTTGGGATTGCCAAATCCCAAGGTTCTACCTCAGAAACAAATACATTTTTATTAGTAGAAAGGACACTAGAGATAATGTTTTGTCACTATAGTCAAAAGACCATGGAACATAAAATCTTTTAAATGTGTTGTCTTTTCTTTAGAATATGAACTCCTTTAAGGAAGAAACTGTTTTAAATTTTTTCTTTGTATCTCCAACATTTAGCACAATGCTTTGCACATAGTAAGTGCGTAATAAATGCCTTTTCATTCATTTGTTCATTCATTCATACAGAATCACTGAATTTGGGAGTTAGAGGAGACCTGGATGGCCATCTAGTTAAATTTACATCGAAAAGAATCCCTAATAGAAAAAACATGACAGGTATTTATTCAGCCCCTCCTTGAAGATTTTCAGTGAGAAAAATGAAACCAAACTGCCACCTCTTGCCTAAGTCCTCAAAGGTAAGAAGGAGTGTGAAGATTTACTTTTATGGCCTCTATTCCTATAAAAAAAAACCGTTCTCAAAGCGATTTTGCCCTGCTGTTCAATGGGAGGATTTTGCCCTCTCTGAACTCACTTTGGGACACTGAGGATATGGTTCGACAAGGATGCAGTCCCAGTTGCATTTTCCACCTAATACAGTCCCTAGAATTGTTGATCACTGTGAACTATACCTTAGCATTAGATTCAGGGTCACCTTCTTGCCATCCCCTCTACCATAATAGAGAAGTGAAAAACCAACTAGATGCTCTCACTTATTGACATTCTTCTTGTTCTTCTCTTCATTCTTTCTTCTTCTTCTTCTTCTTCTTCTTCTTCTTCTTCTTCTTCTTCTTCTTCTTCTTCTTCTTTCTTCTTCTTTCTTCTTTCTTCTTTCTTCTTTCTTCTTTCTTTTGCTAGATCACTCTCCTTTTCTCTATGTAACCAGCTTAGACCTGAGAGTACAGCTCAAAGGTAACTTGCCTTTTCTTCAGCTGGTTCAGCATTACTGCAGCAACTCTCCATGGTACTTAGACTTTCCTAATGAGAGGAGAATCAGCTCTTAAAGCCTCAGTTAACATGTATGCAGATGGGAGCTTGGGGGAATATTTCTTTAAACGGTGCTCTCCATGAATCCCCATCACCTTTCATATTTATTAAGAAGTGCCCCCTCTCTGTCCTCAGATGTGGGATTCACTAGTTCCACTGTGAATCCTGAGTCCCCAGTGCCCTCAGGGAAAGCAAATTAGTCTCTCTTATAATTAAGTGATTCAAATAAAGGCTTGATTTAGATTTAATAAAAAAAGTTATTCCAAGTCAAACAGATTGCAATTGATTATTAAGAATGGAATTACCAAAGTTCAACAACTGTTATAGAAAAGTATCTTATTTCTGAGTTGCTGAACCTCAATAAATACTATTTTAATAATTAATTAAAGTTTAATTAATGCATGATAACAGTCTCAAGTTGAAACATCTTTTCAGGATGATCTGGGATGGATGGGGGAGGGGATCTCACAAGCTAAATGAATGTCATGATGGGGATAGCAAGGATTTCCATTACATTCGTTGAGCATTTATTAAATGTCTGCTATAGCCCAGGCACAATGCTAGATACTGAAGATAAAAGACAAAAAAATGAACAATCCTTGCTCTTAAGGAGATTACCTACTTACTTGAGGGACAATTCTGAATTCTAAATGCTCATTCCTTGAGCAGTTAGGGGGTGTTGATGACTTTACCACTTTGGTCTATAGGCACTAGAGGGAGAATGTCATAAACTATAACACCAAAAAATAATGATGCTAAGGAGAGCTGTAGGTTTTTTAGTTAATTTAGTTTTTATATATAGTAAATAGGAGAAACAGTGTGGTATAATGGGTAGAACTGGACTCAAAACCAGGAAGCTCTGGATTCAAGTCTTACCTCTGACATATATTGGCTAAATTACACTGAGCACTTTATCTAGACAGATTAAGAAACCCTGCATACTTCATTGTACAGTCTTTGTTATAAGTCAGCCAAACAGTAGTCCTCTTTATGCTACTTTCTTTTAAATCAGGAAGGATGGAAGGAAAGGACTAATTAGGAGAGCCTTGGTACAACTACACCAAAAGCAACTACTTTTTCTCTGATGAGTTGAAGAATTTATTTGAATGTGAATTTTCTGCAACAGTTAAAACAGTTGTTGTAACGTGAGAGGAATTGTGCATCTTAAATAGGGAGGTATATATATATATGTGTGTGTGTGTGTGTGTGCATGTGCATGTACGTGTGTGTGTGTGTGTGTGTGTGTGTGCACTTGTGCATGTGCTTGCTAAGGGCTATCCCTATGAAAGCAATTCTCAAGAACTAGGGAGTATTGGGCTGATTATTTTTCAGTAAGCCAGCTTACTGGCTCAGTGCTTGGAGGGATCTACAGCTCCTTAGAGCCCCCTCTGCTGTCTGATTGATGCTGTGACAGTCAAACAGATTTGTGGTTTAACATACCCCACCTCAACATCCAACCTCTTCCCCATTTCTGGAAGAAATAATACTCGTTTAGTTCTGAGAGCCCGAGGGAATGGATCCTATGACCTCTGTCCAGCAGGCCAGGCCAATCACCGTCCTACTGAGCTAAGAGCAGAGCTTTCAGAGTTGATTCCGTTGGAATATATGGGAAGATATGTGACTTTGGGAGCATGATCCTGTTCCCTCCTCTCTCCTCCCACCCAAACAAAAATCAGGATATCATAACATTTATACTTCTCAGAGTGATTTAACTGGCTGCTCTCTGGAATAGTGTGATTCTGTGACACATATAGAATTAACTTACTCAGAATCAGAATGGACCTTAGTTGGTCATGTAGAGGGCCAGATGAAGAAGTGGAGCCCAAGAACTTAGGTATTCACCCAGGGTCATGCAGATTGTAAGTATTAAAGACAGGATTTAAGTCAAGATAACCCAGACTCCAAAGGTAGAGCTCTTTTTATTATCTTATGCTAAGGGGAATTAATACCTGATCAGGAAGGGTTTTTGAAATATGAGGAAAGTAGATTGCTTAGAAAATTTTAAGATATAAGGGACTTTGGTGATTATGATGTCTAACCCTCTTATTTTACAGGTGAGGAAATTGAGGTTTTAAAAAGTGAAGTGACTTGCCCAAGATCATGCAGGTGATAAGTAGCAGAGCCAGTATTTCAACTAGGATCTTTTGGTTGAAGATTCAAGGCTCTTATACTCAATCTGCTTTTATATCATCCAGACAAAATTGACCAAAGCAAAATTAGCAACTAGAACTCTTGTGGTATCATAACCATTTAATCAACAAGCATTTATAAGTGCTTACCACATGCCAGACATTGGTCTAAGCACTGGGAATACAAGGCCAAAGTAATTTGTCCTCAAGAAGCTTACTTTCTACTATGGAATAACTCACTTTTATATAGTGCTTTTAGCGTTTACAGAATATTTTATAGACATTTCATTTAATCCGCATAAAATTCTGTAAAATAGGTGATTTTCTCATCCTCATTTGATAGAGGAAGAAATTAAGGCTCAGAGACATTTAAGTGACTTGTTAAGGATCACACAGCTAGGAAGTATTTGAGGAAGAATTTGAACCCAGCTCTTCCTAGCTCCAAATTAAGTTCTCTTTCCACATTACCTCTCACAGAGATGACACAGGGGCAAGATCATGGAATCACTGATTTATAGGAAAAATGGAGGCTCAGAGAAAGAAATGACTACTTCAGGGTCACAATGGTAGTAAGTAGCAGTTAATTTTAAGTGGAAATATTTCCAATCCTAATGGAAGGAGGGAGAGGGGAAGGATACAAATAGATAGACAGAGACAGACAGAGAGACAGACATAGATAGAAAGAGGGGGGTGGGAAATAGGGATAGAGACAGGCAGAGGAAGAGACAGAGAGATACAGAGATGGAAATAGATACAGAAAGAGAGAGAGAGAGAGAGAGAGAGAGAGAGAGAGAGAGAGAACCTAATAAGGTGAGTTATCTTGTTGATAATTTAAATTTTCATGAAGTATGAAAACTAATAAGAGAAATTGCTATTTCAGACAATTCTGACCAACTGCAAGAGCTGAAAGGGGAGGCAGAAGATATTAGGAGATAATGACCATGTGTTACAAAAAGGGCATGCTTTGCAGTATCTCATCATTAGTGTAGGATATTGTAGCGGTGATTTGTTTCAGGTAGAGATCAAACTAGATTCTTTATCCAACTACTGAGGTTCTCTTACAATAAAACAATCTCTTTGTAATTAAGATATCTAGACTTATGTCTGAAAGTATATATAGATTCCCTTATATGTACAATACCCATTCCCCTATGTGTGCATTATTGCTTCTCTCAAAAGCACATCATGCATCCTCAAGTGTTTATCTCCCCTTCTTCCCTTTCCTCTCCATGCCACCAAAATTTTCCCAGAAATGGGGAATATTTTTTCCCACATTAGCATCATTCCTCCTGAATATTGCAATAACTTTATATCTCCAGAAGATCAATTACTAATGTTAGTTTTCCTTTCAAATAGGGAAGGAAGACCATCCCAGGATGGAACTTCTGCTGTTTTTCAGACGTTTTTCCAAGGTACCTTTATATGATGATCTCCAAAAGAGGCATTCTGAACAACCCTAATGGGTGGGTCTCTGTTTCCTTCTCCCAAAGTCCCTTTTTAATGGGCCCCCCTCTAGCAATGTAGATGCTGTACAATTACCTGCTGCTGCTTTGACTGCCTAAGTTCTCAGCAGAGAAACCATGAGACTCCAATTACCTGGCTTAGCCCATGGTAGGGATTTCTTAGGACACTTTTTGCTTTGTCAGAATAGAAAGCACTTATTACTCTTCATGTGGAATGAGTTTCCAGTGACAGATTGCTGGCCACTTAGTTCTGTTGAAACCACGAATTCTGATTGCTTTGGTTTCCTCATATCCTCTCTTCCCCTCACCATTCCTTCTTGCCTTTTCCCCCTCCCTTCTTTTTTTTTTAATTTAATAAAATCATTTATTTCCTATTTTAAAAAAACCCTCTTTGTGCATCATTTAGGGTCGTTGAAACAATAAACAACATCAATGGTTATCAAAAGACATCAAAAGAATCAGGAGAGAAGATATAATCAAGGATATTCTGATAAACTTTTTACAAGGAGCTCGCCAGAAAACATATAGATAAAATATACATATATGTATATGACATTCTTTTAAATTTAATCTGTATTACTATTTATTTTTTTGCGCTCCCTTTATTTTTGGTTTTCTCTTTCCACTCTTATTTCTTCTGTCCTTTATGCTTCCTCTTTCTTGTATGTTATTCCTATAGGAATACCTATATTCAGAGTATACTCTGACTTTCTTTATGTTTCCTTCTACCTTTCACTACTTTTAGCTCAATTCTTCTCTTATCATTCCCTTTGCTTTTTTTTTTTAATAGTACAAAGTAAAGGATGTTATTGGTCAGTTCCAATGACACACAAGACATGTAGAATTGTGTCATCTATGGAAGATATCATCTTGGGGCAGCTCTAGGCCCAAAGTTCCTTTTTATTTAATAAAACTGAAGGGGGTTTCTTTTCCACAACGCATCTCACAGAACAAGAAACTGGACTTATCTCCTTCTGATGGAATCTATTGTGGCCAACATGTTTTAAGACTAGAAAAGGGTTTCTATGTTAGTAATGAACTAGTTCTATTGCAAGCACACTAACCTCTTGTTTTGGATTATATCTAACAAAGTTAGATATAAATCCCCCACAAGTCTTCCTTTGATGTCTTTTCATGACATACATGAAGGTGATGTGGAGTTTTTGAAGTTTGTGCCAGGGGAACACAAACTCTGGCAGGTCCTGACATATTGGGGGGAATCCTATATCAAATTAAATCAGCTATCCTGTGGACAGTTGGGCTAAATATAGAGAAACTCATTACAGATAGACTGACCATCTGTTGATGAATTATTTGCTCATGGAAACCCATGAAATAAAGAAAAATACAAAATGGCCGTTCATTTTGTGGACGGTCTCTCCAGTTTCTGCAATGATGGTAGAATGGTTTAAAAGTAGACAGAGCAAACTAAGAGTCTGTTTATAGACTACTCTGTAGATATTAAACTGTAAGCAACCTAATTCTGAGATTCTTATATGGTTATCAGTGATCAACTATGATATTAGAGAAACTGAATGATACTGATCTTGATATTCTCATTATAAATGAAACCAGAAGACAAATGTAAGTTACAAATAAAGGGAAAAATGGCTCACAAGTTCTTTTTGGACAGTCACAAAAGAGTTGACTTTATTGTATGGCAAAAGACTATAAGTAGCATCATTTTATGATACGTTTGATTATCTTAAACTTGCTTTTGATAAATGTTTATAAAAAGATCTCTATAAAGATAATTTCAGCTTATGGACAATATTAGTTGTAAAAGAGGAAGAGGTAGAGAAATTCTATAAAAAACTCTATTATCTTCTTTAAAGGAATGAGTGTTATACTTTAATACTCTGACATCAATGCAAAAGACGGTTGTGGAGGAGGATGGTGAAGAATATGTTAGAAGACATATTTTAGGTGAAAAAGAAAAGAGAGATCAAAGCCCTGTGGACTATAAAAAGACATGCCTATATATTATAACTACTTTCTTCAAGAAGAGAGTCAGGAGGCATCTAGTATAGAAAGCACTGAATAAAATTACAGAAAATGGAAATGCTTTAACAAATTTATATTCTGTCTATGCAGTCAGCTGATTCAGAAATGACTCCTACAAGCTATTTCTCATCTGTTAGAATAAATTCAAAGATCAAAATTAGTATCAAATTATTAGAAATAATGAAAAAGAAAAGATAAGATATGCAATTGAACTTACTCTAATCTGACCTACTTAAATAGATATAAGTATATTTAAATGAGCTGTTGTGCTGAAAAATTGAGAGTAGATAAAAGACCCGACATTGACATAATCTCTTGTCATTTCCTAAGGGAGTTTAACTGATCAATTGCCATAATGTGGAGACCAAAAGAGACTGAAATCTGCTTCAGCTAGCAAATACTTGATATCTTTACCAGGTAGAGAGCTATAGAAGCCAAGGGCAAAACAGATTTAGAATAAAAACCTATTTCTAAAACATTACCAATGGTAGAATATTATGAATGATATCAACTCAAAATGATATGAAACAGTCGAGAAAAAAACAGGTTTACAAAAATTCAGTCAGACTCTATTAAGCCAGTTCAGACTGAGTTCATTTAAAGATGAAACCGAAAGTAGAACAATAGACAAAATATTGAGATCTGTCAAGATTTTTATGACAAATTATTTTTTCTTATCAATGACAATGGAACCACCATATTTAGATTTTAATATAATAGTCTCAGATGTGTTGCCTAAGAAGTAGAAAGGGTATCTAAAGAAAATAAGATGGGAAAAGAAGCTAGACTAGACCAAGTATATACAGAGAAGCTCTTTTCTGGAGGCAACACACAAGTAGGTGTGTATGTGTGTGTGTGTGTGTGTGTGTGTGTGTGTGTGTGTATGTGTTTACATGTTGGTAGGAGGTTAAAAATTGATTTATCAAATTACTTAGGAAGTAAATATTTCAAAACACTGAGAAAATCCTTATTGTTACCAAGAAAGGCTATTGATAAGATATCAATAAGTAATGACCAATATGCATGTTCACTTTCTCATCTCTACAGAATCTTTATAAGAATATCTAGACAAAAAAGCATTCTTGATGAAAGGATGGGAAGGGAACAAAATATTATTCTGCTACAGAACACAATTTTAAAGGCTTGCAATTTATTGATTGCTTGTTGACTTACAAAAGTATTTTATTTGGTAGAGTACAAAGTTTCCTTAAATGTTTTCCCCTAACAAGATATATCTCATACATATCTTAAGATCATAATTATTGAAATGCATAATAACAGAGACAACTGTTCAGTGACTTTCTCATTATTCTTTTCAAATAAATCATAAAATAAGGACACTTGTTTACTATAGTGTTTGGTGAGTAGAGAATGGAGAATACATGGAGAATGTTTAGCATACATCCCAAGTCTAAAAGGGATTTTCTATAGATGGTGGGGTTCTCCAGATGTTATTGCTTGCAGATAGCATTTTCTTAATTGTACCAAACTTTAAAACATTGTAAATCTTTCTAAATGAGGTCCAAAATTACTCAAGAGTTTTGCTTAACTATCTAATAGTCAAAATATCTATATTTATATAATATATATACATACATATATATATATATATATATATATACTTGAATGAACAAACCATAGAATTGGGATATCGTTATATTTTTGTTGAAAAGATATTATGGATGGTCAGTAAGCCAAGGCCAGAACTAAATCTAAGATCTGGATTGCATTTGGGAATTTATGCAGTGTTTCTCATGACCTTAAAACTCTTCCTGTAAAAAAGTCCAGTTTCAGAAACACTGGCCTTCTTCAGATGATTTTGCATAACTGTAAGTCATATTATACCAGTATTCTCAAGAATGAAGATTGAGAGTTAACCAAAGGGCAATGGAGAAGCTCATGGTGATCATGGACAGCTGTACCATATTCTCCATGTACTGTTAGAGGTGGCCTAAGGGATATCATCAGAGAGATGTATGACCTAAAAAAGAGGGAGATAGCCATGTAGCAATAGAGAAGGACCACTGGTAAACAGAATTCTTTATAGGTATCCAGTGAAGTTATATGGAAAGGAAGGCTCTCTATAAAATGGGCAGACTTGTCTGTGAAGAACTTATGGGAAGCCATAGACAAGAGTTGAACTTTCTCTAGTTTTGTCTACTTTTTGGAATTGCTACCAGTGCTTACATCCTCCCTGGATCAGAATGACTGGATGGACTGTGACTTGGGTTATTGAAGAGAATGCTCACTTTGATAAGGTCACAGATCTATCAATGATATAGCATGGAGTTGGAGATATTCATGGGATTTATCCTTTGATCTAGTGACTATCTACATTGCTCTAGAGAAAGAATAGAGAACAGTAGTCTGTGCCTTCTCATCACCTACCCTCTACATCTGTCTTTTGGTGGGAGAAAAGACACAAATAATTAGCTTTTTCTAAGCCCTTGGATAAAGTGAGCTCATATTTGCTTCTGGATTATTCCAATATCAAAATGACCTATCTATGGGTCGGCTTCTGATTTCAGAAGCAAGTTGTAAGAGAGTGTTCTATCTCTATGGGGCAGTTGGCAGCTAAATATCACATGAACTTACTGGCATGAACTTAAAAGAAAGAAATAATTTCTGCAAATGGAGACAAAGAAGTTTTCTACAATGGCTGGAAGAAAAACTGTAGGCTTCTCAAAGAAGTGCAGTGTGGGAATACAGGGAGAGAGGGACCACTGTGCAGATCAAAAATGGGAGAGGAGGGACAGAGAAAATGAGAAAAGATTCATCTGAAGAGGAGAGAAACAGAATGAGGGGAGAGAAAGACAAGGAAAGGGAGGATATAAGCACTGGTAGCAATTCCAAAAAGTGGACAAAACAAGAGAAAGATACAACACACACACATACACACACACACACATACACAAAGAGAGAGATACACACAAAGCAGAGACAGACACACACAGAGATAAAGACAAATAAATACAGACAGACAGACACAGACACATATACACAGAGAGAGAGAGAGGGCGGGGGGAGGGAGAAAGGAAAAGGAAAGGAAGGAGGGAAGGAGAAAGAGAGAGAATCTCCATAATAAGCAGTGATGAAGTCAGTGATAGAGTGACTACTGTTCCCCAGTAAAATGTACAAAAAAGAGCTTTTTGCTATTCTAGAGGATACAAGTGGAATCTGCATTGTTATTGACCCAAGAAAATGACTCTCTGACTATTGTGGAACAAGATTTATATTTAGAGACTATCCTCCTTAATACAGAAAATTGCAAATGCTTTGAAGAAGAAAATAAAGGGGGAGGCAGGAGTGAAAAGAGAAGTGGAGAAGTAGGAAAAGAGGGATAAAGCAAGGTAGAAGAATGAAGGAGAAAAGGAAAGATG
Source organism: Sarcophilus harrisii (assembly GCF_902635505.1). Classification (NCBI taxonomy): domain Eukaryota; kingdom Metazoa; phylum Chordata; class Mammalia; order Dasyuromorphia; family Dasyuridae; genus Sarcophilus; species Sarcophilus harrisii. Next base: position 458,566,135 of record NC_045428.1, on the reverse strand, counting down.
AAGAGTGGTAGGAGGAGGATTATAGGGGTAAGATACAGGGAAGAAGAAATAGTGAAGAGGATGTTAGAATGAGGAAAAAATGGAAATAGAATTGGAAAAGAAATGAGTCAGATTTCAAATATTTCAAGATTTGTTCTTATCTGGAATGATAAACAATTACCAATATTTGTTGACATCTAGGCAGCTCATTCAAGCTAATACTAATCATAGGATCATGAATTTAAAACTGAAAAAAAAAAAAACCTTAGACAGTATCTAGTACAGCCTTCTCCTTTTACAGAAGAGGAAAAAAGGTACAATGACATAAAGTGACTTAAAATGCTGCATATTATAAAAATTTCTAATCAGAATGTCTGTAAAATGAGTTAATTGGGTGGTTTAGTTGTCACCCAATATGGTGACATCCTTAATAGGTAACCTGAAGTCTAAATAGAAATCTTTATTTATTAGAATTATTTATTTATTATAATCCCACTAAGGCTACAAAATCCAATCCAACATGCATTTATTATGTGTCAACTATGTACAGAGGAGTGTTGTAGGTTCTGGGGATATGATGAAAAAGGGACAAATAGTCCCTGAACTAAAGGAGTTTATGGCCTATCAAGAATATATACCTCATATAAAGAGATAGTATATACATGATTATTCAGTGGAAAGGATGGTAAGACTGGAGTCAATGGGCCTGGGTCCTAATTTCACTTCTGATATGTACTACCTATGGTAATTTAACTAATTTCTCTGAATCTCAGTTTCCTCATCTGTAAAATGAGGGCTTGGATTAAATGACCTCTTTTAGGAACTTTTTGAATTCTTTGAGTTCCCTTTTAGATATAACTCTGGGATCCTATGGTAATTTTTAAAAATTTAGTTTATAAAATAAAACAAGCCATTTCCTTAACACAGTAGAATGAAAAAAAGATGATTGTACATGAAATTGCAAATATATTATGTACAACTTGCTATTCCTGTTAAATATATAATAAAGATATCCTTGGAAGTTTCTTTTTTTCTTCCTTTTTTTTCTACACTCCCTCCTACCCTTAGAGATGACTGCCATCAGACAGGCCTGTGTATAAAATAATTCTATACATACTTCTATTTATCAGTTCTTATTTTGGATGAAGAGAGTGTCTTTCTTCATATCATGATAATTTGATGAAGGAGCAAGGAGCAAGAGATCTGAAAAGACTCCTCCCGCCCATAAAGGATGATCAATGAACCGATCCTTAGAGGAAGCAAGTGGTTCTAAGAGGCAGTAGTGAGGATAAAGTATACTCCAAGCACCCAAGGACTGCCTATGTAAAGGTGAGGAGGGGAAGGTGGGAGATGGAGACTTGCTTTTACTGAGGCTTAGGATGTGGGAAGATGAGTAATGTGAAGTAGGCTTGGAAAAAGAGTTCAGAGCCAGATTGGGATGGATTCTAAATGCTAACTTGAGGAGTTTTCATTTTATCCTTTAAGTAATAGAGAACCACTAAAATCTAGCCTCAGGGGCAACTGGATGGAGCAGTGGTTAGAGCAGTCAGGAGGACCTGAGATCTAGCCTCAGTGAGGAGAGGTGGGGCAGAAGCTAAGGGGAGATCCCTAAAGCCCAAGGCTGGTTAGGTCCTTTTCTGGTTCAAGGAGGGGTTAAAGGACCCACTATTGCCTCTAGGATAAAACAATAACCTCTCTATTATTCAAAGACCTTCACAGTCTTGCTCCAAGCTATCTTTCCAGGCTAATTACACATTACTCTCCATGTTCCAGTTAGACTGGCCTGTACGTGACATTTACCTGATTCCATACCTTTGTATGGGCAGCCTTCTAGTTTGGAGTGTTCTTTTTCTTCATCTCCCCATCTTGGAAACCTGACTCAGTTAAGTCCCAGTGTAAGTACCAACTTATACAAGAGTACTTTCCTTACTGGTTCTCTCTCTCTCTCTCTCTCTCTCTCTCTCTCTCTCTCTCTCTCTCTCTCTCTCTTTGTTTCTCCATCTCTCTTTCCTCTGTGCGTATCTGTCTGTCTGTCTCTATCTCTCTCTGTTTTTTCCATCTCTCTTTTCTCTCTCTCTCTCTGTGTCTATCTCTCTCTGTTTCTCCATATCTTTTTTCTCCCTGTCTGTGTGTCTGTCTCTCTGTTTCTCCATCTCTTTCTCTCTCTATTTTTCTCCTTCTCTTTATGTGTCCGTCTCTATCTCTCTTTCCTCTATGTCTGACGTGTCTCTCTCATTTTGTCTACTTCTGGAATTCCCACCAGGGCTTACATCTTCCCTTTCCCTATCTACATTTATGGGTTCTATCCTCCTTCTTAATCAGGATATAAGCTTGCAGCACAGGAATGATTTCATTTTTGTTTCTGTATCCCTATCTCCCAGCACACATTCTGGCACACAGTAGACACTTAATAAGATTTTTATCACAATCAGTGGAATCTCTTCCTAAAGCCCCCAAACTCTACCACAAACTCTAGCCTTTTCTGTCTGGGAGTTCAGGGCCAGCTCTAGTAACCACCCCCTCAGCCCCACTAAGCCATCAGCTCCTGTCCATTCTATTTTTCATTTCAAGCCACAGCCCTCCAGTCTTCCATTGCTATTGGAAGCAGCAAAGTTATTTTTCACTGAGCCTCAGCATCTGAACTTAATAGCATGCTGTAATGCCACCCTGTGCTGATACGTGGCATATTTAATATCCATCTTTCTTAGAAATAACAGCATTCAGAAATTAGAAGGGACTTTAGCAGTGAAATAATTAATGTGGATAACCATCATAAACGCCACAAATGGAACAAACACCGACGGCAGTGAATCGTGATTGCTAATATGCTAACTTGCTTTGACAGAACTTAAGAAATTTTCCTCCAGAGATTTAGGGATGGAAGTTAAAGAGCCTCCTTCCTCATGACAAGAGATCAGCTTTTCTGGGTCAGGGATGCACTGATCTTCTACCTGTTTGGAGGTAGTTGCAATAGCTATGGTTAATAGGATTTCCTTTTCCCTCCCTCCCTAACTGGGGCCTCTTTCCCTCCCTGTCTGCCCCTAGGCTGCCATCTGTCAGGAGCCAAGCTGCATCCAGCCTGATTTCTTGTACCCTGCCTCTGGCTTAGGAGGCACAGGGCCATACCCAACTCAAATCCTGGGCCCTAGTAAGGCCCCAGGGGAGTGAGGGGGGAGCTTCCAGACTGGGGTCTGTGAGAAGGCTTGCTGGGCTCAGCTCAGCAAGATGTTGCTCTTTGAAGATTGTAAAGCATAAAGGGAGAGGGTGGGGTAAGAGAATCCAGCCTCTAAAGGCAGAATAGAAATGAAACATAAGCACAAATATGCAGGAGGATCCAGGAAAAAAATAAGGGGAGGCCATCATTACCAGGGGTTCAGGAGGGGAAGCTGGGGTGGGGAGACCCACATTTCTCCATTTAAGCAGGCTGCTCACTTATTGGCTCTGACCCCAGGCCCCGAGGGCCTTTGAGAGTCCAAGCACAAGGCCAAATTAGATGAGTGACCGCTTTTCTCAGTGCAATCCCAGTAGATGCAACTAAATAAATGCAGGGAAAAGGGGACAATAACCCTATGAGAAAAGCCTGAATCCAAAATGGGATTCAACATCCTAGTTTTTAGGTGTCATAGGGAGGGATTCATGTCCTGTCAGCCAACTGAGCCACGCTGAGAGAGGGAGAAGGGGTGGGGGGAAGCACAGCTCAGCTCTTGCTTAGAAAGGCTATAGTTTCCTGCAAATGGGGTTTCTTATCCCCTGGATAACAATGAATGGACCTGGCTTTGAGGGCTCCAAAAAGTCATCTCTTTTCAAAATCCGTCTGAACAGGATTTTAAAATGGCAATGGAAAAACCAGATACCAAGGAAATATGCAAAACAGAAAGGTGCAGAAAAAAAAAATCAAATGAAGGTGGCTTAGCTGTACCAGATCTAAAATTATATTATAGAGCAGCAGTTACCAAAACCATTTGGTATTGGCTAAGGAATAGATTAGTTGATCAGTGGAATAGGTTAGGTTCAAGGGATAAAACAATCAACAAATATAGCAACCTAGTCTTTGACAAACCCAAAGACCCCAGCTTTTGGGATAAGAACTTACTGTTTGATAAAAATTGCTGGGAAAATTGGAAACTAATATGGCAGAAACTAGGCATTGATCCACACTTAACACTGTACACCAAGATAAGGTCAAAATTGGTTCATGACCTAGGCATAAAGAATGAAATTATTAATAAATTAGAGGAACACAGGATAGTTTACCTCTCAGACCTGTGGAAGGGGATGGACTTTATGACCAAAGCAGAACTAGAGATCATCACTGATTACAAAATAGAAAATTTCGATTATACCAAACTGAAAAGTTTTTGTACAAACAAAACTAATGCAGACAAGATTAGAAGGGAAGCAATAAACTGGGAAAATATTTTTACAGTCAAAGGTTCTGATAAAGGCCTCATTTCCAAAATATATAGAGAATTAACTCTAATTTATAAAAAATCAAGCCATTCTCCAATTGAAAAATGGTCAAAGGATATGAACAGACAATTCTCAGATGAAGAAATTGAAACTATTTCTAGTCATATGAAAAGATGCTCCAAGTCATTATTAATCAGAGAAATGCAAATTAAGACAACTCTAAGATACCACTACACACCTGTCAGATTGGCTAAGATGACAGGAAAAAATAATGATGATTGTTGGAGGGGATGCGGGAAAACTGGGACATTGATGCATTGTTGGTGGAGTTGTGAACGAATCCAACCATTTTGGAGAGTAGTTTGGAACTATGCTCAAAAAGTTATCAAACTGTGCATACCCTTTGATCCAGCAGTGTTACTACTGGGATTATATCCCAAAGAGATTATAAAGAAGGGAAAGGGACCTGTATGTGCACGAATGTTTGTGGCAGCCCTTTTTGTAGTGGCCAGAAACTGGAAACTGAATGGATGTCCCTCAGTTGGAGAATGGCTGAATAAATTGTGGTATATGAATACTATGGAATATTACTGTTCTGTAAGAAATGACCAACAGGATGATTTCAGAAAGGCCTGGAGAGACTTTACACGAACTGATGCTGAGTGAAATGAGCAGAACCAGGAGATCGTTATATACTTCAACAACAATATTATATGATGACCAGTTCTGATGGACCTGGACATCCTCAGCAACGAGATCAATCAAATCATTTCCAATGGAGCAGTAATGAACTGAACCAGCTACGCCTAGAGAAAGAACTCTGGGAGATGACTAAAAACCATTACATTGAATTCCCAATCCCTATATCTATGCCCACCTGCATTTTTGATTTCCTTCACAAGCTAATTGTACAATATTTCAGCGTCTGATTCTTTTTGTACAGCAAAATAACGTTTTGGTCATGTATACTTATTGTGTATCTAATTTATATTTTAATGTATTTAACATCTACTGGTCATCCTGCCATCTAGGGGAGGGGGTGGGGGGGTAAGAGGTGAAAAATTGGAACAAGAGGTTTGGCAATTGTTAATGTTGTAAAGTTATCCATGCATATAACCTGTAAATAAAAGGCTATTAAATAAAAAAAAAACAGAAAGGTGCAGCTAAGGAAATAAAAATTCTGTAGGTGAGATAGAAGAGAACAGGAAATCATTCCTGGTTTAGATCTAAACTGACTGAAATCTGAGGCCCTGCCCACACCGAGGCCAAAAAATGCCGCCCAGGCTCATTAGTCAATTCCAAAGGGGTTTGAAACCAATTTAAGGACCAAGAAGCTAAATTGGATCTTCCTGCCTGGCTCTTCAGCTCTGACACTAAGGTCTTTTGGAGGGAAGGATGGGCTGCCTGGAATTGTATGTGCTCTGGACAGTGACGGAGACACATTGGACATCGAGTAATACAGTGTGGAAGCAAGCATCCCTAAGAGAAATCCATTAACACGTTGCAAGGTCACAGCCCTCTGGTCTGCTGACTCCCTGCTAACCAGGCCAACCTTGCGGGACAGATGGAAGTAGGGATAGAGTTCTGTGAATCAGATAGGGGTGTGAGTTTACATCCAGAATGGAGGTCCTTTGATATTTTCCCGATTTCCTTTTATTTGAGGACTAGAGACTAATGCTGTCTTCATTATCATGAATTCTCATGGCCATGATGGAAGGACAGCCAACCTGTGGGGCAATGTGGATTAAGTTTTCCTCAGATATTTACTGGAGCTAAATGACTCTGGGCTAGCTGCTTAACCTCTTTCTGCCTTAGTTTTCTCATTTGTAAAATGAAGGGATTGGATGTAATGGCCTTTAAGGTCTTTTATAGATTTAAATCTGATACTATGAAGTAAGATACAAGAATCAGATTGGGAAAGAAAAAGACTATTTGTTGGGAAGGGAGAAAGAGCCCAAAATAAGAAGGATATATAGGAAAAAAAAAGTTGGTGAGATGATCCACCATAGACCTTTAAAAGTATAAAGCCTGGATCCCCAGTCAACTTCCTAGGTTCCTGTCCCTCTTTTGGACATTTCTTTTGGATCTCATGGTCCTTTTACCTTGTATTCCTTACTAAGTATCCTTGATCTTATCTTGAGACAATGAGTTGGCTTTTATTCTTGAGATCAGATATTCCCTAAGCCTGAACTCTAATTATGAGTTCTCTTTCTATTTCTTTTTTAAAAAACCTTTTATTTTCAAAATATACGCATGGATAATTTTTCTACATTGACCCTTGCATAGCTTTGTGATTCAGATTTTCTCCTCCTTTCTCCCATCCCCTCCCCTAGCTGGCAAGCAATCCAATCTATGTTATATATGTTAAAATATATGTTAAATCCAATATGTTTAAACATGTTTATACAATTCTCTTGTTGCATAAGAAAAATCAGATCAAAAAGGAAAGAAAATGAATAAGAAGACAAAGTGTAAGCAAACAACATCAAAAAGAGTGAGGATATTATGTTTTGATCCACATTCAGTTCCCACAGTCCTCTCTCTGGTTAAATGGCTCCCTTCATCACAAGATCATTGGAACTGATCTGAATTATCTCACTGTTGAAAAGAGCCACGTCCATCAGAATTAATCATTATATAATCTTTCTGTCGCCATGTACAATGATCTCCTGGTCCTGCTCATTTCACTGAGCATCAGTTCATGTAAGTCTCTCTAGGCCTCTCCAAAATTATCTTCCTGATCCCTTCTTATAGAACAACAATATTCCATGACATTCATACACTATAACTTATTCAGCCATTGTTCCACTGATGAACATTCATTCAGTTTCTAGTTTCTAGCCACTACCAAAGGGGCTGCCACAAACATATTTGCACATACAGGTCCCTTTCCCTCCCTTAAGATCTCTTTGGAATGCAAGCTCAGTAGAAACATTGCTGGATCAAAGAGTATGCATAGTTTGATAACATTTTGACTATTCTCTTTCTATTCCTAGTCCTCATTCTGGGAATTTTTCCTAATATCCCCTTTCTTCTTTCCTTTTTTGTTTCCTGCTTCATAAGATATAGATACTTAATTCTATAAAATGTTTTAAATTTTTAAAAAGTTCTTTACATCAATTATCTCATTTTCTCCTCACAACAACCTCTGAGGTAGATAGTGAAGATGTTATCATCCCACTTTTACAGAAAAAGAAATAGAATTTCAGAGAGTTCAAAGTGATTTACTCTTGATCACACAACTAAGTAGGAGAAACTAAGAGTTAAACCCAGCTCTTTCCTGATGTCAAATCTATTACTCATTCTATTACATTGCATCATTTCTCAGTAGTAGAGTTATATAATTTTGCATACTAAGTGCTTAATAAATGTTTGTTGAATTGAATTAAGCTGACTTATTTTCCATCCAAGAAGTTATCTATGGAAAATGGGGAAAAACTTCCTTTCCTTTTATAGATGCAAAATAATTGACAGGTAGACTGATAGGGATATATGAGAATCCTAGCAGAGCATGACAGAAACAGAAATGTTAATGGTGGAATATGGGCCTTTATTCATGACCAGAGCTCAAACTCTGTCCTGGGTCCTGTTTGGAAAAAACATGGAACTCTCCACCCTACCTCTATTCTCATGACTTTCATGGGATGATATGAGCAGCCTACATCTCGATCCTTTGTCCACAGAGACTGGTTTGGTTCTAGGCCATCATGGAGATGGAAAAAGGGACCCAGAAAGCAGCAGGGCCAGAGTGACTTTTCTGAAGATCAAATTGAATCCTTAGGTTGGCGCCAGATCTAATTCGGTCTCCATCGGGGCATTAGGGGATAAGAAAATGCTTGGGAAAACAACCATTTTTCTGTTTTCTTTTAGGTCCATTTATCAATCCCTAACCCCATTCCAAGTGACTCAGAATCAGAATCATAGATTAGAGATAGAAGGGACTTCTGGTCTCTAACTTTTCTTTCACAGATGAGGAAACTGAGGCTTAGGGAAGTGAAAAAACCTCACATCACAAAGATGTCAGAGATGACATCTGAATCTAGGTCCTCTGGCTCTTGAGCTAGGACTCTTTCTATTATTCCACCACTATATTGTTCCTCTACCATAATATCAGAAAAACCTCAAAAATCAGAACACATGCTCACATATACAAATGTGCACATGCGTGTTGTCAGAACTTATTTTCCTAATGGACAAGATGTGGACTGAGTTAGCTGGCAGATGGTACCCTGGAGGGATTGAGCTTTGTCACTGCTGATCAAGACACTTCAAAGATCCTTCAGGTCTCGCTCATGCAGGGGCTGGGAAGGAGGTGCAGGTAAGGGTCTGCAAGAGCAGGTTATGCAAACTTCCAGACAGAAGTTTTAAAATTGCATTGGAATCCTTTTCTAATAGTGGCAATGGAAGAAGGTTTGAGATCCACCATTATCACTGGCTGTCATGCCAAGTGCCCTACAGGTTTTTAGATAATGTTGGGTTGGGGGGATCTGGTGAGGTGGGTGGATACCTTTGTGGTGTTGCGCTCTCCTCCAGAAGCGTTCTGTTCTATGGGCACCCAGTCAATCAGGGAGGAAGAGTGGATGCTGAGGATTCATCCTCTGATCCAGAGTCACTGAGGCAGCAGACTGGGGCAAGACTGTATAGATGGATGACTTTACAGGAAAGGACAGCTTAGCGCTGAGCCTGCCACCAAGCATTAATCTCAAGGAGACGCTATTGAATTCAAAAGAGACTTAACATCAGTGCAGAGAGATCAAAGATATGATCTCTCTGGCAGCATGTGCTCTCAAGAGTGATCAAAGGGAAACAAAAGGGGTCATTTTGGGGGCCTGTAGATCAGCAGACAGGTTCCTTAACTTGGGCATGTTGTGAGCTGGCATCTGGGGTGCAGCTACCCCAACAAAGGCTCGGAATCTTTTTATTCTTTTAGATTTCTATACATATTCTGTTCCCAAATGAAATAATGATATTATCATATTATAGCACTTTGTCCCTATTTACCCACAAAAAGTCAGCTGGCCTTCTATTTTTTCTTTCCTTTCTCTCTCCTCTCTCCCTCCCCCCTCTGTCTCTCTGTCTGTCTCTGTCTTTATATCTGTCTCTATCTCTGTTTGTCTGTCTCTCTCCTTTCTCTCTCCTCTCTTTCTCCTTTCTCTTTCTCTCTCCTTTCTGTCTCTGTCTGTCTGTCTCTCTCTCCTTTCTCTCTGTCTCTCCTTTCTCTCTTTCTCTCTCTGTCTCTCCTCTCTCTCTTGTTTCTGTCTCTCTCTCCTTCTATCTCTCTTTCCTTTCTCTCTCTGTCTCTCCTTTCTCTCTCTCTCTCTTGTCTCTGTCTCTGTCTCTGTTTCTCCTTTCTTTCTCTGTCTCTTTTTGTCTCTGTCTGGCTGGCTCTCTCTTTGTGTGTGTGAGATAGTTTTTCTGCCTTCCTGAGGATGTTTAGGTGAGGCTATCCTGTGTGTCTGGCTATGTTAGGAAATTAATCAGAATTACAGGCTCTCTCAGACTCAGTCTGTGTCACTACTCTTAGTCTACCTGATTAGAATGATAGACCAATAATACAGGGAGGGTGTTAAGTGGCTTCCTCCTTTCTAACCAATAGGAATGCCATAGGGTGGGGTGGAAGGAATCTAAATAGGAATCCTGGGTTTTGGTTCTGACTTCTTCATTAATCACTTTTGTGATCCTGGACAAGTCATTGAGTCTTACATGCCTTCTCTGTAAGCTGAGGGGTGTGTGTATGTTGGACACGATCCCTAATTTGTAAAAATTCTGTAATTTTGTGATTCAATAGCTAGGCCTAAGGCCTCAAACTGACCTAGTCAAGATTTCTGCTTTTCTAGAATCCTCCATTTTTTTTTCCAAATTCCTTTTTGAGACAAAATAAGGAGGGGTTTAGCAATCTAGGTGTCCTCTAGAAAAGCAGGTGCTATGTATGACCTTTCCTTTTATTAAGAGGGGTAGGTATATTTCCATGCTATCAGAAGATAGGTTAGATGGCTCAGGTGTCTTCTTCATAGCTTAGAATAAAGCACTCCAACAGAACAGTGCATATTTGCCTTTTCAACTTCATGTCACAATAAGGAAGCTTGTCCCTAAATATATTATGTGTTCTAAAGCTAAATAAATGAATGTTCACTCTTTTTTCTAGTTGACATAGGACTCAGTTTAAAAACACTATCTCTCACTCTGATCTAGGGCTCAGTTTAAAAACACTATCTCTCACTCTGATCTAGGAGACTGGCAATGAGAGTTCAGCTTTATACAGATTGTTTTAGATAGGACGTTCATAAAGGATAAGATTTATAATAAAATTCCTCTCCCTCTCTCCAGTTTTCCCTTCCTGCCTCTCTCTCCCCACCCCTACCCAAGCTTGACTGTGTTATCTTAAGGAAAGCAGGTAGTTCTTCACATCTTTCTAGTCAACTTAGCTGGGTCAGTAGAACACAACTTAGCATGTTCTCAAAGAAAATATGAATTGGTTTAACTTGATCCTTCTGGGCTTGTTTCACAGTTGCCACTGAAAAAAATGTATTTTGTGTTGGTGTGAAGCCTTAAATAGGCTTCACATGGGTCCCAAAGACTTCTCTACAGTTTGTATAAATCTAGCCCAATTAAGCATTGGGTGGATCTGAATCTGAAACTTAGAGCTGTTGGAATTTTGAAGATGGGGAGTTTCACCAAGAAGGGACTCTTTCATGAAACCAACTCATTGGAAATTCACATAGACCTTAACTTGAGCAGCTCCTAGGAAGTGAGGAGGAAAGACCAACCAAAAACCTTTTGGTTTATACTGCACCATAATGACATAGTTGATGAGTAATATTGGGTTCAGTGATGAGGAGCAGACTGTGGGGTCAGCATGAGTGAGAAGGGTAATAGCTCTGCAGAAGAGATCAGATGTGGATGTCTTCTTGTAGGAGTGACCATCTGGTCATAAATGCTACATTTTCATTAATCCTTAAAATAATTGGATTTTATGTATGCCAGTGTGAGGCAGAGGGGGTGAACCTAGTGGAGTGTACTTTGGCCTGAGACAGGTTGGAAGAGAACTGGAAATTAACTATTGAAATGGCATAAAGATAAACAATAAGGACATTTTACACCTGTGACAAGTTCAAATATTCATTGAAATTCTCTAACTCATCCTAGCAATCTTCAAATGCAATTTCAACAAACTTCCATGTAGACAAAAGGTAAATGCTATTTTCTATATTATTGGTGGAATAGAACTGGCTCCTTTTGTCCATCAATTGTCCCCTTCCTTATATTTATTTCCAGTATGCGGTCTAACCTGGAGGAGTATAGGACATGACTCAGAAGATGAAGGGAATAGAAATAGTATACAAATTACAGGAGTGGAGTTGGGGGAGATCAGATGTAAGAAGGCATGTTTGTGAACTTGAGTTGGAGGTATCTTTCAGGTATGGGGTGATGGTTCACTGGGACTTCTTTTTCTTCTCATCTCAGATTCCCTGAGTCTCAGTCAAAGTATTTAGACTTACTTTGGCAGTACACTCTACAGGGATGTCCACATTGATAAGAACGTTGACACACACATTGCCAGAGAGCTTATTGTTTTGGAGGCTCTGAAGGAAAGTGTGGGAGAGAAGAGGGATTAAACTGACTGTCAATCTGAAGGTCTACAGAGCCATTGAGCTGACATCATTGTTGTATACCTAAGAAACTTGAACAGTGTACCAGCACCATGCAGGAAGTTGAATCACTTCCATTTGAATTGTCTTAGGAAGATCTTGAAGATCCCCTGGCAGGAGAAGGTACCAGACACTGAGGATCTTTCTCAAATTAAACTGCCAAGCATTCCACCTCTACTGCAGAGAACACCATTCTCTTGAGCTTACCACATTGTCCAAATGCCAAATGTATGCTTGCCAAAAGAACTATTACATATAGAACTTACATAGGGCAAGCTTCCATATGATAACTATACTCTCAAGGGCTCTCTTAAGAACTTCAGAACTGATAGTATCTTAGGGGAGACACTGGCACAAGACCGCCCAGCATGGCGTGCCCTCCTCGGAAGGTGCTAATGCTTCTAAGCAGAATTGAATGAGACCAAAGGAAACTCAAAATATGCAAAATTAGGAAGGTACTCCGTGTTCATATGGACTATTTGTGTCAGAACTCTGGCAGACCTTATATCGGTCTGATTACAGTTGGACACTGTCATTTGACTTTAATATAATGATGTCATTTTGATCCTCTCTGAGATCAAAGGGCAACAGCCAACCATTTGGACTACAAGATACAGACAGAACTAGAATAAAGATGAACATGACCAAGGATGGGATTATTGGATGGGTACACTACCAAGTTCATAGAACCACAAAAATATCAGAGGAAGAAGGAATCTCAGAAGTCATTGAAGTCAACCTGTATGTCAAGTTAAGAAGCATTTATTAAGTGCTTTTTCTGTGTCAGGGATTGTGCTAAGTGCTTGAGATACAAAGAAAGCCACAGACCATCCCTACCTTCAAGGAGCTCATAATTTAATGGATAAGCTGACATGCAAACAAGCAGGTACAAACAGGATATATAGAAGATAAATTGGGAGAAATCCCAGAGGGAGACACTGGCCTTGAGGAAGAGCAGGAAAGATTTCTTACAGAATATAGGATGTTAGCTGAGACTTGAGGAGAAAGATATGAGGAGAAATTCCCTGTACACCATTTCTGATGAGTGAGCATCTTCATCCATTCCACTTTTGTGCAGAAAAAATGTCAGAGAGTTTTTCTTTATAACAACCTGAAATCTGCATCTGCAACTCTCACCCATAACAGCTACGTCTAGCCCCTGGAGATATGTTGAAGTACAGTTCCACATGGCAGCCCCTCAAAATACTTGAAGAAAGTTATTATGTCACCTTACCCATAGTCCTTTCTTCTTCATGTTAAAATAATACCTACAGCTCCTTTAATGAACCACACAAGCCATGAATTTGAATCTACTCCAGCTTATCAATGTTTTACTTAAAATGAGACTGTTGTTGAGCTGTTTTGGTCATGTCCTACTAGTCTCCATGACCTTTTCGTGTGTGGCAAAGATACTGGAGTGATTCACCATTTCCTTCTCCAGCCCATTTTGTAGATAAGGAGACTGAGGCAAACAGGATCAAGTGTCTTATTCATGATCACACAAGCCAGATTTAAATCCAGATTCCCCTGACTTTAGGACTGGTATTCTATTTAGAGTACAATCTAGCTGCCCCTAAAATGAAATACTTTTAATTGAACATAGTACTGCAAATGTGGCCTTAAAAGGCAGAATACAATGGGACTGTCACCTTCTTTGTTCGTGGTAAGGAAATGTTATTAATACAGAGCACTGTGGAAAATACAAAGCCGGGATAAGACCAGATTCTTGTCCCTGTGGAATTTATCCTTTAGCTGGGGCACACACTCGGGTGATGGTATGGAGGCGTTGGTCCCTGCCTTGTGGAATCATCGACAAAATTATGGTTCATTTGAAATATGATCACATTTTATTGTATAATGATGCATAATATTAGGTAACAACAATGTACAGTGTAACAGTGTAACAATGTAACAACTTTGTACAGTATCTTTAACCTTTTCCAAGAGCTCTCCCATACATTGTCACACTGGCTACTAACAATAGCTTAAAGCAGATAGCACAAATATTACCAGTCCCCATTTCTGGGGAAAGAGCCTCAGATGGAGGAGAGAAGTGACTTGTGAAGGGCACACAGAGCTGGAGGTAGGGGAGAGGGGAATCTGGGGCTTGGATTTTCTCCTCTGTGTATCTCCCCCTGGACCAGGCTGCACCAAGGAAGCATCTGCTTGGCACCTGGAGTGAGCAGCGGACCAAAGGCAGAGAATGGAAAGGAAGCTGAAGGGGGGATGCTGGCAAAGGCAGCTGTTTTCAAGCAGATAACTCTAAGGGACAATGGCTTTCCCAGCAGTGGGGGAGAAGGGGGTACCTATAACAAGAAGCTTAAACCACCCAAAGGTAGCTCCCTTTCTCCTCCCAGAAGCTTTGTGAGGTCGGTAATGGGGATCCTATTATTTTCATCTTACAGATAAAGAACCTGAGACTTGAGAGGTCAAGCTTTGTCTCCCCAAGGTCACAATGCTAATACGTTTTTCAGTCATCCTGTTTGGTCTCCATGAATATATTGAGTGCAGGAACTCACTGGGTGCTACCCTTTTAACCCGGTCCCTCCACCCCTAACTCCCTTCTAGATTTGTCTCATACGGACATCAAGGACTTTATTCTTATAGTCTGGGGTTGGTTTTGTCTCCAGGGAACAATATGGGAACAGAAAGTTGCTGCAGGTTTGGAAGCCAAGGTGACTGTAAACTCCCTGAAGGAAAGATCTCTTTCATTTTTGTCTTTCTGTTCCCAGGGATAGGACGTACAGGCACATAAGAGGCACTTCTGGAATGTTTGTTAAATAGAACTGAATATAGTGACAACAATGGGGTTGGGGGAAGGGAGCAAGGATTTCTTTAGGGCCTCCTATGTGCTAAATTCTTAAAAAATATCTTGTTTGATAGCTTTTTAAGTCAGTATTAAGGATGAATAAGTAAAATATTGTCTTAATATTTTAGGGTTTTTTTGGAAACAAACACACCAGTATTTATGCACCCAAATAAGAGTTACCTTTCAAGGTGATAATTTTGAGGGGGACTACTTTCTTTTGAATATGTATACTCTGGTTTGTTTCTTCAAAGAAAAGTCAGTCACTTTACAGTCTTAAAGTATACAAGAAAACTAACTTTTCATTTATTTTAGGACAAGAAAGATGGGAAGGTGATTCTAGAAATGGCAAGTTTTAAATCTGTGCTGTATATACAGCAAAAATTCACAGTGTTTCAGGTGATGATAATGATGGTGGATAGTTGCTTCTCCTCTCCTGTAAGTTTATTACTTTTCGGTCTCTCCCAATTTTAAAGCTCCATAATGATGTACTTTCTAATATGAATAATTCACATTTACACAGCTCTTCATGCTTTCTTTATGTTAGGAGGCAGTGTGATACAGTGGATACAAAAATGGCCTGGGAGCCAAAATCTACTTCTCATAAAAACTGAGTATATGACCCGGGTGTGTGCTATTTACCTTTCAGTGCCTGAGACAGATGTCCATAATGAGAAGTTGATGATTTTTATTGAGAGATAGAGAAAATTCCATATAGCATTAAGACCATGTCCTTCTACCTTACATTTTTTCCTATATAAAATGAAGAGGTTGGAGTCTAGGGCCTCTTCTACTGATTAAACTATGATCTTAGAAGTTACAAGAAAAAAATAGTGCTATTTTTCTAAGAGAGCACCCATTCTTTAGGCATTGCCCTTTATCAGTGAAATTAGAAGTTAATGCCCTATCCTTCTTCATAACAACTGTCTGAGGTACATAATGCAAATGCAATTATCTACATTTAGCAGAAAAGGAAACTGAGATTCAGAGAGGCAAAATGACTTTTTGAAGGTCACAAAGTGATTAAGGTTGGTAGCTAGTATTTGAACTTGGGATGTCCAAATATCTTTTCATCCCATAACAGGAAAATTTCATAAAAAGAAATAAGGACTGAAAAACATCTTACTCTCTTTTCTTATAATTCACCTCCTAAAAAGACATATTGTGCTGAGAAGATCAAACCAGTTTGCATCTCAGAAAAGATCCAGACACTTCATTTCTCCTCTGAGCTGTCACTTGCTGTAAAAATGATCATTGATATTCAGCTATTATACTTCCATAATGATTAATATTCTTAAAAGGCTCTTGAAAATACATTTATACAAGGATACATGATCAGTTCCTACATTTACTTTCAATTTAAATAACGGTTTTAGCCAGGCTTTTGATGCGCTGTTTACTTTAATTACTGTTCTACCCCTATCTATGTCTTGACACAATGTCATTTAATATTTTATGAATTTCTCTTAGTCCCTTTATTCGCCTAATGTCTGTGATTCTAAGGGGTGTTTGGTATGTATGTATTTTTTTTTTTACTGTTGAACTTTTAACTTTTCTAAGGTTCATTATAAACAAGATTTGACATCTTGTTTATACCACATCATGGTGTTTCCTCCCTTGGTTTTAATGGAAGGGAATAAATAAATTAGTCAACAGCTGCTTTGCCAAACTGGCTTGAAGAAGACCCAGGCACCTAGGCCTGCTGGAGTCTCAGAGTGACAGAACAGCAACCTTAACAAGCCAGAGGAACTTGAGCCAGATTAAAGATTTGGCTTAGGGAGAGACTGGACCAGGATTCAAGAGATGGGCTTTGCCAGTGAGATGATATTGTGGAACATCCCAGGATTTGCATCCTGGTACTTATTGCTTCTGTGATGCTAGACAAGCCACTATATGAATTTCTTCACCTGGAAAATGAAGGGGATTGGCCTGGAATCTAGAATTAGGGGTTCTTAAACTGAGATCTGTTAATTTATTATTTTAATATTTGTATAATTGTATTTCTACAAAATCGTTTGCTTTGTAATTTTATATATTTTATTTTATCCATTTACATTTATCATTCTGAAAAGGGGATCCCAAGGGATCTAGGACTCCCCAAAAGGAGAGAACCTTAAGATTCTTTCCAGTTTTATGTTCCTGTAAGTCTAATTCTCTGAGCTTCAGGTTGTTCCTCTATGAAAGAGAATAATGTTAGACTCCAGTTTTTAGAATCAGTAGTTTTGTAAAAGCTATAGGAAAAGGTACTTATATTGGAAGCCTAAGAGAAAATGGGGTGAAGCAAAAGGAAATCAGTCATTGAGGCTAAAAGAAATTGACTATTCTTTCACTCATTTCACAGAGTTATTTGAAGAGATCAAATGGACTCTTATAGGTAAAACATGGTTTAAACCTTAAAGGGCTGTGTACATGCAGTTATTATTATTGTTAGATTTCATGGGAATTTGTATTTCAGAAGGAGCTTGGCAGGGCCCAAGAGTCACCCATATATCCATATTGATTTTTATATTTATAGAGATGTACAGATAGGGTACCCTAAAAGTCTTGGTGAATTTTAGCTTTAATAGTTCAAAAGCTTTGGGACACACTTTATAATGGGTTTCTACTATACTTCATTAATTCTGAGGCATGCAGTGAAATGCACACAGAAATTGTGGGCTAACTGATAAAGCATTATAGCCTGACATTGAGTTCCCATATAATATCTTTTGTATGACACTTCTATTCATATAAACAACCAGCTTAATATTTATAATATCACCTCTTGGACTTTTAAAATAGCCTTCTAATTGGTTTCCCTTCTTTTGTCTTTCCGCTTTCCAATTCCAGTCTCCAATCCAGGCACCCCTAAGCTTCCAAAATGATTTTCCTAAAGTTCAGGTCCCACACTATCAGTTGTTCAGCCATTTTTCAGTTGTGTCTGACTCTTGTGATGCCATTTTTGGTTTTCTTGGGAAAGATGCCACAGATATTTGCCATTTCCTTCTTCAGTTCATTTTACAGATGTGGAAACTGAGGCAAGGTCACACAGTTAAATGTCGGGAGACTGGATTTGTTATCCCTTGATTCAGTAATCTCTAGTGGCTCCCTATTACCTTTAGGATCAAATATAAAATTCTTTGGCATTTAAGCCCTTCCCCACCCAGCTCTCTTTCCTTTCCAATCTTTTTACACTTCCTCTATGTGCTTTTGGAAACAGTGAACTTGTCCTGTTTGTTGTTCCTCTATTCAGCTCTCTGACTTTGCAGTCTATCATCCATACCTGGAATGATCTCCTTCCTGGATTCTGCCTCTGAGCTTCCCTGGCTTCCTTCCTGATTCAGTCCTATAGGAGACCTTTCCTTATCCTTCCTTTCTTCTCTTTCCGGCCTCAACTAGTGCTTTCCTTCTGAGATTACCCACCATCTGCTTGGTATGTATAATATACAAGGTTATTTACATATTGTCTGCCTCATTAGATTGTGAGCCCTTTGAGGTCAAAAACAATGTTTTTGCCTTTCATTAAGAATACCAGAACTTAGTACAGAGACGGGTATGTAGTAGGAGTTTAATAATTATTTGTTATTTATTTCAAGAAATAGCATCTGAGCTTAGTTTTAAATAATAATAATAATAGCTAACATTTGCATAGAGTTAACTATGAACCATGTGCTATACTAGGCATTTTACAATTATTATCTCTTTTTATCCTCATAACCCCCCTGGGAGAAAACTGCTATGATTATCTAATTTTACAGATAAGGAAAATGAGGCAAACAAGTTAACAGAAGTGTCCAGAATCACAACAATAATAAGTATCTGAGCCTGCATTTGAACTCAAGTTTTCTGTTTCCAGGCTCAGCACTCTATCCATTTATTCTGTCAAGCTGCCTATTAGCTTTGAAAGAAGCCAAAGATGAACAACAACATAAAAATAATTATAACTTACATTTGTAGAGTGCTTTAGTACTTTTAAAAGGAGGGAATGAGGGAAAGCATATTCCATGCATGAAAAGGAATAATGTGAAATAAATCTGAAGAGATAGGTTGGAGCTAGATTGTGAAGGGTTTTAAATGTCAGGTTGAGGGACTAGTGTTTTATTGTGGGGGCACTAGGGATCCACCGAACATTTTTGAGAGGATAATGATATAGTCAAATCTGTGCTTTCCTCTTGTTCAATGCCTATCACTCTCATTGTCTATGCAATTCCTTTGGGTTCTTAATACTTTCTATTATGTAACTCTATCATGGCTCCTCTCCTTACTAAGAACAGAACACAAGCCTTGAAGACAGGGATCATGCTTTTTATGTCTCACGGCACTTAGTATATTGCTATCAAATAGGAGACACTCCATAAATACTTGTTCTTGACTTATTAAATCACTGAAAGCTCACTCTTCTGAATAAATACCATTTTTAGCCTTTCTGAATGTCACACTTTTCTTAAATCATTTCCCTGGCGCTTCTTGGAACATTTTCCAATTTTCTATCCCCTCCCACCTCTTCTTTTTCATTGAGGAGCCTGAGAAGGGCCTCTTGATCAACCAGTCAGGAAGGACAAATGTTGATTGATTTTGTGGTTCAAATGCCAATTGTGAGACTGATAGACAAGACATACCTCATTCTTCAGGCCAGTTGTGTTGTGGGATCTGATTGGGAGTAGATCTGCTGTGCGGTCACTTTGGGGTTGGGGCACAGTGAAGACAGCAAAGGAAGTCACCCCAAATCACTACTTAGTAAAAAATAAGAATACCTGCAAATCTTTTGTTATGTATTGGTAGATGTATAGTTACTCTTTGGGGAATTGAAAGACCAGAGCAATACATTTTGCAGAGATTAGAATCTCTTCCCTTGCTTATTTGACAACCCAGTTTAGACCTGTTTCCTTCTCTTCCTTACTACAGGGATTTTAAAAATATATCCATCCCATCCTGTCCTTTCCTGATCATGATTATCCTTGGTAATCCCAGTGATGATCCAGGACTCTATCTCCCAGAATTCCTTCACTCACCTCTGGCACATTGCTCCATGAAGGCTGATCTCTATTTAGTAATAATGACAGTTTACTGACCCCTTGATTGATTTAACAAATGTTTATTAGGTAAGTTATGTTTCAGTGGGGCGAGAGGACCAATGGAGACCTTCAAACAAGGATGAATAGACTAGGAGAGAAAGGGACAGACAATGAGCAGAATGTCTTCCAGGCATTAATGGCTACTGTCCCAATGTCCCAGGCCCATTCCTCAACACCTTTCCTATGCTAACTATAGACGCCAAGCCTATAACTGGGGGAATTGATCAATACTTCTGCAGAGGAACTAAAGAATAAAAACTCTCCTGGGGCAAGCCAAATCAGGAATGTGTTCTTGACAATATATATCAAGGGACTAAGGTTTATTGGAGAAGGTGGATACAATGGGTGGTTGTCAGATCTGGGGAAAATGGGACACATGAGGCAAAGAAATCGAAACCCATAACTCATATTTTAGGACAAATATTATTTCCTTGTCTCTTTCTCTATGAATCAAGCTAAATTGCTCCTTAGGCAGAACTAAGTCTGAGAGCAGCTGGAGTCCCATTGCAAATGAATGAAAACAGTCTGAAAATTATTCTTCCCTGCCTTTCCAGGTTTTACACATAAAATTTTGTACATACTACTAGAAACAATGGAAATTAATAATTGCTATCTACTGGTAAAAATAAGGAAGGCACTCACAATAATGTAGGTATTAATATATGGACCACAACAATCTATTTATCTATTTCTTCCCATTCTTACTGAGTCAGGCACCCTAGTTCAGGGTCTCATTATCTAGATAATAAACATCTAATTAATCCTCTTTTTTTTTACTCTCCCCACGTTAACTACTAGAATAATCTTTTTATTTCATAGTTCTGATAGTTACTCTCTCACTAAAAAACCCTCAATAACTCCCCATATTCTATAAGATAAAGTCCAAATATTTTGGCCTGGAACACAAAGTCATCTACAATAGGGGTCAAATTTACTTTAGCTTAAGCTATTTTTTTCCATACCCTATGTTTCCACAATTCTAGATTATTTGTTGTTCCCTGAACCCATGCCATTCTTTATTTCTGCACTTTGAAAGGAAGAAAGGAAACAAGCATTTATTAAGCATATTTATTATGTGCCAGGCAATGTACTAATCATTAGGGGTACAAATTTAATTAAAAAGAGAATCCCTACCTTCCAGGGGCTTCTGTTGTGGAGAAAGATAATCCACAAAAAAGAGCTGAAAGGTAGGAAAGGCAGGAGACATGGTTGTGAAACTTTGAAGTCAGATACAGGCTTGGAAATGGAGGTTGGCTTGGGTCTCTTCACTAAATGGAGGTCCCAAGAAAAATTCACTGACAGGAGAAGGGGGAGAGGTGAGCTTTATAGAGGGATCTTCCATGTTAAGAAGGCTGCAGGGGAGATAAGAACTTTGGGTCACACCATTCCTATCCCCACAATGGCCTGATACTCTATGTCTTGCTCTTGAAATATTTCTCTTCTTTTAAGTTAGGGATCAAATGCCACTATTTAGTCTTTTCTAATCCCTTCCTTCTCCTCCCCTTTTTCCCCACGTAGGTAAGATCTTATTCTCCTTAGAACTCCGATGGCACCTTGTACCTTTCCCAGGAAAACTTAGCACATAACGCCCTATATTAAATTTATTTTTATGCATGTTGTTGCCCATGCCAGACTATTTGCTTTTAGAAGGCACAGACCATATCTTATAATTCTATCCTTTATCACTGGCTCAGGGCCTTGCAAAACTCAGGTTCTGCAAATGTTTATTGAATTAAATGAATGAATTTCACTCCCACACAATTCCAACCCAAATTCTAATATAAAACAACTCTTACTTCTGGGAAGAATAGATTTCCTAGTAGAGCTTATGGTTTCCATGGGTTAGAGAATTGCATTAATAAGACCAAAGAAACTTTTTATCACTTTGTATGCATGAGTTAGCTTTGCAAAAACTCAGCCATAATCATGAACTTAACCTTGGCCAACCATTTTGCAAAAGTCTGCTCTTGGCCACAAGAGGAACTGGATAGAAAACTATAGATGGATAACAGAGCCACAGAATTTCAAAGATGGAAAGAACCTGAGATATTTCTTGTTGGAGATCTTAACCTTTTTTGTTATGAATCCTTTTGTTAGGTTGATAAAGTCTATTATTTTTTAAATGCACAAAATAAATTACCTAGAATTAAAAAGGAAAGTGAATATATTGAAATATAGTTATTGGACAATTAAAGAAGACAAGGACATTGACCCCAGCTTCTTGGTTCACTGTTCTAATTGCACAAATGAGGTAAAAAGGGGATAAGGGGTTTCTAAGATTAGACAAGTAGTTCATAGAGAAGGGCCTAGAACCCAATATTGTGGCCCCCGTTCTGGACTTCTCTTTATTTTACTACTCTAAGCAAAGCAATAACTATTTGGGGGGGGAGAGAAAAGAATAGCAAGTATGTCCTATTGATAATGAGTGAATGTCATTGAATGTCAAGATTACAAATAATCTTACACATTATATAGACACAGAAACAGGATTAGAAGGAAATGTCATGTATCTAACCCATACCTGAAAAAAAGAATTCCTTGTGTAAAATATCTCCAAATTAGTGATCTTGCCTTTGCTGGATAGTAAATTCCACTACCTTCTGGGATAGCAAACTCCATTTTGGGATAATTCTAATTAGCAAGAAGGTTTTATTTCAAATTTAAGACTGAATTTGCCTCTCTACCCATGTCTATGAGCTTGGACCTCTTGGGCCAAGAAGAAAAAGTCTAATCTCTAGAAGACAGCTCTCATGACTTCTCTAAGACTTATATTCTCCAAGTTAAATATCCTTCATTTCTCCAATCAATTCTCTTTTCTCCCATCATTTTGAAAGCCCTCTTTTGAATAGAAATTATTTCATTTTTTTCCCAATGTGCTTATTTTTCTAATGAGGGACCTAAGACTGAGAGAGCTACCCTGATTTGCTAAAGGTCACACAGGTAGTTGGCAGCAGAACTGGGAACAGCATCCAAATTTTCTAATCCCACTTCAGTGTTCTTTAAATTAAACCATCAATTTCTTAAGAAAAATGATAGCACCATTGACCAAAGCCTTACAATTGGTTTCAGTGGAAAACCTATTCAAGAGCAGTGCCCTCATTCAGAAAACAACAACCCCAAACTAAAGTGAACAGAATACAAATCCTAGAATTTTCTCTACTACAGTTTTCAGGTTTGCTCTTTGTGGCAGTTCTCAGAATCAGGCCATTAGTAGAATCTGGGTGAAAGTGTACTTAGCAGGGGTGTGCTTGCCAAGGGGAAAATGAATGTGTCCTCCTGATTTTACATGGTTGCTTTAGATAATTGTAGAATTCAGCAAACTGGGCTGGGGCCCAGAGCTTTGGGAGAAAGGCAGCTGACATCCCATTCAAGGACAGAGACACAACTCCAAGGTAGAAGCCCAAAGACTAACAACAAGAAGGTGAAGGAGAATGTCAGGTGGCTATCTGTGAAAACCTATTTAGCCATATCAGCTTGTTAGTGAAAGTTCTTGGGTTCCAGGTCACAGGTCTTAGTTTCCAGTTGCAATATTTCCTTGGAGAAAGTTTTTTCATGTGATATGGTGGCCAAAGGCATCTAAAGTAACATTGGGCTGCATTGCATTGCATCTAAGACTTAAAGTAGAAATAATTCCATTGTCCAGGTCACATTCCAGGTCACAGGACGTGGTTTCCAGCTCTAACATTTCCTTGCAAAAAGTTTTTCCTATGAAAGCATGTGATATGGTGGGCAAAACATCTAAAGTAACATTGGGCTGTCTTATGAGAGGTTGAGTATCCAAGACTTAAAGAGGAGATAATTCCATTGTACTCTGCCCTGCTTAGAGTATATCTGGACTATTGTATCCTGCCTTTTGGAATTACATTTCAGAAAGACATTGATAGACCTAAGAAAACATCTGAGGCAGAGATGTCAGACTCACAACTGGCACTTGCAATCCACAAAACTCCAAAGTGCAGCGTAAATCAGATTAAAATATAATTGCTAAGTGTTTAACAAAATAAATAAAAATACAGTACAACCAAAATAATGCCAATTTGTGGTTTTCTAAGTCAATGTATGACCTGCAGGGATCTATATGAGTTTGTCACCACTGATGCAGAGGACAGTTACTAGATCATGGATTTTGAGCCAGAAGAGGTGAGAAAGACCAACCTTTTCATTTTCAGAGAGATCAAGGTCATACAACTAACACAATAAAAAGCTGTGAGTTGAATCCAGGTCTTTTGTCTTTTCCTTGGGCATTTTTGCCTCATGCTACCTCTCTCTATTCAGTGGAAGAGGATAATTAAGGGAAACATGAGAATTATCTTCTAGTATTTTAAAGGATGTCGCATAGATCTTTTCCACTTGACCTCAGAGGATAGAACTAGTGATAACAAGAGGGAAAGAAGGAGATTCAGTCTCGAGGTAAAGAAAGATCAACAAGGAAAGCTGTATGAAGAGTGGAACATGGCGAGGTAGTTCACACAAGGGATGGGATGGCGGAGCTCTTCAATCATAGTCTGGGTGACCACTGGCTAGTGTTGTAGAGGAGATTCCTAGTTAGAAGAGGCTGGACCAGAAGAGCTTTGAGACCCCTCCCAACTCTGCAATTCTGGCAAGACCATATTTAAGTCACTTAATCTGAATCTCACTCCTCTGAAATGTACGAAGGAGAAAAATACTCCTCATACTACCCTTCTCACATGGAGAACATGATAAAGTTTTTTTTTTAAATTTTAAGTGTTATTTGTACAAGTCAGCTACAATTATATCCATTAGCCCCAGCACTATCACGGGGGAGTAACTGACAAGGAGTTCCTGAGGTGTTTGGGGTACCCCTCTTATGTCTCAAGTTTACATATCATCTAGGAAAACTAGTTAATGGGTTAAAGAACACTCCCCTTAAATTAATATTATAGTTCAAATTGCTAGATTTTTCCTAGTGATGTAAAATGAGGCAAGTTGGCTAACTTAGTTTCTTCACCTACAAAAAGGGAATAATGCAATATTGCTTTTTACTACTTAATCTGCAGAATCTTCTGGAAGAAGTGTTGTATTCACTTTTGTACAAATGCAAGCTCCTATAAGCATTAGCAAAATTTTGGTTTGGGGCCTGAAAAGGCGGGACAGCAGAATGAATAAAACAGATTTGATCATGTTATTTCTCTGCTCAACAAATTCCAGTGGCTTCCTCTTGTCTCTAGAATTAAATATCAACTTCTCTGTTTAGCTTTTAAAATCTTTACAATCGGGCCCCAATGTATCTTTTCATCTTTATCATGCATCACTTCCCCTCTCATTCGATGATCCCGCCAAATTGACCTTCCCTCTCTTGCTCTCCTTTTCCATGGCTTGCATAACCTTCCCCTCTCACCCTTCGGTTGTCATGTGGCTCAAAGCATCCTCCTCTCACCTTGCTTAAGATGTAGCTCAAATGCCACTTTCTCCATGAAGCCTTTCTTGATTTCCCTCCGTAATTAGTATTGTCTGTCCCTCCCAAAGCCCATTGTATTTAACTACTTTGAATTTATTGCCTTTATACTTATTATTTATATGTATAAATAGGAATTGATTCATTCTTTGTACTCCTATCCTTAGATAGGCCTCACATAGGGCCAGACACATAGGAGCACTTAATAAGTGCTTGTTGATTGATTTATAGAGTTAGGAGTTGGAGTCAGAAAGACTTTGATTATGATCTTGCCACCATGAGCAAATCAATTAACTTTTCAGGGCCTCATATATAAAATGGGGATAACTATCTGTTTTGTTGTTCAGTCTTTTTTAGTGATATCCACCTCCTCATGACCCCATTTGTTGGCAAAGCCATTGGAATGGTTTGCCATTTCCTTCTCCTGCTCATTTTTACAGATGAGGAAATGGAGGCAAATAGATGCCGACTGCCCAATTAGGGGACAAACAAATAAGCAACAAGGATGCCTCTGTGGCTATGGCCTTCCACCCCCTTACAGCTTTGACTTCCCTCTTGGCATAATAATAAATGATTTAGAGTTAGAATCCTCAGAAGAAGTTAAATTTGCCTTTTTTTCGACAGATGGGGAAATTAAGGTAAAGATCAGGGAAGTGATTTGCCTGAAGTCACACAGCTAATCAACAGCAACTGAGATTCCCACCAAGGGGAATTCATATAGTAGTTATGGGCACATAAGGGTGACACAATAGTCTTAAAGTTTAAAACCTCACTGAAACTTGTGGAAATTCCCAGAGTAGGAACTTATAATGCTTGTTGCCTGATTGTCCTAGTGACTCTGTCTCCAAATTTAGGGCTCTTCCCCCACGTAGGTTCTGAAATAAGGCCACAGTTCTAAAAATCAGTTGGAATTGGTTTGAATGAAGTATAATGAAAAGAGAGGTAAAACTGCTTAGCAGAGAGACTGCTGGATTCAGAATTGGTGAGATCTGGATTCAAATCCTGCCTCAGACACTTGCTTTTAGATATTAGTTAAGAGACTTAAGAGTTTCTTTATCTATAAAATGACTCAGTGATCTAAAAGGTCCTTTATAGTTCAGCTACTTTATGATGTGAACCCCTAGTCAGGAGAGTTAAGTCTGAATGTTCTTTCTGATGCTTCAACCAATTCATGTTCCCTCTACTCCTTTGTAAAATGGGGGCAATGATATTCCTACTGTCTACATCTGCACTTTGTGTGCCCTGAATGTGGCACAGACAGGTGAGCTGGTTAGGCATTTGGGCTGTTTTCTGTAGTTGGCGCTGGCAATTATTGAGTGCATTGTCTCATTCCCTGGATTTGCTGAGAGCATTAATGAAGCCCTTTACTGTTTAAGCAGAACTCACCAGTCTTTCCCTAAGCACTTCACTGCTTGTGTTTATTTGGGCAGTAATTAATTGCATTTAATCCTTAAATCCTTAAATTGTTTCTAATTTGGTAAGCAGTGAAGTTGGGGCAATCTAACTCTTGGCTCCCACCTGATTTTCTCTTCCTCCTGGAAGGTTTTTTCCTTATTTCCATGATGGGTGGCAAACCTTGGGAGAATGGGATCCTAGAGTCCTGACCCTAGTAGGTCTCCAAGAGTGATGGTGTTTGGGTTCATTGACTGAGTCACTGCTGGAACAATAAACATCAAAACCCAAATGGAACTCTATGACATCCGTCATAGAGAAAGGCTGATGCAATGACCCGACTTTTCTCATCTTTACAAGAATGTGTCAAGTATCATAATGCATTAGGCTATAATATTTAAGTGGAGAAAGGGGGTAAGGAAAAAGAAATGGTGAATGTTCAATAGATGAATGAGCAGCCTTGAAGAAATGGGTTTGGAAAGAGAGCCTCTCTGAGTCTCAGTTTCCTCATCGACGAAATGAAAAGAAAAGGGTTAAATTGGATGAAATACAGCCTCATTGTGTGTTCTGGACCAGGAATAGAGAAGCTCTGGATTCAAATTCTGCCTCATTCCTGTAAGATTCTGGGTAACCTCTCTTGACTTCTGTGGGTCTCTGCCCCTTTATTTATAAAAGAACAGATGGGGTCACTTGGATGAGAGGCAGGTTGATGCAGGAAATAGGGCACTGGATCTGGAGTCAGATAGACCTGAGTTCAAATTCTACTTCAGATACTCATTAGCTGTATCACTCTAAGGGAGTCATTTGATACTTCTGTGCCTCAGTTTCCTCATCTGTAAAAGGAGGGTGTTGGACTTCATCCTTTCTGTTCTAAGTCTATGATTCTATGAATAAATAATTTTTAAGGTCTCTTAATCCACTATGCCATGACCTTTAAGGTACCTTCAAGTCCTGCATCTATGATATTAGGGCAGCCAGATGGCACAGCAGATAGGGCTCTGGGCCTGGAGTCAGGAAGTCCTGAGTTCTAATCCAGCTTCTGACATTTACTAGCTGTGTGACCTTGGGCAAGTCACTGAACCCTGTCCACCTGAGTTTCCTCCTATGTAAAATGAACTGGAGCAGAAAATGGCAATACATTCTAGTATCTCTACCAAGAAAATCCCAAATGGGGAGTCAGATATGATTGAAACAATTGAACAAAAAAAACTCCTAGGATTTTACAAACATTTATTAAGCACTTAGTGTCTACCAGGTCTTGAGCTAGTTAGATAGCATGGAACAATGTGGGGAGCACTTGGTTTGGAGTGAGAGAGCCTGGGTTCAGATTCTGCACAGACACAACCTATGTGATACTGGGCAATCATTTTGCTTCCTTAGGGCTCAGATTACTTTAGTGGGGGTGGATTAGACTGCCTCCCATACTGAATCTGTGGTTCTAGGTGCTGATGTTTCAAAGTCAAAAATGAAATAGCTCCCTGCTCCTAACATTCTGTCGGAGAGAAACAATATTTGCAGAGATAAGTAAATGGAAAATGTATGCAATGTAATTTTGGTGGGCAGGTGGTAGGGGGACAACTAGGAGGAGGGGGTAAGAGGGGAAATGAGGAAAGACTATGCAGGAGGGGACAGCTGAATCACGCTTTGAAGGAGGCTAGGGCCTTCTGAGTGAGCATTCCAAGCATGGAGCTTGATAAGACAAGAGACATGTCATTCTGTGGCCTAGAAGTCCCAGATTAACTTCTCATATCTGAGGATTGGGATGATGGCACAAAAGCGGCAGAAATAGAAAACATTCCTATTCCTAAAAGAAATCCCAAACCTTGGGGATTTCAAGGAAGAGCAAATAAAATGTACTCCATTTGCAGGAGTCACGGGGATTGGAAAAGGAACACTTAGATTTTTGACACTGCACTGTGATCATTTTGACGGGTTTAATATTATAGAAATATTTCATTGTTTCAGCAGAGATGAGGGAATCTAATCATCCATCCAGCTGAACTCAAGATTTGTCATGATTCACTGGAGAGAGAGAGAAAGACAGAGAGAGAGGGAAAAAAAAATTGATTTAAAATCCAGTTTAACCTGAGGTAATTTGGGCCATTAGTTCAAATTGTGTGGTTCCCCCCTGCCTTTTCCTTTTTTTATTTAAGTCACAGCTCTGTTTTCAAGATATTATTTAACAAAAGTGGCATCTAATTATGTTTCCTCTCCACATTCATTTTTAACAGGTAATGAAGGCTACACTGTGGAGTTATACAAGTGATTAATGGAAGAAAATGCAGATGGGCCTCAATTGAAGCAATAGTGTAAAGTATGGTTTTATAAAAAGGATTGAAAGGAGCTAAAGTGCCCTGTTGCCAATCTAGATGGAGCCCATTTTCTCTTTTTTAAGCTTGGGCTGTTGTGAAGTATCAAAGAACTAGGAGAGGATCTGTGCTGTGTCCAAGGCTAGTATGCAGCAGAGACCAAGTAGTCAATCACCCATTCAAAGAGATTTAAAAGCAAAGTGTCTGTCTCTTTCTGCCCCCCCCCCCCCAATATTTACTCTAAGCTGGTGCTACAGTTCCTGAAATTCTATCATCGGAGATTTATTCCTTTGGCTTAATTAATCCATCCTTCGATGGCATTTAAAAAAATACAAATAGCTTTTGGGCATGTGCCTATAATACAGTGTCTAGTCACTAATAGGCTAGTATGAATGACATTCCAGGTCAGGAAAGAGGGCAGAGAATATATTGGGAGGCCTGGTAAGAAAAAGGAGACAGAACAGCACAGTAAAGCTTCAAAAGATCTTGCAATCTGGAAATAGAAATCACTTTAGTAATGATCTGATCCAACCCTCTCATTTTCTATATGAGGAAACCTAGATCTTGACAGGTAGAATCTGTTGAAGACAAATTTTGTCCATATCATAGTTTTGTCTAATGCAGGTCCTATTAGACCACTAACCCATTCAAATAGAGAGTTTTTTCTATTTGTTTTATCTTACTTGCCCCTATGAAGCACAAGGTTGGAAAACAACAGAATCAGTGACTAAGATGTACTTTGGCTTGTTAGAGCCTCTCAAGGTGTAGATATTTCTTGGAAAGCTACCAGTATAGGTCATATAATGTTTATTTTAGATCAGATTAAACTTGGTGTGAGAATCTAGGGACACAGTTTTACAAAATATGGGGACTAAATTTGTTTCTCATGGTGTCTGGATGGCAGACATTTCCCCAACATTTTATCCCATTTGAGCTAACTCTTTTTTTCAATAGTTTCTCAGTCTGGGTCAAAGGGTCTTCTGCTACAAGAACCCTCCCTTTGTTTTTCCTTTGCTCAATCTATCTTCTCCTTGTCTTCCTCCTCCCTTTCTCACCCTCGAAGTAATTTTCTACCCTGCCTTCCCCCTACACTCTAGACTAGTGGCTTTCAATGTGTGGTTCAGGGAATCCTGGAGGTCCCAAAAATTTCAGGTAATCTGTGAGAAAAAAAAACTTATTTTTCCTAATTTTCCTAATACTAAGACATTTTCATTTCTAATATGGATAATATCTATAAATATAACCATAATCAAAAATTCTTTGGGGATACTCAATAATTTTTAAGAGCATTAAAGAACTCTGAGATCTCAAATTTGGAAACCACTGATTTCTACCTTTTAGGTTTTTTAAACCTCAGGCTAAATTCCTCCTACTTCAGGATGCCATTCCTATTTCTACTTAATTCGGATTCATTTACTCTGCTAATCATCTCTATTCTTCACTCCCACCTCCAGTAGGCATTATATCTGTAAATGTATGTTAAAGTGTAATAAATGTCATTGATGTTTTTGTATTCAATGCTTTATTCCAGGTAATACCAGCCATGAATTTTCCTTCTTTAATTCCTTTATTAGATAGTAGTAATAATGATTGGCATTTATAAAGATCTTTAAATATGCTCAATGTTTGCCATGGTAGTACATTATCTCATATACAATTCTGTGAAGTAAGGACTATAGATATTATTATATTCATTTTACAAGTAAGGAAACCAAGGCTGGGGAAATCAAATGACGTGCCCAGATTCATATAGCTAGTGCCAGAGGCAGGAATTGAATCTGTATCTTCCTGACTCCCACAGAGTAGCTACTATTCCATGCTGACAGTATTTAATCAATCCTGTACATATTCTATTCTTACATCATTATTTTCATGTTTTTTTTGCCCACCTCACCCCCTTAGAGATGTTTGACAGCAGAGACTCAGTTTTGCTTTTCCTTGAATCCCTAACATATAGCACAGTCCCTGGCACAACAGAGGCTTTTAATAAAAGTTTATTGGATGAATATTACTAAATAAACTGTCACACTTTTGAGGAGTAGTCACTTTGACTTTGCCGAATATTATGATTTCTTATACCTGTTTCAGGTGTTTATCACAGTATTAGATTGCCAAGGAGGGAATGAGATCTCATAAAAAATAACCTGAACTTGGCTCTTTTCAAAAATAAGGTGATTCAAGGTAATTCCAATAGATTTGTGAGGGAAAGTGCCATCTGCATCCAGAGAGAAAACTGTGGAGACTGAATATGGATCAAAACATAATATTTTCACCTTTTGTTGTTGTTGTTTCTTTGCTTGTTTATATTTTTCTTTCTCATGTTTTGTTATGCTTTTGGCCTGATTTTTCTTGGGAACAGCATGACAAATATGAAAATATATTTAGAAGAATTGCATATGTTTAACCTATATCAGATTGGGGAGGGTAAGGGAGGGAGCGAGGGAGAGAAATTTGAAGTACAGGATTTTGCAGGGCTAAATATTGAAAACTATTTTTGCATGTATTTAGAAAACTAAAATACTGTAAAAATAAGATAAAATAAAATGCAAAAAAGTAACCTGAAAGCCCAACCCATAAATTCTAAATCTTTAATCTTAGAGTGAGAGGAATCATGGAATCTTGTCACTGGACTTACTTTGTATAACCCTCACCTAGAGTTTACTTAGGGGAACTCCTACTTGTCTATCCTCAATCCTATTCAAAACACTTCTAACAACTAGTCATTAAGCCTCTACTTGAAGAATAGGGATTTGAGTATTCACATGCAAGTGAACTTTTTGGACAGCTCTTATGATTAGGAAGGTTTTATTCATGTTGACCTCAAATAGCTCTCTATAATTTCCACCCATTGGCCCCAACTATGCCCTCTATCTTAGAGGTTCCAAGCAGAACAATATCTTTCCAATGACAGCCCTCTGAATAATTGAGGACTGTTGCCATGACCTTACGACGTTTTCTCTTTCGAAAGCTAGTATCTTCAACCTATACTTGAATGGCTTGCTCCGGGTATCTACTAAAATATCATAGCTAGAAATATATATATAGTGTTCCAGTTATAGTCTAACCAGGGCAGAACAGACGAGCCTTTAACCTCCCAAACACTAAATACAATAATTTTTAAAAATGTTTCCACAGTTCTTTCAGCTGACATCACATAGCTGATTTATGTGGAGGTTGAAGTCTACTAAAGCCCCCAGGTCTTTTTCATATGTACTCTTTTCTAGACATGTAACTCTCATTCTGTGCTTATATAGTTGCTTTTTGTAAAATCCAAGTGTAGGACTTTTTTGTATCCCTATTAAATTTTAGTTTCTGCCTACCATTCTAGTCTAGTAAGCTTCTTTGGAATCTTGACTCTCTTATCCAATTTGTTAGCTCTGTAATACCAGCAAGTTTGATAAGAATAAAATTTATGCCTTCATCTTCATTGATAAACGGTGAAACAGAATCAGATGCTTGGGGCATTCCATGAGAGACCAGAGAGCTCTAGAATGGACACTAATCCATCTTATCTTTGGATATGGTCATTCAATCATTTTCAGACTGAATGAGGACTCCTTGGCTGATGCACAATTTTGAAAGAAAGTGTTAGGTAAAATTAAAAATCATAGTTTCTTAAAGTTAAAAGGACATTAAAAAGCATATAATTTGATGAAGTTATTTTGGGAGGGCAATGGAGGGGATAATTTTATAAGACAAAGAAATATTACAAGATGAAGGTTCATAATGGTTAATTGACTTCCTCAAGTCATGCTAGAATCCAGATCTTGAGCTATTTTGTCCAGGGTCTTTCCTGAAGCATTATTCCATCCATCATTTTTTTCCTCCACACTTTCAGTCACTCAGATAAATCTCAAGTCATTTTGCACAGAGGGCACTTATGCTAAGAAAGGGAAAGTAGGGCACTTGAGAAGTGAAACTTCTATTTACACCAAGCTTCAAACTGAACTTTACATTTTCCAGTTTTAACTTGCCAAATGCAACCTTAATCTAGTTCATTTGCATAAGCTTTAAAATAGGCCTTTAGAACAAATGTAAATGGATCTTCAAAGAACAATATTTTGATGGGTTCTCCCTGTAAATGACTCAAAAACATATGGATGACATTTCGTGAGGATTTCCCAGAGAAACCTGCTCTCCATTGGTATGCAGGAAAGGTTTACTGAGGTAAAATTGGGATGGAGGGAGGTAGAGGATGGTTCGTGGCTAGGTTAACTTGGCTCTCTTCCTCATGGTAGCCTCTATCTCACTGCAACCCCACACAGGCAGATGGAGCTTCAAGGTTCAGGCTCTCCATGGAGGTGAAAATAAATTGCCCCTAATTGAAGCAAATTCTGAATACCAGGTTCCCCCCTAGGGTATTTAAAATTTGCTTCAACTAGGGGCCATTTATTTTTGAGTGAAAGTTCAATGGACTGAACAGCATCATCCAAGTTCTGGGTTCTTAGCTATACCTCTAGGTTACCTTTCATAGAATGTGAGCTCCTTGAGGACAAGGATTGATTGCCTGTGACTGAACACTTTAAATCTTAAGCTTCTTTTAAGGGTTACTTCAAATTCCACTTCCTACAAAATTCTCCTTTGGCTTTCAAAGCCCCTCATAAACTAGCCCTCTCCTTCCTTTCCATTCTTACACCTGTCTTTCCATTATGTATTCTTTCATTAAGCGAGTCCGACTTCCTGGCTTTTCTATGAACAAAACATTCCATATCTCAGCTCCAGATATTTTCTCTGCCTGCTGCTTACGCTTAAAACACTCTTCCTCCTGCTCTCTGACTACTGACCTTCTTGGGTTCTTTGAGTCACAACTAAAATCTCTCCTTCTACAGGAAGCTTCCCTAATCCTTCTTAATTCCAGTGCTTTCTCTCTGTTAATAATTTCCCATTTATCTTATATATAGCTTTATAGCTATATATAAGCTATATTTAGCTTTATATATATTTGTTTACATGTTGCCTCCTGCATTAGATTTGTAAGTTCCTTGAGGGCAATGACTGCCTTATAGATGAATGAATTTCCTGATATCCCCTCCCACCAGTTTCCTTAGAATTTATTTTCTGTTTCATATTTACTTATTTGTAAGTTTTTTTCCCCAATAGAATATAAGTTTTTTGAAAGCCTGGACTACTTTATTTTTGCATTTGTAGCCCCAACACTCAACACTGTGTTTGGCACATAGTGGGCACACAAAAAACAAATGCTGATTAAGTTGAATTGTCTACATAAGAATCTGCAGCTATTGAGAAGACAGTATACATAGTCATGGCAAGTTGCTCCTTCCTCTTTCCATTATAGGACAAGATTTCTTCCTGTTCAACAACCCCCAAATATTGTTATTATCTACCTTGGCATCTGTCTGCCTTCTGTGATCTCCTGGGAATGCCCAAGTGGTAGCCAACCCACTCATTTTATATAGGAACACAGACCCAGAGAATCTAAGTGACTTGCTCTGGGGTGAAAGTTAATAACTGGCAAAGTCACTTAGGTCTTCTGATTTCTGGATGTGGACCAATTAGTCTTTCCACTGCTACAAGCCAGCATTTTCAAAGTCCAGTGAGGTCCAATGGGAAAGCAGTGCCTCATGTGGGGCAGCGTTGTCCCCTGGACTTAAATACAGTTCTTACCAGAGTGGAGTCATCATTCTGAGGAACAATATTAAGTCATAAAAAGAACAATATGAAGAATAAAAAGAACAATTGCAAAAGTTTATACAAAATGAACAAGGCAGAATTAGATGAAGACATGTATTAAGCATGACTATGTTTTAGAAGTCCACTCAATTCAATAAAACGTAAAAGGATATAGCCAAGAAAGATATTGGAAGGGAATCCTGGAAATAGTTACTTTTCATATTACATTTTTTCCTTCTCTCTTTTTTAGACCAGAATGTAACTTATTGAGATTTTGTGAAATTTGGGGAAACTTTATACCATATTTTATCATTCATTTGTGCTTGCTAAAACTATTATTAAATTCATAATTTAAAAATCATTGGTTTCCTCCCCTCCCCCCTAAAAAAGATATATTCTGGTCTTGAAGAAGAAAGAAATAGAACTGTTCAGGATCAATTTCTTTTTAATAATGCCATAAGAATCACTTTGCTTTGATGAAACCACCTTTAATGCAAATATCCCATTATTGCTTTTGAAGATGATAGTGAAAGAAGTGTGTGTGTGTGTGTGTGTGTGTGTGTGTGTGTGTGTGTGTATTGTGTGTGTGTAGGGCAAGATGAAAGAAAGGGGACCAGATTTCACAAGTATCCCCTTTTTACTTACCATTGGAAAGAATAAAATATCATGGAAAGGTATCTGTTACTCAGATCCAGAATTGAATGGGAACTTTCACTATTAAGAAATTTAGAGCCCATAAGACAAGCTGAGCATAGTACTGTGGAAAGGTTAAGCAATCACAGCTTTATTGACTAATTTCTTTACTTCGTCATTGCCGTGCTGATTGCTGAGTAATGGAATTCCCTTCTGTGTAGAGGCTCCAGAAAGAATATATTTACATTTAACAAAACCCAATGGTATGGCATTTTGAGATCAAAGTCTCAGTGCAGAGATTTAATGTTTTGGCTGTGTCACTTGGGGACTAGACATTTCCCAGGTTAGTTAACAGGGCACTATCCCAGGCTTAGCTATTTTGAGATGAAGACATCACTGGTAAGGCACTTTTGAAGGGAAGAGATCAGGGAAACTACAAATATGTCATGAGCTAAAGAAAAGTAGCTATTTTAATTAATTTATTTCTTTTAAAATATTATTTAATTCAAATTTATGGGATAAAATAAAAATTTCTATAACAGTATAGTTAAAAAGATTACACATGAAACTAAAAAATATTATATACAATTAGCTACTGTATTTACATATATAATAAATTTACACACAATACATTTCATTTTTTTTCTTTTCCTCACCAGAGAGGGCTACCATTAGATGGTGGGTATACACAGACACAAACACACACAGACACACACACACACATATATGTATGCATATGATTTTACTGTATATCTATCTTTCTCTGGATGAAGAGTTTTCTCTGTAATCCTATATATTTTATTTTACACATTTAAAAATACTATTCTAAGAAGGGATCTATTCATTAAACTTCATTAAACTTACAAAAAGGTCCATGGCATAAATCGTACCTTAGACTGACCCAAAAGAATAAATTGGAACAGCACAGTTTTCTGGTCAGTCTTATAAGTGATAAATGGCAGCAAAAAATGGACAATGCCTCTCTCAACTGAATGACATTTGGTAGGTAGTGAAGCAATACAGCACCCAAAATTCAAAAAGGGAAAGGCCATTTAGTTCAATGACCCCATTTTACAGATGGGAAAATTGAGGTCCACAGAGACTTGCCCCTAATTACTTGATTAGAAAACATCAGAGACAGAATTTAGAACCTTCTGACTTCAGCATCAGTGCTTCTGCCAGAGTATCCCACAGACCTATTTCCCCCAGTATTTATTGTGTTTCTAGCTGCTGTGTGAAAGACCCATTTTTTTCAAATGCTATGGAATTCAGAAGAAGAGACTAGGGAATTCAGAGTATGGAGAGGTGATTTCTGGCTGGGATAATCAAGAACGGTTTTATGGAATAGCTGACATTTGAAGTTGGACTTGAAGCATAGGTACTCCTAATAACAATTCATGTTTCTATAGCCCATTTAACTTTGTAGAATGCTTTTTCACAACAATCCTGTGAGACAAATCCTGTGAGACCCCCATTTTATAGTGGGGAAACAGTGTCAGAGAACCATATGCCCAGGGTCACCCAGTTTTTGGTATATCAATAAATGAAGATGAAGTGGAGAGAACTTAAAGCAGAGAAAAGGTATGCTCAAAAAAAACATGGAGGAAGGAAAGCAGTAGGTGCCTTCAGGAATGACAAATAGACCAGTTTGGCTAGAGCACAGGGTAGGTGCTGGAAGGGCTACATTGGAAAGGGGTAGTAGAGAATGACATTGGTCCTGATTGTGGAGTGCTAGATGCCAAGAAAAGTGGATACCCCTTTTTCTATGGCCATCAGGTATGTATGGGGAGCTTCTGAGCAGTAACAAAGCTGTGTTTTCGGAGGTTTCAATGGGCATAAAATGGAGAGGAAAGAGACTAAGGACAGGGAGACCAATTAGATAGTTTAGGGAGAAGGAAATTAAATGACAAATGTAATAGAAAGAGAGAAATGTGAGAGAAATTATGAAAGAAGGACCAGTAAAACTTGGAGATGAGATACAAATTGTTTGAGTCCTGATTGATTCAGGTTGAATGTAAATATTTCTGCTTTGGCCAGAAATGCTGAGGGTCTTTCCCTTTCTGATTTATTTATATTTATTTTTCTAGATCTTTTTTGGACTAAGTGAAAGAGGAGATTCTTTGCCTCAATTGCTACCTAAAATTAAACACTGAATGGGTGCAGCCTCAGTTAAACTGAGACCTGTTGAAGACCTTAGCTTCAAAAGGCTGTGGTGTCCCAGTGCTTCTGGGGCCATCTCCAGTCATCCTGATCTCTATCTGGCCACTGGACCCAGATGGCTCTGGAGGGGAAAGTGAGGCAGGTGACCTCCCATCCTTAAATCCAATTCACTTGCATGTCATGGTATCCCTTCCTTGATGTTATGGTCCTTTCCAAGAACAAAGGACAATAAGAGAAAGAGTTGGAATTGGAGATAGAAAGGCCTAATTTAAATCCTGTCTCAGATATTATGTTTTTGACCTCAGGGGTTTGACCCCATTTCACTTCTCAGCCTTAGTTTTCTCATTTGTAAAATGAATAATAACTACCTTGCCAAGTTGTCAAGAATGTTTTCTAATACACAAATATCAGCTATTTTGGTTTGGAAAGGGTCAAAGAAGACTCTAATGTATTGAACCTTAATGATGGGGAGAGTGGTGGTGGCAGGGATCACAAAGGGAAGTGAGAAGGAGGAGATGTTTGGGGAATGAGTAAAGATGGTGTATATATGTGCATATATATATATATAATGATCCACCACATGTATTTATATATGTGTGTTTATATGTCATTATACATA
The DNA here is from genome assembly GCF_902635505.1 of Sarcophilus harrisii. NCBI lineage: Eukaryota > Metazoa > Chordata > Mammalia > Dasyuromorphia > Dasyuridae > Sarcophilus > Sarcophilus harrisii. The sequence goes on along the minus strand of NC_045428.1, from coordinate 458,528,077 downwards.
TATAATTGTTTCTTTTAGTACAGATTATGTAATCTTATAACTAAATGTACTTATAAATATATATACATATGTATATATATATATATACATTTTTATATTTCTTATATTTGTCACTCTTTCTTCTTCACCATCCTAGAGCTTTATTCCTCATAATGAAGAATAAAAAGAAGAAAAAAAACAGTTGAGCAAAACTAGTCACAGCACATTACCTCAGTTCTGAAAAGGAGGCATGGTGGTTAGGATTTTATATTTGGAGTCACTAGAAACTCAGACAAGATTTGAAATCAGGAAAATGAATCTTCCTGACTTCATACCTGGGAATCTATCCACTGTGCCAACTAGCTACATTAGAGATAGTTATGTTAAATGTTTTGTAGATTCTCATTTATCCAAATACATTGGATTAGATGCTTTCTAAGGTCTCTGTAGAAGCACAGTGGATAGAGCGCTAGGCTTGGAAACCCAGGGAAACCTGGTTTAAATCTGGCCTCAGACACTCACTAGATGAGTGATCCTGGGCAAGTCACTTAATTCTGTTTGCCTTAGTTTCCTCCTCTGTAAAATGAGCTGGGGAAGGAAATGACAAAACATTCCCATATGTTTGCCAAGAAAACTCCAAAAGAGGTCATAAGGAGTTAGATATGATTGAAGGGAAGAGAGAGAGAGAGAGAGAGAGAGAGAGAGAGAGAGAGAGAGAGAGACAGAGAAAGAAACAGAGACAGAGGCAGAGAGAGACATACACGGAGAGACAGAGAAACAAAGACAGAGACAGAAAGACAGAGACAGATGGAGAGAGAGAGAGAGAGAGAGAGAGAGAGAGAGAGAGAGAGAGAGAGAAATAGATGGAGAGAGACAGAAAGACAGACACAAAGAAAGAGGGAGGGAGAGAGACAACGAGAGAAACAGGACAGAGAGACACAGAGAGAGAAACTAATAGAAAAACAGAAAGAGACAGGCAGAAAGACACATAGAAACACACAGGGAGAGAGACACAGAGAGAAACAAAGACAGAGAGAGAGAGAGAGAGAGAGCAGAGAGAGAGAGAGAGAGAGAGAGAGAGAGAGAAAGAAAGAGAGAGAGAGAGAGAGAGAGAGAGAGAGAGAGAGAGAGAGAGAGAGAGAGAGAAAAGCAGAGACAGAGACAGATGGAGATAGCCAGAGAGACAGAGACAGAGACAAGAAATAGATGGGGAGAGAGAGAATGTGTGTGTGTGTGTGTGTGTGTGTGTATGAGAGAGAGAGAGAGAGAGAGAGAGAGAGAGAGAGAGAGAGAAAGAGAGAGGGAGAGAGGGAGGAAGGGAGGGAGGCTGCAGTTGAGAATCTCTGCTCTGGGGGAATCTGTCATTTGGACATAGCTCCTGCATTCTAATCTTCTTAGAAAACCTTGGTTTTCTCTCCCTGCCTCTTTCTTACCCTTCCCCTCCCCCTAACAGGGAGTCTCCAGCAGCTGTAGCCTTAGTTTCTCTGGTAGGAGCCTCTTTGGCTGCATGAAAGATTCCCTGTGACACAAGATAGCCACTTTTGCCTGAAGAAAACCACATGGAAATCAAAGGCTTCAGACTAAAGCTTTGTAGTGTACCCTATAGCAACTAAAAAAAAAGGAGATGTGGGGTGGGGTGAGAGGGAGGAAGCCTGAACAATTTCCTAGCTCATTAAAAATAACATTTTGTTCACATTTCAACATCTGAAAAAAGACTAAATGGAATTTTACAATATATTCATACACTCTGGTCTCAGTAAAGCAAGCTTGGGAAAACTGATAACTAGCTACATTACTATGAAGCCTTGGAATTTGCATTTTCAAAGGTTCTCTGTTTCTCTACCACCCCACCCCAACCCCCCAATTTTCAAATATGTATATGGATGTTTGTTACTTTCACAATGGGAAGAAATGTAAGAGTGGATAGATGTGTTGAATTTAGAGAAAGGAAGACCTGAGTTCAAATTCTGTTTCTTATAAGTTTAGTAGCTGTGTGAGCCTGGGCAAGTCACTCTGTCAACCAGAATGTAGGATGCTTTGTAAACTTTAAAGCATTATGCAAATATTCATTATTTAAATTTCTATTACTTAGACCAAGGACACCTGAATTTCACCCATGTCAGTTGTGTGATGATGGGAAAACGCCTTTTCATCCATTGTATCCCCTAGATACCCCCTTAAGGATTAGTCTTGGCTTCCTGACTCTAGCTGCTGGATGCCATCATCTGTGACCTGACTCCTAGTGACACAAAAGGGTCAGTCTTTATCTTTTGCTCCTCCCTCCCCAAATAGCCCACCCCTTCCCTTTCCCCTTTGTCCATTGTTATGGCTGGGATGGGCTCATGTGCAGCTGATCGTTTATTTTCTTTTGGGAAACACCTTGCATGGCGTCCCTCTGCAGAGAGCATCTCTCAGAACAAATGCCTCGTTGGATGATTGATTTATGTATTCTTTGAATATAGTCAATTTATGAGGCTGTTTGGCCAAAGAAGAGAAAGAAAGTGAAAAGCCAAGAGTAAAAAATGGGTTTGGTTTTCTATCATTGCAGCTATTCTATTCAAACCCAGCCGAGGCCCCCCTCCATCCCGAGGCAAGAGGCTGCTTCTCTACTCTCAGGTTGTGCGTTCCTGCCCTCATCTGCTGCCTTTTACTCTCTTTCCCAATAAGATGCCCCTGCCTCTGTGGCAGGAGACAGGGTAGCCTCAGGAAGCTGTGAAAGCAATAAACAAGGAGATGTTTTCTAGGTCATCGCCCGATCGAGTCCCCACTTAAACAATAATCTTGCCATTGCATCTGCAAAACCCCAGACTCAGGCCCCAAAAGGTTATTTCATCAATAACTCTTGAGCCTGCCCAAGGCTAGTATTATTCCCAACAGACATTTTAGACAATCTCTAAACAGCCTCGGTGGAGGAGAAGGCCCTAGCTTCCCTGAAGTACTTAGGCGAGAATATTGCCATTACTGTTCTTGAAGGGGAGGGTTCCAGGAAGGTGGGCTAAGAGAGGGCATTGACTCTGAGAGTTGGAGTGGGAGGCAGAGACAGTGGGGATAGGCTATCTAATACTAGACACTCTGACTGACAAAGGAAGGATCATGTTCATCTCCGGACAAGCACCTGACCATGGCAGTCTAGAGCTCACCAGGGTCTAGAGCTCAATCAGCTTTTGTTGAGGAGAGCAGCTCCATGGCACGGTGAACAGAGCATTGGACTTGGAGTCAGGAAGTCTTGTCTATAAAATGATCTGGAGAAGAAAATGGCAACATTCCAGTATCTTTGCCAATAAAACCCCAAATGGGGTCATGGATTGTTTACAATGGCTGAACAGCAACAACAACAAAATGAGGGAGTTGGAGCCAGGGAAACTGGGATATATCTAATTCTAGCTACCACAGTAGGTCTCAAGCTTAGGAGTTTTGAACCGCAATGAACTTGGCCAATCAGGCCTCTGTGCTTGTTTCAGCATTAATGTGGTAAGTGGTAATGTGGTAATGTGCTCTGGAGAGCAGTGGGCCACCAGATTGCCCAACAAAATGGTGCAAGCCAAAGCTCCATCACTGATCAATAGTCATGGAACTGGGTCCAAGAATAACCCCTGTTTTTGCCATGTGGCAAGATGGGGAAATCTAGTCTTAAATTAAAAAAAGAGGTTGGAATAAATGATTCCTAAAATCCTTTCCAGCTTATACTCCTAGCTATAATCTTAGGGTCCTTTAAAGTCATACAAATTATAAGGGGCAGAACCAAAATTTAAAACCTAGGTCCCTTGTGTCTATTAGCCCTTTAATTGCATCTAAATCTTTGTTTCCTCACTGAGGAAATGAGGATAAAAATATGAAGGGTATCTCATTGCAGTTAGAAGGATCAGATGAGAAATTATATATAAAGTGCTATATAAGTGCCAGCTATTATTATTTTTCATGTTACCAAATGGCCGTTCAGTCGTGGAGGTGTTTTATCATCCAAAAAGTTACCTCTCTCTCCCTCCAACAATTCTATGGGTAGACTATATATGGCAGCCTCTGTGGAGTACATGGCCTTTGATCTTTACTGGATCCTCCTGAGCACTGCAGGTAAGCTGGCCCTCTTTGATTTACTAAGCATATTTACCAAGCAATTTGTAAGAGCAAGTAATTACTACACAGTTCATGGAATCATAGGTAGGAGAGCCCACTGAGGTCATCTTGTGTGACCTCCATCTAGCTTTCCGCAGGCTTCCTCTTTCATTCCTATTAGCATTTAATCTCATTTCTTCTTCCATCTCTGGGCAGTGATGGAGTCACAGCCACATCCCCTAAGGAGCCACTTCCACTGCCCAATCACTCTGAACTTCTCCTTAATGTTCCACATTGGCTTTCCCTCCCCTAGCCAAAGGCCAATTCAGCCTTGTCCTCCTAACTTCCAAGCTGGTGATTAATTCAGTTACTTCGTTTATTCTCTTTTCTTGGAGGTATTTATAGACTGTGATTGCATTCCCTCTGAGCTGTATCCTTTCTCAACTATATACATTTAGCTCTCTTGCTCTCTCCTGATACGACTTATCTGCTAATCCCTAGAACATTTATTGGTATTTATGTTTTGCTTGGATTTGCTATACCTTTTCTAAATTGCATTGACTAGACTTGTGTAACTTATGCCCCCCCCCCCCCAGTGGAAAGTGTTCTTTTTACCATTCTTGCCAGCTTTCTCTTGGGGATGTACAGCTGTTGAGAACTAAAAAGATCATTCGTGGGGGAGAGGAGGTTAACAGATGGCTCATAATTATATTATAAGAGCATCTCGAAAAGAAGAGAGACCATTTTTCAAGTGCTTTCTTTTCTAAATGGTTCCCACCCACCCTTGCCCCCTGCCAACTTTTTTTTCCTCTTCATGTCAATGCTTTAATATCAAAGAAGGGTATAAAATCACAAGACACCCTCCCACTTCCACACCACTTACTTGCATGGGATTTTAGTCTCTGGAAATAATAGACACGGAAATTCAAATTCATCACCACACTACTCCAATCCACTTAGGTGAACTTCAAATGTTCCAGAGTCATAGGATCCCGGAATATAGAGATACAAGGCACTTGAGAAATTATACAGTTCCTCAGTTTACACATATATCCCTGAATCTCAGCTGGGTTAAACAATTTATCAAGGTCACATAAGGAGCATGTCAGAATGAGGTTTTTTGACTCATTTTTTTCCTCCACAATACTTCACTAAGAAAGCAGTACTATGTGTTGGAAAGCCACATTTTCTATTCCATAGGGATTTTTAGTGCACAGGAATAGGGATTGGCCACATGTTGCATTTGTTATAGGAAACTATAAGGAAAAAACTCCTTTTGTCAATCTAAGTTGGTACTTTCTCTGCAACTTTTATATCTCAGAGAGTTGACTGAGGAACTGAGGAGTTAAGTGACTTACTTAGAATCACATGATGGATACATGTCCAAAACAGACCTTCAAGGCTCAAAGGCTAGTTGGCTATCCATTGTATTATCTTGCCAATTCATTAACTCATAAATACAAGAGGTTTTGAGGTTTTGAATTAAAATGGGCTTTAGGGAATACTTAGCCCAATCTTCTCATTTTACAGATGGGGACACTGAGTCCCAGAGAAGGAAAATAACCACTAAGTTAGCTTCTATCTAGTTCTAATATGCTTGTGTTGGTTGCAGAGTTGCCTAGTGGAGCTCACAATCCAGCTGAAGCAGTGACAAATGGTTCAAAGTTAAGACTTCTCATTTGTCTTCCTTTATGCAAACTCTTGTCAAATGGAGGTTCTTACAAATGGAGCTGAATCTTTGATAAAGACTGATGGTGTGGAGGAGGATGGAAGTACCACTGAGTCAGCCTGCTTTCAGGCATAGTATATTCCACCTAGTAGGTATTTACGTGTGCTAAATCAAACTGATTTATAAGGTTAAAGCATGATTTTGTTGAGGATTTTAGTAGAGAGCAACTGAAGAGAGAAATGGTCACTAGCCCAACCCAGGCTGGAACAAAGACACTTTTTTGTATCTCCTACTTCTCCAAGAACTAAAGAAGTCCTAAAAATCTCTGCCCAGCCAGCTGCAGATACACCCATCTAGAATCAGATTCTAGTGCCAAGCAGTGCTGACTCATTCATTTGGGCAGACAAGAATGGCATAGTTAATATAATAATAATAATTCATAATAATGCTGGTAATGATACTCTTAATTTATATAGCACCCATCTTTAAGATGCTCACAGCATTTATGGATTTTTATAAATCCAATTAAGTTCTTTATCTCAATAAGATTTCATCTAATTACCCTCTCTGGAGATGTCACCACAACCAGTGTAAATTGGGTGGAGTGTGGGGAGCCAATTTGGTTTATTCAGGTCAAATGAATTTAACTTGGTCCACATAATTGAAATTTATTGTTCCAAAAATGTGATACCCAAAAACTGAACTCAGTATTTTAAGTGTGTTCTGGCCAGAGCTGAGTATAGTAGGACTTCCAGCTCCTACAGTCTGAATATTGCCAACTGATATTGCTTTTTTGTCTACCATGTTATATTATATACTCGTTTAAGCTTGTAGTCTTAAAACCTCAAGATTTCTTCACATGACTTATTGTTTGGTTATGTATCCATTTTAATCTGACTGTGTAGATGTGGCATCTGGTTGATATATACTTAACAGCAATTTGAAAACAGTACGACATTATACAAATGAGAGAATCTAAGACACTTGAGGCTCTCATCCATTCTTCTGGCCTTATGCTTAAAACATCCCAGAAAGTAAACTGTCTTATTCTCAAAGGTCTTCAAGGACAGCCTCCTTAAGTAAACTGTCTCAGTGCTTAACAACTCTGCACAGTCAGAAAGTTCTTTATACATAACCTAAATATCTATGGCTGCGAGCAAATTGCTTTTCCTTCTGTTCCAATGGTACAAGCATGGGAGAACAGCTGGAAGGGTTACAATAACCCCTTTAACAGACTTCAAGGCTGTTTTAAAAACAACATTCAGGTTTTTCTTCTCCTCACCTAAGTAATTTCAGTTTTTTCCTTAGTATTTCTTATAAGGTCTATTTTCTATATAACTTGTCATGTGATAAGAGAAAGAGTTGGAAAAATGGTTAGAACATAAGATCTTGGAGATCAGGAATGGAGATCAGGAATCAGGAGATCAGGATCAATAAAATGCCAGATTAGAAGTAGTATGTAAATTAATACATGTGTTGATGGTGAGAAAGGATAGAAGGAAAAAGAAAGAATGAGAAAGACACAGAGACAGATAGGGCAACAAAGAGATAGAGAGAGAAAAAGACATAGAATGAGACAGAGACCAAGAGAAATAGAAGCAGAGAGAGACAGATCCAGAGAAACAGAGACATATAGGCAGAGAATCAGAGAGAGAGAGAGAGAGAGAGAGAGAGAGAGAGAGAGAGAGAGAGAGAAAGGCTGAGACAAGATGGAGACAGATACTCCACAGAGAGGAAAAATGAGTTTAGATATAGATAGCAATGTCCATTTTTGAATATATGAAGAAGAAAACCACAGGGTCAAAGCAAGACTAAAGAGAAGGATGATGGAAGGGTAAATTGACTAAATTCCCACCTTTAATAACAAATCTTCATTTTAGCCCTTCAAGTTCCCCACAGTGTCCACTATTTATTTCTTGATTTTCCCTAGAAAATATCCTTGAAGATAGTCTATGAAAAATCATCAAACTTAGCTCCATAAGGGTTCAAGAAACTCTATGTGCTGATTGGCAATGAGAGCCTAATAATGCAGCTATAGATTTAACAGCATCATTACTATGTTAATAATAATCATTGCTCAATAAAACCATCCCCACAAGGAGAACAAATCCACTGGGTGCTGTACATGAGCATCATTATAGAACATTCAATTCTTTCAAGATAAGAAGCACTTGAATTTATAAAATGTCACAAAATACCAGAGTTTCGGGATCTCAGAATGGAAGAAAAAGGAGACACCATCAAATTCCTCTACAGTAGACCCCAATATTGCTTATCCAATCTCAATCTGAAAGTTTGAATTTTTTATTTTTTAAATTGAAATCCATTCTACTTTTGGACAACCCTAATTATTAGGATATTTTTCTTTATATTGAACCTAAATTTGTATCTACAACCCATTACTCTCAAATTTTAACCTTTGGGAACCAGCCTTAGCTCTCCTCCACATGACAGTCCTCCAAATACTTTAAGGCACCTATTATGTGTCTCTGAAGTGTTTTTTCTTTTCTTATTCAGGCTTAATGTGCTTAGTTTCTTGAACTAATCCTTACATGGCACAGTATTTAGTATGCTCTCCATTTAGGTGACCATCTTTTTGGAAGAAAATCATAGATCTAGAACTATATGAGACTTTATGGAGTCTATTTTACAGAGAAGAAAACTAAAGCTTAGATATTTAAGTGACTTGCCCAGAGTCCCAACAGGTAAAAAGCAACAGAGAAAAAAATTGGAATCCAGGTTCTTGGATTTCACAGAGAATTCTTTTGTCTATTGAATGATGCTGATTTTTTAAAACATGTTTTAGCTTTACATTGTATTTCCTAAAATGTGTCTTTTCCTTTCCATTGTCTTTCCTAAAATTCCAAACTAAATACAAAATTTCATTCAATGACTATCTGGCTTATTCTGGACACTTAGCTTTGGAGGCTTCCATGTAACATTACTTACTCATGCTGATTTTGCAATCCACTAAAACCTCCAGGTCTATTCACAAAGACTATTGTCTATATGAACTTATAAGGCTATTTTGTTTGAAGCTCACTAAAGGGTGTTAGATTTATCTCTATTAAATTCTATTTTATTAGATTTGTCTCATCATTCCATCATGTCAAGATTTTGTTGGCTCCTGGTTTGATCAGCCAACATTTTAGCAATCCCTCTGAGCTTCCTGTCCCCTGAAGATTTGATAATCATGCTATCTGTGTCTTTCTCCAAGTCACTGATAAAATCATCTTCCTCATTCTGCCCTTCTCATTCCAGTGAAACCCAGACCCTATTTCCTTGTCAATAATAACTCACACTTTTTATCTCATTTTAAAGTCTGCAAAATGTTTTATACACATTGTCTTGTTGAATCCTCACAATAAGCCTATGTTTTGTATGTGCTATTATGACTATTATTAACATCATCATCATGTTATGTTACTTTATGATATTATATTACGTTATTATATATTACTAATTAGGTAACTGAGACTTGGGTTAAATGACTTGCCCATAGTCACACAGTCATTGTCTGACAGAGAATTTGAATCTAAGTTTTCCAGCTCAAATTCTAGTCTAGTTCTGTATTCACTATATCTAATTGCCTCAATATCAATCATGGAATTTACTATTTCTGCTTCTGGAGGAGAATTCACTTCAGTGATGGAAAGAACAAAGAAATCTCTGAATTTCTGTTGCTTTTTATTTTTCTCCCTCTTAAATTTGGTGGGAAGAGGATGTATATAAGCCCAGTTCTATCTTTAAAACATACATCCTTCCAGTGAGAAAAATATTGGTTGACTGCCAAAAGAATCTAGTGTTCTATTCTAGACTAAAATCTCTCGAGAACACGTTAATTGTTTTTGTGCTGTAGTTAAGCCTGGAGTTTTATGAGACCCATGGATGAGAAGGTGATAGCAAAGATATAGGCACCTTCTCAAAGGCCCTTTGTTTTCCACATCAGCATCTGGTTAAGTTGGGGGTTAATGGACTTCAATAAGAACTTATATCTAATAAACCTGTTCTGTAGAAGAAAGGAGGAAAATCTGGAATGGAGTGGTAATGTATGGTAGGGGTAGCGATGCAGAGGAACAGAATGTTTAGCTCAATGTTTGTGTATGAACTCCCCAGACCAGAGAAGCTCTCCCAAATCAAAGTGACCCAGTGTCATGGCAAGCAAAAAAATTCTTCTGTGCATCACAGGGGACTTTGTATCTCTTTCTTTCACTATGAGCACAAAGAGCCTTTCAGATCTTGAGGAAGCCCTTTAGATGATTGAAGGAGCCACGCTACCCTAGGGACAGAGCTATTACCCTCAGATTGATGTCTATATGGGCAAAGTGAAGTAGAGAGTTAGAGCAATTATCCATAGTTTTAGGAAAACCAACCAACTGACATTCCAACCAACCAACTAACCAACCAATCAATTAAACAAAGGACAGTGAAGGAAACATCGCTCTTTAATGCAGTTAGTGAGTCCAGTGTTGGAAGGGAAGACAAGGGCTATGAAGGGAGGACAAAAGTCTAAGGTTTTAAGTTATGGAGCAGGTGCTAATCTGCACTGGTAGAGGAATTTCCTTATAGGAAGTTTGCTGTATTAATTAAATTATTGGAATGATACAATATGTGTATATATTCGCACATATGTGTATATATACATATATACACAAAAATACACACATGCATATGCCATATAATTATTATGAGGTAAATTCTTTGCAAGTCCCCAAGTATCATAAATCTGTAAGCAGTTACTACTTTAAAAATATTTTACTTTTTTTAGGTTCTACATATACAATTCAATTTTTTTACATATTTCCATATGAGTCATGTTGGGAGAGAAAAAATCAGAACAAAAGGGAAAAACCATGAGAAACAAAAAATATAAGGAAAAAGGTGACAGGGGCAGCTAAGTAGTACAGTAGATAGAACAGTTCATATCTAGCCTCAGACACTTAATACTTCCCAGCTGTGTGATCCTGGGCAAGTCACTTAACCCAATCGCCTCAGCAAAAAAAAAAAATGACAATAGTGTACATTTATCCACATTTTGTCTCCATAGGTTTCTCTCTGGATGTGGACATTTTTATAGAACAATAATATTCCATTACTTTCATATACCACAGTTTATTCAGTTATTTCCCAATTGATGGGCACCTACTTATTTTCCAATTTTTTGGAGCTGTTATTATTAAGGTCTAGACCATCTACATAGTCAAAACAGAGATTTGAAGTATGGAAAAATTAATACAAAATATTTATTAACAATACTATAATTAAGAAGAATATTTTCTGGGGACTCTTCTATCTAATCATTTCAAATCATGTAAATCTAGTATGTGTCAGAAGGAAGAACATGAGCCTTGGTTCTTCTGACTCCAAAGCTAACTGTCTTATCTTTTATATTATAGTGCCTCTTCTATGTGAGTATTATTAATACCATTTCATGAAATAACTCATATTTGTATAGTAAAAGACTTTCTGCATAGCAAGCCTGGCATACGTTGTTATTATAAACATTTTACAGATGATGAAACTGAGGTTCAGAAATAAAATCAGTTGTCTATAGTCATACATCTAACAAATACTAGTGCTAGAAGTCCAAACCAGATCTTCTGATTTTCTCAAATGTTATTTCCATTATCGATGTCTTTTCTAAGAGAAGAAGCAGGAAGTTTATAACTTGGAACATAATCTAATAAAACCTAGGCTAGGGAATACGAGCACTTGGGTTGGGTTTCTGTCTGTTTCCCTCCATGTGACTTAGTAAGTCTCATTACCACCTGTTTCTTCATCTATAAAATGGGAATCACCACATCTGTTTCCCTCAAGGGGCTTCATACATCTTCATTACGTGGTTTGAGATGATTAGATAGAAAGGTCCACAGAAAGTATTATTCTTAACTATAATGTTCTTAATAAATATTTATGTGGCACAGTTAGTGAGCACAGTGTTTAAAGGGGTTTGCTTGTATTCTGTTGAAGACAGGGCCTGGGAAATGAGGAGAAAAGTCTACCTTGTCACTATTTATCATTCTTAGTTAACAATATAAGATATATGATAGCTGCTAAACAATTTGGTGGCAGAACATCATAAATGAAGTCTGTTTTCCCTGGGAACTGCATAACCATTTGAATTAATTTAATTTGAAATATCAAATTAAATTAAACTGTAGAATAATTCCCAAGGGAGAGCATATTTCATTTGCAATGTCTTTTGATAGAATATTCCCTGCCAAAAGTTTTGCTTTGCATCTGGCTGCAGATCTAAATTTATTGCATTAGCTTTGAGAAGACTTTTAATAGAAAGTGAAATTAAAAGAAAACTTGATGGAAAATAAAGATGTTAAATACTCCCAAATAACCCATACACAGACTCTGGTGCTCTATCTTTGTGGCCCTCTCTGTGTCCCCTGCTGTTGATGTCAGATTGAGCGACCTGGCTAGATGGATAGCTTTCATCAGATAATCCCAGTGTAATGCACAGAAAATGTCAAAAGACACTAGCAAGATCTAGTCTGTTTGGGGCCTGATTATGTCTTACCAGGATGGTGAGAAGAAAAAAGAAGGGGATGGTTGGTGGTGGGCAAAGGTAATCTTTGATATTAATAGGAAGGAGGGGAAGCAAAGAGAATTATTCTGCTACATCCTCATGTTATTTCTTGATCACAACCTTCCCTTTCTTTTAGCCATCTTTTTACTAAATGCACAAAAGGGTTCTCCAATGGGGTTTTTGGGTCAACAGGTTGGCAGGAGAAAAGCCGACGGAGAGTCCAGCAGTTTGCTAAAATATAGGTCACCTTAAATCATCACTTAGAAAATGGCTAGTCTGCTTTTCATGGCAAGACACTGAAGAAAATTGCACTGAGTAGCTGCCTGGAGATTGATGCAGTGGGAATAATCTATTTCTTCTTCTCAGTGAGCAAATACCCAGCAGGAAAGGTAGGTAGGAAGAAAAAGTATTTGCTCCAAACAAACATCCCCTGGCCCTTTAAGGAAGGTCTGCAATTGAACTAAAATTAGGCCCTAAGAATCCAGATAAGAGGTGTCTTAATCAAATAAAAAAAGCATTAGGCTTTAATCTCCAGCACTTTAGTAACCGCCCAGTTTGTTTTAAATCTTGATTGGAAGAATTATCCTGACAAGAAAATTAATAGTAAGTCAATAGACCTGTGGCCCAAAGATAGGGCCTTAAGTAAGCAGGGGGAAAAATCACTGGGACCCACAGACTCTGCCTTCTCTTCTGCCAACACACAAATGGCTCCAACAGAATCTTCTGGAGTGGCTGGGTGGGTGAAGTTCATTATGATTTTAACCATGAAACTATGAAGTGCAGGTAATCATATTTTAAAAAGATAAGGGACATGACTAGAAAAGAACTCAGCTTCATGAAGAAATTCTAATTTTCAGCAGTCATGGGTGGAAAATCAATACCACTCTCTGATGCAAAATGAGGCCTGAGCTTGATAAAGCTTTTCCCCCTTCTCTCTTTCAAAAAAAAAAAAAGAAATCTATCATAAAGTTAAAAAGAAAAGAAGGAAGGAAAGAGAAAAGGAAGGGAAGAAGAAAGGAAGGAAGGAAAAAGAAAGAATAAAAGGAAAATGTCTCACACCTAGTATTGTGTGCTGACTGAATATGCACTTTCCTGAACTTTTTTTCCCCTTCTGTTGCTAGAGAGATCTTAGTCCATCTATTCTTGTCACAAATGCATCTTGTTCTCCTGATTGGAACAGTCCTTTTCCACGTTCTCCTCCTTCTTCCTCCAATGTCTTACCTCTTTCTCAAATGTCTTACCAACCACCATGCTCTTGAATGAGCAAACAGACTCCATCATTTGCGCTCCCTCCAGCCTTCTCTTTCCTTTCTCCATAGTCCTTGCTGTTTCTGAGCCCTGAGCTGGAACTTCCACAGTCACTAGAGCCATCATGATCATGAATGAATAAATGATTGAACCAAGAATTTATCAAGTATGTATTGCTATGGATAACAGGATGACACGGTGAGATGATGGTTCACAACAATGAGAATGATCCCAAGATCATTGGGAAGAGCACTGTCTCCAGCCCAGTGCCCTCAGCCATTACCTTGGGAAGCAGTGCCCAAGGGAGCAACACCTCTCAGCAACAGCTCCTGCAGGTGCTACAGCTACTGAAAACACAGAAAACAATCATGTTCCAGGCACTGTGCTAAGTGCTGGGAGATACAAATAGAAAAGACATTTTCTCCTCTCCAGAGGAAGAAGATGATGCAATATGAAAGATTACAAAAATAAGTCAGCTAAAAAATTCCCATGGTCCTTAGGGGATGACAATAACTTTTTATAAATGTCATCCCCACTGATAAAATCAAATTTTTTGAAGCATATGGCAGTGACAAGCACTTTGGTGACAACTCCAAAGGCTTCCTATTGTTTCCAGAAGCAAATAAAAAATTCTCTGTTATAACTTAGCCCCCTCCTACCTTTCCAGTGTTCCTCCTTTACCCCCTGACATATGCTCTTTGATCCAGTAACTGGCTTCTTAGCTGTTCCAGGCATTTTTTCTGGCTGTCTCCCAAACCTGGAGTGCTTTCCCTCTTCGGCTCTGACTACTGACCCTCCTGTTGCTTCCTTTAAGTCTCAACTAGAATCTCATCTTCTATAGGAAGCCTCTCCCAACCCCTGTTAATTTTAATACCCATACTCTGTTAATTATTTCCTATTTATTTTGTATGTAACTTGCTTTGTATATATTTGTTTGCATATGGTCTCCACCATTATGCTGTTAAGGAACTGATTGTCTTTTGTCTCTTTTTATATCTGCAGTTCTTAACACAATGTCTGGCATATAGCAAGCCCTCATAAATATTGATTGATTGATTTTTGGAGGGTCTTCATTAGCTGGGGCTGGAGCACTTATAAGAACAATTGCTGAGAATGTTTGTGGCAGCCCTGTTGGTAGTGGCCAGAAATTGGAAACTGAGGGAATGCCCATCAATTGGAGAATGGCTGAATAAATTGTGGTATATGAATGTTACGGAATATTATTGTTCTGTAAGAAATGACCAGGAGGATGATTTCAGAGAGACTTAGAAAGACCTATATGAACTGATGCTGAGTGAAATGAGCAGGACCAGGAGATCATTATATACTCCAATGACAATACTATATGATGATCAATTCTGATGGATGTGCCCCTCTTCAACAATGAGATGAACCAAATCAGTTCCAATAGAGCAGTAATGAACTGAACCAGCTATGCCCAAGGAAAGAACTCTGGGAGATGACTAAGAACCACTACATAGAATTCCCAATCCCTCTATTTTTGTCCATCTGCATTTTTTATTTCCTTCACAGACTAATTGTACACTATTTCAAAGTCTGATTTTTCTTGTGCAGCAAAATAACTGTATGGACATGTATACATATATTGTATTTAACTTATACCTTAGCATATTTTACATGTATTGGTCAAACTGCCATCTGGGGGAAGGGATGGGGAGAAGGAGGGGAAAAGTTGGAACAAAAGGTTTTGCAATTGTCAATGCTGAAATTACCCATGCATATCTCCTGTAAATAAAAAGCTATAATAATAAAAAAAGAACAATTGCTGCATCTTGTTGGGGATTGCTTCCTGGGATGATGGTTATAGGTATAAGTTTTGTGGAAGTCTTGGATTCTCTATAAGAGATAACATGAGAAGGAATTGACTTCAAGTCAAGTAGTCTTAATCCTGGGCAGTTTGCTATTCCTTTGTCAGTGAGATCTTGCCATAGATGGAGAGTTGGACTTGAAGTCAGTAATACCTGAGTTCAAATACAGCTTCAGACACTTTCTAGGTATGTGATCCTGGGCAAGTCATTTAATCTTGATCTGCCTTAGTTTCCTCTTAAAATGGGGATATTATTCCCTTAAAATGGGGAAAATAATAGCACCTTCCCAAAGGGATAATATTTATAGAGCATTTAGCACAGTACACACAGTAAATGCTGAACATAATGCTCATTTACTTCCTTTGTTCCTTCCTTTCCAGGTTGTATGGAGGAAGCAAGGCACTTCTCTTCATCCAAAAAGTTACTCTACTGGACAGAAATAATTTTACATAGGTGATGTCATCTCCCTTTTTTGACCTTCCCTTCAGGAAAGAACTGAAATGTAAACCTGCTTTCATTCTAGAAGAACGAGAAATCACATCCACGACTATACCTGAAGTTATGTTATATTGAGTCTATCACAGTTGGTATTTATTATTTAAATAATAAAAATAGCAACAATGCTACTGTGATAACTACCACCACTACAAAATTCTATGACAAGTAATAACTTGGCTTAATATACTTTTAGAAACCTGAATTTAAGAATGTTTTAGAATATATCTCCTACAAAAGAGGTAGTGGGGTTTAATAGAGTGTTGGATATAGGAAATCAGTATTGTCCTGATCCAATGGTCCATTGTGGCTATGTGACCTTGAATAAGTGACTTAACCTTTCATGGCCCTAGACAATCCTCTGAGACTCTAAGCTGCAAAATAGTTGCCAACTGCATTGGTAGACTGTGTTTTCTCATTGGAATTTTCCTATACCAAAGATATAAATCATAAATACAAACCATCCCTTTTCCCCCCAACTGAAGACACAATAATATGCTTCTGGATAATGTTAACAGATCAGATATTCTGCTATTTGATAGGACAAAGAGTTTACTAGGACTCATTGCTAGATCCATCCCACTTAGTGGTATTGTTGCCAAAATTTATGCAGAAAAATACTAAGGTAGTATGTCATTTTGACAAAAAAAGCAAAAATAAATGTAGAACCTCAGGAATATTATAGATCCATAGATAATTAGAGTTAGAAGAGGCTTTGGAAGTCATTCAACTGAGTTGGATTCTATTGAATTTGATTCCACAATCCAACCACTATAAAGCATGAGTCTCTATTATAGCAGACTCAAGAAATTAATATCTCAGAGATGCAAAAGGTTTCATTATTTGTACAGTTTATGGAATTATACTTCTTTCATACTTAGTCATTACTTTAGAAGTTTTGTTTGCCACATTTTTAAGAGAGGCACATTAATGGAAAGATAGATAATGGAAAGGTCTTGGAATCATGAAATCTAGAGTTTTACTCTATATTGGACATTTACTAAGTTTAGAGTCAGGTACAACACTTTGGACTTCAGTTTTCTAATCGGGAAAATAGGGATCAAAAATTTCTGCACTATGTCACAGAGTTGTTTTCAGAAAGGTGTTTTGCAAATCTTAAAAAAGTAATAAAAGTTAAAAGTTATGCTTTTACTATTAAGATAATCTTATGTCAATCACAGATTTTAGTAATATATCTGGCCAACAAACAGTTATTGAGAGGCAGCTAAATTGAGTACAGGGGATAGAGAAGTAGGCCTGAAGTCAGGAAAATCTTGTTCGAATCCAGCCTCAGATACTTACTAGGTATGTGAGCCCAAGCAAGTCACTTAATTTAATCTGCCTTAGTTTCTTTAATATGGGGATAATAGCACTCACCCCACAGAGTTGTTGGGAGGATCAAATAAAATGACATTCTCAGCACCCAGTAGACTCTTATAAATGCTTAGTCCTTTTCTCCCATGATCTAGCTGTTAAAATGAATATACTTTAAAATTTTTTGTTTGAATCTATTGGTTAAATATCAATGTATAATAAAATAACAATAATTATTTAAAAGAATAAGTTCCCCTGGACTGTTCTGTTTCTTAACTAGAACAGAATAATTATTGCTTCTAACTCAAATTTTACATCTTACATCCTTTTGAATAACTTACAAAATATAATAAATGATAAGTGGCAATTTGATAAATAGCTAGCATTATAATGAATATTAACTATGTGGGGGTTGGGGAACCTACTAGTTATGAAAAGCATCTTACAGAGAAATGTACTCCTAGAAAGTTCAAGGCAATTCTACCTAATACTAAAAATTCGACTCAAAATTAAAACTTATCCTTGGTATATTCTAGTCAACAGTTTACCTGAGCAAACCTTGGAGGATGATGGTACCATATGCCTCCCTGGCTTCACTAATTACATGCAACAGGTCCAGGGGACTATATTTTCTGAAGGCAATAGAGGAGAAAGATGAAACAAAATTTCTTTTCTCTATGATGCCATTCACAGGAGTCCTTCCATGTGCCAAAGGACCATAATGTTTACCATTTCCTGATCATTCTGTATTCAGACTTCTAGTTTTCATGCCTTTGTTTTAGTACCCAGTTGGCTTCCTATATGTATGTCTTTCATATTTTCTTGCCTAGAGAATAAGTTCTTTCAAGCATGATACAGTGAAAAGCAGAATGAATTGAGTCATGAAGCCCACATTTGAAATTTTTTTCTGTTACTTACTATCTGTGGCTAAATTACTTACACTCTCTGGGTCTCAGTTTCCCAATCAGAAAAATGAGAAGGTTGAAATACATGACATCTCAGATCCCTTTCAGTCTTAGATCTCATTATCTTTTAGTTCTATTGTATTCAACATCCAACCAGTTGCAAACACACTGTAGATGCTTAGGAAAGGCTTAGTGAATGAATGAATGAATGATTTTTCTGAAGCTTCCTGGAAGGTAAAGCTAGTTTTTGCTATGGGGGAGCTGACCTGGGAGTTGAGCCAAATTTTTGAAGGTGTCACCTGGACTCAGGGCATTAGTTCCTTTGAATGCCTGGCCAAATACATCTACTGAGACACAGGGGTCCGTCTTCCAACAAACACTGCTCCAAGTCTCACATTTTTATATGCCATGTTACACACATCATTTCTGAACCTCTAAGAGCCCATGCATTTCTGAGCATTGGCAATCAAGCAGAAAGTTCTGGGGCAAGCTGTGAAATCTCTGAAATGAAAATCAATTCCATCTCCATTTCATGGAGACTAATGTGGCATTTACAACATAAACAATCACTTCTGTTAGGGAGGAAAATTAAAAGCTGCACTACATAAAGGCACAATGTTTAAAGTTCTGGTGGAAATGAGCACTTGGCTTTGAGATGATTACAAAGGGAATTGGGGGAAAAAACAGAAAAAGGGAAAGAAAAGGGAAAAAAGGGCTTTTAACAGTTCAGAAGCACAGAAGTTTCATAAGAAAAATTTGCCATTAGTGAAACTACTGGTTTTAGCTTTGGTCTTTGGAAAAATGTACCTAAGGATTTGCATGAGAGAACTAGGAGAGGTACTTTCATGGACTCCCAAAAGTCATGACCATTTCCTTTTCCAACCTGCTGAAGTCAAAAGGCCCAAGGCTTGGATGAGTATTCTGATGTTCCAAGTGCCTGGGGAAAGAGTTTATGACTTGGGTAGGGAAGTAAAATGGTTATATTTAGGAATATTTGATCTTGAGCCCAGTGAGTACTTTTTGTATCTGACCTCTTTTTCTGCTGTCTTTATTTAGGATCCTATGTGTTTCTGTGAGCAGAATATTGAGCATTTTCTTCAAATCAACATTAGAAGAGGATGCTAGAGACACTGTCCTGTTATGAACAGTGTCCTAGCACAGGAGTTGGAATACATAAGATTTAGGAGCTACTCCTGATCTTGGGTGAGGATTTTTTAAAACCTTCCTGGGCTTCTGTTTCTTCATCTGCAAAACTAAAGGTTTGGATTAGATGATCGCTAAGATTTCCTTCCAGCTCTTAAAATTTAAGATTCCTTGACTCATTTGCATGTGTTGCTCTTTAAAACATCCATTTCTGCCAATCAGGAGGTATTCATTTACATAATGACTCTGATTGGCTCATCAACCAAAGTTTTCATGGAAATCTGGTATTGTCAGGTACCCAGCAACCATAGTCCTTCCAAGAGATTGACTAAACAATAGCTCCTGACCTTGACAGTTCAGACTGATAAACAGTTAACCAGAAACTTAGTGATGTTTCCATAAAACTAGCCCACACAGTTATGAACATGCTGTCATGAAATCCCATTTAACTGCTGGCTTTTTATAAACTTCAGCAATGTGAACATGTCGTCTTGTTATACTTAGGTTTATTTTTAAACAATACTATGAATATATGATTATGTTACCAATATCATTCTATTTCTGCTTACCATTGAATAATTAGTAGTAATATTATTTGGGGAGCACAGTTATATCTACATCATTTAAACTGAAGCCAGATACATATGTAATAAAGGAGGTGAGTCAATATTTAATTCTTTTTTGAGGAATATGCTGGCTACCTAGGGTGTGACTTGCTTATATATGCCAACCAGTCACCTGATCTGACAGTTTGATTTACCTTGATCAGTGTACCAATTTGTTAGACATCCCCACCCCCTTAAAAAGTGCTAATCACCGTTTTTCAAGATAGAAGATAGATGGGAAATACTGCACAAATTGCTTGCTATCGTCCAAAAATGCTAATCGCTTATGAACATCTAAATTATGGCTTGAGACCTTGCATGATAAGGTAAGAAAACAGTGTCTGTGCATACAGAGCTATTATTTACCAATGTCAGAAATAACTATAACATTTGCATAACTGTGGGGCTAGATGACAATTTCTCCCTTGAAATTGCTTCCCCTGCAGAAAAAGCAGTGACTGGAATGAATTGGGGTGTTGTTTTTTTAACTTCTGACAAAATGGAGTGAGGACTTCTCTGAATCAGTTAGCAAAGAAAAATGTTAACTTGAAAAATAAGTTTTCTCTGTTCCAGAAATACAATTAAAAATACTTCATTTTTTATACATTCTAGGTTCGTGCTAAAAAAAATAAATATTGTGTTCACTAGATAAGGGATAAATGTGTGCACTGGGCATGGCATTTCTTGGTGAGTTCTATTGGGATGGATATGAGGTTGAGATTAGATCATTAATTGGACTGGTATAAGAGTCCCTCTTAACCTTAGCAAGTTTGTTAGAGAAGTTTTTTTCAATGTACAAAGACCATAAACTTTGACCCCACGTCCATAAATGGTAAGACCTTTACTCAGTATAGAGCAAATCAGAAAAACAATGGATCTTTGACACCTCCTTTCCCTATGGAACACTCAGTGGAATTTTCTCTGGTCTGAATTTGTTTCTTAGAAGATAGATTGTTTCAAACCACCACTTCAACTCATCATCTACTGTTTCATTGCTATTTTTCATAGGAAGGAAGGAAGGAGGGAAGGAAGAAAGGAACTATTTGTTAAGTATTTTACACATATTATCTCAGTCAATTCTCACAATAATTGTAGGTATTCTCATTAGATCATTTTAAAATGAAGAAACAGAGGCAGACTGCCTACGATCATATAGGTAGGAAGTGTCTGAGTTCTCATTTGAACTCAGGTCTTCCTGATTCCTGGTCAGAAATTTATCCATTATATCATCTAGCTGCTTCTAGGAAGTCTTTCCTGATTCCCTGAGTTGTTAGTATCATCTTAGTATCATCATTCACTGAAAGCATTTGGTATTTCCTTTGTATGTAATTTGTATTTACTTATAAAAAAAACTGGAAATTTACACTGAACTTTAAGGTATGCAGAGTATTTCACTTATCATATACCATTTCAGGTTCACATTTATCTGCAAACATGTTTTGCCCTGTAGTTCCTTGAGAATAGGAATCCCCCCCCCCTTTTCCTTTGTATCCATCTAGCATATTTAGCTAATAGCAGACTTGATGAATGTGTATTGGATTGGATTGGGTGAGAGCTAGCAACTTCAGAGGAGTCAGATTCCTTTCTGTTTCTTACCTGAAATCTTTTAGCACCATTCTGAGTGCTTTCCCCAAATCACCTTTTCTCTGTAGCTGACCCTGCAATTGTACTTTGTGGCTTATTCTCTAAGCTAGAATTTTTATATAAAATTATCAATTTGTTGGGTTTTTATGCAACATGTTTTTATTGAGTACCTACTCATTGGCAAAGTATTGAATTAGTTACTATGATGGATATGAAGATATATAACATACATTCTCTATTCCCAAGGATCTTATAATCTAACAGGGAAGATAAGACCATACATAGATGAAAAGTTAAATATAAATCTAATAACCACAGGCAGTAACAATACAAGAGATTAGGTTCCTCATCTGTAAAATGAGGGAGTTGTATTAAGTAATCTTTAAGGTACCTTTAACTCTAAATCCTATGGTTCTATGACACAAAGTAGTAGATGATGAAGTTCTTCTGAAGATATAACATTGAACTTGAATTAAGAAGAAGACTTGGATCTTGCAGGATTGTAGAGATATCTCATGAATTATATGACTATGAGCAAGGGCATGTCATTTAACTTTTCTACATATTAATTTCCTCATCCATATAGTGCTTGACCTTAGAGCGGTTAAAATGAAATATGTGGCTAAAATATTATATAAATTTTAGATTTTATAATAAATATTCAGCACAGATACTAAGTATATGGATTTTTAGGAAGGGAGTCATTCTGAAGTGAGAATAGTCTGGAAAGGCTTCATGGAGGACACTAGACCTGCAACTGATTTTGCAAGAATCCTAATGAATCAACTATGTCTATTTGTATTATATTTCGGGAATGTTTGGGTCCCTAAGTGGATTTATCTGTTATCTGGAATTTATGTGAAACCCATTTAGGTATTCAAGGACAAGACTAATGGAAGAACAAAAATAGGATGGGCATGGAGGTAGCATACTTTCTCTATGCTATTGCTATAACTTTCTCCCTCTCTAAAATAAAGAGAGACCCTGATACTTATTACTTATATATTTTGGGTAAATATTTCTCTGGGCTTCTATTTCCTTTATCTTTGTAGAGGTTATGCTAGAAGACATCTAAAATCGTTCTACATTTTGGTTCCTGTGATCCTAAATAATTTTCAAAAGGGAAGTGACCTGACCTGATATGATCTGACCAGGGGAGGGCAGGGATACTAGGAAGAATTGAAGATTGTATACCATCTTATGGTAGTCATTGATAAAGAAAGAAGAGAGGAAGGGGACAGGAAGAAGAAAGGGGAATTAATTTGTATCAGGCTACTCTGATCAAGGGAAGATTACAAAGGAACAAGTCCCTTTGTAAGGTTACCAGAGGGGAATAAAAGAGCTCTGTGTAGGAGATCCAGATCAATGCCTTTCCTATTGTAAGCAGGGACAGATTGTCCTAAACTTCCAGCATCATTCAGCCCATTCTCAGTCCAGTTATGTGTTATGGTCTGTCTGCTGGTCACCAGAAGAGGGCAGCATTAGGACCACATTCCTCAGGTCTTACAG
Organism: Sarcophilus harrisii; assembly: GCF_902635505.1. Lineage (NCBI taxonomy): Eukaryota > Metazoa > Chordata > Mammalia > Dasyuromorphia > Dasyuridae > Sarcophilus > Sarcophilus harrisii. The sequence goes on along the minus strand of NC_045428.1, from coordinate 458,505,206 downwards.
TGGGCAGAGAACAAGTGGAAAGCTAAAAATCTTCCCCCTTTCCTTCTGAGATGGTACATGGTTAGTTGTTGACAGTTTAATGTAAAAGCACTGAAATAACAAGATTAGCAAATGGGAAGAAGATTTAAAAAAGCAAATCCAAGGCAGTTTATGTGGTCATTATTCCAAGACTCAGTAATTCTTAATACTAACTAAAGACATAATTACTCTATACTTTCAGTATCAAAAGATCTTAAATTCCCTAAAGTCACCATGGGATATTTTTTCCTAATAGGACAAAAATCTTTTAGTGCACTTTACCCAATGGCTGGGAGCTAATGCTGATACCTGCCTGTGATATTCTATCTTAGTTTTATCTTTTATAAAATCTTTCAGGGAGACTCACCAGAAATCATCTCCCTGTTCACATTCTTATTTGCTGACATCCAATTCCACATTTTCTATAACTGAATTGTACTGCACATTTTGGAGTTGTTCATCTCAGCTAACTGTGTTCAATGTCTCAGCCCCCTTCCTCCAACTTCTTAGCTCTTTATTGTGCTATGATCCTTATAGAGCTCAATCTATCTAGGGAACTGTGGGCAATTGTAGAAGTGTTGTTCATTAGTACAGACACATGATCTTCACAGGAAAGTTCATCTTCTTCCCTCACCCTCTGGTAAATTCTTGCAGATCTGCATTGGAGAGTTTGGATTGCTGGGTGTATGTGGGTGGAAACAAGAGATCCTAGTATTACCATTTCTATGAACTTTGTCAAGCCAAATCTCCATGGTCAAACATCATGATAGAGGCTTGAACTCCTACACAATTCTTGCTTTTAATGCTGCTAACCATTGTGCCCCAACTGTCATAAATGGAAATGAAGCTGGAACATAGTGTGGTAGGAGGCAGCCTGGTATAGAGTATCTGAAGACAAAGGATTCGGGTTCAAATCCACATTCTGATTCTTATAACCTAAAAGACTGAGAAAGTTATTTAGCTTCATCATGGGAATCATTTCCTATCTCTGAAAAATGAGACATTAGATTAATGTCCTTTAAGATGTTTTCCAGTTCTAGACCTGTGACTACTTTTGCTACCCAATACTTCCCTTTGGCAGTAAGGTTACATCTTGAAAGCTTCCTTATTGGACCTTCACAGACTATGATGTCTCAGGTTTGAACTTTGAAAGCTAGGGGAAAGCTATTCCTACATACAAACCTTTCATCCCAGTCCCCATTTACACTAAATTACAATTCCAAATGTAGCAAATTACTGACAGTCTTGGAGCTTCAGAGACTCCCATTCTCATGGAAGAAAAGGTCTCTGTTAGAAAAGAACAGGACTGTGCCAATGACTTGCTCATTCATCCTCTCATTCTCTTTCCTTCTGTTCATTCATTCATTTACCTTCCTTCATCTACTCATTTGCTTTACTTCTTTTTTTGCCTGGAAAGCTATTTGGCACAATGGATACCAGTGCTGGGCCTCAGGTCAAGAAGATACCAGTTTTAATCTGGCTTCAAACATTTACTAGCTGTGTCATCCTGGGATAATCATTTAATCTCTATCTTCCTCAGTTTCCTTAACTATAAAATGGGCATAATAATATTACCTGCCTCTTGGAGTTGTATCAAATGAGATAGTATTTATAAAGAGCTTAATAAAGTGCCTGACTTATTTTGTTTCATTTATTTCCTTTCTTTCTTCCTTTTCTTTTCTTTCCCTACCTCTCTTCCCTTCCCTCTATTAGTCACTTGACTTTAATAATAATTTATTCATCTACTTTATTTCCATCATTCTTTATTCAATTATGACACTCTTTCAACAAGCATCACTGAATATCTATTACACTCAGAGTCCCATCCTCTTTGGAGGATGGGGGTAGCAGATAAATGTGAAGAAGTGTATAGATTCCCCATAAAATCCTGGTCTTGGCCTTGGGAATCTAATATAGCTAGAAACAGGAAGCATGCATGAAATGACCCGTGGAAAATATGAAGCAAGATTTCCATGAGTACAAGACCGGTGTGCCAGAACTAAGGATATTAAGGATTAAGAGCATTAATAATCAAATTGACTTGATTAGGAATGTTTCCTTACCTCACTCTCTCTCTTCCCATTGATATCTGAAAAGTAGGAGCTCAAATGAATCAAAATGTTCAGTTTTTAGGTGACATTCTAAGTCTCCTGATCTCTGCTCCCTTTTATTTTTTTCCCTTCCTTTTCTTTTCCATATCTGTCCCTCACCTCATTGCATTTTAAGTGCTCCTGTCATTTCCCCTTTGGTGAGGGCGAAGAGAGGTGGGGCTGTACAGATGCCCAGTGATATTTCAGAAGCTCTAATTAAGAGAAAGATTATTCATGCCATTTGAGTTTTAAAAGGTATTCAGATCAGAATGAATAAAATGCTCACTTCTTTTCCAGCTAACCCACTCACCCACACACCCTAGGGCAAAAATGAAAAGTAACTCTTTTTTCAGGGGAAAAACAAAACAACATCAGACAGTAGGACATTCTGATCAGTAGGTCAGCAGCACTGGTGCCTATAGTTTTAGCAAATATATCTTTTGTTGTGAGTCTTTCCTCAATCTCTTCCTTTGCTGGATTCTCTTTCCCTCTCCCCTCCCCCCCTCTCTCCCAAGCATAAACCCTGGGACATTTATTCTCCTGTCGCCTATGCCCAGAATCTATTGCATTAATCTCTCCCTTGGGACATTCAGTTTATTGACAGCTGTCCCTGGTCCTGCTCTTAATGAATTGAAATCTACAATGACTTTTCTTTTAATTCTTTCTCACTCAATGTTTTTTGCCCTCTCCATTCACAACTCTTTAGAGCTTTATTGGTTACAAGATCTAATTATTCTATCACAACCCCTTCCCACCCACATATACTCAATCACCAAGTCCTCTTGCTTTTTCTTCCTGAAATCACTCATAGTCATCCATCTTTTTCAATTTCCACTACTATCACATCATTTGGATTCTAGCAATAGATTCCTAACTGACCTCTCTTTATGTCTAATATCTTTGCTTCCTCCCCAACCATTCTTTATACTATCTGTTAGAGTAATCTTCCTAAAACACTATTTCGAACATTTCCTTGCTCAAAAGACTTTGATAGCTACCCTATTGCTTATATGATTATCTAAACTCCTTAGCCTGCCACTCAAGGTTTTCTATATTCCTACTTCAGTGTACCTTCCCTGCTTTCCAACTATTCTCCCTTCTAATATGTAATTCCACATAAATTGGCTTAATGAGTAAAGAATCATAGCTTATGTTTCTCTGCCTCACTCATGGTGTTTTGCACAGAGTAACTGCTCAATAAAAATGTGTTGGTCTTATTCAGTTTCCTGTCAATTTCTAGTCTATCCAAAGATTAGAATCCTCTAAACCCATATTTTATCAGACATATATCACACAGCTCCTACTAATAACAAAAAGTGTTAATACAACTCTGACTTGTCTAATTTAGAGAAAGTTCTGTTAATGCCGTGGTAGAAAATGAAAACTAAGAATAAGGGGCAGCTAGATGGCTCAGTGGATGGAGCACCAGCCCTGAAGTCGGGAGGATCTGAGTTCAAATCTGATCTCAGACACTTAACACCTCCTAGCTGTGTGACCTTGGGCAAGTCACCTAACCCCAATTACCTCAGCAAAACAACAACAACACAAAACTAAGAATAAGATTTAATCAAAGTTTGCAACATCTTCATTTTTTCCTACTAATTCAGTCATTCAACAATCATTTATTAAATGGTTACTGTATGCCAAGACACAGTGCTAGACACAATAGCAAAAAAAGAAAAAAGTTTCTGTTCTTGAAGAGTTTCTATTTTGTTCATGAAACAATTCAAATAGAGATGGAATCTCAGTCATTTAACAATCATTAATTAAATGGTTATATATGCCAAGACACTGGTAAGATACAATGGCAAAAAAGAAAAAGTTTCTGTTCTTGAAATTTCTATTTTATTTGTGAAACAATTCAAATAGTCATGAAATCTTGGAGACAGAAAGAGCTTCAGAGATCAAGTCTTATACAGACATATGGATAATAATTCAGTTATATATGTGTATGTATGTGTATGTGTATAAGTATGTATGTATACACACATATGTGCATCTCCTCATCCTTGCACATGTTGCACCCCCACCTCCACCCCAATTAGCTCTTAGCGGGCAGAGTCTATTTAGTTGTCTTTATAAATAAAAAAAAAAAATATATATATATATATAATGACTGATGATGAAAGCTAAACTGTCTTTCTATAGCTTCCACTCATTTCCACTAGTTCTACCTTCTGAGGCCAAATAGAACCAAACTAATTCCTCTTTCACTGAATAGTTACTTAAACATTTGTCTCCTCCTTAAATCTCTTGAGATGATGAAAATTCCTAGGTCCCTTTCACACAAACTCTTGCCTAGCCATGTCTTTTTCACCTTATATATTTGCAGAGATAATATTTTTGCTCTAATACAGTATTTCTTATTAAGATGTCTGCCCTCAATTGTCTTAGGACATACATTGTTGAGCCAAAGTAGGTTTACAATCAATTTATGGTCATTTTATTTTTATCATCTGATTTGTAGTTTCCACATAAGTAAAAATGGAGACCACAAGGCACAGATTTATCAAAATCCATTTAAAGTTCATTTAAACATAGTCAAACTCTCTCCCCCCCCCCCCACTTTCCTTTCTGGGACTCTTTTTTTCTAAGGCCTACACTCATTTATAGCATATCCTGAAGGTTAATTGGGCACTGCAAAGGATTGTTCTTTGTTTCAAATAATAGAAAAGTCCTCCTGAGGACAGAACAGGACCTGTTAAAGAGAATAAACACACAGTACTGCTGGGCTGGCTAAAATATCTTCCAGAGGCTCTGCTCACTGCTTTTTCATCTTCCTTATTATAGGTTTCCATAATTCTGTATCTTAACAGGTTTGCGGCTTCTGCATTTAGCCCTGGAATAAACAATGTGCTGATAATTGCTGGGTCATTGTTATTTACTTCTGCAATTTTTTAAAAAAAAGAAAACCCTTTCCCTGTGGGCTACAGCAGGAGAGTAATACTATAATTTCCTTCATAGTCTCCATTTAATGAGGTCAAAGTGCAGGAGAAGGAAGTTGGGCACTTTTCAAGGAAATGTACAACAACAAAGTCGACCTCAGACTGAAGAGTAAAAAATAACTCATTCTTTAAGGGAGATTCATTGTCTAGGGCTCCTGAGGGGGCAGTCAAAGTCCAGTTATAGGGTAAGGAGGCAATGGTACCAGGTTCTTACCAGACAGGGTTATAGTTGACCATTTTTTGCCTCAATTAAATCTGTTTTTCTCAATTTGTAAGTCAGGTAGAAAAGGTCCCCTCTTACCCAGTGCTCTGTGATTTCTATAGTAACCTTATTTGACTGATTCCATTATCAGCATTCTAAGCCCAGCCAGGCTATAAAGATGCTATTAGCTGAGTAAATTCCCTTTCTTGTTTTGATGTTTACATCCAATTTCCCACAATCCATTGCTTTTGCCAATCCTCTAGGGGTGGCAGCTAGTATTATTTTTATCCCTAATGTTGTGAGTGGGTAAAGTGATCATCTATTAGGACATTCAAAACCATTCTCTAGCTATAGTATCTCTCTTCCCTCCCCTTCCTTCTCTTCTTTTTCAAATCCCTCTTGGTGGCTGAGAACAGTAGGAGTCCATCACCGACAGCACATCATCTATCCCTGACAGCTCTGGTGCTATAATACGGGCCTGCCAAACCTATTACAGTAATGACAGTGTTGCAGAATTAGAACATACACTCCTACATAGAGAAGGAAAAAAATGAGGGGGAGAAAGGGGCAGGATTATAATCTTGTGATTTTTAAAAAATGTTGGATTGTATTTTCCTCATATTCCCTTCCATTAAAAAAATATCAATTCAATATAGCCAACCAACTAACCATACAACTCATTAAACAGCTTTGCCACAAATGCACTGATATTGTTTAGGTCCCTGGGAGCCATTAAAAGTAGACTATTAGGTCTTGTGTTACAGCTCACAGTGCCATTCCATAATAATTCTCCAAAATGGGGAATGTTCAAAACTATACTTTTGGATGGGTTTTACTATTCTCACTAGGAATTTATCGAATTAACTTTCTGCCTTGGGTTGTTGGGTTTGGGGAAGGAAGTAGAAACTTAATCATCATCCTTTTGGCTGGGGATCCTAAAACACTTTTGATAATTATGATAATTAAGGTGCTTTGTTTAGAGTAATTAGTCCCTAGGATTTCATCTTGGAGACAAGGAAAGCTAATTGCCTCGATCTCACAGAATGGGAAACCAAGGCACAGAGGAGTGACTCATTGTCATGGGTAAACCACATATAAAACAGACGTGGAAGGAACAAGGCAGGGGTTCTGTTTGACCAAGAGAAGGGTCCCTCTCATTGGATGGAAGTTTGAATTGAAATGCAATATACCTTCCTGTCAGTTCCCTGTGTAAATTGAGAAGAAAAAAATATGCAAATTATGGCATGCCGGGTTGGATTTTAACATAGCAGATGTGCCCAACTCTGAGGTTCCTAGGGTTCCTGCTGAGCCATGGATGTTCAAAAAGAGATACATGATGCATTTCATCTCATTAGTTTTCTTGTTGAGACAGCATATTGGTGGAAGAACCTAACCTTTCCCTTGATGGTCACTAAATAAACATAGAGAAGGGCAGATTAGGGTCATGTACAACTCATCACTCAAGGGTACAGGAGAAAAAAAGAAAACATCTGGTTTGTTCTCATTCTCTCCTCTCTCTCTCTCTCTTTCTCTCTCTCTCTCCTCTTTCTCTTTCTCTCTCTCTCTCTGTATGTGTGTTTGTCTGTCTGTCTGTCTCTTCCCCATAAAACAGAAAAATGGTCCAAAAGACAGGAGATCTATTTAGAATAGTTGGATATCTCGCCAAGTCTAAAATATAGGGTACTTCCAGGTGAGAAACAAAACATACCAATACTAAAAAGAGTAGAAGAGATCTGTTAGATTGACTGCTGAGATCCTAACTCTTGTCATTGCAACCAGGTTCAGGGAGTTTTCTGAGTACTGATATGAATAGAAGTCTAGACAAGCAATGATCCTTAATCATTCCCTACAGCTCTTTTAGAATCTTACTAGTCACCTAACTAACTTTCAGTGTGCATTAAATATTGGAGGGACATTCAGATATAATAGATACAAGTCTGGACTTTGAATTAGGAAAATGGTTCAAATATCATCTTTGTCACTTGGAGGATGTAGGCAGCAAGGTACCATAAAGGAGCATTGGATTTTGAGTCAGAAGCTTATACTTGAACTTAAACTCTGTCTCTGTTACATGGCAACCATATGACCTTGAGCAAGTAACAAATTTTTTGTCCTTCAGTTACATCATCTGTAAAATGGGGCTAATAATAAATGTACACCTATATCACAAGGTTGTGATGATGATGAAATAATATACTTAAAATCATTGTGAACTTCAAGTTAGAACATAAATATCCTTTTTGAGGGCGAGCAATAATTTTGATCATGGTTTCATTTTACTATAATAATGGTCATCAGTGTGTGCTTCTACAGATATTAGACTGATACAGAACAGTTAACTCTGACCAGATGAAATCCAGTCACTGTAGCTTTGCCACCTTTAGCTAATTTCTTTGTCAGCTGAGTGAAAATTTTATGGCAAACATTCTTTCCATATTCTCTTTTACTGTCCTTTTAATTCTTTTGTTTTTAAATATGAAAACATCCAAGGAATTAGGCAAAGGTTGTAGGTATTAAAAGGCACATATTCATAATTTTTAGAGATACTAGAGTGATGGTTGGGATAAGGAAGTTGAGTTTCAAGCCTCATTTGAACCCATAATAAAGTAAAACAGAATCAGTTGCTCTGAATCATAAAAGAAAGGGTGGTAAAAAAAAAAACCAATAAAAATAACTCACAAACTCCACTTGGAAAAGTCCAATTAATCCCCAGAAAATGAGCAAAGATCTTTAATATAACCTGACAGTTGGAAAGATTGTTAATTAATTCTTCAATAGTTCAGACTAGGTTTATTGAAGTTGGAAGAACAGTGAGAAGACTAGTTAGTAAAAAAAAAAAAAAAGCTACCAACTATAGCTATGAAAAATATCACTTGTTATGTACAAGAAAATATAAAAAATGATTCACTGAAATTTCATAAAAGGTGACTTGTATTGTTGAAGGTTATTTTTTCTTTCAAGGCTATAACAAAAATGATTGTTATGAGAAAGACAGTAGAGCCTATAAAATCTAGGCATCTTCATCAGGCTATGAAATTTTCACCCAAAAATGCTTTGGATTTTCTGGTTTCAGTAGGCCTGAAGTCTTGTTCTAATTGCGGGAATCATGAACTCCAATAACTATACTGATATAATGAGAAGTAAAATTGTACTCAAATTATATTATTCCAAAATGGGGAATGGAACACTATAGCATAACCTTGTACCATTTCATATCCTTGAGGCTATGAAATTTCTTCAAGAAATTTAGATAAACATGCTTCAGTTACCTAGGAATTTCCCTGATTTAAATCTAATCAAAGCCTATGAACTACAATCAAGGTTAGACTTGGAAAAATGGACTATTTGCCAATCTCATGCTTGACATCCAATATGATATGTAGCTTCATGCTGAAGAATTTAATGTGTCAAAAACTTATGAACTCAATTCCAAATCATATAAAATGTGATTGCAGCAAAAGCAATATGATATATTAAAAGTTTTTTTTAAGGCATGAAAAGTTGTAAGGTTTGTTGCATAGATCAATAATTTAATTATTTTACTTTGTCTCATTTCATCTTCACCTTCCTGCATGTCTACCATTGTGGAACAAAAAAAAAAAAAAGAAGAAAATTCTGGACCATAAGGAGTTATAATATGGGTGAAGAGATAAGACGTAGGCATATAAAATGCCAAAATTTTTATATATAACATATAAAACCAAGAATCAACACAGGCCCAGCACATATTGTAAATACTTAATAAACATTTTATCTGATGTTAATCTTAAATTCTCATTTAAATAAAAACTATTGTTAATAAATAAAGAAGATGATTTTAAGAGAGAAGCTCCTATCATGGAAAAGATTCTGACTGGAAGTAAAAATAAATCAGATTTTATTCAATTTGATACAAATAATTTTTAAGCCCCTAAATTATGTAACATACTTGGTACAAAGAAAAATAAGACACTATTCCTGCTCAATTGGAGCTTATAGTTTATAAAGGAATGAGAAGACATGTCCAAAATTATCACAATTGGAAATGGGATGTTAAAATGTAATTAAATTTAAAATGAGAGGTTAAAAGTAAGTGTTAGTTCACAGATGGGAAAGAAAATTATTGTGTGAATATGAAAGGCTTCATGAAAGAGTTGGTAAAGAATTTGATCTGAGTATTGAAGGATAAATAAGAATTGAACAAGATCATCTAGGGAAGGGCATTCTAGGTTGAGGGTACTTTGAACAAAAGCATAGCACAGAGGGCAGAGAATTGTGTTAAGAAACACTACATAATTTGGTTTGGCTCAGAATATTAAGACACAATGGGATTTATGGATAGAAAGGGTGGTTTAGGATTAGGTTGTTGTGGATTTTGAATGGCAAATTAAGGATATGGGGTTTTATTATGAAGGCAATGGGGAGCCCCTGAACGTGTTTGAGCAAAGGTGTGATGGAATTACAACCTTGCTTTAGAAATATCAATTCTTATAGACTACGACAAGTTAGAGGGGAAAGAGTGGGAGAAACTGAGAACTACAAGTACATAGCTGCTCCTCTCTCCAATATCTAATTTCAAAAACAAAAAGGAACTAAATTATAACAGAAAAAGAATGGTTGATTTGCATATGAATCTTCAGTTATTTGCACACTTTCCATTTAATGCCAAAATACAAAGAAGTTTCCAATGATCCTGCTCTTTTTGCTACCACCTGTGGCTTTTCCTTTCTTTCACTTTGTTCATCTATCCATCCATTCATTTAGGAAGGTGCTATTAAACACCAAAAGATTTAAGAGCCAAAAGTTGTTGTTGTTGTTGTTTTATGGATGAAGAAACCTAAGACTAGAGAAAGATCTTACAGAGATCACATAGGGAGGATATATTATGTGCCAATTGTGTACCCTGAAGTCTAGGAGATATGGGCAAAGCAAGAATCATGATCTCAGTTCTTAAGGAGCTCATATTTTACTCAGTTAACCTCAGTTTCAGTAGAGTTTGTGAGTCCATTAAAATGACCAATTGGACACCATCTACAAAACTTGCAGCTTTTCTAATCCTCAGATTTTCAGTCCATGAAAAAGCACCTTTCCAAAGAGAGCTGACCTTGGAATTGGGCTAGGTAGAAAAAAGATTGGAAGCCTTGAACGTCATTTCATATATTTTAAAACTGTATAATGTTAAAGCAGAAAAGGGCCCAATGAATCAGCTCATCATCTCCCCTTATTTTAGAGAAAAAACACTGAATTGGGAGCCAGAAGATCTGGATCTTGCTCTTAATATTACCAGTTAATAATGAGACTTGGTTAAGTCTCTAAGTCTGTCTCTTCACCTGTGAAATGGGAACAATAATATGCCAGCTTGTTCATGATTTTTTTTTGATAAGACAAGCAGGGTTAAGTGACTTGCTTGGGGTCACATAGATAGTAAGTGTGAAGTATCTGAGGTCACATTTGAACTCAGGTCTTCCCATCTCCATGATGTTCTTATAAGAATCCAATGAGATAATGTATATAAAAGAAGATTTATAAAACTGCTATATAAAGTTTGGTTGTTATTATTCAGAAGAGGAGTAAAATAGATTGAGAAATGGCTTTAAAGACCTGGCCAGGTTCAAGACCTGCCTCTGACATGCTGATGATATTACTTACCAGTTTCCTCATGTTGAAAAAGGGAATAATAGCATCCACCTCACAGGGCTGTTGTGTGGGTTAAATGAGATTATGTAAAGACTTCATAAACCTTAAAGAATTATGAAAGTGATAGCTATTCTTAATACTACTATACCCAAATGCTGCACCTCCAAATACATTTTTTCCACCTTGAATACTCTCTATCTCTACATCCTTCCTGATGTGAAAATTTCCACCCTCCCCTTTCTGCTTTCTCTTCCTCTGAGGATGCCCTTGGGAGATCTGGAGTAAATGTATTTGTCCCTTGCTCCTATAGCGGAAACCTAAGCGGAGTCTTTATTTGAGACCTGCTGCTAGCAGGTCAGTCCTCATCCCTCTCTTCCTGTCACTCCAGTCACGACAGCCCTGGGGGTCATTGAGTAGGATGAGCATGCTGAGTCACGATGGGCTGTGTGATTCATTTGTGCCAGGGAGATCTGAATAGATAATAATTCTCTACATATGGCAATTAGCAGAATCTTTTTTTAAAAAAATGCCTTGATGGTTAAAAAAAGGAAGGAGTCTGCATAATTCTTGTAGCAAATAATTACTTAGTTGGACGATTATGCAAAGGTTTTGAAATGACCTGATATTTCCGTGGAGTTGAAATGAGTGGGGGAGATGTTTTCAACTTTCCATCTTCAACTTTTCTACTTGTATCACAAGGACCAACATTGTTAACACCACAGTGGCAAGAGCACTGGGCTCAAAGACCAGGGGATGAAGGTTCAAATTCTACTTCTGATAAGTATTTACTGTGACCCTAAACAAGCCACTTAATCTCTTTACTTTTCTTCAGTTTTCTCAACTACAATTGAGGGGATGGAATTAGGTAATTCCTGAAGTTCCCTGGGTAGCTAGGTTTTATAATGAATAAGGTGTTGGATTTACAATTAACAATATCTGAATTTAAATTCTGCCTTAGATATTTACCAGCTATATGTTGTTACTCTAAGCAAATCATTGACTCTGTCTCTACCTCAATTTCTTCATATGTAGAAAGAACTCTGGGAGATGATTAAAAACCATTACATTGAATTCCCAATCCCTATATTCATGCCCACCTGCATTTTTGATTTCCTTCACAAGCTAATTGTACAGTATTTCAGAGTCTGATTCTTTTTGTACAGCAAAATAACAGTTTGGTCATGTATACTTATTGTGTATCTAATTTATACTTTAATATATTTAACATCTACTGGTCGTCCTGCCATCTGGGGGAGGGGGTGGGAGGTAAGAGGTGAAAAATTGGAACAAGAGGTTTGGCAATTGTTAATGCTGTAAAGTTACCCATATATATAACCTGTAAATAAAAAGCTATTAAATAAAAAAACCCAAAAAAACAACAAAAAAAACAAAAAAAAAATTTCTTCATCTGTAAAATGGGGATAACTATAGCATCTAATTCAGAAAGACTCAAATGAGATAACATATTATAAAGTGCTACATAAATATTGGATTTTATTATTGTTGTTATTATTATTATTTCCCTTTAAAGTTCTAAATCTATAACCTAAACACTAGCTTTCAGAATTAAACCTGTTTCTTGACTTATACCTTAAGACTAGGAGAGTTTATGACTTCAAATGCATTTTCCTTTACAATCTCAGAGCTTTGTTAGCTCCCTTTCTCGAGTTTGTGTGCAGAAAGTCGAGATAATCTCAGGACAGTACCCTCCAATAAATTAATTTCTCTATCTTAAACAAGATGAGATTCTTAATAATTTTCTTAATCAATTAGCAATCAGGGAACAAATTCATTCTTCTGTCTGTATTCTCTTCTCTTGGTCTACCAGGATTTGCAGCATGGATTGAATTTCCAGTTCTTGCATGGATGAGTGAGTAGAAGAATAAAGGGAAAAAGGATGCAAATTCACCTACTAAATAAGGAAAGTAAGAAGAATCATGGTCTTAGATTTTCAGGAATAATATGAGTTCCTGGTCCACCTTGATCTTCAAAGCTATTATGAGTTATTGTTCCAATTCATGAGCTTGGGCAAGAGATTTGGTATCCTAAACTGTCAAGTGAGATGGTCTCTCAATTTTCCTCCAATTTTCAAATGTTCTCATTCTATTGTATAGTTATGAACTGAATAATGATGCTGTTCTCTTTTTCTAATTTTGTTCTGGCAGAGATTTGGTGGGGGCAGAGTAGGAAGCTCTGTTAGTGTGGGGGATATGCATTTGAAGATGAACTGAAGGCTGAGCCATGTTCTAATTCAGAGGAGGTTTCAGCAGAAAGAGGAAGTGACTTCAAACACTTTTTTTTTTTTTTTTGCTAAAACAGTGTTGATAAACAGGACACCCTTAAAATGCCAAGGAAGGTCTCAGTTCCTCAGACAGTCAAAATGGCTGTGGGTAGACAAGGAGGATCAGGAAAGGTAAAAGAGAGCTAGGATGTGGGTGGGGAAGAGGGAGAGTGATTGACAAGCTGCTAATGGATGTATTTCAGAAGGTGCTCATCACCTTCACACCCAAGCCCCCACACCCTGATTATTCAACAGCTCCTGCAGAGACTGACTAGTACAGCCAGAAAGAAAAATTGTTCACAAATGTTGGGGAAAACTACATTAAGAGAGGAGATAAAAATCTTTTTTAACCTTCACCTGGTATGGGGGGGGGGTGATAGTGTTAAGGATCTAGATGGGAGGCTGCTGAATTATTTACCAGCTCACTAAGGGTGTCCAAGCCTGTGTCCCTTTCTATCTTACCAGAGTCCAGAAAGTGAAATGGTCTCCTTATTTCAGAACCCCCAGAAACAGAATTATCACTATTTAAAGTCATATAAGACCCTAAAGATCATCACTTCGTATTATTCCCTTCATCCATTTTACAGAAGAAAAAATTGAAATGTAGCAAGAAAAAGCATTTTCTTCTAGGTCACAGATAGAAACTGGAGGTAGATTCGGGATCACATAATTTTTATCCAGAGGAGAGAAAGGATTGACTGTAACTCTCAGTTCTCTGCCTCTAGGACATCCCTTGGTCTTGATCCATAAGAGTTAGGGTTATTAGGGATAAAATGGGGTTGGGAGTGGGGTGTAATAACTGGATCCAGAGTTCCTCAGAGCACTCATAACACAGATTAAGCAACTGACAACTTACTTACAAATTTAATGCCTGTGGAGATGCTACTTATAACCATATAGATCAAGGCAAGGTAGTGGAATGGAAATAACTGAATGGGAAGTCATTGGGTTCAATACTTATCCTTCTTCTTATCTATGCAAATAATAAGGTATATGTACTGATTACTTTAGATGTTATTTTATGCATTTGGCCCATCTATAAAATCAGGGGGCTAGTAGTCTATGTGCTCTACATTCTCCAGAGGTGGTTTGGTAGCATAGTAGATTGTCCCTGTATTTCCAGTCAAGAAGATACAAGTTCCAATTCCAGTGCCTTAGGCATTTATTAGTTGTGTGACCTTAAAAAATCACTTAACCTCTGTCTGCCACAGTTTCTTTCCTCATCTATAAAAGGGGGATGATGCTTCCCAGGGTTGTTGTGAGAAACAGATTAGATAATATTTGTAAAGTGCTTTGCAAACCCCAAAGTACCATATAATGTTAGCTCTGATTGCAGGGCACCAATCTATGTGGAGAATGAAGCATTCATTATGTGCTTGGCACTGTAAATGCTGGGATATCAAAAAAATGAGAAAAACATGGTCTCTGTCATCGATGTGTTCATGTTCTTATGGGGACACAACATGAAAGAACTATGCACACAGATGATAGTTACAGAATCGATGGAAGGTAGAGAAGAAAAGTTTTCTGGGTGTAGAAGGGAGAGGAGAGGGAGAAGAAGTATTTATAAATGAAAACATTCCTCATATTCTAGCCTAGCTAGCAACTTTCCCCTTGGGCTACTATCTGGAAAAGAAATAGGAAGGGAAAAGAGCTGATTCTCTCCTCTTGAGGTCAGTGGAGGAAAACGCTCTTTGCAAGATTACCTTAAGGTCTTCTCCTTTCAATATCAGGGTGTCTGTGGATTACCCCAGGGATATAGGATGGAGGAGGAAGAGTTATTTTAGGCCCTCTTGACTTCACCCCTCTCTGGCTCGGGTTGCTTTGTGTTCTGGCCATGATGTACATTCTGCATGGCAATCTACACATTTGCCATTCCCAGAAATGCATCAGGGAAGAAAAAGGAGCTGGAGACACTTACCTGCAGGGGATGAGAATGAGCATATATTTATGCTATGTGCACATCTTTCTCCAGGCAGGAGGGTGGATTGGGATCCATCAGATTTTTTCAACCCTAGAGAGACAATCCTTCATTTGGACTGGGGGAGCCTGCAGGAGATGTGGGGCTGGTTTCTCCAGGGCAGAGTTCACTCAGAGATGCTGACCCATCTTCTGTTCTGCGTTCTACATGGAAACCAGACTGACAGCTTGGCTCCTGCTGCTATTCGGCTTTACACTCCCCGAGGTTCTATTTTTAAAGTTGCCACATGGGCTGGGCTCTGGGCTGCTTGAGGATTTGAGCCAGCAGGCTGTTGAGCCACAGCCCCCTCTCCTCTCAGCAGAACTGGGACCCTTGGCTTTCCCAACTGGATTCTGCCTTAACAAAATCCTGTTAAGACACCCCTTCAGCTAATTCCTATGGTCAGAAAACACCCTAATCAGCAAGCAAAAAACAACTCTAACCTGCCTCTCAAAATATCCCCCAAACTCCAAGTCCTAGAATATTTTGCTAATCAGAAAATAGCTGCATCTCCCACTTTATTCTACAGAGACTATGTACACTGTGGGAAGCGAAGAAAAGGGGCTGTTTGCCAGATGTGCTTACTTAAGGAATAGATCGATATTTCAAAAATCCAGATAGATGCTCTGGAAGTTGGTTCCAGACACTGAAATGGAATTCTCTCCAGTCCCACTGAGTTAAGCACCAATATACACATCTTTCTGACCAGCATGGAAGCTTCCTCCGAAGTGAACTTTCTGATGGGGATAAATGTTGGCAACTCTTTGACTGTGATGCTCGTCCCAGCTCTCTGAGAGATAACTGTGAACCTTCAGCCACCACCAACTCTCTTCTGCCTCCTGAAAAAGCCCACTTTTCATTGGTATTCTCCTCCACTAGCAGCCTTGGTACACCCACTGTGTTTGCATCTGCCTGTGGGAGATGACGAGGTAAACTGGACAGCACTGATGAGTGGCTGCCTGCTCCTCTCCCCAGGCCCCAGATACCCAGGTATGCATGTTCAAATCAGCACCCTGCTGTTTCAGCTGTTTTTTTCCAAAGATTCACTGAGCCCTTCACTTACAGAACAGGGCTGAAAAATTCTAAGAAGAAATAGTCTTGGACTTTGGTAGCTTTTACTTTGAAGGAGAGAGCTGTGGACCCCAGGAGAATAGCTTTTTTTGAAGGAGAAGGGGATCTAGAACTTTACCTCTGAAAGAGTACCAACCAGTATCAGTATAGAGAAAGAGCATTTGGAACTCAGAGGACGTGGGTTCAAATTGCACTTCTGTGACTCTGGGATCTTTAAACCTTAAATTTCCTTATCTGTAAAATGTAAAATGAGAAAGTTGGACTCAATGACTTTCAGACTCTCATACAGCCTCCAATCTATGATTTATATGTGTTTCCTTGGCTCTGAGTTTGTGCTCTGAGTCAAGGATTTCACACCTAGAGATATTACATGTGGTCTTTTGTTTAGATGACTGCCTTATAAAAGAACATGTATTTATGAAGAGAAAACAAAGATTAACTAGTAATAGTGCAAACAAATTCATGATGAGGTTTTTGTGGGACCAAGCTGGTGATTTGATGAGAATTCCTGGTGAGAAAATAACCACTTCTAAGGCAGATCAGAATTCATTCTATAGCTATGAATTCAAGTCTTCCCAACTCTGATGCCATCTTTCTAGCTACAATACTCTGTTGCTTCTTTAGTGAAAATTTTGAAGATGAGGAATATTAAGCCTGGAAAGGTAATGATTCCATGCAAGCTTAATAAAACCTACTGTGTGCTCATTACTTTTCTGGGTATTCCAGGAAGTACAATAATGACTGAATAAGAATCAATTCTTTGCCTTTGATGAGCTTATGAGAAGAAGAACAATTAGATCCTACAATATAATTGGTATAAATACATTGATAGGATTTTCAGCACAGCACGATAATTCCATACAGGAATGTGGAGGAATAATGATTTTACAAAAATAATTTACTCAGGATCTCATAGCCAGTGTCCTAGGGAAGGATTTGATACTATCCACCACAGCTATTACTGTTATTGTCATACTGTCAAACAACTGATGTCTGCCCATGATAAACCATAGTCTGTTCTTTCTAATTTAGGAGCTAAAACCAAGCATGAAGGGAGGAGGGATTCCCATCTCAATGTCTAAATATCCCTTCTCCTTTCCTTGACCTTGTTACAAAATATCCTTTCCCCTCTCTCTCTGATCCCTTTCAGGGAAGGATAAGGCACAAATCAGTAGTCAGTTCCATTTTCAGGGATGTGATGGGTGTTGTTCATTTTATCTTCAAAGTTTAATTGAGTTTCACTTTTTACCTGGGATTGAGTAGTTAACCATTATGAGCCAGAAAATAACATTTTGTTTCTCATCTTTCTTGCCTCTTAAGGTAATTTAAAATAAATTGCTTTAAATTTTCAAAACTGCTGATTTAAAAATATTTTTTTTTCATTAGAGTACTGGCAGACATGATTTTAGGAAGAAAAAACAAAAGAAAACAAATCACGGACTACAAACCATCTGAGATATTACTTGATATCCTAGGGAGTGCACTGGATTTGAATTGAGAAAACTTGGTTTTGAACACTATATCTGCCCCTGGGGGAATTATTTATCCTTTTCTTAGCCTTAATTTCCTCATTTACTGTAAAGAGACTTGGGTTGGAAAATTCAATGGCTTCTAATGTCTTTTCCAGCTCTAAATCTCATGACCCTGTGATTGCAGACTTCAGAGCTGGACCTACTTGGCTCTGTGACCTCAGCGAAATTGCTTAACATCTCTGTACCTCAGTTTCTTGCAAAACACTGACATACCCTGCCAAGAGAAGCTTCATTTCTCCATAGTCTGAGGATGGTAAGAGATGTTGATTCCCACAATGGTCTTCTCAGCCATACCTGGACCACCAGAAAGTTGTCAGTGCTCTCCAGGAGGAAGGCAGCGGCATTTGGGGTAGGACTATAAGGTAATGAAACGGACTTCCAAGAGTCACACACGAAAATTAATTTCATTACTTTATAGTCATACTGAGTCCGTGCACTTCAGTGAAGGCAAAATTAGCCACCTACTTGTCTGTATGCTTTCAAGTTCATTCAGCTGGGACCCACCTTCCCTATGATGCATCTTCCCCCATCCCACATTTTTAATATAAAATCCCATTTTAAATTGCATCTATGGACATGTTTCCTTCCCTGTGAAGCATCTTCCTTGATCCCACATTATTAATGCTCAATCCCAATTCGAATTGCATCTATGGGCATGTTTCTAGTAGAATATAAGTTTCTTGAGGACAGAGTTGGTTTTGTTTTTGTTTCTGTTCATTGTGTACTTAGCATGGTACCTTGCCCAGCACACCCTATTCAATAATTGTGAGATGAACGGTCCCTTAATGATTTTTGTTTGCATTTGTCTCATTTCATCCACTAGAGTTTTTAAATTATAGAGTGGGGTTTCCTGGTGGAAGCAGGTAAAACTGAAAAAAACATGGGGAGAAGTAATGGACAAAATTATTTTTAATACGATCTCACATAAATAATCTCCTTTTCAAAGAAAAGAAAATTCAAAAGAAAAGTCAACAAGAGAGAGACTAAGATGGTAAATTCACTTCATAAGGTAGGGATTGCCCAAAAATGAACTTTTTGCGGTATCATGATCAAGAAATCCCACATCAGGGAATGGGTCATCAACCTTTCTCTTTTCTCAAAGACCCAGCAAAAGAATGGAAAGAGAGACCCTTTCTGCCCAAGAAAGAGGATCAGCAATTATAGTCACAGCATACTTCATGATTGATGCTCCATCCTCCATGGGTTTAAACCATGTTGCACCATGTGGACAGGAGGGTCTGAAATAAGCTTCCCCAAGTGTCAGCCCCCAGCTCCCTACAGGCAAAGAATCTGCCTACAGGTGGCAAGTGGGATGGTGAGGCTGGGTGTGGGAAAACAATTCTCTCATCTTTGGGGCTAGGTTCCTAGTAGAATCTACTGTGCAGGTTTAATGAAGGGACTTTCTGCCAACATCTTGTTTTTCTCCTCAACTTTGAATGACAGAATTTTATAGTTCTGGCACTGGAGTTAGAAGCCTTGAGTTCAGACCTTGTTGGCATTGCACCTTAACATCTGTTGGGCAAATTACTTATTTGTCTTGGGCCTAAGTTGTAAAATGAATGGATTGACTAGAGCAAAATTTCTCAAACTGTGGGTTGTGACCCCATATGGGGCTGCATAATTTAATGTGAGAATCCATGAAATTATGATTGATTATCAGCAAATCTTTGATGTATACCTATTTTATATTCCCATATACCCAGGATTGTGTAAAAATCTATCAGGTGAAAAGGGGTTGTAAATGGAAAAAGTTTAAGAAGTCTTGGACTGGAAGACCTAGAAGGCCCTTTCCATTTTAAAATCTATGATATAATACTGATAGTAAATATAGTTAGAGATATTTTATTTTAATTATACATTCAAGATTTTTTGTGTTATAAAATATAATAAATTTTAATTTTCTTTGAATAAAATATAAATTAGGAAAATTATTTGTGGAGATTGTTTGAAGTAAAGTATGGTGGGCTGTGACAATTAGTATAGAAATTACTTTATTAGACTATAAGGTCCTTCTAAATCAGGAATGCTAATATGAGCCCCATTTCATCTTACAGTGCCTCCTATGAGACTTTGCATGTAGTACAGGGCTCATTCATCATGGCCTGACCTGGCTTAAATGCAATGCTGTCTCTGTGAAGATATTTCTCTATGAAGATTTCATTAGCAAAGGATACTCGTTAGTCATAAGTTCCATTTTGGAAAAACAGAACAGAGTTCCTATACAAATAAAGCCATCATCCCAACATTTTTACCTCCTTTTGGTTTTCTAGACCCACTAAATAATAAGATATGTTTTCTGAGGAGGACTATTTCATTCTTTGCATTTGCATTTCCAAAATCTAACACAGTTTCTGGTACATAATTAGCACTTAATATATGCTACTTGATTGATGAGCTGTTGGAAAATGAAAGATAAAAGGCCTAGTAAGGAAATAGAGTACAAAGTAAGAATAGTTGCCACCGATAATGGGGGTGCTAGGAACACTGAAAGGCTCTTATCTCATGTGCTTAGGAGGGAGCTTTGGGAAAGGGAAGGAGAAGACTTATCTTAGGCAATGGAGTGGTACGTGGAGATAGTGACAATATCCTGGGCTGGAATAAAAAATAATAGCTATTTCTATAGCTATTTCAAGCTTACAAAACTTTACAACAATCTACCGAGGTAATACAAATATTATTATTCACACTTTACATATGAGGAAACACAAAACAAGACTGTGAGAGAGACACTGAGAGGTTGATGGATTTGTTCAGCTAGCAAAATAGTTGAGTCAGGATTTGAACCCAGTGGGGAGAGAAGTCCCCACCGCTTATAGTCAGCACTTTAGCCATTATACTACACTGTCATGAAAAGGAGGCCAGTGTACTGCTTTGACCTAGTATCCAAGCTTATTGTCTTTGACTTATATACCAACTGTCTTAGAGCAATGACTCATGGCTTGGCACAATGCCTGCCACAAAGTAGATGTTTAATAAATGTTTATTGATTATTGATTAATTGAGATTTTTCCTCTGAAGACCAATCAACCATTTATCAAAGAAAAAAAACATATATATATAATCTGGTAAGCAGGAAAAATGGAAAGACAGAAAAAGTGACAGAGAGATGTAGGGAAAGAGACCCAGAGAAGTTGGCACAAAGATATAAAAATATAGGCAAAGAAGGGCAGGCAATGGAGGGGGTAGAGAGAGAGAAAGGACCTAGAAAGAGAACAGCATAAGAGGAGAGATGAAGAAGCAATGAAAACCAAGATTTGCGTGGGAGTGTGTACTGTGATTGTGTAAGAACAGCATCTTCTGCTGAATATACTTGAGAAGTGTTGTGCGGGAGATAGCCTTAGCTTTTTACTCAGTGTAATTAATTACTTTGTGGGTTTAAATAAAAACCAGCTATTCAAGGGGAAGCCTGACAGGGTTTCTTTTAACTTAATGTTTGCTGAACCATCCCTTCTATCTCACTTACCTGATGTGGAACATATGTTGGGATCAGAATGACAGTGAATAAATCACCAGATTTGCTTGGCTTCTTTGAAAAATGAATTTGGGGGCTGAGATTTCTCATCAGCATATATCTTCCCCGAGCAGCCTTCTGACAGGGCATTAAGCTTGGGGGATATGTTGCATAGAGTCTCCCAGAGACACCCAAGTACCCACATCTGGTGATACACTCCTTACCACATCACTCAGCCTCTGCCACCTGCACTGGGATTACCTCCCGGGACTCAGGTAACCACAGAGTTCAAGGACGATGTCTATGCTTCAGTGCTTTAGTGGATCCGTGATTTCATCCATGTAGCATGCTGTCCACTTAGTGCAGCTACCACCCCTTACATGCCTTCCCTTCCTGCTCCATCCTCCACAGAAACACTATTCAAATGTGCTGAAAGTCTCCCTCCCTGTTCTTACATTTCCTGGGTATTAAGTTAGCACCTGGATGATCCATCTATTATCCCTTGCTTCCCCAAATAACTAGCCTATTGTCTTTCCCAATTATATATGTCCTTGATGATAATCTCCATGGTGCTTCTTGTATGTAGGTCATTACAGGAAATATGCTACAATTTACTTGTGCCTTCCATATGCCTCTCCATTTACCTTTAGGCCACCTGCTACTTGCATTCTCCAGAGATTGTAGTGGTCTGAGATTTGCAACCATATGGTAATGCTGGGAGAATATTTGTGTTAAAAAAAGATTCGGTACTTTGTACTAACGAGAAGCTTAGGATCATTAAAACCACTGTATAATTTCCCAGATGCAATCTAGGCAGCTCTTTCCCTCCTATTCAATTTTGGACCCAACTCATTATCCCTTTGCAGTAACTGTCACATACTTATGTTCTGATATACCAACTCAATGGACTGGTCCTCCAACTACAAGACAAAGTGTGGATAATAGGCAATTTTCACTTTTTTCTTTTTTTAATGGTTATATGTATTATTAGTTTAATCTTTTTTTGAGGTTCAATTCTGGATCTCATTGAAGATCTGGGATTTGATGCAATCAACATAATACCACTGAAAATCAGGAACATCTGAAGGACAAAAAAAGTCTATAGGTAATCTCTTTCCATTTGGACATTAATGGCAACATCAATGGTGGTACACTTTTATTTATTTGTTTTATGCTTTATGCAATATTAATGATCAGAGGGTTATTATAGAACTTCTCTATGATTGCATACATCAAGGAATCTTAAAAGATCTTAACATAATGCCTGACAAGCTATTTGTTGGGGGAGAAAAGCTTTTCAGTCTTTTTTTTTTTATTAAATCAAATATTATTTTGTAATCAACAAACAATATACATAGATCTTTTTGCATCTTTTAATCATTGTGTTATGATAAATATCTTTTGTAGAGAATAATTTGGGAAATGCTAATTGTTCCTTTTTCATATTTATATCAAAGATGCTCTCTCCATGTTTACAGATCATTCTCAAAGATTTTATAAAGATGAAGAACTCAATATACATGCATCAATCAATGGCAGTTGATCTTTTCACAATAATTTCTATGAGTAATAATTTAATTTATAATTTCCCCCTAATTTTTAGGTATCTTTTTCTTTCTGAACTTTGTTGCAAAATGATCCCTCAATGTTTTTGAGATTATGCCATGTTTAGCATGAGTCTTGTTAGCATGTAGTTGATCTGATTTTCCCTGGCCATTCTTCCTGACTTTATCTTAGGTGCCATTTCAATTATCTTGTATATTACACTAGAGATTAAACTGTTAGGGTCTATTCTATTAAATTAAACATTCTCTAATTTGTGAGTAAAATTTCTGAGTCAAGATATAATTGTAATAACAAGGGGACCAGAAATGATGCATATTCTTGCAGATTTTTCACAATGAAGGAGATTTATGGAGCTACAAATGGCTAGGTTGCACCAGCCTTAGAATCAGGAAGATCTGAGTTTAAATTCAGACTTAGACACTTACTGGATGTGTGACCCTGGGCAAACCATTTAACCCTAATTGCTTCCCAAACAATAACCAAAAAATACTGTTAAAACATAAAATAAAAAAATTAAATAAATAAAACATAAAATAAAAATACTGTAAAAACAGACAGTATATATATAATTTATATTAATATATAATATATAAATTAATTTACATTAATATATATTATATATAGTTAATTTACATTAATATATAATGTATATAATTAATTTGTATATATATATATATATATATATATATATAATTTCCCTCAACAGCATGCAAAGTTCCTGAGGTCAGGATCTGTTTTAGTTTTGTTTGTATACACCAGCATCTAGCATGTAGTTCCTGGCACACAGGAGGTACTTAATGAATCCTTGTTGATTGACAGATCACACAGAGACCCTAAGCCCTCCTTATTTCCAGAAGCTATTGCTCTCTTAACATGTTAAGAATGTTTTAGTTTTCTTGCTACCATATCATATGAGAGGCAACAAAGTGGTATAGAGTATAAAGAAGTGGAACTGGCATCAGGAAAAATGAGTTCGAATCCTGCCTCAGATGCTTACTAACTGTGCAACCCTGGCTGATCAAGTCATGTAATTGCTGTCTGCCTCAGTTTCTTCCCTTGTACAATGAAAATCATAATAGTATCTAACTCCCAGGATTAAATGAGATAGTACTTGTTAACGTCCTTTGCAAACTTTAAAGTGCTTAATATATAAATACATTTAATAACATATAAGTATATAATATTTTAATATTGACATATAATATAAATATATAAATGCTGGATATATAGCATGTATATCTTAATTACATATCACATCTATAACATAATTATATATTATACATTCATATAATTATTAATACATATGCTATATTATATTATATATTTGGGATAGTTAAAATGGTACAGTAGATAGAGTGTTGAGCCTGGAGTTAGAAGGACATCTTTTCCTAAGTTCATATATGGTTAATTCTGTTTGCCTTGGTTTCCTCATTTGTAAAATGAATTGGACAAGGAAATGGAAAATCACTTCAGCATTTTTGCCAAGAAAATCCCCAATGGCATCATGAAAACTCAGCTATGACTAAAATGATTAAACAACAACAATGATGTTATTTATTTAATATATAAGTAAGTGCCAGATATTCTTATTGTTGGCTTCTGTTAAACTTACAGTAAACTGAAGCCTCCTGTTCTGTTTTAGCTCAGTTGTTGTAAAGTGCCCTTCTTCCCCTGTTATACTTGGGAGTTGATCTTTTGACTTCATATCAGACTTTGCATTTATCCATCTTAAATAGTATTTTATGACAGTAAGATTTGGCAATTTATAATATTCCATCTCAGCTCTCAAGGGATTTATATTCATTCTAAGACAAGAAAATATAGAAAACTTGTAACATAACTTGTTATTAAATGAATTCAGACATATTCCCAAGGTTAAAGTATGGCCCCATGGAATTAACAACGATTGACCTGACTATTCTGACATAACAGGTTTAGAGTTGGCTGACCCTGGTCACTGATACTCGTGTTACAAAATGCAGTTATGGTTAACAAGAAAATACCTTTAAATAGAAATAATAGGTGATATGAAAGGGGATTTAATAAAGCCAGAGAACAAATTGCTTAAATTGGCCTGAGAGTCACAATCTAACTGTCTCCAAAATCATGGGGCCTTTTCCTTATCACAGCAATTGTTTGATGTTTTTGTCAACATGGCCTGATGCTAAAAACTGGTCAGATCTGTGCTTGTGCATGGCTAGTAGGTTGGCAGCCAACATATTCAATGAGTTTCTTCAATCTCTGCCAATGTGCTACACACCATTGCTACTCAGCCTGAAAAACATGTCTGGGCTGGCTTGGGCATTCATGCTGAAAGCTTGAATTTGGGTCTGACTTGGAAGGGCCCATTGATGAGGTGCTGGCTCTGTTTTCTAATTGGGACAAAGCTCCTGGGTTGGTGACAAGCAGTGATTTGTCATGGAAGGGCAGAGCAAAAAGAGGGAAAAGTGAATCTGGGTTGGCTGTGCTGAGGAGCCAGTGACAGCTACTCTCTCAGGGAGCTGGAGCCTCGAGGAAGAGAGTGATGGCTCTCTGAGCCTCCTTAGGTCCAGAGGAAATCTGGCCTTACATTCCCAGTGCCAATGCAGAAACCCAGGGATGGCTTCAGCAGGAGAGCAGTCCTGTCTAATTTTAGCTATGGCAGTGGGACAACTCGATGGAGCAAATAGCTGAAGGGATGAATGAGCGGCTGATGGAGCCAATCAACCAACAACTGAATGAGTTTTACTGTCCTCCATTGTCCCAGCCTGAGGGACTGTCGTTGGTGCTAGGTTGGATGGACAGCATGGAAACGGACTGCTTTATCTGTGAGGAGTTTGAGACAACAGTATGGAAACAGCTAATAATGGGACGGGCGATGTTTTTGTGATGCTGTTCATTAAACACAAATCCCTAAAAAAAAGTACCCCACCCAAATCAACAACAACAACAAATCCCCTCTACACTCAGCAGAATATTCTCTACTTCATTTTACTTCACCACGTGAGGGAAGAGAGAATCATTTCATAATTCAGACTTCTGGCATTTTCTCACTGCATCTTTTGCCAGAAGGAAAAGGAAGCTGTTTTTACTTCCCCATGACCAAGATGTATTTTTAATGAGCATTAATGGTCTCTCAGCTTACCAGACCATTTGGGGGGATGGCACAAATGGGCAGCTAGTCCAAGGCTAACAGACGGGGGCCCAACTCATTTGTTTTCCCTCGCTCATCTCTTCCTTAAACTCCAGTGGAGCCTAAAGTCTCACAGACTGAAACTTTCTGCTTTTACAAATCTTTAGCCGACAAAGTCAGCCAAGTATAACAGATAATACCCTGGCTAGAATAGTTAGGGTCCCTGACTCTCCACTAGGGAAGAGATTTCATCCTATTTAATCTTTGTGTCTCACACAGTGACTACTAACACAGTACTTGGTACACAAGCACTTAAAACTTGTTTAGTGAATGAATGGATGAATGATTGACTCTGGAAGATACAGACCTCTGTGATTCATTTCTTCTTATTGTCATCAGCTTTAGGGAACTTGAATGAATCACCTATTAAATTCTTAACAATTAAAACTTCCTAATAATTACAATGTTCAAAAAAAGAATCAAGTTGCATTAGGAGGTGAAATGAGTTCACTGTCACTTGAGATATTAAAACAAAAACTTAGAAGATCCCATATTAGGGGTATTATGGAAGATTTGTAGGGGCAAGTTAGACTTTCTAAGATCTCTTTCAATGCTGAGATTCTAGGATTCCAAAGATCTATGGGTTCCAACTATGTTGGTCACAATATAGAGCCTCTTTCTTAAGGTTTCCAATCTGATATCATTTCTTTATAACACCCTAATACTTGATTGAAAAATGAAAAAAAATTATTTGGACTAATTCATTTCAGCTAAGCCATTTGATGCTCTATTCCTTCATTTAATTATTACCTCCTTTCTTTCTTTCTTTCTTTCCCTTCTCCTCATTCTTATGGAATCAGACTAAAACAAAGTTAAAGAAGAGGAAGGGAACAAGTATTTATTAAGTGCCTACTAAATGATAAGTACTTTATAAATATTACCTCATTTTAAAGGCCATGGTGACAAGTGGACTTTTTACAATTCAGAACATAAATACTATCAAATGACCCAGAGGAATAAGAGTGGTTGGTCCTAATTCCAATTTGGGTAAAATTGGCACAATTCCTCCCTTCAGGAGAACATAACCTTGTTATTGTAAGGCAAGGACTTTCATTATATCTCCATTACCTGTCAGAGTACTTTCCATGGTAGGCATTTAATAAATGTTGGCTGAATTTAATTGAATTCATGTGATATAAGACAGGAGAATCAGCATGATCATAATAGTTCACATTTATATAGTTCCCATTATATGTGATAGGCACTGTACCAAGTGCTTTATGATTATTATCAACAAGCCTGGGAAGTAGGTGCTCTTATTATACAGATAAGGAAACTGAGGCAGGCAGAGTTAACTGACTTGCCCAGTGTCACACAGCTAATAAGTCTCAGGAACTGGATTTGAATTCCTGACTCCAAGCCCAACCTTCTTACCTCACTGCCACCTAATTAACCAACCAGTATACCACCTAACTGCCTCTGTAGGAGAAATTAAAATCCGAAACTGAATGATGTTAACCTGCTGGGGCTCATTTCCTTGGCTCCCTTCCTCTGCTGTGCTCCATGCAGCCAAATTCGGATGGTATGAACTGTCCCTGCTCCCAGGAGGGCATAAGATAGATGGAAGCATCCTAAGCGACAACAATGCCAATTGTCTAATGTTTATAAATAGCTTGTGTTCTTTTAAATATTATGAGTAAAATAATGCGCTCACTAAATAATGTGGCATTTGCAAATGAGGATGTAAATGAGGGTACACTGCCAGGCTGGGCTGTCACTTGTTAGTCTGGAGGTGGTTTAAAAACAACAATAACAACAACCAACCTTCCCCTCTCCCAGCCCCACCTCCACTCCACCCACCCAGCTAAGTGTTTTCTTCTGTGATGGTATCTTTTTTTTTTTCTTTTGGTCAAAAGACCTTTGTTAACAAAGGCTCAGAAATTGCATCCTTAAGCGCCTGTGGGCTGCTTCAGAAGAAAGGTCTGGGTTTTGGAAGCCTCTTGTTGAGGTAAGAGCACATTTTCATCTTGCACTGACAATTTGGGTTGCTATTTGTTGACCTGATGAGATGGCAAATAGTTGAGGTATTAAATCTGGAAAGGGGAGGGTGTTATAATCAAAAACCTAATTCATCTTTTCTGGCCTTGGTATAATGCAGGGAGCTAGTGACTCACTGGGCCTTTGCTAACAATGCTTTCCTTTTGGCTCCTGTGCAATAGGAGATTGCAACATACAGCCAGCCTGCTGCTGCCTTTTTATGGGATTTGTGGGAAATTGTACATATAATGCAAATCCATTTTCTTTTTTCTCTTTCTTTCAAAAGAAATGGATGAATTGGCTTAGGAAAATGAGTGATTGATGAGAGGACTCTCAGCCAAGCATAGTGCGGGCAGGGTATCAGTAAGCTTCTCCCATTGCTTCTTTCAGCTCTGTTCTCACTCACATTCCTGCCAACCCTGACCTGGGAGAACTATGTGGTCCTTCCCAAAGAAATTATCTGGGACAGCTCAGCATGGGCACCTTCCTACTCATGTCACTCAGTGCTCATCTCTCTTCCCTCTCTCCACCCCCAATTCCTACGACTCATGTCCTGAATCTCTCTGAGGAAGAAATCTATCACGATCCTTAACTAGATGGAATTGGAATAAAGAACAACCTAAAGGCTAATCTTATGGGAATATGAGAGAAGCACTTTTCTTAACTTTCTTTTTCTGCCCTCCTCCCTCATTCCCTTCTCTCTCTCCCTCCCTCCCTTCCTTCTTTCTTTCTTCCCTTCCTTTCTCTCTTCCTCACTTCCTATTTCTTCCCTTCCTTCCTTCCTTCCTTCCTTCCTTCCTTCCTTCCTTCCTTCCTTCCTTCTTTTTCCTTCCTTCCTTCCTTCCTTCCTTCCTTCCTCCCTTCTTTCCTTCCTCCCTCCCTCCTTTCTTCCCTTCTTCCTTCTTTCCTTCCTTCTCAATGGGGAAGGGCATGGGTGGGATGGAGTTGTGAATGTATTGTCTGTTACTGTGCATGTACCCTATTAGGAAAGGGAAATAAAAGGAGGAATGGATTTTTAGGAGGACAAATGATGTTAGACAGCAGTGAAGCAAGAGTAGAAACCTTTGCAGCCTTCCTACAATCTCTTTCTATGCTCATCTCCTGCTTCCCATTTGTAGCACTTTATTCTTAGCTAGTCATCATAATTCACCTTAAGGTATCAACTGGTAAAGGTTTGTAGCCCCAGGATTATTTGCATTTTAATAGGAGACTTGAATATCTGAAAAGCTCTTTAGGCCCAATGGAATGAATCTCTAATGACTGAATTTCAGGTTCAGTGACAGACTTGGCAGAGATATTTTTGTGGTTGGGAGAGTCCAGCCTGGTGCTGATCAAATCAAACTCTTAGGTAGCTGCTGACTTTGATTGTTCAAAGGCTAACCCTTCAAGAGGGGGCCAAAATACATTTCACCAGCTACATAGAATTTATAGAGCCTGGAGGGTTTCTGAAAATCATTTGCAAAGATGCTTTTAGCCACCGACTTTTCCTAAAATCATAGGATTTAGACCCGGACTGGATTATGGAAATCATTAAGTCCACTCATTATTTAAAGATGAGGAAACTGAGACCCAGAAAAGTGGTGTACAGGAAGTAACAGAATCTCTATTTGAACCTCAGTCTTCACTCTGCTTCTAAATACAGAGTGTCTGCAACCATATCTTCTACCTTTTTCCATTTTCCTTATCTTTAGTTGACCAGGGTATAGTCAATCCTTGAAACCCTCCCCACCTTCCTCTCCAAACCTCTCTGTCTCAGACAAGTTAAGAGTAGACAAGTAGTGTCTGGAGGATCTGGCAATGACCTCTAATGTCAGGCTCATTCCCACCTTGAATAAAGCCTCTTAGAGCCTTCTGGAAAAGCATGAATCAAAATGACAGCACATTTTTCTTGCTGAACGATTACCTTCTCCCGTTATTTTGTTATTCATACTGCCTATAATAAGCCATGTTGCCATGATGTCTCCATTTAATTTACTATTTAGACTAACCTTTCACCAGGGCACTTTTACATTCACGAGGGGATGTGGATTCATTTTATTTTTATTTTTCGAATGCAATGAAATTGGTAATCCTGCGCACAGCCTTGGCCTCCAATGATGAGGAGAAAGGCCAGACACACAATAGCCTTGGAATTAATCATGCATTACGATGGTGAGGGAAGAACAGAACACTCAGGCTAATGAGATACAAGGGTACATGGTTGTGGCATATGGATTAAAGGCAAGGGGAAGAATTTAAACTTATTCTTGCCCCAGATTTTGCTTTCAAGGCTTCTTTTCTGCCTTCATTGCAGAATCTGCCTGTCTTTCTATCTGAGATTTTTACCTAAGACAAACTTTTCTACTACCCCTTTATATTTAAACAATGCTTTTTTTTTTTTTTTTTTACAATGGCAGTAACCTAATAAAGAAGCTAATATGAGGGTGACCTGGAAATATCTAAATTCAATTAAGGACCCTGACACCCATTAGCTGGGTGTCCCAAGTCAAGCAATTTATTTTCTTTGTACCTCTGGCAATGCTATCAGACCTCTAAGAATAGCAAAAGAAGGCTGGCTCTGGAGTTAGAAGACCAGGGTTTGCATTTTGTCTCTGTCATTCATACCTTCTGTGCCCTTGACCACAGTTTCCTCCTTTGTAAAAAAGGACTAAATGTAGAGCACCAGGTCTGAAGTCAGGAGGACCCGAGTTCAAATCTAGCCTCAAACACTTCCTGGCTGTGTGACCCTGGGCAAGTCACTTAACCCCAATTGCCTCAGCAAAAAAAAAAAAAAATAAGGACTTGGAATATGGACTCTTTCAGTTATAAATCTATGAATTGTAATTGTCTAATTTGGTTTCAATGTACAGTAATTGAGGGGGAGAACAATGAAAAAGAAGGCTGAAAAAATAGGTTGGACTCAGATTGTGAAGGGCTCTGAATGCCAAACTAAGGAGCATGGACTCCTTTTGCTATCCAGGTCATTAGTGCGATCCAGTGATGGCTTTAAAAAATTTCATGGAAGGGGAAAATATGTCAGGATAGGGTAACAGGTCCATTGAGATCAAGTTCTTTGTCTTGAAGCACTGAAGGATTAAAAAAACCCTAATGGTTCCATTCACTAGATGCTCCTGCTTGGGATAGAAGTTCATATTCCACTCTAGAATCTTTAGTTTCCTTTCAAGTTGCTCCAGCTAGGGGAGGGGAGGAAGGATTCTAGGAGGGAAGCAGAGGAAGGTACTTTGCACTGACTGGGATTTGAGGGAGGTCAAAGAGGTAATATGAGAGGAGGAAAGTGAGAAAGGTACAAGAGGGAATGGACTGGGCTGCTGAACACCAAATTTGCTAGAGCTGCCAAGTTTCTCACCAGGATGGCTCTTGAGAATTTGCTTCCCAGGCAGATTCATGCTCCCACTTCCTGGCCAACTCTTTGGGTTATAGATTGGGCCATAGCTCTAGGGACTGAAGAGCCCAACCCCTTGGATTTTTATCAATGAGACAACCTGAGGCACAAGGAGGTTAACTGACTGAGGATAGGTCTGGAAGGGACCTCAGGAGAGAGATTTAATGCAACCCCTCATTTTATAGCTAAGGAAACAGACACGTAAGGAGCTTGTGAGAATACTATGTGGTATAGCAAGTGCTCTGGATTTAGGATCGGGTAGTCTTGAGATTGAATCCTGCCTCAGGTGTGTACTAGCTATGGGGTCCTGAAAAAGTCACAACTTTTCTTGGTCCCTCAATTTCCTCCTCTAAGTTGTGAGGTTCAAATAAGAAAACATGTAAAGAGCTTTGCAAATCTTGTGATATATAAGTGCTCTGGTTAGTATTGTTGCTGTCCATGATCACAAAGGTAATGTGGGACAGGATTTGTACGGGAGAGGAGAATCCCCCTCCTCATTGACAGGATCCAATTCCATTAGGGTTTTTTTGGCATTTCTTTTTCCCATATTGAATTCTGTGAACTGGGCAATCCCACATTCTGGACCACTGGCAAAGTAGGTCCCTATTTTGCTCTGTGTTGCAGAAGCAAGACTTTGATAGACACTCCAGTTTTATCAGTGGCTTACTCTGGAGTTCAGTCTTAATCCCCTCTACAGCTGAGGCATCCAGCTGGGGCCGTGTGATGGGTATGCTGATGGGGCCCAGGCAGAGCAGGTCTCTGTTGCAAAGCACAATCACCACTGGGTTGATGTATAGGAGGAAAACAGAATCATATGGTTGAAAAGCACTGTAATTGTAATGGAAATTTCAATCACTCCACTGAACCTGTTTTCTGCATTCGAATTTTGCCCTTGCAAATCAGCAGCCCTGGGAACAATTTATTTCCAAACATTTGCAATTTGGAATGGGGAAAGAAAATGAAATAATTGTATTTTGACGGGCTTAAAACAATTCAACTGTATGTGCATACAGATCCTGAGCGCATGGGTACACTACAAAGTAACATCACCAGGGACTCCCTCTCTCTCCTCCATGCCCCTGCACCTGGCAAAGCAAAGAGAGAATGGAATCTCCAGGACAGGTGGATTTTGACTTCCAGCTGTGTGAATCTAATGATTGTGGGTGAGACGGCTGACTGCCCCCATCTCCCATAGCCAGGTAGATGGGAAGCCTTCCCTCTGCAAGTGATTTAGTGGAAGTCACCTGTGAAGCTTACACAATGGGGTAGCCTCCTGATGACCCCCTTCTGAGAAGCCTTTGTGGGTCTTGGGGGTACACAAAACAACCTAACCCATCTCTACTTGTCTAGGAGCATGCAGTCTTTGAGTTCTTATGATGTACAGACATAGGAAAGGTATCACTAAATCAAAGGGTATGCAAGGCTCAGTAACTTTTAAAATGTAGCTCCAAATTGCTTTCTAGAATGACTATACTAATTGACATCCATCCATCTTTCTTCCCTCCCTCCCTTCCTCCCTTTCTCTTACTTCCTCTCTCCCTTCCTCCCTTCCTCCTTTCCTTCCTTTCTTCTTTCCTTCCTTCATTCCTTCCTTCCTCCCTCTCTCCTTTCCTTCCTCCTTTCCTTCCTTCCTTCCTTCCTTCCTTCCTTCCTTCCTTCCTTCCTTCCTTCCTTCCTTCCTTCTTTCCTTCCTGCCTATCTGCCTGCCTTCCCTCCCGCCTTCCTTTTCTTCCTTCTCCCCTCCCCCATCTCTTTATTTCCTTTTTTCTTTCTTAGGGGGCTGTGGCCATATGGAGAGAAAATAAGTGCTTGCTAATTTAAAAAGGCATTTAATTAAAAATGAAAACGAGGGGGTTGGACTAGATACTGAGGTCCCTTTTAGCTCTAATTTAATTTAGCAAAAGCCATTTATATACTCTGTGTGTACTGAGCATGATGATAAGTGCAGGGAAATATGCATAGCTTAGATAAAACTTGGTCCTTGCCCTTATACAGCTTATAGTCTATAATAGGTTGCCATCCATAGACAAATAACTGTAATATCAAATAATACATGGTTAATGCCTAAGAGAGGTACAAGAAAAGTACTATGTAAAGGCCAAGAGATAGGGAAAGTTATTAACAAAGTGGCAGGAGGACTGAGCATACTCAGTAGGGCTTTAAAATTAGGGAGGAATTTAAGAGGGAGAGGAAGAATGAGAGAAGCATTCTAGGAATAGGGAAGACTATGAGAGACAGAGAGAAGAAAGTGTTGAGAGTGTGTAAAGAATCGTGAATCTTCCAGTTCGATTTGTAGTATGAAATAAGACAGAAAAGTCAGGGATGGAAGGCAGGGAATAGGACTGTGGAGAAGCTTAAAAGCTTAAACTTTACTTAACGTCACAGGCACATAGATTTAAAGAGGGAAATTATCTTAGAAGCCGTCTAATTTACTTGGAGGCTGAAATTTTTTCTTCAATACAAATGATACACAGAAGAAATTACTTTGGTGATGATATGAAGTAGAGGGAATGG
Organism: Sarcophilus harrisii; assembly: GCF_902635505.1. NCBI lineage: Eukaryota > Metazoa > Chordata > Mammalia > Dasyuromorphia > Dasyuridae > Sarcophilus > Sarcophilus harrisii. Next base: position 458,471,429 of record NC_045428.1, on the reverse strand, counting down.
AAACAGGAAATCTTGCTGGAGAGGCTAGGAAGGTCATAATGAGGATCCGTGTAGCCATCATTAGTACTTCATCACTAGGGTGACGGCAGTGGAAATAAAGAGGAGGGGGATGGATGTGAGAAATATTGCAAAAGTGGAAAAAAGGATTGTTCTAATGAACTCTATCTTGTGACTCTGGGACTCAGTTTTCTCAACTATTAAACGAGAAGTTGGGTTTAACCTCCTGTCCCATAGATCACACATTGCCAAAATGTTAGATTAATTCTTCTCAAATCTTCTAAATGGCTACATTTCTTACAGTCAGACAAGTCTTTTGGGAATTAAGGTATTTCCCTGAAAAATGACAGAATTCATGCCAGATACATGATGGGCTAAGCTAGCTAGCAAGGGTTACATTGAGACCACAGCTGAGTTTCAATAATGGTCTTTTTTGGTGGCAGTAGTGGAGAAGAAAACAGTTTAATAGCAGTAACAAGTGTTTTAAGTGCAAACAGGCATTTTGTAATGAAGGACATTAAATACTTGATTTAATTGTTCATTATTGGAGTCAAAGTAAGTTATAAAGCTCAGAGACAAACCTGAGTGTACTTATGCAAAATCATGTCATTTCCTATTCTAAAACCTTCAATGATTCCCATTATTTACATGATAAAATCCAAATATCTTAGCCTGGTCTTTAAGGAGTTTAGACTTATTTCACTATATTATGCCTCCAACTGTATGTTCATTACTTCCTAATACAAACCTTTGTTTTTTTCTATATAGACTGGGGTGGTCTGACTCTCTACCCTGAAAGGCCTCCAACTTTGGAAAGTGTGCCTGATATGTCAGTAATATGCCATTCTTTGTTATCAGTTCTGGTCTAGGAGGGGCAAGAAGAGTCCTACTTGAATGGTTCTTTGGTCCAGCATAAGATTCATTTTACTGCTGGTTTTCCTCTGACTCCAGTGAATCTGGTCTCTTGAGGGACAGTGGCTGCTGTAGGAATTGGGATCCTGCCCTTAGTGCCCAGTAATCACCTGGTCCTAACACCAGTTGCTGGATTTTCCTGAAGTCACACTGCCCTGATGTCACCCATTTAAATATCCTCTGCTTTCTAGAAATACACTGCCCTGTTGGAACTGATACTCAGATTTCCAGGCCGGTTGGACTTCTACTTCCTGCTTCATGAAGTCAGTGAGACTGATCTCTCTTGCTTCTGAATTTATGTCATTTATTGTTTGGAGGACTAATTACATACAGAGAACTGCCCAATTCACAAAATTTCCTTAAATAGGAAGAATCAATTTTCTCTTTCTCTCCAAATCTGGGGATGCTCTCCTTCACTTCTACCCAATTCTGCCCATAGCAGCTAGGAGAGTCTCCAGGCTCTATTAGTAGAGGCTCAAAAAACTGTATCCTTTCTCTGTTTTCAAGATAGTGAACCATACCCTGATCTCCAGCACTTCATCTCCGTCCCTTCTTTACAGATCAATACTTATTTTTTAAAAATTATACCTCAGGCATTTTCTTTCTACTCTTACATGCACATTCAAACATCAAAGTCGCCAAGGTCATCCATTGCATCCCTGGCCACTGATAGCCACCTTGATTTTTGTCTTGCCACTAGACTTCACTGACTAGAAGAGACAGTGAGGTTGATGACTTTGCATAGCTGTGCCTTACATAAATTCAAATCAACATATCACCCTCATCATGTCATTGGTCCTCTTCAAAAATCAAGAATGAACCAAAACAATACACACACACACACACACACACACACACACACACACACACACCACTAATTCCTTTCTTCTTTTCCCACTTACTTCAGTTTTTATGTGGCTTCTCAGGTAACTCTGTGTGTCTACTCTGTATGCCTCCTTCCTTTCCTTCTCCTCCTCTGCCCCCTTTTTCTTCCCCTTGTCTCTTAACTTAATTTTTTTAAAATGACTTTTATATTTGATATGTATAAATGACACTAGTAATGGGCCTCTACCAAGGAAAATGAAAAAAAATCTAAAAAATGACATGTAAAATACTTTTTAAAAGAAAGTTTCCAACTTAGAAGCCCTTAAATATGTGCAGAAGACCCTTGTAAAGTTTCTCAGAATTCTGCCGGCCATTTCATTTTTCTCTGTTTAAACCTTTCTTTCTCCCAGACTCAGAATTTAAGGCAAATTTTTAAAAAACCCAGCTTCTTGTTAACCACTAATATTATGACAGTATGATTTTCTACAATTTTCCCCATTTTGCAGATAAGAGGCAACACTATATAATTGAAAGAGCAAAACACTGAAAATCAGAAAAGTTGGATTGAATTTTAGCTTTCCTACTAACCTGAATCTGCTTGAGCAGACATTAATTTGTCACATAATGGGCACTTAAAACATTTTTTTGTATTGTATTGTAAATATTTTAGTCTTTTCATGTCTAACACTTGTCTGAAAAAGAGGTTAGCCCTTCCCTTAATAAAGGTCTAAGCAGCCTTTACAACACCTACACAGTTAATGCATTTCTACTTGCTTAGAAGGAACATTGAAGCAAAGGATATAGCATTAGACCTAAAAAGTTCAAACAGATCTGATTTAAAACCATTCCTCAAGATGTCCATCATTTGGAGCATAACTGAACAAGCTGTGGTGCATGATCATGATGGAGCATTACTTGGTTATAAGAAATGATTGGGGTGGTGTGGTTCAAAAAATAAGGCAAGACCTTTATGAATTAATGCAAAGTGAAGTGAATGGAACAGGGAGATCATTGTGCACAGTAACAGCAATGTTGAAATGATGATCAACTATGAAAGACTTGAAAACTCTGACCAATAAAATGGTCTAAGACAATTCCTAAGGATTCATGAAGAAAAATGTTATCCACCTCCAAAGAGACAACTGATCAACTCTGAGTGCAAACTGAAGTATAACTTTCTCACCTTTTTTTACTTTTTTTGTGATATGGCTAGTATGGACCCATGTTTTTCATGATTTCACCTTTATAATTGATATCATATTCTTTGTCTTCTCTATGGATGGGGAAGCAGCAGAGAGAGGGAGAATATTTGGAACTTAAAATTTAAAAAGAAAACAATGTTAAATATAAATAAATTATAAATTTAAAAAATGGAAAAAAGAAATACACAAAAGAATATATATGATGGATGCAAGGGGAATCCATTCAAAATGAGATAAACCATTGAAAGGAAAATGCCATCCAAAATAAAATATCTTATTCTTTTAAAAAAATCATTCCTGATGCCTACTGGCTGTAAAGCCCCAGGCAAGTCACTTTATTTCTCTGACCCTCAATTTCCCCATCTGTCAAATAAGACTTAGAATAGCACTTTCCTCACAGTAATGCTGTGAGGATAAAATAACTTGGGTAAAATATTTTGTAAAACTTTGAAGTGCTAGAGAAATATTAGATTATTATTATTGTTATTAATTATTATCATTGTTATTAACCACACAGGGTAGGCCCTTTGTAAAATGCCAAGTAAACATAAGCTATTATTATTGGAGTATTTTAGTTATGAATTAAGCTTTTGTGATTTTTCCTGGGAAACTATACATTAAGTATGACGTTGTCCCTTTGGGAAAATAGTTCCAAATAACCATCTTGAAGATAACCTTTTGGAACACAGCTTGTCTCCCCACACATTGCTGCTTTTAACTTGTTGCCTTTTCCTGTGATTGTGTGTCTTGCTGGAAAGGTGAAGTAGGAACTTATAAATAATCCCCATGGTACCAAGCATCATGGCATATAAAGAAGAGGCATTCAAATATTTCTTGAGTGAATGCATAAAGAACCTGGTGCTTTGAGTATTTCATCAGAAAGTCAACACTTTTTTTTCATAAAGTATGGTCACTCTGGGGGGTTTGGCCATAGGGGTCAATAATTTCATCCACTAGAAAATTAAATACTGAGCATGGGAGCCAATACTTTGCTTTTAATGAAAGTGTTTTGGATATTTCAGTCATTTCAAATGTTGCATTATAGAGTAAGGTGGAGAAATGCTTTTATTTCTTATTTATGCAGCATTGTATTGTAATTCAAGGATCAGAGTCAGTATCGGAATCAGGGAAGTTTTGGGTCAAGCATGGTCCCCAGATACATATTAGTTATGCAATTATGGGCAATTCATTAAACTCCGAGTGCCCTAGGGAACTATCTGTATTGTGAAAGACATTTCTGCACTGGCTGTTCTCTGCAAAGATGAAATCACAAGTCAAAACTGTCTCTATTCCTTTCATCTCCAAATAAATATTCTCTAATCTGGCCTAATCATTACCCTTGCTTCAATCTGTAGACCTTAGGTAGCCTTTGAGATTGGGCCTTAGTTCAAGGGAAAAGAGACAATTTTGACTGGGATAGGCATTTGATCAAGAATAACTGTTTCTTTAATACTGATGGCTTGTAATGGAGAACTGAGAGATAATAAGAAATATATGATAAGTTTCTTTCTTTTAGAATACTTACATTCATATTAGGATCACCAGACTTATGAAGATGAAATCTATGCCTTTGGAAGATTATTTTGGAAACCCTAAAAGGATGAATTGGAGGGGGAAGGATTGGAAGTAGGGAGACCAATAGCGATTATACTTCAATAATCCTGGCAGAAGATGAGGATCTGAACTCACTGATCATGGAAGCAAATGTCATAGAGCTAGAGGTGTCAGGATTTGACAATGGATAGAATAGAGGGAGAGGGAGAGAAAGGGAAAAGCTCAAAGTAACGAGCCTTGATGACAGAAGATGGCAATACCTTCAAAAGAGCCCAGCTTAGAAGAGGTCAGGGAGAATGCTGATAAGTCTCATTTTGAACAGGCAGCTAGGTGGATAGCATGATAACACGCCAGGTCCAGAGTCAGAAAGACTCATCTTCCTGAGTTAAATCTGGCCTCAAATAATTACTAGCTATGTGACCCTAGGCAAGTCACCTAACCCTGTTTGCCACAGTTTCCTCATTTGTAGAATGATTTGGAAAAGGCAAAGGCAAATATCTTCAGTATCTTTGCCAAGAACAGGTCACAAAGAGTCAGAAATGACTGAACAATTTATTTTGAATGTGCTGAGTTTGAGATATTGAATAAGAATTACCTAGCATTTATTCAATGTTGGACTCAGAGAAAAATTAGGATTAGATGTAGCCATCTATATAGAGATAATAGTTGAATTTGTAGGAATTGATAAAATCTAAAAGGGAAGAATTTATAATGAGAAAGTAAGGGAGGCTAGGAAAAAGCCTTGGGAAGCAACCATGATTATAGAGATAAGAGATAAATGATAAATTAACAAAAAATACTGAGGAGCTGTCAGACACATAGGAGAAGAATCAGGAAAAGATATTGTTCTAAAAGCCAGAGAGGAAGATAGTTGATAACACCAAAAGTTGCAGAAGAAAATGAAGATTAAGATTAGACCACTGGATTTAGCAGCTAAGAGATCATTGGTAATATTGGATAGAAAATTTTCAGTTAAATGGTCCAGTTGGAGTGAGTCCTTGTTGTAAGGGATTTAGAAGCAAATGATTATTGAGGAACTGGGGCCAGTGAATATAGACAACTTTTTCTAGGAACTTGACATAAAAGTAATAACAGAGTGGTTTGCCATTTTCTTCTCCAGCTCATTTTACAAATGAGGAAACTGAGGCAGACAGAATTCCATGATTTGCTAAAGGTTGCACAGCTAATGAGCATTTGAGGCCAGAATTGAACTCATCTTTCTGACCCAGCACCCTATGCCTTTGGAAGGCCCACTGACTGTACTATCTAGCTTCCTGAGCATCTGAGAGAATGCTCTGCAAATAATAAAGGCTTAACCAATGCTTGCTGACTTGAACTGACTTGAACTGAATTGAGTTAAGATTATGATCAGAGAGAAAAGTCAGAATTCAAGATGATGGATATGGCCAAGTGATGTGTGGTGGTGAGCTCTTAGGTATGGTGATCACTTGAGTACGTGTTACGTGTTACAAGAATTAGGGAGAAGGGAATAACAATGACTATGACATTAAAAAACCCATCATAAGGATAAGGAGATAGATAAGTGATCAGCTCCTTATTACTCCAAGAATTTTGGCTTCTAGAGAAAATAAAGACTTCCTATCCAGCCTGAATCCTTGTCCCAATAACTTCCTTCCCTGGTTAAATGTTTGTAAATTTATCAGCAATATAACAACAACAATAATAGGTAGCATTTATATGGCACTTATATTTATTATCTCATTTGATCCTCACAACAAGAGAAGTTGGTGCTATTATTATCCCCATTTTATAGATGGAATGATTGTGTCTAAAAAGCAGGAAGAAAAGGCAGCAAACTAAGCCCCTAGAAATTCCATTTAGAGTCTGGAACCATGGAGATTAATAACATGCTTCAGGAAGATGACCTGACTCAACTGGAAGCATAGGTTATTTTCTCTAATGCATCAGGGCCATATTTGTGAATCTGAGTGAAGAAGTTGTGGATTCCCTGTGCTCACTGGGACCTCTGGCCATAGCTGCTATTCTTGTTCTCTGCTGCCTGCCTCAGCTCTCTCATTCCCTCTGCTGTCCCAGAAGAGACAGATTTTCACAATAAAAAAGGCACTTACAACATTATACCCTGGGTGAGAGGAGCACAGTGACTGAGAAAGAAATGCATTCTCATCAGGGTGTGTGTGTAATGGCAGCTACAGAGCTCTTCCAGGAAAGGATTTCTCTCTTGATTAAGCTGAACCTGCAGTAGAATACTAGAAACTTTTCCACCTTGATTTCTGTCTTTACATGCTAAAAGGTAGCCTCTCAAATGGGCTCCCCGCCTCCCACTTGGAGATAGAAAGAGTGGCGTTGTGACCTTCAGGAATACCTTGGAGATAATGAGCCCTGGCCACCTTTCCAGCTCCATCCGACACTGTGTGGTACCCCAGCTTCCTCCGGTGCACAAACAGGCCCCGGCGGAGGCCCAAGAGGGAGCCGGCAGGACCTTCCTCCCGCTGGAGCCATTTACTGCTTGGACAGTGAGAGAGCAAATGGAAAATTCCAGGTAATAGCAACAGCCGCTCCAGGAGAGAATGGGATGGTAGGGAGGACAGCAGCTGGGAGCTGGTTTGTGATTTTTCAGCTATACCTTTAATAGGAGGTCTACTGGCTATTTGTCCCACAGTCATAGGAAGACATCTGGGAGGGTTAATATACAGTTTGCAGTTGTACTTTAACCTCCAACTCCTTTGATTCGCATAAGTTCATGAACCTGAGCTTTAGGGAAATTCAGAGAAATGGGTGCATTTTTATTTAGCCAGCAAATCTTGTTGAAAATCTTTTAAAAATGGATGAATTCTGCCATAATAACTCAGTATATAATAGAATTCTGGGCTTGTCAATGTGGTACTCCCTCTAACGGTGAATATGATAACACTGTTCTCCTGGGATTTAATGTCTCTGTTTGCCCATTCATTATTCCTCCTTACAGTAACTATCTAACATGCCAGAGGCCTTTCTCTAGGTGGTTTCACATTTCCCAGATATACATGGAACTCTCAGGATGTTCATCTCTCACTCTCATGAGGTGACTGATCCAATTTCCTTTCTGGATAATAACTTTTTAGGCAACTTTTATTATTTTTTTTAAATTAAAAATTTATTTTTAACAATAGCTTTTTATTTTCAAAATACATGTGAAGAATATTCATCCTTTCAAAACCTTGTATTCCAAACTTTTCTCCCTCCCTTCTCCCTACCCCCTTCCTTAGATAGCAAGCAATCCAATATATATTAAACATGTGCAATTCTTTTATACATAGTTCCATATTTATCATGCTTTACAAGAAAAATCAGATCAAAAAGGAAAAAAATTAGGAAGAAAAAAAGCAAGCCAACAACAATAAAAAGGTGAAAATACTATCTGATCCACATTCTGTCACCATAATCCTTTTTTCTGTATGCAGGTGGCTGTCTCCATCACAAGTCTATTGGAAGTGGACTGAATCATCTTATGGTTGAAAAAAGCCACGCCCATCAGAGTTGATTTTTCATAGGCAACTTCTCTTGAAGGTAATTGGATCTTTTATTTTTAAATTCAGAATCTTATAGTACACAGGGTTGTTGCTTTGAAGATGAGTGATCATTGTTAAGTTTCATAGATGTAAATGGTATAGGAGATTATTCAATTCAATAAGCATTTAAGTTCATACCATAAGGTGGTGTGCTACATGCTGGGGATATATGAACATGAACTAGTCTCTGGCCTCAAGGAGCTTACATTCTATGGGAAGTAGAAGGGGGTATAATATTGTAAAAATAAATATATGCAAAGCATATAAAAAGTGGTTACAAAGTAATTTGGAGGAATTAATAACGAGGGTCATCGAGAAAGAATTCATGGAGACACAGACTTGAAGTAGGGAAGGATTCCAAGGAGTTTTTAGAAGCCTGGAGGGGGAGCATTCATTACTTATATCAAGGGAAATTAAACAAATCAGAATGTCAAATACTGGAGGCAGAAAGTAGATCACTGTTATTGAAAGAAGAATATATGAAGTGGAGAAATAGGCAATGTCTGGGAAGTTAGATGCAAGATTGTAAATGGCTGTAAACATCAAATACAAGTAAATATTTTATTCTAGAAGCAATAGGGAGTCACTGAACCTTTTTGAGCAGGTGAGTGACATGATCTTGCCTGTGTTTTAGGAATGGTAATTTGATAGTTATGTATAGGATGGATTAGAAAAGGGGAATGATTGGAATCAAGAAGACTAATTAGGAGATCATTATAAAAATATAATAAAAAAATGAGACTTTCAATTGGAGTGGGGACCACATAATTGAGGCGAAGGCAATGGATAGAAGAGCCTTTATGATGTAAAATTAGTAAGGTTGAGGAACTGACTGGATATCAGGAGTGAAAGAGTCTAAAGAGTTGAGAATGATTATGATATCAAGGACCTAGGAGATTGGAAAAGTAATTCATTTATACTGACCCCAGAATTTGTTTTGTTTTATTCTAGCTTTTAATGTTTATGAAATTGGTCTCCTACCAAGTTTTGTAAATAGCAGAGGATAAAAAAAATAAAAATTCTAATTAATTAAATGTTCTCAAATAGATTTTTTTTGGTTAATGGATACTTTATTGCATACAGGTGTCATGAGTAACTTTAGCCAGCATTCAGTTATTTGTTATGAGGGATGAGTACAATATTTATTCAAAAGTTCTAACCTGCTTTCCAAACAAACTTTTCTTTCATTAGAAGTTACTTGGACTGTTTTGTATTTCTACTCTTGTCTCTGCCAACTTTGAACCAACTTCAGTTAGATTTGTGAACAGGTGGCCAAAGAGCATCAAAGTAGAAGGAAAGATAAGCCCACACACAAAAGACTTAGATAATCAGCTCTTGGGTAACAACACACATGAAGGGGCTAGTTTCTCAAATTCTGTGTAAACAAGACTTCAATGTGAAGGAAGGCAGCCCTCCAAGTCCAAGATCATCTTCAGTATTTGGCTAAAATAAATTTCAAGCCTTTAGTATCTTACTGAGATTTACTTTAGATTTTGCATTCAGAGGGAAGTGAGAATTTTCTAATGGAAAGAGTTATTAGAACCTAGAATTGGTTATTCTTGTGTGACTCCAGTGACTTACATTAACTAGCAACCTGAAGAGAGATGGATGGATGATCTCTAAATCAAAAGGGTCCAAGACAAGTTCTGCTTGTCCAATATTAAGCAACAGATTTTTAGACTTTAAAACCTGCTTTTGTCATGACAGTGTGTGGAATATGCTGCTTTTTTCTCTACTCTGTTTCTTGTATGTTTACTTTGTTTTTGTTCTCATTGGAGAATCACATTGAAGAGTAAGGGCTCTGAAGGATCCATAGGTCCTTCTCTCTCTCTCTCTCTCTCTCTCTCTCTCTCTCTCTCTCTCTCTTCACACACACACACACACACACACACACACACACACCATCTCTACTTGTTGCCAAAGGAATAGCTAATAGCATCAATATGGAGCATGACCCATTTGTGGTAGGACATTACCAAATGATGTATCTAAGAATTTAAACAAGCCAGGAAGACAGTTGACAAGTGATGTGTGTATGTGTGCGGGTGTGCTCGTGCATGTGCTTAGACATTAGGACTTTATTTCAATAAGACTACACAAGGAACAATTTTATATTCTAGTCAATAACTGGAAACATGCTAGGGAGAGAAAAAAAAAAACTCACGGTGAAATCTGAGCTCTAGACCAATGAGGTCTTAATCCAGGAAGTAAATTACAGTTTAGGAGTATGTGATTTCTCTACTAGCCGTCAAAAAATATCTGAATTCTGTGGAATACAGAAGTCTTAAGATGACCTTTTCTTGGCAGATAGGAGAGTGGAGAAGCCTATTACAGAGCATAAGCCAATTTGTTTTGTACATATAAATGACAATTTTCCTCCTTAAATACAAAACTGTGGAAAAGAAATGTCTATAAACAGAAAGTTACTCTCCTGAATCAAATCTTTTCCTTGTTGGGAAGTTGTCAGAAGACCAAATGCGTTCTGCAGTAAAGTACACTTTGGGAAATATTTTTGTAAATTTCTGGTATTGGGGGGAAGAGGTGGGGAGGAAAAAGGTCATAGAGATGTATGAACAAATTTTATCTAAAAAAAAGCTTCTTAATGGGCCACATCTTTGGGGGGAAATGATGAATATATCTACTTGCTTTAATTTGTCCTTATCTTCTCCCCACTTCTCCCCCAAAAATATGTTTTTTAGAATGGCTGGATTAAATTCCTTCCTTCCATCCTTTTTCCCTTTTTCTCTTCTTCTCTTCCTTCCTTCCTTCCTTCCTCTCTTTCTCTCTGCCCCATTCCTCCCTTCTTCTTCCCTCCTTCCTTCCTTCTTTTCTTTCTTCCTTCCTTCCTTCCCTCTTTCCTCCTTCCTTTTCTCCCTTCCTTTTTCCTTTCCTCTCTTCTTCCTTTTTCATTTGTAAAATATTTAAGGGGGAAAAGGGTGAATGAATGTTATAAGCATATAATTTTATAATATATAATGTTATACATATCTCAAGGAATTAACTATCCAATAGATAAAGCATTTTAGAAGCTGCAGTTAAGAAGAATAGATGGATCAGACCAAGTTCACAGTAAGAAAATTTGTAATAAGAGTGACACAGTTTTGAAAGAGTTAATAGATCATTAACTCTTAAGATAACTGCAGGAGAGAAAGATATCAAAAGAATGGGAAAAAATTGTCACCCAAAAGAGGTGATTGAGTGAACATCAATAACTAGTGGATCATATGACTGCTTTCTCATGTTTATGAAATCTTTATGAAATGGAGCCTCAAAAGCTCTGCTTAAGATCATAAAAAGATTCCTTGATAAATGCAGTCACAAAGCTAACTGCAAAACACATAGCTGCCATAAAAAAGGATTATGCTTTTGGAAGACAGGTTGGACTCTCTGATGCTCCTGGAATCTTGTTTCTTGCTTTCACATTGATTTAACTTACTCACTTAATTGGTAAAAACTGGTCATCAGTTACCTGTTTTTGTTTCTAGCTATTGGTACTCCTAAGAAACCCAGGTATTGAAGCTGTTTAACCTCAGAGTTGTGACTACTTGGATTCCAAAGGAAATCCTACCCTTCAAGCTAAAAGGGTTTTGGACCTATCTAGGAAAAATGCTTGGACTAAGCATCAGTGTATATTTGCACTCCCTGAGGAGGATAAGACAAAATGTGCTGTCTTTTGTAGACTAAGATGTTACTGATCATCATCTGTATGGCAAGCATTTCAGTTTTTTTCACCTAATGTTGGTGATGGATCATTTTATATCGTTTATATTAATTTGTCTGTTTTAAAGCTGACATTAAGCATGTGAGAGCCAATTGGCTAGAAGTGTTGTATATAACTCAGAATCAAAATCCAGTCGAAGATTAAAGGACTGATAGAATAGGACAAATGGTTTTCTTACTTTCATGCCCACTGAAAGATATGCTTATGAACTCTTAGATATGAACAAGAGCGCTTTCATATTATCTGTCCTGGGGAAAGATGAAATATAAAAATAACAAGAAAGAGGAAAAGGGAAAATACAGTGAAAGACAAGATGAAATATCAAGAAAAAGCTATTTTTTAAGATGTTTAACTGTGATGAGCCTCATGGCAACAATAGTAAAATGAAAAATTATCTCCCTTGTGTTTATAACAATAGCAATAATAAGGATGATCATTCATTCATTTATCCAATAAATATTTGAATGCCTACTATGTGAAAAACACCATGACAAAAAATGTAATGATGATGATGATAGTGATGATAATATAAAATTAATAAGGACATTGCATTTATATAGTATCTTTTGACTAAATAGCTTAAAATGGTTTAGGTTTTTTTGTTTTGCTTTTGGTAAATATGAGACATTTATCCAGAGGGTCAAGGAGCAAATATTCTCCTAATTTTTTAAATTGGGAGATACTGAGACTCGGAGAAAGTCATCAACTTACTCCAATATACAGAATATATCTGTGAAGAGTATAACGGATTTACTTAATTCTCCTAAACACCAACCCACTATGTTTCTCAGTGCCTTGCTCAGTCCATAGATGATAAATCCTTTCGAAACTCACCAATAAGAATACAGAGGAAGAAATTTTGCTAATTTTATTTTTAGAATTTTAATAGAACATGAACCTACAAGACTGCCAGGGTGACCTATGACTGCATCTGCATGATATGGGAGAATATGATGAAAAAAATTAGCTGTCACTGTTGAATAAGATTTCCCATTCCCGCCCTTGACTCCTAACAATCTCTTGACACCTTATATAATACTATTCTTTACCCTATACTGGATATGCCAGACAAACTGGACTACTTGCACTCTCAATACAAATTCCAAGCTTTTTTGCCTCCATACCTTTGCTCACTCTTGTTCACTACATCTGGAGTTTTACCATGACCCCCAGAGAAAGAGAATTACAGATTTATCTCTAAGGATCCAACTCATCTCTGACCAAGAATATGTTCTACAATCTATCTTCCATTTTGCTTGAAGATTTCTAGTGAGATCCACTTGTGGAGAACTTGCCTCCAACTTAAGTTCCTCCTTCCTTCCTTTTCTTCTCTCTTATTTTTTTTTCTTTTTTTAAGGTCATATATACAACATAACTCTAGAGAATGAATGGATGATTATGAATGAAAAGTATTTATTAAGCATTTAACCATATAGTAAGCACAAGGAATTTAAGTGCAAGATGGTCCCTGCCCTCAAAAGGTTTATATTCTAATGGAGAAAACTATCAATATAAAGGAGTGGCAGCCAGGTGTTTTGGTCTGGGAAATCACAGGAATTATGAATGGAGCCATAAGGGATTCAAATGATATGAGCCCATGTAAAGGTAAAGTATTAGAACTGGACTCATGAAGAACTGGGAACAAACCCCACTTTTGACACTTTCTAGCTAAGTGAAAATAGACCAGTCATTGTATTTCTATAACTCTAAATTTCATCAAATGTATAATGGGGATAGTAATAATTGTATATTACCTCAGAGGGCTGTTGAGATATTTGAATGAGATGAATTGTATTATATATATATATATATATATATATATATATATATACATATGTATTGAAAACTTTAACATGCTAAATATCTATTATTATTATTAGTGTCAACATCATTGTTGTTGCTGTTGCTATTATTGTTACATAGGTATAGTTAAAAAACTTGTCCTTGGGATCAGAAAATCTGAGGATTTTTTTCTGTTTAATCACTTTATTTTGTTTCAAGGTCATTCAAGGAGTGAAATGTTGAGCCATGAATATGGGCCTTCCAAAGAAACCCTGGCTGAGCCCTTTTCATCATCGTTAAAATGGCATTAATTTTTATTCATGATACCTTATCACTATTTAATATTTTTGATGGTATTCTTTTGGTACTTGGAGACCAGGAGTCAGGAAGCCTCTCCTTTACCCACATGAATAGGGCTCATGATTACAGTCAACATAGATGGAAGGAATATTTTCTGCCAAGATATTACAAAAAACAGATTAAATAACTTCACTAGAGGAACAGGATTTGACCTTAGAATGTACTTAGAAATGCACTTTCTGCTATAGTCTATTTCTTCTCATATCATACTTTCTAGAAAGATATAGACTTGTAAAGAAAAACGTTTCTAATAATTATAGCAGTTTCAAAATAGATGAACTTTTGTAGACAATTGTGGATTTTGCACCACTGAAAGCCTTTCAATTAAAGGGATGTTAAGGATAGTATAGATAATCCAGTTGTGAGATAAACTGAATGATATCTAAGGTTCCTTTAAATTTTGAGGTGGGAAGAATGCTAACCTTGAAGTTCAATCTAAATTATGCTACTTGATATTTGTATGACTTTGGGAAAGTTATTTGACCTATATGGACTTCAGTCTTCTTACCCATAAAATTAGAGGGTTTGATTAAATAGCCTTTAAGGCCTCTTCAAGTCCTAGAACTATAATTCCAACCAAATGAAAAATGAAATATCCTCTATGTCTTTTTACTACTCCTTGTAGGGAAGGTATAGATTGGAGAACGAGAGAAAAGAATTTCATGGGGGGTAAATGAGTGTCTAAGTTTATAGACGTCAATTACCCAGCTATTTTAGTCTTAAAAAACACACAATGCCAGAAATAATCAGGTCATTCAGAATCTGTGTAATTTGGGCCTCATTGATCCATAGAATAGGTCTGTACAGACCCAGCCTGAAGATATTTACTTTAGGTATACCTCCATCTTTTTTAAACCTATTGCTAAGACCAGGATGAAAAGAACTATCAATTATGAGGAAGAAAAAAGGGCTTCTAGGAAAGGTGGACAACAATAATAGCTGATGATTATACAGCACTTTATGGCTAACAAAGCACTTTTACATATATTACCTCATTTGGTCCTCACAACAGGTAAGTGCTATTATTCTCATTTCACAGATGAGAAAACTCAGGCTGAGGGAGTTTAAGTGACTTGCTCATGAGTCCCTTGCTTGCGAGTATCAGGGCACTTATACTCCAGTCTTGGAACTCTTAAGCTTGCTTTTTACCAGACTACCATTCAGCCTCTCAAAGAGCAGTCTGTCGACCAAAATCAAAGAGGCAAACGCAACTCAGAGGATTGGGTGAGTCACAGGGAGGCTCATTCTCTCCCCCAACAGCCTTAGTACAGCTGGATGGCAACCTTGAATAAGTTAGGGGTTTCTCCTAGTAGCTGAGTTGCCTTATTGAAAAGTTAAACACCTTCCCTTCTGATTTAGGAGGTTCCTCAATCCACTTATATCAAGCAGTGACCCAGAAGTGTTTCCACTTGTTCTCCACAGGGGTTCCTGCTGGTGCCCCTAGGACTGATTGATTACCCCACTAAAGACTACCAGGGCCACACACTTGAAGATGTTAACAGCCAAGGAGTTATCAAGGCCTTGTTCAAAAAATGCTGTTACATGGGTGTTTTCCTCCCTCCTTTTTTTCTTTTTTCAGTGACCTCCTAAGGCAGCCGACTCTGTGGGGTTCACTCAGGCGCTACACAAAGAGGTATTCTCTGTCCTTAGTCTTATAAATCAATTTTAATTATAACAACAGAAACATCAGCTGTAAATAGGAGCCAAATGGGCCAGGGCCTTTCTCTTTCCTCTTTAACTATCTCAAATTAAATGCTGAATTGTATTTTGGGGCCTGGGTATTGTCATGCAAACGAAGAAAAACAACTTGCTTTCCAATTTCCACATGCAAATACAGAGTGAATTGTTGAGAGAGAGAATATATTTTGCCATCTCAGTGGTTCTGGGAAAGATAAGGGGGCCTTGCAAAAAAACTTCTCCAATTTGTCAGCTGGCAGCTTATTAAATACCGAAAACAAATGTTTATATAGCATTAGAGGGACACTGTCAAGGTCGGGAGGTTCCAAAATGGACCAATTCTGTTTGTTTTTTCCCCCCTCATAGCTGTTTGCAAAGTCTCTTGTTCTTTACCCCTCTCCAAACAAATACATCAATTCTGTTTTCAGCTGCCTCAGGGGAAAAAAATTAGGAAGAAAACCAGCATTTATGTATGGACCCCTAATAATAAACATGAATGTGCAGCAGTTTAGCATTTATGAGAAAGCCTCCAATAACAGAAGTTTTGAACATACCTGTTCATTTGCTTTGAAAAGACTATCAGTGTGTGTGTGTGTGTGTGTGTATGTGTGTGTGTGTGTGTGTGTCCATGTGCATACATATATAACAGCCCTCCCCAAATAGTTTAGGATAGTTAAAGTTTTCAGGGACGTTTTCAAGGGCATTTTAATGCTATATTAAGTGTATTAGCAAAGAAATATATGACTGAAGGAGGTGGACATGTATATGTATATGCATGTGTGTGAGAGAGAGAGAGAGAGAGAGAGAGAGAGAGAGAGAGAAAGAGGAGAGAGAGACAGAGAAAAAGAGGAGAGAGAGACAGAGAAAAAGAGGAGAGAGAGATAGAGAGAAGGAGAGAGACACAGAGAGAGAGGCAGAGACAGAGAGAGAGCAAGAAAGAGAGAAAGAGAGAGAGACAGAGACAGAAACACAGAGACACACACACACACACACACACAGAGAAAGAGAGAGAGAGAGAGAGACAGACAGACAGAGACAGATACAAAGAGAGAGGAGAGACAGAGCAAGAAGGAGAGAGAAAGAGAAAAAGAGAGAGAGACAGAGGGAGGGAGAGAGACAGAGACAGACAGAGAGCAGAGAGAGGCGGGAGAGACAGAGACAGAGACAGACAGATAGACACACACTGTAGCACTATTCATGCCTAAATAATGGCAAGAGATATACACCCTTGCTTAATATGCTGTGGTGGATTCTTGGGAGGAAAAGGAACAGAGCCTCATAGACTAAGGTAGGAATGATTTAACTTTATCAGTGGAGGAAGTATCCATTTGGATGAGACCATATAGCCATTCAAATGTCAAAGTATCTCTATTTTACAGGCAAGACTGAAGAGGAGACCCTGAAACTGAAAATCCTTGAAGAAAATCTCTTTCAACTCTGCCTCAATGAGGGACCCTGCACCAAGGGACAAACAGTTTCATCCTTGTTATCTGGGTGGGGTCAGCTCAGTCCTGAAATTCATTGAATTCTATTCAAATTCCAGCCCTTGCTGAAACCCAGCAATGAGCCAACTTGGGACTCCACTCACAAGTTTCCCTCTTTGCAGAGGTTCCAAACATGCCATGCTAGGCTATGCCTCTGTCCACTGGAATACTCTTTCTTTATCCTCACCTATTTCCTAACCAGACTTTATTGCCTCTCTGTTAGGATTTCTAACCTTACTTCCAATCCCCATAATGAACCTCTTTTCTCAATCTAGGTTTTCGGGTCTGTAAATTCCTTTACAGAGAACCTCCATGTCGCCAGAAGGGAGTCCCCAAAACTCCCTACCCTTGCACCGAATCCCAAGGGGTGCAGGGGAGACAAACCCCTCCCTTTGGTTCCCTGAACCCCAAACCTGCCACTACCTTATCATTTAACTCCCTGACCACCAGAAACCCTAATCCCATTTTGGTTCCCTAAATCTAGACTTTATCTAGACAACTAAGATCCAGAGAGGTTAAATTATAGAATCATAGAATCTCAGCATCATGGAATCAGCCCATGTCTGGATATCCATCTCCTTTTCTGATACCTTCTAGAGTTTAGTTAATGATCTTCAATAAGGGGGCATCCAATAATCTTTTGAGGCAATAATTTCACTTTCTGACAGTTCTAATTGTTAAGACATTTTTCTTCCTACTGCCCTGAATTTGCTTCTCTGGGAATACCAGCCAGCATTCTTAGCTTGTCCCTTGATGGACAAGCAAGAAGTGACTTTTCCTAAATCACACAGCTAATTAGTAGAGAAAGTATGGACTAGAACCTAACTCTCCTGTTGTTTTCTCTCCTGTCCCATATTTGGTTCCTCCATCTAATCCTTCTACCTGGGAATAGCTATCCCCATTTCTAGGGGGATGTACCATTTCCAAAAGTGTTAATGGTCTGATATAACAGGACAGAGCCAAGATGTTTTAAAGGATCTTAGGGCCTTCATAGGGCCCCAGACCTAATGCATCATTACAGTGCCCTTATACTTTCCTTCTCTCTATTCCAATACCCTGTCTATGCAATTAACCTCAAGTTGTTTGAATTTCCAGGCAGGAGGCTTGGACTGCCAGGGACTCTGGCATCCTAGGTATGAAAAAGATTTCTCCTCCCTTGATTGCATGTTCAATTGCTCTGGTATGTTGCATGGTTACAAATAGATTTCTGTCATTCTTAATAACAGCCCCATTTGATTTGGGAAGGGCAGTTAATGTTGACTCACTGACCGTACAGGGAACTGGAGTGATGAAGTGAAAGGACGATGGGGAGAGAGCTGTCAACTCCATCTGTTCACAGAGGACTAAAAGCATGTAATTCACAACTTCTGTAAGCTCAGAAAGTTATCATCTGAAAGTTGTTGCTCTGCAGTGCCTTGACAGTCTAACAATTCAAAATAAATCTCCTATTCACGCCTCTCCTGCAAGCCAGGATTCCAGGAATGTGCAGCAACAGCAGAAAACAGTGATAAGTTCCTTGTTAGGTTGTTGTAACTTACAGTGGCTCGACACTGCCTCATTACCATATATTATCTTTCTTCTAGCATGTGAGGACTTCCTAAGAGACCAGAGGGTTAGGGAGGCCTTCTTTGATGGCTAGCAGGTTTATGACATTTTGCCATAATCTTTAAAGTCCACTTTGGTCCCTTCCCAATCCCCATTTTCAAACTACAGTGTGTTTTCCTCAAGTTAACTTAAATAGTCAGCAGAAGTCTCAGAAAGGAGGTTTTGAACAGCAAGAAAAAATGATGATTTGAGAGTCTTACTTGCTTGGATGCTGAGGGCATGAGCTCTGCTTATTTTGGAGATGGGTGGTACCTGCAGCATTTATGTTGAGGAGGGGAAATTGGCTCCTAAGGAAAGGAGTAGTAATGGCTCATAAAAAGGACATCTGTTAGGAATAGCAGAGAGCAATGAATATCTCACAGGCCACTGAGTCTGAAACACCAAATTAATCAGAGGGGCTGAGCAAGAATGAGCTATTTCCACCTTGCTCTAAAATCTAAGGCAATCAAGAGGTAGGAAAAGATGGCTCTGCCAAAAACTCTTTGGAGATTTACAATGATGGGGGGGTATGTAAATGTACCTAAGCCTAATGTATTATGTATCTCTGATGAAGAAGTCCATTATCTGCTTCATCCTATTCATCACTGTGGCCCTTTAAGTTGCCTCCCGAATCAATAGCCCTATAGAGTATCTTGAGGTCCCTGCTAACGCTCTGACAAGGACATTTGAGCACTCTGTTCCTAAGGTGTTGCTAGACACATATTTTAGTCTATCACCAAATCTCATTTTATATTAGAGAAATAATGTGGTATAATGAATAGCATGTTGGGCAGAGAGTTAGGAGAACTTTGGTTCTAGTCTCTGCCAGTGTGACTTTCTGATACTTAGATTCCTGGTCTTTGAGATATAGTAATTACATCAAAGGGTTATTGTGGGGTTCAATTGACTATTTTTAATTTTTTACCATCATTTACCATTATAATTTTTCCAAATTTTGCCATTCTTGAAATCTGTCCTTCTGCAGACTTAATTTTTAATGTCATTCTTTCCACTTTGGGCCATTGACAGTGTTGATTTTATAGACAAGTCACTTCTCTTAGACTCAGTTTCCACATTTGCAAAATAAGAGGCTTCAAGGACCTCTGAACTTATGGTCTCAAAAGAGTCATATTTAATTTTCTCCTATTTACACCATTGAGGTTATAATTAAGAGGAAGACAAAGATATATATTCTTTCTTTGTAGCCCTGCAGCATCTAAGCACTTTGTAAACCTTAAAGTGTTAGATGAATGTCATTTGTGATGATGATGATGATGATAATGATGTTGATGGAAGTGGAAGAAATTAATTGAGGAACAGTCCCTAATTTAATATGTTCTATCATAGTTCTTTTTTAGGTTGATAAGAATATTTATTTTTTTATCCAATTTCATTTAGTCTACAGAAACTGGACCTTCCTGAGCACATCTATATAGCAACAACCTATAATTAATATTTTCCAGCAAAAGGAACAACCTACATGATTTTGTTGCCAACCTGTGGGCTTTCTGACAGTAATATAATGGAAGGCAAAGTGTGCTTCCTTTGTTGTTTTTCCTTGACTTTATGCTTCTGCCAAGAATGCATTTTCCCTAATTTACACCTTTAGAGTACTTTATTTGTACTTCTCTTATACATTTCCTTAGGCATAACTTTTTTGTAATGCTTATTTGTGGACATTTCTTATCCTCCAACCTACCTCACTACTAAATTGAGTTTCTTGAAGAGCAGAGACTATGTTTTATTGATCTCTATTTTCCTTCCAGTGACCAGTATAGTTGCTTGCATTTGACAGATGAGCAATAAAAGGTTTTTGGACTAAAGGAAGCTGAATCCTTTCATAAAGGGACATGCTCAGGTTCTCTATTTTCTCTGTTGGTTGAAGTAGCGCTGTTCCTGATACGCTTTTATGTATTAGAACTCAACCAAATTAACTATCTGCTAAGTGTAAGACACCAGGCTTGGTACAATCTCCCTGGATTAGAACAGGTGAATCTTTACTCGTGAAAGGGACCTTTGAGATCATTATGGATGCACTGAGTGTTCAGTTGCCTAAGAGTCAAACAGTTGCATTGAGAGATGAAACCTTGAAAGAAATATGGGATCTCCAGCAACCTTACTCAGCATATGGGCTGATGACTATGGTTCATATAAGTTTACACTCAGATAGATCCCTTTGGAAACTGTAGTTCATAGAATTCATTCTTTGAGGGATTTTGGAGATCTTTTAGTCAAAAAGTGAAGAAACCAAAGTTTACATAGAGAAGCAATTGTCTGGATAGTAAAGTTAATTAGCAGATTTGGGATTTGAATCCTTTGACTCCAGGAACAGTATATATATATTTTTTATTATACCATCCTGAAAGAATATTTCAATAGCCATAATACTTCATCTTGTATTAGGTTTTGTTTTCTTTGAGTCATACTGGAGAGAACTAATTGACATTATTGAGATAGGCCTTTCTGTCCCTCATAGCAACTATGAAACTTGGAAGATAGTTCAAACAGTGAAAGTAATTCATCAGTTCATTTCAACTAGGGTGGTGAAATTGAAAATATACTGTTCAAGGACAGTATTTTTTTAGACTCTCAAGGATTGTGGAAATTAAAGCATTTGCAGTTTTGTCTCCTTGTGAAGGGCTGGAGAGAGGGACATTAATGAGGCTTTGGGACTAACTTCAAAATAATTAAAAACAGATTCATTAGTCTAAGATACCTCTTGCCATCCTTGTTTGAAGGGAACAAATTGGTGGAATCTCTGATCTCTGTAGCTTGCTGTTCTTTGTCTTGTTATCAAAAAAATCTATGTTGTACAGATAATACTTTTAGTTAAAAAATTAAAAAAAGGCAAAGCTAACCCAAAATGTTACTATGAGAGCATACCCATGTAACTTCCACTGAAATGAACAGAAATTTTGCCCAAAGGAATACTGTGAAATGAATCCTGTTGGTTATTGATCTCTTGATAACCTGATAATAATTTTGATGGACATTTACCACAGTCAAGCAGGGTTTAAAAAAGAGTTCTTAATCTTTTTTTTTTACTTTCCTTTCTTCTCTTCTCTCCCTCTCTCCCTCCCTCCCTCCCTCCCTCCCTCCCTCCCTTCCTTCCTTCCTTCCTTCCTTCCTTCCTTCCTTCCTTCCTTCCTTCCTTCCTTCTTTCCTTCCTTCTTTTTTCATCAGAGATCTTTTTGGCAGTCTGGCGAAACATATGGACTCCTTAGCAAAATAAAGTTTTCAAATGTAAAATATATAATGTAAAGTACAAAATACAAAATGTAAAGGAAAAATACACAAGATTACAGAGGAAGCCAATATATTGAACTAACATCACATATTTAAAAAAAAACCTGTGGATCCTAGAGCAAGAACCCCTGGTTTAGATAAAGAAACTCAGTTCTATCAGTCCCTATAATGAAACAGTGGTAGAACTAGACAGTTTTCTAGAGTCTCTAAGACATAGACCACACAATGATAAAATTAAAGATATAAGGATAAATGTTGTCTCCAGGATGATGAGGGTTATTTGTATACTCATTTCAGAGAATTGCAGTAGAGTTAACATTTGTTTTAAAATACCTTTAGGTAAAGACAGTTTTGATTTCGTTTTACTAAACTATCTCATTAATCCACCCATTTCTTCTTAGAATTAACAACAATTACTTTTTTTGAGCTTTAGTAGAATATTCTCTGCTACCATAAAGAAAAAGCATCATTCTACTCTGATAACAGCCCATAAGAGGTTATATTTCTTGACCATGATTTTTCACTACTGAATTAAGAATTAATGATACTGAGAAAGTATTTCATGCTTCAACTCTGCCATGGAGATTCTCTGAAAACCAAGTAGAGAATTTTAAAAGATGGATGATGAGGAAAAGAGAGTTTGCATTACGTAGCTTTTCTCATTTGGTTGTCCTGTGTTGCAGGGTACTCTTTGAGTTTCTTGATTTTTTTTATTAAAAAGATAGCATTTTAATTGACTCAAATAAAGTTTTCATACAACCCAAAGATGAGTTCATCCATCAGAGAAGAGAAGGAATGAATGTGTGTTGTGAATGTTAATGAATAAATGACCTCTTTCATTATTATGTTATCTACATTCAAAATGTCACAGCTCGTTCAGTGATAATTATTGAATTTCCAACATTTATAGGAAAACATCACATATAGTACGGAGATAATTGTCCCACTAGATTCTTATGAAGGATGCAGTTTTCTATAAATATAGGGATTTAGTAATTATCTCTAGCGCCTCCTTGTTAAAATTAGAAAGTAGGTAAAAAAAAAACAAATAGGAACAGCATTTATTCATTAAAATTCAAAAGCATGTTAGCTCAATTATCCTAAAATTGCCCAGACTGGAGGCGAATTGTTTGTTACTCTCCTTTTTGAGGTTTCTTTTTTAGTTTGTCTTGTTGTTTGGCGTGAGGAGTTTGATGTTTCATGTGACAACAGGACTATGATATCCATTGCATTCAGGAATGAGATGAGGGTCTTTTTCCTTTCATGTTGTTGGTTGAGATCAGGTCTTTTAAAAAATGGCTTAGAATGGTTAATCTGGAAGGCAGCTAGGTCTCTGCAATAAAATAACATAATCTCAGAATTGTCAGGGCCCCCAGAGGTAAACCCATTCCATACCTGAAGCTTTCCCCAAATGTAGTCATCTTTTGTCTCATAGGAGATCTGAAGCAATACAGAACCTTTTACTTCCTGAGGCAGCCCACTTTGTCTTTTGTGATCATTAGTTCAGTCTATAGAAATGTCTCTACAACATCCCTCAGTGGTCATTCAGCCTCTCCTTAAAAGCCTGCTGTGATGAAGAACCCATGACAGGGCTGCTCGACTCTTAAAAAACTTCTTTCTTATTTTGAATTGATGATATCTGCCTTCCATTCTGGTTCTGTCTAGCAAACTTACTCATGTGTCATGCTCCATTGATCTGATGTTTAAGCCTGTTCTAATTACAAGCATACTTTCATCCAAGGACCAAGTTTTTCTAAGGATCAGGGAATCCCTTCAAACTCTTCTTTTTTCCTTGGCCCCTCTAAAAAAATGAAAAATCTGGGACTCTTGGCATGAGAGTTCCAGTAATACACTGGCAGGAGGCTCATGGTAATCACTAATTGTTTAGGGAAAAAAATTCTTGGAAGGAAAATAGGTGATTTATTAAAAAGGCCCTGCGATCACATTCCTTCTAATTACCATCTCAACTCCTAAAAGGAGCAGCCTAGGGAAGTTCTGCTAAACAAATGTAGTTATAGTGGGAAGAATCAAAAGCATTTAAAGGGAACATGTTATTTGATGAAAAGGAATACTGATTGTGTTTGAGAACAAGGCAAAGGTAAAAGGCATATAATTATGTAAGAAGGAAGCCTGGGCAGAGAAAAGGGTGCTCTATTTAAACTAATAAAGAAGAGAGGGGGCATGGAAATCAAACACTTGGTCCATAGATATTAGCCAGTTTCCACAGTAAATAGAGAGCCAATCAATTCACATAAGGAGACCAGAGACATAAGAATAAGCAACTCACATTGGCCTAGAAATGTTTACTTTTATACATTTTTTGGAAAGAAGGGAGATGAGAATTTGCTTAAATCAGATGTTAGGTTCCTAGGAAAGGAGGACATAGAAGGTGGAAGTGAGGTGATGGAGGTTAGGAAGAGTAAAAAAACAGAATTAGGATCCAAAAAACATCAGAACAGTTCTGGCTTCATGGTCTTCATGAGAGTGTGGAGTGTAGGAGAAAGGTGACCATCTGTTTTTTTGTTAATTCTAATGGAGGACTGGGCTTAAATAATTAGTAACACATCCAAAGTCTAATGTCTAAATGAAATCCACATCCAGGATCCAAGCAAAATATAGTTATTTAGTACCATTCTTAATCATTCCTTTCTCCCCCACAAAAAACCCCAACTCCCCTGAGAAGCGGCAGCAAAATATTCAGAGAAAATCACAGTAGATCCAATTCTGGACCTTATTAAACAACTCACTCATTCACATTTAATGTCCAAAAGGCATTCAAGATCAGAGCAGGGCTCATGACTCCCTTTTCCTTCTGGGTTACCTTTGACTGTCCTCCCCTTAAGTGGACACTTTCGAAAACCATTTAGACACATACAGTGGATGAGCCCATTTTACAATCCATGGAACTAATAGTCTTGGGAATTAAAGCTTTGAAGGAAGGAGACGGTTGAAAAAGCCCAAGTTGCTTAAGGATGTCACTATGATCACCAGAAGTGCAGATCAATTCTGATTAAGGTGTTAGAATTCATTCAAAGAATGACTTGACTTAGTCAGCAAGTAGCACGACTCTTTCAGGTGGGCAGGAAGCATTTGACAAAGATCAGCTTGCAAGGTTCACTCTGAAGACCTGGAGCTGAATAAAAGGAATTCAGCCAACTAGACATCAGGTGAAAAAGAGCAAGATTTCCATAACAATGATTTTCAGAGGAATAAGATAGATCATACTTCCATCCCTTTACCAAAGATAGGAAGGTTAAATCATTATCAATAACATCAAAAAATTTTTATTAAATATTTACTGTGTGCCTGCTACTACTAAGTGTTGGAGATACAAAGAGAGACGAAATATATTGCCCTTGTCTTTAGGCAGCTTGCATTCTAATGGGGGAGATATAGAAATAACCAGACATACTATATGTACATTGTAGATTAATTTTGGTTCATTTAACATGTAATCTGTTTCAAAACAATATGAACATGGTAGGGGGCACTGCTGGTAAATAGCTGTACTAATTTTTAGACTTAGAAAAAATTATTAAGTAATAAATACCTATTTTGAAAGGCAATCTCAAGACAATTCATTGCCAAGCTAAGCTGCTACCATCAAGTTTATTGAATATATTATAATTGGATTTAATTTTTCTAAGTGTTATATTGGAGATAGCACTGGCTTTAGAGTCAGGAAGATATGAATTCAAATTCCACCTCTGACATTTATTGGTTATGTGTCAATGAGTTAGTATTCTCTTGTGCTACCGGGAGCCACCTGACAGTGGCTGCTGGAGATCCAACCCAGACCTGCAGAATGGATCTCCTCTTGTGAGAGGAGGCTACAAGGAGACTGAGAGGCCATTGCATTGTCTGACCTCTCTCCTCTTCCCTCTGCCTCCAATTGATCGCATTCCCACTCCACAACACCTGTGTCAGCAAAGGCTGCCCTGCAGCTCCTTCAGATGCTATGATCCACAGCTGTGGAGGCTCTCGGAGAACTGACCTGTCCCTTAACATCATTCAACTTCTTTCAGCCTCAATTTCTTTATTTTTCAAATAATAATTTTAGTACTAATTTGTGAGGAGTTCAAATTATATGACATGTAAAATATTGTATACTTTATGATATTACGAAAGTAAAAAGTTATCTTATTGTCATCATTTCTGATATTGATTCTCATGTTCCATCTGCTAATATGCATTTCTTGAGAATCAGAAGGATTGTTAGATATCCATTTTCTTTAAAAAAATTATTGATGCCACTTGTTTTTACATTATAGGTATTTTTTTAGGTATAACTTCCTCCTTGACTTCAGAACTGGAACTAACTCTTACTCCATAACAAAGAAAAACAGACACAAATAACTGATAACATGGTGGAATCTGACAATACATGGAACATTCTGTCCCTATAGTTCCCAATCTTTCTGCCAGTGGGAGGAATTTATTATCCAATTCTGGGACCAAGAGCAGTTGTTAGAATCATTCAGTTACCTATTCATTTTCCCAGGATATCTCACCTATCTTCAGATAGAATGATATGTGAAGTAGGAATGGGAGAAAGGAGAAAGGGGTCATTGTAAGCCAAGGTGGAAATATAAAATGTTACAGCTGGAAAGGACTTCAAGGATCATCTAATAGAAATACTTCTCACCTGTTTTATAGATGGATCAACTGAGATTCAGACAGATGAAATGACTTGTCCATTTATACTTCTATATCCCTTATCTTTTAATTCAGTGTTCCTTATGGCAGGCCAGGTTACCTCAGGCTTCCACTGCATGGACATGAATCGTACTCAGTTACACTATTGGATAAATCAGATAGCATGGGTAGTGCCCATGATGTGGAGTGCAGAGTGCCTTCAATGTTTCAATTCCAATTTCTCCTATAGAGAAGAGCCACAGACAGAAGCTCAAATGATGGCAGAAAGTAGAGAAAGAGTAGAGATGATGCTGATGGCCAGGGCTCATACACAACTCTTAAGGCATGTAACCTTGATATAGATAACTCTGAGTCACTTATTGCTTATATGGTTCTCTTTCTTTCAACCTATGACTAACGCAAAGATGTTAAGGTCAAGGAAAGATGATAAATAGCTATGTGATAACATTATTCCATGCTGCTCACAAAACTAAAAAAAAAACCAATAAGGATATTAATGTCTCAGGCAGTAGAGAGCCATGAGATGGCGAAGAACAGGAGTGGGTGAGCCCACCATCAGGGAGGTGGCTCCTTCTTTCCATTTGTCACTTGCAGGACAGACAGTTGGGGCTTCTAGGCAGCCTTCCAAATAGAATGCCAATTACGGCAACCTCCAAGACTTCCTTCTGGTCGAAGGGTTTTGCTGTGCAGGACAAAGTCTCTGGAGAGCTGATTGGAAGACTTAAGTAGGCCTTTGTAGCATGCAAGTTTTGCATTTAGGAGAAAACTCATACAGCTTCCAGATTATTCTTCTCATACAAAAACCAAGAACCCAAAAAATCTTGCTTCAAGGAAAAACGATGATTCTATCATTTGAGAGGGACTAGGAAGACTGGATTTAGTTCTTGAGACCACTTTTGACCTTGAATAGGATATGCATCCCTTATGTGCTTTCAGCATCCCAGAAACAATTAATCATATTGCTCATTACTGTGCACTCCTTAAGAAAATATATAGGCAGCAGCATCTGCCTAAAAGAGCACTAAACCCCTTGGAGGAAGTTAGAGCTGAGTTTCAGTTTGAAATAGGCAATGGACTTGCTAGGATGCCAGCTATGTTAGTTAATTGACCTGTGCTTCTGAATGAAATTTCCCATCCCTGCCTAGAAGGCAGAGCAATCCAATTGAACAAGTACTGACCTCAGAGTCAGAGGACCTAGGTTCAAATACCACCTCTGATACTTCTTTTGCAAACTCAATCAATTTGCTAAAATTCCCTAACCTCCATTTCTTCATCTATGAAAAGAGGAAGTTAGACCAGATGGTCTCTAGGTTTCTTTCAGTTTCCATGATCTATTTTTACCATCACTAAGATAGCCTGAGAATAAATTAAACCAATTAATCCCTTAAGATATATTTATTATAATAATAACCCACATTTGTGTGCTTTTTGAAGGGTTACTTTTCTCACAACTCTATTAGGTCAGAACTGTGTATATTATTAGCCCTATTTTACAGATAGGGAAATTGATGCTTAGAGATGCTAAATGGGATAGGAAATATCGGAGCTAAAACCAGAAACCAAGTCTTTTGACTTCCAAGTCCTTTTCTTTCTCTATTATAGTATCCTGCCCTTGAGGACCTACTGTTGAATACCCAACAACGTACTAGTTGCTACGGAGAATACTAGGTATGATTCCTACCATAGAGCTTACAATCCATTTGGAGGGAAATAATCAAATACAGGAAGTTTAATGCCACAGGAAGTTTAAAATTAAATGTTAATTTGTGATTTAGATACAAGTGCTGTGCTAGAGATGTCAAACTTTAGACCTGCCTCAAAAACTCGGGAGTTGTATCCCCAACTGGATTAAAATGTAATTGGAAAACATTTCAGAAAATAAATAAAAACAAAATATAATATAATGTGAAATTGTGCAAAGATCCCTTTCTATTTGAATTTGTTGTATTGAGAGTTCCTTGAGATCAGGGACTATCTTTGGACCTCTTTTGTATCCCTAGTGTCTGACACACAGTAGATACTTAATGAATGTTTCTTGGTTGATTGATTGAGTTTGACACCCCTACTAGAGAAGGTCATAGAAGGGTGGGCTATAGTGTTCAGTAAAGGTTTCATGTAGTAAGTTGGATTTAAGCAGGGTCTTAGAGGATAGGTAGAATTTGATTACATAAGGAGAAACTAAGACAGTATTCTAGAAGAAAGCATGAGCAAAGTTTTGGAAGCTGGAATGAACATGGAATGGGAGGGGGAATATAAAGAAATTTGACTGAGAGATTGTGTTGGGGTTTAGTGAGAAGGAAAATATTTCATGAAATTCATTTTGAGTTTCTTGGAAGAATGACATGATGGAAATTCAAGATATTTCAAATGAGATCCAACATGTCCTCTTTTTACCTCCCTTGGGACCGAAAGGGTTGATGTACTGGAACAATTTGTGGCTTCATTCTGAATGGAGTTCCCTTATCTCAGAGTTCATTATCTGAAGGCTTTACTGGATATGAGAAATGTTTCTTCAATTCCTGGGGACTGATAACAGAGCAATCTCAGAGGGGCTTTCCAGACAAGATTTTTCTTCCTATTGTTAGGGTTAGTACAGTTTGGGGAGTGAGGGGGACCAGAAACTTTTCACCATTGGTGAACCTGGTGGAAAATTACATTTTCACGGGTTGGTGAGCAAGCAAAGTGGTTTTTCACTTCACCTCAGAATGACATCTGTGTCTGGGGAAGAGACTCATGTGGCAACTGTCAAGGTTATGTCCAACTGTGCAGCTTGAGACCTTCCTTTGGGGAAAAGTATGATTTTTTTTTCCCTCTTGAAGCCAATTGTTATATAGACCCATGAGAGGAAAGAGTAGAAAAGAAATAAAATGAATGGTTGATTATTCCCCTAAAGGTTCAGATCACCTGATAGAAAGGGAGCTTCCTCCTGTACCCATTACTTAGTAAATATTCACTAAAAGAAGGCTAGGTTTTTCAGACAACTTGTTTTACTAAATGGGCCTTTGACCAGGGATAGATGGCAGACAAGCTTTTGCAGAGAACGATGACATTAGCTCCTGTTTCTAGGTTTTAGAGCTCAATAAGGTCCTCAGTCCAGGCCCTTCATTTTACAGAAAAGGAAACTTAACTTCAAAAGGTGAAGTGATTTGGCCAGTAGCAGATTCTGGATTGAAATTCAGATCCTCTCCCTCCAAATCTATCATTCTGCCTGTCTTATGGTCATAGAGTTGTCACAGGATTAAATTATGGAAGAGAGTTTAGAGATCACTTCCTCTAACTCTTTCATTTGAGAAAACCCAGAGAATAAATTTATAAACTCTCCCTTATATGTATCTGCTACACATTAGTTTGTGTCATTTATCCATCGACATGTCTTATGATGTATAGAGGTTAAGATCATCTGTTATGATCAGTATGAGTGCTCAGCTGGTATGAGTAGATTTTTTGAAAACTAGATAAAGGTCTCTAACATGATGGACAGATGCTCTGCAGAGGATTTATGAGAAGATGTGGAGAAGAATTTACTAGTATGAGAAGCTGTGGATTTTCAGAAGGAATGACCACATTAATGAGAACCCATTGACATATTAGAATATGTCTAATTATCCGTATTAAACTATGAGTATTTTAATGGCAAAGATTTTCTTATTTATTAGTGCCCACTCTAATTACTTATACATGATATGCATATTATATATATACATACATGTATATACACTAACATAAGAAGAAATTATATCAATAATTATTTAAGCCAAAGGTTAAAAGGCTAGCTAATGGCAGAGCCAGGACTAGACTCATAATCCATTGACTTGACTCTCATTTTTATGTTCTTTCATATATATATATATGAAATATATATATATGTATGATATGTATATATATAATGTATATATATATATATATTAAGGCAATGTAGGTTAAGTGACTCATTTAGGCTCACACAGCTAGTGTGTCAGTTATCTGAGGCTGGATTTAAATTCAGGTTCTCCTGACTCTAGGGCTAGTGCTATCCATTGTACCTTCTAGCAGTTTCTCTTTCTACTATATTTTTATATTTCTCAATTATACTTCCTCCAGTGACCCCAAATGTGACACAATAAGTAGCCAAGGACCTAAATATTTTGCCCTGTGACCTGATTTCATGGGAATTCACTTGGTCTACTGTGGAGCTGCCACATGACCCTACCTTAAATTTCCTATGACTACTCAAGAATGGGAGGCTCTCTATTGCCCTGAAATAATAAAGAAAAAATTAAATACATAAGTTAATATGTCCTTGGTCAAAGTATATGTACTTGCAGAATAAGGGGAACACAATGGATGAGTTCCAAAGTGTCTTCTAGCTCTAGAGCCTGTGGGTCTAAGAATCCTAAAAATGGACACTGAGGTAGGTGACTTTCAACTATAAAATTATGTGATTCTGGACACAAATCTTCAACAGCATGTCCTTAAAAAAAAAGATAAAACAAACAAAACCATATCCTTTTGGGAAAAGGCACCATCTTTGTGATTAAGGATCAAATTTCAAGTTTCTCTTCTTTTAAGGTAGAAGTGGAAGATGACATTAAAGGACTTTTATGTAACCTTTGGTGATTTTGCTTTAGGAATGAGTTCATATTGCTGGGAACATTGTGTTTTTATTATTCTGATTCCAGCTACACAAAATAGTCCCACAATAAAACAGGTTGTTTTAGAAATTTGAGTCCTATGGGATCATGCAATACTTTGAATCCAGGTCAAAATGAATCCCAAATTTGTTCGTTTCTAAAGTGCTTTGAGCTCCACAGAGAAAAGAAACTATTTAGCTTCTGAGTCTGGTTAGTCTCATTGGTGGGACCTTGCAATGGGGAGTGTACTTTGTCACTGCCAGTGCTAGACTTTGAATAAATAAAAGAAAATCAGTCTCCAGGGCTTTCTGTCTGACATCTTTTGAGAGACAACAAATTAATTCTCCAAAGAATGAGGCTTAGCCAACCAAGGTGGTGGTAGCAAAGAGAAGAAAAATATAAACCCCGAAAAGCCTTAAAGGAAAACATGATTCCCTCTTGCTTTATTACATATTGGAAGGTGTGCATGTGAGAAAATGCTAAAAATTTGACTCACAAATCTTGACCATTTATCTCAGGTGACATGAGGTCTTGATGAGAGTGGTCACTTTGGGCAGGGACCAGGTGGTAAACCAGAGGCTTGTCTAGCTGGAACTACCTGTCTTGCACATCTCTCAAAATAAGATCAACCTGATTCTGATTAAAGCTGAAAAATCCCACAAGCCTAGCATACCACGTGTGTCTGACTCTAAGGCCTCTGAACAAATTGTTTTCCCTTTTCATGCTGATCTTGGTGAACTCTTTTTACTCAGTGAGTATTGCCCACAGGGACAGGGCTGGAAATGGAAGCTCAGGTCTCCTCTTGGCACCTAGCTGTCAGAAAAGCCCCAAAGGCCCTGAGGAGGAAGAGGGAAGGGGAAATAAAAAGGATTCCTCATCCTGATGTTTGCATATGCAAAGTAAATCACAAGAACAGAATCCTAGAAAATAGAGATGAGCTTATAGGTAGAGAGACAGGGATATAGCTCTGAAAGACAAAATATCCCCTGCATAGTTTGCACCACCTGGGAGGTCTGGATTTCCAATGAAGTTTTCCCCAGATTCATTCTTCTTGCTTCTAACAATGAGTTCTTTCCTTTCATTGAATCACAGACATAGGGAAATAAGTCAGGGAGACTTAGAATCATACAGCCTTAGAATTTTAAGAGTTGGAAAAAACCCCAGGGGTCATTTAATGTAACCCAGAGCACCCCGCAACATATTAGATCAGTGTTCCCTCTTATTCCTCAAAGCTAAGAAAATATTAGTTCCCTAGATATATTTTCTGACTTAGAGGATAAAGATATTGCAACTCTTTGAGGAGACTGATAGGAATTTGAAAAAGATATTAGATCATCACTGAATGTTAAAGCTGGAAAGAAAACATTAGAGATTATTTCATGTCTACAGTCATAGGACCACAGAGTTAGAGCTGGAAGAAACCTTTCAAATTATCTTTTCCAAGTTGCTTCATTTTACAGTTAAGGGAACACAGGTAGGCCAAGATCATGTCATAGTAAAGGTCAGGTTGGAACCAAGATCCCCAGATTTCAAATTCATGATTTCTCCTTTACACCATTTATGTATAGAAGCTCAGAGATGTGAACAATTTCCCTATAGTTATACAGTGAGTCAGTGGGAGGCTTTAGGCCAAAACCCAAGTCTTTTGATTTTCATTCTTGTGTACTTTCCAGCACATCATGTTGGAAATGTGATCTATTGTGTTCTGCCAGAATCTTTGCTGAATATCTACTTGACAATCCCACCCCCTACAACACATACTTTGGGAGATTAATTATATTGATCTGATCTAGACAAATGAGTGATAATATAGTTAAATGACCAGTCTGTAGTGATCACTATGTTCTTTCTTTCGGAGTCAAACAAGACATTTTTATGAGTTGGGAAAGAACTACATAATGTTCCTGGGTACCAATTGGCAAACAACTTTAGTTATAGGGTGGGGAACCACTTAGCCACAGAGTGACAGAGGTTGTAGAATTATAAAGTGAGACAGAACAGGAGAGGAGTTCACCATAGGGTTCCAAGATGGTAATTTATTAGTTTGACTAATTATTATTTTTTTGCCAACTATTTGTAAGATTTGGTCCTCTCTGTTTAGTGTCCTGGACAATTTCCTGGTCACCACACTCGAATTATGGGCTTACCGAGTTTATTTTTCCTTCAGCTGACCAAAATCATTTCCCTCCTTCCTCTGCGTTTGAGCTGGCAGAACTGAATTTTTATGTTGGTTGCTATCTTATTTGATTCCTCTCTCTAGTTATCACTCTACTAAGCCACATAGATCCATTTAGCTTTTCTCATTAGTTCTGTACATCTTTTCCCTAGTCTTTGTCATCATTTTTTTCCTTTCTTTGAACTGCCTCCATTTTCTTTTAACATCATTCCTATTCTGAAATGTTTGAATTTAGCTGTTCCAAGAAATGTCTGTGGGGAGTTTCACTCAATACAGAACCTGGTTTCACTATGAACTTCTGCACTTTGGTTCATTGCTATGAGATTTCAATTTTGCATCACTGTCCTTCCTAAACTCTGGACACATGACTCCATGATACCAAGCAAAGAATCTGGATAAAGACAAACTGTATTTGCCCATATTAGATGGTAGTATTTTGGTTCAAACTACTTTTTCCCAGGACAAAGGCTTTATTTTGCTATGTTAAGGAAAATCTTTCTGTCCAAGAACTTATTTGCAGTTAATAATTGGGTGAATTTTTGGCTCTGTTGTTTATTAGCTTGGGCAAATTATTTTTCTTCTTGAACCTTCAGTGATACATCTGTAAAATGAGGAGTTCATCCTAATTAATTTTTAAGTTCCCATTTGAGTACCAAATTATATAAAACATTACCTCAGGAGAGAGGGAGAGAGACTTCTTTCTCACCTGCTGTCTCTTTTTGGAGCTCTCCATCTTTGCCACCTAAATGTTTTTAGTATATGCATTTGGAGCCATAACATTTTCTTGTATCTATATTTTAATATTGACTTGGCATAGCAGGGTACATAGAAATCAGGTCTCAAAGCCAAGAAGATTTGGACTAAAATAGATTGTTTATAAGTAAATGGGTAAGTTATTTAACCTCTTTCAGTGCTGTAGGCAACTATCCAAGACTTTACATCTAAAAGAAAGTTCCAATCTGCATTGTTAGAAGGAATTTCCTTATCCTACACTAAATAAAATCACAGATTCAATCCTTCTTTAGGGACTAGATTATTTATTTGTTATCCTATTTAGATAATTGAAGGGGAGAAAAACATGGTCACTCCCCCTTCTTCTAACCCTAACAGAGTTCTTCCTTAATAGAAATAGCCTCTATGCAAAGCATTTTTTCTCCCCCATTTGAGCTTCATTGAAACTCTTGATTTTGGGTTCCCCATTTGTTCACTGTGCCTCTCTTCCAAAGGATGATGGAGTTGTTTCTGTTGGGGTGTGTGTGTGTGTGTGTGTGTGTGTGTGTGTGTGTAAATGGACACTTCACAAAACAGCTGCTTAGGCAGCAAAAATCACAGGCTGGCTTCAGAAGAAATGATGCAGCTGTGGCTACTTCAGACAAACTCAAAATACAATCCAGAGGGCAAGGTTTCTATGTTCTGGAAGCCAGACTAAGAGTTGGCTGGTGCAAGGTGGCTTTCATTCATTCGCTTCACTCATTATCCATACAGTCAATTTTTCAGTGTGTTTACCAATATAATCTTAGACAGGAACCCATAGACAGGGGATAGCCACTTTTTGAGATGGTGTACAGAGTATTCATTTATTTCCTCCCTCAGGGATAGGACCGTTTGTCTTCAGTAATCCTTTATAAAATACTTCTTAGAAGGGTCACATGTTAAGTTATAAGAGATCATCTCCATTCCCGAGAGGTTGGGAAAACTGACTTTTCCTTCTCACTTTTATTTAGATTGTGCTCTAGCCTTGGCCACTCCAAGAATCTTTTCTACAACCTTTGATTTTTATGCAGGGTATAGGAGCAAG
The DNA here is from genome assembly GCF_902635505.1 of Sarcophilus harrisii. Taxonomy (NCBI): domain Eukaryota; kingdom Metazoa; phylum Chordata; class Mammalia; order Dasyuromorphia; family Dasyuridae; genus Sarcophilus; species Sarcophilus harrisii. The sequence continues at coordinate 458,436,315 of NC_045428.1, read as the reverse complement.
ATGTAATAGAATTTGTGGAATTGGGATCAAAACCTAGATTTGCTATTAGATCCCTGTGAAAGCATGGACAAGTGATGTCTTTTGGTCTGTTTCCTATTCTGTAGAACAATAAAATTGAATTGAATGACTTCTGAGATCTTTTCTAGTTGTGAATTAGGATAATCTAGTACAGGGTATATTATACTTAATAACAACTGACTTCTTAAAATAGATATCTGTCTCTGTAGCTGAGGTCCCAGTCCTCTTCTCCTATTGGACTATGAAGATCTCTGGATTTTTCTGGGACATCTGAGGTAGAGTATTTTGGTTTCTATACCTTAGTTTGCTGAAAGCACCAGCAGGAGCACTGTTCTCAGAAAATTCTGAACCAAATTTTACCCTCCATGTCGCTGGCTTCCCCTTTCTTTACCTCTTTCTTCTTTCAGTGTCATACCCCCTCCTTCCCTTTCCTTGCCAAGTATCTTCTCATTCTCCCTCTCCTTTATTCCTCCAAGCAGTAATAACAATAACAACAAACGACAACACTGTTCCCAGGAAAGGATCTGATTATCAGTATTTCTTGGGTGAGGTGTAATATTTTTGAGTTTTATCTCTATTTGTGTAATGAAAGATTTAACCCTTGAAAACATTTTTCAGCTGCCAAGAGAATATCTCATGGACATCTTTGGGGAACAGGATATACCTTTGAAGGTGGCTATCTCTATTACTTATAAAGTCAGCTCTGAAACTAGGTAGTGATAGTTTGGTTAGGAAGGATCATTTAAGAATTCAGCTCTTCTAATCTCCTCCTCTTTTCTTCCTGATCTCACTTTGCCCCAAACCTTCCCCTATTTCCTATTCTTCTAATCCTTTACCTTCCTCCCCACTACTTTGAGATAGGTAGGAATTAGGCCCATTTTAGAGATGAAGAAAAAAAACTCGGAGACATTAAAAGATGCACTCCCCTTTGTTGGGAGAGAAAGGCTCAGAAGAAACATCTTCCTTCCTTCCTTCCTTCCTTCCTTCCTTCCTTCCTTCCTTCCTTCCTTCCTTCCTTCCTTCCTTCTTTCCTTCCTTCCTTCCTTCCTTCCCTGTGTCCCTGTGATATGGAAAAGCCATGTAAATTTGTTTGTCCCTTCCTTTTTACCAGAGAAGATATATGTTTTTTTTTTTCTTTTTCTTTTATGGAGAGTTAACAGTATCTTACTGTTAAATCATAGGTTCTATGTCATCTACTGATTCTCATGTGTCATGTGTAGCTTCCACAAAACTCCTCCAAAAATCTCAATTAATTTTTTTTATTTCAGTTCTCAATATATCAAAACCACAATGGTCATGATGTGGAAAGGATGATTATAATTCTTTTCAAATGCTTTCTGTGGGTATCCTCCATAAAAGACCTTATTGTAGGACCTCATTGTGGTGAGAAGATGATACTGAGTTCTTAGAGAGTACAATTCTGGTATGAATCTGGAAAAGCTTGCGTATGTACCCTAGTTATAAGACTTTTATGTGTATCATCCAAAAATGAGCATAGATAATTTGAGATTCACACAAAGTGACCTGCAGAGAACTTGAAATCTACTCTGGGAAAGGAAGTACTCAATTTGATTAAATCAGAGATCCTTGAAATATTGAAGTACTATGAGCATGACCTTGTGCTCAATAGTATAGATGATACAAAGGATCTAAAAGCCTCAAGTATAGTTGAAAAGTTAAGATAAGGAATTGTCCCTAGGCCATCTTCTTCTCTCCTTCTATAAAACTTCACTTGGTGATCTCGTTGGCAACCATGGATTTAATTACCATGTCTATGCTGATGATTCTCATATCTATGTATCTTGCCCTGAATTCTCTGCTGACTTCTAATCTTGCATATCCCACTGACTTTCAGACATCTTGAAATGAATGACCAGAAGACATCTTAAACTAAACATGTGCAAAATTGAGCTCATCTTTCCCCCAATCCTCTTCCCATTTCCTCTTACTGTAGAAACCCCTCAGACTCATAACCTCGAAGCTTCCTTACTATCTCTTATATCCAGTCTTCAAGCTATTGCCAAGGCTTGTGGATTTCACCTTTGCAATATCTCTCAAATACATTCACCTCTTTCCTCTGATATTACTACCAGTTTATCACAGGCCCTTATCATGTTATGGCTTGACTATTGCAATAGTCGGCCTGGGCATCAGCCCGCATCAAGTCTCTCCTCACTCCAATCCATTCAGTCACTAATGTTGTTTTCTTAAAGCATGGGTCCAATTATGTCACTCCCCTACTCAATCAACTCAGCAGCTTCATATTGCCTTCAGGAACAAATACAAAATGCTCTTTTTGGCATTCAGAGCT